>NC_037089.1:66656346-69156346 GCF_002994745.2 Rosa chinensis | reverse complement strand
CAATAAAAACAATCAGTAAACAAAAGCAAACCAGGTTATAATAGCACGGTAGCAGAGTTATCAACTTACTGCAGCCTTATCTTGCTCCTGCCTTGAAACAGTAAAACAATAAGCAACATTTTCTGAGGTGACCCCCATAGGAAGAAGGTAATTATGGGTTTGTTTAAAGATCTTTACCTGAACATAATGCAAATTCATGTTAGAATGTTATAATCTTATTAAAGAAATCAGTTGGAAAAGTATCCACGTGTCTATGTATATAAGAGAACGTGCCGGGGAGGGAGTACCTTAGGATTAATATCCCCTACCCAGCTCCAATAAGAAATAATCCAAAACAAAGAATTGTCACTACTACACAAAAGGCTTCACACGACGGTTTAAAACTGTCGTCTCACATTTTGCATTTCCGTGGTCTATCGAGGCGTCGTCTGATGAAACGCTGTCAGACGACGGTTTTTAACCGTCGTATACCGATCATTGGGTCGACGGTTTGTAGCTAACTCTATCCTCTGATGGATCGGCAGATCTACCGACATGCTGTCGACAGGCTGTCGACAGAAATATGTCATGGTGTGACTTCTATTCATACCACGGTTTTAGATATTTTCCGTGGTGTGACTTCTATTCATACCACGTTTTTAGGATTCTAGCCTTGTCTCTTTGTTGTTCAGAAGTCATTTTTTATTTTTAAGACGTTGTGTGAATTGTATACACACGACAGTTCTTACAGCATAAAATGTGGTGTGATGACTTAAAAATTCAGTGCATGTATGCTTTCACACGACACATATAACTCAAACTGTTGTACCATGACATTTGAGACCATGGTTTTTCTTAATAGTTGTTGTCTTTGTGTGTATCCAACAATGATATCAATACAAACCGTCGTCTGAATTGTAGAAATTTTGTTTGATTCTACCCTAAAAACCTTATCAGACGACATATTTTCCTACTATTGTTGTAATGGCAAAATTCAGATTCTGGAAGCAAAAATGACCAAAAGAGTAGTAATTTAATCGTAATAGAAAGCTGTTATAATCCCATAGCAATCTAAATGGATCCGATAATGCTAATTGTATCCACAAAATAAGGGATCACATCCTTGAAACTCTTATAACAAAATACATCTAGAAATGTACCTAAAAATGTCACATAATCACATCTATAGGAGAACTGCAATTAAGGACAAACCAAAAAAGACCAACTTCTAGCCTCAGTACAACTACTAGCTAAACAAATTTCTCTCTATCACTTCAAAAGCTTTCATCACTGCTCCATCTTCTACATGATTGTCCAGTTTATAAGCAGCCTTTAAACCTGGATCATTGTTTTTAGAACAAAACCACCACAACAAACTTGGCCAGAAATGTGCTTTTTAAAGATAGGGTTTCCACTTCTCCTTGCAGAACAAAACCACCACGTCAAACTTCATGCCTCAAAAGGATACTGAATTGTCACATTTTCCTTTTACCACCAAGGTTCTCATAGCAATGTAGATTTCTGGAATTGTGCATCTGTAGATTAAGAAACAGTGTGGTATGCACTGATCTACATAAAATTTTAACTTGTGATAATTCAAAAGACAGCAAAATAAACTAGTGCCAGCCTTCGCAGGACAACAATATGAAATCAACATTGGAATATCCGTAATATAGAGATATTAGCATCCAAATATTCAAATTGTCTTTCTTTGAAGAGAAGAAGTTTGAGACAATCTTTAAAACTACCAATTGACAAACTATCAGATAAAGAAACTTATAGTCAGAAACATAAAACTTTAGAAATCAATTACATACCTTAACCTTTTCTCCATGTTCTAGTCCATCTACGAAACAATGTCCTCTTCTCCATGTTCCAGCCCATCTACAAAAAAGTAGATGAGCACAAAATGTCACAGTCCCTCACAATTTCCTTGCATTATCTATTCCTCACAGGTTTCCCCAAGCCCTCATTCATAGAGGACACAACCTCAATTTCACCATTTCCCCCACAGTAAATGAACAAAGACTAAATTAATCGCACATACAATGTACCTCATGTGAGGTACAAAAAAAGCAATAAAATCTAACGTCATATAGCTGTTCTCTAATTGCAAAAGCAATAGTAGGCTGCAATAAGAATTACTTCTTTTAGCACACTGAAAAGTGATCAAGGTTCCAACTTTGACACAAACCAAGAGTCTTAACCAAAACGCCTTACATTTACTAATGAAAAAAAAATTGCATTTGTTAAACAAGAATGATATAAAATGCAGTGACTTACACCATCTTCAGGGTCATGAACACCTAAATATGCACACAAGGTTTTAGCAAACTCCTCCGGATCACTTTCAAAGTTGTTCAAGTCCTTATACACACCAAAGTACATATGAGACTCAAGCTAACAACAGCAGGTATTCTTATGCTTTGATGAAACAAGAAACTGCTGAAGCTTACCCATACAAACTAGTCCCAGATAAAAGTATGGATTATGCGAAGATCAAGCTAATAACAAAACACCATCAGAATCTTCAATTAACCCAAAAAAGCATTGAAAGATATCAATCTAACTGCTAAACAAAATAAGAAATCTCTGATATATCAAGCAAGCCAAACAAAGAACTAGACATTGCAGACATGAAGTTAAGGTGAGATGTAAAACCAGACCATAAAAACCATAATATGGTCGTGTTTGATAAAGAGGAGTATACATTACTCGTTTATATGCCTTCGAACTTCAAGTAAGAGATACAAAACATCTACATGACATGAAATTGAACTCATTGATCTCAAGGCCAGAGAGTTTCAGAGAAAGTAGAGTTCCAGGTACCTCCTGGCAGACCAGATGGGATAGCTTCTCCACTTGAGTTGCCAGTTTTCTCACTGCAAACACAGACTATTTATTAGTGTATCATGTAGGTTCTAATGTTCACATAAGAGTTTGTTCACAGACTATTAGTTTCCATGATAATTAATATGAAAAACATAGGTTCTAATGTTCACCTAGAGTTACTTACAATTATTTATATATGAGATATATGTATGATGTAGCATATATATGTGTGTGTAGTGAATGTATACACAGGAATCATATGGCATATGAACTTGAGCTTCAAGTAGTACTGGTTCGATGATTATTGTTAATCTAGTCATGATTAGTAATGCGTATAACTATATGGTGAAAGCAATAATCTGATCACATGCAATTTTTGGCAGACTCAATCATAATGATAGTTGTAGAGTTAATTGGACAAATTGACCATAATATAATTGTATCATGCACAGACTTACTGAATCAAATTCACATGCTTTTGCTTTTGAACATTCCAGTATTCCAGCTTTGTGGCAGGCAACTGCATAATTATATGTTCGATCAAGAGGATTGATCTGAATGCCATATATGCCCCACCCAATTCTACCTGATTTCTCCATAATTCTACTTAAATATGTAGAGCTAATTACTGTTCCAAAAAGGTTGCTATTGCCAACACCACAGATCTTATAACTAAACCCAAAGTTTTACAACCAGTTTTCACCTGATCGATCACACCCAAATTAAGTTTTGAGTAATTACTGGTCATTTTTCAGCTCAACTGATATAAACCCAAAAAAAAAAAGGTAAAAATATGCATCTTAATTCTCAAGGCATATATATATATATATATATATATATATATATATACCTAGCTAACTTATCTCTAAATTATAACCTTTAATTTCCAACAAAAGTGCAGCACACAGACACACAGACACATATCACTATCTTTGAAAGCAAATTCTCAATGTAGACCTTGTTTCAACACATTAATCTATAATGGTTCCAACACAATAACTTATTCTCAGGGTAGTCCTAGTCCTTGTACTAGAGTAGCTTAATCTGATGACACCTATAAACTAATCTCATCTGCTACACCTTGCACTTCAGAAATTCCACAAAACAAAAAGTAAGACAAAAGAAATAGCAAAACAAAACAAATTCAGACCCTCAATGAAGCTCTAAGTTCTGTTTTGCTATATGGCATAAAAATGTAATCTTTCCCTTTCTATAAACCCAATTTTCAAACTTTCTCTTACCAAAACACCCAATTCGGATCCCGAAGTATTGTGACAATCAATCCATTCACACACAGCAATCAAACCCAAAACAGACAAATCAAAACCCAACAAACTGTTTCCACAACCAAATGAAAATCTGAGAGATAAAGAATCAAACTTTGGGAAGTTTTGCTCACTTAGATTTAAATAACATATTTCTGACAAATTTTTCAGCAGTAAATTATATGTTTCTGGCTTCTCAAACTAACAAAGATGAGAATGAGCATTATACCTGCACCATAACTTTCAAGATATTGAACACCCCGAAGAACTTGCTTCCCGTTTTGAAAAGAAATATGCACATAAATCCCAACAGTTCAACAAACTAGGCAATCCTTATAAAGGTACACATAACTAAATAAGAGAAACTTGATAATGGTTACAATCTTCAAACCATTACCTCCCTAGAAACTGTTTCCCAATATCCATCAACTCTGCCACAGATTTGTCACCATCTCTCAGAAACTTCAATATCTACCAAGAAAGCTATATCAGACCAAAATCTCTCTATATAAAACCAATTACCAATATCTCATACATCTCAAATATGATCAAAGTTTGAAACTCCAATATCTATCAAGAAAGCTATATCAGACCCAACAACCAGATTTAATTAGCTTACCAAGGCATTTTCCCATCGATCTCCTGCCACATGCATAATAATTGATAACCAAAATCAAACCGGTACCAAAGATGTACAAACCAAAAATCAAAGAGGCAGAACACAAACATTCTTTTTTGGACTTTCCATAACCAAATCAACATTAACAAAAGTCCCAAACACAAGCAAAAACCACAAGAGTTCATGAAAAACAAACAGATTTCTCAAATTAGCTTGCAGGAACAAACTGCAAATATGTAACCAAGTAAGGAAAAGAAACGAACCTGTAAACAACCGGTAAGCATTAGGCAACACCCTTTTCTGTACCGCATAGAACATCACATTTTTCTCAGAAAGATAAAGCTCCAGATCAACAATGACCTATTTCAATCTCTTCGATCTGTAGCCCCACAAAACATTCAAACCCTCACATACTTCAGCATCCACCACAACATTCAAAACACCAATAACACAAAACTCAAAAACAATAGATAAAACAAAAAACAAAAAACAAAAAAGCAAATGCACTTACTCTTTCCAGCCAATGTAACTCGAATGATTCACAAAGTTCAGATCTTTGGGCAGGAATGACATAATGTGAAGAAGATCTACACAACCCAAAAAACAAAAGCATATCAAAAACACAAAAAACACAAGCAACCCAGAAACACTGAGCTCGGATTTCAACTAGTACCGTCTTGTTTGAGAAGTGGGTAGTCATCAACAGTGAAGCTTATGAACCAGTCCCAATTGGTTGACAACCGGAGCAGAATCTACGCGCCGTGGAGAGTGAACGAGATCAAAGACAACCCTTTTCGGTAGACAAAGTCAGCTTTACCGATGAGATGGACATTCTGGGCGGCTCTGAAAATGGGAACAGATCGGACCTTGAGGGCTAACTGGTCACGGTCAGTCTGGGAAGCAAAGCGGTCGAGGTGGAGGAGGTATTGATTTCTGGGGTGGTAGGTGGCGTAGAGGAGGCAGAGGATCCGGCCCAACTCGCCTTTAGACCCGGCGGTGCTGCTTTGCGTCTCAGGCCTCTTTGTTAATGTTCTCAGGAAGCATCTCAAGCTTCCGTGAGAGGATTTAATGGCGGTACCGTGGCAACAACAAACTATTCAACTTGGCCGCTGACGAAGGCTTTGAATCCGAGGCCGTATAGATGAGATCTAAGGCGGAGGCGGGTTCTCCTTGGAGGCTTTATGCTTTCTCGAAGGCTTGCCAGACTGAGAGTCTGAGTGGAGCGGCGTTCCTTCTTGATTTCGAACCCAGAAAGGGAGAAAGCGCCTAGGCTCCGACCTTCCAGAGCCGCCCAGCCCCGCCTAGGCGGCCGACTTTATTCCCAGCACCCAGCTCGCTCGACTAGGGGAGAATCAGAGGGGTACCAGAGAGATCTCGGAGGCGGTGGATTCGTGGTCAAGGGCTTCACAGTCGGGGATTGGGAAAGAGATTGTCAGAGTAGCAGTGGAGTTTTGGAAAGAGAGTGAATGCTACCACGAGAGTTGGGTACTAGAGAGTCGGGGTGGCTGTGGAGTGAGTCAGACAGCGAGAGAGTCGGAGTGAGTTGGAGAGAGAGTCGGGGTGAGTCGATTTGTGGGGTTTTGTGGAGTGAATGCCGTGTCGGGGTATAGGCTTGGCTGGTCTAAGTTAAGGCATTAGTTTTGGAAAGACTTTTTCTCTAGTGTTCTAATAATTTGGTCTGAATGGATATATGCTAGTGTAGTTGTCTAGCTAGCTAGGACACGACCATTAATGTTGATTCACATATATGTACAAGGCATCAGACCATGTTTTTCCACATATATGTTGTCTGAATGCCACTTTAAAATTTTCAGTTTTGCCGCCTCTTGTTGTCCGGTAAGAGGGAAATGGATTTGGAGGGGTGAATGGAGGGAAATGTTGGAGGGAATGTTGGTGGACATGTTTTGCACTTGCAAATCTATAAATTCATACCACGGTTTTAAACAAACCGTCGTATCACCACTACATGCTGAGGAATACCAAATTGTGAGAAACTTGCCGCCTCTATAATAATTTAACCTCACACCACGCTTCCATTTATAAACGTCTTCTGAAGCAATACATAATTCCAGCATGAAAAACACCCGTTGGTTGAATTCATATTAGAAGACGGAAATTTTACAACCGTCGTCTCAATAATGAGAAATTATTCACACCACGGAAAACAGTGTTACGTCGTCTGAGAGGCGTCGTGTGAAGCCTTTTGTGTAGTAGTGTGTTAAACCTATGACACTCATGAGAATATCTTGAGACAGTGAGAATAGTCTGATACACTCACCAATGTCATAACTGATGTAGCTCTTATAGAAGCAGCTATCCTGCATTTGCTAGCTCTTTGAGACCTGGAGCCAACACGGTACCGAGAACAATATCCCCAACTTCCTTGGGATTCAGATTGGTTTTCTCAATCACTGCTTGCGGCAAAGCAATCACCATAACATACAAATGTCATTTTAATTAATTGAGACAAAAATAAGATGAGCTGCAAGAAGTGAATTATGTACGTACAACATTGCAACTCAAGCATAATATTTACGCATTAAGGTCTTTTGAGATAAAGGCATGAATCAAGGATGAGGATGTTATACATGTATGACACAGCAAAATGAGTTCATATGCATGTATGTTGCAGCTCAATTAAAAGTCAGCTAGCGTAAGAGGAATCTACATGGTTTTGATACCTTTTCTCAATGACACATGCTCACTTGTGAATAAACTAATCATGATGCCAGTATAGAGAAATGGCAAAAAAATGTTATGCTCTTGATATATGGGCATTAATTGCTTCATTGATCAAGAATGTCGTGCATTTATAGGCATGGTTAAATAACATAAGTAGACATTAAAACGTATATAGCTTTCAGTCAATGGATAAGAGAGACTTATCTGTTTGAAGCATCTCCCAATTAATGAACATTAATACAGAACTCTGGGGTGCCCAGAGAAGTTCTCGATCAACTCGATCCCAGTTGAGCTTTCAAAAGAAAAAAAAATGGTAAGGAATGATATAAATATCACATTTGAGCTTCCAAAGCAAATGCAAACACACATAGAATCATTTGCCTATGCATAAACACACACACACTTTTCTCAAATACCAAACAGAACTGCAAGCAACAAAATCAAAATCAAAACCCAAACCCAAAACAAAATACTTCTCTTTTTCTATATATGGCCGAAACCGCCTCCACGGCCACCGTAACAAGTCCTTCCTCCTCTGTCAATAGAATGGATGAGGGTGACATGCTTTCTCTGTCTACCCAGAGAAAGCATGGTTACTGTTATCCATTCTATTGACAGTGGTTCTATATCTTAGACCTCAATCTGCAAAATTCAACAAAATATTCAAAACTTAAGCCACACTATATGAACATGTGCTAATTATTCTCATTTGCAGAATGAAAAACACATAATCTACCTGAATGAATGGGAAAAAGGGAAGAAAAGCCATGCTTCTCAAGGCTATCCACAAGCTGCTGGGCAAGCCTAATTTCGAAAAAGCCAGCTCGTCTTCATTAGCAGGCTCAACCACCTCACTCTCCGACTCATATTCCGAATCCGAGTCCAACTCCTCCTTCAAAAAGTCCCCTAGTCCCTTGAAGGCCCCTTCACTGAGCACAGAATTGGGCGTCCAATTCCAAACAAAAGTCGAGAAAGACACTAAATCTCAAGTCGAGACAACCCCCAACCCCTAATCTAAGCAGATGTAGAGAGGATGAGACAATCCCCAACCCCCAATTTTTGAGAAACCCAATTACAAACCCAGAACCCTTTGTACCAGAATCCAGAACCTTTCAATTTCTGTAAATAAACCTTTGATGGCCGCTTTAGGGTTTGTTAGAGAGGACTGAAATGAACTCGTACCTGGCAGATTTCGCACTTGGGCATGTGGGAAGCGGAAAGAGAGACCCTCAATCTATTGTACTCACAAACCAATCCAATATAGGGTTTGACTAAAATGAAGCCAAAACAAAACCCACCTTCGCCGGAGCAATATTCTTCCCATTCCCACTATGATTTCTAGGGTTTCAAGAAATCCACTGCAAATGGTTTGATTTCTATGCTGAAGAGAAATGAAACGGTGTAAGTGGTTAGCTAGGTTTTGATTTTGAGTATATGGGTTGCTGGTTGGAGAGAGCAATTGGGGCTGTTTTGGAAGAGTAAGAGTGGTCGTCGGGTTTGGTGGGAGTAAATGGGGATAAAGGTTTCAATTAAGTCGTTTGGTGGGAAACTTTAATTTGTCTCAAGTTTCTCCAACAACAGATACATAAAGCACTGTTGTGTGAGTACATGATAACAAAGCAGGATGGGAGGGACAATTTGCCGCCTGTGTCTAATAGATTTCATCAAATTGAAACTTTGCCGCGCTGAGCAATTTGCTTCCATGGTCAGACAACAGAACCATAATAACTTGTTGTACAAATATGTGCATCTTACACTAGGTGTACCAAGTAGGATTTATCAAAGTTCATACAACACTTTGTTATACAACAGATAACGAAAAACTGTTGTGTGATAGTTCAAATTTCATTTTGGTGAGCTCATTCTGGGAGGGAATTATGTGCTCATTTCCCTCCATTCTAGGCCTCACATTTACACAACAGAAAATCCTTAACTCAGTTGTGCAATGTCTTCCTGAAAAAAAAAAGTTTTCAATTTCCCTGCATTCACACAACAGAAACAGATTTGTACCGTTGTATGATAGAGTTTGTGTTAACACACAATAGCAGATTTTGGTTCTGTTGTGTGATGAGTGTTGTGTGTTTCGATTTTTGTAGTAGTGGAGGCTCGCGGGCTTTGAAGAGTGCGGGTGGTGGTATGCAGGGAACGATGTCATAGGTTCGGCTAGTATGGCGTCACATAACAGAAGGATCTGGGAATCAAGTTTTGCCTGTAGCTGGTTGTGGGTGGATATGAAGATGCTGGATCGAGATCCGAAGGCTTACAGAGAACCAATGCTAGGTGGTACAGATGGTAGAGTGGATATTGGGATTGAGGAATGGTGTTGAGGGCTGCGTTGGAAGGTTCTTATGGAGGCGGCTGGGTGTCAAAGTACTGATGGAATAGTTGTCGACTGTTGACTTGCATACGGTAAGCTATTCAGGTGGTGGTGGCATATTGGTGGATCCTTTCCATGTTGGATATTGTGGTAGGATTGTGATATCGGTTTGGGAATGCTTTGGTGACGATATTGCGGTGGTTAGCAATGATAGAGACAGCGGTGCTAACCCACATGAATGTGTTAACCTAACAGTTATGTCCAGTAATGGTGGCACCTTTAAGGTGGCTGTTTGAACCCAAAATGAGCATTTTAGCCTGACAAGGCGTGTCTTGGAGAAATTAAGCCACTGTTAGTGGCTCAAGCTATATATTGTTGACAAGTACGAAATATATTATTTAGAGGCTAAATAAAGCCTACTTGCAGAATTATGGAAGATTATGCGAGCTGCAAGAAAAGGAAATGATGGAAGCATGGAAATGAAAAGTCAACACATTTTCCTACTGCGGCTAGGAGAAACCGACCTAAACAAAGAAGGAACGGCGGCAGACTAACCAAACGAAATGCAAATGAGCTACAAATTTTCAGATTCATTCTAGACATCCCAAGGATCATTTATTATGAATAGTGCAAGAGCTAGTTTGGAGTAGAAGACCTTCAAACAATCAGTCCAGTTTTCTGAAAGACAAAACCGGACCTGCAAGGAGTCCAGCAGCATTTCCGGCCCAATCACATGGAAGTAAGCTCTAACATTTTACCAGAATGATCTACACTCATGGTAGATCATTTGATATGGAGAAGTCAAAGGCCCATTCTAAATTTTTGGTGGAGATATAATTGAAGGAATAAAGGAGCAGAAAGTAACTCACAACCACTCCAAAACTCATCATTTTCAACTCCATTTAGTGCTCCACTATCTCCACTTAGTGCTCCACTATCTCATTTAGTGCTCCACTATCTCATTTATTTAAGGCCAACCACTATGACTTGGTAGCCTATATATTGAGGCTACAATAAGTAACAAGGTACACAATTCATCAACAACAATCTCTACGATTATCCAAGCCTCTTCAAGAGCAATTCCTCTCCTTCTCTTACCGGTGACCACACTCCAGTCCCAAAATCCTCAGGAGCCGACTGTCAGTGCCACCAAACCCTCTATCAAAGTGCTTCGGTCCTAGTCTCCTCGGGAGCCGACTGTAGTACCGTGACCACAACGGTTACGAAACCAGCCAAGTAAGGGTAACGCCCTCACAAACCAACTAAGCTAAAGTCACGCTTTGGCAAGTTCCACTACTTTCTGAGGATTTCACTCTGCTCGACCTACAACGCTGAGTATCGACTTGGTGACACAAGACAAAGTCCTCTAGCACGAGGCACAGACGACCCCCACGACGAGGTTGGTGCTCTATTCGTCTACAGTCGCTCTAAAGAAGTCAGGTCAAGGGATACTCCCGATGACCTCACCAGAACGATGCTAGCAGGCCTGCACAGAAAAGAGACTGTTGACCAACTCAAGAAAAAATAGAGCCAAAGAGTGGCTGTAACAGTTTCTAGGGTTTTGGATCTTAGGTTGGGCCAAGGTTTAGTAGGATATAGGGTTGGGCTTGAAATTTTATTTTTTAACATTTAATTATTTAGTTGGGTTTGGAAAACTAAAAGGATTGCGACTCGTCTTTTCATGGGTAAAGAGTCAAAAGATTTTTAAGGATTGAGATATGTCTGTTGAGTCACAAATTACTTATGCAATTGTGCCCCATAATTATGAAAATTGATTTGTCTTCCATGCTATTTTACCCTTTTTAATCAATTTCCTTTTATTTGTAGGAAACCCTGCATTGAGAATAAAATGACTATTTGAGGCTTGAAATGCAGAGATTTGAAGCTAGATGAAGAAGACACGGAGATTGGAAGAAAATTGCAAATCGATTTTTCCGGCGATTTTTCTGACAAACTTTTCCGGTGACTTTTTCGGAGAGCCGCCACTCATGGAGGGTCTTTTCTCCAGCAAAGGAGGACCATGGTTGTGAGAATCTCCAATCACTTGAAATTCAAATATCTCCCTACACCTTGTCCTTTTGTCACCTTGCCAATTTGGGACCATTTGTGGGACAATGGTGTAAGAGCATCTCTTGCACACTTTGGGACCAAAGAGGACACACATAGCTGATCAAAGAGCGGCCAAAGATCAATTATTCAAAATTCTTGACTCCATTCGATCATCTTCATCCTATCCAAGATTCATTTTCTCTCTAGAGAAGACACCACAATTTCCATCACTAAAACCACCATCGCCACCTCTAAAACCTCCATTTCCACCACTACAACCTCCATTTCCTCCACCACTCAACACCACAACTCATCTTAGAGAGTCCAAATTTCATCATTCTTACCAATATCAAGAGCTTGGAGCAAGGAGAAGGAGATGACTACCACCACATCATGTTCTTGGAGACCCATCTCCACCACCTCTTCCAGCATCATCAATAGTCACCCTTTACTCCCTATCTATAACGTCCCTAACCTAAATTCACCGGTTTACTAGTCATTTGGACAGTAAACGACAATTTGTTTTACCTTTACTTTTTTTTTCGGTATCTTTAGTGGCCCTAAATTGTTGACCTTTTGTTTGGGTCAAAATTTGAGAAAGTTTTCTTCATAAAAGTTGTAGAGGACGTTAAACCGAGCGCGTGCACATGTGGTATGTAAAAATTGGAGTTCGTACGTGAAAGTTATAAGCGAAAGATTAAAGTTATTGTTTATGGTAACTTTCTATATATATATTGATCAAAACCCGATCCTAGGGTTCTTGAGTTTTCTGGGTTTTTCTTCACCGGCCTGATTTGACTGCTTAAAGGTAAAATTGGGATGTGTTGTAGTTGAGAAAAATGATCAGGGTGTTGAGTAGGTGCTGTTGTCAAAATTTGGTAACCATCGGAGGTGGCGGCCGCCGGCGTGTGGGGCCCCGCGCTGCGGCGCGTGGAGGCGTGTAGGGCAGTGTTTTAATTCCGGTTTTTAGCCCATTAAATCCTATAAATTTTGTATAGCTTGTATGTGAAGTTTGGTAATTTTTGGAGAAACTTGGAATTAATTATGAATTTTGAAGTTTAGGGTTTCGATTATCGAATTACGAGAATCCGACCGTCGGATATCTCTCGGTTCTGACTTGGAACCTTTAAGATAATGAATTAGTATTAGAGGTAAAATTTGGGTTGAATCCGAGAACAAGTGGAGAGTTGATTGGTGAGGGTTTAATTATGGGATTCGTATTAAATTGTCGAATTATCGCTTACGGAATATAATCGTGTACAGGGCGACGTACTGAGCTCTGGCTCGATGAAGGAACTCTTATACGTGATCGTCGGAATAGTACTGTGAGTGGACTTTTATTTTCAAAGAATGATGCATGCATTTATTTATTTGTTTCGGAGATGATAATTTGTTTATCGTATTACTTTCCCAAGCATATGGTTATTTTCAGAAATGGTTTTGAATATTTGATTATTTGGAGATTTTATGGCGTGCGGGGTCACGTCATTGGATTATGCCTATCTTCTCTTATTTATTTATTTCCGTTGTGATTTCCGGATTTATACTGTTTATATTATGTTTATATTCGACGATTTGAGATTATCTTGGCGTGTGGGACACGTCATTGGAAATTCTTTTACGAGAGATGGGGAAGCCTTATGTATTTATGATTTTACTGTGGTTTTCGGATTTTCTTTTGCCATACTTTGGGTGACTTATCATTGCTAGCATTGATCTTCCGCCTTTGTGGCGAGGTGATGGGATCACCAAAGCCCTCCGCCTTTGTGGCGCTGGTTACTGTCTCTGTGACAGTAATTCTCAAGCCCAGTATCCTATCGCTACACATAGTGGCGTAAGGGTATATTACGGGAGTAATGGGAGTACTTTAGCCTGGGAGGCTATCACCCGAGCCTGGGAGGCTCACTCGTATGGCTATCGTCTTCCCCTACTTACTTTACTATTTTTGACTAGCGGGGCTAGTTCGATTTCCGATTTATTTTAGCCAGCGGGGCTGGTTTTATTTCCTTGAGTATCAGAGTTTTAACCTTTTCTTTTAATCGTTTGTGACTAGCGGGGCTAGTTGGTTTTCATGAGCGGAACTCCTCTTGTTTTATTTTCGTTAATCATTGCATGCATCGGGGATTTTTTTAAGAAATAAATGTGGGAAAGTATAAAATCCATTTGGTTTTAAATTGTTTATTTTTGTCCACTCACGCTAATGTTTTTATATACTTTCCCTGGGCCCTTTGGTTTCAAATGCTCAGTTTGCAGGCGAAATTAGTTGAGGTCAGACGTACACGGCATAGTCAACAGCATGGCGTCCGCGTTTGCCCTTGAGTTAGGTTTTCCTTATATACCTTTCTATTAGAATTGCTTTGATTACTTGTGGGATTTGTGTTATTCAAGTTGCATTTTTGTGTTATGTGATTTTTGGTTGATGTCGTGATTTGGGGAGCAGGGTGGCTCTAGGAGGATGAGGGGTGAATGATTTGGAAGTGTAAATTTCCTTTCTACAGGTTTTGGGTAGTCCATTTTAGGGGAAGTTCTGCCAAATTTTTGGAAGAATTTCTTCTAAGGTGGGCCCCGCATGGCCACTTCGGATTTCGAGATGAAATCCGGGGCGGGACCTGTCACTATCTCTTTATGTATTTGATGTTTAATAGAATGTTGAAGCTTGTGTATCTAGCTATGTGTGAGTAGTGAACTAGTTGGGGCTAGGGTTGAAAACCCTAGCCAAACTTGCTTGTATTGATGCTTTTATTTATAAATTGTTGCAAATTCATGTTGTCATTCTTACATGCTAAGTCAATAGTTGAATGCATTACTTAGGCCTAATCAATTTGAGTTATGTGTTTGCCATGACATGAAGTTTTTCCTAGAGATTGATTACCTTTAGGCAAAAAGGGAGCATGAAAGCACACCATGTGTGCATGTGAGGGTATAGTGAGCTAAAATCACCTAGAGATAGGATTGGTTTGCTTGTTTGGTTACCTAAACTCTAAGCTTTATGCATTTAGGGGCAAAGGATTGAGACCTATCCGGTAATTGAATTTGTCTCTAGGTAGTTAGCTCTAGACTTATTCTGTTAGAGTTAATAAAATCAAAGGGGTTTAAGCCTTAGTAGTCTTATCTGGATGCTAAGAGGGTAGTTGGACAATTAGATTTGCATCATTCATATTCAACTGCTTTAATGCTTGCAAGGGAGACAAAATGTGAAACTCGATGCCCTAACTCCCATCCATTTAATAACAACTTGTTTTGTTTAGCTTAGTTTATATTACTTGCTTTCATTATTTCAATTTGAATAGAAACCAATCTCAAAATCAAAATCAAATATCTGCACACCATCTTGCACATACTCACCATGAACTTTGGTTCACTTGTGAGCCTTTGTTTGTGATTGTACATTTGCATATTCTTCTAGTTTTTCCTTAGGTTTTCCTTAGCTAGGAAAGTATTTACCAATCCTCGTGGGTTTGACATCCTTACTTAATCCCCTATTCTATAACTTATACCTCTTTCACTTGAGGGTGGCTTTAATGCTAACAATGTCGCCAAGGGCACCTGCATTTCCTGTGCCATTTGGTTTTCCTATGGGTTGTGTAAGGTAGTTTTGAATGTGCTTCTGTTTGAACCGCTTTTGGCTGACGGTCAACTGTCCCTTTTGGCTACGTTGACTAGTGTTGGTTGTGAATGTGCCAACACTTGTTGGTGTAATCTTGCTGGGTCTTGATGTTTCGAGCGCTTTCCTGACTTCTTCTCCAAGAGATTGCATACCCGTAGTGGGATCAACTTCGGATGAAGTCTGCCGGTTTCCTTGAGAAAAAACTTTATGCTCTTGACAACAGTCGTGGGGAGCGACTGTTCGGTTCTTCCTTCTGGTCAACATGTGGTGGCTGAACTAATCAATACTATATCAGGGAGATATAGTAGAGCTTACAATGTAGGGTGAGGTGACTAGTTGACCCAAGTGTCCAAGGAGTAGTTGGTAGCTCCTTGCTCTGACTACCTAAGAGGGTGCAACTCTTTGATCCAAGTGGTGAGGATTAATGGCTCGTTGCTCCGAGTTGTCTAGGAGAGGTTTAGACTCCGCATAGTACTCCGAGTGATATTTGGTTTAGCAGTGTGCTAAGGTTTGCAAGCATAAGTTTGTATGTTGATTATCTGTTTTTTGGTTCGCCCTAGCCTTCTTTATAAATAAGTTGATTCCTTGACCTCCAAGCAGATAATCTCTTTTTTCAACAAGATTCTGTTACCAAGAGATTCATTAGGATTTTGTTTCTCAGTAGGAAATCCATCATAATTTTCTTCTTAGATCCTTATCTTTAATGTTCTCCCAATCAGCTTTGAATTCTTTTCTAAACAAGGAACCTTAGGCCAACAAAACCCTAGGCTTTTCCTCACTGGGCTATGACTCATATAAGCTAGTAAAATGGGCCACAGGCCTTGGCTCGATAATGCCCAATAACACCATTAGTCATAGGCCTGTTAATTAGGGCTCAAACAGCTTCATTATCCTTAAAAATGTTGAATTGCTTAGGTAATGACTATTTTGATACCCATTTAGGTGAAATTATTATGTATGATTTCGCTGATTAATAAAAAAATCGACATATTTTTCAAAAAAATAACAAAATAAAGAAGTATTGGGCTTCAAAGCTACCACACTCTTAAGTATAAGAGTTTAATCAATTGAACCTCATTTATGTTGTGTACGTGTTTATATGAAACTATTATCCATTTCAATCACCATCTTACATGTGTTTGTCAATAGATTGCTTAGGATGGCATTTTCATCATAAATTCCATTACTTTCTTTGACACTTTATAGCCTGTTTCTTCTTTTTAATATAAACCACACTACTTTATCAATGTGATATGTTTTGCTTATCTTACAAATTAACCTAATGATTAACTAGAGTGAGAAGTCCAATTTGAATCAAAAGCACTTCTAATCAACCTCTCACTAAAACCTTCTATTAGTCTATATAAATATCTTTTATTATATTGGAAGGGATCTAAATCTAAGCTAACTTACTTTTAATCAATCTTTAACCACTTGGACTGATTTCAAGATCAAAGAAATAGAGAAGTCATTGGATATGCATGTTCCATAGTTTTTTTTTTTTACTTTGTCAACGGAAACCCAAAGGCTTCCTAGGAGGAGAATGATTATAGGCTAAATTTGCTAAATGATCAGCTATAAAATTAGCTTCTCTATAAGTATGTCTAAAGATAATATCGTGAAACTTAGTAGCCAAGTGCTTAATGTCCTTAATTAAAGTCCTTAAAATCCAAGGAGTCATTGCAGAGCCTTTGATACAGTCTCTTTCAATAATAAGATGAAAGAACTCTTGAAGATACACTGTAGCAAATTAGTTTCTATCCTATAAAAGTACATACCTACATTTCTAACCTAGCTAGATTGACCACACACTGCTTGTTCCCTGCGTATTTCTCTCATACATGGATGTTTTGGTTTACATTAAGTATTGGGCTCCAAAGCTACCACGCTGGCACACTCTCTTGTTTAAGCAATTGAACCTCATTTATGTTGTGTGTCAGTGTGAAACCATTATCCATTTCAATCACCATCTTACGGTTCTTACCTGTTTTATTTTGTCTTGTCAATAGATTAATTAGTCTATAGATTTTTTTTTTTTTAGGGAAATGAAAGACTAATTCATGATATGCTCAAAGCAAGCGCGCAATTTAACCTTGCAAAATGTAGTTGTCAGTATAGAATAAGTAGGGATCGTTATAGCCGGGGATTGAGGGTACACCTGTAATTGCAAAAACAAGTAAAGAATTAATAAAAGTATAAATTAATTTACAAAAAGAATATATACAATTAACGAAATAAAGGGGAGGGGTTTAAGTATTATAAAATCAAAAGTTAAAATAAATAAAATAAAGAAAACATAAAAACATATATACAAGGGTGGAATGCAAGGAATAAAGATCAAATCCACAATCATATGAATGAAATCCAATCACAATTCCTATAGTTGATCTTCTATGTCATGAGAAAGAAGTTGACCATGTGAAACGTTAGAAAGCAAACGATTTCCCATTTTTTACTTTCCTTCAATAATTAATCCAAGTGAAATCACCTAAATCAATCCTATTGAACATGCAATCATAGTCTAGAAATCTAGCTAATCAAGAACACATTTAATGCGTGACTAGAACAAAGAAATGATGTCAAGCAAAGTGCACAACCTAGTATGAAAAAGTTCATCTATTTGCAATCCTCCTTAACTGATTTCGACTTTTGTCCAAAGCCTTCACAACTTAAATCTAGCTCCAATTACATGCATATATCCTAAGTTGGCCACCAAAGAACACATACATATAAAAGTTTTCTATAATCCAAAATCAATCAAGCAATCTCACATAAGCAACATATAAATCAACATATAAAAATTACAATTTTATTTCAAAACATATAAATGGGCTTTAAACTTTGCCCTTAACGTCATGTTAACTAGAATTCATAACTCTACGAATCAAACAAAGGAAAACAAAAGAAAGTATGAAATACACCTTGAAAGATGGATGACAAGCCTTGAGACGAATAACTTGAAGATACTTGAAAGCAAGCAATCTTCTAGGGACGACACAGGGATGGATGGTGGCTAGGATCTTGATGTATTGCATGGTGTCACGGGCCGAACTTTGCAATGAGCAAAGCGATCCGTGCGGCACTTGCTAGCAAGCAAGTCAGCCAAGTGAGTACCTTGCAAGGAACAATGAAAGCCACACGATATTAAAATAGTGCTAACAACAAGCAAGAACGCAATTATATAAACGTTGGGCAACCACGAAGAACAATGAATATTCGAATGGAAAGATCAAAGGGTAATCTCACGAGACACAGATGATTGAATAATTCCTCTTTTATTGATGGTAAGACGGCAAGGGAGGCAAAAGTACATGTGCTTACCTATTCTAGTTCACTAGTCCAAACTATGTCGACTAGGAACTCCTCCCCAAATAGCATATCAGCCTTACATGAACATGACAGGAGGAAACATGAAAAATGTCGAGGAGACTAATGCTAAAATAAAATAAATTACATAATTTGTAAATTACCAAAACATCCCTAACACACAAGCAAACCAACCAAAGGCTTGACTAATGACCTTGGACAAGGTTGCTTGTAGCATTACAAGTGCGGCCCCTAACATCCTCCCCCACTTAAGCTGTCGGCTCTCTCGACGACAGCCGTGGTCTTGAAGTCTTCAATCTTCTGCTGGAACTTCGTCTTCAGGACTTCAACATTCTCCCAACTGGTTTCTTCATCTCCAAGACCCTTCCACTTGACCAGGAACTGCTGGCATGGGTGTTGTGACACTCGGACCACTCTCTCTGATAGGATCTCATCCACTTCCTTCGGCTTGGGTGGTCTTATGTCGACGTGCTCTCGAATAGGCTTGTTGCGTGCTTGATCTTCACTGTCTGGCTGGTGTGGCTTGAGGTTGCTGACGTGGAAGACGGGCTGAACTCTCATCCAGGCAGGAATATCGACTTTGTAGGAGCATTTCCCCACTTTAGAAATGACGGGGAGCGGTCCTTCATACTTCCTGAATAGTAGCTTGTCTCTGGAGCGCAGGAACCTGAGTTGTTCCGGGAGCAGCTTGACAAGGACCATGTCTCATGCTTTAAACTCCCTGGGCTTACGGCCTTCATCTGCCCACTTCTTCATTCTCCCCGCAGCTTTCTCTAGGTAGGCTTGAGCAATCTCGGCATTGGTCTTCCACTCTTTTGTGCAGTTGAAAGCACGCGGATTAGTCCCTTTGTAGACTTCTTGCACAGTATGAGGCAGGAGAGGCTGTTGGCCAGTGACAATTTCAAAAGCACTCTTGTTGGTGGATGAGCTCTTCTTCGAGTTGAAATAAAATTGTACAACATCTAGCAATTGTGCCCAATTCTGCTGATTGGCATGAACGAAATGGCACAAGTATTCCTCCAACATCCCGTTGAACCTTTCTGTTTGCCCATCAGTCTGTGGGTGATAACTTGAAGATATGTTGAGCTCAGACCCGAGCAACTTAAATAGCTTGGTCCAGAATGTTCCTGTGAACCTAGTGTCGCGATCGCTGACAATGTTCTGAGGCACACCCCAATACTTTACCACATGTTTGAAGAAGAGGCTTGCTGTGTCCTCTGCCGAACAATACTTTGGGTTGGCACAAAGGTGGCATATTTCGAAAACCTGTTAACCACCACCAGGATGCCTGATAAGTCTCCCACCTTTGGGAGGTTAGTAATAAAGTCAAGGGAGACACTTTCCCATGGACGAGTCGGAATAAACAGTGGTTCCAACAGCCCTGGAGTCTTTTGGCGTTCAATCTTGTCTTGCTGACATGTTAAGCAAGTCTTGGTGTATTCCGTGACATCGTCTAGCATCTGGGGCTAATAGTAACCCTACTTGAGGAGTGCATGAGTCCTCTGCCATCCAGGGTGACCTGCCCACAGGGTGTCGTGACACTTCCTCATGAGCATTCTTCGCAGTCCGTCAGCTCGCGGAACAAACACTCGTCCTCCTTTGGCCATCAATATGTCATCCTCCATCCAAAACCGACGGCTCTTCCCTTCCTTCACCATTTTCATGAGGGATTGCGCCACGGAATCCTTCTCCAGACTCTCCCTGATACGTTGCTTGATGTCAGTGGCAATGATGCTGCTCGACAAAGCAGCTAACACCTTGAGGGTGGCAAGGTCGGCCTTGCGACTGAGAGCATCGGCAACTTGGTTTGTGTGTCCGGCCTTGTGTTCGAAATGGAAGTCGAACTCAGCGAGAAACTCTTGCCATCGAGCTTGCTTCGGAGTTAACTTTGGCTGGGTCAGAAAGTGGCTGACGGCAGAATTGTCTGTCTTCACCAGGAACTTTGACCCCAACAAATAGTATCGCCACGTCCTCAAACAGTGAACTATGGCTAACAACTCCTTCTCCTGAGCCGCGTACCTCCTCTCAGCTTCCAAGAGTTTATGACTTTCATATGCAACAAGATGCCCTCGTTGCAGCAGGACTCCCCCTAAGGCGAAGTCAGAAGCATCTGTCTGGACTTCAAATGGCTGATTCAGGTCGGGTAAGGCAAGGACCGGATCTTCCATCATGGCCTTCTTTAAATCTTGAAAGGCCTTCTCACAATTACTACTGCAGTCCCATGTCACTTCCTTCTTCAAGAGTTCAGTCAAGGGGGTTGTCTTCTTTGAGTAGTTCTCAATGAAGCGTCGGTAGTAGTTAGCCAACTCAAGGAAAGAACGTAGCTCTTTCACATTCTTGGGGTTTCTCCACTCCTTTATGGCTTCTACTTTCTCCATATCCATCCTGATTTGACCCCTTTCAATAATGTGACCTAGAAACTTGATGGTCACTTGCGCGAATGAGCACTTTTCGCGCTTGACATACAACTGATTGTCCCGCAATCGTTGGAACACCAACTTTAGGTGCTCTACATGTTCTTCTAGGGTAGAGCTGTACACCACTATGTCATCCAAATAGACTACCACGAACTTATCTAAGTACTCATGGAAGACTTGGTTCATCAAAGTGCAGAATGTGGCTGGCGCATTGGTCAACCCGAATGGCATCACCAGGAACTCAAAGGCGCCATAACGGGTGACGCATGTTGTCTTGGGTTCATCTCCTTCTGCAATGAGGACTTGATAGTACCCCGAGCGGAGGTCTAGCTTTGTGAAATACTTGTCACCACTGAGTTGGTCAAACAGGTCGGCAATCAGAGGGATCAGGTACTTGTTGCGCACCGTGACTTTGTTGAGAGCCCTATAGTCTACACACAGTTTCCAACTTCTATCGTGCTTCTTTTGAAACAACACGGGCGCACTGATAGGAGCATTTTAATGCGACGTTTTACTTGCTTTTCCCTACGTTTCTTGCGTTATTTCCTTATTAAAACCCTGTTTAGGAAAGTTTTCATTCTTTGATTGGGAAAGTTCCTATTTGTAGAAAGTTTCTATTTTTATAGTTTCTATTTATCATTTTTAGTAAGTTCCCATTTTCGGTAGTTTCTATTTTTCAGTTTAGGAAAGTTTCTATTTTTCTTATTAGTTTCTATTTTCAGGACCTCCGAGCTAAAATATGGAAATGAACTCATAAATGGAAAGAGGAGCTTGCGAACACCAAGGGGAGCAAAGATGAAGGTACATTGGAGTAGAAAAATGGAAATGTACTAAAAGATCAATTTTACACATATTCCTACTCCGGCTAGGAGAAACCAAGCCAAGCAAAGAAGAAGGAGTGGCCGCCTGACCAAATGAACTTCAAATGAGCTGAAACCTTCCAGATCCATTCTAGACACCCAAAGGATCATTTCTTATGAAGAGTGCCAGAGAAAAATATGAGTGGAAGGCCTTCAAAAAATCAGCCCAATTTTCTACAGAAGCAAAACCGGAAAACTGGACCTGTAAGAGGTCCAGCAGCATTTCCGGCCCAACCACATGGATTGAAGCTCTGAAAATTTGTCAGGATGATCTACACTCATAGTGGAACATTTCATATGAAGAAGTCGAAGGCATATAATGAAGTCTTGTTGGAGAAATAATTGAAGGAATAAAGGGGAAGAAACTGACCTGAAAACAGCTCAACACCACATATTCATGTTTCCCACCCACATGAAGAAAGCTAGATGCTTTTCTCTTTTTCCTTGGATATATTTTTTCTAAAATCTCTTTAATAGATCATCATCACTTCCATGTTGCTGCACCTTCATGCTTTGCTTTCATTTCATCATTTCTCTTTCTTTTCCATATTTTACAAATCACTTTCATACTCCACTTTCATTATTTTTCTTCCACTCATCATTTCACTCTTCTTTTTCTTCCCTATATAAACACCTTCTCCTCTCATTCTAAAACACATTCCTTCATCCATTCCATCTTCTTTGTCTCTCCATTTCCTTTCCATTTTCCTAAACACATTCCTTCATCCATTCCATCTTCTTTGTCTCTCCATTTCCTTTCCATTTTCCTAAACACATTCCTTCATCCATTCCATCTTCTTTGTCTCTCCATTTCCTTTCCATTTTTCTCTTCATACTCTAGTTTTAAGTTTCTGCATTTTTAAGCAAAGAGAAGAAGAGAAGAAGAAGCCATGAAGCCTCCTAGCCGTCATCATCCACCTTGTGCCGTGATAGTGAAGTCTTGCTTTAAAGATTCAAGATCAACGTCTCAAGCTCTTCATCATCCACTCCCTTCATGGTGTAATTCTATCTTTTTCCTTGTAATTTCTTTTGGTTTTCTTTGTTTAGATTTGTAGAACTATGAATTCTAGTTAACAAATAATGTTAAGGGCAAAGTTTAAAGCCCGTTTATATGTTTTGAGATAAAGTTGTGATTTCTATATGTTGATTTTTATGTTGCTTATGTGGGTTTGTTTAATTAAATTTGCATGATAGAAAACTTTTGTATTTTAATCTTATGTGGTTGCAAACACTTAGGGTTTTGATATAATTGGTGCTAGGTTTAAGAACATGAAATCGACTTTTCGTTTTGTGTAAACTTGAATCAAAGTAGTAAAGGTTTTGTGCAAAGACCGAATTTAATTAACGAGGATTGCAATTAGGTGGACTTTTCCATACTAAGTTGTACACTTGAGTTGATAGCCTTTCTCTATGTCTAATGCGTTGAACATGACATGATTGACTAGCTTTCTAGGGCTTGATTGCTTGTTTGATAGGATTAATCTAGGTGCTTTCGCTTAGGTTAATTGGCATTGAAAAGTAAAATATGGGAAATCATTTGCTTTCGAATGTTTCACATGATCAACTCCTCTCTCATGACATTTAAAATCAACTATAGGAATTGTAATTGGATTTCTTACATATGGATGTGGTTTTGATCTTTGTTCCTTGCGATCCACCCTTGTATATATGTTTTTACATTTTCTTTATTTTATTTATCTTAATTTTCAATTCTATAATTCTTAAACCCCCCTCCCTTATTTGTGTTTACTTGTATATATTTATTCTTTATTTTATTTTTGTAAATAATACTTTATTATTTTAATTCTTTATTTGTTTATACAATTGTATATATTTATATTCTTTATTTTATTTTTGTAAATAATACTTTTCTTTATTTGTTTCACAATTACAAGTGTACCCTCAATCCCCGGAATAGAACGATCCCTACTTACTTATACTACTAACGACATTTCAGGGTTAAATTGCGCGCTTGCTTTTAAGCGCGTCAATTTTTGGCGCCGTTGCCGGGGATTGAAAAATCACTTGCTAAATTGTGTCATTTATTGTATATATTTGTTGTATATAAATTGTTTGAAACTTAGTTTAAATTAACTAGGATGTTATTTATATTATTGAACACGAATTTTAATTGTAGGTTGTAAATTGAGAGGAATATGTGAAGTCTCTTTTGTTAATATTGGCCTAAACCCCTTATTGGTACCTAGCTAGGTCCCTTGAGGTTGAGGGCGGCCTTTATTAACACTTGTTGAACTGTCTTCACACTTATGAACTTTCTCATCTTAGCAAGAAAGCCTATGTGAAATGGTGTCTAGAAAGGGGACAACGTTCATGACGGGTTTTTGAATCCAGAAGTGCTTGCAAATGGGCCTAAACCACTATGTGGGAGTAGCTCATGCCAAAATGGATTTTTCCTCTCGTGTTCGTCCTCCCCCACCTGGCCATTTCAGTAAGGTTGCCCAAACGATTTGAAAGGGAGTTTGTGTCTAGGCGACTATACTTGGGCCGCACGTCCACTTGATTTACCACTTGGAATTTGATTCGATATCAATAATGTTTATAATAAAAGAAATACTTGTGAATACTCTATACGTGTAAATTATTTTGTTGTTTCACACTTTAAACTTGTAAAAATACTTTTCACGTTTTATACTCACTTGAGTACTTAACTTGTGTCTTATGTACAATATACTTGTTAATACTTGTAGTTTGTAATTAATAGTTATACTTGTTTTTATTTTGTATTTCTTTGTTAATTATAGTTACTAACTTTATTTAATGTAGGTACTGTCTGGCTGCAAGACGTAAAATACAAGCGCTACTTGGGAGGCAACCCAATTCAGAATATAATCAGATTTGCTTTCTCTTTCCCTATTTCTTTTTATTTTTCAATTTTTCTCTTTTGTTTTTTTTTAGGATTTGTTTTCGTAAATGTCTTCTATCTATGCTTAATTGTTTCATTGCATATTTATAATTGATTACATTGAGGACAATGCAATATTTAAGTGTGGGGGAAGGGATTTATATTTTGGTCTTTTATTGTGAGTCATATATAATGTCAAATACAAAAAAAAAAATACAAAAAAATGTCAAAATATATATAAAAAAAAATTTGTTGCTTTTATTTATTGAGTCTTAGTTATACTTTTGTCTTGAGTCATATATATTGAAAAATACAAAAAAATCGAAAAATGTCAAAAATTTAAAAAATTTTGGTTACTTTTGTTTTTGTTTTTGAGTCTTAGAATGCCCTTTCAACTGTCTAGGATGATTCTATATCTCTGAAATCATGAGGATCACAAAATTGAGATGATTTTTAAAATGGTATTCTTTGGTTAATTGAGATATATGAAAAATGCATGCATGTGTAGTGGATATGGATTTCGTAACCTTGGTACAGAATATGAGCATGTTAGGATGAGTTTTGATTCATAAAAGCCCATGTGAGATATTTGAGCCATGTCCCTTTTTCTTGGAGTGATAATTGAAAAATATATTCTTAATTTCTTGGCGATGTTTTGATGATCTCATTATTCTTTCATTTGATTGATTGCTTGCCATAGATTAAGTTTGATGGACTAGAAAATGCTAGAATTCGCTCTTGTGCTTGTTGAGACGTTTGTCAATACATGGCCCTGATTCTGGAAGGGATAGAGGCAACCTAGGAATTACCACCATTGCTAAATAAGCATGTGTCCCTATTTGTGCCCGTCGTGGGACTCCCTTAGATAAACCCCTTTGAGCTTACATTAAGCCTTTTCTTTCATCACCCTTAAATCCTTAACCCTGAACCTTAGTATAGCTACACTCTTACCCTTTGTTCTAAAAACTTAGCGGAGCTATATTTTGGGACTTTACTTGAGGATTTGGCATTGAGAAAGAAGATTGAGAAGAGGTGAAAGTTCAAGTGTGGGGGTAGACTTGTCCATGAAAAAAAAAAAAAAAATTTATGTGAAAGCCGTGAAAAAGAAATGAAAAAAAAAAAAATGTGTACGGCTAGAAAATTAAAAGAAAGAAAAGAAAAAAAAATGTATATGGATTTTAGTCCTCCATACTTAGTGAGTTTGGAGTTTGTTTTGAATTGAAGGCCCACTACAGAAAAATTTGGCCTTTGTCCATTCCACTATAGTTCTAGGGAAGTTTACAATGAAGATTTGGCCCAACATGAAGACATTAGGCCCTCTTATGTTACCTCTAGGGAAAGTGACGTTTTTGCAAGGCCTTGGTGGATTTCTTGAGGTCTCTACATCTACATGTGCTCTGCTAGGTTTTTTAGGACATTTTGATAAATCCTTACCTTTCATTTCTTTAAACCTTGAGCCTTAGCCCCATTACAACCTTTGAGAAGACCTTCTTGATCCTTAAGATGGGACAGCCCTTGATGTGGAGATGAGTTACAAGAGTTGAACCTATGGCTTGGGTCCATCCTTGCAAGTAGTTGATATCCTTCATGAGATCTTTTAAAAAAAAAAAAAAAAATTATATTCACAAAGTGCTTTTCGTTTCTTATATATGTGAGCTATTTGATTGCCTCAAAATATTTTCTCTCACATATAATTGAGTGATTGTAAGCTTTTAAGCATTGTCTTGAATTCTGAGAGAAGAAAGAGTGGATATACCTTGTGAGGATATGAATCATACTTGTTCGAAGCATGCTTAACAGAAACCATCACCATTGTCACAACCAAGTCCTACTTGTGTATGTGTGGATTATATGTTTTAATTAACTCTTGAATATCTACATATTGATTCTTGGTTGAGTGCTAATCTTGATGTTGTGAAAGTAGGAGATTTCTGAGACAAAAGGTTGAAGGGCAATAGAGTCATTGTTTTTGTAGAGTCTTTAATTTTCGTTGAGTCTTAGTGTGTGTCTTAGTGTGATTTTGCTAAGGGACTAGCAAAAGCTAAGTGTGGGGGAATTTGATAGGAGCATTTTAATGCGACGTTTTACTTGCTTTTCCCTACGTTTCTTGCGTTATTTCCTTATTAAAACCCTGTTTAGGAAAGTTTTCATTCTTTGATTGGGAAAGTTCCTATTTGTAGAAAGTTTCTATTTTTATAGTTTCTATTTATCATTTTTAGTAAGTTCCCATTTTCGGTAGTTTCTATTTTTCAGTTTAGGAAAGTTTCTATTTTTCTTATTAGTTTCTATTTTCAGGACCTCCGAGCTAAAATATGGAAATGAACTCATAAATGGAAAGAGGAGCTTGCGAACACCAAGGGGAGCAAAGATGAAGGTACATTGGAGTAGAAAAATGGAAATGTACTAAAAGATCAATTTTACACATATTCCTACTCCGGCTAGGAGAAACCAAGCCAAGCAAAGAAGAAGGAGTGGCCGCCTGACCAAATGAACTTCAAATGAGCTGAAACCTTCCAGATCCATTCTAGACACCCAAAGGATCATTTCTTATGAAGAGTGCCAGAGAAAAATATGAGTGGAAGGCCTTCAAAAAATCAGCCCAATTTTCTACAGAAGCAAAACCGGAAAACTGGACCTGTAAGAGGTCCAGCAGCATTTCCGGCCCAACCACATGGATTGAAGCTCTGAAAATTTGTCAGGATGATCTACACTCATAGTGGAACATTTCATATGAAGAAGTCGAAGGCATATAATGAAGTCTTGTTGGAGAAATAATTGAAGGAATAAAGGGGAAGAAACTGACCTGAAAACAGCTCAACACCACATATTCATGTTTCCCACCCACATGAAGAAAGCTAGATGCTTTTCTCTTTTTCCTTGGATATATTTTTTCTAAAATCTCTTTAATAGATCATCATCACTTCCATGTTGCTGCACCTTCATGCTTTGCTTTCATTTCATCATTTCTCTTTCTTTCCATATTTTACAAATCACTTTCATACTCCACTTTCATTATTTTTCTTCCACTCATCATTTCACTCTTCTTTTTCTTCCCTATATAAACACCTTCTCCTCTCATTCTAAAACACATTCCTTCATCCATTCCATCTTCTTTGTCTCTCCATTTCCTTTCCATTTTCCTAAACACATTCCTTCATCCATTCCATCTTCTTTGTCTCTCCATTTCCTTTCCATTTTCCTAAACACATTCCTTCATCCATTCCATCTTCTTTGTCTCTCCATTTCCTTTCCATTTTCTCTTCATACTCTAGTTTTAAGTTTCTGCATTTTTAAGCAAAGAGAAGAAGAGAAGAAGAAGCCATGAAGCCTCCTAGCCGTCATCATCCACCTTGTGCCGTGATAGTGAAGTCTTGCTTTAAAGATTCAAGATCAACGTCTCAAGCTCTTCATCATCCACTCCCTTCATGGTGTAATTCTATCTTTTTCCTTGTAATTTCTTTTGGTTTTCTTTGTTTAGATTTGTAGAACTATGAATTCTAGTTAACAAATAATGTTAAGGGCAAAGTTTAAAGCCCGTTTATATGTTTTGAGATAAAGTTGTGATTTCTATATGTTGATTTTTATGTTGCTTATGTGGGTTTGTTTAATTAAATTTGCATGATAGAAAACTTTTGTATTTTAATCTTATGTGGTTGCAAACACTTAGGGTTTTGATATAATTGGTGCTAGGTTTAAGAACATGAAATCGACTTTTCGTTTTGTGTAAACTTGAATCAAAGTAGTAAAGGTTTTGTGCAAAGACCGAATTTAATTAACGAGGATTGCAATTAGGTGGACTTTTCCATACTAAGTTGTACACTTGAGTTGATAGCCTTTCTCTATGTCTAATGCGTTGAACATGACATGATTGACTAGCTTTCTAGGGCTTGATTGCTTGTTTGATAGGATTAATCTAGGTGCTTTCGCTTAGGTTAATTGGCATTGAAAAGTAAAATATGGGAAATCATTTGCTTTCGAATGTTTCACATGATCAACTCCTCTCTCATGACATTTAAAATCAACTATAGGAATTGTAATTGGATTTCTTACATATGGATGTGGTTTTGATCTTTGTTCCTTGCGATCCACCCTTGTATATATGTTTTTACATTTTCTTTATTTTATTTATCTTAATTTTCAATTCTATAATTCTTAAACCCCCCTCCCTTATTTGTGTTTACTTGTATATATTTATTCTTTATTTTATTTTTGTAAATAATACTTTATTATTTTAATTCTTTATTTGTTTATACAATTGTATATATTTATATTCTTTATTTTATTTTTGTAAATAATACTTTTCTTTATTTGTTTCACAATTACAAGTGTACCCTCAATCCCCGGAATAGAACGATCCCTACTTACTTATACTACTAACGACATTTCAGGGTTAAATTGCGCGCTTGCTTTTAAGCGCATCACGCACCAAATGGGGCTTTAGATGGCCTAATGAATCCTGCCTTGAGCATGTCCTCAAGCTGCTTTCGTAGTTCCGCCAGTTCTGGGGGAGCCATTCTGTAAGGCGCCTTTGCAGGCGGTTTGGCCCCCGGAAGCAGTTCAATCTCATGGTCCACACTCCTCCTCGGGGGTAATTCTTTGGGAAGTTCGGGAGGCATCACATCTACATAGCTCTCTAATACCCCCTCAATCTCCTTCGGAATCACTTCTCCTTTAATCTCATCCCTTATCATGGGAACTGCTACATAGGTAGGCTCATCACACTTCACGCCTTTCTTGAACTGGAGGGCGGACAAGAGGCGGGGTTCACTTGGTTGTTCGATTCTTGCGGGAACCACACACGGCCTTTCTCCCATAATGAGCAAGTGTTAGGCACTAGGAATGGGGATGGCTTTGTTCGCCAACAAGAACTCCATTCCTAATATGACGTCAAAGTCGTCCATCTGAACAACTACGAGGTCGGTCTTCCCATGCCAGTGACCCAACTTGAGTGATACCCCTCGAGATAGGCCCGTTGTGGGTGAGTCCTTTGAGTTCACAGCTTTCATGCGGCCCATATCCTTCTCCAACTTTAACCCCAACCTCTAAGCTTTAGCTTCTGACACAAAGTTGTGAGTGGCCCCTGTGTCAACCATCACGCTTTTGGCTCCTTTCCCATTAATACTACCATCTATGAACATCAAGCCTTTAGCTTGGGACTTCTTAGGTGGTCGTGGTTGTTTCTCTACTGCACCCAAGAATCTCAAAGCTCCCATGTGACCAGGTTCCTCCTCTGGCTCTTGCTGATCCTATATTTCCTTCGATTGAATATGAGCCTATAGAGCAGAGAGAGTAGTCTTATGAGGGCATTCATTCACTCTATGAGGTCCTCTGCATAAGAAGCATGCTAGTGGCTTTGGAGCATAGCCGGAGGGATTAAAAGGTCGAAGGGTGAAGACCCCTGTCGAGGTAACAGGCTTGGACGTTGCCGTGTCCCTCGCATTCACTGTTCTCCTGTCCCCTCCTCCTGAGTTGGAAAATTTGGAATCTGCTCCCCCACTTCTACTCGATCTGGGCCTTACATTTCTGTTGACACTCGCATTCGGAAATGGCTGAGTCTTCTTAGAAGAGTTCTCTTCGAATGTGTAGTCCGTCAACCTTTCAGCAGCTTGTGCGGAGGCCAAATCTTGGACCCTCTGCCGCTGAAGCTCTGTCCTCGCCCATAACTTTAAGCCTTCAAGGAAATAGAACAGCCGATCCTTCTCTGACATATCCGGGATGTCAAGCATGAGCACAGAGAACTTGTTCACAAAGTCTCGAATGTTGTTGGTGTTCTTGAGCTCCCTTAGTTGCCGTCTGGCAATGTATTCGACATTCTCAGAGAAGAACTGAGCCTTGAGCTCCTTCTTAAGGTCTTCCCAAGTGTCAATGGTGCATACTCCCCTTTGGATGTCATTATACTTGGTTCTCCACCATAGTTTTGCATCTCCCGACAAATACATTGTTGCCATGTTCACCTTCACCTCTTTCGAGTCTGGCTTCCCTGCTCAGAAGTATTGCTCCACATCAAATAAGTAATTCTCAAGCTCCTTGGCATCTCGCGCCCCTCCAAATGCTTGAGGTTCTGGTATCTTTACCTTCCTGTAGTCCGTCACAGGTTGGTTTCCCATCGCACGGATGGTCAGGTTGAGCTTGGTACTCATCTCCACCAGCTCGTTCCTGAATGCTTCAATGGTGGCTCGGACATCTTCTGCCATATTGTCCACCGTCACCTGGAGTGTGTCAAAGGCAGCACTCATTGCCCCCATTTTCTCGTTTGGAACGGGAGTTTCTTCCACATCTCTCTCCCTTCCACCTCCTCGAGCTTTACATTTTTCAAGGGCCACAACTCGGTCCTTTAGGCTCTCCACCTCTATCATCCACGCCGCCAACCCATCTAGGTCGACGCGGTCCAACACATTGGTGACATCAATCAACCTGTCGGGCACCCTCGCAAGTTCTCCGAGTTGCTGGTCATACCAATCGAATCTTTGTTGGTTTGTCATCCTGCCTGTCATCATAGTGAGCTTCTTGAGCCGAGTTGGCTCTGATACCAACTGTCACGAGCTGAACTTTGCAATGCGTAAAGCGGTCCGTGCGGCACTTGCTAGCAAGCAAGTCAGCCAAGTGAGTACCTTGCAAGGAATAATGAAAGCCACACGATATTAAAATAGTGCTAACAACAAGCAAGAACGCAATTATATAAACGTTGGGCAACCACGAAGAACAATGAATATTCGAATGGAAAGAGCAAAGGGTAATCTCACGAGACACAGATGATTGAATAATTCTTCTTTTATTGATGGTAAGACAGCAAGGGAGGCAAAAGTACATGTGCTTACCTATACTAGTTCACTAGTCCAAACTATGTCGACTAGGAACTCCTCCCCAAAGAGCATATCGGCCTTACATGAACATGACAGGAGGAAACATGAAAAATGCCGAGTAGACTAATGCTAAAATAAAATAAATTACATAATTTGTAAATTACCAAAACATCCCTAGCACACAAGCAAACCAATCAAAGGCTTGACTAATGACCTTGGACAAGGTTGCTTGTAGCATTACAAGTGCGGCCCCTAACACATGGCTTCTTCTCCTCCTTGTTTGAAACGCAGAGCTTCTGAAGACTAGAGAATTGAGAGAATTTTTCTGATGTTTATTTTCTAAGTGAGTGAGGTGTGTTGTGGTGTTGTCGTATAAAAACGTCTAGAGAGGATGCTATATATAGGGGAAGGCAAGGCTTCATGAATTTAATTTCCAAAGAATTTTCTGGTTGCACCACACAGCTTCGACCAATCACGTAGTGCCACGTTAGCTCTGTTGTGTCATCCAACCAATCAAAAAGCTCCAAAATCAATCCCATAATCTTTCCAAATATATTATTGCTGATTTTCCCAAGATTTTATCTGATTTTTCTCTTTATTTTCGGCCAAAATAATCTTGAGTGAAAATAGGAATGAATCTGGACTTGTTTTGGACCTTTTTTCCCTTAAATCTCTCCATGGCATTATTATCCTTGATCCTCTCTTGATTTTTGACATTAACTCCATAATTTCCCATGGCAAAATCAGATTTAATTCCCCAATAATATCTCCAACGTCATCTTCAAGCCGTGTGGTTTCCTAGTGCCATCAGGACTCCTCTCTTTTCGCCATGTGTTTTCATTTCAGCTCATTTCTTCTCCATTTATTCCAATGTACCTAGAAAATAAAAACTAAATTAAAATTTATTTATTTAAGGAAATAACTAAGTAAAATATGAGGAAATAATTATTAAAACATCGCATTAAAACGCTCATATCAATTCATTGATGAAACATCATTACAATCATAGAGTATGAGAGCCTCCACACTTGGAGGGATGTTGGTAAAGTAATCAATACCAAATTGACCAGCTTTGGCCTCCTGCGCTAAAGTATGCGCTACTAGATTAACATGCCTACTACCAAAAACCACTTTAGCATCTAAAGCATCGTGCAACATGTTTCGCAAGTCATCAATTAAGAACCCTAACTCCGATTGATCAAGGGATGAGCCAGAGATAGCTTGAACCAAATCCATACAATCTGTTACCACTATCACCGGTGTGAAATGCTCATCAATAGCCAACTGCACTCCTAGAAGCAAAGCCAACAACTCCGCATGCCAGTAAGTCTCATCTATCGACATCAATTCGTTCAATCTCTATCCAATCTATAGATTATTAGGATGACATTTTCATCATAAATTCCATTATTTCTTAGACAATTGATAGCCTATTGCTTCTTTTTAATCAAGAAGTATCATTAAATGTATAACTCAATATACCAAGTTATATTTTACATCCTTCTAAAAAAAAAAAAAAGTTTATATTTTACATTTACATAATGAAAACAAAATAAAATAAAACAGATTATAATACTTACTATTACATGAAACTTTGAGTATTCACATAATTGCATATATTTTTTTGTCTAGATTATTCACCGAACATTTAGTCCTAATAAATAGAAACACTACTGAGTTCATATATATTTATGATCGCACAAGTATAAGAAAAAGTTGAATTATAGCAATACCTCACCTACTTTAACTCTGTGATGCATTTTGCTTATCTTCACAATTAACTTAATGATTAACTAGAATGAAAAGTCTAATTTGTAATAAAAGCGCTTATAATCAACTTTTCACTAAAACCTTCTATCAATCAATAGAAATATCGTTTGTTATTTCGAACAGTGTTACCGGGATTGCTCATCTTCCAGGTGACCTGCGTTCCAGATCAAAAGAACCCAATCGCAGTGCGTCTATGACCTAAATCGCCATATTTAGTGATCCCATATTAACGGCACGTTTACCCAAGATTGGTCTTCCATCTTATGGTATTCTTGAAGAAAAAAGATTTCTTTTTTGCCATCAAACTACCTTCATCGTTGGCTGAGTTGACACAGGGTAGTTAATTATGCTTATCCAAATATAACAATTCTTATCAGACTCCAGATTAGTTTTTCCACATCTATATTTGTATTTTTGGTTTTATTTTTTTAATTTTAAAGGCAGCCACTCTCTCATTCATTGATCATTAATTTCTTTTTAATTATTATTTACCTATATTTACATTAATAAAAACTTCATTTACTTTGCCAATACAAAATTTAATTATTTTAATATTAATAATATTAATAAATTAAATTTAGAAATGTACCCTTTTCGTATTGTGTGCCTAAGTAACTGGCATACCGCGAACATGTACATGTACGACCCGCGATCCAGATAACACTGATTTTAAGGGATGTAACTCTAAGCTAGGTTATTTTAACCAATTTTTCACCTTAATTCTCTCACCACTTGGAATAAGAGAGAGTAGCTAACTTATTTTAACACCTTAGTTCTTTCACCACTTGGAATAATTTGAAAAACTTAGTCAAGATAATAATGAGTTGCGGTATGGGTAAAACCTAAGAGCACATTTAGTAATACTAGTCATTTTTCAGTCAAATTTTAGCCAAAGTAGCTAAAAAGTCATTTTGGCTAGCCAATTTAAAAATGTATCTGCATCAATGCTCTCTATTTAGCTCGTTTTGAATTTATATTATTTTTTAAATAAAGATTAAATAATTTAAATGTATTTATAAATTACATAAAACAACTCAAAATGAATGTTTTAAATTAGAGAGAGCCTCATCTCACTCTCTATATTTAGGAGCGAGATAGCTAAAAGTTATAATGGAGAGTCGCTTAGGAGTCTAGTGCAGCTATTGAAATATATATAAAAGGCTAAACATGCTCTCTAAAATAGCTAAGGATCCAAAATAGAAAGTCTTTTAAAGATGCTATAATGGCACTTCCATATAATTCAAACCCAACACACATTATGTTGCCCTAAGAGCATCAGTAGTGAAGACTCATTTTTTAGACTCAAATTTGGATCCGAATAAGCTGGAATAGTGATTTGAGTCCATCTGAATAGTGTACAAAAGGACTTAGGCCCAGTTTGGCATTGCTGTGATGTGGGCAGAATTGCTTTTGCTTCTGTTGTGGGCAAAATCAGTTAAGTGTTTTGGTAAATTTTTTTTTCAAAAGTGATGTGAGGATGAAAAGCTGTTTTAGGTGTTTGGTAAACTGTTAGTAAAAAAATTGTGGTTGTGGATAATCACCAAAGTGGACATGAATACTTAATATGTTGAAAATATATTTATATCAGTCTTGTGTAATCTCAACTCAAATTAAACTACCCTCAATTTCTATTTTTTACGAAGTATTTCTTCCTATTCTTTTTTTTTGGGGGGCCAAAAAATGTCTTGAAGTAAAACCAAACAAAGAAAAATTACATTTCGAGTATTATCTTAATTTTAGCATTATGGTGTCATGAAAATATAATGTAATTGGACTAAATTTGTTTTATATTCGTTTAAAATGATAATGAACATTAATGAAGAGTTTTCTTTCCTCCCATCTCTTTCTGGCCAATATCCATGCTCAGGGATTGCCAGCACCCATTTCAATTCATGAGCTACCAAGAACGTACAAGTAACTATTGGAATTGTACGGTGGAAAATGGCCAAAACCTTTGCCTATTATAGGATTTGGCTCTATTTATTACCGGGAATCCTGAATTTGCTGGGAATTTGATTAATGGTTCCTCAGTTCTTTGGGTGAATTGCTTGGAGACATGGGATGAATTTGCAGATTGTGTAGAGAGAGGACCAATTAATTTGCAAATTGCTTAAATTGATAGAAGTATGGAAAAAAGGAAAGAGACTGGTACCCAGAAATTTAAAGAAAATATTACTTCAATATATCGATTGAGAAAGAAAAACCAACCTGCATATCAACACATACATGGTAATACTTCTAACCAATAAGACGGAAAAGAAGTTGTAGTTGACAGGCTAGGAGAGAGAGGAAGAAGGACAATAGAGAGAAGAGACAAAGAAGAGAGCAGGTTGGTAGTTACAGAAAAATCATTTAATTGTACCGCTTCCTTGAGATGGTTTCCGTAGAAGCAGAAATGAAAAGCACCCTCAGTGCTGCTTCTCATTTTTCGCTGCCACCGGAAGCGCTTCCACCCCAAAAGCAATTTCTGCTACTTTACCAAACACCCCTACTAAATTGTAAAAGCACTTTTGGGCTCAAAAGCAGTCTCAAACTGGGCCTTACTTTTATTGGGTGCTACAGTAGTGCAGGACTTATTTTTGAACCCATCTTTAAATTTATTTTTTCAGACTCAAATTTGGATCCAAAACACAAATCTTTCCACTATAGAAGAGTGGAGCAGATTCATATTTGAGTTGATTAATTGATTAATTGTTCACCATTGAATTGAAGAAACAAACAAACCTGAGCCACCAATTTTAATCTCATATAGCCGTTAGATTTGGAAAGCATAGTGGTCTGATGGTGGTCTTCACGTCAGAAGCTTCATAATAGAAAGTTAGAAACAAGTGGGATTTTGTTTGCCATGTGATGAGCCCCACAATTTTTTAGTCCAAATGGATTTGAGTCTCAGGGAGGAATGGATCCAATTCTTTCCGACCCACTGCAGCACAATTCCACAACTTTTAGACCCAAAATTTTGATTTTGGACCCAAAAATAGGTCCCCACTGCACATGCTCTAATGATCATATCAAGACATACTCGTCACCCACCAGTAATGACTAATGAGAGAAACTTTATACTAAAGCATCGAGCTCGGGTGTTCTTTTTATTGTATGTTCTCCTTACCTGAGTAATGTAGGGAGGAGACGGTTGGGAATTGATTCTCATCCTTTGAGAATTGTTTATAACCCATAATGTTATTATATGTAGGTCAACCAACAGAAAACGTCTTACATGTGGCACTCACTCAGGAAATCTGGATTTGCAGTCAACATTGTTCTTGTCATTTCCCTTTGCTGCCATTAATATTAAAGCTTGATGGAGTTATGCATCACAAGAATTTAGGTCAACCAACAGAACAGATGTTACAAAGTAAAGAAGATTGAATGTCGTCCTCATCGTGTATACTCGATCTTTGTAGAAGACACATGTAGGGAGGAAAGGAAATGATGAATATATATTAACAAATTTGAGGCTTGAAAAAAGAGAGAAAGATTGGACATACATGCGCATTAGTCTAACTGAAAATGTTCTCCCGTTCTCTATAGCAGCTTCGGTTGGTTTTGTTTGGCTTGGCTTCGTCTTGGTCTTGGGCCAAGCCCTCGTGTCTTTTATGAGTTTATCTTTTATGGTTGTAATATTCGAGTTAGCCCTTAGATTTATATATTTATTATATTATTATTAAGAGAGAAAAAAAATTGTTCTTCATAGTAATTTTTTTTTTTTACTGATGTAGCTCTCGAATACTACTATACTTTTGAAACAAGTATTTTCACCTCGAAGACTCCAGCCGATCAATGCCTTTTTTGAGGTCGAGGTGGTGAAGCGTGCTTCCGGTTCTTATGCTAGGTGCTACGTACCACACCCATTGGCATTGATTTGCATGTTGGTTTTGTGAACGACCCATACCTGGAAAGCTCGCAAAAATCCATTCGGAAACAGAATCTGACGGGGCAAAAGAAGGGAAAGCTAGCCATACTGCTTTCAGATTCTTCAACAGCGCATGTGGTTGATGTAGTGCCAATCTATTGGATCTCGATCTCATTTTCCCTTACCATTCAAGTGTACGCCATTTGCTAGGGGTGGGCATAACCGATTTGGAAACGGTTTTCTGACCGAACCGCCCCAAAAATATCTGGTCGGTCACCAAACCGAAAATAAGAAGGGAAAAAGGTGTTGGACCCGAACCGAAACCGGATGAATACGGTTCGAAAACGGTTTTGAGTTGTTTTCCGACCGAATTTGCACCGAATCGACTGAATTTATATATATATTCATATATATATATATATATATATATTTATAAATATGTGTCAATAGTTGATATGCTTAGATTTTCTTATGGTGCACCCTAGCACACTGAATAACATGACAACCCTAGGTCACTTAATTCCTCCTCGGCCGCACTTCTTTTCTTTCAGACTCTCAAACCACTCTCTCAACTCTCTCAACTCTCAAAGTGAAAAACTGCAAACCACTCAGCCGCTCAACCGCTCACTTAATCAATCTGCTCAGCCGCTCACTCTCTCTTCAATCTGGGTATGTTTCATTTTTCAATCTGGGTCTCTAATTTTTCAGTTCCATTCATCTTGTTAATCTGGGTCTCTCATCTCTGGGTTCAAATGTTCAATACTTAATTTAGGTTGATGTTATGATTGTTATCGTACTTTAAGTCTTTAAGAGTTCAAGTGAATGAAATTTCGATTCTAGGGTTTCAAACTTTCAATTTTAGGGTTTCAGCTTTCAATAGTGTTCTGTGTTCATTGATTTGCTTGTTCATTGAAGATACAGGCTTAGTTTCTCACTGATTTGCTTGTTCTATGATATGATTTGGGGTTTTATCTTTTGTGTTCACTATTTTCAAGATGGAAGGCAATTCGGAGCTTGCTGCAACACCAACTGATGTCACCAGGAGTAGCACTGGAACTACACCAGCAAGCACACCATCTGGAACTGCACTAAGTGCTGCTGCTGCTGCTCAACTACAAGGTGTTTAATCCACTGCTGCTGATACCTCAAGTCAACTTCCTCCTGCTGATGCTGGAAGCAAAAGAAAGAACAAGAGCATTACTTGGGATCATTTCACCAAGCTTCTGAATACTGATGGTACGAAGATGGAGAAGCCTCGAGCCAAGTGCAATTACTGTCCGCAGACATACCTTGTGCACTCGAAGTCAAATGGGACTACAAGCATGAGGAACCACATGCTTTATCAATGTAAGAAGTGTCCTCTCTACCTCCCTTCAAAAAAGCAGAAGTTCCTAGCATTTGATTCTGCTGAACTTGGTGCAAACCTGAAAGCTTTTGGTTATGATATGGATGTATCTAGGATTGCATGTGCTAGGATGGTTATTAGAGATGAACTTCCGTTTAGTTTCATGGAGGGACAATGGTTTATAGACTTCATGAAGGTAACTCAGCCGCAATTTAGTCCACCTTCTAGTAGGGCTATAGGGAGAGATGCATGGGATCTGTATCAATGTGAGAAGACTAGGATTAGGAATATCTTAGCTACGTATTCTCAGAGAGTGAGCCTAACCACTGATACTTGGACTTCGATCCAAATATCAATTATATGGTCTTAACTGCCCACTTTATCGATGATAGTTGGGCCTTGCATAAGCGTATCCTTAACTTTGTTGTCATCCCTAATCATAAGGGCAAGACAATCGGGAAGCTTGTAGAGTCATGCTTGATAGGATGGGGAATAGAAAAGGTGTTTACCATTGTTGTGGATAATGCTAGCCCGAACCAAGTTGCGCTTGATTATATGCGGGATAAGATAGAAAATTGGAAAGAGCTTGTGTTGAATGGTAGCTTTTTGCACATGAGGTGCTGCTGCCATATCCTTAACTTGATAGTTAAGGATGGCATGGGGAAGTTGGACAGTTCCATCGCTGCAATTAGGAACTGTGTTAAATACATCAGATCCTCTCCTTCAAGGTTGGATAAATTTCGAAAGGCTACAGCTCAGGAAAAGGTAGAGCATAAGGGTGGCATTGTTCCCTTGGATGTATGCCCCAGGTGGAACTCAACTTACTTCATGCTTGATATTGCCGTGAAGTTTAAGAAAGCTTTTATGAGGTTAGAGGATAAGGACACACAGTTTGAGGGATATTTCAAGAAAGAGTTGGTGGGAAGAAAAGGGATGGGCCTCCTACTTCTGTTGACTGGGAGAAGGCAGCAAGACTTGTGAAGTTTTTGAAGATTTTATGTGATGCGACAATTCAATTTAGTGGCACCAAAGTTGTGACAGCCAATCAGCCCCTTCTTTGGATGTGTACCATTATTGGGGAGTTAGATAAATGCATCTAAGATTCAGATCCTCTCTTGGTGAACATTGGGACATCAATGAAGAAGAAGTTCGATAAGTATTGGAAAAAGCTGGAGGACATGAACAAGATCTGCCTAATTGTTGTTGTGATGGATCCAAGATACAATTAGTTGCTATATCTGAGCTACTTCTTCCCCAAGTTGCAGCAAGACAAAGCAATGGTGCAGTTGATGGTGGATGAGGTCAAGGACACTTTTATAAAGCTATACGAGGAATATGCTGAGGCTGATCCAGAAGCTGCCCAAGCTTTAATTGAGGCCACTATGCCTAAAATGGATTCTGCAAATGTACTAAGTGTGGAGGAGGACAGCCATGCTCAGAATATTTCTAGTTTCATGAAGCTGAGACAAGAACAAGATGTTGTCGAGATAAAAACAGAGGTTGACAAGTACCTCCTTGAAGCTACCGAAGACCCTACAAACCTGAACTTCAACTTATTGGCTTGGTGGAAAGAAAATGCAGCTAGGTTCCCCATTCTATCGCAGATTGCACGAGACGTGTTTGCTATTCCTGCATCCACAATTGCATCTGAAAGTGCCTTCTCTCTTGGAAAACAGGGTCATCGATCCTTTTAGAGCAAGCTTAACTCCCCAAATGGTGAAATGTCTAGTATGCTGCAGTGATTGGCTGAGGGTAAACAGTGTGTCTACACTGTACAAAGAGCCAACAAAGACTGAGCTTGATCTCTATGCAGAACTGGAAAAGCTTGAATCAGGTTTGGTAGTTGGAACTTTGCATTTCTGTTAGTTTCTGCATTTCTGTTTAATGTTGGATTGTTGTGAATTTCTGGAATTTTCTTTAACTGTTGCTTTCAATATCTGACCTTGATTTCTGCATGTTTATATGTCTTTGAAGATGTGTCTGGAGTTACACAAGTCTCCATTTCTGAGGAGTAAAAAGGGAAGAACTGAAGAATTGAGGATGTTGCCGCAGATATCTCATGAGGGTCTACAACTTTTTAGTTTTTATTATGTTAATTTTCAATTGAACTGCTGGTTTGTAATTTGGTAATTTGAAATTTGAACTATTGTTGGATGTGTGTTGGACTGCTAGTTATGACTGCTGGTTATGTACTTATGTTTATGCGTTAAACTTCGAACTGTGATGGGATGAACTTGTTTACATCTGTGTTTATTTGGTGATGTTGATTATTATGTATTTATGTTTTTTTTTTCTTGTTTCTTTTCTTTCTTTCTTTCTTTTTTTTTTCTTTTTTTTTTTTTTTTTTTTTTTTTCTTTTTTTTTTTTTCTTTTTTTTCTTTTTTTTGTTTTTCAAAAGAGGATCAAAGGATTTCACTCCTACCCCCATGGTGACTCGAACCCATGACTTCGTACATAGGTAGTGGGTGCTCTAACCACTGAGCTAACACCACTTCGTCCATGTATTTATGTTGATTGTTGAGAACATAGTTAATTAGTTTGAACATTGCAGGTTGAAAACTTGAAACTTTGAATACTTTGCCACTAGCAGGTTGTTGTAGTCTTGTAGTTATGTAACAGTGTGATTATATGAATGTTGCTCAGTTTGGGCATTTTCAGTTTGCAGGGTGTTGAAAACAGCCATTTAAGGCTAAAACAAATGTATTTGTAACGAAATTTGGGCTTCAGAAAGAATAAAACTTTGGGCCTGAAAATGAAGTATTTGGGCCCAAAATGGAACCGAAACCGACCGGCCGGATCCGGAATTCGGTTGCACCGATAAATTCGGCCTGACCCGTTACATTTCGGTTGTCGGTTTCAAATCTGGCCCAAACAACAAATGCGATTCAGATTTGGTTTGGGCCTAGAACCGAACCGGCCCGACATATGCCCACTCCTACCATTTGCTGTGTTTAGACCCCTTTTTCACTTTCTCCGCCAACCTTAAAATTAATTAATAAGATCAATTCACTTATTAACTAAAAATAAAAAGTACTAGTACTTTGTGACGGAACTCCTCCTCACTATGTTTTTGTAAATTGTAACTTCTCATGCTGTATAGGTGACTAATTGCGGTTGCTAAAAGAAAGCCGATTTTATAATAATTCAGAGGGTCATTGACCCAAAGCCCCAAAATGAGGGAAAAATATCCCACTTACCCCAGCAAGAAATTTATGTTCCCACTAACCCAATTTGAATTGAAATGACAACTTTGCCCTTAACATGATTAAAAAACTCCAACATGCCACTCTCTCATCTCTCTCCGAGTCTCCTCCCTCCAATCCGGTTTCTCTCTCTCCCCCCCCCTCCCCCTCCGTCCCTCCCTCTCCCCGTCGCTCCCTCCTCGTCGGAGTCGGACATTCGAAGGTGCTGATCTCCATGATTGCCGACGGCGGCTTTTGCGATCAGAAGGTTGGCGATTTCTTTCGCCTCGATTCACTGCAGCCACCGTAAATCAGTCATCTCCGGCGAGATTCAGGTCCCATTTCGGGGGATTTCTAAGCGGGGATCTCCGGGTTGGGTCCGCTCCGGCCCTCTCTTCATTTCCGGGCAGCTGTGGTGTACAAATGATCAAAGCAGCTCATCGGCCCTCCGGCGAACTGTACCGACTCGATTCCCCACCTCACCCCTCACGGCCGCGCCGACGCCCTCGTCCCCTCCTCCTCCTCCCCCCTCTACTTCGACTCCGCTCACGTGCGCACGCCCTTCCCTAAAGCCCGCCGCCTCATCACGACCAAAAATGATGCGTTCGTTTCCTACGCGCAGCAGTAGAACAATTGCTTCCCCTCTAAGTACTCGCCTCTGGCGGCAAACTGCGATCCGCATATCCAATTAGCCATCGAAGCCCTAGGTTGCTGACCCGAGGCCGTCAACATGTGGATTGGGGAAGAGCGCTCTACGGCGTCGTCTCACAAGGATCAGTACGAGAATCTCTACGCTGTGATCACGGGACAGAAGCATTTCCTCCTCCTCCCTCCCACCGATGTGCATCGGATGTACGTAAGGGAGTACCCGACGGCTCAATATTCGTATTCTCCGGTCACCGGAGAGTTTGAGCTAGAAGTGGACAGTCCGGCTAGGTCTGTGCTTTGGTCTAGCTGGAAATGAACAACTCGTCAAGTTCCTTTTGTTCTTCAATGGGCCTAGGCCCTTTTGCTGTACGATTAATCCAGGAGAGATGCTTTACTTGTAAGTTTTGAATTGATTTCATTGATGCAGAAGGCCCACAAGGAAAAAAAAAAGTTCTATTGGGGAAATAGACGTTTGTTGATGCGTCTATTGTGGGGCAATAGACATTTTGAATTGATGTAATTTTCTCATTTTTTTTATTTAATCAAAGTTTATTTGTCTAAATTTAAAGAGATTGGTTCTTATTCCGGAGACTGAAAGTTCTGTTGGGGGGCAATACACGTCTATTGGGGGGCAATACACGTCTATTATGGGGCAATACACGTCTAATAGACGTCTCTTGGGGGGCAATAGATGTTTTGAATTGATGTAATCTCCTCGTTTTTTTTTCTTTAATCAAAGTTTTATTTGTGTAGTTTTAGGAAGATTAATTACCATTTCGGTAATCTAGACGTCTATTGCCCCCAATAGACGTCTATTGGGGGGCAATAGACCTCAATAATAGACATCTATTGAGGGGCAATAGACCTCTATTGCCCCTCTATTGGAGGGCAATAGAGATTTTCAGAAAAATCCGGTGGGCGGTGGCCGGTGACCGGAATCCGGCGACCGGTGACCGGATTCCGGCCAAAGTTGACCGGATTCCGGTGGCCGGTGACCTGATTCGGCCGACCGCTGATCGGATTCCGGCGACCGGTGACCGGATTCCGGCGAAGTCTCTTATGGTTTCTCTCTCTCTCTCTCTAAGTAATAAAGGGGTGAGGGGTAAAATGGTATTAAAAAAAAATAAAAACAAAAAAAAAATCTTAATGGAGTATTAGGGAAGACTCGCTTAGAGTGCATTGGGTAAAAGGAAATTAAAAAAACTTAATGGGGTTAGTGAGAAAAAAATCCCTAAAAATGGAGTAAATGGACAAAATCACTAATTCGGATACCCCATGTACAGAGTTTTCACCCAATTGAAAATTGGAAATTGGAATGACCAGGAAAAGACCCTATAGTCGGGTTAGGGTTGCGCATACTAATCCAAAGAAAGTAGCCAAATGAAGTCTTTTGCAAAGTCGCAACTAAAGTAATAAAAAGCCCCTCTTCGCTTCTGTCTCTGTCTCTGTCTCTGTCTTTGTGAGTGTTTCCGGGCTCTGTTTCTCGACGACGGCAATGGACAAGTCACAGAAGAAGCAAGTCTACTTGTTCTACTGCGCCGAATGCGAAGACCTTGCTCGCCAGGTCGCTTCTCAGTCAGACCTCATTACTCTCCAGACCATCAAATGGAGGTCCTCTCTCTCTCTCTCTCTCTCATGTTTGCTTTGTAAAGCTTTAATCTTTCCCTGGCTTTGTTTCATATAATCGTGAATTCAGATGGGTGCTTGTTATTTCAGCTCATTTTTTTGAAAAGAATAAATGGGTTCTTTACTCTCTTTCATGTACTGCATGCAGTGACTGACACAATGAATGGAAACAGATTAAAAAAAAAAACCCAAAAGAGCAAAGCTTTTGATCTTGTGTGAAGCTAAGAGTTTGGGAAATTAAACTTGAAGTCGAAAATGATTGGTGGAGAAGGGTAGTAAGAATTGAATGGTTAAGATTTGAGACCGGAAAAGAGTAATTGAGATCATCATTCATTCTAGATTTCTAGTAGTTACTTGAAATTGGACTTGCCCCTTGAGTTTTACTTTAATTTTTGCATTATCCATTGCATATTATAATGATTACAATAATGTAATGAGAGTTATGTCACACAAGAATTTCATATGAAATGAGATGATCTATGTAGCCCATACATATATCAGTTGAGTTACAGGAGACTTGAATTTATTATGTGTAAGATAGGTGGGATTTTGATTGTCTGATTGGATCATATTCATACAGGAACTTTGATGATGGGTTTCCAAACATTTTCATCAACAATGCACAAGAACTTCGAGGCCAACATGTTGCCTTTCTTGCGTCCTTCAGCTCCCAAGGAGTTATCTTTGAGCAGCTGTCTGTAATATATGCACTCCCCAAGCTGTTTGTTGCATCCTTCTCTTTAGTATTGCCTTTCTTCCCAACCGGTTCCTTTGAACGAATGGAAGAAGAAGGGGATGTTGCAACTGCATTTACCATGGCGAGAATGTTGTCAAATATTCCCATATCAAAAGGTGGCCCAACCAGTTTAGTCATTTATGACATACATGCTTTACAGGTTTGTTTCGTTTTTGGTATTTCTCTTGTTCTGATTGACAGACTTCATAACATTTAATTTGTTTATATTTCCAAGGTTTTGGGGTGCAAATTCTTTTCTTGAGTTAAGTGTGCATGAAGCTGGAGAAGTTTGCATTTGTAGTTACCCATGTACAGATCATATATATATACCATTCAATCTAGACTAGGGGGTATCATAGTAGTATAACCGAATGCAGTCAATCATCCATACAACCCAATCTCATGAAATTCCAATTTTCTGAAAATTCATGTATTAATTCTAATCTGAGCTTGCAAGAAAAACTTTCAGTTGTATTCTAGGTGTAGAGAACCTCATTTATCATCCCGTCTTGCTGTTTCTTTCGCATCTAATCATGAATGAGCTCATGAAGCATATTTCAATATTTGTCTCCCACACACTAATCCCCCTACAGGGGGCTGAAATTTCAATTTACAGTTACATTTGTCTGAACAAAAGTAATTAGTAATAGGTCAGCAATAATAAATGTCTATAGTACAATAACTTACAGGTCAGACTCCAATTTGTACATTAAACTCGCACTGCTCTTTTGCAGTTGACTTATTTTTGCTATTCTCATATCTTTATCTTTAAATAGCACATAGGACTGAGACTGTAAAATGTTGGGTCTATACTTTGTTTTAATAACTGAGACTGTAGAAAGTTGCTTGTCATTACACTTTGTTGGGTGTATTTATGTTTTAATTACTTCAGTTTTGTTTTTGTGCAGGAAAGATTTTACTTTGGGGACCATGTTTTGCCTTTGTTTGAGACTGGAATCCCTCTCTTAAAGGAACGGCTCCACCAGCTTCCTGACTCTAATAAGGTGGGGGTGCAGCATCATCTTCCATGTCTCGCAGTGTATCATTTCATGTTAGAATCTTTTTTTTTTTTTTTCAATTTCCATGTCCTGTCTGTATTTCTGTAATTATGATTTCCATTCTAATTATAGTTGCATTCCAGATTGTTGTGGCATTTCCGGACGATGGAGCTTGGAAGCGATTTCACAAGCAGTTGGATCATTTTCCCATGGTTAGTCTGATATTTTGATTAAGAGGGAATTGTGTCTGTTATCTATCCAAATCTCACCTCTTGCAATTGGGTACTGTTTGATGGCAGGTTGTCTGTAATAAGGTTCGTGAAGGAGATAAGAGGATAGTTCGAATCAAGGAGGGAAATCCTGCAGGGTTTCATGTAGTCATTGTTGATGACTTGGTTCAATCTGGAGGCACCTTAATCGAGTGCCAGGTATGACTTACCAACATTTTTCCCTGTTTGGACTTTTCATACCCTTGAGCTTGTTGCTTGAGTATTGCAGATTGTTTATTTCTTTCAAGAGTGTTATTCACCTTCAAAAAGAAAAGATTGCAATTCCTCAGTTAGAATATGACTCTGTTAATGTATTCTGGATGTAATAGAGGCTTGTAATGGAAAGGCCTAGATTTTGGACCTCTAATCCAGGATGAGGCAAAGTTTATCCAACTGTTGACTTCCATTACAAGTCTTTGATTCTTTATCTAGAAAGTAGGAAGATTAAAAAAAGAATATGGTATCATTAATTCAAATTTTATATGAAGTTCCAACCTAATTCTTTTCCTTGCACGTGACTCATTTAATGCCTGGTACTCTTGCATAAATACAAATTCTTTATGGAGTTATGGAAGCAAGACACAACATGATACCGGGATAATTAACATAGTGAATATGAGATAGCAGGGCATTATAATTAACATTATAATCCAATTGCACCCTTATATCTGAGGTTCACTTTATGCAAAATTCCATATCAAGGGAACCGGTTTTTAATTTCATACAATGGACATTATAAAATTACAGGATATACGTTGTGAAGGCCATGACTCATGTGGTGTGTTACAAAATATAGATGGTTTCTTAAAATCATCAAGACACACTTTCTTTCTTGCAATGGCTTTGCTTTGCTTTGCTTATTAAAATCACTCTTCAGTTGGAATTTTACGGTCAGGTGACTCGGATCCCATAGCCGTAATTGTTAAGCGTACATCAGAAATCTAAATTCTTGAAGTTAAATTAGGCTTTGTTGAAGTTCAAATTTGCCTTAAACTTCCTTCTGTATTGTTCCATTGCGCAGAAAGTTTTGGCAGCTCATGGTGCAGCCAAGGTTAGTGCTTATGTCACCCATGGAGTATTTCCTAAGCGCTCATGGGAGCGTTTCACTCACAAGAATGGTAAGTACTTGCATGGTATTTTTTATATAACTTTTATTTGAGTTTTCTGTGATTGACCTGAATTGCCATTTGTTTTTATTTTCAGGAGAGTTGGAGAACCTGTTTGCCTACTTTTGGATCACAGATTCCTGCCCACTTACTGTCAAAGCCGTAGAAAATAAAGCACCCTTTGAGATCTTAAGTCTTGCAGGATCCATTGCTGATGCTCTTCAATAGACAAAAAAACACAAGTGAGATAATGTGTATCCGATGACAGCAAGATGTTATTAGGGAAAGGCCCACAACATCAGAAGGCTATTTCAGATTAAGTTGCCTGGAGTCTGAGAAGGCTATTTAGATTTTATGTTACTAATAACCCGACTGAAATGGGGTTGCTGTCTGAAATTCCCTGTAACTTTAGAACTTGTCATGTTTGAATACAGAAGGATCTGTCTGATTTTATGCGGATTCACTCGTGTCATAGACGCATGTGATTGTTTCTCAGGATAAACAAAAGGTGCTGAATTTTAATTAAGTGGTACAGATTTCTCGTCCTAAATCATTTGGGCATGGAGAGCGCTCATACTTGGGGGAGTTGGTATCTTTCCTTCTTTGTTTCTCTTGTTTTTCTTTGGTCTGATAGTATGTTTCTTTTCATTTGCCGAGTTGAAACACCGTACTGGATGACAAAGCCTCTCTGCTTCCCAACAGTGATACTATCACTCGTTTTCTTGTCCTATATTCTTTTTGAAGTTGTGACGAACAGAACCATCAGAATTCAGATCGAGAGTGAACATCAGGAGGCTTCGACTTAATCAGTTGATTTGATGGGTTTGGTTCATAACATGTTCTGATGAAGGGTTTGCAGACCCAAATTGAGCACACCTAAAGAGGTGGCAGAATGCAACACTTTCACAGAATGGGGAACCATCTGTTGAAAGACTTTTATGTCCTGCCTCGAGGCAATTATATTTTTATTGTGAATTTGTTATGCTAATGCAAGAAATGTGGAGAAACAGGTTCCAGAGGTATTATATTTCCAATTCATCAGCAACATGTAATAGGAACAACTAAGCTGCATATACTGTGCACATTCTTCAAACATAGAAAACACAGGAACAAAAGTAAGCGAGAAAGAGCGTAAACATCTGTACAACTATATATTTATACAATTTTTCTTCAGTACATGACAAGACCAGATACAATATGAACAAGATGATTGTCTCCCTTCTATACAACCTTCTTTTTTTTCTTTTCCTCTTTGAAACAGCCCCCGAAGCCTAATATCCAACAGGGCATTTTACCATATAAACAAGTCATTGTATTTGCAAATGGGATTTAAAAGACCCATAACATAAAATTAAAAAGAAAAAGATAAGAAACCAAAGGAGAAATTCTGCACAGACGGTTGAGCGAAGCATATGGCTGCAGAGACTTCACAGTTCAGCAATACGCTTCGCCTTATTCTACTCCCTTGGTTGAATAACAATTTGCACTCCCTACAAATTAACAAAATGCTCTCGGCCGCTTTCCCTTGATACCTTCTCAAGAAATATCAGAAGTATCCGTTACTCAAAAGCGGACGCTAGCCATAATGAGTTATTACATGCCCCATGCCCCATACCTCGATCTCTCTCTCTCCCTACTTTGTACAGTTAACTGTGCAGAAGTTAGCAGCCCAATCCTTGCTCAGGCAAGTGAGATTATGAATCCATTGCTAATCGTTCTCTGGATTCTCATCCAGATTCCCCTTTGGGCTGTCCAATGAATCACCCAAATAAGAGCCATCTGGCTGCCGTATGCATATGTTCAAATTTCTGGAGAGGAAAGTTTCCTGATGATCCACAAAAACATGGATATCAATTAAACAAAACAGGGAGCTACAAGAGGACTTCAAGACAGAGAAGCTCCTAATGATACTAAACAATTTTACGCAGCGATGCTACAATACCAATCAGGATTTCAAACATGGGAAAAAAAAAAGCCATGGTAAGATCATATTTGACAATGAGGGAACAAAGGTGAATATCATTATCCATAAAACATAGATGACTCAAACATATTACCTCGTCACCAGTCTCCTGGCCCTCCGAGTGGAAGAGGATAGGCCGGCAACGCTTGTCCTCATTCATAAGGCTTGAATTCTGAAAATGAGTCACAAGGGCAGCTTTACCCTGGATACGTGCATAAGCCAGTGAAGCAACCTTTTCACTGTTAAACTTCTCCCACTTCTTGCCATTAAATGCCTGCACCAATTTTTATGGTATAAGTACTTGGTAAGAGTTATAGATGTTTATCCCCACTTTCAGTCTGATTCAAGCATTTTTAGATTGCCAATTAAATATCAGTATTAAGTTGTTCCTTTCTTCCTGGAAAATAAACCACACAAAAAACAGATAGACCAGCAGTAAACGAAACGATTGAAATTCTGGAATCAACCTCATAAAAGGCTATAATGTGGGAAGGAGACACCATATTGATGAAGGCATAACCCACATTGCACTTATTCTGCAAAAAAACAAGGGCATCCATCAGTCCTAGATCAGCAAGAGGAAATCCTAGAGCACTCACAATCAAACATCAGTGGAAAGAATCACCTTAAAGTCGATTGGCAAGTACAGGAAATCGTATGTACCCCGGTGATTTTCATCTATAGCAGCCAGCAGCATTTTAGAAGTGTACCTGAAAGGAAAAAGATTATATGCAACTTTATAAATGTGCTACTAAAAACCAAAACACAACCAAAAACGTAGGCAAGCAGCGAAATCCTGGGATGACTACAAATTGTTTCTTACTTATTGGGGATGTTTTTGATCATTAAAGTAGTCCTACTGTCTTCCCCGCGGAGAATTTTATCTAAATCAAGTTGATACTGCTTTTTGCTATCTACTTGATTCCCACTATTCTCAACCCGCCGACTCCTACCACGATCAGCAAATAGCTCACTGATGGTTGCTGCAGGTCCAGTGTAAGAACCATTCCCAAGGTACACAGGACTATGCTTTGGCATTGACATCATTCTAAAACTAGGAGAGCCATTTTCACTAATGTTTCCTGGAAGACCAACACCAGCATTCATAGTTGCTCGACCACCCATGTTCATCATGTAATTACTATTGTTGCAGCTTAAACCCATGCCCCCAAACATTGGATTCATGAAGGATGTTTCAGGTGATTCGGGGAAGTAGCCAAAATGCCTATCCAGAGGAACACCAGATGGAGCAGATCCCACATGATGGTTATGTGAACTGAGGAAAGAGCTCTGCCGGCTAGTGAATGGAAAACCCTGTCCCTGTCCACCAGATGAAAACGGATGTCCCACAGATGATGTTGGCCAGGCAGAAGACTTGGGCTCGGAATAAGGAGTTGGGCTTCCCCAGAGAAACTGAGGACCTGACAAAGTTCCAATACCTGATGAATTTGAATTTGACTCACCATATGACATGGGACCTGGACTAGTGCTTAATTTCTGCTCAGGAAAGGAATAGGCTGCTCCTGGCGTTGAAACGGAGCTACTAAATATCTGACTCGTATTGTTCAACCTTCCTTGGTCTTTACCAATAGGTGCAATCTTTGGGGAGTTAGGAACATGAGTTGGAAGAATTGAAGCTAACCCAGGTAAATTGTTGCTGTCTACAGGACTCAGGCTTCCCAGACCTGGGGACTTACTAAAACCAAGCTGATTATGTTCAATGGGGCTTCCAATTTGTGCCCAGGTACCTGCATAGTATGAAAGCCATTGACTTAGCTTATAGCAGACCATGCATTCCCAGTAAGTGTAATCCAGGAATTCAAGAGAAGAACAGAAAAAACCAAGTTATCAGCTCAATCCAGAAACAGAGAGATCTACCTGGAGGAGAGTTGGTCATTGGTGAACCCACTTGATGTCGGAAACTCCGAGTTTCATCTTGGTCAAGCTCTTGACTTAGTTGCTGCATCAAGCTAAAATAGAAAGTACAAAGAATTCATTTAGGCCAGGTTTAAATGTAAAATCAGCAAGATATCTATATTTACAGGATTCATCAAAAGCAATTTTCTTTTATTGGAATTCAAGAAAGGTTATATAGCATGAAAGTAGCTAAATCCATATGACATATGGAATGGAGGCCAGGAAAACATTGATATAAAGTAAAAGAAACAAAAGATGGATTAAACTAAAGTTCACAAATGCATGTTTTTCAAATTCTCCATGGAATAGAAGCCAGCCTCTACAGAGTCTAGACATAGCACAGCATGCACATGCAACATAGTTCAGTTAAATAAGCTCCCAAAGAACAACAAGGTAAATGATTCCGAAAGGTCAAAAGTAATCAGAAGTGTGACTATTGACATTTTTGTTTATTTCCTTCATTTGGAGATCCTCAACTTAGGTTTGAAGTTGTAACTGCTATTACTCTCGAATCAATGCATTTGTTTCTTAAGAGTCCTCACACGATGGAATTTGTATCTTGACAAGTTGACAACATATTTATAATTTTTGAAGTCCAGCAAACAGCCATGACTTCACAATATATATAAATATGTCCATTGATAAATTAATGTAGCACCATTAACCAAGCAGGCAACATGACACTTACAAGATCCAATTAGCCTTCGCAACAGTGTTTGCTAGATTCTTATAACATTAATAAGATGATAAAAATCCAGATAATGCAAATGACTTGAGCACAAATGTCAAATTGGTTCAAAAACCACAACTTACTTTCTTCGAGCTCCACCAGGGCGGCTGGGTTCAAGCTTTATACGTTTCCCAGCTATGTCGCTCCTATTTAGTGCTCTTAAAGCTACCTCTGCAGCTCTAACGTCATAAAACTCTATGAATTTATGGTGTCTCTTGTGTGGTGTTTCTCGGATCTGCATTTCGATCGAGGAAAAATAATCAAGATAGTGAAAAGGTGCACAAGGCACCCAGAGGGAGAGACAAAAAAAAAATTTAACAATAGACTCCTAAAAAATTTATACCTCCTTGACTTCTCCATAAGCCCCAAATATCTGTCGAAGGTCATCATTTGACACTGATGCATCCAAATTGAAAACCACAAGAGTTCCTTGGTTGATATCCTTTTCTGAAGGGTTATCCTGAATTTCAGCAAAGAAAAAGATGCATTATGAAGATGTAAATTTAAAAACTAGTAAAAACCAATTTATAATATCAGACAACTAATTGATTTATTCAAACCTTGGGAATTGAAAAATGAATGTCAAGTTTTCTTCGTCTCAAGGGCTTGTTCTGTAATGCACGCATTGCAGTGCGAGCAGATCGGATATCATAGTATGATATCATCACAAATCCCCTATGCTTGCACGCAGTATATAAAGTTCTGATATCTCCATATTGCTGAGAAAAAAGGGAGAGCACCAGAACTCAATAAGCATAAGAGTATCGAAATAAAAGATGAAAAATTGTATACACAACAGTTGTACAGAAGAAAGATTAAAAACAACTTAAAAAGCAATAACAATAACCAATTACAAACTTTCTCGCACACAAATGAGCCGATTCTCAAAAGAGAGAGAATAAAATGAGTGACTCTAGATTCCTAGCAAGTGTGGGAGAATCAGGGATCCAAATAGAAAGCACGAAAAATCAACCAAGCCAGACTCCAAGGTGCACCACCGAAATGAGTTACATATCTACCAGAACATTGTGGTAGGAAAAGAACTTCACAACATCAAGAAGAAAGCTGGCACAGCCTTAAGGGTATAGTACTAAGAATTCATTGCAAAATGGGGTCTCTAACTTTAACAGTATAGTTCTTAAAATTACTAAACCTGGAAGCTACCAATGTCATTCACACAGTAGCAAAAGCAGGTTGCAACAATGAAAATACTAATCAACTCAAGAAAGGGAGCATGATGAAATCCAATCCCATATTAACCAAGTTAGCACTCCAAAGTACCCCAGGTGAAATGAGTTTTGTAACAAGTTATTGCTGAATGTTACCTTGCAATGGTTAAGTCAAAAAGGAGGGAAGGCTATTTCCATGATATAAAAAGTTATATGCTTCTTATCCTCTACCACATGGATTTTGATGGATCTATTCACTTGGAAGGCTTGAGGAGTCTTAATTACTAATACGGGAATTTGGAGGACCTACGACATTGAATAAGGCAGCTAGAACTCATTTGATATCGTATCATGAAGGAATCATCTATAACAGTGTGTTCTTAGTTGCAGTTCTCCGCCAAACAACAGCCCCGACCCACCCAAATACATAGAAAACGAGGACATAAAAGAAACCAAGCCAGGCAAAGAAGCCAAGTCAACCAAAAAGTTAAATGAAATAGCAACGCAGAATACCTCAAATAGAGATCTCAATTCGGAATCCTCAACATTACTATTGATATTTCTAACGAACAAGGTCCTTGAAGGATGCTCCCCATAAGGATGTTCTCCAGCCACAGTTCCCGCTCCATTTGGAAGAGCATAATGACCAATACCATTTGGACTAACCCCATCAGATATGCTTAGCTTTGACAAACCAATACCAAGGCTATCTTGCAATTCAAAATCCAATTCCATTCCGCCACCACTGCCAAAGAGATCATACTCTTCCATCTCCTCCAGATGACTAGGCAGCCGACTTAGATCAAAATCATCTGTTAAGCCAGCTAACAGTTCGTCTTCATCATCGGGAAGTGTAATTCTGAACGAATTTGATTCAGCATTCTCAAGTGGATTTTTAATCTCAATGTCCTGGTCAACTTTAACCAGATTGGGTAAGCTATCATCAACAGACTGACGCAAATGCTCCGAATCGGCAAAATTCACTGCATATTAAGGAAATAGAGTCTCAACTCCCAATAAGCATTCTACAGATACAGATAACCTCTTACATTATAAAAGAACTCAGACGTACACTTTTCATGTGGAAGGACGGGCAATGAGCTCGAAAACAAGCTAGTATCACTTGATGCATGATATGCCTCAGTTGTACGAAGGATGCCCCATGCAGTATTCTCTAATTTTCTAGGAATATTGACCGATGGAATCTTAAAGGCCCCTACAGAACAGTTACAAATGACCCATCAAAAGAAAGATTGTGCATGCGTAAGGACATTTATAGAGCATATGTATGTAGCTGTGTGCCTTGTAATGCTTCCATCAGTTAAAGAAAAAAGAATAAAACCTTCAGAACGACCCATTTTAATATCTTCTAAATGTTTCTCCATTGAATCACTTTCTGCAAACACAAGGACAGTAAAAGAGAAAGTTCAGCTATCAGAAAACTCTCAAACGCGCGATTGTCTCAGGAAACATGCACATGTAACTACAGATACATTGTATGCATCGACAAACATAAACAATAGATAAAATCATACAAGAATCAGTATGGTGCAAAGAAATGAAAAGAAAAATACAAGGGATGATGTGATCAATTGATTCATCCAGAGTTCAAGTGCTTGCTTAAAATGTAGTTTGGATGACTAGCAAGGTAAAGGTCGTCTCGAACCCCAATCATGCAATGCTCTGTACATTTAGAGGTTCATTTATAACTAATTTTAGAACCCCAACAGTAAAAGACAATTATCTAACCTCCAAATAGTTTCCTACTTTTGACTTAGCACAAAACTGCTCTCTTCATATAACCAAGAAAAACCATCAATATTGTTAAAGATAGCATCAAAACATGCAACACAATTTGCCAGGAGTATCAAAACCAGGTAGGCACATTTGATCTCCCAAGACTAGATAAAGCTGAGCGATTTTCGTCTAATCACAACGTACACACAAATCCAAAGGGGGGCCCTACCACACAACACAAGTTTGGTTGGTAATTGATCAGCTAAAACTAAAACCAGCTTGAAGAAACTGGCATAGCCCCAACCCAGTAGCTCCACAAGAAATCCAACTAGGTAACCAAGTCAACAAAGGCTCTGAACTCAAACTCAAAGTTACAGTTCACCTACCTACTTCCAAACCCAAATAAGCCTCAAATCAATCAACTTTCCCCACAATACCAAAACCAATTCCACCAAAACAGAAAAAGAAAAAAGAAAAAACCCACATGCAGAATCATCCAATCACATGCAAAGACCAAACCTTTGACACAAATAAACCCAATCACACGAAAGCCAACCAGACCCAGAAATCCAACACTTGAATTACCTCAACAATCATGAAGAAGAAGATCTTTCCTTTAAAAGAGTACCTTAGGGAGCAAAGAGAGAAAGGTAGGAGTCAGGGAGTGAAATTGAAATTCATGATGAAATGGGAATTGTGGACTCAGTGTGTGAGAGTTTCGTAGAAGCAGAGATATTTGTTTCTTCTACTCCTCTACTTCCTCCTCTCTCGCCGAGAAACCAGACACAAAATGTAAGAAAATTTCCCAACCAAAAAAAAAATGCAAGGGAAGGGAAGGGAAGGCCAATAAAATATATAATAATAATAACAATAATGAAATAAAAATGATGAGGGGCAAATGATTGGAGGCAAGGAACAGTACCAGAAATATACGAAAATAAAGGCAAAAAAGAATTATTATTTATTATTTAATTCTCAGACTCAGGCACCATAACAGAGAGCTTTAATCCTATTCAAAAAAAAAAAAAAAAACACGGAAAACAGCTTAATTTTGTTTCTCTCTACTGCAAACTAGAAATTCAACTGGATTTGAATCTCATTTGGCGTCCGTTGACGCGAACCCAAAACACATATATGAGAGATTGAGAGATATGACGCACTCGGATAATTTCGCGGCCTCGTGCTTGGGGGCAATTACGCTAATGCCATTGCTTTCTTTCTTTTTCTCTGCTACGTGGCGGGGCGTGAATGGCGGGGAAGGTGTGGTGGGGCCGAGGGGATAAGGGATTTGTCTGGTGGTTGTTCCAGGGGATTATTGCGATACTTTATTGTGGTGGGGTTTGATGACGTGCTGGTGCATCGGCCGGAGAGTTGGGTTCCACTGTTTTTGTACGTGGGGATGTAGAAGTCCCGAGGAATACCCGGAGCAAATGGGTTCGTGCCGCGTGGCTGTAATTATGGGTCGAGTTTGACCGGACCCGCAACGATAAGGATTTGTGGCCCAACCCACTCAGACTTTCGGACTGGACTTTGGAGTTAGGTTTTTCTTACTTTTACATAGGGCTGGGCACGGACCGGGACGGGCCGGTTACTGACTGATACCAAGCCCGGTACTAAAAATTTTATTCTTGACGGAACAACGTTTTTTTAAAGTTGGTACCGAAACCGATCGGGATAGGGTCAGGCCCGGGCCCAATTCGGGATACCCGATTCCTTTTTTTTTTTTTTGTCCCACACTTAAGTACTTTAACAGCTATCCAAAATTTCCAGATTTCAATCATTCTATGATGCAACTATCCTCTTAGCACTGCAACTTATAAACCTACACAATCAATTTTGCCTTAAACAGTTAAACCAAATTAAACAATGTAAAATACTAAAATGAATTGAAGAATTCTTGAAAAGTAGAAATGAACTAGTGAAGATGGACAATAATACAATATGTGCAAAACTGCAAATTGCAGATTGCATATTATGATAGAATGCAAGTCCAACTATCCAAGAGTGACATGCTCCTCCTTCGGCTCTCTGACCTTCCTCTTCGACTATAAACACAATCCAATCAACGGATACATAAGCAAGGGTAATTTACGCAGCACCCAAACGATTAAACTACTGAATATACAAGCAGTAAATTCCTTTCAAATTCGGCAAAAGAACATATAAACTACCAAAGCTTATTGCACTACCAGTTGGCGAAGAATCTAAGAGTGTATAAATCTGGAAGCAACAACCATCGCTCCTACCATTTATATGATATAATAGCAACAACCATCGCTACTACCATATGATTCAAAATAAAATTTGACAGAAACAGATGATTAAGAACATGACATTTCCGATCTTTTTTTGTGAATTTCAATTTCCAGTAAACCCAACAAGAAACACAACAAAAAAAGGTTGAGGCTACTTACTAAGAGAGTTAGAGTCTTGGATGGTGCTTGAACAAGCTTAAGCTGAAAATCAAATCCTCACAATAAACTGAATAAAGTAAGGTTGAGGGCTTGAGGCTACTTCCACTCTCATCTCATCATGCTTGCTGTATGAAGGGAAATTGGAAAGAAATTCGGGATCGGGGATTTAGATGAAGAACAGAAGAAGATCTAGAGAGTGGAGAAGACTCGAAGAGAGCTTAGAACTAGGGTTAGTGAATTGAGATCGACTGATCGAGGGGGATCGGGGATTTAGATGATCGAGAAGAACTAAAGAAGATCTAGAGAGTGGAGAAGACTCAAAGAGAGCTTGGGGATCGACTGATCAAGGGGGATCGGGGATTTAGATGATCGAGAAGAACTGAAGAAGATCTGGAGAGTGGAGAAGCAAAAGACTCGAAGAGAGCTTGGGGGTCTTCGACTCTTCGTTAGTTCGTTTAACGGCTTAGGGCCTTAGGCCGTTTAGGACTTTAGGTCAAAATGTTTTGATTAGATGTGGTCATAAATATGTGTTCTCACATATTTGACTAAACTACCCAATCAAAATCAACCAAGTAATATAAAAAATTAAAGATTTAATTTAATTAATTTAAACTAGATGAGATCAACCAGGATCAATTGGGTTAGTACCGGTACCGGGCCCTTTTCTATGGGACGGGATGGGCCCAAATAGTAATTTTCAGATTTTGATCCCGGCCCGTACCGGTGGATTTCGGGACGGTTTGGAACGGTACCGGAATTTCGGTTTTGGATGCCCAGCCCTATTTTTACACTTCAGAATGCAAGTGTTTTAGGCCTTAAGATCTTTGATTTACTCGGTAATCGAGTAAGGAAAAAATGTAAAGTGATCAATAATTTTTTTCACTGAATTAGAGTAGGTGAACACCATTGTCTTGGAGCGGTGATTGTAAACGAGAATTTGGGAGCATAACCTTGGAGTTGGAGGTGATGAAGTTAGTTTATCTGTAATGGGCCTGACCTGATGCAACGATTTATGGAGTTAGAAATGATTTTAAAAATCAGCCCAATTAATTGAAGCCCATTTTAGAAGATCCTTTCATGAAACCCCCATTAGCTAAATAAAAAATTAATTTTTGTCAATTGGAACGTGTTGACAAATCCAATAACATGTTTTGGCATATCTAATTCAACACATGAAAAAGGAGCTTAGCTGAAGCGTATAATATATACTATTAATCAGCGCTGGTTAAGTTGTCAAATAATGTTGCTTAATTGGGCCCTCTAGTTGTTCACACTTTGCTTTGTCACCTTAACTAACCTCTTAAAAGCACGAAACCCACTTGACATCACTCGACCCTCAAATTCCATCGGCTCCCGCAGATTCTGATGTCCAAGCAACGAAAAAAGTATGTAATTCATCGCGACAATGAGCATGTAAAGACTAAAGAGGCTTCATTAGTCAAACACTAACACGAGATAACAATAAGCTACTCATGATCTTATTTTGTTTGACATAACACGTACCGTACGTTATGTGAAATTGCTCATCTAAATTATTACACTAGATGAAAAATCTTCTCCGAACCATCACTCTTATCAGAACGTCTTTGACATTCCGAGGATCGGACTCCGAAGAGAGAGAGAGAGAGAGAGAGAGATAGAGAGGACATGAGGTAATAAGGGTAGGGGGTTGGCATGGTTTGCCCAAAAACGAACACTTGGGGGTGAGAGGCGAGGCATAGGTGGGGGTCGCAGGGCCAAGCCACGAAATAAGCGCATGGCCATATCTGGGCTTTGAGTTGGCATCACCAAACACTGGGATTCAATTTGAGTCATTCAAATTCTGTTTGGTACCAGCAAATCACCTCTCTCTCTCTCTCTCTCTCTCTCTCTGTAGCTCCCAGCAATCATGCGACCGACAGAAGCGGGGGCCCACACCAGATCAGCATAGCTCCACACTGTGGGGATGGGGGCCACGCACCTTTTTTTTTTTCTGACGGTCGGTAGTAGCCTGATCAAAGGAAAGCTCACGTGGCCATGTGGGGGTGGGTGATGAGGAGGATGCGTAATACGGATACGTAATACGCATACGCGTATGTCTGTGCGTATAGGATTCGGGGGTAAAATAGTTGAATACCAGGGGCTTGGCCCCCTGTTTTGACTTTGGAGGACACGTGTAGCACGTGAGGAGGATGACCTCAGTCACACGCAAGCATTTAGGGTTAGGGTTGCTTTGTCTGCGTGCAACGTTTGCATGGGTTGGCAGGTCGTCGTCTTCCTTCCGCTCCCCCCCCCCCCCCCAAAATTAAAATTAGGGTTGCTATGTGGTAGATACCAGTCATGTCATGTAAATATATATTGGGTGCCATCATATTCATTATACATGTTCCAAGTGCATATTATAATATTATATATACGTTTCTTCATCTTTTTGGCCAGGGAAAGCTTGCTTGCAAGTAGGTTTTTCAAGTGGTGATTATTGGTTTTTCTTCTTCTTTCTTTCTTCCTTTCTATCAAGATAAAAGTTAACGATCAAAGGGAGGAGTACTTGAGATGGAACCATTGCCTTTAGGTGCTTTTACACTAGCTATAGTGTGTGGTAATGGGTTTTGCTTTATGTTGAGGTCTGGCCGGTGAGTGTTTATACACATGCCACATCCTCGAGAGAGTTTTGTGGACCTTGTTAAGCACAAGATAAAAAGGCATTTCTCACTTGATTCATGCACGGTGATAGTGCTTCTAGCTAGCTAAGACTATATACCATAATTGTTGGTGGCCATTTGGAAATTTCTCGTAGTGGGATGAAAGAGTATTCATACAACAAATTGTTCTACTTAGCCGATTGTTATATTTTAATCCCTATTGCCTAGTTCATCGAATATCTTACATAAGCTCTTTGTGAATCTTTGACGCCTCCTTATTATTTTTTTTCAGATAACTAAATACCCGACATTTTAATTGTTCGACAGATGTTTGAATTAACTATGGCTGTCCAACAATTATTTTTACTGATACCTAAACATATAGTCCAGTTCAAGCGAGGTGTGACACAATAACTTTGAAAGTAATGTTGAGTCTTCAGTTAAAATATATAACAATGCCATGAACCTCTCTATCAACCAAAGTAATTAAATCTTTTCAACTTATCTCAAACTTCACTACTAGCAAAACAACAATTACCCACGGATTTTAATCTGTGGGTAATAAGACTATCTCACACGGATTTCAGTGTGTGATAGCTTTTACCCACGGTGCACGCACAGATTGGTATTACCGTGTGGTTTGGAGGGGGGGTAATGCTCATCCGCCACGGATTATGTTGTCCGTGTGAAATACTTACGTGGGCCCCACTATAATTCCACAAATATAAATTACCGGAATTAGCTGCAATCCGTGTGAACAACTCTATTTCACACGGATTTCTGTGCCAAATACGTACTTATCTCACACGGATTTCTGTGTCAAATACATACCTATCTCACACGGATTATTTTGTCCGTGTGAATATTAGAAGTGGGCCCCACTATCTTTCCGTAAATATAGATCACCGTAATGGAATGCATCCGTGTGAACAACTCTATTTCACACGGATTTCTGTACCAAATACGTACCAATCTCACACGGATTTCTGTGTCAAATACATACCTATCTCACACGGATTTCTGTGTCAAATCCTTTTACCCTAACTCTCACTGATTTCTGTGTGTAAAAGTAACAGCATGTTAAAAAAAAAATTTCTGCTAATTAATTTGCAACCTAAACATAATAATACTTTTATTTTTTATTCAAAAAAAATACTTTTATTTTTCTACAATTTAAATATATTACAAATATTTACAATAAAATGAACAAATCCACAACTCAATCGAAAATATTCAAACTTTACATTCATAGCAAGATATTTTTTTACATTTCATACCAATGCTAATTAGAATAAAAATTAGTACATGATCATCAACAATGCAAGTACTACTAATTTCATTGTCTGCCCAAGCTGCAACATTCCAAGTGAAATGTGAAAAGTTTGGATGAGAGCTTGACATAACCGAACTTTGTCTTCGATTACCGGTATTCGTCTGTATGGCAACCAAGACAATGTCATAGAGTAACACGTCTCAAGCAAATTGAAAATCAATATAGGTAGGTAGTTTCTGCAAGACCCACATTTGTGACAGTCCTACGATCATCATATCAAAATTACAAGTCTAACGGATGGTCCGATCTTCACATATCACAAATCGAACTATCAAAATCGATCGAAATTGTAAAATTCACAACTAAATCATACGATATCCAAAATTCACATGCTATATATCAAAATGATCGTATCGACATGTAGAATCTAAAAATGAGCAGAAACTTCTCTTGGGACCCCCGGAACTGGCCGAAAAAGGTCGCCGGAGTTACGGGCAGAGCCGCCGCCGACCACCTCCAATGGTGTTGGGGCTGGGCTTCTCCGCTTCGTTTCATCATTTTGAGAAACATTTATAACTAGCACGAAGTCAGAAAATGAGTAAAAGTGATCGAAAATTACCAAAACAGTCCGGTTTGGCCGGAAAAACTGCAGTTTCCGATAGATGCTCCGTTCAACGTAAAAACGGTTGCTTCGGGTCCGGTCCTTCTTTCTGCATCTTCTACTCCTTGATACTAGTTCAACAAACTAAAGAACTCGAGTTTTGGTGGCCGGAGATAGGAGAAATCTCGGTTTGAACCAAAACGGCCGAAAATGGAAACGTGGTTACCGCCGCCGATACAGGCCGTGCCGCCGCTCAAGGCTACCACAGGCAGCTGCACAAGGAAGATACGAAGCTGTAGGATGTGGTTTGGCGTCAAACGGTGTCCGGAGGAGGGAGAACGGAGCCGGAGACTCCATGCTCTGTTTTCAGCTCGGGGAGAGGAGAGAGAGAAATAGGGATCGATATGCTTCAGATTTGGATCAATGTGCTGGTTATAAGCGGAATTGCCACGGATATCCGTGTGAAATACATTTACCCTTGCTACTGATATCCGTGTGTATAGCTCAGTAATCCACAGAAATCCGTGTGTAGTGCTACTACGGGAGGGAAATTGAATTTATTCCAAAAAAGTGAGCGGGAAAAAAATTTACCACGAAAATCCGTGTGAGCTACATATCTGTTAGTATTTCACACGGATTTCTGTTAGTATTTCTATTGCACACGGATTTCTGTGGCTTTTAAGAACAGTAAATCCATGTGTGTTGTTATTTTGTGGAAAATTTTCAGGTTTTAAGTAGCATTATACACAGATATCTGTGTGTTTATAGTATTTCACACGGAAATCCGTGTGAAATACATTTACCTTTGCTACGGATATCCGTGTGTATGTACTTAAGAAATCCACGGAAATCCGTGTGTAATACTACTACGGGAGGGAAATTGAATTTATTCCAAAAAAGTGAGCGGGAAAAAAATTTACAACGAAAATCCGTGTGAGCTACATATCTGTTAGTATTTCACACGGATTTCAGTTAGTATTTCTATTTCACACGGATTTCTGTGGCTTTTAAATACAGTAAATCCCTATGTGTTGTTATTTTGTGGAAAATTTTCAGGTTTTAAGTAGCATTATACACAGATATCTGTGTGTTTATAGTATTGCACACGGAAATCCGTGTGAAATACATTTACCTTTGCTACGGATATCCGTGTGTATGTACTTAAGAAATCCACGGAAATCCGTGTGTAATACTACTACGGGAGGGAAATTGAATTTGTTCCAAAAAAGTGAGCGGGAAAAAATTTACCACGAAAATCCGTGTGAAATACATATATATTTACCACTGATTTTCGTGTGTATTTATCTTGTTAATTATTGTTTACACTGAATTCTGTCTCTATTCTATTTTTTTCACACGGAATTTAGTAGCTAATTTTTCATTTCACACAGATATTCGTGTGTTGCTCATTTCACAGATAATTCTATAATAAACACTTGTTGTAACGGAATTCTGTAGCTAATAGAGTTTTTCACACAGAATTCTGTAGCGAATGGTTCTTTTCACACGGATTTCTGTGTGTGTTACTTATTTCACACAGATGTCTGTACCAAAAACCGGTCAACCCTTTAAACGCTACTACTTCCCTAAGGGGAGCCGACCCTTGAGGAGATAAAATTTCAGAAATTTTTACATTACTTGATATAGCTTCTACCCATGAGAGCATGAGAGTTTACAGATCAAAAAAATAAGTTACGAGTGAGCGGTTATGAGCATATTAGTTTTATGTAGTCTTTAAAATTTAGGGTTGACCTACTAGATCGAAACCCAAACGACGACGAAAATAGCTGAAATTTTGAACACAACCATTTATTCTTATCATGATAACATCCTACGGTCGATTTTGATAAAGTCTATTTCCTACGCATTGTTGCTTATGGAAGGTATACTTTTCATTATAACTAATAAACTAGTTATACCACATTAGTAGACATATAAGAATTTTGTGCAATCCAAAAAATAAAAATTGAAAATTAATAAATTTGAGATGGGTATTTATAGCGTATTAATAGGTATGGTGTAAAAAAATTAACTCAAATTAAAGCCATTATTTCAATATCAAATAAAGTGGTTAACCTTATATACATCGATACTTCCCTAAGGGGAGTTAAACCACAAGGAGATAAATTTTACAAAATTTTTACATTATTTGGTATACCTCATATTCATGAGAGTATGAGAGCTGACAGATCGAAAAATTAAGTTGCGAATGAGCGGTTATGAGCATATTAGTTTTATGTGGTATTTAGGGTTAAGGGTTGATATAGTAGATCGAGACCTAAACGATAACAAAAATAGCTGATATTTTGACCATAACTATTTATTCTAATCATGACAACATCCAACGGTCGATTTTGATAAAATCTATTTGCTCCACATTGTTACTCATTAAATGTATACTTTTCTTGACAACTAATAAACTAGTTATACCACATTAGTAGACATATAAGAATTTGGTGCGAACCAATAAATCAAAATTGAAAATCAATAAATTTGACATTACCCATCTATTTATAGTGTATTAATAGATATTGTGTAAAAAAAATTAACTCAATCAGCCGTTATTTCGATATCAAATAAATGGTCAACCTTATATACACCTATATTTTTTCACACGGAATTTTGTAGCTAATTGTTATTTTCACACAGATATCCGTGTGAAAATGTTTTAGTTTTTACACAGACATCAGTTACTATTGTTTATGCACACGGATTTCTGTGTGTAGTCTCCTTTTTGGCTTTTTCACACGGATTAATGTGTCAACATTTTCACACGGAAATCCGTGTGTGTTACTCATTTCACACAGAAATCTGTATCAAATACTTATTGTAACGGAAATCCGTCCCTCCATAATTCACATAACATAAAAAATTAATGATTTCAAAATAAACTAATTTATAATACATACAGCAATCCGTGTGAATTGTTTTTCACACAGATATCCGTGTGAAAATGTTTTAGTTTTTACACAGACATCAGTTACTATTGTTTATGCACACGGATTTCTGTGTGTAGTCTCCTTTTTGGCTTTTTCACACGGATTACTGTTTCAACATTTTCACACGGAAATCCGTGTGTATTACTCATTTCACACAGAAATCTGTATCAAATACTTATTGTAACGGAAATCCGTCCCTCCATAATTCACATAACATAAAAAATTAATGATTTCAAAATAAACTAATTTATAATACATACAGAAATCCGTGTGAATTGTTTTTCACACAGATATCCGTGTGAAAATGTTTTAGTTTTTACACAGATATCTGTGACTATTGTTTATTCACACGGATATCCGTTGATATTGTTATTGTATAAATTATTGTGGGCCCTATTATGCTCATTTCACACGGATTTCTGTCAGTATTTCTATTTCACACGGATATCTGTGGCTTTTAACTACAGTAAATCTGTGTGTGTTGTTATTTTGCTAGTAGTGCTTGATAGGAATGGAAGTGCATACCATTATTGAAACGCATTATCTATGAAAGTGTGAGATCTTGAGAGATATCCACATAAACAAACTCTTCTCACCTCATGATACGGTAGCTATGAATGTTCCCAATTCCCTACCATGCGTGTATACTAGATAATGCACAATCATGTACTATTCTTTCTACGTAGATACGACACTTTACAAGCCTATCAGGTAATAACATATGTAATTAAAATCAGAAGCTTTCCAGCTTTGGACTATCAAACCAATAAATTACCAAAATGATTGAATGAAAACGACCACTTAATTAAAATTGGTGGGGAAAGACTTCAACCTCCTTTGTATATTGTTCATGCGTGATTGTGAAAGCAAGATCGAGTAGGACCAAATCTATTTTGTTAATCCGTGGATCCTTTAACTTTTGTAGCAAATCATCTTTCTTAAATCAATGTCATGTGGAGAATTCACGGCAAGCTATTAGAGAAAAGCAATTTACACTTTTATAATCTCCTATTACTTTGTATTCTAATGCTTCTTTCAGCTACATATATGTTGTCTTCCGGTATGTGAACCACAAGGAAATAAAACTAGGGCAATGGCAACCGACTTTCAGGAAATATATGATTCTACTATTTGATAGAGACCACCAAACATCCATGAGAAAAAGTAAGGGCAGGAGATAAGAAAACTGAGACAAAATACTTTTCTTTTGCTTTGGGAGATTTAAAAGAAGATAAACGTTGTGTTTATTAGTTAATATGATTAATGGATGCTTACATGTCCCACATTTTAGTAAAGAAGATTGATGCTATTGCCCCTCCCAACAGTCCCAACTTTTGTGGTCGGCCTCCACGCCCACTTCAATATGATGATTTGAACGTTGAAGTGATCAAAGATTCAAGAATTTAAGCTGTTCTGTGGCAATGGCTCATAATATGATACTTTTGTCCTTTGTTCTATATATAATAGCTTCAATCTTTCTCGTTCGGTTCCTATATGCTTTATAATTCAAACTTTGCAAATCAATCACAATTTAAAGGCTTAATTGGGTAATATATATATGATCGAATATCTCTTATTTAATATGAAATTTATGTTCGGCTCTAATTTTGGGGGGTTCTCTCTAGCTAGGTTGGATGAAACGTCTGTGTTGGAAGGTATGGTGCTTGCTTTCAAGTACGTAAAGGACCTATAATATACACAATATCAGGGTTTTCAGTATAAGGCTGATTATAAGTTACACATATATTGCAAGTGGATGTGGTATTGTTTATATATACCACCTAAATACACATATGCACTTTGCCAGAAAAAGAAACAGACCATTACGTGTTTAAAGACCGTTTTGCAGTGTGGTTGTCTAATTATCAAAATAACTCCATATGTTTTTGCTTTCAGGTCTGAGATCCATAAAATTACAATCGGTTCTCAACTATAAATATATATATATATATATATATGTGTGTGTGTGTTGAGTTAACTAAGTAACTGATACACTTATCGTGATTAAATAAATAATAATTTTCAAACATATGATATATGATATTTGAGTTCTCTTATATTTTTTTTCCGACTAGGTATGAGTTCTCTTATACTGCTCTTCCATGCTACACAAGCAACTATAGCATAGGATACAAGATTTGTCGGTGCCAAAGTTGATAATTTGGGAAAATACATGGGTGCGTGCTATTATATATAAATATGTTTCTGGTAAACTAATAATTTAGGCTGGGGGTCCTATAACCATATTAAATATAAGTTGTACAAGCGACCGTCCAAAAACTGGCACATGGAATTAAAATTCATGTCAAGTAGCTAAATAGCTAATTGATGCGGACTATTATAAATTCATCAAATTAGTGTGGTCATCAACGAAAATTTCCTAATCAGTAAGTTTAATGCATTAGATATTTTTTGGACCGTGTCTCTTGAAATGACAAGTCTCATTTCGGTCATGGTTCTTACACTAATGTGTGATGTATGGCTGAATAACTTAATGAAGTAATAATTTGGGATTGTAATTGCACAATCATGTTTTCATTCTTTAAAAAATGTAATGAAAATCAATATTGAGATCCAATCCCATCCTCCCACTTATTTCATGATAATGTCATCACGATGGTCAATCAAATTAAACAAAAATCAATTTAGTTTCTATAGCTATGTGGCACATTGTAGACCTTAGCCTACTCCCTTAAACCACCAACCTGCCCCTCCTCTCCCTCTCAAATCCCGCCACATCTATGTTATTGTGCTCGATAATTGGCATTGAGTAATCTATCAAACACTCGGATTTCAGATCCGTTAAGAGTGTAATTTATTCAAGAATAATCGAGCAACTTAATTTTTAAATTTAGGAATAAAATCGACGCTAATTTTGTTCACATACAACAACAACAATTGAATGAAACCGTACGTCGCAAAAGATTAATTAGAATCGCAAAAAGAAGAATCTGCCATTCTGGCACCACACGAGTAATCCGAAACCACCCTTTGCAGTTGCTCGTAATTAATTATACTGCCCTTTTTCCCGTTGATCCTTATCCGTATCTATACGCTTTGTATCTGCAAATATATACGATTACGAAAGCACACCACACCATCCATTTTAGCTTTCCTCTCCCTAGATTTGTTCCGCTCTATAATCTCTCTCTCTCTCTGAGGACTGAGGAGTCTCTACCCATTTTGTCGGTGTAAAAATCAGATCTTGCAGCGTACATACAAACTCTGTTGCTTCCAACACTGCTTCTTCTTCTTCTTCTTGTTCTGTTTTTTTTCTTGTGGTTCTCGGGAAACCCAAGTCAAGTTGGGAAGAGGGTGTGGTTTTTAAGTTGTGGGTTTCGGGTCTGTGTTGCGAAATGTTTAAGCTTTATGCGCTGGATGCTAATTTATGGTGGTAGTTGGTGGGTGGTCTAATTATTGTTCAGTGATTGGGATTTTGGGGTTGGAGTTGGAATTGGAGGTCTTCAAGTGCATGAGGGATTTGGTTTTCTGGGTTCTATGCTGGGTCAGGGATTTGGGTTTGAGAATAAGGCGGGATTCCGGGCTTTTGATCAGGAGCAGAGGTAGGTGGGGCAAATGTGGCTGAGTGTTTGTGACGAGTGACTACTGGGTTTGGTTTTGCTGTGCTTGATCTCAACTGGGTGTGAGTTTTTTTGGCTCAGTTTTTCGAGATTTGGAGGTCTGGTTTTCGCACAATAATGCAGCAGGATCACAGCAAGAAGGTGAGTTTTTTATTTGGTTGCTTTTGATTGTCTCTTGATTTCGTATGTGATCCCAGTGCTGGTGATTGTAGGCGGTAGTTTTCGGTTTCTATGTGTTCTTTCTAATTATGTTTTGATCACTGGAACGTGTCATGATTCATTTTATGTGTGAAATTTGCATAATTGGATTTGTAGGTGTTTGTTTTCCTGGTAAAGTTTTGATTTTTCGGACCATTGAGGATTGAAACGGTAGATCGTTGAGTTTTGATTTTTCTGAACTCTTTGCTTTGCTGATCAAGTGATGCATCTTCTGATTTTTAAGAATTTATAAGTGCTATTAGATTTCAACTCCCTTTTGATTAGGCTAAAAAAAAGAAAAAGGGTGCTGTTGGCTCTGAGATATGAATGTAACAGTCATAATGGATAACGGTTTCCATTCTTATTCTGGAATGGTTGTTATTCCTGGAATTTTATGCTTATGCTTTTCTTTCCAGCGCATTACATGCCAATTACATTGATCCCTCTTCTCTCTCTGTTGTTTGACTAGATTCGTGTCTACTAAAGTGACATTTCTCTCCTGTCTTGATTTTCTCCCTCATTCTATTTGACATTGATTTTAGTTTTCCTTTTGGCTATCTTTTAGTTTGTTCAACAAAGAATGAATGAGTTGGTATTGGTATCCTCAATTCCAAAACTGCAATTAGTTATAGGAATTTGACGTTTTTGTTCATCTTTTACCCTTTTTGTTTTCATTCTATTTCTATCTATTTAAAGTTGATTTCAAGGACTTTTGAAAATTATCCTTTAAAGTCTCTGATTAAGAACATGAATTGTGGTTTTTCGGAAGGGATGGTAATGCACGGTCAAACTAGCAAATTAGGATTTTAGTATATTTATGGATTGTATTGATTGCATGCTATCTGAGGATATATAAATTGTATTATTGTTTGTGCATCAGTTAATACTGTATACTGATCTGGGATTCAATGCTACAGAATTCAACAGAGATGGAGTTCTTCTCTGATTATGGTGATGCCAATCGATACAAAATTCAGGAAGTTATTGGAAAAGGAAGCTATGGTGTTGTTTGCTCAGCAATAGATACTCATACACATGAAAAAGTGGCAATAAAAAAAATACATGATATATTTGAACATATATCTGATGCTGCTCGTATTCTTCGCGAAATAAAGCTTCTCAGGCTTCTACGACATCCTGACATTGTGGAAATTAAACACATTATGCTGCCACCTTCTAGAAGAGACTTTAAAGATATATATGTTGTTTTTGAGCTCATGGAATCAGATCTTCATCAAGTTATCAAAGCTAATGATGATCTGACACGAGAGCACTATCAGTTCTTTCTTTATCAACTGCTTCGTGCACTTAAGTATATTCACACTGGTAATTGTTGCTCGCTAATTTATTTGTTGTTTCAACTGGATAGGTTTTGTACTCTGTGTTTCTAGTGGTTGATTGACTCTCTGCTGCATTTAGCTTTTCTTTTTTTATTGTTGTTGTACCTTGTGTTTGAAAACCTCTCTTCTATCTTCCCTTGGCCTCTCATTTGTCTTGATGTCTTCCTTTTCTAGCCTCTCGCATTTTTTATTTTTATGGGATATCATTGATTTTGGGGCATGACTAATACTTAGCTACTTGCTGCAGCAAATGTCTACCATCGTGATCTGAAACCGAAGAACATATTGGCAAATGCAAATTGCAAGCTAAAAATTTGTGATTTTGGGTTAGCGAGAGTTGCATTCAATGATACACCTACAACAATATTTTGGACGGTATTTAATTTGTGATGTTATTTAGTCTTTTTTTTTTTTATAGAGCAATGTTTATATAGCATTTGGTAAGATTTTTTAACATCTTAGTTATATGCTAATACTTCACCTTTAATGGGGCATCTACAGGACTATGTTGCAACTAGATGGTATAGAGCTCCAGAGCTTTGCGGATCATTTTTCTCTAAGGTAGAACTTCACACACACTTTCGTACTTTTTAGCTTCAGCAAGGCGTGGGGTTATGAGTAGGTTGATTTAAATCTAGTAACCAGGTGTATCTTTGCTATCATCATATTCCTTTTCCCATGGTTGTATTTCAGCTTGTATTTCCTATGGTAATGACATGCTGATATGGTGATAATATCCTCTTCTTTTAAAGAAAGATGGCTGAGTCTTTTATTTCCCCTCGTATTGAGATGGAAGAGTGAATAAGGAGATCAATACATTGTTGTTGCACTTTTAAATTTACTTTCTAGTATGATCTAAATCTTGAGTAGTTGTGGGGTATCTTTTCTTTCCTACTTCTCAATTTCTGAAAACATATGAATGCAGTATACACCTGCAATTGATATATGGAGTATAGGCTGCATCTTTGCTGAAGTATTAACTGGAAAGCCCCTCTTTCCTGGAAAGAATGTTGTTCACCAGCTGGATTTGATGACTGATCTGCTTGGAACACCCTCATTGGATACCATATCTCGGGTATAGAAAACTTCACTTTTCTGATACTATGCTTTCTATCGCTCCTTTTTGTTTTTCTTTACAATTTTATCCTCTAGATATGCTTGTAATAATAGCAATCTGCTTTATTGTCCAGGTTCGAAACGATAAGGCAAGGAGATACCTAACAAGTATGAGAAAAAAGCAACCTGTGTCGTTTGCACAGAAATTTCCAAATGCTGATCCTTTAGCACTACGGCTTTTGCAAAGATTGCTTGCCTTCGATCCTAAGGACCGACCAACTGCCGAAGAGGTTGGTCATATTATATCCATCATCCTTGTGTTTTCTCCTATGTGCATGTCAGTGCTATTTGCTGGCAAATCATGTGTGATTAATCTAGTTGGTACTTTTATGTAGATACTTTGATCATCAAAGTGTTAATTTGGTATTTTGTTCTTTTACCAGGCACTGGCTGATCCTTATTTTAAGGGACTCTCAAAAATAGAGAGGGAGCCTTCATGCCAGCCAATTACGAAGATGGAGTTTGAATTTGAGAGGAGAAGGGTCACAAAGGAGGATATACGGGAGCTTATTTTTCGGGAAATATTGGAGTACCATCCTCAATTGCTTAAAGACTACATAAATGGAACCGAAAGGACTAATTTTCTCTATCCAAGGTTCAAGCAGCCATAGTTATCTTCAATAAAAACATTGTGGTACAGATTGATTAAGGTCCTTTTTTCCTACCTCATTCCTGATTTTGTGTTTATTTGTATGCAGTGCTGTTGATCAATTCCGGAAGCAGTTTGCACATCTGGAGGAAAATAGTGGTAAAAGTGCCCCAGTTATTCCACTTGAACGAAAGCATGTATCTCTTCCTAGGTAAAATATCATCCTTTTTGTTTATGTCTTCAAATGTTAACAAGCTTCTAACCAAGTTATGTATGTCAAGTACTGATACATAGTAACCATGGTGATAGTACAACATAGTTACCATGGTGATAGTACAACATAGTTACCATGGTGATAGTACAAGGCTGGCCTATAATTAGCTAAGTTAAGATTTTTTGTGAGGGCTCCATCAGAGGATATCCGATTACTGCCCCATTTTCAGAGACACCTCCTTATTAGGTAGTGTGAGGGTTCACTAATTAGCCTAATAAGTCTGTCCCTCTAGCCTTTTTTGCAATTCTAGGATGTCTTCAGCTCTGAAATAGCTGCATCGTAACCATGGTGATAGTACAAGGCTGGCCTATAATTAGCTGAGTTAAGTTTTTTTGTGAGGGCTTCGTCACAGGATATCCGATTACTGCCCCATTTTCAGAGACACCTCCTTATTAGGTAGTGTGAGGGTTCACTAATTAGCCTAATAAGTCTGTCCCTCTAGCCTTTTTTGCAATTCTAGGATGTCTTCAGCTCTGAAATGGCTGCATGTTTGATTTATATTAGACTGTTGAGGGCTATAATGACAAGTCACAATTCATTATATGTTGACAGGTCTACAATTGTACATTCAAATACGGTTCCCCCTAAGGAACAACAAAATTATGCATACTTGAAAGATCAGAAACACGCTGAGGAGGCATACAAGAATTCAAGGGATACAGAAGGAATACATGTAAATCTATCACGAACCATGCAAGCACCACAAAGAATTCCCTTAGGTACTCAATAACTTTCTTTAAGAATCTGTAGCTGTTCCATTTACTTGTGCTTCGATGTAGTTTTTAACTGGATTTGGTTTTACTTATCCAGCTAAACCCGGTAGAGTTGTTGGTCCTGTTGTACCATATGAGAATGGAAATATTGTCAAAGATGCTTATGACCGAAGGACGCTTATTAGAAGTACAGTACTGCCCCCTCAGGCTGTTCCTCCGTCTTATTGTTACCGGAAACCCAGTGGTGGAAGTCAAGAAAGGTCTGCAGTGGAAGTGAATAGAGACTTTTCCTCGCAGTCCAAGCAAGCTGCACAGTGTGGCATGGCAACAAAAGTAGCACCGGATGTAGCAATCAACATTGACACAAACCCATTTTTTATGACACGGGTGGGAGTCAACAAGGTGGAACATGATGACCGAATTGCTATTGACACAAACTTCTTGCAGTCAAAGGTTCCATATGGTGGGATTGGTACTGCTGCTGCCACTGCAGCTGCCCACCGCAAGGTTGGAACTGTTCAGTTTGGCATGTCAAGGATGTACTAGGGAAGCATTTAGACACAGTTGGGTGATCAATCGTAGAAATGTTTCCCTAATGAAGCAGTAGATCATGCAGAGGAAGAAGATGGAGCCAGTCGTGTAGGAAACGGGATGGATAAGCACTCGAAGGGAGGTCAAAAGCAGGTGATGGAGCGCTTTGCTTAAAAGAGCCGGCTTTCTTTTGTTGTGTTGGATACAAGTACATTTATGTTGCCACAAGAGACTATGTCAGTGAAATTATACATTCAAATTCAAAAATGAAACACTCTGCCCGTACGTGAAATATAACTACGTGCAAAACTGTACCTCAGTCTGCAACAATGTCATAAAAGTGGGCTCTATATCCATGAGGTTTATCATGGTGTAGAACGAGGTGTATTGAAGGAAAAAGAGCTTAAATCTCACTGTTGTCCTGTGAAGGAAGTAAATGGATCAGTTATGAGGAGTTAATTTTTGTGGGGATCAGGAATGATCTGTTTCTTTCATCATTCATCATATCCATCCTCTTTCTTCGACTTAGCACAAAAGTTAGTTAGCCTCTTATATATTCTTACTTCAATCTAGTGATTGCATGCTAATCTTCCGCTGCCGACGGAACCCCAACGTACGTGATTTGACATATAACTGGATTTGAACCAGCCGATCTAATCTTCCGCTGCCAACGGAACCCCAACGTACGTGATTTGACATATAACTGGATTTGAACCCTAAACATAATGGAAAGAGAAGTGTCAAGACTCGACTCGAGACACATAACAGAAGTCATAAGACTCAAAGCAGCGTAGGCAAGGCATTATGGGTGCCTCTGCTGTTCTCTGAATAAAGTTTTAGGGAAGATAAGATTGTTTTGGTGCTCCTCTTTGTTCCCTCGTAGGAAGCTCAACTCTTAGGTTGTTTGTTGGAAGATACATGCATGGAATGGAAATGAATGCTATAGGGTACAGGTGGATCTCATCTCAGAGACCCATGCTTCTTGGATCAAGTAAAAATAGTTATTTTAATTCCCGCAAAAATATATTTCTTTGAATTTATTTAAATACAAAAGGGTTAATTACAAACTCGTACACTACCCTGGTAGGGTATGACCAAGGGCAGCTAATTTATCGCCGGACATAAGATTTTTTCATGATTTTTGTTATTGCAATAGATCACTATTACAGGGCTTTTCGGTAGTTAATTGAGATATGAGATTCTTTCCTGATTGGTCAAACGGCCTGACACAAGATATTTTCCTAAATCATACTAACTAAGGGTTAATAGGAATCATTATGTTCATAATTTGCTACCATCGGTTAGAACTCCTTTTGAGATTGGTTTCCTGACCAAATGACCACTTAATTGGTCGGGCAGCCTGACATAAGATACTTCCCTAAATCATACTAACCAATGGTTAATAGGAATCATTATGTTCATAATTTGCTCCCATTGGTTAGAAGTCCTTTTGAGATTGGCTTCCTGACCAAATGACCACTTAATTGGTCAGGCGATCTGACACAAGATATTCTCCTAAATCATACCAATCGAGGGTTAATAGGAACCACCACGTCCACAATTTGCTCCCATGTAGTTCAAAGTCTGAACAGTCTCACAATATCTATTTAGCCATTTGCTAAACGGCTAAACCCTACCAAACCCGAGTCCCAAGGCAGATTTTACGGATTTTAGGGCACCGAATAGCAAGAAGTATCAAAAACATCCCATCATGTTAACTGTTGGGAGATGCCCGGAGCACTAAGCCAAGTTGAAAGAAACACCAGGGATGGACATGTATATCAGTATTTGTACAGTTGTTGATGGAGGAAAGGTGGGAACTGGGAAGTAAATGAGTTAGAGCGATGGGCATCCAGCAATAGTTTTCCCTGACTCTCGCACACAAGAATTAACTACACTTCGCTGATGCACATTACAGCAGCTGCAGCAAGCATGTCCATGATGCTAAAATCCTCTTCGATAGATAGATAGAAATATCACTTTTCTCTTGTGATTATAATTATTAAGGGGGGAATGGGTGCACATAGTTCCATGCCATATCATTATTCAATACTCCCCTACTTTGCTGTACACATGGACCCTCTTTGCACGTAAGCCTTGTCCCAATAACCACCCATCATAAGGGTCCCTTCTCCACGCCACATACAGCCCTCTTCTCCTCTTCCCTTCTTAACACACTCATTTGATCCTCATTTACTCTTTGATATGCAATATCTCTTGATGATTTTCCTTTCATGCATGGTTGTTCCTTTTTAATTCTCTTTAAGCTTTGTTTATTCAGAGAGATAGAGACGGGGATAAAATGTTCAACAATATGCCTATATTATAATATGATATTGTATAATAAATTTTTGATATTTCACTACAAAAATTATTAAACTAGTTGTCGTTATCTACTACTTAACTAACTCGTTGTTCATTTTCCATAAATAAAAGCAAGACTCTATTGTGACGAAGATAAGTTGCCAGGAGAAGGGGCAATTGGTCTAATCTAGCATTAATGTTTTGGTTTTGGTGTTTCACATCATGATCGAAGATGAGATGAGATGTATGTAGATTTTTTGGCCTGCTTGGTTTAAACTATATGAAAAATGATGATTCTTGCTCTGGTACTTGAGGAATCTGTTTTACCGCAGTCCGCCATGGCTTTCTCAACAATCCCAGACATCAATGCTGCCAATTTGGTGCGAATATGCACATCAACATATGCGACTCGATTCATTTTTGAAGAAAAAAATAATAATGATACAATTGTAAGTATGTTAAGACAACTTATCAATATCAGTTTAAGTGATGATACATTTACTTTACATGATCGCATGTGTTGTACTAAATTATGTCAAAGATGATGTCTTTGTTCTTATTAAAACTGATTCAAGAAAATCCGAAACTAGGTCACAACTCTTTTTGGATCTGAGATTAGGTCACAACTCACAGCCTGACCTGCAAACATTGTACTTGGATGAAGTACGGCTCCCCCCTAATTTATTTTATTTTATAAGACAAAAAAGAAGGGAGTAAACTATTAAAAAAAAACTCAAAGCTAGATGCGGGAAGAGATCCGATTGTGACTGATTGTGATCCAAGAAATGCTTTGAGGTAGGAATTCATAACTAGAATATTATAATAAAAGAAAAGAAAAAGAGGAAAAAAAAAAAAAAGAAGCAGAAGAAGGAGGAACAGGCTGTAGTGTGGTGTAGGATGTAGTGTGTGAATGTGACAGCAAAGAAGAAACAAGGAGATCGAAACAAGGGAGTAAGGAGGGCTCTGATCACATGGAGCCCCATATGCCCAACAAAACCAAATCTCTCTCTCTCTCTCTCTCTCTCTCTCTCTCTCTCTCTAACCCTAACACTAACACTACCAATCCCGATGATGACGATGATCTAATTCAAGATCACAATCAACCTCCGCTGGTTTCCTCCTTGGAAACACCACCACTACTTCTCCATTTACAACCTCACCCGTCGCTTCGCTTAACACCTCACTTCACTTCCAGTAATTATTACGCGGTCCTAGAACAGTGGTGATCCAATTCAAATACAACAACTATATTTTAGACAAATAAAATAAAAAGATGATTTTAGTGAACCAATTAACATTAAATTATTGATACAACATGTGGACTCTAAGTTCGAATTGCAAATTCGTGATAATACAGGATTATCAACTCACCTCATTTTCTCTTTTTTTTTTTTATCCAATAAAATTTCATTCCGTAAATTACAACTACAATCTCTCTGCAATCGCAACATCTAATAAGATATTCGCGATAAGAAATCATGAAACTAAAACTACGCATCCCTTACCTGAAATAGAAGAGATTAACGTGTTAATTGATTCAATAACACGAACCAAAGTTCCTGAAGATACAGTAATAATTGATAGAATTGACCACAATTAATATTAAACTGTTGATTGGACCATCTGACAATCTTCCGATGACTTGAGAACAGAACATGGCGGTACTGAGACCTGTGGTGCCTTAAACCGGCAAAGGGACTCTCACCTCGTTTGTTTCTAATTAGTAACTGGTGAAAAATTGAAAATTGGAAACGGGATTTGTGTTTTGTGGGGCTCAAGGGGTGGGGTCCTGGTGGGAGACACGTGGCGACCATGCCAAGGGTAGTGATGTAGATCACAGGAAGAAGGAGGAGCACATGGGGGGTGTTAGGTTCAAGAAAATCATGTGATCACATGTGCTCGCTCTTGCCTTTGTTTTGTACCGTGGGCCCCCCACCCCGTTCCTCTCGATCCACACCCTGATTCTCTCACTCGCCTCTCCCTCTCTCCCACCGCTGCGCGTTTCACTGCTCCCCCACCACCTTCTTTTTCTCTTTTCGGTAATTACTTTTACAGTGGGATTGTGTTGAAAAAGAAATTAAAGTAATATTCAGATATTATTATTATTTTTATTTATAAAAGTCATATTTCGTTGATTGTTATTTATAGTCATTAATTTTTGAATGATGAGAGACTTTGTTAAAATAATTATTTTTTCGGTTTGTCGTTTGTTTGGTTGTTGATGGTCTTGTAATCATAAGTGACTTTACGGACCTGGTCATAATTGATTTTCATGTGTGCTAACTTTGATGATGGCAATAGCGATGCTCACAATTTATTTATTTATTTTTTGATGTAGATTTACCTGTGAAGATATTGTGAACTAAACGAAAAAAAATAATGTAATTACATTTGTTCAGTGAGCAATTATTCCGGTTGTGCAACTCCACCATTGTAGATACTAATACCCACAATTACTTTTTTAGAGGCAATATTATTGTTGAAATATATTCACAACTCCTTTTTTTTTAGTCGGAGGAGGTCAATCATTTTTATTTAATATGAAAAAACCAATATTACACAGTGACCCGGCCTGTGCTTAAATGTTTCGAAAATACTTTGGTTATTTTGATTTTATGAACAGTAAGGTTAATGAGAGGGTTAAATTTCGTTTTGTCGTTAGTTTTTAATCTTTTGCTAGAGCGAGCAAGACGACGCGCTTGAGTAGACTTGAGCAGCACAGCGCTAGAGTCCAAAACCCATACCAGGGCTTGGGAAGCCAAAACTAAGCGGGCCATGCTTCGTTGGCATTGACATTTCTAGAGCTCAACAATAATTTAACGCCAACCTCATACTCACTCCCTCACACTCACACCCTTCGTTTCATTCACAAAGTCATAACCCCTCCTCCTCCAAATCTCTTTTTCCAGACTAGACATCCATGGAGATCGAGAATAAATCTCAGACCCAGATACCCAAACCCACATTGAAGAGAAAGCAAAGAAAAACCCACATGGGCAGTAATGCACTGCATGAATCCCACGCAGCAGCAAGATCAAGCAGCAGCAGAAGAATCAAAGCAAGAAGAGACAGTCAGTGCATGAAGACTAGTACTACTACTTCTCAGAAAAACCCAAAAGATGTAAAGGCTCATGGTGGTGAGGAGGAAGCTGCTGATGATAGGGAGGAGGTAGAGAGGAAGATAGAGGCATTGCAGAGGATTGTACCCGGAGGTGAGTCACTTGGTGTGGACAAGCTATTTGAAGAGACTGCTGGGTACATTATGACCTTGCAGGTTCAGCTCAAAGCCATGAAAGCCCTTGCAACCTTTTTTGAGGGTTTGGAGAAGGAGAAGAAAAAGTTTGGAGCTTGAGTAAGGAGGGAGGGAGGTTCTTAATTGGTTTCATGAGAGACCAACGAATCAATCTTTTTTCTTCTTCAATTTTTAATTTTTCTTCGTTGGGTAAGTAGTGGGTTAATGGGTACCTTCTTCTTCTTCTTCTCTTTCTACTCTCATAATGTTTTTTTTTTTTTTTTGATATATGTAATGAGCTAATGAATAGGAAATTAAAGATGGAGGTTCTCTGCTAGCTAGTACTAAAGAAATTAATGTAATCACTACCTTTTGATGTTATGGTGTAGGGAGTTAAGACTGTTGGGATTTTGGATGAATGAGCTGCATAATATGTTCATCACATAATTATGCGCCTTTTCAAATTTTCTGGTCAAGAAAAGGACCCTGTCTCAGAAATGATCTGATTGATTATCTCAAGGCCTATGGAGCTGTGATTAGACAATGATAATCTCTTCTTTGTATTTGGCAGTCTTAGGTTGCATGCATTTTTGGTGTCTCCAAGTGTGATTACATGTGTCTTATTTGGTGGTGATGCATATCAGATTCTTTTGTGAATTTTACAAACCCTATAAGACTCCAAATTAGCTCTTAAACACCCTTCTTTGATCCTTCAATTTAGTCAAGGTAAGCAAGTGGAATTTGTCATTTGGGTGTTTGGCAAAGATTTGATAAAATCCACAAGTGTGATTACATGTGTCTTATTTGGTGATGCTTATCAGATTCTTGTGTGAATTTTATAAACCCTATAAGACTCCAAATTAGCTCTTAAACACCCTTCTTTGATCCTTCAATTTAGTCAAGGTAAGCAAGTGGAATTTGTCATTTGGGTGTTTGGCAAAGATTTGATAAAATCCACAAGTGTGATTACATGTGTCTTTTTTGGTGATGCATATCAGATTCTTGTGTGAATTTTATAAACCCTATAAGACTCCAAATTAGCTCTTAAACACCCTTCTTTGTCCTTCAATTTAGTCAAGGTAAGCAAGTGGAATTTGTCATTTGGGTGTTTGGCAAAGATTTGATAAAATCCACAAGTGTGATTACATGTGTCTTTTTTGGTGATGCATATCAGATTCTTGTGTGAATTTTATAAAACCCTATAAGACTCCAAATTAGCTCTTAAACACCCTTCTTTGATCCTTCAATTTAGTCAAGGTAAGCAAGTGGAATTTGTCATTTGGGTGTTTGGCAAAGATTTGATAAAATCCAAGCCAGATAATTCAACATGTTCCTAAATAGATTTGACTATTGCGATTAGATTGAAGAATAGTCTAATACCATATTATACCAAACACACAGGGACAACACTAATGCAATCTACTGAATCTCGTCCAATCCCATCCCATCCATTTCAAAACACAATGTGAGTAGAGCCAATACAAGATCCAAATGAGAGAAGGTTTGGAAACATTTCTTTAGCACCACTTGACACTTCATATGAGGAAGTTAACTTTATGGGGTAGTTGGGTAGCACTGAGGAGTGAGTTGGGTGCATTTTGGTGCTTTTTAAAGCTGTGTAAGGTTTTGGGCACTAGAACAGAGAGAGAGAGAGACAGAGAGACAGAGAGAGAGACTCAAAGTGGTGAGAGAGATGGATGTTGTAGAAGAAACAAAGGAAAAGTGTTGTTGTCTAACAGAAAAGCAGCACTGCCATGGCAGGTGGTCCTCATGGAACATTCATGGTATTAAGGCTATATACTGAAAACTGATAAGAAGCCCAGACAAATGTTGGCCTTGGACAACCTGTAAACTCTGGCAAGAGGCTGTAAAATTCAAACTTACTTCCAATTTTGAAAAGAAAATTTTCCAATGAATCATAGATACTCTCTTTACTTCATCTCAATTTTCAATCAATACATGGGATGATGGGAGAGGTAAAACAAGGCCCAAGCTTGGTTTTTGGTCCAATATTTTTGGTGTGTCCTTGTGGGTGTATTGTATATGGAATTAGTGAAACTTTTAAAGAAATCTATAGAATTTAAAAGTCTGGTGTATTTAGGGGGTGTATTGTATTTGGATTTGTGCAGACTTTTTTTAAATGACAAACTTTTAAAAAATCTACAGATTCTTTAAAAAATTGATAGACTATTATGAATTTCTTAAAACCATTGATTTTAGCAACAGACTTTTATTGATTCATGAAAATCTATATACTTTATTATGAATGACTTTTAAAGATTTCCTAACATGTACAAAATATAAAAACAAAAAACAAAACAAATACAGCCCTAACACAAAACAAGATAATAACTCTGTCTCTTTAATGCTCAAATATCTTCTAATAGAAATTGACTCAAATGAATGATTGTTAGTCTGTCTAGCGAGTTTGTTCTCATTCTTAATCTCCCAACAACATAAATATGCAATATAGATTACTTGATGTTTATGGTTAATTATTCTCATCAATTTTGTTTTCGCCGATTAACATATATATGGTAGCAATATTGGTCAATGTCTTGATCTATAATCAATCAATTGAAATTCAATTGTTCAACCTTTCTCTGAACCATAATATAAATACAAATTAATGAGAATAATTAATTAATAAGATAAAATTTAGTATGCCATAGCAACACTATTCAAGGTCTTACGGATAGACCACAATATTTGGGTTTTAGGGTTTCATAAATCATTTTTATTGCTATTAGGGTTCGAAGTATCACAATTGAAAAAAAAGAAAACAAAAACCACATTCAAGAACTACAATGAACATGTTGAGTATCAAAAAAAGTTGATATCATAAAAGATTAGAGAAAAAAAAAACAAAAAATTAAGAAAGAGAGATGATGAAGGACCAACTTCTTCGTGCGTATAGAGAAAAACTTTGATAGACCCTTTTAAAAAAAAAAAAAAAGAGGAAACCTTGATAGACTTTTTCAAATCTTTGGTCTGGAGGCTGGAAAATTATTGGAGTTTGGTATGTATAGTTAACACTACAAAGTCCATGATTATCCATGATTTTCTAATTCCATAAGTATGAATGATATTTTGAATACCTCTGTACTTTTATTTATTTTTAAAAGTCCTAATTGAATAATGAATACCCCTAGATTTTGGTGGAATGAAAAAATCCTAATTAAATTTCATGGACGGTTAAAAGTCTATATTGAATACACCCAGACTTTTAAATTCCATAGATTTCTTTAAAAGTTCCACTAATTCCATATGCAATACACCCCCCTTAATATAGATTTTTAATAGGGTCCTTGACCCAAAGCACCAAAATTGACAAAAATTATCCCACTTACCCCAACAACAGATTTTTATTCCCACTAACACAATTTGAAGTGAAATAACAATTTTGACCTCAGCCTAATCAAAAAACTACATCAATGCCATCGATCTCTCATTGCTCTCAGATCTCTCTCTGTCTCTCCTCTCTCTCTCTCTTTCGAAGGCTCCGTCACCGTGTTCTTCCTCTTCCCCTCCGACCCGGCCGGATCCAACTCAACCAAATCGGAGTCCAACTCGTCGGAGAAGCTCACCCTTGACATCTCGTTCTCGCTGACGATCAAGGTCGATCTGGAACCGCGACTTCTTCAGCTTCCTGCCGCCGTCGAACTCACTCCTCCGCCACCTTCTCCACACCTCGAAAAACAATGTCTCCGCCGGAGATCACGACGCCGGGGACGAGCCTCTTTCGCCTCGATTCCACTGCAGCCCACCGGAGAACAGTCATCTCCGGCAAGATTCGGGTCCAATTTCAGGGTACTTCGAAGCGGGGATAGATGGTTCTTGTTCGGCCCAGTCTCTCCATGTCCGGCCAGCTCGACCGTGGGCTAGTGGCTTGGCTCAGCTCCGAGAATTTGTTCGCGGTCGACCCGTCGTGATTGTGCCGGTGATGGCTTCTTCTGCACACAAGTCAAACTGCACAAATAGCCTCGGTGTCTCACCTTCCAACTGGTTTTGTTCAATAGTCTGCTCTGAATCTCTCTTCTGATCTCCCTTCTCCAAAATTGGGAGTGAGTTAAAATTTGATACCTTGAAACATGTTAGGAGTTGTCATTGGGTGGATTTTCAATAGTAGCTCAGAGTTTGCATTGTAATGTCTGTTTGCGTATGATTTGTTTCGTTATTTTTTTTCTTTTTCAAAATTTGGATGGTGGTTGCAAGACAGAAGGCCCAACAGAAAGAAGAAGAAGTCGACTCCGACTGCAACAGGAATGGAGAAGAGGACATGGGTGCCCAGAGCTTTTCATTGGGTGACTCAATCAATTTCTCTGTTTTTTTTTTTTGGGTAAAATGGTGCAGAATGCCCGGATAGAAAGAAAAAATGAAGAAAAAAAAGTTCTATTGGGGCAATAGACATCTGTTAAAGCGTCTATTGGGGGGTAATAGACATCTATTGGGGGGCAATAGACGTTTTGAATTGATGTAATCTCCTCGTTTTTTTTCTTTAATCAAAGTTTTATTTGTGTAGTTTTAGGAAGATTAATTACCATTTCGGTAATCTAAACGTCTATTGGAGGGCAATAGACGTCTATTGGAGGGCAATAGACGTCTACTGGGAGGCAATACATGGCTGATAGTCGTCTATTGGGGGTCAATAGACGTCTATTGAGGGCAAAAAAACTTTCCGGTGAGATTTTTAGCAAATTCCGGTGGGCGGCAGCTGGTGACCGGAATCCGGCGACCGGTGACCGGATTCCGGCGAAAGTTGACCGGAATCCGGCGAAAGTTGACCGGATTCCGGCGACCCGTGACAGGATTCCGGCGGCCGGTGACGGGCTCCGGCGAAGTCTCCTATGGTTTCTCTCTCTTCCATTTTCTCTATCTCTCTCTCTCTAAGTAACAAAGGGGTGAGGGGTAAAATTGTATTAAAAAAAAATAAAAAAAAAAAAAAAAATCTTAATGGGGTATTAGGGAAGACTCCCTTAGAGTGTATTGGGTAAGAGAGAATTAAAAAAACTTAATGGGGTAAGTGGGAAAAAAATCCCTAGAAATGGGGTAAATGGACAAAACCCCTTTTTAATAGTCCAAGAAAGTCTTGAGGTATTTAATTAGGATTTTTAAAGACTTCATGAATTCTACCAAAATCTGAGGGTATTCAATTAGGACTTTTAAAAATGAATAAAAGTATAGAGGTATTCAAAATATCATTCATACTTATGGAATTAGAAAATCATGGATAATCATGGACTTTGTAGTGTTAATTATACATACCAATCTCCAATAATTTTCCAACCTCCACACCAAATATTTGAAAAAGTTTATCAATGTTTCCTCTTAAAAAAAAACAAAAAAAGTCTATCAAAGTTCTTCTCTCTACGTACAAAGAAGTTGGTCATTCATCGTCTCTCTTTCTTAATTTTTTGTTTTTTCTCTAATCTTTTATGATATCAACGTTTTTTGATACCCAACATGTTCATTATAGTTATTGAATGTGATTTTTGTTTTTTTTTTTTGTTTTTTTCAATTGTGATACTTCGAACCCTAATAGCAATAAAAATGATTTATGAAACTAAAACCCAAATATTGTGGTCTACACCTAAGACCTTGAATAGTGTTGCTATGTCATACTAAATTTTATCTTATTAATTAATTATTCTCATTAATTTGTATTTATACTATGGTTCAAAGAAAAGTTGAACAATTGAATTTCAATTGATTGATTATAGATCAAGACATTGACCAATATTTGCTACAATATATGTTAATCGGCGAAAACAAAATTGATGAGAATAATTAACCATAAACATCAAGTGATCTATATTGCATATTTATGTTGTTGGGAGATTAGAAATGAGAACAAACTCGCTAGACAGACTAACAATCATTCATTTGAGTCAATTTCTATTAGAAGATACTTGAGCATTGAAAAGACAATGAATTATTATATTGTTTTGTGTTTGGGCTGCATTTGTTTTGTTTTGTTTTTTGTTTTTTTTTAGTTTATATTTTGTACATGCTAGGAAATCTGTAGAAATCATTCATAATAAAGTATATAGATTTTCATGAATCAATAAAAGTCTGTTGCTAAAATCAATGGTTTTAAGAAATCCATAACAGTCTATCAAATTTTTATAGAGTTTGTGGACTTTTCAAAAAGTGTGTCATTTAAAAAAATTCTGCACAAATCTAAATACAATACACCCCCCGTAGTCTTATACCAAAAGAGAACTAAAATAATAGAATGAAAACCCTAATACTTCTTCCTTGCTCCCTGACTACCTTCGATCACCCACCCCAACCCTAAACCGCTAGTCTCGGCTGATTATGTAGGGTTGAGGTGTAAAAAGGTAGCCTGAGAGATGGAGACGAGGGTTTTTGAGTTTTTTTTTTCTAATTTTTCTAGTCATGTTAATCGTAAGATATATCATGAAAATTTGGACCAAAAAGTTTGAGAATTATGCACAAGGCCGGCTAAAAGACACTTCAGTATTGCATAACAAGGTTTCCTAATTTGTTGCAACCCGAAACTCATTTGAACTTACAAACTGAACCCTTATGGCCTTATGGATGGAAATATCAGTTCCCTTATTCTAAACCAATAAAAGTTAGAAAAACCTTAAACAATATGGTCGAGTACACTAAAACTTGGTTTTATGTATTGCCTCCTCATCAGCGCTTGAAGGTTTTAATGGTAAACGTCTCCTAGGATACAACGACCTTCTTCTTGTGCTAGTAGCACTCCAAACCTCAAGAATAACAAACTTAGATTATGTATGAACTCTCTCTTGAAAAGACTCAATTGGTTTTCAAGACATTAGGAAAAACTCAAATGTAAAAGAAGAAGAGGAAAGATGAATTCAAGAAGTGATTTTCAGAACATGGTGTAACAACAATAAGGTAACTTTTGGATGAGAGATGACTTTTCACCAAAAGTTCTCTTTTACGAATAATCATGACTTCTCATTGCATAGTCATTTACATTTATTCAACTTTACACATTTTCACTAAATTATTCATCCACAATTATTGAAATTTAATAATTCAATATTAAATTTTCCAGCATTAATCACCTTGGTCCATTCAGTATTTCAATGTGATCGATTTGCCAAATCATTTAAGCTAGCTCATGCAAGTACGTAGTAGAACTTATTGTTTCCCTAGCCTATTCCAAAACTTGCTTGCCATTTTCCCATCAATTTTGCACAATGATATATAGTCTCGTACTCTTGGTAAAGATTGCTCTATTGGAGCCTTTGCTCGTCTTCATATATAGGACTTGGGGATATCTTGTACCTTTTGGAGCTGGTATCGTGCCATGCACTTTGAAAGCAGAAGATTTCTTATAAACTAGTTTGTTTGCACTTCCAACCATCCAATCATTATCTGAAATCACAATCTTAAAAATTAAGAATGAAAAACGATCCAATATATACCATATCTATATGCATCATAATTATATTTTTTCTTAATCAAAACCTCGACAAAGCAGGACAAACATTATTGTAGAAGAAGAAACAAGCACGAAGGAGGACATACCCTTACCTCTTAAAGAAAAAGAGGGACGAGAAAGACGGAAGTGACAAACAACACCCCACCATTCAACGATAATGGAGAATAAGACGCGGGACTGCAGAACAAGCTCTCACATCTGGTTTAGTATCCAAGCCAAGATGTCTGTCCTTCTCTACTATCAATGACAAGTATGCTTTTGTCAAATAAACTCACATAGCATGAAAATATGAACGTGTCAAGCTAGGTAATTTCTGTTTTAAGTCCAGCCTTGCTTGGGATGAAGAAATCGACTGTTCTACTGGTGGTTTCGTAATTAAGCCCCTCCATGCATGTGTTGTTTACTATGATTCTTTTCTGGAGGAATATGATTTTCTTGTTGGTGAACACTCGCTTTTACTTTAGGATACACTCATTAATAATTAAGAAGCAAAATAAGTTTCCATGTTGATCAAGCTGATAATGCATAAGAGAAATTCGAAGACGACGATTCCCAGCGACGGAACACAAGTATTAACCACACTTAAACATACGGTTTGTTTATAAAGCAAAAGACAAAGACAAAGACAGAGAGCTCAAGTTAAAGTTGAAAACCAAGATCGAAGAACTGATTCTTCTGCTTTATTGATATATGGATGGGAAAAAGAAACAAAAAAAGGAAGAAAGATTGATTTGGTGACTAATAATTCCCCTTACGAAGGGCAGAAGAAAGCTACATAATGACTAATATCCCACATGGAAAATAAAGAGAATGTACGTTATAAATGTTAATAAGAAGATACATATATATATAGAAGGTAAGGGCAACCTTTTTCACTATTCTCACTATGGGTATGTAGCAAATTACTTTTAATACTTAGGGCAACGATGCAGCTAATGAGGTTCTAACTTAGGCGCGTCTATGGGCATCCCTCTCCACCGGGCAATGACACAGCTGATGAGGTTCTAAAGTTCTATATGAGGCGCGCGTTTATTGGCACCCGCTACTCACGATGGGTAGATAATATCGACTAATATCCCACATGAAAAATAAGGAGAATGATATAAATAAATACTTATAAGAAAATACATCGAAAGTTAGTGCATCTACTTAATATGAATATGTAACATATTTGTGGTTAGGCAGCGGATTGTCCCCGTTTGTGGCGGTTAGCAACTGCTCATCAAGTTTTGATATGCCCTAGGTTGTTAGGCGAGCAAGGTTGATGCTTGTTTTTGTCTTCCTAGTTTCAATTAACTAATTAAGTCTACTTAATGTGATTGTAACGTTTTGCAAACCCTTGATTTTAGTATAATCCTAATCCAATTCCTAACACCTGATTACCACTTGGATATGATGTTGTTACAAAACGGTTTGGAAGATCGACAATCTTTCAAGGCCCAATATCGTATTTTTATCATTGGGCCAATGTAAATGTTAGTGACATTCTCCCTTGAAAAAAGATTTCATATTCCTTCCAATAAAAAGTATCCGAATCTACAATTAAATTAAACTAATTACATGTCAATTTACAATTAAAATTAAATTAAACGGTCGATACGCTCTGATCAGCGGTGCAAAAACGATGCGCGCACTGAAAACCCAGTACACTAGAGTAGTACCATAAAACTCCGCTACTATCCCACAAACATGAGAAAAAATCACAAAAAGGAAGAGCCTTTTAGCACGTGCTCCGCACACCCACGTTTCTTAACCGTCCGTTTCTCCGATTCGATCCCTATTCTCAAATCGTAGAAAAAGAGAAGGACGAAAGGGGTAATCGGTCTGCGTCAGAATCAGAAACCCTAGAAGTTCTTCTTTCACTCTCAACATCGATACATCACTCACAGCTCCCGATCGCCGGTTTCCGGTTGCCGATTGCCTTCAGGTTTACTCTCCCTTACTCTTCTCTGCTTTCTTTGAACTCGTATTAGTGAATTCATGGAAGAAATTTTGCTTGGCAATTGAACAAGGATTTTCGTTTTGGTTTCTCCGGTTTGGATTTTGATTAGGTTTGGTGTGTGCGTGTGCGGTTTTAGGGTTAGGAATGGCGGAGCCGAGGGAGGTGAAGATCGTTAATGATGGCGGCGATGGTGGCGATGATTTCTACGACGCTGATCAGACGGCGTCGCTGAGCCGGAAGGTGTCGTCGTTAGAGTGGGAGAAGGGGGAACTGGAGAAAGAGAACAGAGAAACCAAGGAGAAGATAGGCCAACTGACGAAGGAGATTGAGACTTTGAAGAGCGGCGAGAGGGAGATGAAGGACAAGCTCAGGGAGATGGAGTTGCAGGTGGAGCGGAACGAGGAGGGCAAGAATTTGCTGGAGACTGTTGTCAACCGAGCCATGGAGCTTGAGACTGAGGTCGGTAGGCTTCAACAGGATTTGATCACTGCAATCACTGAAGGCGAGGAGGCCAATACCGAGCTTGCGGAGATGAAGCGAGTGGTGGTTGAGAAGGGGGAGAAAATTGATGGCTTGGAGAAGGAGCTTGAGACTCTGAAGAAATTGAAAGCTGAGAGCGAGAAGAGGGTGAGGGAATTGGAGAGGAATATTGGGGTTCTGGAGGTGAAGGAAATAGAGGAGAGGAGCAAGAGGGTTAGGGCGGAGGAGGAAATGAGAGAGAGGCTTGAAGCGAAAGATGGTGAAGTTTGTTTGTTCAAAAAGAAAATTGAGGAGTTGGAATCGGTGATTGGGAAGAATGGTGTTGAACTGCAGAAGTGGATGCAGGGAAAGAGCAATGTTGAGGTAGCGTTGAGGGAATCCGAGGAGAAGTCAAAAGCTATGGAGTTGAAGATGGGACAACTGCAGAAGGATGTGGTGGACGCCGGAAGGGTTATTAATGAATTGAAGGAGAAGACTGTTGGGGTCATTAATGGGACTGTGAATGAAATGAAGGAGATTTTGGAAGGCGGAAATGAGACGGGATCAAAGGGATTGAGCTTGCCTGTGGTTGCAGGGTCTGCTGGAGCCATTGTTGCTGTGGCGGCTGTTGTCTTCGTGTTGTATGGAAGGCGGAGGTGATTGGATTACTATGCAGGAATTGAGAAAAAAAAATGCAAGGAGAAAGCTTGAGGTTAGGGCTTATTGCTTGAGAGCATGTTACAGTTTTGTCAAAAATACTGGAGGCTTTTTTGTTGGCTTTGTTTTTTTTCACTAGCCTATGGATGTCTTATTAGCTCTAATTTTTGATGCTTTCTTGTTTGGTTAACTTGCTTTGGTTGGGCAAATTACATAATATATATTTTTGAAGGATTATAGTGTCTGTCATCGCTATGGTATTTGCTATGACTGTATGCTTCAATCCACTTTGCATTGCTTGACCTTTAACACATTACTTTTTCTTCGATGAATCACATTTGTGGATTTGATATCCTGTACCTCTTACGTTGAAGTTGGTTCTATTGCCTTGTTTGTCATATAGGGTTTTAGTAACACTCGTTCAGTAATCAGAAAGAATCCAGCATAAATCCATCAGTAATTACAAGCTGCGGCTACTTTTGGTTTTAATAGGTTTCTGAATGTTATATTAGGGATTCATCTCTCATAAGGTGAAAATATGATTCTGGGTAAATTAGAACACTATATTGGCTACACCATCTTAGTACAGACTGCGGATTTGTACATGGGAAACCATTAATAGGAAACCTGTTTCAACTTTGGACATTGCTGTTGAACATGCTTTAGTTGTGTTATAGTGCAATTAGTTGCCCAAACTTATTTGGGTATTTGGTTTCATGTTTTAGATGCAAACTCCAGCAATAATCATATCGATAGGGTAGATCAAATCCCTTATCCAGGCGCAGCCGTTGTATTACTCACATTGTTCTGTCTCTGCATTATAATATGTGTAGTGATCGTCTTTTGTACTACTGTATATTAGTCTTGATGGTGTATTATTGAACATCTGATGCAGTCATGCCCCGACTTCTTTCATTAAATTTAGACTTATGGCAATAAATCTTGTATTCTTCTACTCTAACAATGAAACAGTCTACACCAGTAACTAATGCCGCTTTTACCACGTTTTCTATGGCCGTTGAAGAATTGTGGATGTGCCATATATTTGTTGGACTTTTGTAAAGTAATGCTAGGTATGCTCTGAAATCCGGTACTGTGTTGGTGAACTTTTACCATGCTCCGGATATTTCAATCGTTATGGTAGAACTTTTGCAAGCCTAGGTTGAAAACTTGTTTCATTTCGGCATAAACTCAGTCGGAGTGACCTCTGTCTACTTCCGTTGTAAATAGATAAAATCGTATACATTTGCCAATAAACTATCCGGTACAATATGTACCAACAAACAAAGGGAGATTAAACTATTCAGCACAAATATAGAAGGAAAAAAACCCCTTAAGCAGATACAATCATCAAAGTAATAGAGGATAAACCACTGAGAAAGAATGTTTCTCAAGCAATATGCAGGATATGAAGACATGGCCACCGGTATAAGTAAATTTCACTCCACACGCAAAACCAAATATGCGAAACTCTGAAACCCCAACTCCCTATATAGACTTGTTGTGCTAGCTCCATCATGAACTGAACCATTCCACTCATCGCTGCACCATTACAATAAAAGCAAAGTCAGGTCAGAGATTTGCAGAAACAGGCTGTTCATCACTATCTGTATGATGATGGTGTGACAGTGAGTTATATGGACTGGACCCATTCATATATATGATGCTGGAGTAGCTGCAAAGCCAACTTTGAAGCCATGCTGAGCATTATTCCATAGAACCGAAAGAGTGCTATGACAGCACATTACAGCACATTGCGGACTTTAATTTGGTCAGTTCACCCAAAATTAAGAAAAAGTTAATGTCGATTAGTAGCGAAAGCAAAAATGATCTACTCTCAATCCTTAAAGTTGATCGTGAGAGATTGGTAAAGGCTTAGAAGGCAGTGCCCTTCTGAGTTCTAACAGCTCCCTTAGTTTCCTTTTCGTGTTTAACTACCACTGAAACCACCTTGAATGTGTGTTGTTCTTCCTATTAATATCAGTATAGGGACCTTTCATCTGCAAGTCCTTGGTATTTAAAGTTCACCAGTATAATGCCATTGGTATCAGACACTTTAATCAAAATAGTTTATGATTCATATAATAAACCAAGTAATGATAACTAGAAACAAAACAAACAGGAAGTTTTATATCACAAATCTAATTCTGCCAGGGAAATGAAGTGCACAGTTTCTAGATTCAAACAGAAGTTGCCAGATTTTATTTGTAAATTAGCATAAATTTCTAAGGAACAGGTATTATTTTTCGGTAATTACCTTGAATCATCTATCTGATCGGCGCAGAACTTCAAAAAGTCCACAACAACTCCTCCATGAAGTTGGTTGCAGGGGAGCTCTAGTCACAGATACAATAGACTGAAACCAGAACAAATATAAATGTTAGAAAGTTATCAAATTAAGAAACACAATAGGAAAAAAGTTTTTTCTTGAATCAACATTACCGGATTTTCTGCGGTTTCAGATATCTCAGGCTTGCCATACTCTTCTCCGGCATCAATTGATTCAACTGGAGGAGAAACTGGAACCTCAGGCGACTGTTTCGACTGTTTCGATGAATCGTCATCAACACTTTCACTAGTTACCATGTAATCAGCACCTGATGACTCCCCAGTACTAGTCTCTTCAACAACTGGCAATTTTACTTCTACAGTTGGAACAACCTCCTCCTCCTTCTCATCTGAACAAGGCACTTCGGTTTCTTCAATTCCTTTCGACAGCGCATTCGTCATGTCCTCACTCAAAGATGGCAATGTTGATTCCTCAACCCCATTAGAGACCAAATCTGTTGATGTCTTTTCCTCAATCTCCTCTGGCACAACATTTTCCACAACTGGAGAAGGTCCATCTGTCTCATCCACAGATGGCACATATTGCTTCTCCTCCTCCTTTTCCTTCTCTTCTGGTTCAACAACATCATCAACAACAGAAGTTTCTGTCTCCACAACCGAGACTGGAACAACATCCTCTTCTTTATTTTCGACTACTTCTCCCAATCCCACCACTACAGTACTCTCCTCAGCAGCTTCAGCCGGCTCTTCATGGGCCTTTTTCGCATGCTCTACCGAAGAGTCATCAATAGCTATATCCCTTACAGATTCAACTACTTCACCCTCTTGAACTTTCCGAGTCTCCTCTAACTTTCCGTTTGATGAATCTGCCATTTGGTGATGATCTACAGAAAGTTTCCGCGTCTCTTGTTCCTCTTCAGCTAAGTATTGATGCGAAGAATGGTCTTGACAAGTCACAGAAGCAGTCTCACAACCACTTAATTCTTTCTCATAACAAAACTTCACTTCTGAATTAGTTTCCACAAAACTTTCTGATTAAGAAAAGAAAAGCAAACTTTTAGACAGATGGATCGCAGATAAGTCAAACAATGTGCAACCCAATTGGCCAACTAAGCGAATGACAACGAATTAGAATTTATGCAAAATTAGAGAAGGGAAATGCGTAATTTACCTTGCACTTGGATTTGAATGGTAGGTAGAGAGTGGTGGATGATGGGTTGTGCTGTGGAATGCTTCAGTTTCTTCTTTGATGCTTTTTTCTTTGGACGTGAAGGCATTATTATTGACCGGTTGTTATGACATACGAGTATTTATTACAATGAAGAAGAAGAAGATGTAGAAGTAGAAGAAGAATGGTGGATGGAGTAAGGAAGATCGTTTTCGGTTTCGAAATTCAAGTTTGTCACACGCTATTATATGAGTTTGTGACCTGTGGGATTCACTTTCTTTACTTTTTTGAAATTGAAACGGTCAGGAGGGAAATGTTAAACGTGATATTGCAGAGAATGGTTATGGGGGATGGGCCCTTTGGAAGTTAAAAGGGGCGGGAATTTGGTAAAGGGCTTAATGCTAGAACCAAGAGTCTCATCATTTCATAACTGTAAAATTGTGTTTGAGAGTGAGTGAGTGCTTTTGGTAAAGGAGAAAAGGAAGGATTTTTGTTTTTGGAACAAGACCATTACATTCGTCGTGAAGCTTTTGATGCAATCTAAATATTTCTTTCACAAGGAAACTTGGTCGGAAAAGATTTATGAAGAAGTAATTTTGTAATTTTTGACTTGCAAGGATATACACACACACACCTTAGGCTCTAGAATGATCTTGCGATTAATTTTCTTTAATTTGAGATTAATAACTTTTTTTGTAATATGCATAGAAGTATCTTGAGAATTTATATATAAATGCATCGGATTCTGTTAAAGGATATATTTATTAAGTCATCTTTTGTCAATAACTTATATGTAATTTGTCATTTTTTTATTGGGTTTGCATTCTAGGCTTATAGTCGTTTCCATACGATTTTAGTTGCACAATGAGTATGAAAAATTCGATGGGCCAAAAAAATAGAATCATTTGTTTGTACTTAAGTTTCTATTTAATGGAAAATGAGTAAAAATAAATAGTAAAAGGCCGGAGTATGTTAACATTTCTTATACATGTCAAATTTTATGTTATATCTAGAACTAATTTCAGTTTACCCCCCTGAGGATTGGGGTCGACATCATGTTCGTCCCTGCAGTTTCAATTTAATCAGTAACACCCTCATACTTTTTAATTTTATCACCCGTGTCCAATTTCTTAAGTTCTGTCCAAATTCGACGTTGTATCTGACGTTGGGGGCCCACTATAAGGGCTAAAATGGTCATTTCAAGACAAAAAAAATCATTACAAAAAAATACTCATTTTAAGGGCTATTCTGACGTCGTTTGGCCTCTGCTCCACCATCGCCATCCTCCTTTTCTCATCCTGTACTCCACAAAAAAAGCCCTGGCCCCGCTTCTTCAGCCCCAGAACATCAACACCTTGAAAAGGTTGCCTTCCAAAGACCGATGTTTGATAAGATGATTTCCGAAGGTTTATAGCAGATGCAGGTTTTGGGACTTTCGATGCAAGCAGCCGCTCTTTGAGGTCATCCATCTTCTATGAGCCCCAAAATGCTGCAACGCATACAAAAGTTATTCACAAACGCCTACAAACGCCGCTTAAAGAATCCATCCTAAATCGTAAGCTATCAGGTGCAGAAACACAAGAACCTAACCAATGCGAGGCGAGTGCGAAAAACTCTTCTACTTCTACTTAAATAGCTACTGGAAGCTTAAGGTTTACCTATTAATTAAGTGGAGATACAGATGAGTATATATGGCTTTAATAGACGCTTCGCCTAACCAATGTAGGACCAGTGCTTAACCTGTTAAGCAAAATTACACAAGCAATGCAACTTACACTAACGCAGTCTGAAACGCAATCATAAGTTGCAATTCTAGAGCAAATTCACATAAACAAACATAAAATCGAAGCATTCAACTCAAGAATTACATCTAGCTCAAATCCAGTTTCCAAACCATACAAACATACATATCCAGATACGCATATAACCATTTGAACACATACAAGGAGCAGAAGATGAAGATTAATTACCTAAAGAATGATAAAGAACACCAGAGTAGCTCACAGCTGGTACGACTAATCTTCTACCAAAACTAAAATTGAAGGATTATAAAAAAGAGAATCGACAATCAATTTCGTGGGGATAAGAAACCCTAAATTTCAAAATCAGAGAGTCAGATATAGAAGGAAGAGTGGGCCGAGAAGGACGAGGGGAAGAGGTCGATTTCAGGGAGAGGAGTGAACAAGGGGTCGACGACGTCTTTTTTCGGGAGGAGATTTGATTGCTCGGATTGGACGATCGGGGGTGGCTGCGGTGGGCTGGATCATGGTTATGGAGGTGGTGGTGGTGGAAGATGTCTTCCTCTGTTTTCTAGGGATTCATTAGATTGAGGAAGAAGAAGGTGTGTGATTTCTCTTTTGTCTTATCCTATTCAAATTCGGAAGATAGTGCAATGCTCTGACTGGGGCCGAGAATGCTATGCTATTCTCCTTTGGAAACGACTCGTCGTCCGCTATGCTCCGATTCTTCTGGTCTGTAATTGTTCAGAGGAGGATGGCAATGGTGGAACAGAGGCCAAACGATGTCGGATTAGCACTTAAAATGGGTATTTTTTGTTCTGATTTTTTTTTTGTCTTGAAATGACCAACGCCAGATATAACGTCCAATTTGGATGCAATTGGACACGGGTGATGAAATTGAAAAGTATGAGGGTGTTACTGATTAAATTGAAACTACATGGACTAATATGATGTCAACTCCAAGCCTCAGGGAGGTAAACTGAAATTAGTCCTTATATCTATCACTTGGAGAATTCATGTTACAATTTTGAAAAAAAATCATTTTGAATTTGAACATCTTTCTTTGCGCTTATGAAGAACTATTTGGTTAGATGATATTAAGAGAGCCCTATGACATTCGACATACTTGATTGATGGTTGGTTTGGTGTATAAGTTGTTCTGATTGTACCATTTTCATTTTATGATAAAGAATGATTAAGGTGATCATTCCGAGTAATGTACAGGTTCAAAAATAGATGATAAATCTCACGTTATGCATTATGGACTATGAGGCGAGTTTTACATGAGTACTGAAGCCTTTTTTTTTGCAACTCTGCAGAGACATACTGAAAGATAAGCTCTTGTACGTAAGATTGGTTCTATCTACTCTAACAATACAATTGTATAAGCCTCTTATGAACTGAGACTGTCTAATTTTGTGAGCCTAGTATGTAAGTCTTATGCTGCAAAATTACAGGAAAGAGCGCTATTAGAGCATCTCCAACAATGGAGTCAAAAGTCAAAGTCATTTGCAAAATTTGGCTCCCCTAGTGTCATTCCTATTCATTAGACGTGGCAAACGGGCCGCTAAGCATAAGCACGGCACGGGCCCGGCAAGCTTAAAAGAGACCCGGCACAGCCCAAGCCCATTAGTGGCCCGACACAACCTGAGCACGTTAGAATAATGGGTCGGGTTGGGCCTAGGAATATTGGTCCATTGGCCTAGCTCGGCCTGAGCACGACATATTGTGGGCCGGTCTGTTACAAACACAAAATTTCATTTTGTTTTTAAAAATATTAAAAAACCACAATGATGAGATTTGAATATTAGATCTCTTTATTTAAAATCTCTTGACAATTCCACCAATGCTATTTCTTTTATTTTTTTTAATCAATAATAATAGGGTTTTCACTCACTAAAGTCAGAACGGCACAGATACATATCAGTCACTGCTCATAGGCAAGTAAGAAGAGTGGTATGCTAGCACCACTCACTACTACAGATCAATGCTCAGTTATTGCAAGTGAGCCTATAAACTACACAAAGGTATAGTAAATAGGCTAAGTCACAAAACAAAGAAACTTAAATTTTCTCCTTGCCCTTCTCACTAGGGCTAGGAGGCTTAGTAAGGTACTCAAAACAAGTGGCTTGTGCAGTAGCAATCCTCTTTGATTTGGGTGGATTTTTATTTTTTGATCCCAGTGGCCCGCCTCTCTTCTTTGTTGGCTCCATAGTAACTGCCACGATCGGCTCCTTTGGCACCAGAATGCTGCCCGGGGCTTCCAGGAGTCCTAGAGACCTAGCTGAAAACTTAATCGGGAAACATGGGGTCTTCAACTTCTTTGTTAGAGCATCATGCATATCCACTTGTTTGAACAAGTCCGGGAGCAAAATCTTCAGATTTTTGGGAGAGGCCTTCGAGGTGGGAGGGCATACCCTCTTCTCAATTCTTGGCTCCACCTTGGCAGGAACATCTGTGTCACTATCCAACTTCTCAGCAAACTGCCCCGTATCTTTATCATCTTCAATGAGAACCGGCATAATAGGTTCAATCCCAGCATTATCATAAGGATCAGAGACTGAGACTAAGGCCAGTGAATTATCCCTTTTTTGGGAAGCAACTTCTCCCGCAGTATGATAGGTTTACGGGCAGGAGTGTCATGACTAAATAGAGCCCTGTTGACTGGTGGAAGGACCGGTGTTTGTACCCTCTGGAATCGAAACATGCCGTCCATGAATGTACCTACATTAAAACTCAGCGATGGAGCAGTGATCTCCACTCTCTTATCAATATTGGCTCGAACCCCAGTATGTATAGTATCCACCCTACTAACCGGAAACTGATTCCCATCATGCATCAGAAAATGGCAGGAGTTGCACATACCGACCAAGTTTTTAAAGAAGAATGAGATATCCGCTTCTATCCCCGGAGCAAGGCGGAGCGTTTTCTGCCTAAAGAAGGGTTTGGACAATTCATGAGCAACTTGAACCCTAACTTTACCCACAGTGTCGAAAAGTTTGTCATCCATCTCTAAAAACTTTCCCACCACAGAAGCAATAGCTTGGATCATATCTGGGTCCTTAAACGCAGGTGGGATGTTGGAGATCCTCACCCAGAAGAATAAAGAGTTCATCTTCACCGAACTGATCGGCGACATGCCTTCATATTCATTCATCACAATCGGGGACTGTGGGTAAAGCGCCATGGACCACCACGTAACACCTTGTTTCAATCACGTTGGAGGTCAAAAGCGAGCACAAAATGGTTCTGCTCTCTCTCTTGGATCTTAAATCCTTTATTGAGCACTCATACTTGTCTGAAGAATCACCTGATGTTGTTGAGGGCTTCAGGCTGCTTTGCCAAGGGTTTGGCCAGTAGGTGGGATTGCCGAGGACGGCGTTGTGCACCCCCAGTTCGATGAGACAGATCGATAACTTCATTGCTGGCTAAAGCAAGAGATGCCACAAAGGAGGCAGTGACATCCTCAATGGACGCCATGGAGGTGAGGAGATCACAGGAAAAGCAGCCGGTGGTTGCTGTAATCACTCTTAGGGTTTGGATGTGTGTAGAGAGAGAAACACACACTTAGGGTTTTTTTTTTGAAACGTTTAGCATATGCTATTTCTTTTATGTTGTCAAAATAGTGAAATAAAACATTATATCCTTGTTTTGACATAAAGTATTTTTTCTAAATATTAAATATATGTTTATTAATAAAGACTAATCTCATAATAATACAACTATAGAATGAAGGAAAGAATAATATGATATTAAATCTTCATTATATTAATAAAGATTAATCTCACAATAATATACTAAAAGCAATATATTTTGAGTTATTTCTTTATTTCTTTATTTCTTGTAGTGGAATATAAAAAATTATTAGAAAACTAAGCTAAGATTAAGAAAAACATTGTAGAACTTAATTTATTTTAATTTTCTAAATAGTTAAATAAAAATAATTTTTATTTATTCAAATTAAGATTTTAAAATCGTGTTTTATAGTGGGTAGGCACGAGCACGGCCCATTTATTAACCCGGCACGATATGGGCTCGGGCCATGGGTCGGACTGGGCTTAATGTTGAAGTAAATGGGTCGACACGAGCATGGCACGATAATAAATGGGTCGGCCCAAGCACTACACGAAGCAAGACTAGGCCAGCTTAAAATGGGCCGGGCCGGTTCGTTTGCCACCTCTACCATTCATTCATATTTTGCATTTCTAACCATCTTTAGTCAAAAGCCAAAGTCATTTCATAAGTTGATCACATGCTACTGGGGCCCACCTGAATTCATACCTCACCACATATGGCTTTTGTTCTATAATCTGTAGTCCCTGTAGTCATTTTGACTCCCCTTTTAGCTCAAAAGCCAAAATGTCTCTATCTTGGCTTGTTGGAGATGGTGGATTTTGATTGGAGCAATGACTAAAATATCAAGTATCGAGGAAATATCGATGGTTCGGAAAATGGAAATTTCGATGGAAATATCGAGAAAGTTTCAATATCGATAAATTTTCGAAAAAAATGATAGAAAGTTGGGAGAATATCATTGAAATTTTAAGTGAAACTTTGTGAACTACTTATTTGATCAATTATCTGTTATATTGGGAAGAAAGAAAAAAAAACAAACGGTGACCAAACTTCATTTCATAGTGAATTATAGTAATTTATAATAAATGTTTGAAGTTGCCTGTATAATATTTGGTACTTTTAGAATATATAATTCTAATTAGAAATTTTATAAAGTTGTAAAGCTATTCAATCAATAAATACAAATGAATTAATATTTCTGCAACATGGCAAAAGTAATGAGGAATGTTAGATTAAAAAAAATAAAAATCTATAATTGCTAAAACTATATCTTAGAAGTTAGAGGTTTAAATTAATTGTCTAAAGAAATTAGTAAATTTATTCTATTAAAACGACTATTAATAAAAAAAAAGCATAGATGAACTAAAATGAATCCCAGTCGAGTTGGCTGGGGTGCTCTTTGACTTGATACTGGAGGAGACAGGTTCGAATCCCAACTTTGTCAAGTTTTTCCTCGTGTTTTGTTTGAGGAATTCCCTAAAATTTCGGATATATCGCATATTTTTGAAAATATCGCAATATATCGCGAAATTTCGAAAATATCGCACGAAATATTGATGGAAGTCATCCAAAATATCGAAGCCTCCAAAAAACGATAATTTCGCCGATATTTTGGCGAAATTTTCGATTTTTTAGTCATTGGATTGGAGGAGTCATTTTGGTTTTTGAATCCATGGTTGGAGTTGCTCTTACAATGGAGTAGGGTTGGATTCGGCCCAAAACCGACCACAAATGGGCCAAACCACTACCGAACCGAAATGGGTCGGTAAGCCCAAACTGTAGCTAAAACTGGGCCGAGGAAGGCCCAAACCGAATTTTCGGTATGCCGATTGTTCGGTTGGTTTGATTCGGTAATGGGCTTCCACCGAACTATTGGGCCATCTAATTTTTTTGGGTTGCAGAAGGCCCATTTCAATTTTCCAGCTTTTTACTTTTAGCAACCTAATTTTTCATACTTATTGACTAATCAGTTTTCCAGTTTTTGGGCTTTTACAGCACAGTTTTAGCCTATTTATGGTTTCCATATTTACTGCTACTGCAGCCCACTACATCATATCATCCACACATTAATCATTCAGCTCCAACTACAAGTTATAGAACCTAAAAGAGTAAAAGTACATCATATGACCACAAGTCCACAACAAAGTACAAAGCTGCAACTCATCCAAAAGTAAAAAAAAAAAAAGGAATAACACAGCAATTATAAAGAAATTACATGACCAACAATTAACTGAAAAATATGCATTGTCCCATGACACATAAAATTGAAAAAAAAAACACTAGTTAGGTTGCTTTAATGTTCCGATCAGCCATCGCCTCATCTTCTCCGCTATGGGGATGCCGCTGCATAGTTTCAGTGTGTCAATATTAGAGACTAAAACTTGATGCAGCAGCCCAGAATTGATGAACTTAAAGAAAACATGATGAAAATAAATTGAAGAGGTAAGTGACAAGACTGATTGCATACCAAAACCTTTGCATCGGCAGAAAACTGAAATGTGCATCTTCTCTATGTTGTAGCAGTGATCGTAGAAGAGCTTGGTTCATCCAATCTAAGTCCAGCAGTTTCTACAAATTAAAACAGAAAATTGATAGTGAGTAAAAGTTCAAGAAAATTGCAGAAATCGCATAAACGTAAATTCAATCAAATATTTGCAGAATTATGCCTCTCTCCATTGCTTCTAGCTCAGCCACAGTTGGTTCCTTGGAGAAGTTAGGTGTTGTAGCCCTCAACCAATCACTTGAGCAGACCAAACACTCCACCATTTTAGGTGTTAGGGAACTCCTATAAGGATCTACCACCCTTTTCCCCAAATTGAAGTCATTTTCACTTGTGACGGTGCTGTAAGGGATGGCAAATACATCCTTTGCAAGCTTTGAAAGTATCAGATATGCATTTGCATTAACTTTTCACCAAGTTGTCACATCGAAACCCGATGTCAATGGATGAACATATCGATCAGCCAAGTATTTGTCAACCTCATTCGATATCATCTCATTTTGTTCATCCATTCTTTCTTGCATTAAATCAGCCAAAATTTCAGCTTGTCTGAAGAATTACTGGAACTGAATGATTCTTTGTATTGAATAATTGTATTTATAATACAGCCATGCTGCTGTATACCAAACGTAGTACAATTAGAACTCTAAGATTACAAACATCTATCAACAACTAAAAGATAATTATGCTAGCTAGCTTAGACTTATCAACACAATAGGACGTTATCACATCCACAACAGAGGATAAGGACAAGCTAGTTAACACCCCCCTGCAAACTGGGCGGCCTTTGGCAGACAAGTTTGGACAAGAGAAGCTGATGTCGTGGTTTGTGTAAAGCCTTAGTGAGCATATCAGCGGGTTGATCAACAGAGGGTACAAAAAGAACACGATGACTGCCCAATGCAACACGTTCGCGAACAAAATGGTAATCAAGCTCTATGTGACAAGTGTGGGCATGGAAGATAGGATTAGCAGCCATATAAGTTGCACTGAGGTTGTCACAATGGAGAACAGTGGGAAAGACTAGCGGTTGTCCCAGTTCATAAAGAAGATAAGAAAGCCATGTAGTTTCAGCACAAGCATGAGTAAGAGAACGATACTCGGATTCAGTGCTAGAGCGAGACACAGTTGGCTGCTTTTTAGAACACCAAGAAACAAGATTGAGACCCAAGTAAAGAAGATATCCCGTGGTAGAGCGCCGTGAGTCTGGACAGCCAGCCCAATCGGCATTGGAGAAAACATGAATTGTAGGAGTACGGATAAAAGGTCGAAGTAGAATGCCATATTCCAAAGTACCTTTCAAGTATCGAAGAATCCGCTTAACAGCGACCATGTGAGGTTGCCGTGGAGCACTCATAAATTGAGCAACTTGATTAACAGCATAGGCGAGATCGGGTTGAGTGAGAGCAAGATACTGAAGACATCCAACCAAACAATGGTACTCAGAAGGATTAGATAGAAGCTCACCTCTAATAGCAGATAACACAGCTTTGGTAGCAAGAGGTGTGGAGCAAGGCTTGCATTCAATCATGTTGCTGCGACGAAGAAGATCAATGGCATATTTTGTCTGCGAGATATGTAACCCATGAGAGGAAGAACGCACTTCTAAACCCAGAAAATAACTTAGGGCACCGAAGTCTTTGATGTCAAATTCACGCCCCAAAGCTTGAATAAAAGAGCCAAGATGAGAAGAGCTACTACCAGTGACAACTATGTCGTCAACATACAGAAGCAATAAGATGGTATGAGTAGGGCACCAATAAATAAATAAGGAAGAATCAGCCTTGCTTTGAGTGAATCCAAACCGTATAAGAAATGAGCTAAAGCGATGAAACCAAGCACGAGGAGCTTGTTTGAGCCCATATAAAGCCTTGTGCAGCTTACAGACATAGTGACGAAGAGGATCAACAAAGCCAGGAGATTGAGACATAAATACCTCTCCTTGAAGGAAACCATGTAAAAATGCGTTCTTAACATCCAATTGACGCATAGACTAGCCCTTGGAGACGGCAAGACTGAGCACAGTACGAATTGTAGCAGGCTTCACTACTGGGCTAAAGGTTTCATCGTAGTCAACACCTGGTTGTTGATGAAAACCCTTGGCAACTAGTCTTGCTTTGTAACGTTCAATGCTGCCATCAGATTTGCGTTTGATCCGAAACACCCACTTACACCCAATTGTGTTTTGAGAGGAAGATGGAGGCACAAGAGACCATGTATGATTCTTAAGGAGAGCATTAAATTCTTCCACCATTGCTTGTCGCCACTCAGGATGACGGGCTCATTTATGGGGGCCAAAGAGTCAGAAAGAGACTTGGCGTGTTGGAGATATTCATATATGGTTTTGGAACCCTTGTGCATGTCAAGGAGTTGGAAGCAAAGATTAGCAGCATTAGCCACATTTTGTTGATCAAAGTGTTGTTGCAAGCAGTCCCATATAGCCTTGGAGGTGTCATGACCAACTGTCACAGAGAGAATTGGTTCAGATAGAGTGGTCGTGAGATAACTGACCACAAGTTGATCCTCTTGAAACCACTTGCTATAAGCAGGGTTGGGTTGAGGGGGAGCATTTCCAACGGCAAGAAGAGTGGGAGATGGAGCAATGCAGGAACCGTCAACGTATTTGAAGAGGTTATGGCCATTGAGGAGAGGACGCATTTGTCGGAGCCAGAGTAAGTAGTTGGTTTCGGTGGGTTTGAGGAAGTGAGCAACATTAGGACCGGGGAGGGAGGAGTTTTCAGAAGCCATGATGGTGAAAGTGGTGAAAGGAGGAAAAAAAAAAAACTTCGTTTAGAAGTTGGCAGGCTCTAATACCATGAAGAATTACTGGAACTGAATGATTCTTTGTATTGAATAATTGTATTTATAATACAACCATGTTGCTGTATACCAAACGTAGTACAATTAGAACTCTAAGATTACAAACATCTATCAACAACTAAAAGATAATTATGCTAGCTAGCTTAGACTTATCAACACAATAGGACGTTATCACATCCACAACAGAGGATAAGGACAAGTTAGTTAACATTGTCCACCATCAACACCGTCAAACTCAACCCCCTCCATTGGCTAACTTCCTTCAAGCGGTGTGGTTTGGGAAGAGGCAGCATCATAGCGCCTATATTCGTTGTACATCATCATTAAAATCCCCTTTAACTCGTTGGTTATTGCTGCAACTCTTATCGGTGAGGAACTGACTTTGGCAAATGCCTTTTTTTGGTATTGCAGCTTCCACCTAGGATCTAACACATTGGCTATGACGATGATTTTGTTCATTTGTTCAAATGAACCCCAATACTTAGCGAACTTGGCTTTCATCCCACAAGCCACCCTTTGCAAAATAGGGTCTCTATCATCCTTCATCTTGCTATCAATCTCAGTTTGCAGCCCTATCAACTCAGAAAACAGCAGATGTGCTGTCACTTTCTTCCAAGCGCTCAACTTCATGGTTGCTTCGTAAAATTTCCCAAGAAAATGCACAAAAGCTTGTGCATTCCTCCAATCTTGTGCTCTGGCAGTTGGGAGCCGAGAGAGTGTGGATTGTAAAATATATATGGAGTGTAAATTTCACTTCCTTTAATTGCCAGCAAACTGACAAATTAACCAAATATTATGTTTAGATTTAACAAACCAACTCAAGCTGGATGAGCTGTCTATCATCACAGAATTGGAGTTTTCAACAAAAATATTAAGTTCAGTAGGCAACCATAAAGGAAGCAGATGATACTTATTGCGTTGTAGATTACAAAAATACGAGTCGTCAAATGATGTATCTACTTGTTAGAAAATAGTCAGTAAATGCATGTTGAAACTCTTGGCAAACAAAGTGAGGTAGTGAAATTAAGAAAACAGTACCATAAGCAGGAACATGATCAGCATAATATCTAGAACCTCGCCAGTTCTAGGATCCTGCCTCTTGTGCGAATAACAGTATAATTCCGAAGAATAACAGCATTGTTCCGAAGAATATACAGCATAAATGTTGACAACTAATGACTCAATGATCAAACGTGAAGTGTCTGTGAAAGCCGGCCTATCAATTGAGTAACCATACCGCGGAAGCAGATGAGGACTTATATGATCCAAGATACTGCAGATCTTTAAGTATCTAGGTATGCAATGAAACTAGAGGAGCTAATTAATTACCATGCATTTAGCTAATGGTTGCAGTATGAAGTAAAATACTTAAATACAACAAGAGAAGACTACGGTGTTGCAAAGATTTATGTAGAAGCATTATGGGAGGTGAATCAATTTCTGAAGAAAATAATGGAAGCAACCATTGAACACAATCTCCAAAGAATCAATTAATATATCTAGGTGATTTGAATTAGTTCACCGCGTCAGTCTTTAACCAAATATGAGTCCAAGCAAAGTAATATAAGTATCCAAGATCTTTTCAACTTGAAGGACTTTTCTTCGTGTACAGTATAAACACAAATATATTAGTGTTGATGATGCTTATTTTTTGCCGCAATGCTACTACATAAAATGCCCAATTTTACTAAATTCAACAATTCATTAACATTACAATGACGACCCACATAACTTAGCTCCTCTATTGTTTTTTGGCAAGGGGCATTCCACTGCCCCCGCATTTGTGAAGAACACTTGAGCAGCCACGTTTATAAGGGTTCGTAGGAGGTGGCATACCGTTGTTTTTGAGAAAATGACAACCGAGAAGTGGTCTTCCAGCTTTTCTGCATAGATTAATGACTCTACCCGGAGAAAAATGTCTTCCGGCTGCTGCGACACCTTGGTTCAACATCACCAAGCTAATGAAGAACAAGCCGATGATCAGTGACTTCATGTTTGGAACTCCCATGTTTTTGTTTGGCTCAGATAGCTGTTGTCTCTTGTTCTCTGTTGGTATATATGAAATTACAAAATCAAATTGGCCATTTATATAAGTTTTGCGTATAGTTTTTTTGTTTGAAATTTGAGGTTTACAAGGTTTGGATTTGTTTTTGCAGTTTTGTTTGTTGCTTCCCTCCCTCAGCCCATGTTGTATGATATTTCCACTATACATGCGTGTATAGCATATACGATGATCCAACGGTGTAAGAGCCCCTACAATCAACAATAAAAAGACTATTTATGATTTAATACCGTTAAATCATGCATGTATGGTAAAAGTTATCGAAAAAAAAAGAAGTTAATTTGACAATATTGCAGTTATAACCCCAATCCAAAATAGATGGGTTAGTACAAGTTACTGTCCAGGCCCAAACCATCAAGCCCAAATCCATATCATTCCATTTTCAACTCTTCACTCTCTCCCGAAAACCCTAAACCCCCAAAAGGGCAAACCTCCGCTCTTTTCTAACATCTCTCTCTCTCTCTCTCTCTCTCTCGCTTTCTTCCCCTTAAACCCTACCTCAACCCTCTTTCTCCGCCTCCATGGCCGCCGCAATCACCCCAGCTCCTTCGTCCTCCACCCCAACACCCACCAAAGTGTCCCCCAAGACGGCCCGAAATGCCGTGAATGCCCTTCTGAGATGGCGAAATTCCAAGTCGGAGGCCCAGAAACCCGATATCCTCTCCTCCGACGAACTAGTCTACCTCGTCGTGAGCCTCAAGAAAATCCCACCCAAGGGCCGCGTCAACGCCTACAAAATCCCCCTCCCGACTCCCCTCCACTCCCAGCTCACCGAGTTCTGCCTCATCTACGACGACCGGCCCAAGTCCAAGCTCACCAAGGCCCAAATTCAGGCCAAGATCAAGGCCGACAACTTGCCCGTAGTCAAAATCTTGAAGTACACCAAGCTGAAATCAGATTACAAGGCTTTCGAGTCGAAAAGGAAGCTGCTCAACTCGTATGATGTGTTTCTTGCTGATAAGCAGATCGTGCCATTGCTGCCGAGGCTCATCGGGAAGCAGTTCTTCAAGAAGAAGAAGATTCCGGTGCCGGTGGACTTGTTGCACAAGAATTGGAAGGAGCAGATTGATCGGATATGCGGCTCGGCGTTGTTGTTCTTGAGTACTGGGACTTGCAGCGTGGTGAGGGTGGCCAGGACTTCGATGAGGGAGGAGGAGATTGTGGAGAATGTGGTTTCCGCGATTAGTGGGATTGTGGACATTGTGCCCGGGAATTGGGGCGGTGTGAGGTCGTTGCATTTGAAGCTATTGGAGTCGATTCCGCTGCCGCTTTATCAGACTCTGCCAGATGAGGCGGTGAAGGTGGAGGGGGGTGAGAAAGTTGTGGAGGAAGTTAAGGAGGCTGGGAAGGGTGAGAGTAAGGAATTGAAGAAAGAGAAGGTGGGGAAGAAGAAGGGGATGATTCATGAAGTGAGGTATTTGGATAGCAGTGCTGGTGAGGTGGTTGATGAGGTGAAATCGGGTAAGGATAGTGTTGGGGAAGGTAAGGTTGATGTGGATGAGCAACTGGGTGGTGGTGAGTTGAAGAAGGCGAAGAGGAAGAAGGAGAAGGTTGTTGGTGAGTCCAATGGTAAAGCTAGTGAGAATGATGGTGAGTTGAGGAAGTCGAAGAGGAACAAGGAGAAGGTTGTTGGTGAGTTGAAGAGGTCAAAGGAACAGATGGAGAAGTTAGCTAAGCTGGTAGATGAAGATTGTGATTTTGATGTGGAAGTTGCTGAGAAGCGTACGAAGAAGGTGGTTAATCCTAAGTCGGGTAAGGTGAAAGGTGAAGATGTTGAGAAACAGTTGAAAAAGTCGGCTAAGGCGAAAGATGCTGCTTTGAATGGGGAGAAACCATTGAAGAAGTTGGGTAAGGTGAAAGATGATGCTGGCACCATTGTCAAGCATAAAAATGATGAGTTGTCTGCGAAAGACAAGAAAAAAGATGTTCTAAAGAAGAAAGGAGATGAGTTGTCTGGCAAAGGTGGACAGGCTGTAGGAAAGAAGGAGAAGAGGAAGAGTGAGCCTGTTAAGTTGAAGAGTGAAGAGGCAAAGCTCAAGAAAGCCAAGAGAAGTAAGTAAGGAGCCAAGTAGTTCAGCATAGCAGGCCACAGGTGGTGGATGCTCTTTGCAGGGGTATTCAATATATTGCAGCAAGTATGGCTGTTCATTTGAGTCTGTCTGGCATAAATTTTGATTGTTCAGTTTTTCATGATGGTATGTGTTGTTAGTTGAATTGACATTGCCTATTTATATCTTAACTATGGAGATCATACAAATGGTTGGGTATCATTGTGGTTTTCTGCATTTCTATGACTTTGAATTTGAATTTACATTCTGTCACATGGACTTGCATCTTGGATGAATTTCATCTCCAATCCTTTCTGGATAATTCTTTAGCAAAATGGTGTAAACTACTAAATGGAATTTAGTTTGGATTGTCAAGTCAAATCCATTCCTTCATACGGTGGCCACTTTGTTATGGACGTATAGCTTGTTATTAGAAGTTTAGCCAGAAGCTTAATCTGTGACTATTGATATGATATGCAATGGTTCAGATTAGTGGATCACCAATCATTTCTTTCTATGTACTGTGCCATCCGTTTATCCGATTACAAGTAGCTTCATATTGTCTAACCCTTTCAGCCTTTCAATTTGATTGAATTGGCATGCCTTTTGCATGACTTTTCTGCCTAGATTTGAGTAATTGCTGAAGTGTTCATTGGAGCTTTTCAGTCATCAGACCTTGTTCATGAGTCGGTTGTTTCTAGGTCAACCTTCTGTTTGTTGTAAAAACCTACTGATTTAGCAATGTACTTAATTTTAGCAAGCAGAAGTTTGAGTTTAAGTTGAGATTGATAACATTGTGCATTCACTTTTCTTGTGACAACTTTAATTCCTTGCATCTTCTGTTTACTTTGAAGTATTTGGATGGCACAGTTTTTGCAACTCATGCAGGAGAGAACAAAAGGTCCTGTAATGTATTCCATTCATGTACATGGGTTTCATTCTGGTTTCAAAATAAATTTCATTTAGATTACATCTTTATCTCTTTTTCTGATTTAAGAACTTGGAAAAGGGAGATTTCAAGACTCACATTTCTTGAGGTCCTTCAGAAAATTACATTTTTACCGAGTTTCTTCATTTTTTCTATAATAATTTAGCCAAGTGTTCTTCAATATCTTGAATCTTTTTGGTGTGTTCATATGCAAGAGTGAAAGGTAAATAGGCTCTGAGTTCAGATCAAACTGTTCATTGACTTCGTTTGTTGGGTCTGAGAGGTGGGAAAAATAGGGACATCGAAAAACAATCCAGTGTAAAATCCAACCACGCCCAATATCAAGTCTTGTTTCAATTACAAATAGAACAGTGAAAGTCAGTTAACCAACTTCATCATCCCAATTTGGGAAATCAACTGATATCAGTTCCAACCAGGCCGGATGTCTCATCGGTTTAAATCACAGACCGTACCTCAAATGGCCGGTTCCGGAGCGAGGCCATCCCTACTAGCCTGTTCTGGTGGTTTTAGTTCTTAGTTGTTGATTCTGTACATGTTAAAAATAGCATAAAAAAGAAGAGAACAAAAAGGCGATGTGAGCTGGGACAGGTAGCGAGCTCATAACTGCGGACTGGACTGGACTGAAAGCAAACCGACAAGAACAGAAAATTGGCGGGAGGGGCAGAACAGGAACAGTCAAAGTTCACGCCTTCTCGTGATGCGTGCAAATCCTAAACCCCTTCTTAAACCCAAAGACACAGAGCATAGAATCAGAAAAAGTGAGAAAGAGTTTAACCTTTAAACCCAGGAAAAGCGAAAAGGGAAACAACATTAGGTTCTTAATGGTTCCTGCAACTCCAACCCAATCTCCTTCTCATGGCTTGTTTTCCAGCCCCATCATCTTATCGGAAAATTGTTCCCACTGCTCCAGGTAACCCTTTTCTTTTCATTTTCAGTGCTTCATTTCCTTTGGGTTTCTGTTTTTCCATTTAAAGGAGCAATCTTTGGTTTGATTTTGTTACTGTTTCAACTTTTGGGTTGCGATTTACCATCCCAGTTGAAAATTACGGAACCTGAATCTCTCAACATTGGTAATCATGGTCTCAGATTGAGTAGTGGGTTTCATTCTTAGGTCCCAAATGATGATTTCCTTTTGTCTCTTTTGCCATTTACACATGTTGGACAGGGAGAACCAAAGATTCATGTTTTCTTGTTGTGTTAAAATTTACATGTCCAGCAAGTTTCTCTCTTGTTCCATATGGGTATGTGCTTAAGTAATTTTGATTATAATGCTGAACAATGTGCAATGAAATCTGAATTCTTCGTGCTTGATGGCTTCTGTTAGTATTCTTTTATAGTTGAGGGGGCATACATACACTTCAAATACTACTATTAATTAATAATATGCTACATGGAACCATACTTGAATATTGTAGTCTAATGAATTTAACAAAGGAAATGCTCCTTTGTATCAAATTCAGAAACTTTAGGCAACCTATCCTTGGTGTATGAATTTCTTGACAACACCGAGGATCTTTTTCATTACTTGTTTTAAAGCATGTATTTGGGGCCTTCTACAAACCTTGTCTGTAATGTTTCATTACTTGTATTAAAGCCTGTATTTGGAGCCTTCTACAAACCTTGCCTGTAATGATCGTTAGAGAACTGATTTGCAAAGGAGATGAGAAGGAAAGAGATGTATGCAATGGAACTCGAGGCTACCTTCTGGGTGTCCTTGCCAGATTAGAGAACTTCCCTACTGTTTTTTGGGTGGTTCGTGGTAGTTGGTTGAGTAATAGTATAGGATCAGGAACTTAATAACAGGCTGAAGATCTGTTGGAGGTTTTGAAGCAAAATACAAAGTTGAAGCTCCCAATCTGGAGAGGTTTGTTTCCTTGATGGGGTCCTTGAATAATCTGATTAAATTTGTCAGGCTAATTGCATCTGGACTAGGACTATCATCACTGTTACCTCGATTAATTAGCGAGACAGTTTTGAACCAGTCATCCATATGCTGGTAGAGATAAAAGAGTAAGAGATTAAAACCACAGGCTGCACCTGATTGCCATTCCAGTGTGACTTTCGCATGTTAGCCTCTATACTGTAAAATGAGCTAAGGAAGTTAAGAAGAAAACGAGAGAATATGAGTCTGAAAAACCTCTGTTTAAGTCTCCTAAATACATACATATATATATATATATATATAATATTGTTGAAGATTTCTATATTACTCTTGATCTGTTTACTTTGTGAGCACATATGGTCAATGGAAAGTTTCCTGCTTTCATCTACCTCTATTGTAAGAGCTGACAATCGAACTTTATCTAGAACAATGTTCCTCCCATATTATGTGAATGTGAGAAAAGTATGGCATAGCATACATGCATAGCTTTATCAGATGACCACAAATCTGATATTTATAGATCACTTTGGTTCTTCTGTTTGAGTGCATGGTGCTTTGTGAAAGGAATGGTCCAGAGTGTTTTTGGGTTAGAAATTTGGTGTTATCCAATGTTCCTCTGATATTTACTGGTGAATGCAAAAATATAGATGGCCACAAATCTGATATATATTTCCGGTACCTGATAAAGAACTTTGCTTATGTTTAGAGGCGCACGGTGTCTTGTGAAACGAATGATCCCTAGTGTTTTTTGGTTGATTTCAGTACTGGAAAAGTGTCATTTGTTCCCCTCTTAATTGTTGAGAAGTTTTATTTGAGAGCATATGGCTTTTCAGTGTTAGATGGGGTACAGTGCAGGTGGTTCTTTGTTAAATTTGAGTGGTAATGTGTTCCATTGGCGGTGATTGAAACTTTTCTATTGTTTTGTGTTCAATGCCAGAGATAGCAGTGCTGTTTGTTTCATGGACTTGGAGTGGTTCAATTGTCATACAAGAATGAAGTCGATATGCTCTACATCACTGCTGTAGTGCATAAAACGTTAAGTAGTATGCGGAGAAGGGAATGAAGCTATTGGTCCGTAGAGCATTTCAACATTGTTTTAGTCGGATGTTTCTTGCAGTAGGATTGACTGATCTTGAAATATATTGTTGGATGGTAACTCTTGTACTGAAACTCCAGTGTAGAACTCTAGTCATTCTGTTGGCTGATTATGTAATTGTTTCTACTGCAATGCATCCGAAGCGCATTTTGGTTTCCTTTTGGCTTATATTTGGAATTTAGAATAGTAACTGCTTCAAACCAACAGAAAAGGAAAATGCCATTTTTATTTCTTTTTGTTGTGAGATTTTGTGTAGATAAAGAAGTAGAATTCTTTTCCCCTCAAGTTTCAACTTGTTCAAAAAGAGTACCTGGGGATTGTTGCAGGTCAAGCTTGATGTTAAAGACTGGAGTCCAAAGGAAAAAAAAAAATTGATGTTAAAGACTAGTCAGTGACTGTAGCTGATTAAGATAAAACAGAAAGGAAGGAAGGAAATTATACAGACTGGATTTGTCAGGCATTTATATTAAAGCTACAGGAAGAATGACCTGTTCAGGCAATTAAAATGTCAGGGAGCCTACAACTACTTGACCAAAGGTAATGTGAGTGTTAGAGAAGAGAGACCATAAGATTCTGTAAAGGTCCCTTGTTAAAGTGGTCCCCCTCCTCCTCCTCTGTTCCCTTACTGTTTGCAGGTCTGATAGGAAACAGTTCTTAGAAAATGCAGAAGCAAAGGATAAGTGAAGGGTTCATTAGAGGAGGGTGATACGTTTTGTTTTCTGATACACGAGCTAGAAAGACGAGTGTGGGTTTGGAAGAGAGCTGTGAAAGTTGAGGTTTGAAGCTTTCATGACGACCTTGGAAAGTTAGCTGTTGACTGTGCAGGTAAAGCCTGAATCATCAAAAGCTGGCATAACTTGGACTTGTTTCAGAGCTTTATTTGTTAGTGGTGTATGTGGTCATCCATCTCCCTAATGCAAAGTAACCTACTAACCTAGGTACATCTTCCTGGTTGGACTTCCAACCCGTGAGTTTAGTTAATGTTTTGAGAATATTGTTTATGTCATTAGGATTCAAATCTGGGTGCCTATTGCTAGTTTGCTACCAGTCATTGAGTCTGTTTCAATGAATGCATGGGATGCTATACTTTCAAGATTCAAATGCTAAAAGCTTTCTTCATGAGAATTGTTCTCTACTATTTTAGTGATACCAAGTAACACTTGTGTTTTTGATTACAAGGCATAAACGAGAAAATAAAAAGGAGTGACTATAAGTGATGATACAAGGAGTATTTTAATTCGAGGGGAAATGTTGTCTGGCGAGATCTGGAGGGCTTCGATTTCGAACCCCAATCAACTTCTTGCTAATAAATCGGGTTACGCTTCAGATGCTACTGGCGGTCGAGTCAAAGTGCAGCTTGATTCTATTGACATGCATGGTTTGGCTTCAGATGCTAATAAATCGAGTTTGGCTTCGGCGCATTATTTTGTGTGGAATATGCATGGTTGATTTCTCTCTGTTCAACACATATATTTACGTGAAATTTATACGATCGATCATATCATTAGTAACTTTTTATATATCTCGGTTTACTTCCGGAGCTTCTCATAAGAGAGCGTATCTAGTTATGTTCTTGTTAGGGTTATTTTCCAGTGCCTTGTTGCATTTTATATTATTTATCATTATTTTTCCTCTTGATGTACCTTCTACATTTCTTAGTTGTAATCATCAATATTTCTAATAAAATTGTCGTCTTTACTCAAAGTGAATAGATAAATTGAAAACTGATGAGATAAGAAAATTATAAGCCCTAAAACAACACCTTTTTTGAGATGCAATTTAAGAACAAATGCAAGACTTTGTAAGAAACAAAGTAAAAAAAAAAAAAAAAGATAGTCATACATACCAATTTAATATTGATGCTACAACATACAGGAATACCTCGTTGACCCCTGGCAATGACAAATTACTAAATGAATGATGATAAAGAAATGAGAGTGAAATCTGCACTTCTTAAATTGTAATTTTCACTCCCACCATCGACATTTAATATATTTTATGCTTCATACAAACTCACTTTCTATTTTACTTTTTTATTTTTGTACCAAAAGTTAAATAAATTTTCAGTTTACTAGTGAAATTTACCAGTGAAATTAAAAGAAAAATGAACATCAACTACAATATTGCTCAAAAACTCCACTAAGTAGATCAAGTCTGCATCTGTCTGAAAAGATGATCAAAACTTTAGTCAGCAAAGCAAACAATGACATGATAAACTTTGTGCTCCAACAATGGTGGTCTCCTCGGCTACAATTTTTTTCAGCTAGTCTATCTTTTTCATATCAACATCCTTTTTTTCTCATTAACCTTCATCAACTTGCTAAGATCAAATTTGGGAGCTTTCAAGATCTTGACTTTTCGAATGAAAACATTATGCTGTGGATAGATGTTGGATGATGACTTTTCAATCTCTCTAGCCAATCATCACATGAATGAATTTTTACACTAATGAAGAGTCTATATTTCATTTCTCAAGCACCATTTTCTTCAGGTCCCATAGCCACTATCACCCTAACAGATCTAACTCCTCCATCCCAGCCACCACCTCTGCAACTGCTGCCTCCACCTCCACTTCCACACCTATAGCCAACACCACTTCCACCTTCACAACGGCCACTACCACTTCACACCACATACATCTGAGCAACGGAACTTGATCTCGGCGGAGGCTATATCGAGAAATGAAAACCGTAGAAAAGATAAAGACTTGACTTTGAGGAAGAGATTGAGAAACAGATTTAAGAAACTAGGAGTTTGGTTTATGGATTAGGTGATAGGATTGCGGTTGAAGTTCTTTCTTTACCTTTCTGGGGTAAATATCATAGCTGGGGTTGAAGACGAAAAGGATGGGTGGGTACATGGGTGAGAGCAATTTGGTGTTTCGTATAAGGGCAAAAGAGAAAGTGCAACACATAAAATCATAATATATATTAAATTTAGATACTGGAAGTACATATTACAATATGGGGAGTACAAATTTCACTCCCCTAAACAAAATGGAGACTTGGAGAGTATTATAGATGGATTCATATTTATAAAAAGTTTTGAATAATTGCATTTGAATATAGCAGTGTCATTTGGCTACGCCTTGTAAGGCAAGAAGTAGTGTTTGACACCAAGCCAAGGGTCGCGCTTGGCACTGACCCTTGGGGGTGGTTTTCTTGCGTTGAACCAAGCGTGGGAGACGAGGTTGTCGGTAGAAGCAGGTGTGGACTTGCTTTGGTAGTTCGACGGCATAGGTTGGAGGTTCTAGTGGTGATCGGGCACATGTGATTGTAGAAGATGCGTCTGATGGTGGCGACACTTTTGCTGGAGGCGACTCTTTTGATGGCGGCAGCTTGCTTGGCGCGGAGTTACAGATATGGCCGGGTATGATCAGCGGTGCCTGGGTGCCCAACCTCTGGGTGTCCAGATCAGAAAGTTGGGGTGTATGGCTAGGCTTCCTTTGGGCCTAAAGTATATCTTAGTTGGGCTAACCATTTGGATTTAGGACAGCTTTTACTCTTCAGGATGTGTTGTGTTTACTTATGGGTAGATTAATTCTTTCTACATTCTATAGAGAATCTCAATGTAATCACATTGTAGTATACCTCAATGTTTTCCTGCTAGTGTAGTATACCTTTGGTTTGTTCTTGTGTCTACTCCTAAATTTATTCGGGATGTCATTCTAAATCATTGTAATAGTTAAAAGTTTCAATGAATTTATCTTTTCATAAAAAACAAAAAACAAAAAATTGCATTTGAATATGGAGAACGATTTCAATGCTTTAGGTGCTTTCTTGGACATTATGTAGGCCCCGTTTGGGATTGCTTTACTTTTAAAAAAATCAGCTTTTGTTCAAAATTTTAGATTATTTAGTGTTTGGTAAATAAATAAAAAACAGTTTTAATTGAAAGTTATAGGTCACTAGCAACAGATTTTAGAAGCAACCCAGAGGTTACTTTTAGAAGTTGTTGTTGATCAAAACACACTCTGCAGTTGTTTTATGTACTGACTGCACTTTTAAAAATATTATTTACAAAACATGAAACTGTTTTAATTCACAGCTGATTATTCTCACAGCACAACAACATCAGTTTTTATTAAAGGGAAAATGATCATTTACCCGATTTTAGGCTAAAAATTGCCCACTTGCTCCACCAACTGTTTTTTAACCCCATTTACCCAAAACACTCTAAGGGATTATTTCCCTTTTACCCAATTAATTATTTTTTCTTTTTTTTTTGAGACTTTTTTGCCCTCTCCTTCTTTCTCACTTAGAGAGAGAAGTCACCTTCCACCTTGATGTGCTACGGTGACCAGTGGCCGGCGCGGTCTCCGGCGACCGGTGACCGGACTCCGGCGAACGGTAACCAGATTCCGACGACCGGTGACCGGATTCCAGAATCCGGCTATTATTGCCCCCCAGTAATCATATTATTGCCTCCCAAAAATCATATTATTGACGTCCAGTGAATTGTATGAACTCCCAAAACCAAAATGAATACACTACAGGAACAATTGATCAATTTATAATCATATTACTGCCCCCCAGTAATCATATTATTGCCCCCCAATACAAAGTCCAATGTCTCTACTGCCTCCCAATAGACCACCAAAAATGCACCATTTTGTAGGATTCACTGATAATTTGACCTTAATACACGGAAAACAACAGGTAACTTATTAAAACACCACATTATAGTGATCCATGTCCCTCGTATCAAAGTCTACTTGGGGCCAATAATGTGTCTACTGCCCCCCAGTAGACCATCAAACAAACCCCACAGTTACATTGCAATCTCAGGATACCAAAAAAAAAAAAAAAGTGCTCTGGGCACCCACGTCTAAAGTTGATCGTGATTTCTCGCCGGTGATGGTGTAAGAGAGAGATAGGCGAAACACCAAGAATTCCAAACCCCAAAATCAAAACACCACCCAGAACTTCAAACCCAATGAAAGGCCCAATCTTTCGAAACCCCATTTTCCTTCACTCCTTGATGTCACCAGCAACAGTGAAAAAGCAAAGACCTTTGAGAATCTTCCGAAGCTGCCGTTGAGAATCTATAATGCCTTTGAGAATCTTCCGAAGCCACCAACATTGGAGTTTGGTACGAAGAAGCTGAAGATTTGGAAGGCAAAGTGGTCGGGAAGATGAAGAAAGCAGAGGCAAGGAGTGACAAGGAGTGGCGATGGTCGGGATCGCCGATCAATCGAACGGCGACGAGGACGTTGGAGTGGCTGGATCGCCGATCATTCGAACGACGACGAGAACGTTGGATCGCCGACTGGAGATTCATCGTCGTCTTCAGGTTTGGACTGCATCTCCGGCGCGGCGATCAGAGAGAGAGAGACAGACCGGAGGTGGAGATCATGGGGAGGAGACAGAGAGAGAGAGAGTGGAGGTGGAGATCGGGGGGAGAGAGAGAGAGTTTGGGAAGGAGAGAGAGACTGATAGGAGATGGATGTGTTTTAATTTAATAATAGGGGCACAATTGTCAAAAGATGTTAGATTTGGGTAAATGAGTTAAAAAAACTCTTAGTGGAGTAAGTGGGCAATATTTATGCTGAAATTGGGTAAGTGGTCACGGCCCCTTTATTAAAAGTCACAGCAATCTCAAACTAGCTCGTACAACTTCAAACTAAATGTAAGTAAATAATAGAAAAAAAAATCAAGAAAAAGAGAGAAGACAACGGGTTGTATTTTTGAGTTTTGTCAATTGGATACCATTTTGAAAATCTTGCTCTATCAACAATGAGTTCTTGGCATGGAATAAGTTTTCTCTTCTTCTAAAAAAAACGAAAAAAATAAAAAAGAGTTCTTGGCATGGAAGAATTGAAATAAAAGTAGGAATTGACATGATACAATGACAAATAAAGCGTTTTAAATTTATTTTAGTTTATTTTGTAAATTTCATTTACACATAGAATACAATGATATAATTCGTCTTAAAAATGAGATCCAGGTGATCAACATGGAATGTAAAATTATATATATCCAGGTGAACAAGACCATTTACTAGTATTTGGGTTTGTTGCCGGGATTTTTAAGGTCGGGAATGTAGGGAGCGCGGGGAGTTGCAGGGTTGGGATTTGGGGGGCTCTGAAACTCGGAGTGCATACACTCGCGTGGGGGGACACCTTGGGGAGATTTACTGGGGTCACAGTAGTTGCTGATCCTGTACTTCTCTTGTACCCATCGAAGCCTATCATGACCTAAACGACCAAGATCAATATTCTGCCATGAATTGCCGGCTGTGTTCGAAGCACAGCCCTGATCCCAAGGAAGACAAGCATTGATCTTGTGGTCTTTGTAAGAGACTGTTTTAGAACCTTGAGACCAGTCGGCCTTTACTTTTCCACCTTGTGTAGCCCAGTCATCGGCATTCCAGAAGCTGCAGTAAATCCTCATCGGTTTGCTATGAGGATATGGAACATCAATTGATGCTTCGACGTTGTTGAAAATCCTGATGGGACTGTTATCCACCATCCATCTGAAACACTCAGATATAGATATATATGCTTGTCAGTTAAAAAATTATCGTTAATGTTTAATCTGACAAAGTGACTTGATTTGGTCTTCCTTCATTCACAAAATACATTTAAATGTTATTTCAGCCTCAAACTAATTAATAGTATTATCTTTTTTATGCCCTTTTATTGGTTTGTTTTTGTTTCGAGAGGAAATCATTAAATGTAATCAAGTTATTAATCCTAAATCCATCGGCTATTAATATAACATATATTATCTCTCACTCGAGATAAAATATGTAATGAAAATGTGAGTCGTTATACATATATTCTAATAGACTGAAATTTATTCTTTACTAGTAGCTTAATTTGCACATATTTATTACAACTAGTCTTTCGTGAATTGAACTCACAACCGACTATTTACGAATGAGAGACAATGCCATTAGACCAAATGGTATTGGACACATATTTACTAGTTTTGATTGATTAGAAACTTCAATAGATCGAACAATAAAACATATAGTACCATTTTCAACTGGTTAAAAACCAAAAATTGTGACATACTGATGGTAAAGTTCAGAATCCCTTTAAGTAAACCCTAGATGTGGATCATCCCTATGTTGGCCTATAATGTTCTGTACAAATTAACATGAAAATGAAAAATAGATGAACATGTTGATCGAATTCCTAATAGACGACTTTGATTAATTGAAAGCTAACTGGTGATTGCCAAAACAATGGAAAGGATTCAAATTCCTTTTCAATATATAAAAGGACCAGGTAGAAATGTGAACAGAAAGAATGATCCATCGATCTAAGTAAGTGGTACTTACATAATACGATGGGGGTTCCAGATAATTGTATAGTTGTGAAAATCTTGTGTGGGATCAAACCAAAGATGAAATTGTTGTTCTTTATTTCCTTTACCCTTACTGAACACATTGGTATGGAGAGTGTACGGACTCCCAGAAGAGTTGCCCAAAAACTCTATGTCTATCTCATCGTGTTCGTGCCCTTGAGGAGAAGATAACTGCATGCATGCATGTAGGTACATGTGTCACAAATAATTAGCATGTTAATATATAAAAGAAAAATTAAAGTGCAAGACATAATCAATCATTTTGATGGAAGAGCTAGGGATTGAGAGTAATTACATAAAATGTGGTGACAGTACCAGCTGAGTTCCCAGGCGCGAGCTTCATATCCATGTCGAAACGTCCAAATAGGTATTCGTTCTTGGATTTGAATCCCGCCCCAGAATTCGCGTCCTGGCTGAGCGTGAAATGTTTCCCTCCATCAAGTAATTGAAGACGCTGGTCGCCGTATGTTTGTTCAAAGTCTTCCCAGAAATTAGCTGAGGCAGCTATGCCGGCCATCATGAACAACGTGAGAAAAAGCACCGTTATTGAGAGCTTACAAGAAGACATTGTGATTTTCTATATACTAAATTGTATTCTGTTTTGAAGAATGTATCTTTTGCAAAGTATAAGTGGTTTTCAATGGAATGGTTTGTAGAAACAAAACAATAATTAATCTAAAATTTCAAATTGCAGAAGCTCTCATGATCTTTCAGACTTTATAGATGGTATCCTAGTTTTGGAACATTTTCTAGGCTTAAATGTCGTGATTTTGAGGTTTAATTTGAAAGCGCTATTTGTGTTTTTTTTTTTTTTTGGGCAATTTCGAGTTGTGGCGAAGCGACAAAGCAGCTATACTTTTACGGATCCTGCATGGACACGGATTCTCTGCTATGATTTTGATTGCTAGATCTGCTATAATTTGGTTCATACACTGACAGGTCAGCTTCACTCAGTCGATCTAATGGCTAAAGATGAATTATTTGTAAAAATTTAAAATGCACCTTGAAACAACGATGGTAACGACTAACAACCAATTGAAACAACGATCGATTTCCTTACTAATTAATTTCAATTCATACCGGATTACTGGGGATACTGGAATAGCCCATCTTTGATAATTAAGAAAGAAGTATAACAATTAAGCATATGAAGAATAAGACAAAAATTATAGAGAAGAAGGGGTACTTATTAAGCTAACTTGGCCTTCAGAAAGAGCTGCAAGAGCCTCAATATTTAAGCTTATCTATCACCGATTTTCTCTTTATGTATTCCACTTCTAATAAATACTTAAATAACTTCATGTGGGTACGTTTTGTTTAATTTCATCTGGGTTGTGTGATTATACAACTCTTAGTTGGATTTTAAATATGAGCTTTCAGCCATGGCCCATGGCTGTGTTTTTGAAAGAAGAGGGGAGGAGAGGGGTACGTACTAATTTGGTGCTTACATGTGAATGCTGGACTCTTGCAAAAATTTAATTTTAGCGGTTGGATTGGCTTAGGATGACGTGTCACCCTCTTATACAATGCTATTTGCTACCAGTACCACTAAAAAAAATATATATATATATATATATATATATATATTCATGTCTGTAGCCTGTAGGATGACCACTACTTTTCAATTGTATGCTAAGATCGAAATAATTTCTCCACATGAAATTTTCTTATGAGGGTAAAAGGTGTGCCTTGTGTTTCAAGAAAGGCCGGCCAACATGTTTAGATGATAAGTTTAAGTTTAATTGGTATATCACCCCCACCTCAATCTATATAAACAAGGGTGCCAGACTGCCAGCTAGGAAGATTTTTATTTTTTTAATAGACAATTTATTAATTTAAGAAAATACAACAACATTTTATCCCAACTACTCCATTAGAGAAGAAGACTCACTCATACTCCTAAAATAAAACCAGCGATTACAGACACCATGAACCGATAGGGGCTCAACTGCAACCTACAAACAAACAACCTACTATAAGAGCGTCGATACATCCTTACAGCCAACCTCAGGAAGAGCCTGCCATGAAGTTTAGCTTGAACACGCCTATTCAAATCCAACTCCAGTATCGACTATATATGGTGAATTGGTGAGCTGGCTAGTAATATCAGGGAGTAAGGATTGAGCATAGCTTTGAATATAAGTATCCAAATATCTGTTTGTACCCACATTTGCATGGCCAATCGGACACAGCTAATGTGCATATAGTTATTGAGTGATTTCTAATTACAATGAGCCGCTCTACAAGTAATTTGGGCCGGCAACTAGAAATGGTGGCCGGTGAATAAGTGGACACTTCAGTTGGTCCAAGATGAGTCAGACGAAGCTAGGCCTTTGGTTATCGACCGGCCCGTAGTCATTGGTTTATTATGTAAAAGCCCATTGGCCAATACTCTAATTGGTTTCCAACCTGAACTCAACTTAGAAAGATAATGGCCGATTGTCAGAGAGGCCGATAAGCGATAAAGATGAAATTTGATCAAGTAGTATTTCAGTCGACTTGAAGTTCATGTCAGCCAATAAGGAGAGTTCAATCCAAGATAGCCTACTTCAAGATTAATTACAGCCGTTGATGACGACCATTAGAGCCGATCCAGATAGAGTCCAGCGTCAAGTTAGCCGACGATAAGTATTGAAGCCGAATTAAGATAGAGTCACTGAGCCAAGAGGAAGCTGAATTCCACTCAACTTCAAAGAGTCAAGAGATCACATCAAGTCGCAAAGCAGCCAATATAAATAGAAGCATCGACAGAAGACATCACACACACAACTCCAGAAACTCAAGCCATCAAGCTTTTCTTGTTTTCGTCTTACCTTTTGCTTAGGTAGAATTTCCGCTTGTTACTTAATTAGTTTGCTCTGCTAGTTACAATTTCAGTTGCTTTAGTTTCCTTGTAGCCTAGTATCGATTTTGAATTGTTCTCTTTGTTTTCTTTCAAACAATAGTTAATAATTTTCAGCCACTCCAGTTTTCAGTTTCGTTGTTGTCTTTTATTTGCTCCTTATTGTCTTTATGCTTTACTTGTTTGATCATGCTATTTACTGTTCGTAGTCGCATAGTAGCTATTAATCTTGAAGATTTCATTCTTAAGAATTCACTTTTATTGTTACTTATTTGGATCCAATTGACCTAAGCCTTGTGACCAGACAATTCATATTTACTCACTCTCACGACCACACCTAACTTACCCGACCTTCAGCCACTAAGTCCTTAATCTAGAGGCATCGAACCATAGCCGAGAATAAGTTCATTCCTCAGCTAACAATTGCTTGGTAAGTCAGATCTACATCCACTACACCTACAATTGCACACTTGGCCTTCTGGTCGTGTGCTGGCACGCTCCGCATTCTATTCATTGAGAAGGACATTTGTTCCTTGATCCCTCGGCTGTATAGGCAGAGGTGATTTTCAGAGGCAACAATATCTCCATGCATAAATGAACCAGTAGGTGATTTATTAGTTTAGACTTCAGACTAGTATTCAAAATCATGACATAATTATGCCTCCATGTTCAATGAATGCTTTTCATATTCGATCTCCCGACTCATTTTCTGATAACATGCATGTGAAAGTTTTGATTTTGGTTAGTAAGGACTAAGGAAAGAAGAAAAAGCAAGTCGTTTAAAAAAAACTATGATGCACGGATACGGAAAAATGGCTTCGTATCTGTATCGATACGGGTACGATACGAGCGGATATGCTCAGATACGCACGGATAAGCGGATCCGGATTTGGGTACGGCCTGGATACGTGCGTATCCTATGCAGATACGTATATAGGTAAATAAACTGGATATGCAGGGGTAATCTAGACTTTTTACCATTAAAAACAAAAAAACAAAAACACAAAACACTACAGATCGAGACCTACTCTCAGCGCCGCTTCGATCAGTTGGTCGTTCACTCGCTCTTCTCTTCTCCTCTTCTCCTCAAGTTGCAGCTAACATCAATCAGGCTTCTCCTTAGTTCTTAGTTCTTAGTTGCTTCTTACCCATATGAACTTGATTGCTTCTTTGAATGGTAGAAGTTCTTCGATTCGTTTGGGTGTGATGCTTTCAATCGTTGTACTGATCTAGGGTCTGATGGTTTCTGATGCTTTCAATTGTTGTACTGATTAGTAACAGTCTTATGGAGTTATCGGTTAATCTTTCTGTTTCTTTTTTTTTTTCGACTAGAAGGGTCTGATGGTTTTATGGGTTTGATGATAAAAGGATAAGGATATGGGTTTTATGGTTTGATTGTTTTATAGCTTGATTGTTCTGTTTAATTGTAGATAATGTTGTCGGCAACTTTAAATGATACTTAAAGAAGTGTTTTGTGGATTGTGAAATATGTATGAGAAACATTCATTAGTTGTTGAGTTGTTGCCACTTGCCACTCATTCCGTAACATCACTAACATGTTTAGGAAGAGGGTAAGTACAAAATGATAGTTGCAATGGTCAGTAAAACCTCACCCAAAAAAACATATTACTTGCTGCCTCTAAATGCCATAACATTTAAGTAAACGAGATTGCAACATTTACGATGATAGTTGAATTAAGTTGTGTAAACCTTTTGTTTGAACCTTTGGATTGATAATGTTTGATTGTGATAAACTAGTACTTTGTTTATGTTTCATAATTTTTTTTTCTAATTATACATATATATATATATATATATATATATATAATTCACGTATCCTGCGCGTACCCGGATTCAATTACATTTAAGATTTGCCGTATCCACGGATCCGACCATACCGTATCCGGATACTCATACCAGTATCAGTGCTTCTTAGAAAAAAAACCTTATAGTATATGTGATACGGTGCATCACTATTTCAATTTGAGGGAGATATATGTTTCTTTGTCCTATCAGAGCGCACAACATGTTATGATGTTATTATGAAACATAGATAATTTAAAGGGAAAAATACTGTTTAGTCCCTGAAGTATGCCTTCGTCCTCGTTTCAGTCCCTGCCTTTCTAATTAAATCTCAAAAGTCCCTGAACTCAAAATTTATAGTCCAATTGGTCCATTCCCTCGATTTCATCCGGTTGCTAGCTAACGTGTCAGTTTTGTACTTGCCAGCTTAGCGCCACGTAAGACACTGATTTGTAAAGTGACGAAAATGCCCCTGCTTCGGTTTCTTCCAAAATTTCCTCCGAAATGGTAGTCTCCTGAGAGAACTCGAGGAGAGAGAAAGTAGATCTAGATTTCTCTCTCTCCTCCACCAGTGAATATCTCGGCACCACCGTGCCTTACCTCCACCACCACAGTGTCCACCAGTCTCTGGCTACTTAAACCCAGCTCCCACATTGTCCGGAGCCGCCGGAAAATGACTCACGCGCCGACGAAGCAATACCCAGAATTGCTTTGGACACCCAACCTTTTAGGGTGTTTTGACTTCTCTCTCTTCTAGCACTTCAGGCGAACCCAAATCACCACAAACGACTCATCTCTTCTCCAAGTTGTCACCACCACCGTCTCCCATTACCGTGAATTTCTTCAACATGCAACTTTCAGGGTATTGGGTTCATAGAGGAGAGGAGGATGGGAGAAAATCCCAAAAGCTAACTATACAAGGCAAATCCTATAAGCTAACTATACAAGGCAAATCCCAGAACTTTCAAATAGAATCTAGCTTACCTCGTGATCAAATGAGATCAAGATCAGAACCCAATTTGCAGGTTCACGTTCGACGAAGAACACGGCAAACCCAAATTCCTCAACTCGGCCAATTTCCATAAATATCCAAAATTAACTCCAACTCAAGGTCACAAACAACACTGCAAAGCCGAAACCAGCCCAAAATCGCAACTTTTCCAAAACTTGATCGAACTCGAAAATCACTTACACCAACTTGTAGAGTATGGAGAGCAGATCGTCTTTCATATATCAAGCAAGCCTAATAGCCACCGTAGATGTCGGAAAATGTCCCGAAATGGCCGAAGCAACCCAGAAACGAAAATCATCAAAACATGATCTAATTCCAAATCTAATTACACAGGCTTGTAGAGCATGACAAGAAGTTGAATTTTGATGCCCCCGACGGCGTCAGGGAGGCCGGAGCCACCAAGAAGGAGATCCACGCCAGCGAGAAATCGAATAGTGCATTTGGTGTCGTGAGCTTTTAGGGCGCTGAGAGTGGGGTCGCGGCTGGCGTATTTGTACTTGACGCTCAAGAAGGCATTGTTGAGAGTGACACCGGCGATGATGTTGGTGGAAATCAGGGGGAGTAAGAGAAGAAGAAAGCTCCGGCATGAGGTTGTGAGAGTGAGTGTGCCTGTTTTCATAGCGGCAGATGACATCGTCGCGGTCGTCGCAGAAATTGAAGTTGAAGAAGAGCTTGGTAGTGGTGGTGGAGAGCTCGGTGTAAAGAGAAAGAACGAAGAGCAGGGGAATTCTCATCACTTTACATGCAGATAACTGACACTTCAGCTAGCAACTGGATGAAATCGAGGGAATGGACGAGTTGGACTATAAATTTTGAGTTCAGGGACTTTTGAGATTAAATTAGAAAGGCAAAGATTGAAACGAGAACGAAGACATACTTCAGGGACTAAACAGTATTTTGCCCTAATTTAAACATAATGAATCATATTTGAAATCTCAATAAATTCAAATTCGAAGTTTAAAATGCCTTGATATTGTTAGAGAAATTTGTGTACTTGTCTTTATTACTTAAGCCACTGAGGAGAAGTTAATTGGTAAAATATCCAAATAGAGAATGCACTTTATGATACAAATCTCTGAAGAGAAGATAAATTTATTTGCAAAGGTTAATTTTGCACAAAAAAAAAGGAATATCTCTCACCCTAAATAAGCCACTTTTAACACCAAAGAAAATAAAAGTCCCTTTAGCTATAGATCCTTCGGTGGAGGATAAGGTAATTTGGTCTTCTGTTGCATCAGGGGAGCTCACGGCAAAGAATGCTTTTCAGTTTCTATGCCAACCTCTTCCTTTGGTGATGATTTACCTTATACAGCCTTTTACCTTAAGTTTGATGATGATACTTTGGTGATGATCTCTATCTTCCTTTCTCTGATTTTTGCAGTGATTAGGTATATAGATTGAATATTACATATACGTATTCTGATATTTGGTTTGATATAAGTTTATGGTTTCTAAATCTTTTAGTTGTGTTGGTGCCAATTTCGGCATCAACGAGTCAACGAAAGTTCCATTGAAATCCAAGTGTAAAGTGGTAGGGTTGTTTTCTTCAAGTGAGCCTATCTTTTCCTTCGATTAGTTTGACTACGTGAGTAGCCTTGATCGTCTACTTGTGACTGAAAGTATGCCCTAGTGGCCGGTCCTGTGCCTAGTCTTGGTCGTCCACCTCTTGTAACTGAACTATTGAAGTAAGACCTCGATGATCCTCTTCCTTCGAGCTCTTTGTGTAAGATTGGAAACTTAGCCTTGGACACCGCTCTTTTCTTCTTGAGTGAGGTGGGAAGGCCTTGATCATTCCTTCTTGAGAATAGATGGAAGTATGACCGTTTGTTGTCTACTCCCTTGTAGAATGAAACTAATAAACTCGCCTTGGGCTTCCCCCACTTGATGTTGGGCGTCCAGCTCCCTTGTTGGGTAAATTTAGTAGTCTGGCATCGGGTTTCCTTCACCTGGCGTTGGGCGTCTAGCCCTATTGTCAGATGAAACTGATAGTCTGGCTCGGGCTTATATCGTCTTCTTCATGACGTTGGACGTCCACCACTTAAAGTTGGAGGAGGTTCATCATAACAGCTCTCTTGTTGGGTGAAGCTGATAGTTTAGTCTCGGACTCCCTTCACCTGACGTCACGGGATTCCTTCACCTTATGTTGGGCCTCCACGCTCCTTGGTTAGGTGAAACTGATAGCCTCGCCTTGGGCTTTCTTCACCTGATGATGGGCTTCTAGGCTCCTTGGTTGGGTGAAACTGGTAGCCTCGCCTCAGACTTCCTTCACCTGGTGTTGGGCGTCCATGCTCCTTAGTTAGGTGAAACTGACAGTCTCGCCTCGGACTTCCTTCACTTGATGTTGGGCCTCCACGCTTTTTGGTTGGGTGAAACTGGTAGCCTTGCCTCAGACTTCCCTCACCTGGTGTTGGGCCTCCATGCTCCTTGGTTGGGTGAAACTAGTAGCCTCGCCTCAGACTTCCTTTACCTGGTGTTGGGCGTCCATGCTCCTTGGTGGAGTGAAACTGATAGCCTCGCCTCGAACTTCCTTCACCTGATGTTGGGCCTCCAAGCCCTTTGTTGGGCATCCACAGCCTCAGCTTCAGCCTCTAGTTGGAAGATCTTAATAGCATAGATATTTTAGCATAGTGTTGGGAGAAAAGAGAGAGATGAAGTCCCCTTCAGCCTTGTGAAGGTTGGGTATTTATAGGAGAAGAGGGTTGAGGTGGAAAGGGAAAGGCATGGACTCAATCACATAAAATCGGGGTGTCAGCCCCCACTCTCTCCTTACTGACACTCCAGGATGGGTTTGACAGAGTTAGTGATAGGTGTTGCCACGTAAACCACCCTCTGTCCTCAAATTACTATTGACATGACAAGAGAGCCATACTCGGTGTCGGAGCTTGACACATGGAAAAGTTGGTGAGAAGTGGTCCTTGATTGTGTCCAGGTATGAGCCTCAAGGCTTTGGGCTTGGAAGTTGTGGTCACGATCCTTAGAGGTCAAGGCTTCTAAGCCTTGGGAGTCGAATTCTTTGGCCTTGGGGTTTGAGGCTCTTGATTCCTTTAGACTATGCTATTCTAATAGCCAGGTCACGATATGCTTTGACCTTGCTGTCCAAGACGACAAGTCAATAACATGGTGACTGTCCAAGACCTAAGAGGTGGAGGTCCAAGGTTAAAGACTTGGCATACAATGGTTAGGCATCTCATTAGTCATGGTTATTTATGTATAAGGATTCCTTTTCTTTCTAGATGAAAGGTTTAAGTGCGTTGAAATGTTAGAATCCTACGTGGACTATTTGACATTTCAACGCATCCTACGTGGAATGGATTAAAAAGTCAAAAGTATTTGTCGAACCAAATTATAACATCAACAAGTTGACAGCGCACAGTGAGGTTGCAGAGAGAGACATTTTCAGAATGACCATTTGGGAATGCCGAATTTTCTTTTTCGTTAGTTGTTTTTTTCTATAGCTTATTCCTGTTTTGTATGGGAGGTTTTGGTTTTGTGGTCCCCCGATCCTCTTGTATTTTCCCTTCTTCTTCAATATAACCTCAAAGGTTAAGGTGGCTCTTTGCCTCTCTTAACCTTAATTTGACTTCAGCAAAAAAAAAAAAAAAAACACCAAAGAAAATAAAAAAACAAAAATGCGCGCGAGGCTATGCTCAACATGGATTCTAGAACTTGGAATGCTGGCATTCCCGTGGCAGACCACCGGGAAACTTATTACGGTCAGTGCAGTAGTTGTAGATCATGAACTTCGTTTGAACCCATCGAAGCCTGTTTCGACCTGCAGCATTAAGCCCTAGATTCCTCCATGAGTTGTCGACATTTGACGAATTGGTAGATGTGGAAACACAGTCTGTGTATGAGTATGGATATGATGATGATGATGAACCTTGCTGCTGTGATCCTAGACAAGCATTGATGTTGTATCTTCCATAAGAGGCGGTGAAAGGAGCTTGAGACCAGTCAGTCTTCACACGGCCACCTTGTGTAGCCCAGCTATCACCATCCCAGAAACTGGCGTAAATCGCCATGGGTTGGCTTTTAGGAAACGGAACATGAAGTAGTTCCAAGTTGTTGAAAACCCTAATGGGACTGTTATCCACAAAGATTCTGCAGAACAAATGAGAACCTACGTCAAACCGAATACTTAAAATGACTTCTGCTCTTATGTGTATATCTGATATTTCTGTACTAGTAGTGGCTTTGCCGTCTGTCAACAGCCTGTTTTTCCTTAGTGTTAAGCTTTAATAAAATTGAATGATAGATACACTACGTGGTTTAGTGGAGTATATCTGTAAAGAACAATTGTCTATTTATTTTTTTATATTTTTTTTGTTACAAGGAATCCTAAAAAGACCCAGCAAAAGCACAAAGCAAAACAAACTAAACTAATCTATTGGTGTAGCGAACAATTGTTTGCATTGGAGTATAGGAATTTCTTTCCCATTCCTCACCCAGGGTTTACGGTCCCAAGTTTTGATCTCCGCCTTAAACTAAATAGCAAGTAGTTAAACTCGAAACCCATTCTCTAGCAACTCTATATACCATAATATCCAATATCAATTTCAGACACCAAGCACATGTCAAGCAATAATCCGTGTGATATGCAATTCAACAATCACTCTTGGACTCCTCATATAGACGACTAACGACTTGGCCTAGCTACGTACTAACTCATAAATGATTGCCTGGACAACAATAAGAGGATTAAAGTTCCTCTAATATATCGTAATGGATCACATAGGATGCATGCAATCATGCACATCCCTATACAAAATTTGATCTGAAACTTTGGTCCTGACGGCTCACCTCCAAGTAATTAAGTATTACTTACATAATGCGATGAACATTCCAAACAACGGAGTAAGTGTGGAAGTCTTTGGAGGGATCAAACCAAAGATGGAATTGTTGTTCTCTACCCCCTATTCCCTGCGTGTAGATATTAGTACTGAGAGTGTAGGGATTCCCGGATGTGTTTCCAAGAAACTCCAAGTCAATTTCATCATGATGGTACCCTGAAGATGATAACTGCATATATGCATGTTAAAAATTAGCAATAAATGTTAAGGGAAAAGAAAATAGTACTAGGAATCGAGTCACTGTTGTAAATAATGAGAAGAGTTATTGGGATTGAGAGTTACATAAAATGTGGTGACGGTACCAGCAGTGTTCCCGGGCGCCAGCTTCATTTGCATGTCGAACCGTCCAAATAGGTATTGGTTCTGAGAAATGAAGCCGGACCCGGAAGTCTGGTCCTGGGAGAGGGTGAGAAGTTGTCCTCCGTCAAGTATTTGAGCACGTTGGTCACCGAATAAAATGTGAAAGTCCTGATAGAAATTACTAGCAGAGGCCATAATGACCATGACACAAGTTATGAACAAGGAGAGAGAAAGGATGATATTACAAGAAGACATTTGATCTGAAAATTGAGGGATATGGTTTGCAAAATTAAATTGGTCTTTTCTTTTGAAGTAAGTGATATGTGTTGCAAAAAGTATAGAAATGGCATTTGATATTGAGGATTATATAGCTTTCTAAAAACGCAAATCTGAGATTTCAGAGTTGGAGAAGAAAAAGTATCTGCTATCCAAATTGGGAAAGTATTGTGCAAGTGAAAGTTGAAATTCCAACTTCCAAGTTGGAGTAGTGGCAAAGCGACAAACTAGTTACATTTTTAAGGATTTGACCAGCAAAAATAAGAGCTAGCTGGTTACATATATCATTACAAAAGCAAAATTCATATCTAAATAACTAATGATAAATATAGTAGTATATAAATATAAATATAAGCACACGTGCATGGAATTACAAAAATTAAAAAAAAAATTATATTATGTATGCACGGGATTATGGCTTCATAAAAAAAAAAAAAAATGCATGGAATTATGGTTGCTTCTTTCAAACTTGCACTGGCCAAGTTTCTCTTCTTTATAAATAATTGAGGATCTTATTTATCTTATTAAACGATAATTTTTTTGTTAGCTATTGTTTTGAGAACATATATATATGAAGAATCTCTTGGACATAGGCTCTATGCTCAATTTGAAATCAGTTTTGAATCTTGGTTTGATGAAGGTGAACCAATTTTCGATGATAATCTTGTTGCACTCTCCCAAAGCCTCAACACAAAAATTTGAAATCTAAACAATGCCAAACAAGTTCGCAGTACCCTGCAAGCAATTGGACGCTTACAGTGCTTACCTTAAATTGTTTTGACATTGGTTAATCTTGTAACATATTCATGGTTTATTTTTGTATATCATAAGGGGTTTGGTCTCATATTCCCCTTTATATGTTCACTTTTCCCTTTAATAAATTTTTCTCCCTTGCTCCCCTATCTACTGTTAGATGGCTTTGTTTTGTTTGAGACCTTTGCTCTGTTTATTGAAGTATTTTCCAGACAAAAAAAAAGTTTCTTTATTTCCAAAAAAGAAAAATAAAAACATATAATAACAATTTCATTCCAACTCGAGTTGGGATGAAATTGGGTTTGGTTCCTGAATTCACAATAAATGTATAGAAATCTCATGATCATCATTACATATCTAGAACCTTGACCGCTTGCATTCCAGTGGAAAACCTTGCGGGAATCGTTTACGATCAGAACAGTAGTTGTAAACCATGAACTTCTTTTGCACCCATCGAAGCCTCTTTCTACCTGCAGCATCAAGCGCTTGGTTCTGCCATGATTTGTCCTCTGCCGTAGTGGAGACACAACTAGATGACGATGATGAGCCAGCAAGACAAGCATTGGCCTTTAAGTTCCTGTAAGAGGCAGTGAAAGGAGCTTGTGCCCAGTCTGTCTTCACAAGACCACCTTGTGTTGCCCAGTCGTCAGCATTCCACAAACTTGAGTAAATCCTCATTGGTTGCTTTTTGGGGAATGGAACCCCAATTGATTCCAAATTGTCGAACACCCTAATTGGAATGTTGTCCACGAAAAATCTGTACAATTGCGAGTGTTAATAATGATAAAAAATAATCTTTAGACAATCAATATTGGAAAATAAGTATCTAACAATCACAAATCTTCCCTCATGTTGAGGGGTGCGTGGTTCAAAGTATTAGGCTAGTAGTTCAAATTTCTAAGAACACTCGAGCTATAGGGTGAGATTCACTTCCATGCATCATGCATGCAAAGGGAAACAAATGCGATTCAAATAGTCGATTAAGATAGAGGAAAAAGATGTGATTAAAAGCTTGGATTGATGTCGGATCGGAATAGCCAAAGTATTGGCCAGAACATGGGCTCGTTTTTTCTTTTTGAAAAATTGAACGAATTAAGGATTTGGACAAAGACTTGTAATGATGCTGATAACAAGGGTGTTGTTTAGTATTTCATATATATATGGCCACTGTGAATGGCAAATATTCTTCACCACAAGGATGATCATTTCAAGGTTGATCGATGACTAATGCATATGAGTGTTGATAACTTACATAATGCGGTGGGTGTTCCAAAGAATGGAGTAAGTGTGGAAGGCTTTTGTGGGATCAAACCAAAGATGGAATTGTTGCTCTCTTCCCCCTTTGCCCTGACTGAACACATTGGTGTGGACAGTGTAAGGATTTCCAGTTGAGTTGCCCAGAAACTCAAAATCAATCTCATCGTGAGTTAGACCTTCAGAAGATAACTGCATGTATATATGTGTTAGCTAGTTTCTTACTTTAGCAAAGAAATTAAGTGGCACAATCAAAACTAGCTAACGCAAGAGAGCTAGAGATTGAGAGTAGTTACATAGTATGTGGTGACAGTGCCAGCTGCGTTACCAGGCACGAGCTTTATTTGCATGTCGATCCTACCAAACAAGTACTCATTCTTAGACTTGAAGCCAGACCCAGAAATCTTGTCAAGGCTGAGCGTGAGTAGTTGTCCTCCATCGATTATCTTAGCACGTTGATCGCCAAAAGTAACATCAATGTCTCGGAAGAAATCACCAGCTGATGAGGTAGCCATTAACAGATAACTACTTGAGGCCAGAGAAAGCATTAGAAGCATCATGGAGACCTTAGAAGAAGACATTTTACTGTACGTGAAATTAAGTTGACCATCATTTAGTCGGGAGACCCTTTATATATGCGTGTATTAGCTTGAGTAGCTGGAGACAGGTTTGCAAAACTAGATAAGGCTATCCTGGCTATGCAAGCTAATTAGCTTAGCTTTCCAGATCAAGAAACTAGCTTAGCTTTATTTGGGTGAGGTACTGGGGCATTGCGCCCCAAGGATCAGACCCGCTTAATTGCAATGCACAACTTGTGTTTAAAGCTGGAGACAGGTTTGCAATTCAGATTATATATGGTGGATAAAAATAGAATATTCAGGGAACAGCATTGGAAACCCAAGAGTTTTAGCTTAGCTTATTGTGAAGCATTCAAGTTGATTGGTGATAAATTAATCATGTGTGCCAGAAAGGCAGAAACCAATAGAAGTATATGCATGCGCTGATGCGCATTGGGTGGTAAGGTGTGTACTGGTACTGTGGTTTTTTGATCTACCTAAATTAGTTTGCACAAGCCCAGGTTGCACCTAGCTAACGCCTAGCTAGTTTATTATATTTATTTAAATCGTAATCAAATCATTCTGTGCATCCATTGTGTTGGGTTAACCCAATGGAAGAAACCCAAAGGGAGGCTACGGCCCAATAAACAGATATCAAATATGGAAAGGCATCACCAACAGAGAGTTACCCACAGTGTTAGCCTGATGGGCCTAACATCGCTAGCGTTTCACCAGGTCCAACTAGCGACAAGAGTACGATTATCGATAATTTTCACCGTACTCGATCGGATTTACTTCTTCTTGCCGGGACTACTATAAAGCACAAAGTGAAGCAATATGATCGAGTCGGAATCGGAGAAAGTTATCATAAAGGGTGTGACAGGAGTAGTTGTGCATCTGGTCAAACACCAACAATGTTAAGGCACGTCAGGTACTGGCATATAACAGTGCTCAACTTGGTGGAAGACATAGTTCAATAACAACTTAACAAGAGACACTGCATGGATTTGTAACTCAAGACGTACGATCTTCTTTATCCTCATTTAACTGTGACGGGAACCCTAGTTTTCAGCTCTGCTTGCCAAATACTCTCACCAAAGCAGAGAAAGCTTCATGAGCTAAAGCAGTACGTGGTAACTCGACTCGAATGGAACCTATGAATCTACCAGATCCATAATTCCTTTCAACCCTCGATCACAGACCCGACACTACTACAGAAATTGAATCAGACGACAGCTAAAAACTGTCGTCTGATAAGGAGGCTGACTGAAAACTGTCGTATGATAAGGAGGCTGACTGTCGTCTATCTCGGTGACGTCTGATGAAGACACATTTAGAGAACTTTCGTGTGAAGAACTCGGCATCCATGTCGACAAACTCTCGACAGCATTAACTGCTGTGTGAAGTTTACTCATACAACGGGTAACTTGAGCATCCGTTGTATGATTGTGATTAAGAAGTTGTTTTTTCCTTATAACTGTTGTGTGACTTTTATTCACACAACTTTTTTTTTTTTTAAACATCCATGATCTATTTTGAATTCGGACGACAGTTTTTATTTGGCGGTCGTTATGAATATTGTTTTATGCTTTGATTGAGACGACACATTGAGATTTTATCGTTGTGCCATAACATGCTGCACAATGCTTTTCACTTATTCTTGTTGTCTTCGTTACAAAATATATACTAATCAAATTAATTCAAATCCCATCATATATAAAATGAATCCAATAAATTGATATCAAACATGGAGTATCTCCCAAAATATTCATAAATTTGTACATTTGTCTTCTTCCGATGCTATGTAAGCTCATGTAAATGGTGTTCTTCCTACCAATACTTCTTCAGCACCTAGGAAGAGTTCTTCAAAACCCACTTCACCAGGAATAGCAAACCCTGTAGCAGCACGTTCTTATCACTCCAAACAGGCCTAGCCATGTCAAATATGTATCCACTGAACCTTTTCATCAACAAACTGCAAAACCATAGTTTAAGTTAAATTCTATTGAAGATTTCTATTATATGCAAGACTTTTTCATTCGGAAGCCAGAAACCATAACACAAGCATGATGAATTATGCAACTTTGTTGGTAATACACCCCATGTATATGTCAATGCCATAGTCCAGATGTAGACATAATTATATAAGAGTAGAAACAAACAGAGAAGCAGAAATACTTCTTGCTGTTTAAGTCGATAAAGCAATAAGCACAAAAGAAACCAAGAGAATAGAACAATAAGATCATATACATGTTTCAAGAAGAGAGTTGCACTAATAGCACCACCTTGACGACCACCAGTTTTGACCATATCAGCTACTCCTGATTTCACTGATTCCCAATAACTCCTCCATTGGCAGTCTCCAAATTTTCTCCCCACTTATCTTCGAAGCTGCAAATACGAGCTTATTGTATACTGAACATAGTATCAATGAAAAAAGGGCAAGCCAGCTATTTCTACGTTGAACTGAAGTTTGACTACTATTTTATTTTAGCAACAAAAGTTAGCAACAAGAAAAACCATTCATATATATGATCAAAAATGCCTATTTGTAACAAGACTTGGAAGAAGAATCTTGCTTTTTAAGCGAGAGAATCACTCATGATTTCTAATACCGTATCAAGATCTAGTGAATTCAAGTTAGCAATAAGGAGAATTCTACAAACAGCTATACCCAAAAAATCCACACCGTTTCCCTCGAGGTCAAAACTACAACCTAGAAACTAATATACACACCAATCCAATTAAAAAAGTATCATAAGCAGTAGTATTTATGATGGCCTTTGTCTCTCAGCATAGTGTAAAAACTTACGATTTGCTCTACATAACAAACAGTATAGCAGCTAATTACCGTGGAAAAATTTAAGACTTACAAACATAAAATATCAGCTTAAAGAACGAAACACAAAGTAAGGTCTAGATTTGGCCACTGAACTGTACATACATTGTCCTCTTCTTAGTGTGGAAGACAATGTGGAACAGGGGTTTCACACTACTCGCTCTTTCTTAATAAATCATAATTCTAGTTTGACTTTCTCAACCGTAAGTCGCAATTATTTGAAGAATTACATTATCTAGTCAAATATGATAAAGAAATGAAGACCAGATTCTTGTCGACCTCACCTTGAATTTGTCATCTCATAAAGCTTACTCTTAAAAGTCTTGAGAAATTCCTCCACTCTCAAATCAATATGTCCTGGACCCTGTTAAGATCAATATGACATACTTGGTATAAATAATCAATTAAGGAAATAATGAATTCATAATGTAAAAGCATGCCATATACCTTCACTGCAGATTGTATAATAAACTGCAGTCCTCAGATACCACAATCATTCCAACATTAAGAGAAAACAAAAAGCTAAATAAAAGAAGAAGAAAAAAAGAAAGAAAAAAAAGCAGATGGCATGAACTTGGATTAGTAATTTGAATGTGTCAAACCTCTGTAAAAGAGCAGTTATGTAACCAAGTTGCTCAACTGATCTAAGCTGGTGGAAGGCTGGTTGCTTTGCAATAAGAACAAATAGCCGAAGTTTCACATTCAGCATTAAATCATCTCGATGAACCTACACATGTAAAACACATATATCATAACCTATCAAAATAATTGAGTGGTAGATTTGTGTTTTATCTATTTTAATAGGAACAATGAGTAATCCATAATGGCAAGACAGGTTACGGAACTGCTATGTTTTGTAAAGAAGACTGGTTACCCCTTCAAGAACCACCATAGTTTTACTCAATAAAGAAGATTCATGCAGTAAACAATGAAGTGAGGATAACCTTTGTTGTCAGAATAAAAGCCTGAAAGTCCAATTGCTGTAACCTTCACACATACTACTCGAAGAAACATACCTTATTTTAATCAAATCAACATCCCACTAATGAGTTATCATTCACCAAGAGAAGAAAATAAAACACCATAATCAATTGTAGAAGAGAAATCCCACCACAATTGCAGAAGAAATCCCACCACTAATGATTTACAAGCAACCAGTGCACTACTCAATGGAAACAATTAAATCGGTATAGAATAGAACAATACCACTATTTCTGGAATTAGGAAGAGACAAAGGTTGAAATCGTGAGCAGGCATTGCCATCAGTGCCTACACATTAACATATAGAAAACTTCAAACACATTTCTTATTCCACCACTTAATTAATAACAATCTATATCAAAAGTTGAAAGCTTTTCAAGATTGAAATGCAAACCTTGACCAAAATACAAGCAACATGCAATTTGAGTGCCAATATGCTCTGGCTCAAATGACACCCAAAAATTACAAGAACAAACCATCACAACAAAGCACAAAATCCAAACATAAACTAGTCAAAACCAGAAACTCTATTCCTAAACCCTAAATCACCTGATAGAGATGAAGATGGCAGAGATTCGCATTGAGACTGTAAGTTTGTGACGAAACCTAAACATCGAAAATAGAATTCACTTAATTAAATCAATTAAAACCGATTAACCAATGAATCTAATCAAATAGAAACAAAACCTACTCGATGATGTAGCCTCAAATGGATCACTACTGTGGTCTCCTCCGCCTGTTTTAAAATTTGGGTCAACCTAAAACAAACAGAGTGAATATCAATTGAAGGACCCAGACCGAATCGACGGAGAGGATATGCAGTATATATAAATTATAACCTTGGACTAGAGATTGGGCTCCCAGACCTGATGACAACCGCTTGGATTATGGTCGGTGATGGCCTTGAAGGGCTCGTACCAGAGATGATGGGGGGGAACATCTTCTTCTGTGACGCCTTCCGCTTCAACATTTCGTGAGATTGAAAATTGAAACCCTAGAAAACTGGGGATTTCGAATTCAGCAGAGTGTGATGGGGATCTGGAAGGGACATCGGAGGACAACTCGTTTTGGATTTAGGGCATCAAGCCGTTAAGCTGTCAAACTCCGGGGATATTGCTGCAATCCACATAGACCAAGTAGAGATGAAGGTCTTTTTCTTTCTTGACCCGCGAGCGGGTAGAAGTGAACAAGTGTGAGGGAAAGAGAGTGCTTCAGTTTCGCCAAAAGAGTATTGAGAAAATTGGGGTTGTGGGCTTCTGGAGGTTTGAGGAAGAGAGACTGATTTTGGTTTTAAGGTGAGGCGCGAGAGAAGATTGATTTTGGCTGTAAGTTTTTGGTCGAGAGAGTAAGGAGCTATCAAGAGTGAGGAGTGAGGATTTTGGTTTTGGGTCGATCTGTTTTGTTTTGTTTTTTTGCTTTAAGTGTAGGTTTTCAAGTCCGGCCATATCAATTTGGACAAGCCCTACAAGGACTCACACAATAGAAATTAAAAACAATGTGGTCTCAATGCATGAGTTTTAAATTTTGGATTTGTCTCGTATTAACTTGACTTCCCCATTTGGGGAGTTGGAGAAAAATGGTGGTGGGAAATCTCCCTCCTTTTTGTCAAACTATTTGATCAGATCACAGTTATATTATTTCTCATCGTCTGATCAATACATGTTGGAGAAAATTTTGAGTTTCATATGGGGTATGGCACGACTAACAAAATGGGAAACTTGCCGCTCAATTTTTTTGAGCGTCACACAGCAGTTTTTATCTTAAATTTCTTCTGAACTAATTTCTAAGTCCTTATCACGCAACAACTCTTATAAAAACGACGTCTAAAAAAAATTTCAATCACACGACAGAAAATTGCATACTGTCGTCTCTAAGGTGTCGTCTGATTCAATTTCTGTAGTAGTGCGAAGTAGCTATTTCCCATTGTCTATCGTCAGTCATGTTGGACCAACTTAGCTATTGAGAAAAACAAAAAGCGTACGCGCTACGTACTTTTGAAGAAATTAACAGAAGAAAAGGAGTGTTTGGCGTTTGGTGAATGGTGAACGGTGGGAAATTTATGTTGGAGCTATATCTACGTACCTTGGCTGGTAATCTTGAGGACCACCTAATGTAAAGTTCAAAAGAACCCAACACTTACATGAAGGTGTCTTAAAATCTTAAATAGAACAAGATCATTTATTAAGCAATGAGGGTTGTTTTTGGTAAAAAGAAACTGTTTTACAAGAAATATAAAGGGTATTTTTAGATTATTGTTGAAAAAAAAATGAGGGTAGTTTTGTTCTAAAAAGTCGATTCCTTCAGGAAATCAGGAGTGAGAGTCACTACCTAGTACCTACTCCTCAACTGGAATGAAAATGAAGGTTCATGCATGTCTCTCCAAATTTTCTTGTGAGCCCCAACATAAATTCATTCTCCTTGGTTTTAATAATACAGAGTTAAAGAGTTATGGAAATGAAATTCTCTACTTTCGTTCTCATGACTGTTTAATTAGTAAAGGATCTCGGAAATCACTGTATGTTCTTGGAGTTTGATGAATGAGAATGAGTGAATGACTGATATTAGTGTTATTCCTTGTATCATAAACCTTTGTTAGTACTGGATGAGTCGGGTTTAGTTTTTTGTTTTGATGGATTATTCATTTTCTCTTACTAATATATAAACGAATTAGGGAATCGTGACTGGTATAAAATGTGGTGATTGAGATTTCAGCTCAACTTTACTTGATTATGAAATCTGAATTGAATTCAGTATACAAAAAATGAATAGGAAATCATAGGAGATTATTGTGATGTACGTTACAAACTGTATATTTGAAACAAAATGAAAGAGTATTTATGAAAGATGAAGTAACAGTAAAACGAAGGGTAGCGAGCTGCACATGAGAACAAGGGAATATGTCATCTGATCATATCTTGCATCTGGTATGTCATCTAGAAGACTAGAACCTTGATCGTGTACATTCTACCGGAAGACCTTGGGGAAATCGTTTTAGGTCAGAACAGTAGTTGTAGACCATGAACTTCTGCTGCACCCATCGAATCCTGTTTCGGCCTGCGGCATCTAGACCTTGATTCTGCCATGCACTCTGTTCATCAGTTAAGGAATTAGTTGAAGCAGTAGTGGAGACACCGCATGATGATGACGATGAGCCAGCGACGCAAGCATTGGCCTTGAAGTTTCTGTAAGAGGCAGTGAAAGGAGCATGAGTCCAATCAGTCTTCACACGCCCACCTTGTGTAGCCCAGTCATCAGCATTCCATAGACTCGAGTAAATCCTCATCGGTTGGTTTTTGGGGAATGGAACACCAACTGACTCCAAGTTGTTGAACACTCTAATTGGAATATTATCCACCAAGAATCTGCAGAAATGAACGAAGTATTAGGAAGTTTTCGAAAGGAGCATGCGATATATAAAGAAATTGGTTAAAAATGAGTAGTACTGTTGATGACTAGCTACTTACATAATGCGTTGGCTGTTCCAGACAAGCGAGTAGGTGTGGAAGGCGTTTGTAGGATCAAACCAAAGATGGAATTGTTGTTCTCTGCTCCCTTTCCCCTGGCTGAACACATTGGTGTGGAGAGTGTAGGGTTCACCAGAAGAGTTCCCCAAAAACTCGAAGTCGATTTCATCATGAGTTGGACCTTGAGAAGACAACTGCACATATATGTATGTCTCCAAAATTATTATTGATGCAAATATATGTATGTATGTATATGTGTGTGTGTGTGTGTGTGTGTTTAAAGTGGAAATATTAGTAGCACAATGTGCTAGCTGACTTACATAATATGCAGTGACAGTGCCAGCCGAGTTGCCAGCAACAAGTTTGATTTGCATGTCGATCCTTCCAAACAAGTACTCATTCTTGGACTTGAAACCAGATCCGGAATACTGGTCGAGGTCGAGTGTGAGAAGTTGTCCTCCGTTGAGAATCTTAGCACGTTGTTCGCCGAATGTGATGTCAAAGTCTTCATAGAAATTACCGGCTGCAGCCATGACCATGAAAGAATTTAACAACACTGCAGAAAGGCAAAGCATCACTGAGACCTTAGAGGAAGACATAATGTTGAGAGAAGTTGTAGGTTTAGAGAAAGAAAGATGAAGCTGTTGTTGTGTTTGATGCTAATTTGGGAATTGAGGCCCTTTATATACATGTTTCCGTGCTCAAGCTTAAATATTAAGAGCAGTATCAAGTATGCCGCGTTAATTAGAATAGAGCTGTCACTGTTTGATATTGAAAACTGGTGACAGGTTTGCCAAGTTAGACAAGACTAGCTATGATGAAAGGTAACAAGCTTTGTTTTTGAGTGCGGCGGTGCCAATTCAATCAAATGAATGGACTCTTGCTCAGGTTCTTACATTATTTATTCAAGTTGGTGATGTTGGAAGTTTGGACTTTGGAGCCATGCATGTATATGATATGGACAAAATCAAAGAACTGGTGTATGCGCGTTTTGGTGGCCAAGTATATATGTGACGTTTTCATACATATAATTGGATCTACCTACCTAGCTAAGGTGAACCGGGCAGCAAGTTCACATTTATAATAGTTAACAACTCTAATACTGTATATATATTTATATACGTGTATGCATGCAGAAGTCTGAAAATATAATTGAGATTAGTTTAAGAACGTAATTAAGGTTGATATTAAGGTTGGCATGTTTTAGTGAGGTTAACGGTGTTCGTGTCCATGACTATGCAAGTGAGACTAATGGTGCCTCCTCGAGTGAGGCTAAGAACACCAAAAGATGTGGTATGCTCTTCTAAATCCGTGAGAACCAACTATGAAATTTTATCCCAAAAAAAAAAAAAAAATTGTCCTAGAGCCTGATTTCTCACCAAAAATTGTGGGGATTAAGACACACGATTTTTTGGCCAAAATCGCATGTTTTAGTTTTTTACCAAAATCTTCTCACCTAAACCCTAAAAAAAATCACATTTTAAAGCAATTTTAAAACTGATAAAACTCAAATCTTGACCCAAATTTTTTTAAAGTTGGAATATTGAGAAATTCATAAAAAATAAAAAAAAATCAATAATTGTTAGTGCTGTCACTTGGAATAGATCGTTTTTTTTTTTTTTACTGATGGTGAAATTATGGCACAGGAAAATTTAAATAAAAAGTGGTTTTAACATGATCCACTACTCAAGACATACCATAGTAGGTCAAAACATTCCAAACCTTGTCAACATCTTTTTTATTGAAATTCTTTTTTATTCCAAACATTCCATAGCAGGTTCGATCAACCGTTTGTGAAAAACACCTCTTTGTTCATGCATGATTATTTGTTCTCGATCGTGACTATTTATTGTGATACCAGACACAGATACACAAGCACATTTATTATTCATCTTGCAATTTATTTTGTTCTCTTCAATAAATTTCCTCATATTGTTAAAATTCTCTAAGAAAAGAAATAAAGTTGATGAATGGGTTATTATCACAAATGGTACTTGAACTTATCCTCTATTTTATCGATGGTACCTGAACTTCAATTTTGATCACAACCAGTACCTGAACTTTTTGATTTCATTTTAAATGGTACCTAAGGCCACCTTCGGTCACTATTCCGGCCAAATCTAAGAAAACAAAAAATAAAAAAAACAAGTTCAAGGCAAGTCTATTACCAAAAAATCATCACAATATATGACTGCAACCCTCGAAATCATCAAAAATCATCACTATGATGGCCTCCCATGCCGTTTTTAGTCAGAATAGTGACCGGAGGTGGCTCTAGGTACCATTTAAAATGAAATCGAAAAGTTCGGGTACTGGTTGTGATCAAAATTAAAGTTTAGGTACCATCGATAAGATTGATGTATAGTTCAGGTACCATTTGTGATAATAACCCTTGATGAATATAACCGCAATCTATAACTCTATATGATCACTCATTTGTGATGCAAAACAAGGACATACGAATGAATTGGAAATTTATCCATGTCATAGTGATCATCATGTGCAGAGCTTAGCTTACGAAATGGTTAGTTTGAATAACATGACCTAGCCATGTCCTTAAGGTACCAAGGCGCGCATTCCACTACAACGAATTTCATACCACGTTAACAGGTTAGGGAAAGAGTCTACATAGATAGCCAGCTGGTTCGTATATATCTTCCATACGCGTGCACGTTTTCCTTTTGGTCCAGATCATATCCATGTTGTGCTTCAAACACCTACTTGAATGCTTCACAAGCCAAAACGGTTTGCCTTCACACCTATATTTTCCATTTTCCTAAGCAGCTTCCTCACCACCTCATTCAAATACACTACTAGAAAAACAAGTACTTTCACACGGATGGATTCTGTGTGAATACATTGAAATACACACGGAAATCTGTGTGTATGGGCAGTTTCACACAGTACAGTCACGGATTCACAATTTGTATGTGTTGCGAGCGTTGCTAAATCATTTTCACACGGAAAGCTTGTCCGTGTGAGCTATATTAGGTGGGTCCCGTATGCATCCCAATTATATTAACTTCCAAATTTACAAACATTTAATTACACTGTAGCATCAATGTTTCACACAGACATCATCCTACACACAGATGATATAACTGTGGGTTTCTTTCCAAAAAAATTAAAAAAAAAAAATTCTATTAAATAAAATTATACAACCGAAAGTTTAAACAAAAGCTTCATTATATTCTTCAATATATACAATGGCAACTATCGCACTAGATTAATAACTCCTAGAAATTTTTAGACAAAAACATACAAAATCTAGAAGTCATTAAACTAGGATCAAAACAACAAAAACATGATCAAGTTAAGATCGAGCAACAAACATCATGATGAAGTTAAAGAGCAGCAAACATGGCTGAGCAAATCATGTCCTTGGCATTTCCATCAAGTCTTGCATTTTTTTCATGTTCTCCATCATCTGTAGTTGATCAGCTCTTATCTTATCCAACTCTGCCTGACGTTGTTTTTCTCTCTCAGCAACTTCATTCCTTTCCCTTGCAGATTCAATTCTCAATCTTTCAACCTCCATCAATGCTCTTGCAGACACACATTTTTGTTCCTCCACAGCAGCCCTTAGTTCCTCCACCTCTTTTGAAATCCCTTTGTTTTCTGTATGGATAAAAGGAACATCAGCCCATTTATATCCCGTTCCCATTCCTCTAACTCGATTCCTCCTCTCAACACCAAACACGTCAGCATATATATCTTCTACAACCATAGGGGTTATTTCTATGTTTTGGTTAGCTTTCTCTGCTTCTTTTTGTTCAAAGATAAGCTACAACCATTGAATACAAACAATCATATTAAGCTGCAGCAATTTCAATTATAATGCAAATAATTGTATCAAATTTATAGTACTAACCACAGCTTGTGTTGATGCTTCATCAATGTACTCTGTTTTAGATCCCTTCTTTAGGTGGGTTATCTTGAATCTCTCTTTACGGTTAGGCGGTGCATCCTTTTTGTTTTCTAGTTGCTGCCAAAATCAGTACTAGTTAAAAATAGGGTGTTGGTGCAATTAATGCAGATAGTCTATTATATAATTAACCACACATATACATATAGAAATATATAATAAACTGGTTTTTGAACTGAAAAATTTAGAAGTATGAAATCAATTAGATATACCCTACATATGAACCAACCAAATATGATAAGAAACATCAGCCCAACCATATTAATCCTCTATAGAGGGCTGCAATTCCCATATGCAGTTGAAGTAACACTGATCAATCTAACCTCCTAACAAATAATACCATACTTGAAGCAAGTCTTCACCCGCAATACACATTATATACTAATGGATTAAAAGTGAAATAAAAAAGGAAACTCACCCATTTATAAATTTTTGCTGCATAAGTCATTGTTCCAGTAGTATGGCTCATCTTCTTTTGTTTCCTATTTCTGACATTAATTGCAGCTTTTTCCTATATGCAAGCACAAGTGTGAATAAATCAATGACATCAATTGTTGTTGAACAAATTACATTAATAATTAATTCATTATCACAGATATAAGTTTTTATGAGTTTCCCAAACCTTTGTCTCTGCCTTTTCCAACCTGGTCACAAACCTTTCCCATTGACCGCTGTCAACAGTATTGTCGCTGCACACGAACCTTGAAGGAGAATTCTGATAAGGTTCCCAAAATTTCTTCTTCAGTATATGCTTATGATGTCTCCAACGGTCATTGATAATGTCTATTACATACTTCCTAATTGTGAATTTTCTTTTTTCTGTCTCTGGATTGGACCAATCAATAGTTCCCTGCAAGTCATAATTATTCAATATAATATTAAATCAATGCATAATTTAAACCTTTCATATATAAGGTAACCTTCATACCTGAACCTTTTCCCACATCCTATCATGGTTATCTCCCTTTTTAAATTCAGTGAAGGATGGCACATCGATAGGATACAGTCCACCATCACTTGCCAAATATCCAAGGTAGCGAGAAAACTCCCCACACTTCTGTGTTGGCCATATTGGAGCACCCCCATCATCCCACAAAACATTTTCCCTCACTCCGTTCCTACCCCATTTGATTATGTTCTTTCCTCTTCCATTATCATCCCCATTGACTCCGTTTAACTCATCATCTTCATTATCATTACGCTGTCGTTTTCGGTTCTCAACAATATTCCCAAGATCTTCTGTCAAATTGTCCAAGCCTAATTGCTCAAGGATATTATCTTCATCACCATTAAATCCCTCCATATCTAAAACAATATATGTTACGGTCTATAAATGGAATCCTATTTGTAACACTAATCCAATTACTTTATTGTAGCACTTTTCCTAACTATACTCATAATCGAAACAAAATCAACTGAAGATGGCTATTACTGAAGCCAATTAACATTCAGGCAAATACGATCAGGGCACTTGTTTATATAAACAAAATTATAAAGATTAGATCTATCTTCAATAAAATAATTAGTAAGCAATCTCATATAATAGAATAACAAAACGCTTATCCACTCTGTGTGTGTGTGTGTATGAAACAAATCAAAACTCCTTCAATCCTTTTTATCTCAATATAATAATCAACAATCCATAACAAATACAAATGAAATAGACCTAAAATTGATCGTAGATCCTTTCAAGTAGAGAGTACCTAGAATTGAAAGCTTCAATTCTGGACTTCATCAGCTGCCTCAGCATTTGGACACAAGATCGAGTGCTTTCGAACGGTAATAAGACTAGTGCACATATTCACTATAGCCTAGACCATCACAGACTTGAGCTATAGATCAGATGTGGTTTGGTAAAAGCTATAGACTTAGGGTTTGGGGAGAAAGAGTCGAGGTTTGGGGAGAAAGAACGAGATTTATCAGGTGAGTCTTCGTGTTTTGAGAGTACTAACCAAAAGTTTTCCACCTAATTTCCATTTAACTAGGTATTTAGACGGGTTTCTGTGTATATCTTAAAAAATATTTAAATGGACTAGGCCCATTCTATGGACAGAAGGCCGTGTGAGCACTATAAAGAGCGGGATATACATTTGCTTTCCCGCTGTTGACAATTTTTGGTTTCATATTCATTTGTCTTCTACATAGGTTTGTGTCATTTTAATGTCAAACTCTTATAATTGACAAAACAAACCAAACCACATAATTGTAAATAATTACGTGGTTCATGCCTTGTTTTGTATTGTCACCCAACATTCTGATGAAATATATTTTTACTGCCAACCCATTATTATTTTTTCCAAGTATTTAAAATAACCAAGTAATTAATAAGTTGAATGTAAAAAAAACATGCCTACAACAATACACCATGAAGAATAAATCTCACTTACATTGCATTATTTAAGGACTGCTATGTACGTACTTGTTGTAATTACAAGTACACCCAAAACATCATATCTCCATATTGCAATGGTTAATTTTAAGAACTTTCTCAGTTTTATTTCTATCCAACTTGGACCACTGGTTAGGTCCCTTTTATCTCATTTATAGTAGCAACATAATTCTAAATTAATCCCTCAGACAAACTAAAGATGCTTCTCACTAATTGTTCTGGAATACTAGACAGTGGAGGATATAAATCACATATTATGCAATATGGTTCAGTCAAATGGACAAGAAAGCTGCAAGAAGCCAACAGGCTATACATTCATCATCAGCAAAATGTTCCACAACCCAAATTGTATAATAATCCATCAAAATCAGTAATGCAAAGTGATCCATACCATTCATGACCAAAATTTGACATTGGTCAGATCAAAGACAACATTGTCTTCATTCTTTCCTAATCTAACACAATATCTGGCATATCTGATCTTGCAACAGTCACATCCTCGACATCACCGTGGTCATTGTGTAGTTCCTGATGTGCATATGGTTCAGGCACTGAGTCTGCACCCATGTCAAAGTAATCTCTTGGACTCGTCCTCACAATTACATCCCAATCCAATTCAACTGGACACTTAACATAAAAGACCTGTAAAGTTTGTGAGGCAAATACTAAAGTGTCAGGCTTAGGAAGCAAGTGATTAAAGTTAGCTAATAAGAATCCATACTCGTCCTTCTTAATCCCGCGATTAACTGACCGGTTATCAATCCAATCACCATCAAATAATAAAACTTTCCGACCACCATGGTAGTTTAGCTCTATGATATCTGTTAATACACCGTAATAATCCTGCATTCCATTTCTTGGTTGGAGGTCATGAGCAGTAGAATAACAATTTCTTCCAGCACTAACAAAAATTCCACTATTTTGAGCATTGGATCCGGTGTCCAGGGACTTCACATGAAAGCGGAAACCATTTATAACATATCTCTTGTATCTTCCAGCATTTTTAACAGGGCCAGCAGCTAATGCTGTGATATCAGGATTGATAGTACTATCACCGTTCCAGGCCTTTTCTTCAATCTACATAAAAATAGCCAAAAAAATAGTTATAGTGATTTGAGTATGCAGTGTGATGATGTATTATGGTCATATGGTTTGAAACTAAAATGAAAATCCATAACAATTTACAAGTTTCTTGAAGTATGCAGCAAAAGATAAATTTGCCAATCTCTCTGAGTCTTGTAGTGAGCGTCGACCTCTCTTCTTTTTAGCAGCATCCACATGTTCACTATGAGTACCAAAACCAGAAATATAAATTAATTATACTAGCACGTCCATATCATATATCCATCTGTTATTAACAACTTTGATTAGTAAACTCACAGTAGGCAAGGCTTGATATCAGCACAATTGATAAGAACATGTGTATGAGCTCTTAACCATTCCTCATCACTTAGCTTGAACTCATGTGGTTTCTCTAGAGCACGCCCTTTTTGAGCAAAGATCTGCAATCCCAACCTCTGAACATTATTCGGGTCATCCGCGTTTCGACCTATTCTTGTTCTTTTGGAATCCACTCCATCTGCTAGATACATAACACAAAATGAAAGTGTCTCTTCTATTATGTACCCCTCTGCAATACAACCTTCAGGAAGATTTTTGTTTCTCACATACTTCTTTAATGTGAACAAATACCTACTAACAACAAACACAATATTATAAAAAAACTTCCAATTCACCATTATCATCTTTGCATTTGACCAAAGTTAATAAATGATATTTAGTGAAACCTGGGAGTATATATTCAACATTAATAAAACACATTGAAGCATAGACATAAGGTTTCTGATACATATATACATATATATGGTAAAAGTAAATGCTAATAAATATAAATGATATTCAATGAAGCCTGGGAATATATATTCAAACATTAATAAACACACTGAAGCATAGACACAAGGTTTGTTATATACATATATATGGGTAAAACTGAAAGCTAAATAGTAGAATGGTTGTACCTTTCAATGGGATACATCCAACGATAATGAACCGGTCCAGCTATAGCAGCCTCGTCAGCCAAATGAATCGGAAGATGTTCCATGATGTCAAAAAATGCAGGTGGCATGATAGACTCCAGGGTGCAAAGTGTTATAGCAATTTCAGAAGACAAATTGGTAAAATATTCAACTGATCCCACCTTGCTGCATAAGTGTTTGAAAAATGAACTTAGTTTAAGTAGCACCGTGACTAAGACCTTATGACTAATGGCTCGACGAATGGCAATAGGAAAAAGATATTGCATTAGAATGTGACTGTCATGACTTTTAAGTCCCACCAAAGTCCTTTCTTCAATGCGCACACAATTACTAACATTTGAGCTAAACCCATCTGGTGGATGTATTGAAGCTAGCACCTTGCATATTGTGGACTTCTCAACATTTTTTAAGTTGAAAATTGCAGGAGGATATCCTCCTGGTGTTATTGGGTGAAGACCGTGCTTAACATTCAGAAGTACCATGTCCTCACGAGCTTTTGCACTATCCTTATTCTTCCATTTCATCCCAAGCAATGTCCCAACCACACTATCTGTTACATTTTTTTCGATATGCATAACATCGAGGTTGTGACGTAGCAACAAATGCTCCCAATATGGCAGATCAAAAAATATACTAATCTTCCTCCAATTCCCTTTGTACGGCTCAGGCACACCTTTCGAACGTGATCGCTTTCGAGTCAGAGGAGATTTTGTTCCCTTCCCATATTGAAACTTCAAACCGCTTATATCTCTAAGGCAATCAGACCCTGTCATTAGCTTTGGTCGGTCGCGATGCTCAGGGAAACCATTAAAGTTGTTTCGCCAACCACGATATTGATGGTCTTCATCTAACCATCGTCGATGACCCATAAAACATTCCTTCTTCCCATTATGCAATCTGGTGGAATCAGTTTCTTCCATACAAATAGGACAAGCCTTATAACCCTTCGTACTATAACCAGACAACATGGCATACGCCGGAAAATCACTTATAGTCCATAATACAGCTGCACGCATTGTAAATGTACTATTTGTGAAAGCATCATATGTTTTAATACCTTCATGCCACAAATTCTTCAGCTCTTCCACTAGAGGTTGCAAATAAATATCGATATCATTACCAGGCCCTTTAGGTCCAGGAATAAGCAAAGATAGCATGATGTAAGGTTGCTTCATGCACAACCAAGGAGGAAGATTATAAACTGTCATGACAACCGGCCAAGTGCTATGTGAAGTACTCATATTTCCAAATGGATTGAACCCATCACTTGCCAACCCCAAACGTACATTACGACTCTCATTTCCAAAGTTTGGATACATCTCATCTAACTTGGACCAAGCAGGAGAATCTGCTGGATGACGGAGTTTCCCATCTTTAGTACGTTTAGTAGAATGCCATGTCATTGACTCTGATGTGTGCCGAGACATATACAACCGCTGCAATCTAGGTCCCAACGGAAAATAAGGAAGTACCTTTGCTGATCTTAGTTTACCAGTTGCTCCATCTTCAGTAGGCCTCGGGTTGTACCGACTTGCCCCACAAATACTACAAATTGTCTCAGCAAAATGTTCTTTCCAAAACAACATGCAGTCATTTGGACATGCATCTATCTTTTCATACAACAACCCAAGGTCTTTCACCAACTTCTTAGTTTTATAAAAACTAGCAGGGAGGTTCTCACTTTCAGGGAAAGAAGCCTTCAACAACTTCAATGCCTCTGTGAATGAAACATCACTCCATCCATGCAAAGACTTAAGTTGATAGTACCTGACCAAGAAGTCAATCATTTTTTTACGAGCACCAGGGAACAAATCCATATCAGCTTCACTCATTAGCTTGTAAAATTTGGCTGCATCAGGTGTTAGACAAGGATCTTCATTGGAAAAATCATCAACTTCTATATCTGGGACATAGTCATTATCATGAATGCCAAAAGCATCGTGTAACATGTCTGGTATATCACCAACTATGGTGGGATGTTGTGGCTCAAATGGTGCGGCAATATTGATTGCTTCTAATTGCGGTAACTGCTCACCATGCTCTACCCATGGCAAATTAACATAGACCGGATCAAAGCCGTCAACATAAATATGGTCTTTAACAATTTCCACGGCCATTGCCCATCTGTTGCGGCACTTTCGACAAGGGCATTTGATTTTGTCTGGGAATGAAGAATACTGTAATGAATAATTGATGAATGCGTCTCGTCCTTGTTCATATTCATCACAATCACGATCAAGAAAAACCCATTCTCTGTCCATGTTATTTACAACTTGAGCTACAGATTGGTGCCTGAAAATAGAAACTAGAAGGAAAACACAAGAAAACAAGGTTATGATATCTCAATTGTCTATCTAGATCATATGGCTGACGAAACAATGTTCTTGATTGAATAATTTCATCTCAGCTACAGAGTTAGACAAACAACTTCCTTTAACTCAGATCTGTACTAAAATAACGAAATCCATCCAAAACCCAAGCATATATAGTTATACACGTACTATATAATAGTGATGATCAGATTAGAGAGATGAAGAGTCCAATTACCTCCATGAAAAATTGGTGGATGAAGAAAGGGAATCTGTTGATTCCTAACTTACAGTTAATTAGATCTTTGAGACATGTAGAACTCCTATAACCGGAAAAATAAGATGAATGGATCAAATCTCTTGGAAGGGAAACAAACACTATTTTGAAGTTGAATCCATGAAGAAAAGCAAGTCTGTTTGAAGTGCAGAGTTCTCTTAAGAGATTTTTTTTTTGGAAAACATGAAAAAAACAGTAATTATGGCTTTGTTGCGTTTGCGGACGATTAAAGAGATATAAACCAATATTCACACGGAAATCCGTGGGAATATACATCATTTAATAAAAAGAAACGTGTTAGTTGGGGATTGTTAAACAAAAGTTAGACAGAAGGTTATACTTATAACAAAACTAAAATAAAAATGAAAAATATAAAATTTCAAACATTCCCAACAAAAATATATTATTAGATGAATATGAATACATAACACTTAAAAACTTATAACATTCACATAACATAGATAAAGAAATAAAACATTTGTGCATCACTAGCATGCAAGCAAATGTAGTACAAATACTACATAATTTTACAAACAATTACTAAAAGGCAGCAAATAAAAATCGAATGTGCTCTTATTATAAGATGCGTACAACTTATACATTCTCAATTTTCATCAGATGAGACATCAATCACAATGGTAGAGATTGGACGAGATGGGCCGGCTTCTGGTTTTTCAATCTTTACCCGATTATAGGAAACACGAGGCTTTACTTCAAGATCGTCATTACTGAGATTAATAGGGTAACGAGGGTCTGTCCCGGGATAACACCAAGCTGGTAAAACTCGGCCTCCCGGACAATTAACAACGCTTGAATGTAAAGGGTTCACCTGTAGAGCAGGCAATGGAGGTGTAGCAAGTTGAACACCACAACTCAAACCAAGTGATGAGTTAACTGGAGGCATTTGTGCACCAACATCTTTACTGGAGTTACAAACATAATTATCATTTGGAGGAGATGTAGAGCGAATACGACTTCGTCCATGATTACGACTCCTATTTGGACGCTTAGAAGACATTGACAAAATTAACTGAAATGCTAAAAATGCAAAGATTGAACTTCAGAAGTCAGTTCGAAGGAAAAGTTAACAAAAGATGTTGATCTTTTTGGGAGAAGAAGGAAAGGTGATGCTGAATTTATAGAGGATAATTGTTGTAACCTATACACGGTTCTCTGTGTATAAACTGAAAAGAAAAATTTGATAAGACTAAACACTGATATTAGAATAGTATGCTTTTACATTTTCACACGGAATACAGTGGGTAACTTAAAACTACACTTATTTGACATGACTAAAAGCTGGTGTCGGAATCTTATTATTCATATTTTTACACAGATATCCGTGTGAAGCGATATTTCACACGGAAAACAGTGTGAATTTTTAATTTACCTTCTGACAAATTTACAGGATTCTCTGAATTGTAATTTATTTCACACGGACTCCGTGTGTAAATAAGATTGAAAATTATTGGGTCCTAGTTTGAACCTTACGTAGCCACAATAGTCTGTGTGGAAAATATTTACACACGGATTTCAGTGTGTATTATAACACTTTATACACGGATAATTGTCCGTGTGAACTTCTGTGACAACACATTCCGTGTGAAAGGACCTGTTTTTCTAGTAGTGATAAAAGCTACCTCAACTAATCATTTTTTTTTCTAGCTAGTATGCAAACCTGTCGCGAGTTTTCAACTTTAATTATTAGATCAAATAGTATACTACCAGCTCTATTTTGTACATTCAACGCGCTTCACTACTAATATACTTTATATAAAGGCCTTCAGAACTCAACCTATAGCATCAAACATAATAGCCTCATCTCATCACCACTCATCTGATCTCTCTCTTCTAGTACTATCACCATGTCTTCTTCTAAGGTTTCCATGGTGCTTCTTCTTTCTTTGTTCATAGCTTCTATTCTAGCCATGACTGCCTTAGCTGGCAATTTCTTTCAAGATTTTGACATCACTTTTGGAGATCAACGCGTTAAAATACTCGAAGGAGGAAAGTTTCTCACGCTCAACCTCGACCAGTATTCTGGCTCTGGTTTCAAATCCAAGAACGAGTACTTATTCGGAAGGATCGACATGCAAATCAAACTTGTGCCTGGAAACTCAGCTGGCACTGTCACTACATACTATGTAAGTTGTACTCTAGCTTCCATTTGTGATACTTGTGTGCTTCCATTAACTTTATAGATACATGCAGCTGCATAAATGCATTGGTTATTAACTTAGTAAACGTACATGTATATGTGCAGTTATCTTCTGAAGGTCCAACTCATGATGAAATCGACTTCGAGTTTTTGGGCAACTCATCTGGAGATCCCTACACTCTCCACACCAATGTATTCAGTCAGGGAAAAGGGGACAGAGAACAACAATTCCATCTTTGGTTTGATCCCACAAAGGCCTTCCACACCTATTCATTTGTCTGGAACTCCAAACGCATTATGTAAGTGACCATTAAAACTAGCTCATCTTCAATTACCAATTTTCTTGCACCATATATTAGCCTATTCATTTGTCGAAAACTTATTCTGATGCAAATTCATTTCCAATTGATCTGCAGATTCTTTGTCGACAACATTCCAATCCGAGTGTTCAACAACTTGGAATCATTTGGTGTTCCATTCCCCAAAAACCAACCAATGAGGATTTACTCGAGTCTATGGAATGCCGATGACTGGGCTACGCAAGGCGGGCGTGTGAAGACTGACTGGACTCAGGCACCTTTCACTGCTTCTTACAGAAATTTCAAGGCCAATGCTTGTGCTGCTGGCTCATCATCCTCTTGCATTGTCTCCACCACTGCATCAACTAATTCCCTAACAGATCAACAGAGTGCATGGCAGACTCAAACGCTTGATGCTGCAGGCCGAAACAGGCTTCGATGGGTGCAACACAAGTTCATGGTGTACAACTACTGCTCTGACCTCAAACGATTCCCTCAAGGCGTACCAGCCGAGTGCAAGCAATCAAGGTTCTAGAAATACCAGCAGAGACCAATTGATCACATGTATATTCCTTGTTCTTTTGCATTTATAATTCATATTCTTTCATTCTTTGTGCAGATATAATGTATGTAAGTTGTAACATCTGTTAATTAACCCTCTTCATTATTTTTCTATTCTTTCATTGTAAACTGATTCAAAATTCAGAATCAAACACGTGATTAATATATGAATAATAGTTTCTTCAACATTATGCTTAATGTTCTCTTGCTTAATAATTAGCAGGCATGATTAGCATTTTGTGAGTGCAACTTTGTTCATCGTCATAATGGCATACAGTTATAACACCACTCACTCAGTATTCTTGAATCTTGACAAGCACTATGTTTCTGCAATTAAGCTTCTCCGCTGCAACTAGCAATAACAATACTAGGGGAAATTCTAGTGTAGTGGTGGGTATCTCATACCCACATTTACAAAAGTGAACAAATTTTGTTGTCAAAGTTGTAATTTGAGTCATACTTTGTGTAATCTTAGTTCTAATAATAGTAATTACACCTCTTACAACGTTTTACAAGTTTTTAAACAAATTCGTTGTCAATGTTGTAATTTTTGTTTAACTATATGTAAATAGTGTAAATGAATATGGTAACTTTTGTTCTCAATGTTGTAATTTTGGTTCAAATACTTGTAAATTTTTGTTCAAATAGTTGTAAATGAGGGTATCTCATACCCACCAGTACACTAGCTTATCTCACAATACTAGATATTTTACATTCCTAGAGTGTTGTTCCTATCAGATATTGATGACATGAAAGACAGTGATAGGAACAGCACTCGACGAATGTAAAATATAAATAAACTTCAAATTCACATAAACAGAAGTGTAACTTAAAAATAACAGAGTTTTGGAAATTAGAAGGAAGAAAAAGAACGAAAAGTGTTTTACGAAAGTTTAAAAAAAGTTTGAGAAAAAATATATTTTTGGGTAATACTTGCCAAAATTTACAAAGAGAAATATGTTGTTGCCAACTCAATACCACATGTCGAAGAAGATTGTGCGTCAAAATGACAAGAAACTTATGACTAGTGACGTTGTTAGCCCGTCTTGGGGAAAAACTTGTATACTGAGAGTTTCAAATTTATCGGGTTTGTACGAATAAGAAAGAACTTGTGAACCGAGCTAACTAATTATGTCAGATTAACAGGAAAGAAAGACTAAAAGAGCATATATATATATATGGGTTTTTTACTTCAATAGTGTCTGAACTCTTCGAAGACTTTTGAAATGATACCTGAACTTTCAAAGTTATCAATGTGATACCTAAACTCATTTTTTCGTATCAACGTCGTACCTGCGGTCGATTTCCGTCACAAAACTGTTAATTATGGCCACGTGCCCAGCACGTGAGGCACTTAATGAGGTTAAAAGACTAATTTACCCTCAAAAGTATATACTTCAACAGTATCTGAACTCTTCGAGGACTTTTGAAATGATACCTGAACTTTCAAAGTTATCAATATGATACCTGGACTCATTTTTTCGTATCAACGTCGTACCTGCAGTCGATTTCTGTCACAGAACCGTTAACTATAACCACGTGTCCAGCACGTGAGCCACAAAATAAGGGTAAAAATGGCCTGTCTAGCACGTGAGCCACGTGTTCTTCACGTGTCCCGTCGTACCTTCAGTTATTCTTCTCTATTTCTATTTTCTTTTTCATCTGCAAAATGCAATCAGATGGGATGGTGACATTTCCTAGCAAAATGCAAAACCCAAAGCAAAACTTGAATCCAATTCTCTGATGGACGGACACCGCCGGGGACTCCATCTCGTCGGAGTTCTCCAAGCACAACTTGCTCGACGGCTTTGCTTCTCTGAATTTATTACAGGCCGGAGTGGTGTAGAAGGTTTCACGACTCTTGGCCTCCAGATCTGAGACTTAGAATTTACCTGAGATTTCAGAGAGAGGGATCAGAGAGAGAGAGAGAGAGAGAGAGAGAGAGAGAGAGAGAGAATATGGCCGGCGACAATCCAGACCTTCTTGTGCAGCTTGCTGGAGATATGACGGAGGCGGGCCACGCCATAGTGGCACTCGGCTTCCTCTCCGCAACTAACATCACAACATAAGTTCATGAATTTCAAAAATAGTCTGTGTCTTTGTAATTAATTGAATCAAAATCTGCAAAAGTGAAGGAGACTGAGAGTCTCTCTGTGCAACTCTCTTTCTCTCTCTCAACAGCGGCGAAAAGGCGAAGGATGATGATGATGGGAGAAAACCCAAAACTAATTTTTCCGCAACTGCGTGTCTGTGTATAACTACATCTATCTGTATATGATTTATCAAACAATGGGGCAATAATCATTTCACTGATTCCAGCTTCTAATCAATTTGTCCAAAAAAGAACCGGCCTTTGGTTATTGGCGGCTGTAATATCATTACTTAGTGGGAGCATCGGACGAGGTACTGGCGGATGACGGGGCTGGCGGATGGGCTGTGCTTGGGGCTTCAGGCGACAACGGGGCATTGAGTGGCGAGGAGCTTGAATTTTTGCAAGGTAGCCATATCGATCTAGCTGAGTTCAATGTGTTTGTAGTTAGGTAGTGCTTGGAAAGGGTTGGGTGGTTGAGATAGAAGGTGAGATCTGATTTATGGCCATGGCTTCCAATCAGAGGGGACAAATAAGAGGGAAGAAGATGTCGAAAAAGAAAAACAAGAAAGAAAAAAAAGAATGAATGAAAGCAAAAAAAAATAAAAAAACAATACTTTTGAGGGTAAATTAGTCTTTTAACCTCATTAAGTGCCTCATGTGTTGGGCACGTGGTCATAGTTAACGGTTCTGTGACGGAAATCGACTGCAGATACGACGTTGATACGAAAAAATGAGTCCAGGTATCACATTGATAACTTTGAAAGTTCAGGTATCATTTCAAAAGTTCTCGAAGAGTTCAGACACTGTTAAAGTAAAATACCCCATGAAGAACTAAAGGAAGTGGGAAAGGTCATTTTTACCCTTATTTTGTGCCTCATGTGCTGGGCACGTGGTCATAGTTAACGGTACTGCGACAGAAATCGACCGCAGGTACGACGTTGATACGAAAAAATGAGTTCAGGTATCATATTGATAACTTTGAAAGTTCAAATATCATTTAAAAAGTCATCGAAGAGTTCAAACACTATTGAAGTAAAAAAAAAACCCTATATATATACCAGCACTAATGTAGCCTTTATGTCTTTAAGCAACACGAATGCCAGCTCATGTGTAGTCTACAACTTTGCCAATCTGTAATAATTGAACCCAACTCAATCATTCCACTACTTTTTTTTTTTTTGGCAATCAAGAGGAACTGATATATTAAAAAGAAACTGTTATACAAGAAGGACAACTAGACCTTTCATAAAGAAACACAAGTAAACAACATAGGCCCAAAAGGTCCAAACGAGTAAATTTCGCAAACAGTACACCAAGTAAAAGCCACTAATAATTCTTAGGGGCCGTGACCATTTACCCAATTTTAACCTAAAAAATGCCCACTTGCTCCACTAAGAGTTTTTTGACCCCATTTACCCAATTTAATCGCAAATGACATTTTCACCCCCAAACAAATTATTAAAGTACAAAATTCTCTCTCTCCTCCTACCGAACTCTATCTCAGACTCTCCCTCTCTCTCTCTCTCTCTCACACCTGCTCCTCCTCGTTGGAACGTCGGAGCCCAAGAATCCGATCCAGGGCGGTGAAGACTTCACTGCAGAAGTCGTCGCCCGGCAAGCCGATGACGGTGACGAAACCTTTCCGGCGGATTTTGGGACAACTCAGATCTGTTTCTCGATCTGAATCTTGGCCGGGTCTTCCTTGGGTAACCCGACGGCGACGAAGACTCAAGGTGGTTGAGGTTGAGGTCGGTGGAGGTGCGGTGGAGGAAGAAGCCGCAGGAGACGAGCTCGTTGGCCCAAAGCTTGAAGACCTGCCTGTCCGATATCGAGTTCAAGATTTGCCGGTCCGATTCGTCCCCAGTCATTTTGATCTGGTGCCCAGAGCAATTCTGGGTGCCCAGATCAATTTTTTTTTTTTGTACATTGTGAACCCCGGGAATGAGGAAGGAATTGCAATGTAACTGTGGGGTTTGTTTGATGGTCTACTGGGGGGCAGTAGACACATTATTGGCCCCCAGTAGACTTTGATATGAGGGACAGAGATCACTATAGTGTGGTGTTTTGATAAGTTACATGTTGTTTTCTGTGTATTAAAGTCAAATTATTTGTGAATCCTACAAAAAGGTGCATTTTTGGTGGTCTATTGGGATGCAGTAGAAACATTGGACTTTGTATTGGGAGGCAATAATATGATTACTGGGGGGCAGTAATATGATTATAAATTGATCAATTGTTCCTGTAGTGTATTCATTTTGGTTTTGGGAGTTCATACAATTCACTGGATGGCAATAATATGATTTTTGGGAGGCAATAATATGATTACTGGGGGGCAATAATAGCCGGATTCCGGATTCCAGTCATAGGTCGCCGGATTTCGGTTACCGGTTCCCGGAATCCGGTCACCGTTCACCGGAGTCCGGTCACCGGTCGCCGGAGACCGCGCCGGCCACTGGTCACCGGAGCACAGCAAGGTGGAAGGTGACTTCTCTCTCTAAGTGAGAAAGAAGGAGAGGGCAAAAAAGTCTCAGAAAAAAAGAAAAAAGAATTAATTGGGTAAAGGGGAAATAATCCCTTAGAGTGTTTTGGGTAAATGGGGTTAAAAAACAGTTGGTGGAGCAAGTGGGCAATTTTTAGTCTAAAATCGGGTAAATGATCATTTTCCCTAATTCTTATACACAAAGTTTCAAACCAAACATTTCGGAACATGAAATCTGAAAACTCGACTCACTATCAGTACACGACATCAATTTTTGACACCAAAATGTCTATTATGCTCTCAATTCTTTTTTTTTTTAATAATTTTTTTTCTGTTATTTTTTTTCCTTCATTTTATCTCTTTCTTCTTCCTTCTTCCTGGCTCACTCCCTCGCTTCCAACGCTGCCTTCCTCACCTCGCATAATAGAAAAAAAATGACTCGAGTCATTTATAAACAAAGGAAAAAAAAATAACAGAAAAAAAAATTTATTAAAAAAAAAAGAACTGAGGGCATAATGGACATTTTGGTGTCAAAAATTGACGTCGTGTACTGATAGTGGGTCGAGTTTCAGATTTCGTGTACCGAAATGTTTGGTTTGAAACTTTGTGTATAAGAATTATTAGTGGTCTTTAATTGGTGTATTGTTTGCTAAATTTTCCCAAAAAAGAAAGAAACAAATATAGTGGGCCTAAACCAGGCAAGCCCACAGTCTTGGTTAGCCAACACAGTTGCCGTCAACGAAGAAGAATCAGCAGCGCCCACCACATTGTAGAACAAAACTACCAGCAACAACATCCAACCGGGAGCGAGAGATCGTTGAGGGGATTGAAGGCGATTCCGGAGTACCCATCCGCCAAATTTCCATAAACAAAAGTCATAACCACATAACTCAAACCATCTTCAACAAGAAGACCTTCATCTGTTAAGAAATATTCAACAGATAGCCTAGTTGAAAAGAGAGATAGGTGAGATCTAGTAAGGGATCGAAGGGACAAGAACCCACAGGGTGTTCAGTTCCTTGTAGCATCACCCGGTGCACTAACGGGCAAACCACATTTTGAGACGAGCTCGATCAGAGGAGCATATTTACAAGCCATGGCAAAAGGAATAGGATAAGCATCACTAGAGATAGTGATGCACATGTATAACAATGGGTTGAGAAGAAACAAGGTAGATCTAGAAAAGATTGGATCAAGAACAGGAGGAACAAACCAAGAAAACCAACAAGAACGGAAAAACAAAGGAGACACAACGGAAGGGGTAAAACAGAGAAAAGCAAAGAGAGGTATAGAGCCTCAAATTGGAGAGAACCTCCGGGCAAAAGTACCCATGGTGGGTGGCATGGGGTTGTGCGCCACCGACTCTTAAGGTGGGTAGAGAGAAAACCTAAGGCGAAGGGTTTATTGACATTTGTAGGGGTTTAGAGCGCCATCATTCCACTATGCCGGAACAAATTCATTTCACTAAATTCGAGAAATTAGAAAATGTTACATTCATTTTTATTTAATATGTATTTGGTTACACTTACAAATGTCTGTATGTAAATCCGAGTGAAATTTATAGTGCGCCCATAGTTAAACTGTTAAACAAATGAAGCTTAACCACATCAGTCGATGAGCTGGTTGTGAACCAAAGTTGGGGATAAGTGTAAGCTATAAAATTACTTATAGATTTATTAAACCATGTTTGGGCTTGCATAATTTATGCATTCAGTATATTTCTTTAGTTTGTTCAGTTTGAGTTTGTTTGTTTTTTGTTTCAAGTCTGTAATATTAGACCCTTTGTTGGACCCATAATTTTATCATTTATTTTTGGCAAAAAAAGAAAAAGAAAATGTTACGTGGAGATTTAAACGGGAGAGGATCCTCTCATGTGCAAAGTTTTCACCTGAGCTTCCTGACCTTTTAATCAGATGAAGACACGTGTTATTTTTTAATCCAATGGTCTACAATTACTCTGCCACTCCTACCACTCCTCACGTGTCCTTTTCCTCTGCAACTTTCTTTTCCTTCCCTTCCTCTCTCCAGTTCTTCTTTTCCTTCTGTTCTTGCTCTTACAAACCAAAATTGCATGGAAGAAATTCGATCCCACTATTTGTAACATCGAATTGCAAAAGGTTTATTATGCCTTGACTTGACAAATAAAGGGGATAGGAAGAAAATTTGAGATCATTCAATTCTCTTTGTTTCGAGGAAAATAATCTGGGATTCCTTTTTCAGTAAAGCTTTAATTCTTTGTGGTTTACATGTTTTCAGCTCCTAATTTGAGATTGCAACTTCACCCAAAAAAAAATAAAACCAAAGAGTTCATTGGGAAAAAAGAATTTTAGCAATTGCTCTACACATTCTTCATCCCTCGAATTTGGGGTCAGTATTTTGGATTGATTCAGTCATTGTCTGGGTCAATTGCTGATGGCTTTCAATGAAGAGGAATTGGAAGAGGGTGTCATTCAAGGGAGTGCATCCCTTACCCGTGTAGATGGTGGTGAGAGCAAAGAACAGAAGGAAAAGAAGAACAAGAGAGAGGAAGGGAAGGAAAAGAAAGTTGCAGAGGAAAAGGACACGTGAGGAGTGGTAGGAGTGGCAGAGTAATTGTAGACCATTGATTAAGCAATAACACGTGTCTTCATCTGATTAAAAGATCAGGAAGGTCAGGTGAAAACTTTGCTCAGGAGAGAGGATCCTCTCCCGATTTAAACCCGGGTCTCTAACGGCAATTTATGATTCACCTCACCCTACTCTAGGGGTGCAAATATAAGGTGCATATCGCCCATACTTGTGCGCGTTGTCTCTTCTTCCAGCATGTACAGGTTGTTCTCGTTCCATCACCATCGACCACCCACTTCAATGCTTCACAAACTAGCTACCTAAACTGGGCCTCACACGGATTTGCTCGCTTTCCTATGCAGCTTCCTCAGCATATAGGGCCTAATTTGCGAACCTGTGTCCAGCTCTAAAACTAGTTGTACTTTCCCAGCAGTCAATATATTCCTGGGCATATTTGCACCACCTCCCAGATAAAGCTATCTTCACTTTCATTCTTTATTCTATTTTGCAAACCTGTCGCCAGGTTTCAACTTTATTAAATCAAATACCACCACCTCCATGGCTCCATCTCTATAATGTAATAATTCAACGCGTCTCACTACTCACTTTATGACATATATAAAGGGCTTCAGAGCTCAAACTCAACCATCAAACACAACGGCCTCATCTTCGCACTCACTACTCTTCATATCATTGCTCTTTCTCAACTTGCTAGTCAAAAATGTCTTCTTGTAACATCTCCAGGATGCTGCTTCTTTCTTTATTCATCACCTCTCTTCTAGCCATCACTGCCTCAGCTGGTAATTTTTTTCAAGACTTTGACATTACATTTGGCGATCAACGCGCTAAGATACTCGAAGGAGGACAGTTTCTCACTCTCAACCTCGACAAGTATTCTGGGTCTGGTTTCAAATCCAAGAACGAGTACTTATTCGGAAGGATCGACATGCAAATCAAGCTCGTGCCTGGTAACTCGGCTGGCACTGTCACTACATACTATGTAAGTAGTACTCTAGCTTCCATTGTGATACTTGTGTGCTTCAATTAACTTTATAGATACATGCAGCTGCATAAACGCATTATTGGTTATTAACTTTGTAAACACATGGATATGTGCAGTTATCCTCTGAAGGTCCAACTCATGATGAAATCGACTTCGAGTTTTTGGGCAACTCATCTGGAGATCCCTACACTCTCCACACCAATGTGTTCAGTCAGGGCAAAGGGGACAGAGAACAACAATTCCATCTTTGGTTTGATCCCACAACGGCCTTCCACACCTACTCATTTGTCTGGAACTCCCAACGCATTATGTAAGTGACCATATTAACACTAGCTCATCTTCAATTACAAATTCTCTTGAACCATATATTAGCCTAATAATTTGTCGAAAACTTATTCTGACGCAAATTCACTTCCATTTGATCTGCAGATTCTTTGTCGACAACATTCCAATCCGAGTGTTCAACAACTTGGAATCATTTGGTGTTCCATTCCCTAAAAACCAGCCAATGAGGATTTACTCGAGTCTGTGGAATGCCGACGACTGGGCTACACAAGGCGGGCGTGTGAAGACTGACTGGACGCAAGCTCCTTTCACTGCTTCGTACCGAAACTTCAAGGCCAATGCTTGTGTTGCTGGATCCTCCTCCTCCTCCTGCGGTGTCGCCACCGTTGCATCGACTGATAAGACACAGCAGAGTGCATGGCAGACTCAAACGCTTGATGCTGCAGGGCGAAATAGGCTTCGATGGGTGCAACAAAAGTTCATGGTGTACAACTACTGCTCTGACCTCAAAAGATTCCCCCAAGGCCTTCCGGTCGAATGCAAGCGATCAAGGTTCTAAAGATATCAGAAGTCCAGAAGACAGATGATCACATATTCCTTTGTTCTCTTCATTTATGATCAAAATTCTTTTGTTCTTTGTGCAAATATAGGTCTGTAACAGCACATTAATCCGTCGACCCACGATTTTTTTTATTCTTTTAGTAATTGTAAGCTGATTAGAGATTCAGAATCAAACACTTGATTAATAAATAAATATAGAGTTCATACTTTCATATTGGGTACGTTGATATAAAATCAAATACGTACTAGATTTGCATTTGGAGAATGCAATTTGTTTAACATCAATAACTAGGTATAGCGTGCCTGACTTTAATATTTTGATATGTACTCATCTCACAGAAGTAGACAAACATAAATGCTCCTCTACTAACATTAGCACTGCCAATAATCAGATCCCAGATGCCTCAACCCAATAAAGACAAGATCATGAGATTGCATAACCAATTATTTGAAGGGACTTTTCACAAAATAGTAACAAGTACTCAACTTTTTTTTGTTTTGTTTTTGTAGATCTTTAAAAATCGAAATTTGAACTTAAGACATCATACACAATTGTGGAGAGAAATATCATTAGTCTCGGTAAATATTCAACCTTTTATGCATAAGATATATATATATATATATATAGACACACACACGGAGGCGTTCCAAAGAGGACGTCCGCACTTTAACGAAAGTGCGGACGGCGCTGCTGTAGCTCGGCTCGGGGCGCGACGGAGCGGCGGAGGTTGCCGGAAGGATGCCAGGGGTCGGGCGGAGAGGTCTGCAGTCGGTGGAGTCGCCGGCGACGTCGTTGCAGAGCTGCCCAGAAAACCTGCAGTTGCAGGTCGGGTTGCTGCCCAGAACCTGCAACTCGGACCTCCTCCGACCTCGAACGCTGCCCAGACCCGTCCGCCAAGCCTCCGGCCTCCGTCCGCCAAGCCCCGAGCCGCCGTCTCCGCGTGGAACGCCGCTGCTGCGTCGCCGTCCGCACTTTAGCAAAGTGCGGACGTCCGCTTCAGAACCGGCCTGTATATATATATATATATATATATATATATATATATGTATTAGGTTTACAATAAATTATAGGGAAATTATCAGGAACGGTCACTGAGTTTTGACATATTCGACACTTAACTCACTGCATTTTCAACAATTAATGTCACATAATTCACTCAATTTTGAAACCGTCTACCACATAACTCACTATCTTCTAACAGCGTTTATTATCCGTTAAATCACTGTTTGGGTGTTGTGTTCTCAGTTTTTTTTTGGGTTAATTTTCCGTTAAATCACTTTTTTTTTCTTCCTTCCTTTGGGTGTTGTGTCCTCAGATCTTCTTCTTTCTTTTTCCCCCTTCCTTATTCATGCTTTCTGGGTTTGGTTGTTGTGCACCAGATTACAACAGATTCATTAGACAAGTATTGTTGTGGGTGTGGGGCGAGACGGAGATTGAGCGGCTGGGGGAGGTAGGGCGGTCATGGAGAGAGAGCCGGACGGATTGAGCCGACGGGGAGAATTTGGCGAGGCTCACGTGCGGGGGAGAGGCGACTTGTGTGAAGAAACCGCCGGCAGAGGGGGTGGAGAAGCTGGAAGTGGAGGAGGAGTGGGAGGTGTAGAACCTTCCGGAGAGTGAGGATGAGTTTTAGAGAGAGAAAGTGAAGGAGTTTCAGAGAGAGAAAAGGTGGGAGGAGAGAGAGGGAAGAAGAAAAAAATGTTTAAAGAAAAAAATAAGATAAAGGTTTAAGATAGTGAAGAGACGAAAATACCCTTTAAAATATGACCATGTAGACGGTAGTGAGTTATGTGATAAACGGTTTCAAAATTGAGTGAGTTATGTGATATTGTTGAAAATACAGTGAGTTAAGTGTCGAATATGTCAAAACTCAGTGACCATTCTTAACTTTTTCCCTAAATTATATTAGGCTAGAGTATTGGGACTCGAACTAAACAATCGACCTAGCATTCTCTGCTAGGTTTTGGTAGACGGCTCAACCCTTCTACTATACCTAGTCGTCGTCTGATGGTTGCTTTGAAGTCAGTCTGCCTGCCTTTGTTTCTTGCCATCTCCTTCTGGGTAGTGCTCCCTGTCGTTGGGGAGGCTCTGGGGGTGGAGTTTGTTCGATCTGAAGGTGTGATGGGAGTCTCAGATTTCTTATGGGAGAGGAAGATGGCTGGCTGGGTGCGGGTAGGAGATATGGCGAAGGTGTCGATGACGCCAGGATCTCCATTGTTAAAGGCTCGACTCAGAGGGATTGGATTGGGCGAACTCGATCCTTGGATGATCCGTTGTTTGGTGATGGCGGCTCTTGAAGGTTGCATGGGATTTGATTTTGACGATCGGGATGGAGCTAGTGTTCGCTTGCCCCTACCATAGTTGGAATCGATTTTGCTTTACTATGGTTACTTGCGCGCTGGTTATACCAGGTGTGGCGACAACAATGGCAATTGGGGTGGATTTGGTTGTGACAACAATGGTTTTCTGACGGCGGCGGCGGCGAGGGGCACTTATGGTGCAGGTGTCAGCGACGACAAAGTTGATGGCTCTGTTGGGTTGGCTGCAATGGCAAACCCTAATTGGGGTTGGGCTTTGCTTTGGCTTTCTGTTTTGGGCTTGGGGACTAGGAGTAGTTGGGCCTCGAACTAGATGAGTTGGCTGCTTCATGGGCTTTTGTTTTGCTCTACCCCTTTGGTGTGGGGTTGGTTGGATTGGGGCTCTAGGGCCCTTAGTTCCATTTAATTTCCCCTTGGGTCGCAAGATTTAGTTGCTCGGTTGTACTTTTATTTACTCTGCTTCTGAATTTCTAGGTTTTGTTAGAATACATCGATAAAAAATCAATGACATATTTAGTTTGCCTCGATTGCTTTCTCTTAAGCTTAGTTTGACTTGACTCATTTGCGGAATGAACTCCACTGCAGACTTTACTTAGTCAATTTCATAATCAAATATGCAAAATTCTATTGAAAAAATGTTATCAAAGAAATACTTAAAAAATATATATAAAATATAATTGTGTATACAATATCAAGCATCGACTCATGTAATCTTAATATGTGTCCACTATTTAATAAGGGTCAGGATCAAGGGACACGTTTTTTGACACAATTTTTTACATCTTTAATTAGCCTTTAGATTTAATAACATCAAACGGTTCTCATAGCTCCATTAATGATGGGATCGTTGAAATATAAAATAAATTATTTTTTATTAAAATTACAAGACTAAAAAATAAAATAACTCCACCATCCCCCCCCCCCCATCTATATTTACAAAATTTTGGGTTAGATGAGATCAAGTTCGGAGGAAGCAGGGAGGAATGTTAAGAAGAATCATTGATTGATGATATAGATGGAGGAGTCAACCTCTTTGGCTCAGATATTGAGCATTGGTTTTGAACATCAGAAGCAATCTGGTTTACGGGAGCGGAGGAAAAAGAAAAAGGAAGTATAAGATGATGAAGAAGAAGCCTATTGTTTCTCTTCAATCTGCAGGACTTATATTTCAGGAAAAAAGGGTGTGGTCAATCTACTCGTCTCCATGCCATGGCCATATTTATTCACCTCTTCAACTCTATTATTTTATCTCCTTTTTTCAGAACACCAATCTAATTTTGAGCTTAATTAATTACAACTGCAATTCTCTCTTCTCCTTGGTATTTTCATGGTTGATAAGACTATAGTAATTTAGGATAGGCTAGTAGGTATCGGGGTTGTGTGGTTTTATGTTTATTTATTTTTATGATTCTTGATTTTTGTATTTTAGGAAAGATTATGTATTTATATTTTTTACATTATTGCCACATCATTTATTGGAGCTATAAGAACCATTGGATGTAGTGAGATCTAAAGGCTAAAAAAGAATGTGAAAAATTGTGTCAAAAAACGTGTCCCTTGATCCTGACCCATTCAATAAATTGAGCTTGTAATAAACTCAAATCAGTCACTTATATAATACGAATATTACTAAACTTAAGCTTGACTTATTTGTTCCATGAACGTAGCAATTTATTTGAGCAATTCGGTTAATCAAGCTTCACGAGTTATATCGGGCCGACTCACCTATTCATCCACTAATTAGTTATATCAAGGAAAAATACAAAATAAAGATGTGGCCCTGGGTTCCCCCAGACTCTTGGGCTTTATCGCTAACCAAATCACAACGTTGAAGATCCATAAGAATGCACATCCCTAAAATAACAAGAGACTTAAAATAGGAAGAGCATGCTACTTGGAAATGCAGTCAACCTCATCACCTCCGCTGCCCAAATGCCCTTACGCTCTCCCCAACCCTTCTCATCACTTCTTCCACCACCCCCACCACCCTTCCAAAAACCCTAACACCCTCTCCCTTCCCCAAAAGCCCCAAACCCACTTCACCGCCCACTGTGCCCTTTCCATATCCCACACCAACAGTTGCAGCAGAGACCACCCAGTAAACCAGAACCACAAACGCAGCCACCGGAGCACCGATTCCGATTCCGATTCCGATTCCGACCCATATCACTACGACGCACTCTTCCTCCAATTCAACTCCCCCGGCGACACCGACACCAGCACCAGCAACGACGAAGGCCCGGAAAGCCCATTTGAAGATCAAAGCGAAGTTCACAGGGGAGTTTCGTCGAACATGTGGTGGGCAGACTTGAAAGCCGCATTGGGGCAGAGACTGAACTTTGGGGCCATAGTGTTTTCGGCTAGGGTGCTCGTCAAAGACCAGCACTTGGCTCTGCCTCACGTTTCGGTGCCTGATATAAGGCACATTGATTGGGTTGAGCTTCACAGGAGGGGTTTCAAGGGCGTTGTGTTTGATAAGGACAACACTCTCACTGTGCCTTACTCTTTGACGCTTTGGGGTCCTCTTGGGTCGTCATTGGAGCAATGTAAATCAGTTTTCGGGCCAGATATTGCGGTCTTCAGTAACTCCGCTGGTAAATTTTGGCAGCATTTGATAAAGTTTTTGTTTTTACTGCTGGGTTTGTTTGTTTTTGTTTTGTTTTGTTGATGTGGTATTGGTTTGATTGTTAGGGCTGAATGAATATGACCATGATGGTTCGAAAGCTAGGGAGCTTGAAGGGGCTATCGGAATTAAAGTCATAAGGCATAGTAAGTGCTTGTTTGTCCAATTTGAGCATAAGTTTTGCTCCAAAGTTTCTAACTTGTCACATTATGTATGCGAAGCACTGTGTTATAGACACTAGGTTTTGCTTAGTTGCGAATTTTATTAGGGGTTGCAGAGTTTATATGGTGATTGATAGTGGGTTATGCTGTAGGATTGAAGAAACCAGCTGGGACAGCTGAAGAGATCGAGAAGCATTTTGGTTGTCAGTCGTCGCATCTTATTATGGTAAGACAAGAATTCATAGACCTGGTGAATTGTTTGTTTTGATCGTTGTCTGGATTACTGAATGCTGATGGCCCATTTTTATTTTTGGGTAGGTGGGTGATCGACCCTTGACTGATATTGTCTATGGGAATCAAAATGGCTTTCTAACTATCTTAACTGGACCTTTGAGTCTTGCTGAGGAGCCATTCATTGTTAGGCAGGTTGGTTTTCTTTCATATACTGATTTTCTTTCATGCACTATTAGAGATTGCTAGGCCATTTTCTTCCAAATAACATGCAAAATCTTGTAAGAATCTGATTAGGCTGTTAGTGCTAATGGTTCATCTTTACCCAAATTGGTGAAAATCAATCCAAAAAAACTTCATTCGCCAAATGCCTAGTTTTTGTGTCAATAATTGTAGCTGTCCCATGTTTTCATGGTTTTATCCTTGTGGTTTAGGAAAGTCCAGATTCTTCTCATACTGTCTTGTAGAGCAAAGGTGGAAAAACCAAAGTTTTGGCAAACTGAGAATAAAGGAGAGAAGGAGGGGAAACCAAACTAAGAATCAAATGAAAAACCCCGAATGAAAGAGTAAAGAGGAAATAGAGTAGGCTTTGAGCTTATAGAATGATTCCCCCTTTTACACATATGACCATTTTGAGTGTTCAGCTCCGCATAAGTACACCCAAAGAATCTAAGTAGAGGGATTTAAACTGATATCTTTGTTTCCCGAGATGCATTCCATCCTTCTGCCCCTTCCATTTCAAGCTCTTAATCAACTACAAACTTAAAATGCAACCAAACAAGTTTTAACTCTCAATCATGTGCAACCCCTCGCAAAATGATTTAAAATTTCAAACAATGAGCACCATCTTAGTAAAAGAGTTATGCTCTTGAGCTTCTTGCATTAGGTATTGGCAACCTGGGAAAGGATGTTAGAAAAGAATGAATGGATTTTTAGTAGTTACACATCGTTATGAAGATATTCTGGGAGTTACCTGTAATATATGCCTTTTATTTTGCAGTTAAAGTTCCAGATTTGCTCTATTTCTCTCTAATACTTTACTGGCGGTAATTGCAGGTGAGGAAACTAGAAACAGCCCTTGTGAATAGTTGGTCTAGGAAGGGGTTAAAACCCATGAGTCATAGGTTGTTGCCAGATGGCATGCAGTGTGTGAAACATCCACCACCTCTGTAAGAACTACTGTTGAATGTTAATTTATTCAGGAACAAAAATTCTTGTAGGTAGCTGTGCCAATGGTTTTATTGGTTTTGCATTTTATAGTTCAAAGCGATGAGAGAAATTTTACTTTGTTCCTTGGTAATCAAGTAAATTCACACAATTTGGCTTCTTAGAAGGTGGAGAAAAAAAAAAAGACAACAAGAAATAGAGGGAAGACAAAACAATAAAGGTTATACATAGTGCATGCAGCCCATTTCAAACTTTACTAGATGATTATCATCTTTGTTATAGAAATATAGAGTTTGATTCATGACATGTTAACTGACATGTATATGTTTAAAGGCCAAACCATTTACATTAGCTATGGAGCCATGCCAAAGAAATGACAACCCTTACTGCATGGAATCAGTTTAGTAGAGGGATTCCATCAAAAACCTGTACTGCTGAGATACATTTCAACATGGAATTTTTTTATGGCAGAGGGAATCGCATTATACTAGTAAAAAAGAATAATGTTACTATCGGCCCAAATTTTTTTTTTTGTTGATCATGTGGATTCTTATGATGACTGATAGACGAAGACAACAAAAATGACCCTTTAAACTTGATTATGACGTGAGAATTAGCGTTCTTCAACCTCTTAAGCAGTGATAACTGATAAGGCACATAACAAGTAATTGATATTGATGAACAAGGACCCTTAAGAAAATGGTTACGTTAGAGAAGATAAGGTGCAATTGTGGCATGGATAGGGATTTGCACAATATCATCCATTGAGTAAAGCTTCACGTAGAGCAGAAACAAAAAGGATGGAATGAGGGTTACCAAAGACCGATGGATGAGTGGCAATAGGGTCATTCCTCAAATATATATGGCGTCAGTATGAATGGTTAATATTGAAAATTTTCCTCTACTTAAATCCGTACTGTGTGTCTTTACATCCATCCTCTAGTGTATCCATCTTTTCGTTGCAGCTAAAGATCCTCAGAGCTTTAAATCATGGTGTATTTGGGAGATAAACTACTCTATCATAATATTGTTCCATGTCGAGGGTTATTCATCCTTGTTGTCATGTCCCTTGTCTCAATTTTTTGTTTCAAAGTTGCAATTTCTGTATCTTTTACAGCTCCATCATCAGTATCAACAGAGGGACTAGAAGCAGAGGGTATCCTTAAATGGAGGCATAGCCTTGACAACCAAAACCAAACTCTTATGTCTTCGTGGGTTGGAAATAGTCCTTGCAACTGGACTGGAATTGCTTGCAATGAATGCAGAAGCATCACTAACATTAGCCTTTCTCGCACTGGCTTGAGAGGTACTCTCTATGCTTTCAGCTTTTCATCCTTCCCTTCTCTCCTAAGCCTTAATCTCAGCCAAAACTTGTTATATGGAAACATTCCTTCAAGCTTAAGTAACCTTTCTAAGCTCATCTACCTTGATTTGGCTACAAATCAACTCTTTGGAAGAATCCCATCAGAGATAGGGCTTCTGACAAGTCTTAACGTACTAAATCTGGATGAGAATCACATGAATGAATCAATTCCGAATGAAATAGGATCACTGAGGTCACTCAAAGTGCTGCGTTTGGGTGAAAGCAGCCTGACAGGTCCAATCCCTGCCTCCATATGGAGCTTGGGCAACTTGACCTTCCTATTTCTGGGGAGTAATCAACTTTCTGGAACCGTCCCTCAAGAAGTCCTTGATCAGCTCCACTTGCAATTTAACAACCTAACTGGTCCAATTCCGGCATCCATAGGAAACCTGGCCAATTTGACTGTTTTGGCACTTCTGAATAATACATTTTATGGATCCATCCCTTCATCTTTAGGAAACTTGACCAAGCTCACCTGGTTAGATATCCAGCAAAATCAATTGAGTGGCCTCATCCCACCAGAATTAGGCAAGCTCACATTGCTATTCAAGTTAGGGCTGTTTTTAAACAATCTCAATGGCTCTATTCCTGGAGAGCTAAACAACCTTACAAACTTGCAAAATTTAGGGGTATCTAGCAACATGTTATCAGGCTATCTTCCTCAGGAAATTTGCAATGGTGGATTACTTGTAAATTTTACAGCAAATGACAATTATTTCATTGGCTCCATCCTGAAAAGTTTCAGGAACTGTTCCAGCTTATACAGAGTGAGGCTTGATAGAAATAGGTTAACAGGAAATATATCAAAAGATCTTGGAGTTTATCCACACGAACTATATTGATTTGACTATTTGAGCTATAACAATTTCTATGGGGAAATTTCTCATAAGCGGGTGCAGTGCCAAAGTCTGCCAAGCTTGAAAATCTCTGATAACAGGATTTCCGGAGGAATTCCTCCACAGCTTGGGGAACTTCTTCCTCTTCGAGTACTTGACCTCTCCTCGAATTATGTAGTTGGGAATGTTCCAAAAGAACTGGGGTGATTAGTATCACTGTTCACTTTCAATCTGGGTGGTAATAAACTTTCAGTAAGTACTCCTATGAAAATTGGCAGACTTTCCAATGTTGAACATCTTAACTTAGCAGCAAACAATCTCACAGGATCAACTCCTGAGCAATTCAATGGGTGCTCAAAGTTATTGAACTTGAATTTGAGCACCAATGGATTCACAGAGAATTTGCCTTCAGAGATGGCCAGCTTACAGTATCTTCAGGTTCTCGATCTTAGTCATAATCTACTGAGAGGAGAGATACAACCACAGTTTGCACAAATGGAAAACTTGGAAGCATGCATGGAATCTCTCTCACAATGAGCTCTCTGGTTCCTTGCCATCCACTTTTCCTGATATGCTGAGTTTAACCGCTGTTGCCATTTCCTACAATCAATTGGAGGGTCCTCTTCCCAATAACAAAGCATTCACTGAGGCTCCGGTTGAAGCTTTAGAGAATAACAAAGGCTTGTGTGGTAATGCTACAGGTCTGAAGACATGCTCATCTACAATAAGGAAGGGGGAAAAGCATAATGTTTAACGTCATTTTGATCACAATCCCCATTTTTGGAACACTGTTTCTTCTATTCATGGTAGTTGGCATTCTCTACACTCGTTGCCGTCACCGGACTGTAAGCGAAAAACAGAAAATGCCAGAAGAAGTTAAAACTGAGAATCTCTTTTCGATATGGAGCTATGATGGGAAATTGGTATATGAGGACATCATTGAATATACAGAGGAATTTGACTCTCAACATTGTGTAGGTGCAGGGGGGCATGCAAGTGTATATAAAGCTGAGCTGCAAACAGGGCAGATTGTTGCAGTGAAGAAAATTCACACGGTAAAAATTGGTAGTGGGGTAGCAAATCTCAAGGCGTTCGAGACTGAGATCCATGCACTCTCAGAATCATTGAAATATTGTGAAACTCTATGGTTTTCGCACACATCCACGCCACTCATTCTTGGCTTACCAGTTTCTCGAAGGGGGAAGCTTAGAAAAGCTACTACACAATGGCAGAGAAATAGTTATGTTTGAATGGATTGCAAGGGTAAACCTTGTCAAGAGTGTGGCAGATGCTTTAACCTATATGCACCATGATTGCTCGCCTCCCATTGTTCATCGAGACATATCAAGCAAGAACATCTTGCTGGATTTAGAATACAAGCTTACATATCTGATTTTGGCACAGCTAGAATTTTGAACCCCAACTCTTCCAATTGGACTTCATTTGCAGGCACATTTGGATACACTGCTCCAGTTAACTATGTACAATTCGTTTCTTAATTTTCTCATTCCATATTACTGATAGAACATATGAAACTACCTTCCTACACAAAGTGATATGTTATATTGTAGACCATCAATCTAATCTATACCATTAATAGTGTTCTTGCTCAATATGTGATCAAAATTCACAGTCTAGCAAACTAAACGAGGAACCACTTTGACCTTGCAGAGTTTGCATACACAATGGAAGTGAATGAGAAATGTGATGTCTATAGTTTTGGAGTGTTAACTCTAGAAGTGATCATGGAAAAGCATCCGGGGGACCTCATGATCTCAGTTCTCTCATCCTCATTATCGACATCAAGTACTGTGCTTGATACACAGATGAGGGACATTTTGGATCAACGCCTTCAGCTCCTGGAGGTCAAATTGCAGAGAAACTGGTGTTTATTGTGAAGCTTGCATTTTCATGCTTGCAAACCAATCCGCATTTTCATGCTTGCAAACCAACCATGAAGCAGGTTTCCCAGGAGCTATCAAATCAAAGGCCATCTTTACTACCTTTCGGCATTGACAAGATTACCTTGTCACAGCTGCTTGACAATGCTTGTGTTCCTGGACATCAATCTGCATCCGTCTTTCCCTCTGAAATTGTGTGAGAATCATTCCTTATTTCATCTTATTACTGTTTTTGTTTGGTTTATAGACCAAACTTGACCTAGCTAATGTACTAAAGAAAATCTGTGTGGATGAAGTTGGGTTTCAGGTCTGTTTCTTGCTCTTAGTGTATAAAAAATTTTCAATTTTCAATTTCGCTCCTAAAATTTCAGAACTTTGAAATACCATTCCGAAATTGGAACTTTTGTTGAAGGAATATCGATTTAGTGTGCCTTATCAAACTAGGAGTAGCAATAGGAGAGAAGGTTCTAGATTTCCCAATCCTACACGGATTGGTATTCCTTGTAATATTAGAACTAGTACTTTGTAATCCTTATATATAGGGCTCCTATTCTCAATAATATGACACACAATTCTCTCTACAATATCTCTCGAATCTCTTTTTCCTTAAACACGTTATCAGCACGACTCTAACCACAAAATAGAAAACCAAAACTCATTCACAAAGCAGCCCCTAGCCCGAGCTAGCCGAGCCTTCGCTGCAGCCGGCGCGCCCGTGCGTTTGCAACCTTACACAGCAGCCCCTGCTGCCCCCTCCCTGCAGCACTGCGTTCCAACCTGCTGCCACCAAAGCATCCCTGCTGCGCAAACAAGCCAACGCACACCACTGCATCTTTTTCCCGTTCCTGTGCACATCCGTCTACTTGCAAGCCTCGAAACGTCTAGTTCGGAAGCTCAGATAGAAAAACTTTCTTCATAAAAGTTGTTCGTCTCTGTCTCTTCCATCTAACCTCCGAATTTCAGCCTTATCGGAGTTATATTGAGATCTGTAAACCAATCAAAGTACAAGCTGTTCAGAACAGAATCTGCTCCGAATTTTCAACAAGTAAGTTTTTAAATTAAAGTTCCTGTTTTCGAATTTTAATTCCTCCTTCTTTTTCTTCGGGGACTTGCAACCTCCCTTCTTCTACATCCCACCTTTCTTATAACGTGGGTTCGATTCTTGAAAAGCGGAATCGTGGGGATTCACGCAATTAACGAACTAAGAGCGTTCGTAAGACTTCGGACTAAGAGCGTCCGTAAGCATCGATTTATGACCATATAAACATCATTTTTTCGGTCTAATCCAATTATTCTTGGAAATCGATTTCTTGGTAGCATAGCTCGGAAATCTTATTATTTATTAGTTGTCGTGGAAGTTTTAACTCCGAAACTAATATATTTCTTCTTCTTGATTTCAGGATGTCGAAGCCAAAGCTTGACTTTCCTATCCTTGACTCAACTGGCTCGGAATATCATAGTTGGGTCACGGATGTTGAGAACCACCTCACTTCAAAAGGGATCCTACCCGTAATTCAAGCACCAAATCCCGACCTCTTATTTGAGCGTACGGCTACAAATAATGCCACCGCTCTCATCTTGATGAGACTCCACATGGATAAATCGCTCCGATTGGAGTACATGGCAATCAAGGATGCTAGGGAATTATGGGTTGCGCTAGAAGAGCGATTTGGTAATGTTCAGGATACCCTCCTCCCCGACTTGAAAGTTCAATGGGGCAATCTACGATTCGCCGACTTCAAGTCTGTAGCTGAATATAATTCAGAAGTTCTACGCCTCAAAACCATGTTGGGGTTCTGTGGACAACCTGTCACAGAGCAAGAACTAATTTAGAAAACTCTCTCCACCTTCCCCGTCTCAGCTATTTTGCTATCAAAGCAATATCAAACAGAATTCAACACTGGACGGATCACGAGGTTTCATCAGCTAATTAATATCATGTCTGTAGCTGAAAAACATGATAATATCCTCGTGAAGAATTATAATTCAAGGCCTATAGGAACTAAGAGTGTTCAAGAGGCGAATTATAATCATGCACCCAAAGGAGGGCGCAAGGAGTGGAACCCTAAAAATAAGGGACACAATGGACGTTTCGGTCCATATAACCGCCCTACAAAGGAAGGTAATCGTCAGAATGAAGGACGAACACGTGGCAATACATGGCAACGTGGGAGAGGAGGCCGTGGGGCTCCAGGACGTGGAGGAGCCACCCAAGGCCGTGGGAATGGCGCCAATTCTTCTAGGGGACGCCACCCAAGTGCAAATAATGCACCTCAATTAAGGGGAGGAAATCACAATGACATGTGTCATCGATGTGGATCAAGTGAACATTGGTTCAAGCAATGCAATGCAAACAAGCAATTAGCTGCGCCTTACAAGGCATATAGAGACTTTAGAGAGCATGAAGCCTATCTTGCAGAAGCAGAAGAAGATGGTGATGATGCCAATGTCAATCTCACCATAGCGGACTTCAAATCTGACAAAGAATTGCACAAAGATGCTGCAGATTTTGATTAGTATAGTCCTTAGTTTTACTTCCAAGAATTATGTAATGGCAATATGCCTTAGTCAATAAATGACATTTTGTATTAATTGTATCTTATGTGTCGCATCGAATTAAGTATGATGTCTAGGACGGTAATTGAGATTAGTGGTACTTAAGAGAGCTTCGCTCCACCTACATCTCTCTTTACTTTCCTGGTCATATTTGATTGGAGTTACCAAACGGATAGAGTGACTACGATTCGTCTACGATTTGATTTTATGTTGGATTAGATTTTGGTCAAGAAACTTTGATGTAATCATTGGCTATTATTAATAAAGTATCGATTTATTTTAATTCAATGTCTTGGACATATTTTAATTCCGAACTTTATTATTTTTCAGTATGTTTCCCGAAGAGCTAGAATGCCTCGTGGATAGTGCTACTGCACATACCATCCTTCGAAATAGACAATTATTTCTATGGATGACGCCATCTTGATCTTCCGTGACTACGATGGCTGGATCATCTCAATTGATTCATGGTAGAGGACCAGTCCAATTTATGTTGCCAAATGGCACAATTTTAAATGTCACCGAAGCTCTTTATGCTCCTAGGGCAGGAAGAACCCTATTGAGTTTTAAAGATATAAGAGCCAATGGTTTTCATGCGGAAACGCATTGTGAGAATGGACAAGAGTTCCTTTGCATCACCTCTAATGACTACGGACATAAAAGAGTCTTAGAGAAACTTATGTGTCGATCTAGTGGGTTGTATGCAACCACTATACGCATAATTGAATCCAATCATGTTATGAGAGATGATTTATGGGATTTTGACACATATAGGCTTTGGCACGACTGTTTGGGACATCCAGGTCGTGATATGATGATCCGTATATTAAAGACTTCACACGGACATCCATTTTTCATAACGAAAATAAGTAAAACTCAACATTTGGATTAAGGAGGAGCACCTGCGCCTCACGGTGCCTTTCCCCTTCAAGTTCAGCCATCACAAGCCGACGCCGCCATCCCCCTGCTGCCCAAGGGTGGCTTTAACGCCACCTCTACTCCCCTGACTCCAATTTCTATTTCTCAAGTCCATTGTGACTTCGTGGCTCAACCAGAATCCTCATTGGTTGTTTCTAAAGCCCATTATTCGTTCTGCAAAGCCTGCTCTTTAGCAAAATTAGGATCGAGACCATCCTATGCAAAGGACACTAAAGAAAATATACCATTCTTGCAAAGAATCCAAGGTGATATTTGTGGACCTATTCAACCACCATGCGGACCATTTAGATATTTTATGGTGTTGGTTGATGCATCGACACGCTGGTCACATGTCATGCTGTTGTCCACTAGGAACGATGCATTTGCTAAACTCCTAGCACAGATTATTAAGTTGAGGGCTCACCACCCTGATCATCCTATTAAGTCTATAAGATTAGACAATGCTGGAGAGTTTACATCAAAAACTTTTGATGATTATTGCATGTCCATTGGGATTGAGGTTGAACATCCAGTTCCTCATGTTCACACCCAAAATGGTCTCGCAGAAGCCGCCATTAAACGACTACAAATGGTCGCTAGGGCATTGGTAATGCGCACCAATCTCCCTATTTCTGCTTGGGGCTATGCAATTTTGCATGCAGCTGTGCTTATTCTTCTGAGGCCCACTGCTACTCAACCCTTTTCTGCGTCCTAGATGGTGACTGGATATGAGCCTAATGTCTCACACTTACGCATATTTGGGTGTGCAGTATATGTGCCTATTGCGCCGCCACAGCGCACCAAAATGGGTCCTCAACGACGATTAGGCATTTATGTTGGATATGATTCTCCAACCATTGTCCGCTATTTAGAACCCTTGACAGGCGATCTCTTTACCGCAAGATTTGCGGATTGTCACTTCGATGAGACAGTTTTCCCGTCGTTATGGGGAGATAAGAACATAAATGTTCAACAGGAACGACAGGAATTGTCGTGGTCTGTCCCCACTCTGTCTCATCTTGATCCCCGAACCGCACAGTCCGAAATTGAAGTGCGGAGAATTCTCGATCTTTAGAAAGTAGCAGAATCGATGTCTGATGCGTTTTCTGATATCTCTAAAGTGACGAGATCACACATACCTGCTGCAAATGTGCCTGCAAGGATTGATGTCCCTAAAATTAGAGGACATGACGCCACCTCAAGGGCACTTGAGCATGGCGCCAACGTCCACAGTGGTAGTGACGTTGTGGCTAGGCCCACGGCTCCTGCCAGGAAGCGCGGGAGGCCAATAGGTTCAATGGATTCTCGCCCAAGAAAGAAAGCGAGTTTGGCACAAAATAATCCATTAATCATCGATGTAAATAATCATCTCATGAGAACATTCCGGATTATGGTTATGTCCAAGAGACATCATTGGGGGACGCTCCAATGTCAGAACCAACTCCAGAGAATAGAGAGATCTCCATGAATTACACTAGTGTACATGAGATGATGGATAGAAATTCTATGGCAATTGATGATGCGTTTGCATATCATGTTGCAAAAGGAATCATAGAATATGATGATATCGAACCTCGCTCTATCGAAGAATGTCAATGAAGAGCGGATTGGCCTAAATGGAAAGATGCGATCCAGGCTGAATTGGATTCACTAGCAAAGAGACAGGTATTTGGGCCTATAACGCAGACACCCCCAAATGTAAAACCTGTTGGCCATAAATGGGTCTTTGTTAGAAAGCGTAATGAGAAAAATGAGGTGGTTAGATATAAAGCCCGCCTCGTGGCGCAAGGTTTCTCACAACGCCCTGGAATTGACTACGAGGAAACATATTCTCCCGTAATGGACGTTATAACGTTCCGCTACCTTGTAAGTTTGATAGTTTCCGAAAAACTCGACATGCAGCTTATGGATGTGGTTACAGCATATCTCTATGGGGATCTAGATTCAGAGATATATATGAAGGTTCCAAGTGGACTTCAATTACCCAAATCAAGTGGCTCTAAACCACGGAGCGCGTTTTCAATAAGATTAAAACGCTCACTATATGGATTAAAACAATCCAGACGGATGTGGTATAACCGTCTAAGTGACTACTTGATTAGGAAGGGATATATTAATAATGAAATATGCCCATGCGTGTTCATTAAAAGAATAAGTTCCGGATTTGCAATCGTAGCAGTTTATGTCGATGACATGAACCTAATTGGAACTCTAGATGAGTTGAAGGCAACTGCTAAATACTTGAAATCCGAATTTGAGATGAAAGATCTTGGGAAAACACGGTTTTGTCTCGGTTTAGAACTTGAGCACCGTAGTGATGGCATTTTGATCCATCAGTCTGCATATACTCAGAAAATATTAAGGCGCTTTAATGAAGATAAAGCAAAGCCTGTGAGTACTCCGATGATCGGTCGTAGTCTTGAACCAGGAAAAGATCCGTTTCGTCCAAAGGATGAGGACGAAGAGCTATTAGAGGCAGAAGTGCCCTATTTAAGTGCAATAGGCGCATTATTTTACTTAGCTCAATGCACAAGACCAGATATCTCATTCGCAGTGAACTTGTTAGCTAGACATAGCTCTGCGCCAACACGTCGCCATTGGATTGGTGTAAAGACAATCTTTCGATACCTAAGAGGTACGATTGATATGGGCCTATTTTATCCCTACAGAGAGAAGATGAATGACGGAAGAATGGGATCGGACCCCATTAGGCATGGAGCCACCGTCCACCATGACAAGGTGGCCGACCATGTTGCCGCCAACACCGTCACCACCACAAGGGGTGGCCGGCCTCACCCTATCCCCCTTCATCAAAACGACAATGATGTCTTGATGGGTTTTGCTGATGCAGGGTACCTCTCTGACCCTCACAAAGGTCGCTCCCAAACGGGTTATGTTTTTACCATGGGAAGCACTGCGATATCTTGGAGGTCTACGAAACAGACCCTTGTTGCTACTTCCTCAAATCATGCAGAGATTATTGCTCTACATGAAGCCGTGCGTGAATGCATATGGCTAAGGTCTGTAATTAGACATATTCAAGGAAGTTGTGGTTTGAAGTCTACCACAGATGAACCTACATGCATTTATGAGGATAATGCAGCTTGTATTGAGCAAATGAAGTTAGGTTTCATCAAGGGTGACAACACCAAGCATATCTCGCCTAAATTCTTTTATAATCAGCAACAACAAGCACTTCTAAAGATTGAAGTGAATCAAATCCAGTCAGAGGATAATGTAGCGGACTTATTCACTAAGTCGTTACCTAAATCCACCTTCGAGAAACATGTAAGGAGCATCGGATTGAGAAAGTTATCTGAACTCCCACGATTGTAGCAATCAGGGGGAGATATCGACATCAGGGGGAGTTATGATGTCTACATGTTCGATCTCGAAGAGTGAAGGACGTGTTGTGCTCTTTTTGTCCTTCGACCAGGGTTATTTTTGTCCCACAGGGTTTTTGTTACCTGGCAAGGTTTTTAACGAGGAAACGGATGAAGCGTCACCACCAAGTTTGAGCGGCACAAGAGGGAGTGTTGAAGGAATATCGATTTAGTGTGCCTTATCAAACTAGGAGTAGCAATAGGAGAGAAGGTTCTAGATTTCCCAATCCTACACGGATTGGTATTCCTTGTAATATTAGAACTAGTACTTTGTAATCCCTATATATAGGACTCCTATTCTCAATAATATGACACACAATTCTCTCTACAATTTCTCTCGAATCTCTTTTTCCTTAAACAACTTTTAAATTTTCAACGATCATTGGAAAATTTCTGAAATTTATTCCAGTATAGATTCGGATTTCCAGTACTTTAATCATATAATGTCAAAAATGCATAAAAAACATCATCAAGTCACTGAAACTAGAGGAAGATATCTCTCAGGAAGGTATACAAAGATATGAAGCAATAGTTTGCAAGAATGACCTTGGGTATTCTTGCTTGACCATCTAATCGACCAAGAAAGCTTATGTATATAGGAATAGATAAATTTTAAAGAAGGATGAACTTGTTTGTCTAATTGTTAGGCTTAAAGGATCTTCCGGGATACCAGGGCCTCCATTTCCACTAAGAAAATTGGATCATAATGCTAGGAAGAGATGGTACGCAAGAATAGGAAACACCGAGGTTGTTATTTGTTGCAAACAGATCTGTAATACAGATGACACATGAAAGTTAATGAAAAACTGTAGCCTGTAGGGTTCTCACAGTAGTTGCATATGTGCACAGTAGTAGTCTCAACATGATCACCCTTGTTTACATAATCCAAATAGCCATTTCAGTAAATCCCTAGCCTTGATATATCAAACTGGCTACTTAGTACCGCTGTAAGAAACCCTCTTATCAAGCAAAGTCTACTCAAATCAGATGAACAGCTTGCTTCAGTGTATATTTCATGCCCTTCATAAGGAACTTGAGCAACAATCCACTCGAGAATTAATTAGCATCCAAACTACGTACTCAGGTGGATGAGATGTACCATCAATCATAAACAAACAATCCCTCCATGACCGAGACCCACTTGGAAAGCTGCACAAGGATTCACACCAGCAGCCACAAAACAATGGATAATGCTTAAAATGAGTCGATGACAGCACCCTCATCTCCAAAACATTCAAATGACCATCCTCAGAACCATTGAGTTTAGGAGCGTCGAAGCAAATAATACAGACACGACAAAGCTTCATGAATATTACTAGGAAAATCAGGTCTTTGTTGTTCACTTCAATTGCAGGCCACAAATAGAGAAAACAAAACTTCATATAGTTCCTTGCTAAACTTCATAGATATACATATTGAAGAAGAGTATAAGGCATAAGGTCAAAATCTGCACTGTAGATGAGAACAGAAACATCTTACAGAAGAACGACTTTGAGAACTGATCAAGGCACAAGGACTCCTTTAGAAAAACAAAACTTAAATAGAATAATTTGAGGGGATTTTATTGGGAAATCACCCCTCCATATATCCAATACAGAATCAGTTAACCTCTCAAATAAATCAGTATTATTCATGAACCACAAACAACTATATTACTTATTTATAAATAGAATCCTGCTACAAGTGATGATTAGCCAACATACATATATCAATACTGATTTTACTTCATAGATAAAAAAGCTGCCTAAGTTTGTGTTCCAAATGATAATTAGCTGACACACACATGTTTGTGCTAGAAATTATGATTCAACAAATCAAGCAGCTTGACATTTTTTGGTAGCCAACCACGACCGATATTCAGCAGCACACTCCAACAGACTCTTTTGCTTTTGTAATAAGTGCTTTTTTGGGCACTCTGCAGACCAGTGGCGTACGCCCTCACAAATACCACAGACCTTGACAATAGCACGTCCTTTCCACCTCCTATCAGGGTGGTCACCCCACACTTTACATTGTGTACCAACTATATCAGAGTGGCCACCCCTCAGATTACAGTGCACACAAACCATATAATAACCTTTGCCAAGAGTTACTTCCATTGGGTTTGGGATACGAACCAGGTATGGGCATTCATCCGTCCAGTGTTCCTTGTCCTTCAAACAAACATCACACATCTCAAATTCTTCTTCTTCTTCTTCTTCTTCTTCTTCTTCTGCTTCTTCTTCATCATCATCATCATCATCTTCTTCTTCCTCTTCCTCTTCCTCCTCCTCTTCCTCCTCCTCTACTTCAAGTTGAGACAGAGAGTCTTCAGCAGCTTTGTTTTTTCCTGTTTGTCAGTTTACCAACAAGAAAAAACATAAGAAACAACTACTGTGGCAACAAATTTAAATTCGCGTTATAATAGTTCTGCCAGTAATAACATATTAGCAACGAAAAGGCCGGTTTTCATATATCATTAAAATACAGCAAACAGAAAAGTAGTTCAAGTTATGGTATGCCATCTTTCTACAAACTATACAATTCAACCATAGCTTATACCAAACAAAACAAAACAGAAAAAGGAATCTTTAGCAGAAATTGAGTTTCAACTTTCACAGACGGTACATGTATTCCGAAAAATAAGAAAGCCAAGACTTGTAGTCGATTACAAAACTTTAACCTTGATATTTCTGGGAAAATATTTTCAAATCAAACAAAATAACTAACACAAACAAATTTCTATTACATAAACAGATGCAATGTAATGGAAGGCGCATCTCAAGGTTCAGCTAATTAAGCATGTCTTGCTATACAAGATACAGAGTTAACCTTGAGCTAATTACGTAACAAATTTCCAAAAGCAAAAGCATACCATCAGTCTGGATCTTGTCGTCCGCCTCCGGCGGGACCTGGTTCGGGTTCGGGTTCGGATCCTTGGAGAATTCTGATTCGACAAGAGTCATGGCGTCCTCTGGGTGTGGATGAAAGAGTAAAACAGAATTGCAGAGATGGCCGTAAATTGTGTGTAAATTAGGGTCTCCTTTCTTTTATATGCTCGTCGCACCATGAACGATTATTTTTCTTTTTTTCTTTTCTTTTCGTCCCAATATACGTGGCATAGCTCTAATGGTTGTAATTTTATCTTTTATCTTTCTTTCGCAAATTATCTCTCCCCACTTCCTTTTACTAAATTGTAATTTAGGGCTGGGTTGGGCTGGGCTTGGGCTTTGGGCCCAAACTATTTGTTTACGTTAGTTGGAGATGGCTTTAGGCCAGCAATAAGTCTCTATCAATATGTGTCAGGGGGTATCCCTAATGAGATGGCGAGTTCATTACTTCGTCAAATTGTTGCAACTTCCTAGCGGTAAGATGAAATAAAGTGTTGCTGGATTTGTTTCCGTGCGGCAACATAGTAGGATAATCTGTGCTATTTGTAATGATGCTTCTTCGTAGTAAAGTAATATTTTTGTTATGTCACCGCTTTGTTAAAGCAAATGGAGCCAGTTGTACACTATTTGCTAATTAGTGCTTGTTAGAATACATAGATTTAGTGGAGACTCCTGTTATTATTTCATAATGTTCTCTTGATGCTTATTGTAATCTGGGCTTCAGGCTCTACGTTCTCCTTTGTACTCTGCAGTTTCATTAATTAAGACTTGAGGGCAGCCGCAACAGCATCATTTAAAAAAAAATTTAATAAAATAATAATAATAAAATAAAAAAGAAACACTTTTTTTTAAAGGATATTGATTTCATTAGATTCAATAGCCATTATCAATGAGTAGATTCTACTATGTACTTGAATAGGAACAAACAAGAATCTCGAACTCTATCAAGCAAATGCAAACTCCTTGCAAGTCTATTTTGCAGTTGATAGGAATTTTCCATTGTTTCAGAAATTTTGTATTTCGATTAGTAACGATCCGACCATTGGATAATCAGTGATCTTTTCGTAAATTGTTCAAATTATTAAATCGACGAAACTATTGAAGTTTGAGCCAACTCCTACATGAGATCAGATTTTCAGGAATTTACGACGAACAAATAAAAAGGGGTTTCAAGGTTATAGTTTATTCCCAAATGTTAGTTAAGTGTTAGTTTTTTGAGAGAAATGGATAATTTCATTAATTTATCCATGGTCAGAAGGCACATACATCATTTGCTGTCTCATACCAAATAAATCTGGATGGTCTAAGCTACCAAATACATGACAGGTAACCGTCACTGTTGAACAAAATAAGCACAACTTTTGACCTAGCCAATAAAGACAAATCAAACACTACCTAAATCCTTGCTAGAGTAGCTCTAATCGCCTAAAGACCTCAATTGGTGTACAATTAGAGCAACTAAACTTAAACAGTGACAGACTTGAAGCTTCAACTGCTAGGTACCGAATAAAGGAAGCCTAGAGCTTACCTTTGCCCTTCTCTATAGGGCTAAACTCTTGAACAATTTCAATAGTAGGGTAAGTAAGACACAGAGAAGTCCTACTCACCATCTTTTGAGGACGAGGCTTCTTATTCTTATTCCCCAGAGGCCTGCCAACCTTCTTCTTCAGGATGCCTTGCTCACTGTCTTTGTCAGTTTCCACCAAACCCAAAGCATCTGCTTGAAGAGTAAGCTTCCCAAGATAGTTTTAAACTTCTTTGGGGAGGGGGTACAGCCTCCATTCATGCTTCTCTTCTTGTAAACCTTAGGTTCCATATGCACATCTTCAGTAGGAGGAATGGATTTCAGACCACCCTCCATGGAGGCCGATCCGAGGCCATCACCTCATCCATATTTGTCGTTGACTGTAGTGTTTGTTAATTATCATGATTTATGATTTATTTGAATGTTACTTTATTTTTAACAGGAGTGTTGGATATGAGTATCTATTTCGAGTTACGATATTTTGATAACTACCCAAATTGTGAATTTAGATTAAGATAGAGAGATATTAAATATGTGAAGTTATTATAATTACGATCCTCCCCTTGAGACGTAAGAGATTAGCTGTGCAGAGTTGATAGTTTAGGCTTGTGAATGGACATTGGATTATAAATAAATTATGCATGCAATAAAATTTTTTCGAGTATCGATTTACTATGAGATTTAAGTAGGATTGATTTATTGAGATTTTATGATTTTATAGTTTATCGAGATATTGATAATGTAATTGGAAAGATGATTGATTGAGTTTTATGAGCACTGTGAATATGAGATAAATTGTGGATGAGTTAAGAAAATCATTTGAGAAGTAATGAGTTTGAATTTATGAATTAAAGGAGGTTAATTCAAGAGGTTAATTATATTATTAAATGCATGCATGTCTTATCCAGTCGGCAGTACTCTCCAGATAATATTTTGGCCGGCAGTAACATCCAGAATATATTTCTAGGTGGCAGTACCACCCAATGCATCATCTGGTCGGCGGTACCACCCAATGCATCATCTGGTCGGCAGTACCCTCCAGATAGCAGGAAATGGTTAGTCGGCAGTATCTTTTAACCATTACCTCCTAATAATCCAGTCGACAGTACTATCCTGATGGCATGAGATCTTTAACCGGCAGTACCCTCTAAATGACAGCAAACAGTTAGTTGGCAGTACCCTTTAACCATTACCTCTTAGTAATCTGGTTGGCAGTACCCTACAACTGGCATGAGATGGTTAGTTAGCAGTACCCTGTAGCTATCGCCTCCTCATATTTCGAATGGCAGTTCCCTCCAATGCATCATTTAGCCTGCAGTACCATCCAGATGACCTGAGATAGTTAGTCATGTGTTATTCAGATACTTCAAATAGAGTGAGAAGAGTATTCAGGACAGCGGTACCCTTTAATGCGTCATCTGGGCTATAGTATCCTCCAGATGGCATAAGATGGTTAGTCATGAGATGGCAGTAAACCTATAGATATTTAAGTTAAAATGAGTAGTTATATAGTGTAATAAGTCTTTCCGGCATCTTCCATTTAGTGGCCGCCTAGTGAGTACTACTGCCAAACTAATATTAGTAGCCGTCTGGCTTGTGCTACTGGTGACATGATCCTAGTGACTATATGATGAGTGGTGCTGGTGATATGATCCTAGTGACCGTCGGTTGAGTGCTACTGTTGACATGATTTTAGTGGACGTCTGATGAGTATCATTGATGACATGATCCTTGTGGCCGTCTGATGAGTATTAATGGTGACATGATCCTAGTGGTCATCTGGTGAATGCAACGAGTAAGGTAATTTAGCTAGTAATTTTTGGTAAGAGATACGGGAGCAGTGCTGGATATCTATTTTGTATTATCGATTTCTAATTTATAATAAACTATTTTAATTAGTATTAGTCATTTCGTATCGTAGTGTGATGATCGAGATTTAAGGACAGTTAACCACATATTTTTGGTTGAAGTTGGTTGTTATCATGGGAGCAGGTAGACTCCAAGAAGATTGAGGTTGGATTGTGATATTAGAAAGAGTTGAGTTTGTATTTGTAGGTTCTGGGTAGTCCACTTTTAGGGGAAGTTCAGCTCAATTTTTTTATAGAATTTCTCCTAAGGTGGGTCTAACAGGGCCACTTCGGATTTCAGGATGAAATCCGGGAAAGGTTCTATCAACCAGCATCGCCGCCAGTTCGCAGATCTAGACTTAGTCCAAAGTCAAGCCCATATGAAGCCCTTTGGTAGCCATGAAACTCGAAATCGACTAGTGACGCTTGCAAAGGTAAATCTAGCCGCAATCGAGCCAGAACATGATTGCCACCATGAATCTCTCTCCACCCATCTTCGGGCCCAGCAGCCCAAATATCACAATGAATTATTTCAAAAGGTCTTGTAGAAGAAATAGAATTATGACTGAAAGGTAATCGACTCTGCTTAGCCAAGGGACATACATGACAAGCATTATTTGGCTGAATGGAAAAATGTAGGAAATTCTTTGCTATGTGACCTAAATATGGAGAGGAAACATGGCCCAAGCGATTATGCCAAAGATTGGTAGGGGAAATGGCGAGGTTGCAAGATGATCTGGAAGGACTGGTTGTCTCCGTTGCTAGTGCCACCAAATATTATAGCCCATCACATTCTTTACCCAAACCAATCGTCCTCTTCGTAGCCAGATCCTACAAAACGCACCAATAAGGATAGAATGTCACTGAACAATTCAGAGCTCTTGTCAAACGGCTAACCGACATTAAATTAACCTTAAACTTTGGCACAAACAGCACATCATGTAAATAATATATGGTACTCAGAGGCAAAGAACCTTTGGCTTCAATATGCACTTTTTCTCCACTAGGTAGCAAAACAGGCAGTAATGCACAATTTTTATTTGTATTCAACAATTTAGAGGACGAAGTAATATGATCGGTTGCCCCGTTATCAATTATCCAATTGAGGGAAACGATTTTAGACAAACCTGGCTGCGTTACTGCATTTGCTTTGGAACTCGAGCCGGTATTTGGATTGGGCTTTTGGGTTTGTTGGAGTGCAGCTAAAATTGTTTAAATTGGGCCTCAGATAAAGTAATTGCTGACCCATTCTCCTCTTCTACTATGCTCGTTGCAGTAACCTGGTTTGTAGCAGTGTTCTGCTTGGGGAAATGTCTAGATCCTTGCTTTGCCTTGGATTGACCCGGAGGAAAACCAATAAAGTGAAAACAGGTTTGGACCCAATGTCCTGGATCACCACAATAGGTGCAATAGGTGCAATGCGGCCTTCCCCTTCCTCGACCTGAACCAAAACGCGTGGTGAAGCTGCGTTCTGCATCCCGACCGGTCTGAAAAGTTGGTCGGTCACCACGACCTCCTTTGTTGCCGGTCTGGTTTGGCGGCCACCGCTCAGAACAGCCATGACGGCGGCGTTCGAACTGGGCTCTGCCGCAGCATGTGAAGACACAATGAAACACTGTTTTTCTTCTTGTGCAACGGCAACATATGCTTGTCTGACACTTGGAAGGGGATTCATCAAGAGGATTTGACCACGGGTTGCACTGTAAGTCTCATTGAGTCCCATCAAGAATTGCATGAGCTTTTGTTGATCTGCTTGTGTTCCTTGTGGTGCTTCTGAATAAGACGCCAATTCATCCCATAAACTTTTCAATTTCGTGTAATATGCTGAAACTGATTGTTGTTCTTGCCTGAGTGAAGCGATATCTCGCTGAATTTCAAATATACAAGGTGCATTGCCTTGTGAAAAACGCTCACATAAATCTTCCCATACTTCATGGGCTATAGGATAGTAGATGATACTGTCAGCAATTTCAGAACTTACTGTGTTAACAATCCATGAATGGACCATGTCGTTGCATCTTGACCAAGTCGCATATCCTTCTGGGTCAGATTCGGCTGATGGAGCTTTGATGGAACCATTCACAAACCCGAGCTTGTTTTTAGAATTGAGAGCCAATGTCATAACCCTCTTCCAACCTGTGTAGTTGTCTCCATTCAAAGGCTTGGAGACTAGGGCCAATCCAGGGTGGTCTGAATGATGAGTGAAGAATGGATTTGAGACATCAGATTTTGAATTATCTGATTTGCTGGGATTGGATGGTGATGGTGGGACATTATCACCAGCCATTGTGATTATGGCTTTGTGAATTTGATGTTGAGAAGACTAGAGAAGAGTCAGGATTATGCGTCCTGCTCTGATACCATGAAAAACAACAGAGACAGATTTTCAGGAAGTGATGATTGTTGTATTGATTTGTATATCATATATACAAGGATACAGCTTGAATCTAGGATATAAAAAGGAAAACTATTCGTGGCCTATGAATGCCTAATTACATAGAACTTATTGTGATGATACAGAATGAATGTATGGAATGTTGACAGCTATACCAAGCTAATTTTGATCTACTTTCTAACAATTTTTTGTTTCAAAGTTGCAATTTCTGTATCTTTTGCAGCTCCATCATCAGTATCAACAGAGGGACCGGAAGCAGAGGGTCTCCTTAAATGGAGGCATAGCCTTGACAACCAAAATCAAGCTCTTATGTCTTCATGGGTTGGAAATAGTCCTTGCAACTGGACTGGAAGTGCTTGCAATGAATTCAGAAGCATCACTAACATTAGCCTTTCTCACACTGGCTTAAGAGGCACTCTCTATGCTTTCAGCTTTTCGTCCTTCCCTTCTCTCCTAAGCCTTAATCTCAGCCAAAACTTGTTATATGGAAACATTCCTTCAATCTTAAGTAACCTTTCTAAGCTCATCTACCTTGATTTGGCTACAAATCAACTCTTTGGAAGAATCCCATCAGAGATAGGGCTTCTGACAAGTCTTAACATACTAAATCTGGATGAGAATCACATGAATGAATCAATTCCGAATGAAATAGGATCACTGAGGTCACTCAAAGAGCTGCGTTTGGGTGAAAACAGCCTGACAGGTCCAATCCCTGCCTCCATATGGAGCTTGGGCAACTTGACCTTCCTAAATCTAGGGAGTAATCAACTTTCTGGAACCGTCCCTCAAGAAGTAGGGAACCTTAAATCCCTTAATCAGCTCCACTTGCAATTCAACAACCTAAATGGTCCAATTCCGGCATCCATAGGAAACCTGGCCAATTTGACTGTTTTTGCACTTCTGAGTAATACATTTTATGGATCCATCCCTTCATCTTTAGGAAACTTGACCAAACTCACCTGGTTAGATATCCAGCAAAATCAATTGAGTGGCCTCATCCCACCAGAATTAGGCAAGCTCACATTGCTATTCAAGTTAGGGTTGTTTTTAAACAATCTCAATGGCTCTATTCCTGGAGAGCTAAACAACCTTACAAACTTGCAAAATTTAGGGGTATCTAGCAACATGTTATCAGGCTATCTTCCTCAGGAAATTTACAATGGTGGAGTACTTGTAAATTTTTCAGCAAATGACAATTACTTCATTGGCTCCATCCTGAAAAGTTTCAGGAACTGTTCCAGCTTATACAGAGTGAGGCTTGATAGAAACAGGTTAACAGGAACTATATCCGAAGATCTTGGAGTTTATCCACACTTGAACTATATTGATTTGAGCTATAACAATTTCTATGGGGAAATTTCTCATAAGTGGGTGCAGTGCCAGAATCTGCAAAGCTTGAAAATCTCTCACAGTAGTTGCATAGGTGAAGCACAGTAGTAGTCTCAACATGATCGCCCTTGTTTACATGATCCAACACTACTAGAAATTTCCCCATTCCACACTGACTTCAATTAGTCCCTATTGGGACAAGGCACACTGATAACAGTTGCTATTGGAATTAGCTACTATGCAGCCACTATTGAGGAATCAGTCCCCTATATAGCAGGTGCCATTGGGGCAATAGACACCATAAGAGTTGTTTAGAACTTAGCCCAAACATATGAAGGCTGGAGCCCAATCATATTCAGCAAATATTATTATAATGTATTTGGCACTGTTTCAGTACTAGCACAATGTTTATTCACCCATTACACACTGATGTACAGTGAAAGAAAAAATTAAGTCACTGTTGTCAAATATCAGTGTGATACTGTTTGGAAAAGCCACTGATCATTTGTGGTGTCTATTCAACAGGTGTTATTGGGGAAATTTTTAGTAGTGCAAATAGCCATTTCAGTAAATCCCTAGCCTTGATATATCAAACTGGATACTTAGAACCTCTGTAAGAAACCCTCTTATCGAGCAAAGTCTACTCAAATCAGATGAACAGCTTGTTTCAGCATATATTTCATGCCCTTCATAAGGAACTTCAGCAACAATCCACTCAAGAATTAGCATCCAAACTACGTACTCAGGTGGGTGAGATGTACCTTAAATCATAAACAAACAATCCCTTCAGGACTGAGACCCACTTGAAAAGCTGCACAAGAATTCGCACTAGCAGCCACAGAACAATGGATAATGCTAACAATGAGTCGATGACAGCACCCTCATCTCCAAAATATTCAAATGACCATCCTCAGAACCACTGAATTGAGTTTAATTAGGAGGAAGCGTTGAAGCAAATAATACAAACACGACAAAGCTTCATGAATATTAATAGGAAAATCAGGTCTTTGTTGTTCACTTCAATTGCAGGCCACAAATAGAGTAAACAAGCACTCCATAATTTTTCCAGAATAAAAAATTGTATCCAATGAATCACCATATAAGCCAAAATCACAATAATCATATAGTTCTTTCGTAGACTTCATAGATGTACATATTGAAGAAGACATAAGATCGAAATATGGACCGTAGATGAGAATAGAAACATCTTACAGAAGAACAACTTTGAAAACTGATCAAGGCGCCAGGGCTCCTCCAGAAAAACTAAACTCCCATGGAAGAATAGGAGAAATAGAATAATTTGAGTGGATTTTACTTCAAATGTCCAATACAGAATCAGTTAACATCTAAAATAAATCAGTATTATTCATGAACCATAAATAATCAATATCACCAAAGTGCTGTGAATGAGAGATTACCAATGTTTTAAAACCCTGAAGGCGTAGCCGAGGCGTTTTCGGGAGAGCCTTGCAGCCTTGAGGCATAAGGCGCATAAGGCGTAAGCCTTGCGACATAAATTTTTGTCGTCACATTAAGAGCAACCACTAGTAGTAGTACTAGAACTCACTGTTGCTGCACTAAACAATTAAACATAACATCCTATCAATTACATATAAAATAACAATCTGGGCAGGGAATTTGAACAATACCAACCAACATATACAAAGCAATGATACAAAGCAACATATTCAGTCAAGATTTGTACCTTCAAATCTTGTCTGCAAGTCGAACTCCAAATCTGCAAGCACCTCTTCAAGCCTGCCAATCGAACTCCAAGTCTCGAAATCCAAGTCGAACTCCAAATCCAGTTCAGCCAATCATATATTATAATGACAATCATATCAATTAGCACAAGAGACAATAATATAGTAACTCGGCCTCAATATAGTAAACCCAGTTCAGCCATCTCAATATCTTCCAGCTGCTACTTCAAAAGAGGACCGAGAACAGAGCACGCAAAAAGGCTGCTGGAGAACTGCATTAATTATTCTCCAAGCCTCCAACCTATGGCCGTAAACCTTAACTTCAATTATATTACGACGTATACATGTCCAAATTCTCACAACTTTATATATAGTCATCACCTACAAAATGGAACCCAAACCCGATAGCAGAGCGAGCTAATAGCCCCCTTCAATGAGGGCCTGGGGAAGTCTCTTAAATTTTCAGATTGACGGATTCAATATATATGTTTCATAATCACTATCATATAACCAAACCACTCCATTGTAGGAACCCACAATTCGGAAATATGAGTAGTTTTCTGGTAATCAACGATACCAAGATTGCAGTTTTGATTTGCATATCTACAAAATTAACAATAACCCACAAACAAGATATCTAAAAGATCAAAATCTGCAAAATTGACAGTAACCCACAAACTATTGCAACCAAAAGTAAGACATTTACTTAGACCCAGATACATATATGATTTTCTAGATAGGAACAACTCAAACCCAGATAAATATAGACGGGAAATAGGGAGTCATACCTTCAAATGGCCTGTTGCGAATCCAAGTATCCAACTCCAAAACGTTCAAATAGCCTGCTGCGAATCGACCTCCAATTGACTCTGGGTTAGGGATCGAATTGCAAGCTTTTGGAACAGAGAGGGCTGAAATCGGCTCTCCAACACTCAATTACTCTGGGGTCGCGACCTAGAAACGCTTTAAACCCAATCTGTTTCAAAACGACGTCATTTACCATTTTTTTCTGCGCGTACGCCTTCAGCGCCTTGGAGGACGCCTTTCACGCCTTGGAGGACGCCTCACCAGCGTCGTCGCCTAACCACTAAAACACACTCAATTTCAGGCCAGAATTTCGCCCTTTGAGCCTCAGGCACACCCCAAGGCGCGCTTTTTAATTCATTGGAGATTACTAACCGACTATATTACTTATTTATAAATAGAATCCTTATACAAGTGATGATTAGCCAACATACATATATTAATACTGATTTTACTTCATAGATAAAAACGCTGCATAAGTTTGTCTTCCAAATGATGATTAGCCGACATACATATATTAATACTGATTTTAGAGAAAAACTCGGTGCATATATTGTGCTAGAAGTTATGATTCAACAAATCAAGGTTATCAAGCAGCTTGACATTTTTTGGTAGCCAACCAAGAGCGATACTCAGCAGCACACTCCAACAGACTCTTTGGCTTTGGTAATAAGTCCTTCTTTGGGCACTCTGCAGACCAGTGGAATACGCCCTCACAAATACCACAAACCTTGATAATAGCACGTCCTTCCCACCTCCTATTAGCTAGGGTTGCCACCCCACCAATTACATTGTGTACCGACTATATCAGAGTGGCCACCCTTCACATTACAGTGCGCACAAACTAACTCATAGCCTTTGCCAAGAGTTACTTCCATTGGGTTTGGGATACGAACCAAGTACGGGCATTCATCTGTCCAGTGTTCCTTGTCCTTCAAACAAACAGCACACATCTCAAATTCTTCTTCTGCTTCTTCTTCTTCTTCTTCTCCTCCTTCTGCATCTTCATCTTCATCTTCTTCCTCTTCCTCCTCTACTTCAAGTTGAGGTAGAGAGTCTTCAGCAACCTTGTGCTTTCCTGTTTGGCAGTTTACCAAAAGAAAAAAGCATAAGAAACCAACAAATTGTGTGGCAGCAAACTTAAATTCCAAATATAATAGGTCTGCCGGTAAGTAATAACATACTAGCAGTGAAAAGGTCCTTTTACTTTTTCTTGTATCATTCAAGTACCGCAAACAGAAAAGTAGTTCAAGTTACAGTATACCAACTTTCTACAAACTATACAATTCATAGCTTGGTACCAAACAGAACAAAACACAAAAAGGGATCTTCAGCAGAAATTGAGTTTCAACTTTTAAAGACGGTACATGTATACCAAAAAATAAGAAAGATGGCCAAGACTTGTAGTTGATTACAAAACTTTAACCTTGATATTTCTGAGAAAATATTTTCAAATCAAACAAGGTAACCAACACAAACAAATTTTTGTTACATAAACATGTGCAATAGATCTATCACGTCATCAACAAATTAATAGTTAGATGTGGTCGGCTATGCATAATCATAAACGAACCAATGGAATATGAATTTATTGGCCGAAAAGTGAATTGATTGATGGAATAAGTGTTGGTACGCTAATTCCTCCCAGACACTATCTATGAATTATATATTAGGCCTCTGAAACATACAAACCATACAAACTCTATGCAATCCGCTCAAATAATGAAGGCGCATCTCAAGGTACAGCTAATTAAGCTTGTCCTGCTACACAAGATGTAGAGTTATCCTTGTGCTAATTACACAACAAATAAATAAGGCCCTTTTGCCTACTCAGATAATGCAAAACGAAACCAGCAAACCAAGAGAATGACTAACACCAGCAAACATTTGTCGTTTCGAATCAAACATAAATTAAGATGCGAAATTCTACATAACGAAAACAATTAGGTGAAAATTTGATTTCTCACGAAACATAAAACAGAAAATCAAAAGCATACCATCAGTCTGGATCTTGTCGTCCTCCTCCGGCGGGACCTGGTTCAGGTTCGGATCCTTGGAGAATCCTGATTCGAAAATTCTTTGTGATGATGACGTTATGCTGTAACAAACCATATCTTTCTATTTGTTATTATGGGAAGAGGAAAATTCTTTTGTTTTTCCTCTTTTGTGTATTTATTGGTAATTTGACATCATTTGACAAAGTTAACTATCACTTAAAAAAAAAGGGAGAGGGGGGTCCAAATGCCAAATTTAGAGGTATGAATAGAAGCTTCCTTTTCTTTTCGTGCCAATATACGTGGCTTAATGGTTGTAATTTTTTTCTTTTCTCTTTTTATTTTTTTTTATATTTCATTAGATTCAATAGCCATTAGCTAAAGTCTACCATATATGTACTTGAAAAGGAAACGGATAGAAATCCCAAACTCTATCAACTAAATGCAAACTCATTATAGGTATGTTTTGAGCTCCTATAGCAGCGAACTTATAGCACGGAAAACAAACTCTGTGTCTAGGGTAAAATCATCAGCTACCCTCTCATTAGTCAATTATGCAATTGTGGTACCAATAGAATACCACGTCCTAGCAAACAAATAGGAGTTATTCCTTATCCATAAGCCATTTGGATAGATGATACGCCCAAAATAGACGCTCAATTTAACCCTGCAATGATGTAGTCGTTAGCAATATAGAGTATGCAGGGATCGTTCAAGCCGGGGATTGAGGGTAACTATATTAATCACACAAAAGAAAACAAAACAAAACAAAACTAACACTAAAAGAAACATCACACAACAAAAAGAAAAGAGAGAAAGATGGAGGGACAAAGACGAGGATTGTAGAGGCGTTGCAATCCCAGAAACACACTAAACTGGGGGTTTTGGGTTTTTCACGAAAATAAACAGAAAACAAATTAAAGAAAAACGATTTTGAATTTAGGGTTTTGAAAGATAATGATGAAGATGTTAGGAACTCGGAAATCCACCACCAAAATATGCTTGAGACAAATTTATCATCCTAGTTTCAATTACTAAGTCGTGAAAAAGGTTTCAATCAAGAACAAACCATGAACGCATGCATAAGTTCTTATTACTTCCCTAGATTACTTAAGCAAGATGAACGCACCATTACTAAGCCTTTAGAATAAACAATCAAGGTATAGAACTCTATCCTATCAACAATTTATTCTAAGCATTAATCACATGTGGAAGTTTGATTGAACAAGTATGCAAAACTAGTGTGGAACGCCTACCTAGCATGCAATCCTTTTTATTTGGTTTCACCTATTGTCCTATAGGTTTTACTACCATTGAAACAAGCATTATTAACCGTTTAGGAGATTAAAATACCTATTTCTAGCCCCACTCACATGATCATAATATTTTATGTGCGCATTCATAAAACATAAACATGCAAGAGTTATCTGTAAACCAAAACCAAATAAACAATTTCACCACAAAGCAATCACGAAACTAGGAATCAAAATACTGTCAAAAACATATCTTAGGGGCTTCAAACCTCGCCCCTAACAAAAGTAGATTAGCCACACATTGTTTCAAAATTCACAACTAGAAACATATAAATATGAATTACAAGAAAATAAAAACCGTAAAGGGCAGAAGATGAGAGCCACGAATTCACTTTTAGGCAGCCTTGAACGCAAGAACTCCCCTAAAGATGGTACACGGCAAGGCTTGATGAAGATGGATGATGGTGTGCACGGTTTTCCTTCTTGAAGACTTGGGAATTTTTTAGACTTTGTGTGCTAGGGTTTGGGAGCAGAAGATGGCGCTGTAGGATGGTTATTTTCAACGTTTTGCAGAAGCCCTATGTGTATGTGGAGCACCCTCAAGTTTCCTTTTCCAATTCTGCTTTGAAAACCTCCCCTAGTTGCTTGAGGATTACTCTGATTGGTGCACAATTAAATGATTTCCAAGCCATAATAATCTTCTAAAAATCTTGACGAATCCTTATAGGACTCTCCTTCATATTTGCAGCAGCAATAACCTTCCAAAAATGCACCCAAAATTCGTCCACCAAAGATTTCTGCCAAACAGTCCTGTTTCGACTAGGATTCGATTTCTGACTCTGAAGCTTCCTTCTTGGACAAGGAACGACTTCGACTTGACAGTTTTCTGGATGGTTCTTGACTTCCACGTGTTCTATGACATCATATCTTCTATAATGATCAATAATCTTCTGAAAAAACTCCAAGAAAATCGCCGGAAAAGATCTCCCAAAAAGCTTCGTGAAAAGCTGACAGTTTCTGTTTTATCGGGAAGCATAATTCGACTTTGATTTCCTACTGCCTCGTTGACACTTATGACCAATTCTTTGGCTGTGGTTGAAGTATAAAATCATTTATTTAAGGATCGCTGGTCCTTTCTTCAAATTTGCAGATGGAATGATGCAAGAATTGCTCATCAATACCGTTCCCAGAAAGCTGATTCTGAAACTACAGTTTTCTGCTTTGCAGCAACTGTTTTGCACAATGAATTCTGTGGACTTCCCTTGTAATATCTGGCCAAAAGGTTGATCAAAATTGGTCCTCTGCATCAGTACTTCATTATCCATGGCTCCATTTCTCCCTTTAAGCTTCTATTTCTCTTGAATCACTTCACGAACTACCTAAGAAGAAAACAAAGTTAAAACTGACTTTTTAAAGGAAATAACTAAGAAAAGTGTAAAGTATTGCACATTATATTTAACGCATTTATGCTCCTATCAATAGATAGGCACTTGAAGACTATATAACGACTTAAAAGTCCAAGAAGGTCCCAATTCTTAGGCCGGTCCAACCTCATCACTAAGTGATAAACAAGGGTGGCAAGACACCCTCCCTATTGACTCACAACATAGAGCCGATTAGCCTCAATTTGAGCTTACACCCAAGCCTAAACCCCAGAAAAAGGGACGGAAGCCCTAGCCGTATGCTACCAGGCTGCCTTTACTGTCATAAGTCCCTTCGGTGACCGGCCTTTCAACTACAGCATCAGACGCCAATCAAGTACCATCAAGCCCAATCGAATCCGGTAGAAACCCGACGCTCCTCGACCTCGATGACTCCTTGATCACCCCTTGCTTGTAAGAACCGCTTATCAGAGCGCATCGCAACCAAGTTCATCGATGTCTATGTCACATACACAATTAGATATCAAAAATGATCTTTTGCCACAACTACAAGCATGCGCGTCAGCTACACAATTAGATATCAAAAATGATCTTCTGCCACAACCAGTCAACTCTGAAATTGGTAGTCCATGTTATCCATGCCCCCCACCCCGATAAAGAGCCCCGTTGGTGCTAGCTCAGATGGCCACTGAAAGGAGATTTCCGCCGCCCGTGCTCTGCTTAAACCCTATGGCTGCTATTTTCTCTTCAAAAAGAAAAGAAACACCTTATTACTCTAATTGTAATTAAAATAGTTTACAAAAACAAAATTGTAATTTAAAAAAAAAATGGTATCATATTAATCACACATTTTGTTACTTAGAATGAAAGAATTCATGAATAGTGACGAACTCAATTGAAAAAGGTTGGATATAAATTCTTCATTTTGATGGAATCTACTATTCCTATGCACATTTGTTTAAATAAACATAGGATACCCCATTTCTAATGAAACCCTAGGAGAGCTTTTTTCTCTCAACCTTAGTTGTAGCCTCCAAGACTGCTCCCTAGCCTTTTCGCTTCTTCTCTTCAATCCAATGGCTTCACCTGAAGCTATGACCTCGAGTTTTGCTGCATCCCTTGCTTTAGCAGAGGGTGATGGTGCTCTTGATCTTAGCATGATTGGGGGTGGCCTTGTTCGTCGTTCTTCCCATGCTTTTCTCCTCGCGAAACTTCTAACACATCGACTTGTTGACCCATCTACTTTCAACTTTCACAGTTGGGTGGTTGACAATTCTAGTTTCAAAAGAATGTGAGTGTGGCTCCTTTGCGTCCCACTTACTCTACTGCTGATGATGTTCAGGAGGACAGCCCTATAGATAAGAGCAAAGGGGCCGGGAAGCTCTAAGCTTTCTGTTTCTCGGTACCTAGCATTTGGATTCTAGTCTTTTGCTATTTAAGTTTAGCTTCTCAGGGCCGGTCCTGACATTTTGGAGGCCTGAGGGAAACATTCAGACGAATTTTTTTCCTATAATAAATTGAAACTTAAATATACTAATAGCAATGACAAAAAAGGAACCAAAAAAAACATCTATATTGTATTCTTAAATTAGAAAGGACATTAGTAAAAAACCAGAAATGAAAAAAAAAGTGTTTAATACCAAAAGAAACCGGAAAAAAAAAGTGAGAGAATATAAAATGAAACTATTTTTAGCAATGAGAAAAAGAAAAGAAAAAAAAAGGTACTTAATACAAAAGAAACCAAAAAAAAAAAAAGGAGAACAGTTTTGTTTCGAACTTAGGTGGCATAAAAGGCCACAATGCACACTTACTGTTGCTCTAGAGCAGCAACCACTTATTATGATGGCAAAGAATATATATCAAGTCGATCGTACTGAACTACAATATATATAAAAAAATAAGGGGAAATGATCATTTACCCATTTTTGGGGTTAATTAACCCCACTTACACAACAATTTTTATTTTTAAACCCCACTTACCCAAAACTCTAAGAGTTGGACCTGTTTTCTTCATATTTTTGGACTGTTTTGCCCTGATCAATCTCTCTCCTCTCAGTCTCTCTCTCTCTCCTCCCCCCTAACCGATTTCTCTCTCTCTCTCTCTCTCTCTCTCTCTCTCTCTAGACGATGTCAGATCTCTCTCTCCCTCCCTCCATTCCTTCAGCAGGTCACCCACTACGCCGGCTCTCGTCATTGCCTCGCCGAAACTCATCGTCGTGCTCTCCGCGGCCAGGCTCAACGCCAAGATGATGGTCCTCGTCACTGAGAAGCTAGGTGAAGCCGGGTTGGACCTTCTGAAGGAATTGACGACCGCCAGTAGAATCGATCGGGTACGTCTTCGATTTGCTTCTGTCTCTCTCGCAGGCGTCTGATCATCACGGAAATCGCAACTTAATTGTATCTCCGGTCCCGGGCTGCAACCGGAGTCATTGCAATAGGAGTCAAATCAGTGTGAAGGCAAAAGGTCAACCGGAATTGTTGCAAAATGACTGAAATTGTGGGCAAAATCGTCAACCGGAGTCGAGATTATTGGGGGGGCAATAATCTTCCTATTGGGGGGGGGGGGGCAATAATGTGTCTTAATTGTTATAAAGTCTCTATAATTGTGTTCAGTGATATTTTCCTTTGTGTTTAAAGACAGCTTCTAATGTGCTTTGGTATTTCTGATATATTATCAGGGGGCAATAATCTATTTATTACGGGGCAATAATATATTTGTTTTGCAGGAATATGGGTGATCCTTTTGTTGTTAGGTGCATTTATTCTTGTTAAGAGGCCACCCGAGAGGCCTAGGGTGAAGCGGTTCAAGTGAAGTGGAGAGTGTGAAAAAAAAGCCAATTCGTTGTGGACTTAAATTCACAAAGTATTGAACTTGAATACCTGTACTTTTGTAAACTAATTTAAAACCAAACTGAGTTACTTCTGACCATCTATAAAAAAAATTATTGGGGGGCAATAAACTTTTTATGACCCCCAATAAACCTAATTATTTTGGTTAATGAATCTAGCAGCATTTTGTTGAAATGACCTGTAATAAATGAACCACAGTTAAGACATTATTGCGGGGCAATAATCTGTCTATTGCCTCCCAATAGACCACCCAAAAAATCACCAGTTTCTATCATTGACAGATTATTGTACTTTAATAAACTCAAAACAACATAAAACTTATCAAAACTCTAATTTCAGAGATTAATTAACCACAGTTAAGAAATTATTGGGGGGCAATAATCTGTCTGTTGCTCCCTAATAATTTCTTAACTGTGGTTAATTAATCGCTGAAATTAGAGTTTTGATAAAATTGCCCCCCAATAGACCACAGTTTTGACTTCGTCCGAGACCTGCAAGCGAAACCCAGACTCGATTCCGGCGTGGAGCTTCGGAGCTTCCCGGACATCTGACAAACAAAACCAGCGAAGCCCAGACCCGATTCATGCCTGGAGAGCTTCCCGGACATCTGACGAACGAAACCAGCGAAGGCCAGAGTTGTTGGGATCGTGGAGTTGGATGGCGTCATCCTCTGGTGGTCTGACTGTGGGACAGAACGGCGACGGTGGAGTGGTGGGCGTGGTGGCTTAGAGAGAGAGAGAGAGAGAGAGAGAGAGAGATCGATGAGGGGGAGGAGAGAGATATGAGTGTAATTTGTTAATTAAAATGAGGGAAATACTGTCAAACACTGTTAGATTGGGTAAATGGGGTTAAAAAACTCTTGGTGGAGTATGTGGGCAATTTTTGGGCTAAAATTGGGTAAGTCACGACCCCAAAAAATAAAAACAGTCGGAGGCCCTCCGGAGAAGGGTGGCCTGAGGCGGTGGGCTCTGTAGCTTCTCTATTTGTACACCAATTGAGGTCTCTAAGCGATTAAAGTTGCTCTAGCAAGGATTTAGGTAGTGTTGGATTTGTGTTCATATGGCTAGGTCTAAAAATTGTGCTCATTTTGTTTACAATGAGAGTTATCTGTCATTTGCTTGGTAGCTTAGCCCATCTAGGTTTTATTTGGTGTAAGACAGCATATGATGTATATGCCTTCTAGCTATGGATAAGTAATGAAATTATCTATTACTCAAAAATAAATAAATAAATAAACTTGGAATAACCCAATATTGCGTGCTAAGTAAAAATGGGAAAAGCTCCCCATGAAAAAGGAAAATCCATAGATTTGGTTATGACTGCAAACTATAACCATGTTCAATTGATATAACAATGGTCAAATCGAGTCGCTATTCTTGTGGAATCCATATATGTACAATGGACTACAAAATATTGCCACTAAATTCTTCGGTTCGACGCAAACATTTATTGAGGTATGGAGTTGGCATGGTTATGACTACGGTGGTGACTGGTGAGGACTACATTGTAGTGATCGACTATAGTGGTTGAGAATCTAGCTAGTACTACTTAGGAATCGATGATCTACGTACGTACACTTTTAGAACAAATTCTTGGAGAAGGCTTGATTCGAACTATCCATTTGATAATTCTATCCAGGCAAGAAGACAAGCTAGGGCCTGCAATATCTGTAAGAGGAGAGTTATATATTATTGGCTGGATATACATACTTCCAGTAGTTGTAGGGTAATTGGTTCTCTGCTTGATATAACCAGTGAGACATACACAGAAGTTGCCAGGACCTAATTATTGGCATGATGACACTTCTCTAGTGAAATTGAGGGCTTCAAAGAGAAACTTGTGCGTGCTTATTTACAACTTGCGAGCGGGTTGATCGGCATGAGATATGGATGATGAAGGAATATGGGGTATTGGACCAAATCACAAAATTCTATCGAATATATCTGAGAATTTCGCTTCAATATATGCAAAGGAGATACTTATGTTAGCTCCTTACCATGCAAAGGTAAATCTGCTACTAACAACTAGCTAGTGAGGGTTTCTGCGTTGATGCTCAGGTCTATGTAGAGAATCTTGTTTCGCACAGCATGTACCCTACACGTATCAAGTATGAACAAGGAGAGCAAGAAAAGAAAACTTTATTTGGTGTTCTTTTTAGGGGTTTTGTCCCTTTACACTAATTCTAGAGATTTTTTTTCCCCTGATAACACTCCACTTACCCATAATAACTCTTATAAGTTGTTGGGCAAATGATAACGGAGGTCATTTTAAAGTGCCTTATTATAATTCAGAACACACAAATGTCCCTGTGATAATTAAGGTCACTTCTTTACAACCTACCACTAGAGTTAAATTTAATTACAAAAACTGCCACCGACAGCTCTCTCTCCCCCCTCCGGTTATCCAAGCCCATTTGAACCCTTATCTGAACCAAAATAAATATATATATATATATATATGTTTTAGGGAATCAGGAATTGAGAGAAATTTGCTGTGTATTCTCATTGATAATAGGGGCCTCTTTATATAGAAGATTACAATGCATAGAATCTCAATCATACAAGGAAAGTAATCGTACATTGAATAGGAATCTAGATCTTTCTAATTTAACCCTATTACCACTAGGTCAAGTAACCTAGAGTTTGGGCCAAACACAAATTAGGGTTTACTTGAACATTCCCCCTTGTGTTGCCCAAACGCGGTGCTTCTCTCATTGCCTCGTTAAAAACCTTGCTGAGTAACAAAAACCCAGTGGGACAAAAATAACCTCGATCGAAAGGGAAAAAGAGCACAACACACCCTCCAAGTTTCGAGGTGAACATGCAGACATCTCCCCCTGATATCTGCGCCTCCCCCTGATGACTACGATCATGGGAGTTTAGATAATTTCCGCAAGCCAATTTTTGCCACATGTTTCTCGAACGTGGATTTAGGTAATGACTTAGTAAACAAGTTTGACACATTGTCCTCAGATAGAACCTAGTTCACTTTGATCTTAAGAAGCTTCTGTTGTTGCTGATTATAGAAGAATTTGGGCGATATATGCTTGGTGTTGTTGCCTTTGATGTACCCTTGCTTCATTTGTTCAATGCAAGCAGCATTATCCTTATAAATGCTCGTCGGCTCATCTGTGGTAAACTTCAGACCACAATTGCTTCGAACATGCATAACTATGGATAGAAGCCATATATATTCACGAACTGCTTCGTGAAGAGCAATAATTTCTCCATGATTCGAAGAGGTAGCGACTAAGGTCTGCTTTGTAGACCTCCAAGATATCGCGGTCCTTCCCATAGTGAAAACATAGCCAGTTTGGGAGCGACCTTTGTGTGGGTCAGAGAGGTACCCAGCATCAACAAAACCTTCCAAAACACTTATATCGTTTTGGGATGGGGAGAGGGAACGCAGTCCACCATGTGTGGCGTCCTTGGCACTTGATGGGTCTGAATCCATCGTCTCTATGTAGGGATAGAACAAGCCCATATCAATCATACCACTTAGGTATCGAAAGATATCTTTAACACCAGTCCAATGGCGTCGTGTTGGCGCAGAGCTATACCTAGCTAGCAAGTTCACAGCAAATGAGATATCCGGTCTTGTGCATTGTGCTAAGTACAATAATGTGCCTATTGCACTTAGGTAGGGCACTTTTTCATCGTCATCTTTTGGACGAAATGGATCCTTCTTTGGATTAAGACTACGGACGATCATTGGGGTGCTTGAAGGCTTAATCTTGTTAGTGTTGAAGCGCCTAAGCATCTTTTGGGTATAAGCTGATTGATGAATCAGGATACCATCTCTAAGGTGCTCAAGTTCTAAAACGAGGCAAAACGGTGTTTTCCCAAGATTTTCATCTCAAACTCAGATTTCAAGTGTTCAGCGGTTTCCCTTAACTCTTTAAGGGTGCCAATTATATTCATGTCATTGACATAAACTGCTACTATTGCAAATCCGGAACTTGTCCTTTTTATGAACACACATGGGCATAGTTCATTGTTGACATATCCCTTTCCAATCATGTAGTCACTTAGACGGTTATACCACATCCGTTCGGATTGTTTTAATCCATATAGTGAGCATTTCAATCTAATTGCAAACGCGCTCCATGGTTTAGAGCCACTTGACTTGGGTAACTGAATTCCATCTGGAATCTTCATGTATATCTCTGTATCTAGATCCCCATATAGATACGCAGTAACCACATCCATAAGCTGCATGTTCAGTTTTTCAGAAACTACCAAACTGACAAGGTAGCGGAATGTTATAACGTCCATTACTAGAGATTAGGTCTCCTCGTAGTCGATTCCAGGGCGTTGTGAGAAGCCTTGCACCATAAGGTGAGCTTTGTACCTTACAATCTCGTTTCTCTCATTACGCTTTCTAATGAATACCCATTTGTGACCAACTAGTTTGGTGTTGGGTGGTATTAATGGTACAACTTTGCCAAATACCTTTCTTTTCGCTAGAGAATCAAGTTCTTCCTGGATCGCATCTTTCCATTTTGGCCAATCAGCTCTACGTTGGCATTCATCAACGAAGCATGATTCGATGTCATTGGTCTTAACAATCTCACGTGCCACTGAATACGCGAATACATCATCAATGATGATGGAGCTTCTTTCCCACGTCCCATGTACACTAGTGTAATTTACAGAGATCTCTACATTCTCAGGGATAGGTTTTGACATTGAGGCTTCCCCTAATGATGTCTCTTGAACATAACCATAATCCGAAACATTCTCATGGGAAGGATTTTGAGTATCGATGATCAAAGGATTTGTTTGTGCCTCATTCGCTCTCTTTCTACGGCGAGTATCCTTCGAACCAATCGGTCTACCGTGCTTCCTTGCGGGACCTGCGGCCATAGACACCACATCATTGCCATGCTGGGCAATGGCGCCATCTCCTGGTGTCACAGGAGTGGCGTGATGTCCAGTATTTGGGACATCAATCCTTGCAGGCACGTTTGCAGTAGGTATGTGTGATCTAGTCACTTTGGAAACATCAGAAAACGCATCAGGCAGAGTGTCTGCTACATTCTGGAGCTCGATTATTTTTCGCACTTCAAGTTCGGACTATACGGTACGGGGATCGAGATGAGACATAGTGGGGACAGACCACGAAAATTCCTATCGTTCTTGTTGAACATATGTGTTCTTATCTCCTCCTAACGATGGGACAACTGTCTCATCAAAGTGACAATCCGCAAATCTAGCGGTAAAGAGATCGTTTGTCAAGAGTTCAAGATAGCGGACGATGGTTGGAGATTCATATCCAACATAAATGCCCATTTGTCATTGTGGACCCATCTTAGTACGCTGTGGCGGCATAATAGGCACATAAATGGCACACCCAAAAATGCGTAAGTGCGAGATATTAGGCTCGTACCCAGTCATTAGTTGTAATGCAGAGTATGATTGGGTTGCAGTGGGTCATAGACGAATGAGCGTCGCTGCATGCAACATTGCATATCCCCAAGCAGAAACAGGGAGATTGGTGCGCATAACCAATGTCCGGGCTATCATCTGTAGTCGTTTGATAGTGGCTTCTACGAGACCATTTTGGGTATGAACATAGGGAACTGGATGCTCTACATCAATCCCCCAGTGACATGCAATAGTCATCGAACGTTTTCGATGTAAACTCCCCAACATTATCTAGTCGAATTGACGTAATAGGATGGTCAGGGTAGTGAGCCCGTAGACGGATAATCTGGGTGAGGAGTTTAGCATAAGTAGCATTTCGAGTGGACAACAGCGCGACATGTGACCAGCGTGTCGACGCATCAACCAATACCATAAAGTATTTAAAATGTCCGCATGATGGTTGAATTGGTCCACAGATATCCTCTTGGATTCTCTGTAAGAACAGAATGAGTATTTTAGGATCCTTTGAGTAGGACGGTCTCGGTCCTAATTTCCCTAAGGAACAGGCTTTGTAAAATGAGCGAGGGGCCTTAGAAGCAACCAATGAGGATTGTAGCGCTATTAGAAGCAAAATGTGTGACTACATCTCCCATTATAGCGTTAGAGCCATGGAAATTGGTGTGTGTGGCGTCATGGCCACAAGGAGGAGCAACCATGGCGTCGTGCTCATGGTTGGAGCCATTGATGGCGTCATCACGTGGGACTTGGGCGGCCCTATGGCGTCTTAAGAATGCTGCAGCGCCAGATGCTGCAATTGTTGCGGTCTTGGTCAGTCCAGGAATCAAATTTCGATTCTTGCTTCTTCTCACTCTAAAGAATGAATATCCGTGTGAAGTCTTTAGTATACGGAGCATCATATCACGACCAGGATGTCCTAGTTGGTCATGCCAAAGCCAATATGTGTCTGAATCCAAGAGATCTTCTCTTATTACATTATTGGATTCAATAGGTCGAATTGTAGTGACATAAAGTCCACTAGATTGACAAATAAGCTGCTCTAAGATGCGCTTTCGTCCTCAATCATTAGAGGTAATGCAAAGGAACTCTTGTCTGTTCTCAGTATGCGTTTCCGCATGGAATCCGATGGCTCTAATATCTTTAAAACTCAATAAGGTTCGATTTGCCTTAGGAGTGTAGAGAGCTTCAGTGACTTTAATCAAGGTGCCATTTGGCAATAGAAATTAGGCATTCCATGTCATTGAACTAAGCCTGATGGCCCAGCCATCGTAGTCACAGAGGAATATGTAGGCAACATCTCTAAGAATAATTGCCTATGTCGTAGAATGGTGTGCGTAGTCGCACTATCCGCAAGACATTGAAGTTCATCCATTCCTAAAAGTAAAAGCTCATAATTAAAAAGGAGTCATAAAGAAAAGAACTCAACTTTTATTAATAAGCCAAACAGAATTACATCATCATTTCTTTGACCAAGGAAAATCTAATCCAGTAAACTAGCTGATGCAAAACAATGGTAGTCGTCTAACTCCTTTAAGTAATTCCAATGAGAATGTGACCAGGTGAGTAGAGAGATGTTGGTAGAGCAAAGCTCGCTTAAGTACCACTTATCTCAAAACCTTCCTAGACATCACACTTACATTGAGTACGCCTACTTTGAAGAAAGACTAATATCATTGGCATCTACTACAAAATAATATGGCAATTGCCTACATCTCTTGGAAAAAAAAAAAAAAAACTTAATCAAAATCGCCAGTTTATGGGTCTTGATCCTTGTAGTCTTCCACCTTTAGATTGAGATCGCCATCTTGATCTTCTTGTTCCATGTAATTTGCCTCCCTTGCTTCACGATACATCTTGTATGCGTTTGCAACGTTCTGGGATGCTATTGGTGCATGATTTGGACGACTATTACTCTTGGTGGCGTCACCACCATAGCCGGAGGCTCCGCCTCTCTCTCTTTTCACACGTTGACCTCCACTGTTCCGTGCACGCCTCTCTTGGCGATTTCCTTCCTCTTTAGGGCGAGAATATGGACCAGAACGTCCAGAATTGTCCCTACTCTTAGGGTTTCTCTCCTTGCGTCCTCCCTTGGCAGCGCGACTATAGTTAGACTCCAGAATAGGCTTAGTTCCCACCGGTCTAGCATCATAGTTCTTCACAAGGATATTGTCACGCCCCGAATTTTGAATAAACAATTCAAATCCGAAACATGAATAATAACTATTACAAATAAAAGTCCTAAATTTTTTTCTCAAAACAACCACACTTCACACCTCTCAAAAATACAATAAACCAATTTCTCAAGTTAATTATTACAGCTCACTCTCACCAAATCAAATTGTAAGGCTCAAATGAGCTTAACTCACCTCACTATTACAATCACTGTAAAACTATAACAATTACTCTAACCCGCACGATCACCGCCCTGATTCTCCTAACCTGCAGGATTACCCGCTACACAATTTGAATAGTGTACCGGGATTGCAACAACACCAAACCCGGTAAGCTTTTGACAGCTCGTGAGTAAATAAGAAGGGAATGTTGATTTTATAACATATTTATTTTAACTCAAGTAAAAATCAACAATCAAACATTTGTGATGAAACATCAAACAAAACACGGGAAATCCACAACGAATACTTTTCCACACTCTTCTAACCACAATATCACCACTTTGGTCCATCCCAACTATTTGGACCCAACACCAATAACACGTTAGATTTCTAACAACATCGTTATCTGTCACCTCGGTTAAGGCTTAAATAAACGATATACATCTCGGTTATTATTTAACCGGCATTCTTCGGATTCCCTGTCCTCAGAGCACTACATCTCGGTTATTATTTAACCGGCGTTCTTCGGACTCCCTGTCCTCAGAGCACTACAATTCTACCCTCAAATCAACTCAGAAGGTCAACATGATTATCACACACATTTATCGGTTAACATCAACATAAATAATCATGGCAATTTCCAATACAATATCATATCTCAACCAAATTATCGTAATTCCACACACACCTCAATGTCACACCATTCCATAGGGGTCGGCAATGGGCAGGGCAGGGCCGGCCCTGCCCAAAATTAATGGGCTCGGGCCGGGCCGGGCCGGGCCAAAACATATTTTTTTTATTTTTCGGGCCGGGCAGGGCCGGGCTTCTCTTAAAAATCAAGGCCCAGGGCCGCCCATGGGCCCAGGGCCTTACGGGCTTTTTAGGGCAGGGCCGGGCCGGGCTTTTTTGGATGGGCAGGGCCGAGCCCATTATATTTATATGTCATATTATTTTGTTAAAAAAATACAAAGACCTATGAAAAAATGATGATATGTTAATTATTGAACAAAATAAAATACAAAATAAAAAAAATATATGGCCTAATGCAATAATTAGTTCAATATAACTACATAAAAATATATTAATACAAAAATTGAATGGGCTTTCGGGCGGGCTTATAAGGCCGGGCCGGGCGGGCTTTAATGGGCATGTAACGGGCCGGGCCGCGGGCCGGGCCTGGGCTTTGAACCCTCCGCCCTAGCCCTGCCTCGTGCCCAATGGGCAGGGCCGAGATGGGCTTTTCTGCGGGCCGGGCCGGGCTTTTGCCCACTGGGCCGGGCGGGCGCCCATGGGCTTTTAGGCCCGCGGGCCAAATGATGACCCCTACCATTCCATATATATATCCACGTAAATATATATATACGTAATCATCCGCTCAGGGATAATCACTAATACCAACTATAAATCACACAAGAAAATCAGGAAATTCATTTTGTATAATTAAAACATTTTACTTACCTATGGACCGTAGTTGATCAAGTCCATATAATTAAAAACAAATATTTATTCCATAAATATTTTTCACACAATTACGACAAAATAAAGGAATTTAAAACTGCTCGGTTCGTAATATGAACCACGTGAGGTTTACTCACCTCTAATCCCGCTGCGTCTTCAATTTCACAAAACACACCAAAACCGCTCACCAAGAAAGACCGTCAATCACCTAAATCCAATATGATCATAACTTAGCCAACAACTCATAAACAAGATTAAACGATGATCTGACGGTCGGATCAAAAATAATGGTGATCCAACGGTCGGATCGAAATTATATGATGATCCAACGGTCGGATCCTCACGGATGGCCCTTAGGATCATCCTCCAAAATTATCACGAAGATCCAACGGTCGGATCTTCCTGAATCGTCCTTATAAACATCTCCACAAAATTTCATGAAAATCCGACGGTCGGATTCTCCCGAATCGCCTTCCAAAACACTAATTCACAATTATACGAAGATCCAACGGTCGGATCTTCGCTCGTGACCTCACAAAGTCACCGAGACAGTCATACGATCAACATATCAAAACTACAAGTCCATCGGACGGTCCGATCTTCAAAAAAACATTAATTGGATTATCGAAATCGATCGAAACCGTAAAAATTCATAACTAAATCATACGATATCCAAAAAATGCGTATAATATATCGAAATGATCGTATCGACATGTAGAACACAAAAATGGACAGAAACTGTCCTTGGGGTGGCCGGAGGTCGCCGGAAACCACCATCACAGTGGCAGCACCGCCGCCCATCCAAAGTCAAAATTAGACAAAACTCCCAACACGAAAGTTCTTCATCTTAACTCGAATTGAAGCTTTCATAACTACACCAAAGTCAGATTATGAGCCAAAAATTAAAATTTTACCTCGAAAGGTTTGAAACCGAAGAACCCTAAAATCCCAATCTTCAAAACTCGAGCTCCACAGGTGAAATCGTTGCAAGCCGCTTGGAGGTAAGCATCTACGGCCTCTGGTCTTCAAAAGCCCCCATGAATCACCTGCTATGGTGGCCGGAAACATGATCTCAAATCTGGGTATTTTTTTGCATCGCCGCCACCAACTTTCCGGCCTTGTAGCGTCGTCTACGGTGCTTCCCACAACTAATCACCAGCACAGACGTGTAGAGGGGACTGAGGAGAGCAGGATTCCCTTTGGAATCGAAGCAAAAGGTGGCCGGAGGAGGAAGAACGAAGGTGACGAAGTTGCTACAGTATTTTCGGGATTTTTTTGCTATTTATAGAAATTTACCCAAATTTCAATTGATCATAACTTTCTCATACGAACTCTGATTTTTGTGTTCCACATATGCACGCGATCGTATCGACGAGCACTACAACTTTCATGAAGGAAGTTTTCCTAAATTCCGTAAGTATAAAAAGTCAACTTCCTCGAGCCCCTAAATAATATACGTTTTCGAAATAAAATCGTTCGAACTGATTTCACAACTCCTCAAAGCTTCGTACTTTCTTCCATGACCGCGAAATCAATACTAAAATTTCCTCGGAAAATAATTTGAATTTACGGGGTATTACAGATATTGTCGTGCTTCTCAGCTACGTTCATGGCGCCAATGAGCTCATGAAACCTTGTGATACGTTCTGCATTTACATCAATCTGATAATTCTTTGAAATCATCAGGGCAAAGACGGGGAAGGTAAAGAGAGTCTTCTCGATCAACATCGTATCGGTTATGGTTTGTCCATAGAACTCCATCAAGGACTTGATACGAAGGGCTTCCGAGTTGTAATCAAGTACGGACTTGAAATCACAGAAGTGGAGGCTATGCCATCTCACTTCTAAATCAGGAAGCAGGGAGTCACGAACGTTGACAAATCGCTGCTCAAGTTCCACCCATAGTTTTCTGGGGTCTTCCTCATTGAGGTATTCACTTTGGAGCACATCATTCATGTGCCTTGTCATGAGAATTATGGCCTTAGCTTTATTTTTTTCGAAAGCACGAGCTTGCTCTATAGAGAGTACATTCTGACTAGGCTCTTGGATGGTTTCCAGAAGTCCATCAGCCTTAAGATGTTGGCGCACATCTCAGACCCACCTATGGTATCCAGCGCCGGTTGTCTCTAGGGTTAGTTTCAGAGCTGTTCACTCAAAAATTGTCTCGGCCGCTTGTCCCCTGGCCGAGGGCTTCTTTGGCTTACACGTGTCCTTCTGGAGTGGTGACGTGTGAGTGGGCGTGCCAACTCGCGGCTGGTGGGCCAAGCGAGGTTTTGTTATAGATTATAGATCTTGCGCTGATCTGACTTCTGATCAATTGATTGTGGGTCGAGGAAGGATTGATCTACACCGCGGGGTTCTCTCTGCCTTGAATGCAAGGACTTTAGCACAGATGGGCCTTATCTGGCAGCAGTGTTGTGTAACTCGATGATTGAGGTGAAAGTGAAGTGATGATGATTCTTTTTGTGATTTTGTATTTTGTATAAAGTAAATAACGTAAAGTAAACAACATAAAATAAAAGTGCAAGTAAAGACAAAGTAAAGTGCAGGAATGCAAAGGTGCAACAAATAAAGTGCAGGAAGATAAATTGCTTGAATATAAAGAGCGACAAAGTAAAGTACAGGAAAGATAAATACCAGTAAAGAAAGCGATAAGATAAACATGTAAAGATTGATAAGTGTTGCTGAAATATTGAAATGTATTGAGATAAAATTTGTGTAATCGCGTAGAGCATTTGGTCGAGGACCTCTAACAATGAATCCTATGGTCCTTTTTATAGTGAAGCTAAATTACTGAATGAAGGAAAAGAAACAATTTCAGCCTTTACAGTTCAGACCGCATTGATTACAAATAGAACAGCATTCATGTTTGTGATATCGTTATCAATGATTAATTCTATCATGAACAATCAATCATGTCTTGTAACTGATGATTGACAATAACACCTTCTGATACTCATTCAAGTTAATTGCCCCAAACTTCGGTAACATTTCTCCTGACAATCAACCTCTTTGACGAATTAGCCGCGGTCATTCATTATGACTTGTGGGTCTGCTGTCATTCATTAAACTTTGTGATTTACTTGATTTCTTCCAATTTAATAATGGCTTTTTGCACACGTTATTTTTAGTCATCAATTTGACAATAAACATTTAATATGCCGCGAATATTCCTTACGCTTTATGGATCGGGCCCACCTATCTGCCACATGAGCCTTGCCAAATATTGGTTCAAACAAGAGCATAAAAGGCTACCACGAAAACAATAAGAATTTCTTAGCGTAGTCGCTTCCAAGAAATTAAGGATTTCTGAGCGTAGTCGCTTTTTGATTCCAAGACGAGTTTTGGATTAGATCGAAACAATGATGTATGTGGTCGATCGTTTTTCTTCTCAACAAACTCTAAGTTTGGAGGACTCTACAAGCTCCAAGCTTGGAGTGAGCACGAACCCCCACAGTTCGGCTACTGGTCTCCCCTATGAAGAAGAAAGGGGGGTAGAAGAAGGGATGTTGGACCCCGAGAAAAAAGAAGAGAAAAGTAATAAAAACTTCAAAAATGGGAACTTTTAGAAAAGTTTGCTTTGAAAAATTGCCGGAAATCTTGACCGGAAAAATTGGCCAGAAAAAATCGTAAGAAAAGTGGCCAGAAAAGTCGCAAGAAAAGTGGCCGGAAGTTTCCTGAAAAGTGGCCCAAAAAGGTTGACCGGTCGTTGATCGGAGGGTTGACAGAGTTGCTGACATGGCAATCTGACTGGACGCTGACTGTGTGCTGACTGGATACTAACGTGGCAGGCTGAGGCCAGTGGGCTGCTTCTCTGGGCCGGGCCTTCTCCTTCTGGTACTGGGCCGATCTGCTTCCTTCTGGGCTTAGGGCTGCATCTGACTCTGGGCTGGGCTTCACAGGGCTTAAGGTAGTGGCTGGAGATGCAGACAGCGGTTCAAAGGTGCAGCGGATTCAGGCGGGCAGTTCGGGCTTTTCTAGGCCGGTTCCGGTGATGATTTTTTTGGTTCCCAGAAACTGGGGACGAGATGTAGCTTGTGACAAAAGGTGGCAGTGAAGAGTGGATGGGAAGATGGCGAATCAAGCAAAAGATCTTCGAATTCTTCTTGGAGGCCAGTTTGGTCACTTCCGGTGGCCGGTTCAGGTTGATTCTGGCCAGTTATGGGGGCAGCGCCACCGGTTTTGGGCTTCTGGAGGTGAGAGCTTCAAGGTGGGCGGCGGAGGTTTCTGGGATTTGAAGGCTACGAATTTAGGGTTTCAGGGTTAGAACTTCGTGCTAATAATGTGTTTTAGGGAATCAAGAATTGAGAGAAATTTGATGTGTATTCTCATTGATAATATGGGCCTCTTTATATAGAGGATTACGATGCAAAGAATCTCAATTATACAAGGAAAGTAATCGTACATTGAATAGGAATCTAGATCCTTCTAATTTAACTCAATTACCACTAGGTCAAGTAAACTAGAGTTTGGGCCAAACACAAATTAGGGTTTACTTGAACAATATATATATATATATATATATATATATATATATCTCCAATGGTGTCCAGTATGTCTCCCACCTCTGCATTATCACCGATGGGGCCACGACGAGTCCAGGATCAACTTGCCATAGAGGAATATTGTCTCTCTCTTCAGCAAGATCATCCCTCCGCTCACCAAATACTCGCCGGAGACCATTTTGCTGATTGTGTCAAATCTGGTACTTTGCTGAGGTCATAAACCGGTTGACCGTCCATCAGTTCGATTCGCAACCATGTTCGAAGCACATGTAAGGCTCTTTCTGATTTTTGCTCTCTCAATTCTGATGGTTTCGCAATGAATTTGATTATCTGTGGTGCTTTGATTGTTGAAATTTGATCAAAGCCCCTTAGGCACTGTCCTTGCTTGATTGTTATTGTTTATATGATATCTCTCACAAATCTCACTCTTTCGCTTTACGAAGATCAAGTCGGCCCGTCGATTGGTAAATTTGAATCTAGTATAGCTTAAGCAATTTTGATTTTCGATTCTTACTAAAAGAAATCAAAGTTGATTCTCTCCTTATCAAGCTTTGAATTTGATCGTTTTGGAGTTGAATATCTGTTTTGTTTTCAATCCGAGATTGAATTCTATGAACTTCATTGAATATGCTTGGAAGTTGAAGTTGATTGGTTTGTTGCCTTTTTCTATGAATCAGAGTTTGAAGCTTGAATTCAAAAATGTGAAAATATGTATGTGGTTCTTTCAAACCCAGTGAACGATTGGTTTGTTGCATTTTTCTATCTATAAGAATATTGTTCCAAAAGCTTAGAGACTCGGGATTATGAATATTGTTCTTCCTTTCATACAAATGACAACTTTTCTATAATTGCAGTGTTACATAGAGTTGTTATATTGACGAGAGGCTTATGGCAAGTTGTCATTGTTATTACGAAGATCTTAAAGGCAAATTGTTAAAACCAAATCCCCAAATCCTATGTGTCATTATAAGCATAGTGCTTAATCAAATTCTTGAGGGATTATATATTGCCAAAGGCAAGTCCATGAATAAATAAAAGAGCTTAAAGCTCGCTCATGGAATCAAAAAGTCTAGAGTTCATATATACTCATTCGACTTATTGCCTCAATGAGTACTATGACAAGACTAAGAAATCGAATTTGAATCATGCGCACAATGTTGCAACATATTCTAACTTTCACCAAGTTATAAAGTTATCTAGACCTCATATTGAGCCTATATGAAATTATCAATTATACAAATTGATATTTATGGCTAAGTATGCCACACCTAAATTTCAATGCTCGGAATATTGTATAAAGGTAAATGTGTCAATTTTTGTTCCTTTATATTGTTATTCTTTGCTAATATCTTAATCTAAAATTTGAGCATATGAAATTAGTTCTACTCTTATTATGTGAGGTAAGATTTATTATCATAGTTTTATTGGTATTATGCAAACCTTCGTAGGAATTGAAATTCATGATGAATCCCTTTTATGCAAAGCACACATGGTCTCACCTATGTGATCGACACACCATATCCAATATGCATGGTGCATGTATTTTGTTACATACATGGTGAAGCTTGCAACCATCAAAGGGAGCATTCAAAATTATGCTACTTAGGATATATGCGCGTTGTACTGTTTTTCTCCTTCGATCAAGGTTATTTTTGTCCAACTGAATTTTTGTTACCTAGCAAGGTTTTTGACGAGGCAACATTAAGTGCTTCCAACACCATTAGTAGACATCCAAGGAGAAGTGTTGTAAATATTATAAATATATGGATATCCACGTAAATTCTCATCTTTTATGTCTTTATTAGGATGTAAACCCAACTCTTATATAAAAGGGTCCATGAGAAAGTATGTATTATTCATTTACCTCCTCCTATATTATGTTTCTCTATTCTATCTCTCACTTATTCTCTAGTTTATAACACAATTAAGATTTTTATTTTTGTTTATTTATTTATTTTTAAGACCATTTTTCCCTCACCCCTTTGTCAAATAGAGAGAGAAACTATAAGAGACTTTGCGGAACTCCAGTCACCGGTTGACGGAATCCGGTCATTGATCACGGGAATCCGGTGACCGGTCGCTGGATTTCTCTAAAAATTTTGCCGGAGGTTTCCAAAGAGGTCGTCGGAGATCTCATAGGTCACCGGAGACTTTTATTGTGCTCGAATAAAATCAAATAAACTTTATTGCCAAAGGCAAAAAAAGAATAGATTTACCCTAAAGGTTCCCACGGCCGCCCAACCCCTAAAAACCCTAGCTCCTAATTCCAACCTCTGTGTCGGCATCTCTACAACCAAATCAACCGGATTTCGGCCGGCCTCACTGCCTAACATGTCTAATATTGACTCTGTCACCAGAAGCTTCGCCACTTCGCTTGCCATTGCGAGCAATGATGTGGTTGACATCTCTGCCACGTCGGATGGAGGTGCGCAGCGAACATCTTAGTCCTATCTCCTTGCATGGCCGCTCACCCCGAAACTGACAATAGCCATGGACCTAAGACGCAATTTCAGGCGTGTTTAGGTACTGAACCGAGGTTTTACCGTCCAGCAAAGGACTCCAAATCGGTTCTTGTTCTCTTTTGACCTCCGCAGTGATTGCCGGAAGGTGATGATGGGAGGGCCTTGGAGTTTTAATCGGGATCTGTTCGTGATGTAGCCATATGATGGTATTTCTCTGCTGCAATCGATACAAATGCAAGACCTATTTTTCTAGGTTCAAATAACTAATATGCCACCGGCATATGAACAACGGAAAACTATTGCCAATGTAGCCTCTGTTGCTAGGAAGTACCTGGACATCGATGGAAAGTTGTTTGATGCTATGAGGGAGATTAGGGTTCGTGTCTCCCATTCAATCTTGAAGCCTTTATTTCCGACAAAAACCCTAAAGTTTGCTAGAGGGGTTGAGCAAGAGGTACACTTTCTGTTAGAAAATCTAGCAGGCAAGTGTGATATCTATGCTCGTGTTTTCCATGAGAATGGCCCATGCAATCCGGATATTGTACCACCTAGTGTCAAGAGTGTCAAGACTGTTGAACAACCTGTGGCCCGAAAGCTCGAACTCAATAATCAGTTTCTAGGATTCCATGGTCCTCAGTTCCAGGAATGGACTTTCAGGTTTCAGGGCATCACTACTCCCATTCTGCCACCAGTGAGGCGTTCCCTATTTGGTGGTGCTGAGTCTAGTAGGCCTAGGCGACCGGTGATCATCAGGAATGTTGAATCAAAGGCAGCCAGTGATGAGGATTCCCGTGCTATTGTGCCGGTTGAGACTGTGGGCCAGGCTAAACGAGGTAGACCTTTTCCATCCCCAAAAAAATTGCAATTTTTGATATCTGACTTATTTGAAGGTAAAACTAGTCCGGTTGCTTTTGCAAAGAAAGTGAAGATGCCTAAATTTTCTTCTAAATTCAGTGCTAAGTCTATGGGCCTTATGGAAAACCCTGGAGGTATGTTGGTGCCGGCTAAGGTCTTGATGCCAAAGCCAGTACTTGAGCTACAGGGGACAAAGAAGAAGAAATGAAGGCCTTTGGAATCTAAAAATAAAAATCCAAAGACAAAGAAGGTCTTTGCTGAGGAGGTCTTGACAATGTTGTACTTGGGTAAACCCCCCCAAGCCCTAGTTTGAAGGGCAATGAAAAAATCTATATGGTTGTGGTAGGAGCCTATTTACTATGTCTCTATTTTTTTCATAGTTTATAGGCTCACTTTTAAATAAGTCAGTGGTTAGTTCGAATATAGATGGTATGTCTCTATGTATCAAAGTAGTTCTCTTACTACAAATTCTTGATCTGTCTAGTTGAAGGCAGCAGAAGGATATGTAATGGTCATCTTAGCATGCGTTAATGAAATCCACATTTCCCTCAAAAAAAAAAAAACTTTATTGCCTCCCAATAAAAGTTTAGTTTATTAAGGGGGCAATAAAAGTTACTAAGGGATAATGAGACTAATTTCTCTAAAATTAGATAAATAAAAATTTGATTGAGGTCGAAGATCAGGAGATTACATTAATTCAAATTGTTTTATTGGAGTGAGAAGAAATACAAACTAAGAATCTCTTTTCGATATGGAGCGATGATGGGAAATTGGTATATGAGGACACCATTGAATCTACTGAGGAATTTGACTCTCAACATTGTGTAGGAGCAGGGGGGGCAAGCGAGTGTTTATAAAGCTGAGATGCAAACAGGCCAGATTGTTGCAGTGAAGAAAATTCACACGGTACAAGATGGTAGTGGGGTAGCAAATCTCAAGGCGTTCGAGAGTGAGATCCATGCACTCTCTGAAATCCGTCATCGAAACAATGTGAAACTCTATAGTTTTTGCACACATCCGCGCCACTCATTCTTGGTGTACCAGTTTCTGGAAGGGGGAAGCTTAGAAAAGCTACTACACAATGTCAATGAAATATTTATGTTTGAATGGATTGCAAGGGTAAACGTTGTCAAGAGTGTGGCAGCTTTATCCTATATGCACCATGATTGCTTGCATCCAATTGTTCATCGAGACATATCAAGCAAGGACATCTTGCTGGATTTAGAATACAACGCTTACATATCTGATTTTGGTACAGCTAGAATTTTGAAGCCCAACTCTTCCAATTGGACTTCATTTGCAGGCACGTTTGGATACACTGCTCCAGGTAACTATCCATAATTCCATATATAGTTTCCTTAATTTTCTCATTGCATATTACTGGCAGGTGGCAAAACATATGGAACTACCTTCCTAGAAAAAGTGACATGTTAAATTGTTAGAACGTCAATCTATCTATACCATCAATTAAGTGTTCTTGCTTTGTATGTGATTAAGATTCACTGTCTAGCAAAGTAAACGTTGAACCATTTTGACCTTGCAGAGTTTGCATACACAATGGAAATGAATGAGAAATGTGATGTCTATAGTTTTGGAGTGTTAACTCTAGAAGTGATCATGGGAAAGCATCCGGGGGACCTCATGATCTCAGTTCTCTCATCCTGATTATCGACATCAAGTACTGTGCTTGATACACCGCTGAGGGACATTTTGGAATTTGGATAAACGCCTTTCAGCTCCTAGAGGTCAAATTGCAGAGAAACTGGGGTTTATTGTGAAGCTTGCATTTTTATGCTTGCAAACCAATCCGGAATCTCGGCCAACCATGAAGCAGGTTTCCCAGGAGCTATCAAATCAAAGGCCATATTAATTTACTACCTCTCGGCTTTGACAGGATTACCTTGTCACAGCTGCTTGACAATGCTTGTATTCCTGGACATCAATCTGCAACCGTCTTTCCCTCTGAAATTGTGTGAGAATCGTTCCTTATTTCATCATATTAGAGTAATTAGACTGTTTGTGTTTGGTATTGACCAAAGTTGTCCTAGCTTATGTACTAAGGAAAATCTATGTGGATGAAGTTGGTTCAGGTCTGTTTCTTGCTCTTTAGGGTATAAAAATTTTCAATTTCGCTCCTAAAATTTCAGAAATTCAAAATACCATTCCGAAATTGGAACTTTTAAATTTTCAACAATCATTGGAAAGTTTATGAAATTTTTCCAGTTTTATTCAAAACAAGGATAGATTCGGATTTCCAGTAATTTAACCATATAATATCAAAAAATGCAAAAAAGAAAAAAGAAAAAAAGACACTAACCATTAGTGTTCCAGTAACTGCTTCCTTTAGCATCATGATTTGTGAATGGAGAGGGAAACCAGCTGTGTTCGGATTCAAGAAAAGAGACTGCAGCATCCACACTTATGTAATGACTCCTCAACAATATATTGCATTGGTACCAACAGTGGCTCCGCCACATTGGGGCACACTGGGTTCCGTGACCCAGTAATCTTTTCGGTATATAATTAATTAAGTTAGCAAGATTTGCAGGTAACTAGCACGGTTCAGCAGTTTAGCTTCTTTTTGCTATATTGCAGGTCTAAGGTTCGATTTGTCTCCCTGCAATACTTTTTGTTTAATTTTTTTCCAAGGTTTAATTCTAGCTTGCAGCCTATTAATATTATTATTTTTTCATATGGCTTGCTATTATAAATTTGACATAATTTTATCTAAAATAATCTTATTTATAATATTTCTATCAATCGAAAATTTTAAGTTTTGATATTAATTTGAGTTCAAAATTTTTTCTTTTTAATTTCGAAAGATCCTCACCTAGGATGGAGTTCTAGCTCTGTCACTCGTTGCTATTTTTTAGTGACGGAGCAAAATGTATCAACTCTCAACTCAGTCCCAAATTTCTTGTTATTTTCTAAGATTTTTTATGTTTTGAATTTTGATATTATTATTTTATTTTTGTGCCCCAGTAACACTAAGTTTCTGACTCCGCCATTGGGTACCAATGGCCGCGAGATACCGTCATGAGCAATCAACACACACATGCAGTCTCAAACATCATCAAGTCACTGAAACTCAAGGAAGATCTGAAGCAATACTTTGCAAGAGTGACCTTAGGTATTCTTGCTTGACCATCTAATCGACCGAGAAAGCTTAGATATATATAGGAGAGATAAATTTAAAAGAAGGATGAACTTGTTTGTCTAACTGTTCAGCTTAAAGTATCTTCCGGATACAATATTCTCAATATCAGGCCTCCATTTCTGTTCAGATTGGATCATAATGCTAGGAAGGGATGGAACGTAAGAATAGCAAACACTGAGGTTGTTATTTGTTGCAAACAGATCTGTAATACAGATTACACATGAAATTTAATGAAAACTGTAGCCTGTAGGATTCTCACAGTAGTTGATAGGTGAAGCACAGTAGTAGTCTCAACATAATCACCCTTGTTTACATGATCCAAATAGCCATTTGAGTAAATCCCTAGCCTTCATATATCAAACTGGGTACTTAGAACCACTGTAAGAAACCGTCTTATCAAGCAAAGTCTACTCAAATCAGATAAACAGCTTGTAATTCAGTGTATATTACTTGAGCAATAACCCGCTCAAGAATTAGCATCCAAACTACGTACTCAAGTCAGGTGGGTGAGATATACCTTAAATCATAAACAAACAATCCCTTCAGGACTGAAACCCACGTGAAGAGCTACCCAAGAATTCACAGCAGCAGCCACTAAACAAAGGATAATGCTTACAATGAGTCGATGACAGCACCCTCATCTCCAAAAAATTTAAATGACCATCCACAGAACCATTGAATTGAGTTTAGGAGGAAGCGTTGAAGCAAATAATACAGACACGACAAAGCTTCATGAATATTAATAGGAAAATCAGGTCTTTGTTGTTCACTTCAATTGCAGGCCACAAATAGAGAAAACAAGCACTCCATAATTTTTCTCGAATGAAAAATTGTATCCAACAAATCACCATAAGCCAAAATCAGAATAATCATATAGTTCTTTGGTAAACTTTATAGATATAAATATTGAAGAAGACACAAGGTTGAAATCAAATATTGAAGAAGACATAAGGTTGAAATCTGGACTGTAGATGAGAACAGAAACATCTAACAGAAGAACGACTCTGAGAACTGATCAAGGCGCAAGGGCTGCTCTAGAAAAACAGAACTCCCATGGAAGAATAGGAGAAATAGAATAATTTGAGGGAATTTTATTGGGAAATCACCATCTCCAAATATCCAATACAGAATCAGTTATCCTCTCAAATAAATCAGTATCATTCATGAACCATAAATAATCAGTATCAGCAAAGTGTAGCGAATGAGAGATTACTAACTATATTATTTATAAATAGATTCCTTATACAAGTGATGATTAGCCAACATACATATATTAATACTGATTTTACTTCATAGATAAAAACGCTGCATAAGTTTGTGTTCCAAATAATGATTAGCCGACATACATATATTAATACTGATTTTAGAGAGAAAAAATCAGTGCATATGTTTGTGCTAGAAGTTATGATTCATCAAATCAAGCAGGTTGACATTTTTTGGTAGCCAACCAAGACCGATATTCAGCAGCACACTCCAACAGACTCTTTTGCTTTTGTAGTAAGTGCTTATTTGGGCACTCTGCAGACCAGTGGCGTACGCCCGCACAAATACCGCAGACCTTGACAATAGCACGTCCTTTCCACCTCCTATCAGGGTGGCCACCCCACACATTACATTGTGTACCGACTATATCAGAGTGGCCACCCGACACATTACAGTCCACACAAACCATATAATAACCTTTGCCAAGAGTTACTTCCATTGGGTTTGGGATACAAACCAAGTACGGGCATTCATCCGTCCAGTGTTCCTTGTCCTTCAAACAAACATCACACAACTCAAATTCTTCTCCTTCTTCTTCTTCTTCTGCTTCTTCTTCTTCTTCTTCTGCTTCTTCTTCTCCTTCTTCATCTTCTTCCTCTTCTTCCTCTACTTCAAGTTGAGACAGAGAGTCTTCAGCAGCCTTGTGTTTTCCTGTTTGTCAGTTTACCAACAGGAAAAGACATAAGAAACAATTACTGTGGCAACGAATTTAAATTCCCTATATAATAGTTCAGCCAATAATAACATATTAGCAACGAAAGGCCCTTTTTCTCATATCATTAATATACTGCAAACAGAGAAGTATTTCAAGTTATGGTATACCATCTTTCTACAAACTATACAATTCAACCATAGTCCATAGCTTATACTACAAAAGCAAAAATTGAGTTTATTTCTGAGAAATTGAGTTTGGCAGAAATTGAGTTTCAACTTTCATTGAGTTAAAAATAAGATAGATTGCCAAGACTTTTAGTTGATTACAAAAGTGAAACTCGTTTATTTCTGAGAAAATATTTTCAAATCAAACAAAATAACAAACACAAACAAATTTCTATTACATAAACAGATGCAATGTAATGGAAGGCGCATCTCAAGGTTCAGCCAATTAAGCATGTCTTGCTACACAAGATACAGAGTTAACCTTGAGCTAATTACATGACAAATTTCCAGCACAACGAAAAGGCACTAGGTTTTTCTACACCAGCATACTAAGCCCAACATGTTTCCTTTCGAATCAAACAAAATTAAGATACGAATTCTACCAAAAGTTACAGAGAACTTCATAACGAAAACAATTAGGTGAAAATTTTGATTTCTCTCACAAAACAAGAAACAAAAAACAAAAGCATACCATGAGCCTGGATCTTGTCGTCCTCCTCCGGCGGGACCTGGTTCAGGTACGGGTTCGGATCCTTGGAGAATTCTGATTCGACAAGAGACATGGCGTCGTCTGGGTCTGGATGACAGAGTAAAACTGCAATTCAGAGATTGTGCGTCAATTAGGGTCTCGGCTATTTTATAAGGCTGTCAATGTACGTGGCATAACCCCATTGGTTGTAATTTTATAATTGTCTCTTTCCTTGGCAAAATATCTCCCAACTTCCGTTTGCTAAATTGTAATTAAAACGAAACACTTCTTATATTATTTCAGAACGTGCTCTAGATGCTTCTTGTAACCAGGAGTTTAGGCTTAATGTTTTCCCTTGTATTCGGCAGTTTCATTAATCGAGACTATAGGGTAGCTGCACCAAGCCCTCATTTCAAAAAAAAAAAAAATTGTAATTAAAATGAAACACTTTTGTTTTGTTTTTTTTTGTTTTTCAAAAGAATATACCATTAGATTCGGTGGCCATTAATAAGGGCTAAAGTCTACGGTGTATTTGAATAGGAAATGGACAAGAATTCTGAACTCTATTAAATAAATGCAAATTTATTAGATATTTGTTTTGAACTAGATATAGTAACGAACTTAGAGCATTTTTAGCAAACTCTCCATTTTGGCTCCTTAGCTATTTTAGAGAGTATGTTTAGCTTTTTATCTATTTTATTAGCTTTTTACCTATTATAACTTTTAACTATCTCGCTCCTAAATATAGAGAGCGAAGTGAGGCTCTCTATAATTCAAAACATTCATTTTAAGTTATTTTATGTAATTTATAAATACATTTAAACTATTTAATCTTTATTTAAAAAATAATATAAATTCAAAACTAACTAAAATAGAGAGCATTGATGCAGACATAATTCTAAAGTAGCTAGCTAAAATGACTTTTTAGCTATTTTAGCTAAAATTTGACTCAAAAATGGCTAGCATTGCTAAAGATGCTCTTATAGTACAAAAAACAAACTCCGTGTCTATGGCAAAATCATCAGCTATCATTCCATCAGTCAATCACGCAATTGTGATATCAACAAAATGTCACTTCTTTGAAAACAAATAAGAGTTACTCCTTATCCATAAACCGCTTGGGTTGCACCTGCCTTTCAAGATAGTTATCAACTTCAATAGTAGCCTTGATCTTGATAGATAAACATTTGAAAACCATATACCAACCTAAAAGCCCACGAAGGCCCACCATCACTACTAATAAATGAAGGTGGGAAGGCTCCCTGCATACTGGCCCACAACTTAGAGCCCATCAGCCCAAGCCAAACCAGAGCAAAAGGAGCAAAAGCCCTAGCCTTATGTTACCAGGCTGCCTCTACCGCCGTCAGTCCCTCTGGCTGTTGGTCTTTCAATATGATATCACTAATTTTGCCTTATGTTTTCTATGTGTGTGAAAAGTTGCTGCAGTTTATATATAAAGAGAAAAGAAATTGCATGCTTTTATCATAGCTCAGGACACTTTGAATAGTCAAATATTAAGTTGGAAAAGAGAAATATTTGTGAGTTAATTCACTGATGTATTATTCACAATTGTGTTAGGGGTACATATACAACCCTAAACTAAAATATTACACAATATAGGCAACTTATTCCTATAAGGTAACTATTAAATTCATATATTATCCTAATAATTCTAATAATGATTCATAAGACAACACTCTCCCTTTGAGGCATAAACATCTTGAAGGCCCAACTTGCCTAGTGAGTCATAGAACATCTTGCTAGATATTTCTTTGGTAAGTATATTTGCTAATTGTTCTTCAATTAGAACAAAAAAGAAGGTGACTAACTTTGCATCCAACTTTTCCTTAAAGAAGTGTCGATCAACTTTCACATGCTTAATTTATTTGATCATGTTGCCCAGGATTCTGAGATATTTGAATTGTAGCTTGATTGTCACAAAATAGTTGCATAGCAGACTTGAGTTTAAAGCCCAAATCTCTTAGCAAATCACGTAGCCACAAGAACTCACACACTCTAAGTGCCATACCTCTGTATTTAATTAGTTTCAGCACTTGATCTTTCAACAACCTTCTGCTTCTTACTTCTCCAAGTGACAATGTTACCTCCCACAAAGGTGAAGTAATCAGATGAGACTTTCTGTCAGTGATACAACTATACCAATATGTGTCTATGTAACCACTAACATCAAGGTGTTGATGTTCAGAGAACATTAACCCTTTTCCAAATGCTGAATTCACATACCTCAAAATTCTTACTACAGCATACATGTGCCTTTCACTTTATGCATAAATTGACTCAGAACACTAACAACATAAGCAACATTAGGTCTAATGTGTGATAAGTAAATTAGATGTCTCACTAACCCTTGGTACCGAGGTTTATCAGTAGGAACCTGATCAGGATATTTTGCTAGTTTGTGATTTTGCCCAATCGGAGTATTAATTGGACAACAATCCAACATGCTTGTTTCTGCTAAGAGATCAAGTACATACTTTCTTTGACATAGGAAGATGTCATCCATCAACCTGGCTATATCAATCTCCAAAAAATATTTCAAGTCGCTCAGACTCTTCATCTCAAATTTTGTAAAGGACTTCTTCATCTTAAAAGTATTGAGTCCATAAGAGGACTTCTTCAATATACACACAACATTACAAGGCGTGTCAGGTACATAACCAGGAGGCAAGTTCATGTACTCTTCTTCAGTAAGCTCTCCATAGGAGAAGACAATCTTGACATCAAATTGATGGTGAGGCCAATTCAGATTCTCTACAAGTGACAATAATACTCGGACAATGTTCACCTTGGCTACTGGAGCAAAATTCTCATCATAATCTATCCCATATTGATAGGCTATTTCTATACACCTAAATAGATGCACAAAAATGTCTATAATTTAACCCTACAAGAATGTCGAAAATAGTATAGGTAAGTAGGGATCGTTCCCGCAAGAGATTGTGGTCTAATCACTAATCTAAAGACTCAAAACAAAATAAACATAAACTGTCCAGTTATAAAGATCTGACTGGCAGACGACTCTAAACTATTCTAAATGTCACGAAAATTTACAGACAGACTCTAGACATGACAAACTAACTACTGACAAAGTTTGATAATTTTTGAAGATGTTTTGGTTGACGAACTAATTAAATAAAAACGAAACACTAAATGACTCCGAAAATAAAAAGACTTGATTCAAGGTTTTGAAAATCAAAGATAAAATAAGTTAGAGGAATTGCATCCACCACCAATCAATCAAGTAAACTAATCATGTTCAACCTAATTTCATTTATCTATGGATGAAGATGCTCAAGTTAACCCAACGCCTGAATTAACCTATTGTTCTTCCTTACTTGTATGCTAGGTGAGAGACGCTCTACACCTAACCTATTTTCTAAAATGCAACCTAGGTTGACGCAACTCTAGATTTAACACATAGAAATCATTAAGATTAAGAAAAACGAGACATCACAAGACATCATGAGTACGACGCGTCTCAATTAATCTAGGAACCTAATCACTCGCCTTATAGACGATTTACTACTCTAGAACTCTCAACGGAACCCTCGAAACAAGGCACAGGCAATGATTATTCTTAGCAATAGAATCCTAAACATGCAATCTAAGTTGCGCACCAAAGAAAACATGCAAAGGAATCATCAATGTGAAGATAGAAATTAGGTTCTCATCCAATAGATAAACAAAACTAATTGAAAGTCATAATAAGTTTACAATCATGATTTGGGGCTTCAACAACCCCTAACAAAAGAGTTAGTTTCTCATAGAAAGAAAAACAAAAACAAGCTAAAGAGAAAAATAAGAAGTTGCAGCAGAGAGGGGAGAGGACGGAGAGCCGGGAAGAGAAGCCAAGAGCTGCTGCAGATTTATCTCCTTTTATATACTTAGAGGTTGCCTTCATCTTTCTATTGTGTAGGAAATCCAAAACCTAAAAGAATTAGGGCTCACGTGCTTAGGTGGAGTTTTCCTATTGGCTCTTGAACTTGATGACTTATTCCAACCATTCACATCGCCCATTAAGTCAGAATATGATGCAAAAACTCGTCCTCGGGCTTTTCGATGTGATTTGGGCTTCGAAACATAAATTCCCGTCCAACCTCAGATTCACGTGCAGCCTGACCTTCTTGTACTAAATCGGCCATAACTTCTTCTAGAAAAATGATATTGATGAGCCGTAAAAAGAACTGGAAACTAGACATCTGAATCTTTCCATCAATATAAAGATCATCCTCTGGATCATTGTGAGCTGGTCTCAGTGATCTGTCGAAGTTGACTGATCTGCACAGGCAGATTTGCCAATTTTTCCTTTCAATCCCTCTTTTACTTCTTTTCTCATTCTTTGCTCAAAATACCTATAAAACAAGTAAACAACGTAAATAACGAGAAAATACAGTAACTAACAAAGAAAGTATAGAGGTTAACGTTATTAATATCGCATAATTATGCTCCTATCAAATACCCCCACACTTAAGCTTTGCTAGTCCCTAGCAAACGACTAGACACTAGAACAAAAGACACAGACCTAACGTCTTCCAAACATCTTAGAGAACTTTTAAGCCCACAACTATGGTCAACAAGATTCAAGCAGTCATGAAATCAAACTCATAATCAGACTTAAGAGCTAATTTACTTTGATAACCATCATGCTCAAAATATAATGCAGAGATAGTCCAAACCGATGCAACAAAAGAAAACTCAACATCTTCATGTTTCAAACAAGCTTCAACTTAATTGCTCACAAAGATGCTCTCAATTTCTTTTCTCTCATGATTTTCTGACTTGATGCCTAAGCATAAATATTCACTCAAGTTATATGTGAGAGGAATGATGTAATAAGGCAAACAAATAGCTCACATATGATAACAAGAAAGAAAAGCTTTTTCTGATATTTTTTTCATTATGATCCCATGATTGGAATGCCAAAACTCGGATCAAGGCCAGTGACACCATATGCTCACCCCTCTGCACAAGTCTCCACAAATCGAATGCACAACTTTAAAGATCAGAAGGTCATTATTCAAGGTTGTAATGGGGCCAAGGGTTGAGGTTTAATGAAAGAAAGGATAGGAAATAACAAAGATTCTAAAAATCTAGTGGAGCGAGTAATGAAGTAAGAGATGAAAAGTCTTTAAAGTTCTCAAGGTATAACGTCTACAACATTCGTGAAGTAGGACAAAGGCCAAATTCATCATGTTGGGCCTTCACTTCTAATCAATCTCCTTTTTCACACAGAGAATCAGATCCAAACTTTGTATTATTTTTTCCTTCAATGCCGAATAATTCTTTTTTTTTTTTTTTTTTTTTCACCGCAATAAATATTTTTTCTTTGGATCATGAATCTGATTCCCCCACACTTGTTTTGTACAACAATCACCTTGAACGGAAATATCTCATGAATATAGCTCCACTAAATCTTAAGAATAAGGGTAAAGGAAAAACTACACTAGGCTCAAGGTTTAAGGATTATGTGGGTGATGAAAGAAAAGGCTAAATGTAGGCTCAAAGGGGTTAACTAGGGGGTTGCACATCTTGTGTGCATAAAGGGACACCGGTTAGTTTGGCTTTGGTGGTAATCCTAGTGTCTTCATCCCTTTCCATCCATCATGCAATTCAACCATACGCTTCAAGAGGCTTTGGGGCAAGTTCTAGCATTTGTCCTTATATAAATATGCATGTCGAATCCGAGTCTCAACCAAGGTGAATAAAAGATGAGATCAAGCAAAATCCTCGTCAAGAAAATAAGATGATCTATACTAAGCACTCAGAAAAGAAATAGCACATATAAAGGCTCAATAACTCACAAGGGACTAAATCAAGTTTAACTTGTTCTAGCATGCTTCCATCAAATTTTCAGTCATCACATAAGTCCTAACCATCTATTGCACCATAAATCAAGCATAATAATCATAAAAGTCTATTAGCAATTACTTAAGATTATGAATCCAAAATCATGCTTGCAATCATCTTGTAACCATATAATTCAAATCGATAGTTCATGCTCATCATAATGTTGGAAGACTCCTAAAGACTCAACAAAAACAAAAACAAAACCTAAAAATATTTTTTCTTGGTTGATTTTTCAGTTTTTTTTTTTTGTTTTTTTTTTCTGACGACCGGTCGGCGGATTTCGCCGACTGGTCGGTGAGCTTCTGACCCTGAAATAGACAAACAACGACCGGTCGGCAGACTTCGCCGACTGGTCGGTGGATTTCGAAAAAAAACATGAAATTAAAGCCAAAACTCCTAAAACAAAAACTCTAAGCAAAACAACAAAGTGTTTAACCTTCCCCCCACACTTGATCTAAACATTGCCCTCAATGTTTGACTATGAAGTACAACAATGAACAAACCAAGCATAAAGAAAAAGATTAAACACAACAAAAAGACACAATAGAGCAAATATAATCAAAGAACATAAATAAAAGGGAAGAGATAGAGAGATCAAATCTGTTTGGCGAACAATCCGTGCTACTTCCAACTCCTCCATCATTGGGTTGCCTCCAAGTAGCGCTTGGTTTAATGTCCTCAGCCTGACACACCTACTCTCCATCAAGAGTAATCAGGAGGTTTTGGTCTTGGATCCCTCAAATGCTTAACCCTTTTAAGTGAAGTTTCATGATCTCTTGATAACAACTTGGGTAGCTTGGGAGTAATGGAAACATGGGATTGGATGATCCTCTTTTTCTTTCTCTTCTTCCATTGTCTCCATCTCCTATGAGATCCACCAAGCATGGATAGAATGATCTCCTTATCAGATGTCAAATTCTCGCAAATGACCATCTCCACATGATCAACAAAATCAATGATTTCTTGGATGGAAGAAACACTTGTAGAGCTCGAATATGGCAAGGGAAAATCAGGTGGTGCACAGTGTTCGAGAGATAGAGGCCCGATGATATGTGATTGGATGGTTTCCTCTTCTAAGAAATCACCCATATCATCACTGAAACACTCTTGATCTTCATGAGGTATGGTGATTGCTTCCGGCACATTGAACTCATTTTCATAAAGCTCCTCCTTACTTTCTTCATTATAAAACCCCTCATCATCAAAGGGATCTTCCTCCTCCAACGCTTCAAGTTCGGTCAAGTGGTGGACGGTGTAGTCGTCATCCTCATCTAAGAATGAGTCACATAATGTATCATGAGATTGAAGAAACACAGTGGCTGGTGTAGGGGGCTCCCATAGAGTTGTCATAGGTGTAAGAGAGTTCTCTTGAGGTAATGCGCTCTCCCAAATCTCATTAACTGCCGGCCAATCATCCTCCTCAATTGTGGAAAGCTCTTGAATTGGTTCTGGCTCTCTTGACTCTTGATTCAAGCAATCCAAAATTATCTCCACATATTGCCCAATCTTCTCAACAGATTCTTCAATATTTTGTGTATAAGATTTCATGCTCTGTATGCAAGAAGAAGCAGTATTAGTCATAGAAGCAACCAAATCTTCAAGAGAGTTACCTTCAGGTGTTGGTGACTGATGATCATGGTATGAAGACGAAGAAGCATCAAACGCATTGAAGGATTCTTGTTGGGAGTTTAGATAGCCATTCCATTCAACGTAGGGATGATTATCCCATGCCGGATTGTATGCAGGCACATATTGATCATTCCAATGCCCTTGGTTTGCTTGATATCCTCCAAACATGTTGTTTTGATCGAAGTAAGCTTGATATTGCATGTTTGGACATGTCTCCGTTGAATGACCAACCAAGGAGCATATGGAACACATCTCGTATGAAGGATGCCACATTGCAAAACAAAAATAAAAAGAAAAGAAAGTTAGAATAGATACAGATCAAGAACAAAAATAAACCAAAAAAAATAGACTAGCAATTAGAAACAACAATCCCCGGCGACCGGCGCCAAAAATTGATAGGCTATTTCTATACACCTAAATAGATGCACAAAAATGTCTATAATTTAACCCTACAAGAATGTCGAAAATAGTATAGGTAAGTAGGGATCGTTCCCGCAAGAGATTGTGGTCTAATCACTAATCTAAAGACTCAAAACAAAATAAACATAAACTGTCCAGTTATAAAGATCTGACTGGCAGACGACTCTAAACTATTCTAAATGTCACGAAAATTTACAGACAGACTCTAGACATGACAAACTAACTACTGACAAAGTTTGATAATTTTTGAAGATGTTTTGGTTGACGAACTAATTAAATAAAAACGAAACACTAAATGACTCCGAAAATAAAAAGACTTGATTCAAGGTTTTGAAAATCAAAGATAAAATAAGTTAGAGGAATTGCATCCACCACCAATCAATCAAGTAAACTAATCATGTTCAACCTAATTTCATTTATCTATGGATGAAGATGCTCAAGTTAACCCAACGCCTGAATTAACCTATTGTTCTTCCTTACTTGTATGCTAGGTGAGAGACGCTCTACACCTAACCTATTTTCTAAAATGCAACCTAGGTTGACGCAACTCTAGATTTAACACATAGAAATCATTAAGATTAAGAAAAACAAGACATCACAAGACATCATGAGTACGACGCGTCTCAATTAATCTAGGAACCTAATCACTCGCCTTATAGACGATTTACTACTCTAGAACTCTCAACGGAACCCTCGAAACAAGGCACAGGCAATGATTATTCTTAGCAATAGAATCCTAAACATGCAATCTAAGTTGCGCACCAAAGAAAACATGCAAAGGAATCATCAATGTGAAGATAGAAATTAGGTTCTCATCCAATAGATAAACAAAACTAATTGAAAGTCATAATAAGTTTACAATCATGATTTGGGGCTTCAACAACCCCTAACAAAAGAGTTAGTTTCTCATAGAAAGAAAAACAAAAACAAGCTAAAGAGAAAAATAAGAAGTTGCAGCAGAGAGGGGAGAGGACGGAGAGCCGGGAAGAGAAGCCAAGAGCTGCTGCAGATTTATCTCCTTTTATATACTTAGAGGTTGCCTTCATCTTTCTATTGTGTAGGAAATCCAAAACCTAAAAGAATTAGGGCTCACGTGCTTAGGTGGAGTTTTCCTATTGGCTCTTGAACTTGATGACTTATTCCAACCATTCACATCGCCCATTAAGTCAGAATATGATGCAAAAACTCGTCCTCGGGCTTTTCGATGTGATTTGGGCTTCGAAACATAAATTCCCGTCCAACCTCAGATTCACGTGCAGCCTGACCTTCTTGTACTAAATCGGCCATAACTTCTTCTAGAAAAATGATATTGATGAGCCGTAAAAAGAACTGGAAACTAGACATCTGAAGCTTTCCATCAATATAAAGATCATCCTCTGGATCATTGTGAGCTGGTCTCAGTGATCTGTCGAAGTTGACTGATCTGCACAGGCAGATTTGCCAATTTTTCCTTTCAATCCCTCTTTTACTTCTTTTCTCATTCTTTGCTCAAAATACCTATAAAACAAGTAAACAACGTAAATAACGAGAAAATACAGTAACTAACAAAGAAAGTATAGAGGTTAACGTTATTAATATCGCATAATTATGCTCCTATCACATATGCCTGAGTGAACCCTTTAACCACCAGCATTGCCTTATACCTGCTTTTAGTGCCATATGCATTATGTTTCATAGTGTAAATCCATCTACATATACCGGGCTTCTTCCCATGTGGGAATGGGACCAGTTTTCAGGTGTGATTCTTCTGTAATGCCTCAATTTCCTCCTCAATTGCCTTGGCCCACTTCAGGTCTTCCACAACTTCTCGCACTTTGTTAGGCACATATATAGAGGATATTTAATTCACAAATGAGGTATAAGGTCTGGACAACCTATGATGTGACACAAAGTTAGCAATTAGATACTTGGGTTTAGCAGTTTCGGAAGGCTCATATCTTTTAACTGGTTTACCACGGGTAGTTTACTGAGTATCACCTATGTAGAAGAGACTGACTTTATAGGATCACTAGGAGTAACAACTGGATATATTTGAGTTGAAGCTTCTTGACCAAAGAGTTGAGCAATAGGGGGTGAAGTTTGAGACAAGGGAACAACCTAAGTAGAATCTTCTTCACTGGTTGAAATTATCCTTCGACTAGTAAAGTACGGAATTTTTGAACAAGTCCTGATTTAGGGTTTAGGGTACGGAATTCTTCAGCTCCAGAATTTGATTGGTTGAGATTATCCTTCGACTAGTAAAGTACGGAATTCTTCGATGTTAGCTAAATAACCACCCTCAAGTATAAGGGGTACAAGTAATAGTATAGGGATTTAAGAAATGTTATCAAACCCACGAGGATTGGATTCTTTTAACTAGCTAGGGTGTTAACCTAAGGAGAGCTAGAATATGCAAATGTACAATCATAAACCTAAATTCAAAAGGAAATCTAGGCTCATGGTAAGTATGTGCATTGTGATGATAGTGAAATTAGTTGTTGGATAGAGTAGTGAACCAAATTAAATTAAATGCTCAAATGTAAACTAAACTACACTAAACTAACCTAGTAATATAATGGATGAAGTTAGGGGTTTGATTGTCTACCATTAACCTCCCTTGCAAGTATTGAAATTCAAATACAAGTGATGATATTCTAATTTTCCAATTACCCTCTTTGCATCTGGATAAGACTACAAAGGCTTAAACTTCTTTAATGTTATCAATTTCAACCGGATAAGTCTAGAATTAACTACCTAAGAACAAATCCTATTACCGGTTAAGTCTCAATTCATTGGTTCTAGATGCATAAAGCTTTGAGTTTAGATAATCATGTAAGCAAACCAATTCTAGATCTAGGTGATTTTAACTCACAACCTTCACATGCGCATAGAGGATGCTATCATGCTATCAATGCTCAAGGTTAACTACTCCCTAAACATTTTTTCATGAGATGACAAACACAACACATTCAAAGTAGTTAAGTTTGAATAAATGCATTCACTTCTTGAATTAGCATATGAAGATGAAAATAACAAATAACTTCAAATGTAAATTAAAATATCAATTCATACAAGTTTGGTTAGGGCTTTCAACTCTAGCCCCAACAAAGTAACTACTCACTCATAGTCATACAAATTGGCATCAAATCTATAAAGTAAATCAAGGTAAATTAAAGAGTTAAGGGAAGAAAGAACTAGTTGAAGCTTGACAAATCAATGGGTAGCTTCTCCTTCATTTTTCTCCTTCAATGCTCCTTGAATCATCCTTGATGGTGGAATGGATGGATAATGAACTTCTTGATGGTGATGATGAATGGAATGGTGATGAAGATATGATGCTCCTTTGGCTAACTTTGAGTGGTGGAAGATGATAGTTGTGGTGGTGATGATGGAGGAGATGGAGTAGATTGGATATTGTGTGTTTGGATTTTGAAAGGTGGATATGGAGGTTTTGTGAAGGAGATGAAGAGAGAAAGCAGATGTAATGGGGTGGAATTGGTTGATGGTTTATATAGAGAAGAAAAAGAGGGAAGTAATGATGAATAAAAACAAAGCATGAAGGTGAAGTATGAGAGTAATGATGATCTATTATAGAGATTGGAGTAGAAAAATATATCTAAGGAAAAAGAGAAAAGCATCTAGCTTTCTTTATGTGAGTAGGAAACATGAACATGATGAATGTTGAGCTGGTTTTCGGTCACTTTTTGCCCCTTAATTCCTTCAATTAATTCTCCATTAAGACTTCAGAATGGGCCTCTGACTTCTTCATATAAAATGTTCCTCCATGAGTGTAGATCATCCTGGTAAAATTTCAGAGTTAAATTCACTGTGTTTCAGCCTTAAATGCTTCTGAAATATGTACAGGTCAGGTTTTCCAGTTTTCATCTTTCAGAAAATTAGAGTGACTGTTTGAAGACCTTCCACTCAAAACTAGCTCTGGCACTCTTCATAACAAATGATCCTTGGGATTTCTAGGATGAAACTGGAAAGTTTCAAATTATTCGGAGTTCGTTTGGTCAGGCGGCTACCCCTCCTTTCTTGTCTAGCTCACTTTTTCTTAGCCGGAGAAGGAAAATGTCTAGCTCACTTTCTCTTCTCCATTATTTCCTAACATGATAAGGAAAATAAATAAATAAATAAATATAACTAAACACAAAGGTTAAGCAAAAGTACAAGATTAGGGAAATAATGAAATTGGATTAGTCAATATTAAATTTGGACTTTAAAACAAGTAATTTCCATGTTTTTAGGGCACAAATATGTATATGAATTATGATCCAACATTTGACGGGTCCTAATCCTCCAAATTTCGACTAGTCTAGTACCTCTTTGCTTGCTGACTTTTCTCAGTTTAACTAGTCAAATTTCCTTTAGTTCCAATATTTTTATCTTTGTTTTCATTTTCTTTTTCTTCCTCCAACGCTTGTAGAGCCCTCTCCTTGACCGTGAATATGGCTCATCTTGTTGCATCCCAGTACTTTTCTCTGTGTCTCAAGTCTTTTTCAATCCTCTACCATCAAACATCTCTTCGAAAAACTCATTATCTCCCTGAAGAGAAGTGTTGGTGATGGAGAAATAGCATATGTCTTTATAGAATGACACATCTATGGTGATGTAGAATTTCCTTGTAGGAGGATGATAACACTTGTAGCCCTTTTTATAAGAGTCATAACCTTCAAAGATACACTTGAGAGCCTGGGTATCCAACTTTGACCTCTGATTTTTTGGTATGTGAACAAAAGTAACATAGCCAAAGACACGAGCAAGAAGATTATGGAAGGAAGGACAGGAGAAATGGGTTGACAAGACTTAAAAGGAAATACGCCCCTGAAGGACACTAGAAGGAAGATTGTTGATAAGATGGGATGCTATTCGGACTGCCTCACCTACAAATACTTGGGCATATAAGCACCAAATAACAATGCTCAAGCTATGTCTAAGAGATGACGATTTTTACGGTCAGATACACCATTTTGCTTTGCTATTTAGGGACAAATGGCTTGATGAGTTATGCCTTGTTCTTGAAAAAGCTTTTGAAAATCATGATTGACAAACTCCACCCACATTATCAGAACGAAAAAACTTTGGTGTTTGAATCATTTTCTGAAAATCTTAAGGGTTAAATACTGTTTAGTCCCTGTACTTTGCATCTCTTATCATTTCAGTCCCTGACATTTTAATTTAATCTAAAAACTCTATGACCTCACAATTTTTCTCCAATAGGTCCATTCCGCGTCAAATTAGGAGTTGGCATTGGGTGAAATGTCCAATATACCCCTCTGTTATTTCTTTTTCCTTTTTTATTTCTTTTTTTCCTTTTTTTTCTTTTTCCTTTTTAATTTCTTTTTTCCCTTTTTTTTTTCTTTTTCCTTTTTAATTTCTTTTTTTTCTTTTTTCTTTTTCCTTTTTAATTTCTTTTTTTCTTTTTCTTCTTTTTTCTTGTTCCTTTTAATTTCTTTTTTCTTTTTCTTTTTTTCTTTTCGTTCTGCCTACTTTCTCTTTCCTCAACCCACCAATCCCATTCCGATCAAACTCCACAACCCATCTGTTTCTCTCCCCAAATTGAAACCAAACCCAGCAAAGACCTAGCTTGGCGGTGTATAGATGGACATCGAGCAAAACCAAGAGGCTAGGAGCTGATCGATCACTTCTTCACCTTCTCTAAAGCCATCTCCCTTCGTTGTCTCTTAGCGGATCCGCCCTCGTCTCCATCGTCGCCGACGCCATCTCTCAAACATAAGCAAATCCCAATCAGCTCTGAAATTCACCGCTCAACCACTCCCCTCTTGTTTTCACAACCTACTTCTCTCTCTCCCACTCAAATCCCACTTTCTCTCTCCACATCAGGCCTCAATTTGGAAACTTTTCACTAAAAACTACCATTTTTTCATACTATGAAGTTTTTGGGTCTTGCTCAAAATGGTGATTTGGATTTTGGGTCTGGTTGAAATAGTGGTTTTTGATGGCCAAGTTGACCAAAACCAGAAGTGAAGAAGAAGAATAGTGATGGAAAAGAAAAATGGCCGCCGGCGTGGAGAACAATAATTGGGGTTTTGGATCGATCTGGATTGGTTCGCCGACGTGGCGCTACTGATGCAGCAGGATATGATGGTCATTAAAAAGGAAAAAGAAAAAAGGAAAAAAGAAATTAAAAAGGAAAAAAGAAAAATAAAAAAAGAAAAAAGAAATTAAAAAGGAAAAAAGAAAAATAAAAAAAATAAAAAAGAAATTAAAAAGGAAAAAGAAAAAAAGAAATTAAAAAGGAAAAAGAAAAAAAAAGAAATAACATAGGGGTATATTGGACATTTCACCCAAGGCCAACTCCTAATTTGACGCGCAAGAGACCTATTAGAGGGAAATTGTGAGATCAGGGAGTTTTTAGATTAAATTAGAATGTCAAGGACTGAAACGATGAGAGAGGCAAAGTATAGGAACTAAACAATATTTAACCCAAATCTTAAAATGCAGAAAATATAACATCCTTAGATTTAAGCAATGTAACCTAAAATAATCTAGTACAATCATCAATAAAGAGAACAAAATATCACATTCCATACACAATAGGTTCTCTGGAAGGTCCCCACATATCAAAGTGAATAACTTCAAAAGGAATGGAACTTTTATTAGAAGGACTCAATGTATAACTGACTCTATGACTTTTCGCCAAAACATATATTTCACAATGTAAAGAAGACTCATCAATGCCAACAAAAAAAGAGGGCATAGTTTTGCACATCACACTGAAAGAAGGATACCCTCAGTGTCTATGCCATAACCAAACTTCATTCAGCTCTCTAGAATTCAAAGTTAAAGCGCTTGGGACATTCTTCCTTGGCCTCTCTCCTACATATACTTGATCCAGATGAAACAATCTCCCCCTCAGATATCTTCTGCCAAATACCTCCCTAATCAGAAGATCATGAAAAAGTACATACATGGGAAAGAATGTCACATAGCACAGGGATTGAGCATTTAGTTGAGGAACATAAATTAGGTGATGAGAAAGGTCTGGCACATATGAGACATCATGCAATACTAAGACAGGTGTGACTCTTATAGACGCAATACCTAGAATAGGAAAACGATTCACCATTAGCATTGGTAACATGCGACACATCAAGGGTGGGTAAGTTTATAAAGTATTTCCTATCATAGATCATATGATCTGAAGCACCTAAATCAATAATCCATGTATCTGAAACTACAAAGTTAGAAATTTTTAAAGCCATACCAATCTTACCGGTACTTCTACCAACCACTAAGACCGAAGGATTGTGATCTTTATCTGTGGTATGATCTTACCCTGCAACACCAAAGTGCTCTAAGTTCTAAACAAGATTGACAACTGCCTTCCCTCTCCTTTAAGGCCTAGTTGGCTTGGGTCTACTGAAATATCCAACAGGCCAGATACCTAACCAGCTTATATTAGTTCTCCTTAGTGTGTCCAACTAGATTCCAGTGCTGCATATAGACCCACCAGAATTGGCTCCTGATGAAGTACCCTTAGTCATGGACAAAGTCCAGATGATGGTGTAGAATAGCTAGAAGGTAGACCTTGAGCCTGTGGGGAGGGTGGGTTGGATTAAATGGTCAAGCTATAGATCTCTGAATGGACTGCCTTTGGGCTCTATCTTGCTGAGATTCATCCTTACTGATATAGGTAAAAGCCTCAATAAGAGAAGGAGCTCTTGCCTACTAAGCAGTTCTCCCTTGGCACTGTCATGCCTAGCATCCAATCCATTCAGAAACTAGTGCACTCGCTAAACTCCTTTCCTTCTAGTACTAAGCAATAGCCTCATCATTCTTCAATTTGTTTGGTCGTCGCTAACCAATCTTGGCCTAAACATTCTTTAGCTGGGTGTATAACACCGAAACTACTTGCCCATCCTACTTCATCCTTGTTACCTTGCACAACAGCTCATTAATTTGAGAGAAGTCAGATTCACTCAGGTAAAGATCATTGAGCGTCTTCCAAACTTCTATTGTAGTAACACACCCAATGATCAATTGGATCACCTCATTAGTCATGACCTTCTACAAAATTGATAGTACAAGTCCATCAACATCTTCCCACTTCATATAGTTTTCACTTTTCTCATTTGCTCATGCCTTGATAATACTATTAACATGGCCCATCTTTATGGAATATCTTGTGGATTCCATAAAGATGGGCTGAGATCATCTTCTTCCATGTACAATAGTTCCCAAGTCCATTCAATTTTGCTCATTCGAATGAACCTAAGGAAGAATCAGGGGTTGGACAAAGACTTCTACTTTATGAATACCTGAATTACTGGTATTCCCCCTTCTCCACCTTTTAGAAGGAACTTCATTATCTCCAACCATTGTGAAAGAAGAATAGCGTGCAGCGGAAGTAACACATAATACTAGGGTTTTTAAAAAATTAGGGTTTCAAAAAATTTGAAAACAAAACCTGTGAGAGTCTTCTGAAAGAATAGAGAATGATCCAAATCACTGAAAAGTGATAGGAACAGAAATCAATCATCTAAATAAGGGGAAAGAACAATGAAAAAATAAAGAGACAAAGAAGAACAATGTGCAGCGAAAGTAACATAGAAGACTAGGCTTTCAAAAAATTTGGGTTTCGAAAAATTTGGGAACAAAACTTGTAAGAGTTTTCTGAAAGAATAGAGAATGATCCAAATCACTGAAAAGTTATAGGAACATAAATCAATCCTCTAAATAAGAGGAAAGAACAATGAAAAAATAAAGAGACAAAGTCCTCGCAGATCTTTGCTCTGATACCAAGTCAAATATTGAGTTGAAGAAGAGAAATATTTGTGAGAGAATTTTCTAATGTATTATTCACAATTGTGTTAGGGGTATATATACAACCCTAAAATAAAGTACTACACAATATAGGAAACCTATAATGCAACTATTAAATACAGATATTCTTCTAATAGTTCTAATAATGACTCAAAAGTCAACATGAATCACCACCATCAACAATTGAAAAGGCTAAAAACTCTATAGATCTACAAGTTTCAGTGAGCTCAAAAGTTTTGCTGATTGTCTTGCAACAAACACTTTCTTGCTTGCAATAATAATGAACCTTAACGCACTTGGTGAATCAGTAAACTCAGGCCACTTCGACTTAGGAATAGGTTTTGCTCCTAGATGTGTGGAAGCCACATGGTCCTTGAATAAAACGCGGTGCACATAATAACGACCGCAAACTTGTGTCAATGGATGACCAAAATCCTCTATGGTTCCTGATTGCCTGCAAAAAAAAAATAATAATATAAGATATTGTTTGTTCTAACTGAAAATTTTATTAACATATATAGAAAGAAGAAAAGTATACCGAAGCCATTGGCGTAGATCATTTTTCTTAATATTCGGAATGTAAAATAGAAAAAATGATCTATTCTCCAACTCCTGAAAGCGATCATAGAATTGTAGATAAAGTTCAACAACAGTTTTGTTTGACTCTATCTCAATTCCCGTTGAGCATAACTGTATCACTGTTAACATGGAAACAGAAAATTAATAATACTTCATGGCTATATAAACAAAAATACAAGACCTTGAGGAGGATACATTACCTCGTAATATTCCGCCAGTATCGGGATTGTACAATGCTGCGTTAAGTAGTCCGAATGTGACTGTTTCAAATAGTTCCTCTACGTGAGGGCTACGTCCCTTCAATACTTCATTGCATACACGGAGAGCAATGTTACTCCCAGATCCTAGTGCAGCAAAAGTATCAAAAACTTTCTTTGAATCCTTTACACGCTTTTTAAATTTTTCATCATACAAGTCTATAAGATGATATACGGTTGGTTTCTGCATTGAATATTTAAATTTGAATTAGTAAACTATAAAATTCATAGACCAAATGATTGCTTTAAGAAATGATTACTTACTTCATTTTCAACCCCGATGACAAAACATTCAGACGATAGAAAATCATCAACTTTCCTAGGTATCTCGCATCCATATTTGGATATGGAAGAAATCGTCTTTGGCTCAGCTCCTTGGGAACTACAGTATTCTTGCATGCGTTTCCAAATCTTTTCGCATCCGCCGGCACTTCCAACCATTGTGGCTATGATATAGCCATTTGAAGTTATCTGTTCAAATTTTTTTTGCACATCTGTTCCTGAAAATATTAAGTATGCAAAGATTGAGAAAAGAATAATAAACTCTAAAAAAAATATCACAACAACTATTTAACAAAAAGAAATAACTATAACTCTACACGGCAACTTACTTATAGTTCCTTCGTAGGTCAATCTGGAGTCACTTCCAAGGATGATTTTCTTTTCATTCTCTAAACTCGCTACAACATTGGTAGTACCTTTGGTTTTGTCCAAAATATCTGCAACACAGAGAAAATTAGAGAGTCAGATCTTCCAGATACAATACATGCTCAATATCAGGCCTTTTATCAGTAGCAAAGTCTTGATATATCAAACTGGGTACTTAGAACCGCTGTAAGACACCTCTTATCAAGCAAAGTCTACTCAAATCAGATAAACAACCTGTTTCAGTGTATATTTCATGCCCTTCATAAGGAACTTAAGCAATAATCCACTCAACAATTAGCATCCAAACTAATACTCAAGTCAGTTGGGTGAGCTATAGCTTAAACCATAAACAAAAAAGCTCTTCAGTAATCAGTACTGAGACTCACTTGAAGAGCAGCACAAGAGTTAACCCCAGCAGCCACAAAACAATTGATAACACTACTACAAAAATTGAATCAGACGACGGCTAAAAACCGTCGTCTGATATGGAGGCAAACCGTCGTATATCGAGGCGCCGTCTGATGAAGGTGGATTATAGGGAACCGTCGTGTGAAGGGCTCGGCAGCATGTCGACAGCATGCTGGCAGCTTGTCGACAGCATGCTAGCAGCCTGTCGATAACATTAGTTATTGTGACTGTTATTCAGACAACAGGCATAAGATGTAGCTGTTGTGTGATTACGATTTAGATGTCGCTTTATTTTATAACCGTTGTGTGAGTTTTATTCAGACGACAGTTTTTATTTTGTAGCCATTGTGATTTTTGTATACATTCGATGGTTCTCTTAACAAAAAGTGTGGTGTGAAGGCTAATGTATTTGTGCTTTGAGGCAATACATTGAGCTTTTACCATTGTGCTATAACATGTTGGACAATACTTTTCATTTATTCTTGTTTTCTAATTGTTACAGAAGTTCTAAACAATCAAATTAACTGAAATCTGACCATATATAAAATGTATTCAGTACATTGATATCAAAAAGGGAGTATTTCCCTAATATTCATACATAAAAACACTATAGTCATTTGTTCATTCCATGCATCAAAACCAAGTCTCTTTTATCTAACTCTCATCTTCCTTCCATTTTTGCTGCTTGAAATCAATAGTAATCTGCAAAGTAAGGCTTAGAATCCCATTTCTTGACTAAGAGGCATCTCTTTGCAACCTTCTGTTGACATCAGCAACTTATTTATAATACATATTCACCATACTTAAAACCAAAGCCTTATGAATTCCTGCAAAGGAGTACATACATCAGCTATTTATCTTGCATGTAGTCCAAGTATTTACCAGGTTTAATTAATTAAAGAAACTGAGTATTAAAAAGAAAGAAGACCATGAAACAATAAAAATTCAATTCTGTAAACTAAAATTGAATATAGCAATATTACTATGTAGCATGAGCATAATGTAATAATAGTATGAAGAATATGAGGGAGACTTACCAAAAATAGAATATCAGCATAGGTAGATATTCACTGCAATGTGTATTACACTATTTTAGTATCCCACTATGATGTTAAAGAAACCCAGATTGCATAATGAAGATATTGAGATAATTACCTACAAGGCCATTTGTTATCATACCAAGAGACAAGCTTCACAAAGTTGTCATTCAAAGCAATTCCAGCCTTGGCATTGAAAATGCTCGACCTGCAGCATAACATAAGGTGCACTCACTGAGAAATAGCTATGCATTTGCTATGAAAAAGGTCAGAAAAAAAGGCATACAAACTTGCTATCATTGAGACTGATCGTCTCCAGGAAACCATGCCCTTGACATAACTAAAAAAAACACTACATAACAAAAAGTACAATTAATGCATTTGTTCCTCATTCAAAGGAATTATTAGTATGAATTTCCTTTATTCATTTTGAATTTATAATATAACAGGCTGTTGGGAAGAGAAGTTTGATTGCTCACCTAAGTGCATGAGACTATTGAATACTACATATAGGGATATACAGGAAGAGAGAAGAAGCTTCAATTTACCAAGTAGTCAAGATCAAATATAAAAGGAACATCCAGAAAGTTAAGTGAAAGAAAATTTGCTGAAAGTGTCCTCAATTCATTACAAACACTTTTACTTTATTGTTAGTCCTCTAGTTCACATGAATTATTTAATGCAACACATTACACGTAAAGCTTTATAAATTCCAATGTAAGATGGAAATAACAAGCTGCATATACTAGAGACCAGTACTCTTCATGCTTTAATATCTTACCAAAAGAGTTATAAATGTATACATGTATGAATCTTCCTAAAAACAGAAAATTACAATTAGATAATCTGCTTTTAATTTCAGATGGACACATCAGTGTAGAGTTTCATATTTTGAGTATTAAACTGACCTCATGTCATCAATATGATTCATATTTATTGGCCTTAAATGGTTTTGTTCATGCACTAATTTCTGCCGATGCCATTACTATAAGAAAGGGAAAGAAATCGATCAATGAATGAACCAGTGAAACTTGTCAGGAAAAATGCATGAGAATGATTGAAATGGAATAAGAACCTCAAAGGAGGAAGCACCAAAGAGGCACAAAGCTTGTGAGTGAAATCAACGATAAAATCAATCTTGGTTAGTCAATCCCATCTTCATGGTACAAGTAATACATTTGGAAATAAACAACAGTAGAAGTGCAAGAAAAACCATACCATAGCAATATGTCTCCTGTCCTTCTAATAAGAATAAGCTTCACCATGATGGACTGCAAGGTTGCTGGTTCATCTTTAACAGTCCCTTGATTGCATGCTCAGGAAACTACCTTCCAGATTGGAGTCATAAATAATTACATCCAGAGCAAGAAAAACTGAAATAGTATGCAGATGCAATGTACTTGTATCCATTCACTTAATGGTAAGTTACAAGAAAGGACAATAGCCACTTCACTAAAGCCACCCTCGCATACTTCAGTTGAAAGCAGCAAATTCATTTACCAGATAAATGTCTTGTAACGTAAACTTGATTAACCAAAAGTAATTTTCCTTAAAATTAACTAGTCATTTTATATATTCTCTGAAACAAAAATCAGGATTTTTCATAGTAAAACTTGATATAAAAGCATGAAAGAGATGGGTAAAAGAAGCCTATACCAGCACTGCACGAGGTAGGCAGATCCTTTTGCAGATCCTTGACCTTGTTCAATATGGGTTTTGACACCATAAAAACAGTGTAATCACATTCGCACAAGTACCCAGCTGAAAAACCCAAATACCCATTTAACATTGAGCAGTGATTAATTGTAGCTTTCATACAACCAAATTGAGCACCAATGTAAAAAAAAGTAGTTTGAAACTTTGAATATCCAAACACCTCAAGCTTCCAAAGATAGTTATTGTACATTCACTGATTGAAAAATTGTATGGATAGACACTCAGTGATTTATTTTCTTATCTAGAATTAGAAAATGGACAATGTTCGATAATTAAAGAACACTTCTTGCTTTCAGAGGGATAACTCTTAACTATGAAATGAAATGAATTGAAATATCTATCCAATTTTCTAAGCAACCAATCAAATAATTAATGAAACTAATTAGTCAAGCAAATTTCACAAAAACTGAGCAAATGGAACAACAAAAACATATAACAAGAGAAGAATGAACAAACAGACCGCCATGAAAAGACAGAGCACTTAGTAGATGCCTATTTGAGGATTTGAGCTTAAACCATTTCTGGGGCACATCTGAGAGACCCATTTGGGGAAGGTCCTTCTCTTATGAAATCCTGAATACCCAGAAAGAAAAGTGAATCAAAATTAGTTCTTGAGCCCAAAAAGAAAAGCGAATCAATACGGTACTAAATCCACATAAATTCGCGCAATAGCAAATTACAATCAAAGATCAACACAATCGATGAGCATGAGAGAGGAGAGGAGAGACAACTGCGGGTAATGACAACATGGAAATCAGAAATAACAGAGAGGTTACCACATATGCGAAGTATCTCGAGATCCAACTCTAACAGAGATTCAATTGGGGACATTTACCTTTCGGGAGAGAATCAATTGCGATGGGGTTCTTCGTCATCTATGCTAGGCACCAACTCAATCTTCTTGACCCGTTCATGGGGTCGAAGGAGCTTGAGCTTCGGGTTCTTCTGCTCATATATAAAGAGGCCGCCTTGGATTATGTAAGAGAAAGAGGACTCGAAGAATCGGAGAAGAGAGGGTTTCCAATCTAGGGCTCTCTCCGGTCTGTTTTGAAGTGAGAGTGATGGGATGAATTCACCATCAATCCTATGAGACAGAAACTGGTTTGGTTGTCGGGGAGAGGAGAGAGGAGAGAGGTCTAGGTTTTAGATCTGATGGATTTCAACACCACGTAGAACAAAGAAATATGGTTGAAGTGAGGAAGCACTGATAGTTGTGAGTTTTGGTTATGGGTCTGTGTCGAGAGTGAGGCGCTGTTGAGAGATTGAGGCGCTGTGGGTATTTTTGTTATAGTTTTACTCAAGTGTTAGGGCTTCAAGCCCGACTATATCAATTTGGACAAAGACTCACACAACAGAATTTTATAAAAATGTGGTCTGAATGCAACCATTTTAAATTTTGGATTTGTCTCCAATCAATTTGACTTCCCTCTTTGGGGAGGTAGAGAAAAATTGTGATGAGAAATCTCCCTCATTCAGCCGAACATTTTGATCAGACCACAGTTTTATTATTTTTCGTCGTATGATTAATATATGTTGGGTGGAAAATTTGGGGTTTGTTATGGGGTTTGGCACCACTAACATGGTGGGAAACTTGCCGCTTAATTTTTTAAGCGTCACACAACGGTTTTGTCCTTAAACGCCTTCTGAACTAATTCATAAATCCATATCAGACGACATATTTTGTAAAAACGACGTCTGAAAAAATAAAAATTAATCAGACGACGGAAAAATATGATACGTCGTGTGAGAGGCGTCGTCTGATTCAATTTTTGTAGTAGTGTAATGACAGCACCCACATCTCCAAAATATTCAAATGACCATCCTCATATTGAGTTCAGGAGGAAGCGTTCAAGCAAATAATACAAACACGACAAAGTTTCATGATGAATAGGAAAATCAGGTCTTTGTTGTTCACTTCAATTCCAGACCAAAAACAGAAAAGAAAAAAAACAAGCACTCCGTAATTTTTCATCAGAAAAAAATGGTATCCAATGAGTCACCATAAGCCAAAATCAGAATAATCATCTAGTTCTTTGGTAAACTTCATATACAGCAAATACATATTGAAGGGCACATAAAGGTTCAAATCTGGACTGTAGAAGAAAACAGAAACATCTTTCAACAGAACGACTTGGAGAACTGATCTAGGCGCAAGGGCTCCTCCAGAAAAACAAAACTCCCATGGATGAATGGGAGAATAGAATAATTTGAGGGGATTTATTGGGGAATCACCATCTCCAATACAGAATAAGTTAACCTCTCAAGTAAATCAGTATTTACACAAACCATAAAAATTCAATTTCATCAAAGTACTGTGAATGAGAGATTAATAACCAACTATACTAATACTTATTTTGCAGATAGAATTCTTAAGTAAGCTCATGCTACAAGTGATGATTAACCAACATGCATATATTAATACTGATTTTATTGCATCAGTTTGTGCTCCAAGTGATGATTAGGCGACATATATTAATACTGATTTTAGAGATAAAATCAGTGCATATGTTATGTTTGTGCTAGAAGTTATGATTCATCAAATCAATCAGCTTGACATTTTTTTGTAGCCAACCAAGACCTACTCATCAGCACACTCCAACACACTCAACATATATGTGGTTAATTAAATTAATCATCAATTTTCCTTGACTATATAAGTAATACAACTTGAATGTTTTCCATGACAAAGGTTCATAGGTGGATTACCAGAGTCCACTGAAGGAGGAAGTCCTCCTACAGAGATTTTGCTTTTGAGTTGTTTAGCAGCAGAAAACTGACTCCAATGTGCTCTGTGCTTCACTTTCCAAGACTCCTCTTCACAATGTGCATAGAAGCACTTGGCTCCTCTTAAACATCCTCGATGAGAGCCCTCTTTCGTGGGGCTTGAAATAGCATTCCTGGCATTCACAAGCAGTAAGAAGAAACTTGAGAACCAAGAACAGAGGAAAGATATAAACGTGCAATAGAAAAATGAAAATGGCTGCTAACAGATAGAGAAGCACAAAACAACATAGCCTTTTTCTTTCCTCTGAGATAACACACAACTTTGATTCATGTAATGGTGGTCACCTTTCGGTAGTGGTGCCTTCATTTTTCAACCTTAAAGAAGAACATTTGTGTGGATTGAGGTAAACGTGATTAGCTGCACAGGTAAAATTAGGTATGTTAAATCGAAAATACATAAGTTGCTTCATATATTAGTTCCATACAGACACATTTAATATTCCACTTACTGGGACTGGTATGGTTTGGCAATATGTAACGCATATCTTCACATGATCCCACGTCTGTAGCTCTTTCTCTTCTGTCAAAATTACCAGTTTTGCACAAATTCATGCAGAGTTAGCATTTGAAGTTTTAATTGTGAGGACAACTACCACAAAAATTCTAACAAAATTGTTCCTTAATTACCGTAGATTGATGATTTCACTGTTTGGCCCAAAGGTCAGGTCCTGTATACAATGACCTTTAGTAAACGACACCGTTTCGGGGTATCAACAGAAAACAGTAGTTTTATCTAAAGAAGGAAACTTTAACCTTTTCTTCCATGAGGATGACCGAGTCTTCAACGGAGTCAACATCTGGATTCAACTTTACACCCAACCTGGAAGTAGAAGGTAAAATTGAAAAAGGAAAGTTACAAGAGTAGAGTAAAAGCATCGATGAAAATTCTGCAAAACGTCGTCGGTTTGTTGTGAAAAAGATCACACCTTGCGAGGTCAGTGGGTAGCAGTGCCGTGGCGCACTCCGCCGCAGCTCCGCCCAAGGATTCCGGCGAAGATGACCGGAGTTTGAGCTGAGGCAAGAGCTGTTCACTGCTGTCTCTGCTCGCTCCGGCCGACTCGATTCTCTCTGAAATGTGAGAGTTTCGGAGGTCATTGGCCACTTTTAAATTAATGGAAGAATGTGACTCGGAGAGCTCCATACGGGCTCCTCCGAATCACTGTTGCCCTTTAGATTTAACAATTTCAGCCTTTGTTTCACCAACAATATTCCAACATTTTCTTTCTTTCAAAACGGAACCCCACCGGATTCCACAACGCATCACATGTTTCAGATCAAGAAAACCAAAGTTTGGCTTTCGTGTACAAGCTTCAAAACCCTAAAATTTTACAATTTCGGCACGGCTTTGTTACTTTGTTTCTTCGCCCAGAAAGAAAATGACTCAGAGCTCTGTCTGACAGTAGTGGGGTCTTTTAAGAGGGAAGAAGAGAAGGGTCTTTTATGACTTGAGACTTTTTATTGAATGCAACTAGATTCTTTTCTCATGTCTGAATATAGTCTGAACTGGGCCTGGGCCTGGGCCTAGCGAACTCTTTTGAACACGGCTGCTTTGGTCATCTAGTGTTAATGCTATGATTCCTAGAAGCTATATATACTTATATATAGGATTGGTAAATACTTTTAAATCTCAGGTGACTACTACTGCTCCAAACATGTTCACCAAAACAATGTCGATGGGTGCATACTCAAGGGCCGGCTTTGGGCTAGGCTAGGCTTGAGCCTAAATGAGTCTCAAAAAAAAATTATATATATACAAAAGGATACTCTTTGCCCACGAGTCATTTGTCGGCAAAACCCTCCACTTAAAAAATAATTTAAAAAAGGAACAACACATTTTTAATGAGGAACAAGTTGTCGGCCAAAATTCTTCCATAAAAATAAAATAAGAAAGAGTTACATCTACGCTAACAAACACTTTAGTTTAGTGTTGAAGTCTCTCATCGTACGAGTTATGTGTTGGAAAAATCTCACATAAAAAATAAACTAAAAGAGAAATGCCTTAACCGCCAAGCAGTCGTAGCCAAAATCCTCCCAAAGAAATGCACAAACACTTCAGTAGCAAAAATCTAAAAAATAAACTAAGAAGGGAATACATTTTTGTAGGCGAAATTATGTGTCTAAAAAATCCCCATAAATCAAAACGAGATACGCCTACAACGTCAAACATTTTGTTAGCAAAAGCCTCTAATATAATATAACTTAAAAAGAATTACACTTTTGCCGACGATATGCATCGGGAAAAGCTCCCCATGAAAATGGAAATTTCTCAAGACAAAAAAAAATGGAAATTTCAAAGATTTGGTTATGGCTGCAAACTATAATAATGTACAATGGGTATAACAATGATCAAATCGAGTCGCTATTCTTGTGGAATCCATATATGTACGTACAATGGACTGCAAAATATTGCCACTAAATTCTTCGGTTCGACGGAAAAACTTACTGAGGTATGGATTTGGTTATGACTACAGTGGTGACTGGTGAGGACTACAAGGTCACTACCACAAATCTGGCCTTTAGACACCATCACTAATGGTGTCTATTGGGTCAATGGGTACCAATCATTGGTGTATAACACTAATAGCCACGGTCCAGCCACCATTATCAGCAATGGTTTCCTTTGCTGGCGTGACAAAGACCCAAGTACCCACTATCATATTTTTGGTGTCTGCCATTATGGGTCGCACAACAACTTCATACCCACTAATACAACCTTTGGTGACTACATATATTCCATTTAAAAAAATATATATATATATATATATATATATTTAAATATGTAAATACAAATTATTGTAAACAACTCTACAGGAGACTACTTTCACTCTTCTTGCATCTGAAATAAGAACAATATATCATCTCTCTTGGTCCATCACTGAACTGCAAAAAGATCTCTCTCCTGCAAGCAGCAAAGGGGCAAGTCAGCTTACTTGGCTAGAAATAATCACTATGATTTCACAGAGTATGCGGCTTAGGGACTAATGCACAAACAATATATGAGGGTATAAAAACTATTCCATAGTATGCATGCTTCTTGCACAAAAAGAAAATGGCGCAAGTATCGTGTGCTAATATCTAGAGAAACATAAATAAGAAGGCATGCTTACTGCTTACAAATGGGATGTCAATGTAACTAGCTACATTCTCTTAAAAGAGATACTCATAGTTAAATAGTAAGACTCAATTAAATCCTTCCTTTTACCTGCATTAGCCAGACCCCATCCTTATCTCCGCTTTGCTGTCCCTTGAACAATGCAGAGATGTACTCTGGATCATCAACAAGTGGAGTATTCTCATTGAAAGTATAACTGCAACAAATTCATTACCCAGTTTAATAATCATTACATAGCATATGTGAAGGGAAAAATACTAAAAAAAAAAAAAACGGAAGAAGCTATAATAGTAGAAAATGGAGGAAGCTGTATACCAATTGTATATGTGACTGGTCCTTCCATATTCTGATCAAACAGGCAACGTGCTTTCCCTAGCTGAATCCTATGTTTTTCACAACATAGCTGATAAAAGCATCAACACTCTCCTGTGGAAAAAGTACAAGTCATTGCGTTAAATGGAAGGCTCCTACTAAGAAAGAACAAGAGTAAAGGGAAAAGGCACAGAATATGCCTCCTAAAGGAAACAAGAAAAGCTCGCATTATATAAGGAATTTGGACATTCTATTCAACCTGCAGAGCAGCCTTTGAGGGAAAGCGAAATGTAATAACAGCTGTTGCACCGCTAAACAGTCCTTTCGTCTTGGCCTCCAATTCAAAAGAGTGGGATATAATGCCACCTCTGGAAACCAGTATGCAGAATTAGTAAATAATAAACAGAAGAAGTGGAAAGTAGAAACCATACAAAGCAGCAAGAGTCATATTAAACAGTTGGCACTTACACATCAAGCCTTTCCCATGACTTGAAAGCGTTTGTCGCTGACGAAATCAAAGAGATCTTGAGGTCAGCTCTCATCACTCAAACTCACATCATACGCTGTTCTGCAAAAGAAACATGGCAGATCATGACCAAATTAGTTACACATAAGCATATATGTATGAAGAATCAAAGTAAAATAGCACATAAAATAAATTAATGTAATGAGAAGTTAAAACTTGCAAAATCAAAGAACATCCACAAGAAGCATTATCAATTACTATTTCTAAGTCCTCATCCATAATTCCAACCAACAATAATTCCAGTAAACCAACATAATAGAGAAAACAAAACATACCAATCATATCTGGAAGAGGAAAACAGTGGCATACATCACAATTCAACAAAACATACCAAGAATATATGCTATTACAACTAAAAACTGGCATGCAAAACTAAAGTTAAAAACGTTATCTCACCAATATGCCTCTTTCATGCCCAGAAGAATAAAATTAAAAGATAAAATCTTAGCCATATAGCAAACCAGAAACAAAAATAAGCTACATGGATTCAGATCTATACCGAATCTAAATTCAAATCACAGTGACTGAACTCGTCATGGAAAGTTTGAATGCGCGTCAAGATAAACTCCAATTTTGTAACGAGGGAAACAAATTTGATTGGTTGCTGCACAAGCCCCAAATTCGAAACCCTAAGGTTGAAAAAATTGCAACTTGCAAATAAATTTGACAAAAGAAATTAGGTAAAGAGAAAGTGCATATGTGAGTGAAACTGCAGGAAATAAAAAAGAGACAATGGTTGATATGGATAGTTTGTAACAATTTCTTCAAGGTTCATATGATTAAAATACTCCTTCCCAATTCATGGTCTTTTCAATTCTCTCTGAGCAGAAACCAATCACCATAAGAACTAAGCCAAAAAACATACAACACAAAGTACTAAAATACTAAACCCAATGAAAATATACAACTGAAGCTTACAATGATTCCACTATTAAAAAATCCTAGAACTTTTATGAGATTAATTAGAGAAATAGATGAACCAAACAAATTCAAATGTAATAATTCCATCACTTTTCTTCTTTCGTTCCAGCTATCTTTCTTAGCAACTTTTTTTTTTCCCAGATATCACATTTGTTTCCCTAATGAATATGATATTGGCACTTACAGCTTCATATTCTCCCGCTGTTAAAGCCGTGTGCAGGGATAAAAAAAGAGAAAGAACTAAGACTAATTAAGGATAAAATGGTGGAGGAACAAAAGAAACCATAGATGAGAATGAAACAAGCCGACGACAACAATAATAGAATAGAGAGCAACCACAACAAACTGTACCCAACGCAAGTTGAGAGAGAACGAACATGCAAAGGCGAAAATAACTAGATCCAATTGCAAATTGACTTACCAATCGACGACGACATCCAGAACTGTCAATAATAGCTGGTCGAGTAGAGGGAGATCCAACGCGCTCGTATAGTTTGTAGAACGTTGGTTCCTGCGGCAGATGGGCTGAGCGGTGACAATAACCGATGGTCGGAGACCATAGTTGCTGGTAAAAGAGAAGGGAGAAAGGAGAAGGGAGAAGGGGAGAGAGAGAGTTCATGTCGGCTTTCATTTTTGTTTTTGAGAACAGGGCTTTGCCCCCTACTTATCTAAATAAAATTGCGTTCGGTGACTTTGAATAGTTTGAAATCTTCCTTTCCTATGAATATTTAAATTGCAATCACACGTTTGTTGGCTTTGGTGAGTGTTGGACAAAAAAAAAAAAGGTTAAATATTGTTTACTCCCTGAACTTTCAGGGAGAAAATAGTTCAGTCCGTCCCTTTTTAATTTCACACGTTTACTCCCTCATCTCTCAATTTTGGACCAATAGGTCCATTCCGTTACTCTCCGTCCAAAAACTCAGTTATATTGCTGACGTGGCAATTATTTCGCGTCAAAAAGTCTATCATACTCTCGGTTCATCTTTTTTCTTTTTCTTAATTAATATATATATATATATATATATTATTTTTTCCCTATTGTTTACCTCTTCTTCCAGCTCTCTCTCTCTCTCGAACACAAGTTAACCCTCATCACTCTCCTTCACTTGCTCAATCTTCATCACTTCCTCTTCCCACAAACCCCTCTCCACCACCCTCAGACCCAATTCCCTCAAATCCCCCAAACCCCTAACCATAACTGCCAAGCTCGCCACCCTCCCCGTCTTCTCCTTCACCGGCAACAAGCTCGAAAATCTGCGATGGTTTTGGTGGCCATGAACAGCTGGTACACCACGGGGCGCAGGTGACCCGGCCCAGGAGCTTGGTAGAGTTGAGGCCGCAGCTGGCGGTGTAGATCGAGATGGAGAGGTTAGGGTTTCGATTTGGGGTTTGGTAAGGTTGAAGCAGGCGTTGAGGGAGTGGGAGTGAGAGCAGGCGGCGTCGTGGTCGACGATGAGAGGGACGACGGAGAACTGGTGGGGGGAGTTGGTGAGCTTGATTTTGCAGAAGCAGGGAGAGGAGGTTTTGAGTTTTTCAAATTTGGGGATTTGGAGAGAGAGAGAGAGAGATCTCTGGCCACGGGGATCGGGCCAGGGGAGGCCCCGTGGCCAGGGGAGGGCGAGCACGAAGGCTTCTCCGACGTTCTTTTTTATCTGGGTCTTGCCAAGCTCATAGTTTTTTCTACAACGTTCTGTTTTGTATCTTGGAGTTTTGATATGTTCTTGGATGTGTGAATTTATATGGATTATGTGAAAAGTTTGTTTCTTTGATCGAGATGGGCGGCGGTGGTGGGTCGAAGGTGAGGAGGTCGTAGGTGGAGGAGGTGAGGGAGATAATGTGGGATCAGCCACTGCTAGCGCTGCTGGTGCTGAAGAAATGGCCACAAACTCAACAGAAGTATAAAGCATGAGAATTGGGTATAATCTAACCCAATTTCAGTAAATGTTGCTGCTGGTGCTGGAAGAAGAAGATGTGGAAGAAGAAGAGAGAAAATAAAAAAATTTGGCAGCTCTGAGTTTGATGGAAACTCTGAGTTTGGCATATCATATAACAAAGCTCTTAAAAAAGACATGAGGAAGAAGAAGCGGGGAAGGTTGCAGAGGAGATGGAAGGGGGTTTCTGGAGAAGAGAGAGTTTAAAGAAGGAAGAAGAAGAAGAGATAAAAAGAATTAAAAAATTAATTAAGAAAAAGAAAAAAGATGAACCCAGGGTATGATAAACTATTTGACGCGAAATAATCGCCACGTCAGCAATATAACAGAGTTTTTGGACGGAGAGTAACAGAATGGACCTATTAGTCCAAAATTAAGAGATGAGGGAGTAAACGTGTGAAATTAAAAAGGGAGGAACTGAACTGTTTTTTCCTTGAAAGTTCAGGGAGTAAACAATATTTAACCAAAAAAAAAAAGAGGATTGGTGAGTCTTTTTTCAGTTTTTGGGTGCTGTCACCATTAATCTAATTGTGGGGACTAAATGGTATCTTTAGCCCATATTTTGCTGTAGTGGGTAGTGACTACGGTGGTTGAGAATCTAGCTAGTACTTCTTATGAATCGATGATTTACACGTTTAGAACAAATTCTTGGAGAAGGCTTGATTTAAACTATCCATTTGATAATTCTATCAAGGCAAGAAGACAAGCTAGGGCCTGCAATATCTGTAAGAGCTAGGAGCGTTAATTATATATTGGCCGGGATATACTTCCAGTGGTTGTAGGGTAATTGGTTCTCTTGATCATATAACAACTGAGACATAGACTGAAGTGGCTAGGACCTAATTATTGGCAAGATGGCACTACTCTGGTGAACTTGTGTGTGCTATTTACAACTTGGAGCGGATCGATCGGTATGAGACATGGATGATGTAGGAATATGGGCTCTTGGACCAAATCATAAAATTCTATCGAGTATATGTGATATTTTCGCTTCAATGCAAAGGGGAGATACTTACGTTAGCTCCTTACCATGCAATGGAAAATCCGCTATAACAACTAGTGAGGGTACGTTTCTGCGTTGATGCTCATGTCTATGTAGGGAATCTTGTTTTTGCAGCATAAACCCTACATGCAAGTAGAATGGGGAGTGCAGTGAATTATGCACAAGGAGAGCAAGAAAAGAAAACTTTATTTGGTGTTCTTTTTATTATTATTTACTTTCCTTTTCTTTTCTTTGTTTTTCTTTTACGTAGCATCCAAACTATGTACGTACTCACATTACAGTGCTCACCAGTGGCGGAACTATCAAGGGGCCAGAGGTGGCCTTGGCCCCCCCAAACTTTTGAACTGCACACTTGGGCACATGTAATTGGTATGTGATTTAACAAGATTTAGACAAGAATCATGGAATTGCCCCCCCCCCCACTTACTCTGGATTGTGCAGAAAAACCGTAGAAGGGAAAAGGTATAAACAATAATAATTTTGAACACTTGTGTGGTACAATAACGTTAACCTATTAATAAATCTTTTTGAAAAACTAAAAAGAAAACATGAGTAGATGTTATGAAAGAATACATTGGTACGTAGCACAAAACATTAAAGCTTTCTTTACAACTGTTGAATATGTTTTGCATTAAATTCTATTCTATTAAAAAAAAAAAATTTGTTCAACATATTTCACAATTTTTCGGCCCCCCCCCCCCAAATACAACCTTCTAGTTCCGCCACTGGTGCTCACAAACTATATCATAGCCTTTGCCAAGAATTACTTCCATTGGGTTTGGGATACAAACCAAGTACGGGCACTCATCCGTCCAGTGTTCCTTTTCCTTCAAACAAACATCACACATCTCAAATTCTTCATCCTCTTCTTCTTTTGCTTATTCTTCTCCTTCTTCATCCTCCTCTTCCTCTTCTTCAAGTTGAGACAGAGAGTCTTCAGCAGCCTTGTGTTTTCCTGTTTGTCAGTTTACCAAAAGAGAAAAAACATAAGAAACCAACAAGTACTGTGGCAACACATTTCCATTCCCAATATAAATGGTTGCCAGTAATAACATATTAGCAACAAAAATGCCCTTTTCATTTTAATTCAAATACCGCAAATAAAAATCAAAAGCACAGCCCTGGCAAATTCGAGATTTTCTCACAAACCCTTAAAAAAAAAAAAAATCAAAAGCATACCATGAGTCTGGATGTTGTTATCCTCCTCCGTCAGGACCTGGTTCGGATTCGGATCCATGGATAATTCTGATTCGACAAGAAACATGGCGTCGTGTTGATGAAAGAGTAAAAGAGAATTGCAGTAAATTGTGTGTAAATTAGGGTGTTGGCTCTTTATTCCACTAGCTAGGGATTGCAAACTTTCTATTAAATTTGATGTTCGTAGTCAACAAGGAAAATGATTTAGGTTCCCAAGTTTGATTATGGCTTGTACTCGATAAACAACTTTTAGGTTAAATTGGTATTTGGCCTTATTAGAACAAAGATCAAATTTCGTCCCAATTTTATGGGCCACTACTTGCCTTTGAAAATAGGCTGGCTAACATTGTTTAGGGATGGACAATTTCGTACTCGAAAATTGAACTATATGAAAAAATCTTCATACCATATGGCTTTGCCTACAACTCTATCGGGAGTGATGGCCAAGCTCTAAATTCAAAGGATGTTGGCAGATATGGGACCAAATGGGAGGCTCTTGACTCGTGCATGTTGAACGTCGGAAGATTTAAGTGCAAGTTTCAATGCAAGTAAGAGCAATATTCAACTCTTATGAAAAACTTCCAGTGAAAAAGATTGATACCACTACTTTCCACACACTGATAATAACTTGGATGGTGCAAGCGATCCCAACTCTAAGATTTTAAAAGACAAAAGGGTCCAACTTGGCTTCCTAATTTGACATAAAGTCAAGGGTCAAATGACGAATGCAATTCCCAGACGGCTGAAATTTGACTTGGCTACGGGAAGAAGCTGCTCCGTTATTGAATTTGAATAGCTTGGATTACTTGGACCTCTCTGTTCAAACTTTTACATATAGTAAAACACAAGGTCTATTCCCATTTGGCCTCTAGCTCAGTGTACAGTGCACATGTCATAATTTTGCATACAAAACTTGTTGCCTTCTTCCACCCAACACCTGTTGCCTTTTTCCAGATGGGTTTCTGGTAACAAAGACATTCTTTCAATATACTTCATGGCAACCTAGAAACGAAAACCACTAAATTGTAGTCCTGATTTACAGTTCCTACTTTTAGTTTTCATGGTGGTTTCTTCTTCCTTGGCAACTTCATCTTCAGCAGCAACAGAAGCAGAAGCAGAAGCTCTTTTAAATTGGAAGTCAAGCCTTGACAATACAAGCATGTCTCTCTTGTCCTCGTGGGTTGGAGACAACAGCAGCTATAACGTCCCGAATATAAATTTACCAGTTTACTAATCTTTCGATCGGTAAACGACATTTACATTTACATTTACTTTTAACTCCGTTTTGACCTTTTAGGGGCCTTAAAATGTGACTTTTTGTTCAGATCAGTTTTTGAGAAAACATTCTTCATGAAAGTCATAGAAGATGTTAAACCGAGTTCGTTGATACGTGGCACGTAAAAATCAGAGTTGTAACAAACAAGTTATGAGGGTTGAAACATAGTGGCAATTTTGTAATTTTGGGAGGTTTTGTGGTATATTGGGGCGTTTCCAAAAGGGGAAGTTGCTATTTTCGGGGAGAGAGAGAGAACCCAAAGAGAGAGAAAGTGAAACCGGCACCAAGCTTGCCGGCTTCACCGGTAACATTTCCGGCCACCCCTGGCCGTGAAACCAATCATTCCTGGACTGCCTCATCTTCCTCTTCCTCCATGTGGCAGTGGTGTACGACGTTAACGGTGGTAAACGGCGCAGCAAGCTCAATTTCCGGCGAACTCAATTTCTGTTTTTCAACCGATTCATGATTTTCCGGCCATTATAGGCGGCACCACCATATGGGCTTTTTAGCTCCTCCCTCCACGATCATAACCCACCAATTTTCTTGATTCAATTCAGCTGGAGGAAGGAGAATCGAAGATTTGAGCCAAATTTGGGGGTTTCGGAATTGAGGTAAAATCGGCCCTCTACACTTGAAATTGATCAATGTTGTAGTTATGAAAGATGTTTAGGATGATGAGACGAGGCTATGGATGAAATTTGGTAGTCAGATATGGTGGTTGACCGGCGGCGCGTGGGGCCCAAACGTAGCCGCCTGTGGATTTAGGATCTGGCAGCCTTGATGTCTCCGTGGATTTAGGATCTGCCAGCCTTGATATCTCTTGGGATGACTCACGATCCACAATCAAAGGAATGATAACACGCTCAGAAGATTTAGAAAATGATTGCGCAATCACCGTACTGGAATTAAATGCATCCCCCAAAGAAGAACATTCCAAAATTGGAACCTCCGCCGCCATGGGACCTTCCTCCACTGTTGTCCTCTCCATGCATCTACCCACTTCCAACCTTCTCTGTTTCTGGGTAGGTTCCCCAATCGTCCCATCCACCGTATCCTCCACCACTATCTCCATATCATTCTCATCCCTGGGTACCAGATGGCCCGAATCTTCATCCCATTCTTGTCTCGATCTGATCATCCTGATAGTAGGAAAATCCGGCGCTGCCATATGCCATTGCCCAGCCAGAGTGCTTAACCGGATGCATCCCGACTCTAGTGCTTCCACCACCGGAAACTGTCTCCCTCTCCGCCTCCTCCATTTCCCGTTTTGCTAACCAGGCCTCCTTTCTCTCGGCATTAAGAAGAACATCGTACGTAGGCTCCGGGATCTCCCCAGATAGGCGTCGGGGGCAACTAAATCCGGTATGAGAGACTACCCCACAATACAAACAGATTTGTGGCAATCTTTCGTACTCCAACTTAAAAAGCTTATTCCCCGACCATGAAGCTCCCGGGATAGAAATCCCTTTCCTCAGAGGTTTCTCGACATCAACTCCCACCCGAACCCAGAGCAATCTGCCCAAGAAACTGCCATTTCTATCCTTCCCTGTTTTGATATAGTCACCGACCGCCTCACCAATCCCCAGACCAGTCTCCTCGTCTATGTAGAGTGGTGGAATCCCTCTGATTCGAATCCAGAAAAATTGTTTTTGTAAGGAAACCCTAAGAGGATCCACCGTCCCATCTGTTACTGCCACTGCAAAGAGAGCCTTCTCATATGACCACGGTGCTCTCGTTACGACCCAGTGCAGATCTGAAGCAGAGGCAAAAGAAAACAGAAGTCTGCGACTGCCGTCAAGTTGACAAATTATCAATCTGTAGCGATCCGCCAGAGCCGAATTCGGAATCCAAAGACCACGAAGGTTACTAATTAAGGAATCCATCCGATATTGTTTATCAGTTAACAGTTCTCCCACAGGAAAAAAAGCGCTGTGGCTGCTGTTTCTGCCGCTTCTGAGGGAGGACGACCTCCTCCTACGTAAGTGCAATCTTCCGACCAAACCCACCGATCATCTCTTCCATCATGCAAAGATGCTGTGTAATAAAATCCCAACCCTTTATGACAATGGGAGGGAACTAGGACATTCGGAATACACACTCAGCCGCCCGCTAAGGCACAACGCCCCACTCCGACGAGGCTGATACCCTAACCCTCTTTCGCCTAAGCTAGAGAGAGAAGAGAACTTTTTTTCTTCTTCTCAATTCAATGTGAAGTTCCATATTCTTATCAAAACATTGACCACAGAAACCCTGCATGTGCTCTGGTGCTGAGGATCATAACCAAAGAATGACCCAGAGGAGATTGATTGCATGATTAGTACAGAATCTCATGCTCTGCTGACCAATCAATCTTGTTGAATTATAATCACTAAAAGTATCCCAGAAAATCTGGTAAGGCTGCTGATAATCTCATAGAGGAGATTAGCACATGATGGAAATTTCCATAATATTAGCATGATTGCGGTCTTCAGTAACTCCGCTGGTAAATTTTGGCATAATTTGATAAAGTTTTTGTTTTTACTGCTGGGTTTGTTTGTTTTTTGTTTGTTTTTGTTTTGTTGATGTGGTATTGGTTTGATTGTTAGGGCTGAATGAATATGACCATGATGGTTTGAAAGCTAGGGAGCTTGAAGGGGCTATTGGAATTAAAGTCATAAGGCATGCTGAAAAGAGCATCATATATAATTAAAAACCTACGATCTTGTCTCGGCGCCGCTCTTGGTTCTCTGCACAGTTTCGTCATGCCTTGTCTGACGGCATGCCCTTGTGGCGGCGGCGTCTGACGGGCCTTTGGGTGTTGATCGCGGCTGGCTGGGCGTCACAATCTGACTGCCCCAATTCGGATCCGGGTTGGTCAGGCTAGGTTTGGCAAGGCAGAGGTAGAGGTGAGAAGGATAGAAGGATGGCGGCCGGAATCCATGAGAGCTGCCGGTACGGCGACCACTGCAGCCCTCGACACCGGCCTGGGCTAAGGTTAAAGTGGGCCTGGGCTTTTGCTTTAGGCCCAATATATTTTAGTTTTTATTTATGTTGTTTTCTTTTAATTGGATATGGCTTTATGCCACCAATAAGTCCCCACTACTTTTTAGTAGGAAGAAATGGGCGTTGTCTCGATATGCACACTCTATGTGCCTTGTCTAGCCTAGCGAGGCGACGAACTGTTTGTTTGATCAAATGGACACAACCTCCTAGTGGCAGGATGAAATTGAGTGTCGCCGGAGTTATTTCTGTGCGGCAACATAGTGGGAAAACTATGCTATTTGTAATGATGTTTCTTCGTTATAGAGTTATCTTTCCGGTATGTCACGGCTATGTCAAAGCAAATGGAGTAGCCTTTCGTGCACTCTTTGCTAATTGGTGCTTGTTAGAATACATAGATCTTGTGGAGAATCCTGGTATTATTTTAGGATGTTCTCTTTATGCTTATTGTAATCTGGGATTCAGGCTCTATGTCCCCTATGTATTCTGCAATTTCATTAATTAAGCCTTGAGGGTAGCCGCACCAGCCTCATTTAAAAAAAAAAAAAAAAAGAGTCATAAGGCTTGTTTGTCCAATATTTTTAGCATAAATTTTGCTGCAAAGTTTCGAACTTGCCGCATTATGTATGTGAAGCAGTGTGTTATAGACACTAGCTAGGTTTTGCTTAGTTGCGAATTTTGTTAGGGGTTGCAGAGTTTATATAGTAATTGATGTGGGTAATTTTATGTTATGCTGTAGGATTGAAGAAACCGGCTGGGACAGCAGAAGAGATCGAGAAGCATTTTGGTTGTAAGTCGTCGCATCTTATTATGGTGAGACAAGAATTCATAGACCTGGTGAATTGTTTGTTTTGATTGTTGTCTGGATTACTGAATGCTGATGGCCTATTTTTATTATTGGGTAGGTGGGTGATCGACCCTTGACTGATATTGTCTATGGGAATCAAAATGGCTTTCTAACTATCTTAACTGGACCTTTGAGTCTTGCAGAGGAGCCATTCATTGTTAGGCAGGTTGGTTTTCTTTTATGTACTGATTTTCTTTCATGCACTATTAGAGATTGCTGGGCCATTTTCTTCCAAATAGCATGCAAAATCTTGCAAGAATCTGATTAGGCTGTTAGTGCTAATGGTTCATCTTTACCCAAATTGGTTAAAATCAATCCAAAAAAACTTCATCCGCCAAATGCCTAGTTTTTAGTGTCAATAATTGTAGCTGTCCCATGTTTCCATGGTTTTATCCTTGTGGTTTAGGAACGTTCAGATTCTTCTCATACTGTCTTGTAGAGCAAAGGTGGAAAAACGTACCAAAGTTTTGGCAAACTGAGAATAAAGGATAGGGAGGGGAAACCAAACTAAGAATCAAAAGAAAAACCCCAAGTAAAAAGAGTAAAGGGGAAGTAGAGTAGGCTTTGAGCTTATAGAATGACTCCCCCTTTTACACGTATGACCATTTTGAGTGTTCAGCTCCGCATAAGTACACCCAAAGAATCTAAGTAGAGGGATTTAAACTGATACCTTTGTTTCCCGAGATGTATTCCATCCTTCTGCCCCTCCATTTCAAGCTCTTAATCAACTACAAACTTAAAATGCAACCAAACAAGTCATAACTCCCAAGTCCCAATCATGTGCAACCCTCGCAAAATGATTTAAAATTTCAAACGAGCACCATCTTAGTAAAAAAGTTATGCTCTTGAGCTTCTTGCATTAGGTATTGGCAACCTGGGAAAGGATGTTAGAAAAGAATGAATGGATTTTTAGTAGTTACACATCGTTATGAAGATATTCTGGGAGTTACCTGTAATATATGCCTTTTATTTTGCAGTTAAAGTTCAAGATTTGCTCTATTTCTCTCTAATACTTTACTGGCGGTAATTGCAGGTGAGGAAACTAGAAACAGCCCTTGTGAATAGTTGGTCTAGGAAGGGGTTAAAACCCATGAGTCACAGGTTGTTGCCAGATGGCATGCAGTGTGTGAAACATCCACCACCTCTGTAAGAACTACTGTTGAATGTTAATTTATTCATGAACAAAAATTCTTGTAGGTAGCTGTGCCAATGGTTTTATTGGTTTTGCATTTTATAGTTCAAAGCAACGAGAGAAATTTTACCTTTGTTCCTTGGTAATAAAGTAAATTCACACAATTTGGCTTCTTAGAAGGGGGAGAAAAAAAAAGACAGAAAGAAATAGAGGGAAGACAAACCCCAATAAAGGTTATACACTGTGCATGCAGCCCGTTTCAAACTTTACTAGATGATTGTCATCTTTGTTATAGAAATATAGAGTTGATTCATGACATGTTAAATTGTTAACTGACATGTATATGTTTAAAGGCCAAACCATTTACATTAGCTATGGAGCCATGCCAAAGAAATGACAACCCTTACTGCATGGAATCAGTTTAGTAGAGGGATTCCATCAAAAACCTGTACTGCTGAGATACATTTCAACATGGAATTTTTTTATGCCGGAGGGAGTCGCATTATACTAGTAAAAAAGAATAATGTGACTATCGGCCCAAATTATTTTTTTGTTGATCATGTGGATTCTTATGATGACTGATGGACGAAGACAACAAAAATAACCCTCTAAACTTGATTATGACATGGGAAATAGCGTTCTTCGACCTCTTAAGCAGTGATAAGGCACATAAGAATTAACGGATATTGATGGACAAGGACCCTTAAGAAAATGGTTACATTGAAGAAGACAAGGTGCAATTGTGGCATGGATAGGGATTTGCACAATTAATATCATCCATTAAGTAAAGCTTCACGTAGAGGAGAAACAAAACAGATGGATGAGTGGCAATACTGCAATAGGGTCATTCCTCAAATATATATATGACGTCAGTATGAGCGGTTAATATTGAAAAATTTCCTCTACTTAAATCCGTACTGTGAGTCTTTGACATTCATCCTCTAGTGTATCCATCTTTTCGTTGCAGCAAAAGATCCTCAGAGATTTAAATCATGGTGTATTTGGGAGATAAACTACTCTATCATAATATTGTTCCATGTCGAGGGTTATTCATCCTTGTTGTCATGTCCCTTGTCTCAATTTTTTGTATGGTAATGCTACAGGTCTGAAGGCATGCTCATCTACAATAAGCAAGGGGGTAAAGCATAATGTTAAGTTGTTAACATCATTTTGATCACAGTCCCCATTTTTGGAACACTGTTTCTTGTGTTTATTGTAGTTGGCATTCTCTAATCTCTACACTCGTCGCCGTCACCGGACTGTAAGCAAAAAACAGAAAATGCCAGGAGAAGTACAAACTGAGAATCTCTTTTCAATATGGAGCTATGATGGGAAATTGGTATATGAGGACATCATTGAATCTACAGAGGAATTTGACTCTCAACATTGTGTAGGAGCTGGGGGGCATGCAAGTGTTTATAAAGATGAGCTGCAACAGGCCAGATTGTTGCAGTGAAGAAAATTCACACAGTACAAGATGGTCGTGGGGTAGCAAATCTCAAGGCGTTCGAGAGTGAGATCCATGCACTCTCAGAAACTCGTCATCAGAAACATTGTGAAACTCTATGGTTTTTGCACACATCCACGCCACTCATTCTTGGTTTACCAGTTTCTGGAAGGGGGAAGCTAGCTTAGAAAAGTTACTACACAATGGCAGAGAAATAGTTATGTTTGAATGGATTGCAAGGGTAAACCTTGTCAAGAGTGTGGCAGATGCTTTATCCTATATGCACCATGATTGCTCGCCTCCAATTGTTCATCGAGACATATCAAGCAAGAACATCTTGCTGGATTTAGAATACAACGCTTACATATCTGATTTTGGCACAGCTAGAATTTTGATGCCCAACTCTTCCAATTGGACTTCATTTGCAGGCACATTTGGATACACTGCTCCAGGTAACTATTTATATTTAGTTTCCTTAATTTTCTCATTCCATATTACTGGCAAAATATATGAAACTACCTTCCTAGAAAAAGTGACATGTTAAATTGTTAGAAAGTCAATGTAATCTATACCATTAATACAGTATTCTTGCTTAATATGTGATCAAGATTCACTGTCTAGCAAAGTAAACGTTGAACCATTTTGACCTTGCAGAGTTTGCATACACAATGGAAGTGAATGAGAAATGTGATGTCTATAGTTTTGGAGTGTTAACTCTAGAAGTGATCATGGGAAAGCTTCCTGGGGACCTCATGAACTCAGTTCTCTCGTCCTCATTATCGACATCAAATACTGTGCTTGATACACCGCTGAGGGACATTTTGGATCAACGCCTTTCAGCTCCTAGAGGTCAAATTGCAGAGAAACTGGGGTTTATTGTGAAGCTTGCATTTTCATGCTTGCAAACCAATCCGCAATCTCGGCCAACCATGAAGCAGGTTTCCCAGGAGCTATCACATCAAAGGCGATCTTTACTAGCTCGGCTTTGACAAGATTACCTTGTCACAGCTGCTTGTATTCCTGGACATCAATCTGCACCCGTCCTTCTCTCTGAAATTGTGTGAGAATCATTCCTTATTTCATCTTATTAGACTGTTTGTGTTTTGTTTATAGACCAAAGTTGTCCTAGCTTATGTACTAAAGAAAATCCGTGTATTGGATGAAGTTGGGTTTCAGGTCTGTTTCTTGCTCTTTAGGGTATAAAAAAATTTCAATTTCGCTCCTAAAATTTCAGAACTTCGAAATACCATTCCAAAATTGGAACTTTTAAATTTTCAACAATCATTGGAAAGTTTCTGAAATTAAAAAGTTTTATTCAAGACAAGGACAGATTCGGATTCCAGTAATTTAATCATATAATGTCAAAAATTCAAAAAAAATAATAATAATAATAAAATAATAAAATAAAAAAGAAGAAGAAGAAGATATACACTAGTCATTAGATTTCCAGTAACTGCTTCCTTTAACCTCATGATTTGTGAATGGAGAGGGAAACCAGCTGTGTTGGGAATTTGGGATTCAGGAAAAGAGACTCTGTAGCATCCACACTTAAGTAATGACAAATGGCTCATCAACAATATATTGCATGGGTAATTTGGTACCAATGGCCACGAGATACCTTCACGAGCAAACAACATACACATGCAGTCTCAAACATCATCAAGTCACTGAAACTAGAGGAAGACATCTCTCAGGAAGGACCCATACGAAGATCTGAAGCAATAATTTGCAAGAATGACCTTGGGTATTCTTGCTTGACCATCTAATTGACCAAGAAAGCTTAGATATATAGGAAGAGATAACTTTAAAAAAAGGATGAACTTGTTTGTCCAACTGTTCGATTAAAAGGATCTTCCGGATACAATATTCTCAATATAAGGCCTCCATTTCTACTAAGATTGGATCATAATGCTAGGAAGGGATGGTACGTAAGAATAGCAAACAGTGAGGTTATTTGTTGCAAACAGATCCGTAATACAGATGACACATGAAAGTTAATGAAAAACTGTAGCCTGTAGGGTTCTCACAGTAGTTGCATATATAGGTGAAGCACAGTAGTAGTCTCAACATGATCGCCCTTATTTACATGATCCAAATAGCCATTGCAGTATATATTTCATGCCCTTCAAAGGAACTTAAGCAATAATCCACTCAAGAATTAGCATCCAAACTACGTACTCAGGTGGGTGAGATGTACCTTAAAACATAAACAAACAATCCCTTCAGGACTGAGACCCACTTGAAAAGCTGCACAAGAATTCGCACTAGCAGCCACAGAACAATGGATAATGCTTACAATGAGTCGATGACAGCACCCTCATCTCCAAAATATTCAAATGACCATCCTCAGAACCACTGAATTGAGTTTAATTAGGAGGAAGCGTTGAAGCAAATAATACAAACACGACAAAGCTTCATGAATATTAATAGGAAAATAAGGTCTTTGTTGTTCACTTCAATTGCAGGCCACAATTAGAGAAAACAAGCACTCCATAATTTTTCCCGAATAAAAAATTGTATCCAATGAATCACCATAAGCCAAAATCACAATAATCAGATAGTTCTTTCGTAGACTTCATAGATGTACATATTGAAGAAGACATAAGATCGAAATATGGACCGTAGATGAGAATAGAAACTTCTTACAGTCAACTGATCAAGGCGCAAGGGCTCCTCCAGAAAAACAAAACTCCCATGGATGGGAAATAGAATAATTTGAGTGGATTTTATTGGGAAATTACCATCTTCAAATGTCCAATACAGAGTCAGTTAACATCTAAAATAAATCAGTATTATTCATGAACCATAAATAATCAGTATCACCAAAGTGCTGTGAATATAGAGATTACTAACCGACTATATTACTTATTTATAAATAGAATCCATATACAAGTGATGATTAGCCAACATACATATATTAATACTGATTTTACTTCATAGATAAAAACGCTGCATAAGTTTGTCTTCCAAATGATGATTAGCCGACATACATATATTAATACTGATTTTAGAGAAAAACTCAGTGCATATATTGTGCTAGAAGTTATGATTCAACAAATCAAGGCTATCAAGCAGCTTGACATTTTTTGGTAGCCAACCAAGAGCGATACTCAGCAGCACACTCCAACAGACTCTTTGGCTTTGGTAATGAGTCCTTGTTTGGGCACTCTGCAGACCAGTGGAGTACGCCCTCACAAATACCACAAACCTTGATAATAGCACGTCCTTCCCACCTCCTATTAGGGTTGCCCCCCCACCAATTACATTGTGTGCCGACTATATCAGAGTGGCCACCCTTCACGTTACAGTGCGCACAAACTAACTCATAGCCTTTGCCAAGAGTTACTTCCATTGGGTTTGGGATACGAACCAAGTACGGGCATTCATCTGTCCAGTGTTCCTTGTCCTTCAAACAAACATCACACATCTCAAATTCTTCTTCTGCTTCGTCTTCTTCTTCTCCTCCTTCTCCTTCTTCATCTTCATCTTCATCTTCTTCCTCTTCTTCCTCTTCTTCCTCTACTTCAAGTTGAGATAGAGAGTCTTCAGCAAACTTGTGCTTTCCTGTTTGGCAGTTTACCAAAAGAAAAAAGCATAAGAAACCAACAAATTGTGTGGCAGCAAACTTAAATTCCAAATATAATAGGTCTGCCGGTAAGTAATAACATACTAGCAATGAAAAGGTCCTTTTACTTTTTCTTGTACCATTCAAGTACCGCAAACAGAAAAGTAGTTCAAGTTACAGTATACCAACTTTCTACAAACTATACAATTCATAGCTTGGTACCAAACAGGCAAACAAAACAAAACAGAAAAAGGGATCTTCAGCAGAAATTGAGTTTCAACTTTTAAAGACGGTACATGTATACAAAAAATAAGAAAGATTGCCAAGACTTGTAATCAACTACAAAACTTTAACCTTGATATTTCTGAGAAAATATTTTCAAATCAAACAAGGTAACCAACACAAACAAATTTTTGTTACATAAACATGTGCAATAGATCTATCACGTCATCAACAAATTAATAGTTAGATGTGGTCGGCTATGCATAATCATAAACGAACCAATGGAATATGAATTTATTGGCCAAAAAGTGAATTGATTGATGGAATGAGTGTTGGTACGCTAATTCCTCCCAGACACTATCTATGAATTATATATTAGGCCTCTGAAACATACAAACCATACAAACTCTATGCAATCCGCTCAAATAATGAAGGCGCATCTCAAGGTACAGCTAATTAAGCTTGTCCCGCTACACAAGATGTAGAGTTATCCTTGTGCTAATTACACAACAAATAAATAAAGGCCCTTTTGCCTACTCAGATAATGCAAAACGAAACCAGCAAACCAAGAGAATGACTAACACCAGCAAACATTTGTCGTTTCGAATCAAACATAAATTAAGATACGAAATTCTACATAACGAAAACAATTAGGTGAAAATTTGATTTCTCACGAAACATAAAACAGAAAATCAAAAGCATACCATCAGTCTGGATCTTGTCGTCCTCCTCCGGCGGGACCTGGTTCAGGTTCGGATCCTTGGAGAATCCTGATTCGACAAGAGACATGGCGTCCTGATGAAAGAGTAAAACAGAATTGCAGAGATGGCCGTAAATTGTGTGTAAATTAGGGTCTCCTCTCTTTTATATGCTCGATTTTTTTTTCTTTTTCTTTTAAGAGGTTCTATTCATACCTCTAAAATTGGTAATTGAACCTCCTCACTTGGAGGTTACTTACTTTGACAAATAACCAATTTGGTATCTACATCTCCCTAACTTTCCTACAATGCTTATGGTCCAGTAAAATCAATAAAAGACCTTTTTATTTTTTTATTAATTTTTTTTTTCCAAAGAGGATAGCTTCGGAGTCCATGATCATGAATCAAAGCCGTCAACAACACGCGTGTGATCCATGAACTTAAGGACTCAGGGTGTATATAATTTCTGTAATCCGAGCATCTTAATTACATTGAAAATAATAAAACCTTTTATCAAGCAAATCTTAAGAAGTAAACACATGCATGCAAAGAAAAGCACAACATGACCTAACAAGGAACCCAAACATTAGAGGCCGATTTTCTTCCATACACCAATAATCAGCCCTCAAGTAGCGGATTGATCACCAATTGATACTGCCAAGAATTTCGGGATAGATGATTATCTTGGTACAGTTCCTTTTATCACATCAATGACTAAGCATTTTTGTGCTAGTTGCAATAGATTGCGACTCTTAGCTGATGGGAACTTCAAAGTTTGCTTATTTGATCTTTCAGAATTCCAACTTCGGCATGCTGATGACCATAAACTAGGGGAAATAATTGGTTCAGCGGTGAAGAGGAAGAAAGCTTCGCATGCTGGAATGTTTGACAATGCAAAGATAGCAAATAGACCCATGATACATATTGGTGGTTAATGTGCGGGTTTTTTAGAATATGAAGTTGCATGTAAGGAGCATAAGCAGAGGCAACGGAGATGAAATTAATCAACTTTTGCTATCTCATTATAAGAGGGACTAAGGGAGAAGAATATGTTAATGTCAATTAATTTGTTGTTGGGCTAATGGATTAATGGGAGAAGGCAATGAGATATCAGAACCATATCTTACTCTTAGTATCCTTGTGATGATGACGTTATGCTGTAACAAACCATATCTTTCTATTTGTTATTATGGGAAGAGGAAAATTCTTTTGTTTTTCCTCTTTTGTGTATTTATTGGTAATTTGACATCATTTGACAAAGTTAACTATCACTTAAAAAAAAAGGGAGAGGGGGGTCCAAATGCCAAATTTAGAGGTATGAAAAGAAGCTTCATTTTCTTTTCGTGCCAATATATGTGGCCTAATGGTTGTAATTTTTTTCTTTTCTCTTTTTATTCTTTTTTTTTTTTAATATTTCATTAGATTCAATAGCCATTAGCTAAAGTCTACCATATATGTACTTGAAAAGGAAACGGACAGAAATCCCAAACTCTATCAATTAAATGCAAACTCATTACAGGTATGTTTTGAGCTCCTATAGTAGCGAACTTATAGCACAGAAAACAAACTCCGTGTCTAGGGAAAAATCATCAGCTACCCTCTCATTAGTCAATTATGCAATTGTGGTACCAATAGAATACCACGTCCTAGCAAACAAATAGGAGTTACTCCTTATCCATAAGCCACTTGGATAGATAGGCACTTGAAGACTATATAATGACTTAAAAGTCCAAGAAGGTCCCAATTCTTAGGCCGGTCCAACCTCATCACTAAGTGATAAACAAGGGTGGCAAGACACCCTCCCTACTGACTCACAACATAGAGCAGATTAGCCTCAGTTTGAGCTTACACCCAAGCCCAAACCCTAGCAAAAGGGACGGAAGCCCTAGCTGTATGCTACCAGGCTGCCTTTACTGTCATAAGTCCCTTCGGTGACCGGCCTTTCAACTACAGCATCAAACGCCAATCAAGTACCATCAAGCCCAATCGAATCCGGTAGAAACCCGACGCTCCTCGACCTCGACGACTCCTTGATCACCCCTTGCTTGTAAGAACCGCTGATAAGAGCGCATCGTAACCAAGTCCATCGATGTCTATGTCACATACACAATTAGATATCAAAAATGATCTTCTGCCACAACTACAAGCCTGCGCTTCACCTACACAATTAGATATCAAAAATGATCTTCTGCCACAACCAGTCAACTCTGAAATTGGTAGTCCATGTTATCCATGGCCCCCCGATAAAGAGCCCCGCTGGTGCTAGCTCAGATGGCCACTGAAAGGAGATTTCCGCCGCCCGTGCTCTGCTCAAACCCTATGGCTGCTATTTTCTCTTCAAAAAGAAAAGAAACACCTTATTACTCTAATTGTAATTAAAATAGTTTACAAAAACAAAATTGTAATTTAAAAAAAAAAATTTGTATCATATTAATCACACATTTTGTTACTTAGAATGAAAGAATTCATGAATAGTGACGAACTCAATTGAAAAAGGTTGGATATAAATTCTTCATTTTGATGGAATCTACTATTTCTATGCACATTTGTTTAAATAAAGGGAGAAATATCACTTTGGTCATCGAACTATGACTTGCTCGACATTTTGGTCATCCAACTTTTAAAAACTTCATTTTGGTCATCGAACTATCTCACTGTATATCACTTTGGTCATTCCGTCAGTTTTCTCTGTTAACTCCAGGGGTATTTTGGAGATGAAATGTTTTACCCGCCATTTTTATAACTTAATCCAATTTTCCCCACCTAAACATAAAACTTTATTCAATTTTGCCAACTTTTCGCTCCTTTTATTCATGCATTCATCATCAGTAATCAAAGCATAAAACAGAGAAAAATAATCGAGTAAGAGAATGATTCAAAGTGAGGGAATATAAAAGGAAGAAAAATATTGTTTTAATAAATCGAGGAATTATAAGAGGGAAAAGTTGGCAAAATTGGATGAAGTTTTTATGTTTAGGCGGGAAAAGTTGGATTAAGTTACAAAAATGGCGAGTAAATCATTAAATCTCCAAAATACCCTTGGAGTTAACAGAGAAAACAGACGGAATGACCAAAGTGATATGCGATGATATAGTTTGATGACCAAAATGAAGTTTTTAAAAGTTGGATGACCAAAGTGTCGAGCGAGCCATAGTTCGATGACCAAAGTGATATTTCTGCCTTAAATAAACATAGGATAACCCATTTCTAATGAAACCCAAGGAGAGCTTTTTTCTCTCAACCTTAGTTGTAGCCTCCAAGACTGCTCCCTAGCTTTTTCGCTTCTTCTCTTCAATCCTATGGCTTCACCTGAAGCTGTGACCTCGAGTTTTGCTGCATCCCTTGCTTTAGCAGAGGGTGATGGTGCTCTTGATCTTAGCATGATTGAGGGTGGCCTTGTTCGTCCTTCTTCCCATGCTTTTCTCCTCGCGAAACTTCTGACACACGGACTTGTTGACCCATCTACTTTCAACCTTCATAGTTGGGTGGTTGACAATTCCAGTTTCAAAAGAAGGTGAGTGTGGCTCCTTTGCATCCCACTTACTCTACTGCTGATGATGTTAAGGAGGACAGCCTTATAGATAAGAGCAAAGGGGTAGGGAAGCTCTAAGCTTTCTGTTTCTCGGTACCTAGCATTTGGATTCTAGTCTTTTGCTATTTAAGTTTAGCTTCCCAGGGCCGGTCCTGACATTTTGGAGGCCTGAGGCAAACATTCATACGAATTTTTTTCCAATAATAAATTGAAACTTAAATATACTAATAGCAATGAAAAAAAAGGAACAAAAAAAACATCTATATTGTATTCTTAAATTAGAAAGGACATTAGAAAAAAACCAGAAATGAAAAAAAAAAGTGTTTAATACCAAAAGAAACCGGAAAAAAAAAGTGAGAGAATATAAAATGAAATGTTAAAGTAAAATGACAATTGGAATTGGTCTACTTATTTCATTTCATAGTCCCTTTATATAGGGTTAGAGTTACAACGGGAATATTAATTACATTAAATACATTGAATGCTGATTGATCTATAATTGTGCTGATTGATGGTAATCACTGATTCCTTGATTCCCTCTCCGTCAGTTGCTTTGACGAAGGCACACAATATGTTTTTCTTTAACACTCCCCCTTGTGCCAAGTCAAAGACGAAATGGTGTATAAGTTGTTGCCTCACTAAAAACCTTGCCAAGTAACAATAAAAACCCTGTGGGACAAAAATACACCTTGGTCGAAGGAAAAGAGCACAACGCACTTTCTACATTTGAGAATGACATGTGTGTGTTATACTCCCCCTGACGTCTACACCTCCCCCTGATCTTTACATTAATCAAGTGAGCTTGGAAAGTCTTCGCATTCCTATGCTTTTCACATGTTTCTCAACTGTGGCCTTAGGCAGTGATTTGGTGAACAAATCTGCCACATTCTCCTCAGACCTTACTTGATTCACTTGAATCTTGAGGAGGGTTTGTTGTTGCTGATTGTAGGAAAACTTTGGCGATATGTGTTTTGTATTATCCCCTTGATATATCTTAGCTTCATCTGTTCGATGCAAGCTGCATTATCTTCATAAATGCAAGTGGGCTCTTCAGTGGTAGAACTCAAACCACTAGTCCCTCAAATATGTGTAATGATAGCTCTTAACCATATACACTCATGAACCATCTCAAGTAGAGCAATGATCTCTGAGTGGTTCGAGGAGGTAGCCACAAGGGTTTGCTTGGTTAATCTCCAAGATATCGCGGTGTTCCCAATGGTGAGTACATAACCATTTTGGGAACGACCTTTATGTGGGTCATAGAGGTACCCAGTATCAGCAAAACCAACCAAAACGTCATTTGGTGTTTCAGTGTAGGTAGTGGCGGTTTCGCCATCAATATTTCCTTTAGGGATTGCAGTTCCATATGCGGTCCCTCTTGTCTCTCTGTAGGGAAAGAAAGTTCCCAAGTCAATGGTCCCTTTTAGATATCGAAGATGTTCTTGATACCATTCCAGTGACGCTGCGTTGGCACTGAGCTAAATCTAGCTAACAAGTTCACTGAGAATGCAATGTCTGGTCGAGTACATTGGGCTAAGTACAATAATGCGCCTATTGCACTTAGATAGGGAATTTCAGCTCCCAACACCTCTTCCTCATCTTCCTTTGGACGAAATGGACCTTTCTTTGCATCCAAGCTTCGACCGATCATGGGAGTGCTAGTAGGATGCACTTTGTCCATGTTAAATTGCCTGACTTTTGGACATACGCAGACTAGTGGATTAGTATTCCACAAACTCGGTGTTCTAGTTCAAGGTCTAGACAGAATCGAGTTTTCCCAAGATCCTTCATCTCAAATTCGGATTTCAAGTAGCTCGCGGTTTCTCTTATTTCATCAAGAGTACCTGTTATGTTCATATCATCGACATATACTGCTACAATTGCAAATCCGAAACTTGTTTTCTTTATGAATATGCAGGGGCATAATTCATCGTTCTTATATCCCTTCCCAATCAAGTAGTCACTTAGACTGGTATACCACATCCGCCTGGATTGTTTTAATCCGTAAAGTGAGCGTTTCAACCTAGTTGCAAACGCACTCCGTGGTTTAGAGTCACTTGACTTGGGTAATGTAAGGCCATCAGGCACTTTCATATATATCTCTGAATCTAGATCCCCATAGAGATATGTAGTAACCACATCTATGAGCTGCATTTATAGTCTTTTGGAAACTACTAAGCTAACTAAGTAGCGGAACGTTATAACGTCCATTTTGGGAGATAATGTCTCCTCGTAGTCAATTCCAGGGCGTTGTGAGAAACCTTGCGCCACAAGGCGAGCCTTGTACCTTAGGACTTCATTATTCTCATTACGCTTTCTGACAAAGGTCCATTTATGTCCTACAGGCTTTACACTTGGTGGGGTTAGCACTACTGGACCAAATACCTGTCTCTCTGTCAGAGAATCTAATTCTACCTGGATTGCTTCTTTCCATTTAGACAAATCTGCTCTTTGTTAACATTTTGCAATAGAGCGTGGTTCGATATCATCATGCTCTATGATTCCTTGAGCAACAGTATATATCATCAATGTGTATGGAAGATCTTTCTATCAACTCATACGCACTCTCATAATCCTCTGAGATTTCTTTGTTCTCTGGAATCATTTTTAACATCGGAGCGTCCTCCAGTATTGATTCATGGACATAACTATAATCAGAGAAAATCTCATGAAAGGGATTCTATACATTGATGATTGGTTTGTGCCTTACTCACCCTCTTCTTCCTTAGGTGAGTGTCAATCGAACCAAGTGACCTCCCCCTCTTCCTTGGGGAGCCACGCCCTCAACCACACCTCCACTAAGTGCGGTTGCAGTGCCTCTATCTACGGCACCGTGCCCCTTGTTGGGGACTTCTAACCTTGCAGGCACATTTGCAACTGGTATATGTGATCTCGTCACTTTTGCGATATCAGTAAACGCATCAGACATCGAATCTGCTACATTCTGAAGATCGATTATTCTTTTCACTTCACTTTCACTTTGTGAAGTGGGAGGATCAAAATGAGACGGAGTGGAGACAAACCACGACAATTCCTGTCGTTCCCTTGGAAAATCCTTTTTCCTATCTCCTCCTAACGACGGGAAGACTGTCTCATCAAAGTGACAATCCGCAAATCTAGCAGTAAAGAGATCGCCTGTCAAGGGTTCCAAATGGTGGATAATTGTTGGAAATTCGTATCCAACATAAATACTTAATCGTCTCTGAGGACCCATTATGGTGTGCTGTGGGGGCGCAATAGGCACATATAATACTGCGCAACCAAATATGCGTAAGTGTGAAATGTCAGGCTCATATCCAGTTACCAACTGGTACGCAGAAAATGGTTGGCTAGCAGTGGGTCTGAAACGAATAAGTAAAGCTGCGTGCAATATTGCATAACCCCATGCAGATATAGGCAGGTTGGTGCGCATAACCAATGCCCTTGCCACCATCTGTAGCCTTTTGATGGTGGCTTCTGTGAGACCATTTTGTGTATGCACATGGGGTGCAGGATGCTCTACATCGATCCAAATAGATATGCAATAATCATCAAATGCTTTTGATGTAAACTCTCTAGCATTATCAAGCCTTATAGACTTGATAGGGTGATCAGGGTGGTGAGCCCTTAAACGTATAATATGTGCTAGGAGTATTGCAGCATTTCTTGTGGACAATAAAACGACATGTGACCAGATTGTCGAAGCATCCACCAAAACCATAAAGTACTTGAATGGTCCGCATTATGGATGGATAGGTCCACAGACATCTCTTTGTATCCTTTGTAAGAATGGAATGTTTTGTTTTGTATCTTTAGCATACGAAGGTCTCGATCCTGTTTTTGCTAAAGAGCAGGCTTTGCAAAACGAGTTATGTGCCTTTGAAATAGTCAATGAGGCATAATGGGAGGGAGGTAGCGCTTCTGGTACTTCAGAAGGCAATGACTGCATTTGAGCAATACTAGAACCGACACCTTGCATTGTGTGGCGGATTTTTCTCCCATTTTTCACTCGAAAGAAGGGATGTCCGTGTGAGTTCTTTAAAAATACAGATCATCATGTCACGACCTCGGTGCCATAGGTAATCATGCAAAAGCCTGTATGAGTCAGTGTCCCACATTTCATTGTTGGTGACAATATAGGATTCAATGATCCGAATCGTAGTGAGGTACAGTCCACTAGATTGACTCATAATTTTCTCTAATATGTGTTTCCTTCCACAGTCATTAGATGTAATATCAAGGTATTCAGTTCCATTCTCACGGTGTGTTTTTACATGATAACCGTTGGCACAAATAGCTTTGAAACTTTAACAAGGTTCGATTAGCTCTTGGTGCATATAGAGAGTCTGTGACTTTAAATGTTTTGCCATTAGGCTGCAAAAATTTGGCAGTTCCTCGCCATTTTATTAGTTGTGATAATCCAATTATCGTAGTCACAGAGGAATTATAGGCTATTAGTTCAATGAATAATTGCCTATTTCTTAATATTGTGTGAGTAGTCCCACTATCATCTAAGCACTCAAGTTCTCCTCCATTCATTCCTACAAATAAATGGGAGATATTTAGAAAATATAACTCATATTCTTTAGAGTATTTCTATTTGCGTAGAATGGTATTCTTTTCATTCTAATAATTTTTCTCTTTTCTAGATGTATTGCTTTACATCTTTATAGTGCTATTTCGAACCATGTAAATATGTGTATAGAAATAAATTTGAATAAATTCAGTGCTTCAGAATAAAATTCGAAATTTATTAATAAGCCAACGATAATCAAATCAAGGTCTTGTTCAGAAATCTTATTCATCAATCCATGATTGAAAATAAACTTTAAGACCAAACAATAGTCTAATTAAAAGTGAGGCATTATGCCTTCACAACTGTCTTTGGAAAATAAAATGAATAAAGCAGATCAGTCAAGATTGAGAGTATCCATTGACTTAGCAAGTTCCTCTTTGCCATTGAAGTCTGCAATTGTAAGGTTGACGTTTAGGTCATGACCTCCTTCTTCCATATAGTGAGCCTCTTGTTCTTTAGACTCTCTATACCTCTTGTAATTGGCTGCTATTCTGTTATTTGCTTGGCAGTTCTTGTACCAATGCCCAATGAATCCACACCTATAGCATGGTTCATTGTCAACTCTTTCATTTTTCATCTTGTTTCCACGATCCCCATGTCCCTTTCCATGTGGTGCATTGTTGCCACATGGGTAGGGATCAACACGTCTAAACCCCCTTGCATTGGAGTTATTTCCACCTTTCATTTTTCCATAATTAGTCTCGGAAATTTTCTTTGTCTTAGTGGGCCTGGCATTGTTATTCAGGAGAATCTCATTATGTCTCTCAGCCACTTGCAGTAGACTTATCAACTTATTGAAGGTTATGATTCTTTTATTGTCATAATCCAACTGATACTGGTTCGCTAGTATAAAAGCTGAATTAGGAAAGGTGGTAACTGTCTTGTAGATCATATCATCTTCTATGATTTCCCTTCCACAGAAATTGAGACATGCCTTTAAGCGCAACATGTCCTTGTTGAAGTCATTGACCTTTTTATAGTCAAGCAAGCAGATTCCATTCCACTGAATAGCTAGTTCTGGGAGTAAAGTGTCTTGAATGTTCCCAAAGCGTCCTTTAAAGGCATCCCACAGTTCTTTGGGTGTCTTCAACTGAAGGTACTCCCAGCGTAGGCTAGGATCAATATGTCGCCTCAGAAACATTAAGGCATCTGCTTTCACCTTATTAGATAGTTCATCATCTTTAGGGTCAGTAATGGTGGCAGTGTAGTCTTTTGCCACAAAGGCAGTTTCCATATCGGAAACCCAACGATGGTACTCAAGTCCTTCTGAGTCCAAAATGTAAAACTCAGGTCGAGTTGGATCAGCATCTACATAAAACAAGAGAGAAGATATAAATTACGCAGTCATAAAGACATCCACGTAAATTATTTTCCAAACGTATGAATTAGATTTCAAGACCAAGATTCGTAATGGTCACATTTTTTTCGATGCCATGTGAAAATACTTTATCACAGTAAGTGTGTGTATAATGCGCATGAATTTTCATTATCATGGCCAAGCGGTATTGATATGTTGCATTAAAAATAATCATAGCACATTTAAATATAAAATATAAAAATCAACTACATGGCATGCTCAAATTTCACAAATATACAACAAATTATACACTACACATAATCATAGCAAATTATATAATAATAGCAAGAATATGTCATGCATAAAATAAAATGTAAACAATAGTAAAATACAAAGGATGCGTAGACATAATTTATATAAGCGTAAATAAAATAAAAACATGCTCAAAATTTCATAAATAATATATAACAATATATATAGATATATATGGCATGCTCAAAAATCAAATATATAATCATGCGTAAAGATAATCATATAAAGCATAAATGACAAAGCATGGTTAAAATGATTAATATAATCTAACTAAACATGCTCGAGAATTTTATAATAAAAGCATATATAATAAAATCTAAAGCATGCTTAAAAATAGAAAAGATAAATCAAATTCACATTCTTGGTTAAAAAAATAAAGTAAAATAAAGAAAACATACTTGATTTCGAGAAAATAAAACAATCCTAACGCGCGCGCGTGTTGATGCAGGCGTGCGTAGCGATGTTTTTGGACTTGAGAAAAACTAAGCCGCTTTCTCTATTTTTTTTTTTAGCAATGGGCCACAGGGCTTTGGTTTTTTTTTCTAGGCAGCAGGGCTTGTTTCCTTTTTTTTTCTTTTAGGCCGCAGGGCCTGTTTTTTTTTTTTTCTGGGCCTCAGGCCTACTTTTTTTTTTTTTTGAATTGGGCCTGCTCTTTTCTTTGGGCCGGGTCAGCTCTTTTTTTTTCCTGTCTCCGTTTTTTTTTCTTTCGCGTCTTTTTTTTTTCTTTTCTTTTTTCTTTCTCTCTTTCTCTCTCTCTCTCTCTTTTTCTTCTTCCTCGCGTTTTTCTGCTGGTTTCTGGTTCTTTACATATGGTGATTTGCAGGTGGAGGTCGCGCCAGCGAGTAGGAAATGGAGAGTAGCGAAGGCGGCCCAAAGGCTGTAGCTACGACAGCTCGGAGGCTGGATCGGAGGTTGGATCGAAGGCTAGATCGTGCGTTGGCGCGGGGGCGCTGCAGGGGGTGGAGGCGAGCGACTGGTCTGGTGATACTGGGATAGGTGAAGGGGCGCTGGGCAGGTAATCGATCGCCGGGGCTGGAAAAGAGGAGGCCGGAAGAAGGATCTGGAGGTCTGGCCGCAGTGGCGGAACTAGAGAGTTCCATTTGGGGGGGCCGAACAATGATGAAAAATGTTATGGGGGGGCCAATCTCATAGTATTTGTCTAAAACATATTAAATCTATACACCAATTACATGTGTCCATGTGTGCACTTGAAAAGTTTGGGGGGGCCAGGGCCACCACTGGCCCCTTAATAGTTCCGCCACTGTCTGGCCGGACGTGGGACTGCAGGTTGGTTCAACAGTGCGATGGAAGGTGGGGTGCTTACTGCCGAGCTGCTGTAAGCGGGATTTGCATTAGGCCGATCTGGGCTGTAGACGGAGGCGGAGGTGAAGGGCTGGTGAGGTGAGGCCGGTCTGACCGGTGAGGTGAAAACCAGCTTGAGAGGGGGACGAAGGCCGGTTAGGTCTGGAGAGGGAGACGAAGGCCGATCTGCAAATTTTTTTTTTTTTTTTTAAAAGATCGGCAGAATTTTTTTTTTTTTTTTTTTTTTTTACGGGAGAAAGAGAGAAAGTAGAGAACTAGTGTGTTTTTTCTTGGCTATTTGCTCTGAGCGTGCTGATAACGTGTTAAAGTAAAATGACAATTGGAATTGGTCTACTCATTTCATTTCATTGTCCCTTTATATAGGGATAGAGTTACAACGGGAATATTAATTACATTAAATACATTGAATGTTGATTGATGGTAATCACTGATTCCTTGATTCCTTCTCTGTTAGTTGCTTTGACGAAGGCACACAATATGTTTGTCCTTTAACATGAAACTATTTTTAGCAATGAGAAAAAGAAAAGAAAAGAAAAAGGTACTTAATACAAAAGAAACCAAAAAAAAAAAAAAAAGGAGAACTGTTTTGTTTCGAACTTAGGTGGCATAAAAGGCCACAATGCACACTTACTGCTGCTCTAGAGCAGCAGCCACTTATTATGATGGCAAAGAATATATATCAAGTCGTACTGAACTGCAATATATATAAAAAAAAGAAGGGGAAATGATCATTTACCCATTTTTGGGGTTAATTAACCCCATTTATCCAAACACTCTAAGAGATTGCCCACTTACACAACAATTTTTATTTTTAAACCCCACTTACCCAAAACTCTAAGAGTTGGACCTGTTTTCTTCATATTTTTGGACTGTTTTGCCCTGATCAATCTCTCTCCTCTCAGTCTCTCTCTCTCTCCTCCCCACTCACCGATTTCTCTCTCCTCCCCCCTAACCGATTTCTCTCTCTCTCTCTCTCTCTAGACGACGTCGGATCTCTCTCTCCGTCCCTCCATCCCTCCAGCAGGTCGCCCACGACGCCGGCTCTCGCCATTGCCTCGCCAAAACTCATCGTCGTGCTCTCCTCGGCCAGGCTCAACGCCAAGACGACGGTCCTCGTCACTGAGAAGCTCGGCGAGGACGGGTTGGACCTTCTGAAGGAATTGACGACCGCCAGTAGAATCGGGTACGTCTTCGATTTGCTTCTGTCTCTCTCGCCGGAGACTGATCATCATGGAAATCGCAACTTAATTGTATCTCCGGTCCCGGGCTACAACCAGAGTCGTTGCAATCGGAGTCAAATCAGTATGAAGGCAAAAGGTCAACCGGAATTGTTGCAAAATGACTGAAATTGTGGGCAAAATCGTCAACCGGAGTCGAGATTATTGGGGGGCAATAATCTTCCTATTAGGGGGGGGGGCAATAATGTGTCTTAATTGTTATAAAGTCTCTATAATTGTGTTCAGTGATATTTTCCTTTGTGTTTAAAGACTGCTTCTAATGTGCTTTGGTATTTCTGATATATTATTAGGGGGCAATAATCTGTTTATTACGGGGCAATAATATATTTGTTTTGTTATTTTTTTGTAGGAATATGGGTGATCCTTTTGTTGTTAGGTGCATTTATTCTTGTTAAGAGTCCACCCGAGAGGCCTAGGGTGAAGCGGTTCAAGTGAAGCGGAGAGTGTGAAAAAAAAGGCAATTCGTTGTGGACTTAAATTCACAAAGTATTGAACTTGAATACCTGTACTTTTGCAAACTAATTTAAAACCAAACTGAGTTACTTCTGACCATCTATAAAAAAATTATTGGGGGCAATAAACTTTTTATGACCCCCAATAAACCTAATTATTTTGGTTAATGAATCTAGCAGCATTTTGTTGAAATGACCTGTAATAAACGAACCACGGTTAAGACATTATTGCAGGGCAATAATCTGTCTATTGCCTCCCAATAGACCACCCAAAAAATCACCAGTTTCTATCATTGACAGATTATTGTACTTTAATAAACTCAAAACAACATAAGACTTATCAAAACTCTCATTTCAGTGATTAATTAACCACAATTAAGAAATTATTGGGGGGCAATAATCTGTCTATTGCCCCCCAATAATTTCTTAACTGTGGTTAATTAATCGCTGAAATTAGAGTTTTGGTAAAATTGCCCCCCAATAGACCACAGTTTTGACTTCGTCCGAGACCTGCAAGCGAAGCCCAGACTCGATTCCGGCGTGGAGCTTCGGAGCTTCCCGGACATCTGACAAACAAAACCGGCGAAGCCCAGACCCGATTCGGGCGTGGAGAGCTTCCCGGACATCTGACGAACAAAACCGGCAAAGCCTAGAAGTGTTGGGATCGTGGAGTTGGATGGCGTCATCCTCTGGTGGTCCGACGGTGGGACAGAGCGGCGGTGGTGGAGTGGTGGGCAGAGAGAGAGAAAGAGAGCCTGAGACGAGGTTAGAAAAAGAGAGAGAAAGAGAGAGAGAGAGAGAGAGAGAGAGAGAAAGAGAGAGATATGAGTGTAATTTGTTAATTAAAATGAGGGCAATACTGTCAAACACTGTTAGATTGGGTAAATGGGGTTAAAAAACTCTTGGTGGAGTAAGTGGGCAATTTTTGGGCTAAAATTGGGTAAGTGGTCACGGCCCCAAAAAATAAAAACTGTCGGAGGCCCTCCGGAGACCGGTGGCCTGAGGCGGAGGCCTCAGGCTGCAGCCCTCAGGGCCAGCTCTGTAGCTTCTCTAGTTATACACCAATTGAGGTCTCTAAGCGATTAAAGTTGCTCTAGCAAGGATTTAGGTAGTGTTGGATTTGTGTTCATATGGCTAGGTCTAAAAATTGTGCTCATTTTGTTTACAATGGGAGTTATCTGTCATTTGCTTGGTAGCTTAGCCCATCTAGGTTTTATTTGGTGTAAGACAGCATATGATGTACGTGTCTTCTAGCTATGGATAAGTAATGAAATTATCTATTACTCAAAAATAAATAAATAAATAAACTTGGAATAACCCAATATTGCGTGCTAAGTAAACATGGGAAAAGCTCCCCATGAAAAAGGAAAATCCATAGATTTGGTTATGACTGCAAACTATAACCATGTTCAATTGATATAACAATGGTCAAATCGAGTCGCTATTCTTGTGGAATCCATATATGTACAATGGACTACAAAATATTGCCACTAAATTCTTCGGTTCGACGCAAACTTTATTGAGGTATGGAGTTGGCATGGTTATGACTACGGTGGTGACTGGTGAGGACTACATTGTAGTGATCGACTACAGTGGTTGAGAATCTAGCTAGTACTACTTAGGAATCGATGATCTACGTACGTACACTTTTAGAACAAATTCTTGGAGAAGGCTTGATTCGAACTATCCATTTGATAATTCTATCCAGGCAAGAAGACAAGCTAGGGCCTGCAATATCTGTAAGAGGAGAGTTATATATTATTGGCTGGATATACATACTTCCAGTGGTTGTAGGGTAATTGGTTCTCTTGATATAACCAGTGAGACATACACAGAAGTTGCCAGGACCTAATTATTGGCATGATGGCACTTCTCTAGTGAAATTGAGGGCTTCAAAGGGGAACTTGTGCGTGCTTATTTACAACTTGCGAGCGGGTTGATCGGTGTGAGATATGGATGATGAAGGAATATGGGGTATTGGACCAAATCACAAAATTCTATCGAATATATATGAGAATTTCGCTTCAATATATGCAAAGGAGATACTTACGTTAGCTCCTTACCATGCAAAGGAAAATCTACTACTAACAACTAGCTAGTGAGGGTTTCTGCGTTGATGCTCAGGTCTATGTAGAGAATCTTGTTTCGCGTAGCATTTACCCTACACGTATGAAGTATGAACAAGGAAAGCAAGAAAATAAAACTTTATTTGGTGTTCTTTTTAGGGGTTTTGTCCCTTTACACTAATTCTAGAGATTTTTTTTCCCCTGATAACACTCCACTTACCCATAATAACTCTTATAAGTTGTTGGGCAAATGATAACGGAGGTCATTTTAAAGTGCCTTATTATAATTCAGAACACACAAATGTCCATGTGATAATTAAGGTCACTTCTTACAACCTACCACTAGAGTTAAATTTAATTACAAAAACTACCACCGACAGCTCTCTCTCCCCCCTCCGGTTATCCAAGCCCATCTGAACCCTTATCTGAACCATATATATATATGTTTTAGGGAATCAAGAATTGAGAGAAATTTACTGTGTATTCTCATTGATAATAGGAGCCTCTTTATATAGAAGATTACAATGCATAGAATCTCAATCATACAAGGAAAGTAATCGTACATTGAATAGGAATCTAGATCTTTCTAATTTAACCCTATTACCACTAGGTCAAGTAACCTAGAGTTTGGGCCAAACACAAATTAGGGTTTACTTGAACACTCCCCCTTGTGTTGCCCAAACGCGGTGCTTCTCTCGTTGTCTCGTTAAAAACCTTGCTGAGTAACAAAAACCCAGTGGGACAAAAATAACCTCGATCGAAGGGGAAAAAGAGCACAACACACCCTCCAAGTTTCGAGGTGAACATGTAGACATCTCCCCTTGATATCTGCGCCTCCCCCTGATGACTACGATAATGGGAGTTCAGATAATTTCCGCAAGCCAATTCTTGCCACATGTTTCTCGAACGTGGATTTGGGCAATGACTTAGTAAACAAGTCTGTCACATTGTCCTAAGATAGAACCTAGTTCACTTTGATCTTAAGAAGCTTCTGTTGTTGCTGATTATAGAAGAATTTGGGCGATATATGCTTGGTGTTGTTGCCTTTGATGTAGCCTTGCTTCATTTGTTCAATGCAAGCAGCATTATCCTCATAAATGCTCATTGGCTCATCTGTGGTAGACTTCAGACCACAATTTCTTCGAACATGCGTAATTATGGATCGAAGCCATTTACATTCACGAACTGCTTCGTGAAGAGCAATAATCTCTGCATGATTTTAAGAGGTGGCGACTAAGGTCTGCTTTGTAGACCTCCAAGATATCGCGGTCCTTCCTATAGTGAAAACATAGCCAGTTTGGGAGCGACCTTTGTGTGGGCCAGAGAGGTACCCAGCATCAACAAAACCTTCCAAAACACTTATATCGTTTTTGGATGGGGAGAGGGAACGCAGTCCACCATGTGTGGCATCCCTGGCACTTGATGGGTCTGAATCCATCGTCTCTATATAGGGATAGAACAAGCCCATATCAATCGTACCACTTAGGTATCGAAAAATATCTTTAACACCAGTCCAATGGCGTCGTGTTGGCGCAGAGCTATACCTAGCTAGCAAGTTCACAGCAAATGAGATATCCGGTCTTGTGGATTGTGCTAAGTACAATAATGCGTCTATTGCACTTAGGTAGGGCACTTCTTCATCGTCATCTTTTGGACGGAATGGATCCTTCTTTGGATCAAGACTACGGACAATCATTGGGGTGCTTGAAGGCTTAATCTTGTCAGTGTTGAAGCGCCTAAGTATCTTTTGGGTATAAGCTGATTGATGAATCAGGATACCATCTCTAAGGTGCTCAAGTTCTAAACCGAGGCAAAACCGTGTTTTCCCAAGATCTTTCATCTCGAACTTAGATTTCAAGTGTTCAGCGGTTTCCCTTAACTCTTTAAGGGTGCCAATTATATTCATGTCATCGACCAAAACTGCTACTATTGCAAATCCGAAACTTGTCCTTTTTATGAACACACATGGGCATAGTTCATTGTTGACATATCCCTTCCCAATCAAGTAGTCACTTAGACGGTTATACCACATCCGTCCGGATTGTTTTAATCCATATAATGAGCGTTTCAATCTAATTGCAAACGCGCTCCGTGGTTTAGAGCCACTTGACTTGGGTAATTGAATTCCATCTGGAATCTTCATGTATATCTCTATATCTAGATCCCCATATAGATACGCAGTAACCACATCCATAAGCTGCAAGTTCAGTTTTTCAGAAACTACCAAACTGACAAGGTAGCGGAAAGTTATAACGTCAAGTACGGGAGAATAGGTCTCCTCGTAGTCGATTCCAGGGTGTTGTGAGAAGCCTTGCGCCACAAGGCGAGCTTTGTACCTTACAATCTCGTTTCTCTCATTACGCTTTCTAATGAATACCCATTTGTGACCAACTAGTTTGGTGTTGGGTGGTATTGGTACAACTTTGCCAAATACCTTTCTTTTTGCTAGAGAATCAAGTTCTTCCTATATCGCATCTTTCCATTTTGGCCAGTCAGCTCTACGTTGGCATTCATCAACGAAGCGTGGTTCGATGTCATTAGTCTTAATAATCTCACGTGCCACTGAATACGCGAATACATCATCAATGATGATGGAGCTTCTTTCCCACATCCCATGTACACTAGTGTAATTTACAGAGATCTCTACGTTCTCAGGGATAGGTTTTGACATTGAGGATTCCCCCAATGATGTCTCTTGGACATAACCATAATCCGAAACATTCTCATGGGATAGATTTTGAGTATCGATAATCAACGGATTTGTTTGGGCCTCATTCGCTCTCTTTCTAGGGCGAGTATCCTTTGAACCAATCGGTCTACCGCACTTCCTTGCGGGACCTGCAGCCATAGACGCCACATCATTGTCAAGCTGGGCAATGGCGCCATCTCCTGGTGTCACAAGAGTGGTGTGATGTCCAGTATTTGGGACATCAATCCTTGCAGACACATTTGCAGCAGGTATGTGTGATCTAGTCACTTTGGAAACATCAGAAAACGCATCAGGCAGAGTGTCTGCTATATTCTGGAGCTCGATTATTCTTCGCACTTCAAGTTCGGACTGTACGGTACGGGGATCGAGATAAGACATAGTGGGGACAGACCATGAAAATTCCTGTCGTTCCTGTTGAACATCTGTGTTCTTATCTCCCCCTAACGATGGGAAGACTGTCTCATCAAAGTGACAATCCGCAAATGTAGCGGTAAAGAGATCGCCTGTCAAGAGTTCAAGATAGCGGACGATGGTTGGAGATTCATATCCAACATAAATTCCCATTTGTCATTGTGGACCCATCTTAGTACGCTGTGGTGGCATAATAGGCACATAAATGGCACACCAAAAAATGCGTAAGTGCGAGATATCAGGCTCGTACCCAGTCACTAGTTGTAATGCAGAGTATGATTGGGTTGCAGTGGGTCATAGCTGAATGAGCGTCGCTGCATGCAATACTGCATATCCCCAAGCAGAAACAGGGAGATTGGTGCGCATAACCAATGTCCGGGCTATCATCTGTAGTCGTTTGATAGCGGCTTCTGCGAGACCATTTTGGGTATGAACATAGGGAACTGGATGCTCTACATCAATCCCCAGTGACATGCAATAGTCATCGAACTTTTTCGATGTAAACTCCCCAACATTATCTAGTCGAATTGACTTAATAGGATGGTCAAGGTAGTGAGCCCGTAGACGGATAATCTGGGCGAAGAGTTTAACATAAGCAGCATTTCGAGTGGACAACAGCGCGACATGTGACCAGCATGTCGACGCATCAACCAATACCATAAAGTATTTAAAAGGTCCGCATGATGGTTGAATTGGTCCACAGATATCCCCTTGGATTCTCTGTAAGAACGGAATCAGTATTTTAGGATCCTTTGCTTAGGACGGTCTAGGTCCTAATTTCCCGAAGGAACAGGCTTTGTGAAATGAGCGAGGGGTCTTAGAACCAACCAATGAGGATTTTGGCTGGGCCTGAGCGTCTGTAGCGCTATTAGAAGCAAAATGTGTGACTACATCTCCCATTATAGCGTTAGAGCCATGGAAATTGGTGTGTGTGGCGTCATGGCCACAAGGAGGAGCAACCATGGCGTAGTGCTCATGGTTGGAGCCATTGATGGCGTCATCACGTAGGACTTGGGCGGCCCTATGGCGCCTCAAGACGGCTGCAGCGCCAGATGCTGCAATTGTTGCTGTCTTGGTCAGTCCAGGAATCAATTTTCGATTGTTGCTTCTTCTCACTCTGAAGAATGAATGTCCGTGTGAAGTCTTTAATATACGGAGCATCATATCATGACTAGGATGTCCTAGTCGGTCATGCCAAAGCCAATATGTGTCTGAATCCAAGAGATCTTCTCTTATTACATTATTGGATTCAATAGGCCGAATTGTAGTGACATAAAGTCCACTATATTGACAAATAAGCTGCTCTAAGATGCGCTTTCGTCCGCAATCATTAGAGGTAATGGAAAGGAACTCTTGTCTGTTCTCAGTATGCGTTTCGACATGGAATCCGATGGCTCTAATATCTTTAAAACTCAATAAGGTTCGATTTGCCTTAGGAGTGTAGAGAGTTTCAGTGACTTTAATCAAGGTGCCATTTGGCAATAGGAATTGGGCATTCCATGTCCTTGAACTAAGCCTGATGGCCCAGCCATCGTAGTCACAGAGGAATATGTAGGCAACATCTCTAAGAATAATTGCCTATGTCGTAGAATAGTGTGCGTAGTCGCACTATCCGCAAGACATTGAAGTTCATCCATTCCTAAAAGAAAAAGCTCATAATTAAAAGGGTTTTTTACTTCAACAGTGTCTGAACTCTTCGAGGACTTTTGAAATGATACCTGAACTTTCAAAGTTATCAATGTGATACCTGAACTCATTTTTTCGTATCAACGTCGTACCTGCGGTCGATTTCCGTCACAGAACCGTTAACTATGACCACGTGCCCAGCACGTGAAGCACAAAATAAGGGTAAAAATGATATTTCCCACTTCCTTTAGTTCTTCATGGGGTTTTTTACTTCAACAGTGTCTGAACTCTTCGAGAACTTTTGAAATGATACCTGAACTTTCAAAATTATCAATGTGATACCTGGACTCATTTTTTCATATCAACGTCGTACCTGCGGTCGATTTCCGTCACAAAACCGTTAACTATGACCACGTGCCCAACACGTGAGGCACTTAATGAGGTTAAAAGACTAATTTACCCTCAAAAGTATTGTTTTTTTATTTTTTTTGCTTTCTTTCTTTCTTTCTTTCTTTCTTTCTTTCTTGTTTTTCTTTTTCGACGTCTTCTTCCCTCTGATTTGTCCCCTCCGATTGGAAGCCATGGCCGCAAATCAGATCTCACCTTCTCTCTCAACCACCCAACCCTTTCCAAGCACTACTTGACTACAACCACATTGAACTCAGCTAGATCCATATGGGCTACCTTGCAAAAATTCAAGCTCTTCGCCACTCAATGCCCCGTCATCGCCTGAAGCCCTATGTGCAGCCCATCCGCCAGCCCCATCATCCATCTCCGCCGCCATAAAACCCTCAGATTGTTCCTCACCTGCCCCGACTGCCGCCGATTGCCTCGCCAGAGTACCTCTTCCGATGCTCCCACTAAGTACTGATATTACAGCCGCGAATAACCAAAGGCCGGTTCTTTTTTGGACAAATTGATTAGAAGCAGGAATCAGTGAAATGATCATTGCCCCATTGTTTGATAAATCATATACAGATAAATATAGTTATACACAGACACGCAGTTGCGGAAAATTCAGTTTTGGGTTTTCTCCAATCATCACCATCCTTCGCCTTTTTGTCGCTGTTGAGAGAGAGAAAGAGAGTTGCATAGAGAGAAAGAGAGAGACTCTCAGTCTCCTTCACTTTTACAGATTTTGATTCAATTACAAAGACATGGACTATTTTTGAAATTCATGAACTTATGCTGTGATGTTAGTTGCGGTGAGGAAGCCGAGTGCCACGATGGCGTGGCCCGCCTTCGTCATATCTCTGGCAAGCTGCACAAGAAGGTCTGGATTGCCGCCGGCCATATTCTCTCTCTATGTCTCTCTTTCTCTCTCTTTCTCTCTCTGATCCCTCTGTCTGAAATCTTAGGTAAATTCCAAGTCTCAAATCTGGAGGCCAAGAGTCGTGAAACCGCCTACACCGCTCCGGCCTGCAATAAATTCAGAGAAGCAAAGCCGTTGAGCAAGTTGTGCTTGGAGAACTTCGACGAGATGGAGTCCCTAGCGGTGTTCGTCCATCAGAGAATTGGATTCAAGTTTTGCTTTGGGTTTTACATTTTGCTAGGAAATGTCATCAACCCATCTAATTGCATTTTGCAGATGAAAAAGGAAATAGAAATAGAGAAAAAGAACTGAAGGTACGACGGGACATGTGAAGAACTAAAGGAAGTGAGAAAGGTCATTTTTACCCTTATTTTGTGCCTCACGTGCTGGGCACGTGGTCATAGTTAACGGTTCTGTGACGGAAATCGACCGCAGGTACGACATTGATACAAAAAAATGAGTTCATGTATCACATTGATAACTTTGAAAGTTCAGGTATCATTTCAAAAGTCCTCGAAGAGTTCAGACACTGTTGAAGTATATACTTGTGAGGGTAAATTAGTCTTTTAACCTCATTAAGTACCTCACGTGCTAGGCACGTGGTCATAGTTAACGGTTCTGTGGCGGAAATCGACCGCAGGTACAACGTTGATACGAAAAAATGAGTTCAGGTATCACATTGATAACTTTGAAAGTTCAGGTATCATTTCAAAAGTCCTCGAAGAGTTCAGACACTGTTGAAGTAAAAAACCCTAATTAAAAAGAAGTCATAAAGAAAAGAACTCAACTTTTATTAATAAGCCAAACAGAATTACATCATCGTTTCTTTGACCAAGGAAAATCTAATCCAATAAACTAGCTAATGCAAAACAATGGTAGTCGTCTAACTCCTTTCAGTAATTCCAATGCGAATGTGACCAGGTGAGTAGAGAGATGTTGGTGGAGCAAAGCTCGCTTAAGTACCACTTATCTCAAAACCTTCCTAGACATCACACTTACATTGAGTACGCCTACTTTGAAGAAAGACTAATACCATTGGCATCTACTACAAAATAATATGGGAATTGCCTACATCTGTTGGAAAAAAAAAAAAGACTTAATCAAAATCGCCAGTTTTTGGGTCTTGATCCTTGTAGTCTTCCACCCTTAGATCGAGATCGCCATATTGATCTTCTTATTCCATGTAATTTGCCTCCCTTGCTTCACGATACATCTTGTATGCGTTTGCAACGTTCTGGGATGCAATACACTTCTTTGCCCAATGTCCACTTGATCCACATCGAAGACAAACATCTATATGGTCAGGCTCCCTTGATCGAGATGCTTTTGGTGCATGATTTGGACGACTATTACTCTTGGTGGCGTCACCACCATAGCCGGAGGCTCCGCCTCTCTCTCTCTTCACACGTTGACCTCCACGGTTTCGTGCAGGCCTCTCTTGGCGATTTCCTTCCTCTTTAGGGCGAGAATATGGACCAGAACGTCCAGAATTGTCCCTACTCTTAGGGTTTCGCTCCTTGCATCCTCCCTTGGCAGCGCGACTATAGTTAGACTCTAGAATAGGCTTAGTTCCCACGGGTCTAGCATCATAGCTCTTCACAAGGATATTGTCGTGCTTCTCAGCTACGTTCATGGCGCCAATGGGCTCATGAAACCTTGTGATACGTTCTGCATTCACATCAATCCGATAATTCTTTGAAATCATCAGGGCATAGACGGGGAAGGTAAAGAGAGTCTTCTCGATCAACATCATATCGGTTATGGTTTGTCCATAGAACTCCATCAAGGACTTGATACGAAGGGCTTCCGAGTTGTAATCAAGTACGGACTTGAAATCACAGAAGCGGATGCTATGCCATCTCACTTCTAAATCAGGAAGCAGGGAGTCACGAACGTTGACAAATCGCTGCTCAAGTTCCACCCATAGTTTTCTGGGGTCTTCCTCATTGAGGTATTCACTTTGGAGCACATCATTCATGTGCCTTGTCATGAGAATTATGGCCTTAGCTTTATTTGCTTCGAAAGCACGAGCTTGCTCTATAGAGAGCACGTTCTGAATAGGCTCTTGGATGGTTTCTAGAAGTCCATCAGCCTTAAGATGTTGGCACACATCTCGGACCCACCTATGGTATCCAGCGTCGGTTGTCTCTAGGGTTAGTTTCAGAGCTGTTCACTCAAAAATCGTCTCGGCAGCTTGTCATCGGACCGAGGGCTTCTTTGGCTTACACGTGTCCTTCTGGAGTGGTGATGTGTGCGCGGGCGTGCTAACTCGAGGCTGGTGGGCCAAGCGAGGTTTTGTTATAGATTATAGATCTTGCGCTGATCTGACTTCTGATCAATTGATTGTGGGCCGAGGAAGGATTGATCTCGGCCGCGGGGTTCTCTCTGCCTTAAATGCAAGGACTTTAGCACAGATGGGCCTTATCTGGCCTCAGTGCTGTGTAACTCGGTGATTGAGGTGAAAGTGAAGTGATGATGATTCTTTTTGTGATTTTGTATTTTGTATAAAGTAAACAACGTAAAGTAAACAACAGAAAATAAAAGTGCAAGTAAAGACAAAGTAAAGTGCAGGAATGTAAAGGTGCAGCAAATAAAGTACAGGAAGATAAACTGCTTGAATGTAAAGAGCAACAAAGTAAAGTGCAGGAAAGATAAATACTAGTAAAGAAAGCGATAAGATAAACATGTAAAGATTGATAAGTGTTGCTAAAATATTGAAATGTATTGAGATAAAAATTTGTGTAATCGCGTAAAGCGTTTGGTCGAGGACCTCTAACAATGAATCCTATGGTCCTTTTTATAGTGAAGCTAAACTACTGAATGAAGGAAAAGAAACAATTTCAGCCTTTACAATTAAGAATGCATTGATTACAAATAGAACAGTATTCGTGTTTGTGCTATCCTTATCAATGATTAATTCTATCATGAACAATCAATCAGGTCTTGTAACTGATGATTGGCAATAACACCTCCTGATACTCATTCAAGTTAATTGCCCCAAACTTCGGTAACATTTCTCCTGACAATCAACCTCTTTGACGTGCAGCGGCTAATTAGCCGCGGTAATTCATTATGACTTGTGGGTCTGCTGTCATTCATTAAACTTTGTGATTTACTTGATTTCTTCCAATTTAATAATGGCTTTCTGCACACGTTATTTTTAGTCATCAATTTGACAATAAACATTTAATATGCCGCGTCTAATTAGCCGCGGATATTCCTTACGCTTTGTGGGTCGGGCCCACCTATCTGCCACGTGAGCCTTGCCAAATATTGGTTCAAACAAGAGCATAAAAGACTACCACGAAAACAATAAGAATTTCTTAGCGTAGTCGCTTCCAAAAAAATTAGGGATTTCTAAGCGTAGTCACTTTCCGATTCCAAGAGGAGTTTTGGATTAGATCGAAACAATGATGTATGTGGTCGATCGTTTTTCTTCTCAACAAACTCTAAGTTTGGAGTACTCTACAAGCTCCAAGCTTGGAGTGAGCACGAACCCCCACAGTTCGGCTATTGGTCTCCCCTATGAAGAAGAAAGGGGGGTAGAAGAAGGGATGTTGGACCCCGAGAAAAAGAAGAGAAAAGTAATAAAAACTTCAAAAATGGGAACTTTTAGAAAAGTTTACATTGAAAAATTGCCGGAAATCTTGACCGGAAAAATTGGCAGGAAAAAGTGGCCAGAAAAGTCGCAGGAAGTTGCCTGAAAAGTGGCCGAAAAATGTTGACCGGTGTTGACCAGTCGTTGATCGGAGGGTTGACAGAGTTGCTGACGTGGCAGTCTGACTGGACGCTGACTGTGTGCTGACTGGATACTGACGTGGCAGGCTGAGGCCAGTGGGCTGCTTCTCTGGGCCGGGCCTTCTCCTTCTGGTACTGGGCCGATCTGCTTCCTTCTGGGCTTAGGGCTGCGTCTGACTCTGGACTGGGCTTCACAGGGCTTAAGGTAGTGGCTGGAGATACAGACAGCGGTTCAAAGGTGCAGCGGATTCAAACGGGCGGTTTGGGAGTTTCTAGGTCGGTTCCGGTGATGATTTTTTCGGTTCCCAAAAGCTGGGGACGAGATGTAGCTTGTGACAAAAGGTGGCAGTGAAGAATGGACGGGAAGATGGCGAACCAAGCAGAAGATCTTCGGATTCTTCTTGGAGGCCAGTTTGGTCACTTTCGGTGGCCGGTTCAGGTTGATTCCGCCAGTTATGGGGGCAGGACAGCCGGTTCTGGGCTTTTGGAGGTGAGAGCTTCAAGGTGGGCGGCGGAGGTTTCTGGGATTTGAAGGCTACGAATTTAGGGTTTCAGGGTTAGAACTTCGTGTTGATAACGTGTTTTAGGGAATCAGGAATTGAGAGAAATTTGCTGTGTATTCTCATTGATAATAGGGGCCTCTTTATATAGAGGATTACAATGCATAGAATCTCAATTATACAAGGAAAGTAATCGTACATTGAATAAGAATCTAGATCCTTCTAATTTAACCCAATTACCACTAGGTCAAGTAACCTAGAGTTTGGGCCAAACACAAATTAGGGTTTACTTGAACAATATATATATATATATATATATATATATATATATATATATATATATATCTCCAATGGTGTCCAGTACGTCTCCGACCTCTGCATTGTCACCGATGGGACCACGACGAGTCCAGGATCAACTTGCAATAGAGGAATATTGTCTCTCTCTTTCGCAAGATCATCCCTCCGCTCACCAAATACTCACCGGAGACCATTTTGCTGATTGTGTCGAATCTGGAACTTTGCTGAGGTCATAAACCGACCGATTGTCCATCAGTTCGATTCGCAACCATGTTCGAAGCACATGTAAGGCTCTTTCTGATTTTTGCTCTCTCAATTTTGATGGTTTAGCGATGAATTTGATTATCTGTGGTGCTTTGATTGTTGAAATTTGATCAAAGCCCCTTAGGCACTGTCCTTGCTTGATTGTTATTGTTTATATGATATCTCTCACAAATCTCACTCTTTCGCTTTACGAAGATCAAGTCGGCCTCGTCGATTGGTAAATTTCAATCTAGTATAGCTTAAGCGATTTTGATTTTCGATTCTTACTAAATGAAATCGAAGTTGATTCTCTCCTTATCGAGCTTTGAATTTGATCATTTTGGAGTTGAATATCTGTTTTGTTTTCAATCTGAGATTGAATTCTATGAACTTCATTGAATATGCTTGGAATTTGAAGTTGATTGGTTTGTTGCCTTTTTCTATGAATCCGAGTTTGAAGCTTGAATTCAAAAATGTGAAAATATGTATGTGGTTCTTTCAAACCCTGTGAACGATTGGTTTGTTGCATTTTTCTATCTATAAGAATATTGTTCCAAAAGCTTAGAGACTCGGGATTATGAATATTATTCTTCCTTTCATACAAATGACAACTTTTCTATAATTGCAGTGTTACATAGAGATGTTATATTGATGAGAGGCTTATGGGAAGTTGTCATTGTTATTACGAAGATCTTAGAGTCAAATTGTTAAAAGCAAATCCCCAAATCCTATGTGTCATTATAAGCATAGTGCTTAATCAAATCCTTGAGGGATTATATATTGCCAAAGGCAAGTCCATGAATAAATAAAAGAGCTTAAAACTCGCTCATGGAATCAAAAAGTCTAAAGTTCATATATACTCATTCTACTTATTGCCTCAATGAGTACTATGACAAGACTAAGAAATCGAATTTGAATCATGCTCACAATGTTGCAACATATTCTAACTTTCACCAAGTTATAAAGTTATCTAGAGCTCATATTGAGCCTATATGAAATTATCAATTATACAAATTGGTATTTATGGCTAAGTATGCCACACCTAAATTTCAATGCTCGGAATATTGTATAAAGGTAAATGTGTCAATTTTTGTTCCTTTATATTGTTATTCTTTGCTAATATCTTAATCTATAATTTGAGCATATGAAATTAGTTCTACTCTTATTATGTGAGGTAAGATTTATTATCATAGCTTTATTGGTATTATGCAAACCTTCGTAGGAATTGAAATTCATGATGAATCCCTTTTATGCAAAGCACACATGGTCTCACCTATGTGATCGACACACCATATCCAATATGCATGGTGCATGTATTTTGTTACATACATGGTGAAGCTTGCAACCATCAAAGGGAGCATTCAAAATTATGCTACTTAGGATATATGCGCGTCGTACTGTTTTTCTCCTTCGATCAAGGTTATTTTTGTCCCACTGAATTTTTGTTACCTAGCAAGGTTTTTGACGAGGCAACATTAAGCGCTTCCAACACCATTGGTGGACATCCAAGGAGAAGTGTTGTAAATATTATAAATATGTGGATGTCCACGTAAATTCTCATCTTTTATGTCTTTATTAGGATATAAACCCAACTCTTATATAAAAGGGTCCATGAGAAAGTATGTATTATTCATTTACCTCCTCCTATATTATGTTTCTCTATTCTATCTCTCACTTATTCTCTAGTTTATAACACAATTAAGATTTTTATTTTTGTTTATTTATTTATTTTTAAGAGCATTTTGCCCTCACCCCTTTGTCAAATAGAGAGAGAAACTATAAGAGACTTTGCAGAACTCCAGTCACCGGTTGACGGAATCCGGTCATTGATCACGGGAATCCGGTGATCGGTCACTGGACTTCTCCAAAAATTTTGCCGGAGGTTTCCAAAGAGGTCGTCGGAGATCTCATAGGTCACTGGAGACTTTTATTGCGCTCGAATAAAATCAAATAAACTTTATTGCCAAAGGCAAAAAAAGAATGGATTTACCCTAAAGGTTCCCACGGCCGCCCAACCCCTAAAAACCCTAGCTCCTAATTCCGGCCTTTGTGTCGGCATCTCTGCAACCAAATCAACTGGATTTCGGCCGGCCTCACTGCCTAACATGTCTAATATTGACTCTGTCACCAGAAGCTTCGCCACTTCGCTTGCCATTGCGAGCAATGATGTGGTTGACATCTCTGCCATGTCGGATGGAGGTGCGCAGCGAACATCTTAGTCCTATCTCCTTGCATGGCCGCTCACCCCGAAACCGACAATAGCCATGGACCTAAGACGCCATTTCAGGCGTGTTTAGGTACTGAACCGGGGTTTTACCGTCCAACAAAGGACTCCAAATCGGTTCTTGTTCTCTTTTGACCTCCGCAGTGATTGCCGAAAGGTGATGATGGGAGGGCCTTGGAGTTTTAACCGGCTTCTGGTCGTGATGTAGCCATATGATGGTATTGCTCTGTTGCAATCGATACAAATGCAAGACCTATTCTTCTAGGTTCGAATAACTAATATGCCACCGGCATATGAACAACGGAAAACTATTGCCAGTGTAGCCTCTATTGCTAGGAAGTACCTGGACATCGATGGAAAGTTGTTTGATGCTACGGGGGAGATTAGGGTTTGTGTCTCCCATTCAATCTTGAAGCCTTTATTTCCGACAAAAACCCTAAAGTTTGCTAGAGGGGTTGAGCAAGAGGTACACTTTCTGTTTGAAAATCTAGTAGGCAAGTGTGATATCTGTGCTCGTGTTTTCCATGAGAATGGCCCATGCAATCCGAATATTGTACCACCTAGTGTCAAGACTGTTGAACAACCTGTGGCCCGAAAGCTCGTGCTCACTAATCAGTTTCTAGGATTCCATGGTCCTCAGTTCAAGGAATGGACTTTTGACTTGGTTCATAACCTCTTCGCAAGCGTACGAATCGTTGTCAAGTAAGGGAAATATTAAAACCTTGATTATCGTACCTCGGGGATTAGGTGTTGGACCTAACCGAGGTAATTGGCGCTAGAGTGACTCAAAAGCATACAATGAAAAAGTAAAAATAAAAAAATAAAGTAAAATAAAATATTCACAAAGCACCAAGCCTCGGCAATGCTCGGCTTAGCTCACACTAAGCCTAATCAAAGCCACTAACTTGTAGACCAAATGAGTTATGCACAAAGGAAGGTAGAATTTTGTTGGGAATTTTTAATTGGGAATTAACTAAATTAAATGCAAACTAAAGTAAAACCAAACAACTAATTATCAAGCAAGAAATTAAATTTGGATTTTCAAATTAATGGGAATATGGGAGTGTCAAGTGATTCACACTAACTCTCTTGCAAATATCGATACCAATTTCACAAATGCATGCATTTCCTATATGTGTTAAGTCCCGTATCTAGTACCGGTCAAGGCTACTAAACCAATTATCCTTTTGGTGTATCGATTATGCCTGTTAAGGCCACAATCAATTCTTTAATTTGGACATTACGCCGGTTAAGGCCACAATATCCAAAATTAGAGGCCTAGAGAGCAAGATAATAGAGACCCCAGCAAGCTTAGCTACAATTAAGCTAGCTAATGGTTACCACACTTAAATCCTAGATGCAACAAGACCAATAAGTTGTCAATTTATCAATCTATTCATCACAATTGCCCACAACATAATTTCAAAGGGTGACAAAGCCTAGAAACATGCTTCTAAGGACCAATAAATTCGGATTTAAATCATACACAATGAAAATTGCATTTATTAAAATTAAAGCATCAATATTTATACAAGATGAGTTAGGGCTTCACAACCCTAACTCCCAAAATTAAACTACTCACTCATAATTAAAACAAGATTTAACATCAAAACCATGTACAATTAAAATAGATGAGAAGAGAGAGGATAAGCTTTGCTTAATTTCAACAATGCTAGAAAGCAAAGAAAACTAAGGTAGCTTGAATCCTCCTAACTACCCAAGATGAAATTAAGGTCTTGATGAAATTTGAGAAGAGCCCAATACTTTAATGTGGAAGAGTGAGGGAAAATGGGAGAGTGGGTGAGTTGCGGTGCTGTTGAAGGAAGGAAAAATGGGGTCTGGGGTGTGCGGCTGTTCAAAGGAAAGAAAAAGAAGGAATTGGGGGGTGTTTGCCGCTACAGTAAAAGGGAAGGGAATATATAGGTGTGCGGCTACAGTGAGGATAGGGAATGGTGCGGCTGTTGAGTCTTGTAGGGTTGAGAGAAAAAAAAATAATGATTTGATGGGAGAAGAATCAATATATATGTGGTCTCCTTAATTGAATGACCAGCCACACGTTTTGCAAGAGAGAGGAACATAAGGTCATGCTAATGATGTCAGCAAATGAGAAAGAAACAAAAAGCAGCACGTGGTGTGCTGGTGGCTTTGGTTCATGATTAACCAATTAATTGGTTAATTAACCAATTAGTTAATTGGCTAATTAATTGATTATCTCCCATTTCATTTAATTAGTTCTCCCTTTTCTTCTATTTCTTTCTTTCTCCTCTCCTTCTTTTCCTTTTCCCGAGCTCAAACCAATGATTGTCACATATTTGCTTGCATTGATCGATTGACCATTGTTGACTTTTCGTCTTTTTGTTGATAACTCCAATTAGCTTCATTTTCTCACAACTTCTTCCAAACTCCACAACTCCGCTTATTTACTACAATACGAATAAAAATGGATTAATTACATAATAATTGACTTGAGGATTAACTTATTTATAGTATTTTAGACACAATTACATGCATAGAAATGCGTGTAATCAACTTTTAGGTTTCAGGGCATCACTACTCCCATTCTGCCACCGGTGGGGCGTTCCCTGTTTGGTGGTGCTGAGTCTAGTAGGCCTAGGCGACCGGTGATCATCAGGAATGTTGAATCAAAGGCAGCCAGTGATGAGGATTCCCGTGCTATTGTGCCGGTTGAGACTGTGGGGCCAGGCTAAAGGAGGTAGACCTTTTCCATCCCAAAAAAAAATGCAATTTTTGATATCTGACTTATTTGAAGGTAAAACTAGTCCTATTGCTTCTGCAAAGAAAGTGAAGATGCCTAAATTTTCTTCTAAATTCAGTGCTAAGTCTCTGGGCCTTATGGAAAACCCCTGGAGGTATGTTGGTGCCTACTAAGGTCATGATGCCAAAGCCAGCACTTGAGCTACCAGGGACAAAGAAGAAGAAATGAAGGCCTTTGGGATCTAAAAATAAAAATCCAAAGACAAAGAAGGTCTCTGCTGAGGAGGTCTTGATAATGTTGTACTTGGGTAAACCCCTAAGCCCTAGTTTGAAGGGCAAGGAAAAAATCTATATGGTTGTGGTAGGAGCTTATTTACTATGTCTCTATTTTTTTCATAGTTTATAGGCTCACTTTTAAATAAGTGAGTGGTTAGTTCGAATATAGATGGTCTGTCTCTATGTATCAAAGTAGTTCTCTTACTACAACTTCTTGATCTGTCTAGTTGAAGGCAGCAGAAGGATATGTAATGGTCATCTTGGCATGCGTTAATGAAATCCACATTTCCCTCAAAAAAAAAAAAAACTTTATTGCCTCCCAATAAAAGTTTAGTTTATTAAGGGGGCAATAAAAGTTTCTAAGGGATAATGGATACTAATTTCCCTAAAATTAGATAAATAAAAATTTGATTGAGGTCGAAGATAAGGAAATTACATTAATTCAAATTGTTTTATTGGAGTGAGAAGAAATACAAACTAAGATCGAATCTCTTTTCGATATGGAGCGATGATGGGAAATTGGTATATGAGGACACCATTGAATCTACAGAGGAATTTGACTCTCAACATTGTGTAGGAGCAGGGGGGGCAAGCGAGTGTTTATAAAGCTGAGCTGCAAACAGGCCAGATTGTTGCAGTGAAGAAAATTCACACGGTACAAGATGGTAGTGGGGTAGCAAATCTCAAGGCGTTCGAGAGTGAGATCCATGCACTCTCTGAAATCCGCCATCGAAACAATGTGAAACTCTATAGTTTTTGCACACATCCGCGCCACTCATTCTTGGTGTACCAGTTTCTGGAAGGGGGAAGCTTAGAAAAGCTACTACACAATGTCAATGAAATATTTATGTTTGAATGGATTGCAAGGGTAAACGTTGTCAAGAGTGTGGCAGCTTTATCCTATATGCACCATGATTGCTTGCATCCAATTGTTCATCGAGACATATCAAGCAAGGACATCTTTCTGGATTTAGAATACAACGCTTACATATCTGATTTTGGTACAGCTAGAATTTTGAAGCCCAACTCTTCCAATTGGACTTCATTTGCAGGCACGTTTGGATACACTGCTCCGGGTAACTATCCATATATAGTTTCCTTAATTTTCTCATTGCATATTACTGGCAGGTGGCAAAACATATGGAACTACCTTCCTAGAAAAAGTGACATGTTAAATTGTTAGAACGTCAATCTATCTATACCATCAATTAAGTGTTCTTGCTTTGTTTGTGATTAAGATTCACTGTCTAGCAAAGTAAACGTTGAACCATTTTGACCTTGCAGAGTTTGCATACACAATGGAAATGAATGAGAAATGTGATGTCTATAGTTTTGGAGTGTTAACTCTAGAAGTGATCATGGGAAAGCTTCCTGGGGACCTCATGATCTCAGTTCTCTCGTCCTCATTATCGACATCAAATACTGTGCTTGATACACCGCTGAGGGACATTTTGGATCAACGCCTTTCAGCTCCTAGAGGTCAAATTGCAGAGAAACTGGGGTTTATTGTGAAGCTTGCATTTTCATGCTTGCAAACCAATCCGGAATCTTGGCCAACCATGAAGCAGGTTTCCCAGGAGCTATCAAATCAAAGGCCATATTAATTTACTACCTCTCGGCTTTGACAGGATTACCTTGTCACAGCTGCTTGACAATGCTTGTATTCCTGGACATCAATCTGCAACCGTCTTTCGGCTCTTTCCCTCTGAAATTGTGTGAGAATCGTTCCTCATTTCATCATATTAGAGTAATTAGACTGTTTGTGTTTGGTATTGACCAAAGTTGTCCTAGCTTATGTACTAAGGAAAATCTTTGTGGATGAAGTTGGTTCAGGTCTGTTTCTTGCTCTTTAGGGTATAAAATTTTTTAATTTCGCTCCTAAAATTTCAGAAATTCAAAATACCATTCCGAAATTGGAACTTTTAAATTTTCAATAATCATTGGAAAGTTTATGAAAATTTTCCAGTTTTATTCAAAACAAGGATAGATTCGGATTTCCAGTAATTTAACCATATAATATCAAAAAATGCAAAAGAAAAAAAGAAAAAAAGACACTAACCATTAGTGTTCCAGTAACTGCTTCCTTTAGCATCATGATTTGTGAATGGAAAGGGAAACCAGCTGTGTTCGGATTCAAGAAAAGAGACTGCAGCATCCACACTTATGTGATGACTCATCAACAATATATTGCATTGGTACCAATGGCCGCGAGATACCGTCATGAGCAATCTGTCTCAAACATCATCAAGTCACTGAAACTCAAGGAAGATCTGAAGCAATACTTTGCAAGAGTGACCTTAGGTATTCTTGCTTGACCATCTAATCGACCAAGAAAGCTTAGATATATAGGAGAGATAAATTTAAAAGAAGGATGAACTTGTTTGTCTAACTGTTCAGCTTAAAGTATCTACCGGATACAATATTCTCAATATCAGGCCTCCATTTCTGTTCAGATTGGATCATAATGCTAGGAAGGGATGGAACGTAAGAATAGCAAACACTGAGGTTGTTATTTGTTGCAAACAGATCTGTAATACAGGTGACACATGAAATTTAATGAAAACTGTAGCCTGTAGGATTCTCACAGTAGTTGATAGGTGAAGCACAGTAGTAGTCTCAACATAATCACCCTTGTTTACCTGATCCAAATAGCCATTTGAGTAAATCCCTAGCCTTCATATATCAAACTGGGTACTTAGAACCACTGTAAGAAACCCTCTTATCAAGCGAAGTCTACTCAAATCAGATAAACAGCTTGTAATTCAGTGTATATTACTTGAGCAATAATCCGCTCAAGAATTAGCATCCAAACTAAGTACTCAAGTCAGGTGGGTGAGATATACCTTAAATCATAAACAAACAATCCCTTCAGGACTGAAACCCACGTGAAGAGCTACACAAGAATTCACAGCAGCAGCCACTAAACAAAGGATAATGCTTACAATGAGTCGATGACAGCACCCTCATCTCCAAAAAATTTAAATGACCATCCACAGAACCATTGAATTGAGTTTAGGAGGAAGCGTTGAAGCAAATAATACAGACACGACAAAGCTTCATGAATATTAATAGGAAAATCAGGTCTTTGTTGTTCACTTCAATTGCAGGCCACAAATAGAGAAAACAAGCAGTCTGTTGTAGTATATATGAAACATGTTGTATTGTTCATAGTATAAAATGTCTATGTCATGTATAAGATAGGTATTTTAGGTATAATGACTTGTGAGTCAAGCTTTATGCCAATGGGGAACAAGTGTGGCAATCATCATCATCACAACCACAATGTGAAGCTGCAAATGAAGAAGCCACAAGGAGAGGCTACAATTGAAGATGCCATCAAGTTGTATCATTATTTACTTCAAAATGTATCCCTATAAATACCTCCTTTGAATGAAATGAAAGACACACTTGAAACTCTATTATCTCTCTCTCTCTCTGTCAATTTACTTGTCCTTAAACACGTTATCAGCACGAAATTGCTCTAGAATTAGGATCGAAGTTGAGAAGAGAAGAGGTAGTTCATAATCCAATCGAAGCCATTTTCTCAAACTTACAAAAAACCTCCAAACCCTAGCTCATATCAAAGCCCTTGATTCCAGAAGCCCAGAACCGGTTTCAGAACCCCCAGAACCGGCCGGAAACCGCTCGAACCGGCTGCCGGAAGATCTGAACCGCTGCCGGACCGCTGTCGAGTCCTGCCGAGCTGCTGCCGAGTCCTGCCGAGCAGCTGCGCAGAAGGCCTGCCTAGCACCTGCCGAGGATCTGCCGAGCTGCTGCCGAAGACCTGCCGAGCAGCTGTCGATACCTGTCGAAGGGACCTGCCGAGCTGCTGCCGAAGGCCTGCCGAGCCCCTGCCTAGCTCCTGCCGAGAAGCTGCCTAGCAGCTGCCGAGCCCCCCTGCACAGCACCTGCCGAGCTGCTGCCTAGCAGCTGCCGAGTTGCTGCCGAGCATCTGTCGACACGACTTTCCGACAACTTTTCCGGCGACTTTTCGGACACTTTTCCGGCGACTTTCCGACACTTTTCCGGCGACTTTTCGGACACTTTTCCGGCGACTTTCCGACACTTTTCCTGCGACTTTTGGGCAACTTTTTCGGTCATTTCCGACAACACTATTTCAAGGTATTTTTTACTAAAAGTTCCCGCTTTTGAGTTTTTATTTATTTTTCTCCTCTTTTTCTTTTTTTGGGAACTTACAATTAAAAAGCGGAATTATAGAAATTCACGCTAAACGAACTAAGAGCGTTCGTGGTCAATGAACTAAGAGTGTTCATAATATCCGGACTAAGAGCGTCCGCAAGCATCGATTTATGACCTTACTAAACATCATTGTTTCGGTCTAATCCAAATATTTTTGGAAATTGATTTCTTGGTAGCATAGCTCGGAAATCTTATTAATTTAGTTTTTCGTGGAAGTTTTAAACTCCGAAACTAATACATCTTTTTCTTCTTATTTCAAGGATGTCGAATGAACCTAGACTCGATTTTCAAATCCTTGACTCAACTGGTTCGGATTACCATAGTTGGAGAACCGACGTTGAGAACCATCTCACATCAAAAGGGATATTGCCCATAATCCAGGCACCAAACGCGGGCCTTGTGTTCCAACGAACACCCATAAAGCATGCACAAGCAATTATCTTGATGCGACGCCATATGGACAAAGCACTCAGATTAGAGTATATGTCCATCAAAGATGCAAGGGACCTATGGGTAGCGCTAGAAGAGCGCTTTGATAATATCCAAGATTCCCTCCTCCCTGACTTGAAGATTCAATGGAACAATTTACGCTTCTCCGACTTCAAGTCTGTTGCTGAATACAATTCAGAAGCTCTTCGGCTAAGAGCCATGCTGAAGTTCTGTGAAAAACCTCTCACAGAAGAAGAGCTGATTGAGAAAACTCTCTCCACCTTCCCCGTCGCAGCAATTATACTATCAAAGCAATATCGCACTGAATATAATGCTGGACGACTTACGAAGTTCAATGAACTTATCAATATTTTGTCGGTAGATGAGAAGCACGACAATATCCTTGTAAAGAATTATAATTCAAGGCCCGTAGGAACCAAAAGCGTTCGTGAGGCGAATTATAATGCACCCAAGAAAGGGCGCAAGGAGCGGTACCCTACTAATAAGGGGCATGTATACCCTAACAAGGGAAATGACGGACGCATGGGTCCATACAACCGCCCCAATAAGGAAGGAAACCGCAACTTTGGAGCGGGCACACGTGGTGGCAAATCCACACGTGGGAGAGGAGAATATAACAACACCATGGGCCGTAACACTGTGGGCCGTGGAGGTCGCATAATACGCCGTGGTAGTAGCAGCAACAACCCGCCTAGGGAATATCCACAACGTGCACCTCAAATAAAGAAAGTCAATCACAATGACATGTGTCATAGGTGTGGATCAATCGAGCATTGGTTTAAGCAATGCCAAGCAAGTACACAACTAGCTGCAAGCTACAAGGAGTACAGGGAAATGAGGGAGCAAGAAGCTCACCTTGCTGAAGAAGATGATGGTGAAGATGTAATTCTCACCATAAAAGACTTCAAAGCTGGAAATGAAGAGCACGAGGATGCCGCAGACTTTGATTAAAATAGTCTTTTCTATTTTCCAATAAAACGGCAAATGTGCCTTAGTCAAATAACAATTGTATTGACTTTTTCTTATGTGGCGTACTCAATGAAGTATGATGTCTAGGCAAGTAATTGAGATCATGGTACTTAAGCGAGCCTCGCTCCACCAACATCTCTATACTTACCTGGTCATATTTTATTGAAATTACCAAACGGATTGAGCAATTACAATTTGTATAAAGTTTGATTTTATATTGGAATAAACTTTGGAAACTTTGATGTAATCATTGACTATTTTCCCTATTAATAAAGTATCGCATTATCAATGTCATTGACATGTGTTAATATTCCGAACTTTATTTTTCAGTATGTCTTCGGGAGAATTGGAATGCCTTCTTGATAGTGGCACCACACATACTATATTACGACATAGGCAATTATTCTTATGGATGACACCTAGTCAATCTTCAGTGACCACGATGGCAGGACCATCTCAATTGATTCATGGTCATGGACCAGCTCAATTTCTATTGCCGAATGGCACAAATATTAATGTCGCCGAAGCTTTATATGCTCCAAGGGCTGGAAGAACCCTATTAAGTTTTAAAGATATAAGAGCCAATGATTTTCATGTGAAAACACATTGTGAGAATGGACAAGAGTTCCTTTACATCACCTCTAATAACTACGGAAATACACGAGTATTAGAGAAACTCACGTGTCGCTCTAGTGGATTGTACGCAACCACTATTAGAGTCATTGAATCCAACCATGTCATGAATGAAAAATTATGGGATTCCGACACATACAGGCTTTGGCACGACCGTTTGGGACACCCAGGTCGTGATATGATGATCCGTATATTAAAAACTTCACACGGACATCCATTCTTTAAAACAAAAAGGAATACGAACCAAAAAGAGGTTCAAAGAATTACTTCTAAAGCATATCATTCGTTTTGCAAAGCTTGCTCTTTAGCAAAAGTAGGATCGAGACCATCCTATGCAAAAGACATTAAAGAAAATATACCATTCTTACAAAGAATACAAGGTGATATCTGTGGACCTATCCATCCAACTTGCGGACCATTTAGATATTTTATGGTGTTGGTTGATGCATCGACACGTTGGTCACATGTCGTGCTCTTATCCACAAGAAATGCTGCATTTGCTAAACTCCTAGCACAAATTATTAAGTTAAGGGCTCACCACCCTGATCATCCTATTAAGTCAATTCGTCTTGACAATGCTGGGGAGTTTACATCAAAAACTTTTGATGATTATTGCATGTCCATTGGGATCGAGGTTGAACACCCCGTCCCTCATGTACATACCCAAAATGGTCTCGCAGAAGCTGCCATTAAAAGACTTCAAATGGTTGCTAGGGCATTGGTTATGCGCACCAATCTCCCTATTTCTGCTTGGGGCTATGCAATATTACATGCAGCTGTGCTTATTCGTCTAAGGCCCACTGCCACCCAACCTTTTTCTGCATCCCAGATGGTGACTGGGTATGAGCCTAATGTCTCACATTTACGCATATTTGGGTGTGCAGTCTATGTGCCAATTGCGCCACCACAGCGCACTAAAATGGGTCCTCAAAGACGATTAGGCCTTTATGTTGGCTATGACTCCCCAACCATAATCCGCTACATAGAACCCTTGACAGGTGATCTATTTACCGCTAGATTTGCGGATTGTCACTTTGATGAGACAGTCTTCCCGTCTTTAGGGGGAGACATGAACATAACTAATGTTCAACAAAAAGGACAGGAATTGTCGTGGTTTGTCCCCACTTTGTCTCATCTTGATCCCCGAACTGCACAATCTGAAAAAGAAGTGCAGAGAATTCTCGATCTTCAGAACGTAGCAGAATCGATGCCTGATGCGTTTTCTGATATCGCTAAAGTGACGAGATCACACATACCTGCTGCAAATACACCTGCAAGGATTGATGTCCCTAAAAGACATAATGCCATCTCAAAAATACATGAGAATGGCGCCAACGTTCCCTCTATGGGTGACACATTGGCTAGGCCCACGGCTCCTGCCAGGAAGCGCGGGAGACCTATAGGTTCGATGGATTCTCGCCCAAGAAAGAAGGCGAGTTTGGCACAAAATAATAATCCATTAATCATAGATATGAATAATCCATCTCACGAGAATATTCCGGATTATGGTTATGTCCAAGAGACACCATTGGGGGACGCTCCAATGTCAGAACCAACTCCAGAGAATAGAGAAATCTCCATAAATTACAATAATGTACATGAGATGATGGATAGAAATTCTATGGCAATTGATGATGCGTTTGCATATCATATTGCAAAAGGAATCATAGAATATGATGATATCGAACCTCGCTCTGTTGAAGAATGTCAACGAAGAGCGGATTGGCCTAAATGGAAAAATGCGATCCAGACTGAATTGGATTCACTAACAAAGAGACAGGTATTTGGGCCTATAATGCTGACACCACCAAATATAAAGCCTGTTGGCCATAAATGGGTCTTTGTTAGAAAACGTAATGAGAAAAATGAGGTGATGAGATATAAAGCCCGCCTCGTGGCGCAAGGTTTCTCACAACGCCCTGGAATCGACTACGAGGAGACATACTCTCCCGTAATGGACATTATAACGTTCCGCTACCTTGTCAGTTTGGTAGTTTCCGAAAAACTTGACATGCAGCTTATGGATGTAATTACAGCATATCTCTATGGGGATCTAGATTCAGAGATATATATGAAGGTTCCTGATGGACTTCAATTACCAAAATCAAGTGGCTCTAAACCACGGAGCGCGTTTTCAATAAAATTAAGACGCTCACTATATGGATTGAAACAATCCGGACGGATGTGGTATAACCGTCTAAGTGACTACTTGATTGGAAAGGGATATATTAACAATGAAATATGCCCTTGCGTGTTCATTAAAAGAACAAGTTCCGGATTTGCAATTGTAGCAGTTTATGTCGATGACATGAACCTAATTGGAACTCTAAATGAGTTAAAGGAAACTGCTAAATATTTGGAATCCGAGTTTGAGATGAAAGATCTTGGGAAAACACGGTTTTGCCTCGGAATAGAACTCGAGCACCGTAGTGATGGGATTATGATCCATCAGTCAGCATATACTCAAAAATTACTAAGGCGCTTTAATGAAGATAAAGCAAAGCCTGTAAGTACTCCCATGATCGGCCGAAGTCTTGAGCCCACAAAAGATCCGTTTCGTCCAAAGGATGAGGACGAAGAATTATTAGAGGCTGAAGTACCCTATCTAAGTGCGATAGGCGCATTATTATATTTAGCACAATGCACAAGGCCAGATATCTCATTCGCAGTGAACTTGTTAGCTCGACATAGTTCTGCGCCAACACGCCGCCATTGGATTGGCATAAAGACAATCTTTCGATACTTAAAAGGTACGATTGATATGGGCTTGTTTTATCCCTACAGAGAGAAAATAAAAGATGGAAGATTGGGATCAGACCCTATGAGGCAAAAAGCCACCTTCCGTAATACAGACGCCGGCAACACCATCCATGGTGACCGACGTTCTCCTCCTCCCCTCCATCAAAATAAAAATAATGTTTTGATGGGCTTTGCTGATGCAGGGTATCTCTCTGACCCCCATAAAGGTCGCTCCCAAACAGGTTATGTCTTTACCATGGGAAGCACGGCGATATCTTGGAGATCTACAAAACAGACACTTGTCGCTACTTCCTCAAATCATGCAGAGATTATTGCTCTACATGAAGCTGTGCGTGAATGCATATGGCTAAGGTCTATAAATAGACACATTCGAGGAACTTGTGGTTTGAAGTTTACCACGGATAAACCTACATGCATTTACGAAGATAATGCAGCTTGTATTGAGCAAATGAAATTAGGTTTTATCAAGGGTGACAATACTAAACATATATCGCCGAAATTCTTCTACAATCAGCAACAGCAAACACTTCTAAACATTGAAGTAAATCAAATCCGATCAGAGGATAATGTAGCGGACTTATTTACTAAGTCGTTACCAAAAACCCCTTTCGAGAAACATGTGAAGAGTATCGGATTAAGAAGATTATCCGAACTCTCATCTTCAGGGGGAGTCTAAATCAGGGGGAGTATCTAGAATCATACTCCACGCTCAATGCGCGTTGCACTCTTTTTCTCCTTCGACCAAGGTTGTTTTTTCCCACAGGGTTTTATTACTTGGCAAGGTTTTTAACGAGGCAATTTCGAAGCGCACGGCTTAGACAAATACTATCAACATGAAATATCCAAGGGGGAGTGTTGTAGTATATATGAAACATGTTGTATTGTTCATAGTATAAAATGTCTATGTCATGTATAAGATAGGTATTTTAGGTATAATGACTTGTGAGTCAAGCTTTATGCCAATGGGGAACAAGTGTGGCAATCATCATCATCACAACCACAATGTGAAGCTGCAAATGAAGAAGCCACAAGGAGAGGCTACAATTGAAGATGCCATCAAGTTGTATCATTATTTACTTCAAAATGTATCCCTATAAATACCTCATTTGAATGAAATGAAAGACACACTTGAAACTCTATTATCTCTCTCTCTCTGTCAATTTACTTGTCCTTAAACACACTCCATAATTTTTCTCGAATGAAAAATTGTATCCAACAAATCACCATAAGCCAAAATCAGAATAATCATATAGTTCTTTGGTAAACTTTATAGATATAAATATTGAAGAAGACATAAGGTTGAAATCTGGACTGTAGATGAGAACAGAAACATCTTACAGAAGAACGACTCTGAGAACTGATCAAGGCGCAGGGGCTGCTCTAGAAAAACAGAACTCCCATGGAAGAATAGGAGAAATAGAATAATTTGAGGGAATTTTATTGGGAAATCACCATCTCCAAATATCCAATACAGAATCAGTTATCCTCTCAAATAAATCAGTATCATTCATGAACCATAAATAATCAGTATCAGCAAAGTGTAGCGAATGAGAGATTACTAACTATATTATTTATAAATAGATTCCTTATACAAGTGATGATTAGCCAACATACATATATTAATACTGATTTTACTTCATAGATAAAAACGCTGCATAAGTTTGTGTTCCAAATAATGATTAGCCGACATACATATATTAATACTGATTTTAGAGAGAAAAAATCAGTGCATATGTTTGTGCTAGAAGTTATGATTCATCAAATCAAGCAGGTTGACATTTTTTGGTAGCCAACCAAGACCGATATTCAGCAGCACACTCCAACAGACTCTTTTGCTTTTGTAGTAAGTGCTTATTTGGGCACTCTGCAGACCAGTGGCGTACGCCCGCACAAATACCGCAGACCTTGACAATAGCACGTCCTTTCCACCTCCTATCAGGGTGGCCACCCCACACATTACATTGTGTACCGACTATATCAGAGTGGCCACCCGACACATTACAGTCCACACAAACCATATAATAACCTTTGCCAAGAGTTACTTCCATTGGGTTTGGGATACAAACCAAGTACGGGCATTCATCCGTCCAGTGTTCCTTGTCCTTCAAACAAACATCACACAACTCAAATTCTTCTCCTTCTTCTTCTTCTTCTGCTTCTTCTTCTCCTTCTTCATCTTCTTCCTCTTCTTCCTCTACTTCAAGTTGAGACAGAGAGTCTTCAGCAGCCTTGTGTTTTCCTGTTTGTCAGTTTACCAACAGGAAAAGACATAAGAAACAATTACTGTGGCAACGAATTTAAATTCCCTATATAATAGTTCAGCCAATAATAACATATTAGCAACGAAAGGCCCTTTTTCTCATATCATTAATATACTGCAAACAGAGAAGTATTTCAAGTTATGGTATACCATCTTTCTACAAACTATACAATTCAACCATAGTCCATAGCTTATACTACAAAAGCAAAAATTGAGTTTATTTCTGAGAAATTGAGTTTGGCAGAAATTGAGTTTCAACTTTCATTGAGTTAAAAATAAGATAGATTGCCAAGACTTTTAGTTGATTACAAAAGTGAAACTCGTTTATTTCTGAGAAAATATTTTCAAATCAAACAAAATAACAAACACAAACAAATTTCTATTACATAAACAGATGCAATGTAATGGAAGGCGCATCTCAAGGTTCAGCCAATTAAGCATGTCTTGCTACACAAGATACAGAGTTAACCTTGAGCTAATTACATGACAAATTTCCAGCACAACGAAAAGGCACTAGGTTTTTCTACACCAGCATACTAAGCCCAACATGTTTCCTTTCGAATCAAACAAAATTAAGATACGAAATTCTACCAAAAGTTACAGAGAACTTCATAACGAAAACAATTAGGTGAAAAATTTGATTTCTCTCACAAAACAAGAAACAAAAAACAAAAGCATACCATGAGCCTGGATCTTGTCGTCCTCCTCCGGCGGGACCTGGTTCAGGTACGGGTTCGGATCCTTGAAGAATTCTGATTCGACAAGAGACATGGCGTCGTCTGGGTCTGGATGACAGAGTAAGACTGCAATTCAGAGACATTAGGGTCTCGGCTGTCAATGTACGTGGCATAACCCCCATTGGTTGTAATTTTATAATTGTCTCTTTCCGTGGCAAAATATGGGAAAAATTCACCAACGGTGTCTGGACACTTAATGGACTTTCAGAATGATACCTGAACTTACAAAGTTATCAATGTGATACCTGGACTCATTTTTTCGTATCAATGTCGTACCTATGACCAATTTCTGTAACGGCTCCGTGATGGAAATTGGCCGTAGGTATCACATTGATACGAAAAAATGAGTCCAGGTATCACATTGATAACTTTGTAAGTTCAGGTATCATTCTGAAAGTCCCTTAGTGTCCAGACACCATTGGTGAATTTTTCCCAATTTTGCACGTGAGTCACTTAATGAAGACAAAATGACCGATTTACCCTCAAATTCTTTCTTTCTTTTCTTTTCTTTTTTTCTTTATTCTTCTTTCTTTCTTTCTTCTTCTTCTTTTCTGGTTTCTTCTTCCCCTGATTTGAATCATCAAGATTCAAATCATCTTGCTCGTCCGATTCCCACCGCCGTTGCGTCTCAATCCACCTTCATGCACCACAGATGTTTCTGGTTCCCCCAACTTCAAATCCTATAGCAAATTGAAATTGTGCATTGAGTCTTCACCGCACACTCCGAGTTCATCCCCGCCGCCGTCGCCAATGACTTGACCACAACAACCTCCACCACCGCACAACAACGTCATCCTCCGCTGCTTCTCGATTGGGTTTGGGGATAAGGACTGCTTCTTCCTCCACCGCTACCGAAATCGTGGAGGCTCAATGCCTCATTCTAAGGGCCACCGGCCGGAAGGACAGCCACAGCAAGGTTTGCACCACCAAAGGCCCCAGGGATCGCAGTATCAGGCTCGTCGCCCACACCGCCATTCAATTCTACGACATGCAGGACCGGCTTGGATACGACCAGCCTAGCAAGGTCGTCGATTGGCCGCGCAGGATACGCAGAACGTGAGCCTCAATTTCTCGATGGTGGAGGCTCCGAGTCCTTTGTTTACTAATCGGCGAGGCACAATGGTGGGTAGTAGCAGAGTGGCGAAGCTGGTGAATAAGAACAGCTCGAATTTTCTGCAGGTGAGGATGGTGTTGAGGCCGAAGTTGTTAATCTTTGTCTGCCTAAATTTGCCTCTGATCGAAGTTGGGCTAGAGGCCGAAGTTGTCGGCTAAACCGATGAAGTTGCAGGTGAGGATGGTGTGGAGGTGGTGTTGCATGTCGGGAAGAAGGAGAGGATGGAGGGGTGTGATTGGAGCTGTGATTTGAGAGCGCAGGGCTGGCGGGGTCTGAGTTTCTGATCAATGGTGTATAAAAGGGGGTCGGAGGAGAGAACGAGAGTGGTGGTGGTCAAGTCATTGGTGGCGGCGGCGGGGATGAACTCAGAGTGAACGGTGAAGCCTCAATCCACAATTTCAATTTGCTATAGGATTTGAAGTTGGGGGAACCAGAAACATCTGTGGTGCATGAAGGTGGATTGAGACGCAGCGGCAGTGGGAATCGGACGAGCAAGATGATTTGAATCTTAATGATTCAAATCAGGGGAAGAAGAAACCAGAAAAGAAGAAGAAGAAAGAAAGAAAGAAAGAAAGAAAGAAAGAAAGAAAGAAGAATAAAGAAAAAAGAAAAGAAAAGAAAGAAAGAATTTGAGGGTAAATCGGTTATTTTGTCTTCATTAAGTGACTCACGTGCAAAATTGAGAAAAATTCACCAACGGTGTCTGGACACTTAAGGGACTTTCAGAATGATACCTGAACTTACAAAGTTATCAATGTGATACCTGGACTCATTTTTTCGTATCAATGTGATACCTACGGCCAATTTCCGTCACGGAGCCGTTACGGAAATTGGTCATAGGTACGATGTTGATACGAAAAAATGAGTCCAGGTATCACATTGATAACTTTGTAAGTTCAGGTATCATTCTGAAAGTCCCCTAACTGTCTAGACACCGTTGGTGAATTTTTCCCGCAAAATATCTCCCAACTTCCTTTTGCTAAATTGTAATTAAAACGAAACACTTTTGTTTTTTTTTTTTTTTTCCGAAAGAACATACCATTCGATTCGGTGGCCATTAATAAGGGCTAGTCTACGGTGTATTTGAATAGAAAATGGACCAGAATTCTGAACTCTATTAAATAAATGTAAATTTATTAGATATTTGTTTTGAGCTCGCTATAGTAACGAACTTAGAGTAATTTGAGCAGATTCTCTATTTTAGCTCTTTAATTATTTTAGAGAGCATGTTTACCTTTTTATCTATTTTATTAGCTGCACCAGACTCCTAAGTGGCTCTACCTATCTCGCTCTTAAATATAGAGAGCGAGATGAGACTCTCTATAATTCAAAACATTCATTTTAAGTTATTTTATGTAATTTATAAATACATTTAAACTATTTAATCTTCATTTAAAAAATAATATAAATTCAAAACTAGCTAAAATAGAGAGCATTGATGCAGACATAATTCTAAAGTAGCTAGCTAAAATGACTTTTTAACTATTTTAGCTAAAATTTGACTCAAAAATGGCTAGCATTGCTAAAGATGCTCTTATAGTAAAAAAAAAAAAAAAACTTCGTGTCTGTGGTAAAATCATCAGCTATCATTCCATCAGTCAATCACGCAATTGTGATATCAACAGAATGTCAATTCTTTGCAAACAAATAAGAGCTACTCCTTATCCATAAACCACTTGGGTTGCGCCCGCCTTTCAAGATAGTTACCAACTTCAATAGAAGCCTTGATCCTGTCATCCTGATAGATAAACATTTGAAAACCATATACCAACCTAAAAGCCCACGAAGGCCCACCATCACTACTAATAAATGAAGGTGGCAAGGCTCCCTGCTTATTGGCCCACAACTTAGAGCCCATCAGCCCAAGCTCAAACCCGAGCAAAAGGGACAAAAGCCCTAGCCTTATGTTACCAGGCTGCCTCTACCGCCGTCAGTCCCTCTGGCTGCTGGTCTTTCAATATGATATCACTAATTTGGCCTTCTGTTGTCTCTGTGTGTGAAAAGTTGCTGCAGTTTATATATAAAGAGAAAAGAAATTGCATGCTTTTATCATAGCTCAGGACACTTTGAGTAGTCAAATATTAAGTTGGAAAAGAGAAATATTTGTGGGTTAATTCACTGATGTATTATTCACAATTGTGTTAGGGGTACATATACAACCCTAAACTAAAATACTACACAATATAGGCAACTTATTCCTATAAGGTAACTATTAAATTCATATATTATCCTAATAATTCTAATAATGAATCACAAGACAACACTCTCCCTTTGAGGCATAAACATCTTGAAGGCCCAACTTGCCTAGTGAGTCATAGAACATCTTGCTAGATATTTCTTTGGTAAGTATATTTGCTAATTGTTCTTCAATTAGAACAAAAAAGAAGGTGACTAACTTTGCATCCAACTTTTCCTTAATGAAGTGTCGATCAACTTTCACATGCTTAATTTATTTGATCATGTTGCCCAGGATTCTGAGATATTTGAATTATAGCTTGATTGTCACATAATAGCTGCATAGCAGACTTGAGTTTAAAGCCCAAATCTCTTAGCAAATCACGTAGCCACAAGAACTCACACACTCTAAGTGCCATACCTCTGTATTTAATTAGCTTCAGCACTTGACATTTCAACAACCTTCTGCTTCTTACTTCTCCAAGTGACAATGTTACCTCCCACAAAGGTGAAGTAATCAGATGAGACTTTCTGTCAGTGATACAACTAGACCAATATGTGTATGTGTAACCACTAACATCAAGGTGTTGATGTTCAGAGAACATTAACCCTTTTCCAAATGCTGAATTCATATACCTCAAATTCTTACTACAGCATACATGTGCCTTTCACTTCATGCATAAATTGACTCCGAACACTAACAACATAAGCAACATTAGGTCTAGTGTGTGATAAGTAAATTAGATGTCTCATTAACCCTTGGTACCGAGGTTTATCAGTAGGAACCTGATCAGGATATTTTGCTAGTTTGTGATTTTGCCCAATCGGAGTATTAATTGGACAACAATCCAACATGTCCGTTTATGCCAAGAGATCAAGTACATACTTTCTTTGACATAGGAAGATGTCATCCATCAACCTGGCTATATCAATCTCCAAAAAATATTTCAAGTCGCTCAGACTCTTCATCTCAAATTTTGTAAAGGACTTCTTCATCTTAAAAGTATTGAGTCCATAAAAGGACTTCTTCAATCTACACACAACATTACAAGGCGTGTCAGGTACATAACCAAGAGGCAAGTTCATGTACTCTTCTTCAGTAAGCTCTCCATAGGAGAAGACATTATTGACATCAAATTGATGGTGAGGCCAATTCAGATTCGCTACAAGTGACAATAATACTCGGACAATGTTCACCTTGGCTACTGGAGCAAAATTCTCATCATAATCTATCCCATATGTCTGAGTGAACCCTTTAACCACCAACCTTGCCTTATACCTGCTTATAGTGCCATATGCATTATGTTTCATAGTGTAGATCCATCTACATACAACAGGCTTCTTCCCACGTGGGAATAGGACCAGTTTTCAGGTGTGATTCTTCTGTAATGCCTCAATTTCCTCCTCAATTGCCTTGGCCTACTTCAGATCTTCCACAACTTCTTGCACTTTGTTAGGCACATATATAGAGGATATTTAATTCACAAATGAGGTATAAGGTCTGGACAACCTATGATGTGACACAAAGTTAGCAATTAGATACTTGGGTTTAGTAGTTTCGGAAGGCTCATATCTTTTAACTAGTTCACCATGGGTAGTTTACTAAGTATCACCTATGTAGAAGAGACTGACTTTATAGGATCACTAGGAGTAGCTACTGGACATATTTGAGTTGAAGCTTCTTGACCAAAGAGTTAAGCAACAGGGAGTGAAATTTGAGACAAGGGAAAAACCTAAGTAGAATCTTCTTCACTGGTTGAAATTATCCTTCGACTAGTAAAGTATGGAATTCTTGAACAGGTCCTAATTTAGGGTTTAGGGTACGGAATTCTTCAGCTCCAGAATTTGATTGGTTGAGATTATCCTTTGACTAGTAAAGTACAAAATTCTTCTATATTAGCCAAACAGCCACCCTCAAGTATAAGGGGTACAAGTAATAGTATAGGGATTTAAGAAAGGTTGTCGAACCCACGAGGATTGGATTCCTTTCACTAGCTAGGGTGTTAACCTAAGGAGAGCTAGAATATGCAAATGTACAATCACAGACCTAAATTCACAAGGAAATCTAGGCTCATGGTGAGTATGTGCATTGTGGTGATAGTGAAATTGTTTGTTGGATAGAGTAGTGAACCAAATTAAATTAAATGCTCAAATGTAAACTAAACTACTCTAAACTAAACTAGTAATATAATGGATGAAGTTAGGGGTTGGATTGTCTACCACTAACCACCCTTGCAAGTATTGAAATTCAAATACAAGTGATGATATTCTAATTTTTCAATTACCCTCTTTGCATCCAGATAAGACTACAAAGGCTTAAACTCCTTTAATGTTATCAATTCCAACCGGATAAGTGTAGAATTAACTACCTAAGAACAAATCCTATTACCGGTTAAGTCTCAATTCATTGTTCCTAGATGCATAAAGCTTTGAGTTTAGATAATCATGCAAGAAAACCAATCCTAGATCTAGGTGATTTTAACTCACAACCTTCACATCACATAGAGGATGCTATCATGCTATCAATGATCAAGGTTAACTACTCCCTAAACATTTTTTCATGAGATGACAAACACAACACATTCAAAGTAGTTAAGTTTGAATAAATGCATTTACTTCTTGAATTAGCATATGAAGATGAAAATAACAAATAACTTCAAATGTAAATTAAAATATCAATTCATACAAGTTTGGCTAGGGTTGAAAGCCCTAGCCCCAACAAAGTAACTACTCACTCATAGTCATACAAATTGGCATCAAATCTATAAAGTAAATCAAGGTAAATTAAAGAGTTAAGGGAAGAAAGAACTAGTTGAAGCTTGACAAATCAATGGGTAGCTTCTCCTTCATTTTTCTCCTTCAATGCTCCTTGAATCATCCTTGACGGTGGAATGGATGGATAATGAACTTCTTGATGGTGATGATGAATGGAATGGTGATGAAGATATGATGCTCCTTTGGCTAACTTTGAGTGGTGGTGATGAAGTTTATGGTGGAGGAAGATGATAGCTGTGGTGGTGATGATGGAGGAGATGGAGTATATTGGGTATTGTCGGTTTGGATTTTGGGAGGTGGATATGGAGGTTTTGTGAAGGAGATGAAGAGAGAAAGCAGATGTAATGGGGTGGAATTGGTTGATGGTTTATATAGAGAAGAAAAAGAGGGAAATAATGATAAATAAAAACAAAGCATGAAGGTGGAGCATGGGAGTAATGATGATCTATTAAAGAGATTGGAGTAGAAAAATATATCCAAGGAAAAAGAGAAAAGCATCTAGCTTTCTTTATAGAGAAAATTAGATGAAAACCCAAAAAACAAAGCTCCTATTAAGAAAAACTCATCCCTATATTTTGTTTTAATCTACACCCAATTCACATAATTGAACCTTCCTTATAGGTTTTAAATCTATAATTAAGATTTTTCACGTTTTTTAGTTTGAGTTTTTTGCCCTTCTGATTGAATAAATAAAATATTTATCAAATATAGCTGTTGACTATTTTTTGAATTTAAATATTTAGAATTTAATACAATCAATTTAATCCTTGATTTTTCTCTTATTTAAAAAGATTATTTGCCTTAATTATCCTATATTTCTTCCTTTCCGATGTGATCTATATATTTGCTATTTTTTAATAAATATGGTTGTGTATCATCAGATTCTGTTATATTCCTATTATATAAATATTTCTCTTTCTCGACATGATTAAACATCCTCTCATTAAGGTATGTTATTTTGCTTACAATCTTGATCCTCTGATCAGTAGCTGACCAAGGATGATTTGGTCACTGACCGTCCGATTGAGATTGGACGGTTGACAGCTCTCATATAAGGTCTCATCACTTAGCTGTCAACCGTCCGATCTCAATCGAACGGTCATTGACCAAATCATCCCTGGTCAGACCGTTCGACCAAATCATCCTTGGTCAGTAGCTGACCAGGGGAACGGGATCGATTTTGCTTATATGTTCTAATAGGTGTAGTTATACAATCATTCCATATTCATTAATTTTCTAAAATGGTCGAGTTAATGTAATTAGCTCATGTAAAATGTATTTGATGTAGATTGATTGCTTTAAGATTTCGACCCCCCCCCCCCCCCACATTTTTCTCCACATAGGTGCCTGATTCTATGGGGTGGTCAAGGACCACATAATAGTTATGTGTAACTGTAGAGTTTGCTTAATATATAATTATCCATTAATTTTGAATGTGCAAGAGTTTTTGCACTATAATTTAGCAAACTCATTATTATCATTCATTGTTTTACAATTGAAAATGAACTTTACAATATTAAGAAGTTTATTTCTAATATCAAGGTAATTTAAATACACATTCTTTTTTAATGAATAAACCTACAAATTTATTGAAATAGGGACAATGAGCATGATGTTCATCCAGTATTGAAATAAACAATTTTAAATTTGTTTTTATAATTGCAATATAAACTTTACATTTTCGAACCTAATATAAAAAACATTATAACACTTCATCAGTCATCTCGACTAGCACTTTGCAATGTAGTCTTCAAAAATCTCGCAACTACTAGTGCCCTGCATGTTGTGATTCCTTATACAATTGCAAATTACCTTCATGGATCTATTTCAAAGGTAAAACTTTATTAGGATTTACATACATATATCCAAAATATATTATCTAAATTATAGGTATATTAATTGTCAATACTATAGGTTATGGAATAAACAACCTATGATATAGAGTCACACAAATAATTTAAAACTACAAAAACAAACATCTAAATCATAGGTATTACATATTAAAACAATCTAAGTATCAGGTAATTAGAAACAACGATTCTATTTTAAAGGAATGACACTAAGTTTTGTACCAGATTCATAAATTGAAATTTCCAATTACTAAAAATCCATCCAATTCAAGCTTTACACAAAATCAAGAGATTAACAAAGATATTATACTAAATAAATCTGATGAATAAGTAATTTGAATTATGAATATGATGTATGTACCTATTTGAAAGAAAGTCTCTAACCCATAAGAAAATGATGAAACAAACCTCATGAATAGGTCGTTTGAAATCATCCTTTGAAATCATATGCAACTTTGTGAAAGGTCTCCACCCAAAGAAAAAATGACGAATGAATTCACTAGCTTCTATATATAGGAAGAAACATACCAAAAATTCATTATTAAATGATAATAATGAGATTAATGTAAACACCTAAAATTAAGTACTGATAAAAACCTAAAGTGAAGGTAATACCTACAATAACGTCAATCAAACTCCATAATATTTGCTAGATGATTTTGACTATTAATCCTATTTAATAGGTGAATGGGGAATTTGATAGTGGCAGCTTTAGTAATTCTTAACAACATTATGTTTTAATATTTATCATATTAATAGGTTTTTTTTATTTTGAATAAACCTAATTAATTAGTTTGGGTGTATATTAAAACACTCTTATGGATGGGTTTATTCTAAAAGAGGTGTGTGAATTTGGGTGTAGAATCAAATTCCCCTTCTTTATGTGAGTGGGAAACATGAACATGATGAATGTTGAGCTGGTTTTAGGTCACTTTCTGGCCCTTAATTCCTTCAATTAATTCTCCACTAAGACTTCAGAATGGGCCTCTGACTTCTTCATATAAAATGTTCCTCCATGAGTGTAGATCATCATGGTAAAATTTCAGAGTTAAATTCACTGTGTTTCAGCCGTAAATGCTTCTGAAATACATAGGTCAGGTTTTCCAGTTTTCGTCTTTCAGAAAATTGGACTGACTGTTTGAAGGCTTTCCACTCAAAACTAGCTCTGGCATTCTTTATAACAAATTATCCTTGGGATTTCTAGGATGAAACTGAAAAGTTTCAACTCATTCAGAATTTGTTTGGTCAGACGGCTACCCCTCCTTTCTTTTCTAACTCACTTTCTCTTAGCCGGAGTAGGAAAATGTCTAGCTCACTTTCTCTTCTCCATTATTTCCTAACATGATAAGGAAAATAAATAAATAAATATAAATAAACACAAAGGTTAAGCAAAAGTACAAGATTAGGGAAATAATGAAATTGGATTAGTCAACATTAAATTTGGACTTAGAACAAGTAATTTCCATGTTTTTAGGGCACAAATATGTATATGAATTATGATCCAACATTAGACAGGTCCTAATCCTCCAAATTTCGACTAGTCGAGTACCTCTTTGCTTGCTTACTTTTCTCAGTTTGACTAGTCAAATTTCCTTCAGTTCCAATATTTTTATCTTTGTTTTCATGTTCTTTTTCTTCCTCCAACGCTTGTAGAGCCCTCTCGTTGACTGTGAATATGGCTTATCTTGTTGCATCCTAGTACTTTCCTCTGTGTCTTAAGTCTTTTTCAATCCTCTACCACCAAATATCTCTTCGAAAAACTCATTATCTCCCTGAAGAAAAGTGTTGGTGAGGGAGAAATAGCATATGTCTTTATAGAATGACACATCTATGGTGATGTAGAATTTCCTTGTAGGAGGGTGATAACACTTGTAACCCTTTTTATGAGAGTCATAACCTTCAAAGATACACTTGAGAGCCCGGGTATCCAACTTTGACCTCTGATTTTTTGGTATGTGAACAAAAGCAACATAGCCAAAGACACGAGCAAGAAGATTATGGAAGGAATGACTGGAGAAATGGGTTGACAAGACTTCAAAGGAAATACGCCCCTGAAGGACACTAGAAGGAAGATTGTTGATAAGATGGGATGCTATTCAGACTGCCTCACCCACAAAAACTTGGGCATATGAGCACCAAATAACAATGCTCGAGCTATGTCTAAGAGATGACGATTTTTACGGTCAGATACACCATTTTGCTTTGCTGTTTAAGGACAAATGGCTTGATAAGTTATGCCTTGTTCTCAAAAAAGCTTTTGAAAATCATGATTGACAAACTCCCCCCACATTATCATAACGAAAAACTTTGGTGTTTGAATCATTTTTTGAAAATCTTAAGGGTTAAATATTGTTTAGTCCTTCTACGTTGCCTCTCTTATCGTTTCAGTTCTTGACATTCTAATTTAATTTAAAAACTTCCTGACCTCACAATTTCTCTCCAATAGGTCCCTTGCGAGTCAAATTAGGAGTTGGCCTTAGGTGAAATGTCCAATATACCCTCTGTTATTTCTTTTTCCTTTTTTCCTTTTAAATTTATTTTTTCCTTTTTTTTCTTTTTCCTTTTTAATTTATTTTTTTCCTTTTAATTTCTTTTTCATTTTTAATTTCTTTTTTGCTTTTTCTTCTTTTTTCTTGTTCCTTTTTAATTTTTTTTTTCCTTTTTTTTTCTTTTCGTTCTGTCTACTTTCTCCTTCCTTAACCCATCAATCCCATTCCGATCAAACTCCATAACCCATCTATTTCTCTCCTCAAATTGAAACCAAACCCAGCAAAGACCTAGCTTGGCGCTGTATAGATGGACATCGAGCAAAAGCAAGAGGCTAGGATCTGATCGATCACTTCTTCACCTTCTCTGAAGCCATCTCCCTCTGTTGTCTCTTAGCGGATCCACCCTCGTCTCCATCGTCGCCGACACCATCTCTCAAACAGAAGCAAATCCCAATCAGCTCAGAAATTCACCGCTCAACCACTCCCCTCTTGTTTTCACAGCCTACTTCTCTCTCTCCCACTCAAATCCCACTTTCTCTCTCCACATCAGGCCTCAATTTGGAAACTTTTCACTGAAAACTACCATTTTTTCAGACTCTGAGGTTTTTGGGTCTTGCTCAAAATGGTGATTTGGATTTTGGGTCTGGTTTAAATGGTGGTTTTTGATGGCCAAGTTGACCAAAACCATAAGTGAAGAAGAAGAATAGTGATGGAAAAGAAAAATGGCCACCAGTGTGGAGAACAATAATTGGGGTTTCAGGTCGATCTAGATTGGGTCACCGACGTGGCGCTACTGATGCAGCAGGATATGATAGTCATTAAAAAGGAAAAAGAAAAAAGAAAAAAGGAAAAAAAGGAAAAAAAGAAATTAAAAAGGAAAAAAGAAAAATAAAAAAAGGAAAAAAGAAATTAAAAAGGAAAAAGAAATAACAGAGCGGTATATTGGACATTTCACCGAATGCCAACTCCTAATTTGACGCGGAAGGGACCTATTAGAGGGAAATTGTGAGATCATGGAGTTTTTAAATTAAATTAGAATGTCAGGGACTGAAACGATGAGAAAGGCAAAGTACAGGGACTAAACAGTATTTAACCCAAATCTTAAAATGCAAAAAATACAACATCCTTAGATTTAAGCAACGCAACCTAAAATAATCTAGTACAATTATCAATAAAGAGAACAAAATATCAGATTCCATTCACAATAGGTTCTCTGGAAGGTCCCCACATATCAAAGTGAATAACTTCAAAAGGAATTGAACTTTTATTAGAATGACTCAATGTATAAATGACTCTATGGCTTTTCGCCAAAACACATATTTCACAATGTAAAGAAGACTCATCAGTGCCAACAAAAAAAGAGGGCATAGTTTTGCACATCACACTGAAAGAAGGATACCCTAAGTGTCTATGTCATAACCAAACTTCATTAAGCTCTCTAGAATTCAAAGTCAAAGCGCCTGGGACATTCTTCCTTGGCTTCTCTCTTGTATATACTTGATCCAGATGAAACAATCTCCCCCTTAGATACCTTCTGCCAAATACCTCTATGGTCAGAAGATCATGAAAAAGTACATACATGGGAAAGAATGTCACATAGCACAGGGATTGAGCATTTAGTTGAGGAACATAAATTAGGTGATGAGAAAGGTCTGGCACATATGAGACATCATGCAATACTAAGACGGGTGTGACTCTTATAGACGCTATACCTAGAATTGGAAACTATTCACCATTAGCATTAGTAACATGCGACACATCAAGGGTGGGTAAGTTTATAAAGTATTTCCTATCATAGATCATATGATCTGAAGCACTAAATCAATAATCCATGTATCTACTACAAAGTTAGAAATTTTCAAAGCCATACCAATCTTACCGGTACTTCTACTAACCACTAAGGCCGAAGGATTGAGATCTTTATATGTGATATGATCTTACCCTACAACACCAAAGTGCTCTGAGTTCTAAACAAGATTGACAACTGCCTTCCCTCTCCTTTGAGGCCTAGTTGGCTTGGGTCTACTGAAATATCCAACAGGATACCTAACCAGCTTATATTAGTTCTCCTTAGTGTGTCCAACTAGATTCCAGTGCTGGCATATAGACCCACTAGAATTGGCTCCTGATGAAGTACCCTTAGTCATGGACGAAGTCCAGATGATGGTGTAGAATAGCTAGAAGGTAGACCTTGAGCCTGTGGGGAGGGGTGTTGGATTAAATGGTCAAGCTATAGATCTCTGAATGGACTGCCTTTGGGCTCTATCTTGCTGAGATTCATCCTTACTGATATAGGTAAAAGCCTCAATAAGAGAAGGAGCTCTTGCCTACTAAGCAGTTCTCCCTTAGCACTGTCATGCCTAACGTCTAATCCATTCAGAAACTAGTGCACTCGCTTCAACTCCTTTCCTTCTAGTACCAAGCAATAGCCTCATCATTCTTCAATTTGTTTGGTCGTCGCTGATCAATCTTGGCCTAAACATTCTTTAGCTGGGTGTATAACACCGAAACTACTTGCCCATCCTGCTTCATCCTTGTTACCTTGCACAACAGCTCATAAATTTGAGAGAAGTCAGTCTCACTCAGGTAAAGAACATTGAGCGTCTTCCAAACGTCTACTGTAGTAACACACCTAATGATCAATTGGATCACCTCATTAGTCATGGCCTTCTACAAAATTGATAGTACAAGTCCATCAACATCTTCCCACTTCATATAGTTTTCACTTTTCTCATTTGCTCGTGCCTTGATAATACTAGTAACATGGCCCATCTTGTGGATTCCATAAAGATGGGCTGAGATCATCTTCTTCCATGTACAATAGTTCCCAAGTCCATTCAATTTTGCTCATTTGAATGAACCTAAGGAAGAATCAGGGGTTGGACAAAGACTTCTACTTTCTGAATACCTGAATTACTGCTATTCCTCCTTCTCCACCTTTTAGAAGGAACTTCATTATCTCCAACCATTGTGAAAGAAGAACAGCGTGCAGCGGAAGTAACACATAATACTAGGGTTTTAAAAAAATTAGGGTTTCAAAAAATTTGAAAACAAAATCTGTGAGAGTCTTCTGAAAGAATAGAGAATGATCCAAATCACTGAAAAGTGATAGGAACATAAATCAATTATCTGAATAAGAGGAAAGAACAATGAAAAAATAAAGAGACAAAGAAGAACAACGTGTAGCGGAAGTAACATAGAAGACTAGGCTTTCAAAAAATTTGGGTTTCGAAAAATTTGGGAACAAAACTTGTAAGAGTCTTCTGAAAGAATAGAGAATGATCCAAATCACTGAAAAGTTATAGGAATAGAAATCAATCCTCTGAATAAGAGTAAAGAACAATGAAAAAATAAAGAGACAAAGTCCTCGCAGATCTTTGCTCTGATACCAAGTCAAATATTGAGTTGAAGAAGAGAAATATTTGTGAGAGAATTTTTAGAATGAAAAATTTAAAATTCTCTCACAAATTTAGGATGAAAAGAAAATTAGAGAATATTTGTATGATGAAAAATTAAATTTAGGACAAAATACTGTTTACCCCCTATACTTATAGGGTCTCGATGTTTCAGTCCCTGACGTTTCAATTTCACCTAAAAAGTCCCTGAACTTTCCAATTTCATCTAAAAAGTCCCTGCCGTCAATTTTCCGTTAAAAAATCTGTTATCTTGCTGACGTGGCACTATTTCAACAGTAAAATGACTATTTTACCCTTATTGACCCCAAAAAAAATTTACTCTTTTTTTTTTTTAACTCTTTTTTTTTTCTATTTTTTTAGTTTGTTCTTTTTTTTTAACTCCTTTTTTCTCTATTTTTTTAATAGGGAAATTATGGAAAAGGTCAAATTAGAGTATGAAATGATAAAAAGGTCACCTAGTTTCCCACTTGATAAAAAGGTCCATCATGAATTATTAGTAATATTAATTTAGTCCTTGTTAATAATAAGGTGATGTTAAAAAAGGTCGGTTTATGATATTTTCGTTTCCGATTTTACCCCTATTAGTAACCTACCCGATTTGTGTTTCAATTTCAAAAAAACCAGATCAGTTCTCTCTCTCCTCCCCACGCTACTCTCCGACTCTCCATCGACCCCCTCGCCGTCTCCGAAGTCGATGTCGTTTGCGCCTATCCTTCTCCTGCTGGAGCCGAGTCGCCGGTGACCATTGGACCTCCATATCCGACTGGAAAGCGACCTAGAGACGAACTGGAAGCCGACGACAATCATGAAGACGACGGGAGCTGCGGTTGAGATTAGGCGCTTGAGACTCGATCTGTACCTATAGCTTCTTCTTCCTCATCGCAGATTTCGCTCGCCTCTACTCCACCATCGAGTCCGACATTGAAGCTGCTCTTCAGGTCGGTCTCTTTCTCAGTCTCTCTCGATTCTCTTTCTTTAATCTCTGTTTGGTTTCTGGAACGTAGGTGGATGAAATTGAGTAGAATTTCAGTTATTATTTGGTCCTATTTTTTCAAATTGAGACTGAAATTTGAGTAATCTTAATCTGCAGAAAGCGGAGCTTGCTTCAAAAGAAAAAAGTATGGCATCTGCAGGTGCTCTGACTGCCAAGATTCGCCGAACCAAGGCTCCATTGCTTGAAGAGGTTCCCAAGTTGCAGAGATTGGCTGTAAAGAAGGTTGCCCTGCACTGTTTGAATCAATTCTATTTCCGTGCTTCTTCGTAATTGTGCATTTCATAAAATTGTTTGATAAATTGATGTTTAGTGCAGTCCTCTGCATATATGCTAGAACTTGTTTAGCGCTGGAAAGTGATTTTGGATGGGTATTGATTGGACAAAAGATGATTGCTTTTGAAGAGAATTCTTGGCAGGTAAATGAATATACATATGCCTATTGATTTCTCCGCTTGTATGCATCACATATCTACATCCTGCTAATTAGCTCATGAATGGTGTGGCCTTCAATTTCTGATGGTCTCCATAGGAAATGGAATTTGTGAAATAACCTACCATGTTTTGTGTTCTAGTTATTAAGGTTGCTGATTAAGAATGTGAATAACTCATCCTATATGGGTAAAATTGTTTGAACTTTGAGTAGTCTGCATATTGGTGGATATTAAGAATGTAAGAGACAAACTGTGGCTTCCAGTTTATCTATTTTCCTGTTCATGTTTTATCAATTAGCCATTGTTTATGTATTATCAATTAGCCATAATTATTATTTCTCCTGGAATTAAGAGGAAGGTTGTGAAATTTTGCTTAGTAAATCATTTTTTTTGCTGTTGTCTTCTGGATTACTAGTTTTGTAAATGTTCTTGTGGTCTTTGAGTTGGTCGTGTTCGGTAGCTGATTTGCAACATCATGTTTATTTCTTCTTGCAGTGAATACTAGTAATGAGTCGTCCACAGGTCCCGCATCGACCTTTCTTCCATTTTGGAAATCCTTTCCAGATGATTTCGCTGAAGGGTTCTCAAATGACTCCGAACCTTTCTGCACTGCTGAACACTTTTGAGGAAACATTGGCTGGGAGGTTGAGAAAGCTCAACCCAAAAGATAACAATGATGTCCTTAGCTTGTCATGGATGAAATTGGCAATGGAGTCGCTTTGTGGAACTCGTAATGACATAAAAACTCTCATAGCTGAGATTGATCTTCCCGTGAGTGCTTGGGATGAGAAGTGGATTGATGTGTACTTGGACATCAGTGTAAAGTTGCTCGATATATGCATTGTCTTCAGCTCTGAGATCGCACGCTTAAACCAGGGGCATTTGTTTCTTCAGTTTGTGTTGCATAATTTGAATTCAACCTCTTCGAAGCAATTTATTCGTGCCCGTTCTTCAGTTGATGACTGGAAGAATCATATTGCTTCAAAGAACCCCAGGTTTGAGAACTGTAGCACCATTTGGGACAAGCTTGTGGAATCACTGGATCTACCAAAGGTTAAGAACTCAGCAAAAGGGAAACTTTTAATGCGTGCTATGTATGGAGTGAAGGTGTTGACAGTATCTGTTTGTAGTGTCTTTGCCACAGCCTTTTCTGGTTCTGCAAGCAAGTTGTTAGATTTGAATGTTGCCGAGACATATATGTGGGCACAAGCATTTAATGACTTACAGAGTAATGTAAATGGGGAAATTAGAAATGTACTTTCTAGTGGTAGAGTTACGGTACTGAAAGAGCTGGAAGCAGTTGATGGTATTGTGAAGCACTTGTATCCTATGATCCAAGATGATGTGGCCCTCGCAGAAGAAGAAGCATTCAAGAATTCTACTTCAGATTTAGAAAGGAAGGCACAGAATCTTTCCCAAGGACTTGATCTTCTGACCAAGGAAGTGGATGGGTTTTTCCAAATCCTTTTGACTGGATGCAAAGCCTTGCTTTCTAAGCTGAGATCAGGTGGAGCAGTCTCTGACCAGATGATGATGGGAAATGTAGAAGGGCAGGTTGTGAGGTGAATAGCAAAGCTAATCTCTAACCTTTATAAAGATGGTTTTATGTATGTGGCTTTAAGTTTTCTTGTTTTTGTAAGTATACCATCTTGTATGGCTAAGTGTAATCAGTATGTTGTGAGGTGTAAGTTATGTTGTATTACTATGTTAGTGGTTTGTAGAAGTATATTGCATTATGTGCTAACGTTTATATATGAAATATGGTTTGGATTGAAATCATGTGAGGCTGCTCTGCTACTTTATTTTGCTTCCATTGGTTTTAATTTAAAGATGCTTCATTATTTACCTCTATCAGACTTTTTGATCTTGAGCTTGTCACGCAAATCATTACAGCATGGCTCTTGGTGTTAACCTAAAGCTAAAGACTCAGATGAATAATATTATTTACACTTTTTATTTATTAAATAATTTAGATTTGTTGAAGTTTTGTATATCCAAATGATAATATCCAATGACAATGTGGCATGACCAGTGACTTGAAGTTACTTGGTTAGTGACATGGTCAGTTACTTGGTTAGTGACATGTGATTAACAGTGACTTGGCTATTAACTTGTGACTTGGCTACTGACAGTTACTTGGTTAGTGACATGTAATGTGACATGACCAGTTACTTAGTGACATGGGATTAATAGTGACTTGGCTACTGACAATTACTTGGTCAGTGACATGGTTAGTTACTTAGTTAGTGACATGGTTAGTTACTTAGTTAGTGACATGTGATTAACAGTGACTTGGCTATTAACTTGTGACTTGGCTGACAGTTAATTGGTCAGTGACATGGTCAGTTACTTAGTTAGTGACATGTGATTAACAGTGACTTGGCTATTAACTTGTGACTTGGCTACTGACAGTTACTTGGTTAGTGACATGGTCAGTTACTTAGTTAGTGACATGTAATTAATTGTGACTGTTAGCCTCAAGTAACTTGGCCAGTGACTTAAAATTAATAATGATTTGACCAGTGACTTTGCTGGTGACTTAAGGTTAACCGTAATTTGGTCAGGGATTGACAGTGACATTATTCATGACTTTGCTGGTGACTTGAAATTAACAGTGACTTGGTCAGGAATTGACAGTGACTTGGTCAATGACGTGTTCATGATTATGACATGGCTAGTAGTTTAGCCAGTGACGTAACCAGTGACTTGATGTTAATAATGACTTGAGCTTCAAAAATTGGCCCATTCTCTTTTAACTGTTTCAACGAGAAATTCGAGTTGTACAGTGACTAAGAAAAACAACCAAAACCTATAGCCTACAAAAAAATCCAAAAACAAATGACAAGGCCATTTGAGAAAAGGAACCAAACTGAGAAGAAAAAAATGAAAAGAAATCACCATTTTTCATTAGACTTATCGATCACTATTCTACATTAACCAAAAAAAAAGTATAAAAGAAAAGACAATTGATTTCATTCCAATACCACAGTAGCACCCAACTTCTTAAGCACCTAACTCCTTAAGTAGCACCCAAAAGAAAAGACAGGTTTGCCATTTTCAAATTCATTAGCAGTGGAAATTAGATGCTAGGCCACCTCAATGACTCCTTGCTCCCCAGGAATGATCTCAGGCTTGTCTTCTAGACCAGATAGTGCCTCTTTAAGTTCATTAACTAATGATTCATTTCTAACTGCAACTAGTTTGGGTTTGAACCTCTTCACCTGTGTAATACAAAATAGGAGTTTCAGCACCAAGAAATATATGTAGGAAATAAACATTCCACACTCTGGATAACTAGGTTACTAGTACTTATGATGGATGATCATCGAGTCAGGTAAAGTTTTGCCACTCAAATTCCAAAACTGATTTATATGACGGAATAAATAAATTTCAAATTCTACGAAATGTTATCCATCTAATGGATTACCTGATCGACAAGAAGAGTGACGTTTGAGCCAGCTGCTAGGGCCACAACTCCGAATTTTTCGGGGTTCTCTACAACTATGTCCAATGTCTGTAGAAACAGGAGATTGTGATTTTAACCAACTGATGCAATTCCCATAATCTTTCCAGGCTCCCTTCTTAAACCTCTCTCTTTTCAGAATTTTTCTAGCATTAGCAGCTGTATCAAACATACAAAAACCAAAACAAAGTATAAATAACTTGGCAACGCAACAACACGAAATTATTAATATGTTGCAGCAGTTGAAATGTAAGCAAGTTCCACAGAAAAATCTAAACAGTGTCATTGTCAATTATCAAAACTCAAAAAGAAAATTTCTTGAAGAGGGGAATATGACATCGTTAATGAAAATACAATATGGCAGAATACAAAATTCTGCCCAATAAACAATTATAAGAAGTCAAACTAATAGAGATCTTACCAGTGGCCAGTGATCTTTCCATCGGCACCAGGGCTGTAGATAATCAAGTTCCAAGCATACTTGTGGCCCCCAATGTCAGAACAAGGACTAACAAACACCTGATCCTTCAGTCCTCGCAATGCAGCCTCCTCTGTGAATTTATCAATGAGAACAGGTCCACAAACACCACATCTACGATCTCGACTACCATGGGCACACACAAAAATGTGAGAACCAGTCAAGACCTCCTGTGCTCCAGATGCCCATGGTTTATCATTCACGATAACATCATCCACAAAGCTATCAACATCTGACTCTTTCAAGCCCCTATTATCCAAAAGCAAAGCAGCATTGAAGTCAAAGGACAAAGTTATAGGACACAATCCCAAACATGAAACAGTCACAGACTCGTCACAGAGAAAATATACTTATACACAGAAATTTAGTAGCAGAAAATATACTTATACACATGAAGAACATGAGTATGCAGAAAAAAGATACATCTAATTGTTTCATTTTCTCTGGCCAGTACGTTCTAATCACTTTAGTGAATTCACCACAATAATCTTAATCAAGGAAGATTCAGAACAGATATAAAGCCCTACATGTAATCAAAATTGGCACCACCTAACCACAATCTCAGAGTAAACAACACTTCAACTACTTGTTAACGTACCAAAAGTAGCTCAAAAGATCTCACAAAATGAAATCTCAAAATTATAAACTCTAACCGCAGCTAGCAATCAGCACACACTTCAATTCAACCAAACTAAATCTGGAAAATCCAAAACAAAGAACCCTAGCTTGTGATCCACACACTACAATTCCGATCAAAACAACGCAAACAAATCAAAAACCTCAAGTGAACTCACCGGTATTTGATCATATCCGGAAAATCAACACATCGCCGTCAGCAAATTGAGAGAAGAAAACCAGATCGAATTTGAGAGCGGTGAAATTGATTGCCTATTAGAAACGGAAATTACCTTCATCGTCACGATTGTCGTCTAATTTACGAGAGGCTGAGCCATCAGAAACCGGAATGAATCTCCGAGATCTGGATGAACTGTACGAGAAGGGGCAGCCGGAGAAGCCCTCGATCGGGGTGCGATCGTGTGCGGTGGAGACGGAGCAGCTGCCACAAGCGTCCCAGTCGCACTCTTGGTAGAGGACCAAGTTGTCAGCGGAGCAGCAGAAGGCGACGGCCTCGGAGGTGCAGTTGACAAGGGTTCATACGCGCTTGAGGAAGAGGGAGAGAGGGAGAGAGGGTTGTGGTGGCAGTTTTTGTAATTACTCTAGTAGTAGGTTGTGAAGAGGTGACCTTAATTATCATGTAGACATTTATGTATCCTGAATTATAATAAGGCACCTCAAAATGACCTCTTTTATCATTGACCCATTTTTAATTTGTTCTTTTTATTCCTACTTTTTTTTCTCTATTTTTTTAATTTGTTCTCTTTTTTTTTCCTACTCTTTTTTTTACTCTTTTCTCTCTCTTTTTTTTAACACTCTTTTCTCTTTTTTATTTATTTATTTGTTCTCTTTTATTTTTAACCCTTTTTTTTTCCTACTCTTTTTTCTCTTTTTTTAAAAAAAACTTTTTTCCTCTTTTTTTATTTGTTCTCTCTCTTTTGTTTTTTTTTTTTATTTCTTTCTCTTTTCTGTTTACCTCTTCTTCCTCTCCCTCCTCTCTGCTCTTCGGCCTTCTTTTCCTCCTCCCTGATCTCAGCTCCAGTTTTCGGCGAGCATCACCACCTCTCCTTATCACCGTTGGCGTGTCCGCCGCTCCAAGCAAGTGCTGACCATTCCACCGTCCATCCATCATCCCCGTCATGCTAGCAAGCATCACCACCTCTCCTAATCACCCCTATCCATACAGCAGTTCCAAACCAAATCGGAGCACATCCAAATCAAATCACTTCATTTGCCACCTCCCTTTCTTCGGTGCCAAAATAGTTTAAACATCTCTCTCTAAAGTTACAATCAAAATCTGCCTAATAGACCAAACATGGAAACTCGCAGGAAAACTCAAATATCTTATCCTCTTTGAATCTCTATTGGCTCATCATCTCAGCAAACTAACACCAAAGAAACGTTATTGACGTTGAGAGAAAGCTTATGATATAGCTCCAACACCACGAAGGGGCCGGAATCTGAAGGGAAGAGAACCCGACCATTCTGGCTTCCAAGCGTGGCCAAAAACATGAGCTGCGATCAGGGAGGAGGAAAATAAGGCCGAAGAGCAGAGAGGAGGAAGAGGAAGAAGAGCTAAATAGAAAATAGAAAGAAATATATATATATATATATATATATATATAAGGAGAGCGAACAAATAAATAAAAAAAGAGAAAATAGTGTTAAAAAAAAGAGAGAGAACAAATATAAAAAAAAGAGAAGAGAGTTAAAAAAAGAGTAGGAAAAAAAAAGAACAAATTAAAAAAATACAGAAAAAAGAGTTTAAAAAAAAGTAGGAATAAAAAAGAACAAATTAAAAAAATAGAGAAAAAAGAGTAGGAAAAAAAAAGAGAACAAATTAAAAAATAGAGAAAAAAGAGTTAAAAAAAAAACAAACAAACTTAAAAAATAGGAAAAAAAAAAATTTGGGTCAGTAAGGGTAAAATAGTAATTTTACTGTTGAAATAGTGTCACGTCAGCAAGATAACAGACTTTTTAACGGAAAATTGACGGCAGAGACTTTTTAGGTGAAATTGGAAAGTTCAAGGACTTTTTAGGTGAAATTGAAACGTCAGGGACTGAAACGTCGAGACCCTATAAGTATGGGGAGTAAACAGTATTTTGTCCTAAATTTAATTTTTCATCATACAAGTCTATAAGATGATATACGATTGGTTTCTGCATTGAATATTTAAATTTGAATTAGTAAACTATAAAATTCATAGACCAAATGATTGCTTTAAGAAATGATTACTTACTTCATTTTCAACCTCGATGACAAAACATTCAGACAACAGAAAATCATCAACTTTCCTAGGTATCTCGCATCCATATTTGGATATGGAAAAAATCGTCTTTGGCTCAGCTCCTTGGGAACTACAGTATTCTTGCATGCGTTTCCAAATCTTTTCGCATCCGCCGGCACTTCCAACCATTGTGGCTATGATATAGCCATTTGAAGTTATCTGTTCAAATTTTTTTTGCACATCTGTTCCTAAAAATATAAAGTATGCAAGATTGAGGAAAGAATAATAAACTCTAAAAAAAATATAACAACAATTACTTAACAAAAAGAAATAACTATAACTCTATACGGCAACTTACTTATAGTTCCTTCGTAGGTCAATCTGGAGTCACTTGATCCAAGGATGATTTTCTTTTCATTCGAATTAAACTCGCTACAACATTGGTAGTACCTTTGGTTTTGTCCAAAATATCTGCAACACATAGAAAATTAGAGAGTCAGATCTTCCAGATACAATATATCAAACTGGATACTTAGAACCGCTGTAAGACACCTCTTATCAAGCAAAGTCTACTCAAATCAGATAAACAACCTGTTTCAGTGTATATTTCATGCCCTTCATAAGAAACTTAAGCAATAATCCACTCAACAATTAGCATCCAAACTAATACTCAAGTCAGTTGGGTAGCTATAGCTTAAACCATAAACAAAAAAGCTCTTCAGTAATCAGTACTGAGACTCACTTGAAGAGTTGCACAAGAGTTAACCCCAGCAGCCACAAAACAATTGATAATGACAGCACCCACATCTCCAAAATATTCAAATGACCATCCTCATATTGAGTTCAGGAGGAAGCGTTCAAGCAAATAATACAAACACGACAAAGCTTCATGATGAATAGGAAAATCAGGTCTTTGTTGTTCACTTCAATTCCAGACCAAAAACAGAAAAAAAAAGACAAGCACTCCATAATTTTTCATCAGAAAAAAATGGTATCCAATGAGTCACCAGAAGCCAAAATCAGAATAATCATCTAGTTCTTTGGTGTTCACAGTACTTTGATGAAATTGAATTTTTATGGTTTGTGTAAATACTGATTCAAATGACCAAAATCAGTGCATATGTTATGTTTGTGCTAGAAGTTATGATTCATCAAATCAAGCAGCTTGACATTTTTTTGTAGCCAACCAAGACCTACTCATCAGCACACTCCAACACACTCAACATATATGTGTGTTAATTAAATTAATCATCAATTCTCCTTGACTATATAAGTAATACAACTTGAATGTTTTCCATGACAAAGGTTCATAGGTGGATTACCGGAGTCCACTGAAGGAGGAAGTCCTCCTACAGAGATTTTGCTTTTGAGTTGTTTAGCAGCAGAAAAATGACTCCAATGTGCTCTGTGCTTCACTTTCCAAGACTCCTCTTCACAATGTGCATAGAAGCACTTAGCTCCTCTTAAACATCCTGATGAGAGCCCTCTTCCGTGGAGCTTGAAATAGCATTCTTGGCATTCACAAGCAGTAAGCATTCCTGGACTTCTTTCTACCTCAATGAACTGAGGCTTTTACCCCCTCATTTCTACCTCAATCATAGATATGAATTTTCGGGTTTGGGGAGCTTGTATCCGAGCACGGGGGCAGTGAAGAAGAAGAAGAACAATACCCGCTCCAGAGATGTCATTCTTTATTATTGGGATTTTACCCGTCCCCTCTCTCTCTCTCTGAATCAAAGTTACAATTGTTTTTTTCTTCAAACCCGTTTCTAAGAAGACGGTAACGGGGACTTCCACGTTAGTCTGACCGGTCTGACATATGGCCTGGACCAACTGATCGGCGACTGTCGTTCTGCCACGTCACCAGGTGAGGGTCACCTAGGTGGATAGCAGAATTTTCGATCTTCAGCCCATATTTGTTGTAGTGGGTAGTGACTACGGTGGTTGAGAATCTAGCTAGTACTACTTATGAATCGATGATTTACACGTTTAGAACAAATTCTTGGAGAAGGCTTGATTTAAACTATCCATTTGATAATTCTAGCAAGGCAAGAAGACAAGCTAGGGCCTGCAATATCTGTAAGAGGAGTGTTAATTATATATTGGCCGGGATATACTTCCAGTGCATGGTTGTAGGGTAATTGGTTCTCTAGATCATATAACAACTTAGACGTACACAGAAGTGGCCATGCCAGGTCATGATGATGGCACTACGTACTCTAGTGAAATTGTGGATTCAAGGGGAACTTGTGTGTGCTTATTTACAACTTGGAGCGGATCGTGTTGGGTGTGTGGATCCAATTCCACACATAGGATAAGGATTTGTTAATCCTTGATCAAAGAGGAGTTTTGATTGTTTCCTCCCTGCTTACATAATCCTACTTGGTAATGGTTTCTATGTCTATTGGGAATAGGTTTCCAATGTCTTATAGGGTCTAGTTAGATATCTATAAATAAGGGCATAGGTTGTAGTAGTAGATCAAGTCTTTGAAGCATTAAACAGAGAGAGCAAGTGAGGTCTTGAGAGTTGGTGATAACTTCTTGTGAGAGATTCTTGTATTCTTGTTCGTGTATTCTTCTTCTTCTATAGTGAAACCCAAGCAGCCCGGGGACGTAGGCAAAGTTCTTTGCTGATCCTCGTTAACAAGTTCGTGTTTGTTTTCTCAATCGTTTATCTATATTGTTTTTCACTTGTCTGCTTCCGCAAGATGAATTTTAGGTCAAATTCCTAACAAAGTGGTATCAGAGCTTAGGCTCTAGAGTGGAAACAATGAGCATAGAAGACGTTGAGAAGAGGGTCGATAAGTTCGACGGTAATGACTTTAGCCTATGGAGGTCACAAATTGAGGACTACTTGAATATGAAGAAACTTGCTAAGACTTTAGAGGGCAAGCTCCCAAAAGATATGAAGGAGGAAGAATTTGTCGAGATGGATAGGATGGCCCTTGGAGCCGTTCGACTATCGCTTTCGAATGATGTACGGCGATTTGTTATCAAGGAGACTACGTTGAAGGGGATGATGGATAGTTTGTCCAACATGTATGAGAAGCTAAATGCCGTTCAACAGTTGTACTTGATGAGGCGGCTGTTCACTTTGAAGATGGGTAAGGGTATATCTGTTCGCTAGCAAGCTGGGATAGTTGGTGATATTATCGAGCAACTAACATCGGTGGATGTTAAATTCGACGAACACATCAAAGCTTTGGTGTTGTTGACTTCCATGCCTTCGGATTGGGATGTAACTGTGAACTCGATTTGTAGTGGAGCTGGGACTATGAAGAAGCTGAAGTTTAATGATGTGCGTGACATTCTTCTAAATGAAGAGACGCGAAGACAAAATAACCTTGAAGATCCTTCAAGTTCTGCGCTCTCTATAGAAAATAGAGGTAGAACGTTCAACAAGAACTCAAACAACAATCGTGGAAAGTCCAAGTCTAGGGCACCTGGAAAAGGCCGAAGTGTGTCCAAGTCAGGAAAGTGGTCCAATGGGTGTTGGCATTGTGGGAAATCTGGACATGTCAAGAGAGACTGTAACCAGTGGAAGGAGACAATGAAGATGGCAAACACAACCGAGTTTGATTCGGATGCACTTGTACTAAGCGTTACTGAAGCACCATTGGAGTCGTGGATCATAGACTCTGGAGCGTCATTTCACTCAACTTCACAAAAAGAGCTCATGGTGAATTACCGACGTGGTAATTTTGGCAAAGTGTTTCTTGCTGATGGTGGAGCCTTGGAGATTCTGGGAAGGGGTGATGTGAATATTTCGCTGACAAATGGTGGAACATGGACCTTGACCAATGTTAGACACATACTGCGGTTGAAGAGGAATTTGATCTCTGTGGGTCAGTTGGATGATGAAGGATGTCACACTTCCTTTGAGAAAGGTACGTGGAAGGTGTGTAAAGGAGCTATGGTGTTAGCTCATGGAATCAAGATAGGAACACATTATACGACCTTGAATATTGTTGCTATTGTTGAGAACAATGAAGACACTACGATCGTTGAGAAAAATGAAGATGCATACTTATGGCATCATAGACTTGGGCACATCGGTGAGAAAGGTATGGGTGTACTTCAATCGAAGGGTAAACTACATGGTGTGGACTCAGTGAAGATTGGGCTTTGTGAAGACTGCATATTTGGGAAGCAAAAGGTTGTTAGTTTCTCAAAGGGTGGCAAGGCACCAAAAGATACAAAACTAGAGTTGGTTCACACTGACGTGTAGGGACCTGCACCGGAGCTTTCGTTAGGTGGCTCAAAGTACTATGTGACTTATATTGATGACTCCAGAAGGAAAGTATGGGTTTATTTCTTGAAAAATAAATGGGAAGTATTTGATACTTTCAAGAAGTAGAAGGCTATCGCAGAGAATGAGACCGGGTCGAAGATCAAATGTCTGAGGTCGGATAATGGACGTGAATACTGTGGTAATGATTTCAAAGAGTATTGTGCAGAGAATGGGATTAGGATGGAGAAGACAATTTCCGGAACTCCACAACAGAATGGAGTGGCAAAACGCATGAATAGGACTCTGAATGAGCGCGCAAGGAGTATAAGGATACACGCAGGATTGCCAGACATGTTTTGGGCTGATGCGGTTAATACTACTGCTTATTTAATTAATCGTGGACCATCAGTACCATTGAATCATCTCCTACCTGAGGAAAAATGGAGTGGAAAAGAGATAGGCCAATCGCATTTAAGAGTGTTTGGTTGCGTGGCATATGTTCACATTGAGTCCAGTGCCAGAAGCAAGTTGGATCCTAAGTCTCAAAAGTGCATATTCATAGGTTATGGCGGTGACGAGCTTGGCTATAGGTTTTGGGATATGCAGAATAAGAAAGTTGTAAGGAGTAGGAATGTCATCTTTAATGAAGAGGTGATGTACAAGAATAGGCAAGCAGCAGAGCCTAAAAGTCCTGTAAGAAAAGATCGGCAGTTTGCAAGGTTGGAAGAATTGTCCAATAAAGATGTGTCTAAGGGAAATCATGGGGAGGAACGACAATAACAAGAAGCTCCTGAGGTCGCACAACTTGAAGAACAAGTTCCTAGTGATGAGCCAGTGACACCTCGTTTTGTGCCAAGAGTATCGTCAAGAAGTACTAAAGGAATACCAGCTGATAGATACTCGCCTTGTGCTAACTATTTGCTGTTAACTGACTGTGGTGAACCCGTGAGTTATGATGAGGCAATGCAACATAAAGATTCTGCTAAGTGGAAGGGTGCCATGCAAGATGAGATGGACTCTCTCATGTCCAACAATACTTAGGAGTTAGCTAAGTTACCAACAGGTAAGAAAGCATTGCATAACAAGTGGATTTACAAAATTAAGCAAGAAGTTGATGGGAGCAAACGTTACAAGGCAAGGTTGGTTGTGAAAGGTTTTCAACAAAGGGAGGGAATTGATTTTGATGAGATCTTTTTGCCGGTTGTGAAACATACCACAATCCGGGTGGTACTTGGTTTAGTGGAAGCTGAAGGTCTGTATTTGGAGCAGCTAGACGTCAAGACTGCTTTTCTTCATGGTGATTTGAAGGAGGTCATATACATGAAGCAACCACAAGGTTTTATAGCACCTGGTAAGGAGGACTTGGTATGCAAACTGCAAAAGAGCCTTTATGGCTTGAAACAAGCCCCAAGACAGTGGTATAAGAAGTTTGATGTTTTCATGTGTGGGAGTGGCTGCACAAGATGTCAATCCAATCACTGTTGTTACTTCAAGAGGTTTGACAAATCTTATATCATTCTTTTACTATATGTGGATGATATGTTGATAGTTGGGGAAGACTTCAATGAGATTGAGAAGTTGAAGAGAGAGATGTCAAACCAGTTCGTGATGAAGGATTTGGGTGAGGAGAAGAAAATCTTAGGTATAAAGATTATCTGTGATAAAGTGGCTGGTACTCTGAAGCTTTCACAAGCGGAGTATGTTGAGAAGGTGCTTAAGCGATTCAATATGGATGAATCGAAGGCTGTAGGAACACCGTTGGAGACTCACTTTAAATTGTCCAAGGAACAATCACCCAAGAGCAAAAAAAGAGAAAGAATATATGAAGAATGTACCTTATGCATTGGCAGTTGGATGCTTAATGTATGCTATGGTGTGTACTAGACTCGATATTGCTCATACAGTTGGAGTTGTGAGTAGGTACACGAGTAATCCAGGAAAGCAACACTGGGAGGCTGTGAAGTGGATCATGAGGTATCTTCGGGGTACTACTGATATGTCTCTTTGTTTCAAGAGAGGTAGTGCTGAACTACAAGGATATGTTGATGCAGACTTGGCAGGAGATCATGATACTTGTCGAAGTACTACTGGTTATGTGTATACTGTGGGTGGTGCTGCCTTATCTTGGGTCTCAAATTTGCAAGGGCAAGTGGCCCTGTCTACAACAGAGTCCGAGTATGTAGCAGTCTCAGAGGCTGGTAAGGAGATGGTGTGGCTAAAGGGTCTGTTGGAGGAATTGGGTAAAAAGCAAGAGAATTGTGCATTGCACAGTGATAGTCAAAGTGCAATTCACTAGGCAAAGAACCCTGCTTTTCATTCAAGGACTAAACACATTCCTATGAAGTATCACTACATACGAGAACTCGTGGAAACTGAAGTTCTGCAATTGTTGAAGATTCAAGGAAGTGAGAATCCTACTTATATGTTGACTAAGTCTGTGTCAATAAGTAAACTGAAGCTGTGCTTGGCTTCAGTTAGTCTCCAAGTTTGAAGAAGGAGGTGTTGGCTGTGATAATGGGTTTTGTGTTGGCTATGATTGAAGAGTATTGAAGAATGTTAGCTACTAGCGTAATCGGCTCCAAGTGGAAGATTGTTGGGTGTGTGGATCCGATTCCACATAGGATAAGGATTTGTTAATCCTTGATCAAAGAGGAGTTTTGATTGTTTCCTACCTGCTTACATAATCCTACTTGGTAATGGTTTCTATGTTTATTGGGAATAGGTTTCAAATGTCTTATAGGGTCTAGTTAGATATCTATAAATAAGGGCATAGGTTGTAGTAGTAGATCAAGTCTTTGAAGCATTAAACAGAGAGAGCAAGTGAGGTCTTGAGAGTTGGTGATAACTTCTTGTGAGAGATTCTTGTATTCTTGTTCGTGTATTCTTCTTCTTCTATTGAAACCCAAGTAGCCCGGGGACGTATGCAAAGTTCTTTGCTGAACCTCGTTAACAAGTTCGTGTTTGTTTTCTCGATCGTTTATCTATATTGTTTTGCACTTGTCTGCTTCCGCAAGAGGAATTTTAGGTCAAATTCCTAACACCAATTTTATGGGCCACTACTTGCCTTTGAAAATAGGCTGGCTAACATTGTTTAGGGATGGACCATTTCGAACTCGAAAATTGAACTATAGGAACAAAATCTTCATACCATATGGCTTTGCTTACAACTCTACCGGGAGTGATGGCCAAGCTCTAAATTCAAAGGTTACAATGGTTCAGTCTAAAGCTCAAAAGAAAAACCAGAAGAGACAAGCGGCTTTGGCTTCCAACAGAAAAGCTTATCTTCCTCGTTCTAAAAGTGTTCCTCAATGAAGATTCTCTATTGGAATTTGCAGGGTATTTCTAATGACCCCACTTAAAATGCTCTTAGAAAGTTTGTTATGGATAATGATCCTGATGTACATGTTGTGTATTTTGGAGCCTTTTGTCTCTTTTGATTCTGTTCCGCTTAGTTTTTGGAGGTCTCTGAATTTGGTAGCAGTGTGTACAAATGACAGGGGTTCTTCTATTCCTAATTTGTGGGTTCTCTGCAAATTTTCTATACATCATGTGGTTAACGTGCTTTCTAGGTCTGATCAACAAGTCTCTATTCAGGTGACATTTGATTCAGCTAATTGTGTGCTAACCTCTGTCTATACTCTTACAAGTAGGGAGGATCGGCGTCGTCTCTGGATTGATATTGCTTCTATTAAGGATAACTTTGTTTCTAGACCTTGGATTGTATTTGGTGATTTCAATGCAATTCTTGGGGCTCATGAGAAAAAGGGTGGTGCGACAGTTTGTCAGCGATCTTGTGGGGAGTTCCAAGCTATGTCTAATATCTGTGAACTTATTCATATTGACACTAAAGGGGCTGAATTTACTTGGGTTCATCAGAGAGGTGTTAGGGGGAATGTAGAGGTAAGACTTGATCGTTGTCTAGCAAATCTCGCTTGGATGGATAGCTGGGATACGTTTGATTGCTGCACCTTACCACGGATATGCTCTGATCATAATCCATTACTTATGTCTTTTTCTAATGCTTTTGAGGCACATCAAAGTCTATTTCGGTTTCAGAGAATGTGGTTAGAGCATGGTAGCTTTCATGGGTTTGTCAAGCAATGTTGGGATGCAATTACTATGCACGGATGCCCTCTTACAATTTTGCAACATAAATTGAGAGTTTTGCGTCGAGCACTTCAGTCTTGGAATTGGGAAGTTTTCGGTAATGTTCACAGGCGTGTTGACTCGGACCTTGCAGATCTAGTTGCTCTTCAACAACATATTTCTAGTACTGGGGGTTCTGATGCAGATTTTACCAAGGAATGTGAGCTTCAGGCAAACTTGACTGAGTCCATGCGTTTACAAGAGATGTTTTGGAAAGAGAAATCTCGGTTGCGTTGGCTATCAGAGGGCGATCGTAATTCATCTTTCTTCCATGCTATGTGTTGGGTGGGACGCTCTCGTTCTTCCATCACTCTACTTAGAGATGGTGATAAGGTTTTTCAGGATCCACTTGCTATTCAGAATCATATTGTAGATTTTTATTCGAACCTCTTTGCTAATCATGCAGATTGTTATGATTCGGGTCTCATTAGCCGTGTCATTCCTTCTTTAGTAACTGTCGAGGAAAATGAGGCTCTAACAGCTACTCCATCACCAGAGGAAATCTTCTTGGCAATGAAGAATATGGACCCAGACAGTACTGCACCTGGACCTGACGGTTTTAATGGACATTTCTTTGTTTCTTGTTGGGAGATCGTGGGTGCTTGTGTAATTGAGGCAGTTCAGTCTTTTTTCGAGCATGGTTCATTGCCACCTTCTTTTAATTCAAGCTTGATTATTCTTATTCCCAAGATGGATCATGCAGACTCTATTAAGCAATTTTGGCCTATTGCATTGGCCAATTTTGTAGTCAAGATTATCCCAAAGATTATCTCTATCCAGTTGGTTTCCATTGCTTCACGGATTATTTCTCCTCAACAACATGCTTTTGTTCCAGGGCGGAACATAGCGGACTACATTATTACTACTTCAGAGGGTATTAATCTATTGGACTCCAAATGTCATGGTGGAAATGTTGCAATTAAAATGGATATTGTCAAAGCATTTGATACTCTTTCCTGGGATTTCATTTTGAAGGTTTTGGAGGCCTTTGGCTTTCACCTTATTTTTGTGCATTGGATTAAGGTTTTATTGCATTCAGCGAAACTCTCTCTGTTAATTAATGGGAGGTCGGTGGGTTATTTTTCTTGTGGTCGTGGAGTGCGCCAAGGAGATCCTTTGTCCCCTCTTCTTTACTACTTGGCAGAAGAGGTTCTTAGTAAGGGTCTCTCTGAGTTGTTGAGTAGTGGTCGGTTGCACCCTATTTCTTCCCCAAGGGGGGCATTGGCTCCTTCACATGTTTTATTTGCTGATGATGTGATAGTTTTCTGTCGAGGAGATCGATAAATGTAGTTTGGAGTTGGTTATGTCTTTCTTTGAGGAGTATGGGCTTAATTTAGGGCAAAGAATTAACAAGTCTAAGTCTCAAGCTTTTCTCAGTAGACACATTCTTTACCGAAGGCATTTTATTAGTAGTTCTCTCTGCATTCCTATTGGGGAGTTTCCTTTCTCTTATCTAGGTGTGCCTATTTTTCGTGGGAAGCCTTGTGTCTCATATTTTCGGCCTTTGGTGGATAAAATTCCGGTGTGTCTCTCTAGTTGGATGGGCTCTCTACTCTCTATGGTAGGTCGTCTTCAATTGTTAAAATCGGTTTTTAACAGCATGCTTGTTTATAGTTTCCAAGTGTATGAATGGCCTATTTCTTTGTTGCGTCGGATGGAAGTCTGGTGTCGCAATTACCTATGGTCTAGCTCTATTGATAAGTGTGGTATCCCTTTAATTGCTTGGAAAACTTGTTGTTCACCAGTGGAGGAGGGTGGGCTAGGCCTTAAGCAGTTGATTGTTCTTAATCGCTCTCTCCTTCTTAAGCGGAGTTGGGAGGTTTTTTCTTCTCCTTCATTGGGTAGTTCTTTTCTTCGAGGTCGGGTTTGTCGTAATGGAGTTTTGCGTCATTCATATGCTAGTTCCTCTATCTGGCCGGGTGTGAGACGCTTTCGGGTGAGAACTCAAGGAGGATTATTGGCTCAGGTGAGAAAATTTCTTTCTGGAGAGACAATTTTTTGGGAAAGCCACTTCTCCATTTTTTGGGGCCTCACACAAATATGTCTACTATTGCTGATGGGTTGGTGGCAGATTTTATTCATAATGGAGCTTGGAGTTTTCCTGCGTTACTCCAAAATCATTTTTCTGACTTGTGTGATTTAATTAGAGCAGTGCCTATTACTATGGTTCCTAACAAACCCGACAAGTTGATTTGGTCTCCATCCTCTTCTGGTGAGCTAACAGCGAAGGAGGCTTTTCATTTCCTACACCCACATCTTCCGCTCACAGATTGGGGTAAGCTTATTTGGACAAAATTTATTATTCCTAGAATCTCTCTTCATGTGTGGAAGGTCTTACGGGGTAGGGTGTTTTCAGAGGACTTGTTGCTGCATCGTGGTATTTGTTTGGCTTCTTGCTGTGTTCTTTGTGGTTTAAATGAAGAGTCGTTGATTCATATTTTTATGACTTGCCCATTCTCTGCTTCGTTATGGGATAGCTGGGTGGCAGTTTTAATTTGACCTATATGCCAGCTTCATTGTTGGATTTATTAAACCTGGGGTGTGTTGGTCGTAGCTCCCAAGTAAAGGAAGTTTGGCTTATTTGTTTTACCCCTACTTTGTGGTTTATATGGAGAGCTAGAAACAAAATGAAGCATGATAATTGTGTGGTTACTGTGGAGGCCACGAAGAGGTTAATTATGGGTCATGTTCAAGCTGCTAGTAAACTAGCCACAGGGAGTATGTATAATTCAGTGGTTGAGCTTCAAATCTTAAATTTTTTTGGGGTTAGTTGTCATCCTCGTCAGACTCCAAGGATTGTTAAGGTTAATTGGATTCCTCCAATTATGGGCTGGGTGAAGATTAATACAGATGGTGCATGGCAACGTGTTTCGGGAAGAGCAGGTTGCGGTGGAGTGTTTAGGGACCATCAGGGCTCTTTTATGGGTGCTTTTGCTTCTAATCTTGAAATTCCTAGTTCCGTTGATGCGGAGATCATGGCGGTTATTCAGGCAATTGAGCTTGCTTGGGTTAGGGAGTGGAAACACATTTGGCTTGAAGTTGATTCAACTATGGTTCTTAATTTCCTTCGTGCACCCCATCTTGTTCCATGGAGGTTCCGTGTTGCTTGGGATAATTGTTTGCACCATATCTCGCAAATGCAATTTAAATCTTCTCATATTTTTAGAGAGTGAAATCAGGTGGCAGATGTGCTTGCTAATGTTGGTTTGTCATCGCCAGGCTTGGTGTGGTAGAATGAGGCTCCTCCTTTTCTTTTGGATCTTTGTCGACGAGACTCACTTGGTCTTCCCAATTTTCGGTTTATTTGAGTTGTAGTTTTCTTGTCGTTTTTCATCTGTTGATCGACTAGGAGTTAGAACCTCTTTAGCATAGCTTTTCTGTTTTTTGGCTAGGGGTATGGGCGATGTCCTCCCTTCTTCTGTTTGTATCATCCAGCTAATAAATTAGGTTGGGAGGCTATGCTCTCTCCAATTATATTTCAGCCAAAAAAAAAAGGTTGTTGGCAGATATGGGACCAAATGGGAGGTTCTTGACTCGTGCATGTTGAGCGTGGAAAGATTTAAGTGCCTCAATGCAAGTGATAGCAATATTCAACTCTTATGAAAAACTTCCAGTGAAAAAGATCGACACCATCACTTTCCGCACACTGATACCATAGCGATCCCAACTTTAAGATTTTAAAAGACAAAAGGGTCCAACTTGGCTTCCTAATTTGACATAAAGTCAAGGGTGGACCAATGACGAATGCAATTCCCAGACGGCTGAAATTTGACTTGGCTACGGGAAGAAGCTGCTCCGTTATTTAATTTGAATAGCTTGGACTACTTGGACCTCTCTGTTCAAACTTTTACATATAGTAAAACACAAGGTCTATTCCCATTTGGCCTCTAGCTCAATGTACAGTGCACAGGTCATAATTTTACATACAAAACTGCTCCAAGGGCTCTCAAGCCAACACCTGTTGCCTTTTTCCAGTTGGATTTCTGGTAACATAGACATTCTTTCAACATAAAATCATGGCAACCCAGAAACAGAAACCACTAAATTGTAGTCCTGATTTACAGTTTCTACTTATAGTTTTCATGGTGGTTTCTTCTTCCTTGGCAACTTCATCTTCAGCAGCAACAGAAGCAGAAGCTCTTTTGAATTGGAAGTCAAGCCTTGACAATACAAGCCTGTCTCTCTTGTCCTCATGGGTTGGAGACAACAGCAGCACTTGCAATTGGGTTGGGATTTCCTGCAACAACTTTGGAAGCATCAACCATATAAACCTCACTGGTTCTGGTTTGAGAGGTACACTTCATACTTTGAGTTTCTCGACTTTCCCAAATCTCATAAGCCTTAACTTGAGCCATAACGCCTTTTTTGGAACCATTCCCCCAAGTTTAGGTAGCTTGTCTAGTCTTGAAATCCTTGATCTTTCTCAAAATAATATTAATGGGTCCATTCCTGATGATTTTGTAATGCTAGGCAACTTATCCATTCTTTCATTTCGGAAAAATCAAATTTCTGGTCAAATTCCTCAAGAAATGTACAAGCTAAGTTCACTTAGGGTGATTGACATATCAATCAACAATATCACTGGTTCAATCCCAGCATCTATAGGAAACCTGTCCAACTTAATTGTTCTAGACCTTCATAAAAACGCTTTGTCAGGATCGATTCCTTCCAGTATTGGAAACCTGACTAGGTTGAAAGTGTTGTACCTGATGTATAATCAATTATCTGGAGCCATCCCAAATGAAGTAGGACAGCTCAAGTTTCTTACTGATTTAGGATTGGTAAATAACAAACTAAATGGTACCATTCCTCTAGGGATAAACAACCTTGTATATTTGAAGAATTTTTGGTCGAGCAACAACAGCTTGTCTGGTTCTATTCCTGGAGATATATGCAGTGGTGGATTGCTCGAAATATTTACAGTACAGAATAATCAGTTGACAGGTCCCATACCTAGAAGCTTGAGAAACTGCACCAGCTTAACTAGGTTGAGGCTTGAAAGAAACCAACTATCAGGAAACATAAGTGAAGAGCTTGGCATTTATCCGAAATTGAATTACATTGATCTGAGTTATAACAGACTGTATGGAGAGCTTTCTGAGAACTGGGGGAAGTGCCAAAACTTGCAAGGCTTAAAACTCAGCAACAACAGAATTTCAGGGAGAATTCCTCATCTTGAGGGATCTGAGCTACATGTACTTGACCTTTCTTCAAACGGTCTCATTGGGTCAATTCCAAAGGAACTAGGAAAGTTGTCATCCTTGTTCAACCTCAGCCTTGCGGACAACAGACTTTCGGGCAGTGTCCCATTAGAGATTGGAATGTTGTCCAATCTGCAGTATCTTAACTTAGGAGCAAACAATTTGACTGGATTGATTCCAGAGCAATTAGACGGGTGCAGAAAGTTGTTGAGCTTGAATTTGAGCAGAAATAGATTTCGTGAGAGCATTCCTCTTGAGATGGGAAGCATACAATCTCTAGAAATTCTTGATCTGAGTCATAATTTGCTAATGAATAGAATACCAGCACAGCTTGGAGGGTTGCAAAAGCTAGAAGCACTGAATCTCTCCCACAATGAGCTCTTGGGTTCAATCCCATCCTCTTTTGATAACATGTTGAGCTTGACAGTTGTTGACATATCTTACAATCAATTGGAGGGTCCTCTTCCCAACAATAAAGCATTCCAAGAGGCTCCAGTTGGAGCCTTGGGGAATAACAAAGGGTTGTGTGGTAATGCCACCGGTTTGAATGCTTGCCCATCTATAACAAGGGGTGGGAAAAAGAGTAACAAATCTACTATTTTCATCATAGTCCTTGTTTTAGGTATTGTAGTTTTCGTATTTGTAGTAGTTGGAGTTCTTTATATGATATGCCATACCCGAGAGCCGCAAAATGAAAACCAGTTTGAAGTTTGGAGCTTGGATGGATTACTTGTATATGAAGACATCGTTGAAGCTACAGAGTCATTCAACTCCAAACATTGTGTAGGAGTAGGAGGGACTGCAAGTGTTTATAAAGCTCAACTGCAAACAGGTCGGATTGTTGCAGTAAAGAAACTTCACACGCTGCAGGATAGCGGTGGAGAAGCAATTCTGAAGGCTTTTGAGAGTGAGATTCGTACTCTTGCAGAAATCCGTCACCGCAACATATTGAAGCTTTATGGTTTCTGTGCACATCCGCGGCACCCTCTTTTGCTTTACGAGTTCATAGAAGGAGGAAGCTTGGAAAACATATTGACTGATGAAAACTATGCAAGTAATTTTGGATGGATGGAGAGGGTGAATGTTGTCAAAGATGTTGCAAATGCATTATCTTATATGCACCATGATTGCTCGCGTCCAATAGTTCATCGAGACATATCAAGCAAGAACATCCTACTGGATTTAGAGTATGGAGCTTATGTGTCTGATTTTGGTACAGCTAGGCTTTTGAAGCCTAATGCTTCTAATTGGACAACATTTGCAGGCACATTTGGATATAGTGCTCCAGGTACTTATTCCTGCTTATTTTATGTCTAATTATCATAACACAACAATACACTACAGCTAGACGTTTCATTGCATAAATGTAATTTTCAAATTCAATGAATGGAATCTTTGTTTTTACAGAGTTGGCATACACAGTGGAACCAAATGAGAAATGTGATGTTTATAGCTTTGGAGTGGTAGCATTGGAAGTGATCGTGGGAAAGCATCCTGGAGATCTCATCTCCTACTTTTTGTCACTTTCATCAACATCAACAGCACAAGGTTTACAACTGAAGGATGTCTTGGACCAACGCCTCTTGCCTCCTAACAATCAAGCTGCGGAGAAAGTGATCGCGGTTGCAAATCTTGCATTTGCATGCTTGCGAACGAGTCCACAATCTCGACCAACCATGCATCAAGTTTCCCAGGAGTTGTTGTTTTGAATGACACAATTTTGTTAGACGGTGCTTAATAATTAGAAACTTGTCCTTGCTTCTTGTAATGTGAATCCGTGTCAACTCTTCAATGCTGTAAAGTTTTCTCCGCAATATATACAATTTTGACTGATGTTCGGGTGGCAAGAAAAGTTGGTTGTGAACTTCAAAACAACTTTGGAGTAATTTTAATAGGCATTCCATATGAAGGAAATGGAAGAGGATCCATGGATATAGGCTCATCAGGATATAGCAAAAACCAGTCATAACGAGTCACGATGAAATGCATGAAAATGAGGATGTTCAGCTTAGCAAGTTGGTACCCTGCACAAACTCTTGGCCCTCCTCCGAATGCCAGAAAGGCATATGGTGGAACATGCTCCTCAAACCGGCTTGGATTGAAACTCGAAGGATCTTCAAAATATTCTGAATTGTAATGTGTTCCATATGTTGTCCACAACACCTTCACAAAATTAACCACCAAAACTGTGAGTAAAGCATCTAACTAAAATAGTAATGTCTATAGCAGAAAACATATGTACCTTCCATCCTTGTGGAATAGTGAATCCTTCATATTCAATATCAACAATGGCTTTCCTGAAAGAGCCGAAGATAGGAGGGAAGAGACGCATGCTTTCACGAGCAACCTGCCAGGTGTACTTCATGTTCTTCGTATCATCCAATGTCAGATTTTGATCACCAGGTTTTTTGCTTCTCATTATCTCAGCATGTTCTGACATAAATGAATGCAACTCGATGATATTAATTACTGTTCTTAATAAGTGAAACTGATGACCTTGGACTGAATTGAAGAGCATACAATATACCTTTAAGTAGGAAACTGTGGCAATATGGATGCTGAGCCAACATTTTGAATGTCATGGCAATGGCAAAAGAAGTAGTATCATGAGCTGCGAACACCAGCAAGACCACATTATCAACAACCTCCTCTTCGGTAATTTCTCCTCAAATCATCCCAGCCACTAATCTAGACACCAACATCCCTCCTTGCTCTTCTTCTTCTTTCTTGCTTTCTTCCATGTGCTTCTTCTTCTCTCTTACTACTTTAACCAGTATTTTCTCAATCTCCTTCCTCGCTTTCTTTGCTCGCCAAAACCTGGACCCCGGAAAATTAATTGGTGCTGCAAAAACCCCTTCCAAAACCCTCTCAAATGTTCCCAACATATCTGCCTTCACATTGATCCCCAACAAGCACTCAAACACTATCGAAAAAGTCAAGACTTTCGTTGCATGATACAGGCTGATCTCATCCTGGCCTTTCCATTTTGTGTCCAAGTGCAACTTCATTAAGTTACATATTTTAGGCACTAACGTCTCAAGCCCTGCCTGGCCAAGGCTTGAGCCTATAAGCCCGCGAAGGCAGCGGTGCCTCTCCCCTTGCTTTTCCATGATGGAGTCCTTCCCCATAAGCTGAACCGATGCTGAAGGCCACGAACTTATCACCAGCTTGAACTCATTGGACAACAGGAATCTGTTAGCATTGGCTCCATTCACAATCACAGTTGGTGATCCCATTAAATGTGTTGTGAAGATTTTGCCATGTTTTGCAATCCGGGGCTGAACAAAGTCATCAAACAAACTGTTTTTCTGTTGAGCTCTGTAGAACTCCATTGTTTGGCCTATCCAGGGAAGCCCCATTTCCCCAGGAGGTAGTTTTCTCTTGCTTGTGCCAAAGTGTTTCTTGTGCTTCAAGTAAATCACGATGAGGACTAATGTTGCAGCTAATATACAGAACAAACAGAGTGGAGTGTACCTCATTTCAGTAGCCGTTGATGCTGTTTGCTATTATTGTCACAGATATTGACAGAAAAGAATTTAGAACTTGTAGTTTTGATTGATGAGGTATCAGGTGAGCAATTGTTGTTGCTTTTATAGAAGGCAAAACCTTCATAGTCTAACCCTGATGACATTTCAAAAAGTCAACCATTTAATAATGAATTCCTGACCGTCCCAGAATCTCTATTATTTACAAATCAACCGCCAAGACGTCCTATATACTTTGATTCAACGTGAAGTTCCATATTCTTATCAAAACATTGGCCGCAGAAACCCTGCACGTGCTCTGGTGCTGAGGATCATAACCAAAGAATGACCCAGAGGAGATTGATTGCATGATTAGTACAGAATCTCATGCCCTGCCGACCAATCAATCTTGTTGAATTTATAATCACTAAAAGTATCCCAGAAAATCTGGTAAGGCTGCTGATAATCTCATAGAGGAGATTAGCACATGATGGAAATTTCCATAATCTTAGCATGATTGCTGATTTCAACAGCATTGATATTTGATAAGATAGGACCTTGGAACTACGGCGTATGCATGGTTGTATTCTACTATTACTACATGATGAAAGCAATAAGGATTCATTGGTAAGAATATGAGTTTCTACCACAGCCATGTTAGGAAGAAAAATTTGTGGATCTATGTGAAACATTCATCATTCACGAAGATAAGGTTCATATATGATAGGATGATGTGTTAGATGTTTGCCAAGATAGTCAATTAGTCCCTTTATGTATCTCTTTTAATCAATGGCTCTCCTCAAGGTTTCTTTACGTGTTCTCGTGGTGTTAGACAAGGAGATCCTCTTTCTCCACTTTTATTCTGTCTTGCAGAGGAGGCTCTCAGCCGGGGCCTTCACTTACTTCTCCAAACCCGTCAATTGAAGCCAATATCTTTTCCCAGGAATTGCACTGCACCGTCTCATGTGTTATATGCAGATGACCTCATGGTGTTTTGTCGTGGGGACAAAAATTCTCTTAAACGGCTGCGTGGGTTTTTTGACCGTTATAGTGCAGCTTCAGGGCAATTCATTAATGCGGAGAAAAGTACTTTCTATCTTGGAGCTAGGTCTGGTCACAGGACAGGTACAGTTCAACGTATATTGGGTTTTCATGCAGGGCGCCTACCTCTTATTTATCTGGGAGTTCCTATTTTTTGTGGAAAACCCCGCAGCTGCCATCTCCAAGTTATTGCCGATAGAGCTAAGTCAAAGTTAATGGGTTGGCAGGGGAGGCTTCTTTCCATGGCTGGGCGTACTCAACTTGTGCAATCTGTTTTTCAAAGTATGCTTCTTCATAGTTTTTCAGTGTATCAATGGCCTGCATACCTTGTGAAGAAGTTATCTACATGGGCGCGTAATTTTATATGGTCTGGAAATATTGAAACTCGGAAAATTGTCACTGTTACTTGGACTCAAGTTTGTGCTCCGAAAAAAGAGGGCGGGGTTGGTATTCGTGACCTGGCAACTCTTAATTCTGCGGCTGTTTTAAGGTTTGCATGGAACTCCTTCACTTCTTTGAACCAATGGGGTGATTATATGCGTACTCGTTACCCTATATTATCTAGTTCCAAAGTGAGGTACCGCAAATCCTCAATCTGGCCAGGTTTCCGCTCTATTGCTCTTCATATCACCCACAATTGTCGTTGGATTATTGGAGATGGTCGTTCGGTGTCCTTTTGGAAAGATAAATGGCTTCAAGATCCAATTTTGGATATGTTGGGTTTTTTCGACTGGTCAGGATTCAGTGATCTACGTGTGGCTGATTTCATCTCAGATCATTCTTGGCAGTTTCCCTCTTTCTTCCTAGATACCTTTCCAGACTTGTACAGGAAAATTTCTGATATTTGTCTCCCTTTAGACACAGAACCTGATATGCTCATTTGGGAGACTACAGCCTCCGGAGAGTTATCCTTCACTGATTCCTATAACTTGCTTAGACGACACTTTATTGTGAGAGACTGGGCTTCTACTATTTGGCATTCCTTCATTCCTCCACGATTTTCTTTCTTGGCTTGGAGGATTCTTTTAGATCGCTTGCCCACTGATGATCGGCTGAAAAGAGGTGGGATTCCGATTGTGTCCATCTGCCAATTATGCAACAGTTCGGCAGAGTCAGCTTTGCACCTATTTTTACACTGTCCCTTCTCTCAACATCTCTGGGGATGGCTGGCAACTCAGTTTGGAACCTCATTTCCTGCTTATGACTCACTGTTGGATTTCTGGGTTGGCTTTTGTCAGAAGGGTTTTTCCCCTCAGCTTTATAATTTGTGGTTGGCAGCGGGATTGCTTACTTTCATGGAAATTTGGAAGGCACGAAATAGACGCAGGTTTGATAATCGCTCTCCTATTTTTTCTACACTGTGTTGTTCAATTATGGCATGGATTCGGCAATTTGGTTCTCTGGTTCCTGGTTACTATAAAGGCGTCTTGGATTCCCGTCTTCTTTCTTCCCTTGGGGTGTGCCCCAAGCCCCGTAAAGCGCCCAAGATTCAACGTGTCCTATGGCATCCCCCCCTCCCTCCTTGGGTTAAAGTTAACACTGACGGTCTGGCGAAAGGTAATCCTGGTCCTGCAGCTTGTGGAGGAGTTTTTCGCGATGCTTCTGGGGTTTACTTAGGGAGTTTTTGCCAACCTCTGGGTTGCAACTCTTCCTTTTATGCTGAACTTTATGCTGTTATTGTGTCTATTGAAGTTGCTTTCACTAGAGGTTGGACTACCCTGTGGTTGGAAAGTGATTCTATTAGTGTATTAGCATCTCTCTCCTCCAATTCTTTCTCTCCTCCATGGGACTTGAGAGTTAGATGGCAAAACTGCCTGAAGAACATTCAGCAAATGCAATTTCGTAGAACTCATATTTTTAGGGAAGGGAATGCAGCAGCAGATAAGATGGCAAACTTAGGTGTTTCAAAACACTCATTTACCTGGTATCCTAGCCCTCCTGCAGAGCTTCACAGGTACTTGCAGGCGGATTTTTTGGGACTCCCAAATTATCGCTTCACAGGTTGCTGAGATGATTATGTTCGTCTGTCTTTCTTGCCTACACCTTCTCAGAGGCTTCTCAGAGGCGCAAGCGAATTTCTGGCATATTTCGCGTGTCCAGTCTTCATTTTTGTGGCTGATTTTTTCATCTTTTAGATTTGTTCATGAGGGGGGAGTTTCCCTCTCTTCTCTTTCACTGTTATTTTTATTTCTCTCTTGGACGATGTATTTCTCTTTTTTATTATTAATAAATTGAGTTGGGGGACGGGCGGTGGGTTCCCAGAGTGGGGCAGACCCTTCACCTTCGGGTTTGAGGGTGGGACAAGTGCCCTGCATTGTCTGTCTCCGAGGAACTAATATCGCCTAATCCCTTTCTCCTTAAAAAAAAAAAAAAAAAAAAAAAAAAAAAAAAAAAAAAAAAAAAAAGGTGATTACAAGTGACAGATTCAAGGCATGTTTGACATTCCATTGTTATCAAAATATTTATATGATTTACTATTTACTTTGAGGTCATGGAGAGTAATTTGTTTGTTAAAATGCCTGAAAGAGTTTAGATAGGAACAAGAGATGTTGAAAGAGTAAGGAGCGCGCAAAAACACTCAAACAAAGTGTTTGATAGATAACTTTCTAAAACTAAGGTAAAAAATAATTATGCAAGTAAAATCAGTGTGGACCGAATGCCATAAGTGACCACATTATCTTTCCAGCAAACAAATTTAACAAATGCAACCGCCAAAAATAAACTAAGAGAAGCAAGCACCCATATATATATGCATGGTGTGATGGTATCGAATATCATTTCCCCAATTTCAATATATCCTAGTTTATGCAAAATGCAGATCGAGGCATACATTTGTAATTTGTTTTCTGGAAAAGTGACACGGGCGGAAGTAACCCTAGGTTTACAAGCAATAAACCTAAAACAAAGATTCTGGAATCCACCAGAGATAAAAGAGAAAACTCTCAATTTTGATTGATAATATGATAAAAGATAGTTCTGCAGCCGTTTAAGGTTGCTTATATATGGGAAAAGAAACCCTAGGGCGACTAACAATGAAACCCTAAAGCCCACGGATTAAAACAAAACAAATCCAAAATAAACTAGAAAACCTAAAATAAAAATAATGTAAAACTAGTCTAAAAATATTAAATCACGAATCGGATTATTAAGATGATACATTTTGGCCTAAATCTGATAGGGCTCACTAAAGTGAGTCTTGAAGATCTCGTCGTTCCCATTCCGGAAAGGTATCATGCGTTTCAAACGGACATTCTGGCCAAAAGTTAGTCAAATCTGATTCAAAATCAAAACCTGACTTTTCGCACGAGAAACCCGAAAAGTCCAAAACCAAATCTTCTTGAATATTCCAGCGGCTAGTAACCTGATTACGCGTGAGTTACCTATTTTCCAATCACTCTTCTTGATTCTACACCGCTTCTTTACTTTTATGGTTTTTCGGCTAAACTGGGTCCATTCTCGTCCTACATCATTCTCCTCCACTATGAAAGAACTCGCCCTCGAGTTCCTCTTGAATAAAGGACAAGAATAGGTAGACAAAAGACCTGAGAAAAAATTAGACAATTGGACATGTGGATTATTGGCTGGATCTTCTGCATATTCTGATGACACAATCATGAACCCAACACCATAGATGAGTCTGTTATAGGAAACCTTAGTAGATTCTTCACAGCTCTCAAGGTTGTACTCTTAAATAACATCTGGCTCTGAATGATTTATTTTAGGCTCCAAGACTTCATCAGTACAAATAACCATGTCTTCATGAGCAATTTCATCTTTAACCTCTTCTTGGTCTTCATCCATGAATTCTTGTGGAGGTTCTTCCATTAGAAATTCTTCTGGCTTTTCTTCAATTAAACTGTTAATCTCAACCGGCAAAGAAAATTTGGACTCTAATTTCTTCTCGAAAACCTTAGGAGGATAATTCTTGATGTTCTTCCTTCCAGGCTTGATTTTAATTTTGTGTGACTCCCACCTAAATAAATATGTGTCATCTTTGCAATAACCACCTTTGACACTTTCATGCCATGGCCTTCCAAAAAGCACATTAGTGTCATCCATGTCAATCACATGACAAGTAATCTCTTCTTTATAAAATTTTCCCATAGAGACAGGAACTTTACAAATCTTTGTTACTTGTGCATATTCATCCTCTCCAAATGGAATCCAGTATGGATCACTTAGCTTCACTGTCGGCAATTGAAAATAATCCACAATTTTGTTTGCTACAAAATTCTCTCGTAGACCACTGTCAATTATTACAGAGCATACCTTGTTTTTGATGACACATGTAGTTCGGAAGTCGTCGTAATCCGGCGTTGTGAATATCCAATGTTCCATGTTTCTTCTTTCTTCTTCTTTTTTTTTTTTTTTTTTTTGATTGATGAGGTTTTCCTAGGGCAAATCCCTTGGTATGTTCCTCTTCAACAAAACTTTTTTTGATAGATACTCTACGACCAGCGTCGTTGAGGTTGGTGGTAGTGAACTTCTCCCTTGGATCGTCGTCTGCTAAGAAGCGGGCGAAACCCGCTCTGATACCAACTGACGCGGGCGGAAGTAACCCTAGGTTTACAAGCAATAAACCTAAAACAAAGATTCTGGAATCCACCAGAGATAAAAGAGAAAACTCTCAATTTTGATTGATAATATGATAAAAGATAGTTCTGCAGCCGTTTAAGGTTGCTTATATATGGGAAAAGAAACCCTAGGGCGACTAACAATGAAACCCTAAAGCCCACGGATTAAAACAAAACAAATCCAAAATAAACTAGAAAACCTAAAATAAAAATAATGTAAAACTAGTCTAAAAATATTAAATCACGAATCGGATTATTAAGATGATACATTTTGGCCTAAATCTGATAGGGCTCACTAAAGTGAGTCTTGAAGATCTCGTCGTTCCCATTCCGGAAAGGTATCATGCGTTTCAAACGGACATTCTGGCCAAAAGTTAGTCAAATCTGATTCAAAATCAAAACCTGACTTTTCGCACGAGAAACCCGAAAAGTCCAAAACCAAATCTTCTTGAATATTCCAGCGGCTAGTAACCTGATTACGCGTGAGTTACCTATTTTCCAATCACTCTTCTTGATTCTACACCGCTTCTTTACTTTTATGGTTTTTCGGCTAAACTGGGTCCATTCTCGTCCTACATCAAAAAGAGATGAAAGCCAAGCATTCTGTTCGAGGGGTATCATCAGTAGTAGCAGTAAATGTTGCAGGTTATTATTAACTACGATTATTTAAGGGGGTTTCAGCCTTTTGGACTTTTGCACACAAAATTATCTGCAAAATTACACATCTCAATGACAAAAAAGATGGAATTATAGGGACATGTATTGTAGCATTTATATGATCTGCAGCTAGCCAGACTCTCTGTTGCAGAATTCTAGCACTAGTCATACTACAGAACTACAAAGAGCTTCAGTTGAGTATGAATTTTTTTTTCTCTTATTATTTTTCTATCGGGAGATATGAGTTGTTAGATTACTTTTAAATGTATTACATACAAAAACTAGTGACTAATCTAATGACTCACGTCTGTGCAGTTTTAATGCTACGGAGTACTATATATACAATTTTGGCAACTTCCCTGAAAGATCAAATTTGATCGATTAATGCTTTCAACTGCCACCAAAATTTGATTTCAATGGAAATGAAAGCTCTCACATGGATGGCAATGCTAGCTAATAGAGGCCTACTAAGCTACTGCATATGATAGGCTTCACCATCCATCACTACAAAATTGCAACTCTTTAGGCCTAATTCCTTAACTGTGACAACTCAGAATGGCACTGTGGAAATGTCAATAGCCAAGCTGTCTCTTGCAGAGAGCCATAAACTTGGGTTGGAATTAGATATAGTCAAAGACAGGTTTGAATTGAAGGGACACCAATCACTCCATTACAACTTTTCTAAAACAATAGCCATCTTTGCTGTCTTTCTTTACTTCTTCCCAACATTTTTTGTGCAGTCTCCACCTACTTCTCTGTCAAACTCATTCAAGTTTGAGACAGAAACCCAATTCATGTATTAGAAACTGTTTGGCCCATCTCTCTCTCTCTCTTTCTATCAGGGGTTGGGGTCTAGTTAATTTATTTGTACGTGACAGCTTTATATATATGCTCATAAATTCATATCAATTGTAAACATCGGTACTAATAGTCATTGGCTTAACATACTTTCCTTGCCTTGGGGTATACCCTATGGTTTTCAGGGAATGGGTGAACTGAAAGGCAGAAGGGGTGTATTTGATATGGTTTCCATGCGACATAGATTCATATAGACACCAAATTGGTGAATTCCCATGATGAAAGTTGCAAAGTGTGAGACCATGTACTACAGTGTGTTTTGATTTTCCTATCTAAACAAGAACATCAAGAATCTTGGGGCTGAGAGAAGATGAGAACCATATTTTGATGATATGGGTCCATTAAAAATTACTCAACTTTAAGAGTTAGGCTCCACTAAGATCTGAGGTCAACATCTGCTGGCATCCATATCTTGGAAAAGGATCGAAACAATTTCATGTACCACATCATGCATTGATACATCCAACATTTTAGGTTACAGTAACTAATATATAATCAAGTACTGTAACAAAGTCATATCATAAGACCAGCTAACCCAAGTTTAAAGTGTATACCAAAAGACAAGGACATCGGAAATTGTTATGGGATAACCTGAAATGGGGTTGAGGGTAAGATTGAATTGGTTAAGTACGTAATCCCTTCCCAGCTTCAGTTAGTGAAATTAAAGTTTAATATTATGTGATTTAGCTTAGCATCCTAGAGAAAATACAATTTATATTATTGCTGACACTGACCCTGCTAAGAGAATCATACATTGCCACATTGGTTACAGAACTGGGGAGAAGAAGGTTGTCTTTGGATGCTGCATATTATTATATCATGCTTTCTGAAAAATTTAAATGGCATTTCTTTTGAAGAACTGCTTCATCAAGAAAGAGGAAAACAATTACTACTATATTTCATATGATGAAATTAAATTAGTCCCTAATTCCACTAATACAATTTATCCAGATCGATCCAACCAAAAACCAGCAAATATATATTATATGCCAAGAGCCCCATGATTATCCCCATGCATGCCACATGAAACAATCAACTTCTTAAGGAATTCAAAACATATATGATATGGCATATTTGTGTGTGTGTGTGTGTGTGTGTGAGAGAGAGAGAGAGAGAGAGAGAGTTCTGACTTGTGTTTATGTATGTGTTTCTAGCTAAGCGACTCCAAAACTTGACCAGAGAGAGCACAGGGAGTAAATAGGAAAAATAAATGCACCTGCAACACATCAACTACCTACATTACTCATTCACCTGCTAATATCTACTCCTCTCTCTATCTACCCTGTATATATTCACCCTTCTTCCTCCTGCCAAACTCACACTTCATCCTTCAGTTCTGTTCCCAACCTTTATTGAAGCAGAACAAAAATGGGTGCTGTGATGATGAACAAAGCATCTTCTTCTTTGTTCATATGGGCTTTGGTTGCTGGTATGCTCTCCCACAACCTGGTCATCCCTGTCATGTCCACCACCCTTGAGGACCAGAAGAACTACTACACTCCGGACCCCGGCGCTGGAACTCCCCCTTCAGGCCACGGTGGAAGCCCTCCCGGAGGTCTCTCCTCACACATACACATTGTATCTGTTCCTTTGTTTTTTTTTTTTTAGTTCATGCTATATCTTCTCACTTTCTTCATGCTCATCTCCAAAAACTTTTGCTTCATGAAATGCAGGTTCATATACAAGTCCTCCTTCCCATACACCATCTCATCATAACCCTCCCTCTCATGGAAGCTACAACCCTCCCTCTCATGGAAGCTACAATCCTCCATCTCATGGAAGCTACAACCCTACACCATCACCACCTTCCAACTGTGGTACCCCACCATCAAGACCATCTACTCCTTCAACCCCATCAACTCCAACCTACGGAACTCCACCCTCAAGCGGTAGCCCCCCTATCATTGTTACTCCTCCAACACCAGTCACCGTAAGCCCCCCAATCCCATTCATCGGAACTCCACCAATCGACCCCGGTACTCCAGGTGTTCCTACACCTCCCTATCTTCCTGATCCCAACTCCCCTCCCTTCACATGCACGTAAGTACTCATCAACTACATCACTCCCGCACAAGAATTATAACATCTCTAAGTTTCAGAAATTAACAGCTATGTTTTTGTTGCAGCTACTGGAGGAACCACCCCACAGTGATATGGGGTCTTGTGGGCTGGTTTGGAACTTTGGGCCATGCTTTTGGTCTGACTAGCCTTCCAGGGTTCGGATCAAGCACCGTGAATTTGCAGCAAGCACTTTCCAACACTCGCGCCGATGGTCTTGGGGATCTCTACAGAGAAGGAACTGCTTCCTTGCTCAACTCTATGGTGGACAACAGGTTCCATTTTACAACCAAGCAAGTCAGGGATGGTTTCGTCAGAGCACTGGGTTCGAACAAGGCAGCAACAAATCAAGCTCGTCTCTTCAGGCTGGCCAACGAGGGAAAACTCAAGCCCAGAGCCTGATTCACCATCACATTTGCTTTCAGTTCATAGTTTATGAGTGCCACGTACTACCTTATATCTCAAGACTACTTCAGAGTGTGGTTCATCCTAGAATTTGTTATGTCCTTAGTGTCTAATTCTATTTGCTGTCTTTAACAGCATGTTAAGATGGATACTCAGTTTACATTTTAATGAATATGCCAAGTTTATGTTTGTCTTGGTTAATTTTGAATTAAAATTGAGGTTCATTTTGGTTCCATATCTCATGCATGCATATGCCAAGCATAATAGTAGCAATAATACTAGACACCAATATGACTAGCAACTTTAAGACATCAATTAATGTCAAGATGACATTTATCATTTTTATAGATAGTGCATGCATAAGTAGCCAAAACAAATGAGAGACACTGTAAACAAATAAAAAAAAGTTAATGACATAGATCATGACTAATAAATGAAATCACATGCTTTAAGCTATCCTGATTCAAATGAGTATGCTCAAAGAATTAAATGTTCTCACTAGTACTAAAGGTATAAATAATAGTAAATGCATACCTACCAAGGATAAGAAAAGAAAGAAAATAGATCAAGAGAGGGACATGGTGTTATTAATATTACTCTCCAAATGCTCATATATCCATTAGTTCTTTCCACCCAAAAAAAATTAATACACACCTATATTTTTATAAGAATCGTACCTTTTTAGAGCAAGTTCAACTGTGCACTTCTTGCGAGTTGACCGGACTTAATGCAAGGGTCGGGTCGAGCTTTGGTCATGGCCCAGTTTAGGGTCGTGACCCAGACGAGTCAGTCTCCAGCGTGGAATAAAATTCAGATGCGATTTGCATAGCGTGTATAACACAATTTGCATATATAGCGTGTATAGCGCGAGTTCTTGTCTTGTGTAGCTGGGTTTATGTCTAGCACCACTTGTTTCGCTTGAAAGCTTTTCATATTGATCTAGAAGAATATTCATGACCTAGGGCTCTGCTAGGGTTTATCGTCGGCCTCCTCCTTCGAAAAATTCCCAAACTTTCAAACTTCAATGGTCATGGCCATTGGTAGCCTTGTGGCTAATTGTCTTCTTCTTTTTGCTGCGTTCGATTTGGCACTTGGAGTACCACCTTGGACAAGGAGCCCTGTGGTTTTTGTCAACGACGGTCGTTGTGTTTTCATGGCTGATCTGAGGCTGACATCCGATGGTTTGAAGCAGTGGTGGTCTGCGGCAGATCGGCGCGTCTGGATATTGGACCGAGGTCGTGGGGTGGGCGACCGTGGCTAGAGTATCACAGTCGGATTTGATGGTGGTCTCTATCTCAAAGGCGGGGCCTTCCTGCATCATGGCTGGTTCACAGCGGCAAGTTATGCTGTTCCCGATCTGGGTCTCGCATCTAAGCTCTGGGTTGGTGGGAGCGCTACAGCGGTGGGAAACTTGGTTTACATCTTCCTGCTTGCAGCGGCGATCCTTTCTAGCGGGGTTGTGCTGGGTTCCCTGGACACGGAGGGTCTGATCTGGTGGCGAGTACTGGCGTTGTGGTTTGGAGGTCGAAGGTGATAGAATAGTGGCACTGACGGCGAGTACCGATGGTGACGCATCTGGCGGTCTTTGGTTGGAAAATCACTGGTGGGCTCACTGGGCTAGGGCTTTAAGTTATCCTAGTATTTGGGTCTGCGTTTGGAATGGCTGGGCCTCTTACTGGTCTATGGGCTTCAGCTTCGAGCTCACTGGGCTAGGGGTTCAAGTGGGCTGGATTACTCTTTTGCTATGGGATTGGATGGATTGGGTCTTTATGACCCATAATACTATTTAATTTTTGTTTAGGTCGCAAAAACCAAAGCTTTAGTTGAAACCTTTTTATGTCTGCTTCGAGGTTTCTTGGTTTTTGTGAGAATAATGGTGCGTGGACTTCCTAAAAGGTGGGTGTACTAGGGATTTCTTGGGATGTTATTCTTCTAGAATAGGGTTTTCATGAGGTTTTAAGGAACGATTCTTTCTGTCGACCCCATAAGGGTGTTTCGTTTTTGTACTGCTTGCTGAATTTAATGAAAGGGCTGACCTATTACTCTCAAAAAAATATTGATCCAGAAGAAAACTCATCTGCACGGCTGATGGTTTGTTTGTTTTTCCTTTTTTTTTTTTGGGAAAATGGTTTGTTATTTATAAAGAGTAGTGCTACATACACCAAAAAGTTATACAAAAAACCAATACCAAATTATGGGGCATCTACCACGTCATCACCTTCAATTGAACAATTTTCAGCATTATCTAATTATTTTTATTTTCAAATTAGCCTAAAAATAATAATAAAATTCATCATAATAATAAAATAACTTCCTTATCTGAATAAAAGAAGTGATGAGATTAACCTAACCTAATTAGAAGAATGATCTTCAAGGTTTTTCCAAAACCAAGCATATTCTAAATTGCAGATCGACTACTTTTATCATCAACACTAATCATCTTGTTACTGAGCTTGTGGCTTGTTGCTTGCCTCAAAGTCCTCACAGATGCAAAGTCATGTAGCTTCTCCTTCTCTATTTCTCTTAATCGTTGTTCAAATAATAGATAATTAGGCCCTTACGGCAGTCTTAAATATGTACTGATCGATTTCCTTGGACAGCAGCTTTCATATCAATCTATTTCCTCTCCGTGTAAGTATATTAATTACACACTTATATACGAGTACTAAGTTCAATCTTTAGTTTCAAAGTTCAATGGTTTTTGTGAATCATATGTGTTATAAACTAGTGGCTCGTTAGTTCCTTCTTCTTCTTTTTTTTTTTTTTTTTTGATTGACTAAAGAACTGGGAATCTTTCCATATCAATACCAATTAACTTATTCCAGCTATCAAATTCATGAAATTAAGAGTACAAGGCTTCTGCCAATACGTGGTCCAACTATACCGACATGGAAAAGGTGAAACTCAAAGCCAAACCTTATAGCTACAAAAAGAAACCATATTCAAGAAAGTTTACAGAAGATTAAAAAAAGTTGAATCTCATAGGGATTCAAAAATATTTTAGGATACTTTGGGCATAGTTTCACTCGACAGAGACGTAGAGGTGCAACCTCTCCCAAGATGCTAAATGGACACAATTTGCAATCATAAAAGCAAGACAACAAGACAAAATTAAAATAAAAGCAAGGCACAAGATACAGAGGGAAAACCAATTCGTAAACTATCCTATGAAAGTTTACGAACTATCCAATAAGATATTAGCCTAAAAAATGCGATACAATAAGAGAATTGGTTCCCAAATGACACCCTAATTTAATAGAATAAATGGTAATAATCATGAACGATACGAGTTAGCCTAAATTTTTTTTATTTATGCTGACGACTAGGGGAGGCATTTTCTCTGATGGTCTGTCTGAGACAGTCTTGATATGCAGCGGCATACACATATCCCCATCTCATTCTTGGACTTTGCCTTTTGGCAAGCCAATTCTCAGCTTGCATGGGCTATCCGATGATAACATAGGCATGAGCAAAAAATTTCTGACCTATAAGAAGTGAAGAGTACAATTCATTTCAAGTCTGCACAACTTGCAAGTAGAAAACAGATAAGAATTTTACCTCTACAATTACTACTCCGGTATGGTATCAAGTTGCACATCCGTTGGGACCTTCTGTAAACTTCTCTGGGGACAATGGCCTTGCCAAGATAAACCTGTTTCATCTCCGCCCTCCATATCTGCAATGCCATCAGTAAATTTTAAGTTATTTTTTTCTAGTGTTGTGAACTTTTCACGTGCCATTAGACTATATATGCATCTTTGAATAACAGATAATGAGGTTTTAAATTAAAAGGTTTGAGAGAAACATAGAGAAGAGACAGTATCACACCGTTTCCCGGAATTCTACCCGAATATAAGGAACATCTGGTCCTCTCTTTGTAAGCATGTTAAGATTGTTCTGGGCTTATGTCTTCTAGTAGCCATTCCGACCCGTTAAGAGATATATCTGCTTATCCCAGTGAAGCTTGGTAGTGTTGAGAGAGTCACTTCTGTCAGACTTTGGAAGTTGAACATCTCCTCATCATCTTCAAAATCAAAAATCCCTTCCAAGGAGGAGCAGCATTCTATTTTCAAACTTCGTAGTTCCTTGAGAGACCCCGTTGGCAGCTCACCATGAAAAATTTATCGCAGTCTACTTGCAAAACTGATCTCTTATTGGAGGCTTGTTGTTGACGGTGTAGGAGATCTCCATCATTATGTGTACGTCGGTAATCGAGAATGGGTGATCTACAATTCTACATCGTCTTCTTTTTTATTTTAGATTAGAAAGAATTTAATAGGAAGACATGCTGGAAATGATTAGAATTAAGATGATGATGTGATACATGCCACATCATTTGGTATAGGCTTTTTGTATAATATTTTGGGATCTAAAGCATTTTCCATTTATAAAAGGAGAATTGTATGATTTCTAATTTTCTACATATCTGGGATGAGTGGTTTCGTAATTAATTTGCAAGAGAACCATAGTTGTGAAGGATGAGAATTCTAATTTAATTGGGATAGAATTCACAAAATTGTTAATATCTGTTAGTCGGTAAGTCTTTCAAAATGTTCATCATTATTACTTATTTACATCATATATTTCTTTTTTTTTTCCTTTTTTTCTTTTTGACAAAAAGATAAAATTTATTCAATCAACCGGAAAACATACAATGGGGGGGGGGGGGGGACATGAACCAAAACCCCAATAAATTGTAGTTACAGATACCATTAGGCCAATCGGCCCAAACTCTAACCACAGTACGCTCCTTTCCAAGGCTACATTGATCATATAACCCCGAAAGTTCCAATAATACCTCGTAATCAACCGCCAAGAAGACTGTGTCCTCTTCAACACCGTGTCCAAAATTACCAGACCACATGTAAAAGATCGCTCGTCAGCGACTCGACACCAAAAGTAAACCAGAATCAAACCAAATAGTCCTCGTCCTCAGGGATAACACCATTCACATGGCATGGCATGTAGACCCAATCCTAACTCAAAAGAGTGGGAACCCAACCCTATCTCAAAAGAGTAGGGACTTATTGACACTAACCTAACCAAAAAAGAAACCCTACTAAAAACCAACAGACCACTGTCACAAACCTTGTCCTGTCGCCGAAGAAACGATCCCGACCTTTTGGAAATCCCCGTTGCCGGAATAGTGAGGTCGGTGACTACCTTCTCCCTCCCAAATCTAAACCTCGATGGGCCCTGAATAGCAAAACCACCGCATGGAGCCTCCCCTAACCCGAACTCGCCTCTACAGATCCATCCTTGCTGGAGGGAGACCCGCCCCCACCCATGAACATCTCTCCACCCCAAAACACCAAACCATCACCAGGCTCCCATGAAACCCACCGCAATCCCCCATAATCCACCACAGCCTAGATCTGGCACACAGAGACCACCCCATTGGGGTAAGTCACAAAACCAACTATCCGGCCACCGAGAGCCCCTCCACCATTGATCAAAACCTGGCGCAGCCCAACTAGAGAAAGCTAGCCATGACTGCCGACCTAGCCGTAACCAAGGTATGAAGCCAACCTAAAGAATCATCACCGCCACCCAGACGAAAGAGACACCAAATGCAACCACCCAAACTCCATACCACCAGGAAACAAACATAGCCAGTCTGGCAGCAACCACACCACACCAGCTAGGGATGGCAATGGGGCGGGTTGGGGATGGGGATCAGAATATCATCCCCATCCCCGGGGTCATTCTATACCCCCATCCCCGCCCCAATCCCCAATAAAAATATATTGGGGATTCCCCGTCCCCATCCTCACTAGAGACTAAGCCTCCAAACCTGCCCCAAATCCTCAATAAGAATTTAATAAATAAAATAATTTTTTGTCATATTGCCTTTTTTAAAATCAAAATCTACAACAAATAAATTTAAAATATGATTAAATTCATAAATTATAATTCAGTGAGTGCAAAAGTCAAAGCATCATTAAAATAAAAGTGTAGCTATTAAACTAAAGTAATAAATGTATATATTTGCGATTTATATTATAAACAATAAATTAAAAAATATATAAGTTAAATATCAAGGTTCGAAAAATCGCTAGGCGCTAGTCGGGCGGTGGCCAGGGGACTAGCGCCTAGGCGGTTTTAGTTTTTAAAATTTTTAATTTATTTTTTTAGCATATATATGATATATAAAGACTTATTATATTTTATAAATAAGAATAATAAGATTATATCTCATTAAATTTTATATTTTATAAAGACTTATTATAGTAAAGGTTTTCATAATAAGAATATATATACTATTATATCTCATTGGGAAAACATCACCAATGGTCACTGAGTTATGACATATTCGACACTTAACTCACTGTATTTTCAACAATATCACTTAACTCACTCAGTTTTACATCCGTCTTTCACTTAACTCACTGCCGTTAATTATGCAGTTAAAAACTATTAAAATTGAGGGGTATATTTGTCTAAACACTAAAAAAATGCATTTCTAATTTTTTTTTTTAAAGACAAATTTTTTTTTCAAATTATATTTAAGTTAAAAAAATCATTTTTCACTAGAAATCTCAGAAATTTAAAAAATTGAAAAAAGTCTAATAAATGTAAATTGCGGGTATATTTGTCTAAACACTAAAAAAATGCATTTCTAACTTCTTCTTTTTTTTAAAAAGACAATTTTTTTTCAAATTATATTTAAGTTCAAAAAATCATTTTTTATTAGAAATTTCAGAAAATTTAAAAAATTGAAAAAAAGTCTAATAAATGTAGCTTTTTTAAGTTAAAAATGATTTTTAAGTGTTTTGACAAATATATCCTTAATTTTAACGGCTTCTAATGGTAGAATTAACGGCAGTGAGTTAAGTGAAAGACGGATGTAAAACTGAGTGAGTTAAGTGATATTGTTGAAAATACAGTGAGTTAAGTGTCGAATAAGTCATAACTCAGTGACCATTGATGATATTTCCCCTATCTCATTTTATTCCCAACTTTCATGATAATAAACCACATGACTGATGGATCCCCTATTCAACACAAACCCAAAACACTACATGACTACCAGAGTACCAGCAAACTGATAATCAGAGAATGGAGGCCAGAACCCAACTTGGAAAGACCAATTCCTCGCCAGGGAGACTTTAAGATCTCGTTCCAGTTCCTCCCAACTTTAAGATCTCGTTCTAGTTCCTCGCCAAGGAGACTTCGGGGATCACGATCTAGATCTATGCAGTTGGTTGCATCCATCAACGAGCTCATCGGATTCACCTCAGCTGTAGATTCGTCTGCCTTCGGAGTGGTCAAAGAGCTCGGATCTCTTGTCTTCTCGTTTCCATCGACCATCGTGCACAAACATCAAGCTTCAACCTTCTCTTTCTCTTCCATTTTCACACTTTTGGTCAAGCTTGAAGGTGATTTCCAGATTTATGTTGGGAAATTGGATCCTTGAGTGACTGAAAGGGATCTTGAATGTGATTTCCAAATGTTCGGTGTTCTTCGCAACCCGCCCAGACAGCACCGCTCAACTGCCCAGGCGCCTAGCAACCCGCCCAGGCTGCCGCCTAACCCCAGCCCGCCTAATTCAGGCGATTAAGCATTCCTCAAGTCAGAGACCTGCTGCCCAACGGCCGAGTTTTAGAACATTGTTAAATATATGTATATATTATTGGGGCGGGTTTGGGGATGGAGATCACAATACCATCTCCGCGCCATCCTCAATCTTAGATAGCGGGGATTGGAGATCCTCATCCCCATTGTCCATTTGTCCTCGAATTCTCCCCCACATTAGGGGCGGGTATCCAATGGAGCTCCGCCGATACCTGCCCCGCTAGAGATTTTTGCCATCCCTAACACCAGCGCGGCCAAAGACCAGCTCTAGAATGAGGGTGCCGCCAAACGAGGACCACAAAAAACCAGAAACTCTAGTTTTTTCCAAAGCGCGTGGAGTGCGTACCAACCCTAACCCTATAGTTATAACCTACATCATATATTTCTCATTTACACTAAATAAATTAATAGAATATTCAATAAACAATAAGTAACTGACCTAGTGACTCAAACATAACGGGTGAAAACAGATGTCCAGCAGTAGTGAACAGTGTACTGACTCAATGACCCTGACCTATTGACCAAACGGGTGAACTTGCTCTTACTTACAATATTTTTATCTTTTAGTTTTGATTGTTATTAGCCCTATTGTTTGGAAAATCTCTTGCTTCACGATATGAAGATGGCCACAATGAACTCAATGTTGCACGCATATGCCTTCATTACAATCAACATGTAACAAAGTTGTATCTCAATATATCTTAAAAGTAATAAAATAGAAAGGCAACACAAATGATAAATAGTAAATATCACCTAAGCATTGTAAAAAAATAAAAATAAAAAAAAGAATGTACCTATTCTACTGGTGAATTTAGCATCCGATCAAGTGAGCATTAAAAGAGAATTTGGAAAGTCGAGTACAATTGCACTTTATTCCAAGCATGTATCATTTTGGTTTCCTCCATTATCTCAATAAAGTATAAAAAAAGAAAATTGAAAATTTTTAAAATGGGTGGTTAAAATAAGGGCTAAATAATGTTTAGTACCCTGTGGTTTAAACCCAACATCGATTCAGTCCCTCAACTTTCAATTTCATCAAAAATACCCCCACAATATCATCTTCTCGTCCAATAGATCCCTCCGTTAGGATTCCGGAAAATTCAGTTATTAAGCTGCTAACATGGCGTTCCAACTCAGCAAAAGTGGGGTCCACATGAATGTGAAATTCCCAAAATGACCCTGACAGGACCCGCCCCAGATTTCACCCTGAAATCCGAAGAGGCCCTGCGGGGCCCACCTTAGAAGAAATTCTACCAAAAATTTGACAGAACTTCCCCTAAAAATGGACAACCCAAAACCTGTAGAAAAACAATTACACTTCTAAATCATCCATCTTTATTCTCCTGAAGCCACCCTGCTCCCTATATCACAACATCTCTCATATCACAAAACAATTCTGAAACTTAAGAATATTAATCTCAAGAGTTATCAAAGCAATCTATTTCTCAGGTGTACAAGAAGGTAGAATACAAGATAAACGACCAATACTTTTATAATGCGGAAGCTATGACAGCTATGCCTCAACCCCAAGTACGCTCGACCTCAAGCTAAACTGGCCTGCAAACTGGGCATTTAAAACCGAAGGGCCCAGGGGAAAACATTTAAAATCCGTTAGAGTGAGTGGACGAAAAATAAGTACTTTCAAATGTATAAGTAAAACTTAATGCTTTCCCAAGTTATTCTCTAAAATCTCGCATGCAGTAACAATCTTGAAAACACTCTTAATCATCCTCTTTACTGAAATCTCAATCACGTAACAAGAACATCTTGAAATCTCTTAAAATCTCATCCTCAATCCTTATAAAAACATCCTTTTCACAAGGCTCGTTTGATGACTAGAAATGACTGCTGTCTAGTCATCTCATGCCATCTAGGAGGGACTGCCACCCAGATGACTCATCGGCAGGGACTGCCAACCGGAATAGGAGGCGGTGGATAGAAGGGACTGCCAACTAGCCACAGGTAATAGACGGGACTGCCGACTAACCACAGGTAATAGACGGGACTTCCGACTAACTACCTCATGTCATCTGGAATGGACTGCCAACCAGGTGACGCATCGGATGGGACTGCCAACCGAGCTGTAGTCTGGAAGGGACTGCCAACCAGACTATTACCTAGAAGGGACTGCCAACTAGGTAAGATACGCATGCGCCAAAATTGGCCTCCTTAATAAACTGAATAGCCTCCTCAAGAAACTGAAAATAACCTCAAAATCTCAAAAAATCCTCGAAAGCATCCTCGAAAGCATAAAATCAAATACTCTGTAAAATCAATAAATGCTTTCGGAAAGAAAACTCAATCTAACTTCAAAGCTGATAAGTACGGAGCTCAAAGCTCAATAAATCTCGATAAATCAATCATGCTCAAATATTCGATGAAACATTCGTACTCGTGAATCCTCATAAAAACCGATATTCGAAATCCAAATTTCTCATAATATTTTCTGAATCAGTCACTTCCCAAAAATCATTCCTCAACTCAAACTCATGAATGACTATCTCAAAAATCTACTAAAAGCCCTCGGGAAGGAATTCCAATACTAATCTCGTAATTCGTAAATAAATCTCGATAAAATAAATCTCATAAAACCATAAAACTCAATAATTCAATTTATAAATTAAATCTCAATCGAAAAATGCTAATATACTGCATGCACAATTAATTTAAAATAAATGTCCACTCACAGTACTGTTTAGGCGACCATGCATACGAGTTCCTTCGTCGAGCAATAGCTCGGTACGTCGCCTTGTATACAATTATTTTCCGTGAATAACTATTCAACAATTAAATACGATTATCAAAATCAAATCCTCATAATTACATCTCCACTTCTCCTCGGATGCAACCCAAATTATACCACTAATACCATTTCGTTAATTTAAAGGTTCCAAGGCAGAACCGAGAGATATCCGACGGCCGGATTCTCGTAATTCGATAATCGAAACCCTAAACTTCAAAAATTCATAATTAAATCCAAGCTTCTCCAAAATTCACCAAATTTCATATACAAGCTCTACAATATTTATAGGATTTAATGGGCTAAAAACTGGAATTAAAACACAGCCCAACACGCCTCCACGCGCCGGCGGCAACCACCTCAGATGGCCACCAAAATTTGGCAGCACCATCTACTCAACAAACCCAACCTCTTTCTCAACTACAACAAGTTCCAATTTTACCTGGAAGAGCTCCAATTAGGCCGATGAAATTTTTCCAGAAAACTCCAAGAACCCTAGAAATTGAAATTGTTAATTCGACCTCTACACTGCAAATTGAAATGAAAGACCTTAGGGGAAATGATCTATGTCAAAAACCGAACATTCGACACCAATTTGGTGGCCGGATACTGCCGGAATCGGAAAATATCGACGCTGCCTCAAAACTGCTACAGTGACCATCATCTTCTTCTCGTTGCTGCACCTTCCACAGTTCATATTAAGCTACGAAACAAACCCATAAATGAAGAGAAGGAAGAGAGCTTTCCAACGACATCTTACACGTCAAAATCCGTCGCCGGATGGAGGAGTTATGGCCGGAAGAAGGTGACGAGGTCGGAGAGGAAGAGAGAATCGGGGAGAGAGAAAGGAGAGGGCTCGGTAAGTTTCCGAAAATGGAAACTTACTACAGTAACTCTGCTATTTATAGAAAATTACTATAAACAGTAACTTTAGTATTTTGGCCATAACTTTCGCATATGAACTCCGATTTTTATGTACCATATATGCACGCGCTCGGTTTAACGTCCTCTACAACTTTCATGAAGAACATTTTCTCCAATTTTGACCCGAACAAAAAGTCAACTTTTAGGGCCCCCTAAAAGCAGTAAAAGTGAAAGTAAAAGTTGTTTACCGTCCAAATGACTAGTAAACCGGTGAATTTGGGTTCGGGACATCACAGACCCTGTCTCTATTCTAACTCAAATTACAACCCCAAATCCATGGCTTCCCACTTCTCTCTCTCTAACAAAGATAAGAACTCCATGCAAAGAAGACCCTGTCTCTATTCTAACTCATATTACAACCCCAAATCCATGGCTTCCCACCTCAAATCAACAAAGATAAGGACTCCATGCAAAAATGAAACCAATAATTCTCCTCATTCACAAAAGTCACAATCAAACCCAAATTCAACAAAACCAAAAAATGGCCAAAATTCCATGATCAGATTCGACCTCAATCACAATCACAATTGCTCAAAACTGCAAAAAAATATCAAAAACAAACTAAAACCCTTTCGATCAATAGACCCATCTATCATTGATCGAAACAACAAGGAATTCCTAACAATTCAAACCCAAATTGCATCACAACATACAAACAGAAAACCAAAATTCAGCTGAGTCTTGAATCACTCACCTCCAGCATAAAAATTTTCTTCTGGGCTAGAACTAAATCAATCAATCAATCAATCTACAATTTTCACCATTTCTCGGCAATTGGATTAAAGCTTTGGATAGTGAACCCAAACCCAAAGAGTGTTGATTCGCCGACGACGGCGATGGTGATTGAGCGCGATTCCGAGCATCTTCGGAAGATGTGGTGGCTGGCCTTGACTTGTCGCAGGCCAAGTTCAATGAACGAACGAACCCAATTGGATTCGTTATAATCCGATTCCCCAAATACATGGCTTCCCACTTCTCTCTCTCCATTGTCTTTCTTTTCACCCTCCTCACCGCAACTACCTCGTCGGACATTGCCGCAACCTACCCCACCCGCCGACCCCAGAGAATGTGACCTCCGTCGTCGCCTCCCTCGGCTCTCCTCGCTCCACCTCAACTTCTCCGACCCTAATTTACTGCAGTCTAGCTCCGGTGCCATCCCGGCAAGCCATCACAGTCAAATTCTACGTCATAGTCACCGGCTTCGCAATGAGGGAGATGTAATGGGCGTAATGGGGTTTGGGGCTGTTGTTTGGGTTAGAATAGAGTGAGGGTCACTTTGGGAAATTGGCTTTCATGTGGGTCCCATTTTGCTGAGTTAGAAATGCCATATCAGCAGGTTAACGGCTAAATTTGACAGAATGATGACGGATGGACCTACTAAACGAGAAATATTAGTGTGAGGGAGTTTTTGACGAAATTGAAAGTCGACGAACTGAATCGATGTTGGACTCAAACCACATGATCCTAAACAATATTTAGCCCTTAAAATAACATTTTTTACTTCCTAATTTTCGGTATCTATATTTTTAAGAAAAGAGGTCTTGTATAAAGAAATCAAAGTTGACTAAAATTCATGATAAGATAGGGTCGTGAGATTACTTGAAGCCCCCATCACTCCTGGCAATGTACATAAATATATATATACTGGAAATTCTATTACGATGTCACACCATTTTCATTCGAGTAAGAAAAACATGTAAAAGATGCCGCACTATACGACTCAACTTACACTTTTGATTAAGATTTAAATCCAACCTTCCACCATCTAGCTCTGATCGACCCAAAAATACACCAAGTACAAAGCCATTACCAAACAATGACCACGGTATACACTGTACAACAAACGATATAGCCCATCCTAAAAAAGAGCAGCCCAAGCAAGGGGTCAATAGCCCCGACTTGAGGCTAAAAAGATTACGGAAAAAGACCTCGTCTAAGGCCAGAGCTCCAAGATGCCTGAAGGCAGGGATAAGAAGAAAACCTAGCTTCAGGTGTTGGAAGGTGAAAGGAGAGAACAACTCTGTTAGCTTTTATAAACAAAATTGTGAAGGATCAAGTAATGAAGCTAGTCTCAGGGCTGAAATATGCTTCATATTACTTTCAGATGAATATACAACAAACAGAATGAATAATTTTAAGTGGGATGCAATTAAATGCTCAGTCACAAGTATCCAAACACGATATAGAAGTGTAGAATAAGTATTTAGTTTTGATGTCATTACTTTTCCACTGGTCATATGTTTGAGATACGAGGACAAGACGTCAGGTATGAAGCTGCCATATTCATTATGATTCAGCACAGGCTTACCATAAGCTGAAAAATACTATGTTGGCATTCTAACAAAGCAAAAGACCAAGATCATATTGAACAGGAAACCACTTTTTTACATCTTTCTTCCTTCCACAACATGTAAAGAGAGGAGAAAAATTCATTTGCACATGATATTGTTCTTCTTTCCAAGGACAGTCAAATTTACCTAAACCAGATGTATATACATGGCATAGTCTTCAGTATGTGACCTTTCAAGCTTGATGAGCTACATCAGCTGCTGCAAGACACCATTTTCTTCAAGCCAGAATTCATTGCTAATTGATCCAATAGAAAACTTAAATGAGTTGTTGTTTCAAGTCCCTTCCCACCTTGAACGAAGAGTTAGAAATAAGTCGTACAAGTCATTTACTGCAGATTCTGGCCAATCCACAAAACTGGTCAAGGCAGAGGACAAGAAAATTTGACAATCAGTCACCTCATATGAGATTCAAACCATTTGACGATCCTGTCAGAGTGTAAGCTTGTCATTTCATGGACCGCGAATGCAAGATTTAACTCCTCCTGAATGTAATGGGCTAGCTGCTTGTCTGGAAAAATGATATTACTCTTTCTCACAGCCTCTTTCCAATGTGTTCTGCGGCCATCATTCTTCATATATCCATTCTCATCAATAAACCCCTCATGGCGGAAGAGATCAAAGAGCTTAGCAGAAACAGACTGATCAAGACCTGGGATTCTATTGGCTAAGAGATGTGGTGACAAGGGAAACTCCATGCACTCAATCTCTTCAACATCAACACCATTATTTTTCAAAACTTCCATATACTCAGCTATCTTTTTCTGCCTAAATAGATCTTTAGGCATGTGCACAAATAGGGTAGGCGGATAGTTCTCCTTTATATCTATATGATCAAACATCCCTTCAGCAATCATAAGTGTAATACTACTGAACTTCAACTCAGTGGCAAGCACGGAGACAAAGTATCCCCCAGAAGAGGCACCCAAAGCCACAAGAGGAAGTTTTTCAAGCTTGTTTCTCTTAACCCACCATGTTATAATATCCTTAACAATAACTATTTCCTTCCCGAAAGTCCAGCATCTCTCTTTACTTGATATGGTAAGAACAGCAAACTTTCGAGCAAGAGCGTGAAGAGCAATTAGTCTTTCTTCTGGCAAACCAACGCAGTTTGGGCAGGTAGAGGACTTGTCCCAAAAGTTAGCAGCTCTACCATCACAACCATGAGCCAGAAAGAGGACTGCTTTAGGTGAATCTGGTATTTGCCATATTACATCTGTTCCATTCCGGAAATCTACGGTCGGAGATAGTTGCACCAATGACTCAAAGCTATTCCACTTTTCCATCCGAAGTCCCAGTACTGAACTTGGCTTTTGATCAGTGTTGTGAAACAACATTATGAAAACAAGAGTAACTAATGTCACAGACACAACCAGAAATGCAACGAAACGGTTCTGAGGCCCATTATATGCCTTCGATTTGTTTCCACGATTCCACATTACTGAACACCAAAGTGAAAATATCAAACATCTTTCGATTAGTTCTCTCTAAAGTACAGAAATTTGACAATGTGCAAAGTGAAACTGCAGTTGTACAATATATGTTGAACATGAACCAAGTGTGTTTCAAAAAGGTTTTCCACATCCCACATTCAGTTGCTCAGAATACTAGGTCCAAAAGTTCCAGTTCTGTTACCTTAAAACCTTAAATTTACATCTCCATTATCAGATAATACAAAAATTGCAACCAGCTGACCCAAACTCAATGGCATAGCATCAAAAAAATATAAAATATAAAAATGGAGAACATACATTTAACCACAGATAAACGTCCACTGATACAAGCCATTAAAATGTAAATTTTTAAGTAAATCAAATTGTTACTGATACAAAATTTACGCTTCTAATTCCAGAATCCCGGTCTCAACTGAATAAAAATAGATAAGAGGAAATTTTACATTTTCAACATAATCTACTAAACACTTAGCTAAACGTGTACCGTTGATGTATAAAGATTCAAACTTTAATAAAAAAACATGAGCCCTTTAACCAAATGGAGGGGATAACAGGGATCATTAATTTGATTCGAACCCAGAAATCCAAAACAGCTTAGTTCTATGTTTAATTTGATTTCCTCTGTTTTCTTTCTCAGAAATTCAAAATCCAAACAATTTATGAAGGAATTATCAAATTCAGAATAGGAAGAGCTAAAACTTACTTGTAATAGCTTTAGATCCAGTTCTGGAACGAAGCTTTCAGATTTCTGAGCTCTCAGAACTTGCTGTGGCCTTTTCAGTTGTAGCGTAGAAGTACGCGCCGTTGAGTTTTTCTATTGTTTCTTGGAAAAAGAAAAAATTGAAAATTTAAATAAAATAACCGTCCGATTTGCATAACTGTTTTTCTTTTCTCTGTGTTGAGTTGAATTATCAATTTGAGTTACTATTTTTAATTTTTTATCGATACATTAAGTAAAAAATTTTGAGTGTATCGATATATTAAGTAAATTATATCCGATATGCAGGTAGACTGACTCCATGCATTAGTAAACTAATTTACTTGATCTCGAATTAGTCTAAATTTATATTGAGTTAATCTACCTCTATATCAAGCTAGTATGCTTGATGTATGGATACATTAATTTACTCATTATAAGCGAATCATTTCACTTCGTTGCATAAACTGAAATACTGAATGTTTTTTTTTTTTTATAAACAAATACTGAATGTTATGAAATTGTAAAGAATGAATGACACAGCCAATTTTGAGCATCTCATCATCTCATGTTTATTTAGCCTAACCTCTTGAATACAAAACAATAATCGTGATAGGTTCAAATCATGCTTGTGATGTTATCCATTATATTTCAAAATTTGATGAATCTTTTGGTATCAAAAGATGCTTGACTTTATTATATGATGATAAGAAAACAATATATCTCTCAAGTCGAGAGCCTCTTGTTTACGACTTACTACTAGTTTTTATAACATCCCACTAGGTTCTAAAATTTGTGACCCTAAATTAGTGTTTCCGATGCTCCCTCTTTCACCCTCATACCAACCCTTATGGGGTACACATTTCTTCGTCAAGTGTGCAGTGGTGGATCCACATAGAGCCCAGCTTGGGCACTTGCCTAGACTTGATTTTTTATTTTACATTGATTTGGTGTAGGCAAGGGATGTGAAAATGGCAAAAATAGGGCAAAACAAGGTGAATTGGGGAAGAAAATGAAAGAAATTAAGCAAAATCAAGACAAAAAAGGCCAAAACCAAGGCAAAATCATCACAATTTCCTCCAAAATCTGCAGCTTCTCTCTAATTTTCCTCCATTCCCCTCCTGCCATTGACTTGCCTTAACTGAAAAAAAAAATTCTGGATCCGCCCCTGCAAGTGTGGACTCTGAAGAATAACCTTATTAGTAATACAGAAAAAGAAAATTGATTATCACAATCAAAAGCACTCCCAATGTGGAAGAATAGAAGATATAGAACGCAAGCATCACATCAAAAGAGACATTAAGTTCAAAAATTATTTGTTGATGTGTTTTCAAGAGCATTATAAATAGGTCATCTGTTCCAGTAGCTGTACAAGGTATTGTGAGTATACACTTGGGATGTGGTGTCTTAGAATATTAACACATTTCAAAACAGGATTTAATTTGTAAATTAGTTAATTATTTTTATAATACAAAGTCATGTCACTTTTTTTTTTTTTGCATATGTACCACGTAATTTCACAAACTATTAGCTCTATCACAGTATAAAAGGCTGTATACTTTCAATATAATGTATATATCATGAAATTTATGTCAAAGTATATAGATAGGTGGACTATTTATGATTTTCTTTTGCAAATTCAACAAAGCAGGATCAGTTCATCACCACCTTTTTCCTAGACAACTATCTTGAATGTGCATCAAGAAAGTGTTCTTTTGCTCTTTTCGATCGGATCGATCATTTTGTGTCAACATATTATTGGTGAATCAAAAGGCTATATATTCGTCCTCCATCTTTTTCTTGTTGTGGATTTATGTGATATCATGTACGTGAATGAGTACTATGGGGTCTTCTCTTGATGTCGAGCCTTTCAGGCTCTAATCCCCCCTCCCCCCCCCCCCCTGATCCTCACCAACTCATTTGCTTCAACATATTTACTTTTAGGGACCGGTGGACCTTACTCTGTTTGGTCTATTTATGTTTCTCTTTAAGTTTATGATGAAATCAGGAGCAAATTGAGCATCGATCACATATAATAATTACAGAAAATGAATCATGTGGACCTGGGTCTTTTTTGCCGTTTAATTCCTTTCTTTCTCTCCAGCCAAAAGAAAATGACAGCATTCATGAGCAGCACAAAGACATCCCTGCATATTCCATGTGATCGACTCGAACCAGTCATTATATGAATCACACAAGAAAAATGCAACCCAGTTGATGCAGGAGGATCTTGATTGATTTAATCAGCGAAAGGAAATGCACAGCATATAATAGATGCTCTTGTTAGGTGTGTTAATGGCTTCGATGTGTAGAGAACGTGCAGTACTAGATTGGTACCCAACAGAAAATAAGGTTGAACGTGAAAGAGTACTCCCCCAAATTCCCATTTCTTTAAAGTCTAGCAACTACTAGAGGAAACAGTTTGTCCTAAAAAGGAATAATTAATAGTTTGTGTTATTTGCATATGACGCATAATCATCTTTGGTATCGCAAGTAACATACACGTCCCAATTTTAGTTCTTCCTAGTAAGCTACACTCCCGCTTTACTACTCAAAAATACCCTCTGTCAAAAGAGAAAAAAAAAATATTTCTTCCTACGTTTTGATAAGGCCTTGTTTAAGATCCCAATGGAATCTGGTTAGTTTCATGTACAAATACTAATTAAACTAAAGACATGCTTATACATAAGTTAATATCATTTAAATTCTTTGGGATTAACAAAAGTAGTGAGGAATGATAAAACAAAAAAACAAAAATACTTGAGATCCCAAATAATTATACCAAATATCAATACAAAATGATGTGGCAGGTGTCATATCATCAAACTATTTTTAACATGTATTCTTATATTTTATTTTTATTCTTTAAAATGGAAAGATCAATAATTAAAAGTTATTGTTGTTTAATTAGAAAAAATTGTATATGATAAACAACAACAAAATGAATGAAGAACCTAAACCAACCCCTTAAATCATAGAGACTTTCACACGCAACTGTAGGAGAAGGCGATCAACCAAAACAGAGTAAATAGAATACAAAGTTGTGTATGGCTTAATTCATTAGTTCATTGGTAATTGAATAATGATCTATTATACACTGTTAGTGGTGGTGGATTTCATCCTGCTGGAAATAGAGATATGTAGTGATGGAGTAAATGAGAAATGATGATTTTCAATTGATGGCAAGATCCATCTCTACTGGGTTTTAAATGAATTTCAAATGAATTTAATATGAAGTCTGATATTGTTAGAGGGAGAAATAAATAGTTGTACTATTATATATACAGTCTTCTAGATTTGATGTAATTTCTTTGCACTATTCTTTAGATTTCTTTGCTCTTTTGATTTTGCAGATATGGTTGTTTTGTTTGAGGAAGGGCGGTAGCAGATTTAGTTGTTTGATGAACCACGTTCTTCTTTTTTGCTGATTAATTAGTTTTTTAGATAAAATCAATTAAATTTGCTGTAAATTATTAAATTGAATGTCATGACAAGTAAGACGCAAATTCAAACGCCATGTCATTTGGTATTGTTTTTTAGTGTCTATAGCACTGCTCAAAAAAAAAATTAATAGAATTATACGAGTCAGGAATTCAATCTCATCCAATATAAGTATGTAACAAAAAAAAAATATTTACCACATTTGACTTTAATGACATTTGTAAACATCAGTACATCACCACCATCATTTATAAAATTAATATACAACATAGTAACCAATCTCCAACCTAATTTTCTTCCCAACAAGAACTGTGGAGCATTCCAATTAATCCCTTAAATATCATCATCATGCTTTCGATAGTATCTAGAAGCTAGTGAAACAATTTCAAGATTCCACCTAACCTAATTCCTGACCGGCACATTATTTTTCTTACAATTTAATTTGAGTCTTTCTAAATGTACCCAGCAAATATCTAAATACACCCAACATTCTAAATATTATTCTATATTTCCCATTTTATCCTGATTTAAACAAACCCAGCAAACACAACACAACAGCCAAAGTCAGATCAGCTTGAGTAGCTGAAAATGTTCAAGACAATGCTGGAGCGCCTGATAACAGTCTTATAAACTTCCAAACCTAACATATCACCTGGTTTGAAGGAGAAGTTGGGTTACAGATTATCAAATAGCTTAATGAATAGTTGCTAATGGATTAGAATTTGGGGTAGAAGATGAGGTTAGCTGTGTGGAGTTGATGGTAGAACCATATCCTGAAGACTCACTTTGACCTCCAGTAGTGTCACCACTACACGACATCGAGAGTGATTGTCACGCCCCTGATTTTTCACACATGAAAATCGATATATATAACCCCATAATTATATATGCGTGAACGTCCAGACATCAATACGAAATACCTGAAATCTTTTTCCCTTAAACTTACACACATATTGATGCCCTGAACCCTCAAACTTAATATACACTCGCTCCAAAGAGTTATATATTACACAAGCTTACGAATTAAATTGTCAACAACAAGATAAACGTAAAGGCTACTCAGAGTAACTATACAACGGAAGTCCTTATCAATAGTAAAGTCATAAAAGACATGGCTTCCTACCGTAAAGCTGCCAAAGGCGCTACCTCAGCTTCAACGCGATTATCCTAACCTGCAGGATTAACCCCTACACCGTTGGAATGGTGCACCGGGTTGCCACACAACAAACCCGGTAAGCTTTTGCAAGCCCGTATGAGTAACTCAAACCACACATGCTCAACTCACGCCAAAAACGAGGAAAACCTTTCAACTCGCGAATAAGGAAAACATACCATGCTTCCAAAAACAATACCCTTTTCCCAAAAGAAACAACGAAAGTCACACCGTGACAAAATCATATAAATCGTTAACCTAACAATTCAAATATGATAAATCGATCCAACCTGGACAAAACAGCAAATAGGTCCAACCTGGACAAAACAACAAATCGGTCCAACCTGGACAAAACAGCAAATAGGTCCAACCTGGACAAAATAACAAATCGGTCCAACCTGGACAAAACAGCAAATAGGTCCAACCTGGACAAAATAACAAATCGGTCCAACCTGGACAAAACATCACACAAATAAATCATACCCATTGTTAACCTAACAAGTAGAATATGATAAATCGATCCAACCTGGATAAAACAACAAATCGGTCCAACCTGGACAAAACATGTACCCAGAAATCTTAAGTAACCTACTTAGATCCCTAAAGTACGATGGCAGACAGACTAGAGCTCTAACTGAATCGTAACCTGTCACCCGGCCAAGGTTCAATCTTACGATATAATATTGCCATGAGGATGCAACCTGCAACCCCGGATCCTTAGGCCAACCTGACCCTCAGATCAAAACGTCAAATCAAATCAAAAGGAGAAATCACAACCTGTGACTCTCAAATCCTCAGACCACCGGTTGTCGGATCAAAACATTAAATCAACCAAAAAGGAGATATCACAACCTGTGACTCTCAAATCCTCAGACCACCGGTCGTCGGATCAAAACATTAAATCAACCCAAAAGGAGATATCACAACCTGTGACTCTCAAATCCTCAAACACTTTTCAAAACAATAGAAATACCATTTCCCACCAATTGTTTTCCAAAAGCCCCAACCCAAAACAATAAAAAGCATCGTTCATGCATATTGTTTCACAAATCCACAACTAATACATGAATACGTATGTATATATATACATCCCATAATATATATATGTACATACATAGTCACCTACTCAGAAATGTCACTAATACCAACTATAGTTTGCAGTTAACTAAATAACTCTCAAAACAATAGGGTTAACCCGTTCGTGATATGAACTTCGTGAGATTACTCACCTCGAACTCCTGCTGCGCCTTCAATACAGAACCGAACCAAAACAATCACCAACAACTCGTCCAAATACTTCGTCAAGTACCTAATCACATATGGTTCCAACTTAGTAACGATTCACATTTGATTTAAGTTCGAAACCCCTGTTTTTGAACTAAAATCCCCAAAGTTGTGCCAATCGAGGCAGAACCACATCCGAGACCTCCCAAGGCCTTCGGAATACGTCCACGATCGATGTGACCAAACCACAAGTCGATCGGACGCTCGTATCTTCACGGATCAAATAAATTCACCGATATGAAACGGCAAAAATCAAAACAAATCCATACGAACTCCAAAATTTGCATATTATATATCGAAACGCTCGTATCGACAAGTAGAAGACATATAATACCATAAACAGTTCCTTAAGTGGCCGGAACACCGCCAGAACGCCACCACAGACGGTGGTGCACCGCCGCCGGCCAAAAACTCAAAATCTCACAAAACTCCCAACATCAAAAAGCTTCATCTAAGCATGCTTGTGAACTTTCATAACTGGATCGAAGTCAGAAAACAAGCTTAAGGGATCGAAAACTACCTCACAAGCCGTGAACAGTAATCCAATCCGAGTTGATCAAATTTTCACGTGAATCGATCCAAACAACCACCAAGGATCGATCGGCGATGCAGTTCTGAGCTCAACCAAGAAAACTGGAAGCCTTGCCGACGTCGGAATATGGATTTCCGGCCGGGTCCGATTTCCTCAATCTGAGTCGACTTGCAGCGCCGTCGTGGATGAGAATCGTCGATAGAGAGCACCAGAGGGACGACCAGACGGCGGAGGCGATCCTGTCTGGCCAAGTTTCACGGCCGGAGACCGCCGCAGTCGGCCGGAAAAGTCGGGTCGGAACGCCGGGTTCGGGTCGGGTCAGTCGAAGAATTTCGACTCTGAGGGAGCGGACGAGAGAGAAGAGAGAGAGGGAATGGTTTCCGGAAATGGAAATAAGGAAAAATGAAATAAAAATCTGATTTTCCCTTTATATACCAAAACGGAAACTTCTTTCGATAGCCATAACTTCCTCATACGAACTCCGATTTATGCATTCCGCATATCCACGAACTCGTATCGACGCGCTCTACAACTTTCGTGAAGGAAATTTTCGGAGAATCCCAACGCATCAAAAGTCAACCTTGAACCCCCCCTAAAGTCATACTTTTCAATAATTAATTCGTCCGAAACACTTGCGCTCCGTCCAACAACCATAAATTAGATTCCGGAAATTCCTCGGAAAATAATTACGAATTTCCGAGGCATCACAGTGATAATGGAAGAGCAAAGGCCATTGGCATCGCCAGTGGGAGATTGGGCAATGGAACTTCGAAGTTAAGCACTTGGATTGCTTGTTGTATCAAAGGCGTACAGTTGTAATCTGGATGAGCACACCATAGCCCAACCATCATTAAGCACTCTATTTGCTTCTTATCAAAATCCCCGCACAATTTTGGGTCTGCTGCTTCGATAATTTTCCCTTCTCCATAGAGCTCCCAAACCCACTCCCCCAAATTGATGTGCTTTTCTTCATACCTCGAATCAATGGGTTTTCTCCCGCAAGCTATTTCCAAAGCAACAACTCCAAAACTAAAGACATTTGATTCCTTGCTAGCCTTTTCCGTTGTAACATATTCCATAGCCATGTAGCCCATGGTTCCGGCCACAGTTGTTGTTTTCGATAGCTTTCCGTGGTCTACAAGTTTGGCTAACCCAAAATCTCCAAGTTTCGTGTAACAATTGCAATCCTTGAACTTGCAAAGTTCAATGCCAACAATTCAGCAGAACAATATGATGAGCTTGCAGCAAAATTCTATATCTTCTTTATCTCGGTGGAAGCCATTTTCAGTTTAAGGGCAATAGGAACCGCCTTGATCTCAGTTATTTCTTTTGTTCCGGATTGTCGTCGGTAAACAATAACAACCGTTACACTTGTGGGTTTGTATATGCTCGGTGTATTATAATGAGGGCAAAATTGAAAAATTAGGGACAATTTTTTAGCTGCTGGGTCTATTTAGAAATTTGCTGGGTTCAAATAGAAACACCCTTTAGTTTCTTTTGAAAGAAATGTGAGATCATTTACTACTAATAAATTTATAACCGAAAATATTACATTTTTTCCACAGCTGCCCTACACGATACTTCACGTTAGGATTTTCTAATCACCTCATTACCGGCGGTTTTCCATTTTATTACCCCTAAATTCTAGCCAAGACATGTGGATTCAATATTTACCATGGTAGATTGTCACTCCCTATTGTAACAACTGCTTATGAAAATTACTAGTCCCATGATTAGATCTGTGTTCCCCTTAATCTAATCGCGTAAGGCAGGGGTGGTCACTTTCACACATTGAACAGAAACCCACAATTTGTACGCGGCCAAATCTGAGTGGTACAGCCGTCCAATCACTGCTAGCCCAAACCCCATCAAATATTCCCAAGCATTTTTATAAACCCAAATTCCAATTCTCTCTGATATTTATAAATATTTATAAATACCCAACTCGAATCACCTTCCCTCCTCACACTCGAATCCCTTCTTTTCTAGTCTCCTCCTCTTCTTCTTCATTGTCCTAAAATTTTTACCACCATAAAAACCAAAAAGGCTGCAACCAATTTGGGCACCAAGATCCACTCCCCACCCAGAACTTGTAACTGGTAAAGTTTCTGTCTTTCTGTGATTTTTGGAGTTTAAAGTTGTGTAATTTCTTTGATCTCAGTTGTTGATCAAGGAATTGCTCCCTCATTGTAGACCCAGATCTCCTGCTCACCCATTAAAGCTTTTAGTTTTATGGTCAATGTGGGTTTTGCTGCTAATGCATAATGGTTTTACTTCTGTGCAAAGTTTGAACCTTTTGTCAATTTTTGGGTAGAGGGAGTAAGATCTGGGTCCGTTCTGTGCTGCATTTTTCATAGATCCGGTAGATTTGGGTGCTTTGCATTTTGGGTTCTTGTTGTTTTTGAAAATTTGGAAGTTGAAGAAAATGTGAACTGTTTGGTTTCCATGTGAAAATGGAGTCAGGACAAGCAATGTGAAAGGAGTAAAAACTGGTCTGGCTGTATTTTCATAAAGTTGCGTATTGCGTAATCTCTGCCGTTATCTTAATTAATTAGGTGGTCTGTCAATTTTCGCTTTTTATCATGATTAGATATCTCTTTTACAGCTTCTTCTGTGTCACATTGTACATGAAGACATGAATAATTGAATATCAGGTGGGATAGATTTTGTTTCTTCAAATTCGATAATTCTGATTTAGCTAAACTCTTTAGATTAAAGTTTAGATTGACATTTACAAAGAAACCAGCTTTACTCATCTCGTGGGAATATGTCTTTTTAGCTTTGATTAGAAAATGAAATGTCTTGATAAAGGTCTCCTAAATCTTTACCATTGGTTACAACGCTTGAAACTCCTAGTAAGAGGTTTGTTAATCCAATGAATTTTTGTTTTTTATTTTGAATTTCAGTTCTTTCTGTTGACCGTGTGTATGGTTTAATCATTTAATGAGTTACATATCACCTATTAGTTACATTTTAGTTCCTTCTAAATCTTAACCATTAGTTACAACTTACAACGGATTAAACTCTGGGTAAGAGGTTTATTATTTTTTCCATGAATTTCAGTTTTTTATTTATTTATTTTGAATTTCAGTTCCTTCTGTTTATTATTTCTATTGTTTGATGATTTAATGAGCTACATATTACCTACTACTTATATGTCAGTTCCCTAAATTTTATCTATTAGTTAGAAACTTGGAATGCATGAAACTCATAGTAACAGGTTTACTTTTCCGATGAATTTCTGTTTTTTATTTTACTTCAGTTCCTTTGTGTTGATCATTTGTATCGTTTAATCCAATTATGAGGTACATATTTCCTTTATCCTGCATATTTACCATTCTTCCTTGTAGTTGAAATTTGGAGACTCATTGTTAAAATTTATATGCTGGATTCTGCAGAGCTCTTTCAGATATGGGCACCGCCTATAAACCGAAGAACATCCTCATTACTGGAGCTGCTGGCTTCATCGCATCCCATGTTTGCAATCGGCTTATCAGGAACTACCCTGAATACAAGATTGTCGTCCTTGACAAGCTTGATTACTGTTCAAATTTGAAGAACCTTCATCCTTCAAGGTCATCCCCAAACTTCAAATTTATCAAGGGAGACATTGGAAGCGCTGACCTTGTCAACTTCATCCTTCTCACCGAGTCCATTGATACAATAATGCACTTCGCTGCCCAGACCCATGTTGACAACTCATTTGGTAACAGCTTTGAGTTCACTAAAAACAACATATATGGCACGCATGTTCTTCTAGAAGCATGCAAAGTCACTGGCCAAATCAAAAGGTTCATCCATGTTAGCACAGATGAAGTTTATGGGGAGACAGATGAGGATGCTGTGGTGGGAAATCATGAGGCTTCTCAGCTTCTTCCCACAAACCCCTACTCTGCGACTAAAGCTGGAGCAGAGATGCTTGTTATGGCATATGGACGTTCATATGGGCTGCCTGTGATAACTACCAGGGGAAACAATGTTTATGGCCCCAATCAGTTCCCTGAAAAGATGATTCCAAAGTTCATGCTCTTGGCTATGAAAGGGAAGACTCTTCCCATTCACGGTGATGGATCAAATGTCAGGAGTTATCTCTATTGTGAGGATGTAGCCGAGGCATTTGAGGTCATTCTCCATAAGGGTGAGGTAGGCCATGTCTACAACATTGGGACAAAGAAAGAGAGGAGGGTAGTTGATGTCGCTAGGGAAATTTGCCAACTGTTCTCGTTGAACCCAGATACATATATTAACTTTGTTGAGAATAGACCTTTTAATGATCAGAGGTATTTTCTGGATGACCAAAAGCTTAAAAACTTGGGATGGTCTGAAAGTACTTCATGGGACGAAGGTTTGAGGAAGACAATGGAATGGTACGTCAAGAATCCTCATTGGTGGGGAGATGTTTCTGGAGCACTGCTCCCTCATCCAAGAATGCTCATGGTTCCTGGAATTGAAAGAAACTTTGATGGGCCTGATACAAGCAATTCCGATTCCCCTGTGCCAGCAACTGATTCTAGTCAAAGCCAAGTGGTTGTTCCAGCTCCTAGGGGCATTCCATCTACTCAGAAGCCATCTCTGAAGTTCCTGATTTATGGGAGCACAGGGTGGATTGGAGGCCTTCTTGGGAAGATTTGTGAGAAACAAGGGATATCGTTTGAGTATGGACGAGGGCGGCTCCAGGAACGTTCTCAGCTCTTGGCTGATATTCAGAGAGTTAAGCCAACCCATGTTTTCAATGCTGCTGGAGTGACTGGCAGACCCAATGTGGATTGGTGTGAATCTCATAAACCAGAAACAATTCGGACCAATGTTGTGGGTACATTGACCTTGGCTGATGTCTGCAGAGAGCACAACCTCCTAATGATGAATTATGCTACTGGTTGTATCTTCGAGTACGATGCAGCTCATCCATCAAGATCAGGAATTGGGTTCAAGGAGGAAGATACACCAAATTTCACTGGTTCATTTTACTCCAAAACCAAAGCCATGGTATGTGTCTATCTATTGTTATCTTTTGAGAAGGTTTCAGCATAGCTGCCAACTAATATCTGACTTTCCATTTTTTTGTTGCAGGTGGAAGAGCTTTTGAAAGAATATGACAATGTCTGCACTCTTAGAGTTCGAATGCCTATATCATCTGATCTCAGCAATCCACGCAACTTCATCACAAAGATCTCCAAGTACAACAAAGTGGTTGATATTCCAAACAGCATGACTATCTTGGATGAACTTCTACCGATTTCAGTTGAGATGGCCAAGAGGAACTTGAAGGGCATTTGGAACTTCACAAACCCTGGTGTTGTTAGTCACAATGAGATCCTGGAGATGTACAAGAAGTACATAGACCCCAGTTTCAAGTGGGTTAATTTTACATTGGAAGAACAAGCCAAGGTTATTGTGGCCCCAAGAAGTAACAATGAGATGGATGCATCCAAGTTGAAGAAAGAGTTCCCTGAACTATTGCCAATCAAGGAGTCGCTGATTAAATACGTCTTTGAGCCCAACAAGAAAACATTTGCTGGTGGAGCAGCAAATTAAGTGTTTGATGAACCTCTACACCTCATTACCATTTCATAATTATTTCATAATTTATGCATATCTTTATTCTTTTCCCTGGTTATTAGGGCATGAATTACTGCATGTTGTCATTTTAGTCACCGTCCTCGTGTCATTTTAGTCAGTTCCCTTGTGTCATCCTATTAGTGCAATTCATTTCTATGATATGATAACTAGGATAATTTCATGGGTTGGGAATATTGGTTTTAGTCTGGCTATTGTGAGATAAGGAGCTTTGAAATTGCTTCATATATCTAGAAGGTCACATCAAGTATTGTAATTTTTTATATGCAATAAAAAAAATCATGTAATTTTGGATATCTATTATACAAGTTGTTCTTTTTTCCCTACTCTTTGGCTGGCATATAATACAAGTCATCTTTTAATAACCATTGTGTTGTCTATGAGTTGTTTTGAGCCTTTCAGCGTGTTTTTCCTAACCAGATATTTGTTTCCTGGCTGTATTAAGAAATTAGAATGTGCTAATTTTTGTTTATGACAAAGGAACCGTCTAATGTTTGAATTTATGATTAGTTGGTTGATTCCTCCACTCTGACCTCTATATCGAAACAAATGACTATCGATCGAAACAAGTGTGTATATATAATTACTCATTAGAAAAAGAAAAAATTACTCTTTCAAACATTGTCCAATACGGCAATACATATGCTCTCTGCAATCAGTTCTTTTCCCCAAGTTTCTACATCTGCCATGAGTCGTTGTGATACTACTGCCACAAGAAGATTAGTCTCAGTCTAACTTAAAAAAAATAAAAAAGATCACCAGAAACAACATGGTCAAGCAAGACGAACGCTAATATCTCTCCGACTTTATATTGGTTGAAATCCCTTGTCGACTAATTCCTCACACTAAATTTGTTTTTCAGTGCAAGTGTGTGGATAAGTTGGTTATCTCTCATATAAGAGTTTCACTGCCGTTTTCTATGGCTCTAAAATCATAACGCAAATTGAATTAGTATTTCAGTCACTGTCCCACTGTCATCCTAGCTATGAGTTCAATTAATTTCAAAATGATAGCTAAGATTATTACGTACTACGCCTAGCTCTAGCGGTGTTCCTATTCACGAATAATGCTAATTAGACATGCTATTAGGTCAAATAATAATAATAAACAAATAAATAATACGGAATGAAAATTTCAGCTTATCAATCGTTGAGGAATTTATCCCGCCCCAGCTTTCATGGCTGCATCCATGGCTCCTCGACTAATTTTAAGGCATTTTGCTCAGTTCCCACAGACGGCGCCAACTGTTAGTGCTCAAAAATTTGGGAGGAAGATTACCCAACAAAAATCTCCCTCCTTCAATCTTCGAGAAGCCCTAGACACATCCATCTTGTAATCAATACGGACCTGCAGAAAATCCTAGGGTTCTAATTAAACATATTATTTACTGGTGCTTTTGATTCTTTATTTCCGAATTGTCATTTTGATCTGGGTATTTTAGTTGTAGCTATTCCTGAGATTCTGTGTTGTTAGTATTTGGGTTTTTTTTTTTTCTTCTTTCAATCCTTCGTTGTCATTTTTTATTTTATTTCTTTGGCAAATTTGTTGGATTCTGTAAGACTTCTTTAATTGGATAGGAACTCTTTTCTTAATGAGTTTTTCTATTGGAACTTCTAAATTTACTCACTTGACCTCTATGCTTTTTACACCTCTTATCAAATTTTCAAATACTAAATTTACTCACTAAACCTCACTAAAGTTCCTCAAATAACCTCACTCTTGTAATTTGCAAATAAATTATTATCTTTAAAATAAAAAATTTAGTCATTTCAATGATTTAATCACTTTATAAATCTTAACTAATATACATTTCTTAATCAAACTTGAGTTTCAAAAATTAATGTCTAATCAATAAGAAAATGCCATGAACTATTATGTTTTTTTTTCTCTCTATTTTAGCTGTGCAAACAAAAAAATGAAGAAATCATTTGTTTTTATTCTCAAAAGAAAAAAATCATTCATTTTTTAATGTTTTTTTTTTGTATTTTTTGTACCACATGATTAATTATTTAAATATTTTTATTTTTATTATTTTTTTGTTGTTGCAAATATAATGGATTGACTTATATTTAGGTCATAAATCATAAGAGGGTTTATTTTGTTTTCCCTCATCAATATGCGTTCAACATATATATCATACATTTTTATGTCACATGACCTTAATCATATTTTTAATTCTTATTAAATATATATGAATGCTTTAATGAGTATGTAGTGAAATTAGAAAATGAAAATAGAAAAGGAAAATAATAATGAATACAATCTAATATTATTGAATTGGAAAGTCTACATAAAATAAATATAATATTTTTTGGGTATAATTATTGTCCTTAATAGTCATTTTATAGTAGGTTATATATGTCATTTAATAATTCATAATAGAGTGAGGTCAAGTGAGCAAATTTGGAGGTCCCAATAGAAACTCTCTTTCTTAATTTCTTAAAATGTTTTTATTTTAATCATCTATCTATGTATTTCTTTCCTGTTTTTGTTTTGAGGTACCTATGTTTTGAATCTGCATATCTTTGTTTTTCTTTTTTGTAACAGGGTTTGGAACCCAGCCTAACTGGGAGGCTCAGCCCCACGCCCGGAATTATTATTAATAATAGATGGATAATTGTACAGCGAGGGGGACATATTACCTAAACCTCGAGTACTAGTACAACCATCCTCATAGAGAACATCCTGGATAATCACATGTGTCTCATCTAACCAATAATCATCTAAGTAATCAACACTAGCAACATGGGCCAATCTATGTGCCACACCATTTGCTTCACGATAAATAGAGTAGAGTGATGAAGAAGGAATTGAACGCAAATAAGCTTTACAATCCTCTACAATACATCCTACCTCAGATAAATCTTCTGTGTCTCTATCAAGTGCATCAATCACCATGGTACAGTCTGTTTCTTTTATTACTCTATATATGTTGCATCTTATTGAAGTTTGTAAATGCAATATCAGAAACTTTGGAAGAATGGAGCATCCGTTTCCTGTAGATGTATACTATCAGAGTGGGATGACATTCTCAGTTGTAGGGGTAAGTTTATTTGGATAAGAAATAAAGAATCAATAGCAGCACCAGAGGATTAATTAACTAAGACCCAAAAAACCTGTTCTTTTGAGTAAAACAAAATTATAAGAAAATCATTTGAAAACAAGAGAAAAGATGAAAGCCACAGATGCAAATATTAAACAAATATATATCCAAAAACCTTTTTTGTTTTTTTTTTTTGTTTTAGGTGAAAAGGTCAATCTCATTCAGCATTTCAGCAAGCAGTAAATACTGACTTGCCCAGAGGGCCGTTAGTAGAAGTCATTACATAGAGCACACAACCCTAACACACCCCTCACACGAGTACACTACTTAGCATACCCCTAGCACACCCACCTTTTTTGATTAAGCGCAAAAACAAGAAAACTAAGTAACCCCGAAATCAATAAACTACCTACGAGGCTACTTGTTACTTGTCGACCTTCTCCACTCAAATAAAGAAAAAGATAGGGCCATCATCATTTCGTAAAAAATGATAATAACCCAAAGCTAAAATAAAACACATAAACCTAAAAATGCTATGAACCCAATGTACTCCAGCCCACACAAACGGCCCAATGATGCGAAACCCTAGTCCAAAGCCCCCAAGCCCAATTGCAACTCTGGTGGCCTCCAAATCATTGCCACCGCTGTAGCCAGCAAGGCCTCCACCGACAATAACACCATAGCCACCACCATCCTTGTACTGTAAAATGCAAAATCGGAGCAGATCAAAGGAGAACCCAAACCCCATCCCCGGCGCTGTCACCCATGCATCAATTGACGTAGCCCCGTTGTCTTCCTCAGCACTAGGGTCACAAACACTGGCGACATCATGGATAGGGAAGCCTAGTCCAAAGCTTCCTTCCACAACACCGCTCCACAACTCCGATCTTGACCCGAAGGCACAAGATCTACCATCACCACCATCGGCGTTACCAAACCAGCCGCCGCGGAGAAGAGAAAGCGCCGCCCCCCTTCCAATTCCTAGATACAAGACCACCACCAACTAAAGTCGATCGCTGTCAAGAGTTCTCCCTTGCAAGAGTCGGGACGAGAAGGTGAGGAATAACTCCCACACTGCCATCGTCAATGAAACCAGAAGGGACGGGCTGCTCGCCCATGCTGGTCGGTGTTGCAAAACCGCCATGGGTTACCACGGCAAGAAACCCTAGAATAACCCAGAGGAGAGAAAACGACATCCTTTTTCCTCCACTTTGACTATCCCTAAAAATATTATAAATTTCCAAAAAACTTATTCTAGTCAGATGAAGTGGATGTTGCTATTTATGGATGAAACTAGAAGAAAAGGATAAAGCAGGCAGAGAAGAAAAAGATGCTACAAGAAATTAGAAAATGGATGAAACTGAACAATATTGGAAACAAAAAATCAAGAACCTTCACCAATGTGAAAATTAAAGATTGAAGCAATGGAAGATTGGTTTTCTGGAGGATTATCTTTAGGCAGTGAGCACAAGATGACCACAGAACCCAGAAGAAAAAAGCCAATGTGATGAAAGGTGAAAGCCCTCTGAGAAAGAAACACGATTGAATGAGAACCCATTCGTAAACTCATACCATACCAGAGACCATTCTGTGAAAAAAGATTGAAGCAATGGAAGATTGGTTTTCTTGAGGATTACCTTTAAATAGTGAGCACAAGATGGCCAGAGAACCCAGAAGAAAAAAGCCAATGTGATGAAAGGTGAAAGCCCTCTGAGGAAGATACGCAGTTGAATGAGAAGTATACAAGACTGCAGCAAATGTAAATGAAAATCAAAAAGAAAAAAAATGTAGGAGAACCCAAGCTTCAATCAAAAAATGGAATTCTTACCCAGAAATGATCTTTAACCCAGAACACAGAACACTACCCAGAAAGAAATTTTTAACCAGAAATGGAGAGTTTGATCGGGGAGAGAGAGAGAGAGAGAGTGGTTTGTAATCTTGATTGAGCGGGAGAGTTTGTTTCAACAGTATATATATATAAATTATAATAAAAAAGTTTATTTACAAGAATTAGGAAAAGAAAAGGGGTTAAAAAAAATCTAGGTTAAAATGTAAATTTACACAAGTCAACAAACTTACTGCCGGACAACCCCGTTTCGCACGGATAAGTGAAGTAAAATTGGGAATTTGGCACGTGTGGTGGATCTGAGTCATCTGACGGTTGAAAATCGTCGCTAGGTCGGGGATCGAAGGAACTACGGTAGTCCGATGGCTGTTTGGTGGAGGGTGTTTGGCTGCCATTTTAGGGTTTTGGGTGTTTGGTGAATGTAGTAGTGGACTATGCTTGAAGGATTGAACAATTGAACCGGACAGTCGTGGTTTGGCTGCCATGGCCGGAATTGAATTTTGGGAGTTAGGACTTGGAGGAATGGAATTGGAGATTCGAAGGAGGGAGACTAGCGAGTAAACGATTGAACTGGATAGTCGTGGTTTCGCTGCCATGGCCGGAATTGAATATGTGGACTCAGGTCTTCGAGGAATGGAATTGGGGATTAGAAACCGATGTCTACAACAACAACAAACATCACTTTTGAAACACAAATCGACGTATGATCGTTTTAATCATCATAATTTTGTATGTGAACTCTATTTAATTTTTCATATTTTCACACTTTATGCTTAATAAAATATATGCCGAATAATACATAAGTGAACATTTGTATTGATTTCTATTTTAGAAGTGATGTCTCATACACTTTTAGACATCAGTTCCCATAAACTACTGTTTGGTCTTGGTCATTTTTACTTGTATCTTGCCACATTATTTTCCTAGAAACGATGTCTGTATCTTTACCCGTCATCTGTTTTTTTTTAGGAATGATGTGTTCTTTCACACAGAACATCATTTTCATTTTAGTAAAACGATGTTCGCTGGGTTTATGTACATCGCTTAATTATTTTAACATAAACTGATGTGTTGTTTCATTGTAGACATCTCTTTAGTTTTTGAAAACCGATGTTCTCTGTTTAATGATACATCGATTTACGTTGTGGTAGGTGATTTGTACTTGGACAATAGATTACGTTTTGGAGTTTAAAAATCGATATACACTGGTTATGGATACATCGGTTGTGTGAGCATGTTTTGATATTTTGATAATCATAAAACATCATGTCCATTGCTGCCAACACACTTTTTACTACAACTGATTTACTAGATCTATTTGGCCTGGATTTAAACCTTTACTTGCATATATATGTTTGGTCGCAGTGGCGGAGCTAGAAGCTTAGGGTTATTGGGGCACAAAAATAAAATAATAATATCAAAACATAAAAAATCTTGAAAAATAACAAGAAATTTTTGATTGAGTTGAGAGTTGCAACTATACTTTTCTATTTTACAAGAGTTTTCCAAATCACTAAAAAATAACAACGAGTGATGGAAGTAGAACTTCATCCTAGATGACGAAGTTTAGAAACTGAAAAGAAAAAATTTAGAACTCAAGTTATATATCAAAATTTTAATGAAGATTCCGATACAAAAATTTGATATATAGAAATACGATTAATTTAAAATAAGAATATTGTTAAAATTATCTCAAGTTTATAATAGTCAGCAACATGAAAAAAATAGTACGCATTAATAATATTTTGTGCTGCAAGCAAGCTAGAATTAAACTTTAAACTTTGGAAAAAACGTAAACAAAAATGACTGTAGTTTGCCAGATTCGAACACTGGACCTATAATGTAACAATAACGTGGGAACTTTAAAGTTTGGAAAAAACGTAAACAAAAATTATTGTAGTTTGCCAGATTCGAACACTGGACCTATAATGTAACAATAACATGGGAGACCACTGCACTATAACCATAACAGATGGAACGTATTGCCATCACCATAAGCAATATCTTTCGCATAACCTAAGCAGAACACTATAATAATAAGAGCACAAAATGTGACAGCCATGAACAGTAGTATTGTAACAACAAGTAACTTTCTGTAGCTGATTACATGAATAAATCTAGTCAAACAAAGTGTCTCGTATAAATCTTTCAAGTCAGCAGCACAAACTGTACCTGAAAATGAAAGACGATTTTTAATCCTTATCGGTAACAGAAAGTAATGGGAACCTAAGACAAAGGTTCAAGAGACATTCCACAAGATAAATATAAACAGCTGCAGCACATATCTTACCCAGATTAACCAGCTGTAGCTTTCCAGAATGATCTACTGAGCTATCAGGGCTTTCTAGTGAGCTTGCCCAGCAGACCGCAAGTGGAATAGGATCTCGTTGTTTGTGGGATCAAGGCGCAGAGCTCTAGAAAATGAAAGCATGCTGGGCAAGAATCCCTACAAGAATGGAGCATATATCACTACACCATAAACTTCTATTAATAGCATTTGAAAAACGCTATAGTAGGATGCCATAGCGTTTTAGTAAACGCTACATCTGCCCAGGAAACAAATACACAGATAGATGATTAAAATAAAAACATTTTAAGAAATTAAGAAAAGAGTTCCTATCCAATTAAAGAAGTCTTACAGAATCCAACAAATTTGCCAAAGAAATAATTAAAAAATGACAACAAAGAATTGAAAGAAGAAAAAAGAAAAAAAAAACCCAAATAGTAACAACACAGAATCTCAGGAATAGCTACAACTAAAATACCCAGATCAAAATGACAATTCATGGAAATAAAGAATCAAAAGCACTAGAGGATCATTAACTAAAACCCAAAACCCTATTCTTTGAGTAATTGGTACAACTAAAATACCCAGATCAAAATGACAATTCATGGAAATAAAGAATCAAAAGCACCAGAGGATCATTAACTAAAACCCAAAACCCTATTCTTTGAGTCGCTGGACTTTAATGTTTTGAGAATTGTCATTGTAGTGGTTAACCCCTTCTTTCCTTCACATGACTCTTCGTCTGCTTTGACAGCGTTTGGTCGAGGAATCAGTTACTATCCAAACAACTCAAGACTACAGTATTTGTATCGGTTGGCTTTCCAGTGTTTGCCTGGGACGAGAAGAGCTGCACAGATGGGAGTCCATGGTTATAGAGGTAGGAGAGCCAGAAAGTATGATGGAATCGATTCTCCCGCGAACCTGGATGCTATGTGACATTACTATATATAATGTAGTTTCAAGCTTCTGCCGGAAAGTAATTGTGCTACACATTCCTGTTATCCATACTTTATGTTTCTATATACTGGAACACAAATTTTTTACAAGTGTTTATTTATAGGATTACTCAAAAGCAATGACATACCATGCTGCTAAGGCCTTGAAGTTGGACAGGGATAACAAGCATCTCCTAAATGGTTACCGCGAGTCTATCGTACGTTGGTACAAGGATTGTGTTGCATTTCACTCCTATGAATGGGCTTAAGATTTTTCATCTTGAAATCATGGCAAACCTGGATTATGTAGGTTCTGGAAGTCCTTAGTTCTACTAGTCAGTGGAGGTTGAAATGTGCTTGAAAGAGTAGTGTTCTTATATTTGCTGAATGCCTAACTAATTGCATCAGCATATACTGTTGTTCTTATATCTGCTGAATGCCTAACTAATTGCATCAGCACGTACTGCTGCTTGTCAAAAGAGTTTTTGGATCTAATGTATGTGTGTATATGCATTTAGTATGATATGAATATGAGTTTGAAAATATAAGGACAGAATATGATTTTCTGGAAAACGGGGATTGCAGTGCACTAATCAATCCTTACTGGGCAGCAGAAACCAAAATAACAAACTAAACACCAGATTTTGGTTACGCAGTGAAAACCTCAATTATGAGATTAAAAACACTGCGGGGCTCTTACTCTTGAGAACCCAAAATAAAGATCATCATATTGAAAAGGATATGTTATTTTACAAACTTTGAATAGCACTAGCTCGGCTATAAGATTCACACAAAATCTAATACAAAGTTTGTCTTCCTTCTAGAACTCCTTCACTTGAACGATCTTCAAATCTTGTTCTTCTTTCTTCACAGTCTCCCTACTGATCTTGAGAGAGTATTATGCATATGAAACTATGATCACAAACACTTATACATGGAATGGACCAAGTGTTTTGACTCTTTGTGAAGACACAAACTAAAAAAAACATGCAAGACACCTACACTTATTCTTGCGTTTCTCCACCCACTTTTTGCCGTGCATATTTCTGCAATATATATTCAACCAGCGACAACCACTCAAACAAACCAGAAACAACCCTAATTAGACTTCTATTAGGAAAGAGCTTTTATTCCAAGATATCCATAAAATCCTAAAAACCCTAGGGAATCAAATACACAATTTCATAAACAGAAAAGTATCTTTAAATAAAGAAAGTTAAACCTCAAAGATATTTTCCCGTTTTGTATGGAATGCCAACACACCAATTTAATCAAAACTTGTACCTACAGAGTTTCCTTGACCTAACTCACCTAAGTACCCTTCTTATAATGACTATCTTTTTACTAGTCAATGCTTAATTTTTTTTATAGTAGCACATAATATGTTTTTAACTCCTAGGATTTTTTACTTTCCTAGTTTCCTTAACTTTGATCCCATATTGCTCTGGCTTTTTTTTTTTTGAGAAGATATATTGCTTTGCTTGAGATGGTATTGATGTGTTGGATGATGACACAGTAGGATAAAAATATTCTTTTGGAAACATTGTCCACGGGGTCTTGATTATTTACTTTACACCTTTGGTTACGTAGCTGCATATGGTGATTTCATAATTCTAGTAAAACTATTTGACCATTAATAAAAATTAAAATTAAAATAAATAAAAAACCTAAATTGTTGGATTATGATGTCAAATGATCCCTCAGAGAAGTGTAAGCTTCATCCCCATCAACTAGAATAGTTGCATTTAGATAGTTTTGGCCTTGTTCGTTACTAAGACTAGAATTATAGCGAAACTTACCAATGCAACTACATTGTACTTCACATACATGAAGGAACCAATTGAAAAATGATGTCGATGATGAAAGTTTAGTTTCGTTTGTTTTCTCTACATTTTGAGCTTCCTGATCACACCAGGAAAAAGTCACCCCGAAATAAATTCCTAGATGAACTAGGAGAACTTATGAAACGATGACAATGATGATGTCCAACATGACATAGAAAACAAAGGACGGTGATCAGGCTTTGATTGGTCCTTTTTTTGACTGGGCTTTTTAAGATTCCCGCTATTTTTTCAAACGGTTAAGTTGACAAACCCGAAGCCCCATGTAACCGACCCGAACCAAAATGACACTCTCTCTTACTAGTTCTCACATCAACTGCGTCACCCACTCCACTCTCACAGACCAATCCCAATCCTCTCCACCCGCGACTCCCTCCTCTCCGGCCCCACTAACTCGACGACAAGCTTTTCACCGGACTGAGGAGCTGGGCCGTGAAGGACAACATCTGTATGGCGGAGATGCCTTCCACGGCGGGCTGTAGGTTTTGAAATGTCACCGCCGTCAGGAAGATCAAGGAGTTGGGTGGGATTGTGGTGGGCAAGACCAATTTGGTTTGGACTTTGGGATGGGTAGCACCGCCGAAGCCGACGGCTCCGCCTTTCAGGTTTTGGATGTTCTGGGTCACCTTTGTTTTATCAATTTACTTGTGAAATTTTCGTTATTTTAATTGAATTCAAATTAAAGCTTGATGGAAATGGAAATGTAGTTGAATAATGAACAAGCTAGTTTTAGTATTTCATGGACATTTTGAATGTTAGGCGCCCCTTCTCTTTTGAATATTGACAGGCTTTTGTGGGTTGTGTACGTAGTTTACATTCTTTTTGTTAAGCATCCAATGTAGGTTTCCTTCTTGGAATAAGAACCGAAAATGTAGTTCAATAGAGGAGAAGTTGGTCTAGTATTGTATGTGCAATGTAGAGTGTGAGTGGCCCCTTTTCTTGTGGGTACTGAAAAAGCTTGCTTTCATTGAGACTCGAAGAAAATGGGGTAGGGGAAGTTTGTTCTTTGTGTCTGCCACTGGTAACTGGAGTTGGTTTACTCAGGTCGTGCATCTGTTGCTTCATTAGATGACTGCAAGCCTATGGGACACGACACGGGTGCCGGAGGGTCATCAGGAAAGGCATAGTATGGTATCGTTTGGAAGTAACACTGGCGGAAGTGTGAGGCTGCCAGCGTTTGTGGTGTTGTTGGGTTGAAGCCAACGTATCGGCGTGTATCGAGGTTTGGCCTCATCACTTGATGTTATTGGTTGCTTTGGAACATCTGTTCCTGATGCTGGGATTCTTCTTCATGCAATTTCTGGTCTTCATAGACTTGATGCCACCAGCAGCAAGCGTGCAAGTGTTTTTCTAAGTACAGTACCATGTTTACCAATTCTTGACCCCACCATACGTAATCTTAGCAGTATAAGCCAACCTCATATTGTCTTTGTTCATCCAGAGGGTGAACTCTGCAAAATTTATATAATCAAAATTGTTGGTTTGTATTTTTAATTTAGAGACTAAAGACCACTTTTCTATATATGTTTGCCTGACATGTAGTCATTTTAATTCCTCTTTCAGGAGGTTCCCGACCTTGCATCTCAATTTGTTTCCATTAGTTTGCTAGAGTCTAAAGCTCTGAAAGGACTAAAAATTGGTCTGAGCCGTGAAACTCTCGATGATGGTGTTGATATTGGAGTAACTTCTGCAATTTGTTTCCTTAGCCCTCCGTAACGGAGGTCTACCTTCTATTATTAGTTTTTCATTTTAACAGCTTTACTTCTCTGTTCCTTCCCCAAGGTTTCATGTTTACCTCTTAGATGTATTGATTAGTATCTTCTTGAACCATTAACATGCAGGTCTCTTTACCATCTTTCTCACTTGGATTGCCAGCCTACTATGTTATCGCTTCATCCGAGTCACTTTGATTAGTTCTTTGGCGGGTTGACCCGTGGCCGACCCATTTATTAAATGGGTCATGGCGGGTTGACCCACGGCTGACCCGCTTTTTAATCGTGCGGGTTCAACCCGCTTTATTTCGTGCTGGTTTCGAGTCGTATTATCGGGTCGTGTCGGAATTGACAGCCCTATCTGGTGCATTAGATTGCTTTGATAACCCATGAGATTAATGTTTTTAAGTTCATAATTGTTTTGTAAAATGGGAGATGTGTGATTTAGGGAGCATGGTGGCTCCAGAAGAACGTGGTTGGATTGTTTGGAAGTGTTTTGTCTTTCTACAGGTTTTGGGTAGTCCATTTTCAGAGGAAGTTCCACCAAATTTTTGATAGAATTTCTTCTAAGGTGGGCCCCGCAGGGCCGCTTCAGTTTTCAAGGTGAAATCCGGGGCGGGTCCTGTCAATCATAACCTTGGTGCGATCTTGCACAGATGACTTATTGTTAACTTTGTTGGCATTTTCAAGATTGTTAGTCATAAGGTGAATTTCTGCATCAAGAACACAACTCAAATAATTCTTGCCAGAAATTTCAAGAGGATCAAAGTCCAATTTTGTCAAATGCGTCATCTTTCTACAAAAGGAAAAGATGCAACATTTCAGGATCCATAAGTATTAAAACAGTATGTTCTATGAAAAATGATAGAAAAATCATATATGAAACAAAGGTTTCGAAGTGTTCATAACTATGAACAATAGATCTTATAGGGAAAACACGAGAAAAACATTCGTGTGATGTCTAAAAAATCATAGGTTCTAAGACTACTTGATCAGCGGACTCGAGTCTTGACTATTAGAACATGTAGTTCTCAAAGCCGCATATGAAATATAATTTTTCAATAATTATGCATAAAATATCTACAAATTATATGATCGCATAAAAAAAAATATTATGTTCATATGTAATAAGAACAAAGATGATAAACATGAAACACATATATCTGTTATGCGATAATCTAAGATATCTCTGTTATATATGAAGCAATTCGTTGAGAATGAGAGAAAAACTCATAGATCATTAGCATTGGTCATAAGCAACTATATTGCACCATAAGACTTGCGGATCATCATGGAGTTCAATGAAGAAGAAGAAAAATAAGAGCAAAAGCGTGCTGATAACGTGTTGTAAACTAGAGAATAAGGGAGATAGGATACAAAGATAGAATATATGAGGAGGTAGAAGTGTCTGTTTCATTTTCATTAGACCCCTTTATATAGGAGTAGTGTTTACATCATAAGGGCATAACTAATTAGTATTTACAGTGGACAGCCACATATATATAATATTTACAACATATCACAAATTTTTATTGCCACAAAAAATGATATAATTACCATCTTTCTCGACTTTTCTTGTGTTGCTTTCAGTGGTAGCAGATGAAAGAATCGAGCGACAATGGGGATTATTGAAAGAATCAAAGAAATTGAGGCTGAAATGGCTCCGAATTCAGGTCGTTGATGTAGATGAAGGTCGGGTTCCGATCAAGTATGGGTCTGAGCACGGCTGCTGCATGTTCTTGGAATGACAGCGGCTGTTGGCGGTGGTCTGGGATTGTTTGCCGATCTTCTTGAGTTCTTCTGGATACATGTATATGGGTATTTGAATCTAGGTATACGGTGGGTCTATGGTATGGGTTTTGTATCTCGTATTGGGTATGTTAGGTATTGGTATACTTTTCTGGTACTGGTATGAGAACAAACAAAGTTGTTCTTGGTACAGTATAGGTATGAAGAACTCCAAAAAAAAAAAAAAATTGTTTCGAAAATACCGAATTTATCCCTCAAAAGTTAACGGGGTAAACATTTTTACTGTTGCTAGGTATGAAAATTGGGACGGGCTTAAATCTTTAGGTACCATTCTGATATTTTTCAAAACATATGTATAAAAGTTAATAATCTAGAAAAGTTCAGACGCTATTTGAATGATTTTCTCTTAAAATTAAGTTATTTATGTGGTTGCTGGAGGTGAAAAAAAAATTATACTAAAAGACCAATCTCCCTTCACTTTACATGTGGATTTATAATATTGGCCTAGAACAAAGTACATATAGTGGTTTAGGACTATATAGGGTTTAGGGCATTGAACCTTAATGTCTCCTGACGCTAATCTCATAGAATAATTTAAGTCTCATCATTAGAATTAGTGGCAAAGCCACCTTGGGTCCCAAGCCTCATCTCTTTTTTTTTTTAAATATTTTTTTTTAAATGTTCACTTAGTCAGTAACTAACTAAAAAAATTATGTTTAACCACTGGTGTTCTAAATCTTTACTACTATAAATGGAGGCCATCTTTTGGTGTCAAAGGGTTTCACCAAATTTTGAAGTACCTATAAATACCATTCAACAACATAATTATCAAATTAAGTTAATAGAATATAAATAGATAAAAGTGTAAAAGTGTAATTATCCTACTACTATAAATGGAGGCCCTCGTTTTGTGTCAAAGGGCTTCACCAAATTTTGAAGTACCTATAATACACTTCAATAACATAATTATCAAATTAAGTTAATAGAATATAAATAAATAAAAGTGTAAAAGTGTAATTAGCCAAACTACCATTATTTTATGTCTAAAAAATAAATAACAATTATTCTTTTTAGTCGATCTATTTTCTATTAACATCATAATATTACCCGCGAGAAACGCAGACACGTTGCTAGTGGTCATTAATGATTGGCTTCATTAGTACTCTTTTGGTATGGTAAAAACAAAACAACTCAACATACAAATAATTATTTCCATCATTGGATTTACATCCAAAAGTGATTGAGTATAATTTTCTTAGTCAGTTACTGAGGTGAATACCACTGGTACATCAGTCGTACACGAAATTTCTACGTACCCTATGTATGTGGGAGAATTTTTTTTATTTTATGCTATTTTTGGTTTTACTTGTTTTCCCTTTCTAATTAATTTGGTTTTCATAGTATTTTTATACATAAGAAGTATTTACGTAAGAAAAAAAAATTGCTTTGGCTGACAATTATAGTACCTTAGCTTAGAGCAACTCCAACAGCTTCCCTATAATTTTTGTATTATAGAGAAGCAAAAGTCAAACCTTTAGCCTAGTTTTCTTCTCCAACTCCAACAGATTCCCTAGTTTACAGTAATCTATAAAATCTCCATATTCTTCTTTAAAATTTTGGAGTTTGCTGTAAATATAGGGAATTTGGTTTTCTCTCTCCTCACTTTCCCTAAAATAGAGATAATTATAGGGAATCTGTTGGAGCAAAAGAGGCTTATTTTCCCTAAAGTAGAGAAAAATCAAAATATAGGGAATCTGTTGGAGTTGCTCTTACTACCCCTAAACCCCATTCCTCCCTTAAACCACCCCTCTATTCCTTATCCTCACAGCCCATCACTGAATCCACCTCAACAGACCAATCCCAATCCCAATCCCAATCCCAGCAGCATGCACGCTCTCAAATCGCGTTCTCATCCCCCGCCAAATCTGTTCTAGCCAACTTGCCAAGTCCTCCCTCTTCTATCTCCACGTGTCCCGGTCCAAGCCCGAAGCTCGACGCGCGAGAATGTCATACCACAGCCATCAAATCCCCTTAATTAATTTGTTTCCTTACTTGCATCATTGCCTAACAGATGGTCAGATTTAGTATTCCATATTGTACTATGAGTTTAGGATTTGAAATTTTCCGTATACAACAAAAACTCGACTTTATAGGGGTGATTCCTTTCCGGGTAGTATTTGACATTTACTATTCCTTTCTATATATACCAATCTTATTCTCGTTACTATTACTGAGTTCTTTGCCTTCTGCAGCTGCCGCCATGGGAAGACATTGTGGTACTAATGCTACAAAAAGATTACTTAACGTGCCATCTGGGTCTCAGTCCCACGTAAAAAAATCAAAATCATCACCGGAAACACCATGGCAAAGCAAGTTGAAGACTAGTATTGATCATCTCCCTGACATGTTATTAGTTGAAATCCTTTGTCGGCTTCCTCACAATAAATTTGCCTTCCAATGCAAGTGCGTATGCAAACGGTGGTCTTCTCTCATCTCTGATGAAAAGTTTCAGTGCCGTTTTCTATGGCTCCAAAGTCGTCAGGACCAAAAGCCAACGCCGGTGGGACGTACTATCATCTTCAGGGATGCCAAGGACATGAGGAAGTTTTTTATATTGCCGGAGCTCGAGCTTCCGATGTTCAAAACACACAACTTCTCTTTGAGTTTCCTCCGCTGTTTTGAACCTCCAGAGTTCATAGAAACAGATGATGATATTGATGATGGGCCAATTGTGGTCGGGACGTGCAATGACTTGGTTTTGTGCTGCGAAACCACAACTTTTCAAAGTTGTTACTACATTTGCAATCCATGCACCAAGCAATTTGTTCATCTTCCGCCCACCCCTCGACGCTACAAGGAAGTAAGAGTGGGATTCATCTGTGATCCCTATTATAAGGAAGATGGTGATGATCAGAAAGAAGAAAGTGATATCATCCAGGTTGATGCTGATTTCAGGTACGCTGTTGTGCGAATAGGTCCTTGCTCATCCCCATTTAAATTCAACCTTGAGATCTTCTCTTCAGAAACAGGTAAATGGACAGAATCGACTATAATGAGCACATGTAACTTTCGTTTGGACAATCTGAATCGCAGCGGAGGCGTTCCTTATAATGGAATGTTATATTGGTTGAATGCTGATTATCAAGATGCCTTCATTGTTGGGTTGGATCCCTACTATTACTCGAACAAAAACAACAATGATGAATGTCCTGGTTTTCATTTTATTGAATTGCCAGAAAGGTATGGACAATTTCCCTTCTTAGCTGTCTGCGGAGGAGGACGTCTGCGAATTTGCCATTTCTTTACTAATCAATTACGTGTCCCGATTCCCTTCTCTCATGAAACTATTGACGTCCCTATGCCGTGTATGAGTGTGTGGGAATTGAAAGATGATGTTGATGACGATGTAAATGATTGGTATAACTTGACAGGCATCATTGACCTGAGCACAATGGTTTTCGGAAATCCATTAACTCGCGAATGGGGATTCTACTCGAAGACCCCTTTGCTTGACTCAATCATGGTGCTGGCTTTCGATCCAAATAATGAAGATATACTTTATCTAGAATTGTTTGACCACATTGTAGCATGCAATATTTCTGAAAGAGCGATAAAGGGAACTACATTAACCATTCCATATAGAAGTACGGTTCGTTTTGGGAGAGGCGTCTTCCCATTTGTGATCCCAAAGTGGCCAACACCCCCTCCCAGACTATGATTAGAATAAACTACTGATAAGTGTAATTGTGTATCCAGATCGATCATTAGCTCAAAATAACCTAGTTCTGCTGGGGGAGTCTTTTTATGCAAAATAAATTCTTCCTTAGCCTGGACTATTAGTTACTGTGATTTTAGTCATTGTCCAATTTTATGCAATTTGATTTTAGTCATTAGCCTGAACACTAGTTACTGTGTCAGTTTAGCTATTGTGAGATGAGAACTTTGGAACTTAGCAACAAACAAGCATTGTTGATAAAAAAAATTACACCTGAATTCTCAGCAACTAAATTTACAATTTGTTAGCCATTTGACACCTCTGCATCCGTATATGTTATAAATCACGGGACTTTTGATTTTACAGCTTCAAAGCATGGGATAAAAAATTAGACATACGTACAATAAGTGAATAAACTGATATGAAATTTTATCTATATCTATAGATATCATATATATAGCTCGTACATACCGAGTGGCTGAACTATGTACATTTTCCGTGGTGTATGTCAAGAGACTCTCCATACACCAAGCAATATGTTCGTCTTCCTCCCACCCCGTTGTCCCCATTCCCATGCACCCTTCTGAAATGCCTGATACCTCCCTTCCCGGTATGAGTGTTTGGGAGTTGAAAGATGATGGTGATAATGATGCGGAGGGAGTGAGGTGGCGAACGGTGCAATGGTTTCCCTCAGCACAATGGTTTTCGAAAGTCCCGGATGTCACATACTGACTCCAATTACAATGCTAGCTTTCGATCCAAATAATGATGATATTTTGTATCTAGAATTATTTGGTCGCATTATTGTCACGTGTAACATTCGTGATAAAAGGTTAAAGGAGGCTACATTAATCAGTCCATATGAAAACCTCGTTGATTTTGGGCGAGGCGCCTTCTCATTTGTACTCCCAAGGTGGCCAACACCCCTTCCTAAATCTAGAAGTTATCCACGGACTATTGGTTGAACTTATATGTATACAAATCGTTATCTCAAACTAACAAGAAAATATTTGCTATTGGTTGTGTTTCAACAAGTGAACCTCATGTTGCATTGATGTCGTTAGTAATTGTCTCATTGTATCTGTTTCGAACTTTCGATTTGATATACTAGCTTTAATCTTGCTATTTTGTGATCTTTCTATCTCTCTCTCTCTCTGTTTTTCCGTGGGAGTGGAGAAATTTGGAGGGGGAGTGGAGTTTATATGGGGAATGAAACCCGCAATTTTTTTTTTGAAATAGGGCTAGTACAGTTGGGTAGACACCAAAATTTAATGAAAATAAAATTTATTAAATTAATTCGCTCAACACTTGAAATGTGACTGAGCAAACTTAATTACCTCATGGGTCTCACAAAATGTACGTACACATGTCTCCTGAGCCACCAAAATCAAATAGGCTTCGTGAATAACACATGAAGGCGCTACTAGAAATTAGAAAATATAGCCAATAGAGGCAGAAAAGAATTTGGGTGAATTACTATTATTGCATACAAAATCTAGGTGGTGCCTTCAAGCTGGATGGTGATGGGTGTGCGCGAGGTACTGATGGAGAGTTCCTGGGTGCGCTATATATCATGTATGTTCACTTTGAGCCTTCCTCTAAGTGGACAAACCCACTTTGCATGATTTAGAGAAAAGAGATAAGGGAAAAAGAGAATAACGTTACCTTGATTATTGATTATGTCAGTTACACTAAAAGTTGTTAGTTGGTTGACTTGAACTAAATTGAAATTGATAATTTGATTTAGATAAATTATTAATTTCTCGGTGCCACTTTGGCCGCCCCTATAATGATTAATGAATGTAGAAGAGAGATTCAAAATTGAAATTTCGAATATAGCAATAAATACTTGACAATTATTGGCTCAAAAGAAAAATAAACTCAACAACTAAAACTCCAAGAAAAAGCTTCCCAAAAATGGAAACAAATGTTCTTCTGAAGTTCGGGTAATAAAACTTGACCCAGATAGAAAACCCGTCCAAGTCTTTGCAATAAAAAGACAGGGTGCCCGACCCAATCCTTACCACTCATCACCTCCGACCTCCGCCTCTGTAATCCCCCACCTCTAGTGGAACTCTGCAAGGTAAACCCTCTCTCTCTCTCTCTCCCTCCCCAAATTCTAACATTTTTATTTTGTTTGTCTGAGTTAAAAGTTTAATTCTTGAGTTGAATAGTTTTCTCTTTGCCCCTTATTTTCTTAAAGAATTGTGCTTGGTGTTCAACAATTTGGCAATAGGTTATTACATTGATGGGTGGTGTTTGGAAGGAGAAAGGGTCCCCAATTGTAGTTGAGAAATGTGAGAATCAGCTCTGAAAGCTGTTTTAACAGGAATTTGAATTTGCCAAATTTGATTTTGGCCCAGTAAAATTTTCCGGGATGGTATGGAAATAAGTTAAAGGAGAGAAATCATTAGGTTCAAATTTGATTGGAAAATTTCTCGCCGATAGTAATAAATTGGATAAATGATGCTGTTTTGGATGATGATGGGTAGAAGGGAAATGATTATTATGTGTGCCTTGGAGTGACTATCATGCTTGAATGATAAATTCTGCCTTCGTTTTTTTGTATGAATTGGATTCGGCTGCTTCAATGTATTGAGGCTTATGCGTTCCCTGATTGCCTTAGACTTTGAAAGCATTGGTTTTAGTCTGTACCTGTTATCCTATAGCTGTTTATGAATCAGTTCGCTGCAAATTTATGATATTCTTGGATCATGTTTTATTTGTGTCCTGCTTTGAGATGGTATTTGTGAGTAATCTAATGGTGATGACAGTATTGGCAAAACAGGTTTTGCGTGTCACCTATTTTTAGCCAGTGTATGCTTTTCTTCATTTCTTGTTCTTTTTGGGATCTCCAAGAGGATTTATTTGCCTATACATCTTAATGGATGAAGAGGACAATGCTGCTGGTGATAATGAAGAGGCTTCACAGTATGCTCTCGCTGTGGGTCTTGAGGATGACATGATGGAAGATGATAACGAAGAGGATGAAGAAGACAATGAGGATGATGAACAAGATGGGGAAGTGGAAGAGGACGACAATGAGGATGAGGAAGAGAGTACTCTCACTTTCAAAGATGGGGTTAATCCTTTGGATCTCGTGGAAGATGGTGCTTTTACTGACCAACTTTATCAGAAATTTGTGGGAATGGATTATGAGGCTCTAGCTGAGAAAAAACGAAAAGCACTTGTTGATAACCGGCCTGGAGGTTCGGTAAAGAAGGTCAGGCAGGATGATCTTTCTGGAGCAAGCATGGAGGAAATTATGGAGGCCATGAATTATGGTATGCAAAGGAGATCAAGGAAGCGTAAGAAAAAAGGGAGGCGGAAAGGATCAAGAAACAAGCTTACCCCTGAAATTACTCGAATGCTTGGTGATGCTACTTATCATTATGCTCTAGGCAGTTATGAAGAGGCCATACCCATCTTGTCTGAAGTTATTATGAAAGCACCACATTTGCCTGATGCATATCACACGCTGGGACTTGTCCATCATGCTCTTGGTAATGAAATGAAAGCCTTGAATTTCTACACAATTGCTGCACATTTAGCACCAAGAGATTCATCTCTATGGGAACTGCTTTTTGACTGGTTCAATACGCGAGGTAAAACTCCTAGAGCTATTTATTGCCTTTCAAGAGCAATAACAGCGGATCCTAAGAATATAAATCTGAAATATTGCCGTGCTTCTCTCTATGTTAAGGTTGGAGATTACCGAAGAGCTGCTACATCGTATGAACAAATAGTACAAACTTGTCCTGATGATGTTGAAGCACTCAAGACCGGGGCAAATATGTACAAACTATGTGGTCAGCTTGAGCGTTCTGTTCATATTCTGGGGGAATATCTCAAAGGTCATCCAACTGAGCCTGATTTGAGCGTCATTGATCTGTTAGCTTCCATGCTTATGCAAAATAATGCACACAGTGATGCTCTTCAGCATATTGAGCGTGCACGGTTAGTATCTTGTTCTCAAAAAGAGCTGCCCTTGGACATGAAAGTTAAAGAAGGAATCTGCCATGCTTACCTTGGAAATATGGAGAAGGCAGAAATGCTCTTTAATGTTCTTGAACAGAGAAGTGCAGATCATGCTGAGTTAATTACTAAAGTTGCAGATTCATTCATGAGTCTTGAGCAGTATAGTTCTGCATTGAAGTATTATTTGATGCTGAAAGGAACCGCAGAATCTAATAATGGCTTTTTGCATATAAAAATGGCTCGATGCTATTTGTCCTTAAATGACAGAGCACAAGCAATTTTGTGCTTCTACAAAGCTCTGAAGGCACTCGAAAACAATATTGATGCCCGATTGACATTGGCTTCTCTTCTTCTTGAAGAAGCCAGAGAAGAGGATGCCATTTCGCTGCTATCTCCTCCCAACAATCTTGATTGTTCTGACCTCCAAACTGATAAATCAGAACCATGGTGGTGCAATGGAAAGGTGAAACTGAAGCTTTGCCATATTTACAGAGCTAAAGGGATGCCTAAGGAATTTGTGGATACAATCTATCCTCTTGTGCGTGAGGCATTATGTATCGAATCACTTCAGCAAAAGGTGAAAGTGAAAAAGAGGCTCACAAAAAGTGTGCTGCTAGAAAGAGTTAAAGTTCTGAATAACCACCAAACGGATAACCTACTTTGTGGATCTATATCAGTAACTCCGGCATCAGATATGAGCAGAGCTAACAGAGCGAAGAAGCTGCTCGAGAAGAAGGCAAAAGTTAAGGAAGAAAAGAGAGCAAAGGCAATGGCTGCGGGAGCTGACTGGCAAAGTGATGATTCAGATGAAGATCCTCCAGAGGAAATACATAAAGAATCTCCCCTCCCTGATCTTCTCAAGGATAAAGAGAATTATGACCTCATAATAGATTTGTGCAAATCACTGGCTTCCTTGCATAGATATTGCGAAGCATTGGAGATTATAAATCTTGCTTTGAAGGTGACTCGCAACATATCTTCTGTTGCTGAGGAACTCCGGTCTCTTGGAGCGCAAATAGCATACAACACTCCTGATCCTGAGCATGGGCTTGACTGTGTAAAATACATTGCAGACCAGCATCCATACAGCTATGCTGCCTGGAATTGCTATTACAAAGTCATTACCAGATTTGATGACTGGTATGCAAGGCATTTTAAGTTTCTACGTGGTAAGCGGGACAAACTCAAAGACTGTGCAGCTCCCATGATCATTTCAGGGCATCACTTGACAAGAAAAAGCCGTCATCAAGATGCTGCCAGAGAATACCTTGAAGCTTATAAGTTGTTGCCCGAGAATGCCTTGATTAATCTATGTGTTGGTACCGCCTTAATCAACTTAGCACTTGGACTCAGACTTCAGAACAGGCACCAGTCTGTTGCACAGGGTTTAGCATTCCTCTACAACAACCTGCGTCTTTGTGAAAACAGCCAGGAGGCTTTGTACAACCTAGCCAGGGCCTTCCACCACATTGGCCTTGTGACTCTGGCAGCTGTGTATTATCAACATGTTCTAGCAATTCATCAGAAGGATTCCCCGCTCCCTAAACTTCCTCATGAGAACCCCGAATCTGCTGAGAATCTATTACCGGGTTACTGTGACCTTCGGAGAGAAGCAGCTTTCAATTTGCATCTTATCTACAAAAAGAGTGGAGCAGTGGATCTTGCTCGAATGGTCCTTAGAGATCACTGCACCTTTTGAGTATGCAACTTCAAGAAATTATAATCCAGTTACCTTTTTGAAATCTTTATATCAAGATGCATGATTTTTTTAATTTAAGACTGAAGAATCCGTTGGTTTGTTGCAGAAGATAATGATCCTCTTCTCAGATAGTGCAACTTTATTGAATGAGAGGTGGCTTCCCGCTCCATTCTGTGGTTGGCGTGAAAATACTGATTACCATTCCATGAGAATATAGGTTGGTGATTTGTCAAAAGTTCACCAACATAGCCTAAACCAGCTGAAGAAAGCGAGGAAAATGCTACAGGGGAAGGTATGTGACTGTAGCAACTTTCCCATTGGATGATTGGAAGTGCAATGCAGAATTTATCAATTTGACCACAGGGTGTGTTGGATGAACTATTCCATAACCGATCACTGCAATTATTCATGTGCAAAGCCACATCAACTGCTATCTGTGGTTAAAAATTGGTAATCTGTGTATAATTTTCCCTATTGAAACAGTACCACTGTAAGGGCTGTGATTTTAGTAAAATTATATCCATTTGAAATGTCACCTCTCTTCCTGTACATGTAGTATTAGTTTCTGGGAAGAACAAGCAATCACTCTCTCTTCTTTAGCAGAAGAACAGAGATAAAGCCACAATCACTCCCTAGCTCAATAAACTCAACTTTACAGTAGTCCTAGAAATCCTTCTAACCAAGATGTTATGATATAACAAATTAAATAACAGAAAAATCCTTGTGACATTAGATTTTACATGCTTTTGGATTTTTGGTGGTGAGCAAGTAAACCAGCTATTTACTCCCACAACCCTTCTGTGCGCTGATCACATGTTACTTCCTCTAACTGCTCAAGATCCAAATTGATAGATGCAGCTCTTTCAATCCTGAGCAATCTCTCATGTCGACATTTCTTAAACTGCTCATCTCACTGATGTGTACTCAGGCAGCTCCTCAATGCTGATGCAATAAGATATGTCAAGGAAGTTTAACTTTTTGAGGTTTCCAATTGAGCCCGGCAACTCGAACAAGCTTCTACAGAACCTTAACCTCAATACTCCTAGATTCGCCAAATTTCGGATCCCTCGAGTCAAAAACAAAAGCAAGTCACAATTGGTGATACGAGCACTGTTAGATGAGTCAAATCAGAGAGCTCAGCAGGCAATTCCCACAAATTTGGGCAATTGTCAATGTTCATTTCCTCTAGATTAGGAAACACATCCGATATTTTGATGGAACCATTGCTGAATGCTTGACCAATGTTGCACATGCGTAGAGGGATTCGGTTCCTCTAAAGTGAGGGTGTGAATTTACTTCAATTTTATAAAATTTAGACTGTCAGTCTAATATAAGGGTCTTGATAAATGACACATCACTCTTCCACCGATTTTTATTTTTTTTGTGTAACTCTCAGTTAACTACAAGTTAACTGTACAAAAAACAAACAAAAAAAGTTGGAGATTTCTCCTCTGCGTTGAGTTCCTTCTTTGTTCGTGATTTATAGAATTTCTCTTTGTTTCTATGGCTGACCACTAACCATGGAATGACTCCTTGCACTTGTTTTAATGGTCTTCTCATTTCTATTTCTCCCCATCCCCCTTTCTCTATTCCCCAACTCTATTTATTTACCGTTTCGGCTTCATTCCTGAAATTCCAGGCCCTTATACCGCCCTTCTCGTTTTCTCTGAATTTAACGAACCCTAGGGTTTCCGTGAGCAGAGTGAGTGAGCCAGTTGTACTGTACCTTTTGATATCATGGAGGCTACGGCCGCCCGCTTGAGGTGGTTTGATGTCGTTGATGACGCAAGCTCAGACGCACAAGTAGTGGCGCGCTGTGTGGAAACAATCTTACTGACTTGTGATTCAATTTCGCATAAACTGCAGCAACGGATTGAATGGTTAAACAATAGCAACGATGAAGACTCTTGAAACTTCTTGGCTTCCCAGTACAACAATCGGAGGCCTCATTTTTGTCGCTTTCACAATTAAACATGATAGAATATGACAAAATCGATTATGTATTTCTTCATTTCTTGGTTAAGACTTCAGAGGAGAGAGTACCCCAAAGAAACAATCATTGCAAAATATTGTGGAATAAAGAATGAGGCCGGGCAAATTGGCAAAAGACTTGCGATTCCAATAACAGAGCATGTAAACAACCACCATATATACACATACTAAACCTTCACACATATATATACATGTATACCTGCATAACATACATACCTTTTGACGTGGTCAAATATAAGAACCGCACTTTGACCTTTGAAGAGAAGTGGCATCATTTCAATTTGCATCTTGTACGTCTAAAGAGAGAGGAGCTTGCTAGCAGCGAATCTTGCCCGAAATGCCCTTAGAGAAGCTTTCTGAGGATGCAATGACTAGTTTTTTATAAAGTAGATGAGTGATTTCTTGAATTAGTACAAAGAATGCTTAATTTATTGTTTTGGTTTGTTGCAGAAGATCGACTGCAGTGATCCTTTTCTCAGATAATGTAACTGTACTGACTGCGAGTGGCTTCACTGTCAATTAATCTCTCAGCGGATTGGCTTGAAAATGCTGAGTAATATTGCATGTGTAATATGTCTAAGGTTCATCACCCTAGCCTAAACCAGCTGAAGAACGCAAGGGAAGTTATAAAGAGGAAAGCAGGGAATGCATTAATTGTGTGTTAATATCAAAACATTAATAATGTCAGTGAGCTATAGCATGTGGATAAGTTATAATTTCAACACTGTAAATGTCATAAATTCGATTTTCACTGATATATGTAAGAGTGGGGTGGGCTAAGGATTTATACACACACACAGAGCAAGGTTCCAAAGAGGACGTCCTTGCTATACATAATCCGCGGATGGGTTGCGGACAGCCGTCCATTTCTTTAAATGAAAACCAACGGCCCAGATCGATCTCTTCCCAAAGAACAATGTGGGTCGAAGTACAAAGCCTCAGACGAACTGTAGACTCTCCAATTCTATGCAGCCAAGGACGTTGGTTCTCCATCTCAACTCCACCCAAAATCCAGGTCTTCTCCTCTCCAAATACTAGAAACTCATCTCCGGAGTGATTCCACCGGCGACGCCCGATATTAGTCCCCACCGAACCTTGTCATCTCCTTAGTCCTCCTCACTGTTGCCGTTTGGGTTTGACGATGACGCGGTCAACGGAGCTCATCACGACCCCGATGAAGGTCCCCAAGTCGCCGTATAAGGTAAAATTTTGAGTTTCTGAGTTTGAAGATTTGGGATTACTGATTTTGTGATTACTGAATTTGTTTTTGGGATTACTAATTTTTCTGCAATTATCTACAGATGACTCCTGCTGTGATTTGTGTTTGATTTGTTGAGAAATAGCTATTGTGATTGTGTTTGATTTGTTGAGAAATAGCTACTGTGATTGGTTTTGAGTTTGTTGAGAAATAGCTACTGTGATTGGTTTTCATGCCTCCTAACGTTCCCATAATGTCTTTCTATTTCACATGGTTTAGACATCTTTAGAATGTATTTAACTTTCTGGACATTTGCATAGTAACTTGTGTTATCATGTCCGTCTTATGGGTTAGTGACTTTTCTGATATGCACCAGGCCTGCACTTACCAGCAAAGGTCTAATAATTGCTTACTTTTGATTACTTAAATGGATTGCACAATTTACTGGAACATAAAACTATCTTATACATGTACAGAAATGTAGATTGAAAAATATTTTGGTATAGACTTGCCCAGTGAGTGAGGTGCCTTGTTTGTTATCATAGACAATATTAAAAGCTAATGCATTGCACATATGTTGGCTTTTGTGGATCTGATTCTGGTTATTAACTTGAGCATGTTCAGATTGATTTCTACCACTATCAAATTTCTGTGCAAATTTGACATTTGTCATGTCTTTTGTTTGCAGGAAGTCACCTCAATTCTTTTAGCAGATGGAGTTGCAAGTGAAAAAATACAGAAGAATTTCTAACTAATACGTAGAAAGCCTGCATTGTTGTACCATTGTTGAGTAATAGTTGCTATTAATTTGTTCCCCACTGCTGAGGATACAATATCCTAGGCTCCTAGCTTGGAATCAGAAAAATAAATACAATTTTGGCGTTCTGACTCCTGAGCATTTTGTTGTTTTTATTTAAAACTGTTGTTTGGTCGTCGTCATTAGTATGAAATATGATCCATTTTTGTGTCAAAATGTCTATGCTATAGCAACTATTTTCAAGTAAGCTTACACTTTTAATTTCATTTGACATTTTCCGTTTGTGTGTTGAATGGAAGTCTAAACTCCTAAGAACCAATTTCATGATACCCTGAAAATATATAACAATAATAGATCACATACTAGTCTTTGAAGTTTAGAGCATCTTCTAATAATGTGCAACTTGAAATGGAAAATGAATTTCTTGACAATCGATTAGAATTTGACTGTCCTAATACATTATTCAAACGTTCAGTCTTGGAGAACAGGGATTGGTTCAAAGATACATAGATCTTCAGCGGTTTGAGCATCCAAATATCTTAGTTTTATTGAAAAAAAAAAAAAAAATCTTAGCTTTCCTCGTGGATTGGAACTTCAACCTTGCTAGCTCATGCAAGTCACTCCCACAATTATTTGAGCACTGGGAATATATATAGAACATATTGCAAAACAGTAAAAAAAATTTGTTAAAAACTTGTTCAGCTAACAAGCTCGGCTTTAATCGTCAAACCAGCAATGCTGAGAACCTCCTCTCTTTTTGTACTTTTTCTTTTCTCTAAACTGATCACAAAACAACCTCACATAGCAGAATTTTCAGATATCAATTCATAATTGGGAATGTTAAAAAAGGCCAGGCCTCTTAATTCAATAGAAGTTTAAGGTACAAATGCAGGAAAGAGGACATCCCTCCCAACAATTAAGAATCAATGTAAACAAGACCAAACCAGGGAATGACCTCTGCGTCCTATAAGATCATCTACACATTCTGATCATCAGTGTAACGCCCCAAACCGCACCTCACCAGCTTGGGCACGTCACAGTGCCGCGGGGCTCTAAAATATAAACCGAAAGCTCGATTCACATTCTAGAGGACCGCTAGGCATTTTGTTAGAAAACTTTTTGCGAAACACAGCGGAAGCTACCGATATTTTTGAGGTGAAAAACTTGAGTTGCTGAAATCTATTTCACTCTTCCAGTACTTGGATAAGGATCACACGAGGTATAGATTTCAATGGAAGAGAATTCAACTAAATGATGACACGAGACTAGGTAACAAGAAGCTCCAGAACCAAAGTTCGAGAAATAGAATGTAGAATAAGGTTCACACGGTAATTTACCGAACTTGTTCTGCACACCCAGCTCCATCCGCTATTGTCCCGTCACCAGTGCACAGTACCTGCATCCATACTGTTGTAGGGGGTGAGCTTTCGTCCTCGCTGCTCAACAGGAACTCTACCTCAAATAGACTCAAAACCAATAAACAAATATTTGGGCTGTCCAGTATGAAAACATATTTAAACCAAATATTTAAAAGAACGACAAACTTTAAGGTTTTTCAACTTGAAAACCGATGCATGATGCTTAAATAAACACGGCGCCAAATCCCAATATTACCTGATGGCCGGTCCCATAGACCCACTACACGACCTTACCTCAAATTATTTTATCACCAGGTAAGCGTAGCGAGAACGTCCACTACCTAGCTATACACACGTACCGAGTCCGTGATTGCAGATACTCGGACGACCGGTATAGCTAACCCTCCGGAGGTTAAGGGGATCGAACCCAAGGAAGTCAGAGCCACCTTTCGCTCTCAAGCCATCACACATTTTCTCACGGATTGGTTAGTATGCATTGCATTTTACATAACCAACCCATACCACTTATCATGCATCACATTAATAAAATATAAAAGAAACTCACAAACCGAGGAGAGTCCTGAATCCCTACCTGGATTCCGATGCGTTCTCTCACGTATTCCGAGAGTTACGAACCTTCTGTTCCTCGGGTAACTGGAGTCCTAGATTCCGACATTTCAACCGTTAATATCACATTGAACAATTATAGGAAATTTCGACGATTAACAAATCGTCCAACCAATTTTTCCTGGTTTGACCAGGATTGACCACTTTTGACCATTGTTTGACCAATCGAGACTAGTTCGATAATTAACTCAAATTACCGAACAATTACTTAAAATTACGATATCGACCAAAAATATTCATTAAGGGCACCCGATTTACTAGGGCCCCCCAATGAATATAATTTCTTTTCTCTACTTAATAATTTCGCCACATAGTAATTTACTATGGACACCCAACACTTTATAGCTTCACCACATTTTTTATTTTAATTTCCACAACCAATTCACAATTTCTTTACAATAGCCACAACTTCAAACATGCAACACAATACCCATTCAACCATCAACTACAATCAAGTCAAGGCATATTCCAGCTTGCTAACTACAACACTTAACAAGCTAAACACACATTTCGGACAAACCCGAGCTCCACCACAATCAATTGACTACAAAGTTCCAATACCCACAACAGATGCAACCAATCTCAGTCCACAATTACAATATCAACACAGAAACAACAACTCATTCACAAGCTCCAAACACCCAGAGTAAGACAACATGACAGATTCACAGAGAGATATCAACTTCACCGTACCAAGCCAATTTCAATTCCCTAACTTCCGATTACTACTCTAAGAGCAAATGAAGCAACATCGGAAATACACCAACCCAAATTCACAACTAGAATTCGACAGAAGAACGATTCTGTTTCAGAATTCCAAATTTACCTTGGAAAATCAATTCCGACCAAATCGACTCACTGCCGAAACTCAACTGATGATGAACTAATGCTTCTGATGCAATCGACCCAGCAAGCCTCCCAATTTCACCTCAATAGACGCAATCTAGACGAAAACCAAGCCCAGAAGTGTCGGAGAAGTCACCGGCGGCAACCATGACGTCGAACCCGAAACAACCCAGAAACCAATTTGTCAAAACTTGATCGAATTGAAAAACTAAGTATGCTGGGTTGTAGAGCATGACGAGGGGATAGTTTTTCATACCACTTTTAGCTCCGACGGTGGCCGGAAATTGCAGAACTCGCCGGAGAGACTCAGACCTTCTCACTGACGTTTCTCCCTCCCCGTCCGGTGCATGGGCAATCTGAGACCACAGGGACGTAGGCGCCACCGAGACGATGCTGTTGCCGGTGGTCCGCCGCGGAGAGGTGGCCGGACGGCGTTTTCCGTCGGACCCAGTCGCGGTCGCGTTCCGGGTCGGAGAACTCGGGTTTTCTCTCTCTCTCTCTCGAGTTTTCTGGAATTGATCCCCATCCTTGATCTGATCAAGGAATATAAAGACCCTAATCTCAATTCTATTCAAGGGCCAAGATGAAGCGGTGCTTGATCAATGGTCCAGATCGCACCGTAGAAATTCTATTTCTTTAATATATATATATATAAACTAACCCAATTAACAGTGGACGTCCCTGATGAAGCGGTGGAAGAGGTGGATGGCTAGGATCGCTCCACCTGTCTTCTATTTCTTGAATTAATTTCTAAAATCCCAAAACTTCAGAAAATCATAACAAATAGGTCGGGTATCCGAAAAATCTCCCGAAAAGTCCCACGAACTCGTCGTGTCGTGCACTTTATCATCCAATCCTTAAATCGAGGATTTCACTTTATGAAAATTTCTGAAAATTTCCTCGAGCACTTTGACAATTATTGAGATCGATAAATAAATTATCGAAATATTCCACTTCAACTCGATGAACTTTTCCGGGGCTCACAGTTCCACCCCCCTTAAATAAATTTCGTCCTCGAAATTTCATGATTGGTCAAACGGTCAATAACATTTCACTTCTCATGTCGGACTCCAGTACCCATAACTATTTCTCAGTCTAATTTCTTGTGGTACAATTCGACTATTACTAGTCATACATATCAACACCGGAGCTAGCATTTCTCTTTACCAAGTGTTCCTCAGTTATCACCAACATGATACACTTTGCTCCGCTATTTTTCACTTTTCTGTAACCACAAGACTTTTGTTAGAACAACTGGACTGAGTGATTAACAATCTCATTACTCTCCTCATAACACTGCCATACTTGGCATTTCCACAGACAATTTATGTCTATACCAAATAAAAATGGGTAACTACTAACTCTGTTACCCTAACTCAATATTGCCACTGTTGGCAACTCATAGCCGATTCACGTCTTCATTCAATTCCCGCTTATCACAAGCACACAGTTATCCGGGAATTTGGACCGAACAAGAGACATACTCAACCACCTGTAGGTGAAATCACGACTATCCACAGGTAAAATTATGTTCCCATTGCGGAACCTATGTCAACTATGAGAGCAAGTCGACGTAGTCGCCGCGACTCATAGCTTCTGGCAACCATCAACGTCCAATGGAAAACACTCTGTTAACAATTCACTGGTTGTCACTAACATGGAATTCACGATTCATCATCGTGGAAGACATATATGTCCTCAAAAGGACAATCATGCTCAAAGCTGGCTGAGTATCCGTCTTTTCTAGTCAAGCTATACAAGAAAAACACGACGGAACCTAACAGCCGATTTCCAACAATTATTCCACGAATTTCCACGTGACGAAACTTTACAAATTTTCTCGTAATGCACCCGAGTTCGTTACGTATTCGTTTATGACCGCCATCTCGGCTAACGCATCCATTCCACGAACTTGAAAACAAAGCACTTCTTCCTACTACGTGGACGATATGCGTTGTGTTATCAACATCGAATCATGTTGCCCTACCTGCAACTTCCCCGTGCCAAAGGATCTTTGGACACTAGACTGATGATTAGTCTTGAAAATGAGATTCAACAAGTGCTTCCGTCATTATCTGACGAAATTCGAGGATCACCGTCAAAGGTTTACCTCTTGAAGACTGAAGGCTCACATGCTTCCACACATAGTACAGCGTTGATCTCGAAAACATCGCCAAAATTAGAGAAGCTGATGGTTAAATAACCATGAACAACACTTGTAACGTACTTGACGTCAAAACGCTTTTCCAGACCACCCGTCGTTCAGACCATGTCAAGTCATGTCGTTGAAGTCGCAAGTTGCGTTCCTGATGGTGACGACGCAAGCTTTCTACCTTTCGTTCTTTGCACGTCTCCTTCTTGCCTTTCGGTTGCCAATCGTCTAGTAGTGTAGAGAATATCTTCCCTGACTACAGTTTACGTTGAACTTGACTTATATGGATAAGCAACCGAAAACAATGCCAAAACTACGTTTTGCAAATTTCGTAAGAAAAGGAATTTGAGCTCTAGGAAATTCCAAATGATTTCCAATGCCACAACTGTAAACTTCCAAGAAGGGAAGGCAAAGGAAGTGAAAATTTTTACCAAAACAACTTGCAGAAGAGTTTCCAAGTTTTCCTTTCTCCTAAAGCGGATTTGGAAAAATTGCCACGACTTCAACTACAACCGGAACTTTATAGATGTCAGAGAATTGGAAAACAGAATCAACCAAAGGAATACGATAAAAGTCAACGTAACTATTAACAAGGAAGAACTACTCGCAGTCTTTCTAGGATCCTTACCGGTAACACGTGTTGTTGTAAATGGCCAGAATACCAGAGTGTCACCTGCTCTTCCTTGAAATACGTTTTACATGATGACCTTTCACCTAGAGGTGAGCCGTTTTGTCCACGAAACAAGGTAGCCTTATTTCCTCGTACATACGCGAATCTCGACGTCCAAAAACTCGAGTCAGGGAAGTTCTTACCTCACATACGAGTGGTTCGAAGAAACGTAATTCGAGAAGTCGCCATAGAGGTCGCACAGTGGACACCCACCTCTTTTCCTTCTTTCCTTATGATACACTTCTGGCCCATGCTGAATACGCATTAACTTGCTAAACCATTTCTGAGGAGGTCTACACACTACATAGGGTGACCTTAGTCAAATCTATAAATCTTCTAATCGCGTAGCTTCCTCGGCTACCCCAAAGAAACGCCTTATATGGTACCACTCGCCGAAACCATGCTTTCAGAATTTACAAATCCTAAAATTTCACAAGCAACGTCAAATGGCGAGTACTAAAGCACAATTAAATCGCTCTTACTTAATTTCGAAGTCGACAGGTCTAAGCAAGGAATTTCATTCTGTTATTCAGTAGATTAAGTAGCTGAAGATCCACTTTTCTTGACTCATACCCCTAAGGCATGAGAAGCGTCAACGAGTTGCGCTCGACAGGATCTTCCCGGAATAATGATTCGAAGTCTTCGAGCGTTGTCAAACGACATTTCCAGGCTAACATGTGAGTAACAGAGAGTAACAATTAACACTACTCAGACAACCAAAAGAAATTCACAAGACAATTTCCATGTCCAAACATCAACTTTTCTTATAGGGACCTAAAGTTTGTCGTTCACGTACCTTTTCCTTTTTACTTTTACCTCATACTGGGCCCACGTAATCTTTGTCGCAGTCTGTGCACTGCGGAGGAGCTTTGGGTGGCAATACTCATTCAGATTCAAAGAACAAATAAAAAGATGAACAGTAACAGGACTCGATAAAGATTACAAGACAGATGCAACATCGAGTCTTACCAACAATATTTCAATGAACAGGATTCACGTGACTATGCAAAATTTGGAAGTGAATCCATAAACCAAGTCAACACAGCGTATGAACATACAACAGTTGGACTTGAAAAGATGATGAGACAAATCACAACAGTCGAGTCTGTGGAAGCAATCAAGTAAACTAGACTCGACAGGATATCCAAGCAAGAATCAATTACCAAGTCCAACGTTTAACAAACCGGATTCACTTAACCGAGCGATGGCAAACAACCGAATCGGTAAGTGAATCCAACAATATCTCAACACAACATTTAAAATGACAGAAAATCACACAAACACAAGGTCAATTACAAAGACAAGTCGGAACATAAGTCAACCTTTCGAAGAAGGGATAACGATTTTCGGATTAAGGAATCCAAAAAGAAAACAAACAATAGTTCCGACTGACAACACGTCGAAGTTTCGGAGAATAACTCCAGAGTCATTTATTTATCGCAAGTTGTATTCAGTAATTAACAACTTTCAACCGCGATATACATTAGGGGGATCCGGTGGCCAGTCGGGCCCTAAACCGCGTGAAGAGTTGTAATTATATGAACACACACTAGCAACAATCATTTCTCACTACGAAGGAGTGAACCGGAATTTCATGGTAAAGAAATTCCTAAAATCTCCCATGTAACCAGAAATCAAGACTCTAGACAAACTTCGAAAAACTGTTTAAATTAGTACAAGGTTTTGTTCTGAAAACCTCAAATGTAAAAACCCACGTTAAGGGTAAACAACAATTTTTCCGCTAAAACTTCCCTTTTTCAGTTAAAAGTGTCTTTTCGACAAAACACATTTCAAAGTCGGTACGGGTTTAAGCACGTAAATAGTAAACACCGAAAACCAAAACCTTTGAACAGTAACGGGAAGTCAAACCTTTTCAAATGTTAGGTAGAATTTCTAACAACCTTTCAAGTCAAAGGTTCCGACTTCCGAAACACGTTCTTGAACAACCATTTCCCAAGTCAACGTTTTACCAAGACTTGGAAATTTTAACGAGCCGACAGAAACTTTTTCGGTAGCAGAGGTTTTTAAATCGTTGAAATCGAAAACTCGGAAGCATTGCTCTGATACCACTTTCTGTAACGCCCCAAACCGCACCTCACCAGCTTGGGCACGTCACAGTGCCGCGGGGCTCTAAAATATAAACCGAAAGCTCGATTCACATTCTAGAGGACCGCTAGGCATTTTGTTAGAAAACTTTTTGCGAAACACAGCGGAAGCTACCGATATTTTTGAGGTGAAAAACTTGAGTTGCTGAAATCTATTTCACTCTTCCAGTACTTGGATAAGGATCACACGAGGTATAGATTTCAATGGAAGAGAATTCAACTAAATGATGACACGAGACTAGGTAACAAGAAGCTCCAGAACCAAAGTTCGAGAAATAGAATGTAGAATAAGGTTCACACGGTAATTTACCGAACTTGTTCTGCACACCCAGCTCCATCCGCTATTGTCCCGTCACCAGTGCACAGTACCTGCATCCATACTGTTGTAGGGGGTGAGCTTTCGTCCTCGCTGCTCAACAGGAACTCTACCTCAAATAGACTCAAAACCAATAAACAAATATTTGGGCTGCCCAGTATGAAAACATATTTAAACCAAATATTTAAAAGAACGACAAACTTTAAGGTTTTTCAACTTGAAAACCGATGCATGATGCTTAAATAAACACGGCGCCAAATCCCAATATTACCTGATGGCCGGTCCCATAGACCCACTACACGACCTTACCTCAAATTATTTTATCACCAGGTAAGCGTAGCGAGAACGTCCACTACCTAGCTATACACACGTACCGAGTCCGTGATTGCAGATACTCGGACGACCGGTATAGCTAACCCTCCGGAGGTTAAGGGGATCGAACCCAAGGAAGTCAGAGCCACCTTTCGCTCTCAAGCCATCACACATTTTCTCACGGATTGGTTAGTATGCATTGCATTTTACATAACCAACCCATACCACTTATCATGCATCACATTAATAAAATATAAAAGAAACTCACAAACCGAGGAGAGTCCTGAATCCCTACCTGGATTCCGATGCGTTCTCTCACGTATTCCGAGAGTTACGAACCTTCTGTTCCTCGGGTAACTGGAGTCCTAGATTCCGACATTTCAACCGTTAATATCACATTGAACAATTATAGGAAATTTCGACGATTAACAAATCGTCCAACCAATTTTTCCTGGTTTGACCAGGATTGACCACTTTTGACCATTGTTTGACCAATCGAGACTAGTTCGATAATTAACTCAAATTACCGAACAATTACTTAAAATTACGATATCGACCAAAAATATTCATTAAGAGCACCCGATTTACTAGGGCCCCCCAATGAATATAATTTCTTTTCTCTACTTAATAATTTCGCCACATAGTAATTTACTATGGACACCCAACACTTTATAGCTTCACCACATTTTTTATTTTAATTTCCACAACCAATTCACAATTTCTTTACAATAGCCACAACTTCAAACATGCAACACAATACCCATTCAACCATCAACTACAATCAAGTCAAGGCATATTCCAGCTTGCTAACTACAACACTTAACAAGCTAAACACACATTTCGGACAAACCCGAGCTCCACCACAATCAATTGACTACAAAGTTCCAATACCCACAACAGATGCAACCAATCTCAGTCCACAATTACAATATCAACACAGAAACAACAACTCATTCACAAGCTCCAAACACCCAGAGTAAGACAACATGACAGATTCACAGAGAGATATCAACTTCACCGTACCAAGCCAATTTCAATTCCCTAACTTCCGATTACTACTCTAAGAGCAAATGAAGCAACATCGGAAATACACCAACCCAAATTCACAACTAGAATTCGACAGAAGAACGATTCTGTTTCAGAATTCCAAATTTACCTTGGAAAATCAATTCCGACCAAATCGACTCACTGCCGAAACTCAACTGATGATGAACTAATGCTTCTGATGCAATCGACCCAGCAAGCCTCCCAATTTCACCTCAATAGACGCAATCTAGACGAAAACCAAGCCCAGAAGTGTCGGAGAAGTCACCGGCGGCAACCATGACGTCGAACCCGAAACAACCCAGAAACCAATTTGTCAAAACTTGATCGAATTGAAAAACTAAGTATGCTGGGTTGTAGAGCATGACGAGGGGATAGTTTTTCATACCACTTTTAGCTCCGACGGTGGCCGGAAATTGCAGAACTCGCCGGAGAGACTCAGACCTTCTCACTGACGTTTCTCCCTCCCCGTCCGGTGCATGGGCAATCTGAGACCACAGGGACGTAGGCGCCACCGAGACGATGCTGTTGCCGGTGGTCCGCCGCGGAGAGGTGGCCGGACGGCGTTTTCCGTCGGACCCAGTCGCGGTCGCGTTCCGGGTCGGAGAACTCGGGTTTTCTCTCTCTCTCTCTCGAGTTTTCTGGAATTGATCCCCATCCTTGATCTGATCAAGGAATATAAAGACCCTAATCTCAATTCTATTCAAGGGCCAAGATGAAGCGGTGCTTGATCAATGGTCCAGATCGCACCGTAGAAATTCTATTTCTTTAATATATATATATATAAACTAACCCAATTAACAGTGGACGTCCCTGATGAAGCGGTGGAAGAGGTGGATGGCTAGGATCGCTCCACCTGTCTTCTATTTCTTGAATTAATTTCTAAAATCCCAAAACTTCAGAAAATCATAACAAATAGGTCGGGTATCCGAAAAATCTCCCGAAAAGTCCCACGAACTCGTCGTGTCGTGCACTTTATCATCCAATCCTTAAATCGAGGATTTCACTTTATGAAAATTTCTGAAAATTTCCTCGAGCACTTTGACAATTATTGAGATCGATAAATAAATTATCGAAATATTCCACTTCAACTCGATGAACTTTTCCGGGGCTCACAATCAGGACCATCATAAATGTCATCAGTTCCATTTCTACTGTGGTCTTTGATGTGCTTAACTGAATCCCGATGATGGTGATCTTTCTCCTCTCCTGAGTAATGATTGTGACCCTGTCTATGATGATGGTAGTGGCCATTTTTCTTGTCCTTCAAATGTTTACCTGCCTCATCAGGGTTGTCAATCACAGTAGCTATTTCTCAACAAATCAAACACACCACAAAATCCATATCCCTTAAACTGACCAAATCAGGTGCAAAATAAAAAAAAAAACTAAATACAGAGAGCTCAAAGCTTACCTTAGAGAGCATGTTTTGTGGTAGTTAACTGATATGTTTGAGACATTATTCTACGAAATGAGATGATGAACAACTATCCTCAGACATTAACTGAAATCATCTTGCAAATCCAAAACCTGAAAAATCACACACACCACAAAATCCATAACCCTCAAAATCTGAAATATGAAATCTGAAAAATCCCAAAGAGGACGTCCGTGATAACTACTGACCTCTGCCTTAGCATGGACAATCTCTTGAAGCTCATAAGAGAACAATGAATTGGACTTTTGCTGAAGGCTCTTCACAGCAGGAGTCACCTGTAGATAATTGCAGAAAAATCAGTAATCCCAAAAACAAAATCAGTAATCCCAAATCTTCAAACTCAGTAATCCCAAATCTTCAAACTCAGAAAACTCAAAGCTTTACCTTATACGGCGACTTGGGGACCTTCATCGGGGTCTTCACCGGTGATGAGCTTCGTTGACCGCTTCATCGTCGAACCCAAACGGCAGCAGTGAGGAGGACTAAGGAGATGACAAGGTTCGGCGGGGACTGATATCGGGCGTCGCCGGTAGAATCACTCCGGAGATGAGTTTCTAGTATTTGGAAAGGAGAAGACCTGGATTTTGGGTGGAGTTGAGATGGAGAACCAACGTCCTTGGCTGCATCGAAGTGGATAGTCTACAGTTCGTCTGAGGCTTTGTACTTCGACCCGCGTTGTTCTTTGGGAAGAGATCGATCTGAGCCGTTGGTTTTCATTTAAAGAAACGGACGGCTGTTCGCAACCCATCCGCAGATTATGTATAGCAAGGACGTCCTCTTTGGAACCTTGCTGTATTTATATATATATATATATATATATATATATATATATATATATATATATATATAAGGCCTGCTCACCTTAGGGACAAATTTTAAGGGACTGTAAGGGACAAGAGAATCTGACGGTTGAAAATAAATGCACATTTTGAAGTTGTTATAATTTCTGCTTTTGTATTTAATACATGTGATTAAGATGCATTTGTCCATCACAGTCCCTTAAAATTGTCCCTTATGTAAGCAAATCTGATATATATACACACACACACAGAGTATATACAGGCCTGATCACAGGCAGACGTTCGCACTGTCGCTAAAGTGAGGACGTCGACGCAGCAGCAGCTTCCAGGAGCGCGCGGCTTGGAGGAGGGAGGCCGGAGGCATCCCTGACCGTTCTGGGCAGCGATCGAGGTCAGAGGAGATTGAGGTTGCACGTTCTGGGCAGCGGCCGGACCTACAACTGCAAGGTTCTCGGCAGCTCCGCAACCTCATCTCCAGCGACTCCACCCGACTGCAGACCGGCTTCTCAGACCCCTAGCCCCCCTCAGGCAAGCCCTGCAGCGCCGTCCAGTGCCGGCCCTGAGGCTAGGCGAAGCAGGCCCAAGCCTAGGGCCTCATATTTTAGGGGCCTCAAAAAATTTTATTATGTAGGCATGCAGATAAAAAAAAAAAACAGAATCAATCTAAACCACTTTGTGTCTTCGTACACGCAACATGGCCCTCTGTTTTCAATACTTCCATAGTTCCATCAGATTGAGACGCAAAGCAGCAGAGAGGAGATGATTTTCCTCTTTCTAAGTTCAAGTTTTTGAAGCTCTTTCTCAATCCAAGACAAAAATCCAATTGTGATTGAACATCTCAGAAGGTTTCCTCGGTGGCTATCGAAAATCCAATTGTGATTGAGAGGATCAGATGAAAAAGTAAATTCAAGAGATTGAAGAGTTGATTTTATCTTCCAAAAACGCAAAAAGGTAAGATCTTTGAAGGTTTTTATTTTCGATTTTGAAGAAATTTTAGTTTTTTCATTCTCTATTTGTGTTTTTGATGCTCTTGGCCTCTTGTATTCCATTCCTTTTCAATTTTGGTTTGAAACATGTAATTATGAAATCATGATTTATAACAGTTAATGAGCATGATGTTTTGAGCAAGCTGATGATCATGTAACTGGTCACGTAACTGACCATGTAACTACCATGTCACTGACCAAGTAATTGGTCATGTAACTGGTCACGTAACTGACCATGTAACTGACCAAGTAATTGGTCATGTAACTGACCATGTCACTGACCAAGTAACTGTAACTGGTCATGTAACTGGTTAAGTAACTGACCATGTCATGACCAAGTAACTGTAACTGGTCATGTAACTGGTCACGTAACTGATCATGTCACTGACCAAGTAATTGTAACTGGTCACGTAACTGACCATGTCACTGACCAAGTAACTGTGAGCACACTCTTGTATTACAAGATCATCGATGTGAGTTTCTTCAAATTGAACAACTCTGTACCTACCACTTAATTTATCCAACTTAATGATATCCAAGCAGAGAAACCGTTGTTTTGGGTGTGACATGTTTATATAGTTTATTGAACTTCATCTTCTTCTTTTTTTCTAAACCAGGTTTGAGCAATTTAAGACTTTTGAAGAGAATTTTGGGCTTTTGTTTGATTTGGATAAGTTAAGGTCTGCAGATAGAGATAGTTTGAAGAGTTTTTGTGCTAACCTTACAAATTTATTGAAGCATGGTGAGATTTCTGATCTTAATGAAGATGATCTATATCATGACTTACGAATGTTGAGTGAAGATTTACCCAATGAAACAACAAGAGCTATTGATGTGTTGAATTATATAAAAGAAGTTGATGGCTGTTATCCAAATGCTTGGATTGCTTATAGGATTTTGCTAACTATACCAGTCACAGTTGCCTCTGCAGAAAGAAGTTTTTCTAAGTTGAAATTGATCAAATCTTACCTTCGGTCTACTATGTCACAAGAGAGATTGAGTGGTTTGGCTATGATATCTATTGAAAAAGATATTGTTGGAAAACTTGATTATGTAAATTTGATTAGTACCTTTGCATCTAAAAATGCAAGACGAGTCATATTTCAGTGATACTTTGAAATTGGGATATTGTTTTCTTTTGTAATGTTTGAGCATTTATTTTGGGGCCTCAAATTTTTTCCCGCCTTGAGCCTCTAAACTCACAGGGCCGGCCCTGGCGCCGTCAAAGCTTGATCGAGGCCGGAGGAGCGACGTTCGCACTTTTTTAGGTTTCGGACGTCCACTCTTGAACGGCTCCGTGTGTGTGTGTGTGTGTGTGTATCTCAAACATTGTGTTTTAATCACTTTGACGTACAGTTTGACTTAGATCAGCTATTGATTACAAGTCACTGTAATAATTAATGTGGGCGGTCCATATAATATCTCAGATCAACAATGTAAGAACAAGATAATCATAATCTTGATAGTCAGTAACATTTTCGTGAATGAAATAGTTTCTTGTGTTTTAATTTGAGCAAAACTGTAATAATTTGGATATTCAAATAAAACTTTGGCTTTTCCATAAAAAAGGGACCATGGTCTCCCTTTTTTAGCTAAACTGCTTACTCTTTAGTATGGTATAGTAGTACCTTATCACAGATTATATTTTAAATTTGAAATATTTTTTAGAGAAATATTACTAATTTAACAATTGGCTTGATTTTTTTTTTAGGTAAAGATGAAATTGTATTAATGATTTATACGATTACAATCGTTTTGTAGGGCAGCCAAAACACACTGTGGAGCTTGAGCAAACCATACATTCCATTTGAATGTCAGAATCAAAACCAAATTACGCTAGTCTATGAGCAACATAATTAGTAGTCCCATAAGTATGATGAATACCCATAAAAAGCAAATCACCTAGCAAGTCTTTAATTTCTTCAACAATAATTCCCAAAGTAGAGAAGTCATGATCTTCTACTGTCACAGCTTGAACAGCCTTAACAATTGGCTTGATAAGTTGATAGTGCTAAAGTTTGATAGAATATTGAAGAAATTATTATTTTACTACAGACTGTTTTCTGTTATATTATAATTTGTGATATATGACGTTAAATCATGAATGAAGACCATTCTCTCAAAAAAAAAAAAAATTCATGAACGAAGACAATAACATAAAGAGATGGATTCTATTCTTCAGCTTCCATCTCTATCCGAGAGACTTTCTTGCCAAAAAAAAAAAAAAAAATACAAAAAAAAAAAATCTCTGTAACTCAAATCTGCAAGCAAATTAGAATCGTGACACTTGGATTTCCGGATGACTTGGATATAGCAGGGGACCCAAATTGCATGTTATCAGGCCTAAACTTAGGTCGACAAAATGTGATGGAAACTAGCTATATATAACTTTGTGGGTGGCAAACCAATGACAGGCCAACCTACCACTATCTTTACTTTAATTTCGTGGTACCTCTCACAAGTTGGCTCCAAGATTTTAGCAGAAGAATCGAGCTAAGCCAAAATTACGATCACATCACCTAGCTAGCTAGCCCAATAAAACTAAGGATGGCAATGGGCGCGTTGGAGATGGAGATGGAGATTGAGATGGTATCCCTATTTTCGAGGAAATTCTCCACCTCCATCCCCAATAAAAATATGAGTTAATTACATATAAATGCATCTTTAAATGTTTTTTTAGCCATAAGGCCACCAATTAATTTTTTCTCTCATAAGGCCACTTGATTAAAAAAGAAGTTATATTTTAGATATAAAAATTAACATATTTACATAAATTCCACTACAGTAAAAAGTTAACAATCATTTTCTCTCTCCTCCGGTGAGTCTCAGGTCAACTCCGGCAAGTCTCCGACCAACTTCCGACCAACTTTCGGCGAACTCCGACTAGTCTCCGACTGACCTTCGGCGAACTCCGGCGACCACAAAAACTACTGTCACTAACACCAAAAGTTATTGTGGCTAGCAACAAAAGCTACTCTGATAAGATTTCCGGCAACCTCCGGCAATGTCACAAAAGCTACTATCACTAGCAACAAAAGGTACTGTCACTAGCAACAAAAGCTACTCTGGTGAGATTTCCAGTGACCTCCAAAGAGGTCACAAAAACTACTGTCACCAGCAACAAAAGCTACTACTGAGATTTTCGACAGCTTTCGGTGAGATAATAAAATCTACCGTCACAAACACCAAAAGTTACTCTTACCAACAATAAAAACTACTCAAGTGAGATTTCCAGCGAGGTAAGAAAAGCTACTATCATCAATAGTATAAGCTACTAACCACAAAAGATACTCTTAACAACAACAAAAGCTACTCCAATGAGAGTTTCGACGAGATAAGAAAAGTTATTGTCATCAACACTAAAAGCTACTCTTATCAACAACAAAAGATACTCTTACCAAGAATAAAAGCTACGCTTACCAACAACAAAAACTATTATCACCAACATGAGAAAGCTGCTCTCACAAATAACAAAATCTACTCTCACCAACTACTAAAACTACTCTTATCAACACCAAAAACTACTCTTACCAACAACAAAAACTACCATCACCACCAACATAAGCTACTCTAATCAACAACAAAAGTTACTCTCAATAACATCAAAAGCTACTCAAACAAACAACAAAATCTATTCTTACCAATAACAAAATCTACTACCAAGTAACACAAAAGCTAATCCCTTAAATTAAGACTAATAACGCTACTCACAATGACTAAGAAATCTGTTCCCAACCAATACAGAAGCTACTATGAAACATCAAACAAATATAAATTGAAAATGTCCACTACTTGAATCAAATTACTTTTATTTCAACTTCAAACAAACATGACTCAAGAACTTGATAAAGTAATCATCACATTCATCCATCTATACCATAACAAAATGACAATCCTTCTTAACAGAAACTTCAACAATTCTCATTCTATCATACAATTATGAAACAATTTCAAACTGGAACAATTTCAATCAGAATGGAATAATTTCAATCACAACATGACTAATCTGGTGATTTGTTAATACGAGATCATGGATAACAGTGCCAGAATTCACCGAATCAAGTTACAGAGTGGAGACCGGAGGTTCCAGGCTTCTGGTCGTCGAAGGTCATCGTCCGGATCCACGACCTCAGCTCGCTGAAGCTTCTTGACTACGGCTGCGCTACACTTTGGACTCGCAGGCGTTCGACCACGAGTACAACAGACCTCGTTCTCGCCGTTAACCGAAACAACGGATCTCCCGACCTCAATCCGAGCTCAATCCACTGCAACCGCGATCCAAGATCCGAAGGTTTACCTGCTTATGGAGAACCAGATGTTTCGGGTTAGGCTCGAATTGCTTGCCGTCGACGATCAGATGTTTTGCCGGCGAGCTTGTGAGGTCTGAGGTTTGAGGTCTGCAACCGAGTCGTTTGGGTTTGGAAAGAGGAGAAAGAGAGGCAACAGTGTCGTGTGGATTTGTGAAGGACTGAAGGGAGGGGGGGGAGGGAGGGAGGGAGAGAGAGAGAGAGAGAGAGAGTGGAGCAGAACATTTCAGCTTGTTTAGATAAGGTAGAAGGGTAAATTTGTCAACTGGAGACAAAATTGAAGCATTAGGTGGCCTTATGAAGACAAAAAATATAAGATGGCTGGGGATGAAGCCTCCAAACCCGCCCTAAATACCCAATAAGAATTTTAAAAAAATAGAATAAATTTTTTCTCATATTGTCTTTTTTAAAATAAAAAAGTAGAATTAAAACATGATTAAATTCATAAATAATAATTTAGTGAATGCAAAAGTCAAACACCATTAAAGTAAAAGTGTAGTCATTAAAATAGTAAATATATATATATATATATATATATTTGTAATTTATATTATAAAAAAAAAATATATATATATATATATAAATTATATATATTAATATATCATTTGGGCGAGTTTGGGGATGGAGATCATATGCCCCGCCTCATCCCCGATCTTAGATAGTGGGGATTGGGGATCCCCATCCCCGTTCTCCATTTATCCCCAAATTCTCCCCCCATTAGGGGTGGGTATCCAATAAAGCTCTGCCCCATTGAGGATTTTTGTCATCCCTAAATAAAACTTTGCCTTAAATCTTATGTGCAAGCCTTTTATCTCCTTATTCATATGGTTAGCTGGTTACAATTAGATCTTGTACGTTAACTTATTTAGAACTGCATAGTCCTCTTTCGTCCATCTTTGATTCTTTGGTTCACAAAAGTCACAATCAATTTGAGCTTTTGGCGGTAATACGTGTCTACGTACATATATTGATTTCAGCGATGTCTCTTTCTCACATACTATGCAATCTTTTCATTCGTACTACTATTTATAAGAAGAAGAGTAGGAGAGTCGAAATGTAATAATTACAGATTTATTAATAAGTAAACTTATTAGGTCTCTTTACCAACGAATTTATTACAGATCAGTAATAGTAATACGAACAAAGTTTTTTGTCATCGTAAATTGTATGTTTGATTTCCTTTTAATATTTTGAGCTGCCTTCAAAATGTTTAAGTTTTATAAGCCATGGCCTTTAGGAATAGATAGAATTCAACAAAGAGAGTGTTTCATTCAATCAGTTGAGCTTTTGCCGGTTTCACTTTTTATGGTAAACAATGGAACCTCCATCGATTGTTCAAAGCTAGCCACTGTCAAAACTTTAGCTCTAACTCACAAAAACCCGCATAGGAGTGAAAAGTATAAGCATATACAAACACACACACATGGTAAAATCGTTGTCGAGGGCACAGTAGAAAGTTAATGGGAAGAAAAGAAAGCGCAAGTTGTTTCTTTTTGACCTAATACCGTGATTCATGATGAGGATTCGGAGATCTAACTTTAGTATGAAGTGTGTTGGATTTACCCTTCTAATTAGAATTCTATATTGTAATCGAAAACCACTGGGGCCTTTATTAGTTTGTCTGGTTGAAAAAAAGAGAGACCTGGTCTGAAGTCTGAACTGATCTGATATCATCCATAGGTTAAAAGTTAAAACTAATATTCATGCAGATATGTATGGGTACGTGGTGCTATTGGGAAAGATTGGCATTTTATTATCCTCAGGTTTAAGCTAGCAGGACCCTTATATATAAATTAAACGGATTGATCTGCAACTTTGATCGATGTTTTTGTCCAGCAATGAATTGAAAGCTTAATTATCCTTTAAGTTACCGGTGCTGCATGGGGACTAATAGTTTAATGGACCGACTAACAAGGGTTTGCCGGAAAGCCAAAACAATGCATGTGCATGGAGATCGACATTGGACGATCGTAGACCAAACCATCACTTCAACCTCTAATTAATGGAAGAATATGATACCACTAACTTATTAAAGCATAACTAATCTCTCGTACTTGTGTGTGTGTATATACATATACCTATAATTAACTACATCATGCATAATAAATACATCATTAAGGGTTCTTCTTCTACTAATATTGTATGGATAATAATTCTTCCACTAGCTATATATGAATTAAATACATTTGTTTCATCTAACACTAAATTATTCATGAAAACTTATTCTGAAAAAAATGTTGATACATACATATATATATATATATATATATATCAGATCTTATCTAGAGCGGAGCTCCACTCTGAAATTAAAGTGAGTATTTAGAGTTTAGGGTCACTCTTCGGTCCCATATCCACATCTCGACCGTTCAGTTTTTAGGTACTAATGTATAGATCATCTCTGCAAATTTTCAGCTAAATTGATGATCGTTAATGCATTGATGACTGCCTTAAAGCTAGTATGGTTTAGGTTGGACATATTCAGTTCGTCCATTAGTTTAAGCGAGTTAGATACCTTAACGATCATCAATTTGGCTGAAAATTTGCAGAGATGATTTATACATTAGTATCTAAAAACTAAACGGTTGAGATGTGAATATGCGACCAAAAAGTGATCTTAAACTTTAAATGCGCACTTTAATTTCAAAGCGAATCTCTACTCTGGATATGATCTAATATATACATATACAGATCATATCCAAAGCGGAGCTCCGCTTTGAAATTACCTTGTGAAATTCGAGTTTTTGGTCACTTATCGGTCGCATATCCACATCTCAACCGTTCAGTTTTTAGGTACTAGTGTATAGATCATCTCTGCAAATTTTCAGCCAAATTGATCATCGTTAAGGCATTGATAATTGCCTTAAAGCTATTACGATTCAGGTTGGACAAATTCAGTTCATCCATAGGTTTAAGTAAGTTAGATACCTTAACGATAATCAATTTGGTTGAAAATTTGCAAAAATGATCTATACACTAGGATCTAAAAACTGAACTGTCGAGATGTGGATATGCGACTGAAAAGTGACTCAAAACTCGAACTTCACACGGTAATTTCAAAGCGGAGCTCCTCTCTAGATAGGATCTGTATACATATATATATATATATATATATATATAATTAACTTAATTTTTGATCAAATACATTCAAGGATTTATCTACAGGGTATTAATTAGTACGTGTATCAATAGATAAATTCGATATAAATGTCGACCACCTTCATGCATTGAGACGAATTCGACTTAATTAGTATAAAGAAACTGATCTACTACTATAAATAGATAGTCTATATTTAATGCATTAATACACTGTACATCCTTTTTAACACTACAACGTGACTAATATACTACTATAAATATCATATGAAAAATATATCTGAAGTTTTATCCTCTTGCTGTATAACCTCATGCATACGAATGTGGTCATCAATTTACTAGTTAGTGGCCAACCTAATGAATTAAGAAAGAGGCTAGGCTTGCTTGAATTTATAAAATGCATGATTTCATCTTGCACCGGCCAACTGTGTGAAGAACAAAGAAGTAATTGAAGAATGACGAACACATCCCAGTTTTTCACGGCAAGTCAGATATTGGATTTTATAATATTTGTCAGCTGTCACGATTGAGATTGAAAGCCTGCATTTACATCATGAATGCAAAATCCAAATCTTGTAGAAACTGAACAATCAATGGCATTTTGTCACTTTACTTTAATTGTTGGTGACTATGAATCTGAATTATTTTGAATAATTATCTATTTGCCCGGTTCATGTACACATCATCAGGGTGAAAGCTACAAAAGAAAATTGAACAGATTGTTGCAACATATATTCTAAACCAGATAGTAAGCACGTACCTTTCTTAGTTTCTCATCACTAACCCATTCAGATTATGCCATTTTAAGCTAGCTAACTAAGAGTTTTGTGCAAATGTTCAATTGATTTCTGAGTTTTGCTCAACTGTTAAATTTTAAAGGTGGAAAGTAATCAATAAGTAAATTAATAAACTCATTTTAACTGCATTATTATTTTTCACATTTGAATTTAGACAGATAAATCGTTTAAGAACAATGAATATTAGAACAAGACTAATTAAACCAGCCAACCAGGTCATTAATTAAGAACAATCGGTTTATATATGGAGCTTTCAGTGCCATGTTCGTGGAATTGCATATGTGGAGAGACTGAGAGAGGATACGTTCAACAATCACACCAGATCACAGTTAGAATTAATACCACTTACAGTCCTACACCAATGCCTTGTACGACCCGTGTAAACAAAGCGTGTTCATAATATGAGGAGATTTTAATTATGTGGACTAATTTAGAGCGTAAATATTCAAAATAAAGCAAAAGTAGAAGTAAAATCCACTAAAAATCAATCGATCCAATGTCAGTTAATAGCCCCTTCACCAGTGCAAAACCAATTTCGCTAAAACAAGCGCGCAATTGTAGTACGAGTCAGTACTTAGAGATTCAAGAAAGCTTGCCCTCCCAAAATCTTCATCTTCATCCATTGATGAAACATAAACCCTAACCCTAGTCGTCATCTCAGGCCAACAAGCATGTCCTCATCATATATACAATGTAAAGCTGGGTTATACATATATACTGATCTCTCCCAAACATGCACTAGCTGATCGATACATATTATCTGTGCTGTGAGCGATTCTCAGAGGAGAAATCAATAATAGAGATGCACTAATCTGATCATAGCTTCACAACTGGGTCTGAAGCTACGACGTACTCGTCTTTTTAGTTTCACGTATAATTTCTATGTACGGTCATGGATAATAATTTCATAGGTTGGATTAGTTGGAGCAGACCTAGCTAACCAATGCAGTCAAAATTGTCTACTCACTTCTTGTCTTGCCCTTTTAAGCAGAGAAAAGAACGACTGAAAGTGATCGATGTAACCTCACTACTTTTATTGTCGTAAAAAAAATCACTGCTTTTACCTACAGTATTGAGTACCCATCATCAACAGTAGTGGTGATTTAGTGTCACAACTCACAAGTACATATCAAGATTTTAACAAGAATTGATATCGGTGGGCATCTTAATTAATGACGATGACTTTATCGAGCAACATTCTCAATCAATATGTCAAGAATTTTGTAGTTAACTAGGGTCTAAGAGGAGAAAATGAGAGAGACTTATATAAGACACCCCGCATCAAGTGGCAGTGGGACTGCCCAATTACTGTCTAAGTAGGGGGGGTTATTTTGATTATTTCACTCTCTCATGAAACTATTGACGTCCCTATGCCGTGTATGAGTGTGTGGGAATTGAAAGATGATGTTGATGACGATGTAAATGATTGGTATAACTTGACAGGCATCATTGACCTGAGCACAATGGTTTTCGGAAATCCAGTAACTCGCGAATGGGGATTCTACTCGAAGACCCCTTTGCTTGACTCAATCATGGTGCTGGCTTTCGATCCAAATAATGAAGATATACTTTATCTAGAATTGTTTGACCACATTGTAGCATGCAATATTTCTGAAAGAGCGATAAAGGGAACTACATTAACCATTCCATATAGAAGTACGGTTCGTTTTGGGAGAGGCGTCTTCCCATTTGTGATCCCAAAGTGGCCAACACCCCCTCCCAGACTATGATTAGAATAAACTACTGATAAGTGTAATTGTGTATCCAGATCGATCATTAGCTCAAAATAACCTAGTTCTGCTGGGGGAGTCTTTTTATGCAAAATAAATTCTTCCTTAGCCTGGACTATTAGTTACTGTGATTTTAGTCATTGTCCAATTTTATGCAATTTGATTTTAGTCATTAGCCTGAACACTAGTTACTGTGTCAGTTTAGCTATTGTGAGATGAGAACTTTGGAACTTAGCAACAAACAAGCATTGTTGATAAAAAAAATTACACCTGAATTCTCAGCAACTAAATTTACAATTTGTTAGCCATTTGACACCTCTGCATCCGTATATGTTATAAATCACGGGACTTTTGATTTTACAGCTTCAAAGCATGGGATAAAAAATTAGACATACGTACAATAAGTGAATAAACTGATATGAAATTTTATCTATATCTATAGATATCATATATATAGCTCGTACATACCGAGTGGCTGAACTATGTACATTTTCCGTGGTGTATGTCAAGAGACTCTCCATACACCAAGCAATATGTTCGTCTTCCTCCCACCCCGTTGTCCCCATTCCCATGCACCCTTCTGAAATGCCTGATACCTCCCTTCCCGGTATGAGTGTTTGGGAGTTGAAAGATGATGGTGATAATGATGCGGAGGGAGTGAGGTGGCGAACGGTGCAATGGTTTCCCTCAGCACAATGGTTTTCGAAAGTCCCGGATGTCACATACTGACTCCAATTACAATGCTAGCTTTCGATCCAAATAATGATGATATTTTGTATCTAGAATTATTTGGTCGCATTATTGTCACGTGTAACATTCGTGATAAAAGGTTAAAGGAGGCTACATTAATCAGTCCATATGAAAACCTCGTTGATTTTGGGCGAGGCGCCTTCTCATTTGTACTCCCAAGGTGGCCAACACCCCTTCCTAAATCTAGAAGTTATCCACGGACTATTGGTTGAACTTATATGTATACAAATCGTTATCTCAAACTAACAAGAAAATATTTGCTATTGGTTGTGTTTCAACAAGTGAACCTCATGTTGCATTGATGTCGTTAGTAATTGTCTCATTGTATCTGTTTCGAACTTTCGATTTGATATACTAGCTTTAATCTTGCTATTTTGTGATCTTTCTATCTCTCTCTCTCTCTGTTTTTCCGTGGGAGTGGAGAAATTTGGAGGGGGAGTGGAGTTTATATGGGGAATGAAACCCGCAATTTTTTTTTTTGAAATAGGGCTAGTACAGTTGGGTAGACACCAAAATTTAATGAAAATAAAATTTATTAAATTAATTCGCTCAACACTTGAAATGTGACTGAGCAAACTTAATTACCTCATGGGTCTCACAAAATGTACGTACACATGTCTCCTGAGCCACCAAAATCAAATAGGCTTCGTGAATAACACATGAAGGCGCTACTAGAAATTAGAAAATATAGCCAATAGAGGCAGAAAAGAATTTGGGTGAATTACTATTATTGCATACAAAATCTAGGTGGTGCCTTCAAGCTGGATGGTGATGGGTGTGCGCGAGGTACTGATGGAGAGTTCCTGGGTGCGCTATATATCATGTATGTTCACTTTGAGCCTTCCTCTAAGTGGACAAACCCACTTTGCATGATTTAGAGAAAAAGAGATAAGGGAAAAAGAGAATAACGTTACCTTGATTATTGATTATGTCAGTTACACTAAAAGTTGTTAGTTGGTTGACTTGAACTAAATTGAAATTGATAATTTGATTTAGATAAATTATTAATTTCTCGGTGCCACTTTGGCCGCCCCTATAATGATTAATGAATGTAGAAGAGAGATTCAAAATTGAAATTTCGAATATAGCAATAAATACTTGACAATTATTGGCTCAAAAGAAAAATAAACTCAACAACTAAAACTCCAAGAAAAAGCTTCCCAAAAATGGAAACAAATGTTCTTCTGAAGTTCGGGTAATAAAACTTGACCCAGATAGAAAACCCGTCCAAGTCTTTGCAATAAAAAGACAGGGTGCCCGACCCAATCCTTACCACTCATCACCTCCGACCTCCGCCTCTGTAATCCCCCACCTCTAGTGGAACTCTGCAAGGTAAACCCTCTCTCTCTCTCTCTCCCTCCCCAAATTCTAACATTTTTATTTTGTTTGTCTGAGTTAAAAGTTTAATTCTTGAGTTGAATAGTTTTCTCTTTGCCCCTTATTTTCTTAAAGAATTGTGCTTGGTGTTCAACAATTTGGCAATAGGTTATTACATTGATGGGTGGTGTTTGGAAGGAGAAAGGGTCCCCAATTGTAGTTGAGAAATGTGAGAATCAGCTCTGAAAGCTGTTTTAACAGGAATTTGAATTTGCCAAATTTGATTTTGGCCCAGTAAAATTTTCCGGGATGGTATGGAAATAAGTTAAAGGAGAGAAATCATTAGGTTCAAATTTGATTGGAAAATTTCTCGCCGATAGTAATAAATTGGATAAATGATGCTGTTTTGGATGATGATGGGTAGAAGGGAAATGATTATTATGTGTGCCTTGGAGTGACTATCATGCTTGAATGATAAATTCTGCCTTCGTTTTTTTGTATGAATTGGATTCGGCTGCTTCAATGTATTGAGGCTTATGCGTTCCCTGATTGCCTTAGACTTTGAAAGCATTGGTTTTAGTCTGTACCTGTTATCCTATAGCTGTTTATGAATCAGTTCGCTGCAAATTTATGATATTCTTGGATCATGTTTTATTTGTGTCCTGCTTTGAGATGGTATTTGTGAGTAATCTAATGGTGATGACAGTATTGGCAAAACAGGTTTTGCGTGTCACCTATTTTTAGCCAGTGTATGCTTTTCTTCATTTCTTGTTCTTTTTGGGATCTCCAAGAGGATTTATTTGCCTATACATCTTAATGGATGAAGAGGACAATGCTGCTGGTGATAATGAAGAGGCTTCACAGTATGCTCTCGCTGTGGGTCTTGAGGATGACATGATGGAAGATGATAACGAAGAGGATGAAGAAGACAATGAGGATGATGAACAAGATGGGGAAGTGGAAGAGGACGACAATGAGGATGAGGAAGAGAGTACTCTCACTTTCAAAGATGGGGTTAATCCTTTGGATCTCGTGGAAGATGGTGCTTTTACTGACCAACTTTATCAGAAATTTGTGGGAATGGATTATGAGGCTCTAGCTGAGAAAAAACGAAAAGCACTTGTTGATAACCGGCCTGGAGGTTCGGTAAAGAAGGTCAGGCAGGATGATCTTTCTGGAGCAAGCATGGAGGAAATTATGGAGGCCATGAATTATGGTATGCAAAGGAGATCAAGGAAGCGTAAGAAAAAAGGGAGGCGGAAAGGATCAAGAAACAAGCTTACCCCTGAAATTACTCGAATGCTTGGTGATGCTACTTATCATTATGCTCTAGGCAGTTATGAAGAGGCCATACCCATCTTGTCTGAAGTTATTATGAAAGCACCACATTTGCCTGATGCATATCACACGCTGGGACTTGTCCATCATGCTCTTGGTAATGAAATGAAAGCCTTGAATTTCTACACAATTGCTGCACATTTAGCACCAAGAGATTCATCTCTATGGGAACTGCTTTTTGACTGGTTCAATACGCGAGGTAAAACTCCTAGAGCTATTTATTGCCTTTCAAGAGCAATAACAGCGGATCCTAAGAATATAAATCTGAAATATTGCCGTGCTTCTCTCTATGTTAAGGTTGGAGATTACCGAAGAGCTGCTACATCGTATGAACAAATAGTACAAACTTGTCCTGATGATGTTGAAGCACTCAAGACCGGGGCAAATATGTACAAACTATGTGGTCAGCTTGAGCGTTCTGTTCATATTCTGGGGGAATATCTCAAAGGTCATCCAACTGAGCCTGATTTGAGCGTCATTGATCTGTTAGCTTCCATGCTTATGCAAAATAATGCACACAGTGATGCTCTTCAGCATATTGAGCGTGCACGGTTAGTATCTTGTTCTCAAAAAGAGCTGCCCTTGGACATGAAAGTTAAAGAAGGAATCTGCCATGCTTACCTTGGAAATATGGAGAAGGCAGAAATGCTCTTTAATGTTCTTGAACAGAGAAGTGCAGATCATGCTGAGTTAATTACTAAAGTTGCAGATTCATTCATGAGTCTTGAGCAGTATAGTTCTGCATTGAAGTATTATTTGATGCTGAAAGGAACCGCAGAATCTAATAATGGCTTTTTGCATATAAAAATGGCTCGATGCTATTTGTCCTTAAATGACAGAGCACAAGCAATTTTGTGCTTCTACAAAGCTCTGAAGGCACTCGAAAACAATATTGATGCCCGATTGACATTGGCTTCTCTTCTTCTTGAAGAAGCCAGAGAAGAGGATGCCATTTCGCTGCTATCTCCTCCCAACAATCTTGATTGTTCTGACCTCCAAACTGATAAATCAGAACCATGGTGGTGCAATGGAAAGGTGAAACTGAAGCTTTGCCATATTTACAGAGCTAAAGGGATGCCTAAGGAATTTGTGGATACAATCTATCCTCTTGTGCGTGAGGCATTATGTATCGAATCACTTCAGCAAAAGGTGAAAGTGAAAAAGAGGCTCACAAAAAGTGTGCTGCTAGAAAGAGTTAAAGTTCTGAATAACCACCAAACGGATAACCTACTTTGTGGATCTATATCAGTAACTCCGGCATCAGATATGAGCAGAGCTAACAGAGCGAAGAAGCTGCTCGAGAAGAAGGCAAAAGTTAAGGAAGAAAAGAGAGCAAAGGCAATGGCTGCGGGAGCTGACTGGCAAAGTGATGATTCAGATGAAGATCCTCCAGAGGAAATACATAAAGAATCTCCCCTCCCTGATCTTCTCAAGGATAAAGAGAATTATGACCTCATAATAGATTTGTGCAAATCACTGGCTTCCTTGCATAGATATTGCGAAGCATTGGAGATTATAAATCTTGCTTTGAAGGTGACTCGCAACATATCTTCTGTTGCTGAGGAACTCCGGTCTCTTGGAGCGCAAATAGCATACAACACTCCTGATCCTGAGCATGGGCTTGACTGTGTAAAATACATTGCAGACCAGCATCCATACAGCTATGCTGCCTGGAATTGCTATTACAAAGTCATTACCAGATTTGATGACTGGTATGCAAGGCATTTTAAGTTTCTACGTGGTAAGCGGGACAAACTCAAAGACTGTGCAGCTCCCATGATCATTTCAGGGCATCACTTGACAAGAAAAAGCCGTCATCAAGATGCTGCCAGAGAATACCTTGAAGCTTATAAGTTGTTGCCCGAGAATGCCTTGATTAATCTATGTGTTGGTACCGCCTTAATCAACTTAGCACTTGGACTCAGACTTCAGAACAGGCACCAGTCTGTTGCACAGGGTTTAGCATTCCTCTACAACAACCTGCGTCTTTGTGAAAACAGCCAGGAGGCTTTGTACAACCTAGCCAGGGCCTTCCACCACATTGGCCTTGTGACTCTGGCAGCTGTGTATTATCAACATGTTCTAGCAATTCATCAGAAGGATTCCCCGCTCCCTAAACTTCCTCATGAGAACCCCGAATCTGCTGAGAATCTATTACCGGGTTACTGTGACCTTCGGAGAGAAGCAGCTTTCAATTTGCATCTTATCTACAAAAAGAGTGGAGCAGTGGATCTTGCTCGAATGGTCCTTAGAGATCACTGCACCTTTTGAGTATGCAACTTCAAGAAATTATAATCCAGTTACCTTTTTTGAAATCTTTATATCAAGATGCATGATTTTTTTAATTTAAGACTGAAGAATCCGTTGGTTTGTTGCAGAAGATAATGATCCTCTTCTCAGATAGTGCAACTTTATTGAATGAGAGGTGGCTTCCCGCTCCATTCTGTGGTTGGCGTGAAAATACTGATTACCATTCCATGAGAATATAGGTTGGTGATTTGTCAAAAGTTCACCAACATAGCCTAAACCAGCTGAAGAAAGCGAGGAAAATGCTACAGGGGAAGGTATGTGACTGTAGCAACTTTCCCATTGGATGATTGGAAGTGCAATGCAGAATTTATCAATTTGACCACAGGGTGTGTTGGATGAACTATTCCATAACCGATCACTGCAATTATTCATGTGCAAAGCCACATCAACTGCTATCTGTGGTTAAAAATTGGTAATCTGTGTATAATTTTCCCTATTGAAACAGTACCACTGTAAGGGCTGTGATTTTAGTAAAATTATATCCATTTGAAATGTCACCTCTCTTCCTGTACATGTAGTATTAGTTTCTGGGAAGAACAAGCAATCACTCTCTCTTCTTTAGCAGAAGAACAGAGATAAAGCCACAATCACTCCCTAGCTCAATAAACTCAACTTTACAGTAGTCCTAGAAATCCTTCTAACCAAGATGTTATGATATAACAAATTAAATAACAGAAAAATCCTTGTGACATTAGATTTTACATGCTTTTGGATTTTTGGTGGTGAGCAAGTAAACCAGCTATTTACTCCCACAACCCTTCTGTGCGCTGATCACATGTTACTTCCTCTAACTGCTCAAGATCCAAATTGATAGATGCAGCTCTTTCAATCCTGAGCAATCTCTCATGTCGACATTTCTTAAACTGCTCATCTCACTGATGTGTACTCAGGCAGCTCCTCAATGCTGATGCAATAAGATATGTCAAGGAAGTTTAACTTTTTGAGGTTTCCAATTGAGCCCGGCAACTCGAACAAGCTTCTACAGAACCTTAACCTCAATACTCCTAGATTCGCCAAATTTCGGATCCCTCGAGTCAAAAACAAAAGCAAGTCACAATTGGTGATACGAGCACTGTTAGATGAGTCAAATCAGAGAGCTCAGCAGGCAATTCCCACAAATTTGGGCAATTGTCAATGTTCATTTCCTCTAGATTAGGAAACACATCCGATATTTTGATGGAACCATTGCTGAATGCTTGACCAATGTTGCACATGCGTAGAGGGATTCGGTTCCTCTAAAGTGAGGGTGTGAATTTACTTCAATTTTATAAAATTTAGACTGTCAGTCTAATATAAGGGTCTTGATAAATGACACATCACTCTTCCACCGATTTTTATTTTTTTTGTGTAACTCTCAGTTAACTACAAGTTAACTGTACAAAAAACAAACAAAAAAAGTTGGAGATTTCTCCTCTGCGTTGAGTTCCTTCTTTGTTCGTGATTTATAGAATTTCTCTTTGTTTCTATGGCTGACCACTAACCATGGAATGACTCCTTGCACTTGTTTTAATGGTCTTCTCATTTCTATTTCTCCCCATCCCCCTTTCTCTATTCCCCAACTCTATTTATTTACCGTTTCGGCTTCATTCCTGAAATTCCAGGCCCTTATACCGCCCTTCTCGTTTTCTCTGAATTTAACGAACCCTAGGGTTTCCGTGAGCAGAGTGAGTGAGCCAGTTGTACTGTACCTTTTGATATCATGGAGGCTACGGCCGCCCGCTTGAGGTGGTTTGATGTCGTTGATGACGCAAGCTCAGACGCACAAGTAGTGGCGCGCTGTGTGGAAACAATCTTACTGACTTGTGATTCAATTTCGCATAAACTGCAGCAACGGATTGAATGGTTAAACAATAGCAACGATGAAGACTCTTGAAACTTCTTGGCTTCCCAGTACAACAATCGGAGGCCTCATTTTTGTCGCTTTCACAATTAAACATGATAGAATATGACAAAATCGATTATGTATTTCTTCATTTCTTGGTTAAGACTTCAGAGGAGAGAGTACCCCAAAGAAACAATCATTGCAAAATATTGTGGAATAAAGAATGAGGCCGGGCAAATTGGCAAAAGACTTGCGATTCCAATAACAGAGCATGTAAACAACCACCATATATACACATACTAAACCTTCACACATATATATACATGTATACCTGCATAACATACATACCTTTTGACGTGGTCAAATATAAGAACCGCACTTTGACCTTTGAAGAGAAGTGGCATCATTTCAATTTGCATCTTGTACGTCTAAAGAGAGAGGAGCTTGCTAGCAGCGAATCTTGCCCGAAATGCCCTTAGAGAAGCTTTCTGAGGATGCAATGACTAGTTTTTTATAAAGTAGATGAGTGATTTCTTGAATTAGTACAAAGAATGCTTAATTTATTGTTTTGGTTTGTTGCAGAAGATCGACTGCAGTGATCCTTTTCTCAGATAATGTAACTGTACTGACTGCGAGTGGCTTCACTGTCAATTAATCTCTCAGCGGATTGGCTTGAAAATGCTGAGTAATATTGCATGTGTAATATGTCTAAGGTTCATCACCCTAGCCTAAACCAGCTGAAGAACGCAAGGGAAGTTATAAAGAGGAAAGCAGGGAATGCATTAATTGTGTGTTAATATCAAAACATTAATAATGTCAGTGAGCTATAGCATGTGGATAAGTTATAATTTCAACACTGTAAATGTCATAAATTCGATTTTCACTGATATATGTAAGAGTGGGGTGGGCTAAGGATTTATACACACACACAGAGCAAGGTTCCAAAGAGGACGTCCTTGCTATACATAATCCGCGGATGGGTTGCGGACAGCCGTCCATTTCTTTAAATGAAAACCAACGGCCCAGATCGATCTCTTCCCAAAGAACAATGTGGGTCGAAGTACAAAGCCTCAGACGAACTGTAGACTCTCCAATTCTATGCAGCCAAGGACGTTGGTTCTCCATCTCAACTCCACCCAAAATCCAGGTCTTCTCCTCTCCAAATACTAGAAACTCATCTCCGGAGTGATTCCACCGGCGACGCCCGATATTAGTCCCCACCGAACCTTGTCATCTCCTTAGTCCTCCTCACTGTTGCCGTTTGGGTTTGACGATGACGCGGTCAACGGAGCTCATCACGACCCCGATGAAGGTCCCCAAGTCGCCGTATAAGGTAAAATTTTGAGTTTCTGAGTTTGAAGATTTGGGATTACTGATTTTGTGATTACTGAATTTGTTTTTGGGATTACTAATTTTTCTGCAATTATCTACAGATGACTCCTGCTGTGATTTGTGTTTGATTTGTTGAGAAATAGCTATTGTGATTGTGTTTGATTTGTTGAGAAATAGCTACTGTGATTGGTTTTGAGTTTGTTGAGAAATAGCTACTGTGATTGGTTTTCATGCCTCCTAACGTTCCCATAATGTCTTTCTATTTCACATGGTTTAGACATCTTTAGAATGTATTTAACTTTCTGGACATTTGCATAGTAACTTGTGTTATCATGTCCGTCTTATGGGTTAGTGACTTTTCTGATATGCACCAGGCCTGCACTTACCAGCAAAGGTCTAATAATTGCTTACTTTTGATTACTTAAATGGATTGCACAATTTACTGGAACATAAAACTATCTTATACATGTACAGAAATGTAGATTGAAAAATATTTTGGTATAGACTTGCCCAGTGAGTGAGGTGCCTTGTTTGTTATCATAGACAATATTAAAAGCTAATGCATTGCACATATGTTGGCTTTTGTGGATCTGATTCTGGTTATTAACTTGAGCATGTTCAGATTGATTTCTACCACTATCAAATTTCTGTGCAAATTTGACATTTGTCATGTCTTTTGTTTGCAGGAAGTCACCTCAATTCTTTTAGCAGATGGAGTTGCAAGTGAAAAAATACAGAAGAATTTCTAACTAATACGTAGAAAGCCTGCATTGTTGTACCATTGTTGAGTAATAGTTGCTATTAATTTGTTCCCCACTGCTGAGGATACAATATCCTAGGCTCCTAGCTTGGAATCAGAAAAATAAATACAATTTTGGCGTTCTGACTCCTGAGCATTTTGTTGTTTTTATTTAAAACTGTTGTTTGGTCGTCGTCATTAGTATGAAATATGATCCATTTTTGTGTCAAAATGTCTATGCTATAGCAACTATTTTCAAGTAAGCTTACACTTTTAATTTCATTTGACATTTTCCGTTTGTGTGTTGAATGGAAGTCTAAACTCCTAAGAACCAATTTCATGATACCCTGAAAATATATAACAATAATAGATCACATACTAGTCTTTGAAGTTTAGAGCATCTTCTAATAATGTGCAACTTGAAATGGAAAATGAATTTCTTGACAATCGATTAGAATTTGACTGTCCTAATACATTATTCAAACGTTCAGTCTTGGAGAACAGGGATTGGTTCAAAGATACATAGATCTTCAGCGGTTTGAGCATCCAAATATCTTAGTTTTATTGAAAAAAAAAAAAAAAATCTTAGCTTTCCTCGTGGATTGGAACTTCAACCTTGCTAGCTCATGCAAGTCACTCCCACAATTATTTGAGCACTGGGAATATATATAGAACATATTGCAAAACAGTAAAAAAATTTGTTAAAAACTTGTTCAGCTAACAAGCTCGGCTTTAATCGTCAAACCAGCAATGCTGAGAACCTCCTCTCTTTTTGTACTTTTTCTTTTCTCTAAACTGATCACAAAACAACCTCACATAGCAGAATTTTCAGATATCAATTCATAATTGGGAATGTTAAAAAAGGCCAGGCCTCTTAATTCAATAGAAGTTTAAGGTACAAATGCAGGAAAGAGGACATCCCTCCCAACAATTAAGAATCAATGTAAACAAGACCAAACCAGGGAATGACCTCTGCGTCCTATAAGATCATCTACACATTCTGATCATCAGGACCATCATAAATGTCATCAGTTCCATTTCTACTGTGGTCTTTGATGTGCTTAACTGAATCCCGATGATGGTGATCTTTCTCCTCTCCTGAGTAATGATTGTGACCCTGTCTATGATGATGGTAGTGGCCATTTTTCTTGTCCTTCAAATGTTTACCTGCCTCATCAGGGTTGTCAATCACAGTAGCTATTTCTCAACAAATCAAACACACCACAAAATCCATATCCCTTAAACTGACCAAATCAGGTGCAAAATAAAAAAAAAACTAAATACAGAGAGCTCAAAGCTTACCTTAGAGAGCATGTTTTGTGGTAGTTAACTGATATGTTTGAGACATTATTCTACGAAATGAGATGATGAACAACTATCCTCAGACATTAACTGAAATCATCTTGCAAATCCAAAACCTGAAAAATCACACACACCACAAAATCCATAACCCTCAAAATCTGAAATATGAAATCTGAAAAATCCCAAAGAGGACGTCCGTGATAACTACTGACCTCTGCCTTAGCATGGACAATCTCTTGAAGCTCATAAGAGAACAATGAATTGGACTTTTGCTGAAGGCTCTTCACAGCAGGAGTCACCTGTAGATAATTGCAGAAAAATCAGTAATCCCAAAAACAAAATCAGTAATCCCAAATCTTCAAACTCAGTAATCCCAAATCTTCAAACTCAGAAAACTCAAAGCTTTACCTTATACGGCGACTTGGGGACCTTCATCGGGGTCTTCACCGGTGATGAGCTTCGTTGACCGCTTCATCGTCGAACCCAAACGGCAGCAGTGAGGAGGACTAAGGAGATGACAAGGTTCGGCGGGGACTGATATCGGGCGTCGCCGGTAGAATCACTCCGGAGATGAGTTTCTAGTATTTGGAAAGGAGAAGACCTGGATTTTGGGTGGAGTTGAGATGGAGAACCAACGTCCTTGGCTGCATCGAAGTGGATAGTCTACAGTTCGTCTGAGGCTTTGTACTTCGACCCGCGTTGTTCTTTGGGAAGAGATCGATCTGAGCCGTTGGTTTTCATTTAAAGAAACGGACGGCTGTTCGCAACCCATCCGCAGATTATGTATAGCAAGGACGTCCTCTTTGGAACCTTGCTGTATTTATATATATATATATATATATATATATATATAAGGTCTGCTCACCTTAGGGACAAATTTTAAGGGACTGTAAGGGACAAGAGAATCTGACGGTTGAAAATAAATGCACATTTTGAAGTTGTTATAATTTCTGCTTTTGTATTTAATACATGTGATTAAGATGCATTTGTCCATCACAGTCCCTTAAAATTGTCCCTTATGTAAGCAAATCTGATATATATACACACACACACACAGAGTATATACAGGCCTGATCACAGGCAGACGTTCGCACTGTCGCTAAAGTGAGGACGTCGACGCAGCAGCAGCTTCCAGGAGCGCGCGGCTTGGAGGAGGGAGGCCAGAGGCATCCCTGACCGTTCTGGGCAGCGATCGAGGTCAGAGGAGATTGAGGTTGCACGTTCTGGGCAGCGGCCGGACCTACAACTGCAAGGTTCTCGGCAGCTCCGCAACCTCATCTCCAGCGACTCCACCCGACTGCAGACCGGCTTCTCAGACCCCTAGCCCCCCTCAGGCAAGCCCTGCAGCGCCGTCCAGTGCCGGCCCTGAGGCTAGGCGAAGCAGGCCCAAGCCTAGGGCCTCATATTTTAGGGGCCTCAAAAAATTTTATTATGTAGGCATGCAGATAAAAAAAAAAAACAGAATCAATCTAAACCACTTTGTGTCTTCATACACGCAACATGGCCCTCTGTTTTCAATACTTCCATAGTTCCATCAGATTGAGACGCAAAGCAGCAGAGAGGAGATGATTTTCCTCTTTCTAAGTTCAAGTTTTTGAAGCTCTTTCTCAATCCAAGACAAAAATCCAATTGTGATTGAACATCTCAGAAGGTTTCCTCGGTGGCTATCGAAAATCCAATTGTGATTGAGAGGATCAGATGAAAAAGTAAATTCAAGAGATTGAAGAGTTGATTTTATCTTCCAAAAACGCAAAAAGGTAAGATCTTTGAAGGTTTTTATTTTCGATTTTGAAGAAATTTTAGTTTTTTCATTCTCTATTTGTGTTTTTGATGCTCTTGGCCTCTTGTATTCCATTCCTTTTCAATTTTGGTTTGAAACATGTAATTATGAAATCATGATTTATAACAGTTAATGAGCATGATGTTTTGAGCAAGCTGATGATCATGTAACTGGTCACGTAACTGACCATGTAACTGACCATGTCACTGACCAAGTAATTGGTCATGTAACTGGTCACGTAACTGACCATGTAACTGACCAAGTAATTGGTCATGTAACTGACCATGTCACTGACCAAGTAACTGTAACTGGTCATGTAACTGGTTAAGTAACTGACCATGTCACTGACCAAGTAACTGTAACTGGTCATGTAACTGGTCACGTAACTGATCATGTCACTGACCAAGTAATTGTAACTGGTCACGTAACTGACCATGTCACTGACCAAGTAACTGTGAGCACACTCTTGTATTACAAGATCATCGATGTGAGTTTCTTCAAATTGAACAACTCTGTACCTACCACTTAATTTATCCAACTTAATGATATCCAAGCAGAGAAACCGTTGTTTTGGGTGTGACATGTTTATATAGTTTATTGAACTTCATCTTCTTCTTTTTTCTAAACCAGGTTTGAGCAATTTAAGACTTTTGAAGAGAATTTTGGGCTTTTGTTTGATTTGGATAAGTTAAGGTTTGCAGATAGAGATAGTTTGAAGAGTTTTTGTGCTAACCTTACAAATTTATTGAAGCATGGTGAGATTTCTGATCTTAATGAAGATGATCTATATCATGACTTACGAATGTTGAGTGAAGATTTACCCAATGAAACAACAAGAGCTATTGATGTGTTGAATTATATAAAAGAAGTTGATGGCTGTTATCCAAATGCTTGGATTGCTTATAGGATTTTGCTAACTATACCAGTCACAGTTGCCTCTGCAGAAAGAAGTTTTTCTAAGTTGAAATTGATCAAATCTTACCTTCGGTCTACTATGTCACAAGAGAGATTGAGTGGTTTGGCTATGATATCTATTGAAAAAGATATTGTTGGAAAACTTGATTATGTAAATTTGATTAGTACCTTTGCATCTAAAAATGCAAGACGAGTCATATTTCAGTGATACTTTGAAATTGGGATATTGTTTTCTTTTGTAATGTTTGAGCATTTATTTTGGGGCCTCAAATTTTTTCCCGCCTTGAGCCTCTAAACTCACAGGGCCGGCCCTGGCGCCGTCAAAGCTTGATCGAGGCCGGAGGAGCGACGTTCGCACTTTTTTAGGTTTCGGACGTCCACTCTTGAACGGCTCCGTGTGTGTGTGTGTGTGTGTGTATCTCAAACATTGTGTTTTAATCACTTTGACGTACAGTTTGACTTAGATCAGCTATTGATTACAAGTCACTGTAATAATTAATGTGGGCGGTCCATATAATATCTCAGATCAACAATGTAAGAACAAGATAATCATAATCTTGATAGTCAGTAACATTTTCGTGAATGAAATAGTTTCTTGTGTTTTAATTTGAGCAAAACTGTAATAATTTGGATATTCAAATAAAACTTTGGCTTTTCCATAAAAAAGGGACCATGGTCTCCCTTTTTTAGCTAAACTGCTTACTCTTTAGTATGGTATAGTAGTACCTTATCACAGATTATATTTTAAATTTGAAATATTTTTTAGAGAAATATTACTAATTTAACAATTGGCTTGATTTTTTTTTTTAGGTAAAGATGAAATTGTATTAATGATTTATACGATTACAATCGTTTTGTAGGGCAGCCAAAACACACTGTGGAGCTTGAGCAAACCATACATTCCATTTGAATGTCAGAATCAAAACCAAATTACGCTAGTCTATGAGCAACATAATTAGTAGTCCCATAAGTATGATGAATACCCATAAAAAGCAAATCACCTAGCAAGTCTTTAATTTCTTCAACAATAATTCCCAAAGTAGAGAAGTCATGATCTTCTACTGTCACAGCTTGAACAGCCTTAACAATTGGCTTGATAAGTTGATAGTGCTAAAGTTTGATAGAATATTGAAGAAATTATTATTTTACTACAGACTGTTTTCTGTTATATTATAATTTGTGATATATGACGTTAAATCATGAATGAAGACCATTCTCTCAAAAAAAAAAAAAAAATTCATGAACGAAGACAATAACATAAAGAGATGGATTCTATTCTTCAGCTTCCATCTCTATCCGAGAGACTTTCTTGCCAAAAAAAAAAAAAAAAATACAAAAAAAAAAAAATCTCTGTAACTCAAATCTGCAAGCAAATTAGAATCGTGACACTTGGATTTCCGGATGACTTGGATATAGCAGGGGACCCAAATTGCATGTTATCAGGCCTAAACTTAGGTCGACAAAATGTGATGGAAACTAGCTATATATAACTTTGTGGGTGGCAAACCAATGACAGGCCAACCTACCACTATCTTTACTTTAATTTCGTGGTACCTCTCACAAGTTGGCTCCAAGATTTTAGCAGAAGAATCGAGCTAAGCCAAAATTACGATCACATCACCTAGCTAGCTAGCCCAATAAAACTAAGGATGGCAATGGGCGCGTTGGAGATGGAGATGGAGATTGAGATGGTATCCCTATTTTCGAGGAAATTCTCCACCTCCATCCCCAATAAAAATATGAGTTAATTACATATAAATGCATCTTTAAATGTTTTTTAGCCATAAGGCCACCAATTAATTTTTTCTCTCATAAGGCCACTTGATTAAAAAAGAAGTTATATTTTAGATATAAAAATTAACATATTTACATAAATTCCACTACAGTAAAAAGTTAACAATCATTTTCTCTCTCCTCCGGTGAGATCTCAGGTCAACTCCGGCAAGTCTCCGACCAACTTCCGACCAACTTTCGGCGAACTCCGACTAGTCTCCGACTGACCTTCGGCGAACTCCGGCGACCACAAAAACTACTGTCACTAACACCAAAAGTTATTGTGGCTAGCAACAAAAGCTACTCTGATAAGATTTCCGGCAACCTCCGGCAATGTCACAAAAGCTACTATCACTAGCAACAAAAGGTACTGTCACTAGCAACAAAAGCTACTCTGGTGAGATTTCCAGTGACCTCCAAAGAGGTCACAAAAACTACTGTCACCAGCAACAAAAGCTACTCCTGAGATTTTCGACAGCTTTCGGTGAGATAATAAAATCTACCGTCACAAACACCAAAAGTTACTCTTACCAACAATAAAAACTACTCAAGTGAGATTTCCAGCGAGGTAAGAAAAGCTACTATCATCAATAGTATAAGCTACTAACCACAAAAGATACTCTTAACAACAACAAAAGCTACTCCAATGAGAGTTTCGACGAGATAAGAAAAGTTATTGTCATCAACACTAAAAGCTACTCTTATCAACAACAAAAGATACTCTTACCAAGAATAAAAGCTACGCTTACCAACAACAAAAACTATTATCACCAACATGAGAAAGCTGCTCTCACAAATAACAAAATCTACTCTCACCAACTACTAAAACTACTCTTATCAACACCAAAAACTACTCTTACCAACAACAAAAACTACCATCACCACCAACATAAGCTACTCTAATCAACAACAAAAGTTACTCTCAATAACATCAAAAGCTACTCAAACAAACAACAAAATCTATTCTTACCAATAACAAAATCTACTACCAAGTAACACAAAAGCTAATCCCTTAAATTAAGACTAATAACGCTACTCACAATGACTAAGAAATCTGTTCCCAACCAATACAGAAGCTACTATGAAACATCAAACAAATATAAATTGAAAATGTCCACTACTTGAATCAAATTACTTTTATTTCAACTTCAAACAAACATGACTCAAGAACTTGATAAAGTAATCATCACATTCATCCATCTATACCATAACAAAATGACAATCCTTCTTAACAGAAACTTCAACAATTCTCATTCTATCATACAATTATGAAACAATTTCAAACTGGAACAATTTCAATCAGAATGGAATAATTTCAATCACAACATGACTAATCTGGTGATTTGTTAATACGAGATCATGGATAACAGTGCCAGAATTCACCGAATCAAGTTACAGAGTGGAGACCGGAGGTTCCAGGCTTCTGGTCGTCGAAGGTCATCGTCCGGATCCACGACCTCAGCTCGCTGAAGCTTCTTGACTACGGCTGCGCTACACTTTGGACTCGCAGGCGTTCGACCACGAGTACAACAGACCTCGTTCTCGCCGTTAACCGAAACAACGGATCTCCCGACCTCAATCCGAGCTCAATCCACTGCAACCGCGATCCAAGATCCGAAGGTTTACCTGCTTATGGAGAACCAGATGTTTCGGGTTAGGCTCGAATTGCTTGCCGTCGACGATCAGATGTTTTGCCGGCGAGCTTGTGAGGTCTGAGGTTTGAGGTCTGCAACCGAGTCGTTTGGGTTTGGAAAGAGGAGAAAGAGAGGCAACAGTGTCGTGTGGATTTGTGAAGGACTGAAGGGAGGGGGGGAGGGAGGGAGGGAGGGAGAGAGAGAGAGAGAGAGAGAGAGAGTGGAGCAGAACATTTCAGCTTGTTTAGATAAGGTAGAAGGGTAAATTTGTCAACTGGAGACAAAATTGAAGCATTAGGTGGCCTTATGAAGACAAAAAATATAAGATGGCTGGGGATGAAGCCTCCAAACCCGCCCTAAATACCCAATAAGAATTTTAAAAAAATAGAATAAATTTTTTCTCATATTGTCTTTTTTAAAATAAAAAAGTAGAATTAAAACATGATTAAATTCATAAATAATAATTTAGTGAATGCAAAAGTCAAACACCATTAAAGTAAAAGTGTAGTCATTAAAATAGTAAATATATATATATATATATATATTTGTAATTTATATTATAAAAAATATATATATATATATATAAATTATATATATTAATATATCATTTGGGCGAGTTTGGGGATGGAGATCATATGCCCCGCCTCATCCCCGATCTTAGATAGTGGGGATTGGGGATCCCCATCCCCGTTCTCCATTTATCCCCAAATTCTCCCCCCATTAGGGGTGGGTATCCAATAAAGCTCTGCCCCATTGAGGATTTTTGTCATCCCTAAATAAAACTTTGCCTTAAATCTTATGTGCAAGCCTTTTATCTCCTTATTCATATGGTTAGCTGGTTACAATTAGATCTTGTACGTTAACTTATTTAGAACTGCATAGTCCTCTTTCGTCCATCTTTGATTCTTTGGTTCACAAAAGTCACAATCAATTTGAGCTTTTGGCGGTAATACGTGTCTACGTACATATATTGATTTCAGCGATGTCTCTTTCTCACATACTATGCAATCTTTTCATTCGTACTACTATTTATAAGAAGAAGAGTAGGAGAGTCGAAATGTAATAATTACAGATTTATTAATAAGTAAACTTATTAGGTCTCTTTACCAACGAATTTATTACAGATCAGTAATAGTAATACGAACAAAGTTTTTTGTCATCGTAAATTGTATGTTTGATTTCCTTTTAATATTTTGAGCTGCCTTCAAAATGTTTAAGTTTTATAAGCCATGGCCTTTAGGAATAGATAGAATTCAACAAAGAGAGTGTTTCATTCAATCAGTTGAGCTTTTGCCGGTTTCACTTTTTATGGTAAACAATGGAACCTCCATCGATTGTTCAAAGCTAGCCACTGTCAAAACTTTAGCTCTAACTCACAAAAACCCGCATAGGAGTGAAAAGTATAAGCATATACAAACACACACACATGGTAAAATCGTTGTCGAGGGCACAGTAGAAAGTTAATGGGAAGAAAAGAAAGCGCAAGTTGTTTCTTTTTGACCTAATACCGTGATTCATGATGAGGATTCGGAGATCTAACTTTAGTATGAAGTGTGTTGGATTTACCCTTCTAATTAGAATTCTATATTGTAATCGAAAACCACTGGGGCCTTTATTAGTTTGTCTGGTTGAAAAAAAGAGAGACCTGGTCTGAAGTCTGAACTGATCTGATATCATCCATAGGTTAAAAGTTAAAACTAATATTCATGCAGATATGTATGGGTACGTGGTGCTATTGGGAAAGATTGGCATTTTATTATCCTCAGGTTTAAGCTAGCAGGACCCTTATATATAAATTAAACGGATTGATCTGCAACTTTGATCGATGTTTTTGTCCAGCAATGAATTGAAAGCTTAATTATCCTTTAAGTTACCGGTGCTGCATGGGGACTAATAGTTTAATGGACCGACTAACAAGGGTTTGCCGGAAAGCCAAAACAATGCATGTGCATGGAGATCGACATTGGACGATCGTAGACCAAACCATCACTTCAACCTCTAATTAATGGAAGAATATGATACCACTAACTTATTAAAGCATAACTAATCTCTCGTACTTGTGTGTGTGTATATACATATACCTATAATTAACTACATCATGCATAATAAATACATCATTAAGGGTTCTTCTTCTACTAATATTGTATGGATAATAATTCTTCCACTAGCTATATATGAATTAAATACATTTGTTTCATCTAACACTAAATTATTCATGAAAACTTATTCTGAAAAAAATGTTGATACATACATATATATATATATATATATATATATATATATATATCAGATCTTATCTAAAGCGGAGCTCCACTCTGAAATTAAAGTGAGTATTTAGAGTTTAGGGTCACTCTTCGGTCCCATATCCACATCTCGACCGTTCAGTTTTTAGGTACTAATGTATAGATCATCTCTGCAAATTTTCAGCTAAATTGATGATCGTTAATGCATTGATGACTGCCTTAAAGCTAGTATGGTTTAGGTTGGACATATTCAGTTCGTCCATTAGTTTAAGCGAGTTAGATATCTTAACGATCATCAATTTGGCTGAAAATTTGCAGAGATGATTTATACATTAGTATCTAAAAACTAAACGGTTGAGATGTGAATATGCGACCAAAAAGTGATCTTAAACTTTAAATGCGCACTTTAATTTCAAAGCGAATCTCTACTCTGGATATGATCTAATATATACATATACAGATCATATCCAAAGCGGAGCTCCGCTTTGAAATTACCTTGTGAAATTCGAGTTTTTGGTCACTTATCGGTCGCATATCCACATCTCAACCGTTCAGTTTTTAGGTACTAGTGTATAGATCATCTCTGCAAATTTTCAGCCAAATTGATCATCGTTAAGGCATTGATAATTGCCTTAAAGCTATTACGATTCAGGTTGGACAAATTCAGTTCATCCATAGGTTTAAGTAAGTTAGATACCTTAACGATAATCAATTTGGTTGAAAATTTGCAAAAATGATCTATACACTAGGATCTAAAAACTGAACTGTCGAGATGTGGATATGCGACTGAAAAGTGACTCAAAACTCGAACTTCACACGGTAATTTCAAAGCGGAGCTCCTCTCTAGATAGGATCTGTATACATATATATATATATATATATATAATTAACTTAATTTTTGATCAAATACATTCAAGGATTTATCTACAGGGTATTAATTAGTACGTGTATCAATAGATAAATTCGATATAAATGTCGACCACCTTCATGCATTGAGACGAATTCGACTTAATTAGTATAAAGAAACTGATCTACTACTATAAATAGATAGTCTATATTTAATGCATTAATACACTGTACATCCTTTTTAACACTACAACGTGACTAATATACTACTATAAATATCATATGAAAAATATATCTGAAGTTTTATCCTCTTGCTGTATAACCTCATGCATACGAATGTGGTCATCAATTTACTAGTTAGTGGCCAACCTAATGAATTAAGAAAGAGGCTAGGCTTGCTTGAATTTATAAAATGCATGATTTCATCTTGCACCGGCCAACTGTGTGAAGAACAAAGAAGTAATTGAAGAATGACGAACACATCCCAGTTTTTCACGGCAAGTCAGATATTGGATTTTATAATATTTGTCAGCTGTCACGATTGAGATTGAAAGCCTGCATTTACATCATGAATGCAAAATCCAAATCTTGTAGAAACTGAACAATCAATGGCATTTTGTCACTTTACTTTAATTGTTGGTGACTATGAATCTGAATTATTTTGAATAATTATCTATTTGCCCGGTTCATGTACACATCATCAGGGTGAAAGCTACAAAAGAAAATTGAACAGATTGTTGCAACATATATTCTAAACCAGATAGTAAGCACGTACCTTTCTTAGTTTCTCATCACTAACCCATTCAGATTATGCCATTTTAAGCTAGCTAACTAAGAGTTTTGTGCAAATGTTCAATTGATTTCTGAGTTTTGCTCAACTGTTAAATTTTAAAGGTGGAAAGTAATCAATAAGTAAATTAATAAACTCATTTTAACTGCATTATTATTTTTCACATTTGAATTTAGACAGATAAATCGTTTAAGAACAATGAATATTAGAACAAGACTAATTAAACCAGCCAACCAGGTCATTAATTAAGAACAATCGGTTTATATATGGAGCTTTCAGTGCCATGTTCGTGGAATTGCATATGTGGAGAGACTGAGAGAGGATACGTTCAACAATCACACCAGATCACAGTTAGAATTAATACCACTTACAGTCCTACACCAATGCCTTGTACGACCCGTGTAAACAAAGCGTGTTCATAATATGAGGAGATTTTAATTATGTGGACTAATTTAGAGCGTAAATATTCAAAATAAAGCAAAAGTAGAAGTAAAATCCACTAAAAATCAATCGATCCAATGTCAGTTAATAGCCCCTTCACCAGTGCAAAACCAATTTCGCTAAAACAAGCGCGCAATTGTAGTACGAGTCAGTACTTAGAGATTCAAGAAAGCTTGCCCTCCCAAAATCTTCATCTTCATCCATTGATGAAACATAAACCCTAACCCTAGTCGTCATCTCAGGCCAACAAGCATGTCCTCATCATATATACAATGTAAAGCTGGGTTATACATATATACTGATCTCTCCCAAACATGCACTAGCTGATCGATACATATTATCTGTGCTGTGAGCGATTCTCAGAGGAGAAATCAATAATAGAGATGCACTAATCTGATCATAGCTTCACAACTGGGTCTGAAGCTACGACGTACTCGTCTTTTTAGTTTCACGTATAATTTCTATGTACGGTCATGGATAATAATTTCATAGGTTGGATTAGTTGGAGCAGACCTAGCTAACCAATGCAGTCAAAATTGTCTACTCACTTCTTGTCTTGCCCTTTTAAGCAGAGAAAAGAACGACTGAAAGTGATCGATGTAACCTCACTACTTTTATTGTCGTAAAAAAAATCACTGCTTTTACCTACAGTATTGAGTACCCATCATCAACAGTAGTGGTGATTTAGTGTCACAACTCACAAGTACATATCAAGATTTTAACAAGAATTGATATCGGTGGGCATCTTAATTAATGACGATGACTTTATCGAGCAACATTCTCAATCAATATGTCAAGAATTTTGTAGTTAACTAGGGTCTAAGAGGAGAAAATGAGAGAGACTTATATAAGACACCCCGCATCAAGTGGCAGTGGGACTGCCCAATTACTGTCTAAGTAGGGGGGGTTATTTTGATTATTTCACATTAAAAATCAAGGACAGTCTCAAAAAAGAGAAAAAAATTATTTTTTCTGATTGAAGGGCCACACTGCCACATGGTGCGATAGCCCTTATATAAGAATTAATGAATTATGATGTGCTGCAATTAGTAGTACGTGATTTTTTTTTAACAATGTAATTTAGCGAATGACTGAGTACGCTCACAATTTCATTTACTTGTACGTGATTGATTGATAGATCAGACATATCCGAATACATCATCGACTATATAACATTTTAAGATAATAAACTATAAACCCTAAATGCACTTGTCAACACTTTTAAATGGTATGCACAGTAGAAAAAAAAATACAACTTTACCACAGTAAGTAACCACTATACGTAAAAAAACTGGAGCTAAGAAAACCAGTAGTTGTCGGCACAGATAGAAAATTATTACTTACTAGCGACAGATCACCTACAGTGGCCCACCAAGAAAGATAGAAAGAAAGCGAGGGAAAAGAAAAACCAAAAAAAAAAAAATACGTGTGACTCTTCCTCCAAATTGTCGGTGAGATTAGTCTAATCCCAGGGCCAAATCCGTTATTTAACCCCTAAACCAAGGGCAATTACCTTTTTCACCTTCTTTATTTTATTACGTCACCACTCCCGAAAAGGACAATATAAATTCCCCAATCTATTTCCCGCGGCTTTCAACGCGGCTTTGCTTTTGGCAATTGATTGGCCTTTTCCCCAATCCCCTCTATTTATTATTTTATTCTCCACATTATTTAATTCAAAAATAAATAAATAAAATTAGTTAGAGCCAAATAAAAAAGAGAGAGAGAGAGAGAGTTGAACCTACTACTACTACAACTAAGCTCTTCTCTCTTATTCTTCTTCTTCTTCTTCTTCAATCGAGCCCGTGACCTCCCCAATCCAAAAACCAACCTTATCCCCCTTCGCATTTTCGATCTCGCTCTTTCTTTCTGCGCGGTCGGATCTCGGAGGCGATTACTACTCTCATCTCCGATCGTCGTCGATCACCGGAATATTGATCACATTGATGAAGCTGCGGAGGAGTTGGACGCGTTTTGGCTGCGGTGGAAGATGAGGTTCTACATATCCACGACGGGGATAAAGAGATTAACGATAGCCAGCGCCGGCGCCGGTAACGGCAAGGGATCTCCGGCGCCGGCGTCCGTGAGGAGGTTTTCCGGCAGGACGCTGTTCCCTATAGTGCTCGTGCTCGCGCTCCTTTTGCCGTTTCTTTTTGTCAGGATCGCCTTCATTGTCCTTGATTCTGCCGCTGCCTGTTCTTCCTCGCCTGGTAAATTGCACTCTCTCTCTCTCTCTAATTAACTTGCTCGATTTTGTTAATATTTTTTTGGTAAATTTTGAGTATCATTGAAATTGAATGAAAAGATTTGGAAATGCCGTGATTGACGGAGCTGTAAATTTCGATTTCTTGTTGCTTTGTCTCTAATCTTAGTTTTACCTTGATTTCTGGAACAACCGGAATTTGAAATCGGTGCTCATAATTAGCTACACAAATATTTTTTCTTCATCTGAAAACTTTGAATTCTAATTATTTCGTTCTTGTTTTTTTGGGACTGCAGGTTGTATAGGATGGAGGTTTTTCAGCGGGAGTGACGCATCAGTTGTAAGTATTCCTCTTACTCTATTCACGAAAACTAATACCATTTCAGATTGACCTAGTTTTTTTTTTCCTCGAAAAAGCATATTGCGCTGAGAAAAATCACCATTTTTGACCTACTTCATTTGAAACTATAAATAGCATAATTACCTTTCAAAAAAAAAAAAGCATATTTATGAACTATAACAGCAAATTATGTTAATTTTCTTTTTCAGGCAAAAATTATAGAAAATTATATTTAAGTAGGATTATAGTTCCTTCTTCTCAAAAAAAAAAAAAAAAAAAAAGTAGGATTATAGTTGTGATGGCGTTTTCATATTACGAGGAAAAATACGTACTAGACTACTAGAGTCAATGGATAAGCGCATTTGGGGGGACTGTCGGTTTGTATTTATAGTGTATATCACTATCACTACTCCCTCCCGTTGCATTCGTGGACACGTGGCCAGTTGCACTGCAATCATATTATTCTCGTCCACTTGATCCTCGACTATATAGAAAAACGGGAAATAATAATTACAATAATTTGGCCCAAAGACTCTATTTCCAGACACCTATTTGACTATTTCCACACCTCTATGTCTAGAAAAGCTTCATTTTACTGGGAGTGGAAGAAGCACTCAAAATATAAACTTTTATTAGTCATTATCAAGTGTTGTGTTGTGATGAACCATCCTAATGTCTTTTGTGTTTTTTTTACGTGGGTGATGCAAATACCTGAATAAAGCTCAGAGAGGAATTGACAAGAGCGCTACTAGAAGCAAAGGATGGTAACATGGATGATAATGAGGGAGGTGGGATAGAGTCATTCAACCAGCTTGTCCAGGAAATGACACTGAAACAGCAAGACGTCAAGGCATTCGCATTCAGAACAAAAGCTATGGTACAATGCACTCACTCCTCACTAGTCACTTGCTCTGTTTACACTTCATTTTCCTTCGTAGCGGTTTGTTTTGTTTCCTTTTCCATTATTATTGCTTGCTAGCTGATGCCATGGTCTAGTCCAACCACATGCAGTTGGCAAGGTTGGTCCTAGACCTCAATTAATTCCACCTACCCATTTTGGTTTATTGGGGCTGCTCAACTCTCCTGACTGTTATGATCCTCATCTAATTATGTTAACAAGTATTTGAAATTCTAATCTTAAAAACAGCCAAATGGCCATAGTTATCTTATAGAATTATTAATATTACCCTCCTTGTCACTACCTCCCATTGCCAACTGGCCCAATTATCTATACCTACAACTGTTGTTTAACTTGGTATGCATTTGTAGTTATACTAGGCATTTTCCCCCCAAAGGGGTCGTTTTCTGAAGGCAGTGCAGAGTGCTGTGCCATCATTATCAATGTCCATTTTTCTTCAGTGTGAGATTGTTTTTATTCCAGAATCTGGAAATTACTTGAGCAAACCTTAATTATGAATAACTTCAATTCCTATCTCCTGATATGAAGCTACCTTTTACTATGGGTTGCCAGCTTTTTGGACCACAGAGCTATGAAAGCTGGCAAAGTGACTTTACTGAATTGCTGTCTAAATTTTGTCCACTGGTTTCTAGCTGCAATTAGTTAGGTAAGGAATTTGTCCATGGTCGAAATTTGACTTGGATTAAAATTCAAATGAAAAGTTGAGAACTTGCATTCTGTGGTAAAAAAAATTATCCTAACTTATTCTTCAGAAAATCATCGGAGACAGAGTGTGATAACTAGCAAAATCTAGGGTCAAAAATCTGAAATCTGAGTCGTAAGTTCATGGGTATTCGGTAAATGGGATATGTTGTTAAATCAAAGTACATTGTTGTTTTGGCTTGCTATCTAGTTGGAATTGATGCCAATATTCTTTACTTCATTAGACCCAAACTAGAATGTGTTAGATAATGTATCAGAGGTAGTTTCAAATGTAGTAGAACCAAGCCATTAGGAATTTAGTACTGAGATTTTGTGTTAAACTAGCCATCTATTCGTACCAATACAATAGTGTGTGCGTACCCTTTTGTATACCTTCTGATATCTTTGCGTAATGTGCAGCTATCAAAGATGGAACACAAGGTTCAGTCAGCCAGGCAGCGGGAGTCGATTTATTGGCATTTAGCTTCACATGGTGTGCCCAAGGGCGTACATTGTCTTTGCCTCAAGTTAGCAGAAGAATATGCAGTAAATGCGAGGGCTCGATCTCGTTTACCATCACCTGAATATGTTTCTCAACTTTCTGATCCCTCCTTTCACCATCTCGTTCTCCTAACAGATAACGTCCTTGCAGCTTCTGTTGTTGTCTCTTCTACAGTCCAAAATTCAGCCAACCCTGAAAAATTGATTTTTCACATCGTCACTGACAAGAAGACTTACACTCCTATGCATGCATGGTTTGCAACTAATTCTATCAAATCAGCAGTGGTGGAAGTTAAAGGGTTACACCAATATGACTGGTCTCAGGAACTAAATTTTGCAGTCAAAGACATGTTAGAGATCCACCGCTCAATCTGGAAACATTATTACAATGATTTGAAACAGCATGACTTCGAATTTGATGAAGAACATAAAAGATACCTTGAAGCTTTGAGTCCCAGCAGCCTTTCTCTCATGAACCTTCTTCGAATTTATATCCCTGAGGTAATCACTCTATTGCTTTCAGAGATGTCCCTGATGGGATGGATGGTGTTGTATGTAAATATGTAATGATATCATCTAATTTCATTGATCACACAGCTGTTTCCAGATCTCAACAAGATAGTGTTCTTGGAGGAGGATGTTGTAGTACAACATGACATATCGGCTTTGTGGGAATTGGATCTCAGTGGAAATGTTGTTGGTGCAGTTGTCAATTCATGGTGCGGTGAAAACTGCTGCCCAGGAAGAAAATACAAGGATTACTTCAATTTTTCACACCCTATCATTTCATCCAACTTTGTTCATGATCGTTGTATGTGGCTGTATGGCGTAAATATTTTTGACCTTGAAGCTTGGAGGAGGACTACTATAACAGAGACTTACCATCAATGGTTAAAACTTGTAAGTTTCTTCTCATGTGCTCCAGTACTACGGAAATTGCTTGGAAGTTAGTCACATGTTTTTTCTTTTTTGCTAGATGGCTTAACCTTCATGCATTTTGGTAATTATTAGGTTCTAAGTTTTCATTTGTTAAAAACTCATTATATAAACTCATTATATTCTAAAAAAACAAAAAAAGGTGAGGCAATGAAACTATCAAGAGTGGATCTTTTTCTCATGGCATACATAGTAAGGAACTGATCTTATTCAAAAATCATCAATGTTGAAGTTTTCTATTTGTATTCACCTTATATATCGTCAAGAGTGAATGCACTGGTAGATAAATGTTTCAGGATTCTAGTGTCTCATGATATGTACGATAGGACTAGAAATGGATGTTTTATTCATATTTATAGAGCGTTGATTCTTAACACATATAGTATTTCTATATCATGTATATATGCATTTCATCCTTGTCTGTTGCCATGATACTAAAATCTTAGTTGTATTTCAGAGCCAGCAATCTGGGTTGAATTTGTGGTCTCCGGGAGTAAAACCACCGGCCTTAATTGCATTTGAGGGTCATGTGCATCCTATCGATCCATTGTGGCATGTGGCCGAGCTAGGTCATCGCTTCCCAGAAGTTCCTCTAGAGATAGTGGAAGCTGCTGCAGTTATACATTTCAGTGGCCCAGCAAAGCCATGGCTTGAGATCGGGTCTCCAGAGGTACGAGGCTTGTGGAAGAGACATGTAAATTGTTCAAACAAGTTCATTAGGAGATGTAAAGTCATTTGGTGAAGAGGACGAAGTTCTTTTTGCTCTCACATATTCATTTTGGGACAAGAGCCAGATCAGGCATAGTTTGGGACCAGAGGGAAGAAGGTTTTGGCTTCAGCCTCTGCTCATCACACTAAGCTCTCGACACCTGATCGACATGGCTATTTCATGTCCATAATAGACGATAGACGAAGGTACGCAGGCGATATAATACCATAGAATCAGGACATTCAACCTTCATTATTGCATATAAGTGATATAAATTTCATGGAAATGTATCTAATGCTGTAAATTTACTCAGGTTATTCAAATTGCTTAGCTCAATGATGGATCTCGTTAATAAGGCTATTCATTTCTGTTTGTCATAGGCATGAGTCTTCTGTTTATGTAGTTATTCTAGCTCAGTGGAGTAGTCTCTTCCACTAAAACAGAAACTCTCTGTCAGCAATGGATATGTATGCATTGCCAATTTTGGAGTAATCTGATTGTTTTTTACCCCTACAATTTGGTGTATTCTATAGGCAAAATAGAAACTGGGGCTGTCAATAGATAATGGGTTAGGTAGGGTATGGCATCAGTCATATCCTATTATCTTGTTACCAAATTCGTCAGAGTGGCACAATCACGGGTATGATGGATGCTTTGTCTGAAGAATGAGATTGAGAGAGTGCACAATCACGTGTTCTTCTTTCTTTTTTTCTTTCTCAAATATATCAAGTGCTACGAAAATTACATATCGTTGAAAGCCTCTTTTTTTTTTTTTGGCCAAAGTTGAAAGCCCCTCTTTAAAAATAAAAAAGGATACGCTTGTGTGGAAGAATATTTAGTCAGTGACAGCCTCCCATAGAACAATAATAAATAAAAAGAATTTTCGTCGGTTTTAAAAGCGTCTAATAATGAGGGACACACTAGTGCCGAGGAATCCATCATTAGTAAAATTCTTGCATAAAATAACAAAACAAGGGACGCACTGGAAGCCCCTGAAAAAAATGAACATGCTTTTACAGCGAATTTTTTCTGTAATTCTCCGAAAAAAAAAAAGGATTTATTTTTGTTGATGATCATATCTTCGCTGAAAGAAACAAACAGACACAACTTTGCCGCCGAAATGTTGTTCCTCAAACCCTCCCATATAATTTTTTTAGAAAAATGACGCAATGTACAGATGAAGGCATCGCATAAAAATAAAAACCTTGTAGCCCCGTCGGAGTCAGGGTTTAGATGCTGAGTATATAATACCAAACTACTATACTACTATAGACCGAGATTGGACGGATTAGGGCTCTGAGTTCTGCTCAAATAATTATGCACAATTTATATCATTATTTTCATTCTATTGTCTTGATGCAATTATGAATTTATGAAAAAAATGAAGAACAGCTCATGTGAAATGATTAAAGATTGAATGGCCAATATTGGGTCCTTTTTGATTATGTCAAACATAAAGCCCTACCATCCAACATATCTACCTCCCTTGGTTCCCTAGGCATTAGGCCATTATGCAAATCCCATTTATCAAAAACTGGAAAAAGTTTATGATCTTTTGTCTTTAGGTTTATGATCGATCTCTGTATGTATGTGCAAGATGTTATGTTCTCAGGTTTAACCTAAAACATAACATTTTGCTGGAATTACCCACTGTAGCTGCCATTGAAAGCTTGTTAATTAGACTCTAGATTGATCAAGGATGAGTCTATTTTAGCCTTCTCTTTTCAAAGATATGAGTAGGCCATCTAACAAATAAGCATAGAACTTGGGTAAGAAATCGAATTAACTATTATGCTGTCATACAATTTGGTTACACATCATAAAAGAGAGGTTGTAGTTCACAGTTACAAGGAGTAGCTAGCTAGTCAGTACAGAATTTATGTATCGACTTCAAGGTAGTCATGAAGAGTTTACAAATTAACTGATTCTTACATATATTTTTAAACTAGCTAGAATCATTCTGATAAATTTCAGGAAACTTCTTCTAAATCACCAGACTGCCTTCTAGCATTTCTCATCTGCACTATTATTTAGGAGAAGAGGCTGAATAAATCACCAGACTGCCTTGTAGCATTTCAACTGCATCCAAAGAAATCAACGTAAGGAGATCAAAACTTATCTGTATGTGAGTTTAGTTATTTTCGGAATTAGAGTTTAGGCATTTTAGTTTTATTGGATAATGCATGCATATGTCGAATGTTGGAAAATCTTACACAAGTTGGAGAGGTGTCTGGTTCTGCCCTTGGCGATTGTAGTGGTGATTGGACTCAAGGATTACAGGGAGAAAGCTCCTATCGTATGATTGAGGAGGAGGCATCGATTGATCATACGCAGATGATGTTCCTGGCATCATATTTGCTTGCTGCTGTTGTGCCCTGTCATTTTCAGCAATCTGCACCATGCAATGCAACATTAAGAATCATATTGGTAAGGTAGTGAGACTCTAAATTAAGTCAAATTTTAAGGCTTAATTATGGACGCTATCAAGAGAGAAAGAGAGACCTTTGCTCTCAGAAAATTGTTATGATTTTGCAGCTCGATCTCCTGCACAATGTGCACATATTGTCTTCAGTTAAGTTGGTTCATCAGTTGAAAAACTAAAGAGAGGTAAATCCGAGAAAAGTAATATCAATAATGCAATCAAGTTGTTCTGAGTGAAATTTAGCATTAAAGCCAACTTTAAGGGTCCTGAAATGCTGTTCATGCCTAGGGCAACTTGATTGAATGATCAATCATGTGCTGCAAAGGGTTAAAAAATGACAACCTACAACTAGTGTGTGATCACCACAGAGGTAAAAAACGACAACCTACAAACTGGCTTGGAACAATTTGCAGTCATCACATGCTGCTGCCAAACAATTCAGAGCTAGCTATGTAGCCACTTGAAATGACCATTATGGCTCATTGTCGGCTATTGAGGATTATATTGATATGTTGCATATTATTCAATGTATATCTATCTATATACAATATCTAGAAAAGATATCTAACCTAGAGTTTTGTTCCCTTAGTAGATATTCGGCATGTAATCTACGTCACTATACCGTGAAATCTGCCTAATCAATCATGTACTAGACGGTTTGGTAGGAGAAAAGTTTCTATTAACATATATATGATCTCTTAATGAAGTTTCTGCTATTATTGTCTAATGAGTGAGAGTAAACATTCTTCTACAATAAAAAAACTTTTCCAATTTTATGTTTCACATTACATGAATAAGATGCTGTTGACTAATACATACTCCTAAGAGATATATGAATTTGCTATTGGGATATGCTAATCGTAATAAGCCTATAAAAACTCCATGAACCACAGGAGTATAGCTAGAGAAAAGGAAAAAATAGAGAAAGAAGACAATAGTTACCCTCTTTTGCATATATTCGATTTCAGCAAACAGCATTTCATTCTGGGAACATATATATTGGAGAATGTCAGTTGAGATTCTGATTACAAACCAATGAGATGTGATACACTTAAATTTAAATTTGTTCCAGTTACAAAAGGAAAGTTTACTCAGTACCTTTTTGGATCTTATTCTGCTGATTCCTTTCTCCAATCTTCCTTCTAGGTTCTTGAGTTCCTTGACGTTCAAAGTGCTAAGAGCTTCACCTAGTATATGCCTGCAGACACCATATATACATATCAGAATCCTATTATATTATGGATAAATTTCCAGTGTACACTTGATACGTTACCTGTTTGAATTCTGAATTTCTCTGATCTGTCTTCTTAGTTTGGAGGCTTCTTGCTGATAAAACTGAGGCCATCAATGTAGTTATAGCATTAATCAAACTCATAAGAAGTTATAAGTTTCAGAAGGTGGATACTAATCATAAAATATGTTGTGTCAAGCCATTAGTTCCAACTTTCAAGCCTTTTCTAAAATATATGGACTTAAGAAAGGCGTCATGCTCGATCTATTAAATCAAACTAAATGGAATAGCTAGCAGACTGAAATGTGTACGTTGAAAGATTTTATATCATTTTTTAAATTAATGAATCATCTGGAATGACAAGAACACAGGAGGTGTACTTGCTAGCTATGAGTTTGATTAGACAGAAGAGCTATCAATGGAAACTTGGGCAAATGACAAATGTTATTGGAATATGCAGTTGTCTGTACAAAAATATATTAAAGGATTAGTTTCAAGCTAACATCATCAGAACCACCACATTTTGTGAATATATATATATATATATATATATATAAACATATAAAATGCTACAAGTGGAAGTGAGTTGCAAGTTCAAATGCAAGATTCAGTCATAGGGTTTTTCTATAAAACAACAGACTTTTCCAGCTGATCCAACTTCTTACTCTTCTACTATGCTTCCATTTTTATACTTAAAAAAAATTAATGAATAAGAACAGAAATGACTGAAATCAAGTTACTCATTTTGAAACACTCTAAAGCTCTTGACGTCTTGCAGAACAAAATTACAATACCAAGCTTTCATATTCTATAAAGATACATCCTAAGGTGGTCTAGCACTCTGCATATTATAGTCCTTCTCAACCTCATAACTGATACTCTTAGCATTCTGAATATGTATGTGGTATGAAGCAATTGGGCTATATATATATATATATATATATATTAAGCCCTTTCCATTTCTATATGGAGTTCCCAGGAACCAAAAGTACTAATATGCATACTGTATTACTACTCACCAGAGCCATAATTGAACACAGTACATTAGAAAGATTGTATATGAGGAACCATTGACTTATTTATATATTGTTGGTTCATAAATCCAGAATGGGTTCAGTCTTAGACTAGTTCGATCTTATAAGAATAAGTTTCTAGGGATCTGTACAGTTACAAAAAGAGGTCAGATCACTCAGATTCTTAGGGATTGCATTCTACATTTCTACTTGTATGAATTAAAAGTTCCATTTGTTAACCATGCAAAAGAAATCTGAGTACCTTTTTCTATTTATGATCTAAAAAAGGCTTACCTGAACATTAGCCTCAGTTACAGATCCAGTGTTTGAAGAATCACACGCTTTCTTGTACCTTTCGATTGTTGCTCTAACACTGCAACATCAAAACCAAAATTAATTAAGCTCAAAACTTTGTAATACTAAATGAAATATCTCACATCCAGAAAGACAGTTAAATTTTTTTTTTTATAAAGACAGTTTAAATTTAGATATAGAAGAAAGTTACCAAATCTTAGGTATGGAAAATTTAATGCAATTGAATAGCAAAAGTGTACAAATTGCACAGAATATATTGCATAATTGAATAGCAATGAGATTAATATAAGAATCATAAGAGATAGCCGCCTAAATGTTTGTCCCCTAACAGATATCTTTACAAGCATAGTGTCCTAGCAAAGACCAAACCTTTTCTAATTTGTTCTCAATTTCTCTCTTTGAGCAATTCTCGGTGATACAGAAAACCTCTCAATTTCTCTCTTTGAGCAATTCTCAGTGATACAGAAAACCTCACAAATGCAAGCAATGGTGGGATTTGTTGATTCTTGAAGATCAAGTTTCTTGCTTTGGCGTGAGGTACGGTCTCCTTAACTGGATACATAAATTAGATGCTAAGATCCACAAAGTTTGAGAAAGTATTATATATACTTCCGTAGGAATTAAAAACTGCAAATTGACTGATCCTAGCTTGGAGCTTGATCATGGAGAGATTTGATATTTCAGTTGTGCAGTAATCAGTGATGAGTGCATTATATCTATATATAATCACCAAGACAAAAAGACCTCTGGAGATAGCTAGCATAATAGATTAGGACTTGAATACTGGGTTTGCATTAGTAACCATATTGATTTTGACTTTTTAGTTTTCATTTTTCTACCTATAGGTAGGGGAATATATATCCAAGAAGGAGGTAGGAAAGGAGGCAGGAAATGTAATGGAATGGAACTCAACATATGTAACATGAGAAATAAAAACTTAATACAGATTCAAGTAGTTTTCTTTTTCAAATTTCTATTTCCTTCCTGTTCTCCCTCTAAACAGAAAAAATGAAACCTATACAATACATGTGCAATTTAGACACTTATCCCTTTTGAGTCAACATTAATGCTTTGTAATTAGCTTATAGGTTTAGTGCTATATATACTGGACAAATAAAGCATTAGATCGAGTTATATCTCAACTGTTTGGACAAAACCATTTCACCATATAAACCTATTTCGATAAAATTCAGTAGTGTTTGGACAAAATGTATTCACCAAACAAATCATCATTAGCTAAACCTATTCCTATAGGAAGCATTTTCCAACTAAACCTATTCATCCCTCCACCAGGAATATAATGGATTCTAAATCCTAGAAAAGATGTATCTTATATGTCAAGTACTAGTACTCTTTACTCAAAGAATGCGACAGTAATTAACCATAAACAGTAGGGTTCTTGGTCTAACTAAAGAACATACCATAACCTCATATATTCAAAAATGTTAGAAAATTCTTTGATTGAAAAGGCAATATATTGAAACCACCAAAAAAAAAAAACTAATTGCCTCAAACCTCATACAATGTGCATGTGTGGATCCTTCTAGTATAATTTGTTTTTGACCAATACGTACTTGGTTAAAATACAAAACGCCTGGAAGCAGTATATATATGAGCTGAGCTTATTACCTATCAACCTTAAATATTTTCACTCAAATCATACTAATTAAAAACTATATATTATATATTAATTACAATGAATGTAAATGTACAGAGCTAATTAGTTTTTTCAGGATTTCATAAATGTATCTAAAAGTTTCAAAGAATAGTGTTACAAGATGAAAAAAGTTTTTAGGGGTTTTCATGCCCCATTGCCCTAGACTTGGCTCCACCAGAGTTAATTTATAGTATAGTTTGATGTGTTCTATAACATAGAACAGAACCAAACAAAGCATTCAGCGAAAGTTACTACCTTAAATTTGTCGAGCCAGTGATTGGTTGTCTCTGCCATGCTGGCAGAAATTCCCAATCTATGATTGGCTGCAGTCTCCCACTATCTACATCTTCGCCACGTGTCAAGAACCCATTACACAAAGAGTAATACCCTAATGATACACCTTCACACCCACCTCGATGGTATAAAACCCACGTAAAACCCTTTAAACATTTCCCTAGTGCCATTTTTTATTCAAAAGGATCTGAAAAGAATTTATTTCCTGAAATCTCTGAGGCACTGGCAGCCATTTTTAGATGTTTCTTCTCAGACTCACCTTCTCCATTCACCAAAAAGAGCCTGAACTGTGAAAGAAACCCTCAGCTCTCATTGGCTCGTACCCAATTGTCCATTGCTCAGTCCTGTCAACTTTAATCAAACTTTTCTTGGAGTATATGAAAGTATAATAAACCCTTGTAAGTTTTAGGTAAATTAATCAATCCATGAGAAAGCATAAGATTATAACAGAGGAGGTGAAGTTAAAAAGGAATCATGACACCAGCTTCTTTGTCCAGACTGAAGGACAGAAACATCATATCGGAGTGACGTGACCAAAGATTCGTATGTTGCAGCTCAAGAAAAGAAAGAAACACCTACAGCTAGCTAGCTTGCTCACACAAGAAGCCCTAAGCACATGTTTCTCACTCCCCTAGTTCAATAGGGGTAAATTGGTCAAGTAACGCCTACTGTACTGAGTTTTCAAACCGTATTTAAACAAAGATCTAAACTAATTAAGGTGCTTGGAGAGTGGAGACTAAAGACAGATTTGTGACAAGTTTTCAGGAATACCCATTTGAGTTTTGTGCTCACCAGTATGATAGCTGTTTTCTTATGATCTGTTGAAGATCTGAGTAATTTAGTAAAGACAAAACTTTAGGCATCTATTAGCTAGGCTATGAACCTATGTTTTCAGATCTGCAGAATAATTGAAGAAGTCGTATGATTCTGGGTGACTTCCAAAGCATCTAGCTATTTGACTTTTGAAACCCTAGCTAACAAGACCGTAAAGCCTCCTCCTTATGCACCAGAAAAGGGCAGAATTTGTAGACCCCCATAACCATAAAGGTTATGAATTTAATTAGTTCTGGTTATGAACTTGATTAGTAGTAATGGGTTTGAATTATTTTTTGCTCCTACTGTTTAGCTTAGCTGACATGTACGTAGGAAGCGTCAAGAGATGATAAGGGAGCTGGACACACTGCATAAAGCTCAGACTTTTTATTGACTGATACATGACATGTGAAGAGAGAGAGAGAGAGAGAGAGAGAGAGAGAGAGAGAGAGAGAGAGAGGAAAATGGCAAGTTTTGCAGCAATGGAGATACAAGGAAGCTAATCTAGCAGACCTGCAAATCTTTGGAAACCTAAGCTGAGTGTGCTTTCAGACAACAGCCACTCCAATACTAATACACAACAGCCACTTCTCTTTCTATTTCTTACCATCAGATCTGCAATCCCAGTCAAACAAAAACTAGAAGAGAAGAAGCACAATAAAGAAACCATAAACAAAAAAAATAACCGAAAGATCTAATCTTGATAGGTTGATAGGTGAAATATACCTTAAAGGTCATAAAGGAAAGCGAACAAAAAGAAGAAAATAAAGTCTTGATATAAATCTTTCTTAGGGCCACATTTCAGTACTGAAGCTTCATGACACTAGACCCAGAATAAGCAAGACAAATTCAATTCTTACATACTCATAGGTTTATGATCTTCATACTTTTAAAAGAAATTTCACAGAAACAATCTTTGGAGGGTAATTGGAGCAAAAGAAGAAAAGAAGAGGGATTGAAACAAAACAAAATTTAGCAAGTAATTGAATTGATCAAAAGAAAAGACTTAAACCTGTTGTTAGCATATTCATAGAGGCGCCCCCGGGTAGAGAAAACAATAAGAGCAACTTCAGCATCACAAAGAACAGATAGTTCATATGCTTTCTTAAGCAAACCGTTGCGACGCTTGCAGAATGTGACTTGTCGATTGGTAGTGTTTTCGATCCTCTTGATCTCGATTTTCCCTCTTCCCAATTTCTTTTGGGAAGAGCTCTCAGGATCATCAGCTGGTGTAATTTGTTTTGGGAACTCCATGATAATTTGCAAAGATGATCAAAATGGTAAAAACTACCCCAAATTGAATATCTTAGTTCTTATCTGTTGGCAAAAGAAAAGGCTTCAATGTGATCACAACATATAACAATAAAGGAACACAAAGATTAAGTTGATTCTTTGCGTGTGTAGCTTTTTTAAACCCACTAACCAAAAGTAGGAGTAGAAATGAAATGTAGGAGGATGAAAGAAGAAATTACTTGTAGAGTTGAGTCTCTCTTTTGGTTCTTTGTTTTGGTTGAGCAACAAGAACTAGAGTTTGCAGAAGTGGAAAGAGTTTGGTTCAGCAGATGGGTATTTATGGACAGAAAATAGACCTCTCAACCATGACCCAACACACACTATTGTTTTGCTTTTGGTTGGGTCTAGAATACTATATATGTCTCTCTAGCTAGGTTAGTAATGGAGGGGAGTAGAGCTATATAGAAAGAGGGATATGATTTGATATGGAGCTCTATAGCTTGAGCGGTTTATTACTTTCATGCTCCATTAACCATAAATTTCTTCATGTATGGGAAAAAGGGATGGTGATATGAATAAAGGGCCTTTTGGAGAATGACTTGTTATGATGATGAATTAATGAATGAATGAGAGAGTTTGAAATGGGACCCAAGTCGATTAGCTAAGTGTTGGAACACCTCATTTCAAGTGTAGAGCTTCAATACAAAACGAAGAAAGGAAATTAGAGAGATCACCAAAAGATCAAAAGTGAGAGATCATTGTGACAATAGAAAAGAAAAAAACCAAACAAAATATATGGGAGCTTGGACCTCTCCCATGTTATTTGCCTGTTGGATTTTGGCTTGGCTTTTATTCTAGATACTGTAGATTTGTTTCTGACCTCATTACAACTGCAGGTTGAAACTCTCTCTCTCTCTCTCTCTCTCTCTCTCTCTCTCGCATTATTACAACAGATAGTTAGAGTAGTGAGGCAAGTGAAGGAGACTCCCATGTGATGCACTCCTATAAAGTGCTTCAAAATCCCCTTGTTTTGTGATCATTTTGGGTAAGAATGGAATTAACCCATTTTCTTCATTGTGTTGCCTCCATTTACCGTTCAGTTGATGAGGAACATTGCTAGTAAATATTAACTTTGATATTTATTTGATGTTCCCAAACCCTATCTGCAATCTCTTGACCAATTTGAATTTAATTAGTACTTCCATTGATGGTTTTACAAGTGCACGTTTATTGTTCAGCAAAATAGTTTCTGTTGTTGAAAATAGAGGGCGAATAAATGAGTTAGGATCGATTAGAAATTTAGAATACACAAGTAACATTATATACTATGTCTTTGACCATCTGATGGCTCAATTTAATTTTTTTTCATTTTTTATATTAACTCGATTAAGATTAGTATCCAAGTCATCCAATAGATAGATTGCCTTAAGTTCAGCCTTGTTTGTTTCGCCGAATTGAGGACTTGGGAAAGGAAAGTTATTCCTTTCCTTTGTTTGGTAACCACAAAGTCTGAAAATGTTTTCCTGACATAAGGGAAAGTTGGGGGTAAACTCATTCTACTTAAACTTCATGGGATTGAGTTTCTCATCCCATTTTCCAGCATTAATTGCAATAATTTTGGACAATAATACCCTAGCATTAATTGCTTGAGTACCATTGGTAGTGTTAAAAATTCATTCGAAGTTGTTTTTATTTTAAAATAGAAGGGTATTATTGAAACATTGATATATTTTTACTTTCCTTTCCTGCACCAACCAAATATCGAAAGGGAAATCAAATGATTTTTCCTGGATGCTTTCCCTGCTTTACCAAACACAGGAAATGAAATCTGACAGGAACTTTAGTTTCCCTTCCCCACGGGAAAGACAAGGGAATCGATTTCCCTTCCGTGAACCAAATGAGGTTAAGTTCATAAGAGACTAAGAGAGATAATGAGGGATAGGAAAGTCAAACTCAAAATTATAACCATAAAAGTAAATATTTTTAATCACTAACATTAGAAGCTCTCTCTCCACATTGATCATTCGGTCGGAAAATTGCTTAATACACTCGTGTGTGTGTGTGTGTACCTAGTACAGCTGATTAAAGACTATAAGTCCATCTATTGGTACAACACATGATATCCTATAAAATTCGGCATCGTAGAGATGGATAGTCTTGCTGGCTATATAATAGAGACGAGGCATTCCATATGATATAACAGACATGAATTTGATGTTCCTCTCTTATAGCACTAATAGCCCCTAAAGGGTAGTGTCGTAGTGATATGTCAATACTTAGATTGATCTCATATGATGATTTGACAGACCAATACATAAAATTTGTTAGAACAGAGACTACAACAAAAAACAAGGAAAAAAAAAAAGACACGTACACTATATATCCTGTGTGAAATTTGTTATAGGATTCCTGAGATTTGATGAATTTTTTACAATTTATTGTGACGATCATGTGAAATACTAGTGCTGTTACATCGTTGATAGATGTTGAGTTCCATAGCTGAAGCAGCGGAAATGGCAGAGGGAAAGTGATGACATTGTTCGATAGAGGAAAAAATTATTCTATGAACCGGTTATATACCCATCGACATGTCATATTAGTGATATTACTTACATGAACTTAAACCGATTGCATGATAGTAGAAACCACATACACGTGTTGGAAGAAAATTATATAACCGACAAATACAATAAATTTCGCCCTTTAAAGTTTGTAAACATTGATCATGACGCTTGATGAAGCACTGGTTCAGTACTAGCTAGAATTTCCATTATTGTTCGAAGTTGTATGAACCATATAACTCAGTGAATCATTTTTACGTTTACAAAATAAATTTCATGAAGACTTTGCCATTGCCAATTTTTGAGCATATCCATACCTAGACAAGCCATATGTATAAAGACAAAAGAAGAAAGCTTTTTTGATAAACAAGTAATTTGGTTAGGCAGCCCTAACTTTTCTAGATATATAGGTATTGAATCCTAAGGTGGCTAGGATTATCCAAAAGAGGAACCACGATTATGGAGTCGTTGATCATATCGATTTCCTTTTACAATGATTTTTGATTTGATTTCTAATTGTGAGCAAATATCTGGTTTTATTGGAAAACTCTACCGTTGTCGTGGATCAGACATATATGCTAATGTGGTTATGCTATTCTGAAATTGACATTTAACAACGAGATCATATTTCGTCAAAACTTGCGAAAGCTCCCAAGCAAGATCTCCAAATCAACCTCACTCAATTCAAACTCAGAGGGATGTTTTTTAGAATGACCCTTGACAAATCATGAAAGTGAGGCTAGTGATATTGCATCTCTATATTCATGTGAAATAATATGTATAGTTTAAGTGGTATAGAGCTGGAGATAACCTTATGAACTTGGGGATGGCCATGTGTGACGTATCATACATTCACTTGAACCAATATCTACAAATTAAGAGTTCTAACCTGAGAAATAGATTGGGGTGTCACAAACAATCCGCATAACAAGATATTGTACGTTGAATTTTGGCTGCTATCACTTATCTCCCCTAGACGATGTAGGATTATAGTGCACTTGGTATCATGTCCGTGTCCCTTGCACCCGCTCACACAGGTCACTAAAGTGGAGATCTAGGCGGTTGTCTTATTTGATTATCTGATACGTACTGTTATGTTTAGCAGTAATATGTCCATGTAATTACAAATTAAATGATAATTTTCTTAAGTGAATCAAAGTGGTTGCTTATTTGTTCACCCTCAAATATACTGATTTGTTTGCACAAAGACCCGTCGTTAATTTGTTTCATGAGTTAAGGACTCAAAAGAAAAGTACACAGATGAAAATATGATTCCTCCTAGAGAAAAAGAAAATATAGGAAAGAAGTGCACGTAGGGGTGGGAAAATGACTCCTCATTTTCCAGCAATGTTACATAGTTTTATAACTAAGATGGTCAAAAAATATAGGAAAGAAGTGCGCGCAGGGGCCTCATTTTTCCAGCAATGTTACATAGTTTTATAACTAAAATGGTCAAAAAATATAGGAAAGAAGTGCGCGCAGGGGCCTCATTTTTCCACCAACGTTACATAGTTTTATAACTAAGATGGTCCTGTTAAAGTTTGTAAATACCAATCTCGTCCCAAATAATGTTAGAATCTTAATTGCTTTCCCAATTTTACCAAAACACCGTAGTGAGAACTTGTTTCCCATCTTCATGAAAATATGAAAGGAATAGCTTTTCCAAAAAGTTTACTCCGTGAACCGGATGAGATCTACGTAGTATTTCGCTAGTGCATAAACTATGCTAAGCATGACAACTTTTTACGTAAATCATCTATAGAACTTAAAGAAAAACTAAAGCAACTGATAATTAAGGACAAGATTTAAACATAAGATATTTCCGTTGAGAAACCACATACAAGATCTTGTATGTGTGATTGGTCGACAATTTAGAAAGTTGGTATGACCCAATTAGCAAGTTAATTGGTCAACAATATTCTAAAAAGTTGGAATGACCCAATTAGCAAGTTAAATGACAATGTCATATACGAACGTAACCATGACACAACCAAATCCAAAATTGCAAAAGTTTTGACCAGGTGCTTGAAGTCATAATAACAATGTTCTTAATTTTCTTCAAAATTAGCGTAATAATAAAGTTTGACAAAAAGGTGTAGAATATCACAAGAAACATCATCCATACAAAAATACGCAGAACATCCCTCATGTCAATTTAGGCGCAAGTTGTGGGCAAAAGCCAAAGTTGACACAAAGCTGAATAGGATGGATTGCTAAATAGTATGATCTTTTGCTTTCTTTTGGGATTAGAAGAAAAAAGAGGCAGGGAGACCCAAAATCTGAAGTACAATACCATATATAATGCGTATATTGCAAAAGATTGATGGCGTTAGTCATTGTGAACTGATTTAAGGGACCACATCAATGATGGTGCATTTGAACTTGAAAATGATGGCATGGTGAAAGAGGCCTGTATTCAATTTTATCACCTAATGCCATAAATGGTCACATATCCTTTCAGGACATAATAATTAGGAGGAATTGGAATGCTTGCAGTATGATCCAATATGTGACAAGAACTTGAAAGGACTCTGGTGATTTTCTGTTCTACTTTTGATTATTCCTTGCTGTAAATATTACAGGATGTGATGCACCTCATGAGTTGGGTTAGAGTTTTGAATATCCTATGAGTTTAAGCAAGCTGCTATAAGTAGTAGGCAAAATGTAGAAAACTAGCTAGCTAAAACCTTGGTGATTTTTTTTAATTTTTTTTTTATTGGGGTTTCTTTAAGACTTTAAGCAGACCCATATCACAATTCTAATGAACTTTGAGTTTGTAATGAAGTGTGTTAGCCGGGTGTCATCTGTCAAAGTTCAATTTAGACCAGAAGCTTTTCTGTCTCAACACAACATTCAAAGGGAAATGAGGAACAAGAAGAGCTGGAAAACTGTTGGAATTTCCTGATGAAAAAGAGTTGGTTAATTAGGGTCTTCAGCTTTGAGTCATATTTCCAATCACTGGAATCTCTCTTAATATGTTCTATGAACTATGCTTAATTTGATTTGCAGTCTTGGTTGAATTAGGTTTTGCTTTCTCTTATGGCTATAATTCAATCAGGAAATTTCTAGCTCCTTTTTTTCATACTTGAGCAAGGACCTGCTGACGTTTTGTTTTCCCCCATCTGCTTGTACTTTGTACAGCTTTGAAGAGCGTGATTCTTTGATTTAATACTAAACTAGGCAAACATGCCGTTTTGCTCACTTCTATCTTCTTTGGCTTAAAAAGAAAGCAAACAAAGTTCCGAAAGTATGGTCAGGAATCAGAATGCTTTTCAAAAGATCCCATTTCTTTAGCCAGAAGTTCAACTGTACATTATGCATAAAAACTGGAAAAGCATTTACTCAGAAACTTACAACCGCACCATGTTTATGCTCCTTCCCTTTCAATCATCAGTTTCTACTTCTCCTTTAGCCTTTGGAAAGAGTCTTTTTAACACTACAGCGCCGCGTAACATGCGTCGAAAATATGCTGAATTCTCACAATACAAACAAAAAATGGAATGAAGACCAATAGAATTGACTTCACAATTTTCACCCGCATACAGGAGTAATGTAGATTCTGGTAATAAACAAAAAAATTGATGATACAACCAAAATTAAAAAAAAGAACCAAGACTGGAGCTAAATTAGCTTTCTAGTTCACTGCGTATCCAGTCTTGTGCGCACATCAATGCTTGGATGGTAGCAGGTTTCAGTGCACTCCAATCACGATCAAGCAATCTTCCTCCAGAGTTGAATGCCGAGTCTAATGAAGCTTTTGACATGGGCATCCCCAACACATTGCGCGCCATCATAGATAGAATAGGATACCTAGGAGTGTGAACTTTCCACCAATTTAATACATTAAATCCAGGGGCATTACGAGGAAAAAGAGGTTCCTCCAAGTACTTGTCCAAATCTGACTTTGAGCCTTCGCTCTGACTAGTTTCCTGCAGATATGTATCAAAACCAGTCAGCCTATCCCTAGAGTCCCTTCCAGAACTAGGCAAGCGAGAACCACCGCCTACTTGCCAAGCCAACCCTTGATCCAAGGAAGCTAAGCTGATGGAATGTTCGTCATAGAGCTCTTTAACGCACTCAAAAACATCACATATCCGGCCTGGGGCACCACTTCCAAAAATTTGTGCATAGAAATACTCTACCAGTTTCATCTTAAACTGAGGATCTAACACAGCCGCAACTGCTAAACCCAAGCTACACCTCTGCCAATATTCTTCAAATTTGCTCCTCATCTTAAAAGCCAAAGAACTAATATAATCATCTGGATTCTTGCACCACTCATTCAGCTGCAAGTATACACCACAGAGCTCATGAAAATATAGATTTGCAGTTGGAGACGTGAATCTTGTAAAAACATTAGTAACCTCAACAAAGTGCTTCAAGTAGCTAGTAATGACAGTGGCTCTATCCCATTCAACATCAGAAGGGCACATTGTATAGACAGGGTCATTCTCTTGCAACAGAGCAAATACAGCTCTGTACAACAACGCAATTTCAAGCATAGCATATGTGGAGTTCCATTGCAAAGGATTATCTAGACATATGCACCTCTCACCCTGGATTCCAACTTCGCGAGCTATCTCATCGAATTTTGATTGTATTACTTGCGAACTTTTGACATACCGTATACTTCCTCGAATCTTAGCAGTCATCTCACCTACAGCTTCAAGAGCATCCTGAACCATCATATTGATAACATTTGCTGCACAGCGTACATCAAATAATTGGCCATTGCAATAAAGGAACTTGTTTTGGGACTGCCTGTCTCTGATTTTTAAGGCTATGTTGTCATTGGTGGAAAAGCTATCAAATGTCATGGAGAACAACTTGCGATCAATATCCCAATCCATAAGAGATTTTATGATAATTTCTGAAAGCATGTCTTCTGTATGAGAAGAGTCAACCATGATGAAACTTAAAATCTTCTTGTTTAACTGCCAAGATTCATCAATGTACTGTGCAGTCAAACACAAGAACTCAGAACCATCCAAAGAGGCCCACATATCAGCAGTAAGGCTGATTTTACCAGGCAACTTATCCAAGACTTCACTCACCTTCTGCTTCTCTTTGGAGTAGATCTCCATACAGTCAGCTTCAACCCCTTCAGAAGTCACAAGCTCAAAGAAAGGCTGTAGATTTTTGACAAATACTCTGAATCCAACCTGCTCAACCATAGCCAATGGATAGCCATGTAAAATTATCATTCGAGCAAGATCAAATCTACTTCTCGTTTGATTAAAGTTACTACTCCCATAGTTACTGATGTCATCTTTTGTTTGCTCTTGCTCAAACCTAATATTCACAAGGTTAATAACTTCATCCTTTCTCTGTTCTTGATCAAAATTTGCAATAGTAAGAGCTCCTTCCTTTTTCTTTTCTCTTGCTGTATAGATTTGAGGTAGGTTAGCTCTTCTCTGACACCTTATCAAATGATTCCTCAAATGTGATGTCCCACTAGTACTTGATCCACTGAGTTTCTTTTTACAATGTCTACAAACAGCAATACAAGAGTCACCTTTTTTAATCCTATCAAAGTCATTCCACACCACAGATTTTAATCTGGTTGACTTGACAATTACAGCATCTGACATATCCATTGCATAGACCTAGTAATTCAACAGTATCTGCACATAACAAACATGCACACATATTCATTAATAGTATGATCACTAACCCAAAAAGGATAACACAATGCAGCTGAGGACTACAACAAACTTGGGCATGCACAAACAGGACACAAGGACATGACAGCCCTGTACAGCTGAAAACAATCTAGAGAAATGAAAATAACAAGAATCTCGCAGACCTGACCGCCACCTTTCTTGTGATCTATTCAGTTATACAGTACAAACAAGTTATTTTTTACTAAATCTGCTAACAGCTAATCCAAAATATAGCTAGTTTTTTTTTTTTTTTTTGTGATAACTATAATCCAACCAACAACTGAATACCATCCATCCGAAATGCCTGTACTCACTCATGGAAACAGCTAAAGGAATATGTATCCTGAACTGCTGAGATTCTAATCCAGATCCAGCAAGATCGGTGATCTGAAGCCTATTGAGTTACCTAATCCTCGTGTACCGAGCTTTGATGCCCAACAATCACATCGGACGATAATGTGATTGAATTATCATATGATAATTTACAAGACACAACTGCTGGTTTGTGGTGCCAAAAGACACTATAGGAAGACTGGAGGATAAGGTATGCAAAATTCTCAAAAACTAACAGCACTCAGTTAAAAAACCGCACCCAAACAAACCAAAAGAAAACGCACTTGACAGAAACGAACGAGCATGCGATATGGGAAAACACGAAACAACCACCTCTATATAAAAGAACAGGAATCGGTGAAATTAAGCCCTCAATAATCCTCTAAAGTTTTCCAATATAGATCAACTAGTTCTTATACTTGTGACATTATAACAACCCACCACACACACGTCGAAGCTCGAAATAATGTGCAATGATCTCTATATAACAAAACACCACCAACAGTTGGGTTTACACAGCAAGAACAATGAATAATGGGTTTTTCACAAGGTAAGTATAAATATTCAACCATGAGCCCAGCAAACAGAAATTCATGAACTTGAAATCAATGTTTGATATAAACCGATTAGAAGAGAATAATCATATGACTAATGGTATATTTTATGTAAAGCTATTTTGGCAGAACCAAGAGTAATACAAGCAAAGATGGCAGCTTTATCGTCTTCAATGCCCTCACGAGCTTTACTGTACGGGAGGGCAGAGAGAGAATTGAAGAAACAAAACAGGGTCAGGAAATTCGACCCGAATATTGAACTCGGGTCAGAGTCCAGGACAGGCGAAAGAGGCGAAATTGTTTCTTTTGTTTTTAAAAAAGAAAAAAAGAAAAAGAAGAGCACCTCGTGCTCGCCGGATCTGTACCGGATCAGGGCGGCCAGGACCCGCCTGACCCAACCGGGTCGAAACCCACCGGGTCAAAGGGCCCACTTGCAACCGGTGTTACGGTTCTCGGATCGGAATCGGAGCATGTAAATATAAATAAAGCAACATAATAATCCAAAAGGAGCACACAGAGAGAGAGAATAAAAGCCCGACTAACATTCGGAGTCGGAGTCGGAGTCGGAGCCCAGGAGGTAAATTCTAGGGTTCAAACCCCCCAATATTAACGAAATTCTTTGAAATTGATAAACGATAGAAGAACAAGATTAGGGTTTTGAAACGTACGGTGGCCGGGGAAGCTGAGCCGGAGCCGAATATGCGAGGGTGGCGAAGACAATTGGGGATTGGGGTTAGGGTTTGAGAGAGAGAGAGAGAGAGAGAGAGAGTGAGAAAGAGAGAGTGGCAGTCGGGGTAAATATGGAAGGGGAACCAATTTGGTAAGAAGGCGCGCAACGGAGGGGAATGGCAGTAGTTTAATTACTACTTTACCCTCGCTCCCAACACAGGATGATAAATCCTTAGGTTTTTGTCTATTTACCGTATTTGTAGAGATTTTTTTCCAACATACCCAATTAAATTTTTTTATTTCCTCCTTATCTAAATCACTTTAAGGAAGTCTTCCCTAATACTCCATAAAACATTATTTTTTTTATTTTTTTAATACTATTTTGCCCTTACGGCCTTACTCATATGTTACTTAGAGAGAGAGAGAGAGAGAAACCATAGGAGATATCGCCGGAACCCCGTCACCGGTCATCAGATTCTGATCATCGGTCGTCGGATTCCGGTCACCGGCCACCGCCAACCAGACTTTCCTGAAAATCTCGCCGGAGGTCTCCAAAGAGGTCGTCGGAGAAAGGTTTATTGCCCCCAATAGACGTTTCGATCACCAAAATTGGAACTAATCTTCCTAAAATTAGATAAATAAAATTTGATTGAAGAAAAAAAAAACTAGGAGATTACATCAATTCAAAAAGTCTATTGCCCCCAATAGACCTTTAATAGACGTGTATTGCCCTTGATAAATTTTTTTTTTCCTTTCCTTCCTTCTGCCTCGGTTTTACCCAAAAAAAAAAAAAATTGATTTGGGCACCCACATCTTCTTCTTCTAGATGGAACCTCAACGGAGCCAGCGATGTGTTTGCTACGGATGTGGTTGATATATTTATATCTTCCTATATTTTTATGCCTCGTAATCTTGGTATTTATGTTTAGTTCTCCTTATTTATGATTCATTTACATCTTTTAGTGTTTTTGTAGGTTTGTTCCGTAGAAAGAATAAAATAAGCTAGAATGAGGGATTGAAAGGTGATTGCAATACCACATTCTAGAATCTGTCTGTGCAGGACATCCAACTTCGCTGAATTACTGGGAGTTACTTAGATCGAATCAAACAATGAGCCTTATATCATTGGAAAGCTACGGATGTCTACTTTCTGTGTAATTTTACGGATCTTGATTTCGATACGCCTAGAACAAGTTACGATTATTTGAGTGAAGATAGGTCAGACAATAAATCTGCTCGAGAATTTACAAACATTCGTGGATAACTCAAGTTCAGTGGCACATGAATCATCAATCCTAATGTTTAAAGGAAGTTAATCAGATGAGGATTAAATGATGGTCTTATTCCTACTTCTACAAGAGATATTTCAAGGTTTTCCCATTCCAAATGAAGAAAGGAATTTAAACTCAAGTTTTACGAGGAAACATGAAGCCAAAGATGAGCAGAAATCTTCCTTATATAAGGGAGCACGAATTTACATGAGAGAGTAGAGTCTCGAGAGCACAATGTAGACGCCTAAGAAGCAGAGACGACTCATCCATCTTCCCCTTCTTTTCCCTTTCCATTCTTTTTATGTTTTCTTAGTTATCTTTTGCTAAACCTTTTTCTAGGGCTATGATGATGCCCTATCATTGTTTATGTACTTTGATGTTATATTGATGGATTTATAATTTCTTTATGATGAATGCTTAATCACTATTTGAATTGATGTTTTATGTTTAAGTTTTTTGATTGATCACCTTAGGGCTTTGCATATAGTAATTGGAAAACAAATTTGAAACAGAGATGCAATATAATTTGATTAGCTTCTTGTGATTAAGTGTGGTAAATTACATAATTACTTGAGAATTGGTTTGAGGGTAAATGGTCATTTGTGGTTAAATTGTGTATCTGAGAACAAAAATCTGTTATTGGGGTAAGTGGAGTAACTTTTACTTTTTTTTATGCTTTAGGTCAAGGACCCTAAATCCTCCAAATTACTTCTTTTTGTTATGGTCAGCATGTTTTTACTCTGTAGGGTAATTTTACTCATGAACAACAAAGTACTGTTCACTTGTTCAGTACATAAAATTAATTTTTTTTTTCTATCGAACAGCGACACGTTAATTTCATTGGTCAGTGAGTGAAATTATACATCATAAACTACCCTAAAATAATTCAATACTTGAGTAATATTAGCATCAGCAATCGTCATAGCAGAATTAGAATTTCGTATATTGAAACTGAAAAATAAAAGTTTCTTTCCTTTTGTAGTAAAACACAGGTTCTCAATATTTAATTCGATGGCTACCTTACACTATAGTCCAATTTTTGGGGCTTACATTTTTTTTTACACATTTATTTATTTATTTTCACTTCATATATGTTTGATGGAAATGAAATTTGAACATGTAATCTCTATAACTGTTAGATAGATTAGTTAACAAACTATTCACAGTTCACTGGCTTAATTACAATTGTTGATTAGGTGGAAAGTATTGTGAAAATAGTTATGAACATATTGGTCTGGGCAGTTGATCACATCTAGAGTTTGGGGCCGTGACTAATTACCTAATTTTAGCTTAAAAATTGTCAACTTACTCCATTAATAGTTTTTTTCGTCTCATTTACCCAATCTAACATTTATTGACAGTTTTAACCTTATTTTAATTAATAAATTACATTCATCTCTCTCTCTCTCTCTCTCTCACACACACACACACACACACACACACACATCCGCCTCCTCACCTAGACCACTGTCGTCGAGCCCTAGGCCTCGCAGCTTCTATCCCCGCCGTCTACTAATGAGCATTTCTCGGCCATCACCACCGTCTACTCCATCGTCGATCCCTAGGCCTCCATAATCGTCACTCTCTCTTTCTCTCGCATTGTCGTCCCCCCTCCTGTCTCTGATCCCGTCTCCGAACAATCATGTCCCAAATCTGGGACGAGGCTTCGGTGAACGAATCCATCCTCGAATCCTTGGAGTTGATCGAGGTTTTGGACCGCAGTCAAGGGATTCCGATCATGGATTCCAGATCCCGAGTCACTACCATCTCCGCCGGACAGCGATTGACTAGGCTATTGGGGATGGTGATCTCACAGCCGGAGTTGGGCGTCGGGGACTAGACGGCAGCGTAGGAGGAGGAGTCGACCGTGCCTCGAAGCCTTCCCAATCGAAGCCAAACCCTATTTTCACCTCAAAGTCCTCGTCAACTTCCAAGCCTTTACCTCAGAGAACCCAGAGCCTCGATCAGAAGAGACCCGAATTGCAGGCCTCACACTCAGGTGGGTGCCCAGAGCAATTTTTTTTTGGGTATACTGTGAGCTCCGAGAATGGGGAAGGGAAAAAAAGAAAAAAAAAACGTGAACGTGTACAATTGAACATAAAAGTTGATCAATTGTGTCTGTAGTGTATTCATTTTAGTTTTGGGAGTTTATGCAATTCACTTGAGGGCAATAATATGATTATTGGAGCGTAATAATATGATTATTGGTGGCAGTAATATGATTATGGGGGGCAATAATATGATTATTTGGAGGCAATACTATCAGTATTGGGAGGCAATAATATGGTTATTGGGAGGCAATAACATAATTATTGGAGGGTAATAATATGGTTACTAAGTATTATTAGGAGGCAATGAAATCAGACGTCGGAATCCTGTTACCAGTCCGGTAGCAGGATTCCGGTGACCGGTCACCAGAGTCTGCGGCAGGCCACTGGTCACAGGAGTCCGGCTAGGTCTCCGATGATTTCTCTCTCTAAGTGACAAAGAAGGAGAGGGCAAAATTATCCCAAAAATAAATAAAAAAGAATTTAAAAAAACTTAATTGGGTATTAGGGAAATGATCTCTTAGAGTGTTTGGGTAAGTGGGCAATCTCTTAGAGTGTTTAGGTAAGTGGGGTTAATTAACCCAAAAATTTGATAAATGATCATTTTCCCTATAATATATAGCCATCATATCCTTGTTATTTCCGCGAGAATATCTACAAGCTCCCCTCCAAAGTTAAATGCTGGAGATTAGGGCTAGGAACTCCAAACCGAGACCTAAACCGTCCGATCCGAGCCGATACCTATCGGATCGGTTTGCAATTCCAGTTCCACATATTCCCGAACCGTACCATACCGAATAGTAAGCAAACGGGTTTGCATTGGTATGGGTCAAATAAATACCATATTGTCCGACCTGACCCGATTTTCTAATATTTTCACGACTTGTCGTATGTGATCAGCCACTCAGCCCTAATACTCCCAAATCCCAATTCATTTCGCATTTTCCCCTTCTGCCTTTCTCATTTCTGAACTCACAAACCCTAAATTCCTAAATTCCTCTCTAGCTCTCTGCCCTCCATCGAAGAATCGAAGGTCTCACTCCTCTCTCCCCTCCATCGTAGAATCGAAGTCTCTCACTCGGTCACTCCTCTCAGTCCTCTCACAAAGACCAAATCAGAGTTCAAGAGTGAAGAAGTTAAGACTTAAGAGCCTCGATTTGACTCAACTCGATTCTTCAAGCATCCCACTCTGAATCGATGGGAAAACTGCGGGTAACTCTCTCACTTTCTCAGATTTTTTTGTTTTCGTTCATGCTTTGTACGTACTTTGTAGCAGCATGATTGAATTTGGGGTTGATTAGTCGTTGGATCTGTGAGGTTTCAGTAGTGAAATTTTAGGCTGGAGCAGTGGGTAGTGTGTGGTTGTGGACTTGTGGGATCAAATGAGTTTTAAATTTGAAGTGATTTAGGCTGGAGGCTTATGATTTACAATGCTGCATTTTTTTTTTCAGGTTTCTAGAAATTTTGCTATTCAAAGCAGCTCAGGCCGATTGGAACCAATTGGTACCGAACCGATCGGATTCGGGCCTAATCGGTATTGCAGATGAGATTCCGGCGTCCCGAACCGAACCGAGCCGACTATAAACTCGATATCGGTATCGGTATAGGCATGTTCCCGAGCCGAGCCAAACCGATCCCAGGCCTACTGGAGATTGTCATTTAACTATTTTTCAATTCTAGGCTAGCTGGTTTTGTGTATATCTAAGCCAGTCAACGAATAAAAAAATTCGATTCTTTAATCTAGACAATGATGAATTGACAAACACCAGAGGCTGTAAAGATGTTGTATACATAATTGTTCGTATGCTACTATGCTATAAGCAATGGCCGTTAAACACAAGATGAAGCCTCAGTATTGTCGTTCCAGCAATGAACATTGTTTCAGTACTGATCCTGAGGTCTCTATAAATACTACCCAAAGCGCCATTGATAGATATCCTAGCTAGCAAGTATCTTCTAAGAAGCAAGATGACCATGAAGCTTTCGTTGCTCTCATGTTTGCTCCTTCTATCTGTATCATGCAACAGCGCTAACCAAGTTGGCAACCTCAACAAGTTGATTAAGTCTCACAGAAATCAAAAGCCTCTTCAGTCTGAGTCGCAGAATGGCTTAGATCAGGTTGGAGATAACACTTATTCTCCGGTGTATGTTGGATCCCAAGATGGGTCAAAGGAAGCCGATAAGGTTGAGGCTTTGCCCGGACAACCAACCGAAGGAGTGGATTTTAATCAATATGCAGGATATGTTACGGTTGACGCTGACGCTGGGAGAGCATTGTTCTACTACTTTGTAGAGTCGCCCCAGAACTCTTCAACAAGACCTCTGGTGCTATGGCTAAATGGAGGTAAATATTTCATATCTAGATTGCCAACATGCGAAAATGATCACCTGGTCAGTTATTGACCAAGAAAATAATGCTCAACCACCCTTGGATGTAAATTCAATGGTAGAGAGAATTATTATTAAGTTGAGATGTTTTGTTTTCCACCCTTGGATATAAATCTAAGGGTTATTGAGCATAAATTATTTGGTCAGCAACTGACCAGATGAACACTACTGTGCCAACATGTTAACATTAGTAGCCTTGATTGTAGTATTCATACCGCTTGTAACATCTTCCGTATGAATACAATTAATTATTTGATCAAAAAAAAAAATCTAGATTGCCAACATGTTAACATTAGTAGCCTTGATTGTAGTATTCATACCGCTTGTAACATCTTCCGTATGAATACAATTAATTATTTGATCAAAAAAAAAAATCTAGATTGCCAACATGTTAACATTATGCCCCAGTGTTAATTAGATTGATTATTTAGTGCATTGATTAGGGCACAGAATTATAAATTAATATACATCGGTCAACAAAGTAAGAATGCATTTTCTTGTCTTTGTTATGTGCTAGCAAAAATTTGGTCAATCACCTTTAAATCTAAATTTAATGGTGAAAAGAAATATTTTCTAACTAGTGTGAGTTGATTTATATTTCACAACATCTACATCTACTTTGATTGACCAAAACTTTTATATATCAGTATTAATTAAGCCAATAAGGCTTATGGTTAAATTTTCATAAACCCACAATTTACCCTAATTTGATTATAGTCTAAAAATTTATAATTTAACATATGAAGGATAAAATAGTAAATATAATAGCAAACTGAATTGAAAGAAATTACCAAAAAAAAATCTTAAACGTTTTGTTAACTGCAATGGCAGTTTTTTTTTTGTTTTTTATTTTATTTTTAGAGTTGGCAGTTTAAATAGAAAGATTACTTATTAAACAAAACGTTATTCATAATTTCATAAAAAATAAACAATTTTTTTATAGAAATTACTAAAACAAATAAAAACTCAAATAAATATTGTAGATACAAATAAAGTATAAAAAAAATTAAAACGGCCAATTGACATACGCGTGAGCGTGTGTTAAGAGGCTAGTAAACAATTAAAGTTACAGATCGACCAAGAAAACACTATATATTAATGTAGGCATATAATGATGAAAATGAAATTCTAATCTAAGAACGGGGTACATCATGACAAATTGACAAGAAAATCCAATGGAATGGTGATTTTAGACAGCATATCTATGTATGACCAATTAATGACGTTGTATATGTTCATGTATGTTACAGGACCAGGATGCTCGTCTCTTGGATATGGAGCCATGGAAGAACTGGGACCTTTCAGAGTCAACAGCGATGGGAACTCACTATACAAGAATGGTTATGCATGGAACAATGGTACGTTCCCATGACCTATAATCTGTTCAGTTTATTTGTGTAGCAACAGTAATAGAGAAAGAACGCACGTATTCCACCTGTTCGTATTATATATAATTCAGTCAATTTAGACAAACTAAAGAGCTGTGAATGCATTCATTGCAGAGGCAAATGTCCTCTTCTTGGAGTCTCCGGCAGGAGTTGGGTTCTCATATTCAAACACAACATCTGACTATCAAAACGTGGGTGACAACAAAACTGCCTCTGACTCTTACAAGTTTCTTATAAACTGGCTAGAAAAATTTCCTGAATACAAAACCAGAGACTTCTTCATCACTGGAGAGAGTTACGCTGGTCACTACGTACCTCAGCTTGCATACACCATTGTCTCTGAGAACAAAATCACAAATCAAACGAAAATCAACCTCAAAGGAATTGCAGTGAGTTAAATTTCTTATTTTCTTGTAATTTAATTATATATCAACGTGACTACAAGACTGTTTACTTATGGCTTCTCTGTCTACGTATATTAACTATATTTGCAGATTGGGAATGCCTGGATTGATGCCAGTACCGGTACACAGGGTGGTTATGATTATTTGTGGACACATGCTTTGAATTCTGACGAAACCAGTGCAGGAATCAATAAATATTGCGATTTCGTTACTTTTAATATCACAAGCACATGTGATAAATATATGAGTCAGTCAGAGAATGAGGTTGGAGAAATTGATCCTTACAACATATACGCTCCACTTTGCAATACAGAATCCAAACCTGCAGCCTCAACTGTTTCAGTAAGTCTCTAACTAATTGAGAAGATTTATTCTAACAAATTATTAGTAATATTAGGAAGTGTGTTCAATTTGAGATTGATGCATGATGTACATGATCATCAGGCAGATGAATTTGATCCATGCTCTGACAACTATGTGAACACCTATCTAAATCTTCCAGAGGTTCAAGCAGCTCTTCATGCTAAACCCACACAATGGTCAGCTTGCAGGTATGCATCTACAGAAATTATAGAAAACTTGATTCAAGATTAAAGAAGAAAAAGAAGAAGATTTTCAATTACTCTGTTTATTTAACTAATTGACCTTAATTTTTTCTTGGTCTCTAGTAATGTTGGATGGACGGACAGGCCAGTCACCGTCCTCCCCATAATACAAGAGCTCATAGCAAGTGGAATCAGATTATGGATATATAGGTCAGCACATAACTTGATCAAATATTTTTTTTTCTTTATGATTTTTTCATTATTAAGGCAAAAAATAAGGGTTACATATGTATACTCATAGTGATGTTCGGCGTATGGATTGTGTTTGTTTTTGTGTGCAGTGGAGATGTTGATTCGATAGTAGCAGTGACAACTACAAGATACGCCATTAACACGCTGAACTTAAAGACTGAGACTCCATTTCGGCCATGGTACTCTAGCACCGGCGAGGTTGGAGGATATGTGATTAGTTACGAGGGGTTGGTATTTGCCACAGTAAGGGGAGCAGGCCATGAGGTTCCAAGCTACCAACCAGAGCGAGCACTCACCTTGTTCACATCTTTCATTCAAGGGGCGCCACTTCCTTCCTCTTGATCGATCACAATATCATTTTAATTTCCACCACATAGGTCGACAGAGCTGGCGAATTAAGCTTCAACACAGTACATAACGCATCTGTAACACCTAGAGAAATTCCTGCACAATAACATGAGACTGTTTGAAATCATTGAAGCTAGCTGATCAAGAAGAACAAGTGATTGACCATTACACGTACACACACATATGTTATGCATTTCTGCTATTTTGTTTTAATGCTTGGCTTGTTTCATTTATGTTTGCTATTAACATATATATTATTGAAAGGTCAATAAAAATCAAGGTTTATTCCCCGTCTTTGGTGTTGGAAGAGCTGTCGACCCTGAATTATAGGACAATACTATCCTGCTTTATTTTTACTTTTTTTTTAGAATGAATAAAACCTTTTATTTCAAAATAGGGTTAATTAGTGTTCTAAAAAACGGCCGCCTAGCTGCTGGGAGGCGGCAGACCGAGGCTACTCATGGCTAAACGGAGCCCTGAGGCGGATTGGATTTAGGCGGCCTGGGCGTCATTCTGGGGGGGCTGGGCGGCTAGGCAGTTTCAATATATATTTTTTTTCGCGACACCTAAACTTCAAATCGACAAAACTCAATCACCCAAGCCACCGCACCTCTACACTGGAGCTCTTCCCAAGCCACTGCAGCTCTCCCCATCCCACTGATCAAACCAATTCTGATCGTGAAACTGAAGTCGCGGTGGAGACAGCCGTGGCTTTTCAAGCTTGACAAAAATTATGAAAGCGGAAGAGAAAGAGAGGATGGGAGCTCACCTTGGTCGATCGGAGCGATAAGACAAGAGAATAGCAGAGAAGTGAATAGGGAACCAGATTAATTTGTCGATTTTGACGACGAGTTTGCCGATGTCATCTGCTGGGTTCTCCAGATCTATTTTTTTCTGGGACAGTGGTGGTCCAAGTTGACATTTGTTGGAGTACTTTGAATGTGTGGTTCAACTTGAATAGGAAACCCATATTCCAGGTCAAGTGTTTGACCGGCATTGGAAACAGGAGTAAACTATATTCCTATAAAATGTGCTTATTAATCTTATTGTATATTACAGTAAGTCTTCATATATCTTCTAATAAAAAAGACTTTATATATAATTTAAGTCTATATATAGTTATATTCTCTTTATATTTTTATATGATATAAAAATAAATAATAAATTAAAAAATAAAAAAATGCCTAGGCACCCTCCTGGGCGCTCCTCCCCAGCCCACCGCCCGACTAGCGCCTAGCGATTTTTCAAACCTTGACTTAATTACATATAAGTGCATATTTCAATGTTTTTTTTTGCCATAAGGCCACTAAATTTTTTTTTCCTCATAAGGCCACTAGATTAAAAAATGTGTTAAATTGTGAATATAAAAAATCAACATATTTACATATATAACTGTCACAAGAGTAAAAAGTCAACAATCATTCTCTCTCTCTTCTCCGGCAAGGTCTCCGGTCGACCTCCGGCCAACGTCCGGTGACCACAAAAGCTATTGTCACTAACATCAAAAGCTACTGTCGCTAGCAACAAAAACTACTCTGGTGAGATTTCCGACAACCTCCGGTGAGGTAGCAAAAGCTACTGTCATCAACAAAAAAAGCTGTTGACAACTTTCGGCGAGCTAACAAAATCTACTATCATCAGCAACCAAAGCTACTGTTACCAAAAAAAACTTTTCTCCCCAAAACCATAATCTACCATCCCCATGCCACCAACAAAAGCTACTGTTACCAACACCAAAAATTACTCTAACTAACAACAAATGCTACTCTCACAAATACCATAAAGTTACTCTCACCAGCACCAAAAAATACTCTAACAAACACCAAAAGTAACTGTCACTAACAACAAAAGCTACTATCACCAACACCAGCGAGCTACTCTTACACTAAAGAGCTAATCCAGTAACAGAAGCTACTTTGATCATCAACAAAAACTACTATCACCAACACAAAAAGCTATTGTCACAAGTAAGAAAAACTATTATCACTAATACTAAAAGCTATTCTCCAAGACTTGCAATGCTCAAACAAAAGCTACGGTTAATGTGTTAAAAAAAAACTACTCCATTATAACAAAAACTACTGTTAATGTGTTAAAAAACCACTCCACTATAACATAAACTACTGTTAATGTGTCGAGTCTTGATACATTATGTATGTAAAGTCTAGCAATTCCACACAACAAAACCAAAAGAAATCAAAACAATACAAACTAACAAAACCATCCCCCCATCATACAAGAGCACAACTCTTTTTCTCTCCCTTGCAAAATTCCACAACAAATGAATTCAAACAAATCCAAACCCATTCATTCCAATAAATCACAATCAAATCAAACCAAACTAAACACCGTCTAATTTTTTTCCGATATATAACAAAAATCAAGCTAGAAGCAGGAAATACAAAATGAAAATCAAGCACCGGAAAACGTAAACAGAACGTGAACGTGGACGATTCTACCGCCGCCGCCGTGCTATGGAGACCTGTGTTATCTCAGTCACCTGATCAAGGTTTTCTGTTATCTCGTGATGAGGCCGAGGCCAGGAGTTGTGTGCTTGGAAAGCATCGACTGCTTCATATCTGAGCCACCAGATCATAACCGCTCGTCGGATAACGACTCTGCTTCGAATTTGAGATCCTTGCCGCTGGCTCGATGATTGGAAGCTCGAGGTTCCTCATCTTCTTGTGATGCCACCATTCGTTTTAGATCGGAGCGATGGTGGAGCTTTGGGGCCGTTTCAGCTACAGTTAGACTCATTAGAGGTTCGAATTAGAACGCCAGCATCGATCGAAGGAGGTCGATTTCATGTTTCCGTTTTGGAATTGAACTGTGTGTGTGTGTGTGTGTGTGAGAGAGAGAGAGAGAGAGAGAGAGAGAGAGAGAGAGAGAGAGAGAGAGAGATGGAGAGCAATGAGATCTGGTTTTGAAATATATTCGGATTAAAATTTTCTTTGATATAATTCTGGAGGGGTATAATAGTCAAAGTAATCACATTTTTAGCCTCAAAGTGGCCTTATATTGACAAAAAAGATTTAGTGGCTCTATTAATAATTAAAGTTTTAAAATAACACTAATATGTAATTTTCTATTCAAAATAACACTATTACATAAGACAGGAATGATCGGTGGTGGACAAAAATTTCTCACTCTCCTCCCTACGAACTAGGCTTGGGATTTCTGAACCTGGAACCGGTGGAATCGCACCTACCTGAACAGTAATAAGTGATTCAGTCCAGTTCTGCATATTAAAAATGTCACTTTTTGCTGGAGCCGAACCGTTTGACAAACTGCAGTTCGGTTTCGGTTATGCACTTATCTAACTATAAAGAACCGAAGGAACGGGTCATAGTCCCTATTAGCCCATATAACTATATAAGTGATATAACCCCATAAGTCCATAACGTTTTAGAAGCCCATATGCATGATTTTAGAGCCCATGCATAACCCATATTCGATTAACAAACTAAAAAAAAAAACCCATTTTATCACCCATTTCGATCAGAGCGGTTTCAATATTGAACTAAGCTCTTCACTTCTTTGTTCTTCCCCAATTTGAAAACCTAGAAATACTCAAATACCAATTTCATTTGAAATACCAAATCAGCAAATCCCAAACCCTCGATCCTCATTCAATCATCTGAAATCCCAAATCCCATACACCCGACCCTTACTTTCAATCCCAAATTCCCAATTCTTAAATAATCGAACCTTACCAGAGGGCTTCAAATTCGAGTATCCCTGGTCCGGGGAATGAGATTTTCCCTAGAGAAGGAGTGCAGTCATATCATCCTAGCACCAAGAAAGCCGCTGCAAAGAGAAAGAGGGCAGAGAAGAAATCGAAAGCAGCAGCTTCATCAAGGGAGAGAAGTTGGATTTGGAAGCACTTCGATAAGTAAGACCACCTAATTATTGAGACAATTATTATGTACTGGTACCGCTTTATTGCTTCTGTAGTTTTGTATATGTGACTGGGAATAGCTGGGAAACTGCAAAATTGGGTGTAGTTCTTGTTGTGTACAGGAACTGGTTACAATCAATAACCGAACCGAAAAATAAGGTTCCGATTCCAAAACGGTTCAGGCAAAAAAAAGTGACCTAACCGAACTGAAAAAATCTTAACAATTTCAGTTCCGGTTCAAGCAAAAAATGCCAAAAACATAACCAATCTCAGGCCTACTAAGAACAACTTCAATTACGAGTTCGTCATCCACAATGACATCCTTGAGCCAAGCTGGCCCAACCCCTAATCAAAGTAATCGCCCCTCAACTCGAGCTACAGAATAAGACCAATTCTGAGAGTCACAGTAAATCCTTGCAGCCAATATTACAAACAGCCACTTCCCCTTCATCAACACCGTGTCCCAAACCAACCAGACCACGTGCAAGAGCAAGTCACCATCACATTGACAACAAGAAAACACTGAGAGTAAAACATGTAATCCCCAAGAATAATGCCATATCACTGGCACTTCATCCACATTAACCCAGGAGTCAAAGTACATAGCCAACCTCAAGAAGAAAAATACTCCTTTCAACACCATGACCCAAAATTTCTAGACCACGTGCAGGAGTTTTTCCCCATTACTTTGACCACAAAAAGGTTAGTAAAACTGTTTTTGATCCCAAGTAAAAATTTTACTAAGAGTCAATAACATTTTTACTGAAGGTCAGTAAATTATTTTATTGATAGTCAATACCAGTTTCAGTGACAGATTGGCAGATACCAGAGATTTATTGAGGATCAATAATTTTTTTTTTATTGTGGGTTAATATATTAATTTTTTTTATTGAGATTCAATAAAAGTTATGGTGAAATCTTCGGCGACCTCTCTCTCATGCCATACATGACAAAGAAAAAGAGCGAAAAACAATAAAAATAGAAATAAACCAAACATATTTGTTTCAAAAAGAGAAAATAAATTACAACTTAAAACTTCTCAAACAACTAACACTCAAAGAATAAAAAAAAGGTAAGCCTGAGAGGCAGTATGGGATAGAGATTGTTTCCAAAATTTCATTAATGTCCTGTTTTAATTAGCAATTGCATCCGCCAAGAAATTCGCTTCTCGCTTAACATGCTTGATTTATGTGGTTTGTAGTTGTTTGCGTAACTGGTTGATATCATGGATGATGGGTTTGAGGCGCCAAGGAACTTGTGTTGAACCAGAAATAACATCAATCAGAATTTGGAGTCATCTTCAATCTCTAAATGAGTAAAACCATGGAGTAAAGCCGTGTGAAGTCCTCCTCGTAATGAAAAATCTTCAGCTAACAACACATCAACATAATTTAAATGTTTATAGGTTAAAAGAGGAAGTCCATCTGCTGTTGAAAGCACCAAACCATCAAAGTTAAGCTTGACAAAACCTTCCTTTAGAGGGCATCACCTAATTAAGCTGGCTATAGAGGGCTTTTGAGTAGATGTGGAGTTAGACTGGAAATAGCCTATATAGGAATTAGCTGTAGCATAGAAAACATGATTTGAGATAAAAGGCTTATGTCTAAAAATAAGATAATTCCTAGCTTTCCAAATAAAATTAGCAGTAGGTAAAACTATGCTAAAAGGATTTGTTTCCTAAGAATGAAAGCTAGATAAGAAATCAATCCAATCAATATAGGAACCTTGCCAAGTTTTAGGATGGAAATGAGGGAATATAGAGCACCGAATCTAGTTTTTTTTTTTTTTTTTTTGAAATAGGACGTCAAACCTTCCATATAATTGAATATAACTGATTACACAACATGACCTACCCTCGAGAGGGCCACGTTAATATCAAGCCATGCAGGTTACCCTAAAGCAACCAAATGAAATCACTATGGTAATAGGACCAAGAACCAAACCTAGACAAAATGTTAGGGCAAGAAAAGAAAAAATAAAAAACCCTAACTTATTCGACGAAACCCAGGACCACCTTACACAGAGGGGGCATCCCCAGGATCCACAGTTACCAAACTCATAGGAGTAGCCTCCCCCACGACGGTCACCTCCACCACCGTAGCCTTCTCAGATTCAGCTGTCCCCATTAGAGAAATTACCTCCACAGCAGTCTTCCAGTTAGACCCAAAGCCCAAAAACCCATAACCTAGATCCGAGCCAAAACCGACTTGACTTAGACCTGCCTATTCATCGCTGTCGCGGGCCCTACCGTGGCCGACCACCACAGTAGCCACTGCGTGAGAGAAGCGCAATGGCTTCTCCACGAAAGACGCCTCCACCATAACCTCCGGAGAGAGACCCAACCGCCATATCAGAATATGACGGCGCTGTGCAGGAGCCAAGAATTCCCAGACAAACGAACCACCGCCAGGCAACGCAACCCAGTCGGCAAACGACCCTGGAATCGTACTGGAGGCACCACCAAAAGCAGCGCTGACCAAGAGAAGGAGGCCGAAGACCCCCATTGCTAGGAGAATTCCACGCGCAAAGCCATGGCTCCCACCCACATATGAACCCGAGTAGGAGGCAGAAGATTCATCTCGGATCACAAAAACCCAGCTGCCGCGAAGAAACCCTAAAGAGAGCTTACGGGGAGAGAACATATTATGAGTTAAAAATTACTTCAATTATGCATACCAAATCTAGTTAATAAACAAAACATATTAGAAAAGGAATTAAAAGGAAAAAAAATTGGAAAAAAAAGAAGAGATTTATTGGGAAAATCTTATGTAAGTACAACTTAATTAGGCGGGAAAAAGTTGTAGAATTAGGGCTAGTTTGGAATTGATGTGACTTTTAAAAAAAAACTGTTACTGTTGTGTTGTGAGAATAATCAGCTGTGAATTAAAACAGTTTCATGTTTGGTAAATAATATTTTCAAAAGTGCTGTCAGTACATAAAACAACTGCGGATTGTGTTTTGATCTACAGCAGCTTCTAAAAGAAACATTTGGGCAACTTCTAAAATCTACTGCCAGTGACCTATAACTTTCAATTAAAACTGCTTTTTATTTATTTACCAAACACAATAAAATCTAAAATTTTGAACAGAAGCTGATTTTTTTTTAAAAGCAAAACAATCCCAAACGGGGCCTTAGACTTTTAAGACATTCTTTTTTAACAACTAGACATTAATTTCAATGATAATCGAGCGCAATTATAGATAAAAAGTCACTCTAAAGACACAATTAAAATAAGTACAATAACAATAGTACAATACTTCAATAATTTCACCACCAATCGTTGCCACAATTAAACTAGAATTTCAATGTCAACTTTTCTCTCTGCTAGGATTCCCTCTCTAGTCGAGAATCTAATCGAGTCTTCCGTTTGGATGGCGGAGGAGGGAGCAGTGCCTACTCTTTCACTGTCGGCTGAGGCTGTGGCGAGCCTGATGGGCACCGGAGAGACTATGCAAGACCTTTTCTTCTATCTGTGTGGCCGGCTATTGTGGGTGAAGGTTGCGTTGCATCGAGTCTCCGGTGTGAGGACTCGGATTGGTATTGGGAAGCAGGGAGTCATCCAGTTCCAGGGGCATGCATGAGGCGAAGATCTATGCTCTTCATGGGGGATCTTAGGTCAATAAGGGTCTGTTAGAGTCGGGCTCTACTAGGATCGATCTGATGCTGGTGACGACCTCGGCTCGGAAGGCAGCATTGGCGGGCGCAGGGATGAGTTTGTTGGTTTCATTGGGGTCGGCGTCGGCAACTGGTGTTGGTGGCCGGGGATAGACCTTGGCTCTTGGTGGGTGTGGCGATGAGGCTACTGGGTTCAGAGCCTCCGCATTTTTCAGTGGGAAACCCTAATTTGAATTTAGGGTTTTCTGTTGGGCTATATATGGGGCTTTGGGCCATGACATTTCGAGGGTTTTAGAGCTAGATTTCAAGGGCTGGAAAGGCTTTTGGGCCGTACTGTTATGGATCAGCACGTGGAGGGTTAGGAGATCGAGGCCTATGCTGCCTTATGTTGAAGTGCTGCTTGGATGGATGCATAGAATGGGTCTTAGGTGTCAATGTCTTCATGTTAGCTGCTTTTGCTTAGGGTTGTGTAGGTCTTCGGTCCTTTTGTTTTTTCTTTCTATCTTTTTTGCTTTGAATAATTGAGTTTTGCTCAGGTCTTGCCCTTTCCTACCCTTGGTCGTAGCTATTTGTTGGTTGATAAGTGACGATGTAAACCAGAAGGATCTTTAGGCATCACCGCTTGTCAAGTTAGTGGCTCTGCTATAGGGTTGGACAAGTGTACGAGTTCTTTTCTTTGTGTTTGTTTTGGTTGGTTTTTTGCTTTGAGCAGTTTGTCCTGCGTTCTGCCATTTGATTTGTGCATTGAGTTGTATTATGAGGGGTTTTCGAATCCCTCGCTTGACGGAGTGTCATCGTTGATATTATTAATGGAAACTGATTCTGTTTCTCTCAAAAAAAAAATTAAACTAAAATTTCATATAGTAAAAGTGTAAAACCAAAAATTAAGTCTCTTTCCTTTTTTATTGAATTAGTTTTGAACATATTGATTAGGACTTGGGCAGTTATGGTCAATCTAGGGTTTTGCTACTACTCTCATCAAGTACGTACTATGTTCATCAAATTCTACCATCAACGTATGTCAAAAGTCAGATGGGAAATATTATTAAACACATACATACACTTGCAAGTGAATTTAATTTGTACAGTAATATACTGACTCAAAATAAAAGGATGAGACTCCAATAGGCAAATAAAACTATAAAAGATTTTAGCCAGGGGTGGATGCACATAAAGCCCAGCTTAAGCACTTGCCTAGACTAGATTTTTAAGTTTACATAGATTTGGTATAGGCAAGCTATGTGAAAATGGCGGAAATAGGGCAGAAATATGGTAAAATAGGCAAGCTTGGTACTGAATATATCTTTAATAGGTTTGGTATAGGCAAGCTATATATGTGAAAATGGCATAAATAAGGCAAAACTGGTAAAAATATGCCAGAAATTTGCAAAATAGGCAAGCTTCGTAGGATATATTGACCTACTGAATATATCCTTACTATTTACTTTGAGTCTTGCCTTACCTGAGAAACATTTCTGGATCCGCCCCTGATCATAGCGAGCTATAGTTTGACCCATAAATTTGAGTTTCTTTGTTAATTCTTGATTATAGGTTATAAACTTATAACTAGTCCCAAAGCCTGCGCAATGTTGCGGGTTTGTTTTCTTTCCAAGTACCATGCGAAATAAAGTAGTAAATATAAGGGCAAAATACTGTTTAGTCCCTGAAGTATGTCTTCGTCCTCGTTTCAATCCCTGCCTTTCTAATTTAATCCTAAAAGTCCATGAACTCAAAATTTTCAGTCTAACCGGTCCATTCCTTCCATTTTCTCTGGTTGCTTGATGACGTGTCAGTTATGTACTTGCCAGCTCAGCGCCATGTAAGACATGGAACTTGTAAAGTGACAAGAATGCCCCTGTTGCAGTTTCTTCCAAAGTTTCCTCCAAAATGGGCAAGAGTTTGACTACAAACCCTCAAATATTCAGCAACAACAAAAATCACAATTCATCAACAACCTTGACATGATTAAAAATCAAATCAAACCTAAAAGAAATATGCACAAACTAAGACGACCCAGTAGCAAAGACAACTTGACCACAAGGATCGCAGCAAATCACGAACACGAAATCGCAACAATCTAAAGCAAAGCAAAAAGAGCAAAGCAAAATTGTCTCAGCATCTTTTTCACCTCTCTTCTTTCTTATCTTCTTTCTCCCTCTGTCCATAAACAAGAGATTTTCCTTTGATCTGGAAAATTTTCTTATCTTGTGCGATTCTTGATTTCCAGTAAATGAAGAACACAAAAATAGAAACTAGGAAACAACAAAGCTTTGCATTTTCTAATAGGAAATCGATGAAACTTAGAAGCGAAAATGGTAGTATCGATCTTAATGCCTACCGTTGGCTGCCTCTGATTCGATAATTTGTTAGAGAGAAAAATTTGTTAGACAAAGAAGGAGAGAGATACAATCGTGTTATTGGTCCGAGCTGTCGGTGGTGGGTGGGTCGATTCCGGTTAGCCGAAACGAATCAAACGAATCGTCCATTACTTGGTTAAAATTCAGAGGCAGATTTAGCTCCAAAATTGAGCTTGGTTAATGTTTGTGGTTTTCATGTTGGCTGCATTGGTTCTAGGGTTTGTGAGTAGCTTGATTTTGGAGGCTCAGATTGGTTTGTTTGGTGATTTGAGTGGTGGTGGATGGTAGAGGATGGTGACGCCGGAGTTCATTTTCTATATTGTGTTTGCTTCTGCTGGTTGGTGGGTGAGTGACTTAGGGGTTCTGAGAGAAGAGAGGAGGAGGAGGACGTCGTACAGGTGATGATGAGTGGGCTACTTCTGGGCATCAACGGACGACGGAGAGGCTGCCGGTGGATCGTAGGAGGCCGCTGAGCACGATAGTGGTAGAGGTGAGGCACGGCGGTGCTTAGATATCCGCTGGTGGAGGAGAGAGATAAACCCATATCTATTTTCTCTCTCTTCTTGTTCTCTCTGAGTAGGAACCCCAATTGCATTTTGATTGAGGTCATGGGCATTCTCGTCACTTTACAAGTTCCGTGTCTTACGTGGCGCTGAGCTGACAAGTACATAACTGACACGTCATTAAGCAACTGGAGAAAATGGAGGGAATGGACTAGTTAGACTGAAAATTTTGAGTTCAGAGACTTTTGGGATTAAATTAAAAAGGCAGGGACTGAAACGAAAACGAATGCATACTTCTGGGACTAAACAATATTTTGCCCTAAATATAATTCAAGAAATGTCAGCATACTTTCATACTGGATATGTAATGTAAATGAAGCTGTTATTATTTTACAGATTGCAAAAACTAGTGTTCTAACCAAACTTGTGTATTTAAATATTTTAAAATAGACAAAGATAACAAATTTGATACAAAATTTGGTTAACTAATGTGAGTACAACCGAAGCACAATGATTTAGAACAGCATACAGATTGAATAAGTAGTTCAATTTTCATAGTTCTTCTATAATTACACTCCCAAAATCAAGAAAGCCATTATGACGCCAAAACTAATCGGTGGCAATACCATAATAGAAGATATGAAGCAGGGGCGAAATCGTCAATTAACTCTTCATTTTGTTTGTCCTCTTGCTGAATGGGTTTTAGTATGGTTATAATATATAGCCATCGGATCCTTGTTATTTCCGCGAATATATCAACAAACTCCCCTCCAAAGTTAAAGGCTGGAGATTGTTATTTAACTATCTTTCAACTCTAGGCTAGCTCCGGTCATCAACTAATAAAAAAAAAACTCGATGTCTTGATCTAGAGAATGATGATCGATGCTGTAAAATGTTGTATCCATAATTGTTCGTATGCTATAAGCAATGACCGATAACACATGCATAGAGCCTTAGTATCGTCGTCCGACCAATGAACATTGTTTCAGTACGTACTTGTACTGATCGAGGTCTCTATAAATAGCACCCAAAGCGCCATTGACAGATATCCTAGCAAGTATCTTCTAAGAAACAAGATAATTAAACATGAAGCTTTTGTTGCTCTCATGTTTGCTGCTTCTCTCTCTATCATGTAACAGCGCTAACCAAGTTGGCAACCTCAACAAGTTGATCAAGTCTCAGAGATATCAACGGCCTATTCAGTCTCATGAGTCGCATAATGGCTTAGATCAGGTCAGGGATAACACTTATTCCCCTGTGTATGTTGAATCCCAAGATGGGTCAAAGAAAGCAGATAAGATTGACGCTTTGCCTGGACAACCAACCGAAGGAGTGGATTTTAATCAATATGCAGGATATGTTAAGGTTGACGCTACCGCTGGGAGAGCGTTGTTCTACTATTTTGTAGAGTCGCCCCAGAGCCCTTCAACCAAACCTCTGGTGCTATGGTTAAATGGAGGTAAATATTGCATATATGAAAGTTGTAATTATCTGGACTGCCAACATTTTTGCATCATACCCCAGTGTAGATTAGCTATTTTGACCATGGAACAGCATATATGTGTATGAATTAATGCTATATATGTTCATATATGTTACAGGACCAGGATGCTCGTCTCTTGGATATGGAGCCATGGAAGAACTGGGACCTTTCAGAGTCAACAGTGATGAAAATTCACTATACAAGAATGATTATGCATGGAACAATGGTACGTCCCTATGACCTAAGACCTATAATGTGTTTAATTTATTTGTGTAGCAACAGTAATAAAGAAAGCATATATGCACGTATTCCACCTGTTCGTATTATATATAATTTAATAATTCAATCTATATAGACAAACTAAAATGCTGTGAACGCAATTATTGCAGAGGCAAATGTCCTCTTCTTGGAGTCTCCGGCAGGAGTTGGGTTCTCGTATTCAAACACAACATCTGACTATCAAAACGTGGGTGACAACAAAACTGCCTCAGACTCTTACAAGTTTCTTATAAACTGGCTAGAAAAATTTCCTGAATACAAGACTAGAGACTTCTACATAACCGGAGAGAGTTATGCCGGTCACTACGTACCTCAGCTTGCTTACACCATCGTCTCGGAGAACAAAATCACAAATCAAACAAAAATCAACCTCAAAGGAATTGCAGTAAGTTAAATATCTTGTTTACTTATAATTTATCGAAGGACGTACGTGCATATATATACTACAAGACTACGTTTACTTATGGCCGGCTTCTGTGCGTATCTTCGTTTATAATGCAGATTGGGAATGCCTGGATTGATGCCAGTACCGGTGCACAGGGTGGTTATGACTATTTGTGGACACATGCATTGAACTCTGACGAAACCAGTGCAGGGATCAACAAATATTGCGATTTTGTCACGTTTAATATCTCAACCACATGTGCAAAATACTTGGGACAATCAGACGATGAGGTTGGAGAAATTGATGCTTACAACATCTACGCTCCATTATGCAATACAGAATCCAAACCTGCAGCCTCAACTGGTTCAGTAAGTTTATAACTAATCGAGACGATGTATTCTAACAAATTAATATACTGTTAGGAGGTGTGTTCAATTTGAGATTGATGCATGTTGTACATGATCATCAGGTATACGAATTTGATCCATGCTCTGACAACTATGTGAACACCTATCTAAATCTTCCGGAGGTTCAAGCAGCTCTTCATGCTAAACCCACACGATGGTCAGCTTGCGGGTATGCATCTACAAAACTTAGAGAAAACTTGATTCACTCATTCAAGACTCAAGATTAAAGAAGAAGAAAAAAAAATTACGTTAATTACTTTATTTATTAACTAATTGACCTTTCTTGGTGTCTAGTGATGTCGGTTGGACGGACAGCCCAATTACCGTCCTCCCCATAATACAAGAGCTCATAGCAAGTGGAATCAGATTATGGATATATAGGTCAGCATATAAATTGATCAACTCTTCTTTTTTCTTTTTGATTTTCATTATTAAGGCCAAAATTTAGGGTTACATATATATACTCATAGTGATGTTTGGCGTATGGATTGTGTTTGTTTTTGTGTGTAGTGGAGACGTCGATTCAGTAGTAGCAGTGACAACTACAAGATACGCCATTAACACGCTGAACTTAAAGACTGAGACTCCATTTCGGCCATGGTACTCTAGCCCCGGCGAGGTTGGAGGATATGTGATTAGTTACGAGGGGTTGGTATTTGCCACAGTAAGGGGAGCAGGCCATGAGGTTCCAAGCTACCAACCAGAGCGAGCACTCACCTTGTTCACATCTTTCATTCAAGGGGCGCCACTTCCTTCCTCTTGATCGATCACAATATCATTTTAATTTCCACCAACAATGTCGACAGAGCTGGCGAATGAAGCTTCAACATTATCCGTTACATCTAGTTAAATTCCTGCACAATAACAAGAAATTTTTGAAATAATCAATTGATGAAGAAGAACACATGTATATGTGTTATGCATTTCAGCTATTTTGTTTTAATGTTGGCTTGTTTCATTTATATTTGCTATTTATTAGCATCTTATTGAAAGTTCAATTAAAATTAATCAAGGTTTATTCCCCGTCTTTGGTGCAATATATTTTTTTTAACTCTAATAGATTTTCCTTATACTGTCAAGTGAAGGTTCACCGAAAAAAAAAAAAACTTTTGTATGCAATAGTACGTATGCATAACGCGATCAGATTCTAAAAGTTACTCTCAAACTTGCAAATTTAATGTATATGAGTCGTTCAACTTTTTAAAACTTCAAAAGAAGATTAGATATTATTAAATCTTTTACATGAAATAGCATGTACATGATGTTGTCTTGCAGCTTCTCCGGCGACTTCGCTAGGGATCCGATTCATGTCGGTCCGGGTGCAGGGATGAGGGTAGTGAAAGTGGGCTGGGCTTTTTAATTTCAACCCAATTTCCCTCATTTCTCTAGCTTAATTGGGCTGGATTTTGCGTTGGGCTTCTTGGTGGGCTCATTGTGGGCTGGCCTCAACATGATCCTTATTCAAGGCCGTTCACTGCAGTAACTAGTGGCGGGGTATACCAAGATGGTCATTAGGCCCCAAGCTAGTTGAGGCAAATGTGGAGAGTTAGAGTTGTGTAAGAATAAATTTAGTTGTTAGTTGTTTTTCCTTTGCATTTTCTTTTTGGATTTTATTTTTTGAATTTTCATTTTAGAATTGTAGTAATGAAAAATTGAGCAGTACGTGGAGTCGTGGATGTAACATTCAATCCCTCTACCTTGACCTAATAAGGTCGTATAATTATTATCAATGAAATTATTTCCGTTCCCTAAAAAAGAAAGTTTGTTAAATTAAGTTATATAAGAAGTAAACTACAACGTCTACAAATTAGGTCGGTGTACGTTTAAACTTATAGAAGGGGTTTGGTTAAGAAATTAGAAACCGAAATATATAAAGTTCGATGATGATAACGTGCGTAAAAGTTATGTTTCAAAAGTAAAGAGATTGCAAGAAAAGTTAGGTATATGTTCGATTGAGATTATTAGAGTTTTCTTCACAAAGCAAACAATTCTTTACTTGGCTTCCTTAACCGACTCAACCCGCAGAATATATATATATATATGTGTGTGTGTCTCAGAAAGTCATATATACCATTACTTTCACTTGCATTGAAGGCTTAATCAGCTAGCTATAGCACTTTCGTCAACATGGGTGTTCTTGCAACGATTGCTAAGAATTTGGATACATTTATCGGGTACGTATTTAGCTTTATGTCACCGGGCATCAAGTTCAAACTATATATTGCAAGATTGTTCGATTTTCATGCTTGACTCCTGAAATTTATTTCTATCCAAATTAACATGCATCGATGCATGAACAAAATGAATGTCGGACAATTTTATGGATGCATTAATGAAATAAAACTTGTCATTTTTCTGTTTGAACTCGTTATACTTGTGAATTAACCTGATATTTTTTTTTTTTTTTTATCTGCAGGCCAGGAGTCACACTTCTTTATCCTTTGTAAGTAAAGAAACGAAATGTAAACCACTATTAATTAAAGGCAACAACTAGTTAACCTAGGATGACTAACGTAAATTCTTCTCGATGGATGAACATATATACAGATATGCAACAATGAGAGCAATAGAGAACCCTTCTGCACTAGACGATCAGCAGTGGCTTACATATTGGGTTTTATATTCTTTGATCACATTATTCGAGCTATTCTGTTGGAAAGTCCTTGCTTGGTATGTTCGTTTCTAGCTTGTGTGTGTGTGTGTGTTCTAAACTCTAATTGATATAATTTTGCAAGAATGGAATTAAAATACGTCAATATATTGATCTGAGATTTTTGGGTGTGCAGGATTCCAATATGGCCATATTTGAAGCTGTTTTTTTGCATGTGGTTGGTGTTGCCAAAATTCAATGGAGCTGCCTACATCTACGAAAATATTGTGAGAAAATATGTGAAGCCCAGTGACTATATCAATTTTATCAGCTCATCATCATCAAAGCGCCCAGAGGGACAGAATAAGGTCCTCCAAATGATGAGCCTGGATGCAAGGAAATCAGTCGAGCGTTTTATCGATCAATACGGACCCGAGGCTTTCGAAAGAGTCGTCAAAGCAGTACGTACAAATTGATTGATTAATTGCAGAATGTGTGCGTGTGTTTCAAATACATCTATGTCATTTATGAGTACTGTTTATAAACTTCAATTCGGAGGTAATTTATTTGCAGGCTGAAAGAGAAGCGAGGAAGCACTGAAGAGATCTGGATTTGTAAATATCACTATATGGATGCAGCAGAATATGAACTAGTCTTGGTGTAAATATATCATATATGCATGATTCATGTGAAGCAGATCACATGCACATTAATGTTTCTGCTCAATGAAATACCAGTTCTTCTAGCTGTACACCTCGATCAAGTTGACTCAATTAATAATTAATATTAGATCATGCATGCATTGGTGGATTTAATCTAGGGGTGCCTCTGTATATATAGAGTCAAATTTCTGTTAGGCATTAATGTCATGCATGGTGTGCAAGCAAGGGCGGAAGCAGATAATTTTTGGAAGGTTACCGTGGGTTGGATTAAACTTTTTCTTGAAAATTTAATGACTGATTTCTATATATTCTACCTACACTTTTTATCAGTAACCTTTTGGATTTCAAATCAAATACTACATAACACAAACGAAAACTAATTTTTTTTTTTTAAATGAAAAACGTATTTCAACTCGATGAATAACCTCAGCGTAGAGCACTAGAGCCATAGACTGGCTTGAGCGGTTTCCAACCCTAAAAATTAGTAGAAGTCTCCAACATTCACTACTACAATTTTGCTTATAGGACACCTTCCTGTAAGGGTGTTCAATGTTCACAAAGGCCACCAAAACCTTCATTAGCCACTATGCAGCCACCCAATACATGACAGTGGTGATTGCCCCAGTTTCCTTTGGAGCATAGAGCACCAAAATGTGAAACGGTGCCTGATTTTCAACTTAAAAGAATGTTGTCATAGTAGCTGTCATGTCAGCTAACATACCCCAATTATCAATGTAATGGTAGTTTTGGAAGCCACTGATATCAGTGGCAAAAATATGAAGCTGGATTAAAAAATAAGGTGCCAACTGGCACCTCTACATTAATGTACTGTATACTGTATTTTAAAATGTATCAAACTACAGTAACTAAAAATTTACAGATAAACCCATCAAAATTTTAACATCAAGACTCTTCCTCCCCACGGTTGCAACCCTTCCCTTGATACAGCAATCCTTCCTTACGAATAACCTACAAGATAAAACTTGTCATTAGTTCTTATTCTAACCATTGTATAGAAAAGTGATATACATTATTGCTCATACTATTCATTATGGTAGCAAAGAAGACAAGAAAAAACCAAATGCAATATAGATGCATACCAAATGATGGAATTACCTCTGTTGCACAATGACTAAATTCAAGAGATCGGTTGAGTCATGACGGCATCAATAAGTAGAGTCCTTCAATCCTGTTGCCTATTAGAAAGTATTTTTACCTCAATTAATGTGAAACATAACAATTCCATATGTAAATCACATCATGCATGCACAACTAGCTTGAAACAAACCCACTGATGTAGAGTTAAATGATAATTACAAACATGTATCAGGACATACCAGATTCAGAGTAGTTGAACTCACTTTAGAGTGAGTTCGCACTTGTCTCAGCTTCGTTGCTCAGCAAAACAACCAAGAGGCTCATAGGTGAGAAAGTATTTGTTAACTTGAATCACATGAAACAAACCTGAGATATAGCAATAGAACAAGGAGCAGGTACCTCGTCTTTCTTTCGTTCAAGGATACAGATAAAAATGGTGAGATCAAGCATGCCATCTTTGTTCAACGTCGGGCCAGGCTTCAAACTATTTGGGTCCTTCTTTGAGAATGCGATGCTTCGCTCAGTCTGACCATATATAATTAGAAAGACAATTAACAATGTTATGAGTGCATCATATATATCACACACATAAACCCTAAACCCTATATCTAACAGGATTTGACGAACGTACCATATTCAGTTCCAGACAAAAACTCTTCCAGCTTTTCAATTGCCAGTAAAAATCCATAAATTCACTCACTCTAAACTCAAAACTATATGATAGTTAAACAAAACCATTAGGCAAATACAAAAATTCATGTAAAGCAAGCCCATTAATGTTCATTTAGAACCCACAAAAAGGCAATCAAATGGAAACAAGCAAAGCCCAGAAGTCAGAACAGGATCAAGAATCAAATGGCAACAATAAAATGAAATTCTTAAACAAAAACCAAGATAAACAGCCTCACCGGGCAAAATATATGTGTTCAAATTCTAGATGGGGTTTCAAACTCATCCACTCTGATTGTTCATTAGCTAGTCAAGCATAGATTTTTCATTACTTATTCCTTGATGTTCTTCATGTATTGTTAGATATACACAATAAACAATGAAAGAAGCTCTGCCAAGTCAAATGCAGGTGATCTAAATCGTTAACTGCCTGAAAGATGAAAGATGTCTAAGAAACAACACATACAGATCTGATATTGAGGTTACCTAGGGGGAAGACTTGCTGATAAATAGTTGGAAGACAAATCTCTGCACATAAAAGTCCAAAGTCAAGATCTGCAACATGCAAGCCTAAAGATTTAAGCTTTAAAAACATAAGAGAAGAGAAACAGGAAAGTTAATGCGAGCACCCCAAGCTCTAGGCTCAGGCCCACTGCCCTGCCCCATCGAACGCCTTTGATGCCTCGTAGATCCAAATCGTCGTCGTCGTCGTCGTCGAAGAACGCTACAACAGATCCGCCACTCCACCTAAGCCAACCTCGAATCACCAAACCCTCGAAAATAACATGGCTTTTGAAACAACTTATCCAGGAAATCGAGCGATTCTGGAGTAACACTCAGAAAATTACACGATAACGAGAGAGAGAGAGAGAGATGAGAGATGAGAGATGAGAGATGAGAGATGAGAGAGAGGCAAAGAGAGGCTAGGGTTTTTAGTCGAAGCAAGTGAATATATACGAAAGAGGGGATTTGCTGTGTCGGCACTACACCATAAGAGTTCTTTATAACTCAGCCCACCGATATAGAAGCCTAGAGCCCACTTATATTTTTGTTAAATGTTATTATAATGCTTTTGGTATTGTTTCAGTTCCAGCATAACTTTTATTCACCCATTAGGCACTGACGTATAGTGGAAGGAAAAAGTAAGTCACTGTTATCAAATTTTGGTGCCATTCTGTTTGGAAAAACCACTGCTTATTTGTGGTGTCTATTAAAGGTGTCCTATAGCCAAAATTCTAGTAGTGATTATTTCGAGAAATTTTAGTGTAGTGGTGGGTATCTCATACCAACATTTACAAAAGTGAGAACAAATTTTGTTGTCAAAGTTGTAATTTGTGTCCTACTTTGTGTAATCTTAGTTCTAATAATGGTAATTATACCTCTTACTACATTTTACAAGTTTTTGAACAAATTCGTTGTCAATGTTGTAATCTTAGTTCTAATAATGGTAATTACACCTCTTACGACATTTTTACAAGATTTTGAACAAATTCGTTGTCAATGTTGTAATATTTGTTTAACTATATGTAAATAGTGTAAATGAATATGGTAACTTTTGTTCTAAATGTTGTAATTTAATTTAGTTCAAATACTTGTAAATTTTTGTTCAAATAGTTATAAATGAGGGTATCTCATACCCATCATGTTAATGCTTGGATCCGTTGGGGATCTAATTAACGTAAAGAATGAGAGAGAGAGAGAGAGAGAGAGAGAGAGAGAGTAACACGAGATGTATAGTGGTTCATCTCCCGCCTTAGCGGGAAACTACGTCCACTTGAATGTTACACTAGTGTGTTGAGCCTTGCGGCCCAAGGGGATTACAAAAGATGTAATGGGATCCTCTCAGTTGTGGGAGGAGGCATTCATTTTATAGGTGAAGGAATGGTTCTCCTTTACATTTTCTTAGATGTGGGATGATTAAAATCACTATTCTAGTCTAGAAAACCTATTTGTGAGGGCATGTTGGCAAGGCCGGGAAGGTGGCTTCCCGGCGACGGATTTGCGACTTCCGGATACCATAGCATAGCTTGAACATAGGGCTACAAGATGCATGTCTTGGTTGGGCCTCACTATGGCTTGTGGGTGTCCCAAAGAGGTTGTTACTTATACTTGGTGATGTAGTAAATACTCCATATTGTTGAAGGTATGTACACATCAGTACACTAACTTGTCTCCATTATTTCACCTTTAAGAGGATCTGATCCATTAATGAATTTTGTTAAATATAAATTTGAAGGCTGGCTTGACATTTAATGGAAGTTTGCTACAACCGATCTGTTCAATACATGTTTGCTTCAAATAATATCTTATAATTTTATTGAAGGAAAGTTGATGCGGGAAGCGTGGACACGATAGTAAGAGGCTCCGTCAAGCGTCAAAAGCCATATGAGATGAGCTAGAATCCACTAGCAATTACGGGCACAGACGTAAGAAAAATAGAGAAATTTCTCTCAGATTTGGTTTTTTTATTGATAACTTGAATGAAAATTACAATCTAAGAGGTGCCTTATCACTACACCAATAACGGGCTATAGAGACACCTAAGTTTTGCCACTAGAGAAGCACTAGGGACAAATTTACATTAAAATCCGTCCCTACAAGTATGAGTGGCGAAGTAATAATTTGTCCCTAATTCTTGCGTCTCTAAAAACTATTAGAGACAGCTGACCCCAACTATCCGTCTCTATTAATTAAAGGCTGCCACATGGCAGAATGTGTCAGAAAACTTAGAGACACTGTATTCCGTCTCTAATAGTATTAAATATAATATAAAAAAAAAGTCTGCTTTTTATGTATTATAATGGGGCCGTGACCACTTACCCAATTTTAGACAAAAAATTGCCCACTTACTCCACCAAGAGTTATTTAACCCCATTTACCCAATCTAGCATCTATGGACAATATTGCCCTCATACTCTCTCTCTCTCTCTCTCGACTCCCATCAACCTCTCTCCTCCCCTTGCTTCTGGAAAGCCCTCGTCTGAATTCGAATCGGACCCACCGGCCACTGTCGTCGGCGATCTCTGAGTCTGCGACCTCCGCTTCTTCTTCCTCGCCTTCCTCCTACTCCAACTCACTGCTTCTTCCTCTTCACCAACTCGTTCTCCCCAGCCAGATTCCGATTCACCATCTCCGTCCTCCGATTCACCTTCACCCTCCAAGATCCGCGACCTCGCCCGCCACGTCAGCGCCAAGGTCTTAGAAGCTAGATCAAAGTCTGGGAGGCTCCGGTGAGGAGGCTGGATCGGAAGCCGGAATGCAGGCGGTTGGGATCGGTGCTGCAGATGACTCCGGTGAAGGGGAGGCAGTGCTGCAGTTACTTATGGGCTGGCGGAGACGAAGGACGATCTGGTGGGTAGGATGTCGGGAATTTTTTTTTTTTTTTTAATTTTGATGGTCTACTGGGGGGCAGTAGACACATTATTGGCCCCCAGTAGACTTTGATACGCGGGACATGGATCACTATAGTGTGGTGTTTTGATAAGTTACATGTTGTTTTCTGTGAATTAAAGTCAAATTATCTGTGAATCCTACAAAAATGTGCATTTTTTGTGGTCTATTGGGAGGCAGTAGAGACATTGGACTTTGTATTGGGAGGCAGTAATATGATTACTGGAGGGCAGTAATATGATTACAAATTGATCAATTGTTCCTGTAGTGTATTCATTTTGGTTTTTGGAGTTCATACAATTCACTGGACGGCAATAATATGATTTTTGGGAGGCAATAATATAATTACTGGGGGCAGTAATATGATTACTGGGGGCAGTAATATGATTACTGGGGGGCAATAATAGCCGGATTCCGGTCACCGGTCGCCGGAACCCGGTCACCGTTCGCCAGAGTCCGGTCGCCGGTCGCCGGAGACCGCGCCGGCCACTTGTCACCGGAGCACATCAAGGTGGAGGATGACTTCTCTCTCTAAGTGAGAAAGAAGGAGAGGGCAAAAAAGTCTCAAAAAAAAAGGAAAAAGAATTAATTGGGTAAATGGGAAATAATCCCTTAGAGTGTTTTGGGTAAATGGGGTTAAAAAACAGTTGGTGGAGCAAGTGGGCAATTTTTAGCCTAAAATTGGGTAAATGATCATTTTCCCTATTATAATTATACATAAAAAGCAGAAAAAGTCTTAACAAACAATTTATAATTTTAACAACAAAACTAAAATTTGTATTTAAAAGATACATACAGTGAGTCCAAGTATTACACTCTAGAACTAAAGATTAAAAATAAAAATAAAAACTAAATATTCTTCTTCAAAAGTCAGTGTAGCTGCAACCTTCAACAAAAAAGACCAATGAACATACGAACTCTTTCAATATTCTTTCAAGTAGCAGTGATTTTCCCAAGCTTAAGTTGCAGCATCACCCTTTCCCTAAGCTGTGGAAAAACATAATAGATCAGCATAAAAACCAAATGGTGGCATATCATAGTTAATTTACATTTCTAGTTTGAACAAATACTCTTAATTAAGTACAATATGATACCAATTTGGTCTAGTAGTAAGTAACAAAAGTTAAACCAAATAATCCACAACTATTGCAGCAATCTACTTAGGAAGTTAAGAATGAGCATTGTACATTACTAGCTCGATAATTTGCAAGGCTAATGCAGTGATTGATACCTACTATGCACAATAAAGCTAAATTAAAACGCCCAATCCATACCTGGACAAAATGGAGTGTGAATTTAGCACATCTTTGATCTCTTATCTGAAATCCACAATAGGAAAAGATAAAAAAGGAACAAGAAAATGAATTAGGTGAGATAAATCTATGTAACATGGAAACTAAATCAAATATGGTAGTCAGGTACAACCATATATTTAAAACTTTAAAAGTAAAAAGCCTTCTATTGTTTAAGCAATCAACAGAACAACCATGCAGAAGAACACCGAAAACTGATAAATTACCTGACCCTTCCTCAATATGACACAACGATAATCACCAGCATTGGCAACAACAAGTTGGTTGTTTCTAATAATTGCAACACAAGCTGTGCTCCCGGAAGTTAGACCACTAAAGTCGAAGTGAGACCACTGAAAAACATAACAGAGTTTATATTATGGAATGCATCGACACCATCATATGAAACCTATAGGTATGAGGAATTGAAAATAGGAGTTCAAGTGATTCCGTTTTCTTAAATGTAAATATAATGATACCATTTTCTCTGTGATAAGCTAGTTATCAGATTAATTTCAATGTAATTCAATAATCAAAGAAAGAATCTTGCACTTATTTAAGCACACCGATAAAACTACTGCAAATTCTACTTTCCTCTATCAATTGCTACTAAATGAAGGCAATTTTCACAATCAATCAAATTATCTGGGTCTTATTCATGCATCCAAATATAAACATCTGAGGGATAGAGGAGCAGGACATTTATACTCTAATTGAAGAGGGACTTGGAGAGGAGTGGGCCTATGGTCCGCATAATTGTTTAGAAATTTCTCCTCGCCATTGTTTCCGCAATTGATTGGTATCAACTCCTCCTCAACAATCTTAGCCAATTGATCCTTTAGGATTGGCAGCAAACAAACACAAGTTTGCAACCTGCAATTTAAACCAAAGGCAACATACAACCAATCAATAGAAAACCCATCAAACCAAAACCTAATTTCTAATCTGAACCATATAATTTTAACCTAAACAGCAAAATTGAACAAACCAATTGGGAATACTCAAAGCAAACCAAAAATTAAGAAGCTTTCTTTTATAAAATACAGGACGAAGACGAAGGATAGGGTTTGGGGTGGTTTCGTTGAGATATGGGAGGGTGTTGGGGGTTTTACGGAGGTAGTGGAGGCGTGGCGACCTAGAAGACTCTCTGCAATCTCTGAGAGAGAGAGAGAGAGAGAAGGAGAGAGAGAGTCGGGATAAAATTAAAAAAGATGGTGATTTTTTTTTCCTTTTTTTTTATTGATAGGATGAGGGTTTTATTTTATTTTATGTAAAAACATAATTTAAAAAGTGAAACTCTAGGTATTAGAGACGGAATAACATCGCCTCTAACATTAATTTGTAGTGTGGTGGAGATTTCGTTCACAATGAGTGTGCATTAGAGACAGTTTTATTATTTCGTCACAGGGCATTGTCACTATAGCGTGTTTTTGGTGTAGTGTATATATAGGGCACATAGCATAAACCTAATACAACTAGAAAACAAAAAGAATAATTTATTATAGACTAAAACTAGAAAACCTAATCAGAAATAAAATCCTAGATACTAAAGAATATTACGCAAATATATAATTGGAATCTCAACCAAGATTTTGTTCGAGAATCCCGATATATCAAAAATAGTAATTTATGATTAATTCTATCATTAAGAAGTCTATTTGAATACCAGTTTTCAATATTCAAATTATTCTTCTTGATGTGAAGATGCTTCTTTCTTTTCGAGATTCTTTGTTGAAATTGACTAAAATCTCGTCCTACATCAGTCTCCTCCACTTGAAAAGAACTCGACCTCGAGTTCCTCTTGAATGCAGATCGATCATTACTAGGAATAAAACATGATAAGCCGTCAACTTCAATATTCTCGAAATTAAAAGGTATCACCATGAATCCAATACCGTAGACAAGTTTAGAATAAGCATCTTGAGACTTGAACTCCTCCACTTGAAAAGGAATGGGCAATGACTTCTCCTTGGGTTGATCTTGAACACAATTAGGCATGCATGACATGGATATCGATGTGATGAATGAATCAGCTTCCTTATCCTTAATGAGTTTCTCTTCAATCTTCAAAGTTGCTTCTTCATGTTCCTTTTCACACACCTCAGGATGGTCATTCTTGACGTTCTTCCTTCTAGGCTTGATTTTAATTTTGTGCGACTCCCACCTAAATAAATATGTGTTGTCTTTACAATAACCACCTTTGACGCTTTCATGCCATGGTCTTCCAAAAAGCACATTAGTGTCGTCCATGTCAATCACATGACAAGTAATCTCTTCTTTATAAAATTTTCCCATAGAGACAGGAACTTTACAAACCTCTGTTACTTGTGCATATTCATCCTCTCCAAATGGAATCCAGTATGGATCACTCAGCTTCACTGTCAGTAATTGAAAATAATCCACAACTTTGTTTGCTACAAAGTTCTCTGATAGACCACTGTCAATTATTACAGAGTATACCTTGTCTTTGATGACACATGTAGTTCGAAAGTCGTCGTAATCCGGCGTTGTAAATATCCAACGTTCCATGTTTCTTCTTTTCTTCTTTTTTTTTTTTTTTTTGGATTGATGAGGTTGTCCTAGGGCGAATCGCTTGGCATATTCCTCTTCAACGAAGCTTTTTTTGATAGATACTCTACGACCAGCGTCGTTGAGGTTGGTGGTAGTGAACTTCTCCCTTGGATCGTCGTCTGCTAAGGAGCGGGCGATACCCGCTCTGATACCAAATGATGTGGGAAGCGTGAACACGATAGTAAGAGGCTCCGTCAAGCGTCGAAAGCCATATGAGATGAGATAGAATCCACTAGCAATTACGGGCACAGCCGTAAGAAAAATAGAGAAACTTCTCTAAGATTTGGTTTTTTTATTGATAACTTGAATGAAAATTACAATCTAAGAGGTGCCTTATATATAGGGCACATAGCATAAACCTAATACAACTAGAAAACAAAAAGAATAATTTATTATATACTAAAACTAGAAAACCTAATCAGAAATAAAATCTTAGATACTAAAGAATATTACGTAAATATATAATTGGAATTTCAACCAAGATTTTGTTCGAGAATCCCGATATATCAAAAATAGTAATTTATGATTAATTCCATCATTAAGAAGTCTATTTGCATACCAGTTTTCAATATTCAAATTATTCTTCTTGATGTGAAGATGCTTCTTTCTTTTCGAGATTCTTTGTTGAAATTGACTAAAATCTCGTCCTACATCAAAAGTAAACTCATAAAATTTATAAAAATTACAAAAAGTAAATAAAATTTCTAAATCACACTAGTGGGTCTTTCTATTGATTTAATCAAATTAACGAATAACATATTTAGGTATATTTGTCAAAGTTGACAGGAAGTTTACGTATGCCAAATACATGTAAGTTTTAATTTATTGGGTTAGAGCAATGTCATCTACCAAAATTTTCTTTTGATCGAGCTCTCCAATGATCATTTAGCAGATGGGTTGGAGTTGCTCTAAGAGATCTTGTTCCAGTTACCGAATAAATCCAAGTATATCAAAGCTACTACGTTTACTTTTTTTTGCCACTGAACTAACATATTCAATGGTAGAACTAAAAAATTATTAAGAAACATGTGACAATTTAAAGGAAATACCTCTTTTCTTCATATTAGAGGCATGTATTAATATTACTTCACACATTTGGGGCATTTACTGTTATTTGCCTTCTACAATACACATACTTAAAGCTCTAATGTTAAGAGATAAAGTTTTGTGTGTGTGTGTAGGGGGGGGGGGGGGGGGGGCACAAGTGGACCCAATGTCAATGATTCATTATTACAACAATGGTGTCCCAAATACCTCAGCTTCTCAACAAATGTCTAGGCGAGTAGATATCCACGACTCCCACAGTGGTGAAGAAGACTTGAGCAACCACGTTTGAAAGGGTTAGTAGGCAGTGGTAGACCATTGTTTTTGCTGAAATGGCAACCGGGAAGTGGTCTTCGGTCTTCCGGCTTTTCTGCAGGGATCACTAATTTTAGGGGGAAGAAATGGCCTTTTGACTCAAACGCCATGGTCGAGTGTCACCATGCTAATGAAGAACAAACAAATTATCAACGTTTTCATGTTTGAAACTCCCATGTTATTCTTTGGCTCATATAGTTGTTGTACCTTGTTCTTTGTTGGTATGAGACTGCAAAACCAAATTGGCCATTTATATGAGTTTTGTTTATAGTTTTCCGTTTGGAGTTTGGGGTCTACAAGGTTTGGGTTTAATTATTTCATTCTAAAAAAAAAAAAGGTTCGGGTTTATTTGGTCCTGAGCGCTGTTTTGTTTGTTGTTCTTTCTATTTCATCTGATGTTGTAGGAACATGACATATTTTTTAGTTTGTTAAACAGTTTGGAAATATTAATTAGCAGTTTTAAAATACTAAGTTATTAGGGAAATTATCTATTAGAGTTGCGCACATTTCATGAGGGAAGGGTCGGGTATGTGTGTGACCCAACTCCCATGTAGGGGATATCACAATTTCGCAACTGGTGATCTTATTGCAATCTCGCATTGAAAATGTCTTGTAGCGCGGCACCATGGTTGAGTATTACCATATTAATGAAAAACATACAGATTACCAATTAATGGCTTCATGTTTGGAACTCCCATGTTATTCTTTGGCTCAAATAGTTGTTGTACGCCTATATTTGCCCATGAGTCAATGAGTTCATGTTTGGAACTCCCATGTTATTCTTCGGCTCAAATAGTTGTTGTACGTACCTGGTCTATGTTGCCATATTGGTATGAGCCGGCAAAACAGGTTAAAGGAGACCAAAGCCCGAGCAATTAACCACATGGATCGAAAGTGATTCTACTTTAGTTATTCATTTTCTTTCATCATTTAAAGTGGACGTGCCATGGCGTTTTAATACTGATTGGTTTAATTGTCGAGCAACTCTTGTTGCTATGCATGTAAAAGTTTCACATATTTTTCGGGAAGGTAATAGTGTTGCTGATTGCTTAGCAAATTTTGGTGTGGATAATGTGGGAGTTCATTGGTGGGATTCATGTCCTCCTTGTGCAATTGCAGCCTATTCCTGTGATTTAAATGGTTTTCCCAACTATCGCTTCAGTTTTTGACTTAATTATCGGTGGGACATGGAGTTGACAAGTAGCTTGGCTTGCTATGCTTCTTAGTAATGGAAGTCTCCTTCGCAGATGCACTGGATCCTATCAATTGTTGCCGTTTGGCTTCCAATGGTCTATTGTCTGTTGGTTTTTATTTTTTATTTTTGGGTGACCTTAGCGGTTCCCGTATTTTGTTTATGGTTGTTTCTCTTTTTGTTTTTGGGAGGGGGTTACGGTTTATGTCCCCCTCTCCCCTATTGTACACTTTATTTTTTATTATTCAATAAACTAAAATAGAGGGACGGGCGGTGGGTTTCCGGGTGTAGTGGTCCCTTCCCCTTTTTTGGAGATGGTAGGTGCTCCGCGTAATGACCGCTAAAGAGGTGCTAATATCGCCTAATCCTCTATTTTAAATTTAAAAAAAAAAAACTCACGGAGCCGAGAGGGTGAGATCCCTCAATAGTGATCGGTCACCTTGGCGGCTTGGCTAGAACTGGCCATAGGCCTAGGAGGATTTGGTCTGCACCTATGACCACCAACTGAATGAGCCCAAGCCCCCAAAAAGATTATATAAAAAGAAACGTACATATACCTATGAATTATTGTCCATAATAATCTTTCCATAAAAACAGAATAAACATCCAATTTTCAGTGAACATTTTGTCACTAAAAGATTTACATAAATATATAAGAAATAAGAAAACTCAACTTTTCCGACGAACTCAATAGATTATAATTATAAATGGACACACTTTCATTGATAGATATTTTGCCGGCAAAAACCACCTATAAAAAACACAAAAATGGATACAGTACTGTCATTGACCAATTATTTTCAAAAAAAGGCTCCCATTAAAAAATAAAAATGGATGCACCTTAGCTTACGAATAAATAGTTGTTAAGTGTCTCCCAAAAAGAATAAGAACTCTCACTATTTAGCGTGCAGCACTCCAGCACTTAATTAACCTAGTATCACGACGTTTGTATTGCTCTTCCAAGAGGTTAACAAGAACCACGTAAGAGGATGTTTCAAAAGTAGCTTGAAAGTTTGCAAGAGAAAGAAAGGTAAGGTATCTGTATGATTGGGATTAGATTTTGGTCATAAAGCGAAAATTCTTTACTTGGCTTTGTCAACAGACTCAACATGCTATATAAATATTAGACATATAATACTCACACACATATATAGTATTATCCGACCGATCTTGTCTCATAATCAGGACAATATATTGCAGGGCTTAATAATTTGTGAGATCAGAGACAACTATAGCACTTTCATCAACATGGGTGTTCTTGCAGCGATTGCCAAGAATTTGGATACACTAATCGGGTACGTATCATGCGAAAAATAAAAATAAATTAGACCTATCTGTTTTATATATTCCCGTCGATCTTAGATAGTCTAAACTGTACACATTGCAAGTTTAGGGTATATTTGATGTTGAACCTCTGGAAAATTCTATCCAAAAAAATCCCAACAAATAACATGCATGACTATGAATTTCTGACCTAAAAAAAAAAAAGTAGGATACATATATTCTGATTTTTTACTTTTGATCCTGCAGGCCCGGAGTGACACTTCTTTATCCTTTGTAAGTAAACCCCTCCCCTCTTCCCTCCCCCAAAAATCTATATCTTAATGTTTATTAGAAAACCACTATCGATCAGTTAAAGCCTTAAAGCAAGGCTACAATATCAAGGTAGGATGAGGACTAGTAGTATTAATTCTGATCGATGGATGAAATATATATACACAGATATGCAACAGTGAGAGCAATAGAGAGCGCTTCTACACTAGACGATCAGCAGTGGCTTACATATTGGGTGTTATATTCTTTGATCACATTATTCGAGCTCTTCTGTTGGAAAGTCCTCGCTTGGTATGTTAATTAATTTATCATAACTGATTATTAATTCCAATTTTACAAGCATGCATGGATTTAAGGAAAGTACGTAGTACTATATATCTGTTAATTGTAAAATTGAGTGCAGGATTCCAATATGGCCATATATGAAGCTATTGTTCTGCATCTGGCTGGTGTTGCCAATATTCAACGGGGCAGCCTATGTTTATGAGAATATTGTGAGAAAATATGTGAAGCCCGGGGACTATATCAATTGGAGCTCATCGTCATCATCAAAACACCCAGAGGGACAGAAGAAGGTTATCCAAATGTTGAGCCTCGATGGAAGGAAGTCGGTAGAGCATTTTATCGATCACCATGGATCAGAGGCTTTCGAGAGGGTCGTCAAAACGGTACAGACAAATTAATCAACCAAATATATATATTCATACGATTCAATATATATAACTTGCATATGTCTTATCTCTGGTCGGTTCATGAGTGTTTATTGACTTCTGGGGGTTAATTTACTTTGCAGGCTGAAAGAGAAGCTAGGAAGCACTGAGAAGATCCAATTTATAAGGAAAGACATGCAGCGTATCTCAGATGAATATGAGCCAGTCTTATGTCTTTATGTATATGCAAGTTCTTTGTTTCTGTAAAAGATTGAACTAATAGAATTCTTCTCTCTTTGTAGAATATGTAGTAGAAACTAACATCGATCAATGTACATTCCTGCTACAAGCATGAACTAGCAGTTATGCTTTCAATCAAACACAGAAATATACAACAGATAGATCGATGCCTCCCAGTTTCTTATTAACCTGGGGCAGTATGTCATTAATTGATTTTCAATTAGATTTTTAAATTAAAAAAAAAAAAGGTCTTTGGCCCCTTCCACTTCAAATTAGGGGTGTAAAACAAATAATTTCAACCATACGAGCACGAAATGGATGGTGGTAGAGCACAGAACACTTCCCTACAGGAAAGACAAGACTCGTGTGGAAATTGAATTTGGGACAATAATCGTGATTTGACTGTCTTAAATTATTGATCAAACACACAACACAAAATTGGATCACAACATCTCCCTCATATATGATTTGATGCCAAGCATTTGATCAAACACATTGTCATTTCCTGTTGTTCTGCAACTTACAGCATGACAACACGGTCATCTTTATATTAGGCCGGAATATATATGAGACACAAGCACTTCAGAACCAGAGCACAAAATTGCGTCATACCACACCAGATTGCGTAGCACGAAAGTCGTGCTAGGCATGATCCATTTTACACCTCAAGTTGATTAGTATTAATGCAATGGTGGATATAAGGGGGTGCCAGAGTTTAGAGTGAAATTTCTATCAGTCACTGATGTTTTGCAGGGCTTGGGGGCAAATTGTATGCCTAAGTCCCCTTTAAGTGTTAATTCAGGAATTGTAGGTTAGAACAAGGTGTTTGATGAATTCCAGTCTAATGCTAACACAGAGGTAACCGGCAAACAATGCGGGCTTCTTTCTCCCGCCTGGAAGGAAGTCTTAAAAATCCGCCACAGAATTGTCCTTGTATTGTATGCCAAATTTGCTTTAGGACAACCAAAAGCTACAACTAAGTTATCACTACTCGTCTCTTTTGTGGACTCTGGTTATAACCAATATCCTAGAATTGCTTCAAAACATTTTGTGTTCACAACGGTAACAACACACTCATCTTTTTCAATTGGACCAAACATGCTTAATCACCCGGTAGAAGGATGAAGTTTGAAAAGAACTATATAGTAAGGTGCTTATATGATTAAAGCCAATATCCCAAAATTATAATGCCGTATTTCACAGATGTCACATGGAGAATACCTGACTACAGAAGAAAGATGCATGCTAAAATCCAAAAGTTTTTCAGCAGTTAATTGGAAAGTGTCGGAGTTGGTGCTTCAAGCGGAACACCTGTTAATTCACAAAGAGATGTTTGTTAAAGAATAACAAGTAAAATGATGATGAGTAAGCAAAAATAGTTTTGGTTGATAGGACTTACCCTTAGAACTTGTAGATCTTTGTTGATTTCTTCTGAGGTTCTGGTTCTGTACAACGATTTGTTACTGCAACAAAAGGGATAGTTGAATGAATTGGCCTGCAGTTATCTTGATCCACATTCTGAATAGGTTTTATGATATGTTTAGCTCCTGCAGATAGTTTAATGGGACCTGATCTTCCTACATCATCCACTTTGGAAGACTCAATGCGGAAACTTTCAAATCCATCCTTTTGAGTTTCATTTAGGAGGCACTCTGAAACACTTACCTGCTTCTGACTAGATTCAAGGTCAAGTGCTCTGAAATTTGACTGCATTTCATCAATGAAGTCCCCGCTTGACGACAATCCTGCCACAACACGTGACTTTTCTTGCACTTCTAAGTCGATTATGTTAGGAGGGTTTGTTGAATCAACTGCTAATCTCTTGGTTCTCTTACAGGGATAAGGGTCTTCGATACCAAAAGGTTTTGGTTTCATTCTGTCTTTGACATTCATTCTGTTCCTGTAGCTCATGTCTATCATGGCAGAACTGGGACTTTCATCTGGAATGACTTGAACATGCTGAGGCAGAACCGCAGTCTGAGGAACTGGTGACCTCTTCACTTGTGAATGAGAAACTTCAGATGAATAATGCATGGAAGGGGCATTAAAAATGTTCTTTCTGGGCATGATATGATGAAGGTGTTTGCTAGCAGTATTTGGAAAAACCTGAGGAGCTGTAATTGTCGGGTTTTGCTGAAGCGTTGCGTGCAACAACCAAGGGGGCAGGCCAGCCTTAGAGGAGTTCTGAAACCATGATGGTTGGACATTTTCTCTACATTCTGGATTTAGGAAAGGGAAGTCAAATGCTGATTTTCTAAAATGAGGCGGATGCTGCTTGCAACTGGTTTCAGCAGGTCTTAAAATCCCATGCTCATAGGTAATCTGCGGAGTAGATAATACAGGTAGCTGAGAACCAAACAGTTGAGATTGTAGAGATTCAGTTCTAGATATGAACGGTGCACAAAAATTGTGTTCCCCATTGAACATTGCAGGTGAATTTGGTGACTGAGAGAAATGAAGTAAACTAGAACTTGGACTTCTGGAGGCGGTATGGCTGCCATGCTCAAACCCAGAGCCACTTTGCCACTTCTGGTAAGGGTGAGGAAACCTGAACTCTGGAGCTTTCATCCGTAAATTTGATTGTGGAGCCTGTTCACTGCAAATTCCTAAGGACTGCGATACAGTTTCTTTCAACTTTGCTGATGTTGTGGGTGGATAGCAATTCTGATGGAAATTCTGCTTCAATGAAGAATTCAGCAAGGCATTACTTGAAGGACAATGCTCAGCTATAATTTCCTTATCCATCCAAAGCTTTCCATCCTCAAACCCATGAATTTGTCTGCTACTGTTACCAATTGCAACATCTTTTCCCATTAACCGCATTGTTGGTTGATTCATGTTCAGCGACATGGGACATGAAGTTTCCTTAGGAATCATTCCGCCTATGCCTATGTTTTCATTCTGTACCTGGTTAAACTGTCTGCATCTAGTGCTAGAGATACTGAATGTGTTCAGGTCTGAATGAAGCGGATGAAAAGAGTGGCTGATTCTGCTCCCAAAATCAAGCTGGTGCACATCTGGTCTTTGAGCACTTCCAAAGCAAGTAACACCTAATCTATCTGGAAAATGTGAACTGCAATTCTCTCTAACATAATTCTGCATTGGAAACAAATTTAAATTGTCTCTTGGAACTTCTCTCTCAACAAAATGCTGGTTGTATGCAGGTAAGCTACTGGAGGATCCAGCTACAGTATTCAACTTCCCCAGCTGGTCAAATCCACTACCACCCCTTGAACTAAACTGTATTAACTCACCATGTGAATTGAGAGGCAAACCATAAAACTTATCATCCAAAAGCCTTTCCGTAAAGGTAACTGGCCTTTGTTTCCACTGCGGAAGTGGATATGAGCCACCTACTACATCCATAGGAGGACGTATGGACTGGTAGTGCAGACCATGATCACTAATTCTGTCTCTTTCAGATGGTGACAGAAACTGAATCCTCCCTTGTACATTCTCATTTGAAATGAAATTACGTATAGAAGGTTCGAAAAATGCTCCTGTGTTTTCCTTAGAACTCAGTGCAGAAACTCCATGGATAGGATGTACAAAATGATCGATCATCTTGCCGCTGGAACCAAAAGCTCTGGAAACCGTAATTCCTTGAGTTTTTATGCAGGAATCTTCTAGAGCAGATATCAGCCTAGGAGCGCCAGCATATGCAGGTTCACGTGCAGCGGTCAGGTAGCCTTGACTGAACATGTGCAAATTATTATCTGGAGTTGCAGCAACTTTACTTGCTGGTACAGGTTTCTCTGCCAAATGCTTTGCTTTTTCTTGACTAGTTATATGTGGCCTAAGAAAACTTGGTAAACCAACGTGATCAAGAAGTTCAGGATTTTCTTTCCTTCCAGGTTTACTGCAAGCCTCAATGCCATTATCTGTGCTGACAGAAACGTCGTTTTCTCTTCTGTCAACCTCAATTGGGGCTGCTTCTTTATCACTGTCAGCAGACTGATCCTTCTCTGATGAACTAGCTAATGTATCAGAAAAAAAGTTATGCTCAAATGAAGATTTTTCATTCTTTTTTGGACCAAGTATGTCATCCTTGCCAGAAAACTTGACATGCCTTCTTGAATGTTGAAAACCACAAGTATTTTCTTGACTATCACCTTCCATTCTGTAAAATGTAGTGTTCTGCCCACAAAGAACATGATTCTTGAGAATACTGCGAGTGGTAAACATTGGCTTTTTCTGCTTAGGAATAAATTTGGATGTTTGAGCTACTTTTCTCTTCTGTGTAGATAAATATTTCACATTTGGTGTCTTTGCACGGCCAGTCACAGCATCAGAAATATCTATTGCAACCTTCTTATTCAGTTTTTTGGCAAAATTGACTGGAGTTTTCTGTTTGAGTTTGCAAGAATTTTCCTGAATCAAAAAAGGAAGTCGTTACACCTTTGCAAATGATACTTTCTTAAAACCCAATAACATCATAGTCTGAAGGTCAAAAGTCAAAAATATCAAATTTATATATAGACCAAGTTCTTGGTCTTATTAAAACGAAATCAAGCATATTAAAGTCATTATCCTACTAAATAAATTTAATACAGTATAAGAAGCAGTAGTCTCTTCCTATGGCTTTAGGAGAAAGATGCTAGTACAATTTACTAGTCAAGAAAGGACATTAACTTCTTCAGAAGCTACTTATGCGAAGTATATAAATAGTATAGGGAGATTACCAATCTCCAACTTTCGTTGAAAACTGGTAGTTGTGTAGCAAATATACCCGAAACCAAAGACTTATTATTGGCCTCTTGTTGATTATCAATGAGAAGGCCAACAACCAAAAGGAGAAAATAAAATGTTTATATTCACTCGAACAGTTATATTTGGTTTTCCTAGCCTCTTCCCCCTAACACTACCCTCAATTTCTGTATTTAAGGGAGTTACGACAGTTGCTTTTGGTTTTTCTCTTCGACAATGTCCACACCACAATAATCCTTGCTCATCTCTCTCATTTTATCTCCGTATGGTGCAGTTATACATTTGCTTTCGGGTTAAATTATATAACTTTACTTTGATCTTAAGCATTCAATTATACTATAGAAAATACAAGAAATAGAATCAATCGATTTATTAATCAATATATATCTCGTGTGCGAAGAGACTGTACTAGGCTAAATGAACAAGTAATTTAGACTGCAAGTCTGCAACTGCATTTATATACTTAATTAAAGCCATGTGATTAAGTTTCCCTTGTATATTCTTCCATACTATCACATATACAAGATTCATATATTTATATATATCTGGGATTAAACATAAAGAAGGAGAAAAGAGATTAAAGCTGCACAATCAATTTCATAATTATAGCACAATGCAAGTAAAAGTTTGCCTTGGTTCTATTAAATGCCAATGAACAAACAACAAAAGATGAACAAAGTTTTCAATAACATACGAACATTCCTAGCTTCATGGTGCAGCTTATCAACGTACAAAAAAAAAAGAGGCAACATTGACGGGCACATAAAGATTCCATTTAACTCTATAACGCTGTCAAACTTTGAAGTATTCACAAACCAAAGAATGACCCAGCCAGAGTTATTAACTGCCTTGAATTTTCAACAGCAGGCTGATAATTTCGATTAAATAGATCTTATGAACTCATGAGTCATGCACTTGATTCATTCCAACCATATGTCTACCATCAAGCACTCTCAAAATTCAGCCAACTTATTGCAAATCATATGGCATATCCAACTCCACTATAAAGGTCTCTAACATGTCATGAGTGCATGTATAAATCCACCTAAAGGAGTTGCCAACACATGCAATCAGTTTCATATCAGAAGTATAGCAGGTTCATATGCAATCAGTTTCATACCAGAAGTATAGCGTAACATGTCATGACTCATGAGTGGATGTATAAATCCACCTAAAGGAGTTGCCAACACATGCAATCAGTTTCATACCAGAAGTATAGCGGGTTCATATGCAGTAATCAACACATGCTGTCCTTGTCCAAACCATTTGTATCAATCAAAACTGTCACATGCAGTAACCCTTTATGGACAATGGACTTCGCATGCAGCATGTAAGAGCGACCAAGCTAGGCTCCAATAGTATCAATGTTTCTCTCAGAATGGGTCCCTTCTCAAGAGGATCAAGTAAGAAAAACATATATGTTGGCCATCTGTCACATATATTAACCACTAGCTAGATAAACTTCAGATGAGATGGTTCCCGATCACCACATCTAAGTCACCACTGTTGCTTCAAAATTTCAATATTTAGAATTCCCATCATTGCTTCCAATTAAGATTTCCTTATGATAATCACTATTTTAAAATAATCAGACAATTGGATCTTCTGTCTTAAAATATCGTTCTATGCATGGTTACTTCTGAATTACCAGGCCATGCCAGAAAGATTAAGACAATGCAAAACCAAGAAGCGGCTCCAGATTCAAAGACAAACGCCCATTCAATCTCTCTAATTTCTGACATGATTCCAAGATCACAAGAAAGATCATCCAGCCAAACAGCTAACATAGTTAGAATAAGCTCCGGTAAATAAGATAAAGTTCATGTGATAAATATGTTTTGTTCTTCTTGTCATAGAACTCTAAGAGGGTGACAAAATTAGGCATGCAAATCACACCCATATATATCTGGAATTTCAGCTCCAAATTATCAGTACACTCATTTCCACCTGCATCATCTACAAGCCCCCTAAATGCCCTTCGAACACATAAAATAATAAACAAATGGATGTCTATGGTTTCAGAAGTCGAAATGGTGGAAGATACCAAAACTGTCAATACCAACATCTCAGCCCTTGCCATTTAACTGTCGAATGCTCAAAGACGTATACAGTTAGTGTTTGGTGTTGTTCCTCTTATGTCTGGCCACAATGTAATTAGTCCGAAAGCCTACGAGAAGCTCTAAAATGAATGAACAAACAAACACCAATGTACTCTCCTTAGTCTTCTCTAGCAACTACCAAGAAGATCAAAGAAAAAACAACTGCCAATATCACCAGACAAATTACTAATGATACGCTGGCCATGAATCCGGTGTTGCATCTCCAGAAGATCATGAACTAACCCATTAAACTATAAAGTTAAAACTCTAGATCCCCAGTTCTCAGTCTTCAACTTCTATACAATTCATATCCCATGAATCAATACCATATCAAATACTAGCTCGCCATCTGATCAAACCCAAATGACTATGATTACATCTTCTCCAAAAGATTAACAGCGGGGAAGGAACAGCATTATTAGGCTAGCTAGGAAACACATCATACACTTGGAATGCTAAACCAGCAAGGACAAAGAACTCTCCATGAACCTATATAAAAGCTCTATGTTTCTGCCCAAGCCGTACTGAGCACCAGCTGGAGCACCATCCCCACAAAACAAATCTCTTAATTGATACTGTTTTTTTAACTTTTTCATCGCGAAGTCGACACCTATGGCTGTGTAGTACAATCACAACCCCAACACCACTCACTGCCTCAAACGTATTGCAGTGTTTTTCTGCAGCCTTTTGACCAGTAATTTTATGCACAAAGTGTTAAACAGAAGGGAGCAGAAGAAGCCAGTGGAGAGAATATTGTAGCAATCAATTAACCACCCCCACAGTAAATAATCAACCAACAATTCTTGTTTATGAATCATGAAAAATCAAACACCCAATAACTACTCAAAATCAAAGATAAATGATAGCATAATTTTATGGAAAAATCACGTACCTTGTTTTTCTTCTTGTTAATCTTCTTGTTGAAATGGTTGTTCTCTTCCAAGAGTACTACACTCTTCTCTTTCTTTCTTTTCTTAACCTTCTTCGCCTTTAGTTTTGTAGTAGTACAAACAACAAGCTGTTGATCTTCGTCTTCTTCGTTCTCACTAACTTCATCTTCATTCGTCTCATCAACGGTTGGCATCGGCGGCGCCACAGCGAAAATCTCGGCGATGGATCTCTTCTTGGGGGCCTTGGACTTCGCCTTGGCGGTGCCTCCTCTCTTCACCGGCCTCCGCTCCTCCCTAGACGTGTGAACAAGACACCTATCGACATGCTCGTGGACGGCATTGACACTCGCCCCTTCGAAATCCTTGCAAACCGGGCAAAGAAACGACCCCGGTGCTTTCTCCGCCACCTCAACCTCCTCATGTCGTTCAGGCACGGCAGGGAATTGATGATCGTTGGTTGGAATTTCTTCGGCGCTTTCTTTGTTGGTGAGGGTGAGGATAGTCTCCTGTTGGGGTTGAAGGTTGGATTTGATGCGGTCGAGCTCATGGGACCACAGCTTGAACTTGGTGACAGTGATCGGAGGTAACAAGGACTCGGCTTGCTCTTTGCTCATAACCTTATCATCATGATTGTCGTCGACGAAGGGACAGCACTTGAACACGTCCGCGGTCCTCATCTTCGCCGCGTACTCCCTAAAACACACGAAATCGATCAGGGCCAGCAAAAAACAAAGAACGATGGGCAAAGCCTTGAGAAAACAAACGCAAGTAAGCTTACCGGATGGAGAAGCCTTTAAACGCAACAGCCATGGTCGTTTTTGGAGAAGAAATGAGAGCTAGAGATAAGGGTTTGGAGAGAATCTGAGCTAGCAAAGCTAGGGAAGAAAAGAAAGCTAGAGACTTTAGAGAGAGAGAGAGAGAGGGAGGGAGACAGAGAAAGTAAGAGAGAGAAAGAGAGAGGGGGAGAGCTTTGTTTGTTTGTTGTTAATAGTATTACATTAATTAAGTAATATTTTTCCCGCTCGAGAGAGAAAGGAAAGGGGTCTGCTGAGACTGACAGACTGAGAGGACACTGAACTGTGTGAAGAGGTGGTGGTGCTATTTTCAATATATTTTTCTTTTTTCCTTTTGCTTCCTTCTCTCTCTCTCTCTCTCTCTCTCTCTCACTAAGTTTTTGCTTTCCCCTTATTTATGAGAGAGAAAGCGACGTATGAGACCCCAACGCAAGTGCTAAAGCGACCCAACACAACAACACCATCACAATGTCCCATTCTCCATCCCCATCCCCATCCCCATCCCATCTCATCCTCCATCCCTAACCCATCCCATATTACCTATTTTATGATTTAATTTCTATCATTCTATTTAAGAATTTGGTATGTGGTTTTAGGCGATGATTTTGGGATTGCAGGTGGCAAGACAACGTGACTTAATTTACTCATATATATTTTTTTGGAATGTTAAGGAAATTATTACGGATTTACAATGCATGGAGAAAAATTGATAAGTGGAACTGTGGAAGGGACTCTTTAATAAGAGTTAAATTTTTGTTTTGTTTATTTTGTTAAGTTCATGTATTTTTTTCCTAACGTAATTGTAATCAGACGACACACCTTTTAACAAGAATTGCGCTTATGGTTCCCGACTTCATGTTTGGATCACTGATAGTCTTGTTTGTTCTCAATGGTAATTTCACATTCTAAAAATAATAATAATAATATTTTATAATTTTATTTGAGCATTATATTCTCTCTTTTTTTGCCTGTTTTTTTAACTAGTGAGTTGTAGAGTCGAGAGAAATACAAATAATCACTGAATCTAAAATCCTATATCTGTCAACGCGCGCGCGTGTGTGTATCTGTGACGCATTTTGTTGTTACAGTTGCAAATAGGTGAGCTTAAGAAAGAAAAAAGGAAGACACAAAAAAGGAAGACGAACATAAGGTCTTTTCTTTCTTTTCTTTTACTATATGCAAGAAAACTTACAAAGAGGATTCCCAGCCCCAGGGATCGAAACGTCCTAATCAACATCATCAGGTTATTTTGAAAACCAAAGACCAGGATGATGATATTTATGACTATGCTTGCGAGTGAGAGAATTGGACTAGATTACCCCTAGGGCTCAGATATTGAAGGTCTCGGACAATAGTTTATCTTCCGTGGAATTTGGCAAATGCAATATGGCTGCATAAGGACTAGTTGGAATAGAACCAGTTGTTCAACATCTTAGTAACTATGGCGAGTGTTCTATGAGTTAGGGTTTCAGATCAGAAAACGTTTTTTCACGGTATCAAAAAAAAAAACCAGTTTATAGCTAGCTAGTTCGCTATTTTGGATATTTTTCATTTCAATATTGGGAGAATATTTTTCAGAAAAATAACCATTTTATCAGCAGCCATTCCCCATTTAACTCGATTATTCTTGCATCCGTCAGCAACTATAGCTAGGATTCTGCTATCTACTGCACAATACAGTTGGCTAATATCATTAAGACAGATGGATGAAACTCTGATCGAATTATTCTGAACTCTAATGACACTGAAGAAGAGTGATATCCAATACTCTAGTAGTTTTACCCAAATTTGCCAAAACAAATTCATTCCAAATTTGCTTCTGATCCAACCCTACAATGACCTACCGTAGTTGAAGAGACAAGTTAGTGTACTGGTGGGTATGAAATACCCTCATTTACAACTATTCGAACAAAAATTTACAAGTATTTGAAACAAAATTACAACATTGAGAACAAAAGTTACCATATTCATTTACACTATTTACATATAGTTAAACAAAAATTACAACATTGACAACGAATTTGTTCAAAAGCTTGTAAATATGTCGTAAGAGGGTGTAATTACCATTATTATAATTAAGATTACAACATTGACAACGAATCTGTTCAAAAACTTGTAAAATGTCATCAGAGGTGTAATTACCATTATTAGAACTAAGATTAGACAAAGTATGACTCAAATTACAACTTTGACAATAAAATTTGTTCTCACTTTTGTAAATGTGGGTATGAGATACCCACCACTACACTAGAATTTCCAGTAGTTGAATAATGAAGTACATAACTACTTAAAATTATCTATATGACAAATGGTTCATATTATTGTACCTATAGAATTTGGAGTTTTTGGAGTTTTAAAACTCACAGTTATCTGTTATAGACTGAATTAACTTTTCTTAGCTCCGGAACTTCGGAGTGTTCAGACATTTTGGTGAAATTCAGGCCCTACTTGATCAATATAAAACCTCACCATGTGTATACAGGTTGTTTATAATATAATGGACCACATTGGCATACATATTGCACACAAAAATTTATCAAGTACAGGAAGCTACATCAATGGCATGCTGGTCCCGAAGAGACCAAAACTTAAATAGCATGCACAAATTGGCAACTTTTAGCTTCTTTCCATCTGCTTCAAAACTACCTCTATATAGCTTAGCTTGGCCTTACAACATCAAAAATTAAATTTAGATGCGCTCTATATATATATATATATATATATATATATATATATATATATATATATATTATGTTCCCCCTGCACAGAATCACGAATCATTTAGAAACTATTTATACGTGGACCAATTTCTGCAGAAATGATAAACCTAGTTACATAAAAGATTTTAATACTGGACAAGCTAAGAACAAGATTAATGATTAAGATTATGAAAAAAAAACAGTGGAATAGTTGATTTAGAAAGTTATACTACTTAATAGTCTAAAGTTTTTGTTAATAACAAATGTCTGCATTTGTACATATCATTTCTCGGTCATTAAAAAATAAAGTATGATGAAATTAACATTAAAAACATCTACACATTTTACATTAACAATAACAATACGTGCAAGTTAAACCAAATTCATTTATGGTTTTCTTGGCAGAAATAAAGAAATACATAGAACCGCGTGGATCTTTTTTTAAGGTACGTACAAGCTTGTTGTTTTAGCCGGGTTTTGCTTGCATATATATAGTGAACTCAAAGTAGACTTGTAATGAGTTGCATTTACTTAAACAAATTGTTTGATGTTATTTTCTTGAGAGTCACCTTGTTTTAAGCTGATGTTAGACTCTAGTCATTAACTATTGATTCTAATGATATCAATTTCTATAATAAAAATAAAATAAAATAAAAAAAGTCAACCCGTTCACCTTCACTTACGTAAGAGCATATTTAGTAATACTAGCCATTTTAGAGTTAAATTTTAGCCAAAGTAACTAAAAAGTCATTTTACCTAGCCACTTTAGAAATACTTCTGCATCAGTGCTCTCTATTTTAGCTAGTTTTGAATTTATATAATTTTTCAAATGAAGATTAAATAGTTTAAATATATTTATAATTACATAAAATAACTTTAAAAAATTATTTTAAATTATAGAGATGCTCATCTCGCTCTCTATATTTAGGGGCGAGATAGCTAAAAGTTATAATGGAGAGTCACTTAAGAGTCTGGTGCAGCTGCTAAAATAAATAAAAAGCTAAACATCATCTCCAAAATAACTAAAGAGTCAAAATAGAGGGTCTGCTAAAGATGCTCTAAGGACATAGTAGCACAAATATATATATATATATATATATATATATATTATATACCGGAATAGTTACTCTTTTTTTTAGTGAATTCTCTACATTTGCTTTGTGTGCAGTTGACGCGGGTGGAAGTAACCCTAGGTTTACAAGCAATAAACCTAAAACAAAGATTATGGAGTCCACCAGAGATAAAAAAAAAAACTCTCAATTTTGATTGATAATATGATAAAAGATAGTTCTGCAGCCGTTTAAGGTTGCTTATATATGGGAAAAAAAACACTAGGGCGACTCACAATGAAACCCTAAAGCCCACGGATTAAAAAAAAACAAATCCAAAATAAACTAGAAAACCTAAAATTAAAAGAATGTAACAAAACAAATCCAAAATAAACTAGAAAACCTAAAATTAAAAGAATGTAAAACTAGCCTAAAAATATGAAATCACGAATCGGATAATTAAGACGATACATTTTGGCCTAAATCTGATAGGGCTCACTAAAGTGAGTCTTGAAGATCTCGTCGTTCCCATTCTGGAAAGCTATTATGTGTCTCAAACGGAAATTCTGGCCAAAAGTTAGTCAAATCTGATTCAAAATCAAAACCTGACTTTTTGTACGAGTAACTCGAAAGGTCCAAAACCAAATCTTCTTGAATATTCCAGCGGCTAATAATCTCATTACGCATGAGTTACCTATTTTCCAATCACTCTTCTTGATTCTACGCCGCTTCTTTGCTTTTATGGTTTTCTGGCTAAACTGGGCACATTCTCGTCCTACATCAGCAATCCTCTTGGACTTAATTGGACTAGAGGGTTAGGGTATAATATTCTAACCCCATACCCATGCAATCGCACGGGATATTATTGAAAGGTTGAGAATGTAGACGTTTTCTTCTCATCTACGTCCTTAATTTTATGTTTTTTGTGTTTTTTTATTTTACTATAATAACCTTGTTAAATAATTTTATAATTTTTTTATTCTAAAGGGTATTTTGGGTATCTCAAAATTTGGTGATCCTTTTGACACCAAACTTTGGCTTCCCTTTATATTAGTAAAGATAGAGGTGGCCCTTACGAAATTGGCAACAAACCAATGCTAACCACACAAAACTAGCGTGTAAGTAATTGAACCAACATTTGAGGTGTTGGTTCTCGATTAGTTTTTAAAATAAATTGAGCAAAAATATAGGGAGTGAAATCCACATTCCATATTTTACAATCTACACTCCCTGTTTTTTTTTTTTTGGTAAAATCTTTATATGGTACTTGATCTATCACGAAATGCACTTTTTGGTACCTACAAATTTTTAGGGAGTCTAGTGGTACCTGTATTATCCCTCCGTTAGCCATTTTAGTACTTCCGTCAATTATTCCGTTAAAGTATGGGTAAAATAGTAAAACACCTATTTTTCATATTTCTTTTACAAATTTTTTATTAAACTAAATTAAAATAAATTAGACTAGGTTAAAAGAAAGACCTAGAATTGAATTTATTGAATATCTAGATTTACCTACCATCTCTATTGATTAATCCTATTAATTTTTCGAGAAAAAAGTTATCTCCAAATTAGCATATATTAACTTTTCATAAAATAAAATAAAAAACTAAACAAAATAAAAGTACTTAAATTAATTGACCCAAGTATCCCAATAACAGTGAAGAATAAATTGGATATTATTTATCTTTTTTTATGTGTCAAAATGTTTTTTAATTATAAATATTCAATATATTAAATTCTATAATTCTAATTATGAATGAAAAGACTATTTTACCCTTATTATTTTACTCACATGAGTGTCACATGACCACCACGTAGGCATTTTTAACGGAATAATGAACGGAGGTATTATAAGGGCTAACGGAGGGATAGTACAGGTACTACTGGACTCCCTGAAAATTTGTAAGTTCCAAAAAATGCATTTCGTGATAGTTCAGGTACTATATGAGGATTTTACCCCCTTTATTTTCGTAACTTAAATTTTATCTTTTTTATGAGAATTTTGACAAAACAAAGAAAGAGGGAGTGTGAATTGTCGCTCAAAGATGGAGAAGAACCGGTGAATCTAGGGAATCTTAGGGTTTTGGGGAAGGAATTTTTGGCCCACAATTTCTATCTAGTAGGGCGGCTAAATACTTGCATGGTGGCGGTGTTGGATTCCTTCTGAAGTGCTGTGAGATCGATGTGGAGGTTGTCAGGGAGCGTGGAGGTCCAACCACTGGGTGAACGGTTTCTGTTTACATTCACTCATGACTCATGAGAGGGATGTTGCTTGTGTGAAGAAGGGTGGTCCTTGAGATTTTCAACGAGCCATGATCCTCCTGAATGATTATGACAGCTTCTCGGACATCTCCGCCGTGAAGTTGGATTTTGTTTGGATCTGGGTTACGCTATAGGCTATTCCTCCGGGTTTGTTGACGAAACCTACTGTCTGGTTGATTGGTAGGACTATTGGAGAGGTTCTAGAGGTAGATCGGCCCCCGATACGCAAGGGAGAGGAGGGTGTCAGGCTTGTTCTTTCCATCAACAATCCAGTCTGCCTTGATCGTAGGGTTATGGTTTCCCTTACTGATGTTTTTCCAGTATGAAAGGCTCCTAGGGCGCTGCCATTCTTGTGCTATGCTAAATCATGGCGGCCAGCCCTGTCCTAGAGCGGCTGAATCCGATGCTGACATGGTGATAGAAGGGGTTTCACAGCCGGCAGAGGGACCAATCATCCCAGCCCTTATTTTCAGGGCAAACGTCCAACCTTCTGTTTCTTCTTCGCTTCTTCCTCTTAGGGTTCCCAACCTGTTGAAAAAGAAGTATGTGGGGATCCCTTCTCTCCCGAAATTGGTGACGTCTTCTGGAACTGAAGGTACATCTGCTCAAGTATCAGTGGTGGGGGTGCTGTTGAGTCACAAATTACTTACGCAATTGTGCCCCATAATTATGAAAATTGATTTGTCTTCCATGCTATTTTACCTTTTTTAATCCATTTCCTTTTATTTGTAGGAAACCTTGCATTGAGAATAAAATGACTATTTGAGGCTTGAAATGTGGAGATTTGAAGCTAGGGGAAGAAGACACGGAGATTGGAAGAAAATTGCAAATCGACTTTTCCGGCAAACTTTTCCGGCGAGCCGCCACTCATGGAGGGTGTTTTGTCCAGCAAAGGAGGACCATGGTGGTGAGAATCTCCCATCACTTGAAATTCAAATATCTCCCTACACCTTGTCCTTTTATCACCTTGCCAATTTGGGACCATTTGGGGGACAATGGTGTAAGAGCATCTCTTGCACACTTGGGGACCAAAGATGACACACCTAGCTGATCAAAAAGAGGCCAAAGACCAATTATTCATTTCTTGACTCCATTCAATCATCTTCATCCTATCCAAGATCCATTTTTCTCTCTAGAGAAGACACCACCATTTCCACCACTAAAAGCACCATCTCCACCTCTAAAATCTCCATTTCCACCACTACAACCTTCATTTCCTCCACCATTCAACACCACAACTCATCTTAGAGATCCCAAATTTCACTATTCTTACCAATATCAAGAGCTTGGAGCAAGGAGAAGGAGGTGACTACCACCACATCATGTTCTTGGAGACCCATCTCCACCACCTATTCCGGCATCATCAATAGTCACCCTTTACTCTCTATCTCTTTATGTATTTGATGCTTAATAGAATGTTGAAGCTTGTGTATCTAGCTATGTGTGAGTAGTGAACTAGTTGGGGCTATGGTTGAAAGCCCTAGCCAAACTTGCTTGGATTGATGTTTTTGTTTATAAATTGATGCAAATTCATGTTTTCATTCTCACATGCTAAGTCAATAGTTGAATGCATTACTTAGACCTAATCAATTTGAGTTATGTGTTTGCCATGACATGAAGTTTTTCCTAGAGATTGATTACCTCTAGGCAAAAAGGGAGCATGAAAGCACACCATGTGTGCATGTGAGGGTAGTGAGCTAAAATCACCTAGAGATAGGATTGGTTTGCTTGTTTGGTTACCTAAACTCTAAGCTTTATGCATTTAGGGGAAAATGATTGAGACCTATCCGGTAATTGACTTTGTCTCTAGGTAGTTAGCTCTAGACTTATCCGGTTAGAGTTAATAAAATGAAAGGGGTTTAAGCCTTAGTAGTCTTATCCGGATGCTAAGAGGGTAGTTGGACAATCGGCTTTGCATCATTCATATTCAATTGCTTTTATGCTTGCAAGGGAGGTAAAAGGTGAAACCCGATGCCCTAACTCCCATCCATTTGATAACAACTTATTTTGTTTAGGTTAGTTTATATTACTTGCTTTCATTGTTTCAATTTGAATAGAAACCAATTTCAAAATCAAAATCAAAATCAAATCTCTACACATCATCTTGCACATACTCACCATGAACTTTGGTTCACTTGTGAGCCTTTGTTTGTGATTGTATATTTGCATATTCTTCTAGTTTTTCCTTAGGTTTTCCCTAGCTAGGAAAGGATTTACCAATCCTCGTGGGTTCGACATCCTTACTTAATCCCCTATTCTATAACTTGTACCTCTTGCACTTGAGGGTGGCTTTAATGCTAACAGGTGCGTCATCCCAGAGGACCTTCCTGAAGATGGTAAGCGTGCCAAACATAGTTTGGCTCTTATTTCGGGCAACCTGCAGCCAGAAAACCTCGGTCTGGAGTTCTCTTATGAAGGCCTAGTTGAGGTGAAGGTGACTTAGGCTCCCAAGGTCTACAAGAAGAAAGGCAGGCCTCAGGGTCAGCGAAACAAAGTCAAGAATTTGGCGGCGGCATCCACCGGTGGTGGTTCTGAATCCATGGACTTAGGGTCCGTTGACAGAAGAGTTGTGCGTGTTGGCCCGGCCTCTTTGGAGCCTGTCTCCCAGTCTGGGTAGGAGTTGAAATCCTATGTCAGTTAGGGTGGGATGTGTCTTGCTTGATGATGGCGATGTACACCAAACGGGTCTTAGGCGTCAAAGTGACCGAGGAAGTGTCTCATGCTAGATGGTGTAGGGTTTCTTATCTCTCACAAATTCACAACCGTCCATAAATATGGGGTCATTGTCATCCTCATCACTCACAAATTCACAAACACTTCTCATATCCAAAACACACAAATCTTTCTTTCTTTTCTGTTTTGATTTTGTCAAACCATTTCTACAATGAATCGTTTGACAAAATTGTTGCGGAAAGATCAAGAAGAGGTCGTCATGAGAAGCCATCGATGAGCCTTGATGATGTCTGCTGCTACCTTGAACATCCAAACTCTGGAAGATGAGGATTCACAATGGGGTGGTTCTTCAGAAGGTCGTACACTCATACCTATAAGGCCAAGGATCGAGAGCTGATGGATATTCGACTCAAAGCTCAATACTTCACGGATCCGTGTAAGTATGAACCAAACATATTTCGTAGGCGATATAGAATGCAACCTTGTGTCTTTGACAGGATGATGTGCGACTTGGCCAACTACGACTCATATTTTGTTCAAACAAGAGATGCTTGTGGGAGTCTCAACTTATCCACTAAACAAAAGCTGACATGCGCCATGAGAATGCTCGCATATGGCATCACAACTGATTTCTGCGATGATTACCTAGATATTGCGAAGACCACTGCCTTTGAGATTTTTGAGCACTTCAAAAAAGCAATCTGGAATGTGTACCATGAGACTTACCTCTACTGACCAACACCGACAGATTTGCGACAGCTGCTTGACAAAGCTGCAGAACGGGGATGGTCGGTAGCCTTGATTGTATGCACTGGTAATGGAAAAATTGTCCCACTGGATGGGCAGGGCAGTATACTAGCTACAAGGGGAAAACCCACAATCTTCTTATAGGCGGTGGCCTCCTACGATACTTGGATTTGGCATGCCTTCTTCAGACTTCCAAGTTCCTTGAATGATATTAACGTCCTTGGATGTTCACCGTCGTTCAATGACGTATGCGTTGGTGAAACCCCTGAAGTGAGCTACCAGGTACGTAATAGGCATTATCATCAATGTTATTACCTAGTTAATGGCATATACCCTAAGTGGGGGTCATTTGTACAAGCAATCAGACACAACATTTCACAAGGATGCAGGAAGCATATAGAAAAGATGTGGAGAGAGCATTTGGTATTCTCCAAGTTCATTGGGCAATCATAAGAGGACCAGCTCGTGGGTGGAGTAAGGAGAACCTTCAAAACATCATTATGACGTGCATTATGTGCACATTATGATTGTTGAAGATGAGCATGATGAAGATGCAGCAGAGCCATTTGATTCGGATGATATCCCAACCAGACCAAGGAAAGCAGAGACATATAAGAAACCAGTAATGGACATTGATGTTCATCGCAATCCGCAACAACTAAATCAATTCTTGCGTCGTTATAGGGAGGTTAGATGTCCAGTGATGAATAAAAACCTCCAAGACGATTTAGTCGATCACCTATGTACCATGAAGTTACAAGCTGATCAGAACCAGCAATGAGGAGTTTTTTTTTTTTTGTGCTTTCAATAAGTGGACATGTTGTCATGATAAGTGGTCATGACCTACTTTAGTTGTATTGTTGTGTGGTATGCTTTTACTTTGTATTGTGTGCTTTTAATTTGTGTGGTGTGCTTTATTATGAAAATAAAAGTTCAATGCTTTTTTACGAAGATGATCTACTCAACAAAATAATTTTTATTATCATAAATTAAAACACAAACCATTCAAAACAACTAATAATATTAATTACATCCAAGATGTCTCGCCAAGTGGATCATAAGTGGTCAAGCCTGTGTTGTCTCCTTCAGGGGGTGTAGGATCTTGAGATTGTTCTGGGATGCTTGAATTTTCTGCCTGCTTATCAATTATTTGTTGTTGCTTCCTCTCCCAATAACTCCTCTTTCTTGGAGTGAAAATTGATGGATCCACCTGCATCGTGCGAGCATCTTCAGCGCGTTGCTCAATTAGTTGACCTTCCTCAAACTGTCTTTACCTTTGTTGGTACTCGCGTTCTGTTTGTTCATAATATTTCTGCATTTGAACTCGTAGGTCATCCGCATCCTGCTTATTGCCTTTTTTCTTAGCTAGCTTCTGAGCTTTCTATCCTTGAGGACGTGCCTTTCTTGATGAGGGAAGCTCATCCTCAGTAATGGGTGTTCCATCGTCATCCAAGTTGACATGATTAGGAACACTAAAGTGGGTGTTTTCCATTGATGGCGTTTTCCCAAACTTTTCCGTATTTTTTCAAGTATTGTCAACAATGCTCAAACACAAAATCTTGACCTTCCGAGTCGTAATATGTTGATTTAACATTCATGAGCTACATATAATATTAAGTAAATAAAATATTTAAAAAAATTTGGCTTAGTATAAATCGATCAATAAACTATATAATAACATTTTACTTTTAACAACTACATGAGAAATAAAAAAATAATCATTATTGAACATATTTCAATATAATTACCTCGTCCTCCATATTTTCGCCGCTTCTTCGTTGAAGGTATTCGACCTTGTTAAGAGCTTGGCGCCACTTCATACACGCCGGACTTATTTTCTTCCAACGAGCGTGGCAACTAAAATGTGTTCTATCCATGCAACCGGCCGGTTTGTGAGCATTGTACTCCTCCGCCACATGACTCCACAATAAGTCCAACTTTTGATCTTTTCTGACGCAACCATCACCCCCAACGGTGATCCAAGCTTGGAAAAGAATAACTTCTTCATTGTGCCTCCAAGAATCCCTTCTTGGAGCCATTTTTCCAAGACAAAAAAAAAAAGAAAAAAAGAAGGAAGATGTATTTAAGAACAAGAAGATGCGTTAATGAATGGAAAATTGTGAAGGAGATGGAGAATATTTGGTGTGAGGAAATAGAAAAGAATGGGTAGCACTATAAAAAAAAATTACAATAGCCACGGCTCCACACTGTCGCAAAAGAGCATTGACGACGGCTCTGCGACGACAATGCTTCTGACGCCATTGGTGGCGTCGCCAATAGCATTTGCTAAGGCGAATGCACCATCGCAAGTTTATTAGCGACTGCAAATCATTTGCCGTTGCAAGAATTTTGCGACTGAAAAATGCCGTGGCAAATACCAATGGCGACGCCACCAATCGCTACTGAAGTTTTTTGCCGTCGCCAAAAATCATTTGCTACTGCAAAAATGCCGTTGCAAAAATATTATTTATGAATAAAAAAATTTTGACATGCAAATATGCATGCCAATTTTTTTATTTTTTTATGAATAAAAACTACACAAAAAGGAATGAAGCTTATATAAAAGAAAATGTTACATTTTAATTTTCCTCATGAATGTTACAGAAGGAATGAAGTTTCTACCAAAATTTACAAGATAATTAAGCTTTACAAGTTAGTTATTTTCCTCTACTTCAAGATAAACTTTGTAGGGATCTTCCGCGATCTATTTCACGTACTAATTACTCTAGTGTGGTTGCAAGCCTTTTTTCTTTTTCTTTTTCTTTTTTTCCTTTCTTTAATTATTACAAAGAGGATCAAAGAGTTTCACTCTTACCCTCATGGTGACTCGAACCCATGACTTCGTACATAGGTAGTGGGTGCTCTAACCACTGAGCTAACACCACTTCGTCAAGCATTCATTAAAGAAACAAAAAGCTAGAAAATTAATGGGAGATGTACATGACATAGATATTGTTCATATTAGTAAATACAATTAATATTTCACTTGAACTCTTAATTACTTTTTGACATTTTGAGTCAACAAGTGTGCAAAGTAGTTCACCAGGTCTTTCTTCGACATTAACGCTAGAGTAGTTGATTTGAAGAATGCTAAATCCATAGTTCCATACTTACCTCGAAATATATGTTTGAATTTCCATTTGTTATCATGAAGATCCCTTGCAATTAGTTCCTGCATAGGGGGCTGTTGCGAGTAATCCTGAAGGAACACAAAAAATGAATGAATGAGACCCAAGTTCATGGGAGGAGCAGTTTACACACTACAGAGCTGTATGTGTGACGCCCCTACTTCCTGGCTTGGTTCACCTGAATATGAGATATGAAGAGCACCTTTCACCTAGAGGATGGGTTGCAAAAGCATATATGCTCACATATATGCGACTGTACATATAAAGGAGAATTTGTAGTAACTAAAGACCACATCGAAGTAAAGCATACATCTGCATTACTCTCAGCATTCTTAAGCAAGTCCAGAATGAATTTGGCAGATTTAACAGGACACCGTCCCTGTCCATTTGAATGGCGATTCTTGGCCTGAGCAATTCGTCCTACTTCATGATAAAAGCGAGTAAATGGAATGCTACTGGAACTATGCTTGCTAGCTAGGCCAAAGCCAATGCTTAGAATAAACTGCCATACTTCTACACTCAATTGAAAACAAGAAGAAAAGAAGAAAAAAGAAATAAGGAATGTTTTATTTCTTTTGACTTATGCAATACATTCTTCATAGAAACAAATATGTAATGAACCTTGACATCCGGACGAATATGATTCAATTCATATGCATAAGTCTAAGTTGCATGCACTATAAATAGAATTCCAAGTTACATGCATAGGTCTCAAATGACAAACAGGACATGCTCATAACAGTATATGTGTCTCTAGGTTGATGAAAGAATAGCTAATAGTATAGTTGTCACAACTCCCAATCATATAAATGCATCAATAGAACATAAGTATTTCATGACAGATCTGAATGAACAAACATGTATATTCAAAAAGTAAAAGTGTAAACATTAATTGATCTGTAGAAACAATCATGATAAAGGAGGTATATATTCACTTCTCTGTGATGAGCAACTCCAAATTGGACATATCAGAGATTCCAAATTCTACCAAAAAAAAAATCCAACAATAAGTATTGTACTAGTATCATAACCAAGTGTTATATCATACAAATTAGCTCTGTTATATCATAATCAAGTGTTGCAAGGATACATTCAATCCGAGACTTAAAATTACAACATAGCTCATACTTGTAAGGAAATGCTTACTCTATATTTGAGTATATTGGGTCAAGGATTTGATTTCTAAATTGACTTATCATTCCCTTTTATGATTCCATCTCCATCGAAGGAGGCAGAGTAGAAAGTCTGAAAGCAAAAAAAAAATTTGTGAAATCTTTGTAGCAATCACCTATCAGTGACCCTATATCAGAATTATGAAAACTGAAAGTATTGTTCTTTCACCTATTTAAGAGTTACAATTTCCTACACATCATGAAGAAGTAAATATAAACTTTAACTCATAACCAGTTCAGATAAAAACCACCAGCATCACTACAACATTTACAATTATTGTTGAAAGTTAATACCTGTTTGATGACATCATTAAGACCAGGACAGATTGTGACATGAAAAGTCTTGGAGCAAATTATGCTAAGTTGACTCTGTTAGACTGCAGGGGAATTGAAGAGATACCAAGAAATGTACTGCTGAGTGATAAAAAGATGAACCGAGTCAAAAAAACAAAAATTATTATGAATATAACCTACTTGTATTACATTTCTACACCAAGTTATATGGCACTTGTCTGAATATTGTTCTTTGGTAATCATTTGAAGATGTCAGAAACTTCATATGTACCAAAAAGAGAACTATATCCTCACTTTACAATGTAGCACACCACAACCTTACCTACCTAAAACTTGTTCAAGGTAACTAGTTAAACATGATACATAAAATGGATTCTTGAAGTAAGAATCGGAATTACATGATTGATCATTACCACCAAAATATACAGGTGGGACTCAAGGAGCCTGTTCATAAAAACTAGCATCTATCACAAACCAGGTGAAGTTGGTAACATGTGTTACATCCAATGATGTTGATATTTAATGCACATACAATAACTTAAGAGAGAGAGAGAGAGAGAGCTTACAAAGGAACACAAGGGTCCTTCAATTTATAATATTTGAGAAATGTCCATTGTTTCATCTGTTGGATATTTTCCAATCTGACCACTGGAGAGTTCAGGAATTCCAACTCTGATCTACGAGGTCAGTAAAGCTTCAGCTATAGGTTTTAGAAAAACTAAAAAGAACAAAAAGTCAGTATACTTCTATAGCAACTACAACCATAATCAAGGAAAGATAAATTACTACCCCAAATCAATCTTATAAATCATATTGCAACCACTCCTATCAAGCAATGCTTCACTGAATTAGTCCAAATCCAACACCAGGTAAATGCTAAACTGTGAAAAACAACCAGAGAAACTTACACATGGCTATGCAAAGACAAAAAAGATAGAGAACATAGCAGCAGCATATGGAACCTAATAGATTAAAACATATAACTTTAATTTCACAATAAGGAGGCTTGAGATTGCCAGAAAAGTTGCAAGTAGGTACCCAAAAATCACCATTAGGTTAGCAAAAACCAATGCCTTTAAAATTAGCCCAGTTACACTTCTCCAAGTCTAAATGTTGCTCTTCACTTACCAATAGTGAAGTATGAAGGCCAACATCAGCCAAATTGCTGAAAAAACTGAACAATTGCAGCTTGCAAAAATGTCGGGCTACAAATCAAGTGCTAGAAAATTATTAAATTTCATGGATTTGGAAATTGGGATTGGCTACTTTTCTGGGTTCTACATAAATAAAAAATTGAAAAGAAAAAAAAAACATAAAAGTGAAGAACTAAACTCGTGCCTGCAGCCACTCAAACGCAGCTAAGGGAACTAGTTCTTCAATCCATCGGAGGATAAAGTTAGGGTTTATTTTGGCTAGTATTGAGATTCGTAGCGAACCCCTGAATCACCTATCAACCATTGGCCAAATTTTCAATTGGAGATGTTAGCAACCCTAGAATTGATTCGATCAAGAGACCAAATAAAAGGAATAAGAAGATAGATGAGTTACCTGAAGACCAGAGGAGTGGTAATGGAAAGAGGTTCTTTGCGTGTGTCTGCTCGATGATGAGAGGAAGAGAACGAGAGAGGAAATAGATCTGGGATCTGGTTTCTTATCGTTTTTCTTCTTTTTAATTCTCCCTCGTACTCGCATCTTATTACTTCAAATAAGCGACGGCTGGTCCTCTGATTTGCAAAGACATAAGTACATGCGACGGTTTGTATAAACCAGTCGCAATTGATATAAGCCCAAACAACGGTATTGCAAAGCCGTCGCATCACATTCATTTATTTGCAACGATAGTAATTGTAGTCGACAAAAGAGGACCATTAGCTACGGAAAATCTGCGCCGTGGCCCTTAGCCGAAGTCATTGCAATTTTTTTTTTGTAGTGTAGGTATTTATAAAATTTCCTACAATTCACTGTTCCAACGGGTATATTTTTTTCCCTCAATTTTCTGGTTATTTTTTTGGAACAAAAAGTAAATAATAACCCTTCAATTAATAAGAGCCGTTGATAAGTTTTTTTCCCTCAAATCTGAGCCATCAGATTGAAAATGGATCTATTGAGTAAAAAAAAAAGGGCACATCGAACCGTCCATATTTAAACCTGATCAATCAGGACCATACATTTCATTACCGTTGGGGGTTCCAACGGTCAGCAGGGACAGAACAGAGGGCGGGCCCCACATCTGCAGACTAAAAAGCAGCTCACCTTCTCTCTCCAGTGTCGTGGCGCACGTGCTTCTTCCTCCCTTCAGCTGGCGCGCGCGTCTGCTTTACTTCCTCTTCTCAGCCTGTTGGTTCATCCTTTGGGCTAAGACAGCAAGTGGGCTAGCCCCCATCTATAGTGACCGAGTCCTCGTCTTGGAAAAGTACTCTCAAATATGAGACTTCAAATGGTCCCAAGTCTTGTATTTATAAGACCAAATCCACCAAAAAACCATGGTTGGAGATGCAAAGTCTTATAATTGGCCAAAATCAAGTTTGGCACCCAATGGTTCGAGTTGCCCTAACATAAATTTAAATTGTTGTTTTATTTGTATTTTTTCCATGTTTAAGGATTTAAATTGTATAATACATTGCGACATTTACTTCTTTTTTTTTAATCAAAAGAGATCAACCCGATTTTATAATTCAGCAAGCAGTACCAAACGACACACCCCAATGGAGTCGACAGTAAAGAGTCGTCCTTTAGGACTTACAAAGAACCTATTATAAAGAATTAGAGACTCCGCAATCCAGAGTACACCCACCTTTTAGGAAATTCACGCACCATTATTCTAACAAAATCTAGATGCGTAGAAGCTATTTAAATAAATGTTTCAACCGAGCACTAGATTTTGCGACCCATACAAAAATTAAATATTGCTAGTAGAATAAAGAACAACCCAAAAGACCATAAAAGCCTTTCGGGCCTGAATCAGCTTAAGGATGCCAAGGACCCAAGACTAAGAGGCCCACTCATTCTAGGCTCTAGGGTTTACCGCAATCCTAGGAAGGAAATTGCGGCGGCACATCCCGCCACCGCAGCTACCATCACCGCCACCTCTGCAAAGAACAAGCTCTCCGTCGTTAACACCCACGCACCAAGCATGCCCGCCGAAAATAGTCGATCCCTCCTCTTGCCATCCCAACCGGCCCCAAAGCTGTCTTCATCGTTCAGACAAGGATAAATCACCTGCAAACCAGTAGGCCAGTGAGCGCCATCCCAGCCTGAAACCAAGAACTCACAGCCGCCACCACTCTGACCAACACCATTGGCCATGGATCTTAAAGCTCCTAGCTCCCAAACCCAAACTACTCCAAGCCTCGATCTCGAGTCAATCTCCCAGAGAGAAACCAAGTTCCCATCGAGCCCCCTCCAAACCAACCCTAAATTGGTTTCAGAAACACTAGTACGACCATCACATGTGATAATCGCAATGAAAAGAAAAGGGCCACAACCTATTAGCAAGGGGTGTTGTCGAGGAAACCTGCCGTTACCACCAAGAAGCAGACGAGAGAAAGATGGAATAACCCCCCTTTGTCGTCAAAGATGCAAGACCGCCATCAGCCGGAGCTAGCCGTCGTTGAGATATCTCTCTTTCGAGAGTTAGAGAGGAGAGCATATTTTTATTCACAACTTTTGTTATCCTCAAGCATGCATGGAAATTGCGACATTTACTTTGTTTCTCTTATGTTTTCATTGCATATCATCATTAAAAATAGAGATTTTTGAATAAAAGTCCAATTTCATTCGGTCATAATGGATGCAGTCCATAGGTAATTTTATTTTTAAGATAGAAACAAATTTTGTCATTATATTTTCATGTCCATTTTGCCCCTTCAGATAAAGATAGAGACAAATTAATTATTTTAAAGCATTTATTTTATTTCTTTATTCAATTTGAATTTTGAACCCATGATGAACCTGCAATGATTCAAAATATAATTAGTATTATAAAATTAGCAAATAGAGATGGGAAATCAACCTAATTGGAAGGTACAAAAAAAAAAGAGTTCATCAAAACATTCTAGCTAAAAGATACGTATAACTTAAGTAAGAGGTATAAATTTACTGATTTCTTCTATTGTAGGTATATCATACCTAAGTAAAAGATATACGTTTACGGATTAATGTTCTTTGATTACTATAATCAAGACATGTGCCTAAGTAAAAGAAATAAATTTACATATTAGATTTCTTCTATTGTAGGTATACCATAAGTAAGAGATACGTACCTAAGTAAAATATATATGTTTATGGATTAATGTTCTTTGATTACTATAATTGAGATATGTACCTAAGTAAAAGATATAAATTTATAGATTAGTTTTCGTATGTTATAGATATAAATAATCAAAACTATCTATATATGAGATATATTGAAATGCTGAATTTTTGAGCTCTTAATATATCTATCACAAGAATTGCGTAATGTTTACCTTAGAATAAGGTTACAATAGTGGTTTGTCAACCTACAATATATATGTATGTATGTGTGTGAAAAAAAAAATGAAGAAGAAGAATAGCTACCATCCATGGATGAAAGAAAAAGAAAATCGAAAAACAAAAGGATCACAGTCGTATAGGGTCGACTAGAAAATACCTTGACCATTGAAAGCCACGTTCATGAAAAACTTGACTTTACATATAAGAGCCATAACTATAGAAGCTTTGATATTGAAGAAGAAAAACATTATCAATTTCCTAACTTATAGAAGACATCTTTTAAATTAGAATAATTTTACGAATAATTCTCATTAAATATGGTATTCAACGTCATATCGATCAATTCCATAATTTTATGTCGGATCAATAAGAATAATTTAAGAAATTTATATATGATATTAAGTTACTAATTAGATTGCTAATTTTAATCCCATTAAAATTCTGAAAATTATTTCATGCACCGACGGTGCAGATTCTTGCATTTTGTGTGTGAAGACATACAATAAGGGCATTTTAGTAATGTAAAAAAGAAAAATTAATGAGGATTGAGCAAGAATCTGATGTGGAAGCTGAGTCATAAAGTAGACCACAATCAACAAGAAAAATTAATACGGACTACAATCAATATAGAATCTAGCTTTTGAACTTTAATCAAATTAACTCTTAAAAATATGTTAATTTTTTTAAAAAAAAATCAACGTTGTTCATACTAAACGAAATTCTCTCGAACTAATACTACGTTAATTATGAACATCGTTTGCCAATTTTGGTATAAAAAAGTAAATAATAGTATTAGTACAAGCTTTCGATTTAACAGTAGATCGATGTGAGCCTCCATATCCTAAAAAGAAAAAATAAATTAATTTTAAGAATGAGGTGGGGGACTCGGGGGATCAGAAGAGATAGTAGATGGTTTTGACTTATTGGATAGTGAGCCTTCTAAAGTAAATGAACAGTGAAATATCACTATATGGGGGTTTGCAAGCTCATGATGGTGACCGTTGATTTCTATAACCCTATTTCTTAAAGAGGCATCTATCCTCCATCCACGAGACCCCACCCGAAACCTCTTTGAGCATCATGCATCCGATCCATCATGCATGCCATCCATGTACGTAATGTATATGGGGCCATGCACCTGCTACATACATAGGATATAAAATATATATATATATTCATGTGATGATGGCGACAGGCGCTCCACTACGAGCTGAAAGTAGGGCCCAGTTACCAGAAACACCTGTCCCGGGGATAAGGACATGGTTCTACTTATTATAAATTGAAAAGAAAAAAAGGAGGACGGTAAATATATTAATTTCACTGTTCGGTTGCCCTTTATCTGGTGCAAAAGGAAGAAGCTACAACTCGGTTGTTGGCGTTTAATGGTGTGTAGAGGACATCACTAACAAGTAACAACAGGACAACACTAATATAGTATCTTACCAAGATATATATATAGTCACTCAAAGCAGTTATTATCTATATATATATATATATACACGTAGTAAAAGTAAATAATATGAAGAGAATATCGTGTGCTATCTTCTACCATAGAAGGAATATTTACTACTATAGTAATTCATCAGATTAAATAAGATAATAAAAAGAAATACATTATCTCCATAAAATAAGGACAAGTTTCCCTCATAAATAGGAGAAGGAAACATACTTAACAAATTGGTTAAAAGTTAAAACTGTGTTTTTCTGAAATTTTTATATATAAACCAAAAAAAAAAAAAAAAACCAATTGGCAACGTTAACGGATATAACAAATAAGGAGGTCATATATAGCACAACTCAAACACCAGTACGTATAATTCGAAGGTGACCAGGATTTTAGACTCGAAGCATGTGTGCAAGTCCTACGCTTAAGGGGAGTCGCCAAGCTCCTTAAGCTAACGGAATGTTACTTCTTGTGAGGCTTAAAGGTTTGAGCCGCTTAAGACCCGCACCGTGCTTCACCTTAATTATGTTCGCTTCTTGGAGGGCTGCTAATTGAATGCTTGTGGAAATCCCCAGCTCTCCAACAAGGGAGGATAAAACAAGCACCAATTCAAAGTCAAGGGAACCCGCAAGCTAGGAGGAGGGGAAGTTTGCCCATGTTGATCGAGCTGGCCTTGAAGTAAATTAGTTTGTGAAAATATTGATGCAGCACAGAGAACCGAAACAGATTCAAGTCCAACCGATTGTCCAGTCTAGGGTAGCACACTAGCACCAACCTTTCAGGCCATAACAAGTTAACCGAAAAAAAACTACAATTATAGAAGAGTAACCATGAACGTGTGTGTGTGTGTATCAAAAACTGAGCTCCTCCAAGAGAAGAAACAGAGAGACCTCGTTACCTTATACGTGTTTCCATACGCCTAAGTCCTAACTGTCCTAGCTACTAATCTTGCAGACAACAGACCCCTCACATGCAAGTTCATTCCAACCGGCCATACACCTCCGCCATGAAAGACGCTTACGGGTCACGACAGAGGTTGCCCCTACAGATCCATCCTCAACGTACTACTATGTTAACATGCATGTCTACATAAATATTTCATTTTATTTAAGTTGAATGAGGAAGTATTCAAAGACATACTGTCATAATTTCAAAAACTGGGATGGATTTTTCATAAACCAACCAAGCTTGTTCATACAGTACGTGATTTAAGGTCAGTATTCTTGTATGAACCTAGGGATAATTAACTTGTTTGAACGACTAACCGGCAGGTATACGTAATGTTTCAAAGGAGCTATTACGTACATCTCATAATATTGGATTTGCAGGCGGCCTATTCTTCTTCAATCAGATCAGACTGAGAGCATCCGCGAATTGAAGTGGGTTATAACTGTTTTCTCTTTCTCATAAAAACCTATAAATTAGGGCTAGTTTTTCCCGCCTTTTTCTTTTATTGAATAGTTTTCGTAAGCAGCTTTTTAGCTTTCTATTTATGTCCTGACGCACGTGCTGCGGTGTCCGGCCATTGAAGTACGTGCACCACTGTTAAAGCATGTTTGCTGCTAACTATATATTTAAGCTTTCTTGTAAAAAAAAAAACTATATATTTAAGATTTGAGCCCTTGACTATGTCACTACCGATTTCTAAATTATTCTCACCCAAAATAATAAACAACAAGATAATTATGAATTAATTAGGTGAATTATTAGATGAAAGTTTAACCTAACGCTAACCATGATCTATGCATACAGGCGTGTCAATTTTATAGATTATTTTAGTCTTCCATAAGCTCATATAGAAGGGAATTAGGTATAAAGAGTATGGAAGATATATCGAGTACGTTTCTTTGCTTTCATGTTGTAAAATAGTCCCCAATAGAATCGTCTTCTCATTTGTATCCCATATGGGCGTCATTTTAAGAAACTAATTGTTTTAGCAGGTAGCCAAGTATATCTATATGCTTAACACCAGGTTAGAGGACTTGATCAAACTGAGGGGTTCCATAGCTAGTTCACTAATAACTTTGGCTCATGCAAGCATATACAACCAGTAAGATGCTGCGCTTGCATATGAGTAAATGGGGATCAAAAAGTAAAATGAAAAAAAAGACAAATAATCATAAATTGAGCACAATATTGTAAGGTTGTTATTTTCATTCATTACGAAATTTCTAACTTTTGCACAGAAGTTGCTAGGCTTGTTGAGTAGGGATAGCCGGCTAGGGCAAAACTTTGGTGGAAGACATCAACATTCTCTTTTGGTTCTCATTTGTGGAGACATCAAGAGTTCTATGACGAACATTCGCTTTATAAGGTTCCTGCCAAGTGCAAATTGTCAGGTGAAGAGCAAATATTATCAAAGAAAAAAATTATTAATTCTGACTTGATGACCACTCATGTTGTAACTTGGTGGTCATTCTTAAGTTACTTGATAGTCACTCTTAAGTTACTTGGTGATCACTCACAAACTTTCTTGATATTACATCATGAAGGTACTAGCTAGTGAATATTACAAAGTGACCCCTAAATAATTATGTGGCCAACCACACAATAATAGTATTTAGAACACTCCCCCTTAGATGTCCACCAATTAATTTTGGTGTTAGACGCGCATATTGTTGCCTCATTAAAACCTTATCAGGTAACAAAAACCATATGGGAAAAAATAACCCTGATCGAAGGAAAAAGAGTACAACGCGCATATGTCCTATTGAGAATGATTTTGGTTGCTCCCCCTGACTAGAATCTCCCCCTGATCACAGCATGTATTCTCTGGCAACTTGGAAAGTCGCAACATTCCGATGCCTTTCACTAACTTCTGAAAGGTACATTTTGGTAGAGATTTGGTGAAGAGATCAGCCAAGTTGACATCTGATCGAATTTTTCTAACTTCAACTTCTTGATGCTTTTGAAGCTCATGAGTGTAGAAGAACTTTGGTGCAATGTGTTTTGTTCTATCTCGTTTGATGAAACCTCCTTGAATTTGAGCTATACAAGTTGCATTATCTTCGTGTAAGATTGTAGGATTGTCTGTTACTGATGATAGACTGCATGTGCTTCAAATATGGCAAATCATTGATCTCAACCAAACGCATTCTCGGCTAGCTTCGTGAAGTGCAAGAATTTCTGAGTGATTAGAAGAAGTAGCCACTAGTGATTGTTTCGTCGATCGCCATGAAATTGTCGTATCTCCACAAGTAAAAACGTAACCTGTTTGAGAACAATCTTTGTGTGGATCAGAGAGAAATCCAACATCTGCATATCCAACAATACTCAGACTATTGGTGGATTTACATGTATAAAATAAACCCATGTTCGTTGTACCACGAAGGTAGTGCAAAATATGCTTTACACAATTCCAATGGTGCAATGTTGGAGCAGAGCTGTATCTTGCCAATAAATTGACTGCAGATGCAATATTTGGTCTAGTGCACTGTGCCAAATAAAGCAGGGCATCTAGCACTGAGATATGGTACTTCTGGACCAAGGATAATTTCACCTTCTTGTCTTGGACGAAATTGATCTTTCTCAACGTCAAGACATCGAACGACCATTAGGGTGCTTAGTGGATAGGCTTTGTCCATGCCAAATCTTTTCAAAACTTTTTCAGCATAAGCTAATTGATGGACAAGAATCCCACTAGCAAAATGCTCGATCTGCAGGCTGAGGCAAAATTTTGTTTTCCCGAGGTCTTTCATTTCAAATTCTTTCTTCAAATATATATTATGCAGTCTTTGTGAGCTCTTCAGGGCTCCCAATTAAATTCATGTCATACACATAGACTGCCACTATTGCGAAACAAGATTTTGATTTCTTGATAAACACGCAAGGACATATAGGATCGTTAACATATCCCTCCTTAATCAAGTACTCACTGAGACGGTTATACCACATTCGTCAGGATTATTTCAATCCATAAAATGACCGTCTTAATTTAATTGAGTACATGTTGCGTGATTTTGCGGTTGCTTCAGGCAACTTAAGTCATTCTGGGACTTTCATGTATATATCGGTATCTAACTCCCCCATATAGATATGCGGTGACAACATCCATAAGTCTCATATTAAGTTTCTCTGAATCTACTAAACTTATTAGATATCGGAATATAATAACATCCATAACAGGGGAATAAGTTTCATCATAATCAATCTCAGGCTTTTGTGAAAAACCTTGTGCAATAAGGTGTGCTTTATATCTTGCAATCTCATTTTTCTCATTGTACTTTCTCGTAAATACTCATTTGTAACCGACAGGGTTCACATTAGGTGGTGTTTGGACTAGGTCCAAAAACACTGCACTTTTTCAGAGAATCTAGTTCTGCTTGGATTACTTCTTTCCATTTGAGCCAATCATATCTCTGTCTACATTTATCGACAGAGCGAGGTTCAAAGTCATTGCTTTTTACTATCTCAGTAGCTACTGCGAATGAAAATACATCGTCGATGATCGTTTCTCTTCGATCCCACAATTCATTGGTGTACACATAATTTATGGAAATTTCCTTATTATCAGGTACTTGAGCCTCTTCACGGTCTTGTGTCTCATCATGGACACTTTACTCTTCTGTAATTACAGAATCATGAATTGTGGATCAGACATCAACGTTTCGCCTAACAACATTTTCAAAAGCTATGTCATTATGATTCAGATGTGCCTTTGATCTCCTTTTTCTAGGAACTGAATCTTTTGAACCTACATGTCTGCCATGCTTCAGGTGTGCAACAGATGGCTCATTGGCCGCCACACTATTTTGTCTAGTTAGGACATCAATCCTCGCAGGTGCATTAGCCACTGGGATGTGTGATCTTGTCACTTTTGCTATATCAGTAAATGCATCAGGCATTGTATTAGCAACATTTTAAAGATGGGGGATCCTTTGCACTTCATTTTCACTGTGTGCGGTGCGAGCATCAAAATGAGACATAGTGGGTACATCCCACGATAATTCACGACGTTCTTCAGGAATAGTCTTTATTCCCCCTAACAGCGAGAATAATGTCTCATCAAAGGGACAATATGCAAATCGTGCAGTAAAGATATCACCTGTCAGAGGTTCCAGATATCTAATGATAGATGGTGAATCGAAACCAATATAGATTTCCAATCTCCGTTGAGGGTCCATTTTAGTACATTGTGGCGGTGCAATAGGCACATATACAGCACAACCAAAGATTCTTAGATGGGAGATATTGAGTTGATTCCCAAAAACAAGCTGTAATGAGGAATATTGGTGGTTGGCTATATGGCTCAACTGAATTAATGATGTCGTATACAAAATGGCATGTCCCCGTGCAGAAGTTGGCAACTTTGTTCTCATTAGTAAAGTGCGCGTGATTATCTACAGGCGCTTAATAAGAGCTTCTTCTAAGCCATTTTGTGTATGAACATAAGAGACTGGATGCTCAACCTTAATTCCCAAAGACATGCAATAATCAGCAAATGCTTGAGATGTAAATTCACCAGCATTAACTAATCGAATTGATTTGATAGAATAATCTGAGAATTGTGCTAGTAATTTAATTATCTGAGCAAGAAGCTTGGTAAATGCCATATTACGTGTTGACAAGAGACAAACATGTGACCATCTTGTAGAATCATCAATCAAGACCATAAAATACCGAAATGGTCCACAAGATGGTTGTATAGGTCCACAAATGTTCCCTTAAATTCTTTGTAAAAATGATGGGGAATTAATATCAATCTTTCCAAAACATGGCTTAGTGATCAGCTTTCCTTATGAGCATGCTTTACAAGGATTATTGCTTGGCAAAATAATATTCTTATTCAACAATGGGTGTTCATTGGAATTTGAGAGGATCCTATGCATTATGGTGGATCCGGGGTGACCCAATGGTCATACCAAAGCATAAATATATGTTGATCAGTGAACTTCTGGTTCACGACATGGTATGGCTCAATTGACTTAATGTTTGTATAATACAAACCAGATGAGATGGCAACCAATCTTTCCAATATACGCCTCTGGTTGTAAGTATTGGAAGTAATGCAAAGATATTCCACGACTCATTTGTGGTTTCTATGTGGTACGCATTTAAGCGTATATCTTTAAAACTCAACAGATTCCTTCTAAATCTGGAGGAGTATACTAATGCCTCTTGAATGGATAATTTAGTACAACTTAGCAACTAAATATGACCTCTTCCGGAGCCTTCAATTAGGTCCGAATTAGGTCTGCAGGACCTGAAATGGTTGTCACTTTTGCTCTTATCAAACTTAAATTGGAGAAATATTTTCGATCTCGAAGGATCGTGTGCGTGGTTGCATTGTCTGCAAGACATATATCTTCTCCATCTTTCTTGAGTTGAGAGCATCCATTTTTCATATCCATGCTTGAATATGAATAAACCATGTATATACTCCAAGCTTCAGGTTCGAGACTTTATTATTAGAACTTCTTGGTTCTAAATTTTGGTGGTTTGAACTTCGGGTCAAACACTTAGTACTCGAAACTTTGGGTTCGAGACAAACCAACTAGGAACTTCGTGTTCTAAATTTTGGTGGTTTGAACTCAGGGTTCAAACTCTTAGCACTCGAAACTTCAGGTTCGAGATAGACCAATTAGAAACTTCCGGTTCCTTATAATGAATAAGGATATAAATAATTTAATGTAGCATAAACAAACACAAGGATGTTAATAAGTCAAGACGATAAAGAATGTGTACTTACCTCATTGATATGTGTGTCTAGCAAGATGCCTAGAATAACTTGAATATTGATGCCCACTCGCACAATAAATGTTGTAGATGTAATTGAATTTCAAATTGTGCATATCCTCGTGGTTGACATAATAAATATTGGAGAATACCATATGAACAAAGAACAAGCAAGTTAAACTCTAGATCAAGAGTATTTAGGGCTGTAAGTAGGCTCGATACAGCTCGTGTTCGACTCGTATTTGGCTCGATTTTAGCTCGTTCGGCTCGTGCTCGTAAGATAAATGAGCCGAGCTTGAGCTCAATATTAAGCTCGACAAAAAAACGAGCCGAGCTTGAGCAAGGATATATTCGGCTCGTGTAGCTCGTGAGTAGCTCGTATTTTCCATGAGTAGCTCGAGCTTGTTAAAACTCGGCTCGTTTGTTAAAGCACGACTAATGAATATTTATACTATAAAAATATAATTTTTCTAATTTCAATTCTTCAATTATTTTTATTATATTCATTTTCAATTGGAAGAGAATATGAAAATTTAAATAAAACTTATTATAATAAATAACAATACTTTTGCATCAATTAAATCAAACCATTGCAACCACTATAAAAAGAAAAAAATTGAGATCTTATTTAATTACTTTAAGTGCAATTTTGAGTTGGATTCATCATTTTGAGTTTATTCTAGACAATAAAAGGTATTTGTATGATGGTTAGGCATCAAATTTGGATTATTATTTTAAATTTTCTTTCTATCTTTTTTATTTTTTAAATTTAAAGTCAAATGAGCCAAGCCGAGCCTATTCAAGCTCGAGCTCGTCCAATAAATCAAGCCGAGCCGAGCCTAGCTCGGGCCTAAGAAAAATATTCAAGCCGAGCCGAGCTTGAACATGAAAAAGAAAATTCAAGCTTTAGCCCGGCTCGAGCTCGATAAAAAACAAATGAGCCGAACATGATCACTTTAGTATTCGCTCCGACTCGGCTCATTTACACCCCTAAGAGTATTACCCGGAACGAAGGTGCACCATATGACTCTTGAAACTCCGGGAGCTTATACGACAGACTATCGTGCTAATAACGTTATAAAATGAGATAACTTGTTTGTTAGAAAGTAAAGAGTATGAAGAGAGAAGAATAGATGGGGGGGGGGGGATTAAGTGGTGTGTTTATTTCATTCTTCACTAGCCCCTTTATATAGGGTTGAATGACTTGATGACCACTCATTTTGTAACTTGGTGGTCAATCTTAATTAAGTTACTTGGTGATCACTCACAAACTTTCTTGATATTACATCATGAAGGTACTAGCTAGTGAATATTACAAAGTGATCCCTAAATAATTATGTGGACAGCCACACAATAATAGTATTTACAACAGTTTACAATGTTCTTATATTATCAATCTCAATCAATAATTAAATATTTGTTATTACAAATACATGATCTGAATTGGCACAATACACATAACATTTTACAAAGTATGGCATTACAACTATAAAGTTTTTAGTAGATTATTTTACAAGTCTTAAGATCATGATAATTATTATGTTGTTGATAATTATTTTTAGGATAGGTGGAGTTACCTCTATTTTTTTTTACTTCAAAATTATATAGTTGGTCTTCTTAATTTTTATAGCCACTTGGTTTGGTAATTACCAAATTGATTGAATACCAACCGATGTATCAGGTTTGGTAAACTGATTTTTTGGTAACCGAGACCGATAAAACCGTAATAAAAAAATTATCGAAAAAGTTGGTTTGATTTTGGTAAATACGAGTCTGATGATTATCTAAATATTAGCTTTATATACTCTCGTGAAAGTATTCTAATACACACACACACACACACACACACACACACACACACTATGGTTTATAATACACATACATGTATAATAAGAAATAAACATAAAACTTTTCATAATTGTATAAACATTACTACATATACTACATTAACAGTACATGTATTTTAACTAAGCTAGTCAAAGATCGTTAAATAACCTAGTTTTATTGAAAATGGCTAAAACTTAATGTCATATATACAAAAGAACGCTATAATTAGTAGATGAATGCAAAGTTTATGACTATAAAATTCAAAAGCCTAGTTTTGTTCATTCTAATTTATATTACAAAGAATTAGTTGTCCTAAAGTTGGTAACACTAAAAACTGAAATACTGAATTTAGTAGATAATTTTTGTTGGTGATTGGTACCTCAATTTTGAAACCGAAAGCTTTGGTTTTGAAGTTGGTTATATCTATAACTGATTTGAACCGACCGAGTGACAACCCCAATTATATTCTAGCTAGTTTATCTTGCTAGGTGTTCATGTTCAAGTCACGCTAGATTTGTGTATGTTTAGTTATTTACTATGTTCATGCAACAGTTCGAGATGTCATTCAAAACAATCATACTTGTTCTTAATTAATTATATATTTAAAAAAAATATGTACTCTTAAAAACTTTTTAAAGTCTTATAATTCATAATTACAGCTCCTTCTCTAGGTTGATACTGGTTATATATATATATATATATATATATATATATATATATATATATGTTATCTTTAATTTTCCCACAATTGTTTGCTTACAGTTTTTCTCTATCACAATAGATAGTTATCACCATGCATTAACCAGCGCTCCCTCGTGAATATCTGGGAACTATTAACTCATGTGTTGAAAACTCATTGCGTACATGTGACTACATGATCGAAGAATTGATAGATCTAATAGTCACAGATTCCCTTGTTTTCCTCTATCTTCCAGCTTCACCTTTCGAAAACATATATAATGCAGGCCTGTTCATCAAGTTTCAACAAAAGAAAGAAAAGTGGAAGATGGAGTTTAATTAGTATACAGGATCGAGTACTGTTGATATATCGAGGGCTTGCTTGGGAAACCCTTCGACGACTATGACGTAAAGCCTGTTGACAGTCGTGTGCACCAAATCACGTGAATCATTACCATGCTCACACCAAATCCAACCTAATTATGAAGATCTAACTTCCTTTTGACGAGCTTTGATACTGAAGTATATATGTGGACGGACAAATGATTACTTGCTGGCGAGGGTTAAGTTCATGCTTACATAGTCCTTGACATATGAGGTAAAAATCTTATAGTATTGTTTACCTGAACAAACATGTTATCATTTTGCTCAATGAGTTCATCTAATTTATCCGGTCAAAATCTATGCTTCAATCTTACAATCAATCAATAATACTCCAAGTTAAAATCTTATTTGTTATTTTAAAAGATTTAAATATTCTATTCTCCAATACGTACTTTATGTTTGTGCTCGAGCAATAATGATGATACGCATATCTACGAAAGAAGAAGAATATTGTCCTTCGAAGGACGTTTTGATCATTCTCACACTTAAAGTATCTCTTCCCTCTCAACCTTTTCTCAATAGTGACAACCAATTAATCTCTCATACTTAACATTTACTGAAAGTTCTCTCTAAGACCTTTTTAACCTTTAAACTCTAAATCATTCCACACAAGAAACTCTCTAAATGGTGTCTCTATCATATGACATAAAATACACTCCATTGATGGTCTTTCTTAACCTCTCTAAATCCAGCTCCACGGCACATTCGTGATGAGCCTCAGAGCCTCTTCATTTCAATTCTTTAAACGAGAATCTTTAAATTTTTTCTATAATTGTTTCCAACTCTTATAAATTATAACATACGAAACATTGATTTCTTTAAAAGCTTATTTATGAGCTCACAATTAATATAAATCTAATCTCAGAAACTTTATTTTCTTATAAAAGTTTTTAAAAATATTTATTAGTAGTTAGTTGAGTTATACAGATCCTAAATTGAAACCCAACAAAAAACACATAAAGTTGTTTTGAGAAAATGCTTTGAATCCATTCTTTTCATCTAGTGAAAGCTATATTATTAAGATACGTAGGAATGATTCAAAACCAGACATGTTGGAGAGTCTACCATAAAATGGAGAAACTGTTTACGTTTTAGTACGTGATAATATTCAATGAACCAATTAACTATATTCTAAACGATAAAACATAAATTGAGAATCCACAACACAAGACGAAAACAGTCCAGACAAAATTGAATGGATGTATATACGAGGAGCATACGGTTAATGGGTCCATCGAATATGAATGAAGAGCATATGGTTAGTTGGTTTTAAGGGAACATAAAAGCTTGGAAAACAAGAAAACTGTCCAAACTCTTTGTGAGATACATTAGGGCGTTCGTGGAAATTAAAGTTTTTTGCAATCCCTTTCAAGGTTGAATGGGTTTGGTTACTGTAATCAAAATGGAGAGATTGAACAAACGTACAGTAGTTGAAAATTCCAAGGAATCGAAATGAATTTACAAAGTAGTACTGATTAAAGGACCCCAATCCAACTTGCACGTAAGTGGAAAAAGCAAGCTAAGGCTACGTACCCAAAGAGTTTAGACTATGCACAGAAACCCAGATCCTTGTCTCCTCTGTTGTCCCTTTCCCCCCATTTCAGTCCTAATATTTTTGATTTTCAGAGAACAGATCGACTAGTCCAAAGTCCAACCAACAATCTTTGCATAATTTGCATAACCAAAACAAAGTAACAAGGGTAAACCCCACAAAACTAATATTTGCTGGATCATCTGTCTGCTTTTAATAATGAATCTGTTGTAGCTGGGTAGCTGCAGACTTGAAGTTAAAAGCGCGCAGCAGTACTATCTATGTATGCATATAGTTACTGCATGCAGCAGCAGATACCAGACATTTATTTATGTACTTCATCGTCAGCTAGCAGTAACTACGCAAAGTAATTAATGAGCAGTTTTTCACCTTTCGGTTTCTGTAATAGCACCTGCAGTACCCATACACGGTCAATTTTCCGTTTACCTTCATTCTCATATACATCAAAAACCGATCATCTCTCTCTCTCATATAGATTGATGAGGGAGGCACTTAGTAAGCTAGAGCTAGATGAGATGAAAGGAGAGCGTATGTATACACAACAGAAGCTAGTTAACTCATTGCTAGAAAGATATATATGATTCTAAGAATGATCTTAGATGTCTTTATACTAATTATAGCCCACGTTGAGGTACGTTCAGTGCCATGATTACTTGGCTACAGCTATAGGGTTCATTTAGGTGCATCTCTATTTCGATTTAAAACCTGTTCTAAACTACAAAAGCAATTAGATGAGATTCCCATTACTTCTGGGGTACTGAGAAATCTTACTTGCTAATGCATGCGAGAGTCATATAGACGTAGACCGGACAGGGTTAGACACACACACAAACGCATGTATCTTTCTTTTAGCACATTAACAAAAAAAATGCATCCAGATTTGATCTAATTAACCATCGTGTTTTTGGTCCTTTGTATAGTGTAACTATATTTCATCCATGGATTTTAATGGACTAGATCTTATATAATTAAGTCAATTCTTGAGGGAATAGTTAAATTTTTGAACTATCATATATGCCCTCACATAGTATTTATATTAATAAATAAATTATTTCTATATGAGAATAAGATAGTCAATTGACTATATCATATTTCAAAATATTGCATTACCTCCCATGAAAAAAGGAAAAACTTTCTCAAAATCAAGAGAGGAACTGCTGTAACTTTTTTTAATTTAAAAAGATAAAAATAAAAGTCAATTGACATGTGCGGAGCACATGATAAGGGGCTAGTATATACTAATGTCGAGAACGATTTTAGCATATTGTGGGTGCATGCATGCATCGAATTCAACGTGTCTTGCACATTATACTTTTTAGTTTAAATTCAAATAAAATAACAATCGATAAACTGATAAATAGTTAAACAAAATACAAAATCCTAAGTAACAGGTTAATAAATTAAAGCTTTATAATGACACCGATAACTAAGATGATGTCATGTAACATGAAGTATTAATACATCAGGTACACTGTACAATTTTTTGTATATATATCTAAAATATGTATATATATAGAGTCTATAACTAATTGTGTTCTCATTGAAAAATATTTGTTAGTTATCTCGTGTCTATGATCTGACAATATATAATCAAAGTTTATCTGATCAAATTACTAATCAAGAGATCACACAGTTGATGTACTAATAGTAGTACGTAAGCCACAATCATAAAATGGTCACAGCATTTTATGAAATCAAATGCGTGTTGTTCTACCCATTTTAGGAAATATTCATTTTCTTTCGCATCTCGAAAAGATATAAAGTTATAATGTGCTTGGGTTTCGAAAGTACCATTGCGGTATTTGCCCCATAAAAATTAAGATTGTTTTTATTACACAAAAACTAGTTGTTTGGGAATTGAACACAAATAAGTGAAAGATTTTTGTCACTAAACCAAATTAGTTATGACCAATTCTTGCAATGTTATTCTTATGTGAAAATGCAAAAATAAAAATAAAAATGGAGACTTGTCATTTCGATCACTTGTAACAAAAATAATAAGAGATAATTTCTTCTTCCCAATCACAAAGGAATCAACTAAAGTAGAATATGTTGATTTCATTTTTGAAAACAGTCTACATGCATGATACATGTGACACTAGTATTTCAGACATAGTTGGTATTTATTCTTGGGCAAATTTAGTTATAATAATGGGTTGATATCCTATCTATTCAAAGACGTCAATTCCTTTTGCTCTCTAATCTTGGGCAAGTTCTTCATTCTCTGCGCAAAACGGCAAATTAAAGACTTTTCGGGTTGGCGGTGAATATGAACAAAAGCGTCGTTATGTATATAATTTCAGATAAGATAGCCCCCACAAGAGAATTGTTGATCAGCCAGATAGGACTCCAAATCAAAAGTAGAAGCAACAGCACAAAACGAAAACAAAAGCCCAAGACGAAAACAAAAGCCCGAGGCTGCCACATTTGGCAGGTCAGCTTCAACCTCGACCTCTTTCAGTCGTTTTGTATCGAATGTGAGACGCACTGATTTCTGGGTCTGACTGATAAACCGATTTGCGGCATGACTTCTATAAATCCAGATTCCAAACGCATCGTGAAAGGTAAATTTCGCCTCTTTCTTGCTTTGTTGGTGTTTCTATCATCACCTTGCCTCGATATCATTTCACCATTATATACTGTTTCTGTTTTCTATTCATGAAGCATAGTGCATTTTGTAGTTGCTGTTACTATAGTTAACTATGAGTATAAGCCTAGTTTCGCCAAAACCTTGAGAACCCAGAAAGAAGTTTAGGGGATATGGTTCTGGGAATGAAGCTGTTAGCTTTAGGATTGTCTGCACACAGAAATTTCAGCACAAAAATTGGTTACAAAAGCAAGAAGTGGCCCCAGGATAGATACAAGACCAGATACAAACCCAAAAAGGGAGAAGTTGAGAACACAAAAACCAAAATTCAATGGACTGATGAACAAAAACAAGTCACATCTGCCATTTCTAAAGGAAAATCTGTGTTCATTACCGGTTCAGCGGGCACTGGAAAAACAATTTTGGTTCACCATATTATCAAATTGTTGAAAAAGCAGCATGGAGCCTCTAAGGTTTTTGTCACAGCGCCTACGGGCGTTGCAGCTTGTGCCATTGGGGGGCAGACTCTTCACTCTTTCGCGGGTATTGGGTATCCCATGGCTGATAGAGAGACCTTGCTGCATAGGATTGTCCTAAATAACAAGGCTTACAACAGGTGGTTGAAAGTTAAGGCATTGGTTATGGATGAGATTAGCATGGTGGATACTGAGTTTTTCGAGAGTCTTGAATACATTGCCAGAAAAATACGAGAAGTCAATAAAAGTTGGGGTGGGATTCAGATTGTTGTGGGTGGGGATTTCTTTCAGTTACCTCCCATTAAACCCCAGCAGAATTCAGGGGGAAAAGAATATGCATTTGAAGCCGATTGTTGGAATTCTAGCTTTGACTTGCAGGTTAATCTGACAAAGGTGTTTCGCCAATCAGACCCTCAGCTTATCAAGTTACTTCATGGAATAAGAAGAGGAGAGAGTGATCCTGAAGACTTAAAGTTTCTTGAACAAGCTTGCTCAGAGGCTGAACCAGATCCTTCTGTGGTACAACTCTATCCAAGGATTGAAGATGTGAATAGAGTGAATGCAAGTAGATTAGAAAGCTTGGGCAATGAACTTTTTGTCTATACAGCTGTTGATAGTGGTGAGGAGTCTAGGAAACCACAGCTTGAACAGGGAATAGCCCCCAAGAAAGTTACTTTGTGTAAATATGCGAGGGTGATGCTGGTCAAGAATTTGAATACTTGGCGTGGCCTGGTGAATGGTGCGACTGGTACAGTTCAGGGATTTTATGTGCCCAAAAATAAGGATATAACAGGCATATGCCATGCTGCTCTACCGATAGTCAAGTTTGATTTGGGGCCAGAACTGTTGATTGAACCAGAAACATGGGTTGTGACAGAGGGAGATAAGGTTGTTGCTGAACGGAAGCAGGTGCCTCTCATATTGGCATGGGCTTCAAGCATTCACAAGTGTCAGGGCATGACTCTTGACCGTCTTCACACTGATCTCTCTAAAGCTTTCGAGAATGGAATGGTTTATGTAGCTCTTTCCCGTGTGAGAAGCTTGGAAGGCCTGTATTTATCTGGTTTCGATCGCTGGAAGATTATGGTGCACCCTAAGGTATTGCAGTTCTATAAAGGTTTTAGTGGTGAACTGGGTCAGGAGGGCAAGGATGATAATGATAGCCAGAGACAAGATAGCATGAGCCGCAGTGGTAATGGCACTCAGAGACAGGATAGTACTAGCTGCAGTGGTAATGGCAGCCAGAGACAAAGTAGCACTAGGCGCAGTGGTAATGGCAACCAGAAAGATGATGGCAGCAAATACGTGCTGGTTCACATGAAATGAACAGGAGGAACGAATACCATTTCTCTCTTCCTGATTTGTTGACCTTCATATCAGAAAAAGATTGAAGTGTGAAAGATAGTTACCATTTCTCTCTTCCTGGTTTCCTGACCTTCATACCAGAAAAATACTGAACCGGAAAGATAGTTTGCAGTGCAGGAGTGGAAATAGATCCTTTTCTTTGAATAGGCTGAACTGGCTGAGATCCTATAACAGAGCATTTTATTAGGGAATCTTCTGAGTTTTTGACAAATATTGGTTGCCATTATCTCCATTTTGTTTAAATTCCATTGATTATAGTGGAACAAATATGACTTTGTTCCCATTTCTGCCAATGAAGAGATTTCCTTTTTTGCTTCAATTTAAGAATGTACATCATTCCTACACTCCAATACATCTGCTTACAATGTTTGTTCAATGCTTGTCCCTAAAATGTCACCAACTTATTGATTTTATACAGGGAGAACACAAATGTATCACCTAATTTTTGCTGACCATGCTATGTCAAAGAACATATTACACCACATGAAACCCTAGTGTGATGAAGTTTGTAGTTTGAACACCTCTATAGTGTTAAGCTTAAGTTTTCTTCACTTGCAGATTTCTTCAACCGCTCAGCTGCTTTTTCAACCTACAAAAGCATGATGAAGATCATGTTTTCACTATATACTCAAAATCTCAGATAGGTACGCAGCTTTTCATAAATTAAACTTTAGGTTACCTGAGCATTCCAATTTGTTCTGGCAGTGAGCACAACTAGAGCTACCGTCTGTAAGAAAACTCCAATAATCATCCCCCACCAAATACCCTGAAAAAGATAAGAGATGCATCATGTTCTGCCATCACAATCACAAAGCAATAACTTAACTGAGGAAAATGGTGAGAAATTCAACTTACTGCTACTCCTATTTTAAGTTTGAAGCCAAGAACACACCCAATTGGAAGACCAATGAAATAGTAACAAAACAAGTTAACATAAGCCACAACACCTTGCCATCCACTTCCAATTGCCACACCTGAATTTGCACACACCCAGAATTAGGATTGATAGCATTAGTGTTCTCGGACTTGGTTTATTCATATTATAAATGAATACCTGAGAGTATAGGTTGAATGCCATTCAAGAAAATAGAGATGGCGAGCAGGGGAGTTAAATCAGACACTGCCTTGATAACCTCGGAATCACTTGCAAATAGCTTGCTTAACTGAACTCGGAGGATCAATACAATCACACTGAAGATTACGCTAATTAGGACGCTGGTCACGTTCACTACAAAAACTGAAAATCTGGCCACCTTTGGATGACCGGCCCCGAGTTCATTACCGACTCGAACACTGCATGAGCCAAGTTTCAATCATCATCGAAAAATTTCCCAAACTTGTTTGCCAAGGAATAATTGATTACTCTTTAGATTAGTCAAAAACCTGGCAGCTGCACTTAGGCCTAACATAAATGTCATGTCCCAGTTCAAGTAATTCATGCTGCAATTGTATTACATCAGCACATGTAAAGTTGGATAACAATTTCATATTATAATAGAGTTTTAAGTTAAGATAGATTGTCCAAACAAAAGGCATACCAAATAGAAATGGAGTCTAGGTAGGTTGTAGGGTTGGGGAGGAGCCCTGACAGCAGCACTAGCCCTTGGCTGTACCATATCTCCAAACTACATCAACGCATGATCTGATCAGCCCCAACAGTTATTTGAAAGAAACGAAGGGGAGTAGAAGGAGTTTAGATTTTAGACCTACCACAACATGAAAGCAGAGGCTACAGTGAACTTAAAATAAGGCCAAATTCCCCTGAAGGCTTTGTTAGAGAAGCCAGTCCAAGTTTCCTTGCACTTGGGGCTCAGAACAATGTAAACCCCAGATGCAATTACAAGCAACCACCAAGAGAAGCTGAGAGTAAGAGCAGCTCCCAATAGCCCAAAATTGACAACATCAACTACCAACCAAGTGAGCAGAGTGTGAAGAAGGAAAACTGCGACAGACATGAATGCCAAAGGGTTCACTATGTTTTGCGCTTGAAGGAACCTTTGCTGGGGACAGTTTATGGCAAATGCATAGAGTTGAGGGAGTAAACCCCTGGAAAAGATTTGGCCCTTCTCTGCTATCATATGTGATTGTCCAACGGCTATGAGCATTGGTTCTGACCACCAATACAGAGGTGTAAGGAGGATTGCCGCTCCCAAGTGTAAAATGAATGCTCTTTGGCATATGATCCCCATTGCTCCCAAGTGTTTGGCTCCATATGCTTGTCCGCATACTGTTTGCACCGCACTTGCCATCCCCAACTTCAGATTCAAAGCAAGAAATCAAGAGTTCAACATTAGTGCTTAGACCAGATATAATGAATAATCTTTTATTGTCGCATCACACTGTGAATGTGGACCATACTCAAGTAGAATCTATTGTCACAGATCCATAGTCGGACAACATAACATGTCAAGTGCTGGACTTGTGTAAGTAGAGGAATTATTAGGTACATACCATGATGCCATAAGCGAGGCCTTGAATTCCCACACAAGCAATGGAGGCTCCAGCAAGCTCCAATGGACTCAAATGGCCACAAAACGCGAGAGTGACAAAGCTGAGCATGTAATTGGCTATAGAGATAATGATTGATGAAGCTGACAAACTCCATAGGAGCCTTGACTCCCATGCAACAAGCCTAGGCCAGCATTTGAATGCCACTCCTCTTTGCTCCAGAAACTCTTCAACTGCTGTGGATGATGACAAGTCAGGACTCGGAATCTTATTCTGGCTCTCCATTTTCTCTGAGGTTGAGGCTTGAATATCTGACCTGAATCTGAAACTCTTAATCTCTTCTTCTCAGTCTCTCTTTCTGTGTTTTTATCAGGATAAGAATTATGTGACTACAGTGGATAGTTGATTACACTAAAACCCTGACTTCAAGTCAAATTTCCTAGGAAAAAAAGGAAATTTTAAAATGTATATAATCGTTTTCGTATTGATTTCAGTAGATTTTGAAATAACTGATGTTTGGTTAAACACTAATATTCACAAAAAAGTAATATCTGCTTCTTACTTCAGTGTTTCAACAAAAGTGCTACGAAGATAATCACTTCATAAGGGATGAGTTCATGGATAATATACTTCTTTATAGGTCAACATCTGTTAAAGACATACAGAATCATACTTCTTCTTTTCTTGAAATGATATCAGCTAGAATACATGAAACAAAAATGAGCTCTGTATTGCTTTAGTATAATGATGGATATATTACGGAATAGCAAACACGAAACTAACCTTATCTGCATTTCCATTGTAAGTCATTGCACATCTAGCTAGCAGAGAGATACAACAAACCTTACACGGTGGCGCCGGCATCATATGTCCATTATTAGCATATATGAGCTCTTTTTAGTGTACGATGTTTAAGAGATATGAATACAGGTGTAGAGTAGAAAGAGAGAAAAAAGGCGTGGCAGATGAAACAGAAGGATAATGATGGTGTCTATTATATAGGAGATGAGGAAGAAGACCCAAAACTAAAAGGGTTAACTAGTTCGGCATCAATATCCACAAGAAATAAAAAAAACAAAAACAAAAACAAAATCCCAAAACTCAAATCTATGCAAGCGGCAGAATATAGTGTAGAAAAACATTTTGAGTATATATTTTGACGCTTGGCAGATGTTGAAGACGCCGCCGGACACCTCTTCCTTGTTAATAGTTATACTATGTCAACCCTAGCTTGCGACAAACATTCTAACCACAACCGAGCTAATCATAGCTATGTCTTGCTCTCTAGTAGGAGATACGTCTCTATATCCAACATCATAGGATCCCGTAAAGGAATCATGCATTTGCATTAGTTTATAGGTAAAAATCAAGGATATATTCAGTTCAGGCCGGAATCAATGTCCAAGTTCGTATTATGACAAGAACTTACAAGGGACGACTTACACTGTGTCAACCCTTGCTTGCATCACAAACATTCTAACCGCGAAGAACGAGCTAATTATATCTAAGTCCTGCTCTCTAGTAGGAGGCTCGTCCCTATATCCAACGTCATAGGAGTCCTTAAATTAAGGAAACATTTGCATTAGTTTTTAGATAAAAATTAAGGATTCAGTTGAGGAATCAATGTCCAGCCGGTTCGTACTACGACAAATTAGTATTAGGGACGACTTAGTAAGGGATCTCTCTAGTTCAGCAGTCAAATTGCATAGCTTCTTCGCTCTATGACGAGTTGGGTTGCAAGTCTGCCACTACGTTTCGGTTGCCTTTTAGATGGATGGCTAAATAACAGACCGGCCAATTTGCCTACGATGGACAATTTTCATAGAATACTGACTTCGTGAAAGGTAGACACACGAGACTACAAATCTCGTGCTCATGTTGCCCTAGAATGTGCGTAAGGAAATACAATACTAACACAATGGGCATCCGAATGCGAGCGCTGTTGCAAAAGGTAAGTTGATGGAATAGCCCCTTTACTTCAAGGATTTGATTATCAAATTCCTGTACGTTTAGGAATGGGGCAAATGGGCTGGAAAAATATTTTTTTTCCATTTAGAAGTATATATAGCGCAAAAACTAGACATATAACCATAGTTATATGTGGGATATTCTCATATTTGTTCGCAAAAGAAAGAAAAGTTGGAAAAGAATGTGTTTTAATGGAAATTAGTTACACGAGCGGTTTCTAGAAGAATAAAATATATATAATATGACCAATTAGTATTATTTAGTGTAGTGACATGAAGATGAGGCATTTCTCTTCAATAAGAATTCCAAATTCAACTCCTCAATTATTGATGTAAACATATTGTAAGTAAAGTCCTTACATGATAATGACTAGCTAGCTAGCAACATCCTCTTAAATTAATTATTATAATTAGAAGGGAAAATACAAACTAGTTTAGTAGGTTTTAATAAAAAAACTATTGTATATAAAGACCTTCTAGTCAGGAATTCCTTTTTTTTTTTTTTTTTTTAATATTTCAAGAGATTGCTTGTGCGACTCACTTTTCAATTACATATCGATATATTGACCATACCTACAATTTTTAGGTCTGCATGAGTAAATCACTTTTGTAAATTTTCAGCAAAATTGATAATTGTTAAAATATTCATAATCGTGATTTACGATTATAAAGATAAATTATTCAGGTTGGACAGATTTGGTTCGTTCATTGATTTGATATGGTTTGGTACCTTAAAGATTTTCAATTTACTGAAAATTTGCACAAGTGATCTACTCTTAGAGACCTATAAATTGAATAGTCGAAATACCAATATATGATCGAAAAGTGAGTCCTACAAGCGATCCCATAAACTAACCTAAAAAAGAAATCCCTTAATGCAACGACCTACACACACACACACACAGAATGGATCAGAAGTGGACGTCCGCAATGCAGCAAAAGTGTGGATGTCCATTCTCTTGTGGTGATTAGGCGCAGATGGTGACGCTGCTCTTGCTGGATGGAGACCATGGGCATCCCGGACGACGTCACCATGAAGATGAAGGCCAAGGTGATCGATGTTGAAGGTCTGGGCGGCGAGCTCATCCGAAACTTCAAGGCCGATCAAGGTCGACTGCAAACTGGTAGCTGATGAGTCCACCGCCAAAAAGAAGCTCAAGATTGAGGCTCGGTATCCATCCGGCAAGAGCAGCGCTTAATCGCGACAAGAGCATAGACATCCACACTTTTGCTACACTGCAGACGTTTGCCTCAGAACATATATATAGACACACACACATACTCGCCTGTTATAATTAGAATAAAGACTTTAAAGAGGTCAGAATTCAGTCAATAAACAACATAAAAAGGGACAGATCCAAACAACACACAAACTATTATATAAACCGAACATACCAATAACGTACAACACGGACGAACAAGCATATCTGGTCACAAACATAGAAGATCCCATGCTATAGAGCATCGTTGAATTGGTCATATCCCTGAGCTGGGTTTCAGCAATGAGTAGCATAATTCCAAGATGACATAAACCAAACATTCAAGTTCTTAAACAAAAAAAAGTACAATAATTAGTCAACGAGTTACTATAGATGTAATGCGTATGGGAATAATAGAAAATGTTCCAATACATTTCAAGTGAGTCTCATTGCACAAAGTAGATTCATCTATCTCTTTAGTTAAACAAAGTTTAATTTCATTTATCTATTCTCCATTCAGTAAAATTGAGGTTATGTAAAAAAAAGTACCGCTTTGAAACCCTAGCAAAATACCTTTTATTGTTTTTCTCTTATCGAGTAGTACTAGAACTACCCTTAGGATTTAGGTCGATTCGCTCTAAATCCAATCCATTTACAGATCTAGTGGACCATGCAATGCAATTCCGTAAAACATAAGCACAAAACTATCGGCACATTATTCGTAAGGACAACACTCCTCTAGTATAGTTATAATTTCCTAGTAGGCTTAGTATTGGAATTGTACGTGTCATAATTAAAACAAAACCTAGGGATTAGGATCCAAAAAGTGACCATTAAGAGACAAATACAAACATGTTAGGATTCAATCATTGAAGAATGTGACCATTAAGAGACAAATCAATATAAACATATACTTACTGGACATAACAAAACGAAAATGTCCGAGCATATTTTCCCAGGGAGGGCGTTGTTGAATTAGTCATATGACGTATTGAGTTAGGTTACATCAATGCGCATAATTCCTTTCGACCGCAAAAAGAAATGAGCATAATTCCAAGGTGACATAAACCATATGAGTTGTTGAGCTAAGTGCATCACAAAGGAAAAGTAAAACAACATTGTTCCAGATGCTCATTATGTTTTGCCTTTTTTATTGATTTTTATTTATTTATTTTTTGACATGGGGAGTGATTTTGACAAACTCCTTCCTCACATGTTTCTGTCTATGATCCCAAATAAAAAGAGTAGACTAAAAGTTTAAGTAATATACATGTACATGATGATCGAAATTAAACAAATCCAATATTCCCATTATTTGGGACTTTGTATATATGGTTTGACACTTTTAAGAGGTGTCATGTAGGCACATGTGAATTGCAATGACATACTCAAACTGTCAAACATGTTAAACTTTGTTCACAACTCTCTTACTGTCAAAATGTACTCTTATTCAAGCCAGTCAGTTGTCCCGAACCTTTCGACAGAAAGACCAACGCAGATGTATTAGTCTCGTCCACACGAGTCTAGCTATTCTCATGACTCGTCCATCTGATTAATGGTGACAACCGATCAAGCCTCAAAAGCTCATGATTCTCTAATACTTTTACACTGTTTTTTGGCAACTCCGGCCATCTAGTATGAAAGTTGATCCTCTCATCATGAGCTACATTTTCTATAGCTTGATAATTATCTTTATTTCATATATGGAGAAGATTATTTATCTCTTTTTTCTCTATTGTTTTCTCTGAGTCTATTTTTTTCTTTTTTTTTTCTTTTTAAGACTCAGGAGTCTTATCCAAAGGAAAACCCTAAGGCCGTGTACTCCGTTGTTGCAAAGTTGGTCTCGTCCGGTGACGCTCGGACATCTAGGTGGCCTCCCGCCTCGCTGTTGTCTTGGGGTTTGCTGCCGGACGGGAGATCCATAGCTACTGCTCATAGGGCTCTATCGGAGAGGGTTCTCTTGTTTTTTTTTTTTTTTTTTTTTTTTTTCCAGTTTGGTTCGGTTGGGCTGGTGGCGAAGGGTTGTACTGTTACAGGCCGGTAATCAGTCCCCGTGAATGATTTCTTGGACCGGTGATGCCAACATGGGTTTCGATCGGTGGTGGTGCGGGGTTGTGAAGATTCGGATAGGGGATGGTGTTGTTTAGTGGTGACGAAGGTCGGCGGCATGGCTCGGGACGATTGGATCACTACCATGGTGATGTGGATAGCGACGAGGCGGGTTGGAGGCATGGGTCGGACCGATCTTGGCCAGAATGTGACGTACGACGAGGGTTGGGAGAAGATGGTGGACTGGGCCCGAATGAGGATGATGGGCTTGGGGGATCTTCTTGGCTGACTACCCTTCTGGGCTTCAGGTTGTTGGGCTGGGGTTTCTACCCTAGTCCATTAGCTTCTAAATTTGGGCTAGGGGTTAGGCCCTTGGCCCAACTCTATGTTTTTAGCTTTTTTGTCTAATTACAATAAGTTTCCTTATATTAGGAACCTAGATCTCTAGCGCCTTTGGCGTAGTACCAAAGGAGGATCTCCGCTATTTCTACGGTCTGAAATGTATAATGAGTATGTCTATTTCTACGTACCACTATGGGTACTACCACTACCTTCTTGTCTGTCTATGTCCTTAAATGACAGCAGAAGCCAGAAGGCTATGCAATAGACTATTCTGCCTTGTGATGAATATACTATTTCTCCCCGTGGGCTTTTAAAAAAAAAAAAAAAATCATTTTTCTAATTTTGTTTCCCAAAGTCGTATTATGGTGGCTTAAAAACTAACGAAGTCACCAAAAGTAATCTTATTTATAATTTATTATTTCAGTACTAATTGGGTATCAATATGCAAAAAGAAATCAAAAACAACATTGACCTGTTGAAGGATATCGACATTGAGTGTGCCTCTTCAAACTAGGGTTTAGTTCTAGAGTTGTAATAGGAGAGAAGGTTATAGATTTCCTAATTATATTCGGATTCTATTTCCTTGTATGACAAGATTATGTACTTTGTAAATCCCCATATAAAGGGCTCCTATTATCAATACTAGAACCCACAATTCTCTCGTCAATCTCTCTATAAATCATATTTTCCTTAAACACATTATCAGCACGAGCCCTAACCCTGTAACAAATAACCAAAACCTTAAAACAAGTCGAAACCTTCAAACCCTAGTTGCCTCCGCCTCCCAACTAGTACCCTCGACCCAAGGAGTCCGGAACCGGCAGCAACACAACCAAAACAAGCCGGAAACTTACTGAACCGGTCACCGGAAGCCACAAACCATCCGATGGGATCTCTCCACCAGTTCACCACCTTCTGGACACCCAATTGCCACAAAATTTTGTCAGCAACACCGTCTCTGTCCTAGGATCCAGGAACTGGAAGCGGACCACCAATAACTGGTCCAGAAGCCCCTGAAACGGCTGTCAAACCAACTGGTGTTCCTGCAGAAAAACATGCAGAAACGACTTTTTGCCCAATTTTTCCTGTTTCTGCCAATACCAACTGCTACAAGCTCCTAGCCCTAACTAGCCATACCGTGCACTGCCCTGCAGCCCTTGAGAACCCATGTGCTGCCTACTGCCCCTACAGCATCGTTGCACGCCTGCTGCTCCTGCAGCATAGCAGCACTCTCATTCCTGTGCAGATCATCCTGCTTTCACGCCCTGAAACGTCTTGATCGAGACCTCAGATCAAAATACTTTCTTCATCAAAGTTGTTCACCTCTATCTTTTCTATCTGACCTCCAAATTTCATCCCCATTGAATTTGTTTTGAGACCTTTACACCATTTGAAGTGGGAGCTATTTAGAAGCAAATATGCTCCGAATTTCAACAAGTAAGTTTTAAAGATTAAAGTTCCTGTTTTCTTGTCTTTTAAATTTCTTTATTTGCTGCAGGATTTTTCATATACAAACATGGGTTCAGTTATTTAAAAAGCGAAATTATGGGGATTCACGCTAAACGAACTAAGAACGTTCGTAATCAATGAACTAAGAGTGTTCATAATATTCGAACTAAGAGCGTTCGTAATCAATGAACTAAGAGTGTTCATAATATTCGGACTAAGAGCGTCCGCAAGCATCAAATTATGACTATATTAAACATCATTGTTTCTGTCTAATCTAAATATTCTTAGAAATTGATTTCTTGGTAGCATAGCTCGGAAATCTTATTATTTTAGTTTTCGTGGAAGTTTAGCTCCGAAACTAATTCGTTCTTGTTTCTCCCTTTTTCAGGATGTCAAACACGAACAAACTAGATTTTGTTCCATTGGATTATGCAGGCAAAGGGTATTTAGACTGGGTCATTGACATTGAGATCCATCTTACTGCCCGAGATTTATTGCATACAATCCAAGAGCTTTGTCCTATAGAAACAGCTCCAGATCCTCAAACTGAGAAAGATAATTCCAGGGCACTTGCCTTCATGAATTGTCACATGGATAGTGACCTCTAGTTTGAGTTCATAAATGAGGATAGCGCCATAAAGCTTTGGCAAGCGCTTCGTGAACATTATGGCAATGTTCATGACTCTATCCTTCCGAATATAGAAGCAGAATAGAATAATCTTCGCTTCTCTGAATTTGACACGGTCATGCAACTTTATTCGGAAGCTCTTCACATCAGATCAATGATGTGTCTCTGTGGAAAGACAATCACAGAAGACCAATTGATTGAGAAAACCCTCAACACCTTCCCTGACTATGCAATGAGGTACTTAGAATTATTTCAGACTCATGTAAATGCAAGACGGATCACAAATTTTCAACAGCTTATTGAAGCTATGAACAGAGAAATTGATAGGCCACAAGATGGCTATCAAGAGCATAGTCCCATGGCTAGAGAAAGTCGCCATAGACATCATGATCCATACGAACGAAATGCTTGAGAAGGTAATCGCCCAAGGCGACAATCATGCGACCGTAGGATCTGTGATTTTGAGGGAAGAAAGGTTGGAAACCATGGAGCCAACGCTGGCCATGGTCATCACTTTCCAACGCCACCGGTCCTCGGGACCATGCAAATTGCTCCAATGCGCCTCAATCAAGGGAGAATCATCTTTATGGTGTCTATTTCTGATATGGAACGTCTGATCAATGGACCCTAATTTGCAATGTACCTAAGAAGGTAGCCGCATCATGGTGATTAAGATATCGAGTTCAAAAAGACTTTAAATCTGGCGATGAAGACAAAATGCCGCAGATTTTTATTTCGAATAGTCTTTTATTTTTCCAAGAATTATGTAATGGCAATTATGCCTTAATCAATAAATGACAATTTTGTATTAACTCTTTCTCAAGTGGTGCATCCAATGAAGTATGATGTCTAGGAAAGTGATTGAGATTAGTGGTACTTAAGAGAGCCTCGCTCCACCGACATCTCTCTCTACTTCCCTGGTCATATTTGATTGGAGTTACCAAACGGATTGAGTGACTACGATTTGTCTAAGTTTGATTTTTATTTTGGATTAGACTTTGGTTAAGAAACTTTGATGTAATCATTGGCTATTAATAAAGTGTCGATTCTTTTACTTAATGTCTTGGACATACCTTAATTCGAACTTTATTTGAAAGATATAAAAGCCAATGATTTTCATGTGGAAACACATTGTGAAAATGGACAAGAGTTCCTTTGCATCACCTCTAATGACTACAGACATAAATGAGAATTAGAGAAACTTATGTGTCGCTCTAGTGGGTTGTATTCAACCACTATTCGAGTCATTGAATTCAACCATGTTATGAGAGATGACTTATGAGATTCTGACACATATAGGCTTTGGCACGACCGTTTGGGACACCCAGGTCATGATATGATGATCCGTGATATGAAAGACTTCACACAGACATCTATTCTTCAGAACGAAGAGAAGTGAGAATCAAAAGTCGATTCAAAGAGAGCATTGCACCGCCGCCGAGCCTTGGGCCCTAACCGCCATGCACCACAGGCCGGCCAATGCCGGCGCCGCGATCCCCCTGCGGCAAAATCATGGCTTTGAAGCCATGTATGGAGACTTAGCTCCTCTATCTACTTCTCAAAGTAAATTGTGACATTGTGGCTCAACCAAAACCTTCATTGGTTGATTATAAGGCCAATCTTTCATTCTGTAAAGCCTGTTTTTTTAGGATCAAGATCATCCTATGCAAATGACGCTAAAGAAATAATTTCATTCTTACATAGAATCCAAGGGGCTTTTGTGGATCTATTCAACCAACTTGAGGACTGCTTAGATGTTTTATCGTGTTGGTTAATGTGTGGACACGCTGGTCACGTGTCGCGCTATCATCCACTCGTAATGCTGCTTATGATGAACTCCTAGCCCAGAACATATGGCTACGGGCTCACTACCCAGATCATCCCATTCAGTCAATTTGACTTGATAATGCTAGAGAGTTTACATCGAAAATTTTTGATGACTATTGCATATCATTGGGTATTGATATCAAGTATCATATTCCCATATACACACCCAATTGGTCTAGCGGAAAAGCCATCATTAAAAGACTACGATGGTAGCCCGGACTTTGGTAATCCGCACTAATATTTCCGCTTGGGTTATGCAATATCGCATGTAGCTATACTAATTTGTCTATGACTCATGACAGCCACTCAACTTTTATTTGCGTTACAGCTAGTGACTGGGTTCGAGTCTAATATCTCGTACTTATGCATATTTGAGTGTGCGGTTTATGTGCCAACTGCGCTGCCAAAACGCATCAACATGAGTCATTGCAACGAATGCATATATATATATATATATATATATTTGTGTTGGACATAAGTCTCCAACTATAAGTCCGCTATGTAGAACCCTTGACAGACGATCTCTTTTTTGCTGTATTTGCTAATTGTCACTTTGATGAGACAGTCTTCCCATCGTTTGAGGGAGATTAGAACGTCAATGTTCAACAGGAACGACAGGAATTGCCGTGGTCTATCCCCACTTTGTCTCATCTTGATCTCCGAAAAGTGACGAGATCACATATACCTGCTGCAAACATGTTTGCAAGGATTGATGTCCCCACAAAAGGACATGGTGCCTGTTGAGTCACAAATTACTTATGCAATTGTGTCCCATAATTATGAAAATTATTTGTCTTCCATGCTATTTTGCCCTTTTTAATCTATTTCCTTTTATTTGTAGGAAACCTTGCATTGAGAATGAAATGACTATTTGAGGCTTGAAATGCGGAGTTTGAAGCTAGGGGAAGAAGACACGGAGATTGGAAGAAAATTCCAAATCGACTTTTCCGGCGATTTTTCAGGCGAGCCACCACTCATTGAGGGTCTTTTCTCCAGCAAAGGAGGACCATGGTGGTGAGAATCTCCCATCACTTGAAATTCAAATATCTCCTTACACCTTGTCCTTTTGTCACCTTGTCCTAATAGAATGTTGAAGCTTGTGTATCTAGTTATGTGTGAGTAGTGAACTAGTTGGGGCTAGGGTTGAAATCCCTAGCCAAATTTTCTTGTATTAATGCTTTTGTTTCTAAGTTGATGCAAATTCATGTTGTCATTCTCCCATATTAAGTCAATAGTTGAATGCATTACTTAGACCCAGTGTTCTAAAACGCGGCCGCCCAGCCCCCCCTAGTCGGCGCCTCTCCGCCTCGAGGAATGGCAAATCGAAGCTTTTGGGCATTTGTGATTTAGGCGGGCGCCTAGGCGGCCTAGGAGGGCGTCCAAGCGGCTGGGCGTTTTTTTTATTTTTTATTCGCGATTAAGACCTAAAGGCCAAAACGCCGCTACTCAGCCTCTCTCTCTCGCTCGACCTTCTTTTTCGTCATTGCTGTCACTCTTTATTTCTCTCTGCGCGGCTGAACTCTGGAAGTCTGGAACCAGATGGGAACACTGAAGGAGATCGGATCAGAAGCTTCTTCGTCGCTCTGGGTCTCTCTCTCTGCGCGCGCGGCTAATTCGTCGCTCTGGGTCTTTCTCTCTAGTCTCTGCGCAGCTGAACTCTGGAACTCTAAAGCAAATCGGAACTCTGAAGCAAATCGGATTGGAAGCTTCTTCGTAGCTCTGGGTCTTTCTCTCTGCCCACGCAGCTGAACTCTTAGGCAGATCGGAAGCTTCTTCGCCCCTCCGTACTGGAGTTGAGTCAGTTGACTCTTCCTTCACCATCTCAACCGGCAGCTTCTTCGCCCCTTCGCTCCACAGCTCCTCCCCTCAGCTTCTCCATGGTAAGTAATAATCTTTGCTTGAATTGATAATCATAATCTGGAAATTGATCATCTTTGTTCTTGTTGAGTTGATGGCTTGTTGCTGGAAAATGGAAATTGATAATCTTATTGTTCTTGTTGCTGGAATTGATAATCTTGTTGTTGAGTTAAGTTGTTGCTAGAAAGTGGAAATTCCGAAATTGATAATCTTCTTCACTTCTTGTAATCTTGTTCTTGTTGGTGGAAATCTGAAATTGATAATCATAATCTTCTTCTTGTTGCTGGAAAAGTGGAAATTGATAATGCTATTGTTTTGGAAATTGATAATCTGGAGACTGGATGTTTCTGTTGTAGGCAGTTGTTGATTTGGTGCAATATGTGCTATAATCATATAATGTGAACTGTTAAATTATAATGAGTTAATTTAGACAATTAGTTAATGGCTTAATGCTCAACTTTGTTGTTAAGAAAGTTTATATATTTTTAAAAAATTAAATAAAAAGTAAAAAATACAAAACCTCCTAGGCGCTGGGCGCTCCTCCCCAGCCCACCGCCCGATTAGCGCTTAGCGTTTTTTAGAACCTTGCTTAGACCTAATCAATTTGAGTTATGTGCTTGCCATGATATGAAGTTTTTCCTAGAGATTGATTACCTTTAGGCAAAAAGAGAGCATGAAAGCACACCATGTGTGCATGTGAGGGTAGTGAGCTAAAATCACCTAGAGATAGGATTGGTTTGCTTGCTTGGTTACCTAAACTCTAGCTTTATGCATTTAGGGGCAAAGGATTGAGACCTATCCGGTAATTGAATTTGTCTCTAGGTAGTTAGTTCTAGACTTATTGAGTTAGAGTTAATAAAATGAAAGGAGTTTAAGCCTTAGTAGTCCTATCCGAATGCTAAGAGGGTAGTTGGACAATTAGCTTTGCATCATTCGTATTCAATTGCTTTAATTCTTGCAAGGGAGGAAAAAGGTGAAACCCGATGCCCTAACTCCCATCCATTTGACAACAACTTGTTTAATTTAGCTTAGTTTATATTACTTGCTTTCATTGTTTCAATTTGAATAGAAACCAATCTCAAAATCAAAATCAAATCTCTACACACCATCTTGCACATTCTCACCGTGAACTTTGGTTCACTTGTGAGCCTTTGTTTGTGATTGTGCATTTGCATATCTTTCTAGTTTTTCCTTAGGTTTTCCCTAGCTAGGAAAGGATTTACCAATCCTCGTGGGCTCAACATCCTTACTTAATCCCCTATTCTATAACTTGTACCTCTTGCACTTGAGGGTGGCTTTAATGCTAACAGTGACACCCAGAGGAGATGGGTACGGCACCACTACCATGGATAGTGGTATGGTGATGCCACAAAGGTAGCATAATGGGGTCATAGGCCATGGGTTCTGCTAGAGAGCGTAGGAGACTCATAGGTTCGATGGATTCTCGCCCTAGGAAGAGAGCGAGTTTGGCACAACTTGATCCATTGATCTTTGATACTCAAAATCCGTCTCATGAGAATATTCTGGATTGTGGTTATGTCCAAGAGACATCGTTAGGGGACACTTCAATGTTAGAACCAATTCCTGAGAATATAAAGATCTCTACGAATTACACTAGTGTACATGAAGATGTGGAATTATTGAGACCAATGACATCGAACCTTACTCTGTTGAAGAATGCCAACGTAGAGAAAATTGGCCTAAACGGAAAGATGCGATCCAGGTTGAATTGGATTCACTATCGAAGATGAAGGATTTCAGGCATGAGATGCCAACACCTCCTAACATAAAACCTGTTGACATTAATAGGTCTTCATTAGATAGTGTGATGAGAAAAAGAGATGATAATCTCGCTTTATGGCGCAAGGCTTCTCACAAAACACCCTGGAATAGACTACGAGAAGACATATTCTCTCGTAATGGATGTCATTGCACTCCACTACCTTGTCAGTTTGGTAGTTTCCGAATAACTGAATATGCAGGTTACGAATGTGGTCACTACGTATCTCTATGAAGATCTAGATAAAAATATAATGAAGGGTCTTGTGTACTTCATTTACCAAAATCAAGTGGCCCTTGACCACTGAGCACGTTTGCAATGAGGGTGAAACGCTCACTAAAGTGACAACTTGATTGGGAAGGGATATGATGAACTATGCCCCTGCATTTTCATGACAAGTTCTGGATTTGCAATTGTCACGGTTTATGTTGATAAACATAATTGGAACCCTTGAGAGTAAAGAGAAACCGCTGAACACCTGAAATCCTAGTTTGAGATGAAGGACCTTGGGAGAACATGGTTTTGTCGAGATTTAGAACTTGTATACCATGTCAATAAATGCTTTGCATTTTGATAAAGTCAAAGATGCACTCCCATGGTCGTCCATAGTCTTGACCCTAAGAGGGATACGTTTCGTCCCAAGGATGATGACGAAGACGTGTTAATTGGCAGAAGTGACTTACCTAAGTGCAATAGGCGCATTATTGTACTTAACACAATATAAGACCGGACACCTCACTTGTTATGAACTTGTTAGCTAGATTTAGCCTTGTGCTAATGCAACGCCATTGGACTGGTATAAAGACAATATTTCGTTACTTAAAATGTACGATAGATATGGGCTTGTTTTATCTTTGCAGAGAGAAAAGAATAACGGAAGAATGAGAACGGATCTCATTAGCCCAAGTGGCACCGTCCAAGAGGCTATGATCGGCAAAAACCGCTGGCCACCCATCCTCCTCCCTTACATCAAAACGATGATGATGTTTTCATGGATTTTGCTGATGTAGGGTATCTCTCTGACCCTCACAAATGTAGTTCCTAGACCGGTTATGTCTTTACCATGGGAAGCACCGCGATATCTTGGAGGTCTATAAAGTAGACCCTTGTTGCTACTTCCTCAAATCATGCAGAGATTATTGCTCTACATAAAGTCGTGCGTGAATGCATATGGCTAAGGTCTATAATTAGACACATTCAAGGAGCTTGTGGTTTGAAGTCTACCACAGATGAACCTACATGAATTTATGAATTGAGCAAATGAAATTAGGTTTCATCAAGGGCAACAACACCAAGCATATATCGCCTAAGTTCTTTTACAATCAGCAACAACATTAATCACTTCGAAAGATTGAAGTGAATCAAATCCGATCAGAGGATAATGTAGCGGACTTATTCACTAAGTCATTACCTAAATCCACCTTCGAGAAACATGTGAAGAGCCTCAGATTGAGAAATTATCCGAACTCCCATGGTTGTAGCAATCAGGGGGAGATGTCGACATTAGGGGAGGAATGATGTCTACATGATCGATCTCGAAGAGTGAAGGACATGTTGTGCTCTTTTTGTCCTTCGACCAGAGTTATTTTTGTCCCACAGGGTTTTTGTTACCTGGAAAGGTTTTTAACGAGGCAACGATCAAAGCGTCATCACCAAGTTTGAGCGGCACAAGGGGGAGTGTTGAAGGATATCGACATTGTGTGTGCCTTTTCAAACTAGGGTTTAGTTCTAGAGTTGTAATAGGAGAGAAGGTTCTAGATTTCCTAATTATATTTGGATTCTATTTCCTTGTATGACAAGATTATGTACTTTGTAAATCCCTATGTAAAGGGCTCCTATTATCAATAATAGAACACACAATTCTCTCATCAATCTCTCTATAAATCATATTTTCCTTAAACTTGACCCAAATTTTAACCAAATGTATATTTGATCATACGGCGGTTGTTGGAGACGCCGCCCTCCTTGCTATATACTAACCATCGCTAACCCTAGCTTGCATCATAAGCATTCTGAGCACTAGGTAGGTTTGATCCAAAAGGGAAAAAAAAAAAAAAAAAAACACTAAGTAGGAGCTAAATATATGCAAGCATATTGTTTAGCAAGGAGGCTCGTCTATAGTTAAAATTAAGAAACCCTTTAAGGAACCGTTTGCATTGTTTATAGATCAAATTAAGGTTTCAGTTGATGAGGAATCAATCTCTAAGTTCTTTTTTATTTTATTTTTTTGGCCCGAGTCCGAGTTCAAGTTTGTACTATGTAGAGACATAAAAGTCGGGATCTCAAGTTCTGTGGTCAACTGCCTCCTTCGAACTTCGACGAGTAGGGCTGGACATCTGAACCACAGAACATAACGTCTGAATTGCACTAACTGGAGCTTTAGCTACGTTTCAGTTAATTGACTTGTTTCTCTAAAATGGATAGTTTTTATAAGATTGAGTTGATGTGAAATAGTAGATGTGCAAGACTCAGACTCCAAATTTTTTGCTCACATATACTTTGCCTGGGATGCGTATGGGAAGAAGGGAAAATATCACAAATCTACAATACTGACACAATGCGATAAAAATCGAATCCCTATATTATGGCTAACTAGTATTACTTGGTGCAGTGGTAAGATATATTTCTTCAATGTTGCCAAAGGTTTCAAATTTGACTCTCCCTTCTCAATGAGGAAAGCATAATGTACATAAAATTCTTTCTTAAGATGAGAAGCCACTCTTTTAAATTAATTGTTAGAATCAGTAAGAAAAATACATACTGAACTATGTTGGATGTGATACGATGCCTAATTAAAAATAAAAACTCCATAGTTCGAACTTGGACTCGGACCCAAAATAAAGTACGAACTTGCATATATATAAATAAACATGAAAAAGAGATAGATATAAACAACATGCAAACTAAATTGATTCAGAAAAAAAAAAAAAAAAAAAAAAACTTTTTTCTTGATGTAGGGCCGTAGGGACCTTGCCACAGAAGTAGAATATCCCTACGATAGGGCGGTGTTGAGTTGAATTGGTAATATCATTCATACTGAGTTAGATTTCAGCAATTAGCAGTACAATTCCAAGGTGACATAAACCACAAACATACAAGTTTTTGAAGTGCTAGTTATAACAGGTAAAGTACTTGCCAAAAAAAATAAAAAAAATAAAAACAATAGGAAATGCAAAATCTTTACTCAACAAGTTGTTCCAGATGTAATGTGCATATGAATAAGAGAAAATGTTCTAATATACGTCTTCATTTACATGCATTTACCAACAGTTCAACATAAAAAGATTTAGAATGCGAGTGTCACTTGAGATTCGATTACATTATAGTGGATATAGGTAATCAATAAACCCATTTAGCCATTCTCTAGCCTAAAGAAAGGGGAAGGGACTTGGGAGTAACAGAGAGGCAGGAAGAAGAAGCATAAAAAGAAAGAGAGTAAAGAACTGCATGGCAACCGCATAATTTGGATCAAATAATTGAGACATTTTAGATAGCTTGTAATGTTGCAGCACCACAGGTTTCAATAAAAGCATAGGCGTCCAACCTAATGCAAGCACACGCCCAGTTTACAATAAAATCGGGAAACATTCTGAAGAATGGAATAACAACATATGGTTTTACCAAAAACAAAAAGAACTTCTCCACTTGCAGAGAAACTCTAGGAATTCTTCACACAAGAGTATGTGTAACAGTGTCTGTCGGCCATGTCAGAGAGATAAACTTGACATCTCGGAATGGCTCAGTTCAACAACTGAAATACTAAAAATCTGCAAACTCCGCTAGAAAAACCTTCCTCAAATCGAGGAGGAAAAACAGCTGAAATCCTGCATGAAGGCAATAGTTACTCATCTCATCGTAGAGCAGGATGAATGGCTGCTGGGACTAGAGCGACCCTTCTTCACCATGTTCTCCAGGTTCTGGAGACACATAAGTGGCATAACCTGGATAGAGTACAAGAAATTGCAGAAGCCTATTTACACTCATAGTCAAATTGACTGATTTTAAAACGACAAATTCCAGGAGATATAGGAAAAGGAAATTTAAGTGGCCTAGAAATTTAATTCCAAGTGTCAGATAGAGAGAGTGCACCTTCCAGTGTCTTTTTCGAGCATACTGGTCATTAATGTTATCCAAACTCTTAATTATTTGCTTGAATGTTGGTCTCCTAAATGGGTCCTGACTCCAACATTCCTCAATCAACCTGTTACAAACAGAAAACTTTCTTAAAATGGAATTCCCCTTACAGAATACAATATATGACCGTATGAAGCATATTGATCACTGTAGCTCCATAATAATGGTTTTTCCTTGCAATCAGAGATGCACTCTATAACCTCTCCCCCTATCATGATTGTTTTTTTCGAAACTTGTTCATAATCATGAGGTGTGTCAAAACAGTTTGTAAGATGTGAATCCAAAAACTGCTTGGCAGCCTTGTCAAACACATGAAATAATACCAATATAATCTTCTTGACAGGAAAGGTCAACACCATGCCTACAGTTCAAAAATTCAAAACACTTGGTATTCGACAAAATAACTTGACACCCCTTCTGAAACAACAAAAACATATAGATAATTGAAACAAACTAACTCATACTCCAAAAAATTGCCCGGTACTAGCTACATATAGGAAATGAAGCCAAAGAAAATAAAAAAACTTTTACTTTTGCTACTAGTCATTCTTTAACAACCAATAGATGCATTGAAGCAACTTACTCCTTTAATCCATGTGCATAAAGCTTTGGTGGTGCTCTAAAAGGTGGGCGCTCATTTGCAGCATATGCTTTAGGTACTTCTTTTTCTGGTTTTGTAGAAAATGGTAGACAACCTTCAATCATCTGGGGAAGAAGGGAAATGACTAAACATTACTTGTAATCATTGACAATGTATATTCGGAAATGCAAAACATTAATGCACACCAATTTATTGACTGCTCAGTTCATACAGGTTACATGACCTACTGTAATGAACGGTTTTATTAAGTGTATATGAAGATAGACCAAATGACAACAAAGCTAGCAGAAAAGAAGTAACTTATTTAACAGACAGGAAATTCTTTGGGTTCAGTACTGACAGGCAGGAAATGGTCTCATGATAAAGAAGGTTTGCCAATGGCTGCTATAACATAAAGAATATAACTACACATGTCATGAAGAAGAGGATGGATGGAGCCCTGAACAGGGAGTACCTCTTGCAAGATCAAGGCAAATGAAAAAACATCCACTTTGGTATCATATTCTTCATTTCTGTAAACTTCAGGAGCCACGTATCTCCCTGTTCAATAGAGATCTCATTATCAACAACAGGCACACACGTGCATTGGTGCTACAATAAGAACTGCAATGGTTGCTTATAGATCTCCAACAGAACTACAAGAGCCTATTTTGCAGTTGATTGTGATTAGCAACGCCCGTCAAGCTTTTTTTTTTTTTTTTTAAGTAAAGGCCAGAATCAATAGAATGAGTCCATAATTTTACACATGGCACTGATCTAAGAAATAGAGGCTAAACACTTTCAGAAAGAAGACAACATACAAGAAGTGCCTTCAGTAGTCACAGGTCTGTCTTCTTTAACTGTCTTTGCGACCATCAGTAGCTTGCTCACCCCAAAGTCTGCAACTTTCAGATGCCCAGAATCATCCCGCAATATATTTCTGGTATCTTACTCACAAACAATTAAGAAACTTCAACCATTTAGTTATTGATGTGCATGATTCAAGCCAGCATATAAGTACATGACGATTTACATGCTCAGCAAATATGAATAAAATCCACACTGTTAAAAAAAAATAACGCAACTAAAGAAAAAGAGCCAAAGAAAGACAAGAAATTATCAATTTGTGCCCAAATTGATCCCCACTCACTTTTGTCTAAAACCTAATATACAAATAATTATGGGTCACATTCTGGTTGTTCTTCAAGAATCAAGACCTCATATTAACAAATTTCAAATTAATTAGGCAGTATATAAATTCAACTATGTTAGTTCACATCTATTAACCACTACAGCCATGATACATGATGAGAGAAAAAGAGAAAGATCATACGAGGGCTCAAGATCTCGATGAATTATTGCTTCAGGTTTATGCTCATGCAGATAATTCATCCCCCTGCAAGATATACCAGTAAAGTGCTCATTAAGCTAACAGAACACGTGGAATAACTATTCAGCTATAGCATGTAAAATCATGTACTTCCCACCACTATCAATTGTGAAAAAAAAGAACTTAATTAAACCATACTGTTGGAGAAACACAAGAAGGACAGTATTTATCAACACAAAGATCTAGCATGACCACCCAGTAGATACAATGGAATTGGTTATATCTTTTGTAAAGAATTAAGGATTGCGCCTAATTCAACCAAAAAGAAAATACAACAGAAATTACCCCCTAGAGATAAATGACCTCCAAGGTAGCACATAGAATTAAACATCAGATTCCAATGTCAAGTTGTGAACATCAGGCATTTCTGGTTTACGTTGCCACAAAGAAAGTTGCAAACAATTTCAGTACACAAGCCACGTGACTGACCTGGCAATGTCAAGTGCAAACTTCACTGCTGCTGTTGGCTTTAAGGCACCTTTTCTTTTAAGATATAAACGAAAATCTCCCTGCAGTAATAAAATAAGAGCTTAAAAGCTTGTATTTATAAACTGTTTATGATGCCAAGCAAACACGCGATGTCGCGATACATGCATGCATACATCTCAATTAGTGCGTCCTATAATCTACAGTGTTAATGCCTGAATATGCCTTTTATTTCAACACAATCCAAGAATTTAGACATCCATTGGCCCACCAAACCACTTCATTTTTGTGCATAGTAATGAAGGCCTTATCATGAAGCAAACTAGCAATGGTATTACAATCTAAAATCCCTCAAAATTCGAACACGTCCTTTGTTTTACCAAATAAAAGCTTCCTTATGCAAACAGGTACAACATAACAAAGCCAAAAATCAAATTACTTAGATATGGTTTCAGGGAAGAGATAAAGCTAAAACTCCTGATGTTTTGCACCACACCTTGGGTAGATATTCCGTGACAATCATCATTGGACTGCTTTGTGTTACAGCACCCAAAAATTGGACAACATTGGGATGTCGTATCTTCTGAAGTAAAGCAAGCTCATCCCTGAATGCATTTCTGAGTTTCCATTGAGCCAGTAAAACTCCAGTCAAAATAAAGATTCAAACTTTGCAAGGCCTACCTAAATAACAGAAACAAAAGCTATGCAAAAAGGAAGGTAAACCTACACTTTATCTTCATCAGCAAATACTTTCTCCTCAAGCGTCTTAACTGCAACTTGAATTCCACGCCAAGATGCAATGCAGTAGGTTCCCTAGCAAATACATTTCAAAAGACAAAAGCACAATGAACAGCAGTATGCAACCAACATCAGCACCCCCAGAAAACGGTCAGACTTGATACCTTAACCAATTCTAATCCGTACTCAACCGAGTCTTTTTCTTAAGCAGACGCCCCACATGACCGAAACCACATACATGCATTAAGTTTAAATAGTCAATTTCTCATCTCCTTCCCCACACTAATCCGTATTTCTACGAGTTTCAAGTCGTCTTGCACCAAACTAAAAACATTACCTTGGTTATGTCAACGCTGTCTGAAAAATCAAGCTCCTTGGGATCAATCTCATACTCGGGGACTTCACGTGCATTCTCCACATGCATAGGAGCCATCTAAAATGCAAACAACAAACTCATTTCACAACCGAAACCCGAAAAACAAGTACACATCAGTCGAGAAATTTACCGGAAGTTTAGCTCCGTGCTGCTCTAAAAGCTTGATCACATCCTCATTCTTGTAGTACACCGCATCCGCAAGAGGCTGTTGAATCCACCAAACCGTCATCAATCACAACACGAGGAGCAACCAACCAAAATAAGCGAGCCCTGAAATTGAAATTGAAATTGAAGTACTGAATTACCGTACTGCCCCAGCGGTCCTGGAGGTTGACGCCGGCGCCTCTTTGGAGGAGCAACTGAACGACGTCGGTCCGGCCCTGACAGGCGGCGACGTGGAGAGCGGTGCGTCCATCTATGTCAGTGAAATTGACATTGGTTCCGGAGTCCAGGAGCTCCTGAATGCCTTCCAAGTCGCCCTCGTTGGCCAAGTACATGAGTCGGACCCTCGGGTCAAGGGCCCCGTCGGCCGGCTCGACCACCGAGCCGTCGTCCGGGTCGGGGGCGAGCGAGGACTGCCTGCCGAGAGTGAAGCGGGCCGTGACGGAGTCCTGGCGGTCCATGGGTTCGAGAGAGAGAGAGAGAGAGAGAGAGAGAGAGAGAGAGTTGACGTTGGTGGATAGGAATAAAGTGGGAGGGAATTAAATTAATATTATTAAAGAGGGGCCTGAGTCCGACTATTTCGTCGCCGTGCTGGGGGATTCTTTGTCTTTTGATTCAAAAGAAGACGAGACGAAGGGAATCTGTGAGTGAGGAGCTGGCTGGACGTTGCCAACAATGGCCATGATGTGGTTGTTTTAGTAGTCAACGAATTTGGCACCTTGTAGAATTCCCCACTTTGGGTGTTACAGTGAGAAACTGAGAATGTTGAATCTTGTGTAATGGTGGATGAAAATGTTGGTGATGATTGGACTGGTGTAAGAACAAAGGTCTTGGTTTTCAGCTGTACCGCACTGCCGCTAGAATTAAGAATTGGTTCTATAAGTCGCATACAAACTGTTTTCGCCATCCCGGAGTCAAGGAGTCCAAACTGTTGTCGGGTAAGGGCTCCTCAGAAATTCGTCTCCTAATCTAGTCGGGTGGAACTTAAACACTCTTATCATTGAATTTATTTGTTTGATGCGACTTTCAAACACACTGCACTCTACGACACAATTTCTAGTTTAAAATTTCATCCCATTGAATGAGTAAATGATTAATTTTACACATTGAAATTTTTTATCAGAAAAAATTTAATTAATTTTAAATGGTTAAATAATGTATTTGTTGTAGAGAAACTGAATTTGAGAGGAATTTGCTGTGTATTCTCATTGATAATAGGGGCCTCTTTATATATATAGAGGATTACAATGCATAGAATCTCAATCATACAAGGAAAGTAATTCTACATTGATTAGGATTCTAGATCCTTCCAATTAAATCCTATTACCACTAGGTCAAGTAACCTAGAGTTTGGGCCAAACACAAATTAGGTTTTCCTTCAACACTCCCCCTTGTGTTGCCCAAACGCGGTGCTTCTCTCGTTGCCTCGTTAAAAACCTTGCCGAGTAACAAAAACCCAGTGGGACAAAAATAACCTCGGTCGAAGGGGAAAAAGAGCACAACACACCCTTCACGATTCGAGACGAACATGTAGACATCTCCCCCTGATGTCTGCACCTCCCCCTGATGACTACGGTCATGGGAGTTTAGATAACTTCCGCAAGCCAATTCTTGCCACATGTTTCTCGAATGTGGATTTGGGCAATGACTTAGTAAATAAGTCTGCCACATTGTCCTCAGATCGAACTTGGTTCACTTTGATCTTGAGGAGCTTCTGTTGTTGCTGATTGTAGAAGAATTTAGGCGATATATGCTTGGTGTTGTCGCCTTTGATGTAGCCTTGCTTCATTTGTTCAATGCAAGCAGCATTATCCTCATAAATGCTCGTTGGCTCATCTGTGGTAGACTTCAAACCACAATTGTTTCGAACATGCGTAACTATGGATCGAAGCCATATACATTCACGGACTGCTTCGTGAAGAGCAATAATCTCTGCATGATTCGAAGAAGTAGCGACTAAAGTCTGCTTCGTAGACCTCCAAGATATCGCGGTCTTTCCCATAGTGAAAACATAACCAGTTTGGGAGCGACCTTTGTGTGGGTCAGAGAGGTACCCAGCATCAGCAAAACCTTCCAAAACACTTATATCGTTTTGGATTGGGGATAGGGAACGCGGTCCACCATGTGTGGCATCCCTGGCACTTGATGGGTCCGAATCCATCATCTCTCTATAGGGATAGAACAAGCCCATATCGATCGTACCACTTAGGTATCGAAAGATATCTTTAACACCAGTCCAATGGCGTCGTGTTGGCGCAGAGCTATATCTAGCTAGCAAGTTCACTGCGAATGAGATATCCGGTCTTGTGCATTGTGCCAAGTTCAATAATGCGCCTATTGCACTTAGGTAGGGCACTTCCGCCTCTAGCACATCTTCATCGTCATCTTTTGGACGAAATTGGTCCTTCTTTGGATCAAGACTACGGACGACCATTGGGGTGCTTGAAGGCTTAATCTTGTCAGTGTTGAAACGCCTAAGCATCTTTTGGGTATAAGCTGATTGGTGAATCAGAATACCATCTTTACGGTGCTCAAGTTCCAAACCGAGGCAAAACCGTGTTTTCCCAAGATCTTTCATCTCAAACTCGGATTTCAAGTGTTCAGCGGTCTCCCTTAACTCTTTAAGGGTGCCAATTATGTTCATGTCATCAACATAAACCGCTACTATTGCAAATCCGGAACTTGTCCTTTTTATGAACACACATGGGCATAGTTCATTGTTGACATATCCCTTTCCAATCAAGTAGTCACTTAGACGGTTATACCACATCCGTCCGGATTGTTTCAATCCATATAGTGAGCGTTTCAATCTAATCGCAAACGCACTTCGTGGTTTAGAGCCACTTGATTTGGGTAACTGAATTCCATCTGGAATCTTCATGTATATCTCTGTATCTAGATCCCCATATAGATACGCAGTAACCACATCCATAAGCTGCATATTCAGTTTTTCGGAAACTACCAAACTGACAAGGTAGCGGAACGTAATAACCTCCATTACGGGAGAATAGGTCTCTTCGTAGTCGATTCCAGGGCGTTGTGAGAAGCCTTGCGCCACAAGGCGAGCTTTGTACCTTACAATCTCGTTTTTCTCATTACGCTTTCTAACGAATACCCATTTATGACCAACTGGTTTGGTGTTGGGCGGTATTGGCACAACTGGTCCGAATACCTTTCTTTTCGCTAGAGAATCAAGTTCTGCCTGAATCGCATCTTTCCACTTTGGCCAATCGGCTCTACGCTGGCATTCAGCAACGGAGCGTGGTTCGATGTCATCGGTCTCAATAATCTCACGCGCCACTGAATACGCGAATACATCATCGATGATGACGGAGTTTCTTTCCCACGTCCCAAGTACACTAGTGTAATTAACAGAGATCTCTACGTTCTCAGGGATAGGTTCTGTCATTGAGGCGTCCCCCAATGATGTCTCTTGGACATAACCATAATCCGGAACATTCTCATGGGACGGATTTTGAGTATCGATGATCAAAGGATTTGTTTGTGCCTCATTCGCCTTCTTTCTAGGGCGAGTATCCTTCGAACCAATTGGTCTACCGCGCTTTCTTGCGGGACCTGCGGCCATAGATGCCACATCATTGCCATGTTGGGCAATGGCGCCATCTCCTGATGTGACAGGAGTGGTGTGATGTCCAGTATTTGAGACATCGATCCTTGCAGGCACGTTTGCAGCAGGTATGTGTGATCTTGTCACTTTGGCAACATCAGAAAACGCATCAGGCAGAGTGTCTGCTACGTTCTGGAGCTCGATTATTCTTCGCACTTCAAGTTCGGACTGTGCGGTACGGGGATCGAGATGAGACATAGTGGGGACAGACCACGACAATTCTTGTCGTTCCTGTTGAACATCTGTGTTCTTATCTCCCCCTAACGACGGGAAGACTATCTCATCAAAGTGACAATCCGCAAATCTAGCGGTAAAGAGATCGCCTGTCAAGGGTTCAAGGTAGCGGACGATTGTTGGAGATTCATATCCAACATAAATGCCCATTCGTCGTTGTAGACCCATCTTAGTACGCTGTGGCGGCGTAATAGGCACATAAATGGCACACCCAAAAATGCGTAAATGCGAGATATCGGGCTCGAATCCAGTCACTAGCTGTAACGCAGAGTAAGATTGGGTTGCAGTGGGTCGTAGACGAATGAGAGTCGCTGCATGCAATATTGCATATCCCCAAGCAGAAACAGGGAGATTGGTGCGCATAACCAATGTCCGGGCTATCATCTGTAGTCGTTTGATAGCGGCTTCTGCGAGACCATTTTGGGTATGAACATGGGGAACTGGATGTTCTATATCAATCCCCAGTGACATGCAATAGTCATCGAAAGTTTTCGATGTAAACTCCCCAGCATTATCAAGTCGAATTGACTTAATAGGGTGGTCCGGGTAGTGAGCCCGTAGACGAATAATCTGGGCGAGGAGTTTTGCATAAGCAGCATTCCGAGTGGACAGTAGCGCGACATGTGACCAGCGTGTCGACGCATCAACCAATACCATAAAGTATTTAAAAGGTCCGCATGATGGTTGAATTGGTCCACAGATATCCCCTTGGATTCTTTGTAAGAACGGAATAAGTATTTTGGGATCCTTTGCGTAGGACGGTCTCGGTCCTAATTTCCCGAAGGAACAGGCTTTACAGAAAGAGCGAGGGGCCTTAGAAGCAACCAATGAGGATTTTGGTTGGGCCGGAGCGTCCGTAGCGCTATTAGAAGCAAAGTGTGTGACTACATCTCCCATTATGGCGTTAGAGCCATCGAAAGTGGTGTGTGTAGCGTCATGGCTACTGGGAGGAACAACCATGGTGTCATGCTCATGGTTGGCGCCAGTAATGGCGTCATCACTTGGGACGTGGGCGGCCTTATGGCGCCCCAAGACAGCTGCAGTTCCAGAGGCTGCAATGGTTGCGGTCTTGCTAAGTCCTGGAATCAATTTTCGATTCTTGCTTCTTCTCACTCTGAAGAATGGATGTCCGTGTGAAGTCTTTAGTATACGGAGCATCATATCACGACCAGGATGTCCTAGTCGGTCATGCCAAAGCCAATATGTGTCTGAATCCAAGAGATCTTCTCTTATGATATTATTGGATTCAATAGGTCGAATTGTAGTGACATAAAGTCCACTAGATTGACACATAAGCTTCTCTAAGATGCGCTTTCGTCCGCAATCATTAGAGGTAATGCAAAGGAATTCTATTCCGTTCTCATTATGCGTTTCCGCATGGAATCCGTTGGCTCTAATATCTTTAAAACTCAATAAGGTCCGATTTGCCTTAGGAGCGTAGAGAGCTTCAGTGACTTTGATCAAGGTGCCATTGGGCAAAAGGAATTGGGCCATTCCATGTCCTTGAATTAAACTTGATGGCCCAGCCATCGTAGTCACAGATGAATATGTAGGCAACATCTCTAAAAATAATTGCCTATGTCGTAGAATGGTGTGCGTAGTCGCACTATCCGCAATTGAAGTTCATCCATTCCTAAAAAGAAAGAGCTCGTAATTAAAAAGGAGTTATAAAGAAAAGAACTCAACTTTTATTAATAAGCCAAACAGAATTACATCATCGTTTCTCATAACCAAAGTAAATCTAATCCAATAAACTAGTTAATGCAAAACAATGGTAGTGGCCCATCTTCTTTCGGTAATTTCAATGTAAACGTGACCAGTTAAGTAGAGAGATGTCGGTGGAGCAAAGCTCGCTTAAGAACCACTTATCTCAAAACCTTTCTAGACATCACTTTTACATTAAGTACGCCTACTTTGAAGAAAGACTAGTATCATTGGCATCTACTACAAAAGTAATATGGCAATTGCCTACATCTCTTGGAAAATAAAAAGACTTAATCAAAATCGCCAGTTTCTGGTTCTTGATCCTTGTAGTCTTCTACCCTTAGATCGAGATCTCCATCTTGATCTTCTTGTTCCATGTAATGTGCCTCCCTCGCTTCACGATACATCTTGTATGCGTTTGCAACATTCTGGGATGCAGTACACTTCTTTGCCCAATGTCCATTTAATCCACATCTGAGACAAGCATCATTATGGCCAGATTCCCTTGATCGAGACGCTCTAGGGGCGTTTGGTAGACGGTTATTACCTTTGGTGGCGTTATTACCATAACCGGAGGTTTGACCTCTCTCTCTCTTCACACGTTTACCTCCACGGTTCCGTGCACGCCTATCTTGGCGATTTCCTTCCTCTTTAGGGCGAGAATATGGACCAGAACGTCCAGAATTATCCCTACTCTTAGGGTTTCGCTCCTTGCGTCCTCCCTTGGGGGCGCGACTATAATTAGACTCCGGAATTGACTTGGTTCCCACGGGTCTAGAGTTATAGTTCTTCACAAGTATGTTGTCGTGCTTTTCAGCTACGTTCATGGCACCAATTAGCTCATGAAATCTTGTGATGCGTCTAGCATTGACATCAATCCGATAGTTTTTGGCTATCATCAACGCAGAGACGGGGAAGGTGGAGAGAGTTTTCTCGATCAACATCGTATCAGTGATGTCTTGTCCACAAAATTCCATCATAGACTTGATACGGAGTGCTTCCGAATTGTAGTCAAGTACAGACTTGAAATCACAGAAGCGAAGGCTATGCCATTTCACTTCTAAGTCTGGAAGCAGGGAATCACGGACGTTGCCAAAACGCTGCTCGAGTTCCACCCATAGCCTTCTTGGGTCTTCCTCATTGAGGTACTCATTTTGGAGCGCGTCATTCATGTGCCTTGTCATGAGAATGATGGCTTTTGCTTCGTTAGCCTCTCTCGTAGCTCTATTTGCTTCAAAAGCAGCAGCTTGTTGAGGAGTAAGCACGTCCTGACTTGGCTCTTGGATCGTACTCAGGATCCCATCAGCCTTAAGATGCTGGCGCACATCACGGACCCACTTATGGTATCCTGCGCCTGTTGTCTCAAGTGGAGTGAAGCTCAACTTGTTCAGGTTACTCATCCTGAAAAAACAACAAGAAAATAGGGTTAGTTTCGGAGCGTAGAATGCTACCACGAAAAACTATATAATTTCTGAGCGTAGTCGCTTCCAAGAAATTAGGGATTTTCTGAGCGTAGTCGCTTCCAAGAAAATCCAATTCCAAGAGGGGTTTTGGATTAGATCGAAACGACGATGTATGTGGTCGATCGTTTTCTTCTCAACAAACTCTAAGTTTGGAGGACTCTACAAGCTCCAAGCTTGGAGTGAGCACGAACCCCCACAGTTCGGCTATTGGTCTCCCCTATGAAGAAGAAAGGGGGGTAGAAGAAGGGATGTTGGAAGTCCCCGAGAAAAGAAGAAGAAATTATTAAAAAAAACTTCAAAAACGGGAACTTTTAGAAAAAATTACCTTAAAAAGGTGGTCGGGAAAATCGTCGCCGGAAAATCACTGTAGCAGCCGGAAAGTTACTGTAACTGCCGGAGTTACTGTAGCTGACCGGAAAAGTCGCCGGAAAGTTGCCGGAAAAGTCGCCGGAAAAGTCGACGAAAAAAGTCGCCGGAAGTTGGCCGGAAAGTTGCCGGAAAAGTCGCCGGAAAGTGTTGACCGGCGTTGACCGGTCGTTGGCCGGAGGGTTGACCGGTCATTGACCGACTGCTGACGTGGCAGGTCTGAGCTGACGTGGCAGAAGGCTTGGCGGCGCGGCGGCTTGGGCTTGGCGGCTCGGCTTGGCGGCTATGCGGCTTGGGTTTGCAAGTGGGCTTCAGGCTGCTGGGCCGAGTACTTCTGCTATAGGAGCTTGGGCTGATCGCAGCTGGGCCTAGGGTTGACCGAACGTGGGTTCGGTTGACTGAAGCACAGATAGGAGGTGCAGGCGGCGGTTCAGCGGTTCAGTTGGTTCTGGCGGCCGGTTCGAGTCGATCTAGACCGGTTCCGGTGGTGGTCTTTTGGATCCGGTGGTCTGATGTCCGTTTGCAGCTTCTGGTGGAGTTTGGTGACGGTTGACTGGGAGGAAAATATCGAACCGGGCAGAAGGGCTTTCGATACTTCCGGTGGCCGGTTCGGTGGTTTACCGGCCGGTTCTGGAGGTGGGGCCGGTTCTGGACTCCTGGAGTTGAGATCTTGAAGGTGGGCGGCGGAGGTTTCTGGTATTTGAAGGGTACGAATATAGGGTCTCAGGGTTAGGGCTCGTGCTGATAACGTGTTGTAGAGAAACTGAATTTGAGAGGAATTTGCTGTGTATTCTCATTGATAATAGGGGCCTCTTTATATAGAGGATTACAATGCATAGAATCTCAATCATACAAGGAAAGTAATTCTACATTGATTAGGATTCTAGATCCTTCCAATTAAATCCTATTACCACTAGGTCAAGTAACCTAGAGTTTGGGCCAAACACAAATTAGGTTTTCCTTCAACAGTATTGAGATTGTCGATTACAGGTAGACCTGTAAATGGACCGGATTTTGATCCGGATTCGCTCCAGATCTGTGACTATTGGACGGGTTTGGATCGAACATTTTGATCTGTTAATGATCCGAATCCGTTAACCCGTTTAATAAACGGATCGGATTTGGATTTAGGTCGATCCGATAATGATCCGACCCGTTTTCGTAATAATAAAATATTATTTTTTATTAATATATTATTATTTTTTAAAATATAAAATATAATGTAATTTTACTTTTGGTGATACTCTTCATGTAGATCATATTATTTTAATATTTTATTAATATCTTATGAGGTATCATGATATAAATTTAATATTACTATTTAAAATTAAAAAATATTTGAAATTATAAACGGATCGGATTAACGGATCGGGTATCCGTTAATCCGACAGATACGGATTTGGATCGAGGTATCCATGATCCGCCGGGTTAACGGAGCGGGTTTGGATCGAATTTTTTTTTTAGTAAACGGATTTGGATTTAGGTCGATCCGATCCAAACCCGGTCCATTTACAGGCCTAATTACAGGGGCGGAACCAGGATTTGACATCAGGGGGGGTCAGACATATATAGTATATAATATTAAAATTTCGCAAAAAAATAATGTTTTGTATATTTCCCTTATAAAAGATGTTCATCTTCAAATCAAGCAAAATTCTATTTTATACATCTCCTAAACTCATATAAAGATTACAAATGTTCATGTGAAGAAAGTAATAACTTATTCATCAATTACTTTACTTTTTCTTGGTAAATTAATTACATTCTATTTTTCAAATAAAACAAATCAATTACTTTACTTATTCAGACATAAAGACCAATCAATTTAATAATTATGTTTCTTAATATAATTGATTAATTATTCAAATTGATTGGTTATAGAAGTTTTTTGGGGGGTGTAATACTTAAATTAAGCCTATTTTCAATATTAATAAGGTAAATAAGTAACTAAAATTGAAGTATACCAAAAATTCTAGGGGGGTCCGGACCCCTTGGGGCCTATGAATAGGTCTGCCCCTGGTCGATTATTTGAAAATAAGATAAAGTTGGGATAGACCTGTGTAACTGGTCTTGACTTGAGTATTTTTTTTTTTCCTGTTTTTGTTACTAATATGAATGATAAGTTTCTATTGGTGTCCTTGATTAGGAAAATGCAGTATTGGAGATTCAAATAATTATGGTACACTTCTTCTCTTTACTTGTAAATGTATTTAACCAAACAAATAATTGAGCATATTCAAGTATGTTTTAGGGAAACGAGAATTGAGAGAAAATTTATGTGTGTTCTCATTGATAATAGGAGCCTCTTTATATAGAGGATTACAATGCATAGAATCTGAATTGTACAAGGACAGGTAATCATACAATGAATGGATATCTCTAAGATATTATCTGAGATTCTCACTAATTAAAACTCTATTACCACTAGGTCAAGTAACCTAGAGTTTGGGTCAGACACACAAATAGGGATTTACTTGAACAAAGTACTGTTTATGACACAATTACTTATTTAGAATGAAAATTGGAATAAGAGAAGGGTGCGGCTATTGCCACCCTATCATTTTCTTTATTCACCCTACTTGCTCATTACACCATACATTTTAGTTTCAATTATTAAATTTATTTATTTAACTCATTTCTCTTTTCAATAATATCCTTATATGACATATCTAATTAGAAAATAAATATTTTTAACGAAAATCTCTCATTTAATTTATACTCATAAAAAAAATTAAAATTTATTAAAGTTTCCTAATAAAATCATAATCTGATTTACTCCCATTTTTAAAAAAAAGTTTCTTTCAATTTCAAATATTTTTTTTAATCAGGAATTTCAATGTTCTCTATTTCAATCTATGTAAAAAGATTAGTAAATTTACAACTATGATCAATGAAGAAGAGATTGATTTTTTTTTCTTCGTGATTTAAATTTTTACTTTTGGTGTTCACAAAGAATTTTGCAAAGATTTTGATGAAGTTAAAGGTAATGGTTTTCCGAATTAAATAATGAATTAACAATGAGGAGGCAATAAAAAGACAAAAAAATAGTAATAAATTCAAATTTGGGTTGAGAAGATAAAGATTAATATTATCCAATGAGAAATTAAGTAGTCTTTGTATTTAATTAATTACTTATATATTTATTTTTTTCTTACATATTTAGATTTAAAAAAATTAGTGTACTTATTAGTTATTTTGCACTTGGGTAATATAGTCTTTCAATAATTCAAATGTTTATAGGTGAACTAAGAAAATGGTAAGGTGGCAATAGTCACACCCATAAGAGAATCGATTTTAAAACATATTTTTTCCTACGTTTAGTAACATGGGAAGTTTGCATGTGTTTAATTGGGTGGTAAGGCAGTGACTTACCATGTTATGTGTTTCAATCCCACAAAAGGGGAGGGTGTGTTTGAAAAAAGTTAACACACCAAAGAAGATTAGAATGAAAGTAGGTCTAAACTACAAATCAAGAACTTATTACTTAACAATTCGAAATTAAAAACGAAGAAAAATTCGGATTTAGAAATCAATTCTTTTAAAATCGACCCCAATTCATGAGTTTCTCCATTGGAAATTATACATTGCCCAAGTCTCACTATGGGCAACTAAATAGTCGATAACTTTTCATATCTCCATTTGAACAAATAAAAAGGTGTAAAAAAAAGTCTACAGAAAAAGATGAAAAACCATATTCTCTCTTTAGTGTCAATTTCTCTTGTGCTAATATTAGAGCTGTTTTCATGCAGCGGCAACGAACACAGCGGCTCCGACTACTCAATTTCAAGATGCCTTCGTCTACCCTTATATCTCAATCTTTCTCGCCGATTCTTACCTCTTTTTCTAGATGTGACAGGTTTGAGTTTGTTGGCGCTAATTATGGTGTTTTTGGTTTATCAATGGTTGGACCACCCTCTTGGGCTGGTAGCTTTCTATTTGAGTTTCTCTAGTTGCGGCTAAATTCGACAATGGCCTGAAACTCCCTCCCAGTTCTAGGTGGCAGCCCGACCCTAGACAAGGGATGCAGAACTGGTGTCCCAAATTTGAGGTGATGTTTGTTGCACTTTGGAAGTGGTTTACAAAGGAGGCTAGGATGTTTGTTCTCAATGGGGCGGTTCAGTCAGCAGGGTGCTTGTTATTGTTCCATACGATGGCGGTGCCGTGGGTTGTGGTGTTGAAGCTACTATTTTAGAGATATTGGGTTTAGGCCCAAGATTTCTAGGGCTAATAGTTAGAATTGTGGGGCCTACTAAGTTTAGTGTTCTTGGTTTTGGGCTCGGCTCTAAGTTCAAGAATAATGATGTTGGTTCAGTTTTAAATCTTATGCAACCAAAATGAGCAAGGGTTTAAAGATGAATGATGGTGACGATGGGAACTCCAACCCTAAAGGGAAGGAGACTGTTCTTACTTAGGTTTGGTCTAGTCTATCCTACATGAAGATCTTTTGTAGTCTATCCTACATGAAGATCTTTTGTAAGTCTTCATATAAGTGTTGTTCAACATGAGTACCACAATTGCGTGCTCGGCATAATTTGAGTAACAACCTATAATTTCTATTGAAGTCAAAATTTATTTTGTTTTTTTAGACATGTAGTGTTTTTTTTTAGAATAGTTCATGTACCAATATAAGTGTAAGCCTATATTTTGTATGGGTCTTTCTAAATGTACCAAACAAAATTCTAAGTGTACTGGGCTAATTATTTATATATAATAATATCTAATTAAACGCAAGTAAATTTTCCAAAATACCCTCATCTACACAAAACAAACCCAGCAACTTCTTAGTTCCCTTTCCCTTCTCATAAGTTAGAAGCTTCATTATGGGTTTCAAGATTCATGTTCATGTGGGAATTGCTTCAGTTTGAGACATATTTGATGAGTTTTTGGTTCAACTAATTGTCTAAATAAAATAAAAGAATGTTAAAGGAAAACATATTATGTGCCTTCGTCAAAGCAACTGACGGAGAGGGAATCAAGGAATCAACGATTACCATCAATCAGTACAATTAAAGATCAATCAGCATTCAATGTATTTAATGTAATGCATATTTCCGTTGTAATCCTCTCCCTATATAAAGGGACTATGAAATGAAATGAGTAGACCATTCCAATCCATTTTTACTTTTACAAGTCATCAGCACGCTCAGAGAAAATAGCCAAGAAAGAAAAAAAAAACTCAAACCCTAAGAAGAAAAAGTTTTTCTTCTTTTCTGCCGCCAATCAAAAAAAAAAAAAAATTCGTGCAGCAGCCTCCACCCTAGGCCATCCCTCCGCGCGCACAGCCCAGCCTCCGCTCCCTTCCACAGATCGGCCAGCCAATTGCTCTCCACACCCAGTCCAGAGCAATTGCTCTCCGCACCCGCACCTGATCACCGCAACTCATCGTCCAGACCGGCTACCCGATCCTCCTCCGGACAGCAGCAGTGCCTCCGACCCGACCCTGTAGCAGCGCCTCCGACCCAGCCCTGCAGCAGCACCTCCGACCCAGCCTTGCTGCCTCTCACCTGCAGATCCCTGCAACCTAACACCGATCGCAGCACCGATCGATTCCTGCAACCCACCAGCCATCAGCGTCTGGTGCATTTCCCGATCGATCCGGACACCAGCCCACATCACCGCATCAGTCCACCGTCGCTCCCCACTGTCGCAGCAACCACATCTGCGACGACGTAACAGCCCCGCGCACCAGACAGCCCTGCCCAGCAGCCCACTGCCCCGCGCCACCAGCCAAGCGCCCTCCCCGACCTGCAGATCCCAGAACAGTCCGTTCCTAAACCAGAAGGAAGGAAAGCCAGAGGAGGAAGAAGAAAAAAAAAAGGCAACTAGGGCCGAAGTAAGGACCCGACCTAGAAAGAAAAAATCACAATTCAAAAAAAAAAAAAAGGGGCCCAAAGAACAGAAGGCCCAGAACAGAACAAAAAAAAAGCAGGCCCTGCAGGCCCAGAAATGAAAAAAAAAAACAGAAAAAGAAAAGAACATAGAGAAGGCCCAAAGAAAAGACCAGGCCTAGAAAAAAAAAGGGGATCAAAGCCCACTGATGAAAAGGGAGAGGAAGCGGTCCAGTTTTTTTTCTCAAGCACACAAACATCGCTACGCACTCCTGCATCAACACGCGCGTGGGCTAGGATTGTTTTATTTTCTCAAAATCAAGTATGTTTTCTTTATTTTATTTTATGATTTTAACAAAGCATCTGAATTTTATTATATTTTGTTATTAAGCATGTTTAGTCGATAATTTTTGATCATTTGAAGCATGCCTTGTTATTTATGTTTTAGATAATTACCTTTAAGCATGATTATATATTTCATTGTTTATGGTTTATTTATGAAATTTTGAGCATGTTTTTATTTTATTTATCCTTATATAAATTATTCCTAAGCATGCCTTTATATTATGCTATCATTTGTATTTTATGTTATGCATGATATATTCTTGCTATTGTTATATGTAGTATATAATTTGTTGTATATTTGTGAAATTTGAGCATGCCATGTAATTTATTTTTATATATGCTATGTTTTATTATTAAATGTGTTATAGTTATTTTTGTAATACAACATATAAAATTTTGCTTTGCCATGATAATGAAAATTCATGCGCATTTATACACACAACATTAATTTGATAAAGTATTTTCACATAGCATCGAAAAAAAATGTGACCATTACGAATCTTGATCTTGAAATCTAATTCATATTTTTGGAAAATAATACACGTGGATGTCTTTTGTGACTGCGTAATTTATATCTTCTCTCTTGTTGATGTAGATGGCTGATCCAACTTGACCTGAATTTGACATTTTGGACTCAGAAGGACTTGAGTACCACCGTTGGGTTTTCGATGTAGAAGCCGCCTTTGTGGCAAAAGAATACACTGCCACCATCAAAACTATCACTGACCCCAAAGACGATGGACTGTCTGATAAGGTAAAAGCAAATGCCTTAATGTTTTTTAGGCGACATATTGATCCTAGCCTACGCTGGGAATACCTTCAGTTGAAGACACCCAAAGAACTGTGGGATGCCCTTAAGGGACGTTTTGGGAACATTCATGACACCTTGCTCCCAGAATTGACCGTTCGATGGAATGAAATCCGCTTGCTTGACTACAAAAGGGTCAATGACTTCAACAAGGACATGTTGCGCCTAAAGGCACATCTAAATTTCTGTGGAAATGAACTCACAGAAGATAATATGATCCAGAAGACTCTTTCCACTTTTCCTACTTCAGCAATTATACTAGCGAACCAGTATAGGCTGGAGTATGATAATAAAAGAATCACAACCTTCAATAAACTGATCAACCTACTGCAAGTGGCTGAGAGGCATAATGAGGTTCTTTTGAGCAACAATGCCAGGCCCATTGGGACAAAGAAAATTCCTGAGGCTAATTATGGCAAAGTCAAAAGTGGAAAGAACCCTAATGAAAAGAGGGTTGGACGTGTTGATCCCTACCCACGTGGCAACAATGCACCACGTGGCAAGGGACGTGGGGGTCGTGGTATGGTCTGTGGAGGCCCTCCCAATGTATGGCGCAGAGATGGTGGTGCTGGCCCTAGTGGTCATGGAAACAAGGTGTAAATGGCACCTAAGAACCCTTCAGTCAAACAGGGTAGAGTTGGCAATGAACCATGCTATAGGTGTGGAGTCATGGGGCATTGGTACAAGAACTGTCCAGCAAGCAACAGAATAGCAGCCAATTATAAGAGGTATAAGGAGTCTAAAGAACAAGAGGCTCACTATATGGAAGAATGAGGCAATGACCCAGACGTCAACCTCACAATTGCAGATTTCAATGGCAACAAGGAACTTGCTCAGTCAATGGATGCTTCAGATTTTGACTGATCTGCTTTATTTATTTTATTTTCCAAACACAGTTGTGAAGGCATAATGCCTTTTTTTTTTTTTTAATTAGACTATTACGTAGTCTTAAAGTTTATTTCAATAATTGTTTGAATTAGATTTCTGAACAAGACCTTGATTTGATTATCGTTGGCTTATTAATAAATTTCAGATTTTATTCTGAAGCATTGAATTTATTCGATTTTTATGTACTACACATATTCACATGGTTCGAAAAAGCACTATAAAGCTGTAAACCAATACATCTAGAGAAAAATTATTAAAATGAAAAAAAAAATTATCATTCTACTAAAATAGACATGCTCTAAAGAATATGAGTTATCTTTTCAAAATTAATAATATATCTCATTTATTTGTAGGAATGAATCGAGGAGAAATCAAGTGCTTAGTTGATAGTGGGACTACCCACACCATATTAAGGAATAGACAATTATTTATTGAATTAAAAGCCTATAATTCCCTTGTGACTACGATGATTGGATCATCAAAAGTAATAAAAGGACGATGAACTGCCAAATTTTTGCTGCCTAATGGTACAACATTTAAAGTCACAGACGCTCTATATGCACCAAGAGCTAATCGAACCTTGTTAAGTTTCAAAGATATTCGTGCCAACGGTTATCATGTAGAAACACACTGTGAGAATGGAACTGAATACCTTTATATTACCTCTAATGAATGTGGAAGGAAACGCATTTTAGAGAAACTTATGAGTCAATCTAGTGGACTGTACCTCACTACGATTCGGATCATTGAATCATATGTTGTCACCAACAATGAAATATGGGACACTGACTCATACAGGCTTTGGCATGACCGCCTAGGGCACCCTGGTCGTGACATGACGATCCGTATTTTGAAGAACTCACACAGACATCCCTTCTTTCGAGTGAAAAATAAAATGGGAGAAAAATCCGCCACACTAAAAGGTGTCGGTCCTCGTATTGCTCAAATGCAGCCATTATCTTCTGAAGTACCAGAAGCACTACCTCCTTCCCATTATGCCTCATTGACAATTTCAAAGGCACATAACTTGTTTTGTAAAGCCTACTCTTTAGAAAAAACAGGATCGAGACCTTCCTATGCTAAAGATACAAAACAAAACATTCCATTCTTACAAAGGATACAAGGAGACATCTGTGGACCTATCCATCTAGAATGCGGACCATTCAAGTACTTTATGGTTCTGGTGGATGCCTCGACACGTTGGTCACATGCCATTTTATTGTCCACAAGAAATGCTGCATTTGCAAAACTCCTAGCACAGATTATACGCTTAAGGGCTCACCACCCTGATCACCCTATCAAGTCTATAAGGCTTGATAATGCTGGAGAATTTACATCAAAAGCATTTGATGATTATTGCATGTCTATTGGGATTGATATAGAGCATCCTGTACCCCAAGTGCATACACAAAATGGTCTCGCAGAAGCCACCATCAAAAGGCTACATATGGTGGCTAGGGCATTGGTTATGCACACCAACTTGCCTATATCTGCATGGGGTTATGCAATATTGCACGCAGCTTTACTCATTCGTTTCAGACCCACTGGCCACTACTAGCCAACCATTTTCTGCGTACCAGTTGGTAACAGGATATGAGCCTGACATTTCACACTTACGTATATTTGGTTGCGCAGTATATGTGCCTATTGCGCCCCCACAGCGCACTAAAATGGGTCCTCAGAGACGATTAAGTATTTATGTTGGATACTAATCTCCAACAATTATCTACTATTTGGAACCCTTGATAGGCGATCTCTTTACCGCTAGATTTGCGGATTGTCACTTTGATGAGACAGTCTTTCCGTCGTTAGGGGGAGATAGGAAAAAGGATTTTCCAAGGGAACGACAGGAATTGTCGTGGTTTGTTCCCACTTTGTCTCATTTTGATCCCCGCACTTCACAATATGAAAGTGAAGTGAAAAGAATAATCGATCTTCAAAACGTAGCAGATTCGATGCCTGATGCGTTTACTGATATCGCAAAAGTGACGAGATCACATATACCAGCTGCAAATGTGTCTGCAAGGTTAGAAGTCCCCAACAAGGGGCACGGTGCCACAGATAGAGGCACTACAACCACACTTAGTGGAGGTATGGTTGAGGCCGTGGCTCCTCAAAGGAAGTGGGGGAGGGCACTTGGTTCGATTGACACTCGCCCAAGGAAGAAGAGGGCGACTAAGGCACAAACTGATCCATTAATCATCAATGTAGAGAATCCCTCTCATGAGATTGTCTCTGATTATAGTTATGTCCATGAATCAATACTGGAGGACGCTCCGATGTTTGAAATGATTCCAGAGAACAAAGAAATCTCAATGGATTATGAGAGTGCGTATGAGTAGATAGAAAGATCTTCCATACACATTGATGATGTATTTGCATACACTGTTGCTCTAGAAATCATAGAGCACGATGATATCGAACCACGCTTTGTTGCAGAATGTCAACAAAGAGCAGATTTGCCTAAATGGAAAGAAGCAATCCAGGCATAATTAGATTCTCTGACAAAGAGACAGGTATTTGGTCCGGTAGTGCTAACCCCACCAAGTGTAAAACCTGTAGGACATAAATGGGTATTTGTTAGAAAGCGTAATGAGAAGAATGAAGTCCTGAGGTACAAGGCTCGCCTTGTGGCACGAGGTTTCTACCAACACCTTGGAATTGACTACGAGGAGACATACTCTCCCGTAATGGATGTTATAACGTTCCGCTACTTGGTTAGCCTAGTAGTTTCCGAAGGACTGGAAATGCAGCTCATGGATGTGGTGACTACATATCTCTATGGGGATCTAGATTCAGAGATATATATGAAAGTACTTGATGGCCTTACATTACCCAAGTCAAGTGACTCTAAACCACGGAGTGCGTTTGCAATTAGGTTGAAACGCTCACTTTACGGATTCAAACAATCTGGGCGGATGTGGTGTACCCGTCTAAGTGACTACTTGATTGGGAAGGGATATAAGAACGATGAACTATGCCCCTACGTATTCATAAAGAAAACAAGTTCCAGATTTGCAATTGTAGCAGTATATGTCGATGATATGAGCATAATAGGTACTCTTGATGAAATAAGAGAAACTGCGAGCTACTTGAAATCTGAATCTGAGATGAAGGATCTTGGGAAAACTCGATTCTGTCTAGGCCTTGAACTAGAACACCGAGTTTGTGGAATACTAATCCACCAGTCTGCGTATGTCCAAAAGATGCTCAGGCGATTTAACATGGACAAAGCGCATCCTGCTAGCACTCCTATGATAGGTCGAAGTTTGGATGCAAGGAAAGATCCATTTCGTCCAAAGGAAGATGACGAAGAGGTGTTGGGAGCTGAAATTCCCTATCTAAGTGCAATAGGCGCATTATTGTACTTAGCCCAATGCACTCGACCAGACATTGCATTCTCAGTGAACTTGTTAGCTAGATTTAGCTCAGCGCCAACGCAGTGTCACTGGAATGGTATCAAGAACATTTTCCGATACCTAAAAGGAACCATTGACTTGAGACTCTTCTTTCCATACAGAGAGACAAGAGGGACCACAGATGGAACTGCAATCCCTAAAGGAAATATTGATGGCGAAAGTGCCACTCACTACACCGGAACGCCAAATGATGTTTTGGTTGGTTTTGCTGATGCTGGGTATCACTCTGACCCACATAAAGGTCGTTCCTAAACTGGTTATGTATTTACCATTGGGAACACAACGATATCTTGGAGATCAACCAAGCAAACCCTTGTGGCTAACTCCTCGAACCACTCAGAGATCATCGCTCTACATGAGGCGGTTCGTGAGTGTGTATGGTTAAGAGCTATCATCACACATATTCGAGGGACTAGTGGTTTAATTTCTACCACTGAAAAGCCTACTTGCATTTATAAAGATAATGCAGCTTGCATCGAACAGATGAAGCTAAGATATATCAAGGGTGATAATACAAAGTACATATCGCCAAAGTTTTTCTACAATCAACAACAACAGGCCCTCCTCAAGATTCAAGTGAATCAAGTAAAGTCTGAGGAGAATGTGGCAGATTTGTTCACCAAATCATTGCCTAAGTCCATATTTGAAAAACATGTGAAAAGCATAGGAATGCGAAGACTTTCCAAGCTCTCTTGATTAATGTAAGTATCAGGGGGAGGTGTAGACGTCGGGGGGAGTCTAACACACACATGCCATACTCAAATATAGAAGGTACGTTGTGCTCTTTTCCTTCGACCAAGTTTTATTTTTGTCCCACAGGGTTTTTATTGTTACTTGGTAAGGTTTTTAGTAAGGCAACAACTTATGCACCATTTCGTCTTTGACTTGGCACAAGGGGGAGTGTTAAAGGAAAACAAATTATGTGCCTTCGTCAAAGCAACTGACGGAGAGGGAATCAAGGAATCAACGATTACCATCAATCAGTACAATTAAAGATCAATCAGCATTCAATGTATTTAATGTAATGCATATTTCCGTTGTAATCCTCTCCCTATATAAAGGGACTATGAAATGAAATGAGTAAACCATTCCAATCCATTTTTACTTTTACAAAAAATAGATTATTATTAGAGGGAAAAGAAATATTTGTGAATCATCTTCACAGCTGAATAAGCAATCATCTCAATGGAATTGATTTGTCGTCTCTAACTCAAGATCAAGAAGCAATTTTCATTGAATAATGGATTCCACTAGCCCATTAAGGGCAGAAGAAACTAATTAATACTTCTCTCCCCATAAATCAATCCTTAGTGACGTTACTGCTGGGTATAGGGAAAAAAAAAGCAAATTACCACTACCTACACTTTTAGCCCATAAATTACCATTAGCAAGCCTGTTTTTTTTTTTTTTTTGAATTCCCATGCGGTACTGTGCAAGGCCCATGCGATTAGATTCCTTCACTTTTTGAATTATTTATATTGGCAAGTAAATTACGAATCTACCTTTGTGGGTTTGATAATGTGAATTAAGATTGCTGAATATCAGTAGCATTATGAAGAAATAATATTTCTATATTCCATTTTTGTTTTTCTTAGAAACAACTCATTTATTTAATAATTCCAAAAAATATTTATATATATTACAATATGAAACTATCTAATTGAGATACTAAAGACATGACACACCACAAAAACTTGGCCTTTTTCACTAAGCAAACAAGGTTGCACAAATCAACAAGCTTTTCTCCTTTGCTAAGTTCTAGCTCCCAAAAATGGAACATGCAGAAAAAATCAGTCAAAAAACCCCAAGTCCTAGTATTTTTCTATCTCCCTCGCTATTACAACAGGCAAACCTAACCAAGCCCCAAACCACAACTCCCCAACGCAACAAACTCCACAAATTACAACAGAAAACAACTCTAGAGCACACAAATGCCAACACCTAAACTTACATCCAACCAAAACAAACCGGATTCTCTCCTAATCGAAAATATACCTCTTCTTCAAAGTCATCGTCGTTCTCGACCAGCGCGGCCTCGTCATCGGAGCAGCGGGAGTTGTCCTCGGAGGCGTCTTCATCGTCGGAGTTGGCGGAGCGAGCGATGACCTCTAGCTCTTCCTCGTCCTCTTCGTCGTTGATTGGCTCCTCCTCCTCGGAATTGGGTAGGGCTTCGTGTAACATCCCGTATCTCAATTTACCTGTTTACTAGTCATTTGGACAGTAAACGACGATTACTTTCACTTTTACTTTGTTTCGATTCTTTTAGTGGCCCTAAAAGTTGACTTTTTATTTGGGTCAAAATTTGAGAAAATGTTCTTTATGAAAGTTATAGGGGACGTTAAACCGAGCGCGTGCATATGCGATATGTAAAAATCGGAGCTCGTATGTAAAAGTTATAAGCGAAAATGTGAAAATTACTGTTCATGGTAAGTAGTATATATTTGAAAAAGTTACTGTGGCTGGTAAGTTTTTCTTTCTTCTTCTCTCTCCTTCCTCCCACGTTTTCTCCCTCTCCTCGGCGCTCTCTGCAACTCCGGCCATCTCCCTCTTCCGGCCACCTGGGAGCGAACAACCGGCACCGGTCGACTCCTCTACTCCTACCCAACCTCCCCACGGCGGTAACTCACGGCGGCTTGGCCGGAAAATGACTCATCGGGTCCTTGAAGTTTCACTGTAGCAGAATTGGTCAACGCCAATATTTTCCGATTCCGGCCGTCTCCGGCCACCAAACTGGCGTCGAAGGTTTGGTTTTTGCCAAGGATCATTTTGCCCTTAGCCTTGAGCCACGATTTGCAGCGTGGAGGAAGAATCGAAGAGATGAATTTCTGGGTTACTATTCACCGATCGGGCTCAACTTCTCCTTAATTGTTGAGGTACTTCTACTCATTTTCTGACTTTGTCTCAGTTGAAAAAGTTGTTGGGTCTGTTTAGTAGGTACTACTACCAAAGTTTGGTGGCCATCGGAACTGGTGGCGGCGGCGGCTGTAGCATGTAGGGCAGTGTTTTGATTCTAGTTTTTAGCCCATTAAATTGTATAAATGTTGTAGAGCTTGTATGTGAAGTTTGGTGAATTTTGGAGGAGTTTGGAATTGTTTGTGAATTTCCGAAGTTCGGAGTTTTGTGATTGAATTATGAGAAATCCGACCGTATTTCCCTCATTTTCGTTGTGGAAAATGTAAATTGAGGAATTGGTGTTGTGGAAGAGATTTGGGTGGAATTTGAGAAGTATTGGAGATAGGGATTTTCGGGTTTCATTTAGGTTAGTATTTATTTTAACGGATTGCCGTTTACGGAAATATAATTGTGTACAGGGCAATGTTGGGAACTACGGCTAGATGAAGGAACTCGTTTGCGTGGTCGCCCAATAGTACTGTCAGTGGACTTTTGATTTTAAGTGATGCATGCAATATTGTTTCGTAATTAATTATTACGTTTATTTATTTGAGAATATAAATTGATTTATCTCGGTTATAATTTCAGAATGATTTTGGCTCTAAGTTTTAAAAGGATATTGCGAATTTTGAAATAAAGTATGATGATTTGCTATCGGAAGTGATTTCGGATTTGTTTGGGTTTTGAGATTTATGAAATATTATAAAGTAATTTCGGGAATGAATTGTTTTCGGATTTTAAATGGAATTTTTGTCGAGGAAACGATTGATTTAATTACTCTTTTAGAGTGTGGGACACGCTGTTGACTTATGTGACTTTCTACGACAATTTCCGGGTACGGTTGGGAATCGTACCAGTGTTTTTTTTATTCGCGGGACTTATGGGGAAGCCTTATAGATTTACTGGATTTGAGTGGTTTTTACCCACCATACTTGGGTCGCTATATTTTATTGCTAGCTAGCCTATTAGTACTCCTCCCTGCTTACTATGTGTTCGTGGGTGAGTAAGAGCAGAGCATGGGATGCTCCAGAGTGTGGGACACTCCGACCCGAGCCTGGGAGGCTCCCTTCTTTCGTATGGTGAAACTTCTTCCCCATATCTTATCGTTGCTAGTCCGATTTTCACTGTAGCCAGCGGGGCTGATCTTATTCTTCTTGAGAAACGAGATTTCGGTTTTATGATGTTTTATTTCCGAATGTTGTGACTAGCGAGGCTAGTCGGTTTACCGTTTTGAAATCCTTGGATTTAAAGCTAAATGTGTTTTACCATTTGTGCATGCATCGGTTTTTAATGAAATAAATGTGGGAAAGTATGAAATCCTTCTTTTTTTAAATTGTTTATTTTTGTCCACTCACGCTAACGTTTTTCGTCTACTTTCCCCTGGGCCTTTCGGTTTCAATGCCCAGTTTGCGGGCGTTATTAGTTGAGGTCGGGCGTACGTGTTTTGAGGCATAGCTGACGAATAGCTTCCGCACTTCTTCATTTGGCTCTGATATATTGTGAGTTAATAGTTTTGGGTAGTTCACTTTAGGGGTGACTCGGCCAATTCTCGGTAGAGTTATCTCTAAGGTGGGCCCCTCATGGCCACCTCGGATTTCAGGGTGAAATCCGGGGCGGGTCCTGTCACTTCGTCAGAAGAGACCTGGGGCTTCGTTTTGGGGGTCAGTAGCCTCAGTAGTTCCTGTTCACCGCTAGCTTTGCTGCCGCATCCTAGTTTTGTTGCCTCTCCGCCGGAGAGTCGATTCTTTGCTTCGTCGTCGGAACCTCTCTTTGTTGTTTCGCCGCTGAAATGGAGGTTTTGATATGAGGAGAAATGGAGGTTTTGATTTTGGGGATTAATGGATTTGAGAGAGAGAGAACCTCGCTTTGTTGCTTCGCCGCTGAAATGGAGGTTTTGATATGGGGAGAAATGGAGGTTTTGATTTTGGGGATTAATGGATTTGAGAGAGAGAGAGAGAGAGAGAGAGAGAGAGAGAGAGAGAGAGCTGATGTATCGTGATAGTGAGTGGCAATTTTCGTAATTCCATAAAACTTTAACTATCATTTATGTCTTTATGCAAATGAACAGTGATCGCATAGGAACCACATTTCTAGCCTTTGAGCATGAGAAAGAAATATGAGAATTTGTAGTTAATGATCATAACCTCAAGGAAAGAAAAACCCAATATTGCTGGGTGTTCACGATGAGGCAATGATGGAAAAATAAATTGAGTTTAGTATATATTTTTAATTTAAAATAAGGGCTAAATACAAATTACTACCCTGTGGTTTAGGTCCAAAATCAATTCAGTCCCTCAACTTCTAATTTCATCAAAAACACCCCTGTACTTTCAATTTTGATCTAATAGGTCTAATTTTTTAGTTTTCGTACAATTGAGTTATTTAACTTGTTAATGTGGCTCATATATGACCTATGTTTTATGATGTGGTGTCAATGTGGTCTGCATAGTCAATTTAGGAGTGAGTCCTACTATTAAAAATAAGAGTTAATTACTGGTTACTCCCTATACTTATAGGGTTTCGTCGTTTCAGTCCCTGACCTTCGAATTTCACCTAAAAAGTCCCTGAACTCTCAATTTCCTCTCATTTCGTCTCTGCTGTCAAACTCCATCAAATTAACCGTTAAATTGCTGACTTAACATCCATTTCACACCAAAATGTCTATTTTACCCTCAATTACCTTTTTCCTTTTTTACCTCGTCTTCTTCCAGGCTCTCTCTTCGCTCTCTCTCTCTCTCTCTCTTCCCTAAACTAATGTTAACGACCTCCCATGTGGGTAGTCCTCGGCGGTGGCGGCGCGACGTTGTTTTGGTGGATTTGAAGTGCTTCTGAAGTACTTGGTTCCATTCCAATCAGTACAACAGTACATCAACTATGCTTCTCAAAATCATAACAACTCAATTTCTCAATTCTGCATTATCCAAGATTGAAACCAAGTCCAATTCCTCAATCTAATAACACAAATTACAGTAAGCATCAACATGAACAACCAGAATTTCAAACACTCTCATGATCCTCAAATTTTCCAAACATAACCCAACTGACCTTAATACTAAATGAAAGCCAAGCAGTAATTTAATTTACCTTTGATTTGAAACACAAACTCCGAGCAGAAGCATCCTAACCAGAAATCAAAAACTCGGCTACTCTTCCACCGCCCAAATCGTGAGATTAACTGGACCAAGCACTGATTAGTGTTCTAGGACGAGAACCATCATAAAAAACAAAGCCCAGATGTTCCAGAATTCGCCGCCGTGCACGGCAACGCCAACGAGGCCAAAGACACCCAAAACATCAGTCCATCAAACCCAACCAAAATTGAAAACTAATTATACATAGATGCAGAAATCTTCGAGAGGATTTCGTTTCGTACCTCAGACTACCCAGATGGTGGCCGGAGTCGCCCGAAAATCAGAAATTGCCGGAAGAGCTTCACACCTTCTGAGCTTCGAATCTCCCTTCATGAACTGTGCATGGATGATCCATCACCATAGGCACGTCGGCGATGACGAGACGAGAAGAATGCCGGTGGTCCGGCTTGGAGAGGTGGCCGGACGGAGGAACTTTGTCCAGGTCGTGGCTTCGGGTCGTCGACAAGCAGAAACGGGTCGAGATCTCTGATCGTTTCTGGAATGGGTAGTCCGCCGCGGCAGGAATTAATGAGTCGGGATTAGTTTTGAGGCAGGACAGCACCAGGAGTTCTCGGGAGAGACAATCGTCGGCGGGTCGAGCTTTCGAGTCAAGTTGTTGTTATTGTTGCAGCGTTTGGGTTTGAGAGAGAGAGGAGGAGGAGGAAAGACCTGGAGGAAGAAGATGAGGTAAAAAGGAGAGAGAGAGAGAGTTAAAAAAAAAAAAAAACAATTGAGGGTAAAATAGACATTTTGAAGTGAAATGGATGCCACGTCAGTAATTTAACGGTTAATTTAGACGGAGCTTGACGGCAGGGACTAATTGTTAAGAAATTGAGAGTTTGAGGAGTTTTTTGATGAAATTAGAAGTCCATGGACTGAATTGATTTTGGACCTAAACCACAGGGTACTAACTAATATTTAGCCCTTAAAATAATTACCGGGTATACTTAGATTTTTGTTAGGTACATTTAGAAACACTAATTTTGTATTGGTATATATACTATTCCAACTTTGAAGTTATTTTCATTTATCCAATAAATATTTTTTACCTTAAAAAAAAAAACTGTTAAGACCTTGAAAATAAAAAATACAAATATAGTGACACTTCATTGATATAACCGCCAAATATATGTTGATATTAAATCGTCACCGCTGTGTTCGGTGCCGTGTATTCTCTCGGCCTACACATGCGTGGCACGGGTTACCGACAGCAGCGACACGTGTCAACTGCTTAGACTTCCACGGTACAAGTTAGCACACCAGCTCGATCTTCGTTTTACTCTTACGTTCGGTCACTTCAAACCCCTTCTTAAACCCCATAACGCAAGGGGATTGGATCAGCTTTCTTAACATTCTTCCTCTGCTTCTTCTTCCAAAAACACCTCTCTTTCATTTCAGACTAATCCAGAGAAAGATGAAAATACGGTGCAATGCGTGCGAGGTGGCAGAGGCCGAAGTGCTGTGCTGCGCAGACGAGGCAGCCTTATGCTGGGGATGTGACCAGAAGATCCACGCCGCCAACAAGTTAGCCAGTAAGCACCAGAGAGTCCCTCTCTCTTCCTCATCGTCTCCATTGCCCAAGTGCGACTTCTGCCAGGTACAAAACCATTCAAAGTTGTGTGTATGATGAAATCGAAATGCATGTCTCAGTTAGTTCAGTTCATATCCATTTTCAGTGAATAAGTTTTCATTAGTGGTAGTTGCTTTTGTTGTTGTTCTTCTTCATTATGTCAGTCTGTGAATGTGGTTTTCTGCTAATTGGTCTGCGTTGAAACACTGGAAAATATTTGTTTGGTTTTTCTTTTCTTCCTTTTGTAGAGAGGGAGTTGCATCTGAATGTGGTCATCGCTAGCTCTTGCTGGTTCTGCTTCATTATGTGATGATGTGAATGCAGTCTGTGCAAATTGAATCAGTTCAAAGAAACAGTTTAAGAGATTAGAGAAAAAAATATATATATATATATATATTTATATATATATATATTGAGGGAGTTGCAATCCTTGGCCACCCTGGCCAATTGTGACATGTCTGCTCTGTTGGCTCTTTTTGTTTCATTATCATATTTCATATTTGGTAGTTTCTAGTCTAGTTGCGTATGGATAGTTTCAGAACAGCTGGAGGTTTGGAATTTTGGTGCAGACTATTAAATTTTGGATATATAGCTATGGACCCATCATGACTACATAATCCCTTGTATAAGTTCCAAGAACATTTAACAGGGTCAAGGAGTCAAGCAAGTGTTGAAAAATATCTAGATTCTATGGATATAGAGTATGGTAAATCTCTAGCCATGATAACTGAAATTGTATGATGTGAGGGAAATGAAAAATCTGTGAATGTAATTATATATGTTTCTCTCATCTGGTCATTGTGGTCCTGCATGGATATAGATCTACTACATCAACCTTTGTTGTAATTAATTGAGTGGTAGATCGATGGGTGGTCACACAGGTGCTAGTAGATGGATATTAATGGAGTGATGCATTTTCGGGTGGAATTCATTTCCATGTTATATCTGAAAATGATTGAAATGAATACTTGATGTGGCTGATGCCTGCGGCATGGAGAGATTGATAGCAGTCTCACCCTGCAGGTCAAGCATGATAAGAGGGAGATTTGCCTTGTTAGCTAGGCAATCACTTGACTTCAAAAGCTTAAGCTGTCAACAATACTGAATGTTTAGCTAAGGGTTTACCTATAGCAAAGGACTGGGCAAGAAGCTTGCAATTGCTATCGTTCTTTAAACCAGCCTTTCCCTTTTGGTGGTTTCAGTTTGTAAGAGCAAGTTCACCCGTTGGGTCACCAGGTCACCCACTATTCACTACTTTTTAGTGTTAATTTCACCCTCGGGGTCACCATGGTGACATGTACAGTGTATTTCGTGATCCAGAGAATGAAAATATACACTAAAAAGTAGTGAATAGTATGTGACCCAGTAATCCAACGGGTGAACTTGCTCTAAAATTGTAATTGTTTAGATATAGTGCAGTAATAATATGATTGTTAATTTATTTTGCAGGAGACTGTTGGTTACTTCTTCTGTCTAGAGGACCGAGCTTTACTCTGTAGGAAATGCGACGTTGCCATACACACAGCAAACTCCTACGTGTCTAGTCACCAAAGGTTTTTGCTTCCTGGAGTGGAAGTGGGGCTTGAAGCAACTGAACCATGTAACTCCCCCTCTACAAAGGAAAAGTTGAGTTCTGTGGAAACAGTTTCTGAATCAGCATCATCTCCATCAATCCCCAGAAGTGTCATAGATCATTTTAGTACTGGTGAGATAAAAGACACAATTCCTATGCAAATTGGTGGCATTGGGACTCTTGTATCAGACAAGATACCGTTAAACCGAAGTACCACTACCTCTGTGGGTACTATTTCGGGGTGGCTCTTGGAAGAATGTCTTGGATTAACTTATCCTAATCAGAATAACGGAAGCTTGGACACTATGCCATCAAAGGTTTATGGAAGCTACCACGCGTGAGTTTTTCTTGACACATCGGTTGTGGGGATTAGTTAACGATCAAGATGCTTTAGAATATCATGACCAGCAAGGAAGTGTTGTATGCTGTTAATAATTTGGATCTATGTATCAGATATATCAAAGCAGTGGCAGAGGTTCCTCCGGTTGAAATTCATAGACCAAGTGCATGCTTTCAAACAGCTTAGGGGGATACAAATGAAAGACACCCTCAAGCATAAATAAGGAAAGAGGGAAGAGAAGTTGTTATGAAATGTCATTGCTGGGCTGTTTTCAGTTTTTATTTTTCTTTCTGTTAATTATTAAGATAACTGGTTGGGTTGGTTTAGTAGGCTTCCACACCTTGTTAATGGTTAGTGGTATCGATCACTATGTAACCCAGATAGCAAAAAGTAATAATAAATCAGTTTCATGGTATATTCAATTATCGTTTCATTAGAAAGATTCGAATTCAAGTATTGTGTAAACTAAGGAGTGCCAACAAGGTGGCTCATCTAATGGCAGCTTCTTTCAGCTCTCTCTCTGCAGATACTTTTTATTTTTCATCTCCTTCTTTCCTACAAGCTGCACTTGCAGCTGATGCTTGTACCATGTAAGCTTTCGTTTTCATCAATAAAAGTATGACCTCCTTTCCCTCAAAAAAAGTATTGTGTAAACCTCTTTGAAGCTTTTTGGGACCAAAAGTAGGTTGCCTATTATGGAAGAAATAAGAGAGTGATGTATAATTGCCTAGTGAGACACTTTGTTACAATCTTACTTTTTGACGATTCTTTTGCCAGTGAAACTTTGTTATAATTTATTGGTGAGAGACGAAGAAACATTTTTCATCTAGTTCTTTGAGATAATTTACTCTTTTTCAAAAAGGTAATATAATGTACATTTAAAGCAAAAATTGATTGAATTATACTGCTTCAAGACAATTTACTCTATAACAAGTGGGAAAAAATAACTATTTGATGCAACACACTCATAAGATAACTTGAGGTTAGCTTTGTGTTAACTTTTATGCTTAGTTGCTTATGTGCATGCTTACATTGATCACATTATAACAAAAGTATTGATGGACTAATTTTTTCTTGAGGAATAACCTTTTCTTGGAAAATGAACCTCAGTAAGTCGGTTAGGCTAAATGTGATGTGTTGTTAAGCTTGTTAAGATTTTGTGGGAAAAGTCTAACTAATTACATTGCAATCAAATGTACAATTTAGTGTCACTCAAACATCCTCTACATTTTGTTTTGTTTTCAATAAATATACATATAGAGCTTGGAAGATATTTGGAAGTTCATCAAAAGTAACGGAGAAGATCAGCTCGGGAGCAACTTCATATTATTGTTCATGGCCTGATCCATGGCCAGAGCAATCTAACCCGGAACGAATAGCATACCTATAAGTGACCATCATCGATCAGTTGTAAACTACTTCAATCGCGATTCACGAGCAGCGGCAGCGGATTCAGGGATTCAGAATATGTTTTCACATAAGGCATAACAAACTCATGTAGAGAAAAATATACTTAAAATGATAAAATAGTAGTGAAATTAGAAATCAACTAGATGATGAAGAGTATGAGAATTGAGACTACACTGATATCAGTTGAACTTTTGGAGTTGTATATAGGAGGAGCCTAGCCACGAGATGAGGAAAAATATAAAACTCGGCCAAGAGAAGAAGATAGAAACTATAGGGATAAAGTTGTATTTGAATAGATTGCTCTGACTTTTGTTCGTAGTAAAAGTAAAACTTCACGGACGACGACGTCCGAAAGCAAGTGGAGAGATTAATGAGGCTTGATTAATGCGACATCGCTTTGGAGTACAAGAAGAACACAATTGCAGTGAAGCAGATTGGTCTTCTTCTTTTACCCTTTTTAGTTTTTACAATCAATTGATATGCAGAACCTCTCAATTTCATCACTCTCCCAAAAACTTGGGTATTGCCCAACCTCGCCCCCCGTCTGAATTTGCCACTGGATTCATGAGCATGGCTTAATAGGGCCGCCCTACCACTTGGATTGAAGAGCTGACCAATCACCACTTGAAAAAAAACATATTCATTTTCTCAAAAAGGCATGCATTTTGCACGGTGAAAGAGCCAAACACTCTTTTAACACTTCTGGCTCCTTGCAAATGCAACTCATTGACCAGCCCCATTATCCATGTAACAGGGCGGCCGTACCCAGGAACTTCTCATCAATCATCTTAGCCCGAGCAGCATCTGTAATGCTCCTTAAACAAAGTGCACAACCTCTTAAGTCCTAGAAATGAATATATGGCATTTACGATGTGTTTGGATAAAAGAAAAAAAAGAAATTTAAATGAAAATTAAGAATTTGTTGTAGAGAAATTGAATTTGAGAGGAATTTGTTGTGTATTCTCATTGATAATAGGGGCAGAATCTCAATCATACAAGGAAAGTAATCGTACATTGAATATGAATCTAGATCCGTCTAATTTAATCCTATTACCACTAGAGCAAGTAACCTAGAGTTTGCGCTAAACATAAATTAGGGTTTACTTGAACACTCCCCCTTGTGTTGCCCAAACACGGTGCTTCTCTCGTTGCCTCGTTAAAAACCTTGCCGAGTAACAAAAACCCAGTGGGACAAAAATAACTTCGGTCGAAAGGGAAAAAAAGCACAACACACTCTTCACGATTCGAGACGAACATGTAGACATCTCCCCCTGATGTCTGCGCCTCCCCCTGATGACTACGATTATGGCAGTTCAGATAATTTCCGCAAGCCAATTCTTGCCACATGTTTCTCGAACGTGGATTTGGGCAATGACTTAGTAAACAAGTCTGCCAAATTGTCCTCAGATCGAACCTGGTTCACTTTGATCTTGAGGAGCTTCTGTTGTTGTTGATTGTAGAAGAATTTAGGAGATATGTGCTTGGTGTTGTCGCCTTTGATGTAGCCTTGCTTCATTTGTTCAATGCAAGCAGCATTATCCTCATAAATGCTTGTTGGCTCATCTGTGGTAGACTTCAGACCATAGTTGTTTCGAACATGCGTAACTATGGATCGAAGCCATATACATTCACGAACTGCTTCGTGAAGAGCAATAATCTCTGCATGATTCGAAGAGGTAGTGTTAGCATTAAAGCCACCCTCAAGTGCCAGAGGTACAAGTTATAGAATAAGGGATTAAGTAAGGATGTCGAACCCACGAGGATTGGTAATTCCTTTCCTAGCTAGGGAAAACCTAAGGAAAAACTAGAAGAATATGCAAATGTACAATCACAAACAAAGGCTCACAGGTGAACTAAAGTTCATGATGAGTATGTGCAAGATGGTGTGTAGAGATTTGATTTTGATTTTGAGATTGGTTTCTATTCAAATTGAAACAATGAAAGCAAGTAATATAAACTAACCTAAACAAAACAAGTTGTTATCAAATGGATGGGAGTTAGGGCATCGGGTTTCACCTTTTGCCTCCCTTGCAAGCATTAAAGCAATTGAATATGAATGATACAAGGCTAATTGTCCAACTACCCTCTTAGCATCTGGATAGGACTACTAAGGCTTAAACCCCTTTCATTTTATTAACTCTAACCGGATAAGTCTAGAGCTAACTATCTAGAGACAAATTCAATTACCGGATAGGTCTCAATCATTTGCCCCTAAATGCATAATGCTTAGAGTTTAGGTAACCAAGCAAGCAAACCAATCCTATCTCTAGGTGATTTTAGCTCACTACCCTTACATGCACACATGGTGTGCTTTCATGTCCCTTTTTGCCTAGAGGTAATCAATCTCTAGGAAAAACTTCATGTCATGGCAAACACATAACTCAAATTGATTAGGTCTAAGCAATGCATTCAACTATTGACTTAGCATGTGAGAATGACAACATGAATTTGCATCAATTTATAAACAAAAGCATCAATCCAAGCAAGTTTGGCTAGGGCTTTCAACCCTAGCCCCAACTAGTTCACTACTCACACATAGCTAGATACACAAGCTTCAACACTCTATTAAACATAAAATACATAAAGAGATAGAGAGTAAAGGGTGACTATTGATGTGGTGACCCGAGAGAGGGGTCCCACAGCGCCGCGACCCCGAGCCAATGAGAAACTGACATGTCACGAATGATATCCCGATAACTCATCTACCCGAAATCTCAAGGCCTTTTGGGTTCAAACTGTTGGTTTACAAAACACTTTCTTGGACAAGTCGTTCTAGCAACCGAACAACACATTTTCAAAAGCGGAATTTGAAATGGGCTAAGAGTTTTGGGCTTGCAATCGAAGCCCAATTTGGAAAATAAAACAAATCACTAAGTAACTACAAGCATGGGAGACGCGCCCCAGGGTTACGGGTCTCCCGGAAATTTTGTAAACGAGTAGGAAATAAATAAATAAATAAATTAGTAAGAAAGTAAATAAATAAGTTACTTCGAAATCCGATAATGGACCCAAAACCGTACTTTAGTAAAGACAAAGAGGAATACGCCAAACCGTGCCATGTGCCTCTCCTATACGCTTCTCGACCACATGCTCAAAACCTGCACACTGTTGTAGGGGTGAGCTTTCGTCCTCGCATGCCCTGTAGGGGCTGACCCAACCATGCTAGGTTTGAAAATATTTACTACATATTATTGTGCACGTTTATCGAAAATATTTTAAAAAGAGGCAACCACAAACATTTATTTCTTTTATATAGCATATGCAGTATGCTTCACACAATTTGGAGCTCCAAGATATTTACCTGCCGGCTAAAGTAAAACAAATCAGTGACCGACCTAGTTCGTCATCCTTCGAGAACCGGCCAACTACTCTGTAGTCCCCTTGACTACAAGTAGCGAAAGTGTCCATTTCCTGGCCCTCAGTCTCCTATGACTGGTTCACTGTCTGTACTCACTCTTCCTCGACAAACATAGGAGCACGGCCCCATCCGGAGGTTCACGGTTATCGACACCGTGGGATCCCTAGGAATCTACGCGTCTAGGTCCCATTCACTTTCAGGTCACAAGTATAAACATACAAGGGTACAGTATCTCAACATGCAAGTCTAGCCTCGGTTTTAGCAATTGGCAATTATCAGTTCTGAAAACACATGTATCACGAGGCATCGACTAATGAACAACCAAAAACGTTCTTGCAGGCAACATACTATCTTAGAATAACATTCCACATATATCGAAAAGCCTCTAACAAGGAAGGGACAGCTCACCCTACCTGGAGATGGAGTGCTCGTCCACATTCGGGTTCATTCCCGACTTTCGATCATTTGTCCAAATCCAAGTGCACACGCTTGAGTCCTTTAACAAAAACTAAATCCGATAAGTACTCAATTCATAACTCATTTCTTAATTTCTTTATGAGTTACCAATTTAACTTGAATCGATATTTAATGGTAACCATTCCCGAACAATTCACTTAACGTAGTAAACCCATTCGGGAGACGGTGATCACACTTCTTTCCATGTTAAAATTTCAGTCAACCAGTTTGACCTTAATTTATTTAGCTTCTAAACCTTAAGCAATTAAATAATAATTACCATTCCCAAATGATTTCGCCTTTCAAACTCCTTTCGGGATATGGTGATTATACTTATTTTCTTAATGTATTCCAAGTCAACCGGTTTGACCCTTGTTACTTAATCATTAGATAGTAACAAATAAATAGTAATTACCATTCCCAAATGATCACATTCTTATGATAACTTCGGGATATGGCGACACTAGAATACTCCGATTTTTAACCTTATTTCATGAATGTTAATCCAATATCCTAATTTAGCTTAATCAAATAAAATCCACCATTTTCATTACCCACCTCCACTCAACATTGATAGTTACTCATGCTCAACATTTTCTTTCACAACAACGATTTAACTTGCAATTTACAACTTCTTTAAAGAGCTCACTGATTTAGTCATTCACCTTATAACAATGACATTTCCAACATAACCAATCACTCAATTACCATAACCAAATTTATATCACGCATACTCAATAAAACCATAACTTTGATCAGTACAAACAGTACACGGCTAAACAGATTCCAAAATACATAGTCCCTTACCATTCTTCTTTTCCCCAGCCAGAGGCTATTTCTAGTTGCTGCAGTCCATCACTATCAACCCATTCGGACCTCTAGAAGAAAAACAATACTATCAATATTCAACACTTAACCAATTTCACATCCAGAATAGAGTTTGAGGTCCTTAGTTCTTACCTTATTCGATTTCAACCAAAGCTACCCATGTAGCTCATCTTCTCCGATACTCCAAATTGCAGGAATCCAAGAACCTCAAGTCTCCATCTCCACAACAGAACAACAACTTATTTAATTAGTCTTAAAGTCCAAACAACAATCAAACTCTTAAATTCATAAGCCTGCATTCCTTACCCATTTTCAATTCTGCCGAAACCACAACCTCCATAACGTACTGCTTCTTGCAGTCCTTCTGTATTCTTCACCATCCCACCAAAACTGAAATTGATACCAAGACCAGAAGCTCCCCTCTCATTTCAATTCCCATCCTCCAAGTCCCGAATTCAAGAACATCAACCAAAAGATTTGAACATCAGCAATCCACTACTTTGGAACTGAAACTCAACCAAATAATGAAAGGGGGCTTCGAAAACACCTTACCAGAATAAGAGGACTATGCCGACAGAGTTCACGGCGGCATCAAGGTTTCTCACGCACCGGCGCCGGCGGTGTGTGTGGCGACTCTGGTTGGAATCGGAGGTCGGGTGTTTGGACTTTTGGAAAACGTGAGATGCTGATTCCAACCATGGATGTGGTTTAGCTCGATTCGGGTTGGAGATTGGAGAACGAAGGCATGCAGAGCTCGATTTCCGGCGATGTACGTTCGACGTCTTCTGGCGATGGGATGTTGGGGGCTTGATGGTCGACGCTCCCTGAGCTCACCGGAGGCGACAGTGTATTGAAAAGGCGGCCGGAAATTGATGGAGGTTGAGAGGCAGCAGCGTCGCAGCCTTGGGTGGTCACGGGTAGAGGCCGGAGGTGGTGCAGGTCGATGGTGAGGCTTGGGCTTGAGTCGGATATGGGTGCTGGATCGATTGGAGGTGGCGGTTTTGCAAGGTGGTGGCCGGAGAGGGGGTTTTCCGACGCTACAGTGGGAGGACTAGAAAGAGAGAGGTCGGGGGAGAGAGAGCGATGCGGCCGAGAGAGGAGAAAGGGAGAGAATGAGATTTTAGGGTTTTCTATTCCTATTTGTACTAGCGCATGAGAAATGTCGAATTTGCCCTCACGTCAAATTACGTAATACTCCCTGCTGATCGCTTTCGGGTTTTCGGGCTCTTAACTTTTATTCGTTTTTCACCAACGATTTCTCTAACAGACTCAATATTCAAATTCGCTACAACCCAATTCGTATCCTATTCCAATTTACTTCGACAATTTGTCTCGATAAACACTAGTAACAATTTAGGCCCAAATAAAAGAACATTGGCCCAAATTAAAGAATCTCGTCACCAAAGAAATCTTTGAACTCAACTCCTTCACTTGAGTGACCTTATGAAAAAAAAATCTTATTGGCGAAAAATTTATCTTCAAAAAATTAAACAAAATTTTCGAGGGCTCACAATTGATGATGCCAGAAGAGGTGGTGGAGTTGGGTCTCCAAGAACATGATGTGGTGGGAGTCACCTCCTTCTCCTTGCTCCAAGCTCTTGATATTTGTAAGAATAGTGAAATTTAGGATCTCTAAGATGAGTTGTGGTGTTGAATGGTGGAGGAAATGAAGGTTGTAGTGGTAGAAATGGAGGTTTTAGAGGTGGAGATGGTGGTTTTAGTGGTGGAAATGGTGGTGTCTTCTCTAGAGAGAAAAATGGATCTTAGATAGGATGAAGATGATTGAATGGAGTCAAGAATTCTGAATAATTGGTGTTTGGCCTCTTTTTGATCAGCTAGGTGTGTCATCTTTGGTCCCCAAGTGTGCAAGAGATGCTCTTACACCATTATCCCCCAAATGGTCCAAAATTGGCAAAGTGATAAAAGGACAAGGTGCAGAGAGATATTTGAATTTCAAGTGATGGGAGATTCTCACCACCATGGTCCTCCTTTGCTGGAGAAAAGACCCTCCATGAGTGGCGGCTCGCCGGAAAAGTCGCTTAAAAAGTTGATTTGCAATTTTCTTCCAATCTCTGTGTCTTCTTCCCCTAGCTTCAAATCTCCACATTTCAAGTCTGAAATAGTCATTTTATTCTCAATGCAAGGTTTCCTACAAATAAAAGGAAATGGATTAAAAAAGGTAAAATAGCATGGAAGACAAATCAATTTTCATAATTATGGGGCACAATTGTGTAAATAATTTGTGACTCAACAGGTAGTGACTAAGGTCTGCTTTGTAGACCTCCAAGATATTGCGGTCTTTCCCATGGTGAAAACATAACCAGTTTGGGAGCGACCTTTGTGTGGGTCAGAGAGGTACCCAGCATCAGCAAAACCTTCCAAAACACTTATATCGTTTTGGGGTGGGGAGAGGGAACACAGTCCACCATATGTGGCGTCCCTGACACTAGATGGGTCCGAATCCATCTTCTCTATGTAGGCATAGAACAAGCCCATATCGATCGTACCACTTAGGTATCAAAAGATATCTTTAACACCAGTCCAATGGCGTCGTGTTGGCGCAGAGTTATATCTAGCTAGCAAGTTCACAACGAATGAGATATCCGGTCTTGTGTATTGTGCTAAGTACAATAATGCGCCTATTGCACTTAGGTAGGGCACTTCTGCCTCTAGCACTTCTTCGTCGTCATCTTTTGGACGGAATTGATCCTTCTTTGGATCAAGACTACAGACGACCATTGGGGTGTTTGAAGGCTTAATCTTGTCAGTGTTGAAACGCCTAAGCATCTTTTGGGTATAAGCTGATTGATGAATCAGGATACCATCTCTACAGTGCTCAAGTTATAAACCGAGGCAAAACCGTGTTTTCCCAAGATCTTTCATCTCAAACTCGGATTTCAAATGTTCAGCGGTTTCCCTTAACTCTTTAAGGGTGCCAATTATGTTCATGTCATCGACATAAACCCCACTATTGCAAATCTGGAACTTGTCCTTTTTATGAACACACATGGGCATAGTTCATTGTTGACATATCCCTTTCCAATCAAGTAGTCACTTAGACAGTTATACCACATCCGTCCGGATTGCTTCAATCCATATAGTGAGCGTTTCAATCTAATTGCAAACTCGCTCTGTGGTTTGGAGCCACTTGATTTGGATAGCTGAATTCCATCTGGAACTTTCATGTATATTTCTGTATCTAGATCCCCATATAGATATGCAATAACCATATCCATAAGCTGCATGTTCAGTTTTTCAGAAACTACCAAACCGACAAGGTAGCGGAACGTAATGATGTCCATTACAGGAGAATAGGTCTCCTCGTAGTCGATTCCAGGGCGTTGTGAGAAGCCTTGTGCCACAAGGAGAGCTTTGTACCTTACAATCCTGTTTTTCTCATTACGCTTTCTAACGAATACCCATTTGTGACCAACTGGTTTGGTGTTGGGCGGTATTGGTACAACATTGCCAAATACCTTTCTTTTCGCTAGAGAATCAAGTTTTGCCTGGATCGCATCTTTCCATTTTGGCCAGTCAGCTCTACGTTGGCATTCATCAATGGAGCGTGGTTCGATGTCATCGGTCTCAATAATCTCACGCGCCACTGAATACGCGAATACATCATCAATGATGATGGAGTTTCTTTCTCACGTCCCATGTACACTAGTGTAATTGACAGAGATCTCTACATTCTCAGGGATAGGTTCTGACATTGAGGTGTCCCCCAACGATTTCTCTTGGACATAACCATAATCCAGAACATTCTCATGGGACGGATTTTGAGTATCGATGATCAAAGGATTTGTTTGTGCCTCATTCGCTCTCTTTCTAGGGCGAGTATCCTTCGAACCAATTGGTTTATCGCGCTTCCTTGTGGGACCTGCGGCCATAGACGCTACATCATTGCCATTCTGGGCAATGAAGCCATCTCCTGGTGTCACAGGAGTGACGTTATGTCCATTATTTGGGACATCAATCCTTGCAAGCACGTTTGCAGCAGGTATGTGTGATCTCGTCACTTTGGCAACATAAGAAAATACATCAGGCAAAGTGTCTGTTACATTCTGGAGCTAAATTATTCTTCGCACTTCAAGTTCGGACTGTGCGGTACGGGGATCAAGATGAGATATAGTGGGGACAGACCACGACAATTCCTGTCGTTCCTGTTGAACATATGTGTTCTTATCTCCCCCTAACGATGGGAAGACTGTCTTATCAAAGTGACAATCTTCAAATCTAGCGGTAAAGAGATCGCCTGTCAAGGGTTCAACAAAGTGGATGATGGTTGGAGATTCATATCCAACATATATGCTCATTCTTCGTTGTGGACCCATCTTAGTACGCTGTGGTGGCATAATAGGCACAAAAATGGCACACCCAAAAATGCTTAAGTGCGAGATATTAGACTCGTACCCAGTCACTAGCTGTAACGCAGAGTAAGATTGGGTTGCAGTGGGTCGTAGACGAATTAGCGTTGCTGCATGCAATATTGCATATCCCAAGCAGAAACAGGGAGATTGGTGTGCATAACCAATGCCCGTGCTATCATCTGTAGTTGTTTGATAGCAGCCTCTGCGAGACCATTTTGGGTATGAACATGGGGAACTGGATGCTCTACATCAATCCTCAGTGACATGCAATAGTTATCGAACGTTTTCGATGTAAACTCCTCTGCATTATCAAGTCGAATCGACTTAATAGGATAATCTGGGTAGTGAGCCCGTAGACGGATAATCTGGGCGAGGAGTTTAGCATAAGCAGCATTTCGAGTGGACAACAGCGTGACATGTGACCAGCGTGTCGACGCATCAACCAATACCATAAAGTATTTAAAAGGTCCGCATGATGGTTCAATTGGTCCACAGATATCCCCTTGGATTCTCTGTAAGAACGGAATGAGTATTTTAGGATCCTTTGCATAGGATGGTCTCGGTCCTAATTTCCCGAAGGAACAGGCTTTGCAAAATGAACGAGGGGTCTTAGAAGCAACCAATGAGGATTTTGGTTGAGCCTGAGCATCCGTAGCGCTATTAGAAGCAAAATGTGTGACTACATCTCCCATCATGGCATTAGAACCATGGAAATTGGTGTATGTGGCGACATGGCCACGAGGAGAGGCAACCATGGCATCATGCTCATGGTTGGTGCCATTGGTGGTGTCATCACATGGGACTTGGGCAGCCCTATGGCACCCCAAGAAGGCTGCAGCGCCAGAAGCTGCAATTGTTGCGGTCTTGCTAAGTCCATGAATCAATTTTCGATTCTTGCTTCTTCTCACTCTGAAGAATGGATGTCCATGTGAAGTCTTTAGTATACGGAGCATTATATCACGACCAGGATGCCCTAGTCGGTCATGCCAAAGCCAATATGTGTCTGAATCCAAGAGATATTCTCTTATGACATTATTGGATTCAATTGGTCGAATTGTAGTGACATAAAGTCCACTAGATTGATACATAAACTTTTCTAAGATGCACTTTCGTCCGCAATCATTAGAGGTAATGCAAAGGAACTCTTTTCCGTTCTCATTATGCTTTTCCTCATGGAATCCGTTGGCTGTGATATCTTTAAAGCTCAATAAGGTTCGATTTGCCTTAGGAGCGTAGAGAGCTTCAATGACTTTAATCAAGGTGCCATTTGGCAATAGGAATTGGGCCATTCCATGTCCTTGAACTAAACCTGATGGCCCAGCCATCGTAGTCACAGAGGAATATGTAGTCAACATCTCTAAGAATAATTGCCTATATAGTAGAATGGTGTGCGTAGTCGCACTATCCGCAAGACATTGTAGTTCATCCATTCCTAAAAGAAAATCTCATAATTAAAAAGGAGTCATAAAGAAAAGCACTCAACTTTTATTAATAAGCCAAACAGAATTACCTCATCGTTTCTTTAACCAAAAAAAAATCTAATCCAATAAACTAGTTAATGCAAAACAATGGTAGTCATCTAACTCCTTTTGGAAATTTCAATGCAAATGTGACCAGGTGAGTAGAGAGATGTCGGTGGAGCAAAGCTCACTTAAATACCACTTATCTCAAAACCTTCCTAGATATCACACTTACATTGAGTACGCTTCTATGGAGAAAGACTAGTACCATTGACATTTACTATAATAATATGGCAATTGCCTACATCTCTTGGAAAATAAAAAGACTTAATCAAAATCGCCAGTTTCTAGGCCTTGATTCTTGAGTCTTCCACCCTTAGATCGAGATCGCCATCTTGATCTTCTTGTTCCATTTAATTTGCCTCCCTTGCTTCACGATATGTCTTGTATGCGTTTGCAACTTGCTGGGGTGCTTTACATGCTTTTGCCCAATGTCCAGTTGATCCACATCTGAGACAAGCATCATTATGATCAGGTTCCTTTGATCGAGGTCCTCTGGGAGCGTTTTGAGAACGGTTATTGCCTTTGGTGGCGTTACCACCATAATTGGAGGCTTGGCCTCTCTCTTTCTTCACACGTTTACCTCCACAGTTCCGTGCAGGCCTATCTTGGCGGTTTCCTTCCTCTTTAGGACTAGAATATGGACCAGAACGTCAAGAATTATCCCTACTATTAGAGTTTCGCTCCTTGCGTCCTCCCTTGGAGGCGCGACTATAATTAGACTCCGGATTTGGCTTGGTTCCCACGGGTCTAGAGTTATAGTTCTTCACAAGTATGTTGTCGTTCTTTTCAACTACGTTCATGGCACCAATTAGCTCATGAAATATTGTGATGCGTCTAGCATTGACATCAATCCGATAGTTCTTGTCTATCATCAATGCAGAGACGGGGAAGGTGGAGAGAGTCTTCTCAATCAACATCGTATCAGTGATTTTCTGTCCACAGAATTCCATCATCGACTTGATACGAAGTGCTTCTGAATTGTAGTCAAGTACAGACTTGAAATCACAGAAGCGGAGGCTATGCCATCTCACTTCTAAGTCTGGAAGCAGAGAATCACTGACGTTGCCAAAATGCTGCTCGAGTTCTGCCCATAGTTTTCTTTGGTCTTCCTCATTGATGTACTCATTTTGGAGCGCATCATTCATGTGCTTTGTCATGAGAATGATGGCTTTAGCTTCATTTACCTCTCTCTTAGCTCTATTTGCTCCAAAAGCAGCAGCTTGTTGCGGAGTAAGCACGTCCTGACTTGGCTCTTGAATCGTACTCAGGATCCCATCAGCCTTAAGATGCTGGCGCACATCACGCACCCACTTGTGGTATCCTGCGCCTGTTGTCTCTAGTGGAGCAAAGCTCAACTTGTTCAGGTTACTCATCCTAAAAAACAACAAGAAAATAAGGTTAGTTTTGGAGCGAAAAAGGGCTACCATGAAAAACTATAAAATTTCTAAGCGTAGTCGCTTTCCAAGAAATTAGGGATTTTCTGAGCGTAGTCGCTTCCAAGAAAATCCGATTCCAAGAGGGGTTTTGGATTGGATCGAAACAACGATGTATGTGGTCGATCATTTTCTTCTCAACAAACTCTAAGTTTGGAGGACTCTTCAAGCTCCAAGCTTGGAGTGAGCACGAACCCCCACAGTTCGGCTTTTTGGTCCCCTCTATGAAGAAGAAAGGAGGGTAGAAGAAGGGATGTTGGAAGTCCCAGATAAAAAGAAGAGAAAAGTAATAAAAACTTCAAAAATGGAAACTTTTAAAAAAGTTTACCTTGAAAAATTGCCAGAAATCTTGACCGGAACAGTTGGCCCGAAAAATGTCCCCTGAAAAAGGTTGACCGGTGTTGACCATAGGTGCTGACGTGGCACTCCGATGCTGACGTGGCAACTGACTGGAGGCTGACTAGGTGCTGACGTGGTCAGGTTCTGGGCTGACGTCAGTGGGTTGCTGATATGATTTGGGCCGAGGGCTATGTTTGTGGGCTGAGGGCTGATCTACTGGGCTCATGGGCTGGGCTCTGCTTCTGCCTCCTTTTTTTTTCCTTTTCTACAGGCTCAGTTGCGGTCGTTTCTGGCGGCCGGTTCAAGTGATTTCAGGTCAGTTCCGGGATTAAATTTTTCGGTTCCATCAATCTGGGATCAGGTGGAGGCTGGTGGTGGAGTATGGTTGCAGGAGGAGGTGAGGAAGCCTTTGAATCGGGCAGGGGGATTTTCATCACTTCCGGGGGCTGGTTTTGGTGGTGGCGCCGCCGGTTCTGGATTCCTGGAACTGAGAGCTTCAAGGTAGGCTGCGGAGGTTTCTGGGATTTGGAGGCTACGAATTTAGAGTTTCAGGGTTAGGGCTTCGTGCTGATAACGTGTTGTAGAGAAACTGAATTTGAGAGGAATTTGCTGTGTATTCTCATTGATAATAGGGGTCTCTTTATATAGAGGGTTACAATGCATAAAATCTCAATCATACAAGGAAAGTAATTGTACATTGAATAGGAATCTAGATTCTTCTAATTTAATCCTATTACCACTAGAGCAAGTAACCTGGAGTTTGGGCAAAACACAAATTAGGGTTTACTAGAACAAAATTTATAATTATCTCGTTTGACATTCTAAACTTGAAAATGATAGATTTATCCGTAAAAAAAAGAGAGGACATATTTAATAGCCTAAATTTCTCACTTTAGTTTCCATTAAAACATGTGTCATTTCAAACTTTCTTTACAATTTTTTATTATTATTTCTTTATTAGTTTCCTAAATAAGGTTCTTTCTTGCAGAGCGACCCGAGAAGGCGAAGCCTAGGTTTTGTGATTGCGGCGGGGATTCTCGTGCTCTCCAGATCAGACAGACGCAAGACTACTGTGGCATGGGCTTGGAGAGACCGTGGTATCTTCTGCAACAACATTGGGATCTCGACTAAGGTTTTCGAAGGCTCTGGTTGAGGCGATTCTCAGTTGAGGGTAGTTTCTTGACGTGGTTTGGTAGATCGTGTTGGAGTTGCGACATTGGTGTCAATGCCTGCAGTTTTTGGGGCAATTAGGCTATGCGTCGTCATGGCGGCTGGAGGCGAAGTTTCTTCAATGGCGTCGGGCTGGGATCGATGAACTCAACTCGGGCTATGGTGACGTGGATGTGCCGCGCTTTGTGGAAGCGACATGAGGACCGAGGCGGGTTTCTTTAGCGCCGACGATGATTGGGCTGGTGGTTGAGACTGGTCTGACATTGCTGGAGGTTAGTGCGGCGGAACGTTCTAAAAAAATCAAAAGGAAACCCTAGTTTTGAACTAGGGTTGACTGCTCGTTTCTGGACTAGATGTGGTTGGGCTTAGGGCTGCTTTTCATGGGCTGAAGGCAGTGACTAGGCTTGTTTGGCTCAAATTTGAAAAGAGGGGCTATATAATGTAGACCTTCAAGAAGATCCCAAGGAGTAACTTGTTGCCGAGGTTATTGGCTATTGAGGAGGCTGAAGGTCGTGCTGGTTCTAACCCTAAGGGGAAGGGACTAGCACTCTCTTAAGTTCTTTATGCTTTTAGACATTCTAGACTCAAACCTTTTGAAGTAGGGGTAATTTCTATAAGCTTTTCTAAAATGTTTCTAATTGATATTTGTACTACAATTGCTTGATTGACATATTAGATTGATGAATATATTTTCCTTAGAGAGAGATTATTCTTGCTTAGTTTAAGCTTGCTGTTTAGTGAGCGTCCATTTAGCTTTTAATGAGTCTGGTATGGATAGGTTATCCGGTTTGTCCTAGGATTATGTCTGTAATTATGTCAGTAAGTTTTGTTAGACTCTGGTATGTTTTTATGGCTTGATTACTAATGAAATCAATTTATATTTAAAAAAAAGAAGTTCTTTCTATTTTTAATAATTTAAATTTTTTAAAACTTTCATAGTTTATTACATATTCCAAATTCTAAATAGATACAACCAAATAATAAAAATTATAATTAATGGAATTGTAATTGATAAAGATGGACAATATTTCAAAATTTCTCAAAAATTTATAATACTCCAATCCGAAATTTCTCAAGAATTTCGAGCCAATCTTCTATTAAACAAGTAATAATTGATAGTACACTCCACGTACGATTAGCCCTTTTGTGCATAAACTCCCTCTTTTATTTGCTAATCAATTATTGTGAAAAGTTCAATTTGTAGTCAGGGTTGGGTGAGTTTGGTTTGTGTCTTTGTGATCATCATGTATAATAATTGATAGGGTTGAGAATTGCATTTAGTTGGTAAGCTCAATGCCTCAATCTGTATTTATCACATCCATGAGGCCTTGGAACAAAAAAAAAAATCAAGAGTTCTTTGTACTTTTTTTTTTTATCGCGAAAGAGAACTTCATTAATAATAACGGTAAGATATTACATTTAAAAGGTAAAATCACTAAAATGTGATCTCATCAGAAACCTTACCCAATCAAACAAGTAAAAAAGAATACCATACTCTATACATCAAATAATCAAATTATCTAGAATAAGAGTCTGTAACCAAATAACCAATGAGATCCAATCAGACCAACCTCTTTCCGGAATCTAATGCCATCACCTGATAAGGCTTCTCTAGCTAGCTAAATTATGAGCCACTTTATTAGATGCACCTTCTTCTATGAGACTACTTCCATTTTTTTTTTTTTTCGGAGAATGCTTCCACAGTGCCACGTCATTTCTTAAAAGGGAAAAGAAAAAGAAAAAGAGCAATCCTTAAAAGAGAAAAAAGAAAAAAGAAACAGATAAAACAAACTATACGAGACAGTCGAGCGTCTATCACACACACACTCTCTCTCTCTCTCTCTCCCCCCCGCTAGGCCCCAAATATTTATAGTTTGCTTCTAAACCCTTCTTCAAAGACCAAGTCTTTACTCCTTAAAACAACTTTGCTAACTCATACGATTAGGGTTCATAGTTCCCTCCAATTATCTCAGGCGAGAGATCCGATATTGTCAGCTAATGCAATAGGTACTTTCTCCTTCTGGGTCAACTCTCTGTGTTTGGTCTCTGCGAAACAGCAATACAAAAAACAACCCTTCATTTTATATCCACTGTTCCTTCTGACCGCTTCACTCTATCTCGTTGTTTATGTCCGCAACCAAACTGGGGTTCACCCTTCATTTGGTTCCGGTGATTGGAGATGGTGAAAGTGATACTCAATTTTCAATCTTTTACATTTATGATTTTGGATTTTGTTTAATGAGAAATCACATTAAAGGTCAGATTTTTATGCTTTTGAGGTTATATTGATTGAAAAGTTCAAAACTTTTTGACCTTATAGGATTTGGTGAGTTCAAATTGCTGGCAATTGTGGATAGTTTTGGTCCACCGGGTTTGTGGTTTATTGATTGATGTGGGAATAGTAAATGGACTAGATATTTTCTATCACTTAGATTGGGTAATAGGATGTATCCCACAGTTGTAAAGCTGTTATTGTTTGAAGAAAAATCTGTTTTTGTCTGTAAATTAAGTACTATCATGGCGGAAATCGGAGGAGGATGAACTTTGTATATCTTCACATAATAGTGATCAGCTATACGGATGTGAACTTATAAATGGGTTGTGGTGAATGAAAAAATTGATATTCTAAGTTGGGAATGGGGAGTTGCATGTTCATTTGATGTACACACATCTATATGTTTGATTCTGAGTTACTGCTAGTTTGAATTCAGAATTTGACAATAGGGCTGGAGTATCGACAGTATATTATTTCATACTGATTGGTCATTGTTATGTTCACCTGGTAGAGCTTATATAGAATTGTAGATCAAGGATGAAAATCTAATCATGGAATCTTGAATTTGCTAATGTGCCGCCTTACTTCTGGTAGAGGACAATTCATGCCCATTATGGAAAATGACAATTCTAATGTTTCGCGAGCTGAAGAAATTAAGCTTCTTGCAAATGAAGCATTTAAAGGTGATCATCCTTCTGCCATCCATTATTACCCTTCTCTTTTAGGCTGTTGGAATTCTTTAATGAATTTTTCGAGCTGTTATGTACTCTACTGTGCCTAAATACTAACAAATGAGAAACTTTACCCACAAGTTGACCAAATTCAATGAATTTCTGCGAAACAGTTTAATTCTTAATTAGCTAGGCAAGAACTTTTCTCTTAAAGATTACTCTGGACAGTGTGCTCATACTTTCACTATTGTTTCAGCCCATAAATATTCTCAGGCTATTGATCTGTACACCCAAGCGATTGAACTAAACAGCAAGAATGCCGTATACTATGCGAATCGTTCGTTTGCTCACCTTAAACTGGAGGAATATGGAAGTGCCATACAAGATGCTTCAATGGCTATTGAAGTTGATCCTAGATATTCAAAGGTATGTTTTGTGACCTAAATATTGTGCATCATGACATGGATGATTATATACTGATCCGCTGTCTATTGCTGCAGGGATACTACAGGCGAGGTGCAGCTTCTCTTGCTATGGGGAAATTCAAAGAGGCACTAAAAGATTTCCAGCAGGTACTTTTTCTGAAACTTGGGAGAAGTATAATATTATAGTAATTGTATTATGAAGAAGTTGACAGCTTATCTTTTATTTATTTATTTTTAATTCTCAAAATCTCTTATGGCGCTGATCTATATATCTGTGATATTGTTGCAAATGTACCAGAATGGTTTCAACACTATTCATCCTGTAAAATTGAGTCTCTGATACTTGAGAAAAATATCTCAACAATCTGAGAAAATTGTCATGTATGGATGTGGGTAGATTTGAATCAAATTTCACAAACTGTTTAATCATATGGTTGAGTGAGATGAGACAATCTTAGGTTGGCTGTAACAAAGTAATGAAAATATTTTGTACAACGTTTACCATACATAATATTTTCTTTGAAAGCTTATACAAGAGATTCAGCTCTTTTTGTAGCAATTATCTCTAAGATGTGCCATTGTATAAGTTATCTGACTTAATGTAAAATAGGTTAAAAAAATCTGTCCAAATGATCCTGATGCTACCAAGAAACTGAAGGAATGTGAGAAGGCAGTGATGAAGCTTAAATTTGCTGAGGCAATTTCTGTACCAGAGTCTCAAAGGCGTCCCATAGCTGATTCTATTAATTATCGTTCTATAGGTACTCTTGTGTTGCTTTCCAGTTGATTTACTTCTTGTTTTCATATGTGCTTTTCAGCTGCTTATGATGTGTAGATTCTTTGTTTGTGTTTTACTTTTTCTTTTTTGTCCCCTGTGGCCTCAAACATTTGCAGGAGTTCATAGTTCTATCTTTTAAAACATTATCTATATTATTATTGCAAAATTTCTTGGAGTTACTACCAAATGATTCTGAGTTCTGATAAACATTAGATTGTATGAATCTCATTCATTGAAAATATACTAATCTAGTGAAATGCATGCATTCTGTCACCCAGTTTGATTACTTAATTTGCTCATGGTTGGAAATTTCTTTTACTTTAAAGTTGGCTCTCAGCAACGTTGGTGTCTTTTGCTTTCTTGGAAATGTATGATACCAGTTATTTTATAATCTATTTTTATTCAATATTTAGTTTGTTTTTGAAGTTCTGGTGTTTTACCAATCCCTCTATATATCAATATTTTCTCCACCATATAATTGCTGCAAAAAAAAAAAAAAATTTCAGATTCTTATGTTCCAACTCCTGGGATATTAGTCTTGAGCATCATTGTAATTTTAGCAAATAAAGGTTGTAAAGTATATCTACAAAGATGCTGAATCATGTATGCATAGAGTTTCTGTAGCGGCTGCCGTAAGTTGTAAGTAATAGGGTCATGAATTTTGAGTGGATTTCTGAGATTTATTAGTGTTGGTTGCACGTAGGTGCTAAATATGGCTACAGTCATGGGACTGATGGGTTAGGGTAGTGATGGTGATATGGTGCTGAGGGCCCTTCATTCTTTAGTAACTTTTTGTATGTAACAGTAGATCATGTCTAGATTCCGGAAGTCTTGCTATTATAATGCAGTCTAGGCTCAATTTCTATGAAGGCGATATAAGGGTTAAACCAAAATCCCTGGTTACCTTGTCTCTGCCTGTGTTAAATCTGCAAAGCAGGGGAACCTGTGGATGAACGCGTTTGAACTGGGTCTGAGTCTGATATGAAGGGACCTGTGTGATTTTCTCCTGTCTCCCACATATATAGGAGTCCATCTATGTCTGTTGTCGTCAAGGGTAGTGCTATGTTTCTGGGCTTGTTTGCTCGTTAGGTCAGGAGCCAGTTTCTGAAACATCTATCAACTGACTCCGTGTAGTCAGTAGATTGATTACTAAAAGAGCTTGATCAACATTAAGTCGATTTCAATCCATTCCTAAAATTCTCTTAATGTTCACTATTATAGTGTCTATTAACAGATTAATTTTAGTATTCTTATATATTGTATCATTATAGGAACGAGTACCAGTTCATCATCAGTGCCCACCGAAGTTACCGTAGCAGTTCTGGCAATAGCAGCTGGGGTAGCGATGGTTTTGATGGGAACAGCAGTGACTGCAGTTGTGGCCACAATAGTGGTGGTAGTCATGGTGGTTCTGGGGGCACGTTGGTGGCGTGGCTTCCATGGTGGGGTTTATACCACAAGTCGAGTAAAAGACCTAGGTTTGAGTTCATAATCCAAGTAGTATTAGTGAATAGTAACAAGCCACTCATCGCTTTCAAGTGTTAGAAAAGTAGTTATTAAAAGGAAAAAAGATCTTCCAGTAGTTGGAAATTTTTTTCTTTGGAATTAGGAAATATATTAGAAACTGATGTATGTTCATCAACTGGTAATGCATATATATATATATATATATATATATATTTAAAAAAAGAAGTAGATTTGCAATCAAATTCACTGTCTTAGGCAGTTGAAAATGAGCTGGCCCTGGATATGGGACAATTTCTACCTTAGCTGACCCAAGTGGGTTGATTGAGGCTTTCTATCCCTTGTGTGACTGTGTGTTGGGTATATATATTAAAGGTCAGACTTAGGTTAGCTTATTCTTAATTCTATGTTGCTCTGGGTATAAAGGTTGTCTCTTGAACTTGGAACAAATACTGAATTAGCTTTTGTTCCAAGAGAAGATAATCAAATGAGCAATATCCAAATATTCATCTTAAAGAAATTAGAATGTCCAAAAATCATAAAATAAAGTGAACCTGAAATTGTAATGAGGTAGATTTATTTTCCTCGTGTCTTGTGTGAATATAAAATGCAAGTGAGTGCTGATGTCTTTTGTGGATGAAAAAACTTGTGAGTTGTGACAACTCACAACCCTGTATAGACGCATTTTATCACTGTTTTCATGTAAGTTCAGGCACTTTATCATTTGAAGACTCTTAGTCTTCCAAATCTCATTCTTAATATATTTATATCATTGTCTTCTTTTCTATTTACTTGTTTTAGCACTAAGTAGCTGATGAATGGGTGTCTGTTTGCATTTCAGAAGTGGAGCCACAATATTCTGGTGCAAGGATAGAAGGAGATGTTGTTACTTTGGATTTTGTGAAGAAAATGATGGAGGATTTTAAGAATCAGAAGACTTTACACCAAAGGTATGTGTGGAGGCACAATACTTTTTCTTTTCGGTCATGGAAATATTGTTGGACAGTCTTCTTACTTAACATGTTGCAACTATTGTAGATATGCATTCCAAATTGTGTTACAAACGAAAGAAATGTTGCAAACGCTGCCTTCTCTTGTTGATATAAATGTTCCAAATGGCAACCATTTTACTGTTTGTGGGGACGTACATGGTCAGGTAATTACATTATAATATGTTTCCAATAGTCCTAAAAATCTCTCCTATCTTTTGAAATTCTTGTTTCTGGTGGTTGTACTTGTGTGTATAACTATTTTATTTGCTTGTAATGTCTGCAGTTCTATGATCTCCTAAACATTTTTGAGCTTAATGGGCTTCCTTCAGAGGAGAATCCGTATCTATTCAATGGTGATTTTGTGGACAGAGGATCATTTTCGCTGGAGGTCATTCTAACACTGTTTGCATTTAAGTGCATGTCTCCATCAGGTAGATCCTCTTGTTCTCTTGTTTGGTTAGAAATTCTTTTGCTATATTGTTTCTGGTTTTTTTTTTGGGTCTAGCATCTCTATACCATTTAGTCACGTTCTAGCTGTGTCAGAGACTTGTTCTGTCCATATTATTATCATTATCATTAATTTTTCCCCAATAGAATCTACTGTCAATTATGGTTCCATTGCCACCTTTTCACACTTCAGTATTTGTAACATTTTTCTTTCACACCATCATGTTCGAAGTTGACGCGTTTGTTTATTTTTCAGCAATATATCTTGCAAGAGGGAACCATGAAAGCAAAAGCATGAACAGGATATATGGTTTTGAGGGCGAGGTCCAGTCCAAGTTAAGCGAAAAATTTGTGGAACTATTTGCTGAAGTGTTTTGTTGTTTACCGTTGGCTCATGTAATAAACGGCAAGGTGTTTGTAGTTCATGGGGGTCTTTTTAGTGTTGATGGGGTGAAACTGAGTGATATTAAAGCGATTAATCGGTTTTGTGAACCTCCTGAGGAAGGTAATTTATTACATTTCCCCCTTGCTTGTGCATTTGGGTATCGTCTGTTATTAGTCTTAACCAGGTTAATCAATCTAAAGCTAAAATTCACATCAGAAACCTTCTGTAAGTTGATCTGTACGAATAGGGTTTACATTATTTTTTCCTTTGGGTTTCATCAGGATTGATGTGTGAATTGCTATGGAGTGATCCACAACCTGCACCTGGAAGAGGCCCTAGCAAGCGAGGTGTAGGTCTTTCTTTTGGTGGTGATGTGACAAAAAGATTTTTGCAGGACAACAATTTAGGTATGTCTACTATGATAAATTATTATACATAAAAATTGCTACTTTACCAAATAGTGTATGAGAGGGTTTACATGGTTTAATGAATTTACAGATTTAGTTGTGCGCTCTCATGAAGTAAAGGATGAGGGATATGAGATTGAGCATGATGGTAAACTCATCACTGTATTTTCTGCCCCAAATTACTGTGATCAGGTAACTGAATGATGGCTATTTGACTCGTCTTCTGTTGTTTACCAAGTCATCTTCTAGAGCCGGTTTTGTGGTTGTCTTTCCAGTAGTATTTATATATGTTGAAGGGTATTTTTCTGCACAATAAAAGTTTGGAAAATTCTCTGAGAATCTAGATTCTCACTAGAATCAATATTTCACGATGGTTTATAATTTACCTGTTGCAGATGGGTAACAAAGGCGCCTTTATCCGTTTTGAAGCACCAGATTTGAAGCCAAATATAGTCACTTTTTCAGCAGTGGTTAGTGGCTCTATTAAACTGCTTCATTTTTCAATCACTCTGTCTAGCTGCGCTCCCCAAAATTTTCCTTGGTTTTGCAACCATAATATTTACTCTCTTGTCTGTGGACTTGCAGCCGCATCCTGATGTGAAGCCAATGGCATATGCGAATAACTTCCTCCGACTCTTTCAGTAGTTTACATGGATGAATCAAAGGGCCATATAAGCTGTAATGTTTTTTCTGCCAGATAAGCTGAATAGAAATCTGCGATGGTAGGCTACCGAAGAGTTGGTCCATGTTTGACATACCCATCTCTTTTGTACTCGTCGCTACTAGAAAGAATATTTCAGCCATTTTCTTTGATATTATTTTTTTGTTCTTGTGCTTGCTCCGAGCCAAGTTTTGATGAAATTTATAGGCACATGAATGACTGCTGGCTAAATTGCATGGCTTCTCTTTCCATATGTTCCGATGGTCTTTTCCTGGATTTGTTGGAGATCCGCATATTTTTGATTTTCCCTACAGATTCATCAAGTATGACTTAATAGTTGTGATTTCCATAATGATTTGTAAATATATCAATATGAATAATGGTGACCTGCAATGCAATTAGGTCGGTACAAGTCATGTGACTCTGTACTCTAATTGTTGACGTGCAAATGTAGGCGTAATGTACAAATGTAGGCTTGTGTATTTGTACTAAATGTAGAACCAGAGGATGTTGCAGATTAAACCGTGTTCAATATTGACACTAATTGCTTTTGAGATTTTGATTAACGCTTTACGATCATCCATTCCCTCTTCGTATCATTTCATTGGCAAGTGAGACTCATACCCCGGCGATATTTGATGGTACCGGAATTCGACAACAAGTTATCGGAATTTGACAGGAATGTAACAAAAGAAGTGATGTTGGCGCTCTAGCTTTTTTTTTTATTTTTTTTTCTGTGGGGGAGAACACTTTTAACTTTACAAGTGAAGCTAACTATTCAAATGATAAAACATACGATAAAGTAGAGTGCCAAAATCACCGGAGAATCGAGAAAATGATGAATTCATGAATAGAGGTAACTATTCAAGGGGTAAAAAAATATACGACAAAGCTAAATCACCGGGGAATTGAGAAAATGCAAAAAGAGAATTTTGCTTCAAGATTTGGGCCAGGCAGGCAAGGTTAGATATGGGCTCGGGTCAGGAGCAGAAAAGACCCGCCCAAATTTGAGCCCTAATTCTATTTCAGCTTTGCCTTAATGCTGCTGCTTCTTCCATCGTCGTTTCGAGGTTTGGAATTGGTTGGGTTCGTCCAGAGCTGCTCTCCGGCGTCGTTTTGCTCGATTCACATTTCAGGTTTGTTTATTCCCTCTCTCTCTCTCTCTCTTCTGTATCACAACCCGCGCCCCTCTCTCTGTCTCTCTCTAGAGCTCTCCGTTTGGTTTCCGACCAAGAATTGAGCACCAAAACGAACCGTTTCGTTCGCTTTCGCTACTCAACACCGCCATTGTTTTAGCCTCCACTTGAATTTCAGAGTAAAACCAAAAACGAACCGAAGGGATTACTGACTCTGAATTTTCAATTAGGGGTTTTGATTTTGGGCGCTGGGGTTACTTGTGTGTTTGCGGTAGCTTAATTTTGTGGATTGCGAATGAAAATGAGTAGCGGGTTGAGCTCTGAATACTTGTGATTGTGGATTTCTGATTAGGGTTTTTGGTTTTGGTTTTGTACGCTAAAGCTTCAAGCTTTTTTCCCATTTGTTTTGATGGCCAAGTTTGCACAGGGGGACAGAGTTTGGAGATAAGAGTTTGTTTAGGATAATATATGTGTGTGTGTGTGTGTGGTGAAGGTAGATGAAGATGATCAAGTGGAACCTCAGATTTTAGGGATAAGTGCATCTTGTATTGGTTTCTGGAAAATGACATATGAGAAATTGAAATGCCTAGCTCTTTTGATGAATTTCAATAAAGGAAGCATTTTTAGTGGTTTTGTTTCTATCCCCTTGTTCGTGAGAAGCAAGTAATTCCATCTTTAAGAAGATGAAAAAATAGATTCTGTTTGGATTGAGGAAAACACAAGTGAAGTGAAAGGATAATGTTTGAAAGAGGTTCAGTAGTTCATGAACTTGAGGACTTAGTGTAGCATTTTTCTTCTGTTTCTTCTTACTTGCTGCGGAAGACTAAGTGAACTCTCGTTCAGTTTCTGTTGACTAATTTGGGGGCGTGGAGATTTTCTGGATTTCTTCATTTAATTTATAGTGCCAATGTGAAAGAAAGGGAAATCTATCTTGTATTATGCATCACATTTTATTACTTTAAAAGAGATAAAGAATATCAGTTCACCTAGCGTTATTTGTTTGAAAAATGTGAAAGCATAGCGTAATCTTCGTTGTTCTCATGGAACTTATTCGCAACTTCAAGAATTAAGTCCATTCTATGTAATGGGAAGTGTTTTTGGAGGGGCAAGTTATGCTCCAGGCTATATTTGTTTCTTTGATGAATTCCATTCATTTATGTTCCTCTTGAGGAAATGTGATGTTGTTCCTTGAGTCTCTTACAATTTGGTTTCTGTAAAACATGAGAAAGAAAGGAAGATGCTTGAGACTGATTTAAATACACACTAGGAAAGCTATTGTCAAATGATATCTTTGTTCTTTCATGTCTGTAATGAATTAATGTTTCCCAATAAAAGTGTTTAGTATTCATTTTATAAGCAGAACTTGTGTATCGGTCTGCATTTGTGTCATGTTATGAAAATTATTGGGATTAATTATAGTATGAAAAAGAGATGAGTTTTAATATTAGAATTGGTCGAGTCAGAATAAACTGAAGTTGCAGACTTTTCCTTCTCAAATCATCTTTAAATTGTAGTATAGGACATATTGGAAAGCACCAGATGCAAGTCAAGCTGACTAGAGCTAAAGCTCATACATTGTGGATTTGATATAGGTTGAGAATACTTATATCCTTCTGAATTTCTAATACAGATTTAAATAGATTACATATGTTATTATGAACTTAGATTGTGCTCTTTAGTTATTTTACGGAAATAGTAATATTCTCTGTACGTGGTGGATAGTTTTATGTCAGCTTAAGTAATGGAGGAACTATCAATGGTAGACCCTTATGGGACAAATCCTGGACCAATTGATGGTTCGGTGCTTTATGATCAGGAGAAGCATGTCTCCTCAGCTGTTTGGGATGGACAGGTGCGGTAGACTGTTAAATAAGGCTTTTTATTTATTTATTGTTCCTTTTGTATTTGCTGAAATGTTTTACTAATCTGGATGGGGATAAAACATACAGGAGCGTGGTGCACTTAGATGCCATGAACACACATCAAAGCTCGATCAATGGACTCTAACGGATACACAGTTGGAGTTGGTAGAGAAGGCTGGATTTGGTTATTTAAGATTGATTCCTGCTATTAGTCTAGACAACCCACTCATTTCGGCACTAGTTGAAAGATGGAGGAGGGAAACAAACACTTTTCACCTGAATGTTGGAGAAATGACAGTAACCCTGAAGGATGTTGCACTATTGCTTGGACTATCAATTGATGGAGACCCTGTTATGGGTGTAACATATACCACCTGTAACTCAGTTTGTGAAAAATTTCTTGGAAAAACACCAGAGTCTAGTTATATTAGTGGTGGAATGGTAAAGCTAAGCTGGTTGAAAGAGTTCTTTTCGCGTTGTCCTGAAGATGCTCCACTTGAAGTGATTGAGTACCACACACGTGCCTACCTCTTATATCTTGTTGGAAGTACAATATTTTCCACTACCACTGGGAATAAAGTCCCTGTCATGTACCTTCCATTGTTTGGAGATTTAGACCAATGTGGGAAATATGCCTGGGGAGCAGCAGCCTTGGCATTTTTGTACAGGGCACTTGGCAATGCCTCTCTGAGATCTCAAAGTACGATTAGTGGTTGTTTGACACTTCTTCAGGTTATTTACATGCCTTTTTACTCTTTATTTCTCATTTGCTAGCTTTTAGTACTCCTTCGCTTTTTATTGGTGATTGTTTCTTGTCTATGCTATTTTGATTGTATGTATTTATTTATTATAACAGTGCTGGAGTTACTTTCACCTGAATATTGGACGACCAAAGCTCAATCAAGATTCAATGCATGATCGTTTTCCTTTTGTGCTTAGCTGGAAAGGAAAACAAAGTGGGCCCACAACAAACCGAGATGTAGTTTTTTACCGTAAAGTTCTGGATTCCCTGAAAGAATGTGATGTAAGTTTTCTCCTTTTTCTTTTCTCTGTTGATAACTTACATAATTTATACTCCCATCAGACCAAAAAAAAAAAATTCCCATAGTTTAGTGTTGAAGTGTAATACATTTGTATGGTGTTGACTATAGGTGGAGTGGCGTCCTTATAGACATCTGGATAGTAGTGTTATCCCAAAAGAAATAACGAGTAATCTGATTCTAGGAAGGTCGAAAACAATGCTAATTTGCTTTGACAAGGCAGAAAGGCATCTCCCAAATCGTTGTCTAAGGCAATTTGGCATCCCCCAGTCAATCCCAGAGGATGTAGAGCGATGGGAGCGAAAAAGTCGCGGAGTTGATGGTGGGGTTGATTTGTCAGCGAAAATGGAGTCAGAGCTTAATGAATGGTTCGAACGTCGATTCCATATTGTGGTAGAGGATGATGATGCAGATGAAAGTGAGTACATGCAATGGTACCTGAAAATTACACGTAAATTTGTTGGGAGACCCATCTCTCTCTCATCTGAGTTTCAAAGAACGGTAAGACCAATTATTATAATTCTTATAGTTGTTGTCAAGTGCGATGGAAAAGCAATCAGTATTCTTATATGGTTACATTATTAACTCTTGCAGAATGCTGGTTTGAGAGATATTGCACACATAGCTGATACATTCTCAACAAAGGGTTTGGATCCAGAACAAGTTGAGTTAATATCTAGGATCAGGTATATTGCCCATGAATGTTTGAGGGACCAGATTGGGGGTCCAGCCAGAGTGTCGCCCTCCCCACACAATGAACTTGGCAAAAGGATAAGAGGGAAGGAGAGGGTAAGAAGAAAAGGTGCAGGAAAACGTTTGCGGAAGGATCATCCAGTACAATATCACACTGCTAGTGAAGGTGATCAATCTCCGTTTTCTGGTGCCACCGTTTCTGTTGATCGATTACAATCGTATCATGCACATAGGGAGGAGGATCATTTGCCATTATATCCTGTTGAAAATGAGGTCACTGCTTTGCATATGATCAGTGGGGATGATGACATTGGTTTCGATCAGTCAGAGCTGGTCCAGGTGACTGGTGAGGAAAGTAACACTGAGCTAAGCCATGCAGTTGTGAAGGTTGATGAAACCCACCTTTTTGAAGCAACTGAAAAGATAAACGACTCACAAATTTGTAATGCAATGAACGAGGTCAAGGACTTCCGAATTTCTAATTCAACTAAGGTTGATTCTCAGATTTGTAATGCAACGACGGTCATTGACTCACAGCTCTGTGATGCACCGGAGGAGGTTATCAACTCACAGATTTGCAATGCAGATCAGGAGGTTGACGATTCACATGCTTGTGATGCAACACAGGAGGCTACCGACTCTCGTCTTTCTGCAGCATCTGAAAAGGTTGATGACTCCGAGCTTCCTGAACTTACCACTGAAAGTGATCGACAAACAGCTAAATTGGAAACAGAGGTTCCAGAAGCTTCTCTTGAGATTCCTCAGGATATTGCAAACCAGAGTAACTATAGTGTTGTAGTATAAAGTACTAGTGCTATCATGAAATTTTGCTGAGGTAATCATTCTATATGATTTAGAAGATGCTGACTAACATTGTTTACAATTGTATGTTCAATCATATTTTGATTATTCAGGCCTTGCATAATACATTCTTATTATTTTTGATTGCAAGATTAGCAATCAAATACTCATCACTATGTATATATGGCTGTAATTTTTGGCTAGTTGATGATAAGATGCTTTGTTTTTGTGCTGATCAGTGTACTGTGCTATTTTGCAACATTTGAGATATTATTGCATATGATCTACTTGTTACGTACTGGAAGTAATGTTTCAAAGTATAGTGTTTTTTCAGCCTAATGTTGAATTTTTATTTATGGGTGAGTGTTCGTTCAATATAGTTTATCTAGTGACCAAAATATCGAGTATTGACGAAATATTGATGGTTCGGAAAATGGAAATTTTGATGGAAATATCGAGAAAATTTCGATATCGATAAATTTTTGAAAGAAATGAAGGAAATTCAGAGAAAATCATTGACATTTTAAGCAAAACTTTGTGAAACTGCTTATTTGATCAACTATCTATTATATTGGGAAAAAAAAAATCAAACGGTGAACAAGCTTCATTTCATGGTGAATTATAGTAATTTAGAGTAAATGTTTGATGTCACCCATATAATATTTGGTCCTTTTAGACCATAGTCGCTATATCTTCGAACAATGCAGAGATCATTGCTCTTCACAAAGTGGTTCTTGAATGTATATGGATTGGATCCATAATTACGCATGTTCAAACAATTGTGGTTTGAAGTCTACCACAGATGAGCCTACAAGCATTCAAGATAATGCTGCTTGTTTTGAACGAATGAAGTAATGCTAGATCTAAAGCGATAACACCAAGGATAATCAGCAACAACAGACTCTCCTCAAGATCAAAGTGAAGGTTCAATCTGAGGATAGTATGGCAGACTTGCTCACTAAGTCATTGCCTAAATTCCACTTTCGAGAAACATGTTTGTAGCATCGTTTGCGGAAGTTATCCGAACTCCAATGACCGTTGTCATCAGGGGGAGATGCAGACATCAGGGGGTGGTGTCTACATGTATGGTCTCGAAACGTAAATGGTGTGTTGTGCTCTTTTTCCCCTTCGACCGAGGTTATTTTTGTTTCACTGGGTTTTTGTTACTTGGCAAGGTAAAAGCGAGGCAACGAGAGAAGCAACACATTTGGGGGACACAAAGGGGAGTGTTCAAGTAAATCCCTATTTGTCTGTCTGGCCCAAACTCTAGGTTACTTGACCTAGTGGTAATTGGGTTTAATTAGATAATCTCGGAGAATCGTAGAGATTCCTATTCAATGTATGATTACATTTCCTTGTATGATTCGGATTCTATGCATTGTAATCCTCTATATAAAGAGCCCCTATTATCAATGAAAATACACAGCAATTCTCTCTAAAATATCGTTTCCCTAAAACACCAGCGAAATTATCGATTTTTTAGTCATTGAGTTTATTTATAATACATTATATTAAGAGATTCATACAATTGTTTATGCGTGTTTATATTTGTCTTGGTCCTTGGGTAAGTCATGTTCAAACTATACTCCAAATCTTTTTTGTACCTAGAGATTTTTCAATTTATAGATTGTGTTTTAAAATGGCTTCTTGCCAATATATAAGAGAGGAGAAACTCTAATAAGCTAGGTGAAATATTGGAACCCCAGATAACAAAGGAGTAAAGCATGTGTATTACTCCTCATACTTCTATGAGGACAAACTTTGCAATTTGAATTCAGTTGAATGAAATGTATTACCTGGGAAGCATTTTCCTTATTTTGGAAGTTTGAATGTGTGCTAAATTGATGTGTTCTTCAATTATTTAGGTAATAAAAATTAGGTATTAACTTTTATGGCCAAAATCCAGATACCATTTGTTGTATTAAGTTATTAACGATTTCGATTCATGTTGGGTTTGAGCTGCTATGTCTGGTTTGTATATCCCTGTCATGGTTTTTTGTGAGGGCCATGGGTAAAGTTTAGGAAGCCCTGTTTACTAAGAGCAAGTGCACCCGTAGTCAAGAAAAGGCAAAGTCGAGAAGTCAAGAATTTGACCGGTCAAGTTACTATTCACTGCCACTGGACATAGGTTTGCACCCGTTTTTTTCTTGCCCGGTCAACACTGTTCATCTTTTCACTGTTCATACACTGTTCACTCAAAATCACTGTTCACAGTGGGTTTTACTGTTTAAATTCACTGTTGGATCGTCTTCTTAATTGAAATGGACGGATTAGATTTATTGACCGTTAGGCATCAATTTCAAAATGACCCAACGGGTCTGCAGCACGTGGCACATGCTGGTTTAAAGGAGATGCACTAGACGACAAGAAAGTGGAGTCACTCGCCAGGGATTGCAGCGCCACGCGTCGTCCGTTCGTGACCCAGTCGCTGCCTTCAGCGCGTTGCAGTGGACGGCCTGCTGCTGCTGTCGCTTCACGTCAATCATCGGGCCGAGCTGGCAGCCCTTCTTCCCCCTTCTTCCCCAGTCATGAAATAAGTCATTCTGTTGCCTTATTTCTTCCCCTCAGTCAAGAAAAGCCAATAAATGGCTGGGCAAACTTTCACCGGTGGAGGACCGATTTTGCTCTTGCCCGGTCACCACGTCGGTTTTCCTTGCTTTTGCCCGGGCAAAGTGCAACCGCTGCACTTGCTCTAAACTCAATTTGAGGTTGGGTGCGGACAAGAATCACGATACTTTTTATGAGGGGTACAATTCCAATGTTACTATTGTGAATGACCTAGATATAATGCCAACAATGTACTAGTAACACAATCTGAGTGTCATTAACCCAATTATCAGATGGCACCCAATGATCAAAGGGTGAATATGAAAGTGATATGCGTTGGGTTTGAGAATTGAAAGAGCAAAAACATTTGAATTTACTTTTGAGTTTTGTACACCAGAGGAGGAAGTAAAGTAAATTAATGGTTTTCCTCTGCTCAGGGAGGAAAACAAGGTATGAAAAGTAATTTTTTATTTTAATTTTATTTTTATAATATTTTTTTGATGAGTCAAAATTTATCAATAATGGGAGGACATATAGAAAGTACTGAAACACAATGAGTTAAAATTGATCAATAATGGGAGGACATAGAAAGTACTGAAACACAAAGCAAGTATTTTGGTAATCTATAATTTACAACCGCTCTGGTCTTTTCCAAGATGGGTGGGTAGGTACTGATCTTTGCAATGGGAAAGAGTCATATCTGTATTCTATATCATAATGAAGGATTGAAGGGTATTCTTGGGGAATTTAATACTAATGGTACTTGACTATAAATTTTGTACTGAAACCAAGTTCTAGGAGTGATGTTAAGGCCATCATATTGTATTATTAACTTATTAGTTATTAAGTATCTTGATAGCCCACCTGGGTATTTTATGCTTAGTTGCTTAGTATTGGTAATCTGTAATGGTTTATCTCGCAAAAGAAACATTTTGAACAATAGTGAACTATTGATCCCTCCAAATCCAAAGGAAAAAACATATGCTTGCAAAAGTGAAACATGCACCTTATTTTTCCCAACACTCAACTTTCTGCCTAATAAGTTCTCAATCTCTTGACCCTACCTTAGCTTTCAAATTATCAAACCTCTCACTCAAATGTCTATGACCCCCCCCTTCTGATTATCACCACTCCACCTATCACTTCAATCACTTCTTTCACAGTCCTCCTCTCATTCTCTCCCTCACTCATATACAGAGGCACTCAATCATCTCCCACACTTAAACTGATTCCAGCACAGAAAAAATGCTGCAACAAACCAAGCCTCCATACCTTGACACAATGTACTGTTCCTTCTCAAACTCCCTCTCTCTTCTTCTGCTTCTTCTGATCCTCCCACTCTCTTCTTCTATTCCTTCTGTCTCAAACTCAAATGCACACCATTCCACCAACACCATCAACATGGTTCCATCTGAAGCAGAAACTCTCTTCACCATCATGGAGTCCATGTCCTCTGATCAAACCTGGAGAGTCTCCTTTCCCAAACCATGTCAACCAGGCCAAACATGGCCTGGAATCGAGTGCAAACTAGGAGCAGACAACCACCTACATGTCTCAAGGCTTGACTTTGGTAACCATCCAAATCCAAGTTGCAAGAGAACAGCTACATTTCCTTCAGAAATCTCTGCTCTTCCACATCTTCAATCTGTGTTCTTCTTCAACTGTTTCACTCACACTAAGACCAGTTTCTCTGTTTCAAGAGCCTCCAATGCTTCTTCACTTCAACAGCTCAGTCTCCGGTCGAATCCGGCACTAGTTGGTCCAATCCCACCTCAGATTTCATCACTCAAGTCCCTTGAAATCCTTACATTGTCTCAAAACCGCCTCACCGGAAAAATCCCACCAGAGGTTTTCAGCTTGAGCAGCTTAGTACACCTTGATTTGAGCTACAATATGCTGACAGGCACTATCCCAGTCCAACTAGGCAGTCTCAGAAACCTTCAAGGCCTTGATTTGAGCTACAATATGCTCACTGGGTCAATCCCAAACTCAATTGGGGAACTGGTGTTGCTTCAGAAAGTTGACTTCAGCTCAAATTTGCTCAGTGGGGGCATTCCTGAGGGAATTCATCAGCTCAGTTTGTTGAATTTCCTGGCTTTGAGCAACAACAAATTGCATGGACAATTCCCAAAAGGTTTGGAGAAACTGCAAAGCTTGCAGTATTTAATTTTAGATGGTAATCCAATGAACATAACTCTGCCATTGGAGCTTGGTAAGTTGGTGAAACTTCAAGAACTCAGGCTTGCTGATTCTGGGTACTCAGGTACTATACCAGAAAGCTTTTCACAGCTCAAGAACTTGAGCACTTTGTCATTGCAGAACAACCGTCTAACCGGTGAAATTCCGCTTGGTTTTGGCAGTCTCTCACACATATACCACTTGAATCTTAGTAGGAACATGTTGGGTGGTGTTGTGCCTTTCAATCCAAGTTTCTTGAGTAGGTTGGGAAGGAACTTGGATCTTAGTGGAAACCCTGGTCTCTGCTTGAGTCCCTCTGAAGCACATATTTTGAAGATTGGAGTTAATGTTTGTGGAACCAATGGCAATGGTTCTGCTATCCTTCCATTGAAGAATTCTCAAGCTTCATCTGGGCTCTCTAAACCGTTCTTTCTCCTTACACCTGCTTTATGTGTTTTGGGATTGCATCAGATATTGTTTCTAGTATAATATTCTTAATCTCACGGTATATATTTGTACTCTAGTCTAGCTTCTTAATGATTATGTTGCCTGGTCTCTGTAGAAATTTTAAATATGTAGATTGTCTAGTAGAAATAAGAATCTCATGGGTTCTGAGACTCTGAATGTGGTATGAGCAGGTGCCAAGTTTAGAAGAACTGTAAGGTTTTTTTTCTGCTATACAAGTTTCCATTTTTAGCAGAGGCCAAGTTACTGTAGATCATGGGGTCTAGTGTAAATGCATTTGGATCTGAGCATCATTTGTTCACAATCAAGCCATGTGCTCTAGTCATAAAGCTGATCATGTTGTGGTTGAAAGCTTTATATCAAGAAGGTAATTTTTGGGTTGCATTTGGATCTGAAATTGACGGAGTTAAATTTGAGCCCCTGGTTTAAATTTTTGCATGAAATGCTAAAAGACTCTGTTGTTATACGGTTCTGCAAATATTTCCATGGAAATTTGGTGCTCTTGATTATGACACTAAATTGAGAGGTTTCTATTTGCATGAAAGAGACAGCATCACCTGACACTCTTTTCTGGGGAACATGTGTTGCTGTCCTAAGATTGCATCTTGTATATCATAAGACTCATCGATTCTATTGAAGGTTTAATAATGTGAGGCCATATCGTTGCTGGGAGTTGGGACCAGAGAGATGGTTTTCTTTAATTTGGAAGACAGAAAAATAAATCTGAAACGTCAATTTTACCCAAATCAAATTTGCAATTTCAATGTTTGATTATGAAATTTCCCTATTTACATTGTTGTTTAGTTTTGAAATTGAATTTAGCCCAATTTTCTTTTGAATCATGGTTCCCTCTCTGTTTTCCACAGGCCGAGTTGTGGTTGCATGTGTGAGATGACAGAAAATTGATATTTCAAGAGTTGATTATATCACATTATTGTGTTAAATGATGTTTCAAAAATTTTAAAAAAGTAGTGAAATCTACACTTCTTATTTTACAATTCACATTTCGTATTTCTTTTTTTAATATCTTAAGTTTTGTCATTTTGTAGTGTGGATCATAAACATGTGAAGTTAAGATATTAAAAATAAAACATAGAGTATGGATTGTAAAATGGAGAATGTGAATTTCACTTCATTTTAAAAAGTTGCAACTTCATTATATTGATTGTCAATCCAACTTATGCAATACTTTGTGCAACGTTCATCTTGTGAAAACCACAGTAAAAAAACAACATATCAATTTGGGATTTGACTTCTATGCTAGAACTATAATTTGCTAGAAAAAAAACTACAAGGGATGAACTTGAAGTGACTTCTTGATGCTTCTTGATGTGTCATTATCTTGTCCTTAAATCTATATCTGACGGTTGTGAGTAAAATCCAAGCACATTATAGCAAGTCATATTCTAGCAAAGAATTTGAGTCCATCAATTTACTGGTGTGGTCGGATGAGTCGCTTGAGCACAGCTAGGCCACTAGCCTGTAAGGTTTTGTTAGTATCAGCAAGTAGTTAACTATTTTAATTCAGTAATATTTATGTCACATTATCGGTACAATCAAACTATCTAGCAAATAATTGAAATTGGAAATCCATATATCTTTAAGATAGTAGACAGTAAGCAAGGAATGAAATGAAACAGACATATATGGAGGTGGAATGAACCCTTTAACTCTCTAAGCTTAAAAACAAAATCAAACAGTGAAAATGAAACCACAATGGTGGGGTATGTGAGGACAATGCCTTGTGGAGCATGATGAAACAAGACCACCAGAGAGGACAGATTATCAAGGACACATGAACATTGTTATAGAGCTGGATCCCATGTTCCCTTTACATATTGCAAACTCTTCACTGTTTCTTAAACAGTGTTTTTCGTACACAATTACTGCTTTCTAATTTGTTGTCCCTCTCAAAATGACCTACTTACCCCATTCAATTTTGAATCTGAATCAGATAACCATAGGATCTTGCTCATGAGTGTTAATGTCTTGCAACAACTTCAACATATATTCAAACCTAAAATCCGACATAGGGTCCTCCCGTCTTTCTCTAAAGCACAACTGCTGAATTACTTACCCCCCACCCCATACAGTACTAGGGTTAGTCATCACTGTCTTCTTCTATATAATGTTGACTCATCATCGATTAGGTACATGTGCGGTTTCGATTTATAATCTGATAGTATCACTTGTTAGATTATTACTTAACATTCTGATTCTAAGATACGTCATAGTTTAACAACCCAATTTACATGACCATATTTAACAAATATATTTCCTATGTATATATATGTACATATCCTTGATGGCAGTGAATTTTTGTGAAACCACACGAACACATTAAGTTAAGGCCCCTCATAAACGTGACCAACCATTAATGGAGAAGAATCAAATCCTAGTTTCAATTTTGGGAAACAGTTCAAACAAGTAAAATCCAAAAACCCCACACGCATTTCCTTCCCAAATGCCATAAAAATGTGTTCTTCTAACACAGTCACTTGTCACAACCACCATCCATTTTTCATGTTTCCATCCATAGATAACCAGTGGAAGCCCCATCACTGTGTCTGCCAAGCTTTGTCACCCAAACCAAGTTCTGGCAAATATGAAGAAGAAAAAGGAGACCCTTCTGCGAACTGGGTTTGGTTTATGCAGGTGTGGTGGGGTAAAGAAAACCCTAGAGTTGATGCTGATAGATAGAACTGTTTGTGTCACTTTCTTTGTGGAGCCAAAGTTTTACAGAGCCAATTTTCAAAAAAAAATTTTACAGAGCCCTCACGTGGATAAGCAGTAGTGTGTTAGAAGTACAAGGTTTTACACTACAGTGGTTTTCTCAGTTTTTTTTATTTTTTTATCTGAAATAGTTTTTTCTGTTCTCCTTTGCCCTTTCTCCTACTTTGAGAAGGGAGATACTTCCAACTAAGATTCAACAATGTCAATAACTCAAATATGTCATGTTCAATCATGCAAGTGCGAGGGGCGTGCGCCTTTATGCACACATCATCTCAGGGACTATTCATCTGTGATGGATTGGAATCTAACAGCTCTCTATAAATGTCCTGGAGGGGACAACACAGAGAAGTGGCCGGTGTTATTATTGCACTCTAGTATTTACATGGTAGGGGAATATAATTCAAGCGCATAGCTGTTTATTCAAATAATTCAACTACGAAGCAGTAATTTTCAGAGTGCATTTCATGATTTTTGAGACTGTGACCAAGGTTTTTTTTTGTTTTTGTTTTTTTTCTTTCTCGTTTAGACTTTTAGACTTTTGGGGACGAAGTACTTGTTGGAAAAAAAAGACTATTATCTATGTGTGTTGGATCATAATTCATATATATATTTGTGTCTTAAAATATGAAAATTATTTGTTCTAAAGTCCAATTTAATGTTGACTAATCAAATTTCATTATTTCCTTAATCTTGTACTTTTGCTTAACCTTTGTGTTTATTTATATATATATTTATTTTGTTTTCCTTATCATGCTAGGAAATGATGGAGAAACATGAAAATACACTAAAAAGTCAACCTTAGCACATTTTCTTATTCTGTCTAAGAGAAAGCGAGCTAGACAACGAAGGAGGGTCGGCAGCTTGAACAGACGAACTTCAAATGAATTGAAACTTTTCAGATCTATTCTAGACATCCTAAGGATCATTTCTTATTAAGAGTGCAAGAGCTATTTCGGAGTGGAAGGCCTTCAAAAGATCGGTCCAAGTTTCTGACTAAAAGACAAAAACGGCAAAACAGGACATGTATTGATTCCGGCAGCATTTCCGGCCAAACCACGATGAAATAAGCTATGAAATTTTACCAGAATGATCTACACTTATCAAGGAACATTTGGTATGAAGAAGTCGAAGGCCAATTCCAAAGTCTAGGTGGAGATTCAATTAAAGGAAGCTTCAGAAACATAAAACAAAGTCAAAACATGGCAGTTTGGCCTAAAACCTTCTTTAGGAGGATTTCTTGTGCATTTTTGGAAGGTCTATGATGTTGAAATTATCAAGGAGAGCCCTAGAAAAATCCTACAAGACTATGACAAGATTAATCCATCATATTATTTTTTGGATAATAGGCATCCTTTGCATACATTCTCTCTCATGTTTGTCACCTTGACTTTGGTGACCCAATGCCACTCCAACACTCTTCATTTTCATGCTTCCCATGCAAAATAAAGAGAGCTAGCTGCTCCTCTCTTCTCCCTTAGTCATCTTTTCTACTCTACACTCTTATAGCTCATCATTACTTCCCTCTTTTTACTCAATCTCTTCCATACCATTTCCCCTTATTTTAGGATCTATTACCACTCTCATATTCCATTTCCATGCTTCTTACAATGCTTGAGCTGCTCCTTTTGCTTCCATTCATCATTTTACTCCTGTTTCTCTTCTCTATATAAGCATTCCTTCATCACACTCTTAAGGCATCACCCATTCCACCCCAATACATCTTCTTTCTCTCTTCATCTCTTTCATAAAACCTCCATATCCACCTCCCAAAATCCAAACCCACAATACCCAATCTACTCCATCTCCTCCATCATCACCACCACAACTACCATCTTCCACCATCATAAACTCAATCACCACCACTACTACTCCATCACTACCACTAAAAGTCAGCCAAAGGAGTATCATATCTTCATCACCATTCCATTCATCATTACCATCAAGAAGTTCATCATCCATCCATTCCACCATCAAGGAGGATTCAAGGAGCATTGAAGGAGGAAAATGAAGGAGAAGCTACCCATTGATTTGTCAAGCTTCAACTAGTTATTTCTTCCCTTAACTCTTTAATCTACCTTGATTTACTTTATAGATTTGATGCCAATTTGTATGACTATGAGTGAGTAGTTACTTTGTTGGGGCTAGGTTGAAAGCCCTAGCCAAACTTGAATGAATTGATGTTTTAATTTACATTTGATGTTATTTGTGATTTTCATCTTCATATGCTAATTCAAGAAGTGAATACATTCATTCAAACTTAACTACTTTGAATGTGTTGTGTTTGTCATCTCATGAAAAAAATGTTTAGGGAGTAGTTAACCTTGAGCATTGATAGCATGATAGCATCTTCTATGTGCATATGAAGGTTGTGAGTTAAAATCACATAGATCTAGGATTGGTTTGAGTGCATGATTATCTAAACTCAAAGCTTTATGCATCTAGGAACAATGAATTGAGACTTAACCGGTAATATGAATTGTTGTTAGGTAGTTAATTCTAGACTTGTTCGGTTGGAATTGATAACATTAAAGGAGTTTAAGCCTTTGTAGTCTTATCCGGATACAAAGAGGGTAATTGGGAAATTTGTTAGATCAAATATGGACTTAACACATATCATCATCAATTACCATCATAAAGTAATTGATGATTTAGCTAAATGTCAAACCTAGTTTAACATGGATACAAACTATAAATCAATACTTGTAACTTAATGAAGCAGTGTATCTATTCATTAAGGTAAGTAATCCTATTCTTAGTCTGCAAGAAAGACTACAATGAAATGTTACATTAAGAATCTAACTAGGAAACCTAAACCGATATGGATAGCTTTAATGGGAAGCTTCTTGATGTTTAAGTCACCTATATATATACAGATGAATTGGTCCCTGATTACTACCGACGTTTTGCATATTGTTCTGTCCATTGAGAAGCAAGTTGGTAAGTAACAGAAGGCCATATTCAGTGTTCGTGGTTGCAGCATAAGATGGAATCCATGCCAGTGATTGCTGAAGGTAAGCCTTAATCCCTTTTATGATTGTGTGCATATGTTGTGAGCATGTATATGGTTTTACAAAATTAGAATAGCATCACTTGTATTTGAACTTCAATACTTACAAGGGAGGTTAGTGGTAGACAATTCAACCCCTAACTTCATCCATTATATTACTAGTTTAGTTTAGAATAGTTTAGTTTACATTTGAGCATTTAATTTAATTTGGTTCACCACTCTATCCAACAAATAATCTCACTACCACCACAATGCACATACTCACCATGAGCCTAGATTTCTTGTGAATTTAGGTTTTTGATTGTACATTTGCATATTCTAGCTCTCCTTAGGTTAACACCCTAGCTAGTGAAAGGAATCCAATTCTCGTGAGTTCGACAACCTTTCTTAAATCCCTATACTATTACTTGTAAGGACATTTGAGGGTGGCTATTTGGCTAACAATGTTTTTTAGAGAATTGATATTTGAGAGAAAATTGTTGTGTGTTCTCATTAATAATAGAGGCCTCTTCATATAGAGGATTACAATGCATAGAATCTGAATTGTACAAGAAAAGGTAATCATACAATGAATGAATATCTCTAGATTCTTCTAATTAAACTCTATTACCACTAGGTCAAGTAACCTAGAGTTTGGGCCAAATACAAAATAGAGATTTACTTAAACACTCCCCCTTGTGTTGCCCAAACACGGTGCTTCTCTCGACGCCTCGCTAAAAACCTTGCCAAGTAACAAAAATCCAGTAGGACAAAAATAACCTTGGTCAAAGGGGAAAAAGAGCACAACACACCCTTCATGCTTCAAGACTAACATGTAGACATCTCCCCATGATGTCTGTGCCTCCTCCTGATGATTACGATCATGGAAGTTTAGATAATTTTCGCAAGCCAATTCTTGCCACATGTTTCTCGAACGTGGATTTAGGCAATGACTTAATAAACAAGTCTGCCACATTGTCCTCAGATCTAACCTGGTTTACTTTGATCTTGAGAAGCTTCTGTTGTTACTAATTGTAGAAGAATTTAAGCGATAAATGCTTAGTGTTGTCGCCTTTGATGTAGCCTCGCTTCATTTGTTCAACGCAAGCAGTATTATCCTCATAAATGCTCGTTGGCTTATCTGTGGTGCACTTCAGACCACAATTGCTTCAAATATGCGTAACTATGGATCGAAGCCATATACATTCACGAACTGCTTCGTGAAGAGCAATAATCTCTGCATGATTCGAAAAGGTAGCGACTAAGGTCTGCTTTGTAGACCTCCAAGATATTGCGGTCTTTCCCATGGTGAATATATAGCCAGTTTGGGAGCTACCTTTGTGTGGGTCAGAGAGGTACCCAGCATCAGCAAAACCTTCCAAAACACTTATATCATTTTGGGATAGGGAGAGGGAACGCAATCCACCATATGTGGCATCCCTGCCATTTGATGGATCCATCGTCTCTCTGTAGGGATAGAACAAGCCCATATCTATCGTACCACTTAGGTATCGAAAGATATCTTTACCACCAGTCTAATGGCGTCGTGTTTGCACAAAGCTATATCTAGCTAGCAAGTTCACAGCGAATAAGATGTTCGGTCTTGTGCACTGTGCTAAGTACAATAATGCGCCTATTGCACTTAAGTATGGCACTTATGCCTCTAGCACTTCTTCACCCTCATCTTTTGGATGGAATGGATCATTCTTTGGATCAAGACTACGGATGACCATTGGGGTGCTTGAAGGCTTAATCTTGTTAGTGTTGAAACGCCTAAACATCTTTTGGGTATAAGCTGATTGATGAATCAGGATACCATCTTTACGGTGCTCAAGTTTTAAACCGAGGCAAAACCGTGTTCTCCCAAGATTTTTCATCTCAAACTCGGATTTCAAGTGTTAAACGGTTTCCCTTAACTCTTTAAGGGTGCCAATTATGTTCATGTTATCGACATAAACAGCCACTATTGCAAATCTAGAACTTGTCATTTTTATGAACACACATGGGCATAGTTCATTGTTGACATATCTCTTACCAATCAATTAGTCACTAAGACGGTTATACCACATCCGTCCGGATTGCTTCAATCCATATAGTGAGTGTTTCAACCTTATTAAAAACGAGCTCTGTGGTTTAGAGCCACTTGATTTGGGTAAATGAAGTCCATCAGGAACCTTCATGTATATTTCTGTATCTAGATCCCCATATAGATACGTAGTAACCATATCCATAAGTTGTATGTTCAATTTTTCAAAAACTACCAAACTGATAAGATAGCGGAACGTAATGACATCTATTACGAGAGAATATGTCTCCTCATAGTCGATTCCAAGGCGTTGTGAGAAGCCTTGCGCCACAAGGCGAGCTTTGTACCTTACAATCTTGTTTCTCTCATTATGTTTTCTAACGAATACCTATGTGTGACCAACTGGTTTGGTGTTGGGCGATATTGGTACAACTTTGCCAAATACCTTTCTTTTCTCTAGAGAATCAAGTTCTGTCTGGATCGCATCTTTCCATTTTGGACAATTGGCTCTACGTACGTTGGCATTCATCAATGGAGCGTGGTTGGATATCATCGGTCTCAGTAATCTCACGCGCTACGGAGTACTCGAATACATCATCAGCGATGATGAAGCTTCTTTCCCACGTCCCATGTACACTAGTATAATTTATAGAGATCTCTACCTTCTCAGGGAAAGGTTCTAACATTGAGGCGTCCCCCAAAGATGTCTCTTGGACATAACCATAATCCAGAACATTCTCATGGGATGGAGTTTGAGTATCGATGATCAAAGGATTTGTTTGTGCTTCATTCGCTCTCTTTCTAGGGAGAGTATCATTAGAATCGAATGGTCTACCGTGCTTCCTTGCAGGACCTACCGCCATAGAAGCCACATCATTGTCATTCTGGGTAATGGCGCCATCTCCTAATGTCACAGGAATGGCGTTATGTCCAGTGTTCGGGACATCAATCCTTGCAGGCACGTTTGCAGCAGGTATGTGTGATCTTGTTACTTTGGCAACATAAGAAAAAGCATCAGGCAGAGTGTCTGTTACGTTCTGGACCTAGATTATTCTTCGCACTTCAAGTTCGGACATTGCGGTATGGGGATCGAGATGAGACATAGTGAGGAAAGACCACGACAATTCCTGTCGTTCCTGTTGAACATCTGTGTTATTATCTCCCCCTAACGATGGGAAGACTGTCTCATCAAAGTGACAATCTACAAATCTAGCGGTAAAGAGATCGCCTGTCAAGGGTTCAAGATAGCGGACAATAGTTGGAGATTCATAGCCAACATAGATGCCTATTCGTCGTTATGGACCCATCTTAGTACGCTGTGGTGGCTTAATAGGCACATAAATGACACACCTAAAAATGCGTAAGTACGAGATATCAGGCTAGTACCCAGTCACTAGCTGTAACGTAGAGTAAGATTGGATTGCAGTGGGTTGTAGACGAATTAGCATCGCTGCATGCAATATTGCATATCCCTAAGCAGAAACAGGGAGATTGGTGCGCTTAACTAATGTCCGTGCTATCATATGTAGTCATTTGATAGCGGCTTCTGCGAGACCATTTTGGGTATGACCATGGGGAACTGGATGCTCTACATCAATATATCCCCAGTGACATGAAATAGTCATCGAAAGTTTTCGATGTAAACTCCCAGCATTATCAAGTCGAATTGACTTAATTGGATGGTCAGGGTAGTGAACCCATAGACCGATAATCTGGGCGATGAGTTTAGCATAAGCAGCATTTTGAGTGGACAATAGCGTGACATGTGACCAGCGTGTCGACGCATCAACCAATACCATAAAATACTTAAAAGGTCCGCATGATAGTTGAATTGGTCCACAGATATCCCCTTAGATTCTCTGTAAGAACGAAATGAGTATTTTGGGATCCTTTGCATAAGACATTCTCAGTCCTAATTTCCCTAAGGAACAGGCTTTGCAAAATGAGCGAGGGGCCTTAGAAGCAACCAATGAGTGTTTGGGCTGGGCCTGAGCGTCTGTAACGCTATTAGAAGTAAAATGTGTGACTACATCACCCATCATGGCGTTGGGATCATGGAAAGTGGCATCCATAGCGTCTTGACCATGGGGAGAATCATCCATGGCGTCATGACCATGGGGAGGAGCATCCATGGCGTCGTGGCCATGGTTGGCGCCATTTATGGCGGTGTCACAAGGGACTGGGGCGGCCCTATGGTGGCCCAGGATAGCTGCAGAGCCAGATGCTGCAGTGGCTGCTGTCTTACTAAGTGTGGGAATCAATTTTCGATTCTTGCTTCGTCTCACTCTAATGAATGGATGTCCGTGTGAAGTCTTTAGTATACAGAGCATCATATCGCCACCAAGATGTCCTAGTCGGTCATGCTGAAGTCAGTATGTGTCAGAATCCAAGAGATCTTCTCTTATGACGTTATTGGATTCAATAGGCAGAATGGTAGTGACATAAAGTCCACTAGATTGACACATAAGCTTTTCTAAGATGCGCTTTCGTCCGCAGTTATTAGAGGTAATTCAAAGGAATTTTTTTCCATTCTCATTATGAGTTTTCGCATGGAATCCGTTGGCTTTTATATCTTTAAAGCTCAATAAGGTTCGATTTGCCTTAAGAGCGTGGAGAGCTTCTGCGACTTAATCAAGGTGTCATTAGGCATTAGGAATTGGGTCATACCATGTCCTTGAACCAAACTTGATGGCCCAGTCATCGTAGTCACAGAGGAATATGTAGGCAACATCTCTAAGAATAATTGTCTTTGGCATAGAATGGTGTGCGTAGTTGCACTATCTGCAAGACATTATAGTTCACCAGAATCCATTCCTAGAAGAAAAGCTCGTAATTAAAAAGGAGTCATAAAGAAAAGACCTCAACTTTTATTAATAACCCAAATAGAATTACATCATTGTTTCTTTGACCAAAGAAAATCTAATCCAATAAACTAGCTAATGCAAAACAATGGTAGTTGTCTAACTTCTTAGTGTAATTCCAATGCAAATGTGACCAGGTGAGTAGAGAGATGTCGGTGGAGCGAGGCTCACTTAAGTACCACTTATCTCAAAACCTTCCTAGACATCACATCTACATTGAGTATGCCTACTTTGAAGAAAGATTAAACCATTGGCATCTACTACAAAAATAATATGGCAATTGCCTACATCTCTTAGAAAATAAAAAGGACTTAATCAAAATTGCCAGTTTCTTGGCCCTTGAAGTAGTCCACCCTAAGAGCGAGATCGTCCTCTTGATCCTCTTGCTCCATGTAGTGCGCCTCCCTTGCTTCACGATTTGCCTTGTATGCGTCTGCAACATTCTGGGATACTCTACATGCTTTTGCCCAATGTCCGGTTGATCCACATCGAAGACAAACATCATTATGGTCAGGCTCCCTTGATCGAGGCACATTTGGGGAACGATTTGGATGACCATTGCTCTTGGTGGCACCACCATGGACGGAGGCTCCACGGTTCTGTGCACGCATCTCTTGGCTATTTCCTTCCTCTTTAGGGCGAGAATATGGACCAGAACGTCCAGAATTGTCCCTACTCTTAGGGTTTCGCTCCTTGCGTCCTCCCTTGGGGGCGCAACTACAGTTAGACTCCGGAATTGACTTGGTTCCCACGGGTCTAGCATTATAGTTCTTCACAAGGATATTGTCGTGCCTCTTAGCTACGTTCATGGCACCAATAAGCTCATGAAACCTTGTGATACTTCCTGCATTCACATCAATCCGATAATTCTTAGAAATCATCAGTACAAAGACGGGGAAGGTAGAAAGAGTCTTCTAGATCAACATCGTATCAGTAATGGTTTTTCCACAAAACTCCATCAAAGACTTGATATAAAGGGCTTCCGAGTTATAGTCAAGTACAGACTTGAAATGACAAAAACGGAGGCTATGCCATCTCACTTTTAAATCAGGAAGCAGGGAGTCACAAACGTTGCCAAATCGCTGCTCAAGTTCCACCCATAGCTTTGTAGGGTTTTCCTCGTTGAGGTATTCACTTTAGAGTGCGTCATTCATGTGCCTTGTCATGAGAATGATGGCTTTGGCTTCATTTGCCTCTCTCGTTGCTTTATTTGCTTCAAAAGCAGCAGCTTGTTAAGGAGTAAGCACGTCCTGACTTGGCTCTTGGATGGTTTCCAGAAGTCCATCAGCCTTAAGATGTTGGCACACATCTCGGACCCACCTATGGTATCCTGCGCCAGTACTTGTCTCCAGTGGAACATAGTTCAACTTATTCAGGTTGCTCATCCTGAAAAACAACACAAGATTAGGGTTAGTTTCGGAGCGAAAAAGGCTACCATGAAAAACTATAAAATTTCTGAGTGTAGTCGCTTCCAAGAAAATAGGGATTTCTGAGCATAGTCGCTTCCAAGAAAATCTGGTTCCAAGAGGGGTTTGGATTAGATCGAAACAACGATGTATGTGGTCGATCATTTTTCTTCTCAACAAACTCTAATTAAGTTTGGAGGACTCTACAAGCTCCAAGCTTGGAGTGAGCACGAACCCCGGCCCCACAGTTCGGCTTTTGGTCTCCCCTATGAAGAAGAAAGGGGGGCTAGAAGAAGGGAGGTTGCAAGTCCCCGATAAAAAGAAGAGAAAATGAATTTAAAAACTCTAAAAAAAATGGGAACTTTTAGAAAAAATTACCTCGAAATAGGTCACTAGAAAATTTGTCCGGAAAAAGTCGTTGGAGCTGACGTGGCAGTCAGATGTGTTAGCCAAATCGCCACCCTTAAGTATAAGGGCCAAGTTATAGTGTAGGGATTATGAGTAGGGGATATCCTACCCAAGAGATTGGAAAATTCATCTCTAGCTAAGGAAAACCTAGAGGATGTTAGATGAATATGCAAATGTACAAGTCATAAACAAGAGCTCACAAGTGGACCAAAGTTTATGGTGAATATATGCAAGATGGTGTAGTGGTTTGATTTTTGGCTTTGAAAATGGTTTCGAATCTAATTAACACAAAATGAAACTTGAAATGTAAACTAAGTTATGTTAAACTAGATATGATAAAATGGATGGAAGTTAGAGCTTTTAGGTTGTTCACCATAGCCTCCCTTGCATGCATTGATGTTCAAACTATAAGTAATGCAATCTCAAATATCCAATTACCCTCTTACCATCCGGATAAGACTACTAAGGCCTAAACTCCTTTTATTTTATCAATTTTCACAGGATAAGTGCGAAACTAACTACCCAAGAACAAGTTATATTACCGGATAAGTATCAATTCCTTGCTCCTAGATGCATAAAGATTTGAGTTTAGATAATCAAGCAAGCAAACCAATCCTAGATCTAGGTGATTTTAACTCACTACCCTCACATACACACCTAGTGTGCTATCATGCTTTCAATGTCCAAATCTAGCTATTCTCTAAACATTGTTCATGTAATGACAAATGCAAAGTATTCAAATTAGCTATATTCAAATACAAGCATTCACTTCTTGAATTATCATGTGAAGATGATCATGGAAAATACATCAAATAAGACTCAAATATCAATTCATTACAAGTTTGGCTAGGGATTTCAACCCTAGCCCAAACAAACTAACTACTCACTCATAATCAAATACATAAGCTTCAACATGTTTATGAACATCAAACTAAAAAGTAGGGATAGAGAATGGACTAGTGATAATCAAGTTGAGGATGGTGTAGATGAACTCATGAAGGCATTGACATGGTGAAAATGGTGATGGTAATGGTGATGATGATTCCTCAAGTGATGCTAGACTTCTTTCTTTCTTCTTCAAAGGTTGATGATGAAATATGAGACATAGAGACGATCAAGTGGTGAAATGGTGGAGTAGTGAAGCTTTTTGTCTATGAAATGTAATGGGTAGATAAAAAAGATGATGAAGGTTGTGGTGGTGGTAATGGAGGTTATGAATTGATGGTAGTGGTGATAGAGGTTTTGTGGAGGAGATGTTAGTGGATTGTGTAGAGAATATAGAGAGAAAAAGATGTTATGGAGTGGTATGGGTGGTGCCTTAAGAGTGTAATAAATGGATGGTTATATAGAGAAGAGAGAGATGAGTAAAATGATGAATGGAAGCAAAAGGGAGCAGCTCTAGCATTGTAAGAAGCATGGAGGTGGAGTATGAGAGTGGTAATAGATCCTAAAAATAAGGGAAAGAGGTATGGAAGAGATGGAGTAAAAAGAGAGAAGTAATGATAATCTATGAGATTGTAGAGTACGAAAAAAATGACTTAGGAAAATAGAGGAGCAGCTGATCTCTTTGTTGTATATGGGAAACATGAAAATGAAGAGTGTTGGAGTGGTTTTGGCTTACCAAAGTCAAGGTGACAAGCATGAGAGAGAAAGTGTGCAAGGGATGCCTATTATCCAAAAGATAATACGATGGATTAATCTTGTCATATTCTTGTAAGATTCTTCTAGGGCTCTCCTTGATAATTTCAGCATCATAGATCTTTTAAAAATGCACAAGAAATCAGTCCAAAGAAGGTTCTAGGCCAAATTGCCATATTTTGACTTTGTTTTATGCTTCTGAAGCTTCCTTCAATTGAATCTCCACCGAGACTTCAGATTTGACCTTCGACTTCTTCATACCAAATATTCCTTGATAAGTGTAGATCATCCTAATAAAATTTTAGAGCTTAGTTCACCTTAGTTTGGCCGGAAAAGCTGCCGGAATCAGTACAGGTTAGGTTTGCAGTTTTTTCTCTCTCTTTTAGTCAGAAAATGGACCGATCTTTTGAAGGCCTTAAACTCTGAAATAGCTCTTGCACTCTTCGTAAGAAATCATCCTTAAGATGTCTATAATGGATATGGAAAGTTTTAACTCATTTGGAGTTCGTTTGTTCAGGCTGCCACCCGAGGGCTGGGTTTGCTTTGATCCTTCTGGGCTGGGCTAACAGGGACAAGGCAGAGAGAATCTGCAAGGCTGAAGGTCAGGCGGCGGTTCAGGGCTGAGGAACTTTTGGTGGGAGGTTCAGGGATTTTTAGGCAGGTTCCGATGGTGATTTTTCCTGTTCTCGGAATCTGGGGACGAGGCTCTGGTGTTGGTGAAGTATGGTTGTTGGAGGCGGAGAGGAAAGCCTTGGACCGGGCAAATGAATTTCTGTCTCTTCCGGAGGCCGGTTCGGTGTTTTTCCGGCCTGTTCTGGTGGTAGCGCTGCCGGTTTTGGACTCCTGGAGTTGAGAGCTTCAAGGTGGGAGGCGGTGGTTTCTGGGATTTGAAGGCTACGAATTTAGGGTTTCAGGGTTAGAGTTTCGTGCTGATAACGTGTTTTAGGGAATTGATATTTGAGGGAAAATTGCTGTGTTCTCATTGATAATAGAGACATCTTTATATAGAGAATTACAATGCATAAAATCTGAATTGTACAAGGAAATGTAATCATACAATGAATGAATATCTCTCGATTCTTCTAATTAAACCCTATTACCACTATGTCAAGTAACCTAAAGTTTGGGTCAAACACAAAATAGGTCAAGTAACCTAAAGTTAGGTCAAACACAAAATAGAGATTTACTTAAACACTATGAAATTTTATTGGCAAAACTTATTATTTTTTTTTCCTTAGAATGAAGTCAATCAATCGTTGGCTGCTCGGCTTTTTGTAGCTAGAACTCTCTACTGAATTTTTTTTGGTTCTAGATGTTGAACTGTCTGACCGAGTCATAACCGTAACTAGCTATGGATCATTCAAAGAGTAGAATTAGAGTAGTTTACGGTCTATGGGTTGAAAGCTTTATGGCTTTTGCCCTAGACTCGTAGTCATCATCAAATACATCTATAAACATTACTTGAGAATGCCTTTCAAAGGCTCTAGGTTTATTTATATCTTTAGTTTAGTTTTTATTGTGATAAGTTAGATTAACCTTAGCTTTTCACAAATCTAAACTTGTCATTATCAATTAGATTAACTTTTCAGAATAAGAGTAGCTTCATCGATAATGAAAACTAAATTAACTTTATATATATGAAGTAGCTCTAACTTCATCTAAACGATGTCTCTAGTTAGATTAACTTTACTATGAGCACCGTACCAAAATTCCAACATCTCTCACACCAATTTCGGACGAATTGAAGAAATATTTTTCAGTTCGACAAACTTTGATTAAAGAAAGAAAATAAAAAATATTGTGGGCCGAGTGTTATATTGAAGTCCAATCCCTTTGTGAAGCCCAAGCCCAATCCATTGGTAAAACCGTAAAACGTCTCCCTCCCTTTCGCTCTTTGCTGTCACAAGAAGCATTCACCATATGGCCATGACTTGGAAGCTCCTGAAGCAACTCCGACCACCACCGTACACGGCCACCGCCTCTACGAGCCTCCACCGCCCTCGATTTCTCAACTTCCAAAATGCCACTCGGCTCTTCTCCGATCAGCCTCCGCTGCCTCCTCCCTCCGGAGAGCCTCCGCCGATTCCACCGCCTCAAAACTCTCACTCTCCCTCGCCGTCGTCGCTGAACCAGGCAGAGCTCGCTAAGTTCGCCGCCATTGCCGGAACCTGGTGAGAGAAATTTCCTTTCAAGATTTCAATTTGTGCATTTAGCTTTGGTTTTGTGATCAAGAAGAAACAAATTCACCAAAGAATTGATGATTTTTATGGAAAAGGTGGGATTCTGAAGGACCGTTCAAACCTTTGCATGCGATGAATCCTACAAGGCTCGCCTTCATTCGCTCAACGCTGTGTCGTCATTTCAGGTAAAGTTACTATCTTTTCTGCTATAGTTATAAGTTTAGTGAATATCAAAAATCAGTAGAATTGGTTAAAGAACCTTACTTTCAAACATTCACCAGGAGTTAATAGGAATGTGATGCTTTCGTGTTTCTTATTTTCGTATGTGTTTCTGATATCAGGAGGGATCCATTATCTGCTAGGCCATTTGAAGGGCTCAAGTTTATTGATGTTGGCTGTGGTGGTGGAATTCTGTCTGAGGTATATTATGCATCATCTTTCTTTTCCGCTTTAACGCACAGCCATAGTTTCAAATTAGTCATTTATGCATTTTGGCAATGGGGATCAAATGGTGTTGTCTGGCTGAACTTGTCTATGGTAGATAAATTGTCGTCCATGATATTGGCAGCATTACTGTTGTCCTTTTAGGCATGTAACTTTATCAAAGATTTCTCTGCCTAGATGCATTATTTCTCTTTACGGCATATGAACCACTATGTTTCATTCCAATTAATCTACTTGTGTTTTGTTCGTCCATTATGTGTCATTCTTTTGGTTGAATATCTAAACTAGCTTGGATCAGTTCCTTTATTTATGGTTATTGTGTAACTGAACTGATGGTTTACCTGAAAACTGTATTTGGTCAAGGGGTGATGTTAATCTTTAACCTTCTTCAGCCTTTAGCACGCATGGGAGCTTCTGTGACTGGAGTTGATGCTGTTGAGAAAAATATCAAGATAGCTCGCCTTCATGCTGTATGGCCATTCTCTTGAACCATAACTCTTAATTTTATGGTTTGAGTAATTCTGGTGTTCAAGTGACTTTTCTGTACATTAGGATATTTCTAAACATTAATCATTCACACAGGACTTGGATCCGGTGACCTCAAGCATTGAATATCATTGCACAACAGCTGGTACTTTCTAATCTAGTTCATAGTCTGTTTAGCAAAGTTTCTGGTTATGTCAATTCTAGTGTGCATACAATTGTATTTAATCTCTTGCATAATTTTGGAATGCATGGCTATCCCCCATTAATGAACGCAAGTAGTGCCTCATTAAGTTGTTACCTATAATGTACTCAAATGTGGTAAAGTAATGAGTAATACCCAACTGATAACCACATGATATATGTGTACTGCTCAACATGTCACTATGATATAACTGCTATTGTGATTCTTTCTGTTCTCCTGTTTGGTATTAACTTTTAGTTTGTGGTGCTAAAAGTTCAAACTCTTTTGATATTCAAATATATACTGAACCTGATTTAGTAATTATATTTATGATTGCTATCATTTAGTATGTATTCTTTAGTTCCAGTACTTTTTTTTTTTTTTTTTCAAACTCAAGGCTTGTGTTTTTCAATCGTGCACAGAAAAACTAGTTGACGAGCAGAGGAGTTTTGATGCTGTGTTTGCTTTAGAGGTATGTTCTTGCATTTGCACACAATTATGTTTTTTTTTTATTGTATTCAGATCATCTTGGATTCATATCCATTTTTCGTTTAAATTGATTATTACTCTAGGTAATTGAGCACGTGGCGAATCCTGCTGAGTTCTGCAAATCTCTGTCTGCCTTAACTGTTCCTGATGGAGCTACTGTGATTTCAACTATTAACCGTTCTATGAGAGCATATGCTACTGCGATTATTGCTGCCGAGTATCTCCTCCACTGGGTATCTATTTATTCCTTCACGTCTACTGAAGTTGATTAACCATACAGCATCTATTGCTTTCCTTTAAATTGGTCATGCTTCATGTTGTGTTCTAGTCTTAAATGTAGTCCTTGATTGTTTGTGAATTTTCTGATTCTCTTTTTCTTACATTAAGGTATTACCATCTCATTACATTGCTATCATAGATACTTGTGTACTTGGTTATCTTAGAGATTCCCATAAAATAAGTGATATGTTGCTTTATTAGTTGGTGATCTTCACATTTAGAATATTCTCCTTCTCAATAACATCTATGATTCATCCATGCAAGTATTGAGTTTCCAAGAGAGCAATCAATATATCAAGAAAGCCCATTCTGTTTTGTTCTATTGACCCTTTTGCATAGTCATTCAAAAATGTTTCCTATTTCATTGGGTCTTTCGGACATGTGAGAAAAAGGACTTCAAAATATGTTGTCAATGAAACAATATCCACTTTTAAGTTTATAGCTTGGTTAATTGCAAGTAAAACATGTACTGAAGCTATAGAGATGTTCTATATGAAAGATGGACTCTTCTGTGCACACGTGTGTTATCCTCCAGTTGTAGGTTTTTCACTTGTAGATGACATTTTGACTTGATCTGAATTGATTCTTTTGCAGCTTCCTAAAGGTACACATCAATGGTCCAGTTTCCTTACCCCTGAAGAACTAGTCTTGATCCTGGAGCGTGCTTCTATTTCGGTAAGCCAAAACCCCTTTAATTGCCCGCTCTACTAATTTCTGCTACATATATGGCTACTTTTACTTGTACACTGTTGGTGAATCTCTGTTGCTGTTTTGTTGGTTTTGTCCAGGTCCAAGAGATGGCTGGATTTGCATACAACCCTTTGACAGGAAGATGGTCTATATCTGATGATGTTAGTGTAAACTTTATCGCTTATGGTACCAAAACAGAAACAGCCACTTTATAAATACAACGAAATCTTGTCCATGTTGTCTGAATGAAAATTCTTAAGTTAGTGTTCACCATGTTCCTCCCCTCTCCCCTCCATTATCTTTGGAGATTCTTAATCTAATGAGGAAGAAAGATGCAAGAGACAATTGTATACAAATCTGATCATATTGAACAATTATTAGCTGATATCACCCCTCATTACATTGCTTGCAAATCAGATGATCATTTCTATCTCGAGTGAATCTCGGGTTCTCGAACTGTAGTCATTACGTCGGCCGAGTTTTTATATCAGTGATAATGTTACTGTCGTCAAATTTGTTCACAAGGACAAAATTAGTTTGGTTAATATGGATCGGAAAAAATTTCTAGGAAAGTGAAAGCATCAAGATAATTGTATTATACTACGCGGATAATATTATCCGGCAAATACTTAGGTGGGGGTTTCCCCACCACGTGGCCTTACGGCCACCCAATCAGAAAAAAGGAAATTTTCCATCTCTTCCGAAACTGCCCCTGCTTCCTAAAGTGAAATACCCAAAACACCCCCGCTGCTGGGCAGTGATTGGCCCTCCCTACCACGTGTCGCGACGGGTGCCCCACGCAAGATCTTCTCATATTATCCACTCCTTTTGAGCTTCCCGAGAGGAACAAGTTGCCGCGTCACCTGGCGGGGCCCACTGATCATCACATTAATTTTCGCGCTACAATCTTTTCCGCTGGTTGTTGGCACGTTTTTACCGATCTCACATATGTACAAATCTGGGTGAAATTGCAACTGTAAAAATAATAAAACATATAAAACTAAAATCTGGTGTCACTGATCTGATCGACAAAGAAAGAAAGAAGAAGCAGAAACGTCTCTCTTCTCCTCTTTATAAGCAGCTGCTACGTGACGTTTTCAATTTGATTTATAGAAATAGTAACATGTCGAGTGAATTTCCGGTAAGAGCTCGTGGCCGCTTGGCCGTGCTTTCTGCCCACCTCGCCGCCGCAACCATCTCCGAGTCCTCGGAGCTCGAGCCTCAGTGCTTGTCCGCCCAGGTCCCGCCTCCGGCGAACCTCCGCGGCGCTTTGACCGTCGTTGACGAGAGGACCGGTAAGCGCTACCAGGTCCAGGTCTCCGAACAAGGAACCGTCAAGGCCACTGATCTCAAAAAGGTAAGAGTATCTGTTTTCGATTTTTCTGTTCTGGAAAGTAATTTAGGTGCGGAAATGGATTGGATTTGAGACTTAGGATTGGTTGTTGTGGATGGACAGATTAGTACGGGGAAGAATGATAAGGGGCTGAAGCTGTATGATCCGGGATATCTCAACACTGCGCCGGTTCGATCTTCGATTTGTTATATTGATGGAGATGAGGGGATTCTTAGGTACAGAGGGTATCCAATTGAGGAATTGGCTGAGAGTAGTACTTATTTGGAAGTGGCATATCTCCTCAGTAAGTTATCTCTTTAGAGAAATCACTATTATAGGCTGATATGTCACTTGTGTTTGTCATGTATTCAGTTTCGGTTTCGCTGATGATGATATTAATTTTCTTTTGTATTACCTTTTTTTTTCTTCTGCAGTGTATGGGAATTTGCCTTCTCAAAGCCAGTTAGCGGATTGGGAATTCGCTGTTACTCAGCATTCAGCTGTGCCGCAGGGGATTTTGGTGAGCTTGTCTTTTTTTGTTCTTATGGAAATTCAAAGAGTATTTAGGAAAGAATTTGAACTGTTTTCTGTGAATAACAGATTATGTTTAGAAATTAGGATTGCTTGTGCTAAATCAGTGATTATGCATAGAATCAATCATGAACCTGCCTGAGAGAGTGTTGACTTTTTTTTTTGGTAGGATATTATACAAGCAATACCTCATGATGCACATCCAATGGGTGTACTTGTCAGCGCAATGAGTGCTCTTTCTGTTTTTCACCCTGATGCCAATCCTGCCCTCAGAGTAAGTTTTTCTAGTATTATTGGTTCTGAGAATAACATGTTTATTTGTTATTGGACATGGTATGCAGTACATGATATAGATCAAAGCCAGTCCTTTGTTCTGCTGGGTGATGTTTTCAAGTTTTAGTTGCAACATCTTGCCTTCATAGGTTTAGGGATGTTACCTCATTAAAAAAGGATGTACTGGAGTTACTGATATTTTTCATGCGTTTTGGTGACTTTGTCCATAGGACATAGTGTAGCACATGGTAGGCCTGTGTTCTTCTGGGTGACATTTTCAAGTTTCAATTGCAGCATTTTGGTCCTTGTAGATTTAGAGATGTTACCTCATAAAAAGAAGAAGAATGATACCAAATTTACCAATACTTTGCTTGCATTTTGGTGGAAATCTTTGTTAAATAGAGGTGACAATTTGAGACTTTTGTCACATCTGATTGTATGCTTTTTGTCAATATAGGGGCAAGACCTTTACCAGTCCAAACAAGTGAGAGACAAACAAATTGCACGGATTCTTGGGAAGGTTTGTATGTTTTATTTTGATTCCTTCTTTTTTTTCTTTTTTTTTTTGGTGGCTTAGAAAATGTGGCTATACTAATCCAAGCTGCCATGCTTAGTTTTTACAACTTATGTAGCATATATATCTAGGTTCAATGCTGCATGCCTGTACTTCTGAGTCTCTGTTGGTAATTAGGAATCTATCATCTAAACTCATATTAAACTGAATTTATTTCCAGGCACCAACTATTGCAGCAGCAGCTTATTTGAGATTGGCAGGAAGACCCCCAGTTCTCCCATCTAACAACCTTTCTTATTCTGAGAACTTCTTATACATGCTAGACTCCTTGTATGTTAATGCTGGAATACCTTGTTCTTGTCGTCTTATATCTTTATAGTCAGTTTGTTAACTGTTTAAACTCTCTCCAGATTTTTTTTTTTTTTTCTTTTCTCTTTTTGCTGCTCTATTATAGAGTAGAAAAGCATTAGGTCATTTTTAATTTTTTGGTTTAGGTGAAAGCTATTTTGGAAATGTGAAATTTGGGTCCTCCAGTCCAATTAAGATATTCTTTTTGACAAACATGCAGGGGCGATAGAGCTTATAAACCAAATCCTCGCCTCGCCCGAGTATTGGACATTCTCTTCATACTCCATGCTGAACATGAGATGAATTGCTCAACGGCTGCTGCTCGGCATCTGGCGTCTAGGTAGGAATCTCAGACTTTGAACAAAATGAGGCCTCAGAAAATGCAACCTGAATAAAGTTTGGTTTTCTTTTATAACACATCTGGCTCTGTATTTGTAGTGGTGTGGATGTTTACACTGCCCTTTCCGGAGCTGTTGGAGCTCTATATGGTCCCCTTCATGGTGGAGCAAATGAGGTAATTGCTTGTATATTTCATTTTCTTACTTCAAAACAAAAATGATAAGTTGAAGTCCATTATGCACAGCATTGGAAGATTGGAATTTACAAGTTATTATGATGAGTGCTCTTCTGTTCATTATTTCCCTTGTGTTATTTCCAATTAGCATTTATCTGTTGTTGCATTGATTTGTGCAGGCTGTGCTTAAGATGCTAAGTGAAATTGGATCTGTTGAGAACATTCCAGAGTTCATTGAGGGTGTGAAGAGCAGGTATATGTGCTTATAGCTAACTGGTTAAGTAACTGGTGAAGGATTTGAGGTTGAAACCTAAAATGGAAATTTTTATCATTGAAACATTGTTTTCTATTTGTCCAGGAAGCGAAAGATGTCAGGTTTTGGGCATCGCGTGTACAAGAACTATGATCCTAGAGCAAAGGTCATAAGAAAGCTGGCAGATGAAGTATTCTCCATTGTTGGAAGGGATCCACTGATTGAGGTATATTTCTGATCTCCATTGAGTCTCCCCCAGGAAAGGAAGCGAGAGAAGGAGAGATAATCTGTAGTTATTGTAATCCTGTTAGGCTTTTGGTACTCATTGTTGATTATATTGAATAAACACCGTAAAGTCTGAGTGCAGTTATCTTTTGTCATTTGCAGGTTGCTGTTGCTTTGGAGAAAGCTGCACTATCTGACGAGTATTTTGTTAAGAGAAAGCTATATCCTAATGTTGATTTCTACTCTGGGTTGATATATAGGTACTTGTGCTTGCATAAAGATATTACGGTTTGTGTGTTTTCCTGTTTGTAACTGGTAAGAAAGTATTGACTTCTTGTTAAACAGGGCAATGGGATTTCCAACGGAGTTCTTCCCAGTTTTATTTGCAATCCCTAGAATGGCTGGTTACTTGGCACACTGGAGAGAATCCCTGGATGATCCTGATACTAAGATTATGAGGCCCGCACAGGTTAGTTCAAATCTGTGTTCAGGCATCTGGAATATCATTCCTTTTTTTTTTTTTTTTTTTTTTTTTTTTGTCTCTCTCCTCGGGTGTTTGTAAATGAATTTAAGTGTCCAAATCATTAGCACTTCAATGAGGAATCTGCTATGTTTCTGGTCATTCTGTTTCTGAGCTTTTCCCATCTTTCTGTAATTTAGGTATATGTTGGGGAGTGGCTGCGGCACTATATGCCATTGAAAGAACGGATAGTGAGCACTGATGTAGACAAACTGTCTCAAGTTTCTGTTTCAAACGCCTCCAAGCGTCGTTTGTCTGGATCTGGAGTTTAGGTCTTCAATTATCCCATGTAAAACATCACAGAGAAAAGAAAATAAGTTTCATGAGAACTTATGCCTACGGTCAAAGCAGAATGGTTGGAGACACCTAGGTTAGGTTTCATTTAGCTTAAATAAGCAGACCTTGGTGTCTATATTTGTATTCGTGAATGTTTGTCACTCATCTGCTGTTAGATTATGGTTCTGTTCTCAGCTCAAATGAATATTTAGTTATGCCTTGACGGCTTTTAATATATGTTTCGTCCATTTTGTGTTCTGTGTTTGTGGGTGATTACCGAGTACCCAATGTGAACCAATAATTATGCTCTAGTAAACATATTAGTTCTTAAAAAGACAAAATGCATTACTGCTTGAGGACAAATCTATATTATTCAATTATTCTAATCGAACGTCATCTTGAAGAATCATGGTTTTGCAGAGACATATAATCAATCAATCACGTTAGCACTTACAGAAGATTGGTTGAAGTATGAAGGCATGATTGAGTGTATTATTTTCATCGGTTACTAACACCTAAATGCTAAACCTAGATCTTTCTTTCATCTCGACTCCTCGAAAATGTTTTGGCTCTTCTATTTTTGCCGGGGTTTTCACCTTTGGAGAAGGTGCATTGTGCTTTGCCTAAAAAAGAAGAAGAAAAGAGAATGTATGTTGTGTGTTTTCAATTACGGTTTCCTGATTGTGAGATAGAAGGCAACTCCTTAGCGCTTATCAATTGCATTTTTGAGAACATTGTCAACTTCGTAACGTATTGAATAATTTGTTGACGTCATTCTTAACATTCTTAAGCTAGTTGAATCCTTGTCTTAGATTTCGTTGGCATGTTTTCCATGAAGCAAGTCTCACTACCGCTGCAATGGCCTCTTCGAGGTATTTCCATCCGAGCTTTCAACCTCTATATTTTTAGAAATATAATCTTCTATTTCTCGATATCTCTCGTTTAGTTTGTTAATTTCTTATTTCTAAAAGAAATATCCCAAGAAATAAAACAAAGAACACTGGCACAGCTCACCTTCTTGAATCTTGGTCGACTGTTACAGTTTTCTCGACTAATGGAGCTCACCGAGCTCATCGATTGATTTTCTATACAAATTTTATCTCACATTATTTTCAACATACAAAATTTCAACAAGGTACGTAACACTTTATTTACAATATTACCTGACCGCCTCTGACATTGTCTTTTTCCTAATTTTTTATATAATTTCTTTTGACGGTAGCTAATTAAAGCGGGAGGTCTGCACGTTGGCACGAGACAACCGGACACACTGAAACCGGACCCTCTTTTAACAACCCGACCCAATACAAACACACCTCAAAATCAATTACCAGAGAAGAAGCTTCTTCTTTAGCGACAAAACATCAAAAATTCACATACGTTTTAGATTTAAACTCTCTCTTACTCACTCACCGCCGGCGAGTTTCCGGGCCGGAGAGTCCTCTCCTCCCCTTACTATCACTGAAGCCGATCACACCAGGTTCAATTTCTGATCTGTATTCTTATTCGCGTTTTCTTTCTCTTGTTTTTTATTTTTACTCTGGTTTGGATCAACAATTTCTTTTCCCTAAATCTGTTTTCTCCGAAAGACGCTTCATTTGTAATTGTGTGTTGTTTGCTGGGACAACTATGGAATCGAGTGAAAACCAGAATTCGGGATTCGATAAGAAACAAAATTTGAACCCGATCTCAGTTTTTTACCGTCACACAGAGCTGTGTGTATTGGGCATAGTTGATTACAGATTAGGTTAAGTGCTTAGTGTTGTCGATGGTTCTTGTAATTTTCTGCAAATGCGATGCAGTGAAACATAGTTGATTCCATCGACTAAAAATTGATCATGTTCTAAATGCTGGTTCTGGTGGTGATCATATTTTTGTAGTTTGGAATTGGATTTTTGAGATATTGTAAGGTTCCGTAAATGTGCTATACTTAATGAGGAATCGAAGGAAACTTTGTGGGGATGAGCCTGACCCTGATCTTGAGATAAAAGGTTATTTGCATTGTTGGGTATATGTTTATTTCGAGTTTAGAGAGCTTTCTGTTCTTGGAATTCTCTTGTTTACTTCCATCATGCAGAGGCTGTGGCATGTTGCGATTGTCGTTAAATAGCCCATCTTACTGGTGGAAGAAAACGAGTTCTTATTGGTGCTTGTATATGTTGTATGTGGGAATTTAAGGATGGTCTATAGGCAACAAAGTGTGTAGAATTTTAAGGTTGTTATGGGTTGGATATGTTGCATATCTTTAAAGTAGAATGTCAAAAGGGCTTCATGTTTTTCAGAAGTTTTACTTCATTATTTAATTATGGTAAGTTCGTCAAACTGGATTAGAAAGTAAAGAGATTTGTGTTTGGTGCCTTCTGAGCTATACCAATATTTCCTTACATTTGGTTATGGCTAATTGAATTTTTGTTCTTTTCACTAATCCTGATTACATTCATTCTTATTTAGATCTTTGAAAACATGTCTGGGCAAAGCCAGCGTTTGAATGTGGTTCCTACTGTTACAATGCTTGGAATTATGAAAGCTCGTCTTGTTGGTGCGACGAGAGGCCATGCTCTCCTCAAGAAGAAGAGTGATGCTCTAACTGTTCAGTTTCGTGCCATTCTTAAAAAGATTGTGTCAACCAAAGAATCAATGGGAGATATTATGAAAACCTCCTCCTTCGCCCTTACTGAAGCCAAGTATGTTGCTGGTGAGAACATCAAACACATTGTTCTTGAGAATGTCAACACTGCCTCTCTTAAAGTTCGATCAAAGCAAGAGAATGTTGCTGGTGTAAAGCTCCCAAAATTTGAATACTTTACTGAAGGTGAGACCAAGAACGACCTCACTGGATTGGCCAGAGGTGGACAACAGGTTCAACTGTGCAAGGCTGCTTATGTGAAAGCAATTGAGGTTCTTGTGGAGCTTGCTTCACTTCAAACATCATTTTTAACCCTTGATGAAGCAATCAAGAGCACAAATCGCAGGGTCAATGCTCTGGAGAATGTGGTGAAGCCTAGGTTGGAGAATACAATAACTTATATCAAGGGGGAGTTGGATGAGCTGGAAAGGGAGGACTTCTTCAGGTTAAAGAAGATACAGGGATTTAAGAAGAGGGAAATTGAGAGACAGATGGCAGCTGCTAAGAACTTCTCAGACGACCAGGCTGCAGAAGTTATGTCTTTAAAGAAGGGTATTTCACTAAATTCAGCTCAAAATTTGTTGTCTGGAGGTATGGGAAAGGACGAGGATATCATTTTCTGAATTGGGATGCTAGCTTTATATGTTGGTTCTTAGAATGTGTGATTCTGGCTGTGCTTCTTGTTGTTAAGAGGTAAATTTCTATTATTATTTAGCTGGACAGTCTTTTATGTACTGAATAAAAGCTCCATCTCTCTAATGTATGTTTCTCTTTATTTTGTATTATTTGTCAGTAAACTTCATCAGTGCGAGGTTTTGATTTTGTTGCCTGGAAGGTCTTTGGTTTATTTACATATATTAATATTAGGACAACATTGCTGTCTGACTCACTTCGCGATATTGCAATGACATGTGTGCTTTGCATATGAAGTTGCTTATACATTTTAGGTAGAAATGGGTTTCTATACAATGTGGAGGAAGGTCTACGTACATTGTATAGATCATTCAAAATCAAAAACAAAGAACAAATTGGTTTTGTGTACCTGTGGAGAGCATGACAGGAAATGACGCTTCCATTGTTAAGCCAAGCCTTGTTTCCTTTTTGCTTCGGTTACCATGATCCATGCAATAAATTATGCTCAATTTCTTTATTGTTGAAAGATATCGACATAATGTGTTCTAAGTATTCAATTGTAATAAGAATGTGTAATAAGAATTAGGGTTTAGAGTTGTAATAAGAATGTGTTCTAAGTATTCAATTGTAATCAGATTTTATTACCTTTTTGGGTACCTTGTAACTCTCTATTTAAAGGGCTCCTATTATAAATAATTTCTCCTACAATACGTTATCAGCACGAGTTTCTAGCCCTAGCTTCGAAAAGAAAAAAACGTAGACTTGTTCTTTCTCTTCTGCCGCCCTAAACAAAAAAAAAAAAATTCTTCTCTTCCGGCCGCACAGACCGGCCTCGTCCAGCCCCAAGGATCGGCGTCGTCTTCTCCAGGCCATCTTCTCAGCCAGCCCTCCTTAGCCTGACCCCGATCCTACCGATCGATCCCAGCACACTACTGCGCCTCATCCGCCCCGACCTACAGCGCAGCCCAGTCCTTCTTCCGACCACCAAATCCTTCACGATCGGCCTCCCTCTCCAGGTCGCCTTCCTCCACCGCGTCCTCGTTAGTCCACCGTGGCAGCACCCATCTGGGCTCTCCACTGTCGCAGCACCCACATCGGCGACGACGTAGCAGCCCACTCATCCCGGCACCCTCCAGCAGACCTGAACGTAGAAGGAGGAGGGAGAAGGAGTGGACCCAGAGGAAAGAAAGAAGAAGAAGACCGAAGGAAAAGAAAGAAGAAAAAAAAAGAAAAAGAACAAGAAAAAAAAACAGAGAAGGGACCCGACCCAAGAAAAAAAAGAGAAAAAAAAAAGAGAGGGGACCCGGCCGGCCCAGAAAAAAAAAGAAAGAAAGAAAAAAAAGAGAAAGAAGGAAGAAGAAAATGATAGGAAAGCCCAAAGAACAGACGGCCCAGAAAGAAAAAAAAACGCGCCTGCTCTAACACGCGCTTGTCCTCAAGCCAAGAACCATCACATAAGTTTTTGTGAATTAAAGTTGTTGTTTTCATGTATTTTACATTATTTTATTTTATGCAGAATATTGGAATATATGTTGCCAAATGATTTTGAGTATTTAACAAAGCGGAATTGTGAGGATTCACGCTTATGAACTAAGAGTGTTCGTATGAACTAAGAGTGTTCATAATTAAACGAACTAAGAGCATTTGTATGAACTAAGAGTGTTCATAATGCTTGGACTAAGAGCGTCCACAAGCATCAAATTGTGACCATATTAAAACATGGTCTAATCCAAAAGAGATTCTTGGAAATTGATTTCTTGGTAGCATAGCTCGGAAATCTTAATTGTTTTTAGTTTTCGTGGAAGTTTAACTCCGAAACTAATATATTTCTCTTCTTATTTTCAGGATGTCGAATGAACCTAGGCTCGACTTTCCCATGCTTGATTCAACAGGCTCGGATTACCACAGTTGGGTAACAGATGTTGAGAACCATCTCACTTCAAAGGAATATTACCCATAATCCAGGCACCTAACCCGGATCTTGTGTTCATGCGAACACCTACAAAGCATGCTCAAGTAGTTATCTTGATGCGACGCCATATGGACAAGGCATTCAGATTGGAGTATATGTCGATCAAGAATGCAAGAGAGCTATGGGTAGCGCTAGAAGAGCGCTTTGGCAATGTCCAAGATTCCCTCCTCCCTGACTTGAAGGTTCAATGGAACAACCTGCACTTTGCTGATTTCAAGTCTGTTGCTGAATATAATTCAGAAGCTCTTCGCATACAGTCCATGTTGATGTTTTGTGGACAACCTGTCACAGAGCAAGAGCTAATTGAGAAAACTCTCTCCACCTTCCCCGTTTCAGCCATTGTGGTATCAAAGCAATACTGTACTGAAGTCAATGCTAGACGGATCACAAGGTTTCATCAACTTATCAATGTTATATCTATAGCTGAGAAACATGATAACATACTCGTAAGGAATTATAATTCAAGGTCCATTGGAACTAAGAGTGTTCATGAGGCGAATTATAATGCACCCAAAGGAGGGCGCAAGAAGCGGTACCCTAAGAATGGGGGACATGAGGGACGTATGGGCCCATACAACTGATAGGAGCATTTTAATGCGACGTTTTACTTGCTTTTCCCTACATTTCTTGCGTTATTTCCTTATTAAAACCCTGTTTTGGAAAGTTTTCATTCTTTGATTGGGAAAGTTCCTATTTGTAGAAAGTTTCTATTTTTATAGTTTCTATTTATCATTTTTAGTAAGTTTCCATTTTCGGTAGTTTCTATTTTTCTTATTAGTTTCTATTTTCAGGACCTCCGAGCTAAATATGGAAATGAACTCATAAATGGAAAGAGGAGCTTGCGAACACCAAGGGGAGCAAAGATGAAGGTACATTGGAGTAGAAAAATGGAAATGTACTAAAAGATCAATTTTACACATATTCCTACTCCGGCTAGGAGAAACCAAGCCAAGCAAAGAAGAAGGAGCGGCCGCCTGACCAAATGAACTTCAAATGAGCTGAAACCTTCCAGATCCATTCTAGACACCCAAAGGACCATTTCTTATGTAGAGTGCCAGAGAAAAATATGAGTGGAAGGCCTTCAAACAATCAGCCCAATTCTCTACAGAAGCAAAACCGGAAAACTGGACCTGTAAGAGGTCCAGCAGCATTTCCGGCCCAACCACATGGCAAGAAATTCTGAAATTTTACCACAGTAATCTACACTCATGGTGGATAATTTCATATGAAGAAGTCGAAGGCATATAATGAAGTCTTGTTGGAGAAATAATTGAAGGAATAAAGGGGCAGAAACTGACTTGAAAACAGCTCAACACCACATATTCATGTTTCCCACCCACATGAAGAAAGCATTTCTTTTTCCTTGGATACATTTTTCTACTCTAAAAGATCATCATCACTTCCACATTTCTTCACCTTAATGCTTTGCTTTCATCATTACCTCATCTTTTACATATTTTACAAACCACTCTCATACTCCACTTTCATTATTTTTCTTCATCTCATCATTTCACTCTTCTTTTTCCTCCCTATTTAAACACCTTCTCCTCTCACTCTCAATCACCAATTCCTGAATCCATAACACACATTCCTTCATCTATTCCATCTTCTTTGTCTCTCTATTTCATTTCCATTTTCCCATCCATCCTCTAGTCATCTCCACGAGTTCAAGCAAGGCCAAAGGAAGAAGAAGAGAAGCCGTGAGCATCACCATCCATATCCATCCTTGAAGCTTGCTTTCGAGATTCAAGAGCCACAACGATTATCATCCATCTCATCTTCATCCACGGTGTAATCCGATTCTCCTTTGTAATCTTTGCTTTGAATTTCGTTGGTTGTGAACTAGTTGACACATGTGTTTGAACAAATATTAATTTCTGGAATTTTTATGATTAATTGAGAATTTTCAGATTCATATTATTGTTCTTCTAGAGTTGCTTTTGTGGGTTTGTTTAATTAAATTTGCATTATAGATATCCTTTGTGTATTAATCTTATTTGGGTCGACACTTATAGGGTTTATGCATAATTGTTGCTAGGTTTAAGAACATGAAATCGACTTTTCGTTTTGTGTAAACTTGAACCAAAGTAGTAAAGGTTTTGGACAAAGATCGAATTTAATTAACGAGGATTGCAATTAGGTGGACTTTTCCATACTAAGTTGTACACTTGAGTTGATAGCCTTTCTCTATGTTTATTGCGTTGAACATGTTATGATTGACTAGCTTTCTAGGGCTTGAATGCATGTTTGATAGGATTAGTCTTTGTGCTTTCACTTAGATTAATTAGCATTGAAAAGTAAAATATGGGAAATTGTTTGCTTTTAACGTTTCACATGATCAACTCCTCTCTCATGACTTAGATGAACAATATTAGGGTTTGAATCAATTTTAATCATATGTTTCGGTTTTTGATCTTTGTTCTCTCACTTCATTTGTATTTTTATGTTTTTGCATTTTAATTATTTTGTTAACTTAGTTTTATTTTCAAAAAAACCAAAACAAAATCCCCCCTTTTTCGTAAATAATGTTTATACTTGTGAATATCTTTGTGAATATTATACTTTGTTTTAATTTTAATTGTTTAATTGTTTGACAATGACATGTGTACCCTCAATCCCCGGAATAGAACGATCCCTATTTGCTTATATTACTAACGACATTTCAGGGTTAAATTGTGCGCTTCCCAAAGGCGCATCAATTTTTGGCGCCGTTGCCGGGGATTGAAAAATCATTTGTCATATTGTGAATATTTGTTTTGTTTATATGTGTGTTCAAAAAAAAAAAAAAAAAAGAATAGAAAAATTTGACGTTTGTTTGTTTGTTGTTTGAAAGTTTTTGTAAAATGTGTCTAATCTTACTAAACAAAAGAAATGTAAAGAATTAATTATAAATGTTGTTAAATTCTTGATTGTTATAAGTGTGTAAAATCGTATGAGTAGATAAGGGCCCTTTTGTTAATATTGGCCTTAACCCTTCATTAGTGCCTTTCTGAGGTCTTATGAGGTTGAGGGCGGCTTTTATTAGCATTTGGAGAACTGTCTAACACATGAGTTCTTTCCAAGCTGAGTAAGGGGCATATAGGTGGTGTCTTAGGTTGAGACCCTGGGTGATGGGTTCAAATTGGATCTCAGAGATACTATAGACTGTGCCTAAACCACAATGTGGGAGTAGCCGATAGGGGCCTAAACCTCAATGAGGGAGTAGCCTCCGTAGTGTCACCGAAATGAGTCCTCCCTCTCACTTACCTCTTAATCTGGCCATCTAGCCTTCTGAAACAAAGGAAACCGACTTATGTCTAGGCGACTATCCCTAGATCGTATCTCACCAATAGTAGTGGTTTCTATTGGGCTCGACTTACAACTTGTAATCAATTAAGATATTAACTTTATTTGTAAAGATAATAATACACTTGAACATAACCTCCACATGTAAATTGTGTTGTTTTGTACATTTTATACTTGTATAAATTTCTTACGTGGTTCATTTGTGAAGATTGTGCATATTTTTGTAATATATACTTCTCTTTATACTTGTATAAATTGTGAATAGTAACTTGTGAATAGTGACGTTGATGTATAAATCACTAATTTGTAATTACCTCACTTTACAATTAACTAACTTCTTTAAATTTTAATGATGTTCAGGATTTCTATGAATGACCGAGCCTTTTAGACCCTCTACAATAAAGGAAATTGAAGCAAGGCTCGCTCGTTTGAAGAATCCTTCACTTCTTGAGTACACAAACGCCTCCTCTTCGACATACAAAGAGTACACATTTAACGAGCAAGGGAAGAGGATCTACTTTTCTGAGGAATCTACATCACCTACACCGTCTCCATCTCCTCCTTCATGTTCACCCTCACCTGTGGTTTCGTCCAATTCTACACCACCACCTTCACCATCACCTGAAGAAGTCAAGAAAGAGAGAATGGCATTATTAGGGAACTCTCCACAGCAACTGTCGAAGGAGGACCTCCTTCAGGCATCATTTACCCTACCCCTGCAGCAGGAAGACAAGCAGAATTTGAGCTAAAGAGTGGATTGTTGCACAAGCTTCCTATGTTCCATGGCCTCAATATGGAGGACGCCAACAAGCATATCAGAGAATTTCAGTCTGTGTGTGCAAACATGCAACCACAAGGAGCAGATGAAAACATTCTAAAGATGAAGGCATTTCCGTTCTCCTTAGCTGACAGAGCCAAAGATTGGCTATGAGCTCCCTGCTGGACGTATCACATCATGGGAAACCATGAGGAAGGCCTTCTTGGAAAAATACTTCCCAGCTTCCAAGGTCATCACACTCAGGAAGAAGCTCAGTGGAATAGAGCAAGCCCATGATGAATCCTATGCTGCCTACTACGAGAGGTTCAACTCCCTACTTGCTCAACATCAGATGAAGGATGAGACCCTACTTACATGTTTCTACGAAGGACTCCTACCCTTGGAAAGGCAAATGCTTGATGCTACAGCTGGAGGAGCTTTTGTGGATAAGTCACCTGCAGTTGGGAAGGAACTTATAGCTAATCGTGCCCTAAACACCCAACAATATGAGGGAGTAGGACACTCTACTCGTAGGGTACATGAGATGAGCAAGAATACTGCCATTGAAGACCAACTAAATAAGCTTACTCTTCTTATGAACCAAGTGATCAGTTCCAAAGGACCAAGTGCGACAATAGCTTGTGGGGTATGCTCTATGCAAGGGTATGTTACAGATCAGTGCCCTCAACTTAATGAAAATGGATGATGGGAATCTGCAAATGCTATTGGAGGGTATCAAGGAGGATATCAAACGTCCTAGGCATGACCCTTATTCTAATACTTACAACCCAGGATGGAGGGACCATCCCAACTTCAAGTGGACCAACAATGAAAACGTTCAGAATCCTCTTGGTGGGAACTTCCAACGTCCTCAAGGGCCTTCATTCCAAGGATCATCTTTTCAAAGGCCTTACATGCCTCCTCCTCAGCAGAACTCAGGACCTTCAATGTCTCACTATGACAAAACGTTGGAAGCCTTGACTAGTTCTACCCAAGCCTTGACAAACTCTACTCAAGCTTTGATTCAAGGACAACAGACCCACACTAAGGATATTGCAGATCTTAAGAAGCAGATGGGCCAAGTTGTGGACTTCATGAGCAAGATTCATGAGACAGGGAAGCTTCCTAGTAATACAATACCCAACCCTAAGGGTAATGTGGAGAATGCATCAATGGTGACTACAAGGAATGGAAGACCATTTGTGGATCACCCCAAAAAGGCCCAAGTGAGCATAGAGATTGAGGAAGACCAAGAACCCACCAAGTTGGGTAATGAGAAGGACCCTGCAACGTCCAAGGAAGAGACCAAGGCGTCCTCACCATTTAAGGCAAAACCGGAAATTAAAGGTACTAATTCTAACTTATCAAATTTGGTTATTGCTAACCCTTCTTCTTCTTGCATGCCCTTCCCACGCAGGTTTGCCCAATCTAAGAAGGATGAAAGTGACCAAGCTATCTTGGAGACTTTCAAGAAGGTGCAAGTGAACTTACCTCTCCTAGAGGCCATCAAGCAAGTCCCTAAGTATGCCAAGTTCCTCAAAGAGCTTTGCACTACTAGGAGAGTAAATCGTGAAAAGGAGGTGGTAAAGGTAAGTGAGAATGTCTCTGCCTTGATTCAGAGGAAAATTCCTCCAAAGTGTAAGGATCCTGGAAGCTTCACTATTCCATGTACTATTGGTAACTCTAGATTTAAGAATGCCATGCTAGACCTAGGTGCATCTGTTAATGTTATGCCCTATTCTGTTTATGAAACCCTAGGTCTAGGGGAACTTAAATCTGATAATGTTATAATTCAGTTAGCTGACAGATCCAATGCATACCCTAGAGGTTTGTTGGAGGATGTGCTTGTACAGGTTAACCATCTTATCTTCCCAGCTGATTTTTATGTGTTGGAAATGGAGGACTCTCCTGTGAGTTCCACTCCATTGCTTTTGGGACGTCCTTTCTTAAGGACAGCTAGGACGAAGATTGATGTATATGCAGGCTCTCTCACAATGGAGTTTGATGGTGATGTTATAGGCTTCAACATTTTTGAAGCCATGAGGTATCCCCTTGACGTAAATGATTGTTGTTCTCTTGACATTTTGGATGATCTTGCACAGAAAATGTTTGATGTCATGAACGAGGATACCTTAGCCACGACACTTGCACAAGGAGTAGGTTACACAAAAGGTGGCGTCACTATCTCAGAGGAGGAATTGAAGGACACTTGTGAAAGAAAGATCATTGAGAACGTCTCATTCCTTGAGGCATCCCCCTATATAGGTAAGTCTATTTCTCCCTTGTCCATTCAGTTATCTGCTAACAAGACTTTACCTTCAGTGGTTCAGGCTCCAGAACTTGAGCTAAAACCTCTTCCAAACCATTTGAAGTATGTCTACTTAGGAGACAAGGAGACCTTACCAGTGATCGTGTCCTCTGCACTTACAACTCCACAAGAAGAGAAGTTAGTGGAAATGCTGAAGCAACACAAGACCGCCATAGGATGGACATTGGCGGACATCAAGGGAATAAGCCCTACAACTTGCGTCCATAGGATACTTCTAGAGGAGGGGTCTAAATTCACTAGAGAGGCTCAACGTCGTCTCAACCCTCCAATGATGGAAGTTGTGAAGAAGGAGGTTATCAAACTCCTTGATTGTGGGGTAATCTACCCCATTTCAGACTCCAAGTGGGTCTCACCAGTTCAGGTCGTGCCCAAGAAATCTGGGGTAACTGTGGTGAAAAATGCTGAGAATGAACTGGTGCCCCAAAGGACAGTCACAGGCTACAGAGTATGCATTGACTATAGGAGGCTCAATGCAACCATAAGGAAAGATCACTTTCCTCTTCCATTCATTGATCAGATGCTTGAGCGCCTAGCTGGACATGACTATTACTGCTTCTTGGATGGCTACTCAGGCTACAATCAAATTGCCATAGCCAATGAAGATCAAGAGAAGACAACCTTCACTTGCCCCTTTGGGACGTTTGCCTATCGACGTATGCCCTTTGGACTTTGCAACGCTCCAGGTACCTTTCAGAGGTGTATGGTAAGTATCTTTTCAGATTATATTGAGAAAATCATAGAGGTATTCATGGATGACTTTTCAGTTTTTGGAAAGAATTTTGATAATTGTCTTAATAATCTGGAGATAATTTTGAACTGTTGCATGGAAACTAACCTTGTACTTAATTGGGAAAAATGCCATTTTATGGTTAAACAAGGAATAGTTCTAGGACATATTGTCTCTACTAGGGGTATAGAGGTTGATAAAGCCAAGGTGGATACTGTGCGTCACTTACCCTCTCCCACTTCTGTGAGAGAGATTCGTTCTTTCCTTGGCCATGCAGGTTTTTATAGGAGGTTTATCAAGGACTTCTCCAAGATTTCGAGACCTCTATGCCAACTACTCCAGAAGGATGTGACGTTTCATTTTGACAAGGAGTGTCAAGACGCTTTTGACAAGCTTAAGGAGTTGTTGACGTCTGCCCCCATCATGTTACCTCCAGATTGGTCCTTGCCCTTTGAGTTGATGTGTGATGCCTCTGACTATGCAGTTGGAGGTGTTTTGGGGCAAAGAAAGGACAAACGACCCTATGCCATCTACTACGCCTCAAGGACTCTAAATGATGCACAGATGAACTATTCCACCACAGAGAAAGAGCTCCTTGCAGTTGTCTTTGCCCTTGAAAAGTTTCGTTCTTACTTGCTTGGTACCAAAGTTACTATCTATACTGACCATGCAGCTTTGAAATACTTGATGACCAAAAAGGAGGCGAAACCAAGGCTCATTAGATGGATCCTACTCTTGCAAGAATTTAACGTGGAAATCAAGGACAAAAAGGGTAGTGAAAACGTGGTAGCTGACCACTTGAGTCGTTTGGTGCATGCAGAAGACCCTCTCCCTCTAGTGGAGACGTTTCCAGATGAGCAACTCTTTGGACTTCAGGTAAGTGAACAGGCTTAAGAAAACTGTTAAGCAATATGTTTGGGATGAACCTTATCTATGGAAATATTGCTCTGATCAACTGATTAGGAGATGTGTGCCTGAACATGAACATAATGCCATACTTTCTTTTTGCCATTCTAAAGCATGTGGGGGTCATTTTGGGTCTAAGAAGACTGCATTTAAGGTACTAGAGTCTGGGTTCTATTGGCCAACATTATTCAGGGATGCACATGCCTATTGTTTAACTTGTGATAAATGCCAAAGAACAGGAAATCTAGGTCCTAGAGATCAAATGCCTTTGTCTAATATCATAACTGTTGAAATATTTGATGTCTGGGGTATAGATTTCATGGGACCTTTCCCATCATCTTTTGGGTTTCTATATATCTTACTTGCAGTGGACTATGTTTCCAAATGGGTGGAAGCAAAGGCCACTAGAACTAATGACTCTAAGGTTGTTGCAGATTTTATCAAGTCTAACATCTTTAGCAGGTTTGGAATGCCTAGAGTACTCATTAGTGATGGTAGATCCCACTTTGGCAATCGGACGATTAAGGCTCTCTTGAAGAGATATGATGTGACACATAAGGTTTCTACACCTTATCACCCCCAAACTAGTGGGCAGGCTGAGGTCTCTAACCGTCAGATTAAGGGGATATTGGAGAAGACTGTGAACCCTAACAGGAAAGACTGGTCCTTGCGTTTAGAGGATGCTTTGTGGGCTTACAGAACTGCATACAAAACTCCCATAGGTATGTCACCATATCGAATTGTCTATGGCAAACCTTGCCATTTACCTGTGGAGTTAGAGCACAAAGCTTGGTGGGCTGTGAAGCAGTTCAACATGGATATTGATGCAGCTGGGCTTCATAGGAAGTTGCAATTGCAAGAATTAGAGGAGATTAGAAATGATGCCTTCGAAAGTGCTAAGATTTACAAGGACAAGACTAAGGCATTCCATGATAAAATGATTCGAAGGAAGACTTTTGTTATGGGCCAAAAAGTTCTTCTCTTCCATTCCCGTCTCAAACTCTTCCCAGGTAAACTTCGTTCTCGTTGGATTGGGCCTTTTGTTATTACTCATGTGTTCCCCCATGGAGCTGTGCAGATAAAGAGTGAACAAACAGGTAACGAGTTCAAGGTGAATGGCCATCGCTTGAAGCCTTACTATGAGGCATTTGTGGAACATGAAGTGGAGGATGTACCCCTCCAGAACGTTCCTAACCCTGAGGATTAAATGGAGGTACAAGTCTAGGCTGAAAGACTATAAACATTAAGCGCTGCTTGGGAGGCAACCCAATTCCGAAGTAGCTGTGGAGGAGTCGTCAACTCAGATTTGCTTTCTCTTTCCCTTTTACTTCTTCAATTTTCCTTTGTTTTAGTAGTTATTTTCTTAAATTCCATCCCTATATGCTTACTTGTTTCATTGCATGCTTATTCTTGATTACATTGAGGACAATGCAATATTTAAGTGTGGGGGAAGGGATTTACACTTTTATCTTGAGTCATATATTGAAAAATACAAAAAAAATTGAAAAATACAAAAAAAAAAAAAAAAAAATTTGAAAAATGTCAAAAATTTTAAAAAAATTTTGGTTACTTTTGTTTTTGAGTCTTAGAATGCCCTTTCAACTGTCTAGGATGATTCTATATCTCTGAAATCATGATTAAAAGAAGATCACAAAATTGAGATGATTTTTAAAATGGTATTCTTTGGTTAATTGAGATATATGAAAAAATGCATGCATGTGTAGTGGATATGGATTTCGTAACCTTGGTACAGAATATGAGCATGTTAGGATGAGTTTTGATTCATAAAAGCCCATGTGAGATATTTGAGCCATGTCCCTTTTTCTTGGAGTGATAAATGAAAAACATATTCTTAATTTCTTGGCGATGTTTTGATGATCTCATTATTCTTTCATTTGATTGATTGCTTGCCATAGATTAAGTTTGATGGACTAGAAAATGCTAGAATTCGCTCTTGTGCTTGTTGAGACGTTTGTCAATATATGGCCCTGATTCTGGAAGGGATAGAGGCAACCTAGGAATTACCACCATTGCTAAATAAGCATGTGTCCCTATTTGTGCCCGTCGTGGGACTCCCTTAGATAAACCCCTTTGAGCTTACATTAAGCCTTTTCTTTCATCACCCTTAAATCCTTAACCCTGAACCTTAGTATAGCTACACTCCTACCCTTTGTTCTAAAAACTTAGCGGAGCTATATTTTGGGACTTTACTTGAGGATTTGGCATTGAGAAAGAAGATTGAGAAGAGGTGAAAATTCAAGTGTGGGGGTAGACTTGTCCATAAAGAAAAAAAAAAATATGTGAAAGCCGTGAAAAATGAAAAGAAAAGAAAAAATTGTGTACGGCTAGAAAAGAAAAGAAAGAAAAATGTTTATGGATTTTAGTCCCCCATACTTAGTGATTTTGGAGTTTGTTTTGAATTGAAGGCCCACTACAGAAAAATTTGGCCTTTGTCCATTCCACTATAGTTCAAGGGAAGTTTACAATGAAGATTGGGCCCAACATGAAGACATTAGGCCCTTTTATGTTACCTCTAGGGAAAGTGACGTTTTTGCAATGCATTGGTGGATTTCTAGAAGTCTCTACATCTACATGAGCTCTGCTAGGTTTTTAGGACACTTTGTGAAATTCCTTACCTTTCGTTTCTTAAAACCTTGAGCCTTGGCCCCATTACAACCCTTAATAAGACATTCTTGATCCTTAAGATGGGACAGCCTTTGAATTGTGGAGATGAGTTACAAGAGTTGAACCTATGGCTTGGGTCCATCCGTGCAAGTAGTTGATATCATTCATGAGATCTTTTCAAAAAATTATATTCACAAAGTGCTTTTCGTTTCTTATATATGTGAGCTATTTGATTGCCTCAAAATATTTTCTCTCACATATAATTGAGTGATTATAAGCTTTTAAGCATTGTCTTGAATTCTGAGAGAAGAAAGAGTGGATATACCTTGTGAGGATATGAATCATACTTGTTCGAAGCATGCTTAACAGAAACCATCACCATTGTCACAACCAAGTCCTACTTGTGTATGTGTGGATTATATGTTTTAATTAACTCTTGAATATCTACATATTGATTCTTGGTTGAGTGCTAATCTTGATGTTGTGAAAGTAGGAGATTTCTGAGACAAAAAGTTGAAGGGCAATAGAGTCATTGTTTTTGTAGAGTCTTTAATTTTCGTTGAGTCTTAGTGTGTGTCTTAGTGTGATTTTGCTAAGGGACTAGCAAAAGCTAAGTGTGGGGGAATTTGATATGAGCATTTTAATGCGACATTTTACTTGCTTTTCCCTACATTTCTTGCGTTATTTCCTTATTAAAACCCTGTTCATGAGGCGAATTATAATGCACCCAAAGGAGGGCGCAAGAAGCGGTACACTAAGAATGGGGGACATGAGGGACGTATGGGCCCATACAACCGCCCTAATCAGGAAGGAAACAGCAAGTTTGGTGTGGATACATGTGCTGGTAATGCCACACGTGGGAGAGGGGGTCGTGGTATTCCTAGCCGTAATGGTGGCACCATGGGTTGTGGTGGTGGCACCAACCCTCCTAGGGAACACCCGCAACGTGCACAACGTGCACCTCAATTAAAGGGAGGCAACCACAATGATGAGTGTCATCGATGTGGATCAATTGAGCATTGGTTCAAGTAATGCAAGGCAAGCGAGGAACTAGCTGAAAGATATAGGGCATACAGGGACCTAAGAGAGCAAGAAGTGTAACTTGCAGAAGAAGAAGAAGATGGTGGAGATGTCAATTAATCTTACCATAGAGGACTTCAAAACTGAGGATAAAGTGCATAAGGATGCAGCAGACTTTGATTAGATTAGTCCTTTTATTTTTCCAAGAACTTTTGTAATGGCAATTTGCCTTAGTCAATTAATGACAATTGTATTAACTCTTTCTTATGTGGCGGACCCAATAAAATGTGATGTCTAGAAAAGTCATTGAGATTATTGGTACTTAAGAGAGCCTCGCTCCACCAACGTCTCTCTCTACTTTCCTGTTCATATTTGATTGGAGTTACCAAACGGATAGAGTGACTACAATGTGTCTTACTTTGATTTTATTTTGGATTAGATTTTGGAAACTTTGATGTAATCATTGGCTATTAATAAAGTGTCAATTCTTTTACTTAATGTCTTGGAGATACCTTAATTCGAACTTTATTATATAAGAGCCAATGATTTTCATGTGGAAACACATTATGAGAATGGACAGAGTTCCTTTGCATTACCTCTAATGACTACAGACATAAATGAGTATTAGAGAAACTTATGTGTCGCTCTAGTGGGTTATGTGCAACCACTATTTGAGTTATTGAATCCAACCATGTCATGAGAGATGACTTATGGGATTTTGACACATATAAGCTTTGACATGATGATCCGTGTATTAAAGACTTTACACGGACATCCATTTTTAGAACGAAGAAAAGTAAGAACCAAGAATTGGTTCGAGGAGCTGCACATGCGCCTCATGGTGCCATGATTGTGCAAAGACCGGCCATACATGGCCGGCGCCACCTACCCCCTGCTGCAAATATATGGCATTGAAGCCATAAACTCCTCTCTCTACTTCTCAAGTCTATTGTGACATTATGGCTTAACCAAAAGCCTCATTGGTTGATTATAAAGCCCATGTTTCGTTCTGTAAAGCCTGTTATTTAGGATTGAGACCATCCTATGCAAAGAAGATTGAGGAAATAATTCCATTCTTACAAAGAATCTAAGGGAATTCTATGGATTTGATCAACCAACTTGCGGACCGTATAGATGTTTTATGGTGTTGGTTGATACGCAAACATGCTTGTCACGTGTTGTGCCATTATCCACTCGTAATGCTGCGTATACTACACTACTAGCACATAACATATGGCTACGGGCTCACTACCCAGATCATCCCATTCAGTCAATTTGACTTGATAATGCAAGAGAGTTTACATCGACAATTTTCGATGACTATTGCATATCATTGGGTATTGATATCAAGTATCATATTCCCATGTACACACCCAATTGGTCTCGCGGAAAAGCCACCATTAAACGACTTCGATGGTAGCCTGGACATTGGTAATGCGCACCAATATTTCTGCTTGGGTTATGCAATATCGCATGCAACTATGCTAATTCGTTTACGACTCATAGCAGCCACTAAACTTTTATTTGCGTTACAGCTAGTGACTGAGTTCGAGTCTAATATCTCGTATTTATGCATATTTGAGTGTGCGGTTCATGTGCCAATTGTGCCGCCACAACGCAGCAACATGAGTCATTGCAACGAATGCATATATATATATATATATATATATATATATATTTGTTGGACATGAGTCTCCAACTATAAGTTCGCTATGTAGAACCATTGACAGACGATCTCTATTTCGCTGGATTTGTGAATTGTCACTTTGATGAGATAGTCTTCTCGTCGTTAGGGGGAGATTAGAACGTCAATGTTCAACAGGAATGACAGGAAATGTCGTGGTTTGTCCCCACTATGTCTCATCTTGATCCCCTAAAAGTGACGAGATCACATATACTTGCTGCAAACATGCTTGTAAGGATTGATGTCCCCACAAGAGGACATGGTGCCACCCAGAGAAGATGGATACTGCACCACTACCATGGATGGTGGTATGGTGACACCACAAAGGTGGCATAATGGCGTCATAGGACCCATAGGTTCGATGGATTCTCGCCCTAAGAAGAGAGCGAGTTTGGCACAACTTGATCTATTGATCATTGATACTCAAAATCCGTCTCATGAGAATATTTTGGATTGTGATTATGTCCAAGAGACATCGTTGGGGGACGCCTCAATGTTAGAACCAATTCCTGAGAATATAGAGATCTCTACGAACTACACTAGTGTCCATGAGGACATGGAATTATTGAGACCAATGACATCGAACCTTACTCCATTGAAGAATGCCAACGTAGAGAAAATTGGCCTAAATGGAAAGATGCGATCCAGGTTGAATTGGATTCACTAACGAAGAGGAAGGATTTCGGGCCTGAGATGCCAACACCTCCTAACATAAAACCTATTGACATTAATAGGTCTTCGTTAGATAGCGTGATGAGAAAAAGAGATGGTAATCTCGCCTTATGGCGCAAGGTTTCTCACAATGCCCTAGAAAAACTACAAGAAGACATATTCTCTCATAATGGATGTCATTGCACTCCACTACCTTGTCAGTTTGGTAGTTTCCAAATAACTGAACATGCAGCTTACGAATGTGGTCACTACGTATCTCTATGAGGATCTAGATAAGGAATATAATGAAGGTTCTTGTGGACTTCATTTACCCAAGTCAAGTGGCTCTAGACCACAGAGCGTATTTGCAACAAGGTTGAAATGCTCACTAAAATGACTACTTGATTGGGAAGGGATATGATGAACTATACCCACGCGTTTCCATGACAAGTTCCGGATTTACAATCTTCGCGGTTTATGTTGATAAACATAATTGGAACCCTTGAGAGTTAAGGGAAACCGCTAAACACCTGAAATTCGAGTTTGAGAGGAAGGACCTTGGGAGAACACGGTTTTGTCTAGATTCAGAACTTGTATACCGTGTCAATAAATGCTTAGGCATTTTGATAAAGTCAAAAATGCACTCCCATGGTCGTCTATAGTCTTGGCTCTAAAAGTGACCCATTTCGTCCCAGGGATGATGACGAAGACGTGTTAATAGCAGAAGTGCTCACTTATGTACAATAGGCGCATTATTGTACTTAGCACAATACAAGACCGGACACCTCAATTATCATGAACTTGTTGGCTAGACATAGCCCCGCGCCAACGCAACGCCATTAGATTGGTATAAAGACAATCTTTCGATTTTGAGAGGTTCGATTGATATGAGCTTGTTCTATCCCTACAGAGAAAAGAGATGACGGAAGTGTGGGATCGGACCCCACAAGGAAAAATGCCACCTTCCGTGCTCCTCCTCCCCTCCATCAAAATGACAACAAGTACTTCTAAAGACTGAAGTGAACCAAATCCGATAAGAGGATAATGTAACGGACTTATTTACTAAGTCGTTACCAAAATCCACCTTCAAGAAACATGTGAAGAGCATCGGATTGAGAAAGTTATCCGAACTCCATGATTGTAGCAATCAGGGGGAGATATTGACATCAGGGGGAGGCATGATGTCTACATGTTCGATCTCGAAGAGTGAAGGACGTGTTGTGCTCTTTTTGTCCTTTGACTAGGGTTATTTTTGTCCTACAAGGTTTTTGTTAACTGACAAGGTTTTTAACGAGGCAACAATCAAAGCGTCATCACCAAGTTTGAGCGGCAAAAGGGGGAGTGTTGAAGGATATCGACATAATGTGTGCCTCTACAAACTAGGGTTTAGAGTAGTAATAAGAATGTGTTCTAGGTATTTAATTGTAATAAGATCCTATTACCTTTTTGGGTACCTTGTAACTATCTATTTAAAGGGCTCCTATTATCAATAATAGATACACAATTCCATTCTCCTACAACATTTATTCAAATTTTTTTTTTCTGTCGATCCCTTTTCTATCCTGGTTTTCATTACTCAGGTAATTGAAGATTCCTTAATTAGTGCATCATGCAGCCACCAGCTAGCTCGAGTCGTGTGTGTATATATATATATATATATATATATATATATATATATATCAGCTCAACATGAATTAATTGTACTAGAACCATACAGAAATTGAACAATTTAACAATTATAACAGAAACAAGCTATCACTACTAAAAAAAATTGCAATTGCTTTCCCTTTTTACTTCGGCAACAGTTGCCGTCGCAATTGATACCCTATCGCTACGGAAAATGTTCCGTTGCGATTAAGCCTTATCATTTGCGACGGAAAATCTCTGCCGTCGTAATTTTATACTCAATTGTGACGCTTTTTACTCTTGCCGTCGCAAAGCTTATTTGTATATGTACTTTATATATATAAAAAAAAAACTGTGGCAACACATATTACTCTTGGGCTCTTGGCGCTAACCCAAATATTTTTCCCTTTTTTTTTCCTTTTGTTTTTTTTGGCCAAATTGCGTAATAACAAACAGCCCTAGTTCTTTTTCCCTTTTTTTTCCCAAACATCACCCCCCCTCTCTCTCTCTCTCTCTCTCTCTCTCTCTCTCTCTCTTTCTCTCGCCCTAGAACTGGAACCGACGAGCTCGACGAGGTCTGCACCACAACCTACCGCCAACACCAACGAGCTCCTCCGCCGACGTGACGAGCTCCGTGCACCGGAACCTTCCACCGAGGTCGACGAGCTCCTCCTTTAAGTAGAACAGCTCCTCCTTCACCAAGTAAACTGTAACACCAGCTCCTCCTTTACCCAGACACAACAGATCAATTTCTTTACGAATCTATAAGGTAAATTCCATTGTTCTTTCCATTTGTCTCTCGTTAATTCTAGAGAAACAGTTTATTGTATATGAGAGGTCAATATTTAGATTGGGAGTTCAATTTTGATATGAAACTAATTGGGCTTTCTTTCAAATTTGAGCACTAGTGGCCAATCCTCCTGGATAATCTTCATGTTTAGTAAATAGATGGATATCTTTCTCTTAGACATCGATACAATCCTCCAGAATGCCAGTTGTCTTGCCTGCTTGTCACAGAGTACTCAAGGAGGTATGGATTCAAGGATTTATGTTGTGAATTTGATAAATGTGTTTTTGTATGCTAGAAATGAAGTGCTTAGATTGATTTTAGTATCAGGCTTTTAATTGAGTGCAAAATTATTGTTCTTTTCGGGTGTGTATCGATTGAGAGTTTGATGAAGTTTTGATCTTTGATGTTCAGCAGTGTGTTTGCGTAGTTGTTGTTTGACAGGTTTGTAGAAGGTTGCCGGGTTTTTCACCCGCTGAAGTGTTGGATTTTGGTGCTGGCATGGGTTTGGCTTTCTGGTGAGAAGTTCATCTGGTTATCTTTTGATTGTGAATGACGTGAAGATTTGGGATTACTGTTTATATGTAATGTGATTTTGATATAATGTAAATCAAATGTTGTAGGGCACTATGAGAAGTCTGGCCGAATTCCTTGGAGAAAGTTAACTTAGTAGAGTCATCACAATCAATGCAGCGTGCAGGCCAGAGCCTTATACAAGGTTAGTAATGGTTCTTCTGTTTGAACTAGTTTAAAAGCCCTTGAGCATTATTGTTCCTAAGTAATAATGCGACATTAGATGTACCTTATCATGAAAAAACACTTACTAATAGAATTATCTTTGTAAACTCTTAGGGTGGTATCCTCTGACAAAGTTGAATATCTATGTCTTGTTGGCTTCCTGTCTTCCATTCACTCACATGTCAAATTGTCTTCTACCTTTTTTCAAGTCTTTGGAAAATTAGTTGAGAAGATTCTATATGCAAAATGAAATACTTACTAAGGTCAATTATGAATTATCTTTGTGGCCTTTGAGAGAAATGTATTTTGGCTTCCTTCCCCCATCTGCTCACCTGTCATGTGTGCCCATTGTGGATTCCTGTAGCAATGCATTTACATAGATCTGACAATATTTTCATCAGGTACACCTTTTGTGGGCTGGCAACAATGATTCTGATCAATGAGGTCAATTGTTTGGACTTGCCTAGACTAATTGTAAGATTTTTTCTTTTCTTTGTGTGGTTCAGATTGGATAATAACTAACTGTATAATATACATATAGATATAAAAATCTGTTCAAGTAATTTTTTTAATTTGTTTTTACTCTGCTGTGTATAATTTCACTGTTGCATTCCTCTTGTGATGGTTTCTATGAACATGCTCTGTAATTTCTTAAATTTAACTTTTTTCTTGTATTAGGATTGGTTGGTATTTCGACAAGGGAAGGAATGTGGATTTCAGGGGAGGACTAATAAGTTAGTTGATGGTTGCTACTCTTTCTGGCAGGTGATTTTCTTTATTATTTTCTTTTCTTTTTTCTTTTTAATTCTTGAACCTATGGATTTTCTGCATCATAGTTGAGTTAACTAAGATAAGTGACCAGGGAAGTGCATTTGCATTATTACAAAGAATACCTTCAGTTAGTGAGGAGCAAATTGTGCTACCAGATGTGGGACACTGCAATTTGGATACCTCACACACTTCTACAACATCTCGTATATCTGAAGTGGACAACAGTTCTAAAGGTACTTCATCTCAGGTTGATGACACCAGAGGTTTTAGCCTGGAAGGTAGGCTGAGTTACACAAGTTTTAGATGTTTGGCTATTTGCCTATATATGTTTGATACTGTAACAAATTGGTTTTTATAGCCATATGTTTGTTTATATGTTTCTAGTTTTACCTGCTATGAGGTTTAATATTAGTTTTCCCTTTTATTTTATGCAGGGTTGAAGGTTCCCTTTCCAGTGAATTACAATGATATTGGATATGATTTTATCAACAGAAGTGTAGAAATGAAGCCGCTTTTCCATGCCATTGCATTGCAACGGTACATACTTTTATGCACACAGGTTAGTTTACAAATATGAACTTCACTGATTACTGATGGAAGTCTCATTTGCCTGATTAATTTGTTCAGTTCTATGGTTTTCTGCTGCACTACTAACTTTGTATAGGGAGAGAAGCCAGCTTTTTGAAAATTGTTGTCCAGGCATTAGCCATGATTAGATGGCATGTATTGCCACTTTTTCTTTCTTAATTCATATGTTGTATTCTCTTTTGAAAGATTTATCTGGTTACCATATTATTTGAACCTAAGCAGTTAGTATTGGCATTGGAGGCAGGCGTCGAATTGTTGGACATATCCAATTGCTAGATACTTGTAAGGGGAACCTCTATATTTTCTTAGTCCACTTCTTGGCATTGCAAGTATTTTAGTTTTGTAGTGGGGTCTTAGTCCACTTTTATCCAATTTGTTTGTGGGTTTTTGGATTTCTGATGATGGATGTCTTAATATGCAGATAGTTGTCTGTGAGAACAGAAAGGAATTGCAATATGGAGGACTGGGGTAATACTGCTTTCCTTGAATCTTATTTTGATTATATAATAATGTGTTATTTACGGTTGCTTGAGCTTATTCTCTTGGTCTTTCACCAATAATAGCCCTCAAGTTTAAAACGACATAACATTTATTATGATTGTATTGCATCCTCCTTTCTCATTTATAGAAGTCTGACCTTGAACTAAGAATAAAGGGCAGAAAAAAGCTTTGTTCATTTGAAATTTATGAATGCATATTTCGTGGAGTCAGCAAGTTTGTTACATTTTTATTTTTTTACTCTTCGAGTAAGTTTAAATGTTGAAGAAGCCTAATGGTAAGAAATGCAGGCATTGACGGACAGGGAGATATGAAGTTCATTTATGGGACAAAGGGTCTTGGCATCCAACATAAGGGAATAAGGGAAAGCAAGTTTATCTGGGTAAGTACTTAATTACTAACTATACTGCTCAGAACCACTTAATTGTCATATAAACATATCTTGAATCATCTAACACAAAATGTATATGTAGGGGCTCATGGTGAAGAAGAATCCGTAGCAAGAGCATATGATTTGGCAGCACTCAAGTACTGGGGAACATCAACTTCTAAAAAATTTCCGGTGTCTGAATACTTAACCTTAAAAGAATACTTGGCCTCTCTAAGAAGGTATCTATTCATCTTCAATTTAATAAGCATTGAGCAGTCTACCTTAATTGTTGTAAACATTTCAAGTCGGTGACACTTTTATTTTTGTCTATTTACAGAAGAAGCAGTGACTTTTCAAATTGTGTATATAAGGTAAGCTTCATAATTAATCAATGCTTTTGTTGGGTCTGTATGAACTATTCCCTGGCTCCAGTTAAACAATGCAAGCTTTCTCTATTCCTTCAGAATCTAAGTATTTCCTTGTTCATTGAGTTTATATGTCTGTTTACTAATTATCTGATGGCTTTTTGTCAAACCAGTTACATATTAAACTCATTTTTGTTTTTTTGGATTCCATTCAGCTGATATGTTGATATCTATTAATTTTCATCGAGTTAAATTTCAATGAAACTAACTAATCCTTTTGTTGGGTCTGTATGTTCTGTTCCCTAGCTTGAGTTCAACAATGCAGGCTCTCTATATTCCTACTTAATCTTAGTGCTGCCCCGTTCTTACCCATCATTTTTCGAATAGCTGCTTTACACATAAAAATGAGGTAGAAAATAAATCCACAGCATCACGCGGGATTCATGACTAGTTATGTGGTAAATGATGGTGTGCTCTCCAATACAGTAAGATTGGCACACTTGCAGACTTAATACACATTGTACTTACATGGGTTGAAGAGATTTTACATTCCTTTTTCTCATACTATGAGTCTTTTGGTATGTGTTACAGGAGATGAGATGACGGTGTGTTGATCTAACTCTTATTTCTCCATCAATATGTGTGTGTTATAATATATTCTTTTTTCTAGTTTAGATTTTCTGGTCAAGATTTTGATCACTCATGTTTTCTCTTCTCATCGTGTTACATCTGCAGCTTATTCTCTCCTTTTTGGATTTGGACATTAAGTACTTTGACCTTGGTCTTCCTCACCATGATACCACTGATGATAAAGTTACCGTTGAAAGTGCAGAGGCTACTCTTAATAAGTACGTTTGCTTGATTGGTGTAGGTTGTCAGATAAGGACGTGTTGTATATGCAAACATTTACTTCCATTTTCTTGTATTTGAAAGTTGATATATACATATTATGCAGGAGGATTAGAATGGGGCTGCTCCAGCTAAAAGTGTTCTGGTGTGGATCCTAATATAAATTTGAAAGTATGCTTAGGCAGCAGCTGTGGTTGATAGTCTGGCCATCTTTTAGAAGTGAAGGTGCTGCAGTGCGTTTGTTTTGGCTTACTCTTGATTGCTGCTTGGTTATAGATGATGGGTTTCATATTGTAATTTGATATTTTTCGGTTCATAATAATTGCTATAGATGGTACTAGCTTTGTTGTGCATTTCACACCATTTTTTTTAAAAATGAAATATTCTTTTGCGACGGCAAAGTATCCGTCGCAACCAATTCACCCCATTTTTTTTTTAAATGAAATATCATTTTGCGACGGCAAAGTACCCGTCGCAAATAGTTTAACCATTGCGACGGCAACAGTTTTCCGTCGTAAATACTTTTTGCAACGGCATTTTACCGTCGCAAATGGATTTTGTGATGCCACCTATTGCAACGCCAACATTTCCGTCGCAAAAGGCTCAATTTTCCGTCGCGAAAAGTTTTTTCCGTCGCAAAAGCCCAATTTGCTGTCGCAAAATAGGCGTCGCAAAAGCAATTTTTTTTAGTAGTATATGCAGTGAACTGCATCACAATTTACACACATATAAGGTGATAGTTTACAGAAACACTAATTGTTCCAAAAACAGACAATGGAATATCACAAACAATTTTACAAAAATACTAATTGTTCCAAAAGCAGACAACGGAATTTCACAAACAATTTTCAGCGAGACTTGAAAGACAGCAGTGGTTGTCCATCTAATGAAGAACCGGTGTCCATATGAGAGCCTGTTGATGTAGAAACATCCCAAACCTCGGCTATTTCCGTCTGGACATGTTCAACCTTTGCAATGTGTTTGACATCAGAAGATTTACTTGACATTAGAATTTCCTCCAACTTAACTGCTATTTCTTTCATAGCTGGACGCTTCTTTCCTTTCATATTCAAGCAACGTTTTGCAAGATTAGCAACCGCCACTATCTCTTCTTTCTTACCTCCCTTCATAACTTCAGCATCAAGAATATCAAACAAACAACTCTCCTCCATGGACACAATAAAATGTGTTGCTAGGCTTCTCCCATCTTGTTTCCCTTCCTGCGATCTTGTTACAGAAACTGGTTTTTGTCCAGTCAAGAGTTCGGCAAGGACTACTCCGAAGCTGTAAACGTCGCTCTTGTCTGTAAATTGGCTAGACTGGAAGTACTCAGGGTCCAAATAACCAAATGTTCCGTTTACATGTGTCATGGTAAGATGTGTTTTGTCAATGGAAACAGTTCTTGATGTCCCAAAGTCTGCAACTTTTGCTCTATATTTATCATCCAAGAGTATGTTTGAAGACTTAATGTCTCGATGGTAAATGGGCATTGAAGCAGATGAATGTAAGTAGGAAAGGGCTCCAGCAACTTCGGTACCAACTCGTAATCGCATTTCCCAAGTGAGAGGAAAATCCTCATCACGGCTGTGAATGTATTGAGAAAGGGTTCCGTTGGGTAAAAATTCATAGACCAATAGGGGAACTTCGCTCTCTAAACAACATCCCAAGAGTTTAACCACATTCCTGTGGTTAATTTGTGAAAGAATGACAATCTCATTAATGAATTGACTCACTTCTCCTCCATCTACTGCTTTTGACTTCTTGACAGCAACATTTCTTCCATCTGTCAACATTCCTTTATAAACAGTACCTTGGCCTCCTTGACCAAGAATTCTGTGTACATTAAATCGGTCTGTGGCTTTCTCTAACTCCTTTGCATTAAACAGCTTAATCTTCTCAACATTGACTTCGCCAGAAGATAATTGTTGCTCCAACAACAAACCACCATTCTGTCTAAAAAACTTTTGCTTTCGCTTAATGTTTTTCCTTTTCTTTATGACTTTGTGCAACCACCATGCGCCAATGATATGAAACAACAGTCCAAAGACACTGCAGAGAACTGAATTGCTCAATAAAATTAAAATAATGTAGTAACTTGATCAAGAAGCTAACAAGTATTTGTTTCATATAACTTTTTTTTTTTCCCTAAACATAGACCTGTTAGTAATCAAAAGGGGTATGAATTTAGGATTTAGAGAATGTAGAGGCAAACCTATAATGCCCAGTTTAATCGGCTGCAATGGCCGAGGTTGCGGGGACAGTGGGGTGTAGCACACAAAGGTCCCATTAAAATTGGAACAAATCTTGTCGGAACCACATATATTAGGGCGATTTGGATCCTCGCATTCATTGATATCTAAAATTGAATTGATAACGATGAATTACCAAATTGAAAGCTGGACTGAATATCAATTAAAAAAATTATAGCTATATCGACAATGTTTAAAAATGAGCTTATTTAGTGTATCCACAAATAAGGGTTGTAGAAGCTTACCTTGACATCCACCACGAAGATAGGGGTTTCCTTGATAGCCCTCTAAGCAGGAACATGGACCAGCAGCAGATTCGCAATTCCTGTTCACGTTATCCTTGGTAGAATTATCTATTCCTCCAAGAATCCTCCAATTTAGCACTACGGGGACGTCGTCCAGCTCAGCAATGTCATAAATATTTGTTGAATTTGACGTAAACCACTCTGGGTCTACGAGGAATGCATATTTACAAGTTCTTCCACTGGTACCATTTAATATAGTTCTTCCACTGGTACCATTTGTACCATTTATTATCAACGGTCCAAAACTAGTAGTGAAGTTTGCACCAATGTTAAAAGGAAGGGGTGTCTGACAACAGTTGATACCACGGCAGCTATTATTTACTAATATGCTGCTGTAATCGCAAATAGACAAACAGACAGCCATTTCTGTCGCTCCACCTCCAAGGTACGTCAGAGATGCAAGCCTCCCGCAACTCACTGCAGTGAACATGTTCCTATCGGAGAACCAGAAAGGGGTTGGACTTAGGTTGGGTATCCGGCTGCGGTTTGGCTTGCTAGGGCAATCGGAGAAGGTGATAGGATTTTTTATTTTTAATGTGCCCGCAAGAGATATCTCCAGAATCTCCCGTCGACCGTCGGTAAGGTTCAAGAAAGGTTTGGGAGGGTTGGTGGAGTTGTCACACAATATTTGGAACAGACGGGTATATTTGTCGTAAAAACTGTCGTTCTTCAGCAGGTGACAATTCGGTCCAATCCCAAAAGGATATGGGATTTCTATGCCTCCACAACGGGATTGACAATCACGCTTTGCTAACGAGGGTGATGATGCTACGCCAAGTATTGCACTACAGCTCAAAGACAACAAGGTCATGAGAGTAATCTCAAGTAGGAGCAACTGGACCTCCATTTTGCTTCTCCTCAATTGCTCCTTGATATCTTCTCCCTCTTATTCCCTACCTATTCATACAAGGAATCTTGGAAATGATGAAATTAGCGACTAATTCTCAAGTCTCACTTGTTTAGAATTAGACTAGTATGAAAGTAAAGGTGCTGTACAAATGGTTCTTATTGTACATTTTGAAAGCAAATAGGGTGAAGTTTCTAATATTTTGACCGGTCTGATTACTCTATAATTGACTGACGCAAGATTAATGCATACAGTTGGCTTCATTATTATTGATTATTCTATTAGTTTATGAAAGTTTTCTTTTGAAAAGTACTTGTCTGCATGCCATCCTCTTTTCTAACTGATCTGATTACCCTACAATTGACTGACTCGATCAGTCCATATTTGTCTGTTCTTATTACGCCCGGTCATATACGTTGTGGAAAATTATAACCTACAATTGATTGACTCGATTGTTCTTATTAAGGCCAGTCATGTACGTTGTGGAAAATTATAACCTACAATTGATTGACTCGATTAGTTCATATTTGTCTGTTCTTATTACGGCCGGTCATGTACGTTGTGGAAAATTATAACCTACAATTGATTGACTCGATTAGTTCATATTTGTCTCGACTCTAGGACCACAGAATAATTTCTCGTATTTTGTAAGTTTTATTATAATTGATCTTCTTCCTTCTGGAAGAAAAAGCTAGATAGAGTTACATATGACTTTTATGTTTAATCAATTTGAGGAATATCCGAGATGGAGGTATACATATACAAGTGAAACCAAGAAATTTTGGGTGATACTTGAACAAGTCTAGGTCAACACTGTACGTAAGAGTTGAGGAAAAGTGGAAAACGCTACAATTTCAAGGTATACTAATGATGGTAAGTTCTGTAAAACTGTATCAAGGATCACCAAGCACAAAAACATAAACATAGAAATACATAGATGTAATCAATTATACAAAAGTAAGATAAATACCTTGTACTGTTAGGCCATCTCTTAAACAAAGGTTGATATAAACAAGCTCTTTTATTATTCTCTCCAATATAATCATTATGTATGTCTCTACATGGGGCGGAGCAACACTTTATGAGAACTATATATTTAGCTGTTATATCATAAAGTACTCGAGGTATCTTTACAGTATTCAGTTGCATCAAAAATAGGAAAGCAATTTTAAGAACTAATATGAATAGGATCCACAGAATTCTTTATATTGATTATAGGGAGAATATCACAAATGATCACTCAACTTTTATCTATTTGATATTTTGGTCACTCACCTTTTAAATATATCACTTTGGTCACTCAACTTTAACTCTATTGTTCACTTCTTTAATTTTTTTCATTAAAAAAAAATTATTTTCCATAATATTAATTATATTTTCGTTCAATTAATAGTGAAAAATTGAGAAATTTGTGTTAGAATGATTCGGAGAAGTGATTAAAGTGAGATAAAATGTCACTTGGGTGACTAAAGTGATAGACAGAGTAATAGTTAAGTGACCAAAGTGATATATTTGAAACTTGAGTGAACAAAATGTCGAATGAGTCATAGTTGAGTGATCATTTGTGGAATTCTCCCTTGATTATATTCTTCTAGTGTTTCCTTAGATTTGGGTATGGGACATCTCCCTGGGGACTAATTTTTTTTCTTCTTTCTTCAGATAATAATTCTGTTTTTACTTCTTTGAAAACATGTCCGGCCGGGCCAAAGCCAGCCCTGAATGTGACTGTTACAATACTTGGAATTACATATAAAAGCTCTTCCTCTTGTTGGTAGAGGTGATGCTCGATCTCCTTGTGAAGAAGAGTTATGCTCTTGGTCTCTCACTGTGAAATTTCGTCAGCTTCGATCTAGAAAGATTGTGTCAAGAGAATGTTGCTGGTGTGAGACCAAGAACGACCTCACTGGATTGGCCAGAGAAGGACGTACAACAGGTCCAACTCTGCAAGATCGAGGCTGCTTATGTGAAAGCAACTGAGGTTCTTGTGGAGCTTGCTTCACTTCAAACATCGTTTTTAACCCTTGATGAAGCAATCAAGAGCACAATAATGCTCTGGAGAATGTGGTGAAGCCTAGGTTGGAGAATATGATAACTTATCTCGGGTTAAAGAAGATACAGGGCTTAGAAGCTCCATCTCCCTCATGCATGTTTCTACTTATTCTGTATTATTTGTCACAAAACTTACATCAGTTCTGTCACGCCCCGAATTTTGAAATAAAGATTCAAATCCGGAACATGACTAATAACAATACAAATAACGTTTTGAATTTTTCTCTCAGGAACAACCACTAGTTACACCTCTGGATATTACATAAACCAAATCCTCAAGTATTACAGCACACTCTCACCAAATCAAATTGTAAAACTCAAATGAGTATAATTCTCCTCACAAAACAAATGCTGTAAATCAAATACTAATACTCTAAACCGCACGATCACTGCCCTGATTCTCCTGACCTGTGAGATTATCCGCTACACAGTTGAATAGTGTACCGGGAATTGCAACAACACAAAACCCGGTAAGCTTTTGACAGCCCGTATGAGTAAACAAGAAAGAACTGTTGATTGATTAAATTACAATTATTATAACTCAAGTAAACAATCAATACACTCACAAGGTAACTCCAAAAATCACAGTAACATAAAAGTATGTATTTTTTTGATACTCTCTTTTAAAACTCAACATTTGACAGAAATACTAGAACTCTGACTGATCACAACCAACAAATATTGCATCATTAATATGTGAAATAACATTAAAGCAACACATGCTTGATCATTAAAGCAACACATGCTTGATCATTAAAGATTAAAGCAACACATGCTTGATCATTAAAGCAACAAATGCTTGATCATTAAACATTAAAGCAACACATGCTTGATCATTAAAGCAACACATGTTTGATCATTAAAGCAACACATGCTTGATTTTCTTTTTAGTGAATTTTTAGATTAACTGGTAACAAATCACAAATCCACGCGTTAGGGTCCGACGTACTATACCCAAAACACGGGAAAAACCGCAGCATACCAAGGACACACCAAAGTATGTATACTCAAAGTAAGCACCCTTCCTAAGAATATAATAGTGCTGCACTATATGAAGGGACTAAAGCCCACAGCTTAAACATCGGCCAAAACACATTTACCAGTAATTCACTTAAGCACTGGGTTTTGTAATCACCCGGCTTCACAATTGTACTTTTCAGACATAATCAAATTCACAACATACAATCTTTATAAATTATAGATCGTATATATGTATATGTACACCCACATAAAGAGACATATTATTTCAAGACAGATCTTTACACTTAAAATAATTTCCACATATTCACAATTGGCATATAAAATAGCTTTCACACCACATGATCAACATTTCATTATTCAACAATTAAATGGGAGATTAATAGCTTGAATAATATCAAATCCATTCTCAATCAATTCATCATTCCAATCACACGTCAACCAAAATATATATTCCACGTAAATATATATATACGTAATCATCCGCTCAGGAATGACCACTAATACCAACTATAATTCAAGCATAAAAACCGTGAAATTCATTTGTATAATAAAATCATTTTACTTACCTATGGACCGTAGTTGATCAAGTCCATATGATTTAAAACAAATATTTATCCCACAAATATTTTTACACAATTACGACAAAAATAAAGTAATTAAATTTATTCAGTTCGTAATATGAACCACGTGAGGTTTACTCACCTCTAATCCAGCTGCGTCTCCTAAAAAATCCAATATAACAATATTCCAAACGCTCGTCATCTCAAACCGTCAAGTACCTAATCATGTACGGTCTTTGCTTAGTAAACGAAACACGAAATAAACTTAACCGACGATCCAAGGGTCAGATTCTAAAATGAAGACAATCCAACGGTCGGATTCTAAAATAAAGACGATCCAACAGTCGGATTCAAAAATAAAGACGATCCAACGGTCGGATCGAAATTATATGATGATCCAACGGTCGGATCCTCACGGATCGCCCTTAGGATCATCCTCCAAAATTATCACGAAGATCCAACGATCGGATCTTCCTGAATCACTCTAACAAACATCTCCTCAAAATTATACGAAAATCCGACGGTCAGATTCTCACGAATCGCCTTCCGAATCACTATTTCACAATTATACGAAGATCCAACTGTCGGATCTTCGCCCGTGACCTCACAAAGTCATCGGGACAGTCATACGATCAACATATTAAAATTTGAAGTAAAACCAATGGTCTGATCTTCACAGATCGTAAACCGAAGATAAAACGTAAAAACGTTAAATAGTAACGTCAAAACGTAAATCCACTATTTATCAAATTTTTCTAAAATAACCCTGTGATATATCAAAACGCTCGTATGGATGCGTAGATCATCGCCTAGATAATATAAACTCAAAATATGGTCCGACGTGCTGCCACAAGCGGTGGTCAGTGGGTGGTCAACACGGCGGTCAACCACCTCCGATGTAAAAGTCGTCAACTACAAACTTCTTCAAAATGAAGGGTTGATGAACTTTCATACCTGGAGCTAAGTCTGGTTCAGCCTAGATCGTCCTAGATCAAGATTTGAAGTTTGGATTAATCTGGTGCGTCTGATCAGATTCCAGATTGAATCAGGGACGTCGAAATCTTCAACTCGTGATCTTTCACTCCACACTCAAAATCGTCATGCAAGGAGGATATGAGGATGATCAGGGGGAGGAGGAGATCATGAAAATGGGAAGGATCAGCCCATGAATCGCCGGAAAAGTGGTTTTCTGGCCGGGTCGGGTTTTAGCTTCGGGGAGGGGCTTCGATCCAGCTCTGTGGGCGGCGGCGGGGCAAGGCGACACCGGAGGGAGGCTCTGCGTGGGACGGCGATCCAAGGGGAGCCCGGGTCCGGGGCCGGAGGAGGCCGGAGGGCGCGGTTCGGCCGCGTGGGAGAGGAGAGAGAACGGAGAGTTTCGGGAACTATTCCGCAAAAACTCAATTTTTTCGTCCTTAAATGAAATAATTCGGATTATTTCGATATTTATAGAAAATTCCCAAATTTCAAATATTCATAACTTATTCATACGAACTCCGAATATTGCGTTCCACATATGCACGCGATCGTATCGACGAGCTCTACAACTTTTATGAAGGACATTTTCCCAAATTCCATACGTATAAAAAGTCACTTTTTGAGACCCCCTAAATAACGTTCGTTTTCGAAAATAAAATCGTTCGAACTACTTTCACAACTTCTCCAAGCTTCGTACTTGCTCCTAATACAGCGAAATCAATTCTAAAAATCCACGGAATTTAATTTGGATTTTTCGGGGTATTACAAATTCAAGGTTTTAAGTTGCATGGATTGTCTTTCGTTTATTATAGTATAACATTGCTCTGCGAATCACTTTTCGATGTACATAATTGTAATCACGTGCTTGCTTTGCAGGTATGGTTCGTAGTTTGTATGTTACACGCACGTAGATTGCTATAAAATGTGGTGAAAACTTGACCCAAAATTTTAGATAATTCAAAGTACAGAAAAGGAGGACAATGTGCTTTTAAGAGAAGAATAAGGATTCCTTAACTAAATAATTTGTTGATGTTTTGATACTCTTGATGATGGATATAAAGCTGGCTTCACCACCACAAATTTGGCCTTCACACACCAACAGTAAAAAATGACCCTCGGTTCCGTGCTGAGTAAAGCGGCAAGGGGTGGTAATAATCCACGATGGATTCATGGTAAAAGCGTTCCATGATGCATTTTTTTATATTTTTAGCTGATAATGATAAAGAGATCAAATGGTATAAATCTTTTGTAGGTAGATTGGAGGATTAGAAACATGACTACAGGTTTCCAGTTGGCTGTTTTTGCATTAATTGTAAGGATTTAAATTTCAGTTTCGGTTTCGGTTTCTGTTTCGATTTCGGTACTTCAAATTTAAGGAAATTTCTGAGAAAGTTTCGATTTCTGTGGAAATTTAGGTTAAAAATAAATAAATCACATTAATTGCATTTATAAAATGATATTTTTGAATAAAACTTTTACATAGACTGAAGTAATCTATAATAAACCTATTTACAATGTAACCTCTCTAAAATTATACATCATAATAGAATTGTGATATTTAATATGTATGAGTAATTAACTAGTACTGTAGTAGGTTGCTAAACTAGTGTTTTATTTATGTGTAATTATAAATGTGTTGTATATTGATAATGTGAATGTGATTTTTTATTTTTATTTTATATATTTTTTTATGGCTAGATCCTAGTGGGAGGCTTGGCCATCACCCACTTTTCACGTATAATTAGAAAATTACAGCGGGACGGGACGAGGCAGGGGGGGGAATATAAAAGCTACTACGATGTGGTTCGATCTTGAACTGCTTCCATTTAGTATCATACAATACTGCTCTCAAATACATGAATTTTGGAAATGATTTTGGTACTTCATCATATGGGTATGATATGTGTGTTGATCTCTTCCCACATGTAATTCATATATCGGATATTGTGGAATTACTCAATATGATGTTTCATTGTATGAAGCATACGGCATTTGAGTCACTACTTAATATCGAGGTTATGTGTTCGAGTCACTATGGGAGTGGGAGTAAAATCCTTTTATCCTCTTTTAAAAGAAGAAAAGAAGAAGAAAAAAAAAAAGCATACGACATTTGAGATGAAGCAAAAAGGGAATTATGTTATGGTTGGAGCATTCAACTTTGTAGAAGATAAAATCAAAAAGGTTTTTTGTTGTATTCAACTTGATTGCAAAAAAAAAAAAAAAAAAAAAATCAAAATTTCATATTTTCTCTATGAAAGTATGAAGTAAAAAATTCATTGTTGGTGACATACAAATTTCAGACAAAATTTTGATGTGAATTTTTAAATATATTTTGTGTGTAGATATTTCAGAAATTAAGGGGGGTGTATTGTGTATGGAATTAGTGGAACTTTTAAAGAAATCTATGGAATTTAAAAGTCTGGGTGTATTCAATATAGACTTTTAACAGTCCATAAAAGTCTTGAGGTATTCAATTAGGATTTTTAAAGACTTCATGAATTCCACCAAAATCTAGGGGTACTCAATTAGGACTTTTAAAAATGAATAAAAGTACAGAGGTATTCAAAATATCATTCATACTTATGGAATTAGAAAATCATTGCTAATCATGGATTTTGTAGTGTTACCTATACATAGCAAACTCCAATAATTTTCCAGTCTCCAGACCAAAGATTTCAAAAAGTCTATCAAAGTTTCGTCTTCAAAAAAAAAAAAAGGTCTATCAAAGTTCTTCTCTCTATGCACAAAGAAGATTGTCCTTCATCATCTCTCTTTCTTAATTTTTTGTCTTTTCTCTAATATTTTATGATATCAACCTTTTTTGATACCCAACATGTTCATTGTAGTTGTTGAATGTGATTTTTTTTTTTTTTTTTCAATTGTGATACTTTGAACCCTAATAGCAATAAAAATGATTTATGAAACTCTAAAACTCAAATATTGTGGTCTAACCCTAAGACCTTGAACCATACTAAATTTTATTTTATTAATTAATTATTCTCATTAATTTGAATTTATATTATGGTTCAAAAAAGGTTGAACAATTGAATTTCAATTGATTGACTATAGATCAAGACATTGACCGATATTGCTACAATATATGTTAATCAGAGAAAACAAAATTGATGAGAATAATTAACCATAAACATCAAGTGATCTATATTGTATATTTATGTTGTTGGGAGATTAGGAATGAGAACAAACTCGCTAGACAGACTAACAATCATTTATTTGAGTCAATTTTTATTAGAAGATACTGGAGCATTGAAGAGACAACAAGTAATTATTTTGTTTTGTGTTTGGGTTACATTTGCTTTAATTTTTTATATTTTTTTTATTTTGTACATCCTAGAAAATCTGTGGAAGTCATTCATAATAAAGTATATAAATTTTCATCAATCAATAAAAGTTTATTGCTAAAATCAATGGTTTTAAGAAATCCATAACAGTCTATCAACTTTTTAAAGAGTCCGTGGACTTTTAAAAAAGTCTGTCATTTAAAAAAGTCTGCACAAATCCAAATACAATACACTCCCCTAAGAATTTCGCGGAAATGTACGGGAAAGTTCGGGAAACTCCTGATGGAAATGATATAGCATATGAATTTCATTTCAATACTTCAAAATTACGGAAATTTCGATGGAAATTTCTGAGAAATTTAAAACCTTAATTAATTGTGAGAAATGGTGTCTTTTGGGTCATTGGGGACCGATCATTGGTGTGTAACGCCCATAGCGACGCCCAGCCACCCATTATTGATAATAGTTTCCTTCGCTGGCCAGACGGAGACCCAATAACCATTATTGACAATAGTTTCCTTTGGAGGATTAGGAACTAGAAACATCAAACATGACTATTGCTTTCCAGTTGGTTGTTTAATTGCAAGTAGTCACTGGGGACCAATGACTCTTCTAAAAAAAACAAAGAAAAAAAAGTCATTGGGAAGTGGACCAATTGGCGTGTAACACCAATAGTCACGGCCAGCCACCATTATTGACAAATAGTTTCATTTGCTGGTGTGATGATCTCTTTGGCTAAATTCTCTCCTTAATTAGCTTCCTTGGCTTTTAATCTCAGCTATTCATTAAAAATCTGAAGGCCAGCATCAATCCACCTCAGCAAGTGCTTTCTTCCTCCCTTCTACCTTCTCTACTTTTTGTTAGGGCTGGGCGTCGGACCCGAACGACAGAGGGCCCGACCCGAACCGAGGAAAAAAGCCCAATTCGGTTCGGTTTTAGAATAGAGTTTTTCGGTTCTGTCTAAAGCCCGACCCGAATTCATGTAATCGGTTCGGTCTCGGGTTCTATATTTTCAGGGCCCGAAAGCTTGAACTGACCCGAATACCGTAGCAGTTGCCACATGTCAGTCCATGATTGGGTGTTATAATAATAAGTTAAATATTAAAAAAAAATATTACTAAAGGTAAAGGGCCTTTACTCGGATTACTCCTTTAGATTTTAGACTTTACTCATTTTAGTCCAGCCCTAGAGAGTAGAGAGTACTTGACCTCAGCCTCCCTCTCTCAGCCGATACCATCGATGCCATCGATACCATCTCAGATTCTCAATCTCAAATTCTCAGCCCCAAATCTCTATTCAGTCTCAGTCGGTTAGCCCCAAATCTCAGTCTCAATCTCTCTCCAGTCTCGATCTCGATCTCCAGCCGAAGTCATTGCCAAACGACGCCGTGTTGCTGCCTTCGAAGGGGAAGAGGAACTGGAACTGATGACGAGAGGTGCCGAGCTTCATCTTCTGGCGCTGGAAGTCGGTGTTGGCGAGGAGGTGATAGTAGTCCATGGAGTTTCTCCCTAGCCACTGACCGAGCCATTTGGCGTCGCCGGTGCTGAGGGAGGCCTTGAGAGCCTTGGCCTCGTCGGAGAAGCGGTGTGTGAGGCGCGACGAGAGCGTAATCGCGGCCGCATTACGTAGGAAGAGAGAGAGTAGGGGAAGGAGAACGAGCAGAGATCGATGAGCCACCATGGCGACTGCTCCGAGAGAGAGAGAGAGAGAGCTCAGAGTAAGTAAGATCTAGAGAGAGAAAGTAGAGAGAGAGAGAGAGAGAGTAAGAGAGAGAGAGTGAAAGGGAAATGAGGTTACGCAGCCTATGGGAATGCCAAGAGGTAAAGTTTGTTGATCTTGAACAGGGAAAACTGGCAAACATTCTTGAACTGGTTCGATTTCTGTCGGTTTCTGTCGGTTTTCATTTCGAAAAAAGCCTGAACCGGTCCAAACCGATATTCTCGGTCTCGATCTCGGTTTTACTGATTTTCGAGCTCGGCCCGACCCGAGCCCAGGCCTACTTTTTGTATCTGATCCAAACTCGATGGGCTCTCTGGGGTTGGGTTTCTGGTCGGGGTAGAGAAGGCGTGGAGATCGATGATGGGGACTATTTCGGATTGGAGATAAGAGCTTCTTTTCTTTGATGGCGGACATGGCCGTGTCTTCTTTTCTTCTCCCGTCTCCCTTCTATTTTGTAGTTGATCAAAGCTTCAAAACAAACTTCTTCCCTCTGGAGTCTGGACTCAATTTTTGTATTGTTTTTTCTTTATCCTCATGCCCGTTCACAACTCTCTCTCTCTCTCTCTCTCTCTCTCTCTCTCTCTCTCTTAATTTGATCTGTATTCATCTTATTATAGCAATTTCTATCCAATTAAATAACTGGGTTTTCTCTCTCTTTCAATTTGATCTGGGTTTATCTTCAACTTCTTTGAGCAATTTGTATCCAATTTAACAATTGGGTTTTCCTTCCTCTACCCTAAATCTATCGCTTGTTCCATTTTTTACCCATCATGGTTTCCCATAATTTTTACAATTTCTTAACATTTTCTTCGCGACGAGCTTGATTTTCATTGTGGGGATTAATTATTTCATGAGTCGTGGGAATTTAGATATCTTATGACTTCTTCTAGAAATTTTGGATATCTCATATTGAATTTGACAATTCTTAGTTTATGAAATGGGGTTGAATGATATTTAAGCCATAGAAAGTGCAGGACAAGGTGAACACATCCATTTAAGGACGTTTCGTTTCAAGTGCAGGTCGAGAGGCAAAAAGCCAAACACGCAAAAGAAAAAAAATATTGATGGCGTTAAGGCTGACTAACAAGAGAATATTAAAAGTAGGGGTCGTCAATGGGCAGCCCTGCCCAAAATTAATGGGCTCGGGCCGGGCCAAAATAATTTTTTTTTATTTTTCGGGCCGGGCAGGGCCGGGCTTCTCTTAAAAATCAAGGCCCAGGGCCGCCCATGGGCCCAGGGGGTTACGGGCTTTTTAGGGCCGGGCCGGGCTTTTTTGGATGGGTAGGGCCGAGCCCATTATATTTATATGTCATATTATTTTGTTAAAAAAATACAAAAACCTATGAAAAAATGATGATATGTTAATTATTGAACAAAATAAAATACAAAATTAAAAAAACATATGGCCTAATGCAATAATTAGTTCAATATAACTACATAAAAATATATTAATATAAAAATTGAATGGGCTTTTGGGCGGGCTTATAAGGTCGGGCCGGGCGGGCTTTAATGGGCATATAACGGGCCGGGCCGCGGCTTTGAACCCTCCGCCCTAGCCCTGCCTCATGCCCAATGGGCAGGGCTGAGATGGGCTTTTCTGCGGGCCGGGCCGGGCTTTTGCCCACTGAGCCGGGCGGGCGCCCATCGGCTTTTAGGCCCGCGGGCCAAATGATGACCCCTATTATTTAAAAGTTTGTATTTAATGTAAGATTTTGCTGACATGGTTAATTTATTAACTGTTGGATCTGTCATCAACGGATGAAATAAAAAGCTTAGGATACTCAAGGACCATAAGTAGCCAAGGAGAGGATCTGCATCTCGTGACAAAGACCCAAGGAACTCACCATCAACTTTTTGGTGATCGACTGTGTTAACAAGATTAGTGACCTTCTATGGAAAATTCGTTCTCTTGTTCGTAACATCCAATGTATCTCTAGTATGTTTGAGGAAATTTCATTCTCTCATATTCCTCGTGAAATAAATTTTGTGGCGGATGCAATTGCCTGATGTCCAAGGGAATCTTCAGATGCGATTATATGGCAAGATAAACTTCCTCTTTCAGCTTGCTTGGCATTTAGTCTTTTACTGTAGACCAATTTAGTTTTTGTGTAGTTAAGGCTTTGTGTTGTAATTTTCTTTTCCTCTTAAAAAAAAAGAAACACTTTTTAGTGTCTGCCATTATGAGTCCCACAGAGACTTCATACCCACTATTACAATCTTTGGTGACTACATGTATTCCATTTAAAAAAAAATTAAAATACAAATTATTCTAAAAAACTCTACATGAGACTTTTATTTCATCTGAAAGAACAATTAGGAAAATAATTATGAATCGAAGACAATTGGAATTGGAGAAGAGATGAATCGGCATTAATTCTAGAGGATTTGATTCCTAAACCCATCTCTCCCATTCGTAATCAAATTTCTGAGTATTTAGGAATTGATTCCTTATAAAGAGTATGACCTGTTTCAACTGTCTCGAGAGGGGTTGAATCCAGCTAAATCACGCGGTGTCTCGTCCTGCCACTATCCCTATCGGTCTCACTTATCTGTAAGACAAACAAAGGTTAGAGGAAAAACCGAGTATGCCAGCCTTCAACGCTCTGATGCCTAAGTCAGTATCTGTCACTCCCCGAATTTTGCATAACAAATTCAAATCCGAAACGTGAATTAAATAACTTACTTAAATATCATCTAGAATTTTTTTCATAACCACACACCACACACCTCACAACTCAATATTACATAACCAAATCCTCAAGGAGTTTATTTATTACAGCACACTCTCTCCAAATATAAATGCAAGTTCAGATTAGCATAACAAACCTCACAATAAAAGGAAAATAAAGTAAATGCTGCAACTATTAACCAGCTTAGTCTCTACCCTGAGTATCCTGACCTGCAGGATTATCCGCTACACCGTTTGAATAGTGTACCAGGATTCCAACAACACAAAACCCAGTAAGCTTTCTGAAAGCTCGTATGAGTAAACAAGAATGAACGGTTGATTTATTAAATCACAATTCTTTTAACTCAAGTAACAACCAACAGCTCAACATCCACAAAGAAAAACCACAATCTCAAAAATCAGTCACTAAAACCATCAACTCTAAATCACCAAGAATTAATACGGGATCTAAGCTCACATCTTTCTTCTCAAAACCCCGAAGTCATATTTATACAAATACGGTGACTGACTGACTAGAGCTCTAACTGTATCGTAGCCCATCACCTGGCCTAGGTTATGGCATCTGACATGATTGTCAATATCGTAGTCCATCAACATAGTTTAGAACATCCGATATGCATACTCAACTTAGCCCGTCACCCGATAAGGGTCGTGGCATCTATTATACTCAACCAATCGTAGCCCGTCATCCACCTAGGATTAGATCATCCGATTCCCTCATACCGGTCACTACGTCGATCCTAATCCAAAATCGAACATACGGAATAGCTTTCACACCATATGATCTACAATTCATTATTCAACAATTAAATGCGGAATAATAGCTTGGATAATAACAATCCATTCTCAATCATTTCATCACTCAATGTCACGTCATTCAATAAATATATTCCACGTAAATATATATATATATATATATATATATACGTAATCATTCACTCAGGAATGACTACTAATACCAACTATAGTCCACACATGGTGAAAATCGAGAAATTCATTTTTATAGTTTAAATACGTTTTACTTACCTATGGACTGTAGAAGAAAAAGTCCATGTAGTTTAAAACAAATATTCATTTCCATAAAACATTTTCAATCCATTACGATATAAATAAAGAAATTTCAGTTCGTAAATAAACCATGTAAGATTTACCGACCTCGATATTCCTGCTGCGTCTTCAATTTAACACAATTCACAACCGAACTTGCTCACCTAAGTAAGACCGTCAATCACCTAATCAAACATGACCTTAACTTAGCCAATAACTCAAAAACATACTCAAACGACAATCCAACGGTCGGATTGAAATTAAATGATGATCCAACGATCGGATCCTCACGGATCACCTTTAAGATCATACTCCAAAAATCATCATGGAGATCTGACGGTCGGATCTTCCTGAATCATCCTTACTAACATCTCCACAAATTTATACGAAAATCCGACTGTCGGATTCTCACAAATCACCTTCCGAATCACCTTTTTACAAATATACGAAGATCCAACAGTCGGATCTTCATCCCTGACCACATAAAGTCACTAGGACGGTCATATGATCATCATATCAAAACTACAAGTCCATCGGACGGTCCTATCTTCACAGATCACAAATCGAACGATCGAAATGTAAAAATTCATAACTTAATCATATGATATCCAAAAAATTGCGTCTAATATATCGAAATGATCGTATTGAAATATAGAATCTAAAAATGCACAGAAACTGCTCTTGTGACCCCCGGAGGAGGCCGGAAAGGGCCACTGGAATTAGTGGCAGAGCCGCCGCCGACCACCGCCAATGGTGTTAGGGCCGGGCTGATGTTCTTCATCTCATCAAGCTTAACAAAAAACTCTAAAGGCATGCTATCAGAAAACATCAAGAAGAGGTCGAAAATTACCGAAATCAGTCACGGTGGCCGGAATTTTTCTAGAAACCGGCGAGCTCCAGTTCGACGTAAAAAACTCCACCACTAGACTTGATCCCTTCGTGAAACTTGTTCAGCAACTCAAGGCGAGTTCACCAAGCCAAGAATCACAAGAAATGATGGCCTGTAGCTCGAGATATCGGGATTGAAAGGTTGTTTTCGATCCAAATCGGGGCGAGCTCCGACGAACGTGAAATAGATCTACCCAGGTTTGGTACTTCTTGGTGCTTGTTCAGCAAGTTGAGGTGAGTTTAATGAGCTAAGAATCTCGAGTTTTGGTGGTCGGTAGCTTGAGATATTAGGATCAACTTCAAATCGGCCTAAAAACGAAATAGGCTTTCCGCCGTTGCTTCCAGTCGTGCCGCGGCACAAGGCTAGCATTGGAAACTGCGCAAGGTCGAGACGAGCATGAGGGAAGTCGTATGGCTTTGCGAAATGGCCGGAAGAGGGAGAGCTCGGTTGGCAAAGCTTGCTCTGTTTTTTTTTTTTTTTTTTTTTTTTTTTTTCTGGGCTCTGATGCGAGAGAGAGAGAGAGAGAGAGAGAGAGAGAGAGAGAAATTGTTTGAGGCTAGCATATCACCGTTTCACCATTTCATGTACAATCTAAAAAAAAAAAAGCAAAGCTGTAACACTACTTCCCACTGCTGCTCGAAACACGGAACACCCCACTAATTTGATTCCAAGTATTCGCCACCACTCTTTGTGCCAATTCCAGAAAATAAAATAAGGCAATTTGATTATACTTTTTAGTAAGTGGCAATTTGATTATTCTTTGCTCTCCGTTTGGTATGGCATGTTGCTGCACACATACATAATTGAACAATCAAACTTTATTCCTTTTGTCTTCTTGTTCATCACTTCTAATGGACCACCGTATGCAATTTACAATCATGTCAATTATATATATATATTTGAAGGCTCCAAGTTTAAAGCCTTTGTCTCCTTACTGCATGTTTAAACAATTAAGATTTGACATCATCATGTCCTTCACCAAATCGAAATGATTATTTCACTAATTAAAACTGCCACCAAGTTTTGCTTGATTGAAAATCGAGGTTATTACAATATCGTTGTAAGATAATGATAATGGATAGCGATAGTAACAGTTACCTCTTTCAGTCGTTGGAGATGACCTTCATGTAGTGGATTCGTGGGAGTTTGCTTTCATTTCCTTCGGTGTGGGACGTTTGGGGTTCCTGATATAGCCCAAGGGGTATCGGGATCCCTAGCTGGGAGCTATTTCCTTACTTTGTGATGGCTAGATGAGCCTTGTGCTTCCGGTACTTGTGCCTGGGAGGTATATGTATACCAACCAGACCTACAACAATTCCGATTTTTTCATGTGTTAGTAAACGCATGAATACTTTTACTCGGAATCATTCCGATTCTTTTATGTGTTAGTAAACACAAGAATATTTTTACTCCATAATCATTCCCTTCCATTCCAAGTAAGTAAACATGCCCAATATATCATCTCTTGGTCTATCACTGAACTGCAAAATGATCTTTCCCCTGCAAGCGGCAAATGGGCAAGTCAACTTACTTGGCTAGAAATAATCACTATGGTTTCACAGAGTATGGACGCTTCTGGGACTAATGCACAAATAATATATGAGGATATAAAAACTATAGATTCACAGAATATGCATGCTTCTTGCACTAAAGGAAATTTATTGGAAAGGACTATATACTACAGAATAAAGAAGACAATAAATACATTCTTTTCAACGTTTAGAAAACCAGTTTTTTTTTCAATGCCTCCAGATATGCAATTAACAAGTAGTATTTGCTCATGTTTAAAAAAAAAAAAAAACCAATAAGTATCTGCCTTACGAGGAAGACTTGTGATAGTTGGAGCCTGGTGTGTAACAGATTTGGTTTGTAGTGCTGCAGCACATTTGGCATTCTGTAAAAAGAGTAGCAAAATCAAGAGAAAAAAAATGTTATACAATCAAGACAAAGGTAGTCCATATATAGCATGTTTATTGCAATACAACTAGAGTTGCACCAGAATGAGCATCAATACAATTTGTAAAAGGTAAGACTAATTTCAGGAGATATTGAAGCCAATCAACAATCCTACTTAAGAACTAAAAAGCATTTTCAAAAAGAGATGAAACAGAAAATGAGAAAATGCAGTAACAAACTAACTAAAGCAAAAGCACGTATTACAAAAGCACTGCATTTATACCAGTCTTCTATCAACAGTTCAACACAAGCTCTTCTTGAACGAGATCTGCTTGCAGTACCTACCCCATTTGTTTTTCATATAAAAGTATAAAACCACTAACACACTATATATACATTTCCATAAAATTGTGACTTGGAACTGGAAACAATAAATTATAAATAACCAATCAGCCTCCCTGCATCTTAAACTAGACATGCAGCATAGCTGAAACAAACAATCAAGTCATGCCTAAAGGAGAAGATAAATGTATCTTCCACATTGGTGGCCTAAAAATCAAGGAGACAGGCTTTTAACAATCTGGTGGGCACAAACGAAAATTACAGGAAAGCCTTTGAAAGCATGTGCATATTTCCACACACATATATTCACTTCTCAGACTGTTCTAAGCTAAATGATGTAAGCGGAAAAATAAACTACACATGAAGTTGCAAAAATAATAAACACAAGATGAAGATCATATATATAGCATAGCATAGCAAGATAAACAACAGAATTGCTTATGAACATGAATCATACCAGCAGTGGTGGAGAAGGCCATTGATCTTGCAACAAGGTCTTCTGTGATCCTCTCAACTTAGAAGCTACTATCTATGGGGCTAGAACTGTATGCTTGCGTATTATGAAGAGGTCACAGGGACCTTGTATTTATATTGTACAGAACAATGAATACCTGCCCATAACAGGTTACTTAATATCATTATTACTATATCTAACAAAATATATCCGATATATTCTTGCTTGGTTACCAAGCCATTTAGATTCCCAATCGTAAATATTAGATTCACAAATAAATATGAATATCATGGAATAGGTTCTCATATTATCTCAGATTACTTTCTCTTTAGGTAACAATAGTTATTACACTTAATATGCATTCATTAGATGTTCATATCAAGTCTTACAATCTCCCACTTGAACATCTAGTGAATCCATGTAATAAGAATATTGCTCAGTATAGACATAGTAATCAACTAAAGTGTGCACAGAGATAAAATGAGTACCTTAATCTAACCAAATCTCTGTCAATGTACAACCATGTTGAAGAACCACAGAAAAGATTCAAAGTTGTAAAAATTGATCCCTCTGCAATTACAAAACCCCATGATCATACATCACATGAGACACTAGAGATATCATCACTCAATATGTACAGTGCCAATGAATGTGAATTTAAAATCTTGATGCATCTGTACATGGTCCTCTTAATGGTTCAATGTGCAAGAACATCAACACTCAGCTAAAGAATATAACTGATCATAACGTGTTATAAAAATTTCGATCCACAATAACCAATTGCTGAATGTATACATATATGGTAAAATTCAAAAACGGATCAAAATAGAAATAAAAAGAAAATGCTGCAGCAAAACAATATATATAACTTAAAACCATGGATAAACTGAATTTTATTGACTTTTAAAATTCAAATGTCAAATACAACTTGATAAGTTTTTAAAACTCAAAATATAAAACTGAAACATTAATCAGAAAACTTAAAAATCAGCTCAAAACAAAACAGAACTCCCACTGAACTTGGCTATTCTCCCACTAAGCTTCAGTATCCAAAGCAGGTCGAATGCCAATACATCGAGTATGATTTTGAAAAGATGCAACAGTTAAGGGTTTGGTGAATGGATCAGCTAGCTGGTTCTGGGTACTAATCTTCACAATATCGAGCTCCTTATGCTTCACCCTTTCTCTAACACTATAATATTTCAAGTCAATATATATGCTTGGAGTTGGTTGATCTTTTATTGTTCTTGGTAAAGTAAACTGCAGCTAAGTTGTCACAGTGTACTTTCAATGGTTTGGAAATAATGGAGCTCACTAACTTGGTCTGCTGCAAGAAGTTCTTCAACCACAATCCTTGACACATTGCTTCATAGATGGCAATGTACTCTGCCATCACAGTGGAGGTTGCAATTTGCGTTTGCTTTACACTCTTCCAAGCTATGGCTCCTCCAGTAAGCATGAATACATAGCCGGAAGTTGACTTTCTAGAATCAGAATATTCCCCTGCAAAGTCTGCATCTAAAAAGCCTTCAACTTCAAGCTCACTCACTATTCGGTAAACCAAGCTATAACTTTTGGTTTTCTGCAAGTACCTTAAGATTTTCTTCCCAGCTATCCAGTGGTCATGTCCTGGATTGGACTGAAACCTAGCTAACACACTTACTGCGAAAGCCAAATCAGGTCTAGTATAGACCTGAGCATACATCAAGCTCCCCACAAGCCTAGAATATGGTTTGCTCTTCATGTCTTCTTTCTCAATATCATTTTTTGGGGCATTGACTCTTGTTCAGTTTATCACCCTTAGACATAGGCACTTGTCCTGGAGAACAATTATGCATTTCAAATCTCTTCAATATCTTTGAAATGTAATTTTGCTGGGATAGTCCTAGCAAGTGCTTGGTTCTATCTCTAGTGATTTCTATTCCCAGAACATAGGAAGTCTCTCCCAAGTCTTTCATATCAAAATTACTTGAAAGAAAAGACTTGGTCTCCTGCAGCAGCCCTTTATCAGTGCATGCCAATAAAATATCATCCACATAAAGCACAAAAAAAATAAAATTCCTGCCACTGGTTTTCATAAACACACATTCATCAACCAAATTTTCTACTAAGCCAAAAGAACACACAACTGCATCAAACTTAACGTACCACTGTCGTGAGGCTTGTTTCAAACCATAAATTGGTTTATTGATCGAGTTTACAAACTAAGTGTTCATTTCCAAGCTCAATAAAACCTTCAGGCTGTCTCATGTATATCTCCTTATCTAAGTCTCCATTCAAGAAGGCAGTCTTCACATCCATTTGGTGCAATTCCATGTCGAAATGTGCCACTAAAGCCATAATAATTCTGAATGCATCTTTTGTGGAAATGGGTGAAAAAGTCTCATTAAAATCTATCTGCTGAGTAAACCCTTTGGCTACTAGCCTAGCCTTATATCTCTCAATGGAGCCATCTACACATCTCTTGGTTTTGTAAACCCACTTGCAGCCAATTGCTTTATGATTCTTCATAGGTTCCACCAATTCCCAGACTTGATTATCATCCATTGATTTCATTTCAGCTTTCATTGCTTCCTCCCATTTTAAACGTTGATCACTTTCAATGGCCTGCTTATAGCTTAAAGGGTCGGTATCATCAGAAAACTCCAAATCTGCCTCTTGCAGGTACACTTCATATTCTGCAGTATTAATTGTTGGTCTTCTAACCCTTGTTGATCTTCTTAAAATCTGGTTATCAGCAGCAAGCTCATTTTGAGCTTCTCCTGCAACTACGTTTTCATTTTGTCCGTCCCCCACAACACCAACTTGAGGTTCTACTTCAATTTCTATTGGATTTGGCAGTTCAACATTTTGAGCTGGTTGTTGCACTTGTTGCACAACTACAAGTTGAGGTTGCAGAACAGGTTAAGCAGGGATATTGAAGTCAAGTGGTGTGGTTGACATTTCAGTTTTATCGTCAGGCAATTCTTGAAACTCAAGTTCAAGGTCTTCATAAGCATGAGAATGGTTAATTTCATTAAGAAAAACAGTTCTATTTGTCTCGATGATTCTAGTACTATGATTAGGACAATAAAATCTGTAACTAAAAGATCTTTCTGGATAACCAATAAAATAGACTGAAACTGTTTTTGGATCTAGTTTTCCAATATGAGGGTTATAAGGTCTAACTTCAGCTCTGCATCCCTAAACATGAATGTGATTCATACTAGGCTTTTTATTCTTCCACAGTTCATAAGGGGTCTTGGTGCTTTGCTTGGAGTTCTATTTATCAAATAATATGCTCGCACTTGTTGATCTTCCTGACTGGGCTCAGGTTATCGAAGCCGTGGACGAGACTGAGGAAGGATATGAAGACTGGTGGGCAGAAGTCTCTGTCAATTGCTAGACTCAGTGGGACAACGAACTCTTTGCAACACTCTTTGGAGAACTGAAAAACCCCTATCCTGCCGATGTTAAAATGCTTGCTCGCTTCTCCGATCATCGCAACACAACCGGTGCGAACCCTCAGCAAGCTTAAGCTGGAATCGTAATCTGCGAACCTCCTCTGGAGGTAAGTATCTTAGTTCTACTTTATATGTCTTTCTTCATTACTCCTTTCCACTCACCCTTCATTGCATCAGGGAAATGCGCCACGTTCTGGCAGCTGTACAATCCGTGCTTCCCTGGCAGTTGACCAGTCTGGAAAGCAAAAGACGGTGATCGCAGAGCCCGAAGTCGAAGATTCATCCTCTGATGATGATAATCCGCAAACAGTAAGCACCCTTTCACTCTCAGGATTGCGCCTTCTCTGTGAGCTAAGTTTAACCCCTGATCAAGGCAGGTTGCTGCTGCTTTGGCTAGCAAGCGCAGCCGCTCGGACCCTCGCACTGACCCATGGGAAGAGGATGAGCCAATCGCTGATCGACTGGTAAGAGACGAGAAACTCACATTAGCATTCGCCTTCTATCCTAATCCCTATAACTGTTTCACTCCCAGGTTCATCACCGATCCTCCGGACACGCTGGGGAAGGTTCTTCGGCCGCTGGTGAAGGGACCTCTGTCTCGCAGGCCCAAGCGCCCATGAACTCTAGTAATCTACAACCTCCTGCCAGCACCGCGAGTGATGTGCCATTGACCTCAATTCCGGTGCAGGTCATAGACGACAGTTCACCCGAATTGGAAGAAGGAATAACCCCTTCGGACACACCGCCTGAGGAATCGATTACCGCACAACCCCTAACGCAAATAGCGCCTGATCCAACTCTCGGTGAAGTAGTTCAAGGGCCTGCATCAACAGCAATCCTGCACTAGTCCCCGGCCGCAGAGGTATACTTTCTCCTGAGCACAATGTCTTAGTCCTTGTTTTATTTTCTATGCACCTCTAATAATTGTTCCATAACCACAGAGTCTTGGTCCTGCTGAGGAAGTGACTATCGCTGCGGAAGTACCTGTCGCTGACCCCGCTGAACCAGTTGGTGAAGGCCTGACGATTCAAGAACCTGCCCCCCACGTTCCTGAAGTAGGAGAAGGGGTGAATGCCGAACCAAAGCCAGAAGTGGTCCTTATTATAGAGCCTCAGGAAGCCCCCGCTGTTGCCGCTGTTCCAGATTCATTGCCTGAGCCTCCTTCTAGATTGGAAAGGCTTGTTCGCGTTCTCGAAGTAGCCCCTCCAGGAGTTATAGATGAAGCGAGGGATGGGCTGCAGCGACTCCTGAGCCCTGACATCGTACTGCCAGACACGTCTACCAGTGCTCAGGAATACCTGATGGTTCTTCGCCGTGAGCGAACCATCACTGAGGCCGAGTTCACCGAGATATACGAGCTACTACAGAACCTTCCTGAGCGGATTAATGAGCGAGCGACCACAACTACGCAAGCTAGGCAAGCTCAGGAGCAAACAGATACCTCGCGAGACTTCTTGGGAGATAGGGCTATCCTTGTTAGAGACTTGCGGATTACGTAAAATCATCTTCGGACCCAAATCCAGGAACTGCAAGCCCAATTGACTGCGGTGACGGCCCGGCTTGAGCATGAAGAACCCTTGCTGGAACAGCCTTTAGCAGCCTTTGAAGTATTGTCTCAAAACCTTGCTCAAGCTCCCGAAGCGGCCCGGAAAGTGAAATGAGCTGCTGCAGATGCCAGCTTTCGTCTGGATGAACACCTACTTCGCTTGACCCATGCGGGCCGAAAACTTTAGGCCTCTATTACTATTAGGCCCAGTTTGTATGAACACTATTATTATTTATCTATTATATTTAGCCCACTTTGCTTGGCCCAAATATACGCTCAACTTTTGAATTAGTTCAATGTTTACCTTTATTGCTATTGAAGTTGGTTTGACAAAATAACCTCGAAACAGAGTGGTTATCTCCTTGAAGAATGTCCCGCTTCCCACGCGTTTTCAAGTGCCTTCATTTCCGAGATCTTTGCATTCAATTCCATTGATACTCTCATTGATGGCGTCGAAACTACTTCAACCATCCATCGCACGATTGAGGCCACTGAGATTGGCTCTATAAATACCAACACTTTGGGGAAGAGATAAGCACCAGCAAATATGGTTTTCCCAGAGATAGTTTGCAAACCTTACTTCTCTTTCTCCACTTTCTGAAATCTTCTTCCCAAAATCTCATCCTCAATCCTAAGCCCTTAGGCTTCATGGCTTAATCTCAAGACCTGGATAGGCCTCATGGCCTAATCTCAGGTCCAGTGGCATGTCTTTGGTTTCTGAAAATCTGGATGAACTTGCCAGTCTCAGTTAAAACGAAGAACACGCCACGCTCCTAACGCGGCGGAATGAGATTCTGAGGGGTCCTTCTTCTCAGAATGCCCGCGTGTAGCAGGGGGAAGAAGGGCAGAAGGCCACTTTGAGGCCTACTATTCTGCTTCCACGGTCTACCTCCTAGGCCCGATCACGAGGTTTCTGTTTTTCCCTTGGAGGTAGATGTGGTTGTGAGTCGCGCTCGCTCTGGAGACCATATCCATCCCTGAGGATATTCAACTAGAAGGGTTGGGATGGATTATTCCCTTCCCTCTTCCTTTGGTACAGACGATAGCAGCTGCGACTCAGATCGGAGGAGGATCTGGGAGAAGAGAGGAAGAGCACCGGCGGTACTACCCAGATCCTCCTTGCCGCCACCAGATTCAGCCACTTTTGAAATTTGTTCCCCTTCAAAATGTTTTCCAAAGCCACGTTTGGCCTTATAATTACAAGTGTAACCGTGTAGATCTGTTTTCTTGTATGCCTTTGGCCACAAAGCCACTTTATGAATAAATGTTTCTTTGAGCACAATGTAACAATTGCAAAAAAATTTGTCGTCCTGGATAATAAATAAGCCATCATTTATAGGCCATCATGTACATTCTTAACACAATTTGTCAAGGATAAACAAATATGAATTTATTCTTAATACTTGATGAATACAATAATAAAGCCCCATATAAAAAAATTTGTCGTCCTGGATAATAAATAAGGCCTCATGTATAGGCCATCATGTACATTCTTAACACAATTTGTCAAGGATAAACAAATATGAATTTATTCTTAATACTTGATGAATACAATAATAAAGCCTCATATATAGGCTATCGCATAACTATGGCCTGATGTATAAGCCTGAATATAGAGTTGCCCCCCAATGTTCATCGGAGAAGCAAATACCTGAGATGAAGGCCAAAAGAAGAAGGCCTGAAGGAATATCGAAAGTTGATGCGATCCGATGAAGATTATGGTTGCCCCCCTGCCGGGCCAGAAGGTTGTTCAAGTGGATCCTCAACTCCCACACACTAGGATAGTATTTCTTCAGAAAACGCCCGTTGGTGGGGTTGCGATGGATGTCGCCATCGACGTCTCTGAGATGAAAAGCCCCACGTTCCAAAATAAGGTGGATAATAAAGGGTCCTTCCCAGCGAGGAGTCCACTAACCGCGACCTGTCAATTTCTCGCCAAAGGGAAAAACAGCTTTCCAGACCAAATCTCCTTCTTTGTAACTACGACCATGTGTACGCTTATCATAGGCGCGGGCGATGCACTATTTTTCCATTACTAAATTATCCAAAGCCATTAAGTACTGCTCGCTTAAGTCTTCGTGTTCTTGCCACATCGCCTGGACATAATCTTCACCTATCAAGTGGTGCTAATTTTGCACACGTAAGGAATGAACATTGATTTCCAAGGGTAGAACTGCATCGTGACCAAACATTAGTGCATAGGGTATAGTAGCTGTGGGATTCCTCTTGGAGGTGCGGTAAGCCCAGACTGTCTCATACAAAGTATCATGCCACTGTCGAGGTTTTTCTACCAGCATCTTCTTTAACAGGGTAATAATAATCTTGTTGCTGGCTTCCGCTTGACCGTTGGACTGAGCATAATATATATGGAGTGCTGTGGATAAACTGGATGCCGAAATCAGTGACAAGTTGCTCGACAGGACCTCACATGAATGCTGCCCCTCGGTCTGAAACGAGCACTTCGGGGATACCAAACCTGCAAATAATGTTACGAAAGATGAGCTGGCAGATGGTGGCAACAGAAGTCTCCTTCAAAGGTTCAGCTTCAACCCACTTGGTAAAGAAGTCAGTAGCCACAGTTATGAACTTATGTTGGGGAGAAGAATGGGGGTAAATCATCCCAATCAAGTCCAATGCCCAGCCTCGTGCAGGCCAAGGTTTAATGATAGGTTGCATGGGAATATTAGGAATGTGCTGGACTGGATCGTGTGCTTGACAATCTTGGCAACCTTTAGCAAAAGCGATACAGTCCTTCAAAATGCTAGGCCAATAATACCCATGTCTTTTGATGAGCCATCGCATCTTGGGTCCCTCTTGATGGGGGCCGCATATCCCTGTGTGTCAGTGTGTGCTTCACGCATTAGTCGTTATGCTTCGTGGCCATACACACAGCGAAAGTCTATGCCATCCTCCCCTCGTCGACGCAGCTCGTCAACCCTGAGGAAGTAATTTAAGGCAATAAAACGAGTCCTCTTATCAGCTATTTGGTCTGGTTGTTTGAGGTAATTGATCAATGGAATGCGCCAATCAACATCAATAGGCCCGAGGACAGCGACGACTGGATCATCAGGAGGATCGGGCAGTACGAGCCATGAAGGTAGCGTGCGACGCTCAACTTTAAGAATGCGCTCGTGAACTCCATACTTCAATGTAACACCTGTGGCCAGTTGAGCGAGCTCATTGGCCGCGAAGTTGCGCTCGCGAGGGATGTACTCCAAGCCCACGTCATCAAACTGATCCAGCAACTCAACCACTCAGTTCAAGTACGGTACGAGCAACCAGCTGACACATCTGTATTTTTCCTGAAGCTGATTTATCACAAGCTGGGAATCGCCGCGGATCTGAACATCTCTAGGCCGATAATTAAGGCCTCATATTCAGCTTGGTTGTTTGTACACTCAAACTCCAGTTGGAAAGAGTAAGAGAAACGATCGCCTACTAGGGTTTCCAGAATAATTCATGCTCCTGCTAATGTTTCAGTTCTTGAACCATCAAAAAATAATACCCAGGGCTGTAAGGAAACCGTGGCTTGATACCATACTGCGTACTCACAGATGCTGGTCGGGTGGTAGTTAGGGTCGCTATCTCTAACTCTCTCACCGTCGGAATATCCAAGGTAGGGTGATGTGCCAGAAAGTCTGCGATGGCCTGTCCTTTCACTGCTTTCTGGGGAACGTATTGTAGCGAGAACTCGGACAAGGCCAATACCCATTTGCCAATGTGGCCTCTCAAGATGGGTCGCGATAGCATGTACTTGACCAGGTCGGTTTGAGCGATGATGCAAGTAGTGAAAGATAACATGTAGTTCTGCAACTTGCATGCGGAGAAGTACAATGTAAGGCACAGCTTTTCCATTAGGGTATACCGGGTCTCGCAGTCTGTAAGTGTCCTGCTGAGGTAGAAAATAGCGTGCTCAACGCCTTCCTCGTCATCCTGGGAAAGAAGGCTGCCAATGGAAGCCTCTACTGCTGATATATATAACTTCAATGGGAATCCAGTCCTCGGAGGAACCAGCACTGGCGGACTCGCGAGGTAGGCCTTGATCCTGTCAAAAGCCTCTTGATGTTTAGGCTCCCATACGAACTCAGCCTGACCTTGCAGCTTCAGCAATGGAGAGAAGAGCTGGATTTTGCCTGCAGAGTTAGAGATAAAACGTCTCAGAAAGTTGATCTTACCCAACAAACGCTGTAAGTCCTTCGTTCGCGGGGTAGTTGGATTGATGACTGCGCTCACCTTATCTTCAGGGACCTCAATCCCTCTCTGATGGACAATGAATCCCAGAAAATCACCCGCTTGGATCCCAAACACGCATTTAGCGGGATTCATCTTGAGCCTGTGTTGTCGCATGCGCTCGAATACCTTTATGAGATTAGTGATATGGTCACCTTTCTTCTGAGACTTTACCACTACGTCATCGATGTAAACCTCTAAAATCTTCCCCAGTATGTCGTGGAAGATCAGGTTCATGGCTTTCTGATATGTTGCTCAGGCATTTTTTAGTCCAAAAGGCATGACCACATATTCAAAAACGCCCACGAATACAGGGCACCGGAATGTGGTTTTGTGTCTGTCCTCTTCAGCGAACTGAATATGGTGATATCCTGCAGTGCCATCCATGAAGGACAACAATTCATGTCCCGTGACAGCGTCTACTAACATATCCGCGACCGGCATGGGATAAACATCTTTAGGTGTAGCGAGATTAAGGTCTCTATAGTCAACGTAGACCCTTATCTTGCCATTCTTCTTGCGAACGGGCACTATATTAGATAGCCACTTATTGTACTTGGCTACTCTGATAATGCCTGACTTATGCATTTTTTCGACCTCCTCTTTGATGAGGACTTAGGTTTCTGAGTTCATTCTTCGTGGCTCTTGTTTCACAAGCCTCTTGTTAGGGAGTGTTGGCAGTTGATGGCAAACCAAGTCCGTGACAGGCCAGGCATGTCTTCATACTTCTCCGCGAAGTAGTCTTTGAACTTTGACAATAAGTCAACAAGCCTCTGTTTCTCGCTAGGCTCTAAATAAGTGTTGATAGCCACTTCCATAGGTTTATCAGCTGTTCTAAGATTGATCTTTTCAGTAGGGTCTCTGACTTTAGGAGGGGTATCATCCAATGCTGCCGGGGCGAGCTGAATATCGACCTCCTCCTCCTATTTTTGATCAGAGAGCTCTTCGTGAACGACCTCTAAGGTCGCGATCCGATCGTAGGCCTCTTTTTCCACTAAGTATGATGATAGCCTTTCATATAGCGATTAGAAGGCCTCTATCCCTTCCTCTGGAAGGTTGTAATCCATTAATCGTTTAAGGGTTTGGGCACAGCGTGGCCAGGCCTTTCTAAGCCTTCTTTTGCAAGCGTGAGACCCCACTGTGCCAATTCAGAAGCCGTCACCCCTGTAGGGCGGCCTTTATCATCGATGCCACTAACCTGCAATAGAGTGATAGGTTCCAAATAGTACCTGGCATCTACATAGTTCGCGGAGACTGGGAATGGACGAGGGTCCGCTTTAATCACCTCAGCGGTGTCTGTCTCTCTGTTCCACATAATCAGCTCCTGATGAAGTGTTGGTGGTACACAGTAACTCCTGTGGATCCAATCTCTACCTAAAATAGCACTGTAGGCCGCATAGCAGTCTGTTACAAAGAAAGCATACACCCCCTCCGCTGGGCCGACCTTAATGAGTAAGAACAGCAATCCTAAGGTCTTCGTTACGGTTCCCGTGAAATTCTTGAGCGTAAGGGACTTAGACTGGATCTTCTCCCTCTTGATTCCGAGTAAATGCATGGTTCTGGTGGTGACGACATTAATAGCTGCTCCGGTATCAATCATGATCTTACTAACTTTGGTACCGCCAACCTCTGCTGTGATATATAGTGGTCTCATGTGTTAGACCATAGCTGGTGTTGGTTTGGAGAAGTTCATGAATGGCCCTTTGTTTGGAGCCTCCTCCATTTCATGAGGGGCAATCTCTTCCACAGGTGTCGCGGCTGTTGACGTAACCTGCAATGGCTGAACACTCTCTTCTTCGGCCCCCACACAGTCCTGAGCAGCGACTGGTAATGCATATCTTGCGGGGAGCACATAAACCATATTGCAAGAGACGTCGGCCATATCTGTCTCCTCCATGTCATCTTCCAGGTTAAGCTTTGGTTCCTCGATAGGGATATAGGCCTACAACTGCTTAGCCAAACAATCTACCAGCGATCCTTCTGTAAAGCCCTTTACCTCACACTGCACAAGCTCTTGTGCCACAGTGGCTTGTTTAGGAATTTTCGGTTCCATGCGCGCATCTGAAGTAGCAACGATTATACTTTGGACTTTCTTGGGTCTCCACTGTAAAACGTCAGTAGTCCTGTCCTTGCCCCCCAGTCTCTTAAAGACTGAAGTTTTAACTTCTGATTCTTCACGAAATAACTTGCGCCTAACATGCGGTCGTCGAGTCAGCGAGCTTTCCTTCTGCACAATCAAAGGTGATCGCTCCTTAGTAATCCTGCAAAATACACTGGGCTTTGATGCCCCTGTCAGTGAATCCACTTGCTTGTTAAAGCTGCGGGGAGGTCTCAACGGTTTAGCAGCTAATGCCTCCATCTCTCTCTGATACTGCTCAAGTGACTTGACCAGTTGTGAAGGTTTAATCAGGCCCTGGTCCAGAGCCTCTAGCGGGCGCTTGGCTTCCCCAAACCTGCGCTGCAGCTTCCTCTTTTTGGAAGAGCTTATCTCCACGGCCTTCCTCTTTTCCCTGGTGTACCATTTCCGCTCCTTAATGGTAGTAGCTGGAGCAGGTGGGATGTAGGGCTTGGTCAGAATATTCTTGCACTCACTCTTGGCCTTCTCCTCCTGTTTCTGATTGCTCGCGGCTGCTTTCAGTTTCCTGGATAAGTTGGAGTCCTTGGGGGATGGTGGCGACTCCGTTTTCTCTTTTTCTCTTCGGCTGGAAGGCTGATAGTTCCGCGAAGGCGAGGCCCATTTAATGGGCGGGAGAGAGCCAAAACGAAAGGTCTGCTCGACCTCTTCATGTGACACTTGGATGCCACACTCTTCTTTGCATCGCGAGCATAGCACCACGGGTGAGGCTTTCCCTACTGTTTTATCTTTTTGCTTACCAGGGGTCTTCTCCTCTGCAGGCTTCCCTTCTCGCCCCTTGGTACTCAAATCCAAGGTTGGTTTCCTTCGGTTTTGCTTGGCCCAGTTCTCGTCGACCATGTTAATTCCAGTATCAGGGAAGGGGTCTAGATCTACTAGTGTTGTTGCTGTGACCGGAGCTTCCACCTGTAAACTGCCATTATTAAGCCATACTTGAATCTAGTCTTTGAGCTTCACACAGTCCGCAGTATTGTGATTCCACAGGTTGTGGAATTTGCAGTACTTCTTCCCTTTCAGCTGTTCTGGTCGAGAAAAAGGTCCAAAGTCAGTCTTCACCATCTTCGTAGCGATCATTTTGTCGAGAATCTCATGGGCCTTGTTGGCATCATATGTATATGTCGCGAACTCAGGTTTGGTAAAGGCCACCGATTTGAGCTTAATGGGTTCCTTGGAAATTTTCAGCTGTTTCAAGGATGGATTCTTTTTCCCAGTCAGCTCGTAGGCAGCTATATCATTCTCCTCTTCCTCTTCGTCATCCTGGACCATTTCTTCAGTGTTATGATGGTAGTAAGGGTCGTAGGTAGCCGGCTGGTAGCTCAAGGCCGCTACGGTATGATGTTTTCCCGGCACGTACGTTACTCTAGATGCATTCTTCCTCGCATCTGTTTCTCTGAGGAGATGCTCGAAGCTGCCTACTTCTGTGATGAGTTCTCCCATCGACTGAATCATGCTGCCATGCTGCTTCTTTCGTTGACGTGGTTCCAAGCCCTTGACTGCCAACTTAACTAGTTCTTTCTCCGGCAAGATGACGTTCAACTTGGCTTTCTGGATTTGAAAGCGCTGAAAGTAGGCCATCGCTAATTCTGTGGGCTACCGGGCCATCTGGGTAAGAGAAGCCAAGTCTACTTCGGGCTCGATCGTTTCAAAAGTTTCTAGGAAAAGCAGCTCCATTGCAGGCCAATCCGCCACTGTTCCCGGTCGAAGCTTGGAAAACCACCTGAAAGCATCTCCTGAAAAAGAAGTACCAAAGATCCTGCATTTGAGGATATCATCATTCTAATACTGGCCACATTGTACCCTAAACCTGGCCAGATGGGTCGCTGCATCCTCGGTGTCTTCCCCTGAAAAAGTAGAAAACATGATATTCTTATATCCTCTGGGAAAAGGTGCGAGCATGATATGTGGTTGAAAAGGTCCCTCATAGACCCCATCCGGCTGGGCCCTAGGATTGGCCAGCCTGATCATCTCCTCCACCTCGTCACGTCTTACATATTCTGGACCCCGGAAGAGGTGGTATCGCCACAGTCTGGCGAGCAGCCTGCACAGGTATTGCCTGGTTCACAGTTGCAGACCCCTCTCCGACGTGTACAACGCGGGTAGTAGCCTACTGCTGAAGGGTCACTGCCTGCGTAAGCGTTTCCTTTGATACGGCTGTTATCTTGATCGGGGTGCCGGCTTGGTCTATCCCGTAATAACTTCCTGGCAATTCCTGATACACATTTTCTGCCCCGTCGCTGTCGTATTGAATGAACGTAGTGGAGTTGGATGAAGTCCCTACAACTTTCGAAGCCTGTTGCTTTTGTCTGTGGGCCTGTCCACTTGACGAGGTAGACTTTTCCTTGCTACCGCTAATAACCAACACTTGCTCTTTATTCCTTAGCGGTGTAGTAGCAACAGTAGCTGAAGGAGAAGCAGCATTGCTGCTAGTCTTCTCACGTTGGTTTGGCGGTACGTATTTGCCTGAACCAGATGGTTGGCCAAGAGAACCAAGGATAGCATTAGGATCCCCTAAAGCTTTATTCAATACTTCTCTCGCTTGGTTCAATTCTGCTCTCTGCATGGCCACCTCAGTTGCTAGGTTAGCACTATCCTTTCGAAGACCTGCCATATCTTACGCGGTCTGCTTGGTTTGGTTCGCGATAGCCTCCATGATTTCTTTTTGGCACCGATTCTGCTCGCTAGCGACACCCGTGACATGAGCCCTTACTACACTTTCTGATTATGTGATCTGTTGCTGGGTACCTGCTGCATGTCGAGTAATTCGCTAATCTAGTTCGCGGATGAGCTTATCAGTCTTCGCGGTTTCTCTTTCAAAATCAGCGGCTATCTTCTTGCGGTGATTTTCAATGTTCTCCAAAATGATCGCAAACCTTACCTTGGAGGTTGCTCCTTCTGGAATAGGCTTCGGAACGAAAGCCTCTCTTTCTCCGCTCACCACGGTAGTGATGACAGTGGTGGGGATAACAGGCTCGCTGACCTGATTGGTATTGACACTCAGGCCCTCAGCAGCGGCTGGGTGATTCTCTTCTTGTTCAGCTGACATGTTGGTTGATTGGGTCTGAAGAGAGAACCTTTGAGTCAATTGTTGTTCAGAAAGGCCACGACAGTCCGTGCGAGAGTACGGTCTATAACTGGAGGTCTTATGCTTTGAGCAGTTAGCGTAAACCCTTTGGTAAGGATTTTCGCTAGACTTCCCAATGGCTACGTTCACGAAGAGACACTATGTTATCCCACTGGGCGTGCCAAAATGTTTGGCTCCAAAACCAGTTGGTGTGCAAACTATCACTTTTGAGCGTGTGATTGCGCAGGAGTGCCAGCACCGTGGGGTGCAGTCATCGGGGTAGTCCCTTGACCTAACTACTTCTTCAAGCATTGTGGGCGAGGAGAGCACCAACCTCGCCACAGGATTCTTCTCTAGCCTTTCGGGAAAGGACTTTTGCCTTACGGGTAAGGACTTTGGGTGTGATCTCTTCGGTCACCAAATCGATACTCAACGTTGTAGGTTGAGCAGAGCAATCACTGGGGAGTTCTGAGAAAGCACGAGGTTTGCTAAAGCGTATCTTTAGCTTCGCTAGGTTGCGAGGGTGTTACCCTTGCTTCGCTGGTAGTATATGTGGCAGTAGCACTGACAGTCGGCTCGGAGAGACTAGGACTGAGAGTACGATCACCAGGTTTCAACAACGTTGAAGGTTTGCTCCGGGGAGGCTTTGTAATCGCTGGGATTGATTGATTCGAGAGAGGTCCTTAACTTTGCCGCTTAACCCTGTATTTATACACCTAGGGTTTCGACTGCTCGTTGCCTTAGAAGGATTACTAATTGAAGTTTCCTATTCAATTTATGTTACTCGATCTCCAATAAGGTTTCGTTCTCCTTATGGATCACCGAATGGGTAAAGCTATATCCCAAACCCAAGTAGGCTTATTTTTGGGCCGCAAGTATCGGCCTGCTGTGCTAAATCCACTAAAGGATCTTGCCAAAATTACTTTTGGGCTCAAACAGCTTCTAATTCTTCGAATTAGCCAAATGCTAATAAATCCTGAGAATTTCCTTCACAATATCTCTCCCCCTGAAGGGAAGACTCGGAAACTCCCCTTGAATAATAAGGCTCAGATTCACGAAACGCAACATCAAGAGAAACATACATAGTGCCAATAAGAGGATCATAACATCGATAACCCTTTTTGAATTCAGTATAACCAACAAATATACACTTGCGGGCACGGGGATCAAGCTTGCTGTGCTGAGGTTCGGGAATATGAACATAAGTTGTGCATCCAAACACTCGGGGCTCTAAATTTGGCATAGAAGGGGTGGTCAGAAGTGTATGAAGCTTCTGATGAGGATTGTGAAACTCAATCACCCGTGAAGGAGTACGGTTGACAAGATATGCTGCTGATTTCACTGCTTCTCCCTAATAGGACCGAGGTACATTCATGCCAAACAAGGAAGCACGAACAACTTCCATCAACTGCCTGTTCTTCCGTTCTGCTAAACCATTTTGTTGTGGAGTATAAGAATAAAAGGTTTGGTGATGAATTCCATGTGACCGGAAAAACTCAATCACAGGGCCATTCACAAACTCTCCACCATTGTCAGACTGAAACACTCTGATGGATTGTTGATATTGAGTTGTCACCATTTTGTGAAATTCAGTAAACATCCCAAATACATCACTCTTATTCTTCAATAATGACACCCATGTCATGCGAGTGCAATCATCAATAAATGTTACAAAATATTGAGCTCCAGAAAAAGAAGGAATTTTCGCAGGACCCCAGACATCAAAGTGAATTTTCATAAAAGGAACATGACTTTTATGAAGACTTGATGAATATGAAATACGGTGGCTCTTGGCCAGTTCACAAATGTTACAATGGAAATCCAGATCACTGACAGCTAAAAACAAATAAGGTTGCAACTTCTTAAGATAACTAAAAGATAGATGACCTAAACGGTGATGCCATAACCATATAGCTTCCTTCGCATTTTCTACCCCGTTGATCTGATTAGCTTGTCCCAAAAGATGCTTCTGTTTCTCTCCAGTCTCTGTCAGGTCCATGTAGTATAATATCCCCCTTCTAACCCCATAACCAAGAATTCGTCAAGTCAAAATGTCCTGAAACACATAGAAAGAAGGATAGAAGGTGACAATACATGCAAGAGCTAAAATAATTTGACTAACAAACAGGAGATTATAAGCTAGTGATGGAACAACTAAGACAGATTCAAGGGTTAAGGTATCAGATAAGGAAATATAACCTTCTCCAGTGACAGGAGTTGGAGTACCATCAGCAGTAGAGACAATATTTTGAGGGGAATGTCTAAAGTTCTTCACAAGACTAGGGTCATTGGTCATATGGTCAGATGCACCTGTATCAATTATCCATGTACTATTAAAAAAAACTTTACCCTTCACACCTGATTGCCCTATATTAGCGGAGGTATGTCTAGGTGCATTTCCTCTGCAGTAGCCAAGGCAGCTTTTCCAAGGTTTTTTCGAGGTTTCTTGGTGAAATCCCACCAATCAGGGTAGCCAATTATTTCATAACTTGCTTGCTATGACCCAAATTTCCACAGAGTGGACACTTTGTATTTGCATATGGATTTATTTCACCTGGAGCACAGCGTGGTGGAGGAGTTGAGAAGCCCGAGAATGGATCCATTGAGCTGAAAGCAACGACTTTTGGGTTTTGGCTTTGTCGGCTGCAGCAGAATTGCAGACTAGAGCAGTAGAGCTTGTTTGCGTGGGACCCGAGCTAGGCCTAAACAATTGTGCAGGATGACCAACGTGAATGTGTTGTAGCAGATGGAAAGAAGAATCCCACGTGATGTACTGTAGTAGGGTTTTAGGCTTAAACAATTATGCAATGCTATGGTCCCACGATATGATGCTATGCTGCTGCTACTTTTTTTTATGATTTGCTATGCTGCAATTTTTCAAGGTCGGCTATGGCAATTTTAAGATAGCTTTGGGAGATGGAAAAATAAATTTGACCGGGTGGTTCGTGAAATACTTCGAGATTCAAGTTTTGGGTTTCAGGTTTCAAAGGAACACAGTGCAGGGATTGAACCTGACTCTGATATCAAGTAGAAAATAAGAATTCAATGTGTTTTGAATGTTTTTGATTGTATTGTTCATCTCTAAAATACCTCCTGAGATATAAGAGTAGTCCTAATAGGAAAACATCTCCTACAATTATACAGAAAACGTAATCTACACCTACAAGGAAAGTAAATATTTATAGAATATTCTACAGGTGAAGCTTAGGTTCGAGAATACAATAACTTATATCAAGGGGGAGTTGGATAAGCTGGAAAGGGAGGACTTCTTCAGGTTAAAGAAGATACAGGGATTTAAGAAGAGGGAAATTGAGAGACAGATGGCAGCTGCTATGAACTTCTCGGACGACCAGGCTGCCGAAGTTATGTCTTTAAAGAAGGGTTTAGGGTTTAGGCGACCACATGTCAGGTGCAGGTTGTTTAGCTAAGAACCATAAGCTAAATCTTCGGTTTTTGAGAGATTGGAGGGCAAGGACAAGACTACCGATACTTTACAGTGGAGACCAAAAAAGGTCCAGAGTGTAGTAGTCGCTCCCCTAGAAGTAAGCATAGCAAGGGAACCGAAGTCAGACTCCCCTAAGCAGGCTCCCCTGATACAGGAACACAAGTAGTGTGAGGTAAAAGGCCTTACAGAAGAGTCGTTAGTGGACCGTTTGGCTAAGAATTCAACGCTGACACCCCTGTCAACGAACCCAGGCTTAACCTGGAAGATAACATGGAGGAGACAGATATGACTGACACGTCTTGCAACATGGTTTACGTGCTCCCCGAGAGGTATGTGCTACCGGTCACAGCTCAGGACTGCGTAGAAGCTGAGGAAAGTAGTGCACAGCCCTTGCAGATCACATCGGCAGTCACAACACCTGTGGAAGAGGCTATCTTTCTTGAAACGAAGGATGCTCACAGCAAAGAATTCTTCATGAGCTTCACCAGGCCAACACCTGCTATGGTCCAACACATGAGACCTCTATATATCACAGCAGAAGTTGGCGGCACCAAAGTTAGCAAGATCATGGTTGATACCGGAGCTGCCGTTAATGTCATCACTACCAAGACCATGCACTTGCTCGGAATCAAGAAAGAGAAAATCCAGTCTACGTCCCTCACGCTCAAAAACTTCGCGGGGACTGTGACAAAGACCCTAGGATTACTTTTCTTACGCATCAAGGTTGGCCCTACAGAGGGAGTTTACACTTTCTTTGTGATAGATTGTTATGCGGCCTACAGTGCTATTCTAGGTAGAGACTGGATCCACCGGAGTTACTGTGTTCCGTCAACTCTCCATTAGGAACTAATTATGTGGAACAGGGAGACAGATAAAGCCGAGGTGATTAAAGCGGATCCTCGTCCATTCCCAGTTTCTGCGAATTATGTAGAGGTCAAGTACTATTTGGAGACTATCATTCCATTGCAGGTCAATGGCATCGATGACAAAGGCCGCCCCACAGGGGTGACGGCCTCTGAATTGGCACAGTGGGGGCTTACGCTTATAAAAGAAGGCTTGGACAGGCCTGGCCATGTTGTACCTAAACCCTTAAAAGATTAATGGATTACGACCTCCCAGAGGAAGGGATAGAGGCCTTCACTCGCTGTACGAAAGACTATCATCGTACTTAGTGGAAAAAGAGGCCTATGATCGAGTCACGGCCTTAAAGGCCGTCAATGAAGAACTCTCTGATCAGGAACAAGAAGATGAGGTAGATATTCAGCTCGCTCCGGCAGCGTTGGACTATACACCTCCTAAGGTCAGAGACCCTACCGAGAAGGTCAATCTTGGAACAGCAGATGAGCCTACGGAAGTGGCTATCAGCGCTTACTTAGAACCTAGCGAGAAACAGAGGCTCATTGACTTATTACTAGAATTCAAAGACTGTTTCGTAGAGAAATATGAAGACATGCCCGACCTGTCACCAGACTTGGTTTGCCATCAACTGCCAACACTCCCTGACAAGAGGCCTGTTAAATAAGAGCCACGAAGAATGAATTCAGAAACCCAAGTCCTCGTCAAGGAGGAAGTCGAAAAAATGCATAAATCAGGCATTATCAAGGTAGCCAAATACAATCAGTGGCTATCTAATATAGTGCCAGTTCGCAAGAAGAATGGCAAGATGAGGGTCTGCGTAGACCATAAAGACCTTAATATCACTACACCTAAAGATGTCTACCCCATGCCGGTCGCGGATATGTTAGTAGACGCCGTAGCAAGACATGAATTGTTGTCCTTCATGGACGGCACCGCAGGGTATCACCAGATTCCAGTTGCAGAAGAAGACAGACATAAAACAGCGTTCCGGTGTCCCTGGTTCGCGGGCATTTTTGATTATGTGGTCATGCCTTTCGGACTGAAGAATGCTGGAGCAACGTATCAGAGAGCCATGAACTTGATCTTCCATGACATCCTGGGAAAGATTTTAGAGGTTTACATCGATGACATAGTTGTGAAGTCTCAGAAGAGAGGATACCACATCACAGATCTCAGAAAGGTATTCGAGCGCATGCGGCAACACAAGCTCAGGATGAATCCCGCTAAATGCGTTTTTGGAGTTCAAGTAGGAGATTTTCTGGGATTCATTGTCCATTAGAGAGGAATTGAGGTCCCTGAAGACAAGGTAAAATCCAGCCCTTCTCTCCATTGCTGAGGCTGCAGGGTCAGAATGAGTTTGTATGGGAGCCTAAACATCAAGAGGCTTTCAACAGAATCAAGGCTTAACTAGCGAGCCCGCCAGTGGTTGATCTCCCGAGAGATGAATTTCCATTGAAGCTATATATTTCAGCAGCTGAGGCTTCCATTTGCAGCCTACTTGCCCAGGATGATGAGGAAGGCGTCAAGCATGCCATTTTCTACCTCAGTAGGACACTTACGGATTGCGAAACAAGGTATACTCCTATGGAAAAGCTATGTCTTACATTGTATTTCTCAGCATGCAAGTTGCGACACTACATGTTATCCTTTACTACTTGCATCATCGCTCAAACCGATATGGTCAAGTACATGTTGTCACGACCTATTCTGAGAGGCTGCAATGGCAAGTGGGTACTAGCCCTGTCCGAATTCTCACTACAATACGTTCCCCAGAAAGAAGTAAATGGACAGGCCATCACAGACTTTCTGGCACATCACCCTATGTTGGATATCTCGACAGTGAAGGAGTTAGAAATAGCGACCACAACTACAACTCCACCAGATTTGGTGCGCATTCCAGAGTACGCCATATGGTATCAAGCCACAGTCTCCTTGCAACCATGGGTATTATTTTTTGATGGCTCAAGAACTGAAACAGTAGCAGGGACAGGGATTGTTCTGGAGAACCCCGCGGGCGATCGTTTCTCATACTCTTTCCAATTGGAGTTTAAGTGTACGAACAACCAAGCAGAGTATGAGGCCCTTATTATTGGCCTAGAAGTCTTACTGGAATTGGGAGTGTTAACGTTAGTGATCAGTGGGATCTCTAGTTAGCTTTAGAGAGAGAGAGAGAGAGAGAGTGACACAAGCGAAGTATAGTGGTTCACCTCCCGCCTTAGCGGGAGACTACGTCCACTTGAATGCTTATACTAGTGTATGTCGAGCCTTGCGGCCTAACATGATTACAAAGTGTGTAATGGAGTTGAGATGGAAATGAATGTGTTGAGTTGTGGGAGGAGGCATTCCTCTTATAGATGAAGGAATGCTTCTCATTTACTTGTTCTTCGATGTGGGACAAGCAAAGTTACTATTCTAGTCTATTTAACATGTAGAAAGTTATGTTTTTGAGGGCAACTTTGCAAGGCCGGAAAGGTGGCTTCCCGGCGACGGATTTGCGACTTCCGGATACCGTAGCGTAGCTTGAACATAGGGCTACAAGATGCAAGTAGCGGTTGGGCCTCACCATGGCTTGTGGGTGTTCCAAAGAGGGTGTTAATTATGCTTGGTGAGATAGCAAACTAGTCATGCTAGTAGAGGTATCTACAAGTCCCTGAAGTCCGCAAGCAAGAGGAGCTTCTTGGTTGGGGAGTTATACACATAATGTCACCAAGCATAAGCAACCGGGCGGTACGGAGCCCCTACAAGTCCCCGAACTCCGTAAGCAAGAAGGGACTCGTTAACCTGCACAACAAAGACAAAAAACAGGCATATGTAGAATGCTCGTTGCATTGGGCAACAAATGTGAGTTGCATTGATATGCGTTGGCATATACGAATGTATGAGGTGCGTGATACATGGTCGTGTGAGCATATGGATTGCATATGATAAATGTGTGACGCGCGCAAGGAGACGAACGAGGTCGAGTTTGACGGGGTTACGCTCGTGAGATGTAAGTTGCATGAGCGTCGCAGAGGTATGCATTTGTAACTCATGAACCATGACCGCGCGTACGGTTGTGTCTGTTTGGTTTTCGCTCGTATTAATGGAACGCGAAAAGAATTCAATTTGTCGCAAGTGACAAATGGTAGAAGAATTCAATGTTCCATTAACGTGTGGTGTGTCGAGTAGACATGAGCGTAAAGCTCGAGGATTGCCGGAAAGGCATGAGCGGAAAGCTCGTGAGCGGGAAACTCGGGGTTGCCGGGAAGGCATGAGCGGAAGGCTCAAGGGTTGCCGGGGAGGCATGAGAGGAAAGCTCGTGAGCGGAAGCTCGTGGGTGCCGGGGAGGCATGAGCGGAAGCTCGGGGTGCCGGGAAGGCATGAGCGGGAAGCTCGTGAGCGGAAGCTCGTGGGTGCCGGGGAGGCATGAGCGGAAGCTCGGGGTGCCGGGAAGGCATGAGCGGGAAGCTCGTGAGCTGAAGCTCGGGGTGCCGGGAAGGCATGAGCGGGAAGCTTGTGAGCGGAAGCTCGTGGGTGCCGGGGAGGCATGAGCGGAAAGCTCAAGGGTTGCCGGGAAGGCATGAGCGGAAAGCTCGTGAGCGGAAGCTCGTGGGTGCCGGGGAGGCATGAGCGGAAAGCTCAAGGGTTGCCGGGGAGGCATGAGCGGAAAGCTCGTGAGCGGAATCTCGTGGGTGCCGGGGAGGCATGAGCGGAAGCTTGTGGGTGCCAGGGAGGCATGAGCGGAAGCTCGGGGTGCCGGGAAGGCATGAGCGGGAAGCTCGTGGGTGCCGGGGAGGCATGAGCGGAAGCTCGGGGTGCCGGGAAGGTATGAGCGGGAAGCTCGTGAGCGGAAGCTCGGGGTGCCGGGAAGGCATGAGCGGGAAGCTCGTGAGCGGAAGCTCGTGGGTGCCGGGGAGGCATGAGCGGAAAGCTCAAGGGTTGCCGGGGAGGCATGAGCGGAAAGCTCGTGAGCGGAAGCTCGTGGGTGCCGGGAAGGCATGAGCGGGAAGCTCGTGGGTGCCGGGGAGGCATGAGCGGAAAGCTCGTGGGTGCCGGGGAGGCATGAGCGGAAGCTCGGGGTGCCGGGAAGGCATGAGCGGGAAGCTCGTGTGCGGAAGCTCGTGACTCGTGGTGCCGGGGAGGCATGGGCGGAAGCTCGTGGGTGATGCCCTGAGGCATGAGCGTGACCGTTGCTAATTATGCTAGGCTGTATGTACAAGTCCCCGAAGTCCCCAGTCAAGGAGGGTGTTCTTGCGGGTTGATACCAAAGCGTAGCTTTGTGCCGTATATCAAGCATAATTAGTGCGAGTGCGTCGTCCATCTAGAATTGGTTGGAGCGAACGCTTTTGCCCTTTCGGGTGGGCCCCTGCCAGGCCCTGCGAGGAGTCCCCCACTCCTGGCTATAGACCTCCGGATGGTCGGAAAATTGTTTGATGAGGGGAGCTGCGCGGAGCAGAGGGTGTTGGGTAGCGAGCCCAATCTTTGGTACCCAAGCGTCGGGGTTAACTGCCGGATCAATGGCTGCCGTAGGCTGTGTTAACTAGTCCCTTTACTATTTCTCAGAGGAGAAACTTGACTGCAATGCCGCGTAGCGGTCATTGTCATTATGAGGCGTTGCCTTACCACTTGGTGGTGACCATAGACTCGTAAAGTTTGTACTTGTATGAAACATGACAAACAAATAGAGCGAGTAATAAAATTTTGTTTGAGTGACCCATACTTATTTAATTGGGTTGCCATTAAATAGGAGCATGGCATATGTGTATAGCATGTACTTGTAATGTGGATGCTAATAACATTTTGTAGGCATGCTTAAGGGTCATGGAGACATGTATAGTCATGGCAAAGGCTCTAATTGCAAGAGCGGAAAAGATAAGATATAGGTACTTATCTTATGCCGATTTGGAGCGAGTTGGAGTTGGAATTGGAATAAGTACCCAAATCATGTTGGAGTTGTTCAAGCATGACGTTCCATTGCTTTAGTGGATAAAGTGCTCCAATATTTGTAAGTAGTTGAATGCTCGGTAGAAATAGTTGAATTTCCCTGAAGCAAAAATAGGTGATTAATATGTGGATTTGTAAAGTCAACACATAATTTGCATATGTACTTTGATAAAATTGTAAGCAAAGTTTATAAGCAATGTAATAGTGGATGTCAAATGACTTGCATGCATATAACCTTGAGTGTCAAATTTGTGGGGAATGAAACCCATTACGTGCAATGATGGAATATAGCGCTGACATCATCATTTATATGTAAATGCACTAGTCAAATGGCACAAATAATCACTTTGATATATGCATATAGCATCCTATACATGTGTGTACCCGTTACTGCCCATATATATGTTTGTAAGCAAAGTTCAATTAATGGACCGATAAGTGTGTGACGTTGCACATATGTGGCACTATAATAGAGCATGGCAGAGACTATTTAAAGCATAGGAAATGATCTTGTAGGCTTTTGATTATTATACGCATGTAGTAGGCATATACTCATGGATAGCGTGATTGTGTAGCCACTAACATGTAAGCCAAGTATATATAAAATGTACATGATTGCAGTTTTGAATTGTAATTATATGTGTAGCAAGCAGAGTATGCCACATGTGATGTTTAATTGAAATTATGTATGCATTTCTTGGACGTGTGGAAAAGAGCTAGCTAGCTTGTACAATTGATTAACTCATCAATTAAGAATGTGTGCTGTGAGTGTGCTATGGGCCATGCATATAGAAGACATAGATAGGCCATGCGTACTCAATACATAAATCAGTTATAGTCATGCATGGCTATGCCATGGGCATAAATAATAATATGCCTCCATACGTAGTATGGAGAACGTGTCCGTCATATAGCCTTAGAGATATGCATATATGCACAATGTGTCTGTCAGATCACTCATATGGCATGCAGTGAGGTCAATTAAGTTAGCCATATAAAAAGTAATGCCATGCTGACAAGTTTGTGCGTACACATCCTAGATATCATATGAGGGCCTGAGGCTACACATGTCAGTAGTTATCTCGATAATATGAGAACAAAAACAACATGTGTATTGTTCTGTTCATGTATCAAGACTGATGAAAGGCACTGAGTAGGCACGTGGTGTCTTCATTTTCATGTATATTAATAAGATACAATGCAAGGGACAAGAGCTTAGCTTTTAGTGACTGCTGCCAGTGCTGTGGATTGGCTCTCTAATAAAGAGCTCCAGAAGGTGGTTGAAGAGAGGAAGAGGTGACCAAGTACCCATTTAGCACAGGCTCGTCAGGAGTCTCGTCACCGCAGTGGGCAAGCTCTCAGAATTGGACTTGCGTTGCTTGGTGGCTGAAAATCTGGCGGGCAGATTCAACAGGTACCCAGGGATAGCCGATGCGATTAGATTAGGAGGAGGGCCTAGCGGAGTACGGTCTGGTGGTGAGTGTTTGGGGGAGCACGGTATGGTGGTGCTCGCCGATATCTGCCGCTGGAGCAGGGTAACGGTGCCGTTGGAGCTACTGTGACTGGCTCAAAGTAGATGGCGGTTGGTGGTTGCCCGTTGACACTTGCCGTTGGAGAAAACTAGCGGTGGTGTTTGGTCAGTGGAGCTTTAAGTCTAGAGGAGTTGCTGCTGCTGGTTGGCGTAGCAGAGCGGACACTGGTGTCGTAGGTTTCGTCAGCTGAGAAGGCTATCAGAGTTTTGGAAGGCCGCGGGGGCCTGGTCAGCGGTTGTGGGAGCGTTGAAGAGCTAGTAGATGAGCGGTGCCGCTGGCCATAGTTTGGTGGTGCACAGTTCGGCGGGAACAGTTCGGCGGATACTGCTATGACTTTGGGCTAGGCAGGCATTGTTGTCTAGCGGAGCGGAGCTTTGACGAGGTGAAACTTCACGATGAAGCTCAGCGGTGAATCTCTCGGCGGTGGAGCCCGGATGTGAAGCTATCCGGCAGTAAAGCGTAGCGGAGTTCTAGCTAGCGGTGAGGCTCAGCTCGGGGACTTGGAGGCTGTTCAGTGATGAAGTCCAGCGGGCATGGCCAGCGGTGATGCTCGGCGGAGCTTGTTTGGCGGTGTAGCCTAGCGGAGGCCTGCCGGCGGAGGTGTCTAGCGGTGGTCCTGTAACTCAGCGGAGGCCGGCGGAGGACCGGACTGGAATTTTGCAGCTGCCATCACCGAGGAACCTGGGGTCAGCGGTGTATAGTCCGGCGGAGCCTCTCGAGTGGTGAAGTTCAGCGGAGGCTGCCCGGTGGTGCAGTCCGGCGGAGAAGAAGTTCGGCGGAGCGGACCTCACTGATGGAACTTTGGTCGGCGGAGGAGAAGACCAGCGGTGGTGAGGCTGGCGGAGCGGAGCAGAGATTGCTGACCGCTGGGCATAGCTAGCGGTGGTGTGCCGCCGGTGTTGATGATCGAAGAATGGGCATGGGTGCCCAGCGAAGCCTTCTGGGTGTCCAGAGTAAATAGCCGCCCCAAAGTTTTTTTTTATTTTTTAAGTTCAGCGTTGACTTTTGAGTTGGGCGTTGACCAACCATGGTCAGCCTTGACCAACCATTGATCAGCCTTGCTCGGCGTTGACCGGATGCTGACAGGCCAAAGCTCGTGGTAGGTAACGAAGCCTTTGTGTGTCGGCTTCCCACAGACGGCGCCAATGTTAACGTTAGTGATCCGTGGGATCTCTAGTTAGCTTTAGAGAGAGAGAGAGAGAGAGAGAGAGAGAGAGAGTGAGTGACACAAGCGAAGTATAGTGGTTCACCTCCCGCCTTAGCGGGAGACTACGTCCACTTGAATGCTTATACTAGTGTATGTCGAGCCTTGCGGCCTAACATGATTACAAAGTGTGTAATGGAGTTGAGATGGAAATGAATGTGTTGAGTTGTGGGAGGAGGCATTCCTCTTATAGATGAAGGAATGCTTCTCATTTACTTGTTCTTCGATGTGGGACAAGCAAAGTTACTATTCTAGTCTATTTAACATGTAGAAAGCTATGTTTGTGAGGGCAACTTTGCAAGGCCGGAAAGGTGGCTTCCCGGCGACGGATTTGCGACTTCCGGATACCGTAGCGTAGCTTGAACATAGGGCTACAAGATGCAAGTAGCGGTTGGGCCTCACCATGGCTTGTGGGTGTTCCAAAGAGGGTGTTAATTATGCTTGGTGAGATAGCAAACTAGTCATGCTAGTAGAGGTATCTACAGGGAGTAAGAAACGTTCAAGTACGTGGCGACTCTCTGGTCGTGATAAATCAGCTTCCAAAGAAATACAGGTGTGTAAGCTGTTTGCTCGTACCATATTTGAATCGCGCCATTGAGCTTCTGGATCAATTTGATGACGCGGATTTGGAGTACATCCCTCGCGAGCACAATTTCGCGGCCAATGAACTCGCTCAACTGGCTACAGGCATTACATTGAAGTATGGGGTTCGCGAGCGCATTCTGAAAGTCGAGCGCTGTACACTGCCTTCATGGATCGCGCGGCCTGACCTGCCTGATGATCCGGTCGTCGCGGTCTTAGAGCTTATTGACGTCAATTGGCGCATTCTATTGATCGATTACCTCAAACAACCAGATTCTACAGCAGACAGGAAGATTCGTTTTCTTGCCTTAAATTACTTCCTTAGGGGTGACGATGTGGGAAAGATGGCATAGACTTCTGGTGTGTCTATGGCCACGAAGCAAAGCGATTAATGAGCGAAGCACACACAGAAGTCCGCAGAGCCCATCAAGCGGGACCTAAGATGCGTTGGCTCATCAGGAGACATGGTTATTATTGGCCTAGCATTTTGAAGGACTGTATCACATTCGCCAAAGGATGCCAAGACTGTCAGGCACATGGTCTAGTCCAGCATATCCCCAATATTCCCATGCAACCTATTATTAAACCTTGGCCTGCACGAGGCTGGGCATTGGACTTGATTGAGATGATTCACCCCCACTCCTCTCTCCAACACAAGTTCATCATCGTGGCTACTGATTTCTTCACCAAGTGGGTCGAAGCTGAGCCTTTGAAAGAGGCTTCAGGTGCCACCATTCGCCAATTCATTTTTCATAACATCATCTGCAGGTTTGGTATCCCTGAAGTGCTTGTTTCAGACAGGGGAGCAGCATTCATAGGAGGTGAGGTAGAGAAGCTTGTCAATGAATTGGGCATCCAGTTCATCCACAACACTCCATATTATGCTCAGTCCAACGGTCAAGAGGAGGCCAGTAACATGATTATTATTACCCTGCTAAAGAAGATGCTGGTTGAAAACCCTCGCCAGTGGCACGGCACGTTGTATGAGACACTATGGGCTTATCGCACCTCCAAGAGGAATCCCACCGCTCCAACGCCCTATGCACTAATGTTTGGCCATGATGCAGTTTTACCCTTGGAACTCAATGTTCAATCCTTACGCATACAAAATCAGCATCACTTGATCGGTGAAGATTATGTCCAGGCGATGTGGAAAGAACACGAAGATCTAAGTGAGCAACACTTAGCAGCTTTGGAGAATTTAGTGATAGAAAAACAGCGTATCGCCTGCGCCTATGATAAGAGGACGCGTGGCCGTAGTTACAAAGAGGGGGACCTTGTTTGGAAAGCTATTTTTCCCTTTGGCGAGAAATTGACTGGTCGCTGTAAATGGACTCCACGATGGGAAGGACCCTTTGTTGCCCACCGTATTATGGAGCGCGGGGCTTTTCACCTCAAAGATTTTGATTGCGACATCCATCACAATCCCATCAACGGGGGGTTCCTGAAGAAATATTACCCTAGTGTTTGGGAGTTCGAGGATCCACCGGATCAACCTTCTTCCCAGTCAGGGGGGCAACCATAGTCTTCATCGGCTCGCATCATCTATCTATATTCAGGCCTTTTCCTGTGGCCTTAGTCTCATGTATTTGCTTTACCTACGAACACTAGGGGGCAACACTCTATACATCCAGGCCTTAGTTTCAGCCTTATTTTATAACAATTTCAACTTTTGTTTTTTGTTGTAACTTCCTTGACAATGTGTGTTAAGAATATACATGATGGTCTATACATGAGGCCTTATTTTATAACAATTTTTTTGGAATACTCAGAAACATTCATTCATAAAGTGGCTTTGCGGCCAAAAGCAGTACAAATCGAAATGGTTACATTCGCAATTATAAGGCCAAAAGTGGCTTAAAAAATCATAAGGATTGCAGATCTTCTAAGAGTTTCTGGATCTTGTGGCGACAAGGGGGCTGTGCTATGATTACTTATGCTCTTCCTCTCTTCACCCACATCCCTTCTCTTATATGAGTCGCAGCTGCTATCATTTGTACCGGAGGAAGGGGGAAGGAAATAATCCATCGCAACCCTTCCAGTTGGTTATCCTTCGGGATGGAGATGGTCTTCAGAAAGAGCGCGACTCACAGCCACATCTACCTCCAGGGGAAAAAATGGAAGCCTAATAGTCAGACCCCGGAGGTAGGCTGTGGAAGAAGAACGATAGGCCTCGAGTGGCCTTCCGCCCTTCTCGCTCCTACTCCACGCGAAAAATCTGAGGAGAGGGATTCTTCAGAATCTGGTTCCGCCTCGTTAGGAGCGCCGCGTGTTCTTCAGTCTAACTGAAATCGGGGAATCCCATCCGGATTTTAAGAGACCAAAGACTTGCGGCTGGTCTTGAGATTAGGCCATAAGACCTACCCAGGTTTTGAGATTAAGCCATAAGGCCTAGGAATTTGAGGCTAAGGGTGAGATCGTGTGGAGAAGATTTCAGAAATTGAAGGAACAGAAGTAAGGCTTGTGAAATTATCTCTGGGAAAGCCATATTTGCTTTGTGAAATTCTCCAAAGTACAGGTATTTATAGGGCCAATCTCAGTAGCCTCAACCGTGCGATGGACAGTTGAAATATTTTCAACGCCATAAATAAGAGTATCAATGGAATTGAATGCTGGGATCTTGGAAATGAAGGTAATTGAAAACGAGTGGGAAGCGGGGCAGTCTTCAAGGAGGTAACCGCTCCATTTAGAGATTATCTTTTCAAACAGTTTCAATAGCAATAAAGGCAAATTAAACGCTGAACTGCTTGAAAATTTGAGCATATATTTGGGCCAAACAAAGTGGGCTAAATATTAAATTATTAATAATAATATTGTTCATACAAAATGGCCCTAACACTAGAAGCCTAAAGTTTTCGGCCTGCATGCGTTAAATGAAGTAAATATTCGTCCAAGCGAAAACTGGCATCGGCAGCGGCTCGCTCCGCCTGTCTGACCGCCTCGCGAGCTTGAGCTAGGTTCTGAGACAGTAGTTCAAAGGCTGCTAGGGGTTGCTCCAGCAAGGGCTCCTCATGCTCAAGCCGGGCCGTCACAGCAGTCAATTGGGCCTGAAGAACTTGGACTTGGGACTGGAGATGATTTTGCACGAGCCGCAAGTCTCTAACAAGGGTAGCCCTATCTCCTAGAAAGTCACTAGTGGAGTCCATTTGTTTAGCGAGGCCCTGATAGTGGGCCTGGGCTTGTCTGGCTTGCGCAGTCGCGGCCACTCTTTCATTAAGCCACTTGGGGAGATTCTGTAGCAGTTCGTCTATCTCAATGAACTCGTTCTCAGTGATGGCTTGCTTGCGACGAAGAACCCTCAAATACACTAGAGCCCTAACGAATGCGCCAGGCAGCAGGATATCGGGACTCAAAAGATGGTGAAGTCCGTCCCTAGCTTCATCTATAACTCCAGGAGGAGTCACATCAAGTACACGAGCTAGCCTTTCCAGTCTGGAAGGAGGCACAGGCAGTGGATTTGGGGCAGCAGCAGCAGGAGCTTCAAGAGGCTCCACAACAGGAACCGTTTCCAGCACCGGCTCGACATTCACCCTTTTTCCTGCTTCAGGAGCATGGGGGGCCGGCTCTTGGTTAGCTACATCTTCACCAGCTGGGTCAGCGGGATTGGCGCCAAGTACTTCCACAGCGACAGCTACTTCCCCTACAGGACCAAGATTCTGGTTTTAAAGAGGAATCATTAGAATGCCCAAAGAATAATACAAGAGTCAGGACATCATGCTTGTTAAAGAGAAACGTACCTCTACAGCCGGAGGCTCGTGAAGGGTTGCTATCGGCACGGGTTCTTGAACCACCTCGCTAGGAATTGGGTCAGGTGCTATCTGTGCCAGGACAGGTGTGGCGTTTGGTTCCTCACGAGGTGCATCTGGAAGAGGCATTCTGACAGGACCCGACCCAGGAATCGCCCCACTTACCTGGATACGAGCCTGCGGGGCCCACTATAAGCGAAATCCTACCGAAAATTCGGCAGAACCTCCCCTAAAATGGGCTACCCAAAATTTCACAAACCTGGACAAGTTTTCAACTATATCTTCTACTCAACCTACAATATCAAATTTACAATCCATGCACATAAATACATCCGAAAAGCTCAAATCCCAACGTAATCCTCTGTAAACAACAACAACTCACACAATAACATCCATCAAACTTCAAAGAAAAGGTTTATCAGAGCAACACTAAACTAAGCCGATATCATACAAGGTAGATTAAGTAATAACCTACAGACAAAAACGGAAGCGCTGATTCCCAAGTTCTTGAGCCTGGACGCAATCTCTGCTAATCTGAAATCTGGGCATTTGGAAACGAAGGGCCCAGGGGAAAACATATAAAATCCATTAGAGTGAGTGGACAAAACCGAAACTAGAATCAAAAAAATTTATGGTATGCTTCCCCATTTTTCTTTTTAACAAAACCATCATGCAGCCAAATCCTATGAAGTTCCAACTCAAATCCTTTTCCATGAAACTCATTTGATGACTAGGAAGGACTGCTTCCTAGGCATCTCATGCCATCGGGGAGGGACTGCCACCCGAGGACGCATCGGAAGGGACTGCCAACCGGATAGGAGGCGGTGATTAGTTGGGACTGCCAACTAGCCACAAGTAGTAGACGGGACTGCCGACTAACTACATCAAGTCATCTGGAAGGGACTGCCAACCAGATGACACTTCGGATGGGACTGCCAACCGAGCTGTAGTCTGGACGGGACTGCCGACCAGACTATTACCTAGAAGGGACTGCCAACTAGGTAAGATACGCATGCGCCAACTGGCCTCCTTGTCAACTGTTTCCTTTTTAAATCTTTTCTTTCCATAGAGTCACATTTTCTCAAATAACAATCCATTTCAAAATTTATACCATGCTGCATGCATTATTTAAATAAAATAAAGGTCCACTCACAAGTGAATCCCGCAGCTAACCCTGCTGCCTGCCTGTGTCCTCCTCGCTCGAGGGCTCAGTACGTCCTGTCACAATAGAACAGGATATAATACCCATTAAAAGAAATACTCTCAAAACAACCCATTCCCCTTGGAATAAGCGTCTATTAATCACAAATTATTATAAAATTCCACACTTCAATTCGAAATTAAATTCTATAATTCCTTACAACTCAATGCCCTCTAACTCAAAACCGCTCAATCGATTCCTTAACCATTCCAAAACCTCGCTTAATCTAAACCTTCACAAAGACCGTTCGATACTTAACAAAATTTTCCACCAATTTATAATATAAATCCTTTTCCAACATTTCCACTCTTTCTTAATTTTTCCCCCTTTTCAAGTTCACAAATTCAACTCCAACAATCTCAAATTCTCTCTACTTCCTAACAAACAATTCATAATAGCCTTATACCAAGAGTTTTCACCCAACACTACAAACATGACAAATCCATCAACCATGTTCAACAATCCAAATCCAACAAAACCTCAATATCCAACAATTTCAAATTTAACACAAAACTCAGAGATTAAAATCGATACCAAACAACCTAGCTATTCCAAAATCAACACCACAACACACCCAACCAATTCTAAACCTGCAACAGTCAACAATTTCCAACCAAAAACAACCCTCACAAACAGTTAATTAGCTTAAAAACAATTCAACAATTCTTCAATCCTGCAACAACATCTGAAACTAGGCAGAGAGGGTCAAAAATTCAACCCAAATCGGAAAATAAAATCCGACCGCCACTGTTCATCATCCCCAACACCTCCTCCTGCCAAAACAAACTACAAGGAGACAGATAAGGTGTTCCATCCTTCCCAGCGCCCCAAAAGCACCAAGATTTCCGGCCGGAGACCGCCGGAAATCGAAAACCAAATATTGAATTTCGGTGTTTACTGTTCAACACCATACCTCAACATCAATCTCCCTACCACAAGCTGAAAAGAGGTTGAAAACATATCTAACTCTTCACCAGGAACTAAAACCATGAAGATTTCCAGCCGAAACAGCCGGAAATCAAAAACCCCATCGGAGAAATCCCTAAACCCCCGATCAGCCATCCACCCGAAATAGCCCCAAACAAAGTTACCCATCGAAAAACTCTTACCTTCGGTGACAGAGGATGAGGAGAGGAGGCTGTGGTGGCCGGAGGCGAGCTCAACGACTTCCGGAGGTGGGGAAATCGGCCGGAATTCGGCTCCGGTGTGCAGGAAGGGAAAAAAAAGAAAAAGAGAGAGAAAGGGGGGGGGGGGAGGTCGGTATCGGGTTCTCCCGATTCTAAACTCTCTCTCTCTCTCTCTTAAAAAAAATCCTATTTCCCTTTTTTTTTTTTTTTCTTAAACCAAACCAATAATTTTTAAAAAAAAGAAAAGTACCTTAACACTTTAATCACAACTTCCCCGTAAAAACTCCAATCGAAACAAACTTCGTATCCACGAACTCGATTTTTAGTATCCTATGATAATCTCAAAGAAATTTCCTAATTTACCGGACTAAAGAAAAGTCACTTTTCGGTCAACCACGGTAAAAAGTAATTAATAAGTACGGGGCATTACACATTCTCTCTTCAACTTCAGACGAGCACTGGGAGGAGGTGGAGGATTATTGCTCCACTAGGATCGGGGTCAATTATATATTGCTCGCAACACTGGCAGGAGGTGGAGGATTATTGGAACCAATGGGCGCTTGGGCCTGTGAAGCAGATGTGCCTTCACCAGCAGCTGAGGGGCCTTCCCCAGTTTGTCTTGAGGACCTATGACGAACCTGCAAGCAAAGATTGTTATATGGTCGCCCGGAATGAAAAGAAGATTCCAATATGCACTTTTAGTTTCTTACCAATCGATCAGCAATTGGTTCATCTTCCACCCATGGATCAGTTGCAGGGTTAGAATGACTGCGCTTGCGGGCCAAGATAGTGGCGATCTGCCGGAGTCAAAGGATTAGACTTGACTTGGAAAGAAAGCATTTTAAAAAAAAAAAAACAAGAAAGTTCTTACCGTTTGCGGGTTATCATCGTTGGAAGAGGAATCTTCGACTTTAGGCTCCGTTATTACTGTTTTTTGCTTCCCAGACTGGCCAGTGGCTGGGGAAGCATTAACTGCGCGACTGCCAGAAGGTGGCACATTTCCCTAGTGCAGCAAAGGTTGAGTTAAAAGGGAAGAGTGAAAGAAGGAATAAAATATAAACCAAGATACTTACCTCTCGAGGGGCTTATGAATTACAATACCAGCCTGGGCCTGGGGAGGGGTTCGTGCCGGTTGCTGAACCGGCTCAAGAGGAGGCGGAGATTGTGCAACGTCTTCAGGAAAGTGAGCAAGTAGCTCAATGTCAGCAGCATAGGGATATCTCAGTTCCCCAAAGATGGTCGCAAAGAGTTTGTCATACCGTTGTCTCCAGCAATTGACAGAAACTTCTGCCCACCATTCCTCGTATGCTTCTTCAGTCCCATCCACGGCATCGATGTCCTTAGCCCAATCGGGAAGATTAACCAATGCAAGCATGCTTTGTACTGGCGAAGGCCCAGAAGGGGGCCCAAATCTACGCCAATAGGTGTTGTAGTTCTACGCCTACAATGGGAATGGCACTAATTGGACGAGGCCGAATTGGCGAGCGAAATGGTTAGGAGCTTAAAGCTCATAACTAAGTTCTTCGGCAGCAATCCAAATGTCTGAACAAGAGATCGCGCGGCGAAAAACCAAGCGCGCGCGATCACTGTAGCGAGGAGCGCCAGGCAGGAATCAGTTTTCAAGCGGAGCTGGGAATCTTCTACCCAGTACTAAGTTGCAGTAGGGCATCTCATGCAAAAGGTACATATATGTGAAGCACTCGGAGTAAGGAGGAGATGAGTACCTTTCATCGCGGTTGAGCCATTAACCCAAGAGTTGGTCAGCCAGTGGAAGCAGCGGGATGTCATCGCGACGAAAATATGGAAAATAAGTTTGAATCCAGAAGTCAAGGATCCAAAAAGGGCCAGAGATGCTAGTCTCGAAAGGATGCATAGTGGCCTGGTACAAAGTGCGATAGAGGGCGCCCAACATAGGTTGTCCGCGCCCGACACGGCGGCCATTGTAGAGGGCCGTTGCCAGAAGAGTCCAAGCACCAGTGGGCTTACAAGATGAAGTACATAAGATGAACTTACAGAGCCAGTACTCTAAGAAAGCAATTCTGCCAGTCGCATTGTGCTCCCTGCGGTAATAAGACAGCCACCGTGGATAGGTGCCGCTGCGACCGCTGCGACCGTTTTGGGCCATGGTTGAAGTGAAAGTGACATAGTCGAATTGGCCATGTAGGTAAGGCTCGCCATCAATGGGTAGGCCAGTGATAGTGAGAATATCCACCAAAGTGATACTCATTTGGCCAAATCGAAAATCAAAGGTGTTTGTGGCGGTGTTCCAAAAACAGAGAAAGGCAGTGAGCGGTGAACGATTGCCACCGCGCGAAAGACAAAAACAGAGATCGCTAGTGTGAGCGATACCTGCCGCTTTCCAGCGAGCCAGATCTCGTGTTCGTGCTTTACGATACCAGGAAAGCTCCGCCACGCTGATAGAGGATGGCTAGTGCCCTATTTTTGCTCGATGATTCTAGGCACCCCAACTGTTGAAATCCCTAGGAGTCCTTCGGAGGACTAGAATGGGCCGACGAACAGGCAGGCCATAGAAGGCGATGGCGTCGGTCGGGATAGAGCCTCGCCGCGCTAGGCCCAGTCCGACATGGTGGTTTGGGAACTGGAGGAGTAGGGGTCTCTGGATAGTGGTATGGAGACGAATACGGGAACCGATGCTGGTTCCCCAAGAGTGGGCAACCTGTTCATTTAGTTCTTCTTCTTGATCGATGACTATCTTCTTTGGGGGAGCCATTTCTGGGTTTATGTGAGGAAGATGTTGGCAGTAAGAGGGTTTCTAAGTTTAGGAGACTAAAAGAGTTTCTGATGTGACAGGTCTGAAGTGGCTGCGGGTTTAAATAAGAAATTTTGTAAGGGAAACGATACGACAGAAAGGCATTTTCGCAAGTGAAAGGACGAAACCCTCATTAATGATATCGTTTCAAGCAATCGGCGTGTCGTTTTAGCCCCCTTCAATCAGTTACATCTTCGCTGGCCTGATTTTGGGGCCTGGGGGGCAATGTTTGAGCCCAAAAGTAATTTTGGCAAGATCCTTTAGTGGATTTAGCACAACGGGCCGATACCTGCGGCCCAAAAATAAGGCTACTGGGGTTTGGGTTACAGCTTCGCCCATTCCGTGACCCATAAGGAAAATGAAACCTTATTGGAGTCAAGTAGCAGAGATTGAATAGGAAACTCCAATCAATAATCCTTCTATAGCAAAGAAAAGTCGAAACCCTAGGTATAAATACCGGGTTTAAAGGACGAAGAAAGGACCTCTCTCTCAAAAATCAATCAATCCCAGCGATTACAAAGCCTCCCCGGAGCAAACCTTCAACCTCTTTGAAACCCGGCGACCGTACTTCCAATCCTAGTCTCTCCAAGTGCCGACTGCCAGTACCACTACCACCGAGACTCTCTCAACCAGCGAAGCAAGGGTAACGCCCTCGCAACCCAGCGAATCTAAAGTCACACTTTAGTAAAGCCTGTGCTTTCTCCAAACTTCCTAGTGATTGCTCTGCTCAGCCTACAACGTTGAGTATCGATTCGGTGACGCGAAGAGATCACATTCAAAGTCCTTATCAGTAAGGCAAGAAGTCCTTTCTCGGAAGGCTAGAGAAGAACCTTGTGGCGAGGTTGGTGCTCTCCTCGCCCACAACGCTTGAAGAAGAAGTCAGATCAAGGGACTCCCCTGACGACTGCACCCCATGGTGCTGGCACGCCCGCGCACACGCTCAAAAGAGACAGTTTGCACGCCAACTGGTTTTGGAGCCAAACAAGTGCATCATGCAACCACCAGGTAGCTCGAGTCGTATACTTACTTAACCGGCTCTATATATATCAGCTCAACATGAATTAGTTGGACTAGAACCATACAGAAACTGAACAATTTAACAATTACAACAGAAACAAGCTATGAAGTGAACTGCATCACAATTTACACACATATAAGGTGATAGTTTACAGAAACACTAATTGTTCCAGAAACAGACAACGAAATATCACAAACAATTTGACAAAAACACCAACTGTTACCAAAAACAGACAACGGAATTTCACAAACAATTTTCAGCGAGTCCTGAAAGACAGTAGTGGTTGTACATATAATGAAGAACCGGTGTCCATATGAGAGCCTGTTGATGTAGAAACATCCCAAACCTCGGCTATTTCCGTCTGGACACGTTCAACCTCTGCAATGTGTTCGACATCAGAAGATTTACTTGACATTAGAATTCCCTCCAACTCAGCTGCTATTTCTTTCATAGTTGGACGCTTCTTTCCTTTCATATTCAAGCAACGTTTTGCAAGATTAGCAACCGCCACTATCTCTTCTTTCTTACCACCCTTCATAACTTCGGCATCAAGAATATCAAACAAACAACTCTCCTCCATGGACACAATAAAATGTGTTGCTAGGCTTCTCCCATCTTGTTTCCCTTCCTGCGATCTTGTTACAGAAACTGGTTTTTGTCCAGTCAAGAGTTCGGCAAGGACTACTCCGAAGCTATAAACGTCGCTCTTGTCTGTAAATTGACTAGACTGGAAGTACTCAGGGTCCAAATAACCAAATGTTCCGTTTACATGTGTCATGGTAAGATGTGTTTTGTCAATGGAAACAGTTCTTGATGTCCCAAAGTCTGCAACTTTTGCTCTATATTTATCATCCAGGAGTATGTTTGAAGACTTAATATCTCGATGGTAAATGGGCATTGAAGCAGATGAATGTAAGTAGGAAAGGGCTCCAGCAACTTCGGTACCAACTCGTAATCGCATTTCCCAAGTCAGAGGAAAATCCTCATCACGGCTGTGAATGTATTGAGAAAGGGTTCCGTTGGGTAAAAATTCATAGACCAATAGGGGAACTTCGCTCTCTAAACAACATCCCAAGAGTTTAACCACATTCCTGTGGTTAATTTGTGAAAGAATGACAATCTCATTAATGAATTGATTCACTTCTCCTCCATCTACTACTTTTGACTTCTTGACAGCAACAATTTTTCCATCTGTCAACATTCCTTTATAAACAGTACCTTGGCCTCCTTGCCCGAGAACTCTGTTTACATTAAACCGGTCTGTGGCTTTCTCTAACTCCTTTGCATTGAACAGCTTAATCTTCTCAACATTGACTTCGCCAGAAGATAACTGTTGCTCCAACAACAAACCACCATTCAGGCTAAAAAACTTTTGCTTTCGCTTAATGTTTTTCCTTTTCTTTATGACTTTGTGCAACCACCATGCGCCAATGATATGAAACAACAGTCCAAAGACACTGCAGAGAACTGAATTGCTCAATAAAATTAGAATAATGTAGTAACTTGATCAAAGGTGTATGAAAGGTGTAATGCCTGTTAGTAATCAAAGGTGTATGAATTTAGGATTTAGAGAATGTAGAGGCATACCTATAATGCCCAATTTAATCGGCTGCAATGGCCGAGGTTGTGGGGACAGTGGCTTGTAGCAATAAAAAGAACCATTAAAATTGGAACAAATATCAGAACCACAGCGTTGTGGATCCTCGCATTCATTGATATCTAAAATTGAATTGATAACGATCAATTACCAAATAGAAAGCTGGACTGAATATCAATTAAAAAAATTATAGCTATATCGACAATGTTTAAAAATGAACTTATTTAGTGTATCCACAAATAAGGGTTGTAGAAGCTTACCTTGACATCCACCACGCAAATAGGGGTTTCCTTGATAGCCCTCTAAGCAGGAACATGGACCTACTGAAGATGTGCAATTCCTGTTCTCCTCCGTAGAATTATCAATAGATCCCGCAGTCGTCCAATCTAGCACCATGGGGACGTCGTCCATCTCAGCAATGGCAGAAGTATTTGTTGAATTTGACGTAAACCATTCTGGGTCTACCAGAAATGCGTACTTGCAAGTTCTTTCACTGGTATCATTTAGTATCAACGGTCCAAAACTAATACTGAAGGTTGTACCAATGGATGAACGAAGGGATGTCTGACAACAGTCGATACCACCGCAGCTATTATTTACTAATATGCTACTGGGATAATCGCAAACGGACAAACAGACAGCAGGTTCTGTCCCTAATGCTGACTTGGACGTCATTGTCCCTGCAGTTGACTGGGACACCAGCCATGCAAGCCTCCCGCAACTCACTGAAGTGAACTTGTTCCTATCGGAGAACCAAAAAGGGGTTGGAAACAGGTTGGGTGTCTGGCGGTGGTTTGGCTTGTTAGGGCAATCGGAGAAGGTGATAGGATTTTTTATTTTTAATGTGCCCGCAAGAGATATCTCCAGAACCTCCGGTCGACCGTCGGTAAGGTTCAAAAAAGGTTTGGGAAGGTTGGTCGAGTTGTCACACAATATTTGGAACCACGGTCCGTGACTACAATTCGGTCCAATTCCAAAAGGATATGGGATTTCTACGTCTCCACAATGGGATTGACAATTAGGCTTTGCTAACAAGGGTGATGATGATACGCTAAGTATTGCACTACAGCTCAAAGACCACAAGGTCATGAGACTAATATCAAGTAGGAGCAACTGGACCTCCATTTTGCTTCTCCTCAATTGCTCCTTAGGAAGAAGATTTCTTCCTCTTATTCCCTACCTATTTATACAAGGAAGGGAATAATTTGCTCCATTTTGCTCCATTTTGTGGATGAGTAATTTGACGACTAATTCTCGAGTCTCAACTTGTTTAGAATTAAACAAGTATGAAAATAAAGGTGCTGGACAAATGGTTCTTATTGTACATTTTGAATGCAAATAGAATAGGGCTCACACTTCACTGAATGAAGAGATGAATGCATACGGTTGGCTTCATTATTATTGATTATTCCATCATTTTATGAAAGTTTTCTTTGAAAAGGTCCTTACGTGCACGCCATCCTCTTTTCTAATATTTTGACTGATCTGATTGCACTATAATTGACCACCACACGTTTGACGAGGTCGTCTCTATTATTTGCACGGCAGGTCATGTACGCTGTGGAAATTATAACATGGTTTCCCATCATTTTATGAAAGTTTTCTTTGAAAAGGTACTTACGTGCACGGTGCACGCCATCCTCTTTTCTAATATTTTGACTGATCTGATTGCACTATAATTGACCAACACACGTTTCACGAGGTCGTCTCTATTATTTGCACGGCAGGTCATGTACGCTGTGGAAATTATAACATGGTTTCACACCATAGTATAGGTGGTGTTTTGCAGTGACATTATGCTATAGAAAATTACACAGTAGCACCAAACTAAAGATATAAAAATAAAAAACTCACCTTCAAATAGATTTATACAAATAAGGACACGAGCCCAAACCTAAAAAACCAAATGAAGCAAGTCTAGCTCCCAATTTCAATGTAAAATGACCAAAATGCTCAATTTGATAAAAAATTTACGCTCATGCCATTGAGTGAATAAAATACCCAATACACGGTAGTTATCAAATCAGAAACCCTAAAACAATATCGTTCCCAAATCTGAAACCCTACTATTACAAAACCGTATCAAATCGATCAGTAGCAGAAGTCGAATTCGACGAAGACTAACCCAAGAAATAGTCAACATACTCCCCATCTTAATTTCCAGCAAAAAAATCGGTAAGTTTGGTCAGATTTTGAATCTCGTTCATAGGTTTTGCTTCCATTTCATGAAAATTCAGTAGCGAATATTTAAAACGATCTTGAAAATGCAGGTTTTCATCTTCGAATCAATAGCAACTTGCATAGAAAACTCTTCTCAAGGTTTTTATCTCCGTATGTCTCGAATCGTCTTCCGCGCTCTAGCCTCCTAGGGCATGCTCAACGGCATCAAGCAAGGGTCTTGGTAGCCCGTCCCCAAAACGGTGCGTGTCGTCTGCTGGTTTTTCAATTTTTTGTTTATTTGATTCTCAGGAAATGAAAACGTTCATCTATGTTGAAATGATAAGGATAATGTTGTAGAGAGTTGTACAAGTTTGATTCACTAGTGATCGAATTTTACCCTATGGTGGAGTAATTAGAGTGGTACTCTTTGTTCTGCGGTGGTCTTAAATGTCTATTGAATTTGAATTTTGATTGTTGACATTTGGTGGTATTCTGCCATGACAGTTACTGCATTGATCAAAAATATTTGTGCTGATCCATCACCATGATATGATAGTCATTGTGATATTTGTTATTGTTTTGTGGTTTTTGATCTATATAGAAGTTAATGGAAAATGCTTTAGAACCCACATTTCGGCCAATATCCGATTACGACGATTTGATAGGTTAGTATGAGCTTTTATCTGTTTTTATAGGTTATGCATAGTGGTTTTTTTGTAGTGGGTAAAAGTGGATTGAGAAGTTAACAAAACATTTTGGTGTGGTGAGTGCTACTGACCTAGAAGCGTACTAATGATGAGCAATGTTAGAATAAATGTTTTGTTGGATGGTTAGTTAGCATTCAGCTATGAATACATGTAATTTCGTAGTTGCTTTTGTTGAAAAGAGAATGTAATTTCCAGTCCTTGTTTTTGTAATAGTTAAGAGAGAAATTTTACAAGAAAGTAAGAACTATTGGTTACAATATCAACATGCATTTATCTATGAATGAACCATTGTATGAGCTAATTACTTTCCTTATTATGGTAGGCTTTTTGGTTCCTAAAGAAGTCTATACAGTAGGAAAGTTTTAATTTATATTGTGTTTTGCTAAGTTCATGTGGTTTTGGTCACTTTGTAGTGGCTATGGATATATTAGTGTTCTGAGTTTCAATTATACTTTTTAGACACCAGCAATTCATTTTTCTGAGCGAAAGTTCTACCTAGAGTGTAATGCTTCAGTTCTTAAGGAGATAAAACTGTTAATATTGCAGTAGCAACCTAATACATGATTGATCATTTGATTTACTCATTATTGATTTGGAGCCAGTAGCAGTAGCAGTAGAGGCTGGAATAGGGGAAACTATCGATGTAAGAGGAAGCAAAATATGGTGGGAAGCGCTATCGAGAGTTGCGAGAGGAAGCAAGCTTAACTAGAGAGGATGTGGGATGAAAAGGAAAAAGTGACCAAGAAATACAAACAATTGAAGATAAAACTGAAGAAGAAGCAAGAAGAGATCAAAAACTAGAGAAACAAATGCAAACAACTAATGATGATGCAGCGTAAGATAGAAGAAGGTGCTACTGGGAATGAAGATATTTTAGCTGTACAACTAGAGACCAACATCAACATACCATAATCTTCATTAAAATATAGTACTTATATGTAATAACTAATATTGAATGTAATATCATATGCTACTGCTACTGCTACTATTGAATATGCTACTGTTAGATATGCTACTGCTCAGACAGCCATATTGCATGACCTAAATTGTGGTGGCCAAGTTCATCACTGAAATTAAAATTATTCCTGTAAATCACAACAATACAATGTCATCTGCTACAGTTGAATATACTACTGCATAAAAACAGTCATACATGACAATTTATCCCTACAATACTCATTTCCTTAAGAGCTCAAAAAATTAATTTGAGGCACCTCTACAATATAAAATTAGAGTGTGAACATACATATAAAAAATAAAATAAAAAGTTTCAAAGATCTATTAAAGATTGAATGTAATGCCATGAGCTACTCTGCTACTGTTGAATATGCTACTGAAGATCTATTATAGATTGACAGATCCAATTGCTCATGCTCATGCCACTGCTACTAATTCTGCTCCTGCTCTTGCTATTGCAAATGAAGCTGCTACTGAACCAAGAACACGTTCAGCAATAAAGAAGCAAAAGAATCCTGCTACTGCTACTGTTCATGCTACTGCTCATGGTATTGCAAATGAAGTTGCTACTGAACCATGGACACGTTCAGCAATAAAGATTGGACGATGACGAGTGCAGTAGTAGGACTAAGCGATGTCGTGCAGTAGCAGAACACGAGTACGAGGGTAGTAGAAAAATTGAATGAGTATGAGTGCAACGAGTGTGGTAGCAGGATTGGACGAGTGTAGTAGCAGAACACGATTACAAGTGCTGTACTAGAACTTGACGAGTATGAGTGTAGCGAGTGCAGTAGTAGAATTGGACAAGTGCAGTAGCAGGATTAGACGATGACAATCGTAGTAGCAGAATTGGACGAGCATGAGTGCAGCGAGTGCAGTAGCATGATTGGACTAGTGCACTAGCAGGATTAAGCGATGACGAGTGCAGAAGCAGAACACGAGTACAAGTGCAGTAGCATAACTAAATGAGTATGAGTGCAGCGAGTGCAGTAGCAGTATTAGACGAGTGCAGTAGCAAGATTAGGCGATGAGATAAGAGTAGTATGAGAGTGAGGTTTTGTGAAGTAACATAAAAGGGATTATTCTAAAGAAGAAGAAGAAAAGTAACATAAACGGATTATTTTCAGAAAAAAAAAAAAGTAATATAAAGGGATTATTCTCATAAAAAAAAAGTAACATAAAAGGATTATTTTTAGGAAAAAAAAAAGTAACATAAAAGGATTAGAAGTCAAAAAAAGTAGTTAAAGGTAAAAAAGTAAATTAATTCATGACATGTGGCAAATGAAGTGTACATTGTCCTTATTTGTAAGATTTAATTCTTATAAAGGGGTTAGAAGTCAAAATGAGTAGTTAAGGCTTAAAAAATAAATTAACTCATCCCATTGTCCTTATTATAAGATTTAGTCCTTATATGTTTAATTCAATCTTTAGAGGATGTATTTGTTAAGTCATCTTTTGTCAATAACTTATATGTAATTTGTTATATTATTTGTTCATGTGATTCGTAGTGATTTCTGATTGGTCCCTTAAATTAATTTTTCTTTCTTTTTTTTCACTCTTTACATGATCTCTACTATATTCGAGTGATATTATTAATTGGGACCATCACATGACAATATCATATGGTACTCTAGAACCACAGAATAATTCCTCGTATGTTGTAAGTTTTATTGTAATCGATCTTCTTGCTTGTGGAAGAAAAGGCTAGGAAGCTAGATAGAGTTACATATTACTTTTATGTTTAATCAATTTGAGGAATATCCGAGATGGAGGTATACATATACAAGTGAAATGAAGAGAAATGCGGAGCAAAACGATTGGAGAATACGATAACTTATCTCAGGTTAAAGAAGATACAGGGTTTCAGGGGAGGCCCTAAGGGTGTGCAAGTGGTGCTGTCGTACAAGGCCTCCTCTGTGTTTCAAATACACATATATAACATTAGATAATATATTTTGTTCTACCCATGCATGCATGAAAGACTTTTCAGTCTAGTTGGTAAGTTGAATTTGCTCTCTTTCCTTTTCCCCTCCCCCCCTTTTTTCTTTCTCCCTTACCAACCACCCCCATTCTTTCACTTCCCTTTTTTTATCTTTCTTTTCGGACTTCTTTTTCCTTTTTTTTAATCTCGTGTTTGTTGGGAGCTTTTATTTATACCTCCAAAATTAGTATTTGAACCTCTCAACTTAATAGACCTCTAATTTACTTTTACAAATAACCAATATGTTATTTATACCTCCCTAATTTTGTCAAAATGCCCATTGCCCAATAAAATCAATAAAAGTCTTTTTTTTTTTTTTAAGATTCTATTCATATCTCCAAAATTAGTAAATGGACCTCCTTCAATTTTTGAACAATTTACAATCCTATTTTACCTTAAAAAAAAATTAAAAAAATCTCCAGGTGGTAGTCACTCTCTCTCATGTAATTTTGTCACTGCTATTTTATTTCTTTTATTCCATATGTATTTTAGTGTTTCTTCCATGAACTTGTGCATGTGACGTTGACGAGTTATATCAAAAGTTCAAAGGTTAGCTAGGTACTATAGAACATATGAATGTGCATAATCATCATATGATTGTTCAAAGGCCAAACATAAATATTCAAATTTCTACTAGAAAACTAGGTATAAATTTCTAAGTAGAAAATTATATGATTGTTCAATGGTCAAACATAAATATTCAAATTTCTACTAGATAACTAGGTATAAATTTCTAAGTAGAAAACTGACAGAAAAGATGCTAAAACTAGGTATAACTTTCTAACTAGGTATTAAGCTTGATAGATTCTATCTCACCTCTGAGTCGGGGAGTAGAATCTCACCACCAAAATTGACTTTTGAGAGATAAAGAATAACTGTTGCTAATAATTTTAGGGTTTATGTTGGAGGAGAAAGTTTTCTCCAAGTTGTTCTTATTATTATTATTATTATTTTCTCCCATCTTTTGTGTCGTTGTTGGTAATTATTTGATATGAGTTGACAAAGTCAACTATTACTTAGAAAAAGAGAGAGATCTAAATATCAATCTTGGAGGTATGAATAGAAGCTCCCTTAGCATTATTTGAAACTTTTTTTTTCTCTGTCTCCCTTTTCCTTTTTTTAAGATTTATTTGAAATTTTCTTAGATCTTTATTAGCTATTTGAGGATAATTTTTACATTGTTGAATGTGATGTTGTCATAATATTAATTTTATTATGTCGATTTATTTTTTCGAAGTCATTATGCAATGAACATAAGGAGTTGGTCAAATTTTCGCACTAAATCTCTCAATTTTTAGGACCAACCCTGCAGGGCTTAGAAGCTCCATCTCTCTCATGTATGTTTATACTTATTCTGTATTATTTGTCGCAGAACTTACATCAGTTCAAGTTTTTGAGTATAAGTTGCATGGATTGTCTTTGGTTTATTATAGTATAACATTGCTCTGTGAATCACTTGTCGATGTACATGATTGTAATCACGTGTCTGCTTCACAGGTATGGTTCGAAGTTTGTATGTTACACGCACGTACATTGCCATAAAATGTGGAGAAAACTTGACCCAAAATTTTAGATAATTCAAAGTACAAACAAGGTTTTAAGTTTCTCCGAAACTGCCGAAATTTCCGTCGAAATTTCCGTAAATTTGAAGTACCGAAACGAAATTCATATGCTATATCATTTCCGTCAGGAGTTTTCCGAAATTTACCGAAATTTTCCGTACATTTCCGCGAAATTCTAAATTTCCGAAATATCTTCACACACAAAATATATTTAAATATTCAAACCGAAATTTTGTCCGAAATTTCTCTGAAATTTCTGTTAAATTCGTATTTCACAGTTTTCGACTTTTCGCTGACAAAATATGAAATTTTGATTTTTTTTTTTCAATCCTCCTCATAACACAGAAACTCTCTTTCTATCATGTGTATCATCCACCATATAATTATTAATTAAGAAGGTATGTTGAAGGCTTTACTGTTCTTTTTAGTTTTTACTAGTATTTTCTTAGTGCGTGGCTTTTTGACCACCATGACCATAATGATGTCTTTCAACTTTTTCGTAGGCTTGGAGTTTAGTTTTCTCACAACAAACTTTGAATTTTTCTAATTATTAGTGAAAAAGGCGTGATGGCCAAGCCTCCCACTGGTTCCAGCCATAAAAAAAAAAAGTAAATCACATTCACATTATCAATATACATAACATTTATAATTACATATAGAATTATATATAGTGTTTAGCAACTTACTACAGTTTTAGTTAATTACTCGTCGTCTCGTCCATATTAAATATCACAATTCTATTATTTATGTATAATTTTAGAGAGTTTACATTGTAAATAGGTTTATTATAGGTTAGTTTAGTCTATGTAAAAGTTTCATTCAAAAATATCATTTTATACATGCAATTAATGTGATTTCTTTATTTTTAACCGAAATTTCCACCGAAATTGAAACTTTCTCCGAAATTTCTTTAAATTTGAAGTACCAAAATCGAAACCGAAACCGAAATTTGAAACCTTGAGTACAAAAAAGGAGGTCAATGTGCTTTTAAGAGAAGAACAAGGATTAACAAGCAAACTACATAATTTGTTGATGTTTTGATACTCTTGATGCAGGATATAAAGCTGGCTTCACTGCCACAAATTTGGCCTTCACTCACCATCAGTGAAAAATGACCCTCGGTTCCGTGTCCCAATAAAGCGGCTAGTGGCGGTAATAAGTCATACAGAATCAATGATGGATTGATGGTAAAAAAAGTCGGAAAGTAATGGCGTCTGTTGGGTCATTGGGGACCAATCGTTACCATGTGTAACACCAGTAGTCACGGTCCAGCCACCGTTGTTGACAATACTTTCCTTTGCTGGCTTGACAAAGACCCAAGGAACCCACCATCGACTTGCAGGTGTCTGCCATTATGGGTCGCACAGAGACTTCATACAATCATACCCACTAATACAATTAATACAATCTCTGCCTCTCTGGTGAGTGGTGACTACCAAAGTTTCAAATTTCGGTTTCGATTTCGATTTCGGTACTTTAAATTTAAGGAAATTTCGGAGAAAGTTTCGATTTCTGTGGAAATTTCGGTTAAAAATAAAGAAATCACATTAATTGCATTTATAAATGATATTTTTGAATGAAACTTTTGTATAGACTAAACTAACCTACAATAAACCTATTTATAATATAACCTCTCTAAAATTATACATAAATAATAGAATTGTGATATTTAATGTAGACGAGAAATTAACTAAAACCGTAGTAAGTTGTTAAACTAGTGTTTTTATCTATATGTAATTATAAATGTTCTATATATTGACAATGTGAATGTGATTTATTTTTTTATATTTTTTTTTATAGCTGGAACCTAGTGGGAGGCTTGGCCATCACTCATTTTTCACTAATAATTAGAAAAATATAACCAGGGGGAGTAATACAAAAACCCAGTGAATGAAAATGAATAAGTGCAACAAAAGTAATATAAAATATTAGTAATAAGAGCTAGTACGATGTGGTTCGATCCATGTGGTTGAACTGCTCCTAAGTATATGAATTTTGAAAATGATTTTGGTACTTCATCACATGGGTATTGTATGTGTGTTGATCTCTTTCCACATGCAATCCATATATCAGATATTGTGGAATTACCCAATATGGTGTTTCATTGTATGAAGCATACAACATTTGGGATGAAGAATGATCAAAAAGGCCATATGTGCTTCCACCTTGTGAGCTTGATCCAATTCCGTAAGTACTTTCTGAGGTAGAACTCATTTCATGATGAGGATAATGAGAATGGAATGAGTTAGGGTTATCACTATATTGAGTTCCTATGTCCATTGAGTCAAGACTTGAAGAAAGTGATTCAAACTCATTTAAAGAAAAATGACTATCACGTCTTCCTTGTGCATCCCTAGCTCTAGAATTGTATTCACGATTTGCATCAGGATAAGTAGTATTATCATCACTACTATATTGGTTGTAGTGCCATGATTTGCCACTCCCCTGTCATTTCCATAATTTGCCTCACGATTGGAAATAGAATCATAATGTGGTTGGAGACTTAGAGCATGAGTACTTTGGTAGCAGATAAAGCAAAGAGGATTTTGTTGTATCCAATTTCAACTTGGTTGGAAAAAAAAAAATCAAAATTTCATATTTTGTCAATGACAAACGAAATTCACATAAATTTCAGAGAAATTTCGGACAAAATTTCGGTGTGAATTTTTTAATATATTTTTTGTGTGAAGATATTTCAGAAATTAAGAATTTCGCGGAAATGTACGGAAAATTTCTGAAAATTTCGGGAAACTCTTGACGGAAATGATATAGCATATGAATTTCGTTTCGGTACTTCAAATTTACGGAAATTTCGACGGAAACCTTGGTGACTACATATATTCCATTTTTAAGAAAAATTAAATAGAAATTATTCTGAAAAAACTCTACATGAGATTTTTCTTTCATATGAAAGAACAATATATCATCTCTTGGTCCATCACCGAATTGCAAAAATGCTCTTTCTCCTGCAAGCTGCAAATGAGCAAGTCAGCTTACTTGGCTAGAAATAATCACTATAGTTTCAGAGTATGGATGCTTCTGGGACTAATGCACAAACAATATATGAGGGTATAAAATTAAAAACTATAGATTCACAGACTATGCATGCTTCTTGCACTAAAGGAAATTTACTGGCCAGTGAAAGGACTATCTACTACAGAATAAAGAAGACAAGAAGTACATTCTGTTCTCCAATGTTTAGAAAACCAGTTTTTTCAATGCCTCCAGATTGATACTAATACACGATACAAACTTAAGTGACTTGAAGTAATTAGATATGCAGTCAACAAACCTGGTTATGAGATTGACGAAGTAACTTGAAGTAATCAGATATGTAGTCAACAAACCCATGCATATTCTGTATGGGTGCTAACTTCCATACTTCCTCACAGCTGTCTCTGGAAGTTCCTGCACATTTTTCATATGTTAATGAGCTTGAGATGAAAAGGTAAAGTAATATTTGTATCATAAACAAACATACATGCAGACATCAATGTGCAGCAACCAAGATCAAGGGCATATAAATCAATTAATTAAGATGAAGCTAAAGTAAACAACATAGATCTAATGACCAGCATGTTACACCAGCATTGCAAGTGCGCATCTACCATAAACTGAACTATAGTGAACTTAACTAAACAGAATGCCAACCAAGCTACAAACTGATGAGATATACAAAAAGCAGATCAGGTAAATGCAACAAGTTACCACTACCCATTTACCCTTTGCCATTTCCCTACTAAAGTTTGGATTGCCCCATATACAATTGCCAAAGGACTACAACCAAAACCACAAATTGGTCATAATTCGCAGAACTTTATCACTCCTAGATTATGATAGTTAGCAAGACCATTGGGAAATGGCACTCTTGAAGAAGTTCTTGGACACATTGAATTCAACAAAGGAAGATTGTTCTTGGTCCATCATTGGGAAATGGCACTCTTGAAGAAGTTCTTGGACACATTGAATTCAACTAAGGATGATTGGAGATAAAGCAACAGACAAATTAAGGCCAATGAGATTTATTGAAGTTACCTTAGACATTTCAAAAGCAAGAACATCAACCTTCCCATGGTAGTTGAGTGTTTGACGATCAGAGAGAGATATACTGAGAGAGGGGGGGGAAGCAAAACAAAGCTCTTTAAGGTTAAGGGTCTTGGTGACACTAAAACTCTTTTTTTTTTTTGGCTTTTATTGGTTCTATTACTCCCCTGAACATTGGGCCTAAAATCAGATTAGTACATCTTTCTGAAAATTGATTACGATGATCCTTATACTCTCAAATAACATCACCCGAGTCTAAAATTTAAATTTGGCTCGAAATATGATGTCAGCTATTGAGTTGGAGCCGACATGGGGGCCCACTTATCAGTTTTTTCAACCCACAAGAAGGGCAAAACAGACATTTTCATAATAAAATGATTTTTTTTTTATTTTTTTAAAAGGGGCTAAATACTGGTTACTACCCTATAGTTTGGGTCCAAAATCAATTCAGTCCTTAGACTTCTATTTTCATCAAAAACATCACTGTACTTTCAATTTTAATCTAATAGGTCCAATTCGTTAATTTTCTGTTGTGGGTTCCAGTTATAGTTAAGTTATTTGTTTAAAAACTTTTTATTTGATAGATTTCTAATAGTGAGACTCACTCCTAAACTGACTATGCATACCATCTCAACACTGCATCATAAAACATAGGCCTCATATGAGCCACGTCAGCAAGTTAACAAAATCAATTAATAGAAAACTAACAGATTGGACCTATTAGATTAAAATTGAAAATGTAGGGGTGTTTTTGATGAAATTAGAAGTTCAAGGACTGAATTGATTTTAGACTTAAACTATACGGTAGTAATCAGTATTTAGCTCAAAAAAAAAAAAGTTGTCTTCGTTTTCTTCCGAACCTCCAATTCCCTTTCCTCTTCCTTCTCCTTATCATTCTCCTTCTCCTTCTTCCGAACCCATCAAAAACCAACCTTCATCAAAGAAGCATCATAAACCCACCTACATGCAGGTGCGTATGCCATAACAAACTTACCTGTAACAATCCATATAAGCTCAAATGCACATCTTCAAACACAAATTGAAGTTCAAAACATATAATCACAATTCACAACATCTTCCACTGTACCCCAACCATAGTTCAAGCTCTCAATTTGAAGATACACACCAGCAATTTCAAGTATAATATCTTGCTTTCACAAAATTCTCACAAATTTGAGGCAGCGATAATCCATTAAAGAATCGACTCTAACTGATCAGCTATCTGGAAAACCAAGAATCATATCTCTTTCAAATTCAACACCGAACACTGTAAATACACAAAATCAAAAGCAAAATGTGAGTATGGGTCAAAACCTCGCTGCGCAATGTCATGGTCAAGACATTTCCTTTCTTGACCCGCTCCCAAGGATGAGCAAAGAGCATCCGAAGCTTGACGACAGAGCTCTTCCAGACGCTCGCCTCCTGAAACTGAAACTCGTATTTTAGCCTTGTTCGTCGTAGCTTTGCATTCTCGGCATCGATTTTAGCCTCGGGGGCCGAAACGCAACCAGTTTCGGTCGATTCGTCTAGTTTGGAAGGAGAGGCGGCGGCGGAGAAAGAGAGGAGGAGGAGAGTGAGAAAAGACAGAGGAATTGCTTGAGGGGTTCTTAGAAGACCGAGGTCTCAGTGAAGGGAGCGCGGACATGGAGGGGTCGGAGGAGACGACGTCGTTGCCGTCAGAAGAATCGATGGGTCTGGGTCTTTTCCGTTCAGACTGGAGCTAGTGAGGAAGTTGTTGATGACCCAACCCCTGTGGGTGCAGTGGAGCTAGATCTGGGATTGGCTGCTGGTGCGGATGCCCAGAGGTCACTTGGAAGCTCTATTTGCTTCCATGGCCGCTTCACAGAGAAAGAGAGAGAGAGAGAGAGAGAATATGGAGAATATAGAGAAAAAATTAGAAAAATTTGAAATATCCATTTTGCCCTCCACTACTAGAGAAAACCCATTTAGAGACAAAATTTTTTGGGACGGACCAATTTTTTGTCCCCCAAACACATAATTAGGGACAAATTTTTTAATTTTGTCTCTAAAAGTTTTGGTCTTCCGAATTGTTCATTCAACGTTGTTAGAGACAAATAAATTTAAATAGGGGACGAAAAATATTTGTCCCAAAATTTAATTGGGGATGAGATTTAATTTGGTCTCCTATATTTTTTTTTATTTTGTAAATAATTGGTAAAAATTTAAGCGGAGAATTATGATGACTTTTAAAATTTAGACGAAAAGAAATAGGGGTGAAATTTTTTGCCCCCAATTCTATTGGCAATATTTTTGCTTTACTGAAGTTTTTTTTTTGGCTAGTTTAGCAATAGTTAATAAAAGAATTTTTGTCTTACTTACATTTTCTTTTGGCTGGATTTAGCAAAGAATCAATAAGCAGTAGGAGACCTCTGGCGGGATTTAGCATAGAGTTAATAAGTAGGAGTCCTTTTAAGGTAGGAGAACTTTGGAAGGATTTAGCATTGTTAATAAGTAGGAGACTTTTTAAGGTAGGAGACCTTTGGCTGGATTTAGCAAAGAGGTTATAAGTAGGAGACCTTCTAGCGGGATTTAAGAGAGAGTTAATATAGGAAACTTTTTAAGGCTTTAGCGGGAATCTTTAGTGATGATTATGATTTAGGTCTCCATAAGTAGGAGACCTTTTATTCTGTAATATTGATCAGGGCATAATACCACTTTGAGTCTTATTCATACAATCCTCCAAACACCAATACCTCCGAGCAACAAGGTCTCTGTCATAGAATCTCTCTTCTCTCTTATTTTGCTTTCGCTTAGCCTCTAGTTATCTTTTGGTTTCTTCTCTTCTCTCCGTCTCATAGTCATTATAGTTGGAGAAACTATACTACGAATTTTCAGAATTTTTACTTCAAAATCCAAAGGCCTAAGATCTCTTCAATTAGATTTGTCGTACAAAAAAAAAAAGTATTTTTTTTTTTAACAAACAGCAAAGTTACAAGTCATATTTAATAAACCCTACGAGAGGAATAGAAGATCATATTTAAAAAAAAAATATTTTAATTTCTTATTATCTCTAATCTCTAATTTTACTTATTTACCCTTCTAAATTAATGTGGTTCATATAGTATATGTATAAGGGGTATTTACGTAAACAAAATTTATGATAATCATATGTATGGTATTTATTTATTTATTTATTTTTATAATTATATTTAGAACTAAAGTCATTTTACCACCATGAACTTTACATCTAAAATCATTTATGTTCCTAAACTTCTAATTTGATCACATATGCCCTTATACTCTCCAATATAATTAATCAAAGCCATTAGTAAACTAATTCATCCAATGATTTTAGGTATAAAGTTAAGGGTGGAAAAATGACTTTAGTTCTAAATATAATTATAAAATAAATAAATAAATACCATATTGGAGAAGTACAAGGGCACAAGAGTTCATATTAGAAGTTTAGGGGCACAAATGATTTTAGGTATAAAGTTAATGGTGGAAAAATGACTTTAGCTCTTATATTTATCATATATAATTTATCTTTAATTAAAATTTACTTGGACATTTAATTCAGCCAATGCGCAACGAAGATTTGAGTTTCTAGATAATCCGACCTCAACAAGCGTGATCAAGTTCTTCAATCATTAGTGATATGAATGTTAGCTTATTAGATTTACATATAAAAAAAATATGAAAGTCAACTTCATTAATGTCAAAAAAGAGATTATAGGTGGTTCCATTAAGTTTTTGAACTACAATGAGTTATTTTTTGAAACATGGGTTCATCAACTTTTTTTCTTTTGCAAAAATTGCTCCATCATGAATTATCCTCACTTAGATTCGTTTTGAGAGAATTTTTCTTCACCTGGATTCCACTTCTCACTCGGATTTCCCTTAAAGAAATACTCCTCGCCCAGATAGACTATGAGAAGATTTCTCCTCACTTGAATTCTACTCCTCACTTTGATTTCCTTTGAAGGGAATACTCCTCACCTAAATTCGGTTTGAGAAGATTTCCCCTCACCTGAATTCCACCCCTCACTTGGATTTCCCTTGAAGGGAAGGGAATGCTCCCCACCTAATTAAATCCGGTTTGAGAGGATTTCCCCTCATCTGGATTCCACTCTTCACTTGGATTTCTCTTGAAGGGAATACTTCAACCCATATTCGCTTTGAGGAAATGAGAGATTTATCCTTACACAGATTTATATTTAGGGGATTCACTTTGAGAGGATTTCTTTTCACCCAGGTTCGCTTTGGGGAGGATTTCTTTCAATTAGGAGAGTATTTTATATTGAATATAATGATGTTTGTGTTTCTTACTAAATATCCACTTTTATAGAATTGGATTATTCAATGTATGCTTTGGGAATTCTCCATTTTTTTTTACATGGTTTAAATTTCAAGTTAGTATTGATTTCCACTCTTGATATTTACTATAAAGATAATTTTATTTAGCTTACTTATGGATTTTCATTCTTGATATTAACTTTTGGTGTTCGATTTTCGTTACATTATGCATTTATGCTCATCATGAATTGTAATAACCCGAAACTTAGTATCCCTGTAGAGCACTCTAAGATACCTTAAACTTAGAAATAATCCAAGTATCTTCTAAGCATTTTTTTTTTCCGTTTAGAAACCGATAATACCACATGCTATACTTACAAGTCATATAGGTAATTTTTTTTTTACCTTAAGGAAAGCACTAAAGTTCTTTACTTATTAATTGGGTAAATGTGCATATGGATGTGTATGTGTAAATACATATATATATATATATATATATATGCATATATATATATTTAGCAAGTGGATTTATGCTTTCTTTCTTTTTATTTTTTTTAAATTTTATTTTATCCTTTTAATCATTTAACCTAAATAGTAATTAGTCACTCACCTTATAATAATTTGCCACTTACTTATTTTATGCTTAATTCTAGCCTATTTAAGCATATGATCTGATCATATTTTCCCACAAGCTTGAAGATCAAATGCAAAATTGATCAAAACTCCCTTAGTTGAAGAGAAAACCCAACTAGAAGTTCTTCACACAAATCCTTCACCCTTTCTCTCTTAAGACATTCCCTTTTGTGAAAGAAGTCCAAAGTTTGATCACAAGACCTTCTGAGTTTCTTAAGTAAGTACATGAATACATTTTTATGTTCTTTTATCTTTAAGATTTATCAAACTACATAATCAATGATAAGATGGAAAAGGATCTGCTTTTATGCAAACCAGTATTTTCGTATATAAAAAAATCTGTTTTTTCAAAAATAATTACATTATTAGATTCCTCATCAAAAGTTCTTCAATTTAGGCTTTTGAATCACTAAAAAAGGTTAAGAAATGAAGAAGTTATGGCTAATCAAGTTTTCAACTTTTATACTTGCTGGAAATCTCATGCAGTCATCACAACTTCAAAAATTCATATCTCCCTCATTTCTTAACCATTCTCTACAAACTTTATATCAATTTGAAGCTTAGGACCTCTACTTGTGATCTGGAAAGTTTGAGAATTAATGGTAATTTTATACTATACGTAAAGACTTAGATATCAAAGGACAGTAATAAAAATATCGGTTTCTGCACTGTTATGGTTCTTGACCATTTCTGGACTATATCACTCTGATCTGGACTATATGACTTATTCCATTGAATTCCTTATGAAAAATCCTATGACTTGGTGTCCTCACTTGACTATTTCGGACATGATTTGAACAAGTTATAAAAACAGAAAGTTGACGGTACTTGGTGTATTATTTTGATTGACGAATGGACACTTTGGACTAAGATTTCCAATACTATGGAAAAATGACTACTGACTCTTTGACTACTAACTAATATTCTCTTACTACTTTTAATTTTCAGTACCTTTATTTTATCGCACATTTACTTTCAAGTTTAATTTGCAGTACCTTTATTTTATCGCACATTTACTTTCAAGTTTAATTTGCAGTACCTTTATTTTTTTCGCACATTTACTTTCAAGTTTAATGTAATACCCCGAAAAATCCAAATTAAATTTTGTGGATTTGTATAATTGATTTCTCGGTATTAAGAGCGAGTACGAAGCTTGGAGAAGTTGTGGAAGTAGTTCGAACGGTTTTATTTCGAAATCGAACGTTATTTAGGGGGGGTCTCAAAAAGTGACTTTTTATGCGTACCGAATTTGGGAAAATTTCCTTCATGAAAGTTGTAGAGCTCGTCGATACGATCGCGTGCATATGTGGAACGCAATATTCGGAGTTCGTATGAGAAAGTTATGATCAATTGAAATTTGGGGAACTTTCTATAAATAGCAAAAAAATCCCGAAAATTTTCATTTTTGGAAATCTTCTGCAGATTTCTCTCCCGAGCCCAGATTTCGGCCTCTCTCTTCCACCGGCCATATCTCCCTCCACAGACCTCCGATCGACTTAATTCCAAAAGAAATTTCATTCACCTTGAAGTCAGTTAAAACTTCCTAGAAGACATCAAAGTGAGAAAAGAACCGTGGAAGGCGTTAGGAGGCCGAGAAGCTGCACAGCTCGAGCTGGAATTCGCCGATGCTGCTCTTCCTTCACCGGCCGATATCTCTCTCATCCGACCTCAAATCGAGTTGATTCCAAAAGGGATTTTGCTAGGCTTGAGCTATATTAGAACTTTGTAGAAGAGATCGAAGGGAAATAACCAACGTGGTAGCCTATACAAGTCGAAGAACACGGTATAGTCGAGCTGGAAATCACCTCCCTTCCCCAGCGTCATTCTCCCTCCTCCGGCCACCTTTTGCCGTGATTCTTGAGGGAATTCTGCACTTCTGAGGATGTAGATCATTTCCCCTAAGGTGGATTGCATCGATTTCATCTGTAGAGATCGAATTGGAACGAATTCAAAACTAGGGTTCATCGGATCCATCGGCTTCTAAGGTAAAATTCGATCGATTGGTTCATAATCAGACTTTTGTGTAGTTATGAAAGTTTCAATTCGAGTTAAGATGAAGAACTTTCATGTTGGGAGTTTTGTCTAATTTTGACTTTGAATGGGCGGCGGTGCCGCCACTGTGATGGTGGTTTCCGGCGACCTCCGGCCACCCCAAGGACAGTTTCTGTCCATTTTTGTGTTCTACGTGTCGATACGATCGTCTGCATATATTATTCATAATTTTTGGATATCGTATGATTTAATTATGAATGTTACGGTTTCGATTAATTTCGATTATTCGATTAATGATCTGTGAAGATCGGACCGTCCGATGGACTTGTAGTTTTGATATGTTGATCGTATGACTGTCCCAGTGACCATGTGTGGACACGGGAGAAGATCCGACCGTTGGATCTTCGTATAATTGTGGATTAGTATTTTGGAAGGCGATTCGTGAGAATCCGACCGTTGGATTTTCATGAAATTTTGTGGAGATATTTATAAGGAGGATTCAGGAAGATCCGACCGTTGGATCTTCGTGATAAATTAGGAGGATGATCCTAAGGGCGATCTGTGAGGATCCTACCGTTGGATCATCATATAACTGCGATCTGACCGTTGGATCGTCATTTAATTTTGTTTATGAGTTGTTGGCTAAGTTATGATCATATTGGATTTAGGTGATTGACGGTCTTCCTTGGTGAGCGGTTTTGATGGGTTTTGTGAAATTGAAGACGCAACGGGATTAGAGGTGAGTAAACCTCACGTGGTTCATATTACGAACCGAATAAATTTAATTACTTTATTTTGTCGTAATTGTGTGAAAATATTTATGGAATAAATATTTGTTTTAAATCATATGGACTTGATCAACTACGGTCCATAGGTAAGTAAAAATGATTTTATTATACAAATGAATTTCACGGTTTTTATACTTGAACTATAGTTGGTATTAGTGGTCATTCCTGAGTGGATGATTACGTATATATATATTTACGTGAAATATATATGTTGATTGATGTATGATTGGTATGATGAAATGATTGAGAATTGATTGGATATTATTCAAGCTATTAATCTCCCATTTAATTGTTGAATAATGAAATGTTGATCATGAGATGTGAAAGCTATTTTATATGGTCAATTATGAATATGTGGAAATTATTTTAAGAAGTAAAGATTTGTCTTGAAATAATATGTCTCTTTATATGGGTGTACATATAAATTTATACACATTTATACAATCTAAAACTTATAAAGATTGTATGTTGAGAAATTGGTTATGTCTGAGAAGTACAATTGTGAAGCCGGGTGTTATCTACTACCCCGTGCTTAAGTGAATTACTGGTAAATGTGTTTTGGTGTTATGTTTAGCCTTGGGCCCTAGTCCCTACAGATAGTGCACTATTATACTCTTAGGAAGGTTGCTTACTTTGAGTATACATACTTTGGTAGTGTCCTTGGTATGCTGATGGTTGTCCCATGCTTTGGTATAGTACGTTGGACCCTAGCATGTGGATTTATGATTTGTTACCAGTCAACCTGGTTTTCCCGTGTTTTGGGTATAGTACGTTGGACCCTAACACGTGGATTTATGATTTGTTACCAGTTAATCTGAAAATTCACTAAAAAGAGAAGTGTACTTATGTGAAATTGATCAAATATCTATTCATGATATGTGAAGGTGTTATGTGAAATTGATCAAATATCTATCCATGATATGTGAAGGTGTTATGTGAAATTGATCAAATATCTATCCATGATATATTTGAAATATGTGAAGGTGTTATGTGAAATTGATCAAATATCTATCCATGATATATTTTGAATATGTGAGGGTGTTGGTAAAAAGAAAATCAAGCATGCATTGCTTTAATGTTATTTCACATATTAATGATGCAATATTTGCTGATTGAGTTTTAAAAGAGAGTATCGAAAAATACCTACTTTTATGTTTATATGATTTTTGGAATTACCTTGTGAGTGTGTTGATTGTTTACCTGAGTTATAATAACTGTAATTAAATAAATCAACAGTTCTTTCTTGTTTACTCACAAGCTTTGCAAAAAGCTTACCGGGTTTGGTGTTGTTGCAATCCCGGTACACTATTCAAATTGTGTAGCGGGTAATCTCACAGGTCAGGAGAATCAGGGCAGTGATCGTGCGGTTTAGAGAATTAGTATTAGATTTACAACATTTGTTTTGTGAGGAGAATTATACTCATTGAGTTTTACAATTTGATTTGGTGAGAGTGTGTTGTAATAAGTAGCTTGAGGATTTGGTTTATGTAATATCAAGAGGTGTAATTAGTGGTTGTTTCTGAGAGAAAAAAATTCAGAGCGTTATTTGTATTGTTATTAGTCATGTTCCGGATTTGAATACTTATTTCAAAATTCGGGGTGTGACATTTAATTTGCAGTACCTTTATTTTATCACACATTTACTTTCACGTTTAATTTGCAGTACCTTTATTTTTTTCGCACATTTACTTTCAAGTTTAATTTGCAGTATCTTTATTTCATTGCACAATTACTTTCAAGTTTTGTTTATATATATATATATATACACGCGTAATTATGTATATATATATATATTAATTTGTCCACACAATTTCAGTTATATTTATAAGCTTGTTTATATGCTTTGTTACTATTTATGTAGCTGTTTTATTTACTACTTAAAGCTTTCTATGCTTTATTGACATAATTATATCTGGAGATGTGAAATTGGGTGATTAGTACTACCCCGTGCTTAAGTGAATTACTGGTAAAAGTGTGTTGTGTTATGAGAAGTTAGCCTTGGGCCCTAGTCCCTACAGATAGTGCACTATTATACTCTTTGGAAGGTTGCTTACTTTGAGTATACATACTTTGGTAGTGTCCTTAGTATGTTGCGGCTGTCCCATGCTTTGGTATAGTACGTTGGACCCTAGCATGTGGATTTATGAGTTGTTACCAGTCAATCTGACTTACCCGTGCTTTGGTATTATGGACCCTAGCACGTGGATTTATGAGTTGTTACCAGTCAATCTGACTTACCCGTGCTTTGGTATTATGGACCCTAGCACGTGAATTTATGAGTTGATACCAGTTAATCTGAAATATTCACTAAGAAGAGAAGTATACAAATATTTATTTTGATCAAATAAATGTTTGCAACATGTTATGTTATGGTGTTAAGTGAGAAGAGAATCGAGCATGCATTGTTTTGAGGTTATTTGCACCTATTATTGCTGCAGTATTTGTTGATTCGACCAAGAGATGTGACTATGTGATTTATTACCAGTTTATATATATATACGTCTGTTGTGTGTATACAAATACATATTTAAGATTTGGTGTGAACATATAAATGGTTCTCGGTACATTTTACTTGGTTGTTCAGTTTTGATTTTCTTATAAGACACACTAGTATAAGAATGTAAGTTGTACTTACTGGGTCTGTGTTACTCATGACGCTACACCTTCATGTTTTCAGGTAACGAGTAGATGCATGGGGGAAAAGGGGATGAACCTACTAAATAAAAGAAAGTTTTTCCTACTATTATTTCAAGAGAATGAGTACTGTAATATATTTTGCTAAACTTTGGTATTGTATAAATAATGATTTCGTTTCCTAATAAAAGTATTATTCAGATATATCTATACATAGTCTTTTACTTTCTTTCAATTTATTCAAGAAGAAAATTGTATTTGTTTTGACTCACGTCACAAATTCACGAGCCATATTTTAGTACAATATTGGCCTTGGATTTGGGGGCGTGACATGAATCTATTTCTGTACAACATTATGATTGCTTTCTTTGATGTTTCCTTATGAAATCCTGTTTACTCCTTTCAATATTCCTTTATCAAGGTCCAACATATATTTTCATTGCCTCAGTTTCATGAATTTTCTTGGAGTCAGCGGTATTTTATGATTAAGGCTTTTGGTGCAGGTATACTGATCAGACACATGTTCAAGGATAGTCCATATGCCTCTGGTTCTCCATCAAAAGCCATCTGCATTATTGATCATAATTTGTTACAGATATTATTTATAGTTGAAGACTTGTGAAGCATATTATGAAAGTGCTCAATTTGTTAATATTTGTTGGATTTGAAAAAAGAGTTGATGTTAGGCTCTGTTTATTACTATTATCCATAATAAATTCAAATTTTTGGTAAAAACAAATTCTATTTATATAATTGGCGACAACCATTAGATTTGTTGTCTAATATTATTCAATAATTTATTAAAAATAAAAATTTAATTTAAAAATAATTTAAAATTTGAGAATAAAAGGAGACGGAGTGAGTTTCGTCCCCTATTTGTCTAATTGGCGCCATTAAATTTGAAAAAAAAAATTAAATTTTGAAAATAAAAGGAGACGGAGTGAGTTTGTCCCATATTCCTCTAATTGGCACCAATTTATTTTATTTTCCCTCCATTCTCTCAATGCTCAAATGAGAATGGGGGATGAAATTTCATTGAATATGAGACAATTTTTAATTCTTCTCGAAATACATTAGGAGACGGAATTTATCGGTCGTTGCCTTAAATAATTTGGGACGAGCTTTAGGAGACGACTTTAGCCACAAAACGGTTCCGTCTCAAATTTTTTTGGGGGACGAATTCTCAGCTATTAGAGACAAAATAAATTTTTCTCTGAATGGGTTTTCTCTAGTAGTGCTCCCTATGGGCCCCCATGTCAGCCCCAACTCAGCAGCTAATGTCATATTTCGAGCCAAATTTAAATTTTGGACTCAGGTGATGTCATTTGAGATTCTAGGGACTAGGGGTGGGCGCGGTTCGGTGCGGATCGGTGTTAGGCCAATCCCGTAACCGAACCGCTTCATTCGGTTGTGCTATATTTAAAACCGCAACCGCATTTTAAAAACCTACACCACTTACTTCGGTTACACCGTTTTGCGGTACGGTACGGTGCGGATCGGTTTCGGTTGTGTTCGACTTTCTTTTTTTTTTTCGCATATTTTCGACCAAAGTCGACAAATTTAGCTATCCTAAAATGAGTAACCATTACTATCAAAATATCAATAAAATAACCCACTCATAATCTGTTCACTAAATCAAGTAATGAACAATTTAAATAACCTGTTCATGACATCAACATCTCAAGTTCTAAACTAGACAAATAAGTGAATAACGTTAACAATCTGTTAAACACTCAAACCTGCAGATCAAGTATAAAATATCAACAATTTGCTCCAATTGTTCAACATTTCAAACCAAAAAGCAATTTCCAAAACTAAATCAAACTAAATCACTTGTAGCAGTTGGTGTTGTTCATATGTGCTTGACCTAGTTGGTGTCGCATTGGGAGTTTGTGATGCTCCACTTCCCTGAGAATGAAATCAAACACATAATTTAGCATAAATGAACATAGTTTGCGTCTTTGCGATGCTCAACTAATTTGCTATACTAGTAGCTCAATAACAGTAAACAATGAAACAATCAATTAACAATTATCAAACACCCATTATAAAACACTCACACAGTCATTATCAAACAGTCTGTTAAAAAAAAAAAAAGGAAATTCCAACATAATCAAATAAATGCAAGGTTTAAAATTTGGCAAAACAAAAGCAAAAGGAGACAAAAGCAAAAGGAGATAGGCCATCAAAACCTCCAGATCACACAATTTGTGGAAGAACATAACAAATCTTCAATAGAAAACAGAGAATCATGACCGAAGAAGCAAGCAACTGCCCCTATCGATTCCATCTAGAGAAGAGATCAGACGACGTCCTCGGTCGGAGATCGATGCGTCCTCGGTCGGAGATTGACGGCGTCTTAGGTCAGAGATCGACGGCGTCCTTGGTTGGAGATCGACGGCGTTCGATGTTGTGAGAAGTGAGAGCTGAGAAGAGCGGCTGTCGAGAGAGAGAGAGAGAGGTGAAGGTCGAGAGAGGTGAAGCAGAGAGGTGAAGACTGAAGATTGAAGAGTGAAGACTCGAAATGAGGGGTTGACTAAGTCAGCTAGGGTTTGATAATGATCGAGAGTAATCCGGTGCATAAGAGAGTATGTGTAACCTGTTTTGCACCAATAACAAATCGACAACTATTTAACAATAATATTAATTTAAATAAAATAATATTTATTTTAATAAATATTAAATATTCAGGCGGTTCGGTTTTTTCCGGTCGGTTCACAAGGTGAACCCCATCCCGAACTCGAAAAATCCGGTCTGGTGCGGTCAAGTCAATTTTTCACATTGCTTTCATACGGTTCAGTCCTTGAGCCGGTTCGGCCGGTTTTTACCTTCCAGTTCGGTTTCTGCCTCCCTTAATAGGGACTATCGTAATCGATTTTCAGAAAGAGAAACCAATATGATTTTAGGCCCAAAATTCAGGGGAGTAAACTGAATTTAATCCAAAATAAAAACCAATTAGAGACACACCATCAGAAATATTGGTGAGCACAAATTGGGTAGACACACTGTTATCCTAAGAGTGGGGAGGAAATGTTATCCTTAGCCCACTTTTGTAGTAGTGCTTTAGATATGAAGAAGTCCCAATATATTTAGCCAGATTCGTAAAACTAGTGGGAGGGCTCAGCCACCGGAAATCTGCTCTCATAATCTCATGGGATTGGTTATCACCATTTTCCCCACATTTTCAAGTGCCAACAAACAGAATCAAGGGATTGGTTATCACAATCCGTTTTAATTTAATTTTGGCTGAACAATGGGATATGCTGAAATTTAAGGATGAGTATGAAGACAAAGAATCAGCTTAACATTGTTATTGATACTAGTGAGAGATAATTAATACTACAAAAGGAAATTGACCCAAAGAAAAAGAAACAAATGAACAAAAAATGATCATTATTGAGGAGTAATACAACTAAGGACAACCAGAATGTCTCCGAGGCTAAGAATTTGAGGCCACCACCAAGATTTTCTGAAAATGGGTGCTTCATTCAACGATGCGTTGCAGAGCTCAATTGAGCATTCGGTCCAACACTTCTCCCTTTACACATACAAGAACATTTAGAACGGCATCTTCTTTGGCTTGAATGTCCTCTCAATGGGCTTGCTCTAATTAGAAGAGGAACCCAAAAAACCCATTTGACTAGGCCTCATCAAAAAGCCCGCGGATCAAGTGGACCGATGGAGGCCCGCCGGCCCTGAGGGCTAAAAGCCCGGCCCGACCCGTTAAAAAGCCCACAAAAGCCCGCCTCGGTGGGTAGTGGGCCGGCCCGCAAAAAGCCCACAAAAACCCAGCCAGGCCCGTAAGCCCGGCCCTCCAAAGGCCCGCTAGGCCCAGCCCGTAAAAGATTATATATATGTGTGTGTGTGTGTGTGTGTGTGTGTGTTTATATATATATATGTAGATATGTGTGTGTGTTTATAAATATATATATATATAGACACATATAGATATATATATATATATATATATTTGTGTGTTATATATATATAGATATAGATATATATATATATATATATAACACAAATATATATATATATATATATATATCTATATCTATATGTGTGTATATATATAGAGATATATATATAGATATATATATTTGTGTGTGTGTTTATATATATATGTGTGTGTGTGTGTGGAAGTTCTTACACTTCTATATAAAATATGTGCTAATGTGCATATATATATATATTCTACATATTGGTTGACCAATCCGATCGGATTCGAAAATATGGTGAAATTGGCTAAATTTTTTACCACACTCATAATTTATTGTAATAAACTCATCCAACGGTCGGTTTTTCATTTTCTTTGAATTGATGGGGGTTGCTCTTTGGAGTGTATGATACATAAATATAGGTTTATAAGAGTAACTACGTTTGACCTAGTTGATCGAATTCGAAACGAGAACCAAATTGGCTGGATTTTCTACAACCACCATAAAATATTACAATCTCTCCATCAAGCGGTTGGTTTCTCTGAATTCATTTTCCACTTCATGGTTGCTTTAGAATGAACTTAAAAAATTTAAATGCAATGTATAAGTCATACAACTTTAGGAATAAAATTGGTATAGTCCAATGTGTTTGTAATTAAAATTAATTTTTTTTATCTTATGTCCACGCACATCCATCGATTGAATATATACAAACGTGAAGTGAAAAAATAAGCACGTTTCGCGGTTGCCACACCATCGGTCAACCAATAAAACATTTTAAGTGACTACGGTTGACCAATCTGATCGGATTCGAAAATATGGTGAAATTGGCTAAATTTTTTACCACACTCATAATTTATTGTAATAAACTCATCCAACGGTCTGTTTTTCCATTTTCTTTGAATTGATTGGGGTTGCTCTTTGGAGTGTATGATATATAAATATAGGTTTATAAGAGTAACTACGTTTGACCTAGTTGATCGAATTCGAAACGAGAACCAAATTGGCTAGATTTTCTACAACCACCATAAAACATTACAATCTCTCCATCAGGCAGTTGGTTTCTCCGAATTCATTTTCCACTTCATGGTTGCTTTAGAATGAACTTAAACAATTTAAATGCAATGTATAAGTCATACAACTTTAAGAATAAAATTGGTATAGTCCAATGTGTTTGTAATTAAAATTAATTTTTTTTATCTTATGTCCACTCACATCCATCGATTGAATATATACAAACATGATGTGAAAAAATAAGCACGTTTCGCGGTTGTCACACCATCGGTCAACCAATAAAACATATAAGTGGCCACGGTTGACCAATCCGATCGGATTCAAAAATATGGTGAAATTGGCTAAATTTTTTACCACACTCATAATTTATTGTAATAAACTCATCCAATGGTCGGTTTTTACATTTTATTTGAATTGATAGGGGTTGCTCTTTGAAGTGTATGATATATAAATATAGATTTATAAAAAATTAGTGTCTTTAAAAATTTATTTATCAATAAATTAATATCTATATATAAATATAGATTTTTTTTGGTACAATATAGTTATATATATCTGTTATCTTTGGTTGTATATGATCATTATCCATTGAATTTTCAAAGCTTGATTAAAACAAAAAAAAACTTGTGTCTTTAAATATTTATTTATAAATAAAGCCCGCAAGGCCAAGCCTGGCCAGGCCTGAAAAAGCCCGCAAGGCCAAGCCCGGCCCGGCCTGAAAAACCCCGCAAGGCCCGCTTTATATGGACGGGCTTGGATCCTTTGATTTTTAATAAAGCCCGGCCGGATCCGGCCCGCAATTATTTAAAAATATAGCAAGTCCCTTCCCAAGCCCGCTATGCATGGGCCGGGCGGGCCGGGCCGTTGACGACCCCTACATTTGACTTCTTCATGGGAGGGGCACTGCGTAATACAAGGCAGATAATATGAGAAGGATGTAACTTCATTAAAATGCCTTAAATAGAATGAAATAAGTTCACCTCCTCTAGAACGCAGTTCTCTTAAGGGCTGGGATCGGTTCTGTTTTTCAATTTTTTTGCAGGAACTTGAACCGGAACCAATGATGTTTTTTCAGTTCGGTGTTGCTACATTTTTTTGCCGGAACCGACTTGGAACGGTTCGGTTACGGCTTGTAACGGTTCCTGTACACATAGCAAAACAGCAGCAAATCTATCTAGTTTCTTAGCTTCCCAGCCACATTATGTTCTGCAATTTTCTCAGTTTCTCCATTAAAGAACACAGCATAACTGGAGGAGGAGAAGAAGAAGAATATGGCTTCCTGTGATGCCCCGGAAATTCATAATTATTTTCTGAGGATTTTCCAGAATTAATTTTATAACTATTGGACGGTTTCGTGGCTCGTGGATGGAGCAGAAGTGTTTCGGGCGAATAATTAATTGAAGGATATGGTTTTAGGGGGGTTGCTAAAGGTTGACTTTTTATTCGTTGAGATTCTCCGAAAACTTCCTTCACGAAAGTTGTAGAGCGTGTCGATACGAGTTCGTGGACATGCGGAATGCTTAAATCGGAGTTCGTATGAGGAAGTTATGGCCATTGGAAGGAATTTCCATTTTATTATAAATAGAAGTTTCCCGAAGGAGAAACTTACTATTTTCATTTCCTTCCATTTCCGGAAACTCATTTTTTTTCTCTCCCTTTTTCTCTCTCGGTCGATACCTTCAGTATCGAAGAAAACCGCCTGACCCGACCCGAACCCGGCCGATCCGACCCGGCTTTTCCGGCCAACTGCGGCGGTCTCCGGCCGCGTGAAACTTGGCCAGCAGGGTCGCCTCCTCCGTCTGGTCGTCCCTCTGGTGTTCTCTTACGGCGATTCTCCGTCTCGGTGGCAGTTCAAGGCGGTGCAGATTGGAGAAATCGGACCCGACCGGAAAACACAGTTCCGACGTCGGCACGGCTTCGATTTTTCTTGGTTGAACTCAGAACAGCCTCGCCGATCGATCCTTGGTGGTTGTTTGGATCGATTCACGTGAAAATTCGATCAACTCAGTTGGGATTACTGTTCACGGCTTGTGAGGTAGTTTTCGATCCCTTAAGCTTGTTTTCTGACTTCGATCCAGTTATGAAAGTCCACAAGCATGCTTAGATGAAGCTTTTTGATGTTGGGAGTTTTGTGAGATTTTGAGTTTTGGCCGGCGGCGGTGCGCCACTGCCTGTGGCGGCGTTCCGGCGGTGTTCCGGCCATGTATGGAACTGTTTCTGGTATTATATGTCTTCTACTCGTCGATACGAGCGTTTCGATATATAATATGCAAATTTTGGAGTTCGGATGGATTTGTTATGATTTTTGCCGTTTCATATCGGTGAATTTAATTGATCCGTGAAGATTCGAGCGTCCGATCGACTTGTGGTTTGGTCACATCGATCGTGGATGTATTCCGGAGACTTTGGGAGGTCTCGGATGTGGTTTCACCTCATTTGGCGTCACCTTGGGAATTTTGGTTCGATTTAGGGTTTCGAATGTTATCCCTTGTGATTCGTTGACTGAATGAGAGCTGTAATTCCATAGGTACGTGACCTAGTACCCTTTGGACAGCTATTTTGTGGATTGGTTGCCTTGTTCTGAATTGAAGACGCAGCGGGAATTTCGAGGTGAGTAATCTCACAAGGTTCATTGATGTATGGAATACCTTTATCGTTTGGTGAGTAAATCTCACGATATGTGTTGTGAGCAGGATTGATATATGTTATGAGTAGGATTGATATGTGTTATGAGCATGATCGATATGTGTTATGAGTAGCATTGATATGTGTTATGAGCAGGATTGATATGTGTTATGAGTAGGATTGATATTCGTTATGAGCAGGATCGATATTTGTTATGAATATGATCAATATTTGTTATGAACATGATTTCCCTATTGTTTTGGAGTTATTAGGTTAACTACGAAAATAGTTGATATTAGTGGCATTTGTAAGTGCATGGCTATGTATGTCTATATATATATTATGGGGTATATATATATACATATGTATTCTTGTATTAGCGGCATTTGTAAGTGCATGACTATGTATGTCTATATATATATTATGGGGTATATATATATACATATGTATTCATGTATTAGTGGCTTGGTAGTGGATCTTTGTGATGATTGTCACATGTAAAGTTCATGTAGAAATATCTGTGTGAAATCTATGTGATGATCGCTATCTATGTGATGACCAGCGATATCTATGTGATGAGTAGTAAGATGATTGCTATCTATGTGATGACCGGCAAAATCTATGTGATGAACGCTATCTGTGTAATGATTGGCGATATCTTTGTGAATCTATGTGTTGGTGCTTGAAATCTATGTGATGATCAGTAGAATGATGAACATCTGCGTGATGATTGATGAAATCTGTGCGATGATCAGTGTGATGATCGCTCGGTAACGGAGCTGAATTGTTATTAAGTTAACAAAGGTCGAGAGGACTGCTGTGATGGCTGGGGCTACCTACAGACGTCAGAGTGTGGGACTTCGATGACTACCTTGTCTTGAATTGCTTGACTTAATGTAACCTCCTGAACTAATTTATATGCAGGAGTTACTATGAATTGTCTTGCTTATTTTGTTATGTGATTGCCTTGATTTCTCCTTGATTTTATTGTTTGATGGTTTGTTTTACATTAGGAGCCATAGTGGGGATGACTTGAACTCTGTGGTGAGGATAAGAAGGTGATTCATTGTTTTTCATCATTAATGTCATGTTGATGACAAAAGCTCCTAGGGGGGAAAATAGGAATTAAGTGTGATTTTGGAAGTCGCCGTAGTGCGTTAGGGTAGTGTCAAACATTGCTTGACGGAGTCTTGTTTGACCGAAATTTGTGTAATTGGATGTTAAGATTGAGGTTATGAGCAGATGGCTTTTGTGGAATTTGTGTAATTGGTTTTGAATTACTCATACGAGCTTCATAAGCTTACCGGGTGTGTTGTGTGGCAACCCGGTGCACTATTCAATGGAATGGTGTAGGGGTTAATCCTGCAGGTTAAGGAAATCGTAGCTGAAGCTGGAGTGGCGCTTTTGCAGCTTTACGGTAGGAAGCTATCTTTGTGACTTTACCGTTGATAAGGACTTCCGTTGTAGTAAGCTCTGAGGAGCATTTACGTTTATCTTGTTGTTGACAATTTAATTCGTAAGCTGATGTAATATATAACTCTTTGGAGCGAGTGTATATTAACTTTGACGATTTAGGGCATCAATATATGTGTAAGTTTAAGGGAAAAAGATTTCAGGTACTTTGTATTGATGACTGGACATTCACGCATATATAATTATGGGGTTATATATCGATTAATTGTGTATAAAATCAGGGGCGTGACACTTCCATTTTAGATTCTTTCAAGTTCTAACAGCAATCTGCAGATTAAAAATCAAATCGACATTATGTCATTATCCAAAGTCAAAACACATGAAGATGGAAAAACACATCAAATTGCACAGTTTAAATGCAAACAACAAATCTAAAAACACAGCAAACTGATAAATCTAGAACACAAATCCATGCAATAGATCTGGAGAAATCTCATACCAGTAGTTATGAAGAAGAAGAAGAAGAGAAGATCGATTCAAATTGATGAAATATGCCTCTAGTAGTCTGGTACAATCTCCATAAGACTGAAATAATAGCTATGAAGAAGTGCATAAGAATTAAGAAGGAAGAGGAGGAGGAGAGAAGAAGAATGGTTGCCGCGGGGGGGGGGGGGGGGGATATGGAACTATGGAAGTATGATTAAAAAGAAACAGAGAATATAGAGAAAGAGAGAGACAGAACAGAGAAAGAGAAAGAAGAACAGAGAAAGAGAAAGAGAAAGAATAAAGAAAGAGAAAAAGGGACAATAAAGAAAGAGAAAGGGAGGTGGTGGAGAACCGAGAGACAGAGAGAAATGGGAGTGGGAGGGTGAGGTTTGTATTTTATTAGAAAAAAAGACAGAATAAGGGTTTGGGCAGTTGAAAGTGACTTTATGGGGAAGGAGTAAGACTGACAGCACGTGTAGGTTAGGGGTTTGACTATGGATATTGGTTCCAGACACTCTTCCAGAACTAAGAACCGAAACCGAACTGAAAACTCACAAAACGGTTCGGTTCTGAAAATAAACCGATTTTGACAGCCAAGAACCGCACCGAACCGGCCATTTCTGTTCGGTTCTTTCGGTTTTCGGTCTAAAAATCCCAGCCCTAGTTCTCTTCATAACAGCAGCATTTCTCACCTTATGATGACTGCTCAAATGGAAGAGCCAAAAAAGGTTAATACCAGGAATGTAAAACCAGAATATGTGATTAAGCATACATGGGGCTTTAAGAAAATCTACAGAACACTTTAATAATTCCTCAAGTATCAACACGTTTTTGATGCAATATGTTTTGGGTATCATTTTATGGTAAATGAGGCCAAGTTTTATGTAAAGGAGTTCATTTTTTTTTCTCTAAATCTCATGTTTACCGAATAGAAAATATCCTAATTAGAGCCTTGACCCCGATTACAAAGAAATGATACCTAAAAAGTAAAAACATGTTGTATGCCATATTAGTTTGTATAAGACCATATGTGATATACACAAATCGGAAAATAAACTGCAAATTGGAGGGAAGAATATAACACAAGTCATACGGGCATGCCGCACCATGCTTCATCATAGAAAATTACATTACGTTTCAGGCTTTCCTGGTCCACGCTTGGGTCTCATTAGTTGTTTTTTGGGTTTTCTTTGTTGTGCTAGTCTTGGGCCTGTCTTCTTTTTTACCAAAGGAGGTTAAGGCCCAATTTGACATTGCTTCCTACGGTGCTTTTAGAACCAAAAGCGCTTTTGGGTCTAATCCAAGGTGTTTGGTAAAATCTTAAAAAGCTGCTTTTGGTCACTCTAGCTTCTCCCAACAACAAGTTTTCAGAAGCTACAATTTGTAGCTTTTCAAAATGACTTCCTCAGACAGAATGTGAAAAACAAGAATTCGACATAAATCCATAGAGACTACAAAATCACTGAAGATTGAGTAATTTGGACACAAACCCACAGAGACCGCGGGAAGAAGACGGAGGAGGACAAGTTGAGACGCCGTATCCGGCGAGCTTCGACACCCCAATCTCAAAGCCAATCCTCACCGATTCGACTCAAAACCCCAATTGAATCAGACCATTCAGACTTTCAGAGCTCTCGAAGTCATCGAGAGGGACTTCCTCGTCACCGCCGAAAGCTTCACCTCTCTCTTCTCCTCCCTCTGCCTCGCCTCCCCTAGGTCTGCAATTTAATTGATCGTGCATGTTCTTCTTCCCCTCTCTCTCCCTTTCTGAACAATCTGCAAGTTCATCAATCCCATTTCTTCCCAGCAAATTGAGTGGGTAGAGGTTTCGCGATTTTGCACCATGCAATTTCAATAGTCATCTGCAGTTGGTAACCCATGAATTGAATTGGTTGCTAGGGAGTGATTAGAAAATAGAATGGTCTTGGACTCCTGGGTATGGATCTCGACCAGAGAGAGATAAAGATGAAAAGAATGTTTAATTATATTGATCATCACAATCTCAAAAAAGTTATGTTCATTAATTAATATTAATTACTTTTTATTCTCACACCACTTTTGAAAAATAGTTTATCAAACACTGAACTATTTCTCCTCACAGCAATACCAAAAGCAATTATGGCCACAACGAGTAGAACCAAAAGCACTTCTGCTCACGACACAGCAATGCCTAACTAAACCTAAGTCATTTTTCTTTTTTTGAGTAAGGAAGATCGACAAGAGACAGGTTCCTTTTTGGTTAATTTTATTTATTCTTGGGGTTACCTAGTTTCTTGTATTTGCGCTTAACAAAAAAAAAAGGTGGGTGTGTTAGGAGTATGTTGAGTAGCATGTTTGTGTGAAGGGTGTGCTAGTATAGTGTGCTCTATAATGACTCTTTCTGACAGCCTTCTGGGCAAGTCATTATTGTACTGCTTGCTAAATTGCATAGTAGTTGACATTTTCAACTATAAAAAAAGATGGTTTAATTTTGCTTTCTTCAGCAAGTTGCTCTTTGTGTTGGAAACGTTGTAGTTGCCTGCAAAAATTAACCAGAACCACTGCAAGGAAAAACAATCATTCTGTATTCTATTTAATGTATCAGTCTTTGACGGATAGATTTGGATAAAATCAATAAGATGATAGATCAAGATCCAACTATAAGAGAACAGAAAACCTACCTCCTCCACCCCAACCTCTTTTATTGCTTGATGGTGGAAGTGGAACCTTTTCATAGAGACGAACATGCCGACCTTGTTTCCCTACAAAATATGAATAGTTCATAAGCCTTTTTTTTTCCTTTGGATCACTTGAGATAAGAGCAACACTACACCAGCCTTTGAACCTAAAAATTGTAAATTATGCAAGGCTTAACCACAAATCTAGAGGGTGTCTTAAAAAATACACTAACAAACCCTTTTAGAACGCGCCCCACACGCTGGTGTGTTTCTGAGAAGTTGATGTTCGGTCCGGCGGCGCGTCCTTGGGACGCTGTCGTCGGACGGGCCTGTGAGGCTACTGTGTGCACTGGCGGGGTCCTATGGCTTAGGCGCGGCCCAGGAACGGTGGTTGCAAGGTGTTCGAAGGGTTGGGTAGTTCTAGTCCGATCTGACCTTCTCTGGTCGTGGACGAGCTCAGGGATAGAGCGGCGATGATGGGTTGTTAGCCGACGGCGAGATCTGGGGTCTCTATCTCCTGTATGGATAGGGTTTCTGCCTGAGGTGATTGGGTTCGGAGGATCGGGGCCTCAATCTCCTGGCAGTGATGATCACGAAAGGGATCTATCATGCTTTGAGGTCCGGCCTCCATTGGTTGCTGAGATCGTCATTCGATGGAGTCAGAATGTCGGGTTGATGACGCAGGTTCGTTGGCAGTGGGAATGGAAGTCTGTTGTTCGTTGGCGGCAGAGTCGGTGCCGATATTGGAGGACTGCAAATGTGGAATTGGTTGGGGCCTTTAGAGTTTGGGCCGAGCTTAGGGAGTTGGGCCCTGGTTGGTGGGCTACTGTTTTTAGTTGTTTAAATACTAGCTTTTTTGTTTTGCTAGTTTTTAGTTGTGTTTTATTTTCAATAATTAAGTTCCTACCGAGTGCAAGTAGGAGTACGAGGGCTTGGTTCCGGTATGTGCACTCTGTGTGCCTGGTCTGCTCTAAGTTGGTGGCGAGTTCCTTGCATTGGCAAATGGTCGCAACCTTTTAGTAGCAGTAATGTGTCTACTCTAGGCAGGCGGCGAGTTCCTTGCTTTGTGAAATGGTCGCTGCCTCCTAGTGGCAAGGTGAAACTTAGTGTCGCCGGATGTTTTATCCAGTGGCAACATAATGGAAAAGCTGTGAGTATGAGAATTATGCTAAGCTGTAATCGAGTTGCAGACCAAGTTATCTTTCCGTCGTGTCACCGCTGTGTGACTTATGTCAAAGCAAATAGAGTCGCCAGTGGAGCGTTCTTTGTTAGCTGGTGCTTAGTTGAATACAGTTGTTTAGTAGAGACTCATGATAGTTTTTCAGGATGTTCTCTAGTTGCGTATTGCAATAAGGGGTTTTGGTTTATTGTCCCCCTTGTATTCAACAGTTTCATTAATGAAGGCTTGAGAGCAGCCGCACCACCATTTCTTCAAAAAAAAAAAAAAACCACAAAGCTAGAGAGCAAGTATTTCAACAAATTAACAAAATGATCCTTGCTCTGCTAGAATATGATGAGGGAATTGAATTCTTCAACCAGTCAGCCGCTTCATTTTCAGCCTCATCCACTTCCCTCAATTTGGCCTGAAAGTAACCACCCAGTTAGATAATTATACAAATTTCTCATAGAATCATTGAATAGATCTACAACTTAGCATTGTTTTAGGGAAACTAAAAGAAACAAATTTGGCTGGCCAAAATGGAGAAAAACCCACCTGATACAATTGCAACCATCTGAAATTGACTTTCTTTTTCCTCATCCTTTCGATCACCAGATTAGTCCTCTCAATACCAAACTCCTTCTCATAGAATTTCTTCCACAACTTATCGGTTACTGGACTCAAATCCCTACCCTACAAATAACAACTCAACAAACATATCAGAACAATTGCTAGAGCATGGCAAAAAGATTTCAAGAAAAAAAAAACAACACTGAACCACTTACTTTCGTACTCTTCTCGATATACATCAAACTGGTCTTTTGTACAATGTGGCAAGATTTGCTCAGGAAAATCGAAATCCGTTTGGCCTACATCCCCAAGGTACCACTTACTCTCTCTTACTCACTCACCGCCGGCAAATTTTCCGGGCCGGAGAGTCCTCCTCCTCCCCTTACTATCACTGAAGCCGATCACACCAGGTTCAATTTCTGATCTGTATTCTGATTCGCGTTTTCGTGCTCTTCTTTTTTTACTTTGGTTTGGATCACAATTTCGTTTCCTAAATCTGTTCTCTAAAAGACATTTCATTTGTAATTTTGTGTTGTTTCCATCATACAGATGCTGTGGCATGTTGCAATTTGCGTTAAATACCCATCTTACTGGTGGAAGAAAACGAGTTACTGTCGGTGCCTGTATATGTTGTATATGGGATTTAAGGATGACTTGTTTTTCAGAAGTTTCACTTCATTATTTAATTATGGTAAGTTTGTCAAACCGGATTAGAAATTAAAGAGATTTGTGTTTCCGTCTTTACTTCCAGCCTTCTGAGCTGTACAAATATTGATTATATTTTCCTTGTGTTTCCTTACATTTGACTATGGCTAATTGAATGTGATTTCTTTTAAATACTAATATTGATTACTTTCATTCTGATTTAGATCTTTGAAAACATGTCTGGGCAAAGCTAGCGTTCAAATAAGGTTCCTACTGTTATAATGCTTGGAATTATGAAAGCTGAAGAAAACGAGCAAGAAAGTTCTGGAAAGTTTTCTTGTATTACTTTATGAAATAAACTGATTACAAGAATGCAATTATATACGAGAAGGAAAAACAAGCAACCATGCCTTTTAACCTCAACTCTACCCATAACTAAGCTTAACAACTCTACTTTAACAACTAAAAGTAAGGTATGAACAGTGGAAGTTAAGGTATACAAGTAAACCAGAAAACCATGCTGCAGCCATACTGTAGCAGTAAACTAAGCCATGCTGCTACTGTCAATACTCCCCCTCAAGTTGGATCAAGAGGATTCATTGATCCAAGCTTGCCCAAAATTATGAGAAACTGACTAGTGGGAAGAGATTTGGTGAAAATATCAGCCAATTGATCATAGCTTCGGGTGAAGTGAGTATCACTGATCTTAGACAGAACTTGAGGTCGAATGTAGTGACAATCAACTTCTATGTGTTTGGTTCTTTCATGAAAAACCAGATTAGAAGCAATATGCATTGCAACTTGATTGTCACAGAAAAGGGACAATGGCTGACAACTAGGAAATCCCAAATCAGATAGGAGACCCTTTAACCAAATAAGCTCACAAGCAGTGGAAGCCATAGCTCTATACTTAGCCTCAACACTAGAACGAGCAACAACAGTTTGCTTTTTGCTCTTCCAAGTAACCAGATTTCCACCAACAAATGTATAGAAGCCAGTTGTTGATTTTTTATCAAGAGAATTGCCTGCTCAATCAGCATCGGTGTATCCCATTATGTGAGTGTTTCCATTGTTTTTCATCAAAATACCTCTTCCAACAGAACCTTTGAGATAACGAAGAATTCTCTTCACAATGTGAAGATAAGCTAAAGTTGGAGCATGCATGAATTGACTAACAATGCTTACATCATAAGAAATATCAGGTCGAGTGATTGTGAGATAGATAAGCTTACCCACTAATCGCTGATAGGAGGTTAAATCCAAGAAAGGCTCACTTAATACATTAAGTTGCAGCTTGCTGTCAAGAGGAGTGCGAGATGGTTTACAATCCTCCATTTCTGCATCTTGCAGTAAATCAAGTATGTACTTTCTCTGATTGAGAAAGAGACCTTTATGAGAAGTAGCCATTTCTATGCCAAGAAAGTACTTAAGGATTCCCAAATCTTTAATAGCAAACTTGTTTCGAATAGATTGCTTGAGAGACTGAATCTCCTCAAAATTGTCACTAGTCACTATCAAATTATCAACATAGATGAGCACCACAAGCTTACTGGTTGAACCAATTCGAACAAACAAGGAAGAATCTGCATTGCTTCTGTAAAAACCAACTTCCTCAAGTACTGAACTGAGCTTAGCATACCAGGCACGAGGGGATTGCTTTAAACCATAAATGGACTTGTGCAACTTGCATACTATTTCAGGATCATGAGATTGAGGATGATCAGGAGGTAATTTCATATAGACCTCCTCTTCAAGATCACCATGTAAGAAGGCATTTTTCATATCCATCTGGTACAACGGCCAAGAATGGTTAACTGCAACTGATAACAAAACTCTTACTGTACTCATTTTAGTAACAGGAGCAAAAGTCTCCTTGTAGTCTACTCCATATGTTTGAGTAAAACCACGAGCTACTAAACGAGCCTTATATCTCTCCACAAAACCATCAGAATGAAGTTTTGTTTTGTAAACCCAACGACTGCCAACAACTTTCTTTCCTTTAGGAATTCAAACAATACTCCATGAATTATTGTCATGGAGAGCTTGAAGTTCATCTGCCATAGCTTTCTTCCATACATCAAAATGATTAGCTTCCTCAAAGCTTTGAGGTTCATGAGTACCATCAAGAACATTTAGAAAAGCAGAATGAGCCGAAGAGAATTTCTTATAGGATATAAAGTGTGTCATTGGATACCTTGCAGTATAGGTTTTGTAGTCATTTAGCTTGGATGGGGGACCTTGATCTCATGAAGGATTCATTTGAAGAACAACTACAGAAGGTGATACCAAGGGATTTCTACGAAGAACAACTGCAGGTGTAGAGGTGGGCACATCAACAGGTTGAGTATCAGTTTCTATATTAGAGGATACTGCTGGAACTTCCTAATCTTCTTCCGTACTAGTTTCTGCATCAGTGACTACTGCTAGAACTTCTTGAACTAAAGTGTCAGAATTAAAAAAATGAACTGCAATCCTCATTAACAGGAAGGTTAGGACATGGAAACAAATCAGAGAGAACCTCCCCCTGACCAAAATCACATGATTTTCTAGTGAAATAGGGAGTAGCTTCATCAAATCTCACATCCCTGGAAACAATTAGTTTCCTGGTAACATAGTTATAACATTTATAACCCTTTTGAGTAGATGAATATCCCAAGAAAACACACTTATCAGCTCTAAGATCAAGTTTATCACGTTGATGAGCTTGAATATGAACAAAACACATGCAGCCAAAGACACTTTTAAGTGAGACAAATCAATCTTTCTTCCTTTCAACACTTGAAGAGGTGATTTGAAACCAATCACTCTACTAGGGAGTCTGTTGATGAGATATGTGGCAGTGAGAACACCTTGAGACCAAAAATTTTTTGGAACATTCATTTGAAACATAAGTGCTCTTGTTTTTTCAAGGAGGTCTAGATTCTTTCTCTCAACAATCCCGTTCTGTTGAGGAGTACCAACACAGCTGGTTTGGTGCACAATGCCTTGTATGCTCAAGTAATTTGACATATTATTGGACATATACTCAGAGCCATTATCGGATCATAACACATGAATGGATGAAGAAAATTGAGTGATGACAAGTTTATGAAAATCCTTAAAAACATCCACAACTTCACTTTTGAATTTCAATAGATACAACCAAGTAATCCTCGTAAAATCATCTACAAATGTTACAAAATACTTGAATCTATCATCAGATTCAAGAACTGGACCCCAAATGTCTGAATGAACAATTTCAAAAGGATTACTAGCTCTAGAAAGAGAGGAAGTAAAAGGCAACCTAGAGGATTTTGATAGATGACAGACATCACATTGATTGTCTGCTTTGCACAAATTTGGAAAACAAAAAAGACAACACTTTCTCTGAAGGATGAGCCAAGCGTTGATGCCATAGATGATGCTCTTGTGTTGATCTTGAACTGACTTGGAAGGCTTTGGAATCAAAAGAGTTCTTGGACAGATAATAGAGACCATTCAAAAAGAAACCTTCACCAATTGTCTTCTTGGTGATGAGATCCTGAAATATGACATTATAAGGGGAGAAGATAACAAGACATTTTAATGTGTTTATAATTCTTCCAACATATAGGAGTTGAAAAGGGAAAGAAGGAAAATAGAGAGCAATTGACTCAACAAGGTTGGAGAGTAATTTGATTGTTCCCTTTCCTAAAACTGTGGCACCTTTGCCATTTGCTACAGACACTTTAGAAGGAATAGACAATTTTTCAAACTCATGCAAATTTGTGATTTTATTTGTCATGTGATCCGTAGCCCCTATTTCTATAATCCAATAATCATCCATAGCACAAACATTGAGAGTAGTAGAAAAGGATTTTAGAATACCTGAAGCTTCTTCATGTGGAACATAATCAGTATCTGCAAGGAAGCCAGCAAACTTTCCAAGGAGTGCAGTGTGACCTTCAATCCCAGGCATGATTGTTTCTTCACCTTCACTATGCATCTTCTTCTTGATGAGATAAGCAGCAAATTCATTGATTAAAGTAGTGGGATTAGAGGTGAAGTTGAGCCTACCCTCAGAAGAAGAGGAAGAGGAAGTTGCTGCCAGGTTTGCTTTTGGTGGATTCCAACTCTTTTGAGAGCTTTTGCCTTCCTTTAGAAATTTTGGCTTCTGCTCAGGATAGAGAACCCAACATCTTTCCCTGACATGTCCAACCCCCTCACAGTAGCTGCATTTCAAGTCAGGCCTCTTGCCTTTGTACACTTTAGCTTCCGCTTGCTTGTGATTAGAAGCATAAGCTCTGGTTTCAGATGTACTTGTCTTGGTCTCCATATTCATCACCTTTTTTTGAACTTCTTCTCTTTGAATGGTGGCACACACATTGTTGAAAGATGGTAGCTCAGTATTCATAAGAATATGACTTCTCAAATCTTCATATTCTGAGGTTAAACTTGCAAGAAGCTGAAAGATCTTATCCTCCTCAGCTCTTTTTAACAAAACACTAGCCTTGGTAGTATGAGGTCTATAAACATCTAGCTCATTTCACATACTTGTAAGACTAACAAGATGCTGAACAAAGGGCTTACCTTCTTGTTGAAGATCAGCAATATCTCGTTTAAGTTGAAACACTCGAGCAGCATTATTCTGATTTCCATACATCTCCTTGACATTATTCCAGAGATGCATAGATGACTCAGAAAAACTGAAAATTTCTGCTATTCTGCTCTCCATGGAGTTGATTAGCCAAGACATGACGAGTTGATCCTTGCATAGCCAAGAATCAAGTGTAGGGGAGTCAGCTTTAGGCTTCTGTATAACTCCATTGACATAGCCAAGCTTAGACCTTCCTCCAAGAGCAAGAGTAAGAGTTGTAGCCCAAAAGAGATAGTTGAATTCATTCAACAAAACAGAGCTAAGACGTTGGTTTGGATTAGACTCCACATCGGAAGAATTTGTAAGAGGATCATCATCTTTAGAATCAGATTTCCCAGCCATCTTAAGCTGGTGAACTTAGGAACTAAACGAAAAAGAAAAACACAGACTCAGGCCTTGAATGCCTGCTCTGATACCATGAAGAAAACGAGCAAGAAAGTTATGGAAAGTTATCTTGTATTACTTCATGAAATAAACTGATTACAAGGATGCAATTATATACAAGAAGGAAAAACAAGCAACCATGCCTTTTAAACTCAACTTTACCCATAACTAAGCTTAACAACTCTACTTTAACAACTAAAAGTAAGGTATGAATAGTGGAAGTTAAGGTATACAAGTAAACCAGAAAACCATGTTGCCTGTTGGTGAGACGAGAGGTCATGCTCTCCTCAAGAAGAAAAGTGATGCTCTAACTGTGCAGTTTCGTACGATTCTTAAAAAGATTGTGTCAACCAAAGAATCAATGGGAGATATTATGAAAACCTCCTCCTTCGCCCTTACTGAAGCCAAGTATGTTGCTGGTGAGAACATCAAACACATTGTTCTCGAGAATGTCAACACTGCCTCTTAAAGTTTGATCAAAGCAAGAGAATGTTGCTGGTGTAAAGCTCCCAAAATTTGAATACTTTACTGAAAAAGAGAACAAGAATGACCTCACTGGATTGGCCAGAGGTGGACGATAGGTTCAACTATGCAAGGTTGCTTATGTTAAAGCAATTGAGGTTCTTGTGGAGCTTGCTTCACTTCAAATCTCAGGGTCAATGCTCTGGAGAATGTGGTGAAGCACTAGTACAAAAATTGAATCAGACGACGGCTAAAAACTGTCGTCTGATGCGGAGGTAACTGTCGTATATCTCGCTGACGTCTGATGAAACACGATTTAGAGAACTGTCGTCTGAAGAACTCGGCATCTATGTCGATAGCATGTCGACAGGCTGTCGATAGCTTGTCGACATCATTAACTGTCGTGTGAACATCACTCAGACGACGGGCAACTTAAGAACCTGTTGTGTGATTGTGATTCAGAAGTCATTTTTTTCGTTATAACTGTTGTGTGACTGTTATTCACACAACTAAAACATTGATTGCATCTGTGATCAATATTAGTCTCACACAACAGTTTTTATTGTATGCCTGTTGTGAACATTGTACGCACAGCAGAAAATGAAATCAAAATTACCATATGAATAGTAAATACCAATATATATCTAATATTGTTATAATCCACATAATTATACTGAAATGTATTACACAATATTGCCAAAAAGGAGCACTGTACTACTCCATGCCAACACCAAAATATGGAGCACATCTATACAACTCCACTAGCAAAATAAGTGAAGAAATGCACTTGAAATTGTCACTTTGGAGCACAAAAATACATTTCTAGCCTATTTCACTTCACAGCTTCTAGGGCATGAGCAATTGCATACATTACAACTTGAGGATGTTCTTCAACACATAACCAAGATGATGCAGCCACCAGTAGCCCAACAAACTTTGTAAATAGCTAACCAAGATGATGGAGCACCTCCTCTTGCCAATCCTAAAGCAACTCCCATAAAACTTGCATTTTCTATAAAACCACCGGCTGCAGTGGATGATGTATGAGTACCATGTCCTGAAGCATCTCGGGGAGTAACATAAAAAAATTATATTAAAAAAATAAGAAAAAGAGAGGAAGAGACTTTTATCAAAAGCTAGTATCAACTATCAACCCACATTTGATGCTTGGCTACTGAAAGATTCTTGGATTTCTCGATAATGAAAAGAGATTCTTAACAAAGTCTGAAAAAGACAGCAAAATCTGTCAAATTTTAATAAAAATATTCTTATCAAGATATGCTTATGCCACATAGAAAAAGCTAGAGACAATTTAGAATTTTAAAAACTAGACTACTGCTAAAGGAGTTTCTGCTGTTGATTGTGACCATTTCCGCTGCATAATATGCTTATAAATTGTTTATAATTACTATCAAGTGATCCAGTGGAATTAGTTACATAAGCTACTCCTTTCTGAAATTGGTAGGGAGCACTAAAACAGTGGGCACACAACAAATCTCGACTAAACTTATCAAATGAGAAAATGATAAACCACAGAAGAATAAATAAACCAAAAATTAAAAATGACCAACCTATTGCAATGGGAGTGATTGAACTTTTCTCCTCCTTGACATATTGCCTCTCCAACGAGATGGAATGTCTCCCATACCCTCATCTCTAAAGCTTTCAGACTCGGGCCAAATTCCTGAGAAATAAAATAAAGACTTGAGCAAAAATTATACTTAATCTCAAACACTTTACAAGCATGTCAAGAATTTCTAAAAGTTGACCAATGTCCATGACTCCAATAATAGACCCAATGCCTGATTGACTCCTTGAAAGAATTCCATTTCTAAAATGAGAGTCTACTTGCAGAAAGTTTCAACTTCTAGTTGTATGCAAATTAAGAAACCTGTGAGGAATGACACAAACAACACCGGGTACATCTGCATAAAATAAGAGGAAGGTGTATATTACTACATGTACTTATAGAAAAGAACCAGTCCCCCTAACTCAAAAGCACAAAAAGTACAGTTAACATGTCACCAACATTGTAACACCTACAATATGCTTGGCTTGAGATGGAGTTAGAACTGCAGCAAACCCTGAAAATCCATGCTTGTAGCTGTACAAAATTGATTCCTTTGTGGCTTCTTTGCTGTCAATTTCCAATCACAAGCTATTACGTTCTTACTATTTCTGGATTCTTGTCCAGTTATTCTATCAAATACTGTTTCTCCAGATGATCTTTCATGTACAAGTAGTTGAGTGCATACAAAATGCAGTGTAAACATTTACATACATATCTGTTCAAACCAAAATTTCTGAAAATGTCTATGCATATTACCAAAAGAATGGAAGATAAGTACCTTTGTCGATTTTACCAATAAGCATACTCGGAAGTGAACCATTTGAGCTTGTTCTTCTACTCGAACACTGCAGTGATAAAGCAAGTGTCAATCATGTATGCAGACAGAACTAAACCAATCAACCAGTTAAAGAAGAAAAAGCGAATGATAATGAGTGATGATCCTAACCGATCTTTTGTGGTGACTGATATTGATTGCATATTTAAAACAGTGGAGAAAATGTGTTGGGTCTTTGCAGACACTTCCCGAACAACCTAATAAGTCAATTGCAGATTTTATAGCATTAGAATACGTGGTAGAAGTGTAAATTGCCAGAAAACTCGAATAAATCTAGAATCTTATAAAGAAGAAAAAACCAGATTGTCTATCTTAGCAAAAACCATCAAGATAGATTATGAATAAACTCTAATCTTAGCACATAGAAGATACATAGTAATCTCAATACTTTTCTTACTTTTCTCAATATAATCAAACTGGAGAGGACAGAGTTCTCCCTTAAGCATTAGAATAATTGGTCGACTTTGACCTTCTCCTTGCTCTAAAAACTAAGATTATAAAAAACACTCTAACTAAAAATGCAAATGGTATCAAACCAGATAAAACAAATAGAGAGACAAGTTTCAAGTTTCAGGGCATGCTTTGCTTGTCTAATCTGAATCACTGAAGATCGAGGACAGAAAAATAAGTGTAATGGTTCTCAAATCAGTTGCTTGCAACAATAAGCTGCAAGTTTGAGAAAATTTCAGAAAACTGGTAACAAGCAAGAATAGGGTTAACTACTGAACATGTGTACTTTCCAAGGCAGAAAGATGCACCTGAATGTTAATATTTCCTCCATGGAATGTCTCATAGAACTTTTCGAGGTTATCTTTTCTTGGTTGCCTGATATGCATAGAAAACAGTATCTGCCACAAACACAGAACTTTTAATTCGCAAATGGTATAATAGGAATTCGAATCCACCATAATTTACTGCAATTGGAAAATCGAAAGTGTAATACCCCGAAAAATCCAAATTAAATTCCGTGGATTTTTAGAATTGATTTCGCGGTATTCGGAGCGAGTACGAAGCTTGGAGAAGTTGTGGAATTAGTTCGAACGATTTTATTTTCGAAATCGAACGTTATTTAGGGGGACTCAAAAAGTGACTTTTTTATACGTATGGAATTTGGGAAAACTTCCTTCATGAAAGTTGTAGAGCTCGTCGATACGATCTCGTGCATATGCGGAATGCTAAAATCGGAGTTCGTATGCCAAAGTTATGGGTATTTTCGTGTGAGGGGTATTTTGGTCATTCCATCATAACTTAATTATGGGGCTGATCAACCCTATTTCCAGCCATTCGACCAGAGAGAAAGAGAAAGAGAAAGAGAAAGAAAGAAAGAGAAAGAAAGAAGGAAAGAAAGAAAGGGAGATCCGTCTAAACCGTCGACATTTTGGAGAAATCTCAAGGTATAAAATTGTTCTTTACCTCATAATCTTTGTTTTGAGTATAACTTTGCATATATAGTGGATGATTTTAGAGATTTCAAATCCGGCACTATTCACAATTTGGGGTTTACAGTTTTCTTAATTGTTGAGGTAGTTCTAGTTGTTTTCTGAACTTGGTGTAGTTGAGAAAAATGCTAGAAGGGTTGAGATGAAGCTGCTATCAAAATTTGGTGACCATCGGAGGTGGTTGACCGACGTTGACCGTCGTCTGACCTCCGCTTGTGGCGGCGCGTCGGACCTTTTTTTTGAGTTTTCATTATCTAGGCGATGATCTACGTATCCATACGAGCGTTTTGATATATTATAAGGTTATTTTAGGAAAAGTGGATAAATAGTGGATTTACGTTTTGACGTTACTATTTAACGTTTTTACGTTTTATCTTCGGTTTACGATCTGTGAAGATCAGACCATCGGTTTTACTTCAAATTTTAATATGTTGATCGTATGACTGTCCCGATGACTTTGTGAGGTCACGGGCGAAGATCCGACCGTTGGATCTTCGTATAATTGTGAAACAGTGATTCGGAAGCCGATTCGTGAGAATCTGACCGTCGGATTTTCGTATAATTTTGAGGGGAATTATACTCATTGAGTTTTACAATTTGATTTGGTGAGAGTGTGCTGTAATAAGTAGCTTGAGGATTTGGTTTATGTAATATCAAGAGGTGTAATTAGTGGTTGTTTCTGAGAGAAAAATTCATAACGTTATTTGTATTGTTATTAGTCATGTTCCGGATTTGAATCCTTATTTCAAAATTCGGGGTGTGACAGAAAGTGGCTAGAGGATGCACTGCTAAAGTTAAACAACTTGTTATTCGTACCTCGGTTATGCCTGAAGCAATCTTTCCAGCAGGTCTAAGCTTAACAATTTTGTTCCTGCTTTCAAGTGAGAAGAACAAATTGGTTGCAGAGCGCTTCCGTATTAGCCAAAAAAGGAGAGTAACACACCAGAAACACATTTAACTTCACTCCATTTTTCCCTATCTATACATACATAATTAAAAACAAAGCATACTACTAAAAGATGTAATGTCTCCAAAAGCTAAGAAAGATGTCACTCACAGAATTGAAATAGGCTTGGCAGCACCAACCAAAGTCTCTATAACTCCGGCCGTCCCTCCCCGAACGTTCACAACAGCAAAAAAAAAAAATAATAATAAGAAACCTATAATTCACCACACCACCTTTACCCAGTTTCTCAAGTTAAACCACGTTTCATTTTATAACACGGACGGTGAAATTCGAACCTGCAACTTGACAGATCCATCAACCGCGATGCGAATTCCATAGTGCGAGATTGAAGACGCAGACTTCACTATGATCTTGCCCTCAACCAGTTCCTGGAAAATTCCAATATCACCTTTCATCATTAATATAAAATAAATAATGATAAAGAATTTCAAAGAGAGAGAATTACAGAAGGACCATAAACTCGATTAATCCGGGAAAGCTTGAGCTCAATCGACATTGTTAACGACGCAGCCAAATTCAAAACAAAGAACTTCAACTCACCCTCTTTGCATTTAATGCTTCAAGGACTCGAGATCGAGCCTGATATTTCTTCTAAACTTCTACATTTAGCTTTGGATCATCAATTGTCCTGTACCTAACAATTTTGACATTTGAATCAAAACTTAGTTACCCATAATCAAAAGACTAAAACTTTGAATCAAAACTTACCCAGAAACCTTCTTAATTATCTTCTTAGCCCCAATATTGACATTTTTGCCTTCAATCCCAAATCCACAGCTCCAATTTTCAAATTCAAATCGTGGTTACCCATAGCTGAATTTCAAATCCGCCGAAAGCAACACGCCACTGTCGAAAGATCTGAAGAACACTAGAGGTCTACTCATTAGGTTTTCTACAGCCTCTGAACAAGAAAACCCCAAACCAATCAGTTCACACAAAAAACACAATTGAATTCCTTCAATTTTTAGGTCTCAGGAACGAAACAAGAAGACGACGAAGAACTGGCGTCAGAAATTGCAAGAGAGAGGGGGTTGTTACCGGTGAGATTGTTGGATTTGATGTTGGCCTGAGCGGTAGAACTCAGAGTTGTTGGGATCGACGGCGATGGCCTGGGTGTAGAGGTCAACGGCGAGCTCAGAGTGGTCTCAATGAAGGCCTTCGCTATTTCCCAGATCCAATTAGGTTTTCGTTGGGGTTTGTCGGAGAGAGAGAGAGAGAGAGCTTTCTTTGGGGTTTGTGGAAGAAGAGATAGGGTTTGTCAGAGAGAGAGAGAGGTCGGGGTCGGGGTCGGGGGGGGGGGGGGGGGAGAGAGAGAGCTTTCTCGAAGAAGAGATCGAGTAAGGGTTTTGGTTCTGGCTTTGTGTCGAGAAAGAGTGGGCAACTGTCCACAGTGAGGAGTGATGGTTTTGGTTTTTAGGTGAAAAGTTCATGTTTTTTTTTGCCTAAATGTAGGGTTTCAAGCCCTATCCTATGAATTTGGATAAGCCCCCACTCACACAACAGAATTTTATAACAATGTGGTCTGAGTATATGAGTTTTAAATTTGAAATTTGTCTCCTATCTATTTGGCTTCCCTTGTTGGGGAGTTGGAGAAAAATGATGGTGGGAAATCTCCTTGCTTTCTGCCACACATATTAATCAGACCACATTTTTATTGTTTCTCGTCGTATGATTACTACATGTTGGGGGAAAAATTTGGGTTTGAAGAAGAGTTTGGCACCACAGACATGGTGGGAAAATTGCCGCTCAATTACTTTAAGGTCATACAACAGTTTTATCCTTAAATGTCTTCTGAACTAGTTCATTATACCATATCAGATGACATGTTTTATAAAAGCGACGTACAAAAAAATAAAAATCAATCAGACGACAGAAAACTATGATGCGTCGTCTGAGAGGTGTCGTCTGATTCAATTTTTGTAGTAGTGAAGCCTAGGTTGGAGAATACAATAACTTATATCAAGGGGGAGTTGGATGAGCTAGAAAGGGAGGACTTCTTCAGGTTAAAGAAGATACAGGGATTTAAGAAGAGGGAAATTGAGAGACAGATAGCAGCTGCTAAGAACTTCTCGGACGACCAGACTACAGAAGTTATGTCTTTAAAAAAGGGTATTTCACTATATTCAGCTCAAAATTTGTTGTCTGGATGTATGGGAAAGGACGAGGATATCATTGTCTGAATCGAGATGCTAGATTTATATGTTTGTTCTTAGAATGTGTGGTTCTGGCTGTGCTTCTTGTTGTTAAGAGGTAAATTTCTATTATTATCTAGCTGGACAGTCTTTTATGTCCTGAATAAAAGCTCCATCTCCCTAATGTATGTTTCTATTTATTTTGTATTATTTGTCACTAAACTTACGTCAGTGCGTGGTTTTGATTTGGTTGCCTGGAACGTAGGGCTAGATTCGGTACTAAACCGAGGCCATTTCTCGTCAACCGCCGGCCGAACCGACCTTCGTCGGTAGTCACTTTTTCAAACCGTTACCGTCCGATATAATCGGTATACCGACTAGTCAGTAACAGAGATTTCGGTTTGCTATTGGTCGGCAACCACAATGAAACCCAGAGAAGAAATCTGATGAAAAAAAAAAAAGATGATCTATCAGTTTGCAGACACCCAATTGCTGTGGGAGTGATAGAATGATTGGTGTTTTGTAAAGAATAGAAATTTGCATGACCCAATTTGTCTTTTGTGGAGGAACAACTCAGATTTTGACTTCTTGGATTTTGATTATTGGGGAATTTGGAGTTTCAACAGTTCACTTGATATAGAGAAGAAAGAAGAAAGAAGAATAAAGAAAGAAGAAGAAGAAATGGAAGAGAGAAGAAAGAAGACGAAGAGGGAAGAAGAAGAAAGAGGAGGACAGTATTCTGGCATTCTGCAAGCTGTGTTTGATGAAAGAGGGAGGAAGAAAGAATATTGAGTTTCTCGAATTGGGGAGAAACAATGAATGAAGACACATTTTGTTTTAATTCGATAATAGGAACCAAGTCGTTATAAATATAAAATTTGAACATATTATATTAAGAGCACAAGCTGCTCTAGTGGTCGGGAGCAGGGGTGGTGTGTAAGAGGTTTAAGGTTCGAACCTTACCGTCTCACGAGTTTTTATCCATTTTGACATATAAACTCGGTATATATACGTATACGGTTGATACAGTATACTGACTATATACGGATATTCATACCGTAGCCGAGTCAAAGAGTCAACTTGGTACGGCTTAGCCGAACCGAATTGTCGGTAGGCCGATATTTCGGCCCATAACGGTTCGGGCCAGTTCGAAACTCGGCTGGTTCAGCCCAATTTCCCAACCCTACTGGAAGGTCTTTGGTTTATTTACATATGTTACTACATCATTGCTGTCTGAATCATTTCGCCATGTTGCAATGACGTGTCTGCTTGGCATATGAAGTTTTTTTTATTTTTTATTTTTTTATTTTATTATTACTTTGTTGTAGAGAATTGGAAAAATTGTATTGTATTGTATTGTATTCATCTCACCATAAGGTTTATATAGGATTACATCATGTATACAAAAGGCAATACATAATAGCTATACTAATCAATCGCACATTACAAGTATGTCAATCGCATACATTACGAGTCTGTCAATCGCACATTACAAGTATGTCAATCGCATACATTAGGAGTCTGTCAAGCGCATATATTAAACAATACCTATTGCATAAATAGTCATTATCATTTACAACACTCCCCCTTGGATATTCCATGTCAATAGTGTTGCCTCTGCTATGCGCTTCTAAGTTGACTCGTCAAAAACCTTACCAAGTAATAAAAACTCTGTGGGAAAAAACAACCTTGGTCGAAGGAGAAAAGAGCACAACGCGCGTGAATGTGAAGTAGTTGACATCCTTCAACACTCCTCCTTATTCCGCTCAAACTCGGTGATGACGCTTTGATCGTTGCCTCGCTAAAAACCTTGCCAGGTAACAAAAACCTTGTGGGACAAAAAATAACCTTGGTCGAAGGGCAAAAAGAGCACAACACGTCCTTCACTCTTCGAGATCGAACATGTAGACATCATATCTCCCCCTGATGTGAAGGTCTGCCCCTGATTTATACAATTATGGGAGTTCGGATAACTTTCTTAATCTGATGCTCTTCATATGTTTCTCGAAGGTGGATTTAGGTAATGACTTGGTAAACAAGTCCGCTACATTATCCTCTAAACGGATTTGATTCACTTCAATATTTAGAAGTGTTTGTTGTTGCTAATTGTAAAAGAACTTAGGCTATATATGCTTGGTGTTGTCACCCTTGATAAAACCTAACTTCATTTGCTCAATACAAGCTGCATTATCTTCATAAATGCATGTAGGTTCATCTGTGGTAGACTTCAAACCACAAATTCCTCGAATGTGTCTAACTACAGGCCTTAGCCATATGCATTCTCGCACGACTTCATGTAGAGCGATAATCTCTACATGATTTGAGGAAGCAGCAACAAGGGTCTGCTTTGTAGACCTCCAAGATATCGCAGTGCTTCCCATGGTAAAAACATAACCCGTTTGGGAGCGACCTTTGTGAGGGTCAGAGAGATACCCTGCATCAGCAAAACCCATCAAGACATCTTTGCCATTTTGATGGAGGGAAGGAGGAGCACGGAAGGTGGCATTTTTCCTTGTGGAGTCCGATCCCACACTTCCGTTATTTCTTTTCTCTATGTAGGGATAGAACAAGCCCATATCAATAGTACATCTCAAGTATCAAAAGATTGTCTTTATGCCAATCTAATGGCGGCGTGTTGGCGCAGAACTGTGTCGAGCTAACAAGTTTACTGAGAATGAGATGTCTGGTCTTGTGCATTAAGCTAATTACAATAATGCGCCTATTGTACTTAGATAGGGCACTTCAGCCTCTAATAAGTCTTCATCCTCATCCCTTAGACGAAACGGATCTTTTCCAAGCTCAAGACTACGACCGATCATGGGAGTACTCACAGGGTTTGCTTTATCTTTATTAAAGCACCTTAATAATTTTTGGGTATATGCTGACTGATGGATCATAATCTGAGGCAAAACTGTGTTTTCCCAAGATCTTTCATCTTAAATTCGGATTTCAAGTACTCAGCAGTTTCCTTTAACTCATCTACAGTTCCAATTTGGTTCATGTCATCGACATAAACTGCTACAATTGCAAATCCGGAGCTTATCCTTTTTATAAACACGCATGGGCATATTTCATTGTTCTCATATCCCTTCCCAATCAAGTAGTCACTTAGACGGTTATACCACATCCGTTCGGATTGTTTCAATCCATATCGTGAGCGTCTCAATCTTATTGAAAACGCGCTCCGGGGTTTAGAGCCACTTGACTTGGGTAATTGAAGTCCATCTGGAACCTTCATATATATCTCTGAATCTAGATCCCCATAGAGATATGTTGTAACCACATCCATAAGTTGCATGTCAAGTTTTTTGGAAACTACCAAACTGACAAGGTAGCGGAACGTTATAACGTCCATTACGGGAGAATATGTATCCTGTAGTCTATTCCAAGGCGTTATGAGAAACCTTGCGCCACAAGGAGGGCTTTGTATCTAACAACCTCATTTTTCTCATTACGCTTTCTAACAAAGACCCAATTATGGCCAAAAGGCTTTATACTTGGGGGTGTTAGCGTTATAGGCCCAAATACATGTCTCTTTGTTAGTGAATCCAATTTAACCTAGATCGCATCTTTAGGCCAGTCTGCTCTTCGTTGACATTCTTTAACGGAGCGAGGTTCGATATCATTATGTTCTATAATTCCTTGAGCAATACAATATGCGAACACATCATCAAGGATAATAGAATCTCGATTCAACGTCTCATGTACACTAGTGTAATTCATGGAGATCTCCATATTCCTTGGAATTGGTTCTAACATTGGAGCATCCCCCAATGATGTTTCTTGGACATAACCATAATCCGGAATATCTTCATGAGACGAGTTATTTATGTCGATGATTAATGGATCTTTCTGTGCCAAACTCACTTTCTTTCTCGGGCAAGAATCCATCGAACATTTGGGCCTCCCACGTTTCCTTGCTGGGAGCCTGGCCTGAGCCACATTACTATCACTATTAGTGGTGGTGGCGCCATGCCCAATACCCCTAGGGGAGGCGCCATGTCCATGATTTTTAGGGACATCAATCCTTGCAGGCATGTTTGCAGCATGTATATGTGATCTTGTCACTTTAGCGTTATCAGAAAATGCATCAGGCATAGAGTCTGCTACGTTCTAAAGATCAAGAATTCTCTGCACTTCAATTTCGGACTGTGCGGTTCGGGGATCAAGATGTGACAAAGTACGGACAGACCACGACAATTCTTGTCGTTCCTGTTGAACATTATTGTTCCTATCTCCCCTTAACGACGAGAAGACTGTCTCATCAAAGTGGTAATCCGCAAATCTAGCAATAAATAGATCGCCTGTCAAGGGTTCTAAGTAGCGGATAATGGTTGGAGAGTCATATCCAACATAAATGCCTAATCATCTTTGAGGACCCATTTTGGTGCGCTATGGCGGCGCAATTGGCACATAAACTGCACACCCAAATATGCGTAAGTGTGAGACATCAGGCTCATATCCAGTAACCATCTGGGACGCAGAAAAGGGTTGAGTGGCAGTATCCCTCAGACGAATGAGCACAGCTGCATGCAATATTTCATAGCCCCAAGCAGAAACAAGGAGATTGGTGTGCATAACCAATGCTCTAGCAACCATTTGAAGTCATTTAATGGCAGCTTCTGCGAGACCATTTTGGGTGTGAACATGAGGAACATGGTGTTCAATCTCAATCCTAATGGACATGCAATAGTCATTATGTGTTTTTGATGTAAATTCTCCAGCATTGTCAAGACGAATTGACTTAATGGGATAATCAGGGTAGTGAGCCCTTAATTTAATGATTTGTGCTAGGAGTTTAGCAAATGCAGCATTTCTTGTGGACAATAGCATAACATGTGACCATCGTGTCGATGCATCAACCAACACCATAAAATATCTAAATGGTCCGCAAGTTGGTTGAATAGGCCCACAAATATCACCTTGGATTCTTTGTAAGAATGGAATATTTTCCTTAGTGTCCTTTGCATAGGATGGTGTCGATCCTAATTTTGCTAAGGAGCAGGCTTTGCAGAAAAAATTAAGGGCTTTAGAAGCAACCAAGGAAGTATCCGATTGAGCCACAAAGTCACAATTGACTTTAGAAGCAAGGAGGTATTGGTGGCGTCAATACCACTTTTGGGCCGCAGGGGGTAGGCGGCGCCAGCCCTACCTTGGATCGAATTTTGGTTCTGACTTCTTTTCGTTTTGAAAAATGGATGTCCGTGTGAAGTCTTTAATATACGGATCATCATATCACGACTTAGGTGTCTCAAACGGTCATGCCAAAGCCTATATGTGTAAGAATCTCATAATTCATCTCTCATGATATGGTTAGATTCAATAATTCAAATTGTGGTTGCATACAACCCACTAGAGCATCACATAAGTTTCTCTAATACTCGTTTATGTCCGTAGTCATTAGAGGTGATGCAAATGAACTCTTATCCATTCTCACAATGTGTTTCCATATGAAAACCATTGGCTCTTATATCTTTAAAACTCAATAGGGTCCTTCCAGCCCTAGGAGCATATAGAGCTTCGGTAACATTAATACTTGTGCCATTTGGCAACATAATTAAATTGAGCTGGTCCTCGACCATGAATCAATTGTGATGGTCCAGCCATCATAGTCACAGAAGATCGACTAGGCGTCATCCATAGAAATAGTTGCCTATGTTGCAATATAGTATGTGTGGTGCCACTATCAACAAGGCATTCCAACTCTCCAGGAAACATACTAAAAAATAATAAAGTTCGGAATTAAAACATGTCCATGACATCAAATAATAATACGATACTTTATTAATAAAGATAGCCAATGATTACATCAAAGGTCCCAAAAAGTCTAATCCAAAATAAAATTAAACTAAGCCACATTATAGTCACTCTATCCGTTTGGTAACTCCAATCAAATATGAGCAGAAAAGTAGAGAGAGATGTTGGTGGAGCGAGGTTCTCTTAAGTACCATTAATCTCAATGACTTTCCTAGACATCATATTTCATTGGGTGCACCACATAAGAAAAAGTTTAATACAATTGTCATTTATTGACTAAGGCATATTGTCATTACAAAAATTCTTAGAAAATAACGTGTTGTAGAGAATTGGAAAAATTGTATTGTATTGTATTCATCTCACCATGAGGTTTATATAGGGTTACATCATGTATACAAAAGGCAATACATAATAGCTATACTAATTAATTGCACATTACAAGTATGTCAATCGCATACATTACGAGTCTGTCAATCGCATACATTAAGCAATACCTATTGCATGAATAGCCATTATCATTTACAACAAATTTTTAATTTTTTTGAAATAGAAGTTGATTGCATTAGATCAGCAGCTCGCCAAAGGCTAAATGGCTAGTTTGGGATTGCTATAACTTTTTTAAAAAATTGCTGCTGCTATGTTGTGAGAATAATCAGCTGTGAATTAAAACAGTTTCGTGTTTGGTAAATAAAATTTTTAAAAGTACTGTTAATACATAAAACAACTGCAGAGTGTGTTTTGATCCATATCAGCTTCTAAAAGCAACACTGCTTCTATAATCTGCTGCCAGTGACCTTTAACTTTCAATTAAAACTGCTTTTTATTTATTTACCAAACACAATAAAATCTAAATTTTTTTAACAAAAGTTGATTTTTTTAAAAGCAAAGCAATCCTAAACGGGGCCAAAGTCTACAAAGTTTACATAAGCCATCCGGCAAGAAAATCCTAACTACCTATCTAAACCAAAGCAAACTCTTAATAATCATTGGGACACTCACATTTAAGGGAGCCTTTACAAGAATAGAACAAACCTCGCCTTCTACGGAAAGTAAATCATTCAACTAGCCCTAACTTGCCAATCACGCAATTGTGGTACAAACTAAAAAAACTAGAGACGTCATAGAAGACTCAAAGAAGCTTGTCCCTGCTCACATAGGCTCATACCCAACAAAAATAAATTAGTAAATAACTAGCTCCTTCCCTTTTGAGTTGGAGCTCATACCATCAGATACCCTCTTCGCTTTCTCCTTCTTGGAGACTTTTTTCTCCTTCGCAGCCTCACCAAGCGCTACACATTTTTTCTTCTCCTCATTTGGCAATTTGTTTTTACTGCCCACAAGACGTCCTCACTTCCTCTTTCTACTACCTGAGCTACCTTCCTCCGACATAGAAACCAAACCAAAGCTTTTTGGCTCCAGATTCAGATTGTGTTTGCCTACAGCCAAACTAGTTTCAGTTTCTTTGGAGATATAATCATTCCATCATCAGAGCGACCTCTCCGCTTCCCAATAATCCTTTCTAGTGTCATGGTAGCCTCTTGCAATTCTCTAACCACCACTTAACATCGAGATTTATTCAAGAAGGAACTCAAAGCTGGTTCCAGAATTGTACTTGGAAGAGGAGTCTTGAAAACTAGGGTTTGACCATGAGTCAAAACCCTAGATGGCAAACCCGAGACACCCGTAGCAGACGTCCCCTAAAGGGAAGCCCCCGACTGCAGTCGCAAACCGCCAGCCATCACAGACATTGCAGCTGCATGTTATGCCTCTAAAACAGTCCTCTCCCCCCATCCTCATCTTCCTCCAATGCTGGCCCCGAGCAAGGCAGGCCAACGTGAGTCACCAAACCACAGGTAGAGCAACGACCAAAATTTTTTTCATATTTAAACTTACACAGGAACTCGACCTCGTCCTCCACCCAGTACCACCGCTTGAAGGGCAGCGGCTTGGTGAGTTTGCCGGCCTTCTTCCCAACCTTGTCAATCTTCTGAAACTGTCCAAGGTTATAACCTATCATAGTCATCACCCTTTCGGACCTAAAAGTAGGAGCAATACCCTGAAGAGTTATCCAGTATGAAGCCATGGTCAGAGGGATCTTCTCCACAGGTATTACGCTGTCATAGCAAGCCAACACCACCAATGCATGATTATACCCCCATGGAGCGCCCTTCCAAATACGAACTCGATCTGAAGGATCTGACAGCGTGAACTAAATCCTTTGCCCCTTTGCCTCCTCCATCTACAAGGATCCATTAGTCCGCCAAGCATTGCAGAACATCCCTAGGCAGGAACGGATTTTGAAATCCCGAGCAGTGAGTAGCTTCCCCACCATAAAAACCTCTGATTGCAGCAGACCTTGGCCTTGTGTAGGCCGGAGATCCACCTATATTTCTTACCATCAGCGATAGCAAGCGAGGATGCTAGCCTAGCATCCATGGCATCAACGGAACTCATTGTTGCGTTGAAAGGAGATAGCAAAGAAACCATAACCCTAACCCTAGCAGAGAAAGAGAGACGACTCTGACTTGTATAGGAAGTTGTTTATACTTTAAGCTAGGTAGAAATGGGTTGCTATACAATGTGGAGGAAGCTCGACATTGTATAGATTATTCAAAAAAACAAAGAAAGAAATGGTTTGTGTACCTGTGGAGAGCTTGACAGGAAATGAAGCTTCCATTGTTGAGCCAAGCCATGTTTCCTTTTTGCTTCGATTACCATGATCCATGTGTTGAATTGTGCTCAATTTTCTTTATTTTTTTTCTGTTATCCCTTTTATATCCTGGTTTTCACTTTTCATTACTCAGGTGATTGAAGATTCCTGAAATTAGTGCATCATGCAACTGCCAGCTAGCTCGAGTCGTATACCTACTGAACCAGCTCTACATATATCATGAATAAGTTGGACTAGAATCATAGAGAAACTAAACAATTTAACAATTAGAATCGAAGCAAACTCCAAAATATATGAACTGCATTACAATTTACACACATGAAGGCTATAGTTTACAGAAACACTACATGTTCCAAAAACAGACAATGGAATATCACAAACAATTAATTTTCAGTGCGACTTGAAAGACAATAGTGATTGTACATATAATGAAGAACTGGTGTCTATTAGGAACAAAAGGAAATGCAGAAAGGAAAAGAGATAAATTAAAAACAAGATCATATTTTCATTTATGCCCATCCAAAGATGAAAACTACAGCATATAAAGGTAGAGTCTGGGACCATTGTCCTCACAACCACTAAATGAAACACATGTCCAAATGGACTGGAAATATCTTAGCAAATAGAGATAACTATTGAATGTGGATTTAGATGGAGTGGGTGATGAGGATAATCGGTCAAGGGTAGAATGGTCCTAACAATTCCTCCCCTCATGGGATGAAGCCTGTCCACAGGTGCCAAAAGTTGGAAAGCGAGTAACAATATCTTAGGCTGTTTCCCATGTTACATCTTCTTTGGGTAGCCCCACCCATTTGATTAACCACTAAGTGATGAGGCGTTTCCTTTTGTGCACGACCGGCATATCGAGCACAACTTCTGGTGTCCAATCAAGCTGCCCAGTTTCATCAAATGGAGGAAGAACTAGTGAGGAAACAGTACTCTCACCCACTCTCTTCTTGAGTAACGACACATGGAAGACTGGATGGATGCGAGCATGAGGAGGAAGGTTCAACTTATACGCCAATTTCCCAATTCGCGCAACGATCTGAAACGGACCATAGAATCTTGGTGCAAGTTTGTGAGATTTCCTTTTCACCAAGGATTGTTGCCGATAAGGGTGAAGCTTGAGGTATACCCAATCCCTAACCTCGAATTCTCTCTCTGTCCTATGTAGATCTGTTTGCTGCTTCATGCAATTTTGTGCAATTTGCATGTGTGATTTCAGATTCTGCAGAAGCGCATCTTGAGTCCTTAATGCCACATCCACAGCCTGAACAGAAGTCGAGCCCGGTAAATACATCGAGATCGATGCAGAGGAGGAGCCATATAAGGCCTCATAAGGCGACATCTTGATAGTAGAATGATATGAGGTGTTAAACCAATATTCTGCCCAAGGAAGGAGCTTGCTCCAATTATCGGGTTTGTCGGTAACAAAGCATCTCAGGCAATGTTCCATTGAACGGTTCACCACTTCGGTCTGCCCGTCAGACTGGGGATGGTAGGCAGATGAGTGACAAAGTTGTGTGCCTTGAAGCCGGAAGAAGGCTTTCCAAAAATTACTCAAGAACACTGGGTCACGATCAGAGACAATGGATTTAGGCATACCGTGGAGGCGGAAGATTTCCTGGATGAAGGTTTCAGCAATTGTAGCAGCAGAATAGGGATGTGTTACTGCTATGAAGTGGCTGTACTTAGACAATCAATCCACCACTACCATGATTGAGTTTTTGCCATTGGAATCCGGAAGACCATCCACGAAATCCATGGAGATATCGAGCCAGACGTTTTCCGGAATTGGGAGAAGGTGAAGCAAACCAGGACGGTTGATGGTTTCATAAGATTGCTGTTGACATTTGTCACAACTGGCAACAAATCATTTCACGTCCTTTCTAATCCCAGGCCACGAGAAATTTCTGGACAATCGGACAAAAGTACGCAAATACCCAGAGTGACCCGCTGTGAGAGAAGAGTGGAACTTGGTGAGTAACTTGGATCTCTATTCTGATGATTCCAGAACAAAGATCTTATTCTTGTAAAGTAGACGATCATTGGACAAAGAGTAATTTTTCTTTGTTGGAAGTCCTTGCTTAAGTGCTGATATGATTGATTGGGCCTCTGTGTCTCTGGAACAGGCTCTATCAATGTGAGGTTTGCAATCCAAAATGGGAGCACTGATGCTTTGAATGGAGCAGGTCTCATGTTGGCGAGATAGCAAGTCAGGAATTGTGTTTAGACTCCCAGGTCATGTGTTTCATTTAGCGGTTGTGAGAACAATGGTCCCAGACTCTACCTTTATATGCTGTAGTTTTCATCTTTGGATGGGCATAAATGAAAATATGATCTTGTTTTGAATTTATCTCTTTTCCTTTCTGCATTTCCTTTTGTTCCTAACATTCTGGTATCAAAGCCACCATGACTCTATGTGGAAACCAGACCTAAACCCCCTCCATTCCCATGACTACCACCTCCATACCACCGTTACCGACTACTCCTCCCCACAGCTTCGCCGCGCAAACCTCTTCCTCTACCTCCCAACCTGTGCTCACTATGGAGCAGCTACAATCCCAGCATGCAGACCTTCAGCAGTCCATCACTTCCCTCACTCATCACTTTGCTTCCTTGCAGAGCACTGTGTTCCAATCCATTCTCCATCGACCCACCACAGGCCCTTCCTCAACCACCTCCCCCCCCCCCCCCCCCCCGACCACCTCTACTACTTCGTCCACCGACTCTCCCGCCACCACTTCCTCCCCAAGCCAACACATTCCTTTTGGCTCTTTTTCCTCTGTCACCACATCTGGGTCTGGCTCCGTTTCCTCCCCTCCGCCATGCTCCGTTCCACCACAGACAACCTCCACCACATCTCCCCTGTCCACTTCCTTTCTGGCAGATCCCTCGTTCTCCACTATCACCTCGACCCAGCAGCCCCAATTTTTTTACCCAGAGGGTACCTTCCCTTACCCATACCCACCTTCCATATTCCCGTACCCATATCCTCCACACCCGTTTCCATACCCACCCCACCAGATTCCATACTTCCAACAACCATCACCACACAACACCCTGGAGTTTCGGCCTCCAAAGGTAGACTTACCTCATTTCACCGGAGAAGACGTGGTTAGCTGGCTATCTATGGCCGAACGCTATTTGCGCGCTCACGGAGTTCCTTCGACTGCAAAGGTGGCCACCATAGCCACCCACTTTGGGCCTGACGCATCGATGTGGATGAGCGCCTTTGAGTCGCGCCACCCCAACCCCTCCTGGGAATGCTTTGTCAGAGTTTTTTTGGAACAATACGGCGCTGGCAACATCACTGACCTCAAATCCACGCTTTCCCATCTTCAACACACCGCTTCCGTCGACGAGTTCGTCAATGAATTCACGAAGCTAGTGTGCAGGGCGCCAGAATGGAAAGATGCAGACCTCTTACCCATCTTTCTCGGAGGCCTCCGTCATGAGATTCGCCACGATGTCCAGGCTCTAGAGCCTCAAACGCTCAACGTCGCTCAACGCCTTGCACGGCAGTTTGAGGCCAAGCTCAAAGATGCCTGCGCTGCTCGCCCACCCAAACCTACCCCTTGGGCCCACTCTACACGAGCTATTGGTGGTCCCAGTCACAGCTCCACACCCACAACGGTACAGTCCACCAACCCCAATGTTCAATCCTCTTTGGCCTCCTCCACAACCTCTGTACAACGACCCCAAAACAGAGGTACCTTTAGGCAGTGGTCCACCACGGAGCAGCTCGACCGCAGGGCACATAATTTGTGCTTTCATTGTGAGGATCCGTATAGCCTTACTCATGTCTGGAAAAAGCCGGTCTTGGCCATCCTTGACTGCCCCGTCCCATGCATCGAGGACTCCCCACCATCCACCGATCAACCTCCACAAGAAGAGCCACCAAAACCGCTTCCTGAAATTGGGTACCCTCTTAATTCCATTACCCACACCAAATTAGGGGAGATGATGCATTTCCAGGGCTCACTTAATGGCCAACCGATCACCATCTTTGTCGACTGAGGTTCCGCGATGAACTTCTTGAATCCCTCAGTTGCCCACAAATTACACCTACCCATCACTCAAATTAAACCCATTCGCTTCACTTCCGCTTCTGGGCATCCAGTCTCACCTTCGGGGCAAGTACATAACGTAACTGTTCAAATTCAAGATTATACTCTTACTGACTCCTTCTTACTGTTGCCTGTGTCTGGTTACGATCTATTATTGGGGGTTCCCTGGCTCGATTCACTGGGGTTCATGGGCTGGCACTTCTAAAACAAAAAATAATGGTTTTCATGGCCAATGATAAATGTCATGTTCTGCAAGGGTTGGTCAGCACACATCCGAGTCCTACACCGTTCAATCGAGCTGAAATATTGGGCCTATTACCTTCAGATCAATTGGATGATTCTCCAATCAACGTCCAGGTCACCGTTTCTCATGACAAGCCCATTCAGCTTCTGCTAGACAAGTATCAGGACCTTTTCACTCAGTTTGTGGGCCTTCCTCCACAGCGGCCCTTCGATCACAAAATTCCTCTCTTGGCAGGGACCAGCCCAATCAATGTTAGACCATATCGTTACGCTCATTCTCAAAAGGAGGAATTAGAGACTCAAGTACGGGACATGTTAGCTCAAGGACTGATTCGCCCAAGCACAAGTCCATTCTCTTCCCCGATTCTCCTTGTCAAAAAGAAAGAGGGTACGTGGCGTTTTTGTGTGGATTATCGCTAGCTTAATGTTGTAACGGTAAAAGATCGCTTTCCAATCCCTATTGTTGATGAATTGTTAGATGAACTTCATGGCTCTCACTATTTTTCTAAATTGGATTTGCGGTTCGGCTATCATCAAATAAGGATGCGCACCGAAGACATTCATAAGACAGCCTTCCGGACTCATGATGGTCATTACAAATTTGTCGTAATGCCATTTGGCCTTTCAAATGCCCCCTCAACTTTTCAAGCCTTAATGAATCATATTTTCAAGCCATTATTGAGGAAATTTGTTCTAGTATTCTTTGATGATATCTTAATTTACAGTGCTGACTTGGATTCACATATTCAACATCTTGGGGAGGTGTTTGCTCTTTTGCAGGCCAATAACTTGAAAGTCAAACTTTCCAAGTGCACTTTCGCGCAACCCACAGTTAGCTATTTGGGTCACATCATTTATGGCCAAGGAGTATCAATGGATCCAGAGAAAATTAAGTGTTTATTAGAATGGCCCAAGCCCAAAACACTAAAAGCACTTTGTGGTTTCCTTGGCCTAGCTGGGTATTACAGAAGATTCATTAGACACTTTGGACAACTGGCAAAGCCACTTACAGATATTTAAAGATTGATGGTTTTACATGGTCTCCTGCATCGGAAGCAGCTTTCCAACATCTGAAACACGCTATGACTACTGCTCCTATCCTAGCATTGCCTGACATCTCGAAGCCCTTCACAATCGCAACTGATGCCAATGGTATGGGATTGGGTGCTGTTCAGTCACAAAATAACCATCCCATTGCTTTCATCAGTAAGACTTTCTCCCCACGAAATCAGCTGCTGTCGGTCTATGATAAAGAGATGTTAGCTATACTTCATGCAGTTGAAAAATGGCGACCGTACTTACTAGGCAGCCCATTCACCATCATCACAGATCACCAAACAATCAAGCATATGATGGATCAAAGGATCTCAACTCCCACCCAGCACAAATGGATGGTGAAACTGTTAGGATATGATTATACGATCGAATACAAACCTGGCTTTGATACCAGAATGTTAGGAACAAAAGGAAATGCAGAACGGAAAAGAGATAAATTCAAAACAAGATCATATTTTCATTTATGCCCATCCAAAGATGAAAACTACAGCATATAAAGGTAGAGTCTAGGACCATTGTCCTCACAACCGCTAAATGAAACACGTGTCCAAATGGACTGGAAATATCTTAGCAAATAGAGATAACTATTGAATGTGGATTTGGATGGAGTGGCTGATGAGGATAATCGGTCAAGGGTAGAATGGTCCTAACAGTGTCCATATGAGACCCTGTTGATGAAGTAACAGCATCCGAAGCCTCAGCCATTTCTGTCTGGACATATTCAACCGCTGCAGTGTGTCCGACATCAGAAGATTTACTTGACAGTAGAATTCCCTCCAACTCAACTGCTATTTCTTCCATAGTAGGATGCTTCTTTCCTTTCATATTCAAGCAACGTTTTGCAAGATTAGCAACCGCCGTTATCTCTTCTTTCTTACCTCCCTTCATAACTTCAGCATCAAGAATATCAAACAAACAATCCTCCTCCAAGGAAACAATGAAATATGTTGCTAGGCTTCTCCAATCTTGTATCCCTTCCTGTGACCTTGGTACAAAAACTGGTTTTTGTCCAGTCAAGAACTCAGCAAGGACTACTCCGAAGCTATAAACGTCACTCTTGTCTGTAAATTGGCTAGACCAGAAGTACTCAGGGTCTAAATAACCAAATGTTCCGTTTACATGTGTGGTAAGATGTGTTTGGTCAATGGAAACAGATCTTGATGTCCCAAAGTCTGCAACTTTTACTCTATGTTTATCATCCAAGAGTATGATTGAAGACTTAATGTCGCGATGGTAAATGGGCATTGAAGCAGATGAATGTAAGTAGGAAAGGGCTCCAGCAACTTCCATACCAACTCGTAATCGCATTTCCCATGTAAGAGGAAAATCCTCATCACGATTCACGACTGTGAATGTATTGAGAAAGGGTTCCATTGGGTAGGAATTCATAGAACAATAGGGGAACTTCGCTGTCTAAACAACATCCCAAGAGTTTAACCACATTCCTGTGGTTAGTTTGTGAAAGAATCACAATTTCATTAATGAATTGATTCACTTCTCCTCCATCTACTATTTTTGACTTCTTGACAGCAACAATTCTTCCATCCGTCAACATTCCTTTACAAACAGTACCTTGGCCTCCTTCACCGAGAATTCTGTCTACATTAAACCGGTCTGTGGCTTTCTCTAACTCCTTGGCATTGAACAACTTAATCTTCTCAACATTGACTTCGCCAGAAGATAACTGTTGCTCCAACAACAAACCACCATTCAGTCTAAAAAACTTTTGCTTTCGCTTAATGTTTTTCCTTTTCCTTATGACTTTGTGCAACCACCATGCGCCAATGATATGAAGCAACAGTCCAAAAACGCTGCAGAGAACTGAATTGCTCAATAAAATTAGAATAATGTAGTAACTTGATCAAGAAGCTAATAAGTATTTGTTTCATATAACTTTTTTTTTCCCCTAAACATAGATCTGTTAGTAATCAAAGGGGTATGAATTTAGGATTTAGAGAATGTAGAGGCATACCTATAATGCTCAGTTTAATCGGTTGCAATGGCCGAGGCTGTGGGGACAGTGGGGTGTAGCATTCAAAGGTCCCATCAAAATTGTAACAAATCTTGCCGGAACCACATATATTAGGGCGATTTGGATCCTCGCATTCATTGATATCTAAAATTGAATTGATGACGATAAATTACCAATTGAAAGCTGGACTGAAGATCAATTAAAAAAAATTCTAGCTAGATCGACAATGTTCAAAAATGAAATTATTTAGTGTGCGTATCCACGAATAAGGGTTGTAGAAGCTTACCTTGACATCCACCACGAAGATAAGGGTTTCCTTGATAGCCCTCTAAGCAGGAACATGGACCAGACTCAAATTCGCAATTATCTATTCCTCCAGTAATCCTCCAATAGTCCAATCTAGCACTATGGGGATTGGGGACGTCGTCCAACTGAGCAATGGCAGGAGTATTTGTTGAATTTGACGCAAACCACTCTGGGTCTACGAGGAATGCATACTTACAAGTTCTTTCACTGGTACCATTTATTATCAACGGTCCAAAACTAGTAGTGAAGTTTCCACCATTGTCAGAAGGAAGGGGTGTCTGACAACAGTTGATACCACGGCAGTTATTATTTACTAATATACTACTGTAGCCTTGGCAAATAGACAAACCGACAGCCATTTTTGTCCCTCCAAAGTACGTCAGAGATGCAAGCCTCCCGCAACTCACTGCAGTGAACATGTTCCTATCGGAGAATAACCAAAAAGGGGTTGGATAAAGGTTGGGTGTCTGGCCGTGGTTTGGCATGTTAGAATGTTAGGGCAATCGGAGAAGGTGATAGGATTTTTTATTTTTAGTGTTCCCGCAAGAGATATATCCAGAACCTTCGGTCGACTGTCGGTAAGGTTCAAAAAAGGTTTGGGAGGCTTGGTCGAGTTGTCACACAATATTTGGAACCCCAGCAGGTGACAATTCGGTCCAATTCCAAAAGGATATGGGATTTCCATGCCTCCACAATGGCATTGACAATTAGGCTTTGCTAACGAGGGTGATGATGATACGCGGCTTACGCCAAGTATTGCACTACAGCTCAAAAGCCTCAAAGACCACAAGGTCATGAGAGTAATATCAACTAGGAGCAACTGGACCTCCATTTTGCTTCTCCTCAATTGCTCCTTACTCAAACAAGACGAGACTTAGAGAGTAAATTGTTTGATGTATTATTTATCTCACAGTGGAGGTATATAGAGAGGATTACAAGAATATAACAGGCAAGTACTAACTACGGAATAATTACAATATATTCTATTCTTAATATTAAACCATGACTCACGCTAACACTCCTCCTCAAGTTGGCGCATACACATCAACCATGCCCAACTTGCTTAGTGAGTCATAAAACGCCTTCCGAGATACTCATTTGGTAAGTATATCTGCAAGTTGCTCTTAAGTTGGAACAAAAGGAAAGCTAATAATTTTGGCATCTAGATTCTCCTTTATAAAGTGACGATCAACCTCCACATGCTTAGTACGATCATGTTGTACTGGATTCTGTGATATGTCAATGGCTGCCTTGTTGTCACAATACAACTGCATAGTACTTTTGATTTTGAAACCCAGATCACGTACCAGATTTCTCAGCCACAGCAATTCACACACTCCGTGAGCCATACCTCTATACTCGGCCTCAGCACTAGATCGTGCCACAACTTTTTGTTTCTTACTCTTCCATGTAACCAAATTACCTCCCACAAAGGTAAAGTAACCTGATGTTGACCTCCTGTCTGTAATATTTCCAGCCCAATCTGCATCTGTAAAGCCACAAACCTCAAGGATGTTGTTGTGTCCAGAAAACAATACTCCCCTTCTTGGAGCTGACTTCAGGTACTTCAAAATTCTCATAACAGCATCCATGTGACTTTCACTTGAGTTATGCATGAACTGACTTACCACACTCACTGCATATGCAACATCTGGTCTAGTATGAGCCAAATAAATCAAGCGTCCAACTAACCTCTGATAGCGAGCTCGATCAGTAGGTACTCAGCTAAACAATGATTCTGCTCAATAGGAGTATCAATAGGTATGCAATCCAACAAACCTATCTCTGTTAGCAAGTCAAGAACGTACTTCCTCTGGCACAGGTAGATCCCTTCTCTCCCCCTGGCTACCTCAATTCCTAAGAAGTACTTAAGTTCACCCAAGTCTTTCATCTCGAACTCAGAGGCTAGCTGTCTCTGCAGTCTATCCATCTCAACAGTATCATTGCCAGTGATTACCATATCATCCACATAAATAATTAGAGCTGTTACCTTCCCTTGTTGATGCTTGAGAAACAAGGTATGATCTGAGTTGCTCTGTTTGTAACCAACCTTCCGCATGAACTGTGAAAATCTCCCAAACCAAGCACGAGGCGACTGTTTGAGACCATACAGAGACTTTCTCAATTTGTATACAAAATCACCAGGAGAAGCAACTATATACCCAGGTGGAAGGCTCATGTATACTTCCTTGGCTAACTCTCCATGAAGAAATGCATTCTTGACATCAAACTGTCGGAGTGGCCAGTTTAAACTAGCAGCAAACGATAGCAGAACCCGAATAGTGTTCATCTTAGCAACAGGAGCAAATGTTTCATCATAGTCAATACCATACGTCTGAGTAAACCCTTTTTCTACAAGACGTGCTTTGTATCGATTCACTGATCCATCTGCATTATGTTTCACAGTAAACACCCAACGACAGCCTACAGCCTTCTTGCCTTGTGGTGGAGGCACAAGTTGCCAAGTATTGTTCTTCTGCAACGCCTCCATCTCTTCATCCATTGCCTTCCTCCACTTTGGATCCCCCAATGCATCCTGCACTCTGTTAGGTACTGATACAGCAGATATTTGATTCACAAATGATTCATATGACTTAGACAACCTCCTAGTGGACATATAATTGGCTACTAGGTATTTTGATTTGGCAGTAAGAGTAGGTTTATATCTTTTGGCTGATTGACCTCGAGTGGTCCTATTTGGTAACACATATTGCTCAACATTAGACTCACTATTGCTAGTACTAGTGGGTGGACATACCTCAAATGAGTGATCTTCAGTACCAGGAAGTTGTGGGTCAGGGGTAGAAGTGATGGCAGTAGGGGCAGTTGTGTCTTCAACTGAAACTGGTGTCTGGATGTCTGGAGCTTCTGCTTCTGGAGGTGATGAGCCAATGCTCTCAACTGGATCGGTCAAAGTACCTCCTGTCTGTGCGACTTCTTCTCTGCTTTCTGATTCCTCCCCCTCTCCATGATAATGATATAGCTCTTCAAAATATGAATTCTCCCCATGAAGAGCTGTATCGGAGGAGGAAAAATAACTCATGTCCTCAAAGAAAGTAACATCCATAGTGACATAGTACTTTCTGGTTGGTGGATGATAGCACTTGTACCCTTTCTGATACCCTCCGTAGCCCACAAACACACACTTAAGCGCTTGGGCATCCAACTTAGACCGCTGATTTTTAGGAATATGGACAAAAACAGCACAACCAAAGACACGAGCAGGCAGATTATGAAAGGAAGGTAAGGAAACATGAGAGGCAAGAACCTCAAATGGAATTTTCCCATGAAGGACACTGGAGGGAAGACAATTGATAAGATGGGAGGAAGCATGAATAGCATCGCCCCAAAGATACTTAGGCATATGAGCACTAAAGAGTAGGGCACGAGCCATAACAAGTAAATGACGGTTTTTCCTTTCAGACACTCCATTTTGCTCTGGTGTTTGTGGACATGTGGTTTGGTGAACAATCCCATGGGTTTTGAAAAACTCTTGGAAAACATGATTAACATATTCTCCTCCATTGTCAGAACGAAGGACTTTAATAATGCTATGGTATTGTGTTTGAACAAGGGTACGAAAAGTTTGAAAAGCTGGAAAGACTTCATCTTTGGTTTTAAGAAGAGCAACCCATGACAATCTCGTACAATCATCAATAAACAACACAAAATATCTCATACCGGACACAGTGGGTTCTCTAGAAGGTCCCCAAACATCAGAATGAATCAACTCAAAAGGAATAACACTTTTATTAGAAAGACTAGGAGAATAAGTAACACGATGACTTTTGGCCAAGACACATGTTTCACAATGTAAAGCAGACTCATCCACACCAATAAACATAGTAGGCATGGTTTTCCTCATAAGACTAAAAGATGGATGCCCTAAACGGCGATGCCACAACCAAATTTCACTTAGCTTGTCATAATTCGAAGTCAAAGCGGCGCGGGACGGTGCTCCTGGTTTCTCCCCTGCGTTTGTCTGATCCAGATGGAACAATCTGCCCCTCAGATACCCCCGACCAATTAACTCCCTGGTGAGAAGATCCTGAAAAATCACATACATAGGATAAAAGGTTACGGAGCATTTAGACTCAGCATTCAACAGTGGAACAGATATCAAATGATGAGACAAGTCAGGTACATATAACACAATATGAAGTTCTAAAGTGGGAGTAATACGCACGGACCCTGACCCTAACACAGGAAAAGCCTCACCATTGGCATTGGTGACATAGGACACTGGTGGGGAAGACAACTCAATAAAATATGATTTATCATAAGTCATATGGTCAGAGGCACCAGAATCAATAATCCATGTATCAGAACCAACAAAGTGAGAAACCTTTAAAGTCATACCAATTTTACCTCGACCAGCTATAGAAGCTGTAGGAGTAACTCCACCTGCTGTATGATGATCCTGACCAACCACGCCACAGAAATCTGGTTCTTGGACCAATTGAACAGCAGCTGCTTTTGCCTTAGGACGATAGCCTTGCTTTTTAGGTTTAAGGTGTGGGTTCAACTTCCAACAAGTCTCCCGAACATGCCCAAGGTCGTTGCAATAAGAACATTGAGGCCGAATGCGGTTGGTGAAGCCTTGTGGGAAACCTTGCTGAAGAAGTGGGGCTGAACTCTGCTGATGAAGGAACGGTGCCGGTGACTTGGCCTGAATGGCTAGGCTAGATACTTCAACCTGAGCATGTTTGACACTCTCCTGCTGAGACTCATCCTTACGGATGTATGTAAAAGCAGTGTTCAAACTAGGCGGGTCTGTCATTCTGAGCAACTCTCCCTTGGCACTGCTATGCTTCTCATCAAGCCCTCTCAAGAATACATGAACCCTTTCTAGCTCTTTCTCCTTCTAGTATCATACAAGATCTTCTTGATTCTTGATCTTGCAAGGACGCTTCTGATCAATTTCAGCCCATACAGTCTTCAGCTTGGTGAAATACACAGCGACTGGTTGCCCATTCTGTTGCATACTAGCAGCTTTACACATCAACTCATGAACCTATATAAAATCAGACTCGTTGGTATATAAATCCCCCAATGTCTTCCATATCGCCTCAGCAGTTTCACATTCTTCCACCATCTGTAGCACATCATCAGTCATGGCTCAAAATAGAATTGACATTACAAACCCATCATCATCTTCCCACTTAGCATAGGCCTCCACATCATCTTCCCTAGGAGCCTTGATTGTTCCAGTCACATGCCCCATTTTGTGGATTCCACAGAGATAAACTGACATAATCTTCTTCCATGTTTGGAAATTGGTACCAGTGAGTTTGGTACCCCCAAAACAACCACCTTCTGAGCTCTTGACAGAGACCTCAACCTTCTGCACCTCATTGACCTTAGAACTTTGACTGTCATCACCACCCATTGTAATAGTACAATAGTAAAAAACACATAAATCTCAAAGTATGCAGCGGAAATAAGAACATAAACAGCTCCAAAAAACAATAACAGATTCTTCTTTTCTTTCCTTTTTTTTTTTTTTGGAACCTGTTGAAGAGAGTTGACAGTGGACCGAGTTGAGTTGACTGGGTCGAGTTGACCGAGGTGAGTCAACTGGGTCAAGTTGACCGAGTTGAGTCGACTGGGTTGAGTTGCTTACTGCTGTGCTAGGCCGGAGAGGCCGGAGATTGGAGCAGACGCCAGAGGTGGGTCATCTGGGCACGGCCGGTGTAAAGGCTGGCGAAAAACGTGGCGGAGAAGAGGGATCACAATCTGGGCACGGCCGGTGTGGCACGATCTGGACCTCCGGTTGTGGCACGATCTGGAGAAACGGACTGGAATCAAGGGACGACGCCGGCAACTGGATCTGAACGGCGGACAACGGTGGCGGTCTGGACTGGAGACGAAGCCGATCTGGATGGGGAAGGAATCCGATCTGAAAGGAAGGCAAAGCTGGTCAGAACAGATGGAGCCGGCAGTATGTGGAGGTTGGAACACCGGCGTGGTTGGTTTGACACAGTGGACCCGGTTTGGATTGATAGGGAAGCAAGTCGGTCTCTAAGGAGACGAAGACCAGATAAACACTAGAGGACGACAAAATCAAACCTAAACAAAGTGGTTTGGTTCTGTACCAAATCCTCGGAATGAGACAAAAAGAACTAAAGAGACAAAGCCCTTCCGGATCTTTGCTCTGATACCAACTCAAACAAGACGAGACTTAGAGAGTAAATTGTTTGATGTATTATTCATCTCACAGTGGAGGTATATAGAGAGGATTATAAGAATATAACAGGCAAGTACTAACTACGGAATAATTACAATATATTCTATTCCTAATATTAAACCATGACTCACGCTAACGCCTTGATATCTTCTTCCTCTTATTCCCTACCTATCTATAGAAGGAAGCTTGTAGTTGATGAGCAAATTGGCGACTAATTCTCAAGTCTCAACTTGTTTAGAATTAAACAAGTATGAAAATAAAGGTGCTGTACAAATGGAAGTAGGAAAATAAAGGTTCTGTATAAATGGTTCTTATTAATTTATTATACATTTTGAATGCAAATTAGGATTCGCACTTCGCTAAATGAAAAAATTAATGCATGCACTTGGCTTCATCATTGACTGAAGAAGGAAGAAATAATGTAGCTGACTAAAATCTAGTCATAATCAACATGTATTTTTGTACATGCAGTGCGTATTCTATCATTTTATGAACTTACGGCAAAAGAAAACTACTTATGTGCAGGCCACCTCTTTTCTAATATTTTTCTGTTCTGATTACTCTAGAATTGACTCACTCAGTCCATATTTGTCTATTCTTATTAGTCTATACTTGACTCACTCGGTCCATATGTATTGCTTTCATTACATGTTTCACGAGGTCGTCTCTATTATTTGGCCGGCGGGCCATGTTTTAAGTTTTATTATAATCGATCTTTCTGATTGGTGGAAGAAAAAGCGATAGAGTTACGTACTATTATGTTTAATCTATTCGATGAAGATCCGTTATCGATTTTTCTGACTGGTGGCATGGAAGAAAAAGCTAGATAGAGTTACGTACTATTATTTTTAATCTATTGGATGAAGATCCGTGGTCGTGGTCGTTCTGTGTGTGTGTGTGTTTCTTCGTGTGTGTGTGTGTGATACGAAGAAATATAGGGTGGTAACTGAACAAGTCGATCTAGGTCAACACCTGTACGTAAGAGTTGAGGAAAATGCTACAATTTTAAGGTATAGAAGTGATGGTAAGTTCTGTAAAACTGTATCAAGGATCACCAAGCACAAAACATAAACATAGAAATGTTTTAGAATATAGGTTGGAAAAGAGATTGTAGAGAGAAATTGGTGTGTTCTTTCATTGATAATTGGAGTCTTGTATATAGGGATTACAAGTACATAGTTTTGGAGTATAAGGATTCCTATTCTAACTAGAACTAGAAATCTAGAACATTCTCTCCTATTACAACTATATAAAGTAATCATAGTTTGACAAGGCACACTAAAATCAAATATTCTTCAACACTCGCCCTTGTGCTGCTCAAACTTGGTGTCACTGGTGACATCATGACGCTTCAAATGTTGCCTCGTTAAAAACCTTGCTCGAGTAACAAAAACCCTGTGGGACAAAAACAACCTTGAGGAGAAGAAAAAGAGTACAACACGACGTCCTTCACTCTTCGAGATCAAACAAGTAGACATCATTCCTCCCCCTGATGTCGACATCTCCCCCTGATTACTACAATCATGGGAATTTAGATAATTTTCGCATTCCGATACTTTGCATATGCTTCTTGAAGATGGATTTGGGTAATGACTTGGTAAATAAGTCCGCTACATTATCATTTGATCGGATTTGATTCACTTCAATCTTTAGAAGTGTTTGTTGTTGTTGATTGTAAAAGAATTTAGGCAGTATATGCTTAGTGTTGTTGCCCTTGATGAAACCTAAATTCATTTGTTCAATACAGACTGCATTATCCTCATAAATGCATGTAGGTTCATATGTGGTAGACTTCAAACCACATGTTCTTCTAATATGATCGTGATGTAGAGCAATAATCTTTGCATAATTCGAAGATGTAGCAACAAGAGTATGTTTTGTAGACCTCTAAGATATCGCAGTGCTTCCCATGGTAAAGACATAACCCATTTGGGAGCGACCTTTGTGAGGGTCAGAGAGGTACCCTGCATAAGCAAAACCCATCTAAACATCAGCATTGTTTTGATGTAAGGGAAGAGGATGACACCGGCGGTTTAGCCAGTCACGGCGTCAGGGAAGGCGGCTCTCGGGCCAATAGGGCCCGATCCCATTCTTTCGTCCTTTCTTTTCTCTCTGTATGGATAAAATAAGCGCATATCTATCGTACCTTTTAAGTATCGAAATATTGTCTTTACACCAGTCCAATGGTGGCGTGTTGGCGCAGACCTATGTCTAGCTAACAATTAAGTTCACAACAAATGAGATGTCTAGTCTTGTGCATTGTGCCAAGTACAATAACGCATCTATTGCACTTAGATAGGGCACTTTGGCCTCTAGCACATCTTTGTCCTTATCCTTTAGACGAAACAGATCCTTTCTAGGTTTAAGACTTCGACCAATCATGAGAGTACTCACAGGCTTCACTTTATCATCATTAAAGCGCCTTAATATTTTATGAGTATATGCTGACTGATGGATCAATATGTCATCACTATGGTACTCAAGTTCTAATCTGAGACAAAACCGTGTTTTCCCAAGATCTTTCATCTCAAATTCGGATTTCAAATACTTAGCAGTTTCTTTTAACTCATCTATAGTTTCAATTAGATTCATGTCATCGACATATACTGCCACAATTGCAAATTGGGAACTTGTCCTTTTAATGAACACGTATGGGCATAATTCATTGTTGACATATCATTTCTCAATCAAGTAGTCACTTAGATGGTTATACCACATCCGTCCGGATTGTTTCAATTCATATAGTGAGAGTTTTAACCATATTGAAAACGTTCTCCGTGGTTTGGAACCACTTGATTTGGGTAATGGAAGTCCATCTATAACCTTCATATATATATCTTTGAATCTAGATCCCCATAGAGATATGCAGTAACCACATCCACAAGATGCATGTCAAGTTTTTCGGAAACTACCAAACTGACAAAGTAGCAGAACGTTATAACGTCCATTACGAGAGAATATGTTTCATCGTAGCCGATTCCAGGGCGTTGTGAGAAACCTTGTGCCACAAGGCGGGCTTTATATCTTACAACCTCATTTTTCTCATTACGCTTTCTAACAAAGACCCATTTATGTCCAACAGGCTTTATACGTGGGGGTGTCAGCGTTACAGGCCCAAATACCTGTCTCTTTGTTAGTGAATCTAATTCAACTTGGATCGCATCTTTCCATTTAGGCCAATCTGCTTTTCGTTGACATTCTTCAACGGAGCAAGGTTCGATATTATCATGTTCTATAATTCCCTGAGCAACAGAATATGCAAAGGCATCATTAAGGATAATTGAAGATCTTAATAGAAAAATACTATAAGATATTATAGTACTTGACTGCAAATTTGGGTTCAGATCAAGATTACTCTCTTTAGGTAATGACCAATAACTACAAAATGACACTATTATTTACCAATAGCAGAGTCTAAAACTAATATCCCATGCAGCCAACAATTGCAATAGTCCATTAGCCCATCGTAAAGAAAAACACTCAAATATTGTAAAAATTACCAAACATGCACAAGCGAACGGTTCCAAAATCGAAATCGTCCCAAAATCCAGATCCTCCCTAAATCCATCTAGGGCTCCTGCGAAACTAGGTGAAGAAGTAGCCGGCGAAGCGAGGCTGTAAAGCTAGGCGGCGAAGCAGCCAGCGAAGCGAGGGCGCGACCCCGGTGGTGAGGTTTCTGCCAAGCTAGGGCTTGAAGGTCAGTAGAGAAATTTGTAGTTGCTGAAGGTCAGTAGCTATAGTCTGATTATGCATTCAACACTGTCGAAATTTGATTATGCTTAGTAGTTTTAGCTAATAAATTTTGGTTGAGAAATTCTGAGGGTCAATACCTTCAACCTCGTATTGTCATAGGTTTTGGGTAAGCTATAATGGACTGTGTGTTGTTTATTTGTTTTGCAATTTGGTAGAGCTGTACTGATCTTAATTTGTTTGTTATTTCTGCAGGACTCAGCAATATTTCATTTTCAGGTCAGTAGCTATAGTATGATTATCAGTTTTGTATTGAGGGTCAGTAGCTTTAGTTTTGTGTTTATGTTAGTTTCATATGGGATTGGTGGTGTTGTGATGCTTTAATTTTGTGTTTCTGTTAGTTTGACAAAAATTTGTTGCTTTTTTTGGTTCTGTGTTCTTGCAAGTTCATGGATTAGTTGCAAAATTTTCTGCTTGTATCTTCTACGTACTTCCTTTTGTTTTTTCTTTTCCAATTTTTATCTCGGAAGGAAATGGAAGAAACTATAGAGATTAGGCTCCAAGTTTAGTGACAATTCTTATGTGTTTGAATGCATGATTTCTGAAGAGAAAGGATTAGAGTTGTTTCAACATATTTGAAGAGAAAGGATTAGAGTTGTAATCGCCAAAGCATTTTTGGGCACACTTTGTCATCCCTTATGCTCTATGTTGCTAGTTAACTTGCAGGATGGAGCTAATGAAAGCAATGCTTAAGTGAGCAAACGCGAGAAGGCTAGGCTAGTATACTACTGGGGGTCAGTAAACTACTGAGGGTCAATATACTACTAGGGCTAGTATACTACTGAGGGTCAGTACTCATATTTGCATTTATCATATACACAGATTAATCGCAATGGCAAAGAGGAAACAGTGTTAATTTGCTACCATATGTAATATGCTTGCAGCAATGTATCTATAAGATTTCTTTTTGCAACAATGTTAATTTGTTTTGTTGAATGAGATTAATAACGAAATGTTGATCTTTTGCAAATGTGGATTTGTGCTTATGAGTTTATAGGATTTTGACGAAAGTAAATTGACATAGACACAAGCTTTTTGAAGTCTTCTTTATTGGTTAATGTTAATGAATTGATTTAATTACTAAGTTTCAAACTAAAAATAATGGTGCAAGGTCAAATAACTTTGGCTTTTTTATGTGTATACCAACAATCCAACAAGTATTCAGAATTACCTCTGGAAAGTGGAAAAAATTGGAATTCACGTATGTCAGAATGATACTGAAGTTCAGTACATTAAATCTGAAATCCCTCAGAATGATACTGAGGCCCAGTGCATTAAGTCTGTAGAAGTTATTTTGGTAATTTACTAGTTAACATAATTAATTTTAAAAATGGCCGCATGGGCCTGGAGTCCTGGACCTTGCGCAAAGTTCAGCTACAGTACCGCAAGGGAATTAGAAAAAAAAACAGGTTTGCTATTGATAATAAATGGCCTGAAATTATATCTAATGGTAATTTGCTATACTCTTTTCTCAATGTCAGTTTCTTTTCCCATCATTTTGTCCAAAACTTTACATAATATTTTTTTCATCTTAAAAAAATATAATGAATTAACTCATTTTTTTCTCCCACTCTCTCTTTCTCCGGTAGACTGTACACAACTTCACCACTATCGATTTCTCAAATTCATCTACAATAATTAACTAAAAAATAAGTGACTCTTGCATGTGGGAAGGTTTCTATTTTCTAATATATACTCCTCAAAAAAAAAAAAACAAAAAGGTTTCTAATATATAATATAGCGATAGGTTTTTTTCTTTTTGTTACAAAAATAGCAATATCTTTCATCTAATGGAAGATATGAAGAAAAAGAATCAGCTTAACATTGTTATTGATACTGTTGTGAGATAATACTACATAAAGATGACCCAAAGAAAAAGAAAGAAATGAACAAAAATGATCATTATTGAGAAGGAGTTCAGTACAATTGAAGACAGCCAGAGTGTCCCCCGGGCTAAGAATTTGAAGCCACCACCAAGATTTTCTGGAAATGGATGCTTCAATCAACGATGTGTTGCAGAGCTCAATTGAGCATTCGGTCCGACACTTCTCCCTTCACACATACAAGAACATTTAGAACGGCATCTTCTTTGGCTTGAATGTCCTCTCAATGGGCTTGCTCTGATTAGAAGAGGCACCCAGTTGGTTCCCAGAAAACCCATTTGACTTCTTCATGGGAGGGGCACTGCGTATTGCAGATAATATGAGAGGGATGTAACTTCATTAACATGCCTTAAATAGAATGAAATAAGTTCACCTCCTCTGGAACGCAGTTCTCTTCATAACAGCAGCATTTCTCACCTCAGGACTGCTCAAATGGAAGAGCCAAAAAAGGTTAATACCAGGAATGTAAAACCAGAATCTGTGATTGAGGATACAAGGCTTCAAGAAAATCATCAGAACACTTTAATAATTCCCCAAGTATCGAGACCTTTTTTGATGCAATATGTTTTGCGTACCATTTTATGGTAAATGAGGCCAAGTTTTATGTAAAGGAGTTCATTTTTTCACTAAATCTCATGTTTACGAATAGAAAATATCCTAATCAGAGCCTTGACCCCAGTTACAAAGAAATGATACACCTAAAAAGTAAAAACATGTTGTATGCCATATTAATTTGTATAAGACTATATGTGATATACACAAATTGGAAAATAAACTGCAAATTGGAGGGAAGAATATCAGTGCATGAGTCATATGGGCGCACCATGCTTCATTATAGAAAAATACATTACCTTTTAAGATAGTCTAATTTTGCTTTCTTCAGCAAGTTGCTCTTTGTGTTGGAAACATTGTAGTTGCCTGCAAAAATTAACCAGAACCACAGCAAGGAAAAACAATCATTCTCAATCCTATTTAATGTACTAGTCTTTGACGGGCAGATTTGGATAAAATCAATAAGATGATAGATGAAGATCCAACTATAAGAGAACAGAAAACCTACGTCCTCCACCCCAACCTCTTTTATTGCTTGATGGTGGAACCTTTTCACAGATACGAACTTGGCGACTTTGCTTCCCTACAAAGTATAAAAATTGTCAATTATGCAAAGTTTAACCAAAAAGCTAGAGAGTAAGTAGTTCAAGAAATTAATATAATGTTCCTTGCTTTGCTAGAATATGATGGGGGGAACATACGTGCATCTTCTTTTTTATATGAATTCTTTAACCGGTCAGCAGCTTCATTTTCAGCCTCATCCACTTCCCTCAATTTGGCCTGAAAGGAACCACCCAGTTAAATAGTTATACAAATGTCCCATAGAAGCATTAAATAGATCTACAAATTCGCAATGTTTTAGGGAAAGTAAAAGAAACAAATTTGGCTGGCGATAATGAAGAAAAACCCACCTGATACAATTGCAACCATCTGAAATTGACTTTCTTTTTCCTCATCCTTTCAATCACGAGATTAGTCCTCTCAATACCAAACTCCTTCTCATACAATTTCTTCCACAACTTATCAGTTACTGGACTCAAATCCCTGCCCTACAAATAACAACTCAACAGACATATCAGAACAATTGCTAGAGCATAGTAAAAACATTTCGAGAAAAACAACATTTAAACAACTTACTTTCGTACTCTTCTCGATATGCATCAACTGATCTTTTGTACAATGTGGCAAGATTTGCTCAAGAAAATCGAAATCCGTTTCGCCAACATCCCCAAGGTACCTTATATTATCTATCGCCACATGAACGCACAGATCAACCAAAGATGGAGCTGCTATTCCCTTCCCATTCTCTCTAAAAAATTCCTCATCCATGCTACCTGATCACTTCTTCTCAGCCTATGCCCCCCAATGCTGTTACCTAAACAAAAAATATATTCTATCAATCATCAGATGCCTTCATTCAAAGTAATCAACCTTCTCCATATGAAAAAGACAGAACCCAACTGCTCTGAATTCAACAAAAAAAGTAGGCTCTATTTATTGTCGGGCAAAAACAAGCCTTAAAAGCTTCGAAAAACAGTCGAGCAGAGTTTTCTCTATCCCAGAAATCAATCTCTTCCCACCCATTATGACATGAAATAGAGAATTGATCAGTAAACTAACTGTTTCCATAATATAAAAGCTCAAAACTTGATCAGCAATGGTCAACCTAAACTCATATACCTCTGAACACTAATCTAACAGAGCTGAACATATAAACCCATCAGCTTCATCAGCAAGCAATAACAGAACAACAAAACAAACAAAATTCATATAAATTCATAAACACAAACCCACATCAAATTCAGCAAAAGGGTCAACCTTTCTCTATTAATCTCCCCTAACAAAACAACACAATCCAGATTGATCAAAATGCAAATCCCTAATCCAATCCAATCCAATCCAATCCAACCCAACATGCCCAGTTACACATATTCAAGAAAAACATAAAGCTCCAATCTTGACCGGAAAAAAAAATACGAGAAACAAAAATGGAATTGAGGTTCTGGGTACTCACCGAGTGATCGGAGACGGGAACAGAGTGGTTGACGGAGGTGAGGTGAATTACTGGATTTTATTTTTATTTTTTAAAGGAAAAATAATTTTCTTTTTTGGGTAAATGTGAACAAGTATATTAGGATTTAGGAAGATGAGGTCCCCGGTTGGTGTTTGCTTATGTTATAAAGGTTCTATGTGGCTACTGCTAACGTGCGCTGGGGGTACCAAGTTAAGCTGGCGGATCTATTGATGCTTCTCTCCTGGGATAGTGGAATTCTTAACTAACAACCATCACGTCACTGTTATCTTTACCGCCGTAAAGCGGTAAACTTTTCTCGTAAAAATTCTCATTTTCAGGAAAATTAAAATTAAAGAAACTGAGTCAAAGAACCACATTGTCTTTATTTTTATTTTTCATCAACTAGTGAAATTAAAGCTTTTCAACTTTGATTCGAACACTTCACTCTTTTCTGTGGGAGAATCAGGTAATGGTGGCGACAATGGAAACACACTCATCACAAAATTTAGGCAAGATAAACAGCTGGTAATTTATAGAAGTTAAACATTATATTGCACTGCCTCTATCCAATCCTCGAATAGTTCGTTGACTTAAAGCACCTTCTCAGGTTCGAATCGGAGAGTGGAAACAAATTTGTAATCTGATTTGCTCAAATCTAACTGAACTAATTGTTTGTGATAGATTACATTGATTCAAAATCATCTTTTCAATCAGCACATCCAACCATCAATTCTGGTAGCTAGCATGGTTTATCCTCATCTGCTATCAATGGAGGTACAAATCTGCAATTTTGAAGGGTCTGCTCAAAGATGTGACCCACTCCAAGCAACTTTTCCTGCAAAATAGATAGGAGTGTTTGAATTTATTTATCGAGTACTAAGCTTAATCCATTTTCACTAAATAATAACCGGAAAAAACCAAGGTCGGGTTGAATGGTAAGTCTCAATACAAAATTGACATGTTGCAGTGCTGTAGGTGAAAATGCAGTACCTCATCGAATGCTGCACCAATCATTTGAAGACCAACTGGAAGGCCTGCTGACCCCCCTTCGGCATATCCACATGGCAGAACCAATGCAGGTAGACCTGCCAAGTTAACATTAACCTGTATATAGAATTAAGAGGAAACAGGTCAGAGCTGTTTAGTCATCTTACCATTGACGGGCAATAAGGTTTTTGGAAAAGAATTAGCGTGCATGTTATATGGATATACAAGCGATAGAGTGAGTGTTCGCAGGATCCCCGGGATGAGATCATGGGCAGTTGACCAGTTCAAAGTTTTTACTAGAACAACACCAAACAACAGTGCGAAGTTTAACTGTCTACTCTTTGTTCAAAGCCAAAACAGAAGTTGGGAGTCACAGGTTGGAAATGTAGATGCAGTTGAAGTGCATGTCTTAGAAATGCATGACTGCAATTGAATATAAATGAATGTACATACTAGACAGACATAGTTGACAACTTGACACTACAGCAACCATAATCACACAAAAAAAAAATTGCTTTGGAACAAGAAATCTGAACCGTTGTCCTACATATTAGAATACAGTACATATGCAAATACCTGTTCTAGCATTAGAATGATGAAAAAGAAAGCTAATTTACTAATATTTATGCTTAGATGAGTTGAATTGAGTATTGATGAACAAGAGAAACACAGTTTGTTTTCTACATATCTAATTAAGTAATAATAGGTATTCAACCATCATAGAACTCCCAGTACATACAAACAAGTATAGCAGAAACAGAAATTCAGAATTGCGGTACTCAAGAGGCTCACCGTCATTATGTCGCCCGCATACATTGCTAACGGATCATTTTTCTTTTCACCTGGAAAGATACAAGCAAATGGGTGATTTACTGAAAAATATGTAATGTAAAGCAAAGTAGAAAACCATGCATGCCAGAGGTTAGCATACCAATCTTATACGCAGCAGATGGAGCAGCAGGTGAGATTAATATGTCATGTTCGTCCAGTGCCGCCTTGAAGCTTTTCCGAATTATCGTCCTCACCTAAAACACTATCACAATCATTAATTCCTTCTCCAACAGAATAAAGCATAGGAAAACCTTTTAGAGCAGCCCCATCTCAGTGCAGTAATCAAGAATGAACTACTTCTATGTTCTGGCCCTGAAAGAATGAAGTACTAAATTGGCTTTGCTTAATGCATTATTCTAAATTCCAGAAACCAATGAAGACCAAAAAACTAAGCCAAGAAACATTCATGAAAAAAATTTAGAATACAAGATCCCTGTCAGGTGAGCCCTAAGATAAATGGCAAAATTTCTTTTTGGAATGCTAATGGATTCTTTTTGGTTTCTTTGTTTTTATATTGTCAGCAGGCAAAAACTAATGCAGCACTAACACACTTTCTATTAAACAAAAAATTTTAGCATGGTCGACATACCTGCTGGGCGCGTTTATAATATGCATCATAATAACCAGCTGAAAGGGCATATGTTCCGGTCAGAATTCTCCTTTTGACCTGGAATAGCAAAAGCATTAAATCAGGTCACTAGGACACTAGCTTGTATAAGTCTAATTATAACTTTGAAGTCCTAAGTCCAGGTTTTAACTACACCAACAGCACTGAGGAAATGCTGGCCATGAATTGAAATTTTAAAACCCAATAGTGTTGACTAGCTAATATATAGAGTACCTCAGAACCAAATCCCTTGGCGCGGGAGTCCATGTATTGCGAGTTCAGCTCATCAGCAGCAACTTGGTTTCCATACCTGGATATTGATACAAAGATAATGGATCATGCGGATATACCATCTAATGGGGAGGTTTCAGAACATGCAAATCTTTGTTCTCCCAAATCTAAACAAGCTTCTATACAAACAACTGTCTCTCACAGACACTTGGGTCCTTTCAACTAATTGATTAGTAGCTGAATATCACATGGGCATCATAAATCAAAAAGTCAAGTGCGTTTTCTTTTGGTCGATAAAGTCTTTTACTTGAAATGAAAGTAGACTTGTGTAAAATCAAAATAATGTAAAAATAAAATCAAACTTTTAAATTCCCAGATGAAAACTATTAACAAGTCCTTTTACACACAACCTTTGCAGAGGTAAAAATATACTACAGACACAAATTTTAGCAATTTTACCTGAGACCATCATAACGCGATAAGTTCGAAGATGACTCGGATGAAGCAATGACATAGTAGGCTGGCAATCCAAGTGAGAAAGATGGTAATGAGACCTGCATGTTAATGGTTCAAGAAGATACTAATCAATACACCAAACGGGTATACATGAAACCTTGGGTTAGGAACAGAGAAGTAAAGCAGTTAAAATGAAAAACTAATAATAGAAGGTAGACCTCTGTTACGGAGCATCCTAATTCTTCAAGATGCAGTGCAGCAGTACGAATTGCAGAAGTTACTCCAATATCAACACCATCATCGAGAGTTTCACGGATCAGACCAATTTTTAGTCCTTTCAGAGGTTTAGACTGTAGCAAACTAATGGAAACAAATTGAGATGCAAGGTCAGGAACCTCCTGAAAGAGAAAATAAAATGCATGTCAAGCAAAACATATCTAGAAAAGTGGTGTTTAGTCTCTACATTCAAAGTACAAACCAACAATTTTGTTTAGATAAATTTTGCAGAGTTCGCCCTCAGGATGAATAATGACTAGATAAGGTTGGCTTATACTGCTAAGATATGCATAGTGAAGTTAAAATTGGTAATCATGGTACTGTTAGAGCCTAGGACATTTTTGTTTTCCTTGGAGGTTTCTCGAGTATAAAAATGTGGAAGCACATTTTTCAAAGTTATTGAATACTATGGTATGGAATCAGATCATGATTTGTGCCAATCAAGTTTGCAAAAGATTTGAAATAGGATCATACTTCTAAAAACACTTACACGCTTGCTGCTGGTAGCATCAAGTCTATCATGACCAGAAATTGCATGAAGAAGAATCCCAGCATCAGCAACAGATGTTCCAAAGCAGCCAATAACATCAAGAGATGACGCATATGCCATAAGTCCAAACCTCGATACGCGCCCATACGTGGGCTTCAACCCAACAACACCACAAAACGATGCTGGCTGCCTCACACTTCCACCAGTATCACTTCCCAACGATACCATACTCTGCCTAGCAGATACAGCTGCAGCTGAGCCTCCTGATGACCCTCCTGGCACCCGTGTCGTGTCCCATGGGTTTGCAGTCACCTAATGAACCAACAGATGTACCACCTGAGTAAACCAACTCCAGTTACCAGTGGCAAACATAAAGAACAAACTTCCCCTACCCCATTTTCTTCAAGTCTCAACAAAACCAAGCTCTTTCAGTACCCACAAGAAAAAGAGTCACTCACACTCTACACTTCACATAAATCACTAAACCAACTTCACCTCTATTGAACCACATTTTCAGATCTTACTCCAAAAAGAAATCCTACATTTTCCTTTCCATCCAGCTTAACATAAGGAATGAAAACTACGCAGCCCACGAAAGCTTTTCAATACTTCACAAGAAAAGGGGCAACTCAAATTCAAATATGTCCATGAAACACTAACACTAGCTTGTTCAAATATTCAACTACATTTTCATTTATTCCATCTAAGTTTTCATTTGAATTGAATTAAAAGAACGAAACTTTCACAGAACCCACAAGTAAATTGATAAAACAAAGTAGACCCAGAAGATCCAAAACCTGAAAGGCGGAGCCTTCGGTGGTGCTACCCATCCCAAACTCATCCAAATTGGTCTTGCCCACCACAATCCCACCCAACTCCTTGATCTTCCTGACGGCGGTGGCATCATACGGCGGCGTATAGCCCTCCAAAACCCTGGACCCCGCCGTGGACGGCATCTCCGCCGTACATATGTTATCCTTCACCGCCACAAGGACCCCGGCCAAGGGTCCCACCTCCTCATTCCGGCGAAGCTTGTCGTCGAGGTCGCGGGCCTGGGTGAGGACGGCGTCGGAGACGTGGAGGAAGGAGCGGAGGTGGGGCTCGGTGCGGCGGAGGCGGGCGAGGAAGGACTCGGCGAGCTCGGCGGCGGTGATTTGGCGCGAGAGGAGGGAGTCGCGGGTGGAGAGGATTTGGGATTGGGATTGGTCTGTGAGGGTGGAGTGGGTGACGGGCTGTGAGGATAAGGAGGAGAGGGGTTTAAGGGAGGTGTGGCGGCGGAGGAGGAGGGGTTTAGTGCGGAAGTGAGAGAGTGAGCGCGGAGGTTGGAGTGTGGATAGCATTTTCACTCTCTGCAACCAAAAATGCGAGTTACAGTGAGAGACGACTATATACATTTGGGTTCGGGTCGGGCACCCCAAACCTCCATTTCGGCAACTTGGGCTATCGATTTTAGATTTATTTATTTATTTATTTATTTTGATAAAGGATGCAACATGATGACTTTCCCGGAGGTCACCGATCCTAATACTGTTCTCGCTAAAACAAGCTTAACTTTGGAGTTTTGATAGGATGTTGTGCATTATTGCTGGTATGATCGCGATCATCGCATCCTATATATTTTAGATTCTAGCTCTAATGAATGTAGAAATGACACGATATAGTTGTACAAAAAAGTCTAAATATAGATTTGTAGGAAATTTTAAAATGATTGATTTGAATTACAAGATCATTGGGACTTCCGAGATAAAGTCTTTTTTTTTTTTCCTGTTCTTGACATAACTTGATATCAAGGTTTGAAAAATCGCTAGGCGCTTGTCGGTCAGTGGCCAGGGGACTAGCGCCCAAGCGCTTAGGCGGCGCCTAGGCGGTTTTAATTTTTTAATTTTTAATTTATTTTTATAGCATATAAATATATAAATAAGAGTGTATATATATACTTAAAAGGATACATAAAGAGTTAAAGGCTTAATATAATTTATAATTAAGAATAATAATATATTCTATAAGAAAAATAAAATAATAAAATATAGATTCCAATGCCAATCGAACACACCTATGGGTTCCCTAATCCCTATTCAACACCAACCCAACAGATAAGCTGGAGACCAGCAAAACAGAAATTGGAACGACTAGATCCTTTCAAGATCTCATCCAAATTCCTCTTCCAGTAATAATCCAAATTACTGGGCTGTTTGTTCTTCTCAAGTTGTCAGAATAGCTTAGCTTGTGGTCAAACTTGAGTCTTTACAGAAGTTCTGCAAATAATTTTGCGTCTTTCGAACTTGGTTTTGGTGTCGTCGTCAGTGATGAAGAGAAGATGTGCGGTGGAGCAGAGGCGCTGTGGAGCTGCGGGGATGAAGAGCTGAAGAGCGATGAAAAGCTGCGGTCTGTTTTGGCCTTTCGAGAATCGACGTCTTGGCCTTCTGCCTCGGTCGCCCAGGCACTCGCCTAAATCCTGACCACCCAATACCTCTGAATACCTATTACTCGAGTCGGCTTGCTGTCGCCCAGAGCCTAGGCGGCTTGGGTGGCCGTTTTTTAGAACAGAGCTTGATATTGAAGCTAACTCAATATTAACTTATGCATCCGCTAATGTGTGTTATTAAATATTTACTTAGTAAATTGGCGATAGGGAGTTCAAGTAACAGCTAAATCGGGTTGGTATATGAGTCGGGTTGAGTTGAATCGAAGTACCATTTCAATGCTCAAGATCTTATTTTAGTAGTATTTAACCAGTTTTGTTAAGTGAAATTAAAGTGAAATTCTACTTTTTATAATGTCTGGCTCTGTTTGACTAGTGAACAATTCTTGGCCAAAATTTTTCTCATCTTTTTCTCTTCTCGAGTTAGAAAATGTTCGGGTTGGCAAATGACAACTTAATCAAAATCATAAGTGACTTTATTCATAAACTAGTCTAGACAATCACTATTGGAGGATGAGTTGAATAAAAGCCTTCGTTACCTTATTTTTCATCGAAGCCTCTCTCTCTCTCTCTAACATTTGGTCATTTCCACTAGTAATTAGATTCTTAATATATGATCTATGAAAAATCTTTTACTTTTTATTTTTGGTCTATAAAAGTCTCTTACTTAATTTGAAGTATACTTGTGTAATATCAAGAAAATGTAGAATTATAATAAATCCATTTAAAAATCCAAATGAAACTTGGAATATCAATTACTGTACATGCAACCTTTGTAGGGGAAATTTTACAATGTGTTAACGTATGACATGCATGCAATTGTCTTAAAGTGTTAAAATGAGTCCTCAAAATAGTAATATTAGTCCTCAAAGTGAAACATGAGTCCTTAAAATGGTAAATATTCTTAGTTGAAGTGGTAAAATTAGTTGATGCAGTGGCGGAGCTAGAAATTGATCCCAAGTGAGGCACTCAAAAGTTAAAAAAAAAATCGAAACTAAAAATATCAAAATTTTAATAAAAATAAAATTATAATAAAATTAAGGAAATATTACGGAAATAAAATTTTATTAATCAAACTTATAGTTTTTAAATTTTGGACAATATTTCATAATGGAAATATGATTAATCTTTGAATTTTAAAATCATAAAAAAAAACAATAGTGTTAATGGTTTTTTATTAGAAGAAAGAATAGTATTACTGTTAAAAAAAAAGTGCATTGTTGGTAACATAGCTCGAACCTGAGACCAAGTTAGACCAACTTCACATGGAGGAAAGCCTCTACCACTGCAGCAAGACAGCTACCAAGATAGGTATCATTGCTATTATGAAACTAGCAAAGTTTTATACTTAAATTTTACTGGGACACAGGACCCACCGTGCCCCAACGTGGCTCCTCATTTGAGTTGATGTATAAGAAATATTAACATAACATAGCGCTAACCCCCTTTGTAGAGGGAAAGATTTACTACAAAAGAATTATAGCAAATTACCTAAGACTGTCATAATGTGATAAGTTCAAAGATGACTTAGACGAAGTAATAACGCAGTAGGCTGGCAATCCAAGTGAGAAAGATGGTAATGAGACCTGCAAATTAATGTTTCAGGAAGATGCTAATCAAGACACAGAAAGGTTTATGCATGAATTTTGGGTAAGGAACATGCAGAGAAGTAAGCAGTTAAATTGAAAAGCTAATAGTAGAAGAAGGCAGATGATGCAAGAGCATATGTGGTAATATCAAATGCATCATTTGTCATTTAATTATAGATTTGTAATCGTTGATAATTCATTCTCTAGACATTTTGAGGGCATCTTATTGCACTCTAATTTAGGATTTGTAGATACATCTACTAGCAAGCTAGTTTGCTATCTCACCAAGAATAAGTAACACCCTTTTAGGGGACCCACAAGCCATGGTGGAGCCTAACCGCGACATGCATTCAGTAGCGCGACATACAACCTATCCCGTGGTAGTCGGAAGAGGCCAAAACCTCATCGGGAAGCAACCTTCCCGGCCTTTCCAATATGCCTTCACAACATACTTTCTACACTAGAATAAGGACCTTTAGTCCCATATATAGAAGAAAATGTAAAGAAGAGGGACTCCCTTACCTATAAAAGGGACCCCTCCTCCCACTTAGAATGCACTCCATTACATCCTCATGTAATCCCCTTGGGCCGCAAGGCCCAACACACATAGTTAAACATTCAAGTGGAGGTAGTCTCCCGCTAAGTTGGAAGATGAACCATTATATATACTTCTCATGTCTCATTTACTTTCTCTCTCTCTCTAAAGCTAACTAGAGCCTTCAATTCTCACGTTAACGAGATTTACTTTTGATTATCTTTCCAATTTAGTTTAAATCTACTTGGTTAGTGTGACCCCTATATATATGGATATTGTAATTGTTATCAGATAGCATATAGTTTATGAATAAAATTAGTTTATTTGCTGTATGTATTTGCCCTATTTTATGAGTTTGCTACTCCTTATTGTTGGTATCTGTTGATTGAATGTTGGAGACTTGCGTTCGATACCTTTTTCCCATCAATTTGGTATCAGAGCTTTGGTGAGAGTGTGGTGGATTCCATGGCTTGAAGTAGGCTTGATCAGGGAGGTTCTCAAATGGAGGGTCGTTATAGCAACGACATGGAGGATTCAAGATGATGATTCAATAACTTGCAAAATGTATCAATCGCATCGAAACTTGACTCCAAGGAGGTAAGAGTTCTGACGGGGAGAGAGACGTTTATCAATGTGTAACTTGCATCAAAATCTCATGCCAAGATGGTAAGGGTTTTGATGGGGAGGAGATGTTGGCCCTTTTCATCACTGTGCTCCGTAGTGTAAGTCGGACGAAAGTGTGAAACCGGTTAGTTTCGACTATGAACTATGTTTTAGGACTTGTCCCCCATAAATTTTGCATATTCCCAAAGAATTAGTTAATCTTTGAGCCAAGAAAAGAAATCTCAATAAGTACTCCCAAGACTACACCTGTTATGAGCATGGTAGCATGTGTCTAGCAATTAAGGTTATTAAGCTATAGTTTTTTTTTTTCTTGTAATATCAATTAAGTTATAGTTGTGTGCAGGCGTATAGAAAACATTAGCTAAGTTCAATTAATTATATATGCCCATGCTTTATGAATAGACAAGGTGTTCTGTGTGAACAAGGCGTCCAAACAAGAAGTTATGTATTTGTATGAGGTATACAACTATTGTAGTTGATACGTGTAGCATAGACAAGAGCATATACGTGTGCATGATTATAATGTTGTGTCATGCTATTTGATAACAAGTGTATGAAATCATGGTCTAATTGCAACACATGAGAGTGTAATTGAGTCAATGCATAAAAGGTGTGTACAAGAGACAAGCATAACTTAGACGTGGCATTGAATTATTAACCACGCATCTGTTGACCAACTGTTTTAAGTTAGTTCATCCGTGTGAATACCTAGGCACGTGAATAACCAAATAAAGAGATAAGAAGACTTATCTTGATGGTTGGCTCTGCTGCAAGTTCAGTGAAGAGACCAGGTGTTCCATTTAAAGATATTCAAAGTGGAGGCTCGGTGAATAACGTGGGGTTGAGCTCGAAGGATTGATCATATTTAACTCGCGCTACCGCTAGGACCGGCAAGTTTTGCAACGTGACTCATCAAGGATGACCATCTGCAGTTGATGGCTGCCTTTTGGTGGTTTCCTGAGAGCTAAATGATGAACGCTGTTGTCGATTGAGAGAATTGCTCTCTGGTGCAAAGAGAAGAAAAGATGAGTACTGCACAACTAGGTTGGTCAGCGGAGGAAGTTGTTCAAGCTCCCAGAGGATGGATCGAACATGGGTGTCCAGAGAGGCTCAACGGAGGAAGTTGGGCGGTGGTGCCTTAATGGAGGAAGTTAGGCGGTGGTGCCTCAGCGGAGGAAGTTGGGCGGTTGTGCCTCAGCGGAAGAAGTTGGGTGGTGGTGCCCTGGCCAGCGGTGAAGCTCTACAGTGTACAGCTCGGCGGTGTCTACCCAGCGGTGAAGCAGTGCCGCTGATGGTGCTTAGCGGGGGACGGCTGTGGTAGCCGCTGATGGTGCTTGGCAATGGATTGCCGCTATGATGCAGCGGATGTGAATAGGTAAGACAATTGACCGCTGATGGGTGCACTAATAAATTGTTGTGGTGCGGAGTGAGTGCCAATCTTGATGTTAATCGAAGAACATGGCTTGGCGGAGCTTTAGTACCTAGCGGAGGAGTTCAGCGGTGGTACCAGCGGTGATGCCTAGCTGCGATGCTCAGCGGTGACGCTCAGCAGAGTCGTGGCCAGAGGTTGTGAGGTTTTGGGACGTCGACAGCTAGTAGAGTAGTGGCTAGCGGAGGGATTCAGCGGTGGTGCTCGGCGAAGCGGAGCCTTTTTCTTAGTAGTTGTGCTCGGCGGAGAGGAGTATTTGGCCAGCGGAGCGCCTGGCAGATGTCACTTAATGGTTTAGCAGAGCTAGATGATGAGTAGCCGCAGATAAATCTTAGCGAAAGAAGCTTGATGGTGCGTCAAGCTGGCTAGAGGTTGTCGCCGTCGGCGCTTAGCGGAAGAAACTTGGCGGTTAACGGAAATTATTAGTGGAAGAGATCGTCAGGATTAGCCTTGACGTGACGACAACCTTGCTGGAGTTTGACGCTATGGCAGAAAGAATTTTGTGGCGGACTATGAAACTCTGGGTGTCCAAAGTAAATTGACACAATTTTTTTAGTTGGAATTGACCAACCTTATCAGGGTTGACCAGCCCTGATGGGTGTTGACCGGATGCCAACGGGCCAAAATTCGTGGTAGGTGACGAAGCCTTTGTGTTGGCTTCCCACAGACGGCGTCAATGTTAACGTTTGGATCCGTGGGGATCTAATTAACGTAAAAGAGAGAGAGAGAGAGAGAGAGAGAGAGTATAGCACGAGATGTATAGTGGTTCGTCTCCCGCCTTAGCGGGAGACTACGTCCACTTAAAAACTTAACTAGTGTGTGTGTTGGGCCTTGCGGCCTAAGGGGATTACATGAGTTGTAATGGGATGCTGATCTAAGTGAGTGGAGGTCCCTTTAATAAGTAAGGAAGCCTCCCCTCTTACACTTGCTTTCCGATGTGGGATGCAAAACATAACTATTCTAGTGTAGAAAGCATGTTGTGGAGGCATGTTGGCGAGGCCGGGAAGGTGGCTTCCCGGCGAGGTATCGGCCGCTTCCGACTACCGAGGTGTAGCTTGGACATCGGGCTACAAGATGTATGTCTCGGTTGGCCCCACCATGGCTTGTGGGCCCGCTAAGAGAGAGTTACTTATGCTTGGTGAAGTAGCAAAACTAGCTTGCTAGTAGAGGTATCTACAGATAGTGTGTTTGAGGTATATTAGATTTGGTATTGTTTCATTTGGTTTTGACATAGTCTAATTATTGATTCTGTACGTTTTTTGTGAAGGGGTTTTCTAAATTTGCCTTGGTTGCACACCGGTAACTTCTAAAGTAAGGAATCAATCATGAAGTTTATGAAACTTGATACTACTGATAACTTCTCATGCTATAAGGTAAAAGCACACTTGATTAAATATGAAAGTATTTTTAAGATATGCTGCATCATTAATGAATAGAAGGTTGTTACTAAATGACTCTGTTTTTCTTTTTTTTTCCTCTGCCGATTTCTTTAAGTTTCAGGTGATCTCATAATTTAAGTTAAGGGAAGTAGATATTTGCTTCACAAGGTATACTCAACAAGTTCCTCACAAAATCCAATTGATTATTGCAAGCCAATGTTTTCTTGAAATTAATTCAATTCATTTTCACAGGTCACACATTGCATCTTCAAGCATTCTTCAAATCTTGCGTACTCCATGGCTCGATGGACAAAATTTCCACTCTTACACTCTACAAAGCATGAGCTGACAACCGTTCAGATCAGTACACGAATGAGCTTCGTGGTTGTTGTACATAGTGTTAAATGAACATGTGAAAAATTTGTTTCAAACTGAAAACTTCATTTGATTATGGGTAGTTGTTAGTTCACTTAGAACGACAGAAATTGATAACTGTTATGCACCCCTAAATGCAGTTATTTTTGTCTATACAAGCGGTTTTATTTGTAATAATACCAAGTCCCGCGGCAAAATGTGGGTAAATTTTCTAGTGTATAGGTATAGGTGCTATACAATAAGCTTACTCTTAAGAAGACTACAAAATGTCAAAGCAAGATGATTGATTAGCATATATATAGTTAAAAACTTACAAACCACTTGGTATACGTATTCTACACGGATTTTCTCTTTTGTAAGTTAATTTGTAATATGCTGCTTCCTTAGATGAACTTATCAATTTGTTATGCACCTAAACGTCTTCCTACTTGAATGGCGGGTAAATGAGATAATCAATTCTTTTATGTACCGCACTGGTGACATGACCCGACAGTTGCTTAGTGCATTTGTTTTGCATCTTTTACTCAATACGAGTTTAACATTTAGGACCCTTAAATGCAATTATTCGACTTCATACAACTTATTATAACAAACATTTTTAAAAGAGGATTGTCGATTTCTTTTGTCTTTTTGTCTTGGAATTCTAATAAATGAACATATCTTTGGGTAACACTTTATGGGCGCATTTGGTAGGGGGGACTGGACAGAATTGGACATACATGCTTATCTAGTGGAAGACAAGCCATCCAAAGTTTGGCAACAACATGGACTATATTAAATGAGATTCTAGAGTCCCAAAAACACCTTAACAACTTCTACCATAGAGACACCAAAAATCATGGGATTGTGGAAGCCTCATTCTCACTCTCCACTTTACTTCAGTTCATTGATCATTCTTATCTCCCTAAACATGACTAACCTTGATGAAGAACACAAAAATTGAATCAATTCATTCTGCTAGCCTTCTCCACAACCTTCACCCGTTTTGAAATTAACCACAAAGACCTCATTCCTAGCCCTAACATTCATAATTGAATCAAGATTAGCCTAAAGAAACCCGAAACCACCACCATAGACGGTGTACCCGATGGTGGCTGAAATACCTAGAAACCAATTCTTCCAAAACATAATCAAATTCTAAAATCATGTAAACTAGCATGTAGAACACGAAGAGTATATCAAGATTCAGACCACCACAGACGGTGTACCCGATGGTGGCTGAAATACCTAGAAACCAATTCTTCCATAACATAATCAAATTCTAAAATCATGTAAACTAGCATGTAGAACACGAAGAGTATATCAAGATTTAGACCTCATGCACCTCAAAACATCGCCGGAGCAGCCTGAATTTGTAGAAAAACTATTGGAGACCTCAGCGTTCGATTCTCTATCCACACCCACCAATTGGACCAACTAAGGCTAGAGAACGTCAGCGACTACAAGACGGATCAAACCCTACCGGTGCGCCGGCCGGAAGTGGCCTGACGGAGGAGTTCTGATCAGGTCACCGTTTGGAGATTCATTGGTTTTGCAGGTTGGTGGTGTTGATAGTTTTAGTTCTATAGTACTTAATCCTGTTGGCACCAAACATGGGTCAAGGCATCCTATAGCATAAGCCAGGCATGAGGAGTGCAGGACTCCTAAAGAAATTATGACGGGGTAACACAATCCCCCCTAACAAATGCACCCTAATTGAACAATTAATTGGATCAGTGGAGATTATATGGGAAGTTCCAACTTTCCAATTTGCCGAAAACAAAGAGGCGTTTCAAATTTCCCACTCCTTAGCGTTTCGCGCCAACTGTAGCAAAATTCTTGGACTCAAGAAGGAAAAGGGGAAAAACCAAACCTTTCATAAGTAAAAAGAATGGTTATTATCACAAATGGTACCTGAACTACACCTCAATCTTATCGATGGTACCTGAACTTCAATTTTGATCACAACTAGTACCCGAACTTTTCGATTTCATTTTAAATGGTACCTAGAGCCACCTTCGGTCACTATTCCAACTAAAAACGGCATGGGAGGCGATCATAGTGATGATTTTTGATGATTTCAAGGGTTGCGATCATATATAGTGATGATTTTTTGGTAATAGACTTGCCTTGAACTTGTTTTTTTATTTTTTATTTTTTTAGATTTGGGTTTTTTGGCCGGAATAGTGATCGAAGGTGGTCTTAGGTACCATTTAAAATGAAATCGAAAAGTTCGGGTACTGGTTGTGATCAAAATTGAAATTCAGGTACCATCGATAAAATAGAGGATAAGTTCAGGTACCATTTGTGATAATAACTCAAAAAAGAAACAAGTAATGGAAATAAAAAGTGAACAAGCAAGAAAGCTCTATAACAACAATAAACAGTAGTACAGCCCTATGTATTATTTATCTTACATACAGAGATTGATATCGTTTATATTCCCATTTTCATCTACTGAGATGTTTGATCCTTTATTTTGGATGAGAGCTACATAATATGGGGAGCCCCTTAGCCCTTGGAAGGCAAGGGAAAACAATTGCGATATTCTGCAAGAGCCCACAGTGGGAATGTATTTCTATATACTGGAAAATGTAGCATACAGTTCTTCTTGAAGACTCCGGTGATTTCCTGCCATATTAATTCAGTGTTTAATAGTTACAAAACACTGCAGGTGCTACTTAAAATTAACATACTATATACTTTGTGAATATCTTCTTCACTACCTGGATGAAAATTTTGTTATGCAAAGAATTAAAATACCTGCTGGGGAAAATCACCATTTTCCAGTTGAGAATTGATTATAAACTTTGCTGCGCGATGAAGAGGTGTTGGGTCTCTTTCTGCCTGTCCTCCATGAATGAGACCCATCATAGCCCAAGCAGTATGTACTAGATTGGATCGGTTTCCTTCGAGAGGAATGTATGTCTGGATCACCCAAGTAAGAGAGATATTGAGTTATCATAATTTAAGACGGATTAGGAAACTCAATGCTTTAATTAATTAGTTACCTTTTGTGGACATGAAAGATAGCTCTCTCCCCAACCACCGTTTTCTCTCTGCACCGTAAGTAGAAAGCTAACCCCATTGCGCATGGCTGCACATGTGCTAAATGTCTTGCCAGCAGCTGCCAATCCTCCTAGTGCAAACCAGGTACCATATGTGAAGCAAACTCCCCAATCTCCATACCTGTTCAAATGTTTATAAGAGTTTACTTATTATTCAAGTTCTCCATTTTTTTTTTCTGCACTAGGTGAAAGTAACAAAGTAACATATTTTCTTAATCATAGATTTATTGCATAGAATAGAAACATATATACCATGAACCATCCGGCATTTGTATATTTTCAACGTAGCGTACGGCATTGGTGATGGAATGTTCAATCTCTTTCTTCCTGTGCCTAGGGTGTAGCTTCTTAAACAGAACTAAAGCCTGGATTACAGTTGAAGTGCACTCAATATGTTCATGCTCAATCACAATGTCCTCAAAGAACTCTGTCGGATTTAACAGCTGAGGAAATAAAATAAGTAAGAATACGTTAACTCATTGGACAGAGTTCCCCGATCAACATGTATGCATGATATCGATTTGATAAAATTCTTACTTCTAACCATTTTGCTGCCCCTGCTGGCTCCCAAGCTGAAAAACCACCATTCTTGCTCTGCAATGATAGGTAAAGTCGAGCATTTTTTATGAGTACAGAGACATAAGATACCAATGAGCTAGAATGGAGAAGTTAAAATAGCTGAAAGTTGATTAAAATCTTGGAAGTAAAGCAGCTCTTGCAGAGTAAAAGAATCATTAATAACTTTCTCCAGATTTGATTACTTTAGACAAGTTATATCACCTGTAGGGAAAGAAGAACATTGACTGAATCGTACAAGCGCTCAGGCTCCATTTTTTCACCAACTATCTCCGATGGCATCATCGACAACAGAAGGCAACACTGTGGAGGTGAGTGTGACTATGTTGAGAAACATGGAATAATAATTAACAAGCTATGTTGGATAAGAAAACCTGGCGTGGAGCATTGGAGCAAAGTTTGTTACCTTTAAACCTTCTGCAGTGCAATCAGAAAGTTGCCATCCATGATCTTGATCGGAGTAAGTCCACGACCCTTTAGAAATGTGGCGGTACATGCTTTTGAAGTCACCAGAAGGGTTGTCCTTGACCTTCAAAATTTGAGTGCAAAGTCATTAGCTAGTCTGAACTCTAAACAAATAACTGGACTGACATTTCTCACAAAAAATGACAAGTGACTTCATTAGAACTAGATACAAACCTGAGATTTCTTTATGAAGTCATGTCCTCTAGCAAGCGTTGGTCCAATTTCATTCATGAGATTACTAGCAAGCAAAGCTTGAATGGCAAAACTAGCATCCCACTCCTGACTGCCAACACTCTGCACCATAATATAGAGTAAATTTTCAATGTTGAAAAAGATGAAAAAATAAAATAAAATAATTCATATATATTGTATCTTGTTGTGTACTAACTTGCATCTTCATCCCATCTTCAGCAACCCATAAATAATCCGGGATCCTAGCGAGATGCTTCTTGAAATAGTCCCCATTTGGATCTTCAACCCAACAGGCAAGCATACATAACACCTATTTATCGAGTTGCGCAAATACCAGTAGAATAGGAAATAAGCTAGTTAGGAGTTAGGACTGGGATAATTTATGATATCTAACATAACGAGGTAAAGATTTTCTCCATATACATTACCTTTTCCACACACCCCATGGTAATGTATCGGCTGTTCTCGTCTTCGTAATGAATATGCTTCATCGTCACTTGTAGAGCCTTTTCTCTGATCAACTTGTTGAAGGGCCAACGGGTAAGAAGAGGCTCTGTGGAAATGTAGAGGCTATCCCAAATGAGATCCTGTATCCAAGGATGAGGGTAGTAGATATCCTCCTGCAATTAAATTTGTGTAATCAGGTGATTCAGGTCCTGAATACAAACTATTTTATGGCTTGAAATTTGAAGTAAATCAAGTTGAATACTCACTTTGGCACATAGATGGCGTACTTCCTTCCAATTGATTTCATTGTAAGGTTGAATAAAAAGTTCGTCCCTCAATTGAAGAATGAGAGGTGTAATTGGGCCAACAAACCTTTTTCCATACAGGTATGACATTGGCATGTAAGTCATCCTACAATAGCACCACATTTTTGCTGCATTTGTATGAGAAAGTAATTAAAATCACAGTAAAAAACTAAATCACCAATACATAGAAATGAGTATTGCTTATCGCTAGCATTTCAAATAGAAAATGAAAGACAATGACTTGAAGGAGAGCAGGCAAGCAGTGTGCTAATTACCTGGATGCATAGGAAGAAATGAAGGAACAATCCAAAACTCTGGGGGCATAGGGTTGCTTCCAGACCAATTAAACAAACCAAGTATCTACAAGAAATTAAATGCATACAATTAAAATCATTTTTGTGGATCTCACTATAGGCATAGCATTTGATCCTATTGCAACGCCTCTCCTCCTTTGTACAGAAATATAACTTGTAAGTTTAAAGAACACTGGCAGTCACAAAATAGTCCAATCTGGTCTAAATTAGCATCATTTATTTAAAACACAGTACTGATCGATCGACATCATTTGGTGAACAGATTTGGTAGCCTTAACATTAATACCGGTCCTTACCGAAAGCCAAGTCTTTCCCCAAGAGGGTATGTGTGTGACACCACCATGATCAAGAATCCACTTTCTTGCTCTCGGACAAGCATTGTCTTGGCCACCATCATCAGGTCCTACTCCGAGAATACGCATACAAATGTAGTTGAGAGCTGTGCTGAACATGGTGCTATGACCTTCGACATGTAGTCCCCAACCACCATCTTCATTCTAATATATCTCAAAGTATACATGAATAATTCACATTCTTTATACAGCGGCAGATTGAAGTGTACAGAAATGGATAAATTTGGGCCAATGAATATCAAAGACTATATGTACCTGATGATAGTATATGTAACGCAGAATTTCTTTGCGATGCTCCTCAGAGAATACACTGTTAAGATGCCCCGTAATGTGCATAACTATGACCTGAAAATTTAGGGTAGAAAGTAGACATCCAGTTAGTAGTTGTAAACTTGTAATATAGTCCTAAAAGTAAAAGGTAAAAAGTAAAAGAAACAAAATACTTTACATTAAGCAAGCATGAAACCTCCAATTTGTTACACACACATATAAAGAAATTAGCAAAATATCTATCAATAAATGTAAGTTTTATGTAAATCGATCATCAATCATTTATGTTTTACGGATGTAGTGATTGGTTAACATGATACTAACAGAACTGGTTTTTGGAGATCCTTGTAATTCTTAATTGGATTTCCAATATTCCCCAGTTTGTTCTGGGTTTGCAAAGTCGAGAAGATGGGGTTGCATTTACATGCACACGAACACGTATGTGTTTCTCTCAATCCACAACAGTTCACAATGGTACCTCGAGTATTGATGACTGTAAATTATAGCTATAGAGAAGCAAAGTACTGACCAAAGGAGGAAGGAAAAATAACGGGCCAGCATTTTCCGCAGGCCAATGGCCATCGCTTGCCTGCAATGCTGAGAAGAAGTGGACAGACCTTCTCAGTGCATCTGTGGTTTTTTCGTATGTGATAACCTCGCCATCTTCAATTTTTACTGGAGGAATTGTCTGTTTGAACTGCTTCTCCCTTAGGAACTGCAGTTTACAATAGTTAAGAAAATCAATAATATGATTTTTGATTCCAACAAAATACGAAATTAAACATCATTTTAGTTAGCCCCTAATATATTAATGAGGATTATTAATGAACTTCCAAGCAAATGTTAGCTAGATTGAGCTTCGAAAGCAAACAATGAAGCTTTTTTCATTTAGGCGGGAATACTAATTAAGGAGCTTTTTTTTTTTTTTTTTTTTGAGGGGAAAGGAAGATATATTAGTCAGAAGTCAAATGAAAACGTTTTGATATTTTTGGGTGGTTATTGGTTGCTAGCTCATGGCTCATATGTAGGCGGACTTCACTTGGCCTAGATAGATACTGTTATCGAAATATAAGACTGTATAATCAGTGGGTCATTCGGCGACCAAAGAATTGATGATCATTTAACATATAAAATCAAATAATGAGGGCCAAGTTTTAGTGACTAACCAACTTAAAAACCCTAAGACTTTTCTCTCAAAAACCAGGAGCGTCCGGCAAGTTTGGATGCCCGGTCCGGCAGCATGCCCTTGCGGCGGCGTCGTCGGACGGGCTAGAAGGGACCATGTGTCCGGTGTTAATGGGTCCAGTCGAGGTTTTGGTTGCAGGATGAGGACGTTGCTGTCCCGGGTGGTTGGCGCGTTTGACGGCGAAGGCTCGAGGCGGGGGGATGACTGGAAGGGGGGGTCGACGTCGCCTTGCCCTCGGGAGGAACGCGAACGACCTGGTGGTTGTACCTTGCTGGCGTGTGTCCGGAGATCCACGGGTTCAGATCGGATTCGAGGTGATGGAGATGGTCGGGTGAGGAAAGCCACTGGGTTCAGATCGGATCGGTTTGACCCGACTTGGTTTGGGCGTTTTGGTTCCGAGTTGAGGAGGGGCGGCAAGGCTAGATGGCTCGAGGAAGGTGGCGGTGGTGTTGCTGCCGGAGTTGGGACAGCATGGGAGGCGCTGGCAAGACGGCGGCGTTGTGATTTCTGCACCCATTTTCGATTTGGGCCTGGTGGACTATGGGTCTGGGCTTTGACCCTTGACCCGGTTATATTTTCTATTTTGTCTTATTTTCATTTACTTTTAATTAGCTATGGCTCCTTGCCAGCAATAATTCCCTGTCTCTTTTGGGTAGGGCAATATGGGCTTTGTCCCGGTATGCACACTCAGTGTGCCTTGTCTGCTCTAGGTTGGCGGCGAGTTATTTGCTTCGTTAAATGGGCGCTGCCGCCTAGTGGCAGGGTGAAACTAAGTGTCGTCGGATTAACTTTTCGGTGGCAACATAAGAGGAAAGCTGTGCTAAAACTAGTAATTATGCTATGTTGTAATCGGGTTACATATCGAGTTCTCTTTCCGCTGTGTCACTGCTATGTTAAAGCAAATGGAGTAGCTATTTGTGCACTCTTTGCTAGTTGGTGCTTGTTAGAATACAAGTCTCATGTAGAGATTTCTGATATTATTTCGGATAATATTCTAGGTGCTTATTGTAATAAGGGGTTTAGGCTTAATGTCCCCCCTTGTATTCGACAGTTTCATTAATCAAGGCTTGAGGGGCAGCCGCACCAGCCCTTTATTCAAAAAAAAAAAAAAAAGCAACTCCAATAGCTTCCTATATTTTATTTTTTCTCTATTTTAAGGAAAACGAGCTTCTTTTGCTGAAACAGATTTCCTTTAACTATCTCCATTTTAAAGATAGTGAGGAAAGAGAAAGCAAAATTATTTAAATTTACATGAATCTCTAAAATTTTAAGAAAGAATTATGGAGATTTTAGAGATTGCTGTAAAATAGGGAATTTGTTGAAGTTGGAGAAGAAAAATTGCTTAAAGCTTTAACTTTTGCTTTCCTATAATACAAAAATTACAGAGAAGTTGTTGGAGTTGATTAGTTTGTTAAATAAAGAACATTTCGGTGCAAGCTAGATTGTTAAATAATTCAGCGACTGGGGGTTTCTACACAGCGATATATACTGATACCAATGATTCTTCATAGAGATGACATAAAGCAAGAAAGGTCAACCCATTGTATCAAGTACCTGCATTCTCCAAAGAAGGTCACCACTGGGTTTAACCTGATGGCGGTTGTTGTAGAAATGAAGACGAGCTGCTTCAACCTCAGCTCGCTCTTCAGCAGTTCCTACGTTGGGATCAAACTTCCATGTCTGCCTTCCCACGAAGTTGTTTGTGCTATAAATGTAAGCCGAGGAATCTTCCCCACCTTCTGCAACCTTAAGCTTCCACATTTCATGGAATGCTGCAATATATTATTGCTAGCTTTATTGGACCGGTATGTATAGCTAGCTTAACGACCTTCCTTTATATAGATAGTCTCACTGGACGCTTATGGATAAAACTCCCTTGTAGTGTGAACAGACACAGAACTAGAGAGGGGCTAGGTTAAGCTACAGCCCACCTCATTTTTGTGGAAAGAGTATTTTAAGTACAATTTTTATATAGGGTGTAGCCTTTATAAAGTCAAAAATCTCCTCTTGTCCTCTTATTTTTGCCTTTGTCCCCATTTCTTAGTTCTAATTTTTATCTAACTTAGTTATCAATTAAGAACGTAGCTTTAAATTAAAGAACTTTGGTTTAAATTTTAGTAGCATTTTTCATGTAAAATTAACTCTAATTTGCAGCCCACCCAGTTTTTCAATTCTAGTTCTGTCTCTGACCAAGGTTCTAAAAAACGGCCTAGGCGGCCGACTAGGTGTCAACATCTCGTTCCGATTTTGGCCTGGGGGACGTGATTAGGCATCAGGCCTCCAGGCGACCACTTAAGCGGGTTAGGCAGAGGGTATGCGGCCTAGGTGGACCTGTTGGGCGTTGGGAGCTGAATTTTTTTAAATATTTTTTTATTCTTTTGATTCTGGTCATGTATCAAAAGGACGAAGAAGAAGATTCAAAACTCCAAAGCATTTAGAGACTACTCTGTGAACTAAAACCTAGTCCTCAACTAAGTCCTTGATTCAAAATTGACAAACCAGCCCCGACGACTTGATTGGACAATGGTGGTTTCGGCGATGAACCCGATGAGAGAGAAAGATAGGAACCAAAATTCAAATCTTAAGTATGATGTTATCAATTGGTCGATGATTGGAGCTTTCCTTGGTGAAGACAACAAAGACCTTAGGTGTTTGGTGGTCAATTTTGGCGAGAGAAAGAAGAAGGATGATGAGAGAGGTTCTGTACTGAGACTACAGAGAGGAAAATGGGAGAGTTCACGATTCTTCTTCTAATCACACTTAATTAAAAATGACAATTATGCCCTTAAACTAATTAATATAATTACAATCATAACACTCTGATGAAAGAGTGGAAGATAATTAAAACTAAAAGAAAAGAAAAAAAAGCTTTAAAAGGAAAAGAAACATACACTTGTTTATATATATATATATATATATGTTATAAAATAAAAATAAAATAAAGTAATAATAAAAAACCGCCTAGGCGGGGGCGCTAGGCCCTGAGCTACTGCCCGACTAGCGCCGAACATTTTTTAAAATCTTGGGAATAACCGATCGAGTTGTGCGGGTTAATTAGCTAGCTCACAATTGTTCTAAAGTTTTAATGAAGAGTTAAATTATCGCGTGAAGAAGTATGCATGCTAGCTAGCTATAGGTTTCAGAGGAGAGACTAGCGTACTACTTCAAGTGTATTATTGGGATTACTTTGTTTTGTCCGGAAAATATGAAGCTAGGTTTTTAATGTTCATCCAGTTTCTTCCGTCTTATGATAGTTAACCAAATTTCAAGTATCATGATATGATCTTGCCCAAGTCAAAAGTGTGGCTTTTGGTTACTGGAGCCTGCAATAGAGGATACCCTTTTTCATTCTGTTACTGCACCGTACCTAATGACTTTTTGATACGGTTATCCATATTCTCTAGAGCAAAAGATATAGAAAAATTAAAGTGTTCTATAAGGCATATGCCAGCAGTGCCTGAATAAAGATGCCTATTGTAGATATGGGGAGTATTAGGCTCACACTCACTCGAGTGTTTATGAGCCACACCTTGATGTGGTCACATGGCTATAAGCCTATAAGTTTGAAAATTTGTTCACATGGTTTGAAGTATTAAAAATCTCGTGAGAAATTCTAAGTATATTAGGCACTGGTTAGATACCAATTAATGATGTTATATTAATATTTGTTACAGTATTCAAGCATCATTTCTAGTGTTTTTTAAGAAACAACCCAAAGTGTTCAATAGGAAATTATCAAGCACTACTATAATAGCGTTGAATAGCCAATCAGTGACAGTAAGTATAGTAGGAAGAATGAAGAATGTTCAGCGCAATGTTATATAGTGCTTCAGAATATTGAAACTCTAGAGCCAGAAGTCATTGAGTTAGACACTCTACGAGACTAATCTTGCAACGCTCTCTCCAGTTTGAACATTACAGTGCCGCGAGTTTCTAAAACATAAGCCTAATTGTTCCACTTACATTCAAGAAAACCGCAAGGCATTGTATTAAATAATTTTCGTAAAACGTGTAGCGGAAACATTGTAAATCATGTGAGGTGAAAACACTGGAGTCATTGCTTTAATTTATTCATCTAAATCAAAGTTTGAAAAATTGCTAGGTGCTAATCGGGCGATAGCAAGGGGACTAGCGCCTAGACGCCTAGGCAGTTTTGTATTTTTAATTTTTATTTCATTTTTATAGCTTTTATTTATATAATTAAAAATATATAAAGACTTAGAGAGTAATAAAATTGCATCTAGAATATTCAAATTTCAAAAGAGTCCTAAAAAATCAAAATAGAGAGAGAATTTAATGTCACGCCCCGAATTTTGAATAATAAATTCAAATCCGAAACATGAAATAACAACTAAATCAAATAAACGTTCTGAATTTTTTTCTCAGAAATAAACACACCTCGCCTCACTCACTAATACATAAACCAAATCCTCATGAGTTTAACATTACAACACACTCTCTCCAAATTTAAATGTAATCTCAGTGAGCATAACAACCTCACAAAAAAGCTGTAACTCAAATACCACTACTCTAAGCAGCTTGATCACCTTCTCGATTCTCCTGACCTGTAGGATTTTCCGCTACACAATTTGAATTGTGTACCAGGATTGCAACAACACAAACCCGGTGAGCTTGACAGCCCGTATGAGTAAACTTAAGGATTGCACAAATTTAATATAACAATTTCAACTCAAGCAAAGAAATTGTAGAACTATCACAATCACAACGACCACCACAAAGCCACGTCACTTTCTCACTCTCATATATATATATATATATATATATTATACACTTATGAGTCACTCCCCGTTACCCTTATAAGGTCACTCAACATTTGGCAGACAGACTAGAGCTCTAACTGATCGCAACCACCAGCCCAGCGCGAGAGCGTGGTTCACGATTTAATACTATTAGTAACCACCGGCCCGGTACAAGAGCGTGATTCACTAATAGATGCCATGGTCACCCCGTGACCTATTGATCTCCACAGATCAATATATCTCAACCAATCAACAATTTATTGTTTCTCAAACAATAAAACTCAACACCTCACTATATGGTTTCCTCAACAAAAATCCATCAATACATATATATTTTTCATGTAAATAATATATGTACATAGACATTCGCACAGGAATGCCTATTAATACCAACTATAGATCTCGTACAATAAAGCAATAAATTCCTTTTTATAAAAAAAATCATTTTCTTACCTGTGAGCCGTAGCCCTATGAACCGTAGTCGATTGAGTTCATATTTTCCAAAACAATTATTTAATTCAAAACCATTTCCACAAATAAACATAAATATTTAGAACTTCGGTTCGTGAATGAACCATGTGCGGTTTACTCACCTCTAATCCAGCTGCGTCCTCTTAGCAGCACAACCACGATATTATGAATCGTCCGCCAAATCATCCCGTTGATCACCTAATCCAATACGATCTTAACTTAGCCAAAAACTCATAAACAAAATTAAACGACGATCCAACGGTCAGATCGAAATTATATGATGATCCAACGGTCGGATCCTCACGGATCACCCTTAGGATCATCCTCCAAAATTATCACGAAGATCCAACGGTCAGATCTTCCTGAATCTTCCTTATAAACATCTCCACAAAATTTCATGAAAATCCAACGGTCGGATTCTCACGAATCGCACTCCGAATCACTATTTCACAATTATACGAAGATCCAACGGTCGGATCTTCGCCCATGACCAGACATGGTCACTGGGACAGTCATACGATCAACATATCAAAACTACAAGTCCATCGGACTGTCCGATCTTCACAGATCATTAATCGAAAAATCGAAATGAATCGAAACTGTAAAATTCATAACTAAATCATACGATATCCAAAAATTACGAATTATATATGCAAACGATCGTATTGAAACGTAGAACCTAAAAATGTAAAGAAAACACATTTTTGACCCCCGGAGGTGGCCAGAAATGGGACGCCGGAGTTTGGACAGAGCCGCCGCCGACCACCGCCAATGGTGTCGGGGCCAGGCTGCTCCTCTTCATCTCATCAAGCCCAACAATTTTCCTAACTAGCATGAAGTCTGAAAATGAACGGAAGTGGTCGAAAATTACCTAGAACAGTTGAAGGTGGCCGGAAATTTTCCAGAAACCGGCGAAGAAATGCAGAAACCGGCGAGCCATGATTTCGACGTAAAAACTTCAATTTCAGGCCTCGATTACTTCTGGAGAGTTGTTAAAAACATCAAGGTGAACTCACTGGTTCAAGAATAAATCAAAATGATGCACTACAGCTCGAGATATCACGATCGAAAGGTTTTGGTGTTCGATCGAAAACCAGTCGAGCTCCGACGAAAGTGAATCCGGTCACTCTAGGTGCGATCCTTCTGGTATGATGATCAGCAGGTTGAGGTGAGTTCATAGAGCTAAGGATCGGAAGTTTTGGTGGCCGGAGCTAGGAGAAAACCGGCGTTGACTAAAATTGAACTCAAATCGGCTCAAGCTCCCCGCCGCCGTGTAAGGCTGCCACAGACGGGTGCGCAAGGACCAGGAGAAGCCAAGGGAAGAAGTTTGGTAAAGATTGGTGGCCGGATGGTGGAGAACTTGGCCGGAGAAGGTTTTGCCCAGTTTCCGGTCGGCTCGGACGCGTGAGAGGGAGAGAGAAATGTCAGTTTCCAAAATTGGAAACTGAATGGTATTTTTGGAAAATTGCCAAAAATGGAAGCTTTTATATTAAACTGGAAACTTTTTCAAAAAATCATAATTAATTCATACGAACTCCGATTTTTTGTGTTCCGCATATGCACGAGATCGTATCGATGAGCTCAACAACTTTCGTGAAGGAAATTTTCCCAAAATCCGTACGTATAAAAAGTCGATTTTTGCGTGCCCCTAAATAACATACGTTTTCGAAATAAAATCGTTCGAACTAATTTCGCAACTCCTCAAAGCTTCGTACTTCCTCCCATGACCACGAAATTAATACTAAAATTTCATCGGAAAATAATTTGAATTTACGGGGTATTACATTTAAGCAATAAGCATACAAATATAATAATAAATAAATAAAAATCGCACAGCGCAGCACCTACCGCCTAGGTGTCCGCCTAAAATTCAAACGGTCAGAGTCACCGATTCTTCATTAGTCATGGCAGAGAGGCACCGCCCAGCGCCTAGGCGGCTGAATTTTAGAACATTGATCTAAATCTTGATTTAGTGGATCATTTTAGAATTTAGAAAAGATAAATTTAACAAACTTGTCGGATTAATTGCAATGCATTAATCTACGCCAACAGCAACAGTAAGCCAGTGATCTTAAAGCGACTTATTATCTAAGAAACTGCATTTGTTTTGCTTTCAATGATCATTTCTGCTCAACAGTTGCATCAACGCGACTTGGAGGTGTTTTCCTTGACAAACCAGAGTATCCAACCTTATGATACTTTCCTCCTAAATGCTAAATCAATCCGCACTCGGTCCGAGTGGTTCACACCAAATCCTTGGTAGCTTCATGTCTACTTATAATAATTATTTTTTTTTCTTGAAATATTATAATTATATCTTCTAGTGGTTTCTTGTGATATATTATGCCCAGTAATTTACATAGAGGTTAAATTACTATTTCCATAAGCAAACAAGTTGGCTGTCCGAATTTCTATTAGAAGCATGATGACTTTAACTCGCGGGAAAAAGAAAGGAAAGTTGGCAGGTTGAACTTTTGTGGTAGAGTCGTCCCCTCGGTTGACAGGGGCTCAGGGCAAGCAGTAAGCCAAAAACCTCCAATCCGCACAGCATATATAGACTCCATAGTGTAAATTCTTGGAGAGGAAAAATATCATATTAAAAAAATGACAAATAAAAATATAACTTATTAGTAGATGAATCACACCCAATTGTGTCGAGACTTTTTGAGTTAAAAGTCAACATCTACTGGGTGGTTAAGTTGGAATAATATTGTAGCACAATGATAGACCACGGGCCACTTTTATCATTGTTTATCAGAGTGGGTCCCTCTCCAATCACGTCGTCAGTATGGACTCAGATTTGGGCTCCTTATATTGCAATCGGAAAATTCTTATTAGTGGGACTTGGATTGTTACTTGATTCACCACATCTCCAATGTGGGACTTGTGCCCCAATTTCCTATGAAAAAATTGGATTTGTTAATTGATTGCATTTGTAGACCTAGAGCTAGGCTGCACGTGAGAGGAAGTCTTAGAGAGGAAATATCTCACACTAGAAAAAGTGACAAATAAAAATATAACTTATAAGTTGCTGGATCACAGCTAATTTACTGAGGTCTTTTGTGATTAAAACTCAACACCTAATGGGTGGTTAAGTTGAGACAATATCGGTACAATAATGGGTTAAAACCACGCTTGTCACTGTCTAACAAGGTATTAGAACGGGTCTCTCTCCAATTAGGTCTCTAATTGTCATTGATCGGATTTGGGTTCATTAGATTGGACATCAAAAATATTTCAATTGTATTGTAACCAAGCATCCGATGTCGGCCTTGGATTATTACTTGATTGATCAAGTCCCATACATTGGATTGTTAATTGATTTACAAATTCATGTGAGAATTGGATTGTTAATTGATTTCTCGTGCTAATTTTGAGTTAGGTTGCATGTGAGGGGGCGTGTTGGAGGGGGAAAATCTCACATTAGAAAAGTGACAAAAGATTTATAACTTATAAGTGGGCGGATCACACCCAATTGTACAATGACATTTTGTTATTAAAGCTCAGCACCTAATTAGTTGTTAAGTTTGGACAATATTGGTACAAGGATAGGCCACGGGCCACACATGTCGCCGTTTAACACAAACATAGCCTATCGAAAACCAAGGGTGATATGTCTGCATTCACTAACCACAACAAACTTGAGCACAAAACGAGCGCCATGCTTGTGAATCATCAGCCTGTTCTTCAAGCCCCAAATGGACGGCATGGTCCCAATGAATGTCTTTGGATCAATCTTCTTCTTGGAGGAAAGAAGAAGACCAACGGCGTCGAGATCTTGTGAGATGGCACCACTGGCTGCCACCTTCCATCTGTAACTCTGTACTATCCCTATGGGCAAGCATGCTGTTGTGATATATAATTTTTTTTTTCCTGGCCATCTTGCTCACATTCCACCAAAAGAATGAATGGGCACAAGTTTTGATCACTATATGAACAACAATTTTGTACACCAATCCATGGTCCATGGCACTTCCACAACAGCATTCAGCAGTAACATATAAGAGGAAATTCAATAATTTGGAGGAGCGATAATGATAGGACTAATACACAAACGAAAATTTTCTTGTCACAAACATCACTCTTTTTTATCAGTGAGTACACAAGACAATACAATACACTACAATACATGTAGTGATACACGATGTATACAAAAATAAAATCACCAGGATCTGCAGTGTGTTTTTCTCCTAAGCTTCTGTAGAAATATTACCAATTGCTCAATATACATCATATATACAAGAACATTTCCAATGCCATCAACATTACATAAAGATATACTTATGTTTATGTTAAAGGTTTAAAAATACTCTGACAAGTCTGCTTAATTCTCCAGATCCCAGACAACAACTTTTCCATCCAATCTTGTGATCCAAGTCAAGGTGTTAGAAACAATGAAAGATGATTCCCCGAAAATTAGGACAGGGTATTTAAATGAACAATTGGAACCAATTTCCTATCCACTTACTAACCTGATGTGCTGAAGCGCATTACTTTAGAACTCCCTGAAGTTCCAAGCGGCACGATACAACTACAGTTACTATTGAAGGAAAGAATCGTATATGATTAGGAGTTTATTGTGTATGATTCTTTAATATCTGTAATTAGTTTCTAGAGATCTTTTTGCTTTACTTAGACCTAGAATAGTGGATCTGGTTTGTAAGACAACGCATATAAGTTGTACCAAGTTGTTACAGAAGTGTATGAAATAGTGTTTCTTCACAAACTTGTTTCTGTTCATGGTATCAAAGCCTCGACTCTGAGGCATACTTTGAGGCAAGAAACTACAAACAAACCCCTACCCCCCAAGGCAAGAGACAAAGACATGAAGTTGGTCGATAAGAACGCGGCCTCAGCATCACAGAAAGTCCCAGAACCATGGGAGAACTCTAATCATCCACTCTTTCTCCATCATTCAGACTAGCCTGGCGCAGTCCTTGTGTCATAGCCATTGATGGAAGATAACTATACAACATGGGTCCAATCCATGAGCATGGCCCTAACCATCAAGAACAAGAAAGGTTTTGTTGATGGAACTTTCAACAGATCAGCTGACAACCCTGATGAACAAAGGCAATGGGATCGTTGCAACACGCTTGTCAAAACTTGGCTGCTAGGAGCCATATCGAAGGAAATTTCGGGCAGTGTGATTCTTTGCAAAGATGCAAGAGGTATGTGGCTTGAATTACAAGAAAGATTTTCTCATACTAACACGGTTCAACTGTTTCACATTAAGAATGCAATCCATGATTGTGAACAAGGCACGAACTCGGTCACATCTTTTTTCACAAAGCTCAACGGGCTTTGGGATGAGAAGGATGCACTTTATGCATTTCCTCCTTGCAGTTGCAACACAGCCACAGAAGTGAAGACTTACATGGAGACACAAAAGACAGTGAAGTTCTTGATGGGGCTCAGCGACAACTATGCGACGATACGAAGCAACATAATAGGGATGGATCCTCTCCCTAGTGGGCATATGCAATGGCTTTGCGTCATGAGAAACAAGCAGAGGTTTCTAGTGGGAAGTCCATAGCACCATCCTAGGCATTTGCTTTTTCAGTGACAAAGACAAGTTGTGATATTAATCCAACAGAAGAGGCCAAATGTGAAAAGTGCAACAAGACCAACCACACCACAAAGAATTGCATAGCACACCTTAAATGTACCTATTGCAACTGGAAGGGACACACCTATGAATATTGTCGTAGGAGAAAGGCTGCAATGGAAGGAGGACAAGCACGACCAAGAGGTAATCATGTGACTTCCTCAAATGATGACAAGGAGACTACGAACACCTTTCCTTTTTCACAAGAGGAGTGCCAGCAGCTTCTAGGGCTCTTGAACAAAAACAAGCCTGCTTTGATCAATCAAGTCGGTAATGTACCAAATTATGAGGAACTTTAAGGTAAAGCTTTTCATCTTTCACAAAATGGTAAAGAGACAATATGGATATTAGATAGTGGTGCCACTGATCACATAGTTTGTAGTCCTACTCTACTTACTTCACTAAAGCCTATCCATAATTGTTTGGTCAAAATTCCTGACGGAACCTCGGCACAAGTTACTCATATTGGGACAGTGGCTTTCTCTCCTTATTTTATTCTTCACAATGTTCCATGTGTTCCATTATTATACTTGAACTTGATCTCAGTGAGCAAATTAGCTTTTGATTCGTTCTATATTACCATCTTTCTCAGACAAATTTGTGTCATATAGGACCTAGGTTCGAGGAAGATGATTGGAACGGGAACTGAGAGGGAGGGGCTCTACTGCCTCAATCTACCACAGAAAGGAACATGCAACGTGGGACATTCCAAAACACACAACCTATGGCACCAAAGATTTGGACATCCCTCTAGCAAAGTATCTTCATTGTTTCCATTTCTCACAAATAAAGCTTGTGATACAAGCAATTGTTCTGTATGCCCTTTAGCTAAACACACTAGACACTCTTTCCCATTGAGCACTACTTCTAGTAAATCTTGTTTTGATTTAATCCATGTTGACATATGGGGTGGCTATCATGTTTACTCACTCTCTAGTGCACAATATTTCTTGACCATAGTTGATGATTATTCAAGGAGCACATGGGTATACCTAATGAAACACAAATCTGAAACACGAATCCTACTCACTAACTTCATTCACTTGGTTGAGAACCAATTTAGTAAGAGAGTTAAGGTTGTACGGAGTGATAATGGTCCAGAGTTTCAAATCACCTAATTCTATTCATCCAAAGATATCCTTCACCAAACCAGTTGTGTAAACACACCACAGCAAAATGGTGTTGTTGAGCGTAAACACCGACATTTACTAAATGTTGCTAGAGCTTTTCTTTTCCAAGCAAATCTGCCCAAACGTTTTTTGGGGGATGCTATCCTTACTACGGCCTACCTAATAAACAGAACACCAACACCACTCCTTCAAGGCAAAACACCCTTTCAAAAACTCTTCCACAAAGAACCGAGTTGCTCTCACCTACGGGTATTTGGTTGCCGTTGTTTCGTATCCACACATCCAGTGAGACCTAGCAAGTTTGATGCTCTTTCTACTGAATGCTTTTTTCTCGGATACCCTCATGGTAAAAAAGGATACAAAGTATATTGCTTGAAAGATAAGAAAGTCCTAGTATCACGAGATGTCCTATTCTTTAAAGATATGTTCCCTTTCCAAATCAACCCTGATATTCTTTCTCCATCAAACACGGGTTTGTTTCCCCCACTCACTCAATCATTCCATTCCGATTTTGATCCTATCTCCACCAATATCCTTAGTAAACCAAACACCTCCAATCACTCTCATCCTACCATAACTCATCATGATCCCACATATTCCGTTTATACTCAATCTTCTGATACCCTACATCCTTCCACCACCTCCTTAGATATTAACACATCATCAGCTCCCACGTCTTTGGATACTAACTCTACCTTGCTGCCAGCACCACACTCACAACCCTCACCATCCCCACCACCACCACGTCGATCTTCTCGACCGACTAAAACTCCAACCACACTGCAGGACTTTCATATTGAAGCAGCTCTCCCCTCACAGATCGGCTCACCACCTCCTTCGAGTGAGGTAGTCCCTTCAGGTACTGCTCACTCACTCTCTAGTGAATTATCCTATGACAGATTATCTCCTCACCATAAAGCTTTCACCACTAAGATCACTATCCAGAGAGAGCCTACTTCTTTTTTCTGAAGTAGTTCAAGACATCAAATGGCGAGACGCCTTGCAGCAAGAAGTTCAAGCCCTTCAAGATAATAAAACTTGGAGTTTGGTCTCCCTCCCAGCTCACAAGCGACCCATTGGCTGCAAATGGGTCTACAAAAAAAGAAACATGTCATACAAAATGTCCATCAAACACTAAAACTTGCTTTTCAATACTCTGAAAGAAAAGGGGAACTCACATTCAAAATGTCCATGAAACACTAAAACTTTTTCATTTCAATATTCAAACATTTTCATTTATTCCCTCTAAGTTTTCATTTGAATTCAATTAAAAGAATGAAACTTTCACATAACCCACAAGTAAACTGATAAAGGTGACCCAGAAGATCTAAAACCTGAAAGGCGGAGCCTTCGGTGGTTCTACCCATCACAAACTCATCCAAATTAGTCTTGCCCACCACAATCCCACCCAGCTCCTTAATCTTCCTGACGGCGGTGGCATCATACGGCGGTGTATAGCCCTCCAAAACCCTGGAACCCTGCCATGGACGACATCTTCGCCATACATATGTTATCCTTCACAGCCATAAGGACCCCGGCCAGGGTCCCATCTCCTCATTCCGGCGAAGCCTGTCATCAAGGTCGCGGGCCTGGACGAGGACGGCGTCAGAGACGTGGAGGAAGGAGTTGAGGTGGGGCTGGGTGCGGCCGAGGCGGGCGAGGAAGGACTCGGCGAGCTCTGCGGCGGTGATTTGGTGGGAGAGGAGGGAGTCGCGGGTGGAGAGGATTTGGGATTTGGATTGGGTTCGGGTTGGGTAAGAAATAGAGAGAGACGACCATATACATTTGGGTTCGGGTCGGGTTTGCCAACTTCTCCTCCAATGAATGTGGAAATGATTTGATGGTTTGGTCCAGTACTATAGTTGATGTTTTGCATCACATAGTTGTAGGAGAAAATCTAGATATGGATTTGTAGGAAATTTTAAAATGACTGATTTGGATCACTGGATCATTCAGACTTTTGATATAAAATTTTGGAGTGTTTTTTTTCCCATTTTTGATGTAACGTGACATTGTAACTAACTCAATATAGATTTGTGCATTCGCTAATGTTTTATTGAATTTTGCTCAGCAAATTGGTGATTGGGAATTCAAGTAACGGCTAAATCGAGTTGGTATGTGGGTCGGGACAAGTTGAGTTGAAGCAACATTTAAATACTCAAGATCTAATTTTAGTAATATTTAACCAGTTTTTTTAAGTGAGATAAAGTGAAATTCTACTTTTTATAATGTCTATAGCTCTATTTGACTAGTGAACAATTCTTGGCCAAAATTTTTCTCATCTTTTTCTCTTCTCAAGTTGGAAAACAAATAAAACCTTAATCAAAATCATAAGTGACTCTATTCATAAACTAGTTTGGACTATCACCATTTGGACATTGGAGGAGGAGTTGGATATAAGTAGGGGTGGCCAAACGAAACCGAAAACCGAAAAAAACCGTACCGAAAACCGAACCGTAGCCGAAAAAACCGAACCGAAACAAAAAAAACCGAGCCGAACCGATTATGTTCGGTTCGGTTTTCGGTTTCGGCTATGTGAAAACCGAACCGAACCGAACCGAACCGAACCGAACCGAACCGAACCGAACCGAACCGAAATATTGTGAAATTTTATGACCATGGTTTACCAATCCGATCGGGTTCGAAACTATTGTGAAATTTGCTAAATTTTTTACCACACGCATAATTTATTGTAATCATCGCATCCAACGGTCAGTTTTTTTATTTTCTTTATAGAGGTTTCTCTTTGGAGTGTATGATATATAAATATAGGTTTATAAGAGTAACTAAGTTTGACCTAGTTGATCGAATTCGAAACGAGAACCAAATTGGCCAGATTTTTTACAACCACCATAAAACATTACAATCTCTCCATCGAGTGGTTGGTTTCTCTAAATTCATTGTTCTCTTCATGGTTGCTTTAGAATGAACCTCAATAATTTAAATATAATATATAAGTCATACTACTTTAGGAGTCAAATTGGTATAGGCCAATGTATTGGTAATTAAAATTGAAATTTTTATCTTATGTCAACGCACATCCATCAATGAAATATTTACAAACATGATGTAAAAAAATAAGCACGTTTCGCGGTCGTCACTTCATTGGTCAACCAAGAAAACATACAAGTGACTACGGTTGACCAATCCGATCGGGTTCGAAACTATTGTGAAATTTGCTAAATTTTTAACCACAAGCATAATTTATTGTAATAATCGCATCCAACGGTCGGTTTTTTTATTTTCTTTGAATTTATAGAGGTTTATCTTTTGAGTGTATGATATATAAATATAGGTTTATAAGAGTAACTAAGTTTGACCTAGTTGATCGAATTCGAAACGAGAACCAAATTGGCCGGATTTTTTACAACCACCATAAAACATTACAATCTCTCCATCGAGTGGTTGGTTTCTCCAAATTCATTTTTCTCTTCATGGTTGCTTTAGAATGAACCTCAATAATTTAAATACAATATATAAGTCATACTACTTTAGGAGACAAATTGGTATAGGGCAATGTATTGGTAATTAAAATTGAAATTTTTATCTTATGTCAACGCACATCCATCAATAAAATATTTACAAACATGATGTAAAAAAATAAGCACGTTTCGCGGTCGTCACTTTATTGGTCAACCAAGAAAACATACAAGTGACTACGGTTGACCAATCCGATCCGGTTCGAAACTATTGTGAAATTTGCTAAATTTTTAACCACACGCATAATTTATTGTAATAATTGCATCCAACGGTCGGTTTTTTTATTTTCTTTGAATTTATAGAGGTTTCTCTTTGGAGTGTATGATATATAAATATAGATTTATAAGAGTAACTAAGTTTGACCTAGTTGATCGAATTCAAAACAAGAACCAAAGCCATTAAGCCAACCATTTCATATAATGAAGCTTTGAAATTTGATTATGAACTACGAAGCAAGATTATTGTCTTGCCAAAAAACAAAAAAAAATTGTTTTATTGAAAGAAAAAAAAAACCGAACCGAACCAAAAAATACACAAACCGAACCGAAAAATACACAAACCGAACCGAACCGAACCGACAATTCGGTTCGGTTTTCGGTTTCGGCCTAAAACCGAACCGATCGGAACCGAACCCACCCCTAGATATAAGCTCTTTGTTACCTTTTCATAGAAGACTCTCTCTCTCTCTCTCTCTCTCTCTCTCTCTCTCTCTCTCTCTCTCTCTCTCTCTCTCTCTCTCTCTCTCTCTCTCTCTCTCTCTCTCTCTCTCTCTCTCTCTCTCTCTCTCTCTCTCTCTCTCTCTCTCTGGGTCCTTTCCACTAGAAATTAGTTTCTTTATAATATCAAGATTATAATCAAGAATCTTTTGCTTTTTATTTTTTGGTCAATAAACAAGTATACTTGTGTAATATCAATAAAATTTAGAATTATAATCAGGGTCCTTGACCTAAAGCACCAAAATGATTCAAAATTATCCCATTTATCCCAACAACAGATTTTTATTCCCACTAACTCAATTTGAAGAAAAATGACTATTCTACCCTCAACCTAATTTCTAAACTACAGCCACAGCCACTGTCCCTCTCTCATCCCACCGATGTACGAATCGATCTCTCTCTCTCTCTATCCAGCACGACCGTCACCGACATACTCTCTCTCAGATCACGAGCACCATGTCGTGGGCGACAGCGTCGTCTTCATCGGAGGAGGAGGACACATACTCTGATGAATTTCAGACCACCATGTCCTCAACGGACTCAATGCTCAGCGAAGCTTCAAGAAGGTGAAGGAGTCGTATTTGGGGAAAAGAGTGATGAAGCTGTGCAGGAAGCTGAGTTTTTTGAAAGAGTATCTGCCGGAGGATAGGAAGCCGATTCATGCTTGGTCTGTGATTCTATTCGTTGCCGCTTTGGCTTTTCTAGGTGCGTAACTGTGTATGATTTTGTTGTTGACAAAATGGAGGAGGAGAATTGATCTTCATAGATTGTGCTCTATTTTGGTTGCTGAGCATTTATAGTATATCATGTATATTTTTTGTTTTTTGTTATTTAATCAATTATGCTTGGATGGTATTCAGTTACATTGGGAATTGTAAGACACAATTACTTAGCTAGAAAACAAAGGAAAGCAATGTTGGACTTTTATTCTTAAAAAAGTATTGTGAAAATCCTGAAAAAGTTCTAGATGGAATAAATTTTGACTTACTGTACTGGAGAGTTATTATTGATCACATTCAACTCTAGTAGAGGAGTTCATAACACGTTGAAACTTGAAATGTCATTTGGTAAAATGGGGGGCAAAAGGCTTGTAAGGAAAGACAAAAAGAAGAAAAAAAGTTTTATCAGGAGGCAATAGAGGTCTATTGGGGGGCAATAGATGTTTTGAATTGATATAATCTCTTCATTTTTTTTTCTTTAATCAAAGTTTTATTTGTCTAATTTTAGGTAATTAGTTCCCACTCTGGCAACTGAAATATCTACTAAGGGGCAATAAAGGTCCATTGGAGGGCAATACAGGTTTATTGGTAGGGATAATAAACCTCTCCGGCCCCATGTGACATCTCCGACAACCTCTTCGAGGACTTCCAGCGAGGTTTCATAACCCTCTATTGCCCCCCCCCAATAAAGGTCTATTGGGGGGCAATAGAGGTTTACTGGCCCTCTATTGGGGGCAATATATGTTTATTGGAGGGCAATAAAGGTCTATTTAGGGGCAATAGACATTTTCGGCGACCTATGAAATCTCCAACGACTACTTTAGGGACATCCGGAAAAATTTTCAAAGAAGTCAGGTGAGTGGCCGCGGGTGACGAAATCCGGCGATAGTTGACCGGAATCTGGTGACCCGTGATGGGACTCCGGCGAAGTCTCCTATGACTTATCTCTCTTCCACTCTCTCTCTCTCTCTCTCTCTCTCTTTCTCTCTCTCTCTATGTAACAAAGAGATGAGGGTAAAATAGTCTAAAAAATAAACAAAAAATAAAAAGAAAAACTTAATTGAGTATTAGGGAATAGCTTATTAGAGTCTTTATAGGTAAAGGGGAATTAAAAAAACTTAATAGTGTAAGTGGGATAAATGACCCTAGAATTAGGGTAAATGGAGAAAAAACCCTTATAATAAATCCATTTTAAAATCCAAATGAATATTGGAGTATTAATTACTGTACAGACAACCTTAGCAGAGGGAAACATATTTCTACAGGAGATTTATAGCAAATTACCTAAGACCGTCATAACGTGATAAGTTCGATCGAAGATGACTCAGACTGCGCAATAATGTAGTAGGCTAGCAATCCAAGTGAGAAAGATGGTAACGAGACCAGCAAGTTAATGTTTCGGAAGATACTAATCAAGACACAAAAGGGTGTATGCATGAATTTTGGGGAAGAACAGTGAAGTAACCAGTTAAATTGAAAAGCTAATAATCGAAGAAGGTAGACCTCTGTTATGGAGCATCGATCCTAGTTCTTCAAGATGAGATGCAGCAGTACAAATTGCAGAAGTTACTCCATTAATATCAACACCATCATTGAGAGTTTCACAGATATCGAACAGACCAATTTTCAGTCCTTTCAAAGGTAGGTTTAGATTCCATCAAACTTATGGAAACAAATTGAGATGCAAGGAGTTGCATAGCTTGATGGCTAAGTTTTGGTGGGTTGACAAAATCTTCATTAATACATCGGCTTGCTTGAGAAAAACTCTGTGTACGTACCACAGTGAAGGGGGCTTGGGGTTCAGAAATATAGTGCATTTCAACCAAGCTTTACTTGCTAATTAATTAAGCAAGGTTGGCGGATTTTACATAACCCTAGCTTTTTAATTTCGAGGTTTTATAAGTCAAGTTATTTCCCAGAAACTGATTTCTCGGGGGCCAAGTTGTTGGGGGGACTCATCTGATGTAATGCTCCGCCATGTGCATGGCGTGAACTTTTGCTGCAAGGGCTTCGCTATCAAGTTGGTAAATTCAATATGATTTCTGTTTGGAATGATCCCTGGCTTCCACTACACACAGTTTCAAGAAATTTTCTTTATCTATGAAGGGCATGGAGGACTTGAGAGTCAAAGACATCATCGACCAGTACGAGAAAGAGTGTTGTATGCCTATAATATTTCAGGAACTCGAGGTTGAGATTATTGCATGTATTTAGTTGAGCACTTGGGTCGCCGATGACAGACTAATTGTATGGCATTTCTATAATAAAAGGGAGATATTCTCATAGAAATGGATATCATGTAGCTAGCTAGAAGGGTTGTGGGTTTGGCTGAACGTGCTTCATGTTCTTTGGGTCCAGTATGTATAAATAGGGTATACTAGGAGCGTATATGGGCAGCGAGAATACCACCAAAAACCAGGGTGTTTATCTGGAGGTTGTTACGTGGAATTCTGCCTACCAAGTCTGCCTTGCCTAAGAAGGTAAATATGATTGATAATTCATGTTTGTTCTGTGGCCATGCAATGGAAAAACTGAAAAAGGGTTGCATGTATTAAGAAATTGTGAAGTGGTTAATTGTTACTGGGCGTTCACTAAGCTTGGTTTGAAGGCTATTAAAGTGAGTGCAAAGTTCTTGCTGATCGCGCAAGTTCTTCGTGTACCTTTGGGCTATATGGACAGAACGTAACAATGTAGTGTGGAAGGGAAGCTGCTACAATGATTGGAATACGGCGCAGCATACCTTGAAGTTCTTGGAGGAGTATAAAAGGTGCATCCGGCTTGGAGTGGGAAGAGGAAAAGGCCTCCCGCTAAGTGCATGTGGCAGAACCCACCCAGCGGTAGACTGAAGAATATTAATGTAGATTGTAGGGCACGGTGGTTATTTTGAATCAACATGGTGAGTGCTTAACAGTATTGGCGTGGTATTTGTTAGTGGAGATGAGAGAGTAGAGAGAAGAGAGAGAGACACAGAAATTTCAAGAAGGAAAACTAAGCTTTCTTACATTACAATGAGAACGTACAGGTATTTATACCTTGAGCTGAGCTACACAGATGAGCAACACGTGGTAGACAGCTGTAGGTCACTAACTAATTAAGCATGAACTAACCCTAATTAGCAAGACTAATTAAGCACTAATTATAACAGCAACGTAACAACCTTTCCTACCAATGAACAATGCTAGGCTAGGAACTATATTTCTGTTAACAGCCCTCCTCAGCTTGATGCTTAGACATGAGCTTCAAGCTGGTGCAAAGGTAGTTGTGTTGTGGTGATCAAAGCCAGTCTGCAATTTGTTCCTTTGAGGCTACAAACTGAACCTTAATTGTACCAGCCTTGACTTGAACACGGGTGAAGTGCACATCAACTTCTATGTGTTTCAACTTTGAGTGATAGACTGGGTTGGTTGCAAGAGCAAGGGCTGAGATGTTGTCACAGTGGAGAGTTGGTATCTGAAGCAGATCAATATGAAGATCCTTAATCAAATGAGTTAACCATAGTATCTCTGAAGTTGTATCAGCCATACTTCTGTATTCTGCTTCAGTGGAGGACCTAGAGAATGCAGATTGTTTCTTGCTACACCAAGAAATAGGAGCACCATCAAGCATGATTACAAACCCTATGGTGGACTTTCTATCATTCGGATCACATGCCCAATCAACATCACAATAAGCTTGAAGATCAATGGGTTTAGCACACTGAGTAGCCCTCCTGAAGCATATGCCAACATCAAGAGTACCTTTGACATATCTAATTATTCTTTTTGCAGCAATGAGATGTTGCTTAGTAGGGTTGTGAAGGAACTGACAAATTGAATTAATGCTAAACGCAATATCAGGTCGTGGAAATGTGAGGTACTGTAAGCAACCAACAATGCTTCTGAAGTGTGGAATATCAGCAGAGTTCAAGGGTTTTCCAACATCTTTGAACAGTTTGACACCAGACTGACAGGGAGTAATTTGAGAATGACAATCATCAAGCCCAACTTTATGAATTAAGTCAGTAGCATATTTATGCTGAGAGACAAAAATTCCACCATGTTTGGGATAAGTAATTTCCAAGCCAAGGAAAAAGTGTAGATCACCTAGGTCCTTCATATCAAACTCAAGGTCCAAGGCATGTTTAATTTCTTCAATAAGAGCCTCAGAGTTGCCTGTGATAATGATATCATCCACATAGAGCAGCAAGTAGACCTTAGAGCATCATGTGGTTTTAACAAAGAGGCTTGGATCTGCATATGAAGTTTCAAAGCCAATTGTGGGTAAGAAATGAGTGAACCTCTCATTCCAGGCTCTTGGGGCTTGTTTAAGTCCATATAATGACTTATTAAGCTTGTAAACATGTGTAGGTAAGTGTGGATCCTCAAATCCTCCTGGTTGGGATATGTAAACTTCTTCAGTTAATAGGCCATGCAGGAAAGCATTTTTCACATCCATCTGATGCAATCTCCAACCTGAATATGCAATAAGAGCAAGGATTAATCTGACAGTTGTGTGCCTCACAACTGGTGAGAATGTTTCATTATAGTCCACTCCATATTCTTGACTAAAACCCCTTGCAACTAGTCTTGCTTTATGCCTTGCTGTAGTGCCATCTGCATGCCTCTTAATTTTAAACAGCCATTTGCAAGAAACTAAATTTTTATCTGGAGGAAGTAGAACCAAAGTCCATGTCTGCTGTTTGATTAAAGCATCATATTCTTCTTACATAGCTTGCTTCCATACAGGAATCTGCAAGGCAGTTTTATATGAGCTAGATTCTACATCTGCAGGATTAGCACTAACTAGAGTCATAATGGACAAGAAGCACTTCTTTTTCACAATTCCATTCTTACTCCTAGAAACCATTGGATGATCATTTTCTGTTGTAGTGAGACCAGTGATGGGATGAAGCAGATTGGCAGAGGAGCTTTGATGAGTTGACCTGTTTGGTGAGCAATTTAACACAATGGAGATGGATCCTCCTCCAGTAGAAGACTGAACAGTTAGAGCACCATTGTCCTCTTCAAAATGTATCTCAGTATTTGTATCAGGTCCAAAGGCAGGATATGAGTCAGAGATATCATTAGAAGTGATGACAGGAATATTATCAATGAATTGGCCTAGTTGTGCATCTTCTCTAGTATCATTGTTAGTAGCCACAGGAAGTGATGATGCAGACTCATTAGATGAAGAAATTTCACCATAAGTGCTATGTGCATTAGCTGATCCAGGATTATGATAACTATGAGAAGACTGAGGAGAGTGAACCTGACCTGTTGTTGTAGTTGTTGCAGTACCTGGTGTGGATGACAAAGGAGTTGGCAAGGACTGAGTGTAGGACTGAATGTGTAGCAAGTAAGCAGGTATTTCCATATATTGCTTTTGACTTGCAGAGTTAGCCTTGTGCTTGTTGATTTCAGATAGACTCTTCTTTGAGACAGAGGCATAAGGGAAACAACTTTCTTCAAAGAATACATGCCTGGAGATAATGTACCTTTCGATGGCAGGACTGTAACATATGTATCCTTTGTAGCCAGCAGCAAACACCAAAAATATACACCTCATTGTCTTAGGTCTTAGGTCTTAGGTTGAAGCTTGTTATGTTGAGCAGAAGACAATAGTGGATAACAAGCACATCCAAATACTCTGAGTATATTTAGTGCAGGTTGATTCCTATATAGCCTTTCATATGGAGAAACCATATCCAGGTTTGGTGTTGGCATTCTATTGATGAGGTAGGTAGCTATAGCACATGCATGATACCAAAATTGTGGTGGAAGGGATGCAGTGTGTAACAATGTGACAGCAGACTCCCTAATGTGCCTGTTCTTTCTTTCACTTACTCCATTCTGCTCAGGTGTATAAGGACAAGAAACTTGATGTATAATTCCATGATCATTCAGAAACTGCTTGAATTTAACATTCATATATTCTCTCCACCACCATCACTTCAACCATGATAAAGAAACTTGATGTATACCACCATCATGCTTAGTGGAGATGAGAGAGTAGAGAGAAAAGAGAGAGACATAGAAATTTCAAGAAGGAAAACTGTGCTTTCTTACATTACAATGAGAACGTACAGGTATTTATACCTTGAGATGAGCTACACAGATGAGCAACACGTGGTAGACAGCTGTAGGTCACTAACTAATTAAGCAGGAACTAACCCTAATTAGAAAGACTAATTAAGCACTAATTATAACAGCAACGTAACAACCTTTCCTATCAATGAACAATGCTAGGCTAGGAACTATATTTCTGTTAACAGTATTTTCCCCATGCACTCTCAGCTATGCATATGGAGGTTGACGCATGTAGGCATATCTTCTTTTGGCTATTCACCAAGATTGGGTGGCGGTTGAATCAGAATGTGATTGCTCACTTGTGATTATTATTGTTGCCATGTTATAGGATAATAATGATCTTTCTGAGGTTACATGTATTATTGACGATTATAAGTCATATTTGACATTTTTAACTCATTTCGAGTTAGGGTTTTTTACTTCAACAGTGTCTGAACTCTTCGAGGACTTTTGAAATGATACCTGAACTTTCAAAGTTATCAATGTGATACCTGAACTCATTTTTTCATATCAACGTCGTACCTGCGGTCGATTTCCGTCACAGAACAGTTAACTATGACCACGTGAGGCACTTAATGAGGTTAAAAGACTAATTTACCCTCAAAAGTATATACTTCAACAGTGTCTGAACTCTTCGAGGACTTTTGAAATGATACCTGAACTTTCAAAGTTATCAATGTGATACCTGAACTCATTTTTTTGTATCAATGTCGTACCTGCGGTCGATTTCCGTCACAGAACCGTTAACTATGACCATGTGCCCATCACGTGAGACACAAAATAAGGGTAAAAATGACCTTTCCCACTTCCTTTAGTTCTTCACGTGTCCCGTCGTACCTTCAGTTCTTCTTCTCCATTTCTATTTCCTTTTTCATCTGCAAAATGCAATTAGATGGGTTGATGACATTTCCTAGCAAAATGCAAAACCCAAAGCAAAACTTGAATCCAATTCTCTGATGGACGGACACCGCTGGGGACTCTATCTCATCGGAGTTCTCCAAGCACAACTTGCTCAACGGCTTTGCTTCTCTGAATTTATTGCAGGCCGGAGCGGTGTAGACGGTTTCAAGACTCTTGGCCTCCAGATTTGAGACTTGGAATTTACCTGAGATTTCAGACAAAGGGATCAGAGAGAGAGAGAGACAGAGAGAGAGAATATGGCCGGCGGCAATCCAGACCTTCTTGTGCAGCTTGCCAGAGATATGACGGAGGCGGGCCACGCCGTCGTGGCACTCAGCTTCCTCACCGCAACTAACATCACAGCATAAGTTAATGAATTTCAAAAATAGTCCGTGTCTTTGTAATTGAATCAAAATCTGCAAAAGTGAAGGAGACTGAGAGTCTCTCTCTTTCTCTCTCTGCAACTCTCTTTCTCTCTCTCTCAACAACGGCGAAAAGGCGAAGGATGGTGATGATGGGAGAAAACCCAAAACTGATTTTTCCGCAACTGTGTGTCTGTATATAACTATATTTATCTGTATATGATTTATCGAACAATGGGGCAATGATCATTTCACTGATTCCAGCTTCTAATCAATTTGTCCAAAAAAGAACCGGCCTTTAGTTATTCGCGGCTGTAATATCAGTACTTAGTGGGAGCATAGGAAGAGGTACTCTGGCGAGGCAATCAGTGGCAGTCGGGGCAGGTGAGGAACAATCTGAGGGTTTTACGGCGGCGGAGGTGGATGACGGGGCTGGCGGATGGGCTGTACATAGGGCTTCAGGCGATGACGGGGCATTGAGTGACGAGGAGCTTGAATTTTTGCAAGGTAGCCATATGGATCTAGCTGAGTTCAATGTGGTTGTAGTCAAGTAGTGCTTGGAAAGGGTTGGGCGGTTGAGAGAGAAGGTGAGATCTGATTTGTGGCCATGGCTTCCAATCGGAGGGGACAAATCAAAGGGAAGAAGACGTCGAAAAAGAAAAACAAGAAAGAAAAAAAAGAAAGAAAGAAAGCAAAAAAAAATACTTTTGAGGGTAAATTAGTCTTTTAACCTCATTAAGTGCCTCACGTGTTGGGCACGTGGTCATAGTTAACGGTTTTGTGACAGAAATTGACCGCAGGTACGACGTTGATATGAAAAAATGAGTCCAGGTATCACATTGATAATTTTGAAAGTTCAGGTATCATTTCAAAAGTTCTCGAAGAGTTCAGACACTGTTGAACTAAAAAACCCCATGAAGAACTAAAGGAAGTGGGAAATGTCATTTTTACCCTTATTTTGTGCTTCACGTGCTGGGCACGTGGTCATAGTTAACGGTTCTGTGACGGAAATCGACCGCAGGTACGACGTTGATACGAAAAAATGAGTTCAGGTATCACATTGATAACTTTGAAAGTTCAGGTATCATTTCAAAAGTCCTCGAAGAGTTCAGACACTGTTGAAGTAAAAAACCCTTCGAGTTATGTATTTTTTCGAGAAGCAAATGGTGTAACTAATAGGTTAGCTCACCTTACTAGTTTCAACTATATATTTGAATGATGTATGGTTACATTAGGCTTCTGTTATTATTCAGGATGCACTATATGAGAATGGTTGTAATATCGCTAGAGGTCAAGGCCCTATGTCTCCCTCTATGCATAGTTTTCATTTATATATAATATGACAGACGTGGGGATGAGTTTCCCAACTTAGCTAGGTTCCAAACTTCTTAAAGAAAAAAAATCATACTTTACCAATTGGAGATTAAGAAACATAACAATTTGAATTAAAATGGGACTTTAAATGGCTTGGCACATTGGGAGGTGTGATGAACACTCGTGCAATGCAATATTGGCATACCAAAACACGTTAAACTTTGTGGGCACTATTTTTTTTCTTGAAATTTTCCTTACCATAAGATATCTTTTGTAGAAAATAATTTTTAAAACGTGTTCTAATTAACGAAGCACTGAAACCTTGAACAAATTTTTTCATAATGATATTTAATGTTTTAGACTTTGAAAAATTGTAAAAAAATAATAATAATAATAAATAAATTAAAAAGTGTGTCATAATTTTTTAGTTCTATGATCTAGTTTGAGAAATACTTATTTGAGGGCGGTATAATTTTGGTGAGAGAATAAGAAAATGTAATTTTTGCCAAAAATCGTGTCTTACACCTGGTAGAAATCATTATACATAGATGGTCATGTGAGATACATATCAACATAAACATTTGTTTAAGTATTAGCAATATGGGATAAAGCTATGGTACATTAACATTTCTCATACATGTGCTATTTCATGTAATATTTACCACTTTGAGGACTTCGGTTACCAATTTAAGGGCTTATGTGGTAACTAGAAAAACATCCTCATCAAGGTAAATAACGTCCTTGTGAGAGTAAAATAGGTAACTAGAAAAAAGTCCTCATTAAGATAAATGACTTGTAAGGATAAAGTAGGTTCTCATTTGAGTAACTAAGTCTTAAAAATGGTAATTGTAGTAAGTTCTCATTTGAGTAATTAAGTCCTAAAAGTTATAATTATATATGAGGTATATGTTAACATATTGTAGATTTTTCCAGCAATAGAGTTAGAGTGTAATGCAGAGTTAAAATATCCGGCTATATATATATATCACCTCTATTGGTCAAAATCTTTCTTCTCCACAAATCAAGATCAAGAAGCTCCCGACTTCGGCTATTCCAGCCTTTCATCTAGATCTTGTCAATTTTAGTTACCCTAGAAGCTTTTCCAAGTAACCTTGACGGCCGTGTTAACCCATGTGCAAGTCAACGTGAGCTGCTCTTATCTTGACCTGTGTGTGGACTCCAGCTGTCAGCCATGGTGTGGTGGTCTACATGTATGCTAATGTGGTTTATCTAGCTAAAAGTAATTTTCATATTTCAGTTGTAATAATTGTTAGAGTAATTCTCTAACTATATATAGTTGTTGTGATGTAAGAATTGTGCGTGGAATCAATTGAAGAAAACTCAGAAAATTTGCTTCAACATTCTCTATATTTTCTCTCATCTTCTCCATTGTTAGGTGCTTAAAACCTTCAAGGTTAGCCATGGCAGCTATGTTATCATGGTATCAGAGCTTCGGCTCTTGATCCTGTGCTAATCTTACCCTATCTGATTGTACTTTTCAGTTTGCTTCCGCATCGTTTCAAGTTCCTCGTGATTTTGCAAGCATAAACCCTAGCTCTTCCTTTTGCTTTGGTTTCCTCTTGAAATCAAGCTTACAAGGTTATATCTCTGCTTGCTTACTTGTGTACGAGCTCTATATGATCACTGATTTGCTATTTGAAGTTTGGATCTACATATTGTTGCTCAAGACTTAGATCTGTTTCCAATTTTCCCGATCTAGTTGAGTTTGATGCTTATTTTGTTCTTGATTATGAAGAGACTATGTGATTACGAATATTTGAGAATTGTTGAGTATGTTCTTGAATAAGAGGTGTTAGATCTACATTGATGACTACTACATCTTTGATACTGTCAATTCTATGATAACTGAAGCTAGATAAGGTCTTATCTACTGTGATTGGTGAGAAATCATGATAAATCTCATAAGTTTGTGAAGCTTACTGCTGAGACTGATAATATTTGTTCATAATTGAAGTTGTTGTTGCAATAACATAACTCTTGATAACATAAATGTTGTGTTAATCATCATAAAGCTGAAAAATATCTTAATACCTTGTAGATTCAAGTCAAGTTGTGAAAAATGGCTATCACACAGTCTGATATCAACTCACTTCTAAGCATGATTACTGTGAAGTTGAGTGAGAACAATTTTGTTAAATGGAGCTTTCAATTCCAGTCAGCTTTAGAAGGGAATGATCTTTTCAACTACTTTGATGGTAGTTATCCCTATCCTCCTCGATTTGCCTTGACTGAGGAAGGATCTGTGACTAGTGAAGTCACTCAAGCCTACAAACAGTGGAAGAGAGTCGATAAGGCACTTCTTGGTCTTCTAATGGCCACTCTTGATGATGAGATTATGGAAATCATTGTTGGCAGCAAATCCTCTCATGAAGCTTGGCTTGCTTTGCAAGAGAGATTTTCCACTGTATCAAGAGCTAATATCATTCAGTTGAAGACTGACCTGCAGACTATTAAGAAAGGTGCTAATTCTATTGATAAGTATCTCATTCGCATTAAACATGCTAGAGATCAGTTGATCTCTGTTGGTGTTCATATAGTGGATGAAGACATTGTTGTTGTTACTCTCAATGGTCTACCTGAAGAGTATTCTATGATCAAAACTGTCATTCGTGCTAGAGATAGTTCTATTTCTCTTAAGGACTTCAGGGCTCAACTCTTGGCTGCTGAGAGAGATATTGAGGCACAGTTTGTTCCACATAACTCTCTGACAGAAATGGCAGCTAGAGGGACCAACTTTAGGTCCAACAACAACAATACTGCAGACTTCTACAATAATGACAAGGGAAAAGGAGTGTGGAATGGAAAACAATCAAGATGGAGTACTAACAAACAATTTTCTCAATGAGATAGTCATAACACTAAGAGCTACAATGCTACTGAGTGCCAGATTTGTAACAAGAAAGGGCACACTGCCTCAACTTGTTATCAAAATACTGAGTATAACTACTGTCACAAGAAGGGTCATATTGCCAGTAAACGTTTTCAGAATCCTTCTTCACCTGACTTCAAAGGTAACACTCTGGAGTACAGGAATAACATTGGCATTTCTCCTGAGTGTCAAATCTGCAGCAAGAAGTGGCACACTGCTGTCAATTGCTTCTACAGAAAAAATATCCCTGCTGATCATCCTTCACACTCAGTGATCATCTGTCAGATTTGTGGTCTGAAAGGTCATGCTGCACTTGATTGTCACCATAAAAGCAACTATGCATATCAGGGTGCAGAACCACCTTCTACTCTCACTGCAATGTGTGCACAATCTTCTGAAGCAAGTTCATCTGGATCTCAGAACAATGAAGTATGGATTGGTGACACTAGTGCTACTCATCACATGACATCTGACATCAGGAATCTCACCATTGCTCATCCTTTTGAGTCAAGCAAGTCAATTACCATTGGCAATGCTGAAGGTTTGCATATCAAACATATTGGTGCTGCTAATATTACTCCTGTTCATCATACATTCAAGCTTAACAATGTGTTACATGTTCCTCATTTTGCAGTCAATTTAATATCTTTTAACAAACTAGGATATGCTCTAGGATATAAGGGTGTATTCTGCTATAGCATTGAGCTTAGCAAATTGTGGATGTGTCGACATGTTGTTCATGATGAAACTTTCTTCCCTTTTCAGTCCACTTCTCCATCCTCATCGTGTTCTCCTTCCTCTTCATCACCCTCACCTTCTATTCTTTCTTCAGTTCATACTTCTCTTTCTTCTTATTCATCCTCCTCCACTGTTCATCACACCATGCAACCTGTTCTCACTTCAGATCAATTACAAGTTCTTCTTCTTTTTGAAGATGTGCCTCAGCATTCTGCCGCTATCTCAACATCTGCTGATGGGGGAGGTAGTGATAATGGTAATGGTGATAATACAGGTGGTAAAGGTGATAATACAGGTGGTGAAGACTCTAGTAGTAGTTCTAGTGTGTCATCCAGGTCTAATTCAGTTGTTAGTAATGATCAGCTTGAAAATACAAATGCTACTGTACTTGAGAATGCTACTGCCCTTCCTCAAGAACTGTTGTTTGTAGAAGATCAATCTCAGGTTTATAATAACCACTCTATGTTGACTAGGGCCAAGAATGGAATTGTGAAACAGAAGACTTTTCAAGATTATTGTGCTTTTTCATGTGTGGTTCAACAAGGCCTTTTTGATGAACTTGCTTATTTGAGTGGTTTTTCTGCTATTATGGATATTCAGGATCCTTTTGAACCAAAGTCATTTAGAGCTGCTACTGGTATACCAGCATGGGATGTGGCTATGAATGAGGAAATTGATGCATTACTAAAGCAAGGTACCTGGGAACTTGTTCTTCCACCTAAAGATAAGAATATAGTTGGAAGTAAATGGATATATAAGATCAAAAAGAATCCAGATGGATCAGTTTCAAGATATAAGGCAAGGCTTGTTGCTCAGGGGTTTAGTCAAGAAAAAGGATTGGATTATGATGAGACCTTTAGTCCTGTGGTCAGGCATAGTACTGTTAGACTTGTGGTTGCTCTTACTGCAATGAACAAATGGGAGTTGAGACAGTTGGATGTTAAAAATGCCTTTCTGCATGGTGATCTTAGGGAGGAAGTATACATGGCTTAACCTCAGGGCTTTGTTGATTCTGATCATTCTGAGTATGTGTGTTTGTTAAAGAAATCTCTTTATGGTCTAAAGCAAGCTCCTAGAGCTTGGAATGAGAAATTTTCCAATTTTCTTCCAGCTCTAGGATTCAAATTTTCACATTCTGATCCTAGCTTGTTTTTTAAGTATACTGACAAGGGTGTGGTTGCTTTGCTCTTGTATGTTGATGATATTATCATAACTGGCTTAGATAGGGATGGTATTGAAGCTGTGATTACTGAATTAAGTGAAGTTTTTGATATGAAAGATTTGGGTCCACTATCTTATTTTCTGGGAATCAATGTTCAATACAAGAACACTGGAATTCTTTTGTCTCAAGAAAAGTATGCTAAGGAGTTGATTGCAAAAGCTGGTTTGGAATCATGCAGAGAATGTAATATTCCTTGTCTACCACATGTTCAGTTGCTGAAAAATGAAGGAATCCCATTATCTAATCCTACACTGTACAAAAGCATTGTTGGAGCACTCCAATACTTGACCTTTACAAGGCCTGACATTGCTTATGCTGTCAACACTGTATGTCAATTTATGTCAACGCCAACTGATGTTCATTTTGCCTCTGTCAAAAGAATTCTTAGGTATCTGCAAGGTACTCTCTCTAAAGGTTTGTTTTACAAGTATGGCAATGGTGTTCCATATGTTAATGCATACTGTGATGCTGATTGGGCTGGTAAAGTTAATCACAGAAGATCAACTACTGGATTCATTGTATATGTTGCTCACTGTCCTATATCTTGGCAATCAAAGAAATAAGGTTCTGTGTCAAGAAGTTCTACAGAAGCTGAATATAAGGCACTGGCAAATACAGCAGTAGAAATCTCTTAGTTAAGACATGTCTTGTGTGATCTATATATTAGAATTCTTGCACCACCTCTGTTGAAATGTGATAACCTTTCTGCTCTTGCTCTGTGTTCTAATCCAGTATTTCACTCGAGGATAAAGCATTTGGACAATGACTTTCATTTTGTTAGAGAAAGAGTTCAGAGGCAGGACTTGTTACTACAATACGTTCCAACTGAGTATCAAACTGCTGATGTCTTCACTAAGGGATTACACAGTCCAGTGTTTAAGGAGCATTGTCTCAATCTCAGTCTAGTATCCCCTACTGAGATTGAGGGGAGGTGTTAACCCATGTGCAAGTCAATGTGAGCTGCTCTTATCTTGACCTGTGTGTGGAATCCAACTGTCAGCCATGGTGTGGTGGTCTACATACATGCTGATGTGGTTTATCTACCTAAAAGTAATTTTCATATTTCAGTTGTAATAATTGTTAGAGTAATTCTCTAGCTATATATAGTTGTTGTGATGTAAGAATTGTGTGTGGAATTAATTGAAGAAAACTCAGAAAATTTGCTTCAACATTCTCTCTATTTTCTCTCATCTTCTCCATTGTTAGGTGCTTAAAACCTTCAAGGTTAGCCATGGCAGCTATGTTATCAGGCCGAAGTGAGAACGCTATATATCTATCCCGACCAAAGTGAGAACGCAACATGTTGAGAGTGAGTAACACAAAAGGCACCTAATTAGTACAAAACAAACATTTCCAATAATTAACAAAGGATAGAGCCAAACTGAAAACTCCTTTGAAATTTTCATTTACCTTTCCTTGTCAATTTGAAAGTTGGAATAAGGTATTCCTATTGACTACTGAATCAGCTTTTGTGGACATATCTGCTGTCGTAGGACTTCTAATGTTAGCATTCATACCTCTGCGACACACACACACACAGATATAAGCCGTAATTTTGAATAGCCTAATTTCATTTTAGATATAATTTTGTCCTGAAAATTAGACAATAAACCCTCATCCATAATTGTTTCCATGTATATACATATATATATATTATTCAAATTATTAGCTAAAAAGAGTAGGGATATATTGAGGAAAAAAAATCAAATTCCAACAGGCAGATCTCAAACGAGTGGGGATTCGAAGTTGAGAATCAGTTACCTGCACAAACCGGTATTGGTGTAGGCCTCCTCTGCCTTCTTCTTTGCGTGGTATCTCAAGACATAGAGTCCAACGCACAATACATGGACGATTGTGGCCGAGAAGTAAATGATCATTCTTGGTGGCTTCAGTACGAGAGGATTTTGCTACCAAACCACATAATTAAGTTGCGTGAGTCCTAATGTTGCAATCAACGCAGCCACACTCCAGAGCCAAACAAGATTGCTCCATATCTGCTTCACACCTTGTTTGAGCACAAATTTCTTCGCAATATGGTAAAACAGAATGATGAGATGAACAAAGTAATTGTCTTTCCCCATTGTTGAACAGAATTGGAGATATATATATATATATATATATATATTTTTTTTTAAGGCTTGGATAGGTGAGGAAAGATCCTACCTATCCACTTAAATTAAGAAAAGGAAAACCAAAGTACAAAGGAGGGGGACCAAAACCAAAACCTCCCAGATAAAAGGAAAACGTACATGACACTAACGAAAACGAAAGTTCGGAAGACCTAACCGGTCTCTGTGACAATGTGCAAGTATAAAAGGTGGAGCAGAGTCCCACCAAAACAAGCTTGTAGAAGCTGTACCTAAATTCGCTAATGCATCAGCAACTTGATTACCTTCTCGAAATATGTGTGATGAGCGGAAGTTCATTTGAGAAATACGATACAAGCAATTGTGCCATTCGATGCGAAGCATCCAAGGAACTAAATGAGGACTGCGAAGAAAGTCAAGGATAAGAGAGGAATCCACTTCCAACCAAATATGTTTCCAGTCTCTAACCCAAGCAAGTTCAATGGCCTTGATGACCGCCATCACTTCCGCAACAACTGAGCTAGAAATTTCAAGATTAGCAGAGAAAGCACCCAGAACATGACCCCTGTAATCTTGAAAAACTGCACCATAACCCCCCACATTAGAACCATGCTTCCAAGCACCATCAGAGTTAATTTTAATCCACCCAGAAGGTGGAGGATGCCAATTGACTTCAATTATCCTAGGAGCATTGTGAGGCTTGCATTGGACACCAAACCTCTTCAATATCCGGAGATCACGTATGGTGTTATGCATGTTGCCGTGAGCAAGTCGACTAGCATACTGAATGTGCCCTGATATCATTTGACAAATCACACCCACATGAAACACCTGGCCATCATATTTTGCTTTGTTTCTAGCATTCCAAATGAACCATAAAACTGTTGTAAAGCAAGCCAACCATAGCTCTTTTAAATGTGGATTAAAGCCAGTAGAGTTGCCCAAATGAAACACGCCTAATATTGAGCCAGGCAAAACACCCAATTCAAACTAGTTAATCATGTGGTTCCAGATTCCATGAGCAAATGGGCAATGAAGAAATATGTGGTCTATAGAATCCAAATTAAGAGAGCAAAGACCACAACGAGAAGCCAAAGAGACTCCTCTTTTCTGCAAAAACTCATCAGTAAGCACCCTACCCCTTAACACCTTCCATGTCAACAATGAGATACGAGGCGTAATGTACTTAGACCAAATGCATTTACCCTAATCCATTGAAGGAAGTGGGGAGCGTAAAAAATGAAAAGCTAATTTAGCAGTAAGCTCACCCGAAGAAGATGGTGACCATATCAATGTATCATCAAGTGTAGGATCAGTAGCAATGGGCACCTTACTAATCAACTCACACAAAGCAGGATAGTGAAATTGAAGTAAGTGTGGTAGCTCCCAGGAACCAAGATTAATGAAAGTAGCCACAGACTCATTAAGGCCATCCACAATATCAATAGCCCCAAAAAAGTCAATCAAAGGCTTTCCCATGAAATTATCCTTCCAAAGGGACACCTTTAAACCTGATCCAATGAGCCATCGTGCCTTATCAATAATTACAGGCCAATGTTTACGTACACCAGGCCAAATTGAGGAGGGCGTATATGAAGTACGAAGAGCACCATTCCTCCAAAATCTAGCACGAATGAAAGAGCAACCTGTAGAGCTAGATGAAAATATTTCCCAACCACGTTTTAGAAGAAGAGAATGATTCAGAATTGTAAGTTGCTTTAGGCCCAATCCTCCTTCCTCAACTGGAGTGCAACAAGATTTCCAAGCTACCAGAGGGGCTCCACGTTTATCAATTGACTCTGACCAAAGAAAGTTGCGACACCAAACTTCCACACGTTGAAGTAAAGAAACTGGCCATTCATACACCTGAAAACTATATATAAACATACTGTAAACCACAGATTTAATCAACTGAACCCGACCAGCCATAGATAAAAAAGAGCCCATCCAACTTGAAAACTTCAACCGCACTTTATCCACAATTAATTGAAAATAAGACACCCGCGGCTTGCCATGAAAAATAGGGACTCCCAAGTAGGTAAACGGGGCTGAGCCAAGAGAAATGCCCAAGTTAGTGGCAATAGAGTGTCATCGATAATGAAGGTGCTTACTGAGAAATACTTGTGATTTTTCCCGATTAATAATCTGTCCTGATGCAACACCATAATCATCAAAGAAATGCATAATCCTTGCAAGATTGAGTCTGTCACCTCGGCAAAAAATTATGACATCATCAGCAAACAAAACATGGGAAGGAGCTAGAGTGCCTCTAGGAGAAGAAATTAGATGTAACCGTCCCGAACTGACAAGGTCTGAGATACCTCTGCTAAGAACCTCCTCAGCCAAACAAAAAGTACAAGAGATAGCGCGTCGCCTTGCCTCACCCCTCGACCACAAGAAAAGTAGCCCACTGAGCTCCCATTGATTGAAAGAGAAAGCTTAGCTGACCGAAGGAGAGCATGCACCCAATTCAAAAACTTTTGATGAAAACCAAAGGCTTGAAGCACATGAATAAGAAACCCCCAAGAGAGCGTATCAAAAGCCTTTGTGATGTCCACCTTGATTGCTACATTACCTCCATGACACTTAGAATCCAATAGATTAAAGCACTCAGAAGTCAGCAAAATACAGTCTGAAATATGACGGCCAGGAACAAAAGCATGTTGTTGTGGGGAAATAATTCGAGCCGCAATGGAAGCAAGCCTAAGAGCCATAATCTTTGGAATGATCTTGAAAACAAAGTTGGTCAGAGCAATAGGACGGAACTGTGTGATGGAATCTGCATGATCAACTTTAGGAATCAAAACAATCAACCCAAAATTGAAAGTAGACGGCATAATTTCATGGGTAAAAAATATCGCACAGCATTGACAACATCATCACCAACTATTTCCCAACAAGAGATAAAAAAAATGACCAGTGAAACCATCAGGACCCGGAGCACTATCCGCATCCATAGATTTCACGGCAGCCAAAATTTCATCCGCCATTGGAATAAGAGCGAGGGCATCATTTTCTTCAGCAGTAACCGTAGAGGGAATGACCCGATCAACTAAACCATTATCATGATGCTCTGCGTGGTTAGCAAAAAGATTTGAGTAGTAGTCAAGTACATGATTATGAATGGAAGATGCATCTTCAAAAACCTGGTCACCCTCACGAAGAAGAGTAATAGAAGATCTCAATTGGCGTGCTCGACACATGGCATGAAAGTAGGTAGTATTACGATCACCATCAGATAACCAACGTAACCGAGACTTCTCTCTCCAAAATAACTCTTGCAACCGAAGAGACTCAATTAAGTTTGCTTGAAGTTCATTTTCTATAGAAAATTCCTCATCTGACCCACCAGAATGAGCAATGTGCTCTTGCAGGATAGTTAAAGCAGATAGGTCAGCGTCCACACGCCGGTGAATGCCCCCAAAGACCTCCCAATTCCATGCATGCTTTGAGTGCTTTACGTAGAACACGCAGCTTATGTTGCAGAACCGAAGGAGGACAACCATGAGTGGAAACAGAGGACCAACATTGCTTAACAAAATATTTAAAATCACTGTGCTGCAGCCACATCTTACGAAACCGAAAAATACTTTGACAAGTCCCAGAAGCTTTTGAAAAAGACAGTAACAAAGGATTATGATCTGAGCAAATCCGCGCTAAAGTACAACAATCAAAAGAGTTCCAGACATCAAACCATTCTAAGTTTGCAAGACATCGATCCAACCGAAGTTCAACATTACCCCGTAGACCACAACACCGAGCCCACGTAAACTCAGCACCTTTAGTATCAACATGAATTAGTTCGCAAATATCAGACATAGCTTGAAATTCCTCGCAAGAGCGACGACAAACAGGAGCACCACCTTTTTTCTCATGAGCTCCTAACACCGCATTAAAATCACCAAACACTAACCATGGCCCTGAAACAAATCTGCCCTTAACTTCAGCGAGATCAGTCCATAGTCTTCCACGCTCAGCCATAGTAGTGCGAGCATAGACTGCCGTTATAATACAATTAACTGAATCATGCATGACCTGTAGAGTGACTTGCTGATCTGTCACAAGGAGAACACGCACCATTGGAACAAGAGAAATCTTACCAAACAACCATAAATTAGGCCTAGAACCTCCGCGATCGTTAGTACAAATTGTTGCCAAACCAAAACCACGCCAAAATGATGATGGGATAGAGTTCAAAGCAACAAAAGGCTCAGCTATACACAGTATTTCCCGCTTGTGAACCCGAATAAAATCTTTTAAGGCATTCTGCGTAGGGGCATTAGCAATACCCCTGACATTCCAGTATAAGACTTTCATTGAGAAACAGTTTTAGTACGACGGAGGTACTCCTCCCTGTTCTCAATTTGAGTTGCCCTGTGCATAGACTTCCTCTGAGCTTTGGACACAACTGTTGTAAATTCTTCTTCTTCCTCAAGACGATGAGTTTCTTCATACCAAAGAGAAATTTGAGAGGAGGCAACCAATATATATATATATATATATATATATATATATATATATATATATAGCAGAAAAGTGGAGTAGAAACTGAGCTTTTTGAGAACAAAAAATAGGGCTCTCTCTGTTGCTACTATTTTACTTTTTGGACGATGACTTGTTGAACAAATGCACGAAAACGATGAAGAATTGAAGATGAATTAAGCGTGGATGAGGGACCGTCGATGCACGAGAGAAAGGACAATATTAGGATTGGAATGACGTTTGGCTCTATGGGTCCACATGTTTTCTTAATTCGAAGTTACATCTTTTACGGTTGTTACTTTTAGGCCTTGTTTGATTTTCGGAAATGAAAGTAGTTCCTTTGTCTTTCCCATGGGAAGGGAAATGAACTTTCCAAAGAAGTTTTCATTCCGATGTTTGGCAATGTAAGGAAAGTTATCCGGAAAGTTGTTAAAAAGTATGTAATTAATGGAATAAAATAATATATTGTGAGTAATAAATGCAAGGAAAGAAGGGGGAAAAGTGATTCCTTTGGAGTATTGAAGGATTCATTTCCCCCCCCCCCCCTATTTTCCTTTGCTTTAAGAAAGTATTTTCTTTCCTTTTACATCCCAAACACAGGAAATGAACAACTTTCCTTTCTTGATGCTTACTTTCTGCGAACCAAACGAGGCCTTAGAGCAAGCAACGACCTTTCTTCCAGACATTTTTTTTCTAGAAAAAAATATATACTGCATGGATTTTCTCTGTGTATGTTAATTTGTAATATGCTTCTTACTTAGATTAACTTATCCGGATTTTCTCTGTGTAGGTTAATTTGTAATATGCTTCTTACTTAGATTAAATTAACATTAACTTATCAATTTGTTATGCATCTAACGTCTTCCTAATTGAATGGCGGGTCAATGAGATAATTAATTCTTCTATGTATCACACTGGTGACACGACAGTGGCTTAATGCATTTGTTTTGCAACTTTTACTCAATACGAGTTTAACATTCAGAACGCTTGAATGTAATAATTTGACTTCTTACAAATTATTTTATAACGAGCATTTCTAAAAGAGGAGTGTCGATTTCATTTGTCTTTTCATCTTGGTATTCTAATAAATGAACATATGTTTGGATAACACTAATTGAACAATTAATTGGATCGGTGGAGATAATATGGGAAGTTCTAGCTTTCCAATTTTCCAAGAACAAAGAGGCGTTTCAAATTTCCTGCTCCTTTGGGTTTCGCGCCAACTGTAGCAAAATTCTCGGACTCAACTCTTCGACTTCTTTTTTGTGTTTACCTGCTGCTAGCCTGTGAATTATTGGGCTGATGGGGCCAGCCCCAAATAACTCAATGGATCAAAAAAACAGCAGGCATGACACTTGTAAATAGGAATGAGAATACCGAAGGCATGAAATCAAGTTTGCGAAATGCAAATCACCAATAATAAAGGCATCGCCGGAATCACCCGCTCACATTCCCAATTTCCCATTATCCCATAGCTCACTAGACAAAGTCACAATCATTGAAAACACACTGCTTCAAAGGTATCTAATGTTCACTTCACTGTCGAAAACGTCTTTGCTAAATTGGGAAAACGATTGCTCAGCTGGGTCGTATTGTCAATTTTTACCTCCTTTAATAAATAATTACTAGCAGGCCCCACCCGTTATTTATGTGGAGAGAAGTTAAAGATAGTGAAAAAATTTCCCGTATAAATATTACATTTTCTGCTTTTTTAATTTTTTTTCCATTTTACAATTTATCATCTTATCCTTATTGATTAATTATATTTTATAGTTTTTTAATATATAAAGATTAAATTGGTAAAAAAATTCAGTTTTGGAGAGCAAGCACTCTTCACTTAATAATAGTATAGATAATTTACCATTCTCCTAGCATATGGGTACATCGTCCACAAAAAGTACAAAATGGCATCAATATATTTTTGTAAACTGAATAACTGATTGATATAAGTAATGAACATGTATATCATTCACCATTTCACCTATAAGGCTAAAAGAATTCTGAGAACATATGTGCCCTCTACTGTTGGTCATTTTGATTGGTAATTATCATGGTGCCTTTGTTGGAATAGCTCTTCAATATCGATCATCCTTAATGAGTTTTAACATTTGGTAAGAACCTTCCCTTATTTTAATCTTCTCGATAATTATGTGATATGGGCAAAGAGAGATCGTTGACAAGATTTTTTTTTTAGATTTTTGATTCCTAGTCCAATTTATTTGGTGATAATTGGATGCAGTCCTTCCACTTTTTTGCTTTTAATTGCGGTCATTTGATTATTTTCATTTGTTTATTTTACCGTTTCAGGAAAATAAAGGAAACAAATTAAAATTCCCTAATTTTTGCATCTGTTACTCCAAATTTGAACTTTTGAATTTGAATTCAATCTATCTAATGTATCAAAACAACTTGTAAAACATTTTCAGGCAAAAGAAAGCATATCATAACAATATAACATATCTACATGAAAGGAAACAACTTGATCACATCATATTACTACCCATGAACCTACCGGTAAGTCATATGTTACTACTTCTTTCCCTCAAGTTGCGTGTAAAATAAATCAATTGCTTTGCCAATGGAAGACACATCAGATTCACTTTTATGGCTTGGATCCTCCTCAGGTGTTCTGCCATCTAAGGAAGCCTTTATTTTTCTTTTCAAATCACATTAATCGTTGAAATTGGGGTAAAGTTATGGAATAAAGCAATTCAACCACGCAAAATACTTGTTGTTTAGATAGCTCTTCATGGGCGGTTGCTTACAAATGATGCATTGTAGCAGCTAGGTTTCTCCCTACCATCTTGTTGCTCTTTCTGTATTAGTCATGTCTAGTCGTCTATGCATCTTCTTCTACAAGGTCCTCAGATTGTGGCTTTATGGAAAGGGCTCTTGACCCAATTTAGGCTCAACAAATGCCCACTTACTCCACTAAAAGATTTGTGTGCCCACTTACCCAATTTAAATATAAAAAGACAAGTTTGGTCTTTAAATAATTAAAAACTCATTGGAAACTTAGCTGGACTCTTGACACAGTCGTCGGAATCCAGTCACCGGTCGCCAGAATCCAGTTGCCAGTCATAGGTTGGAGGTTCCCAAAGAGGTCACCGGAGACTTTTATTACCTTTATTGGGGGGCAATAAAACAGGATGCGGGATTCCGGTCACCGGTCCGTAGGTTGCCGGAAGTTCACAAAGAGGTTGTCGGAGACTTTTATTGACCCCAACAAATTTTTAATGGGGGGCAGTAAAAAGTTTATTATGGGGCAATAAAAAGTTTATTGGGTATTATTAGGAGGTAATAAAATTGGACGCCAGAATCTAGCGGCAGGTGACAGGATTTCGGTGGCCGGTCACCAGATTCCCTCAACCGGTGATCGGAGTTCGGCGAAGTCTCTCTCTCTAAGTGAAAAAGGGAGAGAGGGCAAAATTATCTCAAAAATAAACAAAAATAATAATAAAAATTAACTTAATTGGGTATTAGGGTAAAAAATATGTAATTTGTTGGGTAAGTGGGTAATCTTATAAAATGCATGTTTGGGTAAATAAGGTTAATGGAGCTCAAATTTGGGTAAATAGACATTTTCCCTTATGGAAACCGTAGATGGGTTTGCCTTCTGGTTTTTCTCATTCCGGAATACTCTTGAGGAAGTGTTTTTTAGAGCTTGTGCTTCTGCCCTCTCTAAACATAAGCGTCAACTTTAGTTTCTAGTAACTTGCAATCTAATTTGGTATATTTGGATTACTAGAAATTTGCTGCGTTTTGAGGCTAAACTGTTTAATCTTTTAGGGTTGTTCAACGAATCTGCTAAGCTTTCTTCCCATCCCCACAAAAAGCATGCAATTGCTTCTATTTATTCTATTCTTGGAATGTCAGAATTGTCGGCCACTGCTACGTACTAGTTTCATTCCGTCCCTCAATTCTTAGGAGGTGGGTCTGTGGGTATTTGGCGGAAGGATTACTCTGACTTTAAAGGAGGAGCAACAGTGATGTGGACTACAAGGGCAACAAGTTGTTGATGGTTTTGCGTACGTGGTTCCTCCCATATTTACTTTGGTTGGATAGTATGCATGTAAGATCTTAGAATTTGTCTATCGTTTGATTCATTTCTATTTAAAGCCCTCTGTACTACCTTTTATCTTTTTAATAAAGTAGAAGCTGCTTGCTCTCTACTGAAAAAAAAAAAGGAGGCCCAAGCCAAATAGAAAGTATGCATGTAAGGTTGTAGAAGAAAATAAGATTACAAATGAAATAGTCATCTTATTTTAGTCAGACATATATCATCTTAATGCTATATTTGATTTTGTATGATAAATTATAGAGAATATAATAGAGAAGTTCTTGGAATTGCGGAAGAAAAATTATGGAGATTTTAATTTTTAAATCCACATAATAAAGATTTTATAGGGAATCTGTTGGAATATTCATATATGGTTAAAGTGTTAAGGGCTAATACTAGTTACTACCCTGTAGTTTAGGTCCGGAATAAATTCAGTCCTTAAACTTTCAATTTCATCAAAAACACTCATGCATTATCAAATCTGGTCTAATAGGTCATTCCTTCAATCTTCCATCGATTGGAGCCGTTAACTTGCTGACGAGCCGTTAACTTCCACCTATCAGGCAAAATTCTAAAATTATCCCTACCTCAGTTCCACCTCCAGATCCAGCGCCGTCTTCCACCTTCGATTATGTATCTATTTTGGTGACCAAACCAGATTGCCCCAAATAATGAATTCTCTGGTTCTCTTCTTCCCTCTTGGAAACACCACACTTCAAATTCTCTGGTTCTCTTCCTGATGGATCCTCCGACCTTGAAACTAGGGCTAGGCACGGGTCCGGACAGGCCCATTACTGACTGATACCGAACCCGGTACCGAAAATATTATTCGGGACGGGCCGGGACAGGACTTTGTTTTTTCAAAGTTGGTACCGAAGGTACCAAAACCGATCAGAATCGGGTCAGGCCCGGGCCTAATTCAGGATACCCAACTTCAGTACCTAAATCCAAATTTTACAATTCAACATTAAGAGAGGAGCATTAGGATTCAATGTTGATCTTCCTCAAACGAGGGCCATCTTTGGCAACGACACAAGTAAACTGCAATGGGAAAACACAACAAGTAAATAAGATCGGAGTTCTTCTTTCTAGGGTTTTTCATTTCCATATTCCATACAAGCACAAGTATAGTCAATCAAGTTCCAAGTCAAACCATTTGCAAATGATTTCAAATAAAATTATAGGTAAATCTTAAACGCATTCACCAAATTTGTTCTTGAAAAAATGGATCACGCACCTCAAGTATCAATAATTATACACAACGATTTCCAACGACCCAGAAAATTGAACATGTTTATAATACAATAAGATTTTTACATTACACTATCAGAACTCAAAACTCTGTAAAGCAAAGTCAGGATTGGGAATCATTACACAAAATATTAAAAAAAATAAAATGAAACACATAATCATCGTGTCAAAGATAAGATCACTCCAAAATAATTCATTTTCATTTCCAGACAGAACCAGATCTACCAATGGAAAAGGAAAAGTCAGATCAAATCGTTCTAGATCTAGATCATGAAAACTAGGTTCAGAAATTGAAAACTAATTTCTAAAGTTGAAGATTTCAGTTTCAATTTTCTAAGCAGCCAAACACAAGAGTCAAAGCAGTTTCATAGCATGGGATGGGGAGGGGATCTGGGATTTAGATGAAGAACATAACTACAGAAGAAGATTGGGAGAGTGGAGAAGAGAGAGAATTGGGGATTGAGGGCTTCTGTCTTCGTTTAGCTATTTAACCGATTAGGCTAAAACGTTAGTGATCAGGTGTGATCATTCCTCTGTGTTCCCAACTAAACTATCCAATCAAACTCAACCAACTATTATGAAAAAATTAAAGATTTAATTTAATTAATTTAAACGGGACGGGACCAACAGGTATCTATTGGGCTGATACCGGTACCAGGCCCGTTTTTCGGGATGGGCCTAAACAGTAAATTTCATATTTTGATCCCGACCAGTACCGGCGGATTTCAGGACTGTTTAGGGACGGGACCGAGACTTTAGTTTTGGGTGCCCAGCCCTACTTGAAACCAAACCAGCTAAGCTTCTAGACTACCAAAAAGTGGCGCAGAACAGTGGATTGGAGGTGGAATGGAATTGATTCCTAAAGTGCAGAAGACATTGGCTGAGATAAGGAAAAAGAAAAGCTTGCATATTCAACGACATAGAATCAAGAAAAGTATGGCAGAGAGTCGACCTACAGTAGCAAGGAAATTTGACAAGGACAAGGAGTTCACAACAAAGAGAATGGGGAGGCAACTGTTAGAGTTGGGAATTGATCCTAGTATGGCAATTAACCGAGCTCGCAACAGATCTGTTTCCAGGAGGGACCGAAAGAGATAGAGATCAGTTGACAAGGGTGATACTTAAGGTAGCGGTGTCTAGGCCCAACCTTGCCCAAGGGCAGCCTTGGCGACAGCCCGGGGCCCAAGGGAAGGTGGGGCACCACACACACACACACACACACACACACACACACACACACATATATATATATATATTATCATTTGCAATAATGTATGCTGCAAAATATTAAAAATAAAAATTATTCCAGAATTTTAGATGCAATAATTGTGTGATTTCTTGTTCGTCTCATTCTTCTACTATTCAAATCATCTAGAACCGTAAAAAGTCAAGCACCATTATAGTAGAGTCTCTCACTCTCTCCAAAATATTGAAATCAATTAAATTTTTCTTTAAATTTGGGGTTTCAATGGTTATTCAATCCCTCAATTCATTTTCATCATTTGTCCCTCCAGTTTTTCTCCTGTATGTTTTTCATCTCCCAATCTTTCTCCTCTCTATTTTTTTTAGTTCTTCTAAGGTGATTAGCCAAATTTTTTGACATTCCATGATGCAGGTTGAGATATATATCAAAATAGGTATTGGGTGTTCTTCAATTTTGAAATTATGAATAGTAGAAGCTATATTTCTTGTTTTTGTGGTTCTGATAATTATTCTAAAAACTTGTTAATTCGTAACTTTACTGAGCCAAATTAATCTCAAAATCGTCATCGAAAAATTCTCCAGACCGACCCTGGACAACCAAAAAAAAAAATTCGCCCTAGGCATCAAGAACCTTAGGACCGGCCCTGGCGGTGTCAAGAACATGAATGTGGATACACTTACGAAGAAGCTGTGCTCGATGTCTAGAGCCCGTTCAAGGTCAAGAACAACACTGCCTACTGATGTTGTCCCTAGTGATGGCTTTAAGGACTCTGATCAAAAGTCTAAAGCACTAGACAAGGCCCGAAAATCTGTGAAGAACAAAAACAAGAATGCTAGACGTGGAAAGGTGAATAGAGTTATTCCTAATTTGAAAGCCAAGCACTTGTTCTCCGGAAAACGATCAAATGGAAAAACCCAAAGGCGCTAAGATATGTAAGGGACCTAGCTCTGACACATTTTGGTATCTGTAATATTTGTTCTCAGCTCCCCTTGGCCAATAAAAATGCCCTTTAGGGGTGATGTTCTAACTCCTCTTTGCAAGTATTTTAATGCAATTATGGTGCGCATTATATGTTTGAAGTAGGTTGTCATATTCATATTGATGTTCTAAAACATTGATGTTCTAAATCAATTTATGCTGAGAAAAGAGATGTAATTTCTCAACCCCCTGTAGCTATGGAGGATGACGCTGGATCTGGAGGTGGAATAGAGGCTTCCGAAACCTAAACTACAGGGTAGTAACCAGTGTTTAGCCCAAGTGTTAAATGTTTAAGGATATTAGTATGCAAAGAGATATTGATGAGAGAAATTGTTGTCTATTCATTGAAAATAGGAGCCCTATATATAGGGATTACAAAGTACAATTTCTTGGAGTGCAAAGATTCCTATTCTAACTTGAATTGGGAATTCTCTCCTGTTACAACTATAGAACTAATCCTAGTTTGACAAGGCACACTAAAGTTAACATTCTTCAACACTCCCCCCTTGTGCCGCTCAAACTTAGTGATGACGTTTTGATCGTTGCCTTGTTAAAAACCTTGCTCGAGTAATAAAAAACCATGTGGGACAAAAACAACCTTGAGGATGAGAAAAAGAGTACAACATGTCCTTCAGTCTTCGAGATCGAACATGTAGACATCATATACCTCCCTCTGATGTCGACATCTCCCCCAGATTGCTACAATCATGGGAGTTCAGATAACTTTCTCAATCTAATACTTTGAACACGTTTCTTGAAGGTGGATTTAGGTAACGACTTAGTGAATAAGTTTGCTATATTATCCTCTGATTGGATTTGAGTCACTTCAATCTTTAGAAGTGCTTGTTGTTGCTGATTATAAAACAACTTGGGCGATATATGCTTGGTGTTGTCGCCCTTGATGAAACCTAACTTCATTTGTTCAATACAACCTGCATTATCCTCATAAATGTATGTAGGCTCATCTATGGTAGACTTTAAACCACAAATTCCTCAAATTTGTCTTATTATAAACCTTAGTCATATGCATTCAAGCATGGCTTTATATAGAGCAATAATCTCTGCAAAATTAAAGGAAGTAGCAACAAGAGTCTGTTTTGTAGACCTCCAAGATATCACAGTGCTTCCCATGGTAAAGACATAACCCGTTTGGGAGAAACCTTTGTGAGGGTCAGAGAGATACCCTGCATCAACAAAACCCATAAAAACATCACCATTATTTTGATATAAGGGTGGTGGGTGAGACCGACCACCCTTAGAGGCAGCGGCACCTATGGCGGCAATGTTACCGGCCACGGTGTCTTGGATGGTGGCGCCATGCCTAATGGGGTTCGATCCCATTCTTCCGTCATTACTTTTCTCTCTGTAGGGATAAAACAAGCCCATATCATTTGTACCTTTCAAGTATCGAAAGTTTGTCTTTACACCAATCTAATGGCGGAGTGTTGGCGTAGGGCTATGTCTAGCTAACAAGTTCACTGCGAATGAAATGTCTGGTCTTGTGCATTGAGCTAAGTACAATAATGCGCCTATTGCACTTAGATAGGACACTTCGGCCTTTAATAATTCTTCATCCTCAACCTTTGGACGAAACGGATCTTTTTCGGGTTCAAGCAAGGTTCTAAAAAACGCTAGGCGCTAGTCAAGCGGTAATTCGGGGCCTAGGGCCTAGAGGCCTAGGTGGGGACTAGGCGGTTTTTTATTATTACTTTATTTTATTTTTATTTTATAATATATAAATGTGTATATATATATATATATATATATATATATATATAACAAGTGTGTGTATTTTTCCTTTTAAAGCTTTTTTTTTTCTTTTCTTTTAGTTTTAATTATCTCCCACTCTTTCATCAGAGTGTTATGGTTTTAATTATATTAATTCTATATATACTAATTCAGTGTTCGTTACTGTAGATTAGGAACAGTGACGGCTTAGTAACAGTGCCGGCTCGAGCCGAGCCGGTATAGGAAAAGCCCCTTCTACCCCTCTTTCCTCTTATTTAAGAAGCTGTCGATCAGCCGCAGCAGCATTTTTCTCTTTCCGCTCTCTTCTCCGCCTTCAGAAAGTGATAGCCACGGATTGCGAGGGAGAGAGAGGGGTATTCTGTGTCTTCTGGGTCTTCTCACTATTCTCCCAGAGAGAACGAGAGAGTGAAGAGTGAAGGCTGATCCGAGAGAGAGGAAGAACAGGGAACGGGAAGACGAAGAAGAATTTGATGCACCGAGTTGAGGTAATGACTTTTTTCCTGAAATTTCAGTTCATGATTGAAGGTCTGGTTTGCCATGCATGCTGGGTATATGCGGAAATTGGATTTCAGAATTTATTTTTTCTTTTTCTCTGTTTGAGTTGAAAGCTCTGTGGGTTTTGTAGTAGTGGGTGGCTGAGATTTAAGGGCATCTGAGATGAGGTCCGTGAAGGTAGATGGCTATAGGAAATGTTTTTGATGGCTCGGTTTTGAAAAATTCTCCCTTTTACGACTTTCAATTTATCTCCTGTATTTGTGTCTTGAGTTTCCAATAAATTAGTTAGGGCTGTCTTCTTTTTATTAGAAATTGTTTTTTGAAACTTGATCAAAATTGTAGAGCCAGAGGATGTAGTTCTGTTTGATATATTGAAGTCGCTGAAATATATTCACTCTAAAGTTGATATATTCACTCTAAGTTGATATATTTGCCCTAAAGTTAGCATGCTGTAGCAGTTATTGCAATATGTCTTTTGAAGCTTCGACTCCATACTGTTCAAAAAAGAAAGGATGGAAAGATAAAAGGGAACTAGGTACATATGCATGCTCAAAAGAAAGGAAATCAAATATATTTGTTCATCTAATTTAAATTAAGCATAGTGTGCCTATGAATTCCATAATTCCATGACCAGAACAATACGTCCAAAGTCATGCAATATGAATTCCATGACCAAAACAATATGTCCAATTTCTGCATTTATGTTGCTCCCGAGGGTTCTGTGTTTGTATGCATTTTGCTTTTTTATTGTTGATATATCTGCACAGCTTTCTGTTTATTTCATAGATGATCAAACAACTTGAGATCAAGTTTGCATGATCTGGTCTGTTTATTAATACTCTCTCATGTGCAATCTGTCATTGGCTTTTTCCTGCTTTAGTTTGCTTATGTTTGTTTTGTTTTTCCTCTGATATATGCATGACTATTAATGATATATGTGGACTTTACAGATTTCATGCAAAAAAGTGTGGGCTTCATTGTCTTGCTGCTGTTCCTCTGTTTGTTGCTTTGTACTGTCTACGTTTCTTATTCAGGTATGTGCTGTTTATTATCCTTCAAGTTAAGGCTTTAGGGCAGAGACTTAAATACACATTATACTTATGCTATATGGATCATAGTGAATTGTTAAACACAAATCCCTAAATATTCAGTGGTAGAGGCTTATGTTTCTAATTATTCGACGGCATATTTCAAATTCAATTTCACTGCTTCTTAACAGTTAAGTGTTGTGAAATTCTAGGATAAGATCAGTTCTAGGTTCTTCTATGTGGTGAGTGCATGTAGAAGCTTGGTTCAGCTTATTAACCGGAGTTAGGATGAAAGAGGCGAAAGTTCTGGACTGTGTTTTGGCTGCAGTGAAAGGCTGATTATCGCTTTCTAGGATATTTGTAGCAGTTAATTAATGGATAGTTGAGGTTACTCTCAACTCTATGCTTTAAAATTGGCAGTAAACCCTAGGTGGAGAGAGTTTTATTGGAAAGCTATAGATCTATTATCTTTTTCTTAAGAAATCCAAAGTAACCTTAAAGATTTAAAGAGTAGCATTTTATGGCCACAGGCATGACCTGACTTTTCATATTTTTGGTTCAGATAAATGTTTAACTTAACTATGTATGTGCAACTTTGGTTTTCCTCAGCAATCATCGGTGAGAACAGTAAAAAAGAAGCATATTCTCTCACTTCTGCTACCACTACTGTTCATTCAATTAAATTAGCAAGTAAGTGGCTTTACTTTGATCTGCTCTTCTTGATTCCTTTTTTAAGAGGAATATATTCTGATGTTTTCCAATTTAATTTGAGTTTCGCTTTTGAAATACAGTAATGGCGCCTAAACCAAGGATGACAAAAAAAAGAAGGCTCTTAGAAGGTGATCATAGCTCAGCAGATTTATGTCATGCTGCAAGTTATAATGAAAGTTTATCAAGTGAGGGGAATATGCAAGAAATAAAGAATGATCAGACTTTTGTTGCATCTATAGCAGAAAGTTCATTTGACGGCGACAGCATACATGATCAAATCATGGCAAGAACAGGTTATTAAAAACTGTTAATGTGAATTAAAAGATTTTGGCTCAATTTTCATTAGTTTTGCAAACTGGAATTTACTATATTATAATGGAAACTGCGGTATTCAAAATGAATTTTATTTTTAGAATTGCTGCTCTATTGCAGTTAACTTAGTTCACTACTTTGATTTATATATACAAGAAATAATTCATTTTACGTTTTTCCTTTTTTTTTTTTTTTGGTTTTGTTTTGTTGTTTCTTAGGTTTCAAATTCAGTGTTTTAAATTGAATACTTTTTGTTTCCTTATTTTATCTACAGCTGTGATGCCTAAACAAGGGACAAGCAGGAGAAGTCTACAGTTGCGAGTAGATAAAAGTGTTAGTAATTCTGATTGTGTGCAATATGTGTCAGAACAAAGTCATAAAAACAAGCGGAGAAAACCTACATCTGCTATAAATTTCAACTGTGGTGCAAGTACGTCCAGCAATCTGGAAGTCGAAATAGCTGCTTCACACGGAAATAGTGTTGGACAAGCATCATATCAAAGAAGAAAATGTGGTGTGTCATTAACAATTTTTTATTTTTTACTTTTAGTAGTATTTATAATACACATGGATTAACTTGCTATACTTATTACAATTCATGCACAGCACTGGCCTCTACATATTCGGATTTAGGAGATATGACTTATGTTTGTACCAATTGTAATGCTTTGTTTTGGTTGAACGAATCAAAAAAGAGTGTCAAAAAGAGAACCTCCGATCACTGCTTTAATTTATATATACAAGAAATAATTCATTTTATGTTTTTCCTTTTTTTTTTTTGGTTTTGTTTTGTTGTTTCTTAAGTTTCAAATTCAGTGTTTTAAATTGAATACTTTTTGTTTCCTTATTTTATCTACAGCTGTGATGCCTAAACAGAGGACAGGCAGAAGAAGTCTACAGTTGCGAGCAGATAAAAGTGTTGATAATTCTGATTGTGTGAAATATGTGTCAGAACAAAGTCATAAAAACAAGCGGAGAAAACCTACACCTGCTATAAATTTCAACTATGGTGCAAGTACGTCCAACAATCTAGAAGTCGAAATAGCTGCTTCACACGGAAATAGCATTGGACAAGCATCATATCAAAGAAGAAAATGTGGTATGTCATTAACAATTTTTTATTATTTTTTATTTTTTACTTTTAGTAGTATTTATAACACACATGGATTAACATGCTATACTTATTACAATTCATGCACAGCACTGGCCTCTACATATTCGGATTTAGGAGATATGACTTATGTTTGTACCGATTGTAATGCTTTGTTTTGGTTAAACGAATCAAAAAAGAGAGTGTCAAAAAGAGAACCTCCGATCTATACGAGTTGTTGTCAGGAAGGTAGAATCAAACTCCAAAAACCACATCCGACACCTTCTTTTTTAGAGAAATTGCTAGATCCGAATAAAGGTCCACGAAGTGTGCTCTTTAGAGAAAACATAAGAGCTTATAATTCTATGTTTGCGTTTACATCCATCGGAGCTAAAATTGATCAAACAGTCAATGATGGATCAGGACCTTATGTGTTTAAAATTAGTGGTCAAGTACATCATTTGATGGGTTCTCTTTTACCCCTAGAAGGTGAAACTCCTAAATTTGCTCAGCTATATGTGTATGACTCCCATAACGAAATTGCAAACCGAATTCAGGCGGTTGACCGGAACAACAGAAACCAAAATCTCGATCCAAACATTGTGCAAGGTTTAATTAAGATGTTTGATGAGAATAATGAGTTAGTAAAGTATTTTAGAAGCGTTAAAGATAAATTTGATGATAATACTTTGCGTACTCTAAATTTGACGATCTTAGATCATGAAGATAATCGAGAAAAACAATATGAACAACCAACATGTAATGAAATTGCTGGCTTAGTGGTTGGTGATATTGGAGCCCATAATTCAAACAAAGACGTTGTGGCAGAAATGCATGACGGAGGTTTAAAACGAATATCAAAAATACATCCGAAATTCATGTCTTTTCAATATCCAATTCTTTTTCCATTTGGTGAAGATGGTTATAAAATAGACCTTAAGATGTTACCTCCTAAAGGAAAACGACAAGCTAAGCGTGATAAAGTCTCTATGCCAAACTTTATAACATATCAAATTCAAGAGAGATATAATCAGTCTGATACTCTGTTGAAAGGGGGTAGATTATTTCAACAATTTTTAGTTGATTCTTACGCAACTATTGAAGAAAATCAACTGGATTATATTAGGAGAAATCAAAAAAGCATGAGGAGTAATGCTTACAAGGGTATATGTGATGCTGTGTCAAGGGGTGATAATAACGGTCGCAATTTAGGACAAAAAATTATTTTGCCGAGCTCATATACTGGAAGTCCTAGATATATGATGAATAATTATCAAGATGCCATGGCGATCTGCCAACATTATGGTCATCCTGATTTATTTATAACTTTCACCTGTAATGTAAAATGGCCTGAAATTTTAAGAGTGTTTGAAAATAAACCAGGCTTTAAACCAGAAGATAGACCAGATATTGTGTCGAGAATTTTCAAAATGAAAAATGAGGACCTATCGCTTATGTCAAATCCGGCAAACCATTTGGAGAAATCGAAGCAGGTAAATTTTCTTTATCTACTATTGTGTGATTATATTTAGTTCAACTATATCCTTATAATACTTTTACTTATCTTAACTTTTATTTTCTATTACAACAAACAGATGTCTGTACGATTGAATTTCAGAAAAGAGGACTTCCTCACTCTCATATGTTATTTTGGCTGAAAAAAAATTACAAATGTTATACGGCAACAGATATTGATTCAATCATTTGTGCTGAACTGCCTGACCAAAATATTGATCCAATGTTGTACAAAATTGTTAGCCAATTTATGATTCACGGTCCTTGCGGAGAATTAAATTCAAAATCTCCTTGCATGCGAGATGGAAAATGTTCAAAATTTTATCCAAAGCCATACAAGATGAATACTACATTTGAAACAAATGTTGCACCCATATATAGACGCCGTGATGATGAAACAAAATTCGTAATGAAGAAAGGTGTTCGAATTGATAATCGTTTTGTAGTGCCATACAACCAAGATCTATTATTAAGGTATAACGCTCATATAAACGTAGAATCTTGCTCTCAGTCCATGCTAATAAAATATCTATTCAAGTACATTAATAAAGGCCCAGATAGAGCTAGAGTTGGTTTCCAAGAAAATCTAAATGATGAGATTCAAGCATACCTTAGTTGTAGATATATATCTCCTCCTGAAGCTATTTGGAGATTATTTGAATATCCTATTCATTCCAGACATCCTGCTGTCGAACGGTTAGCAGTCCATATGTTTTTAGAACAAAACATTGTTTTTGATGAAAATCAATCACTTGACTCCGTTCTTTCCAATAAATGTTCAAAAGACACAATGCTTACAGGATGGTTTAAAGCAAATGAACTTTACAGTGATGCGAAGACATTAACCTATGCAGAATTTCCGTCTAAATTTGTTTGGGACCGTCAAAAAAGTTTATGGAAACCTCGAAAACAAGGATACTCGATAGGTAGAATAGCTAATGTTTATCATACAGCTAGTGAATTATATTATTTAAGAATGCTTCTAAATGTGCAAAAAGGATGTTCAAGTTACGCTGCTGTCAGAACTATTGACAATATTTTGTATCCTTCATATCAAGATGCATATAGAGCTTTGGGACTATTAGGCGATGATAAAGAATGGTCTGAAGCACTTATAAATACATCATATACAGCGTCATGCTCAGAAATTCGTCACCTATTTGTTACAATTATCTTATTTTGTGAAGTGGCAAATCCACAACAACTTTTTAATGCTCACTGGAGATGCATGTGTGATGATCTTCTATACAAACTTCAAACCAATTTTGCAATGCCGAATTTAGTAGTACCTGACTCTGAATTGCAAAATTCACTTTTGTTTGAATTAGAGCAAATTCTAAACACATCGTCTAGCTCTTTAAAAGATCATAGATTACCTATGCCAGACGAAAATAAGATGCTAGAGCTTAGAAACAAACTGCTCCGAGAAGAATTAGATTATGATCGTATTGCCTTACAACAAGAGCATTCAATCTTACTTCCATAGTTAAATGACGATCAAAGAATTGTATACGAAAATATTATTCAGACAGTTTCTAATAAAATGTCTGGATTGTTTTTTGTATATGGTCACGGAGGAACGGGCAAAACTTTTCTATGGCACACAATAATCAGTAAATTACGGTCTGAAGGAAGAATTGTATTAGCTGTTGCTTCATCAGGAATTGCTTCGTTATTATTACCAGGTGGCAGAACTGCTCATTCTAGATTTAAAATACCACTAGCAATAACGAATTGTTCAATATGTTCAATCAAGAAAGGAACACATTTGGCAAAGCTAATTGAAAAAACTGATTTAATTATTTGGGATGAAGCTCCAATGAATAACAGACATTGTTTCGAAACTTTAGACAGGTCTCTTACAGATTTATTATCGCATATTCACACGTCTCAAACTAATAGTCCGTTTGGAGGCAAGCCTTTATTACTTGGCGGCGATTTTAGGCAAATATTACCAGTAGTAACCGGTGGAAGTAAAGCCGAAATAATTGACGCATCTTTAAGTCATTCATATTTATGGCCTTTTTTTTAAATTTTCCATTTAAAAGAAAATATGAGATTATTGAAAAAAGAACTCAACGTTTTAGAAAAAGAGAGGATATCAAAATTTGCAGAATGGATTTTACAAATTGGAGATGGTAATATTCAGGCCCTTCATGATCCAAACGATAATGATGCTTCTTGGGTTGAGATTCCAGATGACATGCTCATTAGTAATTACACAAATCCGATAGAAGCAATATTTCTTGCGACTTATCCAAATTTTTATACGAAATACAATAATTTTGATTACTTGAGAGAGCGAGTTATTGTTACGCCTAGAAATACTACAGTTAATGACATAAATGATTACGTGGTAAATTTATTACCAAGTAATGCGATTACTTACTTGAGTTCAGATACTATATGTTCAACAACCGGAAATAATGAGAATCTAAACGTACTATATCCACCGGAATTTTTAAATAATCTCCAATTGAATGGATTGCCGTCCCATAAATTGACTTTGAAAAAAGGAATGCCTGTCATATTGTTAAGAAACTTAAATCAAACATGTGGTTTATGTAATGGTACAAGATTAGTCATTACCAATTTATATGAAAGAGTCATTGAAGCAAAAATCTTAACCGGTAACAATATTGGTTGTAAGTTCTTTTTACCTAGAATAGTATTAACAGCTTCAGAAAACAAATGGCCATTTATTTTAAAGAGACGCCAATTTCCAGTTAGACCGTGTTATGCAATGACGATAAATAAGAGTCAAGGACAATCTTTAAAACAAGTCGGCTTATATCTACCAGAACCTGTTTTTACTCATGGCCAATTATATGTCGCAATATCGAGAGTTACATCAAGAGAAGGAATAAAGATCCTCATAAATAACAACAATGAAAAATCAAATAAATACGCAAAAAATATAGTTTATAAAGATATTCTCCAGAATCTATAATTTCAAGCTGTCTATAATTTCGCATTTAGCTTATACTGATACAATATAAACATTACTTTACTCACAAATACACCTTCAAAAAGACCGTAATACCCTTTATTGCATACATATTAAGAAGAGAAAAGAGACATTTCAATCCCGTTCTCTCTCACACCATCAACCAAGGCCGCGTCATATATATATATATATATATATATATATATATATAGTTTAGAGGCCCATTCTGTTTGGAATTACACAACCCAGTGACTAATCCACAATCTCAGAGTACCATTCTTTCTCTTGAAATTGGATTCTCTCCCCCACTGATTATACCTAATCTTCCCAAAAACTAACCAGTTTTCTGGTTTTCTTATAAGGGTAAAAAAGTTCGTTGACTCTGCAGGAACAATGTGAATCTTCAACAGCCCAGTTGTGTAAGATATTCTCTCCGCCAACAACGCTAAAGTGAAGCTTCAATTTTGACGAACAACTTCTGAATTTTGAAGTTTTCATCTATTTAAAAGGTATATTCACTCGACCCAACCTATATTTTCATTTCACTATATCAAATTGGCTACTTAACGAGTCTGCATGTTGGTCTTTGCTAGCGATCACACTTCTGGTGATTGTTTTCTACCTCTATAACTATCTCTGTTGCATTTTTAGTTTAGAAAAAGTTGAAAGAAGTATATTTGTTCTACTCTAATCATATTTCAACTGAACTATACACAATTGGTCGCTTGATGAGTCTGCATGTTGATCTTTGCTAGCAATCACATTATCGGTAGATTGTTTTCTACCTCTATAACTTTCTGCATGTTGGTCTTTGCTACGAATCACATTACCAATAGATTGTTTTCTACCTCTATAACTATTCTGTTGCATTTTTCGTTTAGAAAAAATTGAAAAAGGTATATTCATTCCATTCCAATGATATTTTAACTAGATCATATCAAATTGGCCGCTTCATGAGTCTGCATGTTGGTTTTTATTAGCAATCACACTACCGATGATCCTTTTTCACCTCTATAGCTAGCTCCGTTACATTTTTAGTTTAGAAATCATTCATCAGTACCCGTTTTTTCCCAACTTATAATTTAAACTACAAAGATTTCCCACTTTTCCAAATGCATGCCCCTACTTTTAAATCCCCGAATTTAGAATTAGAATATGTCAATTTTCTTCAAATAGATATGCTTTTTCATAATTTGGTAGGGAAGTGATTCAGGTTTTGACTGCTTTTTCTTCTCATTGATTTTGAAAATTGTCATCTGTATTAATTACATATCCATCAATTTTTTTCATACTGGCAACTATGGTTTTCCATTACTTCACCAAAGTCTAATTCTTTTTATGGTATAATTGGATTCTGTTGAGTAAATATAATGTTTTTACTTCAAAGGAAGTTTGGTTTTTGATTAGACTGTGTTTACTGAATATACTGTTCTTTGCTTGAAGGCAGCACGAGATTGTTTTTATCTTTTTGATCATATTCAAGAAATATGCATTGTATCATTATGTATCGGCAGTGTAAATTACCTGGACCGTTTTGGTAGTTTTAATGTTTTGTTGCATGATTGAGAACAGTTGTGTTTATAAAGATAATGTTATGACTTGCTGTCAATGCAGAAATCTGTGGTTGGACACTCCAAGATGATTTACTTTTCGCTTGAAATGATGATTGAAGTTGGTTTTTTTTTTTTTTTTTTTCGGAACTTATTTACTGCTTCTTTCTTTTTAGGCTTGAAGTTTTGAAGTAGCTCAACTTCCCAGGTGTCCACTTCCAAGTAGGTTTTGATGAAAGCCACTTTGGAATTTTTGTAAAACAACTTTATACTGTAATCAACATTAGGAATTGCATCTGTGAAGTTATTTCTATTTACCCTTTTTGCTAAACTCTGAGAGGTTGAGAGCAATCTCCAGGCCTTGGAATTGAACAAAAGAAGTAATACAGTCAATGTAAGATATGACAAAACACTATGGCTGGGGACATGGGGCACCAAGTCACCTTCTTTTTCATTTTCTATTGAGGAAAAATAAAATTCTGTTTTGAATTTTGTGCCAAATTCTTCCAAAGCTGTTTACCTCATCAAGTGAAGCTGTTTCTTGCATTTTTAGTATTTTATCCTGTATAAGAAAAATTGGTTTATTGGAAGAAAATCAAAAGAAATTTTTATTTGGACACTTTAAATCACTTTCAATTTGGTTATGTTTTTGACATTCTGAATTTCATAACAAATATTCATTTATAGCTTTCCTTTGCTTTATTGAAGCATATTATGTCCCATGTATATCAGTCAAGTTTTCTTCTTCCTAACAATCCTTATATGAGCATATCTGTTTGTTGTGTAGTCCAACGAACTGATTGACTTTTAGTTTAGTTGTATTCATGAAATATGTAGAAACTTCTATGCAATTTTCTGAACAAGAAATCTGACATTCATGAAATAGGTTGCATATAGCTTGCTGCACCAGAATCTTAGAAGCAAGGTAGTTCCTTTCACTTATTGGTAACCATTTTTTCTTTCTTATGTTGTCAAATAAATTTAAGTTCACTGTTTTGTAAAAAAAAAAAAAACAAAAAAAAAAATAAAGAAAGAAAACCATAGCATTATTGGGAGTATGTCATTCCAGCAAAGTATGTGATTACGTTTCAATTGTTTTGTTTATTTTTGTTTGCATACTTAAATCACATGCTATATTCTATGCTTCATCTTTATGCAGAATTATTTATTTGATTTCATTGACAATCCTCTTCAATCTTTGTCGTACAATTTTCTCTTTTCTCTTTTCTCTTTTCTCTTTAGATCTTCATGTTCCTAAGTTCACGTATTTATCATCTCTTTCCAATAACATTGTTAACTGAGAACATCAATAACTTATCAAATAGATCGACCTTATTTGTTATGAAACTGAGAACGTCAATAGTTGATAACCAATTTCAAGTTTCCAGTCCATATTTCCAGTCCAGTCCATAGTAACCAAATTTCATGTTGATCATGTTATGGTGTTGATACCCTAATCTGTATACAATTTTTTTTCCAGACTGAATTGGAAGCTTAACAATGTCGATAGTGAATCTGCGTGATGTCCAGCCACGTCAAACTGACATCAAAATAAGAGTGCGAGTGTGTAGACTGTGGAGAGGAAAAATATTGAAACCTGTGGCTCAAGATAATGGCCTACACTGTGTACTGGTGGATCAACAGGTAACATTAGTAAATAAAACTTCAAATCCACGTAAGGCAAGGCGAATGAGGAAGATTCACATGACAAATAGTCATATAAATAATTTCAAACCTCAGATTTAAAAAGCAGACTTAACAAGTATATCTCTATTCTACATATAGAACAGATTACGTTCTTTGTTAAGCTAGGTCCATAGTTAAGTTATTAACTTTTGTTCTGTTTAGGTCTGTATAAATGTAAATGAACTTCCAAATGAAATAAAAGAGCAGAAGTATATGATTGAAAACTCATTTAATTCTCCAGATAACACTTTCATCTTAATTACTCCTCCAAGTTTACATACATTGTCTCTAATCCATATTATGTCATGCAGAATGATGCTATTCATGCTTCAGTGAAGGAAGGAGACTATGAAGAAGTATCACATCGTATCATTGAAGGCAACATCTATGAAATTACACAGTTCCATACCAAGCGTTCCCCAGAATCATACAAAATTGTGCCACACGCAGCGCAGATTTGGTTCAACAATAGAACAATCTTCAACCCAATTGAAAATGTAATTCCTCCAATCCCACAACACCGGTTCTATCTCATAGAGTACAACCACCTGCACAACCGTATCGATGACGACGAAATCCTCACAGGTATTAAAAAATATTTTCACGCATTAAAACCACCACAACTACTAACATACTCCTTACATTTCATTGTTTTAATACACTACACTTCCATTATGGTAGATATATTGGGACGCATCAAGTCAATCCAGCCAATTGAGGAAGTCACTATTGACGGAAGGCCTGAATCAAGACGCCATGTGTACATACAAAATACAAGGTATAAAAACGAACTCCTTGAATTTAAAGCAACTTGAGAGCAACTTTAGTTGGTTAGGTTGGTGTTCTTTTTAATTTAATAGAACCTGCAATTTCGTGTTATTGATCCTCAATTTTTTTGTCATTTTAACTCTTTATCTGACTTAGTATGAGACCTTTGTGCCTTAATATAGCAACAAAACATAAACTTTGAACTGTATCCCTAATTGAAGTCTCTCAGCTTTAGTGCACAAAACTACATTTACATTTCTCAATACATTTGCAGGAAAGAAGATGTGAGGGTCACTCTTTGGGGAGACGCTGCACGCACCTTTGAAGCACAACACATTAGCCAACTGCCACCTCCAGTTTTAATTGTATTCACAAGCTTAAGGGTCAAAGAATTCCAACGTAAACTATATCTTCTATCCAAATACCTTTATATGTCCACTGCGTACCCTTGCAGTTCAAATCTAATCTCTTCACTCATTTTTTGAACAGGCAAACCTGTGTTAAACAGTACCATGAGCACATTCACCTTCATCAATCCAGACATTCCCCACACAGCGGAGTACAGAAAAAGGTACGCTATCTCAACTTTAAGAACAGCAAGGCATCCAATTACATGAGTGTATAATTGAAACTTAATTTTACAATACTTCATACCTGCTTTGTATCATTGCAGTTTTTCACAACCATTTCATGCTCCAAGAATTTTTACAAGTCCAACAAAACAAATAATAGGAGCTGATGAACTGGAGGCTGTAGAAAAAAGGACTGTAAAACAACTCAACCTACTGGATCCAGAAACAGACAAGGTATTTTATCAATCCAACTCTACTTCATTACAACAGAGTTTCTTTCCTTCTATCACCCTCCCATCCATGAAATCTATACTAACTACACACATCTATATTGGTGCAGGAAACTACAGTTTTTTGTAGAGCTGAAATTACCAAGTTGATCACCCGAAATGGATGGTACTACGAAGCCTGCCCCATGTGCTACAAACAACTGAAGCAAACACCAAACAACAGCTTGCTCTCCTGTTCAAAGCATGGCTTCCAGACTGCACAACCAACGTAAGCATAGATGATAAACTTTAATTCCTCCATTATTATATTATACACTCTTATTTGGCTATACCAATTTATGTGAATCTAAATTGAAGAAATCTAATCTAAATATAAAATGATACTTTATACATGGCAAAAGATACAAAATAGTTTGGAAAAATTTCAATCTCTCTAATTCCATGTCAGTAATAGAAACTTCAGTGTCTATTTCTGTGATTTTATTGTTTCAATTTTACGCCTGTTCCTAAACCCTAAACCCCATTTTTTATCTCCAGTGATCAGAAATTAGTATTGTAACAATTGACTATTTTCAATTTCTAATACCTGCTTTTTCTGATTCCCCATTGAGTTTGAATTTCAACTATTAATTTGAATCAAATTTCCTGATTTTGTATGATAAACATACAATGTATCCAATATAATTGATATTGAAGCTAACATTCCATTTCATCAATACCACAGCTTCAGAATGGAGGTGCATCTCGAAGATAAAAGTGATTCAACCTCAGCCATATTAATAGGAAAACCAGCAGATGTTCTCTTTGGAGTCACTTGCCAAAAGTTAGTGATCGAAGAAGGTTACACAGACCAAGACAACCCTCCAGAACAAATCTTCAAGAGCATTGGCCAATTCAAAATCTGGGAAATCATATTAAACGACCGAGATGACCTGAAAATCAAAGCTGTCTATCCAGACATCCAACCATCACCAGAAAAGATGGTTACAAATGTGACACCAGAACATCAACCACCTTCAAAAAGAGCTTTGCAACTACCTAAAGAGTCAACTCAGAAAGAGCTCTTCAAATTAGAATCCAACAAAAAACAAAAAAGGTAAGAGCATAACCTCCTTTTCTTTAAAAATGTTTATATTTAAACATACAACCAGCCATACTAACCAACACGCCATCCACTCTTCAATTCTTTAAAATACAAGTACACAAGAAGAAGGCAGGAGCGCACATGCCAAGCAAGATTAGAAACTGCAGCTCCTTTTTTTGAAGACTGTCAACAGAAGATCAGTGAAGCCAGTCATCTACTTTCCGCTGACTACATGACATTCTTTGAACTGCATCGCATAAATCATTTTTTGAAAAGATAATGGTTTTTACACTTTTAAGCAATGTCAATTAGCAGCGAATGAAGCCATGAACATCCTTTTTGCTCCCTACATGGCAGTATTTTGTAACAAAATCAGGCTAACTATTTTTTGGTTTGTACATATGATGCATACAAGATGCATCTCCTAGATGTAGGGCAATACAATATATTCTATCACTAAATAAACGCCCCTTTTATATAAATTTTGTTTCACACCAGAAAAACCCTTACTTTCTTTATCTTAACGTAACAACTTTAACCCGCGGCAACGCGCGGGTAAATTTCCTAGTTAGTTTAAGGGCATAATTGTTATTTTCAATTAAGTGTGATTAGAAGAAGAATCATGATCTCTCATCTCTCCATTTTCCTCTCTGCAGTCTCAAGTACAGAACCTCTCTCGTCATCCTTCTTCTTTCTCTCACCAAAATTGACCACCAAACACCTAAGATCTTTGTTGTCTTCACCAAGGAATGCCCCAGTCATCGATCAATTGATAAGATCATACTTAAGATTTGAATTTTGGTTCCTAGCTTTCTTTCTCATCGGGCTCATCGCCGGAACCACCATCGTCCAATCAAGTCGCCGGTGCTGGGTTGTCAATTTTGAATCAAGGGCTTAGTCGAGGACTGGGTTTTAGTTCACAGAGTAGTCTCTAAATGCTTTGGAGTTTTGAATCTTCTTCTTCATCCTTTTGATACATGACCAGAATCAAAAGAAAAAAAAAATTTCAGCCCCCAATAGGTCCTCCCAGCTCCCAACAAGTCCGCCTATCTCCCGCCTGGATGCCTAATCACGTCGCCCAGGTCAAAATCGGAACGGGATGTCAACGCCTAGGCCGTTTTTTATAACCTTGGGTTTAAGACTACAGCCAATCGTGGGAGTAGTCACAGACTTTGCTTTATCTTCATTAAAACGCCTTAGTAAAATCTGAGTATAATCAGATTGATGGATCAAAATCTCATCACTACGGCGCTCGAGTTATAATCCAAGACAAAACCGTGTTTTCCCAATATCTTTCATCTCAAATTCAGATTTCAAGTACTTAGTAGTTTCTTTTAACTCATCTAAAGTTCCAATTATGTTCATGTCATCGACATAAATTGCAACAATTGCAAATCCGGAATTTGTTCTTTTAATGAACACGCATGGGCATATTTCATTGTTGACATATCCATTCTCAATCAAGTAGTCACTCAAACGGTTATACCACATCCGTCCGGATTGTTTTAATCCATATACTGAGCATTTTAATCTTATAGAAAACGCGCTCCATAGTTTAGAGCCAGTTGATTTTGGTAATTGAAGTCCATCTTGAACCTTCGTATATATCTCCGAATCTAGATCCCATAGAGATATGCTGTAACGACATCCATAAGCAACATGTCAAGTTTTTCGAAAACTACCAAACTGACAAGGTAACAGAACGTTATTACGTCCATTACGAGAGAGTATGTCTCCTCGTAGTCGATTCCAAGAAGTTGTGAGATACCTTGCGCCACAAGGCGGGCTTTATATCTAACAACCTCATTTTTCTCATTACGCTTTCTAACAAAGACCCATTTATGGCCAACAGGCTTTACACTTGGGGGTGTCTGCGTTATAGGCCCAAATACCTATCTCTTTCCTAGTGAATCTAATTCAGCATGGACCGCATCTTTCCATTTAGGCCAATCCGCTCTTCGTTGACATTCTTCAACTGAGCAAGGTTCGATATCATCATATTCTATAATTCTTTTTGCAACAGAATATGCAAAGGCATCATCAAGAATATTAGAATCTCTATTCAATGTCTCATGTACACTAGTGTAATTCATGGAGATCTCACTACTCTTTGAAATTGATTCTGACATTGGAGTGTCCCCCAATGATGTCTCTTGGACATACCCATAATCTGAAAAATTCTCATGAGACGAATTATTTATATTGATGATTAATAGATCATTTTGTGCCAAACTCACTTTCTTTCTTAGGCAAGAATCCAAAGAACCTTTGGGCCGCTCGCGCTTTCTAGCAGGCAGCCTGGCTTGAGCCACAATGCAATCACCATTGTCGGCGGTGTTGGATCATAATTCATATACATATTTGTGCCCTAAAACATGGAAATTACTTGTTCTAAAGTCCAATTTAATGTTGACTAATCCAATTCCAATATTCCCTTAATCTTGTACTTTTGCTTAACTTTTGTGTTTATTTATATATATTTATTATGTTTTACTTATCATGCTAGGAAATGATGGAGATGCATGGAAGTGCACTAAAAAGTCAACTTTAGCACATTTTCATACTCCGGCTAAGAGAAGCGAGCTAGACAAGGAAGGAGGAGCGGAAGCCTAATAAAACGAACTCCAAATGAGTTGAAACTTTTCAGTTCCATTCTAGATATCCTAAGAATCATTTCTTATGAAGAGTGAAAGAATTAGTTCGGAGTGTAAGGCCTTCAAAAGATTGGTCCCAATTTCTGACTAAAAGACGAAAAAGGGAAAAACCGGACCTGTACGGATTCAGGCAGAATTTTCGGCCAAACCACGATTAACTAAGCTCTGAAATTTTACCATGATGATCTACACTTTTATACACTACTAGAATTTTGGCCTTAGACATCATGACAATTACATCGGTGAGGAATTCACGCGATGTAAAAAAATGTCATTAACATCGATTCCTCAAATACCGATTTCTATGAATATTACTGACATCGATTTTTACTGTTGACCGATGTCTACGATTTGATTCTGAAAATTTAAAAAAATGCGGAAAAGACTAAGTTAAAAATTTCAACACGGGGGAACAAAATTTTCCTTTCCCTCGCACTTAGGTCAGTTTTTCCACTCTCTCTAGCAGCCCATTTCATCCTCACTTTATTTCTTTCGTTATCTCTTTGGCTCTTCCCCGAAACGCTAGCCCTCTCCTCTTTCTCTCCCACTCTCTTTTCACGGCCACCACCGACTCCCTCTCCTCCGCTCACTCCCTTACTGTCTCTCTCCCCCTCATTAACTGCTAGCAAGCTCCCTTACTGGAATTGACATAGATGAAATCTATGCAGCCACACTACAAGTTCTTACGAGATATGATGGAGCTTCCCCAGTCGCAAAACCCTAACTCCGGCAAGCCTCCAAGGAGATCGTGCCTCCGACTTCAGATCTAACTATACGGCCATCAAGTCCAACACTCCAACCAGACAGGATCATCAAAACCCTGGTAATTTATTTGTTTTCATTTCGCTTATTGTTCATATTTCACAAAACAAAATAATGGATCCCGATTTCAAATTTTGGGATTTCGATTTCGATGACGTTGTGTTAATTGGTGGCTGTTTTGGGTCAATAAATAGGAGGTAAGCTAGTGTACCAGACCACTAAGAAGGGCAAGATCTTGATTGTTCTCTTACTAAATATGTATATTGTGCTTCATGGTCATTTGATTTTCCATTTGAATTCCGGTCATTAGAAGTTGCACTAGAAGCTATTTGTACTTCTCTTGATGCTTGCACAAGAGAACTAGAGAGTGATGCTTATCCAGCTTTAGATGAGCTTACCTCCAAGGTAAAATCCTTGCTTAGCAAAAATTTTCATTTTTCTGTTTTATTTATTTACCCTGACTCTGTTTGTGTAAGGAATGAAATGTCTTGATTACATAACCGTGTTCCATAAACCTCATTACTACATCGAACAATATATTGTCATACATTGATGGAAGGAAAAGTTTTGTAGATTCCTCTCTTTTGTTCAAAAAGTTAAAAGTTGATTGCAGATCAGCAGTCGTAATTTGGATCGAGTGCATAAGCTGAAGAGTGCAATGACCAAGTTGACAAATCGGGTTCAAAAGGTAAGTTTGAGTCATTCATCTTATGTCCCAGCTGGGATTGTGTGCTCCCGCTCGAATGGCTTCATGTTAACTTGATTTGATATATGCTTATTGACTCTCCCTATATGAACTAGTGATTAATGTTGTTCGATGTACTTTGACTATAGTTGAAATTGCTCCTTACTGTGGTTAATCTGTATGGAGTTATGCACGGATTTGTTCGTGATTTAATTCTCTAATCAATTCCCTTAATGTTATGTTGTTGTGGTCCTTACCAACAGTGTAAAATCACTAGTATAACATATAAGTTAAAATTTACATATATATACGCTTGATTCCTAAGTGGAATACTGGATGTAGGTAAGGGATGAACTTGAACAGCTACTTGACGATGACGATGATGATGACATGGCTGACCTTTACTTATCAAGAAAGTTGGTTGGGACTTCACCTGTGAGTGACTCTGGTGCTCCAAATTGGTCTTTCGCCTCTCCTACTATAACCATAGGCTCTAAAGTATCCAGAGCTAGCAGGGCAAGTGTAACAACAGTTCAGGAGGAGAATGACGTGGAGGCTAAGAAGAACGGAAACGGGTACGAGTTTCCGGATATGATACGATCGGAAACGTGGAAACGGCAAATCTTAAATGTAATAGGAAACGGAAACGTGAAGGAAACGGTAATTAAATATATATATATATATATATAATTAGAAAAAGAAAAAAATATGAAACATAAACAAAGTACTAGTTTATGACAATCAAACATTATCAATCCAAATGTTCAAATAAAAGGTTAACACAACTAATAACAAGTCAACAACCATCAACTTCATTCAACTTGGACAACATCCTCAAGGTCTTCATCTTCAAACAAAATCCCTTCTAATTGTGGTTCATCAAGTGAAAGGTAATAACAATCGTAAAGCCCTCAACTTTTATTTAGTTGCTCCTCCTTTTCTTAGCTCCCTCATTGCCCGAGCTCCAAGCCCTCTGAGCTATCTCTTTGTCTTTGTTTAAAGAGAGGAGAAACAAACAAACCACTCCCCCATAACCAAAGGCTCAAGCTTTTGCAAAATAAATAGAGAAAACAAATAAAATAAAATAAATGGAGGAAGAAAAAGAAATGGTAATAACAAAGAGAGAAGAAAGTAGAAGGGTCCTATAGGAGGGAGCATCATTTTTAGTAGTAGTACTACTTGCCAGAAAAAAAAAAAAAAAAAAAAAGAGTTGGGAAAGAAAAGTCAGTTTTTTTTTTTTTTTTTCATTATTTCCAAGTAAAAAGTCAATTTTATCCCCACGTTTCCTATTTATTTACATTTTGGCGTTTCCACATTGGATACAGACGTTTCCAAACCGTTTCCGAATTCGGATACGCATTTCCGAGCGTTTCCGGGCGTTTCCAACCCGTTTCCGGGCGTTTCCGAAATGGGAAACGCGAGCATTTTCGCGTTTCCGTGCATCATAGCGTGGAGGAGCTTGAGATGTTGCTCGAGGTTATAATTTTCTTAGGTCTTGTACTCTTGTTAGTTAAGCCAAAGATGAGGTCTAAGTTGAATCTTGTTATCTACTTTGCAGGCCTACTTTATGCAAATTGAAGGCACGTTGAATAAATTGACCACGATATGCACTAGAATTGCTGTTTCAGCATGCTAATATCCAATTTATACAAGATAATATTGTGATTCCATTTCTTCTTACCAGCTGCGTGAATACATTGATGACACAGAGGATTACATTAACATCCAGGTATTGATTTGGAAACATGATATTAAGATTTCAATACACTAATTCCACACTAGCTTCTTCTAAGCTATGTAGAACCTTTTAAGACTGACATGACTGATCTAATGCGTTTTTGTTGCAGCTTGACAATCATCGGAATCAGCTAATTCAGGTAATGTCTTTTAGGATGGATTTAGAAACTCTGCCTGTATTTTATGATCAGTACATATCCCTTTTGATAGTTAACATAATAAGTTCTCTGTCACATGCAGCTAGAGCTGTTTCTGAGTTCCAGAACTGTTTGTGTGTCTATATATTCTTTGGTGGCTGCAATATTTGGCATGAACATTCCATATACATGGAACGAAAATCATGAGCATGTATTCAAATGGGTATGTACAGTGTAAATTCTTGTTGGACCATCACATTATCAATTTTAATGCTTAGGTCAAACCTCAAATTGAAAAAAGAAAAAGAAAAAAGAAGGTCTTATATGTGTTGATCAGTTGCAGAACATGGAATAAGTCATTACAGTTTCAGTCTCCTTTGGTGTTCAAAGCTACAGAACTATTATATAATATCAGGTGTAACTAAGTAAACTGAATGGTTTTGTTGGAATTCATCATCAGTGCAGAGATATATAAGAATTGTGAGAGGAACAAATGAATGATATATTATTGATAAGAAACATGCTAGCAGCACATGAAACCTAAACTTATCTAAAATTTGCCATCTCATCCTATTCTAATTGCCCTACAGTTTAGTTGTCCTATTAGTTAATTATGAAGTGGGCTGATGGTTCACTGTTTATGTTAGACTCTCTATCTAATGTTTATCGGTCTCTCACATCCCCCCCCCCCCCCCCCCCCCCAAAACCCTTCTCCTCCCCTGCTAGAAAAACTGATCATTTTTTTTTTATCATTGCAGTTTCTGGGAAAGCTACTTTGACTGTCTAATGGAACGGTCTTCAAACAAGTAAGAATTTTAGACTATTTATCTTTTAGACTACTCAATCCTGTGTTCTGCACTTATGATCTATCTGATATTTTGTGATTGCATGAGTGCACACTTATGCTGTGTCTGTAAGTTTAAACATCTCATAAATTGGACGGGCTTTTGGGTGCACAGAATGCAAATTATAGCGATTAAATGTTCATAGCCTTAAGGTGGTCTTGCCCCACTGCGTAGTTTGTCATGTTTGATTTGTTTATTCAACCAAATAAATTGAAATTGACACAGCACAATTTGGTCCCAATATCTGTCAATTCCTACCCCCATACACTTTTTTTTTTTTTTGGGTAGATTGTTAGGAAAACCAAGACTAATCAGAAAAACAGTGAATAATTCATTATATGGCTTGAAAATAGTATTTATTGTGCTGGTCACCATGTATTCTTGAAGTAGTTTTATTCATTGCTTTTATTTATTTATCTTACAGAAGCATGAACAACTATTCCTTCTTTTGGCCTTGGTGAGCATGCTTTGGTTGTTGGAAGACTTGGCCTCTCTTCGAGTCTTTCTACTTTATAGTATCCTAATTCTCATTTTCTTATATGTCCTGGACCCATTGTTTCTTATTCTTTGAGTGCCATTATTATGATTCTTCAAATGTGGTCATGTGCTTCTTGGAAAGACAAGTCCCTCAGTCCGACTATCTTGAAACTTCTCTGTCAAATGTGGTCATGTGCTTCTTGGTTAGAGTACAATATTAAACTCTGCTAGCAAAAGTACTCTGAATAAATTAGCAGAAATGTCTTGGTCTTAATTTGTGTAGTGCTTAAAATACTTGTGTTGCAGGACCCAGTAATCAGGCCACTACATGAACTGGAGAAAAGTAACTTGGAAGATATTCTAATTAAACGACCAGCAGAGGAATGTCTTGTCTCAGTTGCTGCGTCTCTTTTTCCATGACTGCTTCATTGAGTTAACTCAGATTCATATTATTTAAGTATATTCATATTATTTATAAATGTAGTGCATTATTATAATAATTACGGGAAAGGCGGTCACCTCAACGCCTTGAGGCACTTGCCTCGCGAGGCTCTAGGTGGTCGCCTTCGCCTTCGCTTTCGCATTTGAAAACATTGGAAAATACCATTATTTACAAACATCAAGAATCTGGTTACTAAGAATTTTGACATTAAAATGTACCATTGAAGCTGAGGATACTATATAAGTTTTTTTCTTTTTCTTTTGTTGTCATTTAGATCACTATGCCACAATATTATTTACTCTCCTGCTTAGTGCACAAGAAACAAGAAACTTCTAGGGCGCCATGTGAAATATTATCTGTTGCAAAGTAGTATTTGCTTACTGTTATCATCTATTGTTGTTACAGGTCGGCCAACTATGCCTCTTTGGTGACTGATCAGCTATCTTTGGTGGAATTACACATGGTTCTGTATTTCTTCTCTATTCATACTTTTCCTGGCACCTCTTAATTATTTCCTTTACTTTTTGTAATATGAGCATAAAAGACTAATAATAACAAATTTGGTTTATATCATCATGAAGACTGGACTAGGACTTCCTGATCTTGATGCATGGTACATGATTGAAACAATAGCTGAGAAGAACAACATTGGATACACACAATTTGTAAGTAAATTTTTTGTTTCCTTTTGGTTTCTACTCAAGTTACAGTAGTATCCTTGTGTTTTATTTTATTTTATTGCCCCTTCCTCTTCTTTCACTTTTCCACTTGAATTCATAAACTGATGATGTTCCTTAATTTTTTCACTGGTTTTCAGATAAAGCTGAGGGGGTTATTGTCGCATGTTCAACAACTACGAATTGGTTACTGGGGAATCAGTTCTTTCAAGGCCCAATCCATGTCTCATGGATTAGCATCTCCACGTTCAAAAGATGCTGCAGTTGAGAGTCAGCAACCTGTTGAGGCCTCCGGTGTTGGGAGGAGCTGGGTTCAGAGCATGTTCAGCAGGGATAATTCAACCAGATTAAACTCTTTCAGTCGTGTTCGCAAATGGACTTCTGATGGTGGCTCTCCAGGTATTTCAGTTGCTAAAATTAGTTGCTTGCATTTTATGTTTTTTCGATACATCACCATAATTTCTTGTCATGAAGCTACAAATGAAAATGGGACATCTCGTAAGAGAGAATTATCTGCAGCTGGACAGAAGAAAACCCAAACCAATGTTCTAGTACTTAGAGGCCATACTGGCCCTATCACTGCTCTACATTGTGTAACAAGGAGGGAAGTTGGGATCTAGTGGGTGACCGTGAAGACGCAGGTTTCTTCATCTGTGGGAGCACATACTGCACGGTGAGCTTCGCATTTTTATTTGCTTCTACCATACAACTCCATTCACAAGAGTCTACCATACAACTCCATTCACAAGAGTCTATCCTATAAAGAGTTATATTAATTCTTTCAGCAATCTTTCAGGTTAAGATCTAGGATCCTAGTTTACCCGTTGATTATGACTTATGCTATTGAATATATCCAAAGTGGGCAGCGAAGACTCAGAAAGTATACACCCAAGAGGAACTTGACAAGGTCCTCATTGAAGTAGCTGACTATTTGCAGACTTTGCTATAGATGCTGACTCTACCAAAGTGATTTTGAGTAAGGCTAGCTAGATTTTGTAGAATCATTTTGAAGTAGAACGTTGTACAGTTGCAGGTGAACTAAACTGCATATAGTTATTAAAATGGTCTATTTTGGGCTAGCCTTGATGTAGGTTGGGGTGTTTTTGCCTATTTTTGAAACTATTAACAATTCTGCTGTTCGACAGAAATTAATGCAATGCCCCATATTCAATTAATTCAGAATGTCATGTTGTTGAATGTGGATTACAAGCATTTTAGCAGCTATAATTAATTTCTTGGACATCATCTCATATAAAAGATATGATGTATATACACCTGTTTCAAATCAGTGTTAAACTACAAAACGATGTCCAGAAAGAGATAATACATCAGTTTCGAAACTAAAATCGATGTCTCATTTTTTATGGATAACGACGTATTGAGTAAGAAGCGATGTTTAAAAAACTAATCGACGTCGATGTAAACTACAGGGAACGATGTCTGGAATCAATGTGGAACTCGATTTACAATTTAGGAAACGATGTCTGGAATCAATGTGGACATCGATTCACAATTTCGGAAACGATATCTGGAATCAATGCGGACATCGATTCACAATTTGGGAAACGATGTCTGGAATCAATGTAGACATCGATTCACAATTTGGGAAACAATGTCCGGAATCAATGTAGACATCGATTCACAATTTGGGAAACGATGTCTAATGGTAAAATGGACATCGCTCCATAAAAGGAAACGATGTTTATTATAATAATGCACATCGTTTATTATATACTAAGGAATGTAGATTGAATCTTAAATAGTAGGATATATGGAAAATATGTGTGAACCTCACAAACGACAGGCAAAATGAAAATAATCTGATGTCTGATACCATAATAAACATCGTTTCTAATATGAGTAACGATGTTAGAATGAATATTTATGCTATTGGACCTATACTTCATTAAGCATTAAATGCCAAAATATGAAGGTTTAACAATATCTAAACACACTAATATGTTATCATAATAACTGTTTTACATCGGTTCCATAAGCTTATTCGATGTCTATTGTTGATCTGGACATCGGTTTTTGACCGATGTCTTTTTGTTCGTGATCTTTAACATCACCCACTAAGACATCAGATGGTTTTTTTTTTTAACATTGGTTTTTGGCCGATGTAAAAGGCAAAAATTCTAGTAGTGATAGGAACATTTTGGGAGGAATAAGTTGAAGGTCAATTCCGAAGTCTCAGTGGAGACTCAATTGAAGGAAACTTCAGAAGCAGAAAACAAAGTCAAAACATGGCAGCTTGGCCTAGAACCTTCTTTGGACTGATTTCTTGTGCATTTTTGAAAGGTCTATGATGCTGAAATTATCAAGGAGAGCCCTAGAAGAATTCAACAAGATTATGGCAAGATTAGTCCATCATATTATCCCATCCCTATGCACCTTCTCTCATTTGGTTGCCAAATTGACTTTGGTGACCCAAAACCACCCCAACACTCTTCATTTTTATGTTTCCCGGCCATGCATAATAAAGAGAGCAGCTGCTCCTCTCTTCTTCCTTAGCCATATCTTTTCTACTCTATACTCTCATAACTCATCATTACTTCCCTCTCTTTACTCTATCTCTTCCATACATCTTTCCCTTGTTTTTAGGATCTATTACCACTCTCATACTCCACCTCCATGCTTCTTACAATGCTTGAGCTGCTCCCTTTTGCTTCCGTTCATTATTTTATTCCTCTTTCGTTCTCTCTCTCTCTCTTCTATATATAAGCATCTCTTCTCACAAGGAAGAGGCATCACTCATTCCACCCCATTACATATTCTTTCTCTCTTCATCTCTTTCATAAAACCTCCATATCCACCAGCCAAAATCCAAACCCATAATATCCATACTCCTCAACCTCTATCACCACCACCATTACTCCATCACTACCATCAAAGTTGGCCAAAGGAGTATCATATCTTCATCACCATCAAGAAGCTTATCATCCATCCATCCATTCCACCATCAAGGAGGATTCAAGAAGCATTGAAGGAGGAAAACAAATGAGGAGCTAGCCATTGATTTGTCAAGCTTCAACTAGTCCATTCTTTCCTTAACTCTTTAATTTACCTTGATGTACTTTATAGATTTGATGCTAATTTGTATGATTATGAGTGAGTAGTTACTGTGTTGGGGATAGGGTTGAAAGCCCTAGCCAAACTTGTATGAATTGTCGTTTTAATTTACATTTGATGTTATTTGTGATTTTCATCTTCATATGCTAATTTAAGAAGTGAATGCATTCATTCAAACTTAACTACTTTGAATGTGTTGTCTTTGTTATCTCATGAAAAATGTTTTGAGAGTAGTTAACCTTGAGCATTGATAGATCATGATAGCATTCTCTATGTGCATATGAAGGTTGTGAGTTAAAATCACCTAGATCTAGGATTGATTTGCTTGCATGATTATCTAAACTCAAGCTTTATGCATCTAGGAACAATGAATTAAGACTTAACCGGCAATACGATTTGTTCTTAGGTAGTTAATTCTAGACTTATCCAATTGGAATTGATACCATTATAGGAGTTTAAGCCTTTGTAGTCTTATCCGGATGCAAAGAGGCCGGGTAATTGGGAAATTAGAATAACATCACTTGTATTTAAATTTCAATACTTGCAAGGGAGGTTAGTGGTAGACAATCCAACCCCTAACTCCATCCATTATATTACTAGTTTAGTTTAGAGTAGTTTATGTTATATTTGAGCATTTATTTTAATTTGGTTCACCACTCTATCCAACAAAGAATCTCACTACCACTACAATGCACATACTCACCATGAGTCTAGATTTCTGGTGAATTTAGGTTTGTGATTGTACATTTGCATATTCTAGCTCTCCTTAGGTTAACACCCTAGCTAGTAAAAGGAATTCAATCCTAGTGGGTTCGACAACCTTTCTTAAATCCCTATACTATTACTTGTACCCCTTATACTTAAGGGTAGCTATTTGGCTAACAGGCGGCGGTGCCGTGCCCAATAACCCTAGGTACGGCGGCATGTCCTCTATTTCTAGGAACATTGATCTTTGTAGGCACGTTTGCAACTGGTATGTGTGATCTCGTCACTTTAGCAATATCAGAAAAGGCGTCAGACATCGAATCTTCTACTTTCTGAAGATCGAGAATTCTCCGCACTTCAATTTCAGTCTGTGCGGTTCGGGGATCAAGATGAGACAAAGTGGGGACAGACCACTACAATTCCTGTTGTTCATATTGAATATTAGTGTTCTTATCTCCCCCTAACGACAGGAAGACTATCTCATCAAAGTGACAATCCTCAAATCTAGCGGTAAAAAGATCGCATGTCAAGGGTTCTAAATAGCGGATAATAGTTGGAGAATCATATCCCACATAAATGCATAATCGTCGTTGCGGACCAATTTTGGTACGCTGTGGCGGCGCAATTGGCACATAAACTGCACACCCAAAGACATCAGGCTCCTACCCAGTAACCATCTAGGAAGCAGAAAATGGCTAAGTGGCAGTGGATCTCATACGAATAAGCACAGCTCATGTAATATTGCATAGCCCCAAGTAGAAATAGGGAGATTGGTGCACATAACCAAAGCTCTAGCAACCATTTGAAGTCTTTTAATGGCAGCTTCTGTGAGACCATTTTGGTTGTGAACAGGAGAAGCTGGATGTTCAACTTCAATCCTAATGGACATGCAATAATCATCAAAAGTTTTTTATGTAAACTCTCCAGCGTTGTCAAGATGGATTGACTTAATAGGATGATTAGGGTGTGAGCCCTTAACTTAATAATTTGTACTAGGAGTTTAGCAAATGCAGCGTTCCTGGTGGACAACAGCATGACATGTGACCAGCGTGTCGATGCATCAACCAACACCATAAAATATCTAAATGGTCTGCAAGGTGGTTGAATAGGTCCACAAATATCACGTTGGAATCTTTGCAAGAATGGAATATTTTCTTTAATGTCCTTTGCATAGGATGGTCTCAATCCAAATTTTACAAAAAAGCAGGCTTTACAGAATAAGGTGGGCTTTAGAAGCAACCAATGAGGATTGTGGTTGAGCCATGAAGTCACAGTTGACGTTAGAAGTAACAAGATGAGTCAAGGAGGCATATATGGCATCAAAACCACATCTGGGCCACAGGGGGAAGGCAACGCCGGCCTTTAATGGCCGAACTTGCATAGGGATGGCGCCATGAGGCTCATATGCTTGTCCTTGAACCAAATTTCAATTTTTACTTCTCTTTGTTCTGAAGAATGGATGTCTGTGTGAAGTCTTTAATATACGGATCATCATATCACGACCTAGGTGTCCCAAACGGTCATGCTAAAGCCTATATGTATCGGAATCTCATAAGTCATCTCTCATGACATGGTTTGATTCAATGATTCAAATAGTGGTTGCGTACAACCCACTAGAACGACACATATATAAGTTTCTCTAAGACTATTTTAATTTCGTAGTCATTAGAGGTGATGCAAAAGAACTCCTGTCCATTCTCACAATGTGTTTCCACATGAAAACCATGGGCTCTTATATCTTTAAAACTCAATAGGGTTCTTCTAGCCTTAGAAGCATATTGAGCTTCGGTGACATTTATAATTGAGCCATTTGGCAACAAAAATTGGGCTGGTCCTCTACCATGAATCAATTTTGAAGATCCAGCCATTGTAGTCACAGAAGATTGAGTAGGCGACATCAAAAGAAATAATTGCCGATTTCGAAGTATGGTGTACATAGTAGCACAATCCACGAGGCACTCTAGCTCTCTAGGAAATATACTAAAAAATAATAAAGTTCTAAATTAAAAAATGTCCAAGACATTCAAAAATAAATTGATACTTTATTAATGAATATAGCCAATGATTACATCAAAGTTTCTTGACCGAAAATTTAATCCAAAATAAAAATCAATTCTAGACAAATTGTAGCTAGTCACTCAATCCTTTTGGTAACTCCAATTTGGTTGTGACCAGGTAAAGTAAGTCAAGATTTTGGTGGAGCTATATGCTCACTTGTAAAACTGTTCTCTCAGTTCAAACTTTTCCTAGACATCACAATTTATTGGATAAGCCTAGTGAGAAAGAGTTAAAACAAAATATCATTTATTGACTAAGGCATAATTGCCATTACATAATTCTTCGAAAATGAAAGGACTGTTCTAATCAAAATCTGTGGCATCTTTGTGCACTTCTTCTCCAGATTTGAAGTTCGCTATGGTGAGGTTGACGTCATTGTCATCACCATCATCTCCTTCTGCAACAAGATAGACTTCTTGCTCCCTTAGGTCCCTATATATATGCCTTGTATTATGTAGCTAACTTATAGCTTGTATTGCATTGTTTGAACCAATATTCAATAGATCCACATCTATGGCATGCATCGTTGTGATTGCCTCCCTTGAATTGAGGTGCACCTTGTGCACTTGGGCCTTTTTGGCATCCATTTTGGACGATGACGCCATCCTTATGGCCGGCAGCGTTGCTGTTAGCCAAATAGTAACCCTCAAGTATAAGGGCCAAGTTATAATGTAGGGATTATGAATAGGGGATATCATACCCAAGGGATTGGAAAACTCATTCTAGCTAGGGAAAACCTAAAGGGTGCTAGATGAATATGCAAATATACAAATCACAAACAAGGGCTCACAAGTGAACCAAAGTTCATAGTGAATATATGCAAGATGGTGTAGTGGTTTGATTTTTGCTTTGGAGATGGTTTCAACTCAAATTAACACAAAATAAACCTTGAAATGTAAACTAGGCAATGCTAAACTAGATGTGATAGAATGGACGGAAGTTAGAGCTTTAGGTTGTTCACTATAGCCTTCCTTGCATGCATTGACGTTCAAACTCTAAGTAATGCAATCCCAAGTATCCAATTACCCTCTTAGCATCCAGATAAGACTACTAAGGCATAAACTCCTTTGATTTTATCAATTTCCACCGGATAAGTGTGAAACTAACTACTATCCAAGAACAAGTTATATTACTGGATAAGTATCAATTCCTTGCTCCTATATGCATAAAGGTTTGAGTTTAGATAATCAACCAAGCAAACCAATCCTCGGTCTAGATTATTTTAACTCATTTCTCTCACATACACACCTAGTATGCTATCATGCTATTAATGTTCAAAGCTAGCTACTCTCTAAATATTGTTCATGTAATGACAAATGCAAAGTATTCAAATTAGCTAGATGCAAAAACAAGCATTCACTTCTTGAATTCGCATTTGTAGATGATCATGGAAATTGCATCAAATAAGATTCAAACATCAATTCATTACAAGTTTGGCTAGGGCTTTCAACCCTAGCCCCAACAATAGACTGCTCACACATATCTACATAAACTAGCATCAACATAATGGAAAACATTAAGCTATCAAAGAATAGAATTTAGAAATGACTAGGGATGATCACAAGTGAAGGATGATGAAGTGGTTGATCATGGAAACTTTGTCATGGAGATGATGTGATGGCTCTTCTTGTGCTCTAGCTTCTTCCTTGAACTCCTTCTTCAAGACTTGAGATGATGATGATGTTTGGTATATGTAAGATGTTATGAGTAGGGATGTAGTTGGGAAATAAAGTAGTGGAGATGGAGGTTTTGTGGAGGAGATGATAGTGGATTGTGTAGAGAATAGAGAGAGAAATTGATGTAATGGCTAAGAGTGCGTGATGTCTTCTTCCTTGAGAGAATGAGTGCTTAAATAGATGGAAAGAGAGATGTGAAATGGTGTTGAGAAGAAAAAGGGAGCAGCTCAAACCTTGTAAGAAACATGGAGGTGTAGTATAAGAGTGGTAATAGATCCCAAAATCAAGGGAAAATGGCATGGGAGTGATGCTGTAGGTTGGAGTAGGAAATGATGAGTGAGGGATGGTGATTAAGCATAAAACATGATAGATATTGGAGTGATGATGATGGACTTTTGGGTAATAGAGAGTTATTGGTTGAATTGAAACCAAAAAAGGGGTTGGAATTTGGTTGAGATAGAATGATGGTGAATGGATGTAATGGAATAGATGTTATGTACTCATCCTCCTTGCTCCTCCATGAATGTGGCCGGAAAATACATGGCACCACCGTGAGTGGTAGTACACCACCAAAAGTGGTGGTGCACAGAAAATTTGCCGGAAATTCACTTTTTTCTCCTCTTGTCAAGATTTTCTGCAAAACATGGAATTGGATTAGTCAACATTAAATTGGACTTTTTTTTAAGGAATTAAATTGGACTTTAGAACAAGTAATTTCCATATTTTAGGGCACAAATATGTATATGAATTATGATCAAACTGTTGCCACCATGGCCAGCAGCGCTATGCCCCCTCTCCCACGTTGACCTTTGTTGCCACGTGATCCTGCTCCAGTTTGGTGGTTACCTTCCTTTGTAGGGCGATTATATGGACCTATACGTCCATTTTGTCCCTTAACTTTAGGGTTCCGCTCCTTGAGCCCTCCTTTAAGTGCACTATAATTCGCCTCGTGATAGCTCTTAGTTTTAACGAGTCTTGAATCATAATTTTTCACGATGATGTTATCATGCTTCTCAGCGACAGACATAACATTCATGAGTGATGAAACCTCATGATCCATCCAGCATTATACTCACCTCTGTATTGCTTTGATACCAAAATCACTGAGTTGGGGAAGGTGGAGAGAGTTTTCTCAATTAGCTCTTGATCTATGATGACTTGTCCACAGAACCCCAACATGGATTTGAGGCGTAGAGTTTCTGAATTATATTCAGAGAAGGGCTTGAAGTTGGCGAAGCGCAGATTCTCCTTTTGGACCTTCAAGTTAGGGAGGAGGGAATCTTAAACGTTTCCAAAACGCTCTTCAAGCTCAACCCACAGATCTCTCGGGTTCTTGATCGACATGTACTCCATTTGAAGTGATTTATCCATGTGATGTTGCATCAAGATGAGAGCTTGAGCACTTTTGGTTGTAGAATGCACAAATTATGCATCAAAACCAGCTTTTATTTATTTATTTATTGTGGGCAAGATCCCTTTGGCAGTGAGATTATTCTCAACATCAGTTACCCAGCTATGGTAATCTGTGCCTGATGCATCCGAGGAAAGTCGAGCTTGTGAGTATTGTCATCCGACATCCTAAAAAAGGAAGAAGGAGAAAATAGATTAGTTTTGGAGTCAAAGCTACCACGACAACTAATATAAGATTTTCGAGCCTTAATGCTACCAAGAAATCGATTTCTAAGAATATTTAGATTAGACAGAAACAATGATGTTTGTATGGTCAAAATCGATGCTCACGGACGCTCTTAGTTCGTATAGCTTGAATCCCCACGATTCAACTTTTTAAAGATTCGAACCCACATTACAGAAATGTGGGATGAAGAAGAAGGGAGGTTGCAAGTCCCCGATGAAAAAGAAAAGAAATTAAAAACAGAAAACAAGAACTTGAATTAAAGACTTACTTGTTGAATTTGGAGCTTGAAACCTTATTGGGAATTTGGAAGCTTGCATTTTGGGGTCGATGAGGGGCCTTAGATGGCTCGGTGATGCGCAACAGCTTGGTGTGGGTGCTGTCGAAAGGTGGGGGGCCGAGGGCGACTCCTAGGTGTGCAGCGAAAGGCTTAGCAAGGCTAGCAGGGCGTTGATAGGCGCAAGGCAGAATGCTAGCAAGACTAGCTGGTGTTGTCAAGCTGGGCAAGGCACGGGAGCACGTTGGCAGATTCTAGCGAGGCTAGCAGAGTTGCGGAGACGCTGCAGGGGCAGCAAGGCGCACAAGCTCAAAACGTGCAGGCGCTAGTGAGGCTAGAGGGTAGGAGCGCAGGGGCGCGCTCGGGGCAGGGCTACAGCTGTAGTAGCGAGGCTAATCGGTGAAGAATTTTTTCGGTTTTTGGGTTTTGGTTTTTAGGGCTAGGACTCATGCTAATAACGTGTTTAAGGATATTAGTATGCAAAGAGAGATTGATGAGAGAAATTGTTGTCTATTCATTGATAATATGAGCCCTATATATAGGGATTACAAAGCACAATTTCTTGGAGTACAAGGATTCCTATTCTAACTTGAATTGGGAATTCTCTCCTATTACAACTATAGAACTAATCATAATTTGATAAGGCACATTAAAGTCGACATTCTTCAATATTAAACTATTTTTGGTGTAGTTGATGTTTCAAAAATGTCTTTGATCCCCTCAAAGATGAGACCAGTTGAACTTTCCTGTTGCATTAGTTTTGACTTCTCTATAATAATCGATTATGTGATCAGAATTATGCGATATTAGCTCCTCTGTAATAGTCGATTTAAGACATCAAGCGTTACCCACGATCTTAAAATAGATAGAGAGGATTATAACAATTGGAAACTCACCGCCAGTTTCTCCATTTAAACTAATTGATAAAGAAAAAAATGTACAAGAAGGAAGGGGAAAACCAAACGTTTCCCAAGTAAAAAGAAAGAAGTAATAGAAATAAAAAATGAACAAGCAAGAAAGCTCCATAACAGCAATAAATAGAGGTACAACCGTATGTATTGTTTATCTTATATACAGATATTGAGATTCATTTATATTCCCATTTTAATCTACTGAGGTTTCATGTTTGATCCTTTATTTTAAATGATCGAGCTACATATTACGGTTAGCAATGCAGCCCTTGGAAGGCAACGGAACCCGATTACAATATTCTGCCAGAGCCCACAGTGGGTATATATTTCTATATGCTGCATAATGTTGCATGCAGTTCTTCTTGAAGACTCCAGTGATTTCCTGCCATATTAATTAATTCAGTGTTTAATAGTTACAAAACACTGCAAGTACTACATATTTAAAATTAACATACTATATATTTTGTGTATATCTTCTTCACTACCCAGATGAAAGTTTTGTTATGCGAAGAATTAAGATACCTGCTGGGGAAAATCACCATTTTCCAGTTGAGAATTGATTATAAACTTTGCTGCATGATGAAGAGGTGTTGGGTCTCTTTCTGCCTGTCCCGCATGAATGAGACCCATCATAGCCCAAGCAGTTTGTACTAGATTAGATCGGTTTCCTTCAAGAGGAATGTATGTCTGTATCACCCAAGTCAGAGAGATATTGAGTTATACGGATTAAGAAACTCAAAGCTTGAATTAATTAGTTACCTTTTGTGGACATGAAAGATAACTCTCTCCCCAACCACCGTTCTCTCTTTGCATGGTAAGTAGAAATTTGACCCCATGGCGCATGGCTGCACAAGTGCTAAAAGTCTTGCCAGCAGCTGCCAATCCTCCTAGTGCAAACCAGGTACCATATGTGAAGCAAACTCCCCAATCTCCTTACCTGTTCAAATGTTTATAAGAGTTTACTTATTATTCAAGTTCTCCATTTTTTTTTTTGGTACTAGGTGAAAGTAACATATATATATATTTTCATAATCATAGATTGATTGCCTAGAATAGAAACATACCATGATCCATCCGGCATTTGTATATTTTCAATGTAGTGTACTGCATTGGTGATGGAATATTCAACCTCTTTCTTCCTGTGCTCAGGGTGTAGCTTCTTAAACAGAACCAAAGCCTGGAGTACAGATGAAGTGCACTCAACATGTTCATGCTCAATCACAATGTCCTCGAACAATTCTGGCGGATTTAACAGCTGACGAAATAAAACAAGTAAGAATATGTCAGCTCATTAGACAGATTTCCCGGCCCGATCAACATTTATGCATGATATCGATTTGATAAAATTCTTACTTCTAACCATTCTGCTGCCCCTGCCGGTTCCCAGGCTGATAAACCACCATTCTTGCTCTGCAATGATACGTAAAGTCGAGCATTTTTTATGAGTACAGAGACATAAGATACAAATGAGCTAGAATGGAGTAGGTAAAACAGCTGAAAGTTGATTAAATATTGGAAATACAGTAGCTCTTGTAGGGTGAAAGAATCATTAATAACTTTCTCCAGATTTGATTACTTTAGGCAAGTTATATCACCTGTAGGGAAAATAGAACATTGACAGAATCGTACAAGCGCTTAGGCTCCATTTTTTCACCAACTATCTCCGATGGCATCATTGACAACAGAAGGCAACACTGTGAACGTGGCTATGGTGAGAAACATGGAGCAAGTAATAACTAACAAGCAATATTGGATAAGAAAAACGGACGTGAAACATTGGAGACAAGCTATGGTACCTACCATTATGAGAACAAAAATTTGAACAAAAATTTACAAGTATTTGAACCAAAATTACAACATTGAGAACAAAAGTTATCATATTCATTTACACTATTTACAACATTGAGAACAAAAATTACAACATTGACAACGAATTTGTTCAAAACTTGTAAAAGTGTCGTAATAGGTGTAATTACCATTATTAGAACAAAAGATTACACAAAGTAAGACTCAAATTACAATTTTGAGAACAAATTTGTTCTCACTTTGTAAGTGTGGGTATGTGATACATACCAGCACACTAGAATTTCCCGAAACATTGAAGCAAAGTTTGTTACCTTTAAACCTTCTGCAGTGGAATCAGAAGCTTGCCATCCATGATCTTGATCGGAGAAAGTCCACGATCCTTTAGAAATGTGGCGGTACATGCTTTTGAAGTCACCAGATGGGTTGTCCTTGACCTTCAAAAAATTTGAGTGCAAAGTCATTAGCTAGTCTGAACTCTGAACAAATAAGTGGACTAACATTTCTCACAAAAAAAATGACAAGTGACTTCATTAGAACTAGATATAAACTTGAGATTTCTTTATGAAATCATGTCCTCTAGCGAGCGTTGGTCCAATTTCATCAGTGAGATTACTAGCAAGCAAAGCTTGAATGGCAAAACTAGTATCCCACGCTTGACTGCCAAAAGTCTGCACCACAATATATAGTAAATTTTCAATGCTGAAAAAGATCAAAAAAATTAAAAATAAATCATATATATTGTATATTGTTGTTACTAACTTGCATCTTCATCCCATCTTCAGCAACCCATAAATAATCAGGGATCCTAGCGAGATGCTTTTTGAAATAGTCCCCATTTGGATCTTCAGCCCAACAGGCAAGCATACATAACACCTATTTCTCGAGTTGTGCAAATACCAGTAGAATAGGAAATGAGTTAGGACTACGGTAGTTTATGATATACAACATAACAAGGAAAAGATTTTCTCCGTACACATTACCTTTTCCACACACCCCATAGTAATGAATCGGCTCTTCACATCTTCATAATGAATATGCTTCATCGTCACTTGTAGAGCCTTTTCTCTGATCAACTTGTTGAAGGGCCAACAGGTAAGAAGAGGCTCTGTGGAAATGTAGAGGCTATCCCAAAGGAGATCCTGGATCCAAGGATGAGGGTAGTATATATCCTCCTACAATTAGATTAGTGTAGTCAGGTGATTTAGGTCCTGCATATAGACTAATTTATGGCTTGAAATTTGAAGTAAATCAAGTTGAAATACTCACTTGCACATAGATGGTGTACTTCCTTCCAATTGATTTCATTGTAAGATTGAATGAAAAGTTCTTCCCTCAATTGAAGAATGAGAGGTGTAATTGGGCCAACAAACCTCTTTCCATATAGGTATGACATTGGCATGTAAACCATCCTACTATAGCACCACATTTTTGCTGCATTTGTATATATGTTAAAAAAATCTAAGTATAAAACTAAATCACCATGCTAATAGTCTAATCTATATAAATGAGTACCGATAGCATTTCAAAATGGAAAATGGGAAGAAATAACTTAAAGGAGAGCAAACAAGTGTGCTAATTACCTGGATGCACAGGGAAAAATGAAGGAATAATCCAAAGCTCTGGCGGGATAGGGTTGCTTCCAGACCAATTAAACAAACCAAGTATCTACAAGATATTAAATTCATACGATTAAAATCATTTTTGTGGATCACACTATAGGCACAGCATTTGATCCTATTGCAACCACTCTCCCCCTCAGTACAGATATATAACTTGTAAGTTTAAAGAATACTGGCAGTCACAAAATAGTCCAATCTGGTCTAAATTAGCATCATTTATTTGAAACGCAGTACTGATCGATAAACATCATTTGGTGAACAGATTTGGCGGCCCTAGCATTAATTACTGGTCCTTACCGAAAGCCAAGTCTTTCCCCAAGAGGGTATGTGTGTGACACCACCATGATCAAGAATCCACTTTCTTGCTCTTGGACAAGCATTGTCTTGGCCACCATCATCAGGTCCTTCTCCAAGAATACGCATACAAATGTAGCTGAGAGCTGTACTGAACATGATGCTATGACCTTCGACATGTAGTCCCCAACCACCATCTTCATTCTGATATTCCTCAAAGTATACATGAATAATTCACATTCTTTATAAGTGGCGGATCGAAGTAAGCGCGCAGAAGTGGATAAATTTGTGCCAATGAATATCAAAGACTATACGTACCTGATGATAGTATATGTATCGCAGAATTTCTTTGCGATGCTCCTCAGAGAATACACTGTTAAGATGCCCCGTAATGTGCATAACTATGACCTGAAAAATTAGGGTAGAATGTAAACATCCAGTTAGTAGTTGTAAACTTATAATATAGTACTAAAACTCTAAAAATAAAAAGTAATAGAAATGAAATACTTTACATTATGTAAGATGAAAACCCTCCAATTTGTTACACACACATATAAAGAAATTAGCAAAACATCTATCAATTAATGTAAGTTTTATATAAATCGATCATCAATCATTTATGTTTGACGGACGTAGTGATTGGTTAACATGCATGATACTAATGAGAACTTTGGTTTTTGGAGATCCTTGTATTTCTTAATTGGATCGCCAATATTCCCCAGTTTGTTATGGGTTTGCATGGTTGAGAAGATGGGGTTGCATTCACATGCACACGCATACGTATATTGATGCAGAGGCATCTACCCAGAAGCCAAAGAGAAAGGCCCAAGCTCCACCTTACCTCAAAGACTTTGTGCCCAGGAGCAGATCATTTGGTATTGCTGATCGAGTTTGCTGCTATTGATGTGTGATTGTTTTGCATAATTACCTTGCTGATTATGTGTTGATTATAAAGGTCAATTTCTTGGAGCTTTTGCCTCAAATCTTGAGATTCCTTGTTCGATTGCAGCGGAGATAATGGCTGTCATAAAGGCTATTGAGCTTGCTTGGGTTTGAGATTGGAAACATATTTGGTTGGAGGTTGATTCATTTCTAGTTCTTGATTATATCCGTACACCTTCTCTTGTCCCTTAGTCTCTTCGAGTTCGTTGGTTGAATTGCTTATACCAAATCTCTTAGATGAACTTTAGAGCTTCTCATATTTTTCGGGAAAGAAATAAAATAGCTGATGCTTTTGGCAAATCATGGTACGTCTTGTTCTAATTTGGTGTGGTGAGCTGATCCAGGGTCATCTAGGGTACCTTGATGTATGTCATACCCTTATTATTATTATTATTATTTTAATAAATTAATGTAGTGGAAACCTATTAAACCGATTAATAGGTTACTCACTTAAATGTTGACATGTGTTATTTTTAAAAATAAAATTTACTATATTAACAACACATTATTTCTTGATATGTAATATTGTTCGGAAACAAGTAATAAATAATGTTAAAATAATAAATTACACCTAGTAGAACCAATGTTTTAAAAGACTGAGGTGTAGCCGAGGCGTTTTCGGGAGAGCCTCAAGAAGGCGTTCGCCTTGAGGCGTAAGGCGTAAGCCTTACGTATAAATCAGTTGTATTTATGTATATAACTAGTCTTATATATAGAACATGTATTGTAACCAAAAACTAAAATTTGACTACTCCCTCTCAATTACACACTGAAACTCAGAAACCAATCACACAGACTGAAAAAAAATACAGAAGTTGGGAATTGTTTACATACAATTCTGATGGTAATGGCTCAAAGCTTAAAAGCTGATTATCAGCATCATTGTTATTGGCTTCACTGAGATCCCTCAAACTTCTCCTAGGAGTCTTGTCTATGCAGCCATATCATGTGCCCCTGAAACTCACAAAACAAACATAACCGTCACGTCACAACACAAACATAACTGTCAATTTCTCTAAAAGATAATAACAGAAGCTATACCAGAAGCTAATTATCAGTGATTAGTACTCTAGCCAGCCTCACTATTCTTGAAGGTGTTCGATCTGCCATACAAGGAACATTACTGCAATAAGTAGAAACTTAATTGAGAAAGCAATTCTGCTAGAGGTAAAGCCAGCAACTTTGGCCATAATGAAACACCACTCCTTTGTTTTGATTACAAAATGATTACCAGAAACACATGAAAATCCCAGATTGCTATCATATATGAGTAATATGACCAAAGCACATGATAATCCCCAACACTATGGTCTGCATATTCTGCAAACCTTGCCAATACCATTGTCACACCCCGAATTTTGAAATAAGGATTCAAATCCGGAACATGACTAATAACAATACAAATACGTTCTGAATTTTTCTCTCAGAAGCAACCACTAATTACACCTCTTGATATTACATAAACCAAAACCTCAAGCTACTTATTACAGCACACTCTCACCAAATCAAATTATAAAACTCAATGAGTATAATTCTCCTCACAAAACAAATGCTGTAAATCCAATACTAATACTCTAAACCGCACGATCACTGCCCTGATTCTCCTGACCTGTGAGATTACCCGCTACACAATTTGAATAGTGTACCGGGAATGCAACAACACAAAACCCGGTAAGCCATGACAGCCCGTATGAGTAAACAAGAAAGAACTGTTGATTTATTTAATTACAATTATTATAACTCAAGTAAACAATCAACACACTCACAAGGTAACTCCAAAAATCTCATAAACATAAAAGTAGGTATTTTTCGATACTCTCTTTTAAAACTCAATCAACAAATATTGCATCATTAATATGTGAAATAACATTAAAGTAACACATGCTTGATTTTCTTTTCACTAATACCTTCACATATTCAAAATATATCATGGATAGATATTTGATCAAAATAACATAACACCTTCACATATTCCAAATATATCATGGATAGATATTTGATCAAAATAACATAACACCTTCACATATTCCAAATATATCATGGATAGATATTGATCAATTTCACATAACACCTTCACATATTCAAAATATATCATGGATAGATATTTGATCAATTTCACATATTCAAAATATATCATGGATAGATATTTGATCAACTTCACATAAGTACACTTCTCTTTTTAGTGAATTTTCGGATTAACTGGTAACAAATCACAAATCCACATGCTAGGGACCGACGTACTATTCCCATAGCATGGGACAACCAGGTTGACTGGTATCAAATCACAAATCCACGTACTAGGGACCGACGTACTATTCCCAAAGTACGGGTAAGCCGCAGCATACCAAGGACACAACCAAGGCATGTATACTCAAAGTAAGCACCCTTCCTAAGAGTATAATAGTGCACTATCTGAAGGGACTAGGGCCCACAGCTTAACTCCTCATAACACCAAAACAGTTTTACCAGTAATTCACTTAAGCACGGGGTTGTTGTAATCACCCGGCTTTATAATTATATTTTTCAGCCATAATCAATTTCTCAACATACAATCTTTATAAGTTTTAGATTGTATAAATGTATATGTACACCCATATAAAGAGACATATTATTTCAAGACAAATCTTTACTTCTTAAAATAATTTCCACATATTCACAATTGGCCATATAAAATAGCTTCCACATCACATGATCAACATTTCATTATTCAACAATTAAATGGGAGATTAATAGCTTGAATAATATCCAAATCAATTCTCAATCATTTCATCATGCCAATCACACGCCAATTAACATATATATTTCACGTAAATATATATATACGTAATCATCCGCTCAGGAATGACCACTAATACCAACTATAGTTCAAGCATAAAAACCGTGAAATTCATTTGTATAATAAAATCATTTTACTTACCTATGGACCGTAGTTGATCAAGTCCATATGATTTAAAACAAATATTTATTCCACAAATATTTTCACACAATTATGACAAAAATAAAGTAATTGAATTTATTCGGTTCGTAATATGAACCACGTGAGGTTTACTCACCTCTAATCCCGTTGCGTCTTCTAACAAGTCAATTATAACGATATTCCAAACGCTCGTCAACTCAAACCGTCAAGTACCTAATCAAGTATGGTCTTGCTTAGTAAATGAAACACGGAATAAACTTAAACGACGATCCAACGGTCAGATTCTAAAATAAAGACGATCTAACGGTCGGATTCTAAAATAAAGGTGATCCAACGGTCGGATTCGAAAATAAAGACGATCCAACGGTCGGATCCTCATGGATCGCCCTTAGGATCATCCTCCAAAAATATCACGAAGATCCAACGGTCAGATCTTCCTGAATCGTCCTTATAAACATCTCCACAAAATTTCATGAAAATCCGACGGTCGGATTCTCACGAATCGCCTTCTGAATCACTATTTCACAATTATACGAAGATCCAACGGTCGGATCTTCGCCCGTGACCTCACAAAGTCACCGGGACAGTCATACGATCAACATACTAAAATTTGAAGTAAAACCGATGGTCTGATCTTCACAGATCGAAAACCGAAGATAAACGTAAAAACGTAAATCCACTATTTATCAACTTTTTCTAAAATAACCTTGTAATATATCAAAACGCTCGTATGGATGCGTAGATCATCGTCCAGATAATATAAACTCAAAATATGGTCCGACGCGCCGCCACAAGCGGTGGTCAGTGGGTGGTCAACACGGCGGTCAACGCGGCGGTCAACCACCTCCGATGCAAAAGTCGTCAACTACAAACTTCTTCAAAATGAAAGGTTGATGAACTTTCATACCTGGAGCTAAGTCTGATTCGGCCTAGATCGTCCTAGATCAAGCTTTCAAGTTTGGATCAATCCGGTGCGTCTGATCTGATCAGATTGAATCTGGGACGTTGAAAAAGTCAAACCATGATCTAGCGTTCTATACACAAAATCGTGATGAAAGGCTTACATGGGGATGATCAGCATGAGGAGGAGATCACGAAAATGGGGAGGATCGGCCGAGGGGACGCCGGAAAACTAGAAATCCGGCCGGGTCACCGATCGGAGTCTGGGTGACTTCGATCCGGCTTTCGGGGCAGCGGTGAGGCAAGGAAACACCAGAGGGAGGCTCGTCGTGGGCCGGCGATCCCAGGGGAGTCCGGGTCCGGGGCCGGAGGAGGCCGGAAGGGGAATTTTCGTCCGGGTCGGGTCGGCGGGTCTGCGGGCCTGGGAAGGGTTTCGAGCGAGAGAGAGAGAACCGGGGGGGGGAGGGACTGTTCAGCAAAACTTAAGTTTTCTCGTCCTTAATGAAAAATCCGGAAATTCCCTCTATTTATAGAAAATTTCCAAATTTCAAATATTCATAACTTATTCATACGAACTCCGAATATTGCGTTCCACATATGCACGCGATCGTATCGATGAGCTCTACAACTTTCATGAAGGAAGTTTTCCCAAATTCGGTACGTATAAAAGTCAACTTTCGCGGGCCCCTAAATAACGTTCGTTTTCGGAAATAAAATCGTTCGAACTACTTCCACAACTTCTCCAAGCTTCGTACTCACTCGTAATACCGCAAAATCAATTATAAAAATCCACGGAATTTAATTTGGATTTTTCGGGGTATTACAGTCTACCCTCCTTAAAGAAATTTCGTCCCGAAATTTAATCGCAAGTCCATTTCTCCCGATTAAGGTTTTCTGTAGTTCATACAGAATACTAGCCAACCACCAAAACTCCATCTTTACTAAAACTGTAGTAATCTACTAAGTTACGGCTCTACGTATAAAATACGTCCGTATACTGAGCATATACAAGGTCCAAAAATAATTGTAAGAGGTAAGGTTCGAACTCCCGATCTCGAACACGAGGGTTTTGCTCCCAACCACTGAAGCAAGAGCTGCTTTCATTAATATATGCTCACGTGTTATATTTATTATGTCAAAAACGAACATAATAAAAATAAACGAGAGGCGAGGTTCGAACCTCAGACCTCTTGTACACGAACACCACACTCAACCACTCTAGCACGAGCTGCTCACGTTATTATCCATACCAATCCTTTTATTTAAACCAAGCTGTTTCAAACTGTTTCAACAATTTGGCCCAAAACACCCAAAACTGTTGCAGAAATCCGGCCCAACATATCCACTACTGTTGCAGAAATCCGGCCCAACATATCCACTACTATTGCAGAAATCCAGCCCTTGAATTTCGCCAAACTATTTCAGAACTCGGCCCATCGGGCCTCCACCTATAGCTACAGTGAGGGCCTTGATCCGAGACAAGCCCAAGTACGGCCCACCAGCCGCGGCTTATCCCTTCCGTAAATTACGGAAATCAGAATCGCTTTCGGCTAAAGCTGTCTGCCACAGCGCCTCGAGATTCGTCCTGTCCTATTACACGCTCTCCACGCGCCAACAGCTTTTCCGTGTTTTCGGGCAACTTTTAATCCAACGCGTAGAATGAATCACATAGATCGTCCATCCAACGGTGGAGATCTGCTCACCTCGTTCTATAAATAGGTGCATTCTGAGGAAACGACTGTTCACTCCAAAGGAAAATAATTTCATTCCGAGCTTTAGCCATTCTCTCTCAAACTCTTCAGCCTTCTCTTCTCAAATCTCCAGTCTTTCCTTCACCAATCTTCAATCCTTCTCTCTCAGATCCTTTTCTTCCATCTGAAAGACTCAACCTCTTCCTTCATCTGAGAACTTCAGATCCCCAACTCCACTTCATCAACTTCAATCCTTTTAACCACACTTTTCCTTAAACAGTCAACAAACTTCGTTCTTCAATTTTCACTTTCTCTCAACTCATCACCATGGAACCACGAACTCTGCAACTAATGGAGCTTCAAACCCAACAGCAAATGGAACTACAAGCCCAACAATATCTGGAACTACAACAACAGCAACCAACCGAGGAGGGAGGAAGCAACCAAGCAGCCGGGAGTAGTGCCAACACACCTATCAGGCCAACCAATAACCGGTGGGCTCCAACACCAGCTCAACTGAGAATCCTCCAGGAGCTTTACTACGACAGGGGGCTTAAAAACCCAAATCCAGAGCAGATTCAAGGGATCTGTCTCCATCTGAAGCCGTATGGGCAGATCGAGAACAAAAACGTTTTCTATTGGTTCCAGAACCTCAAGGCTCGTGAGAGTCAGAAGTTGAAGGAAATCCGGAACGTTCGGGTTGGTGGATCCCTCGATCTCAAATTTGGATCTACAAGTTCTATTGATGGTGGCAGATCCATCGATCTCAACTTCGGTTCCACCGATTCCACTGATAATGATGGATCGATCGATCTAACCCTTGGGTTACAATCATTCATGGAACGACGAGGAGGAGATCACCAGGAGGTCGAAACTCTTCCTCTGTTCCCAGTGCACGATGAGGACGTCCTTGGAGACCCGAAGACTACTTCCGAGGGAGGTAGCGCATATGGCTACTATTCCGGTGGCTCTGGCAGTTACAACAGTGGTTCTCCCGTTTCTCTTGAGCTCAGCCTCAACCCATCCGGAGCTGCTGACTTGGCTTAGTATAGCGTAGTTTTCTTTTTTTTTTTTTTTGTAAAATAACTAAATCAATAAGACTGAATGCATGTCGTCTCCTTTTTGCGTTAATCCTACGACGGCACCAAGGATCGAACCTTGGTCACCCATTGCTCTTTCAAAACCTTAGCAAATTATGCTGCACACATCTTTCATAATTGGCATCTTTCTAAGAGGAGCTTAAGGTATTAGCTCTATTTCCCAAACACTAACAAAGTGGTAAAAGAATCATCTGTTAAACAATGAAAAAATGCATCATGCAACATACCACATAGAACATCATTTTACAAAAAGAAGTCACACGCAAAAGTCTACTATAGACATCAAGCACATCCTGTCACAACACACCAAGGGATTAGGTCTTCTAGTATCACACTTCGCCTTAGTAAGAAAAATCTTAAGGCTAATAAGGCACCTCTATTCCTTACACCTTGCTAAAGTTAGCATCCATTCGTCTCCTAAACCCATTGTCTTGAGAACTCTATCTCATAATCACTCACACTCCTATCATCTTTGAGTTGTGAGATCAATTCTATTTCCAACTACTTCTAAATCCTCAACATTTTCACCATTTCAACCTAAGAGTAGATTTAATCACATCAACCACAAGTGGAACAGGTAGCTCAACCTCTAATGCCTACACTTCATCCTCAACTGTCTCCATAGAAAGATCATGTTCCAACATAAGACTAGACCTCAACCTAAGGGTCTACCTCAATCCTTAATTATGCTTCCCAATCTGTCCATTACTTTGGAAGTAAAGCAATACGTGGTTAAACTTGTACAACACTCAAACATAGCATAAGTCAATACAAGTACCTAATCACCAATATACTAACTCACCGAGGTATTTCATAACTCCTAATACGACCTAACGTCCTAGATGACTTCTACACTCTTACATACCAATGACTTGATCAATACCGAAGAGCACACGATGGGGATCCGCTGCAGACGGGCCATCACTCGGAAAGTATTGACAAATCATTGAATATGCACCTTACGCTCTGATACCAATCTGTCACACCCCGAATTTTGAAATAAGGATTCAAATCCGGAACATGACTAATAACAATACAAATACGTTCTGAATTTTTCTCTCAGAAGCAACCACTAATTACACCTCTTGATATTACATAAACCAAAACCTCAAGCTACTTATTACAGCACACTCTCACCAAATCAAATTATAAAACTCAATGAGTATAATTCTCCTCACAAAACAAATGCTGTAAATCCAATACTAATACTCTAAACCGCACGATCACTGCCCTGATTCTCCTGACCTGTGAGATTACCCGCTACACAATTTGAATAGTGTACCGGGAATGCAACAACACAAAACCCGGTAAGCCATGACAGCCCGTATGAGTAAACAAGAAAGAACTGTTGATTTATTTAATTACAATTATTATAACTCAAGTAAACAATCAACACACTCACAAGGTAACTCCAAAAATCTCATAAACATAAAAGTAGGTATTTTTCGATACTCTCTTTTAAAACTCAATCAACAAATATTGCATCATTAATATGTGAAATAACATTAAAGTAACACATGCTTGATTTTCTTTTCACTAATACCTTCACATATTCAAAATATATCATGGATAGATATTTGATCAAAATAACATAACACCTTCACATATTCCAAATATATCATGGATAGATATTTGATCAAAATAACATAACACCTTCACATATTCCAAATATATCATGGATAGATATTTGATCAATTTCACATAACACCTTCACATATTCAAAATATATCATGGATAGATATTTGATCAATTTCACATATTCAAAATATATCATGGATAGATATTTGATCAACTTCACATAAGTACACTTCTCTTTTTAGTGAATTTTCGGATTAACTGGTAACAAATCACAAATCCACATGCTAGGGACCGACGTACTATTCCCATAGCATGGGACAACCAGGTTGACTGGTATCAAATCACAAATCCACGTACTAGGGACCGACGTACTATTCCCAAAGTACGGGTAAGCCGCAGCATACCAAGGACACAACCAAGGCATGTATACTCAAAGTAAGCACCCTTCCTAAGAGTATAATAGTGCACTATCTGAAGGGACTAGGGCCCACAGCTTAACTCCTCATAACACCAAAACAGTTTTACCAGTAATTCACTTAAGCACGGGGTTGTTGTAATCACCCGGCTTTATAATTATATTTTTCAGCCATAATCAATTTCTCAACATACAATCTTTATAAGTTTTAGATTGTATAAATGTATATGTACACCCATATAAAGAGACATATTATTTCAAGACAAATCTTTACTTCTTAAAATAATTTCCACATATTCACAATTGGCCATATAAAATAGCTTCCACATCACATGATCAACATTTCATTATTCAACAATTAAATGGGAGATTAATAGCTTGAATAATATCCAAATCAATTCTCAATCATTTCATCATGCCAATCACACGCCAATTAACATATATATTTCACGTAAATATATATATACGTAATCATCCGCTCAGGAATGACCACTAATACCAACTATAGTTCAAGCATAAAAACCGTGAAATTCATTTGTATAATAAAATCATTTTACTTACCTATGGACCGTAGTTGATCAAGTCCATATGATTTAAAACAAATATTTATTCCACAAATATTTTCACACAATTATGACAAAAATAAAGTAATTGAATTTATTCGGTTCGTAATATGAACCACGTGAGGTTTACTCACCTCTAATCCCGTTGCGTCTTCTAACAAGTCAATTATAACGATATTCCAAACGCTCGTCAACTCAAACCGTCAAGTACCTAATCAAGTATGGTCTTGCTTAGTAAATGAAACACGGAATAAACTTAAACGACGATCCAACGGTCAGATTCTAAAATAAAGACGATCTAACGGTCGGATTCTAAAATAAAGGTGATCCAACGGTCGGATTCGAAAATAAAGACGATCCAACGGTCGGATCCTCATGGATCGCCCTTAGGATCATCCTCCAAAAATATCACGAAGATCCAACGGTCAGATCTTCCTGAATCGTCCTTATAAACATCTCCACAAAATTTCATGAAAATCCGACGGTCGGATTCTCACGAATCGCCTTCTGAATCACTATTTCACAATTATACGAAGATCCAACGGTCGGATCTTCGCCCGTGACCTCACAAAGTCACCGGGACAGTCATACGATCAACATACTAAAATTTGAAGTAAAACCGATGGTCTGATCTTCACAGATCGAAAACCGAAGATAAACGTAAAAACGTAAATCCACTATTTATCAACTTTTTCTAAAATAACCTTGTAATATATCAAAACGCTCGTATGGATGCGTAGATCATCGTCCAGATAATATAAACTCAAAATATGGTCCGACGCGCCGCCACAAGCGGTGGTCAGTGGGTGGTCAACACGGCGGTCAACGCGGCGGTCAACCACCTCCGATGCAAAAGTCGTCAACTACAAACTTCTTCAAAATGAAAGGTTGATGAACTTTCATACCTGGAGCTAAGTCTGATTCGGCCTAGATCGTCCTAGATCAAGCTTTCAAGTTTGGATCAATCCGGTGCGTCTGATCTGATCAGATTGAATCTGGGACGTTGAAAAAGTCAAACCATGATCTAGCGTTCTATACACAAAATCGTGATGAAAGGCTTACATGGGGATGATCAGCATGAGGAGGAGATCACGAAAATGGGGAGGATCGGCCGAGGGGACGCCGGAAAACTAGAAATCCGGCCGGGTCACCGATCGGAGTCTGGGTGACTTCGATCCGGCTTTCGGGGCAGCGGTGAGGCAAGGAAACACCAGAGGGAGGCTCGTCGTGGGCCGGCGATCCCAGGGGAGTCCGGGTCCGGGGCCGGAGGAGGCCGGAAGGGGAATTTTCGTCCGGGTCGGGTCGGCGGGTCTGCGGGCCTGGGAAGGGTTTCGAGCGAGAGAGAGAGAACCGGGGGGGGGGGAGGGACTGTTCAGCAAAACTTAAGTTTTCTCGTCCTTAATGAAAAATCCGGAAATTCCCTCTATTTATAGAAAATTTCCAAATTTCAAATATTCATAACTTATTCATACGAACTCCGAATATTGCGTTCCACATATGCACGCGATCGTATCGATGAGCTCTACAACTTTCATGAAGGAAGTTTTCCCAAATTCGGTACGTATAAAAAGTCAACTTTCGCGGGCCCCTAAATAACGTTCGTTTTCGGAAATAAAATCGTTCGAACTACTTCCACAACTTCTCCAAGCTTCGTACTCACTCGTAATACCGCAAAATCAATTATAAAAATCCACGGAATTTAATTTGGATTTTTCGGGGTATTACAACCATGTTCTTTCCCTCATTTAGTATCAATTGCTATCACTGCACCGATTGCTATCATACATGATTTTCATTCATTTATGCTATTATCATAATCTCACATTCCCAGTTGCACCAAAGTGATTAATTGAACAAGAAAAACAAAATATTTGCTGCAAATCGTATTCACCAGCAAGATCGAGTAAGTCAAATTCATACCTTAAATCCTTTGCTGCAAATCCGATTCCAAATCTCCAAGTGAGAAAATCTCTTGCTCCAAGTGCGAAAAAAGCCTCCTTTAGAGCCAAATCCTTGAGAAAACTCATGGGCTCTTGATGATTTTATCAAATTTGTTTCTTGGGAATTGCAATTTGGAAGTGAAAGAGTCGGAGTTTTGATGGAGGAGGCTGAAGGAATCGAAAATAACTTCAGCTCGAGACCTGAAGGAGTTTTAACTCTAAAAACCACCAAAATGACGTCGTTTTGGTGATGAAGAAAAAAAAAAATATCTCAGGCGTTCGCTTTAGACGCCTTAAGGCGCGCTTTGGCCGCCTTTTCCGCCTGCATCGCCGCCTTGTCCGCCTCTGCGCCTCACCTGCAAAACACACTCAGTTCTACAGCGCCTCGTGCTTTCTAAGCCTTAAGGCACGCCTGAGGCGCGCTTTTTAAAACATTGAGTAGAACTAAAATTATGATTTATGACCACACTTATTGTGGTTACCGTAATTGAGTGGTCAAAGATGTAAATATTATAGTAGGACAACTTTTATCAAATGGATAACATTGATTATCAAATGGAGAACCTCCTTACAAACTGAATACTTACATATATTTTGCTCTAATATTAAGTTTATCATGTTCACAACACAAATGTTGTCAGAATTGTAAAATTGTTAATAATCTTGTAAATGATATAGTTTTTGAAGTAGTTACTACAAATAGAACAAAAGTTATCACTTTGACATCAATTGTTGTGGATTATGGTAAAATATGTAGTCATTGTAGTAATCATTTTATTAATGATAAAAACGTAAAGATTTACCACTCTGACAACAAATTTATTGTTTGTTGTCACACTGCTTGCTAAATTATCCACAATCTAGTACCTTAGTTTAAGTGGAGTAATTACTACAAATAGAACAAAAATGACCATTTTTACATCAATTGACATGGATAGTGGTAAAATGCATACTCATCATGAAGTAATCATTTCATTAATGATAAAAATATAAAGATTTACCACTCTGACAACAAATTTGTTGTCACACTTGTTAAATTGTCCATAAACTAGTAAGTAGGTTGTAGGTAGAGTAATTACTACAATTAGAACAAAAATTGTCGTTTTTACATCCATTGTTGTAGTTTGTGGTAAATTGCGTCGACTGAAAGTAATTACAACTTCGACGATGGAAATTACACAATATATTACTTAAATTACGCAAGAAAGAACTTTATTACACCAATGAGAACATACGTGCTTTTAGTCCAAATATAATGGTTTACCAATATGATAACACATTGTGATAACATTTGTAAATTAGTTCAAAAAACAGTAATAACAAGTTGTATGTAAAGTAGTTACTACATTTAAAACAAAAATTATCTATTTTTACATTAATTGTTGTGGTTGTCGTAAAATGCATGTAAAAAGAATTATATTTGGTTAAGGAAATACTAATGCTATAATTAATTAGCAATTAGTTGATAATAATTCTGTGAGCCTAGATTAGAAGTTTTTTATTTTTAATAAGGAAAAAACGTAATTGTCAATAGTGTAATTGTTAATTGATAATCAAACATTAATTGGCTAATGATAAAATTAATTAGTAATAAAGACCATTAATTAGTAATAAATACCATTTAACTAATAATAATTGGCTAAGAACTAAAAAGGTTACCAAATTTTAAATATTGTGGACATTACTAATCCAATTGTCCAAAATGTTTAATAAAATTGGTGTATGGTAAACACCCAGGTACTTAAGACAATACTGAGATGTTCCTCTACATTTTATAGTATCGTATTGTAATAGTGACATTAGAGGTCTGCCTCAATTTCGTTTTAGTTAGTCGGTTGTTTTTTTTTTCCCTATGAAGTTTTGGTTTGAGTTTTTCTATTGGAACCTCCAAATTTACTCACTTGACCTCTATGCTTTTTACACCTCCTATCAAATTTTCAAATACTAAATTCACTCATTAAACCTCACTAAAGTTCCTCAAATAACCTCACTCATATAATTAATTTACAAACAAACTAAGATCTTTATAATAAAAAACTTAGTCATTTCAATGATTTAATTACTCTATAAATCTTAATTATATCTCCATTCCTTAATCAGATAACATAAATCTCTTATCCAATAAAAAAAAAAAAATCAAACACAAGGTATTGAGTTTTAAAAATTAATAAAAATAAAATAACATGAACTATTATGTGATTTTTTTTTATCTACTTTTTCTTTTTTAGCTGTTAAAAAAACAAGATTAATCATTTTTTCTTAATGTTTCTCTATTTTTTGTACCTCATGATTAATTATTTAAATATTTTTTATTTATTTTTATTTGCTAGCTCTTTTTTTCTTCTTCTTCTTTTTACAAATATAATAGATAGATTTAGATTTAGGGCATAATACAATTTATTTTGCTCTCCCTCACCAATATGCGTTCAATATGCATATCATACATTTTTATCTTAATCATAGTTTTATTTCTTAATATATATATATATATATATATATATATGAATGCTTTAATGAGTACGTAGTGAAATTGGAAAATGAAAATAGATAGGGAAAATAAGGAAGAATGCAATCTAATATTATTGAATTGGAAAGTCTAGAGAAAATAAATATAACCATTTTTTTGGTATAATTATTGTCCCTAATAGTCATTTTATAGTAGGTTATATATATCATTTAATAATTCATAACAGAGTGAGGTCAAGTGAGCAGATTTGGAGGTCCCAATAGAAACTCTTTTTTGGTTTTGGTCCCCCCTCCTTTATTCATCTTCTTCAGTGCGGTAGAGAGGCTTTTTCCACTCCTATCCACGAATTTTTAGCCCAAAAAAAAAGTGTGGATCAAATTGCTGAATAAGATTGCACTTTTATCCCCCTTTTTGATTCAATGTAATCTTTGCTTTAATTCTTTTCCTAATTCCTTTAGGTTGAAAGGCTATTTAAGCCTAACTTTGTAATCTTTTCATCATCTTATAGAACTTGGGAGGCTGTCAAGTTTGTGGCAGGATCAATCATACTGCAGAAAGATGATACTACATCATAGGCTTTCCAAACCAACAAAATCAAACTCAAAATCAGGCAAATCAGGCAGTGGCACCTCAAGCAAATGGCATGATGACTGGAAATGCAATGTTGGCTGCTGCAACTCAAGCTGCTCCTCAGTACTGGCTGGCAGACACAGGTGCCACCAATCACATGACCAATGAAGTTCAACTGCTCAACAATGTTGCTCCTTATCCTCATGCAGATGCAATTCAAGTTGGTAATGGTAAAAAACTTAATATAACACATATTGGTAAAGCTATGCTGGGGTTCTTAAGATTGCAAAATGTGCTTTTAATACCTGAATTAGCAGCTCATTTGTTATCAATTTATCAACTGTGCAAGGATAATAACTGCTCTGTGTGGTTTGATGAATTTATGTGTGTGATACAGGACAAGGTGTTGGGCAAGATACTGTACAAAGGACTGAGTAAACAAGGTCTATATCCCATTCCATTTGATTTGCCATCTCTCAAGACTTCTACAAGTTCTACAGCTGTAACTGATTCTTCTGGTGCTTCAGCCTTCTTAGGAAAATGTATAAAGCAGTCTCTTTGGCATCAAAGGTTTGGGCATCCATCTAATGAGATAGTTAGTAGTATGTTGAATAAATGTAATATTTCATTCAAGACTGAATTAGGATCATCAATCTGTGAAAGTTGTCTTCTAGGAAAATTCCACAAGTTATCATTTTCAGATTCACAGACTAAGAGTGCTGCTCCTTTTGAGATTGTCCACTCAGATGTATGGGGACCTTCACCCTGTGCTTCAATTGATGCTTTTAGATATTTGTACTCTTCATTGATGATTGTACTAAGTACACTTGGATGTTTCCAATGAAGAATAAAAATGAAGTATTTGCTTGCTTCCAGGCTTTGTATAATTTTGTTCAAACTCAATTTTCAAGTGTTATCAAAACTTTGAGGACATATGGTGGTGGGGAATATGTTAACAATGTTTTCAAGAGTTTTCTTAGTAGCAAAGGAATTGCTCATCATATTTCTTGTCCTTATATACTTGAACAGAATGGTGTTTCTGAAAGGAAAAACAAACACATAAGGGAAACTGCAGTAACTTTACTTCATACTGCTTCTCTTCCAAATCCTTTTTGGTACCATGCTTGTGCTCTTAGTACCTATCTTATCAACAGAATGCCAACACAAGTCCTTAAGATGCAATCACCATTTGAGAAGCTATACAAGTCTCGGCCATCTTTGGATATTCTCAAAGTTTTTGGTTGTGCCTGTTATCCTTTACTAGCTCACAGAACAGATAAACTTCAACCTAAGACTGCAAAGTGCATTTTCCTTGGTTTTGCTACAGGATATAAGGGCTACATATGTTACAACATGCAAACTAAAAAATATATTATCTCCAGGCATGTCATGTTTGATGGAGAACAATTTCCCTATTCTGCAACTATGAAAAACTCACATCACAAGACTAGGATGTCTACATCAAGTGACAGTTCCCTTCCCTTGCCTTGCTTTACTCATACTCAGTCCACAACACAGTATCCTGCTCCCACACCAAGTCATCTCACACCATCAAATTCAGGTCAGTCTCTCTCTAATCACTCTTCACACTTAGCATCTCCTACAAATTCAAACAGGGTTCTTCCAAGTCCACAGGATTCTCATTCGTTGACTCCAGTATTCACAAGCACATCTGCCAGATTCAATGCTTCACCAACTCCATCATCTCCTGCTGTTACTCCCTTTGATCCCAACACACACTGTAATTCATTTTGGTGAAGACAATGGCACCTTAAATGTTAATGCTCAACCTGGTGCTGGCAATATCTCTCTCATACTTGACTGCAGCCCTTCAAGATCTAGAACTCAGATCTCAGAGGCCAATATTCTTCATCCTGTTGAAGGATTACACAATGCAGTTCACAATGATCATACTATGCTCACAAGGGGGAAAAGAGGGGTATTTCCAAGAAAAAATGCTTTCTTTCTGCAGTCTCTTCCTCCTATACAGATTCCACAAATCCAAGTCAAACTGAGTCTGTCAGTTATAAACTTGCTCTCAAGATTCCTCAGTGGCAACAAGCTATGCAAGAAGAGTATGATGCCTTTATGCAACAACAAACATGGACACTAGTACCTCTACCTCCTGACAAAAATCTTGTGTCATGCAAATGGATCTTCAAAATTAAAAGAAATGCTGATGGCACCATTGCTAGACATAAAGCACGTTTAGTGGCCAGAGGATTTAGTCAAGAGTATGGTGATGACTATGAAGAAACCTTCTCTCCTGTGGTGAGACACACAACTGTCAGACTCATTCTTGGTTTAGCTGCACACTATGGATGGAAACTACATCAGATGGATGTTAAGAATGATTTCTTGCATGGTATGCTATATGAGGAGGTTTATATGACTCAACCTGGAGGTTTTAAGGATGCCTCTTATCCATATCATGTCTGTAAACTACAGAAATCCCTGTATGGTCTAAAACAAGCAACTCGAGCATGGAATGACATATTCACTTCATTTCTTCCATCCATTGGTTTCAAGTGTTCTCATGCAGATCCATCCTTGTTTATTAAACATTCAGGTGCCTCCAAAATTTACCTTCTACTGTATGTTATTGATATTATATTAACTGGCAATGATAAGCTTATGATTACTGAAGTTAAGAAGGCTTTACAGCATGAGTTTGACATGAAAGATTTGGGGGATTTGCATTTCTTTCTTGGTCTAGAAATTAAGTATGGTACAAATGGTATTTTTCTATCTCAACAGAAATATGCCCAAGATTTATTGCATAAAGCTGGTATGGATCAATGTCACTCTCATCTCACACCTTGGCAATCAGGACTCAAACTTCTCAAGGATAGTGGCACTCCACCTTCTTCTTGTGACATTCCTCATTTTCGAAGCCTAGTTGGTTGTCTACAATACCTAACATTTACTAGACCAGATATTGCATTTAGTGTTAACACTGTCTGTCAATTTCTTCATGCTCCCACTAATGCTCACTTCAATACTGCTAAAAGGATATTAAGATATGTCAAAGGTACATTGAGTCATGGAATTCTCTTCAAAAGACAATCTCACAATGAACCATTGTGTTTGCAAGCCTACTGTGATGCTGATTGGGCTGGAGATCCTAACGATCGAAGATCTACAACTGGTTTTGTTATTTTATTGAATCAGTCTCCTGTTTCATGGTGTAGTAAGAAACAAAATGCTGTTTCTCGATCATCTACATAGGCAGAATATCGAAGTATGGCAGATACTATTTCAGAACTTCAATGGCTTAAGCATTTGCTCACTGATCTACAGCTTCCACTTTCTCGTGTGCCAACTCTTCACTGTGACAAAATTTCTGCTTTAGCCTTAGCTTCAAATCATGTGCATCATTCCAAGCTCAAGCATGTAGAAGTTGACATTTATTTCACCAGAGATAAGGTCAAACATGGCTCCATTACTCTGCAGTTTGTCTCCACACTTGAATAACTTGCTGATTTGTTTACCAAAGGCCTGTGTTCTCCTCAGCATGTATATCTTTGTAACAGCTTAATGGTGGTTTCTCCTCCATCCAGCTGAGGGGGGCTATTAGTGTAAAACGTAGCTAAGCAAAAGTTAGTTAGAAGGGTTGTTAGAAGAATTCATCATGTTGTCCAGATAAGTGACAAGTGTCACAATTCTGTGCATTGGATTAGGTTTCTGTTGCTATAAATAGCTCTAGTCCAGCTAGGGCTGCCACTTGGTTTGGTAATTACCAAACCGACCGAATACCAACCGATGTTTTAGGTTTGGTAAACTGACTTTTTGGTAACCGAGACCGATAAAACCTGAAATAGAAAATTACTGAAAAAGTTGGTTTGGTTTTGGTGAATACCGAATATACCGATTATCTAAATATTAGATTTATATACTACAGTTTTCAATACACATACATGTATATTAAGAAATAAACATAAAAACGTTTATAATAGTATGAACATTACTACATATACTACATTAATAGTATATGTATTTTAAGTAACCTAGTCAACGATGGTTAAATAACCTAGTTTTATTGAAAATTGCTAAAACTTGATGTCATATATACAAAAGAAAGCTATAATTAGTAGATGAATACAAAGTTTATGACTATATCATTCAAAAACCTAGTTTTGTTCATTCTAATTTATATTATAAAGAATTAGTTGTTCTAAAGTTGGTAATACCGAAAACCGAAATACTGAATTTGGTAGATATAATTAACAACCAAAAATTTTAGTTGGTAATTGGTAACTCAGTTTTGAAACCGAAAGCTTTGGTTTTGAAGTTGGTAATACCTATAACCGATTCGAACCGACCGAGTGACAGCCCTAAGTCCAGCTATAACATCTCATACTGTCCAAAACGATTTTTTCCATAAATTAGTTACAGATATTTTCTCTCTCTCTTTTCGTCTTCTTCATGCTTAGCTTTCATGGTATCAAAGCCAGGTTACCCAAGTGTGCATGCCTTATGGCCACACGGGCTCCACGTCACTCAAAGTTGTCCACGTGTATGACTTGAAAATTCGCCACACGTGCGGGGGCGTGTTGAGAATATATACATCCTGCATGGGAAAAAATGGGACCTTGCCTATAGGTTTATAAGGGTTTGGGCCACTCCATCCATTGCTAATTGGTTTTGGATGTGAAACCCAGATTACTTTATCAAGGAGGAGGGGTTTAGTGCGGAAATGAGAGAGTGAGCGCGGAGGTTGGAGTGTGGATAGCATTTTCACTCTCTGCAACCAAAATGCGAGTAAGAGACAGTGAGAGACGACTATATACATTTGGGTTTGGGTCGGGTACCCCAAAGCTCCATTTCGGCAACTTGGGCTATCAATTTTAGATTTTATTTATATATTTATTATTTATTTCTTTTGATAAATGGTGCAACACGATGACTTTCCCGGAAGTCGCCCATCCTAATACTGCTCTCGCTCAAACAAGTTTAACTTCGGAGTTCTGATAGGATCTGATGCTTTATTGTTGGTATGATCGCACCCTATAGATTTTAGATTCTAACTCTAATGAATGTAGAAATGACACGATATAGTTGTACGAGAAAGTCTAAATATGGATTTGTAGGAAATTTTAAAATGATTGATTTGAATTACAAGATCATTGGGACTTCCGAGATAAAGATGATTGATTTGAATTACAAGATCATTGGGACTTCCGAGATAAAGTTTTTTTTTTTTGGACTAAATACTGTTTAGTCCTTGAGCTCTTAACCATAAAACACTTCAGTCCATAACCTTCTAATTTCACACGTTTAGTCCCTGCACTTCAAAATTTCAGACCAATAGATCCTTACCGTCTAAAAGCCGCGGCGAAATGTCTATTATGCCCTCAGTTCTTTTTTTTAAATTAATTAATTATTTTATTTTTTTTGGAAAATGAATTTTTTTTCCCTTTCTTTCTTTCTGTTTATTTTTTTTCTGTTTTTTTCCCTTTCTTTCTTTCTGTTTGAAAAAAAAAAGAATAAATAAAAAAAAGAGTAAGGAATAAATTTATTAAAAAAAAAACTAAGGGCATAATAGATATTTCACCGCGACTTTTAGACTGCAAGGACCTATTGGTCTGAAATTTTGAAGTACAGGGACTAAACGTGTGAAATTAGAAAGTCAGGGACTGAAGTGTTTTATGGTCAAAAGCTCAAGGACTAAACAGTATTTAGTCCTTTTTTTTTTGTTCTTGACATAACTTGATATTGCAGCTAACTCAATATTAACTTGTACATCCGCTAATGTGTGTTATTAAATATTTACCTAGTAAATTGGCGATAGGGAGTTCAAGTAACAGCTAAATCGGATTGTATATGAGTAGGGTCGAGTTGAGTCGAAGTACCATTTCAATGCTCAAGATCTAATTTTAGTAATATTTAACCAGTTTTGTTAAGTGAGATTAAAGTGAAATTCTACTTTTTATAATGTCTAGCTCTGTTTGACTAGTGAACAATTCTTGGCCAAAATTTTCTTGTCTTTTTCTCTTCTCGAGTTAGAAAATGGTTCGGGTTGGCAAATGACAACTTAATCAAAATCATACGTGACTTCATTCATAAACTAATCTAGACTATCACTATTGGAGGATGAGTTGAATAAAAGCCTTCGTTACCTTATTTTTCATCGAAGCCTCTCTCTCTCTCACATTGGGTCATTTCCACTAGTAATTAGATTCTTAATAATATCAAGATCATAATGAAAAATCTTTTACTTTTTATTTTTGGTCTATAAAAGTCTCTTACCACTACTACAAAAAGTGCATCATACAACACCCATCAGACAAGAGAATAAAAGTTTACCGTCATCTGATAACGTGAACTCTATTGTACAACGCTGTTAATGATCTGTTGTGGGAATGTGTTAATGCTTGGATCCGTTGGGGATCTGATTAACGATAAGTAAAGAGAGAGAGAGAGAACGACACAAGATGTATAGTGGTTCGCCTCCGCATGAGCGGGAGACTACGTCCACTTGAAAGCTATACTAGTGTGCCGAGCCTTGCGGCCTAACAAGATTACAAGAGGTGTAATCAATGTGTTGAGTTGTGGGAGGAGGCATTCCTTTTATAGATGAAGGAATGCTTCTCATTTACTTGTCCTTCGATGTGGGACAAGCAAAGTTACTATTCTAGTCTATTTAACATGTAGAAAGCTATGTTGTAGTGGCATCTTGGCAAGGGCGGAAAGGTGGCTTCCCGACGTCGGATTTGCGACTTCCGGATACCGTGGCGTAGCTTGAACATAGGGCTACAAGATGCAAGTAGTGGTTGGGCCTCACCATGTCTCGTGGATGTCCCAAAGTGGGTGTTACTTATGCTTGGTGAGATAGCAAACTAGCCTTGCTAGTAGAGGTATCTACAAGTCCCCGAAGTCCGCAAGCAAGAGGAGCTTCTTGGTTGGGGAGTTATACACATGATGTCACCAAGAATAAGTAACCGGGTGGTACGGAGCCCCTACAAGTCCCCGAACTCCGTAAGCAAGAAGGGACTCGTAAACCTGCACAACAAAGACAAAAAACAGGCATATGTAGAATGCTCGTTGCATTGGGCAACAAATGTGAGTTGCACTGATATGCGTTGGCATATACGAACGTACGGGGTGCATGATACATGTTGATGTATACGCTGGAATGGCGCCGAGTACGATTCCTTATGACGTACAAACTCGAGAACGCGTATGGTCGTGTGAACATATGGTTTGCATATGATAAATGTAAGTTGCACGAGCGTTGCGGAGGTAAGCGTTTGTAATTCGTGAGTGTTGAATGCTTGAACGCTTGTGTTAGTTTGGTTGTCGCTCGTATTAATGGAACGTGAAAAGAATTCGATTTGTCACAAGCGACAAATGGTAGAAGAATTCAATGTTCCATTAACATGTGGTGTGTCGAGTAGACATGAGTGTAAAGCTCGAGGATTGCCGGGAATGCATGAGCGGGAAGCTCGGGGGTGCCGGGAAGGCATGAGCGGAAAGCTCGTGGGTTGCCGGGAAGGCATGAGCGGAAGCTCGGGGATGCCGGGAAGGCATGAGCGGAAGCTCGTGAACGGAAGCTCAGGGATGCCGGGAAGGCATGAGCGGGAAGCTCGGGGGTGCCGGGAAGGCATGAGCGGAAGCTCGTGGGTTGCCGGGAAGGCATGAGCGGAAGCTCGGGGATGCCGGGAAGGCATGAGCGGAAGCTCGTGAGCGGAAGCTCAGGGATGCCGGGAAGGCATGAGCGGGAAGCTCGGGGGTGCCGGGAAGGCATGAGCGGAAGCTCGTGGGTTGCCGGGAAGGCATGAGCGGAAGCTCGGGGATGCCGGGAAGGCATGAGCGGAAGCTCGTGAGCGGAAGCTCAGGGATGCCGGGAAGGCATGAGCGGGAAGCTCGGGGGTGCCGGGAAGGCATGAGCGGAAGCTCGTGGGTTGCCGGGAAGGCATGAGCGGAAGCTCGGGGATGCCGGGAAGGCATGAGCGGAAGCTCGTGAGCGGAAGCTCAGGGATGCCGGGAAGGCATGAGCGGGAAGCTCGGGGGTGCCGGGAAGGCATGAGCGGAAGCTCGTGGGTTGCCGGGAAGGCATGAGCGGAAGCTCGGGGATGCCGGGAAGGCATGAGCGGAAGCTCGTGAGCGGAAGCTCAGGGATGCCGGGAAGGCATGAGCGGAAGCTCGTGAGCGGAAGCTCAGGGATGCCGGGAAGGCATGAGCGGAAAGCTCGGGGATGCCGCGAAGGCATGAGCGGTAAGCTCGTGGTGCCGGGAAGGCATGAGCGGAAGCTCGGGGATGCCGCAAAGGCATGAGCGGAAAGCTCGTGAGCGGAAGCTCGGGGATGCCGGGAAGGCATGAGCGGGAAGCTCGGGGATGCCGCGAAGGCATGAGCGGTAAGCTCATGAGCGGAAGCTCAGGGATGCCGGGAAGGCATGAGCGGGAAGCTCGGGGGTGGCGCGAAGGCACGAGCGTGAAAGCCTGGCGGTGCCGCTGAGGCACAAGCGCGAGAGTCTGGCGTTGCCGCTGAGGCACATGAGCGGACGCGGGAGCCTGGCGGGGCCGCTGGGGCACGTGCGCGGAAGCCTGTCGTTGCCATGAGGCATTAACGGGTAGCTCGATGGTGATGCCCTAGGGCATGAGCGTGGCCGTTGCTAATTATGCTGGGCTGTATGTACAAGTCCCCGAAGTCCCCAGTCAAGGAGGGTGTTCTTGCGGGTTGATACCAAAGCGTAGCTTTGTGCCGTATATGAAGCATAATTAGTGCGAGTGCGTCGTCCATCTAGAATTGGTTGGAGCGAACGCTTTTGCCCTTTCGGGTGGGCCCCTGCTAGGCCCTGCGAGGAGTCCCCCACTCCTGGCTATAGACCTCCGGATGGTCGGAAAATTGTTTGATGAGGGGAGCTGCGCGGAGCAGAGGGTGTTGGGTAGCGAGCCCAATCTTTGGTACCCAAGCGTCGGGGTTAACTGCCGGATCAATGGCTGCCGTGGGCTGTGTTAACTAGTCCCTTGCTGTTTTCTCGAAGGAGAAAAGCTTGACTGCAATGCCGCGTAGCGGTCATTGTCATTATGAGGCGTTGCCTTACCGCCTGGCGGTTGGTTGAAAAATGATAAACACATAGAGCAAGTAATAAAATTTTGTTTGAGTGTCCCATACTTATTTAATTTTGCAATAACAATAGAAGCATGGCATATGTGTATAGCATGTACTTGTAATGTGGATGCTAATATCATTTTTGCATTTTGTAAACATGCTTAGAGATCATTGGGATCAATATTTGAAGCATGGCATAGCTAGCATGGCATATGTGTATAGCATGTACTTGTAGGAAAGTTGCTAATAACATGTTGTAGGCATGCTTAAGGGTTATAGAGACATGTATAGTCATGGCATCGGCGGTAGCTCAAATTGCAAGAGCGTAAAGATAAGAGGAAGGCACTTATCTTGGGCCGGTTTGGAGGCTAGCGGAGTTGGCCGAGCATGATGCGCCATTGCTTGTGGTGGATAAAGTACTCCGATAATGTCCGTCAACTCGTAGTTGCGGTCGAATGCTTGATAGAAATAGTTGAATTTCCTTAAGCAAAAATAGATGATTAATATGTGGATTTGTAAAATCAATATAGATAATTTGTATATGTGCAGCAGCCTATAGACCGAAGAAGCTAAATGTCTACATGGCATGAGTTCAAACAATTGCATGTTTGCATGCCTATTAACCAAGTGTGATTGCACTGGCGGCCATTTGAACACAGACATGGTATGAAAGGAAAGTAGGCCAGTTGGAGTAAATTTCTTATTCTGCAGCTATACAAGAATATATGCTTGTGGTCATTTTAATTGAAATGTACAACAGTGTCACCTGGGCCGTGGGAGTACACACGTATCGTGAAGTTAAATATGTACTTGAGATATGGGACGTTGTCCAGACAAATGTACAAATGCCCATTAATATAGTTGCAAGGTTAAGATAATGGAGTTACACGTGCACTATGGACGGCCATGAGTGTTTGTCTGCCAATGAGTTAATTATTTTGTGTGGCAATGTAGTTGCCGACATGCAATTAATTGGATTAAGATGATCTATGCATGGGGGGACACATGGTATTGAATATAATATATTACTTTGTTCAATAAAGCAATATATATATATACACACACACCATGTGTCATTTTAAACTCTATGGCGCCCCATACCCATGCATGAGGAGCATGTTGCAAGTGTAGTGATTAAATATGCTTGTGCTATATGTGTGCATGGCAGACAAAGGTACACATGGCATAGCATTTTAGTTATGTCTCTATTGACTTCTACTCTGGTCATGAGCAAGTGGTGGGCACATGTCGTGCATATCAAATAAAAGAAGACCCAGAAGACTTATCTCGTTGGCTTCCGCTGCAAGCGGAATTGACGAAGGGCCCAACATTCAGAGCAAGAGCTGCAAGTGACCAGCAGAAGTGAGCGTTGGCTCGGCGACAGTTGCAATTGCAGATTGCAGATTGGCCAGCGAGGAGTGCTACTTAGCTGAGCTATGTTCGGCTGTGAAGCTATCCGGCGGTGGCGGAGCTATGTCCAGCGGAACGAGTCGGCGGAGTTATGGCGAGCGGGGTGGTGATGCTCAAAAGCTGGTGAAGCTCGGCGCCGATGCTAAGCGGTGGAGCAGCTCAGCGGAGGAAAAGTTAGGCGGAGTTCGAGTTCGGCGGAGCTGGAGTGCAGCGGACCTGGAGTTCAGCGGAGGCTCCGAGTTTGGTGGAGCTGGGCTGTCGCTGATCGAGCTGAGATGGTGCCAGCAGAGGAAGTTGGGCGGTGGTGATGGAGTTTGATTAGCGGTGATGCTCGGCGGAGCTTGCTGGCAGTTCGTTTGACTTGATATGCTCAAGGTGATGAGTTACTGCACATTGGACGATGACGTGGTGCGTCGACGCTGTAACTGGGATGCAGCGAAGGTTGCTGCAGGCTTGGCGGTGCCCTGAGGTTAGCGGAGCTTTGATCGGCGGAGGTGAAGCTCAGCGGTGAACAGTCCAGCGGAGGGGTCCCCTGGCGGACGAATCTCCGGCGGAGGGCCTGGAGCTGCAACCTGGCGGAGGAGAAGGCCAGCGGAGCATGAAGATAGTCCGGCGGAGCGGAGCTTTGGCTAGCGGTTGCTCCTAGCGGTGGTGGTGCTCGGCGGAGGTTTTGCCGCTAGCGTCTCCTAGCGGTGTTGTAGCTCGGCGGAGAGTCGGCTGGAACTTTGCTCTGATATATTGTTGATGCTGCTGCCATCACTGAGGAGCTGGGGTTCAGCGGAGTACAGTGTGGCGGAAGATTTTCCGGCAGAGGTTGGCTAGCGGTGGCAGCTTTGGTTGGCGGTAGCTTCAGCTAGCAGTGGCTCGTTAGTCGTTTGACGACAACAGCTAGCGGAGGCTTGGGTCAGCGGAAGCTCCGCCAGCGGAGCTTGGTCATCGTTGACCAGATGTTGACCGGCTCCGCTGGGCGTTGACCGACTCCGCCGGGCGTTGACCAGCCATGTTGGGCGTTGACCGGCCTCGCCGGGCGTTGACCGGACCCTATGGGCGTTGACCGGCTCCGCTGGGCGTTGACCAGCCACAATTTGATGTTGAATGAGCGTCAACTCGACATTTTCGGGTCAAAGTTCGTGGTAGGTGACGAAGCCTTTGTGTTGGCTTCCCACAGACGGCGCCAATGTTAATGCTTGGATCCGTTGGGGATCTGATTAACGATAAGTAAAGAGAGAGAGAGAGAACGACACAAGATGTATAGTGGTTCGCCTCCGCATGAGCGGGAGACTACGTCCACTTGAAAGCTATACTAGTGTGCCGAGCCTTGCGGCCTAACAAGATTACAAGAGGTGTAATCAATGTGTTGAGTTGTGGGAGGAGGCATTCCTTTTATAGATGAAGGAATGCTTCTCATTTACTTGTCCTTCGATGTGGGACAAGCAAAGTTACTATTCTAGTCTATTTAACATGTAGAAAGCTATGTTGTAGTGGCATCTTGGCAAGGGCGGAAAGGTGGCTTCCCGACGTCGGATTTGCGACTTCCGGATACCGTGGCGTAGCTTGAACATAGGGCTACAAGATGCAAGTAGTGGTTGGGCCTCACCATGTCTCGTGGATGTCCCAAAGTGGGTGTTACTTATGCTTGGTGAGATAGCAAACTAGCCTTGCTAGTAGAGGTATCTACAGAATGCTACCAAATTGAGAACTTTTTCTTCAGACTTCTATCACACAACACAATTAAGATAGTTCTGTTGTATAAATGACACAAAACTTAGTGGCAGATATTCCGCCATCACTGAACTCAAAATTCCCTCCGAAGACAAGTTCACCAAATTTATCACACAACAGAATTATACATGTTCTGTTGTGAGAATGTTGCAAGCTACAGCAGGTATTGTCATTCTGTTGTCTGAATGAGAAACATAGGCGGCAACAATGTTTTCATTTTGGCTCAAATCGATTTGAATTCCTCCCACCAAACCTAGGCAAGTGGTAAACTTCCCTCCCTCCGTTGACACATATCTTTTAATATAGACTCTCGTACAACAGTTGTTTAATTATCTGTTGTGGGAGACATGCCACTAAGTGACCAAACCATATATTTGAAAGAGAAAAGAAAAGAAAGAAAGACCTAAACCTATTGTTTCCTCTCTCTCTCTCTCTCTCGGTAAAAACTCTAAGCCTGAAGCCTCTCGACAAAAGCTATTCTCAATCCCAGACTCCCAGCTCCTTTGTTTCTCCCTCGAAGTCCAAGTCCTCTTAGTCACTGTCCTTTGTTGCTTCTATTCTTTCTCCCCTGAAATCCAAATTCACTTCGGCGACGAAGGAGATAAAGTGCCCCAGATCTACTTTTTCTCTCCTCCATCTCTCTCTCCTTCTCGTCTTCAAGCTAGAGTTAATTAAAGAGATGCAGAAGATGAAGGTGTGCGAGACAATGAAGGTGAACGTATTGTGCTGCGTCGAAGAGGCGGTGTTGTGCTAGGCTGCATCACCATCGCCTTCACTGAGAAGCTCTCTCTCTTCTCCCTCTGCAAAGCAAACTCAAACAAGTGTCCTTCTCTTCAAGATTTAGGGTTACAAAACCCCCAAATCCAATCCCCATCCCTTCCGTCACTGTTAGGGTTCCGGCAATTCAAATTCTAGATTGATTCGCCAGAATGGCCTCCTTTATCTCCCTGATCAACGGCTTCGAACTGGGATGACTCCTAACCTGAGGATGTCGCCATTTTGTCCTCCACCAGGGCTTTTGCGTAGGATGCCTTGCTGCAATTCCAATTGGGGAAGTTCGATCAGTGCCTCACGGCCTTGCAGGAGTACCTCAAGAGGAAGGCCGACGATCCCAAAGTAATTCTCTCTCTGATTTGTTTAGCAGGATTTTCATGGATTTGTTTCTTGTTTGAATTCAATTTATTTGTTTCGGTGAAGTGATTATGTTTTTGAGTCAATATTGTATCAAAAATTTTTACTGACTTCCCAATCCTAATTCCCTACTACCTATGACAAAGAACCCCAAAGCAGCAATCTCAGCTCCAAAGCCTTCTTGGTTCTCCCCAGAAAGGTACGTCTTTCTCAATTGAAATTTTGGGTTTCCTGAAATTAATTAATTATGTATCTTTCATCATCAACATTGATGATGGAGATGGAAAGTGATCAAAATTTTTAAACTTTTGTCAGGTTGCTGTTAATCCTGTGTCTGGATAACTTGATAAAGAGGTGAGTAATTGAGGTATTCTCACAGATAACTTTTATCTAAGCTGTTATTGGTGTAGGATGGTTTTGCATCTTACTACATATTAAGAGGATTATTATGATGTTAGAGTATTCACATTAAGTTGATTACACATGATTTCTTGTATTTATTGGCTGTATTTGGCTTAAGATGGCTTGCTTCTTACAAGGGGGATTTTAAATTGAACAACTTTCAAGATGGTGTTCTATCATCTGCGTTTATGATTGGTCTTCTCGTGGCCTCACCCATCTTTGCATCCTTGGGAAAGAGGTGAGTACTTGTGTAACTTTTGAATTTATTCGAGATGTGATTTAGCCGATTTGATTTTTAAGTTCATGTGCACTGCAAACAGAATCCTTTTAGGCTGATTGGACTTGGGTTATCTATTTGCACATTTACCACAGCTGGGTGTGGTAGTATGTGAGTGTGACTATCTTTACACTAGGTTTTGCTAGCTTTTAGTTGGCTTTGTATTACATCATTAGTATCTCTCTGTACTAGATACTGAGTTATCACTGGGTTTTGCCATTGTAGGCTGGTTGGAGTCGGTGAGGCATCTTTGATAAGTCTTGCAGCTCCATTCATTGATGACCATGCCCCTGCAGATCAGGTTTGACTCCTCCCCCTACATCTTTATCATTTCGTATTGGTATTCATAATTAGGAATTAGGATTGGGAAGTCAGAAATATGAGTTCTGTGGTAGGGAATTAATTCTTTGTAATGTGAGTTGTTGCCTGCCACATTCTTGATTGGATGTATAGAGAATGACTTTTGGAGAAGAAACTCACCTTATGTGTCAGCTAGGAAGATATTGAGGCATAAACTGGTTGTCAATTGAATGAGTGGTTCAACCACTTTTTGGGTTTGTCAATTACTAAATCAAATAATAATTGTCTGTATGCCTTACTAAAATGATTTCTCTGTTGAAGAGAGATGTTCAGGCTAAGTCCTTGAATATTTAGTCTTACTTTTTATCTTTCTCTCACAGTTTTTGTCAAATATGAAATTGTTAGAGGGTTAAAACTATATGATGTTTTCCAGCTCGGTTGGTCATTTTGTGGTTAGAGAAAAGTTTATAATCTTTTGGAATAATGTGGAATGCATTATAAATTAAAGTATGCAAACTGAGTTTACTACATGTCTTAAGGCCATCCAAAGTAGAATACTTTGTGAATAATTGAATTGAAGGTCTGTGTATATTTTGTCTATGTTCCTTTTCAAGAGATGTAATAATGCTCTTTCCTTTCATTTGTAGGCACCTAATCTGTTATATGTTGACCAGCCTATTGATACTAGATTCAGTTATACTTTGATAGAAGTGATATTTGTCACTCTGAAGATGGTGTTAGTAACAACCTCTCTGACTTCTTACAGGTGTGTCATTTAAAGGATGTAATTGATCAAATCATTAAGTTTTTTTGGAGTAATACAGCTAGTCAGAAGATAGCTATGGATACTGCAACTGCTATGCAGGTTCTTTTCCCCTTATGCTGTTTATTTAATATATGTTGTCTCTTAGAGTGCCTTCAAGTTTGTTGGTATTGAGCATGTTAACTATGATAAAATGTTTCATTCATTGTGTGTGTTGCATTCTTTTTTTTTTTGTTACGTAAAACACTCTAATGCTGGTTTAGCTAGAAAAAATTAAGTACACTATATTAGACATAATTCAATCATAGTTCTGTATTATGGCTTAACATATAATATCAAATGACATTTCAATTGTTTCAGGAGTATATATAACATCCTAGGTGCACACTGTTTCCCTCTAGCATGTTTAGTTGAATATATTATCTTTTAAAGATCAATGCAGTATTCATGGGTTAAGCATATCTTCAGTCATTTATTCAAAACTCTAATGTTTTAAGAAAATTCTGTTTTACTGCAATCTTTAAAGATATTGATATCTCCAGTGGTATATTTTTTTGCGAATATAGGATTTTCGGTTATTTCATTATTGCCCACATGAGTATGTGCTAAATCTTTAAAGCACAAAGCTAAATAGACCTTCACTCGGTGGTTCTACTGAATATCATGATGCAAAATTAAGAAAAATGCATAGTATGCTGTCAAGATGCTATATATCCCAAAGCAATTTGCATATTTCCTAACATTCTTAAAAGATTGAATACTTTAGCTAACATAAACAGCATCACTTTCCCAACTACATTTTAAGCACTACTTGTTTTCCTTGGTCTCAGTAAAGCTAGAACTGCCTTGGTTACCAAGTACTTACTATGCAAGTAATACTATACAAAAATTGGAGTTCTATATTCTATATGAGCTAATTAATAGTATTAACTTTCTTTCTGCGGGTTGAGATTGAAGTGTAAAGGTTGGAGCAGCTCAAGTCAAGTAAGCTCAGAGATCATTCTGAAAAAGAAGTTGGAACTGGAGCACAAGCTGTTGGATGCTCCACCAAACACACTAGGTGCTGCTGCCTTGGCACTACACTATGCAAGTGTGGGAGAACGTTAGTGGAAAAGTTTCTCTTGATCGCTACTATTTGATTGTATCAGCTTTTGCTATCTTTCAATGTAATTAGCTAGAATGCAGCAGCCATCAAGCTAGCTAGAATGCCTTCTGGATACATGAATGTATAGACGATTGACAAATGCTAGCTTTTTTGGCAGTTGACATATGCTAGCTCTTTTGGTACATTAGATAGTTGAATTAGAGTATTCCAATGTCTAAATCTCATATTGTGCATTATTTTTTAGCAAATATTTCAGGTAAAGAACCGAAAGTAATCAAACAACAGTCAATTACATTACCATATATCGTTAATCACACAACGGTATCTATAAAATTTTGTCATCTCATTAATACTCACACAACAGAATAAATAGGTATCAGTTGTCCAATGTTAAATCACACAACAGTTCCTATATTTTTGTGTTGTATGAGAAGTTAACCAATAACAGTATGGTATTACTTTCATTGTCTGAGTGTCATTTTTCTGTTGTGTGAGAAGTTAACCAATAACGGTCCATACTTACTTCTATTATCTGACCACCATCGAAGCAACAATTGAATGCGCCGCATCCAATTTCTTGCATTGGCATGCGCAGAATCGGTGCAACGGTTATAACTGAAGCATTGTGTCTATGATATACACACAACGGTGATTCACCGTTGTTGGAGTGTGCTCATCATACAACACCGAGATAGATGACAGACATGTCCCAAATCATACAACAGATTTCCACCGTTGTGTGATGCACTTTTTGTAGTAGTGTACTTAATTTGAAGTATACTTGTGTAATATCAATAAAATGTAGAATTATAATAAATCCATTTAAAAATCCAAATGAAACTTGGAATATCAATTACTGTACAGACAACCTTTGTAGGGGAAATTCTACAATGTATTAACGTATGACATGCATGTAATTATCTTAAAGTGTTAAAATGAGTCCTCAAAATAGTAATGTTAGTCCTCAAAGTGGTAACATGAGTCCTTAAAGTGGTAAATATTCTTGGTTACCACATGAGTCTTCAAAGTGGTAAAAATAGTTGATGCAGTGGCGGAGCCAGAAATTGATCTCAAGTGAGGCACTCGAAAGTTTAAAAAAAAATTCGAAACTTTAAAATATCAAAATTTTAATAAAAATAAAAATTATAATAAAATTAAGGAAATATAACGGAAATAAAATTTTATTAATCAAACTTATTGTTTTTAAATTTTGGACTGTGTTTCATAATGAAAATATGATTTATCTTTGAATTTTAAAATCATAAAAAAGAATTGTGTTAATGGTTTTTTGTTGAGAAGAAGCTTGTTAAAAAAAAAAAAAGTGCATTGTTGGTAACATAGTGCGAACCTGAGTCCAATTTGGACCAAGTTCACATGGAGGAAAGCCTCTACCACTATAGCAAGACAGCTACCGTTGCTATTATGATACTAGCAAAGTTTTATACTTAAATTTTACTGGGGCACGAGACCCACCGTGCCCCAATGTGGCTCCGCCCTTGAGTTGATGTATGAGAAATATTAACATAACATAGCCTTACCCACTTTGTAGAGGCAAAGATTTACTACAAAATAGAATTATAGCAAATTACCTAAGACCGTCATAACGTGATAAGTTCGAAGATGACTTAGACGAAGTAATAATGTAGTAGGCTGGCAATCCAAGTGAGAAAGATGGTAACGAGAACTGCAAATTAATGCTTCAAGAAGATACTAATCAAGACACAGAAAGGTTTATGAATGAATTTTGGGTAAGGAACATGCAGAGAAGTAAGCAGTTAAATTGAAAAGCTAATAGTAGAAGAAGGCAGATGATGCAAGAACATATGTGGCAATATCAAATGCATCATTTGTCATTTGATTATAGATTTGTAATCGTTGATAATTCATTCTCTAGACATTTTTAGGGCATCTTATTGCATTCTAATTTAGGATTTGTAGATACTTCTACTAGCAACCTAGTTTGCTATCTCACCAAGAATAAGTAACACCCTCTTATGGGACTCACAAGTCATGGTGGAGCCCAACCGCGACATGCATTCCGTAGCTCGACATACAACCTAACCCGTGGCAGTCGGAAGCAGCCAAAACCTCATCAGAAAGCAACCTTCATGGCCTTTCCAATATGCATTCACAACATACTTTCTGTACTAGAATCAGGACTTTTAAGTCCCACATAGAAGAAAATGTAAAGGAGAGGGGCTCCCTTACCTATGAAAGGGACCCCTCCTCCCACTTAGAATGCACTCCATTACATCCTCATGTAATCCCCATGGGCCGCAAGACCCAACACACATAAGTAAACATTCAAGTGGACGTAGTCTCCAGCTAATATGGGAGACGAACCACTATACTTCTTGTGTCTCATTTACTCTCTCTCTCTCTCTCTCTCTAATGCTAACTAGAGCCTTCGGTTCTCACGTTAATAGGATTTACTTTTGATTATCTTTCCAATTTAGTTTAAATCTACTTGGTTTCCAAGTAGTGTGACCCCTATATATATGGATATTGTAATTGTTGTCAGATAGCATATAGTTTATGAATAAAATTAGTTTATTTGCAGTATGGATTCGCCCTATTTTATGAGTTTGCTACTCCTTATTGTTGGTATATGTTGATTGAATGTTGGAGGCCTGTGTTCGATACCTTTTTCCTATCAATTTGTTATCAGATCTCTGGTGAGAGTGTGGTGGATTCCATGGCTCGAAGCAGGATAGATCAGGGTGGTTTTCAAATGGAGAGTCGTTATAGCAACAACATGGAAGAATCAAGATGATGATTCAATAACTTGCAAAACATATCAATAGCATCGAAACTCGATGCAAAGGAGGTAATAGTTCTGACGGGGAGAGAGACGTTTATCAACGTGTCACTTGCATCAAAATCTCATGCCAAGACAGTAAGGGTTTTGACAGGGAGGAGACATGAGACCTTTTCATCACTGTGCTCCGTCGTGTAAGTCGGACGAAAGTGTGGAACCGGTTAGTTTCGACTATGAAGGCCTATGTTTTAGGACCTATCCCCCATCAATTTTGCAAATTCCCAAAGAATTAGTTAATCTTTGAGCCAAGAAAAGCAATCTCAGCAAGTACTCCCAAGACCACACCTGATACAGACTCTATTAGACGTAAGCCAATAAAGAATCAAGCTGAGCATAAGACATAAGCCTAGGAAGTCAACAAGGGAAAAAATGTGAAGTTCTTCAAGTGCTCAGGCTTAGGGAACATTGCATCAGATTGTCCCAACTGGAGGATTGTGAGTTCGATGGAAGAATTAGGGCAGTAGCGTGGGGTTGGATGACCTGCCCACTTATGATGAATATGGGGACCAAGATGTAGAGGAAATAAGATGGAGTGATCATGGGAACTGGCTAGTTATTCGGTGAGCAATGAACACAACGAAGATTGATGATGGCTCTGAGTGGCTCCGACACAGAATCTTTCACACCAAGTATACTGCAAATGGCAAGGTATGTAGTGTTATTATTGATAGTGGGAGTTGTGAGAATATTGTTGCTCAACATATGGTGGATAAGTTATATTTGATAACTGAGAGGAGGCCCAAATCTTACAAGTTGTCTTGGTTAAAGAAAGGAAATGATGTTATTGTCAACCAGAGTTGTTTGGTGTCTTTCTCTATTAGGACCAAGTACCAAGACACACAGTGGTGTTATGTAGCTCCCATGAATGCTTGTCACCTTTTGTTAGGACGTCCGTGGCAGTATGATTAAAAGGAAGTACATGATGGGCATCTAAACACCTAAACTTTTGTTAAGGATGGTACTAAAGTTATTTTAGGGACATCAAGATCTAAGCAGAACCCAAGTCAAATCAAGCAGGAGGTGACAATCTTCTAACTATGTGCAGATTTTTGAATAAGGCCAGAGAGGAGGGTGTGTTCTATATGCTTATAAGCAGAGAAGCTGATCATAATCATGAATTTAATTACCCTGAACTCATAGCCACTTTGTTGCAAGAATTTGCTGATATTATTCTAGAAGAGTTACTGGCAGGATTACCATCTTTGAGGGATATCCAACATCACATTGACTTTGTACCTGGAGCAAGCTTGGCAAACAAACCTCATTATCGCATAAGTCCTCAAGAATATGATGAGCTCAATAAGCAAGTGACTGAATTGTTGGAGAAAGGGTGACAGGACCCGCCCCGAATTTCACCCTGAAATCTGAGGTGGCCCTGTGGGGCCCACCTTAGGAATAACTCTACCAAAAATTCGGCAGAGTCAGCCCTAAACCTGTAACACACATTCACACTTCTAATAAATCATCCTTATTCTTCTGGAGCCGCCTTGCTCCCCAAATCACAACAACTCCACAATTTACAACTAAAATACGAATCATACAACATAAACCAAATACACATATGCAACTCCCAAACTTTACAACATTGGTCCCACAAGTTATTAGAGCAAACTAAAAGAGAAAAAGAATTCATAATACACGTAAGTTCCACGATTAACCTACAATATGAAACCAACTGTTGCAGATGCTATGCCTCGAATCCTACTATGTCAAACCAGCTACTCTGCAGACTGGGCATTTGAAACCAAAGGGCCCAGGGAAAAGTAGATAAAAAAAACATTAGCGTGAGTGGACAAAAATAAGTAATTGCAAAAAAATAAATAAAAGGAGTTATACTTTCCCACATTTATTTCATTAAAAACCGATGCATGCAGCAATTATAAAATACATTTCTTTAAGCTCGAAACTCGTGAGAACATACCAACCCCGCTGGTTAAACAAAAATCGGACTAGGCCCGCTAGTCAAGTAGTAGTAAAGTATGGGGAAGAAGTCATCACCATACACTAAAAAGGGAGCCTCCCAGGCTCGGGTCAGAGTGTTCCACACTCTTGAGCATCCCATGCTCTGCTCTACTCACCCACAAACACATAGTAAGTGGGGAGGAGTACTAATAGGATAGCTAGCAATAAAATAATACGACCCAGGTATGGTGGATTAAAATCATACGAAAAATGGAAAATTGGTAAGGCTTCCCCAATATCTCACAAGAAGAAAATAATATTCCAATGACGTGTCCCTGCACGCCAAAACATTCTCGAATTCATAAACTAATATGCGAGGTTAAAGTAAATTCATGAATCCCAACGAATATCCCATTTTCGAAGATCCTTTGGGAAAATTCAAAAACCGACGAATGAAAACAATATTTAATTCCGGAAATTACCTCGGAAAATAATTCATCGAAAATCACATAAATCACAAATTCAAATCGAGCATAGCAAACTTCAATTTGAAATTCCAATCGATGGTAATGAATACTCAAATCCAATTAATATGCTCGATAACTTAAAACAATAATTTAAATCGCTAATCCATTTCCCAAATCATAATAATATGATCACTAATTAAATAAATACTTATTTCGGAAAAATAACTGCATGCATCATTATTTAGAAAACAAAAGTCCACTTACAGTATACGGCTAACGTGGTATCCAAGCGTAAGGATCCTCGTCGAGCGATAGGTCGGTACCTCGTCCTGTACACAATCATTCGTACATAAATAATTACCGGACGGAAAATAATTTTACGATAATTAAAATTCGATCCCAAATCCCATGATCTCAACTCCTTCAATCCTCTTCGATATCCATCCAAACTTCACCAAACTTCAAATATAAGTTATACGACATTTTTAGGATTTAACTAGCTAGAAATCGCAATTAAAAAGCTACCCTACGCACCTCCGCCGCCCACAATGGCGGCGCGTGAGCCCCAAGAGCCACCGGTAACCACCACCAATGGCCACCAAATTTTGGCAGCACCACCTACTCAACAGTCCAAGCATTTTTCACAACTACAACAAGTTCCAATTTTACCTGTAAGTGATCGAAATTGGTCGGTGAAGTTTTTCCAGAAAAACTCAAGAACCCTAGGATTTGAAATCGTTGCCACACTGCAAATCGTGGCTCAAGGCTAGGGGCAAAAACCGAACCTTCGACGCCGGTTTGGTGGTCGGAGATGGCCGAAATAGTCGAAAATCGACGAAAGTTCCGATCGGCTACAGTGAACTTCACGGCTCAAAATCGAGCTCCTCCGGCCGAATCACTGCAAAACACCACCACAGATGTGACAAGGACGAAGAGGCGAGATTGTCGGTGCCCGGATTCCGTCGTGAGTCGGCCGGAGAAGGAAGAAATTGGAGGAGGAAGAATCGGACCGAAGAGGAGAAAAGGATCGGGGAAAAAGAGAGAAAAAACTGGGTAGGTATCCAAAAATGGCATCTCACCATAGTAACTTTCTATATTTATAGAAAGTTACTGTGAACAGTAACTTTTACATTTTCGGCCATAACTTTCACATATGAACTCCGATTTTTACGTACCATATATGCACGCGCTAGATTTAATGTCCTCTACAACTTTGATGAAGGAAATTTTGGTAAATTTTGACCCAAACAAAATGTCAACTTTTAGGGCCACTAAAAGTATCAAAACAAAGTAAAAAGTGAAAGTAATTGTCGTTTACCGTCCAAATGACTAGTAAACGGATAAATTTAGGTTCGGGACATTACAAAGGGATTATTAGGGAGAGTATGAGTCCTTGCGCATTGTCAGCTTTACTTACACCAAAAAAAGATGGTACTTGGCGAATGTTCGTAGACAGCAGGGCTATCAACAAAATTATCGTGAGGTATAGATTCCCAATTCCACGCTTGGAAGACATTCTAGATCATTTGTTAGGTGCAAAAGTATTCTCAAAGATTAATCTGAGGAATGGATACCACCAAATAAGAATGAGGCCCTGGGATGAGTGGAAGACCGCATTTAAAAACCAAGATGGGTTGTTTGAATGGATGGTGATGCCATTCGGACTAACAAACGCCCCTAGCACGTTTATGCGTGTCATGAACCAGGTATTTCGTTCTTTCATTGGCAAGTTTGTGGTTGTGTATTTCGATGATATTCTGGTCTATAACATTGATGTTAATCACATGTGGAGCACTTGAGACAAGTCTTTGAAGTGTTGAGGGAGGAGAAGCTTTATGCAAATTTGAAGAAATGTGAGTTCTTAATAGACAAATTAATCTTCTTGGGTTTTGTTATCTCTACTGATGGGGTACAAGTAGTTTCAAAAAAGATTGAAGCAATTTTGCAGTGGCCTACTCCTTAATCTGTTCATGATGTTCGAAGATTTCATGGTTTGGCTTCCTTTTATCGAAGATTCATCAAGAATTTCAGTTCCATTATGGCACCAATGACTGATTGCTTAAATTCTAGTGCCTTTAAGTGGACAGATGCTACAGAAAAGATCTTTTAAGCAATTAAAATAGCCATGACAGAGGCTCCTATGTTGGCTCTTTTGGACTACCAAAAGGTCTTTGAAGTTAACTATGACGCTTCCAAGGTTGGAGTTGGAGCAGTTCTAAGTCAAGAAGGTAGGCCGGTTGCATTCTATATTGAGAAACTCAACGATGCCAGGTAGAGATACTCGACATATGATGTTGAATTCTATGCAATCATGCAAGCTCTTCGGCAATGGAGACGGTATCTTATTTATAAAGAATTTAGTCTTTATTCTGATCATGAAGCACTCAAGTTTATTAGTGGGCAACAAAAGTTGAACAGAGGACATGCAAAGTGGGTGGAAGAATTGCAAGAGTATGATTTTGTAATTAAGCACAAATCAGGGGTTCAAAACAAAGTGGTTGATGCCTTGAGTAGTCGGGAAACTTTGTTGTCAGTCATGAAGGGAAGAGTTGTCTGATGCAAGACATATGGAAGTTAATTAAGTGACTTTAATATCAGCCGAAGTTGACTTAATACACATTTACGCAAGCGTACGTATCATTGTCAAGATAGAAAAATATTATGCCCAAAGTTATCGTACCGTAGAGATTAGTGGCTAACTCACAATCCTTGGGTAATCGGAAATAAAGACACTTAGCACACAAAGAAAAAGAAAATAAATAAAAGTGTTACTCTAAGGCACCAAGCCTCAGGAATGCTCGAACTAAGAGCCTAATGGTGGTTATTTACAATGAGTCAAAATTGTCACCAGTAATTGTAATTTACATTTTTTTTTAAACTAAAGTGCAAGAATTTAAATGAAAACTTTAACTAACAACTAAATTAAATAAAGGAAAGAAATGTAAGAAACGAAGATAAATAGAGGATTGGTAGTTAGGGATGAATCCTAACCCTAATTCAATGATCTAAATGCTAATTTGATTTACATGCAATTTATTAAATATGGTAGGAGCCGTACCCAAGGCTTTTCAAGGCTCAATGGCCGAAATTGCCTTTTATGGTATTCCTACTCCAGTTCAAGGACCATAGGAACTCACTTGACATAAATTAGAGCCAGTTCAAGGGTCACTAATTCACATCAAGAGGCCTAGAGATCGAGGAATTAGGCAACCAAGCTCACCATAATTGCGATCAAGTTAATCATGGAGTGAACCATGCTTGTACTTCCCACGAATATTAAATCGGGGTTCTAGCTAGCTCTAAAATTTAAGGATGTCATCCCCTAAATTTTAATCTAGACTTATTAAAACACATACCCAAGAGTTGAAAATTTCTAAGCATGCATTCTAATCAATTATCACAAAACATAAGCATCCAATAATTAACAAATTCCATATATAAATTAAATTAAGCATCCATTACATTAAATTTGGGCTAGGGCACACAACTCTAACCCCTAACAAGAAAATTACACAAAACCCATAATCATAGACATCAAAATTACAAAATTCAAATACAAAGGAGAAGATAAGTGTAGGAGAAAACAAGAATAGTCACAAATAGCTAAAAAACTAGCATGACTAGTCTTGAATTATAACTCCCACAATTACCCAAGTCTTGAATCTTGTAGAAATTGAAGTCTTTGACGAATCCTTAAAGCTTTTGGGTGAGTAATCCTTCAAATTCCTAAAATAAAACTAAGGAAAATATGGAAAATGATGGAGGATGTGAGAGGAAAGTGAGAGCAGCCCAAAGGGTTGCCCTGTTTTTGGTGGTGCGGTGCTGTTAAAGCAAGTTCACCCATGCGTCATCAGGTCACCTACTATTCACTACTTTTTATGTGTATTTTCACTCTCTGGGTCACGGAAACAGTGTATTTCGTGCCCTGGGTAGCCATGTGTCACCCCGGGTCACTTTCTAGGTCACCCTGGTGACCTGCAAGCTGACCTGGTGACCCAGGTCTTATTGGAAACTGTGCCCGTGATCCAGAAAGTGGAAATAAACAAAAAAAGCAATTAATAGTAGCTGACCCAACGGGTGAACTTGCTGTTAGGGTGAGTGTTAGCGTGAGAATGAAAAGGGCGAGGTATATATATGTGAGTTCAAAATGATGGATGGCTGTTGAGTGTGTCGTGTGAGAAAGGAAAGGATGGGGTCACGTGGTAGCTTAGAGAAAGGTGTGTGGTCTAAAGGTCAACAAAGGATAATTAAACAATGATCATTTGTTTAATTAAAATACCATCACGTGCAACAAGTTTCTTCCTTCTTATTTTTATTTATATTTTTTTCTTTCTTCTTGATATTTTGGCACATATTTTTGGAGGCAATGAGATTTCACTTCTTCAGGTGACTGGTATTGACTACATCGTCTTTTTGTCCGAAATTTCAATTTGTTTTAGTTTTGCACAATTTTACCTCAATTTTTGTAACTCCGTTTATTTCCTATAAAATAAAAAAAATATATTAATTTCATAATAATTGAATTGAGGATTAACTTATTCTAAAAATGCATGTAATCAAATGTATAGAAATGCGTGTAATCGCATGCATAGAAATGCCTATAATGAGTTGTGTTCTTCTTATTTTTGGTGACATGTGCTATTACTTCTAAGCCTATGTTTTAAGACATGTCCCCCATCAATTTGGTATTAGAACTCTGGTGAGAGCGTGGTGGATTCCATATATGGCTCGAAGTAGGTTGATCAAGGAGGTTCTTGAATGAAGGGTCATTATAGCAACGACATGGAGGAAATCAAGATGATGATTCAACAACTTGCAGAATATATCAATCGCATCGAAACTGAACGCCAATGAGGTAAGAGGGAGGTAAGAGTTGCAACGGGGAAAGTGACGTTTATCAACATGTCAATTGCATCAAAACCTCATGCCAAAAAGGTGAGGGTTTTGACGGGGAGGGAGACGTTGGCCCTTTTCATCACTGTGCTCCGTTGTGAGAGTCGGACGAAAGGGTGGAACCGGTTAGTTTCGACTAAGCGGCTATATTCATTATGCATATTCCCAAAGAATTAGTTAATCTTGTCAATCAATGTCAGAGAGAAAATTTATGGAGTCAAGATTAAGCATTTATTCCAAATATCTATTTGTCAGGAAGGGAAGGTTTCAATTACAAGTTAAAGGTTCATCAAAAGATCTGAAGCAATGGAAGACTCTGTCAGGATTTTCTTTAACCAATGACTCGAATCCGATGACGAATTCTTTCCAACAAGGGGAGGGGAGTCTGATGCTGGAGCATATGTGGCAATATCAAATGCATCGTTTGTCATTTAATTATAGATTTGTAATCATTGATATCCATTCTCTAGACATTTTTAGGGCATCTTTTTGCATCTAATTTAGGATTTTCTTTTGATTATCTTTCTAATTTAGTTTAAATCTACTTATTCTCCAAGTAGTGTGACCCCTATATATATGGGTATTGTAATCGGTGTCAGATAGCATATAGTTTATGAATAAATTCAGTTTATTTGCGGCATGGATTTGCCCTATTTTATGAGTTTGTTACTCCTTATCTCTTGTGTCTGTTGACTGAATGTTGGAGGCTTGTGTTAGATATCTTTTCCCCATCAGTAGACCTCTGTTATGGAGCATCCTAGTTCTTCAAGATGCGATGCAGCAGTACGAGTTGCAGAAGTTACTCCATTTATATCAACACCATCATCGAGAATCTCACGGATATCAGACCAATTTTCAGTCCTTTCAAAGGTTTAGATTCCAGCAAACTTATGGAAACAAATTGAGATGCATATATATATATATATATATATATAGCTTGATGGCTGAGTTTTGGTGGGGGTGACAATTAAGATACACCGGCTTGCTTGAGAAAAACTCTGTGTACCAAAGGCTGAAAGGGGTTTGGGTTTCAGAAACATCGTGCATTTCAACCAAGCTTTACTTCCTAAGCAAGGTTGGCGAATTTTACATAACATTAAAGAGCTAGGTTCGAGGTTGTATAAGGCACGTTATTTCCCGGAAACTGATTTCTCGGGGGCCAAGTTGTTGGGGGGCTCGTCTTATGCATGAAGTGAACTTTTGTTGAAAGGGCTTCGATCGCTCTCAAGTTTGGTAAAGGCAATATGATAATTGTTTGAATGATCCTTAGCTTCCATTACCTCAGTTTCAAGCCGTTTTCTTTTTCTTTACCTATGGAGGGTTTGGATGACTTGAGAGTCGAAGAGATTATCGACCAGTATGAGAAAGAGTGGTGTGTGCCTCTAATTTAGGAACTCTTTAGACCTGCTGATCGAGGTTGATATTATTGCACGTATTTCGTTAAGTACTAGGGTCGGTGAAGACAGACTTGTATGGCATTTCAATAATAAATGGAGATATTCTCTTAGAGATGGATATCACGTAGCTAGATGGGTTGCGGGTTTGGCTGAACGTGCTTCATATAAGTTCTTTGGGTCCAGTTGGTATAAATGGGGTGTACTGGAAGCGTATATGGGCAGCAGGATACCACCGAATTATCAGGGCGTTTATGTGGAGGTTGTTAAGTGGAATTCTGCTTACCAAGTGTACCTTGGCCAAGAAGGTAAATATGATTGATAATTCATGTGTGTTCTGTGGCCATGCAATGGAAGAAGGGTTGCATGTATTTAGAAATTGCATGTGAAGTGATTAATAGTTACTGGGCGTTCACTAAGCTTGGTTTGAAGGCTACAAAAGTGAGCGCAAACTTTCTAGAAGAGATTGGGTGAGGAATGTTATGGATATTCTTGCTGATCGAGCAAGAGGGTAACATGTTCTTCGTGTACCTTTGGGTTATAAGGACAGAACGTAACAATGTAGTGTGAAAGGGAAGCTGCTTCAATGCTTGGAATACAGCGCAGCATGCCTTGAAGTTCTTTTAGGAGTATCAAAAGGTGCATCCGGCTGGAAGTGGGAAGAGGAAAAGGCCTCCGGCGAAGTGGTAGAATCGACCCAGTGGTAGACTAAAGATCAATTAATGTAGATGGTAGGCTCCGATCTGATTTTTTTTTTTTTTTTTTTTTTTGTTGAGAAAAAGGGCGGTGCGGCAGCCCTCAAGCCTTGATAGCCTTAAATAAAGAAACTGTCGAATACAGGGGGGGACATTGAGCCTAAACCCCTGATTACAATAAGTAGCTAGAGAACATCCTGAAATACTATCCTGAGTCTCTACTAAACGCTTGTACTCAACAAAGCACCAACTAGCAAAGAGCGCTCTATTGGCGACTCCGATCTGATTAGGGGATGGTGGTGTTGGAGTGGTTATTCGGAATGATCCTGGTGAGTGCTTAGCAGTTTTGGCGCAGTATTTCCCCATGCACTGTCAGCAATGCATATGGAGACTGACACATGTAGGGCGGATCTACTTTTGGCTATTCACAAAGATTGGGTGGCGGTTAAATTAGAAAGTGATTGCCGCCGTGTTACAGGATATTGATGACCTTTCTAAGGTTGGGCGTATTATCGACGATTGTAAGTCATATTTGACATTTTTTCTAAGGTTATGCATATTTTTCGAAAAGTAAATGGTGTAGCTAATATGTTAGCTCATCTTGCTAGTTTCAATTACTTGAATGATGTATGGTTAGATTAGGCTCATGTTATTATTCAAGATGCACTCTATGAGGATGATTGTAATTAATGTCACTACTTGCTAGAGGTCAAGGCATTATGTACCCCTCTATACATAGATTTCATTATAATAGTTTTCATTCAACTTGGTTGGGTTCGAAACCCCTTAAAAGAAATATTAAAAAAAAAATAAAATAAGGGATCATTCTTTACTAATTGTGAGATTAAGAAACATGACCATTTGAATCAAAATGAGACATTGAATGGCTTGGCACATTGGGAGGTGTCATGGGAACACTCTTGGAATGCAACAGCATACCGAAACATGTTAAACTTTGGTGGCACTATTTTTTCTTGAAATTTTCCTTACCATAACACTACAAAAAAGAATTGCAACCACCACGGCAGTTTGCATCGGCAAGCATTTGCCATCGCCATTGATGATGCTTTAACTTCGGCAAACTTCCGCCGTCGCAAGAATTTAAGAACTATGCTACATAATTGAGGTTCCGTGGTAATAAGGGTAGCAAAACACTAATATACGACTACTGCAACTGACTGCCGTCGTGTGAAGGCATGAGACAGCAGAGATTAGAGAGTAGCAAAATTTTATCTTATCTCTATGAAACTCTGACCAACGAAAGAGAGAAAAACTTCTCTCTCTCTCTCTCTCTCTCTCTCTCTCTCTCTCTCTCTCTCTCTCTCTCTCTCTCTCTCTCTCTCTCTCTCTCTCTCTCTCTCTCTCTCTCTCTCTCTCTCTCTCTCTTCTTTTGTTTCCTCTCCCTCCATAGCCATAACCTGAAGCATCATCCATATCACCATGACCGTGGAATCCACCATTAGCGTCTTCGCCATCCACTTCACCGCAACGCGTCATCACCAGGACGATCGACCACCGCCATGTCGTCATTATCATGTTCCTGCAGCTAAAATTTCATATATAGTATTTCGACCGGAACCTCCTGAAGGGCAAGATCTCATACTCAATTTAGTGGGCATTTGACCAGCCTCTCAACTACCTGCGAATCTATCTCGCCGATCTATGGTATCTATCTAATCTAGGGTTTCTAATCCATATTCCAGATTTGGTTTCTTTATTCTTTTGTTTGTATTTTTTCTGATTTAGGGTTGTATGATAATTGTTTGATGAGTTCAGCTATTCGGATTCCAAATTTGATTTAAAGGCTTTATGAATCTGGTTTGGCATGATTCATTTGATTTTCACTTGGCTTGTCTAATTTCAAATATTTTGTCCATCTGCACATCTGTTACTGCTCTTACTATTTGATCTAGAATATGTTTTTTTGCTATCAGTTGTATGCTTGACCTGTACTATCTAGTTTCTCATAAATTTTCAAAAAAATAAGAAAGCACAGATAAAGCTCATCTTGATCCCAGCACTGCTTTAGGTGGTTTCTCTGGCAAAAACTATTCCGAGGTAATGATTTTATCCTTTCTTTTTTCCTATTTTTTTTTCCCTGAACTTGAGTGTATTTTAAATCATTTCAAGTTGAAAGCAAGATTGAGTCTTGGAGTCTTTGATAAACATTTTGATATTTCCAAAACAGGCATCAGCATTTATAATAACATATCCTGTAAACAATGCTATTAATAAAGAGGGGAATGAAATTGAAAGAGCAGTGGCATGCGAGAAGGCCTTCATTGAGCTGGCAAAGGTTTACCTCTCTGTAATTCAGTTATAGTTTAGCTTTGTGTAATTGTTTTTTCCTGGTTGTTCAGTATGAAAATAGATAATTTATTGTTTTGAAGTCTAAGATTTGTATTGCATTTGTGATAGGATGAGCTGTTGCAAATGGTGCAATCTAAAAACTTAACACTATCTTTCTCATCGGAGAGTTCCATTGAAGAAGAACTTAAGAGTGAAAGCACTGCAGATGCTATATATTACAATATTGGTGAGTGGTTTCTCTGTTTCATGTTGGGTTGCTTTTTCCTTTTAGACCAAAAGATCTGAAATTCTGTAAGTCATGAATACTGTTCTTGATGTAATATTGTGGTCAGTTACTTGGTCAGTTACATGTAACTGACCATGTAACTGACCAAGTAACTATAACTGGTCAAGTAACTGACCATGTAACTGATCAAGTAGCTGTAGCTCACCCTAATCCTGAATACTTGCAAAAGAATACCAAAATTTCGATAATCAAATCAGAACACCAGCATACTTGTGCTTTTATCTGCCTCTTACATTCAATGTTTACTGTTTTTGAATAATTCTAGGTCCATGAAGGTGCATTTGGTTCTATTGGTGATGATCAGTCACTTCTTACATACTTGGAATCTCTGGGACAACATCAGTAACAAGCATGTTCGTAGTTGGTCATCAAAGGGAGGTGAGTGATGTGAATACCCCCCTCCTCCCTCTCATGAAAACTTGTACAGATTTATACTTTATGTTTTGAAAGTCCATTTTTATTCATTCATAATTATCATAAATACTTATGTTCTACTGATGACACTTAAATGATTGAGAGTTGTGATAAATATTAGCCATTCTTTCATCGACCTAGAAGACACATACGTAATTGATTTCGGATATTGTACACATACGTTTTGATATTTCCAAAATAGGCATCAGCATTTATAATAACTTATCTTGTAAACAATGCTATCAATAAAGAGGGGAATGAAATTGAAAGAGTAATGGCATGGGAGAAGGCCTTCATTGAGCTGGCAAAGGTTTACCACTATATAATTAAGTTATAGTTTAGCTTTGTGTAATTGTTTTTTCCTGGTTGTTCAGTATGAAAATAGATAATTTATTGTTTTGAAGTCTAAGATTTGTATTGCATTTGTGATAGGATGAGCTGTTGCAAATGGTGCAATCTAAAACTTGCAAATGCTTTCTCATCGGAGAGTTCCATTGAAGAAGAACTTAAGAGTGAAAGCATTGCAGATGCTATTACAATATTGATGAGTGGTTTCTCTGTTTCATGTTGGGTTGCTTTTTCCTTTTAGACCAAAAGGTCTGAAATTCTGTAATTCATAAATACTATTCTTGATGTAATATCGTGGTCAGTTACATGGTCAGTTACTTGGTCAGTTACATGGTCAGTTACATGTAACTGACCAAGTAACTGTAACTGGTCAAGTAACTGACCATATAACTTGGTCAGTTACTTGGTCAGTTACTTGGTCAGTTACATGGTCAGTTACTTGGTCAGTTACATGTAACTGACCAAGTAACTGACCATGTAACTGACCAAGTAACTGTAACTAGTCAAGTAACTGACCATGTAACTGACCAAGTAACTGTAACACCATCTGGAAATATACCTAGATGCATTTATGCTTTTGTTTATCTAGTTCAGGCTTTTGGTAGCATTAGCTTCTAGCTAGCTGCTGCTTTGTTATATAATTGAAGATTATTAGCTGCTGCTTTGTTATATAATTGAAGATTATTAGCTGCTGCTAATTTGTTATATATTTCTTCAAGGTTGTATATATTTAACATTTTGACTGTGTAAAATTTGTCATATAGGTAGGGCTTTAAAGCATCAATTCAAGCTTGGTAAGCTCATGTTTCTTCCCAGTCAGGCTTGGTGAGCAGCTTCTGTTTTAATCTTGAAGTCGAGGAAGATTAAAACAAAAGTGTCTGTTTCCTTGTAAAGCTTAATCATCTTGTAAACTTTCGTAGAAGCTTCATTCCTTTTGTAACATTCATGAGAAAAATTAAAATGTATCCCTTTTGTATAAGCTTCATTCCTTTTTGTATAAGCTTTATTATTATTTTTTTGTGTAGCTTTTATCCAAAAAAAAAAAATTTGGCATGCATATTTGCATGCCAAATTTTTTTTATTCATAAATAACACTTTTACGACTGCATTTTTGCAGTCGCAAATGACTTTTGGCATCGCTAATTGGTATTGGCGACAACATTTTTCAGTCGCATGATTCTTGCGACAGCAAACCTTTTGCCGTCGCTAATACTCTTACGACGGCGCATTTGCCGTAGCAAATAGCATTGGCGACACCACCAACGGCGACAGAAGCTTTGTCGTCGCCTAGCTGTCGCCAAAAGTCATTTGCGACGGCAAATGAAGTTTTAGCTACGGCATTGCGCCGTGGCCATTGCAATTTTTTTTTGTAGTGTAAGATCATCTTTTGTAAAAAAAAAACATTTTTAGAACGTGTTGTAATTAACGAAACACTGAAACCTTCAACAAATTTTTTCATAATGATATTTAATGTTTTTGACTTTGAAAAATTGTAAACAAAAAAAAAAGTGTCATAATTTTTTAATTCTATGATCTAGTTTGAGAAATACTTAGGAATTATTATTTGAAGGCAGTATCATTTTAGCGAGAGAATAAGAACATGAAATTTTTGCCAAAAAAAAAACGTGTGCTACACCTGGTAGAAATCATTATACATATAGATGGTCATGTGAGATATACAGCAAACATATATATTTGTTTAAGTATTACTGTATTAGCACTAAGGTGTAATGCAGAGTAAAAATATCTAGCTACAGATATAAATTATCGGTTTCACAATCTTTCTTCTCCACAAATCTGTATCAAGAAGCTCCCGATTTCGGCTATCCCAACCTTTCATCCAACTCTTCTCAAATTTAGTTGCCCTAGAAGCTTTTTCAAGTAACCTTGATGGCCGAAGTGAGAATGCAATCCATTCCGACTAAAGTGAGAACACAACCATGGTGCTGAAAGTGAGTAACACGAAAAGCACCTAATTAGTACAAAACAAACATTTCAAATGGTAAAGGACATAGCGGCCGGAACAGAGAACTCCCTCTTGAAATTTTCATTTACCTTTCCTTGTCAATTTGAAATTGCAATAAGGTATTCCTATTGACCACTGAATCAGCTTTTGTGGACATATCCACAATCATATGACTTCTGATGTTAACATTTATACCTCTGCGACACAAACACACACATATATATAAGCAATAATTTGACTAGCCTAATTTCATTTTAGATATAAATTTGTACTAAAAATCAGACGACAAACCCTCATCCATAATTGTTTACGTGTATATACATAATATTATTCGATGAAATTATTAGCCAACAAGAGTGGGGATTCAAAGTTCAGAATTAGTTACCTGTAGAAATCGGTCTCGGTGTAGGCCTCTTCCGCCTTTTTCTTTGCGTGGTATCTCAAGACATAGAGTCCAATGCACAATACATGGACGATTATGGCCAACAAGTAAAATATCACTCTTGGCTGGCTATGGCACGAGAAGATTTTGATACAAAACCACATAATTAAGCTGCGTGAGTGCCAGTGTTGCTATCAGCGCAACTATACTCCAAAGCCAAACCGCGTTGCTCCATATCTCCTTCATGCCTTGTTTTGAGCACAAATTTCTCTGCAATATGGTAAAACAGAATGATGATATGAACAAGGTAATTTCCTTTCCCCATTGTTGAACAGAAATGGAGATATTTAGCAGAAAAGTGGAGAAGAAACTGAGCGGTGAGAAAAAAAAATATGGGACTCTCTCTGTTGCTACTATTCTACTTTGTAGACGATGGGTTGTTGAGCAAATGCACACAGACGATCGAGATGAATTAAGTGTGGATGGGGGACCGCTACTATTCTACTTTGTAGACGATGGGTTGTTGAGCAAATGCACACAGACGATCGAGATGAATTAAGTGTGGATGGGGGACCGTTGATGCACGAGAGAAAGGACACTGTTGGGACTGAAAAGATGTTTGGCTCTTTTACTGTTGTTACTGAGACCGAGCAATGACCTTTCTTCCAAACATTTTTTTTAGGAAAAAAAAAAAAACCTTCTAGGCTAGGACAACTGATATTAAGAAGATCTAGTCATCTAGATGAACAGTTGGGATAAGGAAGCTTCTTGATCCAGATTGCGGAAAATAAAGATTGTGACCAATAGAGGTGACCGCATCATTCTAGACATTTATTTATTTTAGTTCAAATTTACTCTTTCTGTTAACGTAATGATCTCAGCCTACATATTGAAAGTTGATGGATTAAAAGAAACCATTACCACACCAAAAGTCCACAACATACTTCTTTTTATTGAAGGATATCGGCATAAATATGTGCCTCTACAAACTAGGGTTTAGAGTTGTAATAGAAATGTGTTCTAGGTATTCAATTGTAATCAGATTCTATTACATTTTTGGGTACCTTGTAACTCCCTATTTAAAGGGCTCCTATTATCAATGATAACATACAATTCTATTATCCTACAACACGTTATCAGCACGAGTCTCTAGCCCTAGCTTCGAGAAAAAAAAAAAAAAAAAAAAAAAAAAAAAAAAAAAAAACATAGACTTGTTCTTTCTCTTCTGCCGCCCTAACCAAAAAAAAAAAATTTCTCTTCCGGCCACACAGACCGGCCTCGTCCAGCCCCAAGGATCGGCGCCGTCTTCTCCAGGCCATCTTCTCAGCCTAACCCCGATCCTGCCGATCGATCCCAGCGCACTGCTGCGCCCCATCCGCCCCCGACCTATAGCACAGCCCAGTCCTTCAGGCCACCAAATCCTCCACGATCGGCCTCCCTCTCCAATTCGCGTCCTCGTCAGTCCACCGTGGCAGCCTCCCAGCAGCCAGCCCGCGAATAGCCAAGCGCCAGCACCTCCGACCTGCACAGCAACCCCCGCTGCTTCCTGCTGCACCGCCGCACGCTCCCCTGCACCTTCTTGCTGCACAGCGGCGCGCACACCCAGCAGCCTAGCCCGTGCACCACCATCCCTGCCGCTGCATCTCTTCCGACTGCCAGCGAAGTGAAAAAAAGAAAAAGAAAAAAAAAACAGAAAACAGAAAGAAGAAGAAGAAGAGTAGAAGGAGGGAGAAAGAGTGGGCCCATCAGAAGAAAGAAAAGAAGAGAAAAAAAAAGGGGGGGGGGGGGAAGTAGGCCTGGGCCGAGAAAAAAAAAAAAAAAGAAGGGAGAAGGGCAGCCCACCAACTACCAATTTCCGACCAAATTCCAGCAATCCTATTTTAGCTACACGCCTGCATCAACACGCGCGTGTATAAAGAATCGTGAAGCAAAGCTTTAAATTATCAAGTAAGTTTTTATGATTAAAGTTCCTACTTTCTTGTATTTAAATTCCTTTTATTTTCTGCAAATATTAGAATATATGTTGCCAAATGAGTTTGATATTTAACAAAGCGGAATTGTGGGGATTCACGCTTAACGAACTAAGAGTGTTCATAATTAAACGAACTAAGAGTGTTCATGTGAACTAAGAGCGTTCACAATGCTTGGACTAAGAGCGTCCGTAAGCATCAAATTGTGACCATATTAAAACATCATTGTTTGGTCTAATCCAAAAGAGATTCTTGGAAATTGATTTCTTGGTAGCATAGCTCCGAAATCTTATTGTTTTAGTTTTCGTGGAAGTTTAACTCCGAAACTAATAAATCTTCTCTTCCTATTTTTCAGGATGTCGAATGAACCTAGACTCGACTTTCCCATGCTTGACTCAACAGGCTCGGATTACCACAGTTGGGTAACCGATGTTGAGAACCATCTCACTTTAAAGGGAATATTACCCATAATCCAGGCACCTAACCCGGATCTTGTGTTCAACCGAACATCTACAAAGCATGCTCAAGCAGTTATCTTAATGCGACGCCATATGGACAAGGCACTCAGATTGGAGTATATGTCGATCAAGGATGCAAGAGAGCTATGGGTAGCGCTAGAAGAGCGCTTTGGCAATCTCCAAGATTCCCTCCTCCCTGACTTGAAGGTTCAATGGAACAATCTGCGCTTTGCTGACTTCAAGTCTGTTGCTGAATATAATTCAGAGGCTCTTCGCTTACAATCCATGTTGAGATTCTGTGGTCAACCTGTCACAGAGCAAGAGCTAATTGAGAAGACTCTCTCCACCTTCCCCGTTTCAGCCATTGTGGTATCAAAGCAATACCGTACTGAAGTCAATGCTGGATGGATCACGAGGTTTCATCAGCTTATCAATGTTATATCTGTAGCTGAGAAACATGATAACATACTCGTGAGGAATTATAATTCAAGGCCCATTGGAACTAAGAGCGTTCATGAGGCGAATTATAATGCACCCAAAGGAGGGCGCAAGGAGCGGTACCCTAAGAATGAGGGACATGAGGGACATATGGGCCCATATAACCGCCCTAATCAGGAAGGAAACCGCAAGTTTGGTGTGGATACACGTGGTGGTAATGCCACACGTGGGAGAGGGGGTCATGGTATCCCTAGCCGTAATGGTGGCTAAATGGGTCGTGGTGGTGGCACCAACCCTCCTAGAGAACGCCCGCAACGTGCACAACGTGCACCTCAATTAAAGGGAGGCAACCGCAATGATGAGTGTCATCGATGTGGATCAATTGAGCATTAGTTCAAGCAATGCAAGGCAAGTGAGGAACTAGCTGCAAGATACAGGGCATATAGGGACCTGAGAGAGCAAGAAGTGTACCTTGCAGAAGAAGAAGAAGAAGATGGTGGAGATGTCAATCTCACCATAGAGGACTTCAAAGCTGAAGATGAAGTGTGCAACAGACTTTGATTAGATTAGTCCTTTTCATTTTTCCAAGAACTTTTGTAATGGCAATTTGCCTTAGTCAATAAATGACAATTGTCTTAACTCTTTCTTATGTGGCGGACCCAATAAAATGTGATGTCTAGGAAAGTCATTGAGATTATTAGTACTTAAGAGAGCCTCACTCCACCAACATCTCTCTCTACTTTCCTGGTCATATTTGATTGGAGTTACCAAATGGATAGAGTGACTACAATGTGTCTTACTTTGATTTTATTTTGGATTAGATTTTAGAAACTTTGATGTAATCATTGGCTATTAATAAAGTGTCAATTCTTTTACTTAATGTCTTGGACATACCTTAATTCGAACTTTATTATATAAGAGCCAATGGTTTTCATGTGGAAACACATTATGAGAATGGACAGAGTTCCTTTGCATCACCTCTAATGACTACGGACATAAACGAGTATTAGAGAAACTTATGTGTCGCTCTAGTCGGTTGTATGCAACCACTATTTGAGTTATTGAATCCAACCATGTCATGAGAGATGACTTATGGGATTTTGACACATATAGGCTTTGACATGATGATCCGTGTATTAAAGACTTTACACGACATCCATTTTCAGAACGAAGAAAAGTAAGAACCAAGAATTGGTTCGAGGAGCTGCACATGGGCCTCATGGGGCCATGATTGTGCAAAGACCGGCCATACATGGCCTGCACCGCCTACCCCCTGCGGCAAATATAGGACATTGATGCCATAAACTCCTCTCTCTACTTCTCAAGTCTATTGTGACACTATGGCTTCACCAAAACCTTCATTGGTTGATTATAAAGCCCATGTTTCGTTCTGTAAAGCATGTTATTTAGGATTGAGACCATCCTATGCAAAGGAGATTGAGGAAATAATTCCATTCTCACAAAGAATCTAAGAGAATTCTATGGATTTGATCAACCAACTTGCGGACCATATAGATGTTTTATGGTGTTGGTTGATAATGCTAGAGAGTTTACATCGACAGTTTTCGATGACTATTACATAGCATTGGGTATTGATATCAAGTATCATATTCCCATGTACACACCCAATTGGTCTCGCGGAAAAACCACCCTTAAACGACTACGATGGTAGCCCGGATATTGGTAATGCGCACCAATATTTCCGCTTGGGTTATGCAATATCGCATGCAGCTATGGTAATTCGTCTACGACTCATAGCAGCCACTCAACTTTTATTTTCTTTACAGCTAGTGACTGGGTTCGAGTCTAATATCTCGTATTTATGCATATTTGAGTGTGCGGTTCATGTGCCAATTGCGTCGCCACAGCGCATCAACATGAGTCATTGCAACGAATGCATATATATATTTGTTGGACATGAGTCTCCAACTATAAGTCCGCTATGTAGAACCCTTGACAGGCGATCTCTTTTTCGCTAGATTTGCGAATTGTCACTTTGATGAGACAGTTTTCCCGTCGTTAGGGGGAGATTAGAATGTCAATGTTCAACAGGAACGACAGGAATTGTCGTGGTCTGTCCCCACTATGTCTCATCTTGATCCCCTAAAAGTGACGAGATCACATATACCTGCTGCAAACATGCCTGCAAGGATTGATGTCCCCACAAGAGGACATGGTGCCACCCAGAAGATGGGTACGGCAACACCACCATGGATGGTGGTATGGTGATGCCACAAAGGTGGCATAATGGCGTCATAGGCCATGGGAACATAGGAGACCCATAGGTTCGATGGATTCTCGCCCTAGGAAGAGAGCGAGTTTAGCACAACTTGATCCATTGATCATTGATACTCAAAATCCGTCTCATGAGAATATTATGGATTGTGGTTATGTCCAAGAGACATCATTGGGGGACGCCTCAATGTTAGAACCAATTCCTCATAATATAGAGATCTCTACGAACTACACTAGTGTACATGAGGACGTGGAATTATTGAGACCAATGACATCGAATCTTACTCCGTTGAAGAATGCCAACGTAGAGAAAATTGGCCTAAATGGAAATATGCGATCCAGGTTGAATTGGATTCACTAACGAAGAGGAATGATTTCGGGCCTGAGATGCCAACACCTCCTAACATAAAACCTGTTGACATTAATAGGTCTTCGTTAGATAGCGTGATGAGAAAAAGATATGGTAATCTCGCCTTATGGCACAAGGTTTCTCACAACGCCCTGGAATCGACTACGAGAAGACATATTCTCTCATAATGGATGTCATTGCACTCCATTACCTTATCAGTTTGGTAGTTTCCAAATAACTGAACATGCAGCTTACGACTGTGGTCACTACGTATCTCTATGGGGATCTAGATACGGAATATAATGAAGGTTCTTGTGGACTTTATTTACCCAAGTCAATTGGCTCTAGACCACGGAGCGCATTTGCAACGACGTTGAAATGCTCACCAAAATGACTACTTGATTAGGAAGGGATATGATGAACTATGCCCACGCATTTCCACGACAAGTTCCGGATTTGTAATTGTCACGGTTTATGTTGATAAACATAATTGGAACCCTTGAGAGTTAAGAGAAACCGCTGAACACCTGAAATCCGAGTTTGAGAGGAATGACCTTGGGAGAACACGATTTTGTCTACATTCAGAACTTGTAACCGTGTTGATAGACATTTTTGATAAAGTCAAAGATGCACCATGGTCGTCCGTAGTCTTGGCCCTAAAAAGGATCCGTTTCGTCCCAGGGATGATGACGAAGACGTGTTAATAGCAGAAGTGCTTACTTATGTACAATAGGCATATTATTGTACTTAGCGCAATACAAGACCGGACACCTCAATTATTATGAACTTGTTGGCTAGACATAGCCCCACGCCAACACAACGCCATTAGATTGGTATAAAGACAATCTTTCGATATTTGAGAGGTACGATTGATATGGGCTTGTTCTATCCCTACAGAGAAAAGAGATGACGGAAGTATGGGATCGGACCCCACAAGGCAAAATGCCACCTTCCGTGCTCTTCCTCCCCTCCATCAAAATGACAACAAGCACTTCTAAATACTAAAGTGAACCAAATCCAATAAGAGGATAATGTAGCGGACTTATTTACTAAGTCGTTACCAAAATCCACCTTTGAGAAACATGTGAAGAGCATCGGATTGAGAAAGTTATCCGAACTCTCATGATTGTAGCAATCAGGGGGAGATATTGACATCAGGGGGAGGCATGATGTCTACATGTTCGATCTCGAAGAGTGAAGGACGTGTTGTGCTCTTTTTGTCCTTCGACCAGGGTTATTTTTGTCCCACAGGGTTTTTGTTACCTGGCAAGGTTTTTAACGAGGCAACAATTAAAGCGTCGTCACCAAGTTTGAGAGGCACAAGGGGGAGTGTTGAAGGATATCAACATAAATGTGTGCCTCTACAAACTAGGATTTAGATTTGTAATAGGAATGTGTTCTAGGTATTCAATTGTAATCAGATTCTATTACCTTTTTTGGTACCTTGTAACTCCCTATTTAAAGGGCTCCTATTATCAATGATAACATACAATTCTATTCTCCTACAGCACTTTTTTCTTTTTGATTAATTGTTTTGATTAAAAAGCTTATTGCATTTTACCTAAGCTGTTTGTAGGAAATTATAAAAAAGAGGATAGTTTGTTACTTTGTTTAGACTTAGAGCTTGAATATGTCAAATGTATAGGTATAGGTGCTATACAATAAGCTTACTCTTAAGAAGACTACAAAATGTCAGAGCAAGATGACTGATTAGCATATATATAGTTAAAAACTTAAAAAGCACTTGGTATACGTATACTACACGGATTTTCTCTTATGTAGGTTAATTTGTATTATGCTGCTTCCTTAGATGAACTTATCAATTTTTTTTTGAAGGCAATGGAAGACTAATCCATAGATAGAAATCATGACGACCTCGCTCGGTCAAGCATGAAGGGTACAAACACCCCTCATATTACAATACATGCTCATAAGAGTACTAAAACCAAAAGGAAAAAAAAAAAAAAAAACTAAAAGTCCAAAAAGAAAACTACTAGCCAAAGCAATAAAAACTTCGGAAACTACGAAGACCTACGCAATCTAGCGTGAGACACTTCCTTGATCACTTTGACGCCTAAGACCCTTCTGGTGTACGCCGCCATCACCAGGAAAGACACATCACACCCTAGATGACCCAGGAATCACCTCATACCCAGATTGGGAAATGGGCACTGAATCCTGCCCATCCTGCACCCCATGTATACCATCAGCCCCTTCAGCAACAGACCCCGACATCATGGCCACAGAACCACCACAAATGGACGCTGCCTTCAAAGTTTTTACTTTGTTGCGCTGTCCCCGAGGCCTACCCTTCTTCTTGTAGACCTTGGGAGCCTGAGTCACCGTCACTTCAACCAGACCTTCTGGAGAAAGTTCGAAACCCAGATTTTCTGGCTGCAGGTTAGCCGGCACAAGATCCAAGCTATGTTTAGCGCGCTTGCCTTCCTCTGAAGCCTCCTCCTCCCTGGGATGACGTACCCCTACCACCGGTGTAGAAGCAGAAGTGCCCTCAGTCCCAGAGCTCGTAACAAGTTCTGGAAGCGATCGAATATGCACGGATTTCTTCTTCATCATGCTAGGAACCCTGAAAGTAGAGAGAAGTGAAGGAGAAATAATTGGTTGGGTATTTGCCCTAAAGACAATGGCTGGAATGATCGACCCTGTGGCCGACTGTGACCCTATGTCTACCACAGTATCAGTCTCCGATTCCTCCTCCCTAGGGCATCGCTGCCCGCCATGATTGAGCAGAGAACAAGAACGACACCGACCTAGGAGCCTTTCATACTTAAAATGAAGGGTTAGGATGTCAATAGGAGAAACCCTAACCCTGCGATCCAACCTTACCGGATCGTTGATGGAGAGATCAAGCCGGACACGAGCTTTACTCCTGCGCAGCGCCAACCGGTCCACCTCCAGAACCTCTCCAATTGTCCCCCCAACCAACTGGACAGTAGGTTCCGTCAAAATACCCGGAGGGATGCCCTGCAGTGTAACCCAGATCCAAACAAAATCCAGCTTCATGGCAGAGATCTCTGAGAAGCCATCATAGTCGTTCAGAAGGATCATAGCGCCCTGAAAGCCCCACGGACCACCCTTCTTCACACGAGCAACATCCCTTTCATGAGTGAATGTAAACAGAAACCGTTCACCCCATGGTTGGACCGCCACTGTCCCCGACAGCCTCCACATCGACCGTACAGCACTCCTGAAAGACTCCATCACCACTGCCCTACAAGTGTTCAATCTGACCACCAAGTAAAAGTTGCGAGCCAAAAATTCCTTCCTCGAAACCCTGAGATTCCCAAAGTCCACTGGTTCTTCTCCTTCTCTTAGCGACAGTTTGGTCGCTAGCCTGGCCATCATGGATGCAATAGCAGCAGCCATGAAGTTGGGTCGCCGCACAACTTGAAAATACTCAAAAAACCCTAACCCTAGCAGAGAGAGAGAGGAGGAGCAAAAGTCACGGTATTTGTTTGTTTTTAGATGAACTTAACAATTTGTTATGCATCTAAGCGTCTTTCTACTTGAATGGGGGGTCAATGAGATAATCAATTCTTTTATGTACCACACTGGTGACATGACCCGACAATTTCTTAGTGCATTTGTTTTGCAACTCTTACTCAATACGAGTTTAACATTTAAGACCCTTAAATGCAATAATTCGACTTCATATAGCTTATTATAACGAACATTTTTAAAAGAGGATTGTCGATTTCATTTGTCTTTTTGTCTTGGTATTCTAATAAATGAACATATCTTTGGGTAACACTTTAAGGGTGCGTTTGGTAGGGGGGACTAGACAGGATTGGACATACATGCTTATCTAGTGGAAGACAAGCCATCCAATGTTTAGCAACATGGACTATATTAAATGAGATTCTAGAGTTCCAAAAACACCTTAACAACTTCAACCATAGAGACACCAAAAATCATGGGATTGTGGAAGCCTCATTCTCACTCTCCACTTTGCTTCAATTCATTGATCATTCTTACCACCCTAAACATGACTGACCTTGACGAAGAACACAGAAATTGAATCAATTCATTCTTCTCGCCTTCTGTGATACCCCGGAAATTCGTAATTATTTTCCGAGGATTTTCTGGAATTAATTTTATGGTTATTGGACAGCTTCGTGGCTCGTGGACGGAGCGGAAGTGTTTCGGATGAATTTTTATTCGTAAAGTGTGGATTTAGGAGGGGTTGAAGGTTGACTTTTGGTACGTTGAGATTCTCCAAAAACTTCATTCACGAAAGTTATAGAGCACGTCGATATGAGTTCGTGGACATGTGGAACGCGGAAATCGGAGTTCGTATGAAGAAGTTCTGGTCATTGGAAGAAGTTTCCATCTAGGTATAAATAAGGAATTTCTGAAAATATTTTCATAAATCCCATTTTTCTATTTCCGGAAAGTTTCTTCTCTCCGTTCTCTCTCCTCCACGCAACCCAGACCCGACGGAAACCCGCCGATCCGACTGGTTCTCTCACCTCCGGCCACCTCCGGCGACGGGACAAGTCGAAAACGACTCAGACCAGCCTTGTGCTTTGCTCTGTGGTGTTGGTTTGCACGGTGGTTCACCAAAATTGGAGATCGCAGACGTGAACAGTGGCGCTTGGACTGACCCAACCGAAAATCCACTTTTCCGGTGACTTCTTGGCCAATCCTTCTCAGTTTTGGAATGTCCTCCTTCTCTTGATCATCCTCATACCAGCCTTGAAGGACGATTTTGCGTGTGGAGTGGAAGGTCAAGGGTTGAAGATCAGCGGTGCACAGTGAATCTAGAGCTTGATCAGACGACAGCGATTGGTCGATCTTGCAAGCTTGATCTAGGACGATCTAGGCTTAGCTCCAGGTATGAAAGTTGCTCTACTCTTCATAATGATCATGTTTGTTGGTCTTGATTTTCCGGTGGTCGAGTTTGACCTAGCGGGGCGCCACCACCTGTGGCGGCGTTCCGGCCATATTAGGAACTGTTTCTGGTATTATATATCTTCTACTCGTCGATACGAGCGTTTTGATATATAATATGCAAATTTTGGAGTTCGTATGAATTTGTTATGATTTTTACGGTTTCATACTGGTTGATTTATTCGATCCGTGAGGATCCGAGCGTCCGATCGACTTGTGGTTTCGACATATCGATCGTGGAAGTATTCCGGAGACTTTGGGAGGTCTCGGATGTGGCACTACACCATAAACCTCCATTCATAGCACTCAAAAAACACTATCGTAGGATACCATAGCGTTTTAGTAAATACTATGTCTGCCAAAGCTATAATAGATTCAGGGTTTGTCATAGCATTTCCGAAAACGCTATGAAAAGTTCAACATCCATAGCGTTTTGGAAGCGCTATTGTATGACTTCAATAACACTTTAAAAACGCTATTATTAAACTTTCCACAGTGTTTAGTCAATTGCTATGCTTAGACAATCCATAGCATTTGTTTAAATGCTATTGTTCATTAGTGATGGCATTTTAATGGTACTGACGTCCTGTATTTTTGCATTAATGTTTGCAATGCACTATTACTATACCATGAAAATACAATAATAATCCTCAAATATTTGATCATAAGTCATAATTTTCATTAATAATCTCAAAACAATCAAAATACAACGTGGCATTCAAAAAATTACACACCTACTGCATTGTCTATGCCAACAAGTTTTTCTACCTTGTGTACTGCGATACAAATCTTAATAGAATAAAAATAAAAATAATAATAAAATAAAACTACTCTATTACTTCTCTGAAACAGCTCCAAAACTTTTGATGTTGAGTCACTTCGCCACTTATCTGGGAGTGAACCAACAATGCAGTAAGTATATCTTGTACGTTGACGAAACACCATACAGTAGTTGAGTAATTGCTGAGTGAGAACAAAATACAATCCACAGTTACTAAGCAAGCAAATCCTAAACACAGCCAAAGCTAAAGATGCTTTGCTGAAGCTTCAAAGTTTCTAAGCAAATGGAGAAACAAAAACCGAACAAGAAACAAATATATACATGAACAACAAATTTCATTACCTCAAGTCCCCCACCATTTCAAACCTTGAGCTTGCTCAAAGTTTGTTAAATAACCTTGAACTCATCGTCACTATAAGATCTTGGAGGCATACAACAAGCTAAATTCTGCAATACACAACGGGCTTCCTTAGTTAGAAGTCACAACATTGATTAGACGTGATCTGTTAGGAAAGGAACTGAAAGGAACATTTGAAATTTCAAAACTGATTCCAATTTCATTTTCTCTATGCCTTCTCTACAAATATATGTACACATTGTAGAATAGCTGTAAATTTTATGTAATTATGATTCTTATTTATTTAGGTTATCATGTAATTATATGAATGATTGTTTCCTATTAGGGTTAGACTACTTCTCTTGTCCTTGTATATATACCCCTTTGTGGGATGAATAGTATTATTATTGAAAACCCTAAAATCAATGTATTCTTTTCTACTTGGTATCAGAGCAGGTTCAATCCTTTGAACTTGCCTGCATCCTTTGAATCCTAAATCCTGAAACCTGAATCCTGAATCCTGAATCCCAAAGCACACCACAAACCGCTGCGTACCACCACTATTAAAATCAAGCCATCCCTGAATTTTTTGAAACCCTAGAAAAACCAAACCTGAAAAAAAAAAAACAAACAAACCCTAAATTCCTCAACGGCCGTTCAACGCCGACCAGGTCCTCCTCCAGGCTTCTCAGGTCCTTCTCCACGCCGTCCTCATGACAAACCAAACCCATACGCAAACAAAAAATGTGTTGTCTGTGGGGAAGTAGGTCATACCAAGGAGAGGTGCTATGAAGTGATTGGCTACCCTGATTGGTGGGACTTCACCAGGAAACCGCGAAAGAATCCGGGCAAGGCGGCTATTGCTACTACAGAGGAAGAGCATCTCGACAATGCCTCCGCTAATGTAGCGCAGTCAGGTATGAAAGGTAAGGCTACTTTGAATAATACATGGATAATTGATACAGGTGCATCTGATCATATGACCAATGACCCTAGTCTTGTGAAAAACCTTAGACGTTCCTCTCAAAATATTGTCTCTACTGCTGATGGTACTCCAACTCCGGTCACCGGAGAAGGTTCTATTGTTGTATCTGATACCTTAACCCTTGAATCTGTCCTAGTTGTTCCCTCACTAGCTTATAATCTCCTATCTGTTGGTCAGATTATTTTAGCACTTGCATGTATTGTGACCTTCTATCCATCTTTCTGTGTGTTTCAAGACATTCTGACTAGGCGGATTCTTGGTTATGGTGTTAGAAGGGGAAAATTATACTACCTGGATATGACAGAGACTGGAGAAAACCAGAAGCATCTTTTGGGGCAAGCTAATCAGATTAATGGGCTAGAGAATGCAAAGGAAGCAGTATGGTTATGGCATCGCCGTTTAGGTCATCTATCTTTTAGTTATCTTAAGAAGCTGCAACCTCATTTGTTTTCAGTTGTCAGTGATTTGGATTTCCATTGTGACATTTGTGAACTGGCCAAGAGCCACCGTATTTAATATTCACCAAGTCTTCATAAAAGTCCTGTTCCTTTTATGAAAATTCACTCTGATGTCTGGGGTCCTGCAAAGATTCCTTCTCTTTCTGGAGCTCGGTATTTTGTAACGTTTATTGATGATTGCACTCGCATGACATGGGTGTCATTCCTGAAGAATAAGATTGATGTATTTGGAATGTTTATCGAATTTCACAAAATGGTGGCAACTCAGTATCAACAATCCATCCGAGTGTTTCAGTCTGACAATGGTGGAGAGTTTGTGAATGGCCCTATGATTGAGTTTTGCCGGTCACATGGAATTCGTCATCAAACCTCCAATTCTTATACTCCTCAACAGAATGGGTTAGCAGAACTGAAGAACAGGCAGTTGACGGAAGTTGTTCATGCTTCCTTATTTGGCATGAATGTACCTCGGTCCTATTGGGGAGAAGCAGTAAAATCTGCAGCATATCTTATCAACCGTACTCCTTCACGGGTGATTGAGTTTCGGATTCCTCATCAGAAGCTTTATACATTTTTGACCATCCCTTCTATGCCTAATTTGAAGCCCCGGGTGTTTGGGTGCACAACCTATGTTCATATTCCCAAGCCTCAACGCAACAAGCTTGATCCCCGTGCCCGTAAATGTATCTTTGTTGGTTATGCTGACTTCCAGAAGGGTTATCGATGTTATGATCCCCTTACTGGCACTTTACATGTCTCTCTTGATGTTGCTTTTCGTGAATCCGAGCCTTATTACTCAGGGGGAGCTTCTCAGTCTTCCCTTCAGGGGGAGAGAGGTTGTGAAGCAAATCCTCGTTCTATTATTGATTTTGATGTCTTTGAAGACTTGGAAAATTGGGAGGATACATTTGAGGGTAGAAAAAATTTGGAAACAGAAAATGCAGTTGCCGAACAGAGCATTGTGAATTCCGAAATAGACAATGTGACTGCCGAACGAAGTGTTGTGAATTCCGAAACAGAAAATGCTACTGCCGAACAGAGTGTTGTGAATTCCGAAACAGAAAATGTAACTGCCGAACAGAGTGTTGTGAATTCTGAGACAGAATAGACGACTTTTCTGGATAGTTTGAATCAAAATCAAGACGTATCTGAAGCTCACACACAAGATATTCCCCCTTCTACATCACCAACTGAAGATCCCGGTCAGAATGATCCTCCTCAGGTACCCCTAAACTTTAATGAATCTTCTGGGTTAGAAAGTGTCGAACCTAGGAAATCACAAAGGGTTACCAAGGGAATTCCTAAGAAACAATATGAACCAGATATCAAAGCCAAAGCTAAATACCCTATAGCTAATTTTATGTCTAACCATAGGATTTCTGGGTCACATGCACTTGTTATTGATCAATTATCTACTGTATCTATTCCTAGTAACGTGCAGGATGCATTGATGGATCCAAAATGGACAAAGGCGATGAATGAAGAATTGGAAGCTCTTCAAAAGAATGCAACATGGGAACTAGTACCTATGCCGGTTGGAAAGAAGACTACAGGGTGTCGTTGGGTATTTACTGTGAAGCTTAATGCAGATGGAACTATTAATAGATACAAGGCTAGGTTGGTTGCCAAAGGATACACACAACGTTATGGGATTGATTATGAGAGGAGACTTTTGCACCTGTGGCAAAGATCAATACTGTTCGGATTCTAATCTTACTTACAGCAAACAAAGATTGGCCCTTACACCAGTTTGATGTGAAGAATGCGTTTCTTAATGGGAATTTGGAAGAAGAAGTGTACATGGATGTGCCCCCAGGTGTTAAAAATTACCCAAGTGAAGTTGGCAAGGTGTGTAAATTGAAGAAGTCTTTGTATGGCCTGAAACAATCTCCAAGAGCCTGGTTTGGGAGATTTTCAAAGTCCATGAGACCCTTTGGGTATAGACAGAGCAATTCTGACCATACCTTGTTTATCAAGCGCAAGAATGGTAAGATTACAGCTCTTATTGAGTATGTTGATGACATGATTGTTACAGGGGGATAATCTGAAAGAGATGAATGAGTTACAAAAGTATCTGTCAAAGGAGTTTGAAATGAAGGATCTGGGGCAATTGAAGTATTTTCTGGGTATTGAAGTTGCGAGGTCTAAGAAGGGAATTTCACTGTCACAGAGGAAGTATGTTCTTGACTTACTGAAACGGGGATGCTGGACTGCAGTCCAATTGAGACACCCATTGAGATGAATCACAGACTTGCCATTTATCCATATCAAATTCCAACTGATAAAGGAAGGTATGAACGTCTTGTAGGAAGGTTGATTTATCTTTCACATACTAGACCTGATATTGCTTATGTTATGAGTGTTGTTAGTCAGTTTATGCATTGTCCTAGTGAAGAACATATGGATGCAGTTTTTCAGATTTTGAGGTATTTGAAGATGGCTCCAGGTAAAGGATTACTGTTTGAGAAAAAGGATGAATTGGAAGTTTGGGGATACACAGATGCAGATTGGGCTGGTGATAAAACTGACAGACGTTCTACATCTGGGTACTTCACTTTTGTAGGAGGGAACCTTGTCACTTGGCGTAGCAAGAAACAGAAAGTTGTAGCCAGATCAAGTGCAGAAGCTGAATTTCGAGGTATAGCACATGGAGTCTGTGAAATGTTATGGATTCGTAATGTCCTGAAAGATCTAGGTTACAAGCTTAGAAAACCTATGGATTTGCATTGTGATAATAAAGCTGCAATTGAAATTGCACATAATCCAGTTCAGCATGATAGGACAAAGCATGTGGAGGTTGACCGTCATTTTATTAAAGAAAATCTTGACAGAAAGGTTATTCGTTTTCCATTTGTAAACTCAGAAGAGCAGCTAGCTGATGTTCTTACTAAAGGAGTGTCCAGGAAGATATTCGACAGCTCAGTTGACAAGTTGGGCATGATAGATATCTATGCACCAACTTGCGGGGGAGTGTAGAATAGCTGTAAATCTTATGTAATTATGATTCTTATTTATTTAGGTTATCATGTAATTATAGGAATGATTGTTTCCTATTAGGGTTAGACTACTTCTCTTGTCCTTGTATATTTACCCCTTTGTGGGATGAATAGTATTATTATTGAAAACCCTAAAATCAAAGTATTCTTTTCTACTTCAAAGTATTCTTTTGTACATATATAAACACATGACAATATAAGCTAATAATTACCAAAGACTTATTTCTCTACTATGTCTCTTATTTTCTCCACTTTCTCCTTTTTAATTACAACAAATAAAACATAACAAAAATCAAAGAATTACATCCAACTTAAAAGGTATCAATTGTGTGAATACGCATTCCAATATTTGCTTGGGTACTTAAACTCATTCAACAAAGTTTCAAGAATACCATTGCCTTCGTGGTCATAAAGCACTATAATTGAAAAGCTTCAAACAAAACTGTGAACTCCATAGTATATTGAATAAAAGAACTAGTTTAAAAACTTTGACCTAATTGCTTGATAACTGGATGAGCTACTAGGTCTTGATAACTGCATTGAAATGCATGTTTAAGATGAATATATTCCACCATAAAAAGCCAAGTTTCAGAGAGGACCCATTAGCACAAAGTACCTCATCACATATGATTCACTCAAGCCAAGTATGGTCAGTAACCTCAACCCCTCAATATCTTTCTCCTACAAACATCAAATGATGCAAGTGAGCTAATTAACTATAAGTATGGTCACTTTCGGAGCTGCAAAGCCAAGTTTCAGAGAGGACCCAATTCCGAAACTTCCTCCATACCATTCTTCCCTAGTCTCACCTGCAAACATAAATTAATAATCAGTAAGAAATTACAATCAGATAGAGATATTAAACCAAGGAGGTTTCCAAAATTTAATACTTCAGCATTTCCGAACAAAACAAAATAGCGAATAACGGAAGAGTGAAACCTCAACTGAACAAAAGTGTACCCATCTGAAAATTAGCTTGCCAAGCTTCATTGAGGAAAAGCAATTATTCCACCAGGTTTATGTGACCAAAAACTCGTATGTAAAAACATGCTGAAAACATCACCCACAAGAACTTAACTTTAAAACATAGAGCAAAAATTCTCACTTAAAAATAAAAATAGAGAATGCAAAAGAGGTCTACATCATCTAATACCTGATTGAAATGTTGCAGCTATTTCTCATTTGTGAAGCAAAAGAGACTTGCTCGAAATTGCACAAGAGAAAGAAACATTAATATTGTCCACCAACCTATATAGGAGAAAAAGAACAGAAGTTATCTTCCCATCAATATCTAATTTCTGTGTCTAAATTTTGCTTCACAGAGTCAACCAGATGTTGATCACCAATCATCTGTAGCAATATATAGCAAAGTTAATTACCAATCATCAAACATGAAAACAAGCATATACTAGCAGAAAATAACTTGACGAGTTCATCCAAACTAAGTAGTGCATGGCAATACTTTTTCTTGAGCAATGAGTCAATCTCTAACATCGAATACTTGAGTAGGACATGATCATAAACAATTAGATAGAGCAACCTGTGTGGTCTTTTAACTTTGACTTTAACAAAGAGCGTAGTGGTCTTCTCACCAATCTAAAAAAGATATGCAGGAGTCAATGATTGATCTATAAGTGTACAAGTTACAATTATTGAAATGGAAACATGTTATACCTTTACACCACACTTGAGTACTAAGAAAAACATAACAAAGATTCAACAAAAATTTAAATAAGTAGAAGCAGATCTTCAACGAAATATTGACTTACAGAGAGTCTTCTAATATTGACTGAGAAGCATGCTTTCTGAAAACATATTAAGTAAAACAGAACAAAATCAATTTGACGATCCAAACAGCACAACAAGAATCAAAATCAATAATTCAACTTACAAAAAGAAAAAATAAGGACGAAAACAAAAACTTTGTAATGGGTCTATGCCAGAGCAAAAACCCATAAATAGATTCCGATTCTAAGAAAAAATCACATACCCAAAAGCCTCTCTTTTGAAATTGGTGATATTACTAAGTGCAGCTTGATGATTGAGCCCCATCTCCTTCACAAACTTGGAGCCCCCCAATCTTGGATCTTTACAAAAGATCTAATCATAACTGGATCTAAAATTAAGAAGAATAAACGACAAAGATGATAACTGAGCAAGATTAAATAAAAAACAAACCAATGAACAAAAGATTGAAGAAAAGAGTAAGAGCAGAGATGAACCTGGAGGGAAAGGAGGAAACTCCTGCTGCATAATAGATAGAATAGAATCACCTTACGACATAGAAGTATAAGAGAATAGAGAGAGAGAGAGAGAGCGAGAGAACCTGACGAAGAGACGAAGAGAAGATTTGGTGTCGGTATATTGCGACCGAGAGAGAGAAGACTCTTTTGGAGTTTTGGGTCACACTTGAACTTAAAAATTAAACCCCCCACTCGAAAATTGCCCGCCCAAAATTTTTGTTGCCCACCCTCATTTTTAGTGTACAGGTCTCATTTAATAGCGTTTAGAATGTATAAACTCTATCAAATAATATGGAACATTCGATCTATAGCATTTGTAGAAAAAACGCTATAGTCAAATGCTATAAATATAGGTTTTTCTTGTAGTGTGGGTTCGCCTTAATTGGCGTCACTTTGGGAATTTTAGTTCGATTTAGGGTTTCGAACGTTATTCCTTGTGTTTCATTGACTGAATCAAGGCTGTAATTTCCTTAGGTACTTGACGAAGTATTCTTGGACGGTTAGTTGGTGGTTAGGCTGCTTTGTTCTGTATTGAAGACGCAGCGGGAATTTCGAGGTGAGTAATCTCACAAGGTTCATTAATGAACGTTATTGTTTTGAGAGTTATTTAGTAACTGCAAACTATAGTTGGTATTAGTTGGCATTCCTGAGCGGATGACTACGTATATATATAAATATATATATATATATATTTACTTGAAATATATATATGTTAATGTCTAAAAGTCCGGCGGTAGCTGGACTTTAGCTAACGCTGATCCGGTGGGCGGATCGGTGTTTGTGTTGCTCTCGAGGCCCCTGATACCTGTCAAGTAAAATAGAATGGGCGTCAGAGGGAGACAGCGCCGGGCGGTCTTCGACTCTCCGATGCCTAAGTTAGTCAATGTATTTATGTTGACAAAGTAACAGTAGGTAAGTATTGAATGCATCATTAATGAGGAGAGAGGAGAGAACCTTTTATAGGTGAGGAAGAGGTTGATCTTCTCTTAGTTTTCGATGTGGGACTGACATGCTTCAGTTCCCAGTTTCAGAAGCTTCTGAGCCATCTTGGCGCGGCGCGTGGCGGAGCGTCGGCGGCGATCTGGAGGTGGTCCGACGCCGAGGTTGTAGCCCGTCTGGCGGTGTGTCTGCATGTCATTCCTTTGGCTGGAATTAGTACCTTTGGCGGTACAATGAGCATGGCCCATTATAGCTAATTATGCTTGCAAATGTACATGTATGTACAAGTCCCCCAAGTCCCTAGTTAAGGAGGGCAATCTTGGTTGGGGAGTTATTCGGCGGTTTGAAGCGTTTTCCTCCGCTAGACTTGCAAGAGCATAATTAGCGTCAGTGCGTTGTCAACCGTTGGTTTTACTGAGCAAACGCTTTATACCCTTTCGGGTGGGCCCCTACTGGGCCCCCAGGGAGTCCCCCACTCCCCGGCGAAGCTAGACCTCCGGATGGTCAGCAAATTGTTTGTTGAGGGGGAGCTGCACGGAGCAGAGGGTGTTGGGTAGCGAGCCCAATGTTTAGCACCCAAATGACGGGGGTCAACGTGCCTGATCAGGGCCGTCGTAGACTGTTGACTAGTCCCCGTGTCCCGTAGGGACAGTCTGACGGTAACGCCGCGTGGCGGTCGTTGTCAGAGTGAGGCGTGGCCTCGGGATTCGCCGTTTGGCGGATATCCCCCCGCTGGATGCAGCAGGAAGCAGCGTCCGGTAGACGTGCCTGGCGGTATTTTTCTGAACGATATTGCGTTTGAACAAAGCACGCAGTTTGCAAGATGAAAAGGGGGTTCCGCCAGAGGTGTATAGCGGAAGAAACCCCGCTTGTAGGATAGCGAGGGAGAGGTTCTGCTGGCGGGGTTTCGCTCAGCGGAGACTTCGTCACTTGGAGGGTGCCAAGGGAGAAGTTCCACTGGCGGGGTTTCGCTCAGCGGAGACTTCGTCACTTGGAGGGTGCCAAGGGAGAAGTTCCGCTGGCGGGGTTTCGCTCAGCGGAGACTTCATCACTTGGAGGGTTGGTGAAGTCATCTCAGTGGTTACTTCCGCCAGACGCTTCGTCTGGTGGTGGTTGACACATGTTCAACCCGCAGGGGGTTAGCGTGTGGAGGCTTGTCCCCTAAACTTGGCCATCTTCTCGCCATAAATGACAGTAATTATGGATTTCGTAACCGAAGCGACGCCTCGGTTAATCCGGGTAGTAAGTGGAGGTCTGTGACACGTGTACGGCTGTCGTGTGATGTCGTTTTTTAGCGGACGGCGGAGAGCGCGCTGATGTTGACATAAAAAGGGGGGAAACCCAGCAAGATTTGACACTTTGGTAAAACCTTCAAACTCACAGTCGTGTTCTTCTCGCTCTGCTTGTCCGAGACTGAAGAAAGAGGTTGCCGGAGCTTTGAGATACCGTTCCCGGAGAAACGACGATCGCACCCCCCTAAGATTACTGTTCACCATCGTATCGTAGGCTTCACCACCGAGGTTGGTATCTGGATTCCCTTTTTCCTGTTTCATTGGATCTGCTATTTTCTAGGTTTTGTTGTTTTTCTTTGGCGTGTTCTGAGGTGTAGAATGATATTGGGGGGGGGGGGGGGGGTTGGATTATGGTGTTTGGCAAGGAGTTAGTGTTTAGGGATTTGTTAGATGGTTGAATCTGGGTTGAGTGTGTTTGTTCCTACTTTGGCATTTTCTGCGTTTTGTTCTTGATGCTCTTGGTTATAACTGATGTAAGAATAGGCTAGATCTGTGTTTGTGCTAACTGGTGTGGGTTTTAGGGTTTGGGATGGCTAACGTCATAGTGACGTGTCGTTCAGCGCGACGGATAGGATTTTTATTGATTCGTTGCGTCCGTCTGCCCATGCAGGAACCTCACTGCCAGAACCGCTAGAAGTTGAGCCGCTACAGACCATCCCCTGGGAGGTAGCTATGGGTCGTGGTTCGCGTCCAGAGAGCTCTAGGGCGGGTGAGGCCGCTGCTGCCAAAGCTAGGCGAGATGAGCGCTTGGCGAGCAATAGTGCTGCCAGCGGCTCCGCTGGGGAAGAAGAAGCAGCGGGCCAGAATGCTGAGTCAGCGTGGTTCCTCCTGGACGGCGTCGCCGTCGACGAGGCAGGAAGGCGGATGAACGCCGCCGCTGTCACCCGAATGAAGCAGACGTTCCGGTTGCCGGGCTCGGTGAAGCTGTCGGAGGGCGCAGCGGATGAGAAGGCGTCGATTCTCCCAGTGGGATTTGCTGCCGTTCATGAGGCGATATTCCGCCAAGGAGTGACACTCCCGCTGGTGCCAAATCTCCAAATCCTAGTGTGCGAATTTGGCCTTGCCTTCGGTCAGATTTTCCCCAACATGTGGCGGTTGATATTGGCAATGAACTCACTGTGGCGGTTGTCCGGGTGCTAGGGGCCTACTGTGGCGGAAGTGCTTCACTTCTACGAGCTGGTGTACGTGAAGCGCCGAGGTTGCAGAGGGCAAGGGAACCTGAGCTGCCGGCAGGGAGCGCCCAAGCTGATTGAGAATCTAAGGGACTCAATGTCCTACTGGCGGGGGACCTTCTGCGTCGCCACAGAGGGTTGGGAGTATCATGCCAGGTCGAACGAGGAAGGGCCGACATTTAGGATTAAGTCGGAGTTCCAACCCATCCGAGGTTGGTAACCGGTTTCCGCTGAACGTAGTTGGCGGGTTCACGTATTTGCAGACTTGTATTCTTACTAACGATTACTGTGTTTGTGCAGCGGGACTGCGGTACACGCTAACGCGCGAAGAGGAGTGTCGCGTAGCGAGGATCAGAGGTTGCTGGCGGAACCGCAATTTGCTGGACTTCCGACTTCTGACCGATTGGGAGTTACTGGTCGAACAGCGGCTAACTCGCTCTATTGGTGAGAAATCTCCGCCATGACGTTTTTTTTTTTTTTTTTTTGTGATCTGGACTGACTGGTTTTTTTTTTTTTTTTAGAAACCCCGCCGGGTAACAAATCGAGTCGCGTCGCTTTTGAAAAAGCAATGGACAGCGCGGAGATAGATAACTTTCTGGAGAGCATGTACGCCGAGGGACTGGCGGCCCAGCAGACGCTGGTGAACCGCGAGACATTGGCGCTGAGCCAGTCAGAGGTTCCGGTGGTGCTGCCAATGCCGCACCACTCCCATCTTGGTGAGGATGGTCTGCCGGTAGTGCAGGCGGGGACCCAAGTGGCCGGCGGGGAGAAGGGAAGCGCTGCAGCTGGGCAGCAGAATGAGCGGATGCCTGCCCATAGGCGTGGCCCCCAGAAGGAGAAGGTGGTGCAACCGGCGGAGACCGTCATTGTGCCAAGGGAGGAGCCGCCGGTGAGGTTGACGAGGACCGCCGCCGGGAACCAAAGGGCGCTGGAGAGAAAACGTCAGCAGGGTGACTCTCCAGCCGAGGAAGAGGGGGAGGACGTGGAGGTGATCGGGGCCCGCCGTTAGTGAGCTGGACTCGTTTTCCGAGTACGCGGCGTTTATGACAGATGGTGAGCGGGAGTTCCTCTTCCATCTATGCGAACGGCTAGGGTTCGGCGGCCTAGCGGGCATCTCGCGCCCCACGGCAATTGACCAATCGCCCTTCAGCTCGGCGTTTGGTCAAATATCGGCGGGACTGCACGACATGTTCGTGGCGGCGTCAAAGCAGCCCTTGGTCGAGAGGGAGCTCAAGGAGGAAATCCAAGGTCTCCAGAGGGAATTGGCGGAGGCGAAGGAGAGACTGGCAGAGGTAGAGCGGCGGCTGGCCAAGGCGGAAGTTGACTATGCCGATGTCCACGGTAAGCTCAACGTGGCCATCGAGCGGGACTTGGAGCGGAATGAATGAGTCTCCAAGTTAGAGCAGGACATCGCCCTGCTGCAGGAGCGGATAGCCACCAAGGACAAAAAACTCATTATTGTGCAGCGGGAGTCCGCCGCCAGAATGACTGAGGTGAAGAGGCTGGAGGGTAAAGTTACCCGCCTGAGGGCTGAAGGGAGTACCGCTGCGGCCGCCTCTGTTAAAGCATTCAAGCAGTCGGCAGAGTTTAAGAAGGCGCTAACTGAGTCGGCGAAGGCTGGGGCCCTAGCGAACGTAGAAATGCTGAAGCGGAAAGGCGCCATCGACTTTACCAAAGCGTCACAGCCTGATGCGCCGCCGGCCAAGAGTACCCCGCCGGAGACAGAAGTCGTGCCTGCCCCCGCGGGAGGTGCCCGCTCAGGCAGCGGAGAAAGTGGTGCACATCCAACGGAAGGGTCCCAGCAGACTCCCCATCCCACCCCGTCGGAGGTGTCGCGTGCCGGATTCCTGGCGGCGCACACCCGGGCGGATGGCACCATAGAGACTCCTAGCCCGTCAGCGCGAGGGTCTGATCAAGCGAGTCGAACAATCTTGCAGCCGCCTGCAGAAGCAGAAGATGCCGAAGGCAACCCTCGAAGCCAGCTGGGATCGCTCTAGATTTTCTTACCCCCTTTTTTTGTAGCCGCTGAGGCATAACAGTTTGTAGTGAACATTGCGAAATGAAATAAGGTTTTAAATTGGCTTGCTATGATGTGTTTGTAGTGCTAGTACTTTTGAGTTATATTTTTCTTTTGTTCATCAATGAAACATTAAAGGAATTAAAATTGGTCCAAGTGCACCACGTAGCGGACGAGGTCCGCTGACGATTGCTGGCGTTGCCAGTTGCCCTCAGTGCTAGACTTGGTGACAATGGTTTGAATAATTCCCCGTTTCATTGATAGCTGACTGAGCAGTGTACAAAAGTGGGGTAGTACCCGTTGGGTAGCTTCCCTTAGCTAAATATTGAACAAAAATTTAGCTAAGTCAAGATGCTCGCGGGTAGCGGTCTGACTATTTGTAATAATACCGAAGGTGTTTGGTATTCCAAGGGTGGGTCGATGTGACGTCGTCCTTGTCCATTAAATAGAAGGTGTCTGGGCTAACGACTTCCATAATTTTGTATAGGCCTTCCCAAGTTGGGCGGAGTTTTGCTGGTGGCGGAATGACTTCCTTCATTACCCAGTCCCCCAGTTGGAGGTTCCGGGCCTTGACTCTCGCGTTGTAGAAACGCGATACCCGTTGTTTGTTTTGCAAGTTGTGCAAATGGGCCTTGTGTCTTTTTTCTTCTAGGAGGTCCCTGTCCAAGTTGACGTCGTCGCTGTTGGTCTCTGGGCAGTAGCCTTTGACCCTAGCGGTAGGTTGAGTTACTTCAATAGGTAGGACAGCCTCTGTACCGAACATCATACAAAAAGGAGTCTCGCCGGTGGCGGTAGTTGGAGTTGTCCGGATGGCCCATAGGACTTCTGGAAGCTTTTCCGCCCACAAACCCTTGGCGTCGTCGAGCTTCTTTTTTAGTAGCTTCTTGATTATCTTGTTCGCTGCTTCGACCTGCCCGTTTGTTTGGGGATGGGCGACGGACGCAAAACTTAACTTGGTGCCCAAGTTGGCGGTGAACGATATGAGTTCCCTATTGTTGAACTGTGTGCCGTTGTCTGTAATGATTGTGTGTGGGACACCATAGCGGTAGTAGATATTCTTCCAGAGAAATCGAATGACCTTGGCGGTAGTGATTGCCGTCAGTGGCTCCGTCTCTACCCACTTGCTGTTGTAATCAATGGCAACAATGATGTATTTGAACTGGCCCTTGGCGGTTTGGAACTTTCCCATCAAATCAAGGCCCTACGTGGAGTGGATCCATGGGCCGATGATGATTGACAGTGGTTCCGCCGGTGCATGTGGGAGATCTGCAAATTGCTGGCATTTGTGGCAAGACCTCGAAGTCCGCCGGGCGTCATCACCAAGTGTGGGCCAGAAGTAGCCCTGTCGCATTGTGCGGTTGGCCAAGGATCTGGCGCCCGAGTGGTTTCCACATTCTCCGCCATGGATTTCCGCTAGGACGACCTTTCCCTCCTCTGGGGTTAGACAGCGGAGGTTGGGATGGGTGAATCCCTGGCGGTAAAGCTTGCCATACTGGATGTTGTAGCGGGTTGCTCTCCGCTTGAGCTGTCTTGCCTGGACCTTATCTTCTGGCAATGTGCCGCTGCGCTTATAGGCAATGATCTCGTCCATCCAGCTCGGGTTGACTTGAATGTTGAAGATCTCTGCCAGGGTCTTTGTGATGCTTGGCTTGTTAAGGTACTCCACCCTTGTGTCCGCTGGACTCTGATGTGGCTGGGCGGTTGCCAGTCTCGCCAGTGAATCAGCCCTGGCGTTCTTTTCCCTGGGGATTTGTGTGATGGTGTGAAATTTGAACTTTTTTAGCAATGTTTTGACGTACCCCAAATATGCCGCTAACTGCTGGTCCTTGGCTTGGAAGCTGTCATTGACCTGGTTAACGACTAATTGGGAGTCGCTGAATATGTTGACCCTGTCAGCCCATGAGTCAATGGCGAGGAGTAGACCGGCGATGAGTGCCTCGTACTCCGCCATGTTGTTTGAAGCCTTGAAGTTGAATTTCAACGCGTACTCTGCGTTCAATCCCCTGGGTCCTGTTAAGATGACTCCGGTGCCGCTGGCCTTGGCGCTGGCAGAGCCGTCCACATGCAAGTTCCAATCTGACTGTAGGGGAGTTGCCCCCTCACCGGTTACTATTTCTGTTCCGGGCTCTGTTTCCGTACCGGGTTCTGGCTGACGCTCGATGAGTTCAGCGATGAAGTCTGCCACTGCCTGGCCTTTCATGGCGGTTCTCGGCTTGTACTCTATGTCGAATTCGCTGAGCTCAATGGCCCACTTGCTGAGGCGCCCCGAGTGTTCAGGGTTCTGCATTACTTGCCTCAGCGGCTGATTGGTTAGCACATGGATCGTGTGAGCCTGGAAGTATTGCCGGAGGCGTCTGGCGGCAACGATAAGTGCGAGGGCCAACTGCTCCAAGGGAGGATATCTTGTTTCTGCTCCGTTCATGCCTCTGCCGACGTAGAACATTGGGAGCTCATCTTGGCCTTCCCGCCGGACAATGGCGCAACTTACCGCTGATGCCGAGACCGCTAGGTATATGAATAGTGTTTCTCCTTGCACAGGGACAGAAAGGAGAGGGAATGCTGCTAGGTATTCCTTCAGGCCCTGGAATGCCGCCTGACACTCTGGGTTCCAGTCGATGACCTTCTTGTGGGTTGTTTTGAGGAGTTTGAAGAATGGGGCACACTTATCAGTGAGTCGAGAGATGAATCGAGAAAGGGTGGTTAACTTTCCCTGGAGGCACTGGACGTCCACCTTATACTTGGGGCCCGCCAGGTTAAGGATGGCATGTACCTTATCTGGGTTAGCCTCGATACCTCGCTCGCTGACGATGTAACCCAGAAACTTGCTAGCGGTGACTGCAAAGAAACATTTTTCTGGGTTAAGGCGCATACCATAGGCCAGGAGGATGGTTACTATGATCCTGAGGTTTGCCACATGTCCACTGGCCTTTATGCTCTTAACTAGCATGTCGTCCACGTAGACCTCGATGATTTTTCCCAGATGCTCAGCGAACATGGCATTCATCAACCGCTGGTAAGTTGCACCGGCGTTCTTCAAACCGAAAGGCATGATATTGTAGCAGTAGAGACCTTTTTCGGTGGTGAAGGTGGTGCATTCCTGGTCGCTGGGGTGCATCTTAATCTGATTGTATCCGGAGAAAGCGTCCATCATCCTGAGGAGCTCATGCCCTGCAGTTGAATCGACTAGCTGATGGATACGAGGTAGCGGGAAACTATCCTTTGGGCATGCCTTGTTGAGATTTTTGAAGTCGATGCACATCCGCCACTTGCCGTTGGGCTTTTTTACTATTACCAAATTTGAGATCCACTGGGGATAGATGACTTGGTGGATGAATCCAATGTTCTGTAGTTTAGCGACCTCCTCTCCGATTGCCCGTTATTTTTCCTCATCAAAGGCCCTCCGCTTCTGCTTGATGGGATAGAAGGAGGGTTTGATGGTTAGCTTATGAGTGATAACCTCAGGGGAGATACCTGGCATGTCCGCGTAGGACCATGCAAAAACGGCGGCGTTATCACGTAGGAATTGAGTAAGTTCTGCCTCCACGTCTGGATCTAACTGGGCGCCCATGCGGACTGTCCGCTCAGGGTGCTCGTCTGAGATACAGACAACTTTCAATGACATGTCCGGATTGACCGGCTCCTTCTTTACATATTTCTCCTCCTCATCCCTAGGATCCTCAAAGATGTTTGGTGGCGGTGCCTCGTTACCCACCGTCAGAATTTCATGGCAGCGCACTGATCGCGCTATAGTCGTTGAATAACATTCTCGTGCCAGCTGCTGGCTTCCCCTCACACAGCCTGTGCCTTTGGGCGTGGGGAACTTCATGAGAAGCATGTACCCGGCAATGATGCACTTGAGCTTGTTAAGCGCTGGTCGGCCAATGATGGCGTTGTACGAACTGAAACAGTCGACAATAATGAATTCCGTATGCACCTCCGCCATGCATGGACTAGTGCCAATAACCAGTCGCATGTAATCCGACCCTAGCGGCTGTGTGACGTCACCGGAGAAGCTGAGCAGTGGCTCGTGATCCTGGAGTAATTTTTGTTCCGCTTGAGATGGTCGTAGCAACCGCTGAAGATGACGTTGACAGCGGATCCGCTATCCACCAAGATTCTCCCCACCGAGAATTTGCCAAGAATGACATCGACCAAGAATGGGTCATCATGGGGTAAATGCACTCCGCGCTCCTCCTCCTCTGAGAAGGTAATAGGTTCCCAACCTGATCTCGGGAGTTTGGCGGATCTTTCGTAGCGGATGTTGCAAACTTCCTTCGGATGATTAGCGCATGCATAGCTCTTTCTTGCCCTGTGAGACATGTTGGTGATTGGAGCACCGCCATCGATGGTGTTGATGCGGCCTAGGGTCTCGACGTTGGCAATTACTGGTGGTAGTTGGCGCACCCTGAACTGTTCCAACTTGCTGTCACGGTACAAAGTCTCAACAGCCATTTTGAGAGCATTGCAGCTGTTGGTATTGTGGCCGCTGTCCTCGTGGTACTTGCACCACTTGCCAGTGTTCCTGGGTTTGCCCGTTTTTGGGTACTTTGGAGGGGGTGGTGGTGGGATTTGATCCTTGCACTGATTGTAGATGTCCTTATACGAGGCCGTCAGAACCGTGAACACCGCATACCGCTGCGAGGACTCCTCCAGCTTGTTGCGGTTATCCCCATGGGTTGGGCGGTTTCCCTTATTGTAATGCTGGTCCTTCTGCCGCTTGTTCTGGTGGTGGCCTTGCTGCCACTCCCTTTTCTTGTCAGTTGGCGGTGCTGAGGGGGTCTTGTTAGCGGTTTCCTGGTGACTGGAGAATGGCTGTGGTGACTTTGTTGGAGTTGCTGGTGGTGGTGGGGTTTCTCCATATGTGATGAATTCCGCCTGGGCGTGAATGACCGCCTCACTCATGACGTGGTCATACGTCGAATTGGGATGACTGTAGTTGAGGTGATACAGGAACGGTCCCTTGAGAAGTCCCTTCCTGAAGGCCGCTGATGCCATCGTTTTGTCTAGGTCACGGCACTGAGACGCTGCCGCTCGCCACCTTGTGACGAAGGCTTTCAGTGATTCGTCCTCCCCCTGCTTGACGCTGAACAGCTGACTTGTGTTGTGATGCCCGGCGGACAATAAGATGAACCGGGAGAGGAAAGCGTGTGATAGTGCATGGAACGAGCTGACAGACCCCGGCGGGCACTCAAAGAACCAGTTCATTGCCTCGCCATCCAATGTTTCACTGAACAAGTGGCATAAGGTAGCGTCGTCGAACCCCTTGTTGTTGGTGACCTTCTTGAAGGTGTCCATGTGGACGAAGGGATCAGACATTCCGCCGTAATGCGACATCTTTGGGGTTTTTGCAGATGCTGGTCTGACAGCCTGCAGGATTGCAGCGGTGAAGGGGCCTGGTCTGGAAGCGAAGAGCGGATTCTGAGTTGGCGCTGGGACTCCTGACTCCGCCCGGATCAACCTCTGCTCCAGGGGGTTGTGAATAATGCTCTGTTAACGTCTATCGCTGGGTCGGAGGGTTGGGGGATGGCGGGCTGTTCTGCCTGCTCTTCAGCGTTTCCCCCGCTACCGTTAGTCATGGTGATTGTAGTGGGATGATCTTTTGTTCAAGGATTCCCACAGACGGCGCCAATGTTAATGTCTAAAAGTCTGGCGGTAGCTGGACCTTAGCTAACGCTGATCCGGTGGGCGGATCGGTGTTTGTGTTGCTCTCGAGGCCCCTGATACCTGTCAAGTAAAATACAATGGGCGTCAGAGGGAGACCGCGCCGGGCAGTCTTCGACTTTCCGATGCCTAAGTTAGTCAATGTATTTATGTTGACAAAGTAACAGTAGGTAAGTATTGAATGCGTCATTAATGAGGAGAGAGGAGAGAACTTTTTATAGGTGAGGAAGAGGTTAATCTTCTCTTAGTTTTCGATGTGGGACTGACATGCTTCAGTTCCCAGTTTCAGAAGCTTCTGATGCCATCTTAGCGCGACGCGTGGCGGCGCGTCGGCGACGATCTGGAGGTGGTCCGACGCCGAGGTTGTAGCCCGTCTGGCAGTGTGTCTGCATGTCATTCCTTTGGCTGGAATTAGTACCTTTGGCGGTACAATGAGCATGGCCCATTATAGCTAATTATGCTTGCAAATGTACATGTATGTACAATATATGTTTTGGTGGGTTTGTGGATTTATGAAACAATATGCATGAACGATGCTTTTTATTGTTTTGGGTTGTGGCTTTTCGGAAAACAATGATTATGGAAAGTTCCAACTTTCCAATTTGCCGAAAACAAAGAGGCGTTTCAAATTTCCCACTTCATAGTGTTTCGCGCCAACTGTAGCAAAATTCTTGGACTCAAGAAGGAAAAAAGGGGAAAAGCCAAACCTTTCCTAAGTAAAAAGAAACAAGTAATGGAAATACAAAGTGAACAAGCAAGAAAGCTCCATAACAATAATAAACAGTAGTACAGCCCTATGTATTGTTTATCTTATATACAGAGATTGATTTTCGTTTATATTAATGAGGAGAGAGGAGAGAACTTTTTATAGGTGTGGAAGAGGTTAATTTTCTCTTAGTTTTCGATGTGGGACTGACATGCTTCAGTTCCCAGTTTCAGAAGCTTCTGATGCCATCTTAGCGCGGCGCGTCGGCGGCGATCTGGAGGTGGTCCGACACCGAGGTTGTAGCCCGTCTGGCGGTGTGTCTGCATGTCATTCCTTTGGCTGGAATTAGTACCTTTGGCGGTACAATGAGCATGGCCCATTATAGCTAATTATGCTTGCAAATGTACATGTATGTACAATATATGTTTTGGTGGGTTTGTGGATTTATGAAACAATATGCATGAACGATGCTTTTTATTGTTTTGGGTTGTGGCTTTTCGGAAAACAATGATTATGGAAATGTTGATTTTGATTGTTTTGAAAAGCATTAAGATTTGTGTAACATTTTGGGTCTAGTGTGACTCCTTTAATACTTTGCTCCAAGGGACTGAGAAGTCCGAGGAACGAAGGTCTATGACCTTGGGCAGAATATCAAGTAATCACGTCTTTGGCCGGACGAGTGGTTACGTTTCAGTTAGAGCTCTAGTCTGTCTGCCATATAGGTAATTCATGGGGTAACGGGAACTGGTTATTGATTACTCATGACATTACATGTTTTTAGGGAACAAGTGTGAGTTGCTTCCTTATTAACGGTTTTTAGGGGGACAAGGTGCAAGTTGTTTCCTTATTAACGATTTGATAGAATTCAAGTGTGTATTCTTTTCTATGGTACGATTTTGGTACAATTGATAGAAATCAAGGAGTGAGTTTCTTTCTATTTTATATTGATAGAAATTAAGTGTGGGTTGTTTTCTATGGTACGATTTTGGTACAATTGATAGAAATCAAGGAGTGAGTTGCTTTCTATGTTATATTGATAGAATTCAAGTGTGGGTTGTTTTTTATGGTACGATTTTGGTACAATTGATAAAAATCAAGGAGTGAGTTGCTTTCTATGTTATATTGATAGAATTCAAGTGTGGGTTGTTTCTATGGTACAATTTTGGTACAATTGATAGAAACCAAGGACCGAGTTGTTTTCTATGTTTCGTTTTAAAAGGAACCAAGGTGTAAGCTTTCTTTTATTTCGATTTGACTGGAAATTAAAGTGTGAGTTATTCTCCTTTATTTCGTGTTTTAAGGAATCAAAGCGTGAGTTGTTTTCCTTATTTTTGGTGTGAGTTGTGTTAACTATTTTGAGTTACTCATACGAGATTGCAAAAGCTTACCGGGTTTGTTGTGTGGCAACCCGGTGCACCATTCAAACGGTGTAGGGTTTAATCCTGCAGGGTAGGATAATCGGGGCTGAAGCTGAGATAGCATACTTGCAGTTTTACGGTAGGAAGCTATTTTTGTAACTTTACCGTTGATAAGGAGTTCTGTTGTGTAGTTAACTCTGAGGAGCATTTACGTTTTATTTTGTTGTTGACAATTTAATTCGTAAGCTTATGTAATATATGACTCTATGGAGCGGGTCAATATTGACATAGTAGGTTCAGGGCATCAATATGAGTGTAGTTCAAAGGAAAAAAGTTTCCAGGTATTTGATAATGATGACTGAACGTTCCCGTAATTATTATTATGGGATTATATATCGATTTTTATTTGTGTTAAAAATTAGGGGCGTGACACCTTCTCCACAACCTTCACCCGTTTTGAAATTAAGCACAAAGACCTCATTCCTAGCCCCAATGTTCATAATTGAATCAAGATTAGCCTAAAGAAACTCGAAACCAGCACCACAGACGGTGTACCCAACGATGGCTGAAACACCCAGAAACCAATTCCTCCAAAACATAATCAAATTCTAAAATCATGTAAACTAGCATGTAGAACACGAAGAGTAGATCAAGATTCATACCTCATGCACCTCAAAACATCGCCGGACTCACCTGAATTTGTAGAAAAACCGCTAGAGACCTCGACGTTCGATTCTCTATCCACACCCACCAATCAGACCAACTAAGACTAGAGGCACGTCGGCGACTATAAGACGGATCGAACCCGACCTATGCGCCGGCCGGAGGTGGCCACGGCGGAGTTCTGATCAGGTCACCGTTTGGAGATTTGCTGATTTTGTAGGTTGATGGTTTTAGTTCTATACTTAATCCTGCTGGCACCAAACATGGGTCAAGGCATCCTATAGCATAAGCCAGGCTTGAGAAGTGCAGGACTCCTAAAGAAATTAAGACGGGGTAACACAATCCCCCCTAACAAATGCGTCCTAATTGAACAATTAATTGGATCGGTGGAGAATATATGGGAAGTTCCAACTTTCCAATTTGCCGAAAACAAAGAGGCGTTTCAAATTTCCCACTTCATAGTGTTTCGCGCCAACTGTAGCAAAATTCTTGGACTCAAGAAGGAAAAAAGGGGAAAAGCCAAACCTTTCCTAAGTAAAAAGAAACAAGTAATGGAAATACAAAGTGAACAAGCAAGAAAGCTCCATAACAATAATAAACAGTAGTACAGCCCTATATATTGTTTATCTTATATACAGAGATTGATTTTCGTTTATATTCCCATTTTCATCTACTGAGATGTTTGATCCTTTATTTTGGATGAGAGCTACATAATATGGGGAGCCCCTTAGCCCTTGTGATGCGGGAAGCGTGAACACGATAGTAAAAGGCTCCGTCAAGCATCGAAAGCCATATGAGATGAGATAGAATCCACTAGCAATTACGGACACAGCCGTAAGAAACATAGAGAAATTTCTCTAATATTTGGTTTTTTTATTGATAACTTGAATGAAAATTACAATCTAAGAGTTGCCTTATATATGGCACATAGCATAAACCTAATACAACTAGAAAACATAAAGAACAATTTATTGTGGACTAAAACTAGGAAACCTGGCTAATTAAACTTGATTAAATAAAAATCAGAAATAGAATCCTAGATACTAAAGAATATTACGCTTGGATTCCCAATTAAGATTTTGCTCGAAAATCCCGATATATCCAAAATAGTAATTTATGATTAATTCCATCATTAAGAAGCCTATTTGAATTACAATTTCCAATATTCAAATTATTCTTCTTAATGTGAAGACGCTTCTTTCTTTTCGAGATTTTTTTTTAAAATTGGCTAAAATCTCATCCTACATCACCTTGGAAGGCAAGGGAAAACAATTGCGATATTCTGCAAGAGCCCACAGTGGGAATATATTTCTATATGCTGCAAAATGTAGCATGCAGTTCTTCTTGAAGACTCCAGTGATTTCCTGCCATATTAATTCAGTGTTTAATAGTTACAAAACACTGCAAGTACTACATAAAATTAACATACTATATAATTTGTGCATATCTTCTTCACTACCAGGATGAAAATTTTGTTATGCAAAGAATTAAAATACCTGCTGGGGAAAATCACCATTTTCCAGTTGAGAATTGATTATAAACTTTGCTGCGCGATGAAGAGGTGTTGGGTCTCTTTCTGCCTGTCCCGCATGAATGAGACCCATCATAGCCCAAGCAGTATGTACTAGATTGGATCGGTTTCCTTCGAGAGGAATGTATGTCTGGATCACCCAAGTCAGAGAGATATTGAGTTATCATAATTTAAGACGGATTAGGAAACTCAATGCTTTAATTAATTAGTTACCTTTTGTGGACATGAAAGATAACTCTCTCCCCAACCACCGTTCTCTCTCTGCACCGTAAGTAGAAAGCTAACCCCGTTGCGCATGGCTGCACAAGTGCTAAAAGTCTTGCCAGCAGCTGCCAATCCTCCTAGTGCAAACCAGGTACCATATGTGAAGCAAACTCCCCAATCTCCATACCTGTTCAAATGTTTATAAGAGTTTACTTATTATTCAAGTTCTCCATTTTTTTTTTCCTGTACTAGGTGAAAGTAACAAAGTAACATATTTTCTTAATCATAGATTCATAGATTGATTGCATAGAATAGAAACATATATACCATGAACCATCCGGCATTTGCATATTTTCAACGTAGCGTACAGCATTGGTGATGGAATGTTCAATCTCTTTCTTCCTATGCCCAGGGTGTAGCTTCTTGAACAGAACTAAAGCCTGGATTACAGATGAAGTGCACTCAACATGTTCATGCTCAATTACAATGTCCTCCAAGAACTCTGTCGGATTTAACAGCTGAGGAAATAAAACAAGTAAGAATATGACAACTCATTGGACAGAGTTCCCCGATCAACATGTATGCATGATATTGATTTGATAAAATTCTTACTTCTAACCATTCTGCTGCCCCTGCTGGCTCCCAGGCTGAAAAACCACCATTCTTGCTCTGCAATGATACGTAAAGTCGACCATTTTTTATGATCACAAAGACATAAGATACCAATGAGCTAGAATGGAGAAGTTAAAACAGCTGAAAGTTGATTAAAATCTTGGAAGTAAAGCAGCTCTTGCAGAGTGAAAGAATCATTAATAACTTTCTCCAGATTTGATTACTTTAGACAAGTTATATCACCTGTAGGGAAAGAAGAACATTGACAGAATCGTACAAGCGCTCAGGCTCCATTTTTTCACCAACTATCTCCGATGGCATCATCGACAACAGAAAACAACACTGTGGAGGTGAGTGTGACTATGGTGAGAAACATGGAATAATAATTAACAAGCTATATTGGATAAGAAAACCTGACGTGAAGCATTGGAGCAAAGTTTGTTACCTTTAAACCTTCTGCAGTGCAATCAGAAACTTGCCATCCATGATCTTGATCGGAGAAAGTCCACGATCCTTTAGAAATGTGGCGGTACATGCTTTTGAAGTCACCAGAAGGGTTGTCCTTGACCTTCAAAATTTGAGTGTAGAGTCATTAGCTAGTCTGAACTCTGAACAAATAACTGGACTGACATTTCTCACAAAAAATGACACGTGACTTCATTAGAACTAGATATAAACCTGAGATTTCTTTATGAAGTCATGTCCTCTAGCAAGCGTTGGTCCAATTTCATCCTTGAGATTACTAGCAAGCAAAGCTTGAATGGCAATACTAGTATCCCACTCCTGACTGCCAAAACTCTGCACCACAATATAGAGTAAAGTTTGAATGTTGAAAAAGATGAAAAACGTACAATTAAAACAATTCATATATATTGTATCTTATTGTGAACTAACTTGCATCTTCATCCCATCTTCAGCAACCCATAAATAATCCGGGATCCTAGCTAGATGCTTCTTGAAATAGTCCCCATTTGGATCTTCAGCCCAACAGGCAAGCATACATAACACCTATTTATCGAGTTGCGCAAATCCCAGTAGAATAGGAAATAAGTTGGGAGTTAGAACTGGGATAATATATGATATCCAACAGAACGAGGAAAAGATTTTCTCCATATACATTACCTTTTCCAAACACCCCATGGTAATGTATCGGCTGTTCTCATCTTCGTAATGAATATGCTCCATCGTCACTTGTAGAGCCTTTTCTCTGATCAACTTGTTGAAAGGCCAACGGGTAAGAAGAGGCTCTGTGGAAATGTAGAGGGTATCCCAAAGGAGATCCTGTATCCAAGGATGAGGGTAGTAGATATCCTCCTGCAATTAAATTTGTGTAATCAGGTGATTCAGGTCCTGAATACAAACTATTTTATGGCTTGAAATTTGAAATACATCAAGTTGAATACTCACTTTGGCACATAGATGGCGTACTTCCTTCCAATTGATTTCAGTGTAAGGTTGAATAAAAAGTTCGTCCCTCAATTGAAGAATGAGAGGTGTAATTGGGCCAACAAACCTTTTTCCATATAGGTATGACATTGGCATGTAAGACGTCCTACTATAGCACCACATTTTTGCTGCATTTGTATGAGAAAGTGATTAAAATCAAAGTACAAAAATAAATCACCAATACGTACATATATATAAATGAGTACTGCTTATAGCATTTCAAAATAGAAAATGAAAGAAAATGATTTGAAAGAGAGCAGGCAAGCAGTGTGCTAATTACCTGGATGCATAGGAAGAAATGAAGGAATAGTCCAAAACTCTGGGGGAATAGGGTTGCTTCCAGACCAATTAAACAAACCGAGTATCTACAAGAAATTAAATTCATACAATTAAAATCAGTTTGTGGATCTCACTATAGGCACAGCATTTGATCCTATTGCAACGACTCTCCTCCTTTGTACAGAAATATAACTTGTAAGTTTAAAGAACACTGGCAGTCACAAAATAGTCCAATCTGGTCTAAATTAGCATCATTTATTTGAAACACAGTACTGATCGATTGACATCATTTGGTGAACAGATTTGGCGGCCCTAACATTAATTACCGGTCCTTACCGAAAGCCAAGTCTTTCCCCAAGAGGGTATGTGTGTGACACCACCATGATCAAGAATCCATTTTCTTGCTCTCGGACAAGCATTGTCTTGGCCACCATCATCAGGTCCTTCTCCGAGAATACGCATACAAATGTAGCTGAGAGCTGTGCTGAACATGGTGCTATGACCTTCGACATGTAGTCCCCAACCACCATCTTCATTCTGATATACCTCAAAGCATACATGAATAATTTACATTCTTTAGACAGTGGCAGATTGAAGTATGCAGAAGTGGATAAATTTGTGCCAATGAATATCAAAGACTATATATATGTACCTGATGATAGTATATGTAACGCAGAATTTCTTTGCGATGCTCCTCAGAGAATACACTGTTAAGATGCCCCGTAATGTGCATAACTATGACCTGAAAATTTAGGGTAGAAAGTAGACATCCAGTTAGTAGTTGTAAACTTATAATATAGTCCTAAAAGTATCAAATAAAAATTAATAGAAATAAAATACTTTACATTAAGCAAGCATGAAACCTTCAATCTGTTACACACACATATAAAGAAATTAGCTATCAATAAATGCAAGATTTATATAAATCGATCATCAATCATTTTATTCATTTATGTTTTACGGATGTAGTGATTGGTTAACATGATACTAATCAGAACTGGTTTTTGGAGATCCTTGTAATTCTTAATTGGATCGCCAATATTCCCCAGTTTGTTCTGGGTTTGCAAAGTCGAGAAGATGGGGTTGCATTCACATGCACACGAACACGTATGTGTTTCTCTCAATCCACAAAAGTTCACAATGGTACCTCTAGTATGGATGACTGTCAATTATAGCTATAGAGAAGCAAAGTACTGACCATAGGAGGAAGGAAAAATAAAGGGCCAGCATTTTCCGCAGGCCAATGGCCATCGCTTGCTTGCAGCGCTGAGAAGAAGTGGACAGACCTTCTCAATGCATCTGTGGTTTTTTCATATGTGATAACCTCGCCATCTTCAATTTTTATTGGAGGAATTGTCTGTTTGAACTGCTTCTCCCTTAGGAACTGCAGTTTACAATACTTGAGAAAATCAATGATATGATTTTTAATTCAAACCAAAAATACAAAATTAAGACCCTAGTATATCAATGGGGATTATTAATTAACTTCCAAGCAAATGTTAGATTGAGCTTCGAAGCAAACAATGAAGCTTTTTTGATTAGGCGGGAACATATATGAAGGAAATATTAAGGGCTAAATACAAATTACTACCCTGTGGTTTAGGTACAAAATCAATTCAGTCTCTGAACTTCTAATTTCATCAAAAACACCCATGTACTTTCAATTTTGATCTAATAAGTTCAATTTGTTAGTTTTCCGACAATTGAGTTATTTAACTTGTTAATGTGGCTCATATATGGCCTATGTTTTATGATGTGGTGTCGAGATGGTCTGCATAGTCAATTTAGGAGTGAGTCCTACTATTAAAAATAAATATTTTTTCAACAAATAATCCAACTATAACTTGAACTCATAACATAATATTAACGAATTGGATCTATTAGATCAAAATTGAAAGTGCAGAGGTGTTTTTGATGAAATTAGAAGTCCAGTGACTGAATTGATTTTGGACCTAAACCACATGGTACTAACTAGTATTTAGCCCTATTAATTAGTCATAAGTCAAATGAAAACGTTTTGATATTTTTGGGTGTTTTTTTTTTTCTTCTTTAAAAAAGAATCAAAGGATTTCACTCCTACCCACATGGTGACTCGAACCTAGGACCTTGATCTTAGGTAGTGGGTGGTTACTGGTTACTAGCTCATGGCTCATATTTACCCCTAACAATTTGGAATGCAGCAGATAAGAATAGAATTCGATATTTCTATTCCTACATCTTAGGTATATTGATATCATAGGAATGTATTTAGTGTATATCTGAAAATTATTCATTGATGAACTGTAGATTATGGAATTTGAATTTGAAATTTAACATTGAGCTAAAATTGTGATTCAATTAGTGAATTTAGAATTATTTACCTTATTTGGTTCTAAGGGTAAAATGGACTATTAAAAAAACCAAATGGACCACAATTAACAAGAAAATATGCGCGGACTACATCCAACTTTTATAGAACAAAAAGGACTTGGATCAAAATATCTCAAATAGAAACTGCAATTATATTGATTGACGATTCTTCTACAAGGGAAAGCAGAATTATATAGCTATAGCGTGGTCATGTGAGACACGTGCCACCTCAACATTGGTCAATATCCTAACGTGAAAGCAGCTATTAGTCTCCATTACGAGGACGAACGAAACGGTGCGTATAGCTAAATTGAAATAGAAAATAAAGGAGACTTGGACTATTCTTAGTCAACATAGGCTGCTGTGATTAGTTTCATAACATTATGTAGGCGGACTTCACTTGACCTATATAGATACTCTTATCAAAATATAAGAGTTTATGATATGCTGGTCATTAGGAGACCAAAACATTGATGATCATTTAACATATTAAACCAAATAATGCGGGCAAATATATTTAGTGACTAACTAGCTAAAAGAACATTTCGGTGCAAGCTAGGTTGTTAAATAATTCAGCGACTTGCTTTCTACACAGCCATATATATATAGCGTAACCGATACTGATGATTCTTCATTGAGAAGACGTAAAGCAAGAAACGAAGGAATGAGAGATAGGATAAGCCTTTTTTCATGGTATATCCGGATGGTCCAGGCGGACCTCTGGAGACAACCGAATCAAAACTCTCTTTAATGACAGAGGCTGATTTGATTAGGGAAGAAAAAATGTTACAAACAGTACCTGAACTAAGGCTCATTCTTAACTTCAGTACCCGACTATGCAAAACTATCACTTTGGTACCCCAAGTTTGAAGTCCGACCCAAGAATGGTACACTCCGTCCATCACGGCGTTAACTAGCTAACCACGTCGCATATTTTGAGGGCCCTCATGGTTTGCCACGTAGCAAAGACTTAACGTTGTGATGGACAGCGTGTACCATTCTTGGGTCGAGCTTCAAACTGGGGGTACCAAAGTGATAGTTTTACATAGTCGGGTACTGAAGTTAGGAGTCGGCCTAAGTTCGGGTACTGTTTGAAATATTTTCTCATTGGGGAAAGGTCATCCCATTGTATCAATTAAGTACCTGCAATCTCCAAAGAAGGTCACCACTGGGCTTAACCTGATGGCGGTTGTTGTAGAAATGAAGACGAGCCGCTTCAACCTCAGCTCGCTCTTCAGCAGTCCCTGCATCAGGATCAAACTCCCATGTCTGCCTTCCCACAAAGTTGTTCGTGCTGTAAATGTAAGCCGAGGAATCTTCCCCACCTTCTGCAACCTTAAGCTTCCACATTTCATGGAATGCTGCAATATATTATTGCTAGCTTCAATGGACTTCCTTTATATAGATTGCCTCGCTAGATAGGCTTTTATCAACTGCCTTGTAGTGTGATTGTGTGAACAAAAGTATGTGTGGACGAGGGGCTTCAAATCTTTTGTCCCCTTCCCTGTCTCCCTATAAAATTTTGACACTTGGCATTTGTTGCCTACTCAGCCTAACCATCTCTTACCAGCCTACTAACCTTGTTAAATTCTAACTCAAGTACTCAACTCTAACCCAACATCTCTAAATTAAAAAGATAAATTTATATTTACAAAAAATACATTGAATACTAAACATCGACCAAAACACTATACCAACGACTCTTCTTCTTCTTTTTCTTCTTCGTCTGTCTGGGTGGCTTGATTGGAACTCCTCTTCAAAAATGCCATAGCTATAATCAGAAGACGACCATGAGTACTACGTCAAACCTCATCATGATAGTAAGTGTTGTTAGAACCATCCATTTGTTTAATTCAATTAGATAATTAAACGATTTCTGATTCGATTGATTTTTTTACAGAAACGATCTTTAAAGGTTAATCTAAGATATGGACCGTTAGATGATAAATTAATTAGGTACAAGTATGTTAATCAACAATAGAAGTGAATGTGCTCATTGTACCTAAGAATTGTCCTATGTGGAATAACCGATCGAGCTGTGCAGGTTAATTAGCTAACTCACAATTGTTCTAAAGTTTTAATGAAGAGTCAACTTATTGTGTGAAGAAGAGAGAATCGGAGAGACTACCGTACCAAGTGTATTATTGGGATTAGTTTGTTCTAAAGTCTTCACACAATAAGTTGACACTTCTCTCCTCTAACGTACTAGATGTATTATTGGGACTAGTCTTCACACAACTTATTGACTCTTCTCTCCTCTAACATACACTTGGGACTAGTCTTCACACACCTTATTGACTCTTCTCTCCTCTAACATACACTTGGGACTAGTCTTCACACACCTTATTGACTCTTCACACACCTTATTGACTCTTCTCTCCTCTAACCTACACTTGGGACTAGTCTTCACACACCTTATTGACTCTTCACACACCTTATTGACTCCTCTCCTCTAACCTACACTTGGGACTAGTCTTCACACACCTTATTGACTCTTCACACACCTTATTGACTCTTCTCTCCTCTAACCTACACTTGGGACTAGTCTTCACACACCTTATTGACTCTTCTCTCCTCTAACGTACTAGGTGTATTATTGGGACTAGTCTTCACACACCTTATTGACTCTTCTCTCCTCTGACGTACTAAGTGTATTATTGGGATTAGTTTGTTTTGTCCGGAAAATATGAAGCTAGGTTTTGAATGTTCATCCAGTTTCTCACGCCTATTGATAGTCAACCAAATTTCAAATATCATGATATGATCTCGCCAAGTGCATTATTGGGATTAGTTTGTTTTGTCGGAAAATATGAAGCTAGGTTTTGAATGTTCGTCCAGTTTCTTCCGCCTATTGATAGTCAACCAAATTTCAAGTATCATGATATGATCTCGCCAAGTGTATTATGGGGATTAGTTTGTTTTGTCGGAAAATATGAAGCTAGCTTTTGAATGTTCGTCCAGTTTCTTCCGCCTACTGATAGTCAACCAAATTTAAAGTATCATGTTGGAAAATATGAAGCTAGGTTTTGAATGTTCGTCCAGTTTCTTCCACCTATTGATAGTCAACCAAATTTCAAGTATCATGATATGGTCTCGCCCTACAGACCAACCACGCAATCTCCACCCCATCCCTATCACCCACCTAAACTACAGTATTAGTGTCTCCGTACTATTTTTTCAGCTAGTTAATTGGTACTAGCATGGTTAAAGAATGCCATATGAAAACAACCACTACTGGTGTAGTGACTCATGTATAATGTATTATTGGTGATGGTGCATCGTTACTGTTTCGGATAGGAATCCTACTTCACTTTCCATATCTTTCCTAGGTTCCGTGTTTTTTTCCCCGAATTTCATCAGTTCCGGGCTCATCCATCTTCATTCAGTGGTAAAGTCGTAAAGATGCCAAGGCTAGGAGCCTTAGGAAAGATACATCAGCAGGCCGAGAAAGAGACAAAGTCTATCCTCTAGGGGTACCAATATTAGTACAGCCAACAACAGCAAACTGGAAAAAGAAAAACAGCGACATAATTAAACAGCAAATTCCGACATATTGACTTCAACTCGCGGGAAGAAGAAAGGAAAGTTGGCGGGCTAGACTTTTGTGGTAGAGTCGTCCCCTCAGTTGATAGGGGCTTAGGTCAAGCAGTTAGCCAAAAACCTCCAATCCACGCAGCATAGACTCCAACGTAGTGCAAATTATTGGAGAGGATAAATATCACATTAGAAAAATGACAAATAAAAATATTATTTGAAAGTTGATAGATTACACTCAATTATACCGAAACTTCTGATGAGTCACATTAGAAAAATGATAAATAAAAATATTATTTGAAAGTTGATAGATTACACTCAATTATACCGAAACTTCTGATGAGTCACGGACCACATTTGTCACTGTTTAATAGAAACAGTCTTACCGAAAACCAAGGGTGATATGTTTGCATTCACTTACCACAACAAACTTGAGCACAAATCGAGCACCATGCTTGTGAATCATCAGCCTGTTCTCCAAGCCCCAAATGGACGTCATCATCCCCGTGAATATATTCGGATCGATCTTCTTGGAGGAAAGAAGACCACCAACGGGGTAGAAGTCTTGTGAGATGGCACCACTGGCAGCCGCCTTCCATAGGTAACTCTACTATTCCCATGGGCCATGGGCAAGCATGCTTTTGTGATATTTCTCCTTTTTTTTGTCTTTTTTTCCTGGCCATCTTGCTCACATTCCACCCGTAGAATGGAAGGGCACTAGTTTTGATCACTAGATGAACAACTATTTTGCAGACCAATCCATGGTCCATGGCACTTCCACAACAGCCTTCAGTAGGAACATACAAGAGGCAATTCAATAATTTGAAGGAGTGATAATGATAATACTACTACACAAACGAAAATTTTCTTGTCACAAACATCACTCTTTTTTATCAGTGAGGACACAAGACAATACAATACAATACATGTAGTGATACACGAGGTATACACAAATAAAATCATCAAGATCTCTGTTTTTCTCCTAGGCTTTTGTAGAGATATTACCAATTGCTCAGTATACATCAAATATACAAGAACATTTCCAATGCCATCAACATTACATAAAGATATACTTCATGTTTATGTTAGGTTTAAAAATACTCTGATAAGTCTGCTTGATTCTCCAGATCCCAGACAACGACTTTTCCATCCAATCCTGTGATCCAAGTCAAGGTGTTAGAAACAATGAAAGATGAGTCCCCAACAATTAGGATAGGTTTTTTAAATGAACAATTGGAACCAAGTTCCTATCCAATTACTAACCTGATGTGCTGAAGCGCATTACTTTAGAACTCCCTGAAGTTCCAAGCGGCACAATACAACTACAGTTACAAAGAAACATGTCATACAATTAAATACAAAATATAGCAGATTCACAAAATTTACCCTGCATCCTCTCTCAGGTGTTGCTCATCCACTCAATTACTTGTCCATGACAGGTAGAGTGGGTGCATAACATTTCCAGTGGAAGTTGGGATACTAAACAAGGAATGTCTACGAGAAGAAACAGTGGAGTACTTAATGCAGTTTTCATGGACGGTTCCTTGTGGTCTTGAATGGTCATTTGTATCATTGCTCAATCCATGCTTTGGTTGGCCATATAGCGTCCGAAATGCTCCAGAAAGCTGTAAGCAAAAACAAGTTAGAGATGTCCAGCTCATACATAACAGATCCCATATTTGGCTAAAACTGAAGTCCCTCGTGAAATACTCCTTATCAACTCCAAGTGTTCCACATATTTCTGTCATACCAGAGCATAAAACTGCTTTTAAGTACTTCAAATTTTGCAAAAAGCTGCACAGGCTTAACTTAGGAAGGAATACAAATTCACCAGGCCAACAAAAAAGAAGTGGAGTAAATGAGAGCTAATAATGGGTCCTTCGCCCTGCTGCATGTGCTACTATCAGCAGGGCAAAACAAAAACAACCAAGCAATTTCACATTTCAAACCCAGAACGATGCCATCATTTAACATTCCTTGTGTTTTGTTTTTCCTTATTCAATACATGCACCTCAACCAAAATCCATCCCCACCCTATTGGACATGTTCACCATGGTATGACAGCACTGGCAACATCCTAAATTCATTTTCTTGGGAGTGATTTATCACTCCACAATTGCATATGTTTTAACCTTGTGCTCTTTTTAGTTAAAAGTGGAGTGCAAAATCACTCCCCTCTTTTTTTTTATAAGATCAAAAGATCTACATTCAAGACCCACTATAGGGAAATGCGAAGCTTGTGTCCCCTTTCTCTCTTGCACACCCGCACATGCAGTTCCATAAACACATACTTGATAAACAACCAGGTACCTGTGAACCATATTTTGGACCTGAAGAAGTAATCCTTCTTTCCCCAAGAAATCTTATAAAACTCCTACAGAGAAAATAACAAGGTTAATACTTCACTATCATTGTTCAAATGCTACAGCAAGCTGTTACCAAAAGTAAAGATATTACCATATTCCTCTTTCATCTGCTGCAAAAACCATGGGGTTGCAATCAAATCCCACACCAACGACTAGTCGTTCAGAAAGAAATAAGACCTGAAATATGCCGCATATTGATTGGCAGTGTTCAGATAGAAAAAGTTAGTTGATTATATCTGGAGAAGATATATATAGTGTCAAAAAGTTACGAAGAGTGGATGCTGACCCACATCACGGAGAGGCAAATCACGGAATGCAACATTTTGAGCCAGAGGAGAAGGCCCCACCTCATCGACAAAGTAAATCATAGAGTTATGGCCTGTATAGTGCCACAAAGCAGAAATGATAACTAAGAATAAAACTATTTGAAATCATACCTATCAATTAATGCTAAACCAAACAAAAAAATTCTAACAAATGAGGGGAGATATGTCTGACCTACATATGCTAAGGTATTGCCACTTGGTGACCACCTCACACCAAATGCCCAAGAAGACGATAGATCAAGCTGAAGAATTAGCTGTTTCACCAGAAAAATAGGTTAGGTTTGCTTGAAAATTTTCATAAAATGTGTACATAAAGTAGCTATAAAACATATGGCCACTCCACAACAGAACTTCATGGGATCTTAAATTATGGCCTGTACAGAAAAACAATACCTTAAAATCTAGTTTTTTATTTTATTTCAGAAAACCAAGTAGGTTAGAATAGAACATTAGTTCTTGACAATCTAATCTTCGAAGTTACTATTTGAAATAACAAATCAGTACAAACAAAACAGAATGGAACATAAAACAGTCGGTACCAAATCTTCGTACACCAATTGCATGCCTTGATTACAAAATGGGCTAAAATTTTATTGTTCTCTTCGGGAACTAGCTAGACTTTAACATGTTTACTTTGACAACACTACTGCAATGTTCATAATGGGAAATGCTATTGAAGCTAAGCCAAGAAAGAACAATCCATGAGTAATGCATAGAGAAAAATGGAAGCATCAGGGATATAAGCTCATTAATTCTTGTCATTTCTACCAGCTTAAGTTGTACATATAAAGAGACAAATTATTTAAAGAAAAAAAAAAAACACGATTTACAAGGGAAGATTTTGCACCTCTCCAAACTTTGCATCTGAAGATGAGACTGTTTTTGATTCCCTGGGAATTTGCAACAAGTATTATAATTACATGTAATGCAATTAGCACAAGAAATCGACCTACAACGAATGCAGCTCTACACCAATGCATAACATACTTTGCATCGACGACCTTAATGTAAGTGGAAAATATTCGGCATTTTCCATCTGTAGATGCTGTTGCAAGAAGAATCTGTAAAGAATAAGCACAGTATGAACAGTTAAACATGGTAAATGCCTGTATTCTTAACATCAATAACAAACAAGCAAACATAAAACGTTTGCCAACAGTACACCAGCAAGCAAGAAAGCATATCAAGGCAACTATATTACATAGAAGATAAAATAAATAAATAAAAACACTATATTAATTGGAAATACAAATGCCATTTGAATACAGTAAAACAACAAAAGAAAAGCTTTTTAATTCCTGAAAGACAGTTCTGTATTGCAAACCTGAGTCCCTAGTTCAGGTGACAAAATTCAATTTCAGAAAAGAATAAACAAAGGATTCACATCCTACGAGTAACTTTTTGACAATGGATACCCAAATCTCCCACCTTTTTGGTGAGTAGTGCTTTATCCAGCGTCCATGCTATTGCCCCAACCCACATGCATGCCAAGGGGGTTGCAATATTTATGAAAACAATAACTACCATGGACCTTTCCCAAATAGGTTGACATCAACCTATACAGTCACTATCTACAATAAGCACATGAAACATGTGGTACTGAAGAAAAATGCGTACATTATTGGGATGCCAAGCAACACTTGTAACAGAAGAGTCGTGTCTTTTTCTGATCAGTTTACTGACCCACCTGAAAAGGTAAAAATAAAAAACATTAACCATAAACCAACAAAAAACAATGCAAATTTGAAGCAATTGTGGATCAAATGATAATGTACTAATCACTTATCACAAGTATATGAACAAAAAGAAAATAGACAACTACAACAGGTTAATTACCAGTTGTTCTCTTGCTCATAGTAGCATATGCAAACAGTTTTTGCCCCACTTCCTACAGCAAACTTGTTTTCTGAGGATACAGAAAAGAGCAACAGTGAAGAATATACACATTTGGATTTCCAAGAACTTATAGACAACACACAATGGGGAATCACCAAGAAAGATGAAACCCAACGGGAAAATAGGGAAGAACTTGTGAAACAAGTTGGTCAACACAAGTCATTGATGCAATTTGTGGTGAATATATAGTACTCACTTATAAGTTTTTACTACCTGATGGGTGTGGATAGCCAAGATTTCCATTGTAATCAATTTTTCAGAAGATGAAATTAAATTCTCAAAATATATTTATATAATGAAATTAAATTCTCAAAAAAAAAAAAAAATATATATATATATATATATATATATAACATGCAACTTTCCTCTAAAATGATGCTTTTGATTTTTCCAATTGTCTAATACAAAAACTGTGGACAAGCCCACACATGAGAAAAATTTATAAGAGCACAGAACAATACAAAGCATCCAACTTGGTAAAAACTAGCTGATCCTTGCCTTCCAATTTTACAAGATGAAAGCAGACCAATTGTCATTTTCCACAACCCCTCCACCCCCTTCTCTCATTTTTTTTCTTAATTAATCTATTTACTTTTATTGGCGCCTTCACAGGTTTTTCTCATACAAAATTTCCCGACCAAAAAAACAAACTGTGCATAACAATCTTGACCGTCGAACACATTGACTGGATTACGCATAACTACACTGTTAAACAAATTCATCAGATCATATTTATTACCTTGCTAAAACCTAACAGTAACCCTGACGACTCAGTCCATCATACATATATATTCCAAGATCCTAATGCTCTTAAATCCGGACTCCTCCTTGTACATGATGGTGTGGAAGGACATCATGGCCCAAAAAGATGATATACAATTATTATAAGCCCAGAGTTATAATTGGGTAGTTTAATACAAATGGTAAGGTGCAAAACATTTCAGGTTCAGAAAACTTAAGTGCTTCAATACCTTTTGGACTCCACTGAACACAAAGTGCAGCACGATTTAGCCGAAGGATGACAAGTGTTGGTACCCACTCTGATCCTTCTAGGTTCCAGACATAACTAGACAGAATAGAAAGTTTGTGAAACAGAGATTAATAAATAATACAAATACATATAATGCAAGCGAGAGAGAGACCAAATATCATGTCAATATAGTCATTTATTATAAATATAAAAATCTAAAAATATCTTAAACCAGATAGATACTCACGAATTCCGATCATGAGATGAAGTAACTATTTTGTTTGACCTTGCACTCCAGTCTATCCCAGAAATAATTTGGTCATGCTGTGAATGAACCAACGATATATTAGTTGTGTGCAATGACCTCACAATCAATGACAACAGATATATCAACCAATCCTTCAACAAAGCAAAGACACTAAAGTAAACATAGCAAAAAGGTTGACAAGTTTTTTAATAGGGAACAGCTTTCATAAAAAAGAACAAGAAAACCAATATAACGCAGGGGAAAAGAAGTACTCTATAAAAACTAGAGAACTTTATAGAGCTAAGTAGAACAACAGCATTTAACAGAGAGTAAATACTACAGCATTCAAAGCATAAGAGATTGCATGAAGAAACGTAGATCATCCCTATACTCAGATAAAGGGAGTCCCAAAAATGGACTTTTTCCACCAAAACCCCGCCTCTACATCCCTTGCTCCCTCAATATTCCTCCTATTCCTCTCCATCCATGCCACCCGCAAAGCATTTATAAGGACCTCTACTAAAGAATGTCCTCCAAGCAGGGAACTGTATCCTCAATTCCTTACTAAGTATGAAGGCGGCAAAACAAAACGAACCCCAAATCAAAACTGAAAGAAAATTTTTGTTACAGAGATAGAGACACAAATGTACCCATCGAAACCCACAAATACATATACACAATGTCATTTTCAAATTCTAACCTTGACAGTTTCACTTTTCCTAACAACACATCAGACAGAATAATACTTTTCATAAGTTGGAGGGCAGGACATTCCAGGAAGCCATCAAATTTGTATCACTTAGCTAGTAACACATTACAGGGAGAAAGTGCTTGACATCTCCAAGTAATCATCCTAATGAGTTGTACTACATTCTCACAACTACTCAAACTGCTCTCTAATTGTTTCAACCAAAACTCGGTTCCCCGAGTTGCATCTCTCTCCAATTTTGCATTAAATATCACATTATAACTGGTTTTTTTTTCGACAACTATCATTGCAAGCCCATGAGTCAGAAACACGGTACCTTCTGAAGAACATGCAGCTTTTCCCATTTGGATTGCATCAGAGTATAGATGTGAACCTCATTGTTATTTGGGCAAAATGCAAGCACTGCAAAATAACATCAAATTACAAAAATTTCAATCAAAATTTGATCTTTAAGCCAATAAACTATACAGTAAATACCCTTCAATTACCAGACTCTAGTAAAGCTTCAATCTTTATACAGCCCAATAAACAAAAACAGAAAACAAATATCAGAAACCAAAACCCAAAAACATTACTTGAGCGATCAGGGCTCCAAGCATGGCAAGTGATGCACTGAGCAAAACGGTGCACTTCGACCGCGGCCATTTCCTCAGCGCCAGAGAAAGTTTGAAGCTTCAAGCAAATCCACAGCTGCGGTGGCTTTGAAGACTTGGAATTGTGGCAATACAAGTTTAAAAGGGGAGAGAACGTGAATTTGGGAATAGGTAGAGAGATCTGGAGCTTGATATCAGATCCAATGTTTCTTTCTCATTCCGTTTAAGTTGGCATTGGTCACGTGCTTGGCATGTGTCTCCCAAACAAATTCTAATTTTTAATATTTCTTTTTTCTTTTTACTTTTACTTTTTTTTTTTTGGAAAAAATGTCCATTTACTAAAATTTTAACTATATACTTACCCAACCATCTTATAAGATTATCCACTTACTAAACAAATTATATTTTTTTTTCTCTAATACTCAATTAAGTTTTTTTTAAATTTTTTTTATTTTTTTGGATAATTTTGGCCTTTATCACTTAGAGAAAGAGTGGAAGAGAGAAAAGTCATCGAAAACTTCACGGGACTTTGGCCATCGGTCACCAGACTTAGCCGGATGTCTCCAAAAAGGTCGTTGAATATCTCATAGGTCGCCGGAGACTTTTTTGCCCCAATAAACTTTTATTAAACCCAATAAAACTTGTTATTGTCCCCCAAGAAAATTTTATTAAGTTTTATTGTCCCCAAATAAAAGTTTTATTATCCCCAATAAAAGCAAATAAAAATTTTATTTTCCCTCAATAAAAGTTTTATTGAGAGTCAATAATCAATAAAAAAAATGAAGATGTTCTTAATTTTGAAAATTTTAGGAGGTTTATTGACCCCCATCCCCCCAAAAAAATAAAAGTTTATTGCTTCTCAATAAATATATTATTGTCCCCCAGTAAAAATTCAATGACCTCCCAAAAAGTTTTATTGACAGCCAATAATCAATGAAAAATGAAAATATTCTTGATTTGAAAGTTTTAGAAGGATTATTGCCCCCCAATAAAAGCTAATAAAAAATAAAATTTATTGTCCAATAAAAGTTTAATTACCCCCAATAAAAATTATTTTTCCACCCAAAAAAAAAAATTAAAAAAAAAGTCCATTAACTTGGAATAAATCATTACTATTAACCTTTAAACAAAAGTAGATGACCAATATATAACGATAAGTGGCAACCAAGGACAAGGTGATAAAAAAAAAAGAGTCGATTCGATCCCTGATTCTTTCCTGAGTCTTTTTGCTCTAGAGTAGTAGAGCAAGGGAAGACATTATGAACAGATGAATTTTGATGTTTCATCACATAATGCCTACAAATCACCATAAGTTGCACAATATCCTAATCATGCCAACATGAGAAACTGAACCTAATTGAGCTACAACCCAATGCATTGCACATGAAAACTAGTACTACTAAAACTATGAAATTCCGAGTGGAGTCATTTCATATAGACAGAAAATGAAAAATTGATAGCACTCAAATAATATATATTTAAACAGAACCTTGAATTGAATAACACTGTCTAAACAATCTGGAGGTAAGTTTTCTTTCTAGTCATTCAAGTTACTGTGCAAACGACTGATAAATAGAAAATTCAAGTCTTACTTGTTCTTCTCAAAAGAAGTATGGACAAAATGTAATCTTCGTTTTTGTTTCCATGGTTTTGATGTCTAGATTATCTTTGAGAAATCATGCATGCATTTACCTTCAGCTTCTATGTTAACCCAACCCAATATAAACTAAGAGTTTATATATATTTCTTTTGAAACGGAGGAGAAATGAAGGAGATGAAGAAATGTGATGATAAAAAAGTAGTAATGGATTGCAGTCACCCTATAACTCATAGGATGTGTAAAACAAGCACAAACAACCTACGGACATGTAAACAATAGATGCTCAATTGTTTTCACCTCAGAAGAACAAAGAAAGCACAAAGGAGATAAAGAAATGAGATGATAAAAAACAGTATCCAAAATAGCAATAGCCCCAGCAAAACATCTCCGGCTAAAAAAAAATTTAAAAAAGTTACTAGCTATATGGAGTATTGTTATATTTATTGGCAGCAGACTCTTTTTGATGATGATGGCAATGTTGATAAGGATCTAAGTAATAATTAAGAGGACACTAAGTGTGATTCGATCGATACATTCAGGTAAGCTCATAACTATTAGCATCTTTATTTGACATGCAACATCTAAATTCTAAACATGTATAGATTTACCTTTTTCTTTACTTGATTGATGAAGTAGAATACTGATTGCGCGCACAGCAGGATCTCACTTGATCTGGCTACTGAAAATAACAAATGGCAACAACAAATTAGGCAAAATATAAAGGCAGATCAAGGAAAGACTTTGAACAAAGCTAAGTCTTCAAGGAAAAAGGAAACGGAAATTTGAACAAAAAATGGAAACGTACACTTACAGTGATTAAGTACAAAGGAAACAAAAATTTCAACAAAAGTTTGGAACTTTCCTGTGTTTGGGGTAAAAAGACATTGAAACTTGAAGAAAGCTGAAAATTTTAAGGGTTCACTAAGCGTGATTCGATCAATACATTTAGGTAAGCTCATAACTATTAGCATCTTTATTTGACATGCAGCATCTGAATTCTAAACATATATGTAGAGGTTAACAAAGATTTACCTTTTTCCTTTACTTGATTGATTAGGTAGAATACTGGTTGCATAGTAGGATCCCACTTGATCTGACTACTGAAAATAACAAATGGCAACAACAAATTAGGCAAAATAAAAAGGCAGATCAAGGAAAGACTTTGAACAAAACTAAGTCTTCAAGGAAAAAGGAAACGAAAATTTGAACAAAAGATGGAAACGTACACTTACAGTGATTAAGTACAAAGGAAACAAAAATTTCAACAAAAGTTTGGAACTTTCACGTGTTTAGGGTAAAAAGACACCTAAACTTGAAGAAAGCTGAAAACTTAGGGCATGTTCAGTAACGTTTTCAAAAATAATTTTTAAAAACAAAATGAAATAAACAAGATTGTATTTTTCAAATTGGAAAATGTGTTTGGTAGTTTATTGCAAAAAAAAAAAAATTCTCCATATTTTCTACTGGGTGAAGAAAAAAGTGAAAATGCAGAATTGTTTTTTTTTCAGTTTCTCTGAGGAAAAGTTGAAAAAAATTTCTATTTTTCATTTTTCATGTTTTGAGAAATAGGTCTCCGAACGCATTTTCACCATATTTATATTTTCAAAAATGAAAACACAAACATGAAAATATTGCCGAACACCACCTTAGTGATAAAGCACCAACGAAATCGAAATTTGAACAAAAGTAGGAAAGTTTACAAAAGAAACAGGTCAAAATTTCATCTTGTTTGGAAAGTATACTGCTCAAAATCCAAAGCACAGTCCATGGCCAACTCGTCACTTTCTTTGCTCGAGTTTATGACAGAAACACCATTATCCATCAAGTAATGGAAGTATTACTTGGCCTTCTCGTAGCACTCTAGAGCAGTGAAAAGAGGCGCCTTTTCTTCCCAGAAAATTGCGTTAAGAGTTTATATATATTTCTTGGCCTTCTCGTAGTACTCTAGAGCAATGAAACTCTACAATAATTTCATCTTCAAATTAATACTATACTAAGCTTAGTTAAGAAATCAGCTAGAAGCTAGAGCAGTGGCGGAAGGACATGGTAGGCTATATGGGCTCAAGCCTAGACAATATTTTGGGCTAAAAACCCTTAAGTACATATATATCTCTACCTGCAGCCCATACCAGCCCAAAGAAAAAAAAAATTATATGTAGAAGTCTCGTGTATATATTCCCAGCTCACAGTCACAGCCTCACTGCCTCACACAGTCACACTACTCTAGTGTTTCGATGGAGGTTATGGACTTATCGATTGAAACAAGGTATGAAGCTCTATCGATCTCTTATGTTCTTCACTTATCACTTCTTCTTCCTGCTCTTTTTTTCCCAATGTGGTTTCATCAAAGAAAATCTCAGATCTCCTTTTGCCAAATGTCGATTATGTTTGCTACCACTGGTTGTGAATTGGGATTTTGTGTATGAGTTGAGGTTTGGGGGAGAGAGAGAGAGAGATAGATTCCATGTTAGCTGAGGATCTTGATTCTTGATCATGGATTCATGGTCGGTGTGTCGGTGACTCGATTGATAGCCACCTCATAGGCTAATATGCTAATAGGCTATGATGAATTGATGATTCATGAATGTATTTTTAGTTAGAATTACCGACTGATGTAGTGATGTCTTTGTTGATCATGGTCTGATGGTCGGTGGATATGAATCTATTATGATTCATGATTGTATAAATTACTGGCTAAAAAAAAAAAAATTATTATGCTCTTCTAATTAGCCTAGACAGGAATTGGATCCTGGTTCCGCCACTGAGCTAGAGCTTCATAGTTAGTTTATAGCTTTAAAATGTTATTGGATCACATAAACCACAGCAAGCTTTGACTACATTTTTAACGTCCAGTTTTGTTCCAAGTTCCAACACCTCATTAGGATTTAGGAGCGGGAGAGAGCTAATCAAGACTCGGAAATACTACTTTATTAAAATAACCAAGCAATTACAACGACAAGTATTTGTACGCAAAAAAGACGCCTTTTTTTTTTCCTAATTTTTTTTTTCCACTTGATTTCTATGTCCTCTCAAAAAATGGGTTACATTTGTTTGTTTGCTTCGTCGTCTCGATAATTTTTCAGGTCCTCCTTTTATGGGATAATATTTGCTATAACACTGTTGTACAATACTTGATTCAAACTCAAAATTTCCAAACCTATAACGGTGAGTGCTAATCAAATTTGGCCTGATCCTAGATAGGGATTTTGAGGTGTTTTCCAATGGAACTGATAGGAGGAGCATTACGCTTCTTGATGTTGGATGGCTATCACCTAGTAGCTTAGCTATCTCATATCTATGATGTGAAGCTCTACCTACACAATGTGTTCATCAGCTTTCACTGAACTCACTCTTAAAAGATGGAGCCGGAGGACTAGGTTGTTAAAAGGTGGAATATGGCTAAGCTACAACCAGAGCTATGCAAAAGGCTCCCAACTCTTAAATACTACACAATGTATTCATCAGCTTTAACTGAACTCAAGCTTTAAAGATGGCCACTCTCTTCTGATTCGTTATATGAACCAGAGGTACCGGTACATGGACCATTGATTGACATGGTTTGAGTACGGCTTGGATGTAACCAGAAGTGATTTCTGATGGCCTTGTACTTGGAATTAACTGCTGAAAAGCCAGGATCAGAAAGAAGGTCTTGAACTTCTGTTTTTCCTTCAAGCATGCTCACAACTTGAGACATTTTAGGCCTTAGAGTTGGAGAGGCATTGGTGCATAAGAGAGCAACATTTAGCATCACCATTGTCTCCTCTGACGAATATTCTGAACCCAAGGCTGGATCAACCAACTCCAATAGACTCCCCCTCTCTTGCAGAACATAAGCCTGAAATAAAACAAATTGGAGATGGGAAAATATGGTGAAAAGGAAACTAAAATGAAGAGCTGACAAGAACTATATACATGCAAAGGTACATTTGGACAAACATACAATAGACTTATATATTTTATTGCTTCCCTAAGCTGAATTTAATGAAGCAGTGACTGTTTTCGCTAAGAAAATTGATTTCAATATTCCTTTCACAAAAACATATTACAATATTTGAAGTTTGCAAGTTAAGGAATTGCTTGCGAAGAACCAGCGCTTAAAACCGAGGGAAGAAAATGAAACAAAATTCAAAGTGTGTAATTACCCAATCAAGAAGGTAGACGAATTCCTCCTTTGGCCTATAGTTTGTATTGCTCTTTCCGCTAACAATTTCTAGTGCCACAACTCCAAAGCTATAAACATCTGCTTTTGCGGTTAAGTAGCCACGCATGGCATACTCAGGAGCCATATAACCACTGCAGAGAAGGGCAAAGAAAATATTGTTTGGATCCTTGTAGTGATGAGGAATTGCATCATGGCATTTGAATTTCAGCTCACAGGTTATATCTCAGTAGCTTCACCCTAGTTTTCGTTGCAATAAAGATTGACTCTTCAATTCATAAGAAATCAAAGAGTTAATTGTGAATGAACTTACATGGTTCCAGCAATCCGAGTGCTAATGTGGGTGTTGCCATCCTCATTAAGCTTTGCCAAGCCAAAATCAGAGATTTTAGCATTGAAATTCTTATCAAGCAACACATTGCTCGTCTTGATATCGCGATGCACTATTCTTATTCTGGATTCTTCATGTAGATAGGCCAAACCTCTAGCAATACCTAGGCAAATGTTCTTCCTAGTAGGCCAGTCCAATTTCAATCTGCAAGTAGGGTCTCTCGCTGTATATGATCAGAAAAATTTCCCACTTGCCTTCAGAAATACTATAGGTTAGAATGATAATGCAAATCCTAAACAGCTTAAAGTCCTGTTCTCACCGAAAAGAGCACGTGATACACAGTTATTCTCCATGTACTCGTAAATTAACAACATCTGGTTTCCTTCAACACAACATCCATACAGCTTCACAAGGTTTGGATGTTGCAAGGCAGAAATCATGCCTATCTCATTTATAAATTCTCGATTTCCTTGCTTTGATTTTGAGGAGAGCTGCTTCACTGCAATTACTGTGCCATCTGCTAAAAGACCCTAATAAAAAAATTAGAGTAGAGTTAGTCTCTGATATATTGTGGGATCTACACATGCACTCTCAATTGACTGCTAAACAGAAAAAAAATTGTTCTACTCAGATGGAAGAAAAACATGATATAAGTTACAAAACATTACCTTGTAGACCGAACCAAAACCACCTTCCCCAAGTTTGTTTGCTGCATCAAAGTTTTTTGTCGCAGCTTTTATCTGTTTTAAAGTAAAAAATCCTGTTTGCAAATCCATTTCTCTGAGCTCTGCTTCGATGTCAATTAAGATAAAGTATTAAGAATTATCTCTTGTTCATAAAGACAACAGTTGAACTATTCAGACATTGTGGACAAGGCAAAACTTGAATCTTAGGAGATAGAAGATACTAATTACGACTTTGACCACACTAGACTTTAACATGTTTCAAACCTTTATCTGCAGCGATCTTTCCTCCTATGTAGCCCTTTCTCCACATAATACCTGCGACCAAAAGCAGAAGCAGAAGTGCTGCAGTTGATATTCCAATTGATGTTATGGCTTTCTTCTTTTTGCCATCATCTGAAGGAACTTCAAAGTCTGCAAAGATGTACATTAATTCCAATCAAATTAATCAAACAAAAAATAAACTCAACTTAACACGTATTTTCCATTAAAAACTTATATTGCATTATCAAAAGCATCAACAATGAGTACAGTTCTAATTCATGCATGAACGATTTCAAGTAGGATAAGTGCAAAGTGGGAGTGTAACTTAAAAAGACTTACTAGGATTTACTGATATAGCTGATATGAGAGGACCATAAAACCCTCTATCTGGGATGCCAGTAGTTCCTTTTCCAGCCCAGTAAAAATGGATCTTGAGTGTATGACTTGAAACCATTGAAGTGAATGTCTTTATAATGCGCTTACCAGTACCACCAGATTCCTTTTCTATATTGAAGTCTTTTAGAACCCGCTTATCCTATATTCAAAAAATAGTACAGGTTAAATACTTAATCATATAGGATCAAGTTTTGGTTTGTTTAAATAATGTGACGTATTTACCTGGATGTACACATCGAACATACGCTCTCCAAGACTATTAAATGATTTATCATTAGTAAATACAATCTCAGCAAAGTGGAGTTTGATAGTATAATTTCCATTCAGGAGACAGAGTCCATAATATGTCAGAGATATGGCAGATGCGCGTGCTGTTGTGTACAGTTCTGAATCGATAACAGGCACATTGGAAAGTGCAGATGTATTGGATTTAATGTAGATATCTGCATCAACATCATTATCCATGAAGTTCCCTGTACTGCTGAAGGCCCAGTTCTGGTTCTGAGACGAGTAATAGAATGAAGCACCTTTTTGTTCTGTATCAGCTTGATACTTAACCCCACCAATATTTATCTCCCTTCCACCACAATTAATATGTAAGGAATGATGTTCTGTTTTCCATCATGACAAATCAAAACATGTTCATAAGAAATCTCTCTCAATATACTATCTGAATAAATTGACGTGAAAATAGATTGAAGTAGATCACACATGTAGAGGTCAATTTTGGGACCAAAAGACATTCTTACTTTCTCCCGAAGCAGAACATGGATAATTTCTTTTTAAGCATGTTGCGACTCTACTTCTGTAACAAAGAACAATATGAGAATCAAGACGAGAATGACAAAGGTTGGCATGTTTGATCACAAACCAGAGAAAGCATTAAGTTTCTCCTATAGTTCAGAATCTTACATATTATCAGCTGATGAGGAATAGCTCTCTACTAAATTTCTGCAATAAAGAACCAAGGCAGTCTTTATCACACTCTACAAAGTAATTGGCTAAGATTTAAGAGAAAGATATGTATAGCATATATCATCATACTCACACACTCCCTCTATCACATTCAGTAGGAAGTGAGCTTGAGCTTTCCCAAGTGAAGTTGTTGTAAGAAAAATCCCTGCATACCAAATTTCAACTAATTAATCATAATAAAACAGTAACCTTATAAGTAAAACAAAATAAATGCTGCAGTTTTGTGTTTCATACACTGTCTTGATTCGTTTCAAGACCCATCCAGGTATAGTTCCAGTAAGCTTATTTGCTGTTAAATATCTGAAGTCAAACGATAGTCTCTTTTTGTTAATGAGAATAAGATTGTGAAGATGAAAACTTATGTAGGACATCTACTCACATGAAATCAACTTTTGTCAGTTTGTCAAACGATACTGGTACTGCACCGGTCAACTCATTATAGCTGAGGTCACTACAAAGATAGTTTTTGAGTTAGAAGTTTAACGTAAATAGGTAAATAACACATTCAAGTTATACAATGCAAAGTGGCTTCCTTCTAATGCTAGAAATATCATTATAATAAATAAATTATCAATTAAGCTGAATAAAGTCATTTGTTGAACTACTTACAGGTTTTTCAATCTTTTCATATCGCCAATGTAATGCGGGATCTCTCCATATATTAAGCAGTTCCTCAGTACCCTGTATCACACTTTTTCAATAAACTACTGATTTAATTTGCTAGTAAATATAAAACATAAAATTGGTTAAGATTCCAACTCACAATGTTTTCAAGGAAGCCATTTCACTCAATGGTGGGAAAGAAGACCCTCTACCTTTTAAATCGGTTATCCTCCTAAAAGACATTAGAGAGGTAAAACCACAACGTTATATGTGAAAGAAAGATATATAAGACAATAGAATTACTTACAGATCAATCAAGCCTGTTAGGGCTGATATACTAGAAGGTATAGGACCCTCAAAAGGGCAACCTTGAATTAGCCTGTAACATAAAAATATTAATTTTGACAATCAGTAAAACTATATAACATGCTTGAACTAATAAAAGTACAGGGGCAAAGCTCACAATTTTGAAATCTGAGTCCAGTTTCCAATGAAGTCAGGTATCTTTCCAGAGAAGTTGTTGTCAGTTATCCTCCTAATGAATTCCAGAAACAAACATAACAGGCAATCCAGTAAACATCATATGTTTCAAAGATAAACCATCAACATATTTTCAGAAACCTGAAACAATCTATACAATGATCATATGCAGATATGAATAATCAATGTAAATTCTGTCACTTTTGGCATCCTAATGAACTGGTCAGAAGAGCTAAAACAACTGCTCGCATATTTTGTATATCGTTGCCTTTAGACTAGTTCAACCTGAGTTTTATTGTGTTTTATATGTTGTATGTTGATCACCTATTATGCAGTCATGAAATATTGGTTACTGTATTAGGTTGACAAATCCACCAGATTACCAAGATATGCTTCCTTACATGTCAAGCAAATTGGTCAACTTTGCTAGTGCTTGTGGCAATTCTCCGGTGAATAGATTTGACGATAAAATGCTGAAGAAAAATAATGATAATGTCAATGCAGTAATTGCAAATAAAATACAAAAGTCTTGAACAATATTAGTAGGAATTTCGAATAACTGATTGCAAATGAAGTGATGAGACATTACAGCTTTTCTAACTTGACCAACTTTCCAATTTCCAACGGAATGGGCCCTGAAAAAAGGTTTCCTTCTATGCTCCTGTAAGTATAATGCTCAAAGAGTATTATTTTCATTAGAGAATCTGCAATGGTGTTTTAAACAATTTCTAGAGAGCCAAGTCTGCTCAACATGAAAAAGACATGCAACAGATTGACCAACCATATCAACCGTATACAATTTGCTTATCTAAGTATATGATTATTGAATATTGATATGAACATATTGCAGTACATATATGCAATGTTGAGATTCACAAATAATATGAGAGACTCAATTCTCAATCTCTTAAAGGCATAAAAACAGAAAAAGGTCTTCATCTGTACTACAATGGGAATCCCACTGAACCTATATGAGAATTCAAGAAAGAATTAAACATGCATACAAGTTTCTGAGGGTGGTAATATTGGTGAGAACTTTTGGAAATGGACCCGACAATCTGTTCCCCATAAGACCACTGCAAGATTCAATAGAAAGCAAGAGATACAATTATTCACTGATTGAATCACTAATTTAATAACTTAGGAGAAATTAAGTGAATAAGTAATTGAAATACTTACAGTTCCACCAACTGCATGGTTGCCCATTGAGAAGGTATGGAACCAGTAAGGAGGTTTCTACTCACATCTCTACAAAAAAGAAGAAGGGTTTCAAGATTAGTGGATGATACTTGGTCTAGAAGAAATGCAAAACTGAAACAGACATTTTAGAATAGGAATGTGAATCGGTTTAGTTTTGCTTACAATACTTTGAGGTAATGAAGCTTTGAGAACTCTGGTGGCAGTGTACCAGTTAAATTCTGTGCCTTCAAAGCTCTACAATTAAATTTTAAGGTAGACCCAACTCAAATCATTACTTTATCATTTAGACTGGAATTAATCTATTATTGATTGTCATTACTCAGTTAACTATAAACATTGTTAAAGATATCAAGGAAGAGAGAGAGAGAGAGAGAGAGAGAGAGAGAGAGAGTGGTGTACATGCTGACTACGTGGCAAGAGGAATTGTTGTTGAAGCTGCAATCACAAGTTACAGAGCTCTCAAAGCTTTTCATCCCATCTACAAAAACTCTCCAATTCCCTTCTCCTGTGCAAGGATCTTTCCCAAAATCCCAGTCTTTCTTCCCCAACTTCTTTGCTATCTCTTTCAATGCATTCACTGTGACATTAAGGCACATATATGAACAAAATGACCTTAGAAATTGGTTTCAGACCAACCAAAGGAATAAATTAATGTAATGGTTCTAATGAAGAATCTTGAATACTATGAGAAACCCAATTCAGCTAAGCTGAGTCACTTGCCAAATCTTGACTGATCAGAATCAACTGAGCTTAGTTGAAATGAACTCACTTAAGAATGATTTCACTCTTTACTATTGTACACTTAGAAAGGCCAAATGGGTGTGTGAAGAAATTGATAACTTAATTTCTGAGGGGGGGGTACCTTCCTGGCTCTGAAGCTTAGCTGTGGCTGCTTGTCCAAAACTTGCAGGGAAGAAAAATGCAGTGAAACTGAAGATGAGATATGCAAGAAGCAACCTTAGGAATGAAAAATGGTCAGTTCCCATCTGGGCCATTTTTACTTCTCTGTGAATTTGTGTCTCAAAGCAGCTCAAACTGTGAGGCCTCGGTTCCAGCTCAGATTCTGAATCCCAGAGTAGTAATGGAAAGGAGGGGAATGGAAGAGTGCATGTTGGTGTTTAAACTTGTAGTGTAGCGTCAAACCAATAATCAATTGCTTCACACTTGTCAATTTCTCAAAAATACAACAATACGTGTGGAAAATGTGGACCGTAGGTTAAGAATATATTCTTTCTGTTAGAGGCATTCTTTCTTTTTTCTTTTACCTCTCAAGACTCAAATGATGTGAACAACGATAATGTAATGGACCATGTGAATATATAACAAATGCAAAATGAGGAAGCTTGGATAAAATTTCTTCTTTCGGAGTGATAACCATATCATAATTCAACTTTTGAACAGAATAAGAAGTAACTTGAGCTAATTGGTCTTTCCGTTTTTGATATTAAAAAAGAAATTAATATATTTTATAGAGAATAATAGCTATTTTTAAGAATTAGAGTTTCAACCGCGTTACTGAATACAATTATGATCATGGTAAATTACTTCATTACAAGTAAATGTTGAAAATAATGAGCAAGTAACCATATTAGAGTGACAATAATATTGAATGATGAAGGCATGTAAAACAATAGGAGCAAATAATTTGCCTAAAGCGAGATACATGTTGAAATTTAGAAATTATTGAGTAGAATACGATTCACATAAGAAAATAAATTGATAGGGTACGTTATACCAAACACATCATACTAACACACCCTACTATAAATTTATATATCCAATCTATTCTACCATCGCTTCTCCATTGCTATTGTGGATAGCTAGAGTGAAAAATAGAACAAAATTGTGGAAGCAATATTGCATATAATTCAGTTGCAGGATTCAAACGTACGTCCAAACAAAATAATATATAGAGATCTGACAATTAGATGCCAAGCATGTTTAATTTGTCTTCTGCTAACGATGGAGTTCTCCTTAATTCTTTTGTTTTGTCACCTAAAGGGAATTAGTTGTAAACTATTTTACATTATTTTTATGAGCCTTTTAACCAACCAAGTTGAGATCAAACTAAACTCAAGAAAGGTATCGAATTGTGTATGAAAAATTTATGATTATTAAGAGCCGGCTAATACTATAGTTCTCGTCGCTCAACTGTTTTTAACTAACAAGTTTCAGACCGAGTCAAAATTCATATAATTTCTTTCACAATTTAGATTTGAATGAGCCTAATATGAGTCACAACCATAATCAATGGATTGAGTTTAATCGTAACAGTGTAAGGGTATTGCGATGACGTGGAACATAATAGCTTAGCCATCTCATTTAATGCTCTACATAATTTTCAGTAGGATTTTGTCCATATATGGTGATGGACGCATCAAGTAGAATATTGAACTGAAAATGTGAAAGACCCTACTTCAAAGTGTTAATTAGACGCAGCTAATTATTCACTATTCATATAATATAATATTAGTATGTTTTGCAATAATCGAATCACGAAGATCGAACAAGATTGGTATAGTTTGATAGATAAATAACAAGAAGTCATTTAATTAGTTGCTAATATTTAAGCTAGTATTTAATCTACGCGTTTCAAAGAATGCAACTTATTTGACCAAAAGAAAGAAAGAAAGAAGAAGATAGTGTCCGTGCAAGTTGCATTACGTACAGTAGTACATCATCCAAAAACACAACTACATGATCATGTTCTGTCCCTTTCTATGTCCTTGTCCTTTATAATTGGTATGCATGGGTTGATTCAAACTCAAATAGTGGATACAGTTGAAGGGAGATATGTGATACTAGAATGCATGAGTGCGTGAGAGTCAACTAAAGGTCAACGACTGTTTGCGATAGTAGTTCTAATCAGACGAAGACGAAGACGAAGACTACGATCAATAAAATTTGAAATGACAAAGAGCACCTACAATATCGAAGAATACGACAAATAGAATTTGTAATGTTGTCATTTCATCAATAGTGGGAGAAATTAACCGGATCAGAACTACAGACTTGCACTAGCTAGCTAGAACGTACAATGTATGTAACAAAAGCAAGCAAATTTTGGTGATCATCATTGGCATTTATAGTACCAGCTAGCTAGCTAGCTAGCTAGAATAGAAGCAAAGCAAAGACGCGTTTGCATTTTACAGCTCATTTTCACACATTGATATGGACGTAATGAAACCAATATTATGAATATAACTAGAGGAGGAGAGGCCAGGCAACATTAAGGGCAGCCATCTAATTTGGCTCTATTAATAAGTTGGGTGGATGTGTGTGGCCGTGTGGGGACATGCACCACTCCTCAATTCGGAATATTTACACCTTACTAATGTGTTTGGTCTGGCAGTGTGGTTGAGTTCTTTCTATTTTAAGAATTTAAGATTTTATTATTCTGATTCATTATCTTCGGTATCAGTGAGTTTTTTTTTTTTTTTTTTAAAGAAAATTTTAGATTCTCAATAAACATGTGGCCGGGTGTCATAAATGATAACATATATAAGTATCGGATGCTTCAATTTACAATTTTTTTTTCTAGAATGGGTTTTGTAGATTATGGAATGAGAAGGAAGTTATGCCCAAGTTATTTTGATTCGAACTTTCAAAGCCAAGGTAAATGGATGGCTGGTTTTGGTCCACAAGAAAGGACAGATATTGGTTAATTTGTTTGCATACGAAAGACCAAGTGGGGGGGGGGGGGAGGTCAACATATATGTGATATGACAGCATTACCTGGCATGGCCGACGTAGCTTCCTCCAAACGAACTTTTGACTTGACTTGTAGACGTGCATGTCTAGAAGAGACGTACCATGCTCGTCATTATTCACTTTACTGCTGCCTTTTACTACGTACGTACCTTTTGGCCTATTTTACGTACATGTATGCATGCATGGTACGTAATCTAATTTACTAGCAACTAATTGGATTGCCTTCCTTCGTTTACTATTTTTTAATGCGTCTAGTAATCGGCTAAAATTTGTGAAAACCGATATTTAAACACATGAACTCTAACTGTAATGATAATTATCATAATTCAAAATGCACATAAGTCACGATGAATATAGAAATCTTTTAGATTCACGAGAGGTTTACTTTTTATGCCTCGTTTGGGATATACTTTTGATTTCAACTTGGTATTTGCTTAGAATTTTAGTATTTTAATTTCCAATGTAAATAGTCCAATCCTATTAGAAGCTCGGTTTGTATTGTATTTATTTTGAGAAAATTATATAAAAACCAAAAAACTAACCTCCTATTAAAAAAAATTCATCCCTATATTTTCTTTTAATCTACACTCAATTCACATAATTGAACCTTCTTTATAGGTTTTAAATCTATAATTAAGATTTTTCATGTTTTTAGTTTGACTATTTTGCCCTTCTGATTGAATAAATAAAATATTCCTCAAATATAGCTGTTGACTATTTTTTGAATTCAAATATGACATCAGTTATATAAACAAAAAATTTGAATTTAATACAATCAATTTAATCCTTGTTCAAGGAAAACCTATTTTGTGTTTAGCCCAAACTCTAGGTTACTTGACCTAGTGGTAATAGGATTTAATTAAAAGGATCTAGAATCCTAATTAATGTAAAATTATTTTCCTTGTATGATTGAGATTCTATGCATTGTAATCCTCTATATAAAGAGGCCCATATTATCAATGAGAATACACAGCAAATTCCTCTCAAATTCAGTTTCTCTACAACACGTTATCAGCACGAAGCCCTAACCCTGAAGTCCTAAATTCGTACCCTTCAAATCCCAGAAACCACCGCTGCCCACCTTCAAGATCTCAACTCCAGGAGTCCAGAACCGGCTGGCAAACCACCAAACCGGCCACCGGAAGAAGCAAAAGTTCCCCTGCCAGGTTCAAAGCCTTCCTCTCCACCTCCTGCAGCCATACTTGTCTTCCTGCAGCACCTCCACCCCAGAAACCCGGAACCGGAAAATCCTCCACCGGAACCGGCCTCGAATCATCCGAACCGGCCACCAGAATAGGTTGATACCGAACCGGCAGAAAGAGAAAAAAAAAAAAGGATAAGCAGAAGCCGCAGCCCAAGCCGCTGCCTGAGGCCCAGCAGCCTGAAGCCCAACAACAAGACCATGCTGACGTCATCCTTGCGTCATTCGCATCCACGTCAGCTCCAGTCAGCAAGCCACCTCAGCAATCTGGTCAACGCCGGTCAACCCTCCGGTCAACCACGGCCGACCACTTTTCCGGCCATTTTTTAAGGTAAACTTTTCTAAAAGTTCCCGTTTTTGAAGTTTTTTTTTTCATTTTCTTCTTCTTTTCTCGGGGACTTCCAAAATCCCTTCTCCTACCCCCCCTTCTCTACATAGGGGAGACCAAAAGCCGAACTGTGGGGGTTCGTGCTCACTCCAAGCTTGGAGCTTGTAGAGTCCTCCAAACTTAGAGTTTGTTGAGAAGAAAACGATCGACCACATACATCGTTGTTTCGATCTAATCCAAAACCCCTCTTGGAATCGGATTTTCTTAGAAGCGACTACGCTCAGAAAATTCCTAATTTCTTGGAAGCGACTACGCTCAGAAATTTAATAGTTTTTCGTGGTAGCCTTTTCGCTCTGAAACTAACCATAATCTTGTGTTGTTTTTCAGGATGAGTTACCTGAACAAGTTGAACTTTGTTCCACTCGAGACAACTGGCGCAGGATACCATAGGTGGGTCCGAGATGTGCGCCAACATCTTAAGGCTGATGGAATTCTGGAAACCATCCAAGAGCCTAGTCAGAACGTGCTCTCCATTGAGCAAGCTACTGCTTTTGAAGCAAAACAAGCTAAAGCCATAATTCTCATGACAAGGCACATGAATGACGCGCTCCAAAATGAATACCTCAATGAGGAAGACCTAAGAAAGCTATGGGTAGAACTTGAGCAGCGATTTGGCAACGTTCGTGACTCCCTGCTTCCTGATTTAGAAGTGCGATGGCATAGCCTCTGCTTTTGTGATTTCAAGTCTGTTCTTGATTATAACTCGGAAGCTCTCCGTATCAAGTCTCTGATGGAGTATTGTGGCCAAGCCATAACTGATACGATGTTGATCGAGAAGACTCTCTCTACCTTCCCCGTCTCTGCACTGATGATTTCAAAGAATTATCGGATTGATGTAAATGCAGGACGTATCACAAGGTTTCATGAGCTCATTGGCGCCATGAACGTAGCTGAAAAGCACGATAATATCCTTGTGAAGAACTATAATGCTAAACCCGTGGGAACTAAGCCTATTCCGGAGTCTAACTATAGTCGCGCCCCCAATGGAGGACGCAAGGAGCGAAACCCTAAGGATAGGGACAATTCTGGACGTTCTGGTCCATATGTTCGCCCTAAAGAGGAAGGAAATCGCCAAGAGAGGCGTGCACGGAACCGTGGAGGTCAACGTGTGAAGAGAGAGAGAGGCGGAGCCTCCGACCATGGTGGTAACGCCACCAAGAGGATAGGTCGTCCAAATCGCGCCCCAATGGCGCCTCGATCAAGGGAGCCTGACCATAATGATGTTTGTTTTCGATGTGGATCAACTGAACATTGAGCCAAAACATGTACCGCACCCCAGAATGTTGCAAACGCATACAAGACGTATCGTGAAGCAAGGGAAGCAAATTACATGGCACAAGAAGATCAAGATGGTGATCTAGATCTAAGGGTGGAAGACTACAAGGATCAAGACCCAGAAATTGGCGATTTTGATTAAGTCTTTTTATTTTCCAAGAGATGTAGGCGATTGCCATATTACTTTTTATTGGATTAGATTTTCTTTAATCATAGAAACAATGATGTATTCCGTTGGCTTATGAATAAAATTTCGAGTTCTTTTCATTATGACTCAACTTTGATTATGAGCATATGACTTTGTGACTACGATGGCTGGGCCATCAATATTAATTCAAGGACATGGAATAGCTGATGTCGCTAAAAGGAAGCGCACAATTTAACCCTGAAATATCGTTAGTAGTATAAGCAAATAGGGATCGTTCTATTCCGGGGATTGAGGGTACACTTGTAATTGTGAAACAAATAAAGAAAAGTATTATTTACAAAATAAAATAAAGAATATAAATATATACAATTGTATAAACAAATAAAGAATTAAAATAATAATGTATTATTTACAAAAATAAAATAAAGAATAAATATATACAAGTAAACACAAATAAGGGGGGATTAGGATTCTTAAAATTAAAATTAAAATAAATAAAATAAAGAAAACGTAAAAACATATATACAAGGGTGAATCGCAAGGAACAAAGATCAAAACCACATCCATATGCAAGAAATCCAATTACAATTCCTATAGTTGATTTTAAATGTCATGAGAGAGGAGTTGATCATGTGAAACATTCGAAAGCAAATGATTTCCCATATTTTACTTTTCAATGCTAATTAACCTAAGCGAAAGCACCTAGATTAATCCTATCAAACATGCAATCAAGCCCTAGAAAGCTAGTCAATCATGACATGTTCAACGCATTAGACATAGAGAAAGGCTATCAACTCAAGTGTACAACTTAGTTATGGAAAAGTCCACCTAATTGCAATCCTCTTCAATTAAATTCGATTCTTGTCCAGAACCTTTACTACTTTTGATTCAAGTTACACAAAACGAAAAGTCGATTTCATGTTCTTAAACCTAGCACCAATTACATGCAAATCCTATAAGTGTCGACCCAAATAAGATAAACATATAAAAGTTTTCTGTAAAGCAAATTTAATCGAACAAACTCACATAAGCAACTTAGAATCACAATTATAGAATTCGAAAACTTTATTTAAACATAGAAATTGGGCTTAAACTTTGCCCTAAATGTTAGGTTAACTAGAAACAAGTTCATACGAAATCAAACAAGGAAACCAAAAAGGTTACAAGGAAAATGAACGAATTACACCGTGAGTGGAGATGGAGATGGAGAGCTAGATGGTTGGATCTTGAATCTTGGAAGCAAGCCTTCAAGGTGGATGATGGAGGATATGATCTTCACGGCTCCTTCTTCTTCTTCCTCTCCTTGCTTGAAAATGCAGAAACTTAAAACTAGAGAATGGAGAGAAAAATGGAAAGGAAATGGAGAGACAAAGAAGATGAGATGGATGAAGGAATATGTGTAGGAAATGGTGACTAAGGAAAATGGAGAGGAAATGGTGAGACAAGGAGATGAAATGGATGAAGAAATTGGTTTGGGAAAATGGAAAGGAAATGGAGAGACAAAGAAGATGGAATGGATGAAGGAATTTGTTTTAGAATGAGAGGAGAAGGTGTTTATATAGGGAAGAAAAAGAAGAGTGAAATGATGAGTGGAAGAAAAATAATGAAAGTGGAGTATGAAAGTGATTTGTAGAATATGGAAAAGAAAGAGAAATGATGAAATGAAAGCAAAGCATGAAGGTGCAGCAACATGGAAGTGATGATGATCTATTAAAGAGATTGTAGAAAAAATATATCCAAGGAAAAAGAGAAAAGCATCTAGCTTTCTTCATGTGGGTGGGAAACATGAATATGTGGTGTTGAGCTGTTTTCAGGTCAGTTTCTTCCCCTTTATTCCTTCAATTATTTCTCCAACAAGACTTCATTATATGCCTTCGACTTCTTCATATGAAATGTTCCACTATGAGTTTAGATCATCCTGACAAATTTTCAGAGCTTCAATCCATGTGGTTGGGCCGGAAATGCTGCTGGACCTCTTACAGGTCCAGTTTTCCTGTTTTGCATCTGTAGAAAATTGGGCTGATTGTTTGAAGGCCTTACACTCATATTTTTCTCTGGCACTCTTCATAAGAAATGATCCTTTGGGTGTCTAGAATGGATCTGGAAGGTTTCAGCTCATTTGAAGTTCATTTGGTCAGGTGCCCGCTCCTTCTTCCTTGCTTGGCTCTGATTCTCCTAGCCGGAGTAAGAAAATATTCAAGGTTGACTTTTTAGTGCATTTTCATTCTTCTCCATCATTTCTAGGTAATTATGGACCTAACGCTCATTTCACCTTCATTTACTCCAATGTACCTAAAAATAGAAATTGAATTAAAAATCGATTCAGTTAAGGAATTAACTAAGCAAAATGTGAGGAATTAACTATTAAAATATCACATTAAAATGCTCCTATCACCTAACGAAGCCATCAAAGTTAGGTTTCATCCTTCATCCATTCCATCTTCTTTGTCTCTCCATTTCCTTTCCATTTTTCTACACCAATTCCTTCATCCATCTCATCTTCTTTGTCTCACCATTTCCTCTCCATTTTCCTTAGTCACAAATTCCTTCATCCATCTCATCTTCTTTGTCTCACCATTTCCTTTCCATTTTCCTACCAATTCCTTCATCCATCTCATCTTCTTTATCTCTCCATTTCCTCTCCATATTTCTTTTCCATTCTCTAGTTTTCTTGTTCTTCATTTTCAAGCCAAGAGAAAGAGAAGCCATGCAATACATCAATTTCCTAACCGCCATCCACTCTTGTGTCGTCCCTAGAAGATTGCTTGCTTTCAAGGATCTTCAAGTTCTTCGTCTCAAGGCTTTATCATTCATCTTTCAAGGTGTATTATATCCTTTCTCTTGTTTTCTTTGTTTGATTTTGTAAGACTATGAATTCTAGTTAACAAATAATGTTAAGGGCAAAGTTTAAACCCCGTTTAAATGTCATGAGAGAGGAGTTGATCATGTGAAACATTCGAAAGCAAATGATTTCCCATATTTTACTTTTCAATGCTAATTAACCTAAGCGAAAGCACCTAGATTAATCCTATCAAACATGCAATCAAGCCCTAGAAAGCTAGTCAATCATGACATGTTCAACGCATTAGACATAGAGAAAGGCTATCAACTCAAGTGTACAATTTAGTATGGAAAAGTCCACCTAATTGCAATCCTCTTTAATTAAATTCGGTCTTTGCACAAAACCTTTACTACTTTGATTCAAGTTTACACAAAACGAAAAGTCGATTTCATGTTCTTAAACCTAGCACCAATTATATCAAAACCCTAAGTGTTTGCAACCACATAAGATTAAAATACAAAAGTTTTCTATCATGCAAATTTAATTAAACAAACCCACATAAGCAACATAAAAATCAACATATAGAAATCACAACTTTATCTCAAAACATATAAACGGGCTTTAAACTTTGCCCTTAACATTATTTGTAAACTAGAATTCATAGTTCTACAAATCTAAACAAAGAAAACAAGAGAAAGGATATAATACACCTTGAAAGATGAATGATAAAGCCTTGAGACGAAGAACTTGAAGATCCTTGAAAGCAAGCAATCTTCTAGGGACGACACAAGGGTGGATGGCGGTTGGGAAATTGATGTATTGCATGGCTTCTCTTTCTCTTGGCTTGAAAATGAAGAACAAGAAAACTAGAGAATGGAAAAGAGATATGGAGAGGAAATGGAGAGACAAGGAGATGGAATGGATGAAGGAATTTGTTTTAGAATGAGAGGAGAAGGTGTTTATATAGGGAAGAAAAAGAAGAGTGAAATGATGAGTGGAAGAAAAATAATGAAAGTGGAGTATGAAAGTGATTTGTAAAATATGGAAAAGAAAGAGAAATGATGAAATGAAAGCAAAGCATGAAGGTGCAGCAACATGGAAGTGATGATGATCTATTAAAGAGATTGTAGAAAAAATATATCCAAGGAAAAAGAGAAAAGCATCTAGCTTTCTTCATGTGGGTGGGAAACATGAATATGTGGTGTTGAGCTGTTTTCAGGTCAGTTTCTTCCCCTTTATTCCTTCAATTATTTCTCCAACAAGACTTCATTGTATGCCTTCGACTTCTTCATATGAAATGTTCCACTATGAGTTTAGATCATCATGACAAATTTTCAGAGCTTCAATCCATGTGGTTGGGCCGGAAATGCTGCTGGACCTCTTACAGGTCCAGTTTTCCGGTTTTGCTTCTGTAGAAAATTGGGCTGATTGTTTGAAGGCCTTCCACTCATATTTTTCTCTGGCACTCTTCATAAGAAATGATCCTTTGGGTGTCTAGAATGGATCTGGAAGGTTTCAGCTCATTTGAAGTTCATTTGGTCAGGCAGCCGCTCCTTCTTCCTTGCTTGGCTTGGTTTCTCCTAGCCGGAGTAGGAAAATGTGTAAAATTGACATTTTAGTACATTTCCATTTTTCTCCATCATTTCCAGGTAATTATGGACCTAACGCTCATTTCACCTTCATTTACTCCAATGTACCTAAAAATAGAAATTGAATTAAAAATCGATTCAGTTAAGGAATTAACTAAGCAAAATGTGAGGAATTAACTATTAAAATATCACATTAAAATGCTCCTATCAATAGCCCAAGTTCCACTTGCCAAATGGCACCCTGATTACAGTTGTCACAGAAACTCTCTACGCTCTTAGGGCACAAAGTACCCTATGAATAGCCAACGAATTCCATGCGAAAATGCATGTAGAGAACAGAAATGAGTTCCTTTGCATTACCTCTAATGATTGCGAACAAAGACGCATCTTAGAGAAGTTTATGCGTCTCTCTAGTAGACTTTATGTCACTATTCGAGTTATTAAATCCAATAAAGTTATGAGAGAAGATCTCTTGGATTTAGACACATATTGGGTTTATCATGACAGGATAGATCATCCTAGTCATGATATGATGATCCGTCTACAAAAAGACTTCACACGGACATCTTTTCTCTCGAGAGAAATGAAGCATGAATCAAAAGTTGATTCTTAGACTAAGTGTGACCGACGTTGCTGTCTAGGGCACCGCCTCAGTCCACCACCAGCCTAGGGCTGGCGTAGTCTCTATCCATGACTCCATGGATGGCGTCCATCATGGTGATGGCGCCCTAGGTGATGCTGCAATCACCAACTTGCTTCAAAATAGAGTTTCAGACGCTCAGGCCTAACCAAAATTCTCATTGGTTGCTTCTAAAGCCTCTCGCTCATTTTACTAAGCCCGTTCCTTAGGGAAATTAGGACTGAGACCGTCCTATGCAAAGGATATGACAATACTCATTCTGTTCTTACAAAGAATCCGTAGGGATTTTGTGGATTGATTCAACCAACTTGCGGACGCTTAAATATTTCATGATGTTGGTTGACACGCTGGTCACATGTTGTGCCATTGTCCACCTATAAATGCTACTTATGCTAGACTCCTAGCACATATCATATGACAATGGGCTCACTCCCCAAATCATCTTATTCAGTCAATTAGATTTGACTATGCTAGTGAGTTTACATCGAAGACTTTCGATGGATATTGCAATGGGCTTGATGTTGGACATCACATTCCCATGTACACACCCAATTGGTCTCGCGGAAACGACTACGATGGTAGTCCGAACATTGGTAATGCGCACCAATCTTCTTACATCCGCTTGGGGTGATGCGATATCTCATGCAGCCATGCTAATTCGTCTACGACCTACCGCCACTCAATGTACCTCTGCGTTACAGCTAGTGACTGGGTACACGTCTTTTGTACTTACGCACATTTGAGTGAGCCATTTATGTGCCAATTGCGACGCCACAGCGCTCTATGATAGGTCCTTACAGACGAATGGGCAACTACGTTGGATTTGAGCTTCCAACAATCGTCCGCCACTTAAATGCCCTTGTTAGGCGATCTTCTTACCGCTGGATTTGCGGATGTCACTTTGATGACACAGTCTTCCCGTCGTTAGGGGGAGATAAGAACATGAATGTTCAACAGGAACGACAGGAATTGTCGTAGTCTGTCCCCACTATGTCTCATCTTGATCCCTATTAAAGTGACGAGATCACACAAATATGCTGCAAACATGCCTGCAAGGAAGGATGTCCCTACAAGAGGACGTAAGCGCCACCCTACACGGAGGTAGGCATGGCGCCAATGCAAAAAAGAGTGGCACTCTGGCGTTACAGGACATGGCCCCAGCTAGGATGCGTGGGAGGCCCGTGGGTTCGAAGGATACTTTGGCACATTCCAATCCTTTGATCAGCAAGACTCAAAATCCGTCTCATGAGTATCTTCCGGGTTATGGTTATCGTTGGGGGACGCCTCAACGTCAGAACCTATTCCTGAGAATATAGAGCTATATGAAACTTACACTAGTGTACATGAGACGTGGGATAGAAACTCCATCATAATTGATGATGTAATTGCGTATTTCATTGCGCATGAGTTCGTTGAGTCAGAAGATATCGAACCACGCTCCGTTGATGAATGAATGCCAACGTAGAGAATTTTTTGGCCTAAATGGAAAGATGCGATCCAGGTTAAGATGGATTCTCTAACGAAGAGGAAGGTTTTCAAGCTAGAAATGCCAACACCTTCTAACATAAAACTTGTTGACTAATGGGGTCTTCGTTAGAAAGCGTAGTGAGAAAAAGAGGTTGTAATCTCGCCTTATGACGCAAGGCTTCTCACAAAACGCCCTGGAATCGACTACGATGAGACATATTCTCTCGTAATGGATGTCATTGCACTCCACTACCCTGTCAGTTTGGTAGTTTCCGAATAACTGAACATGCAGCTTACAAATATGGTCACTACGTATCTCTATAGGGATCTAGATACGGAATATACATGAAGGTTCATGGCGAACTTTATTTACCCAAGTCAAGTGGCTCTAGACCATGGAGCGCGTTTACAAAGAGGTTGAAACGCTCACTAAAGTGACTACTTGATTGGGAAGGGATATGCCCACGCGTTTCTATGACAAGTTTCGGATTCTATCGCGGTTCATGTTGGACATGATCTTCATTAGAAGCCCTTAAAGAGTTAAGGGAAACCGTTGAACACTTGAAATCCGAGTTTGAGATGAAGGATTTTGGGAGAACACGATTATGTCTCGGTTTGGAACTTGAGCATCGTGTCGATAGATGCTTAGGCATTTTGACAAGGTCAAGCCTTCAAGCACCCCCATGATCGTCTTTAGTCTTGATCCTGAAAATGATCCTCTTCGTTCGAAGGATGATGACGAAGATGCGCTAGGGGCATAAATGCCCTAGTTAAGTACAATAGGCGCATTATTGTACCTAGCTCAATGCACAAGACCGGACATCTAATTTACCATGAACTTGTTAGCTAGATATAGCTCTGCGCCAACGCGACGCCATTGGATTGGTGTAATAGATTTTTTTCGATACTTGAGATGTATGAATGATATGGGCTTGTTCTATCCCTATAGAGAGATGATGGATTCGGACCGATCACACACCAGAAACGCCGCCAACGCTGGCCTGCGTTCTCTATCCGCATCCCAAAACGACATGTGTTTTGGAAGGTTTTGCTGATGTTGGGTATTTCTCTGACCCACACAATGGTCATTCCCAATCCGGTTAAGTGTTCACCATGGGAAAAGACCGTGACATCTTGGAGGTCTACATAATAGACCCTAGTCGCTATATCTTCGAACAATGCAGAGATCATTGCTCTTCATGAAGTGGTTCATGAATGAATATGGATTGGATTCATAATTATGCATGTTCGAACAATTGTGGTCTGAAGTCTACCACAGATGAGCCTACGAGCATTTAGGATAATGCTACTTGTTTTGAACAAATGAGGCAAGGCTACATCAAAAGCGACAACACCAAGCATAATCAACAACAACAGACGCTCCTCAAGATCAAAATGAACTAGGTTCGATTTGAGGACAGTGAGACAGACTTGTTTACTAAGTCATTGCCCAATTCCACGTTCGAGAAACATGTGGCAAGAATTGGCTTGCGGAAATTATCTGAACTCCCATGATCGCAGTCATCAGGGGGAGTTGCAGACATCAGGGGGAGATGTTTACATGTTCGTCTCGAATCGTGAAGGGTGTGTTGTGCTCTTTTTCCCCTTCGACCGAGGTTATTTTTGTCCCACTGGGTTTTTGTTACTCGGCAAGGTTTTTAACGAGACAACGAGAGAAGCACCGCGTTTGGGCAACACAAGGGGGAGTGTTCAAGGAAAACCTATTTTGTGTTTAGCCCAAACTCTAGGTTACTTGACCTAGTGGTAATAGGATTTAATTAGAAGGATCTAGAATCCTAATCAATGTAGACTTACTTTCCTTGTATGATTGAGATTCTATGCATTGTAATCCTCTATATAAAGAGGCCCCTATTATCAATGAGAATACACAGCAAATTCCTCTGAAATTCAGTTTCTCTACAACAATCCTTGATTTTTCTCTTATTTAAAATGATTAATTGCCTTAATTACCCTATATTTCTTCCTTTCTGATGTGATCTATATGTTTGCTATTTTTAGTAAATATGTTTGTGTATCATCAGATTGTGTGATATTCCTATTATATAGACATTTCTCTTTCTCGACATGATTAAACATCCTCTCATTAAGGTATGTTATTTTGCTTCTCCATTCTAATAGGTGTAGTTATACAATCATTCCATATTCATTAGTTATATAGCCCATGTAAAATGTACTTGATGTAGATTGATTGCTTTAAGATTTTTTTTTCGCCCCTACATTTTTCTCCACATAGATGTCGGTATTCTATGGGGTGGTCTAGAGCCACATAATAGTTATGTATAACATGTAGTGTTTGCTCAATAAATAATTATCCCTTCATTTTGGCCACACTGAATCATTTTGAATGTGCAGGAATTTTTGCACTATAATTTAGCAAACTCATTATTATCATTGATTGTTTTACAATTGAAAATGAACTTTACAATATTAAGAAATTTCTTTCTAACATCAAGGTAATTTAAAACTAAAAATTTATTGAACTAGGGACAATGAGTACAACCATAAATAATGTTCATCCAATATTGAAATAAACAATTTTAAATTTGTTTTTACAATTGAAATTTAAACTTTACATTTTCGAACCTAATATAAAGAACATTATAACACTTCATCTGTCATCTCGACTATAACTTTGCAATGTAGTATTCAAAAATCTCCCAACTACTAGTGCCCTGCATGTTGTTGTGATTCCTTATACAATTGCAAAATACCTTCATAGACCTATTTCAAAGGTAAAACTCTATTAGGATTTACATACATATATCTGAAATATATTATCTAAATTATAGGTATATTAATTGCCAATACTATAGTTTATGGACATAAACCTATGACACATTAAAGCAATCTAAGTATCAGGAAATTAGAAACAATGATTCTATTTTGAAGGAATGAAACTAACTTTTGTACCAGATTCATAGATTAAAATTTCTAATTACTAAAAATCCATCCAATTCAAGCTTTACACATAATCAAGAGATTAACAAAGATATTATACTAAATAAATCTGATGAATAAGTAATTTGAATTACGAATATGATATATGTACCTATGTAAAAGAAAGTCTCTAACCCATAAGAAAATGATGAAATAAATCTCATGAATAGGTCGTTTGAAATCATCCCTTGAAATCATACGTAACTTTGTGAAAGGTCTCCACCCAAAGAAAAGAATGACGAATGAATTCACTAGCTTCTATATATAGGAAGAAACATAACAAAAATTCATCATTATATGATAATAATGAGATTAATGTAAACACTTACTATTAATTACTGATAAAAACCTAAAGTGAAGGTTTGTACGTCAATCAAACTCCATAATATTTGTTAGATGATTTTGACTATTAGTGGCAACTTGTGTAATATTGAAAAAAATAAGGATATAATATGTATCCTAGTTGGCATATTTGGGTGTATATTAAAAAGAAAATGTGGGTGGGTTTTTCCTACTATTTCTTATGAAAATTGGGTGTAAAATGAATTTCACCTTGTATTTTTTACTTCTATATATACAACGGATCGACACTGGAGAAAGGAAAGAGCTAGCTTGCAACATATAGTAGCTAAGCTATTTCGTGGGTTCCAATTATCCAGGCTTCGAGAGCTTAGGTCTTCTTAGATCATTGAGCCTCCTTTGTCGTTGTCCCATGCGTGCACCCAAATGGCCGGTAAGTACAGAACTTGCTTCAGCTCGCTAGTAAGGGCTGAAGCTACTTGAGATCGATGTAAATGATAGGCGCCGCACAATAAGAACATTTTATTGGAAATTGGCCTTTAAGTTAGGATCATCGTGCCAAATACAAGGATTTTGTGTCGCTCGCTCAATGGGATAGAAAGAATCGTTGAAGCATCCTCAGGTAGGAGAGTTTAGTTTAACTCTGTCCACATTCCAAAGAGGATGATTTGAAATAGAATCGCTAACATTGCCATTTGCCAGTGAATAGTTATATGAATATTTAGCAACGGTGGAGAAGGTTTGAAACTAGGAGATTTCCGAAGCTAGCCAAGGCTCAGCCTATGTAGAAATTGCCTCACCATGGCCGACTTGCCAACGAACCCTTTTGTTTCGATAAATCTTTGGCTGCTAAAATGTTACGCCATGCGGCCCATGCCAAGACCGACAAAAAAGAAAAAGAAAAAGTGTCTTATACATCAGAGTAAACTCGGGGAACTGTTGTTTACCAAAAGAAGAAGGGAAATTTGGGTTTCAGAGATCTACTGTATCTAGCTACATGTTTAACCACGTACGCCATGCTTGCAAAACACAGTGCTCTCCAACCAAGACCCTAAACCCTTGTGTATAATCTTTAAGCCAGTAATCTTTGCACGTTAAGTCTAATAGGCATCATCCTTGAATAACAACTGTTCCATTATTTGAGCCATCAGTTAGAGACATTCTCCTCTTGAATATCATAAAAAAATAAGAAGTCCCAGAATTGGTTCTAGACATTGACGCACATCCATCATCGCTTTCCAACGTTCACCAAAGTTGTCACGTTGCCAACTATCCAATGTCATATATGCTCGTAGACTGCATTTTATATGTGATACAAAACACCATTGAAGTGAAGCATTCATTGTTGTGGGTCGAGACATAAAGACAATTGTCATGACATAAAGACAATTGTCATTATATACCCTAGCCTCTTCCATTTCCATGGATGATTATATCCACCCCTTGATCAGATCCTCTAGGATTATAGCCACGATATGTTGGGTTACAGCGACCAGATTGATACGAAACAACAACATTTATGTATGCGGTTGAACATAGTGATAAACCGGTGCGGCAGTTTGTGGTATATATAAAAACCCTTCCATTTCCATGAATGATTATATCCACCCCTTGATCTGATCCTCTAGGATTATAGCCACGATATGTTGGGTTACAGCGACCAGATTGATACGAAACAACAACATTTATCGGTTGAACATAGTGATAAACCGGTGCGGCAGTTTGTGGTATATATAAAAAAAAAGAAGGAAAAGTTTCAGTTTACTGCTCTGTACTTTGCACTCAACATCATGTCAGTCCCTCCCCTTTTAATTTGATCAGTAACATCCCTGCACTTTCAATTTCAATCAACCGTGTCCAATTTTTACTGTTCCGTCCAAATCAAACGTTAAGTGATGACCTGGCAACGACCAAATGATTCAGTGGGCCCATTTAAAGGGCTAAATTTGACATTTCACACAATTTTCCTTAAAAAAAAAAAAAAATTGGATCGAATGACCCTAAAAATCTGCTCAGAGCTCCATTCCCCCCATCTCCACCCACCTCATCTCCCTCGACCCTCAGATCAGCACCTTGGCCTCGCCGGACCTCTCCAAGGTCTTTCTCCACTCTCCTCTCTCTCTCTCAGTTTAGACATGTCTTCTTCACAAATCAAAACTCTTCTCCCGAATTACACACTAATTTTGACTTCATCTCCGGCTTCAAGAGGCTATTAGTCGATCAATGATGTTCGGGTCGACCCGAGTTTTTTTTGGACAATGGGGTCGATGATGATATACACCATCGATCGGTTCTTTACCTTGTCTTTCTTGGAGGCTGATGAAACTTCGGCGCCGGCTTCGATTGCTAGAGTTTCGGGTCAACCACACCGGCCTTTCGGGTAGGTTACAGATCCGCTTAGGTCTGAAGGTTGTTTGATCATGGATGCGCTTCTTGATGCCCAAATGATTGGGTTTAACCAGAATACGACGCTGATGGTTTTCATTGCCGTCAAAGACTACTCAAGGAACAGCTCCGATTACTAGGTGATTTTCAGGGAGCACGTGGTCCAGAAGCTGCTGCCGACTTTTGAAGAAGGTTTATTATCAATACGATCAAGATAGGTGACGTCCCTGTGCTCAATGATGTTCCAGTGCCCGATGAGGACCTGTACCAGAGCTTCTTTCTGGTTGTTGATGGCCTCAATCGCTTGCTGACGTCACAGCAGCAAATGGCGAGGCAAGAACAAGACCCAGTTGATCAAGAAGATGGTAGCGCTGATTTCACTGATGGGTTTGAGTAAATTAAGTTTCTTTATCTCTATCTTGCTCTCTTTCTTAGTTCAATTTTGAGCTTTTTGGTTCTGGATTTTGGCACGTTTGTTCCATAATTTTGTTGTTTGTTTTTCTTATCTTCTTATGAATGCAAGATTTTGTTTTGGTTTGTGTTTGGGGAGTGAATGAATGCAATATTTTGTTTTGGTTTGTGTTTGGTGAGTGAAAGCAACAATCTTGACTAGAATTTGGTTTGGGGTTTGGTTGAAGTTCACAAGCGGTTGATTTTTGAAAAAGAAGCTGAAAATCAGGTTGTTTTTGGTGCTCTTGAGTTGTTACAGATTCTTCTTAGTTTTGGTCCCAGAAATCTTCTGATTTCAGTTAACAGTGTTTGCCGACCAATCTGATATTAGAAGAGTTATTATTTGTGGATATGCATCAGTTTTACTGTTTCTGCTTGAAATTTAGCATCCCATCAGTTTCTGATGCAAAGTGATTGGGCAAGCTGCAATCTTCTATCTTCGACGAGTCGTCGTCGTCTTCCAAAATTTAGGGTCATTCGATCCAATTTTTTTTTTAGGAAAGTTGTGTGAAATGTCAAATTTAGCCCTTTAAATGGGCCCACTGAATCAGTTGGTCGTTGCCAGGTCATCGCTTAACATTTGATTTGGACGGAACAGTAAAAATTGGACACGGTTGATTGAAATTGAAAGTGCAGGGGTGTTACTGATCAAATTGAAATGGGAGGGACTGACATGATGTTGAGTGCAAAGTACAGGGTAATAAACTGAAATTTTTCCAAAAAAAAAAGTGTCACGAGCAGGTTAGGGAAGTAAACCGTACCCTTATTATCAAGATTTGAGGTACCTGTAGTGGTATTGCAATTATCATTAAGATTTGAGAAATTAACATATATATATATATATATATATATATATATATAGAGGGCTTCCACTAAGGGATCCCTTTTTTTGGTCTTTTATAGGGATAGACATTAGACCAACTTTTAGATCGTATTTTCACATCTTAACCGTTCAGTTTTTAGGTCCTAATGTATAGATCACTTATGCAAATTTTCAGCCAAATTGGTGATCGTTAAGACATCCAAAACTGCAATTTATACGAACGGACCGAATCTGTGGAACCGGAACCGTTCGTGTTTATAATGGTAAATTGCAGTTTTGGATGCCTTAACAATCATCAAATTGGCTGAAAATTTGCAGAAGTGATCTATACATTAGGACCTAAAAACTGAACGGTTAAGATGTGAAAATATGATCGAAAAGTTAGTATAATGCCTATCCCTATAAAAGACCAAAAAAAGGGATCCCTCACTAGAAGGGCCCTATATATATATATATATATATATATATATATAGGTACCCCCTGGTTTAGAAACCATAGCAATCATCGGAGCAAGAGTGAGAGGGATCGAACTTGGATTCTTGCTCAGTTCTAGAACTTGCATCGAAATAGGGGTCCACTGAGCTTTAAACTTCATCATTATGGTTCTGAACTCAAATGTAATGACCATGAAGAATGAGAATAATTAATGGATATACTCATCAGCCATTTCGACTCCCACAGCTGACAATTTGTGGACTGTACGTCTACCTTTCTAAAGCTTTCAATTTGACGTCAAGGTGGTGAACTGGTGATTGCAACCCATCTTTTCTTCCCAAAATAAATCTAGTTTCTAGCCCTCGTACGTTTTGGAATCAGTAGAATGCATAGAATCGAATTAAACTATTATTTAGTTCCAATGTAGAGACAAGTTATGGTACTTGTGAGTATCTCATATACTCATTTACAACTATTTAAACAAAAAATTACAATTATTTGAACTAAAATACAACATTGAGAACAAAATTAGTTACCATATTCATTTACACTATTTATATATAGTGAAGCAATATTCATTAATTTTGAAGCAATATTCTTAATCTCACTCCAAAGATCTTATTCATTTGATATGATGCCAAGATTTTCAGTACCAATTCAATTCAATCAACAATGCTGATTAGATAGCTCTAGCTATGATGACAAGTTTACAACAACATTTTCGCCAAGTTAATTTTGGAGCATTAGATTGTGTTTATCATGCAAATCAACACTTACGATACCGAAAGTAAAACAGTTTAACGTCGAATGACTTCAGCGTATAACAGCCTGTTCCAAGTATCAGGAACTCCAGCTAGACACCAGTGGCTGCAGTCCATGCCGCGGTGCCCTCCGTTGCCATATATGGACGGGTGTGCATCTTTCCTTAGCCGGGACAGTCCTGTTACATTGAGCAAACCCACCGGCTTTGACATGTCGCTCAATACTTTTTCCACAATCCCTTCTGCCGGGTGTCGGCTTCTTGGGTATGGTGGCACTATTAGTGGTTGTGTTTCCCTGCTGCAATTCTTCCCTTCAGGGTACCCCCAATAACTTGAACTGATGATTTTCACAACAAGAACATGGATCTTCAAGTTTAGTAACAACATAAAAATTAATGTAAGACGAGAATGTTAACACATTAGGTACTTTCAATGCTAGCTAGCTTAGCTTGTTAAGGAGAGATGACTACCGTACCGATGGTTAAGAAGTTCAGTCTACACTAAAGATTTGCTTGGCACTACGGGCTTTTGGAATGTCAAAAGTGTTTTTGGTGGTGCTTCAGGATGCAAATATCTCATGTATGGAAACACTATAAGAAAGTTCTTGGTAGCATTTAACAAACTGATCAATGTGTGATGGGTCATGTTTGAGTCTACTGATCAATTTGATAATTTCCGAAACTTACTTCCAATGAGTGGGTGAAATCCCTTGAAAGAAGACTTTGGTTTTAGTCGGATCAACATTTTTGTCCACCCATCGAGCCCAAGTTTTTAAGGCTTTCTCATAAGCAACAAGGCGATCCATGTCTTCATGTAAATTGTCTCCATCTTGAATAAAATCCCACCTGCATAGATTAAATAATAATAGTCATATTAACTCATCGGAATGCATATAATTAAGGCCTGAGTGATGATGATCTCACGGTTGTTTCCTTCCTGTGTGGAGCCACCAATGCCATGAGTTGAAAATCAATATATCAATGTCTTTCCATGCTTTCTGATCCTTATGATCAATGGAGTCCAGCTTCAAAACCCTCCCCTGTCTTTCTTCTACAATGTCAACAAGAAGTGCATTGCGTGCAAGCATCAAAGAAGCATTGTGACTCTGCAATATATATAAGGGTATTGATCGAGTTAATTAGGATTAAGTATTCAAACTAGGTAAAAAGAGACTACTATATTAACTTCTTAAGGAGAAATACTAATGTTAAAACCCAATGCCAAATTAAAGTCATACAGAAATTATTACCAGGAATGTCATTGTAGAGATGCTTCCTGTTCTTTCAATAGTGTACTTAGATTGTGATGAGGCTGCATGAAGCATACATGTGAGAGATTGCCACTGGTTCAAACTTAACGAGTCTCCAACAAACATGATGCGCTTATTTCTCAATCTTTCCAATAAATCTTCACCATCAAACCTATAAAGTCATTCATAGTAAGAGAACAGTTGAAACATTACACAACTGACTAATTAAAATTGAGCTAGCTAGCTAAGCTAATACCAAACAGTTGAACCAAAAATTATCTCAGGAAGATCGAGGTACTAGTTAAGTAGTAAGCAAAATCTAAGGATGTCTCTTCGGTTGGACTTGTAGCTTTGTGTTATTAGTGTACCGTCACAATCGAGGTTCGAAGATTAGAGTTAATCTCTCTATCCCATTGACATCTTTGATCTGCTTTTTTCCCTCTAAATAACAAAAAGAAGAACAAATGAAACCAAAAGTAAATACATATCGATTTACATTGAGGAATACTGTGGAATGCCTACACAGTTACCCCAACACCGAGATGGGAGTTCGATTCTTCTCTTCCCAATTTAGCAAGAACTAAGAAAACGCACCTTGGTAACATGCATGAAGAGGGTTGCCATCTATATTTGAGATAGTGTTTGTCGGGTCGCCCATTTTGTTGGCACTCGAACTCCTTCTGTATGAAGTTGCAGAGACTTGAATCATAAAGAGGATAGGAATCGTCATAAACCCAGCTTCCTTGGTAAATATCACACTTGTTCAAGTTCTCGTATGCATGCTTCCCATGTACTTGGTCATGTAGAAGTGGTAGCACCAGAAGTGCAATGGCAATAGTTCCCAATGCACCCATATGGAAGAAACTAATGGAGAATGAAAGAACCAGACCGTGCAGATCGAGTTCTGTGAAGAGGATGAGACCAATTTAAATAGAGATAAATTGATGGGAAAATTAATTTCGTATTCTAAATCAATTCACGAAATTTATGAATGAATGGACATCATACTAATGCAGGTTGGCAAATGTTTCAAACGTGGAGAGAGTGGGGGGAAGGGGAGTTATAAAACTGTCACTTGTCAGCAGTTTGCCACATTTTTTTTGAAGTTAAAGGTGACTTGAAGGGTTCTATTGCCTAGCTAACTAATTAATTGTCAAGGACTAATTAATTAAGTTAATTGAAGGATGTAGATTCATGGCTAATGGGAAACGCTGATGGCAGGGTTGACAGTCAGATTTGACATGCATATCGTGCGTTGGAAATTATAAATTTATATATTGCCTTTACTACTTTTTTTTCTTTTTCTTTTTTATCCTATTTGAAGTTCATGTTGGAATCTCTTTTCTTGATCATGAGACCTGAGTTGCAGGGCAATACATAAAAGTGATCTTTACCAGAGAAAATGAAGCAGCTTTCCTTGAACCCATGATGATCTTGTTGCCCATGGAGTCACTAGTACGGGGTAGGGGTGGGCAAAAAACAGTACAAACCGGCCAAACCGGTCAAAACTGACCTGTAAATATGATTTGGTTAAGGTTTTTTAATTTTAAAAATTGAAAGCCAGTTCAATACCAAACCAAACCATTTATGAATTGGGTTAGTTTGGTTTCTCTTTTGCTTAAACCGCGGAACCCGAACTGACCGGTATGTTTGAAATGTAATGAATTTTTTTTTAAATTTATATATAGGGTTTTTATCATAGGTGGGGTCTGAACTATGTCTGACCGGACTGAATGGTACCTGGACTTTTAAAATGATCAAATAAGTACCTGAACTTCCAAAACCACATCATTAAGGTACTTCCGTCTATATTCCGTTAATCCTCCGTTAATTATAGGGATAAATCAGACATTTCACCCAAATTGACCACTAAAATGACTGTTATAACCTCATCTGACATTTTGTCAATTTCCCTCCTTTCTATCTTAATTTCCCTCTAAAAAAATTGACTCTTCCCCCAACACTATTCATGTAAAACTTTTCATCAAATTTTACCTCCAATTATTGTCTTTCGATAAATAATAATCAACATCTCAACATCAAGTTTTCTTGAATAATTTTTATTGTTCTTCAAAAATTAGCCTAACATAATGAAATACCAAATTATTCAAGTTTTACCTCTAATTATTGTCTTTCGATAATAAAATTAGCCTAACATAATGAAATACCAAAATTAGCCTAACATAATAAAACTTTTCATTAAATTTTACCTCCAATTATTGTCTTTCGATAAATAATAATCAACATCTCAACATCAAGTTTTCTTGAATAATTTTTATTGTTCTTCAAAAATTAGCCTAACATAATGAAATACCAAAATAATTTTTATGTTAGGCTAATTTTTGAAGAACAATAAAAATTATTCAAGAAAACTTGATGTTGAGATGTTGATTATTATTTATCGAAAGACAATAAAATTATTTTGGTATTTCATTATGTTAGGCTAATTTTATTATCGAAAGACAATAATTGGAGGTAAAACTTGAATAATTTGGTATTTCATTATGTTAGGCTAATTTTTGAAGAACAATAAAAATTATTCAAGAAAACTTGATGTTGAGATGTTGATTATTATTTATCGAAAGACAATAAAATTATTTTGGTATTTCATTATGTTAGGCTAATTTTATTATCGAAAGACAATAATTGGAGGTAAAACTTGAATAATTTGGTATTTCATTATGTTAGGCTAATTTTTGAAGAACAATAAAAATTATTCAAGAAAACTTGATGTTGAGATGTTGATTATTATTTATCGAAAGACAATAATTGGAGGTAAAATTTGATGAAAAGTTTTACATGAATAGTGTTGGGGGAAGAGTCAATTTTTTTGGAGGGAAATTAAGATAAAAAGGAGGGAAATGGACAAAATGTCAGATGAGGTTATAACAGTCATTTTAGTGGTCAATTTGGGTGAAATATCTGATTTATCCCTGCAATTAACGGAGGATTAACGGAATATAGACGGAAGTATCTTAATGATGTGGTTTTGGAAGTTCAGGTACCTATTTGATCATTTTAAAAGTCTAGGTACCATTCAGTCCGGTCAGACATAGTTCAGACCCCACCTATGATAAAAACCCATATATATATATATATATATATATTGTCACGCCCCGAATTTCGAATTAAGATATTCGAATCCGAAACGTGATAATTAAACCAACTCTTACAATTAGAAGAAACTTTTTCAGATAATTCAGAGTAATAACTACAAGTTAATAAAGACTCGATCACTTAAGTCGAATATCACATCAACGAGTGTATACAAAACTCAAGAGATCTAATATACAAATGTACACGCTCACAAGGAGCATACCAAAAACAGCAGTACGCCAACAAAATAGGTTATGAACCTAACATTGCTGCACTCCACGCCCTCGTACTCAGCCCTGGTGGTCCTCACCTGCAGGAATAACCGCTACACCATAGAATAGTGCACCGGGATTGCAAACAACAAACCCGGTAAGCTTTTTAAGCTCGTATGAGTAAACTCAATTAAAATGACTCACGTCATTCATGCTTATAATTTCTCAATTCGTGAGATAAATTAAAGCAACAACATTTAACTCCACAAAACACAACCAACATACAATCACACTAGGTAAAATTTAGTAATCCCTACATAGAAAATTAGTTCAGGAGATCACCTAAAATCACACAACTCAACATCATAGTAATCCTTGCATGTATTTTAGTTCAGGAGATTACAATTAAATCAACATATAGAATGAGAAGGAAAATCAATAAGGAAGTCAAACAACTCACACTAAAATCGATGATCACCCATCAACTCCAAACACTCGAAACTCTCTTTTAAAAACATGTACTCTTGAGTGCCATAACACCAAGTTATCCCCCAAGAAGTACAACTGCAGACAAACAAGTGCTCTAACTGAATCGTAACCTGTCACCTCGGTCGAGGTTCAACCTTACGATATCTTTACACCCAGGTTTACCACTGTAACCTTCGGACTTCAAACCTTTCGGCCCTAAGAACAAACCCAGGTTTACTACTGTAACCTTCAGACTTTGGACCACCTGGCCCTCAGAACAATACCCAGGTTTATCACTGAAACCTTCCGACTCACAATTGTCACATCACAATGCCACACCATCCAGATATATATATCACGTAAATATATACATACGTAGTCACCCGCTCAGGGATGCCACTAATACTAACTATAGTTTTACAAATTAACTACTCGAAAATCATTTTATATCAAAACGTTGTTTTAACCTACCCATAAACCGTTGTCGATCAAGTTCATATATTTTAAAACAAATAATTAGTTTCGAAAATGATTTAACAATTAAACAAGTAACTCTGAGTAATAAATAATCCGTTCGTAAATGAACCACGTGAGATTTACTCATCTCAAATCCAGCCGCGTCTTCAATATAGCCCAAAATCACAATCCCAACCGTCCACCCAACCAAAACTGTCAATCACCTAATCAAAATACGATCCTAACTTAGCAATTGATTTATAACACACTTAAACAACGATCCAACGGTCGCATTCTCACGGATCGCCCTTGGGATCATCCTATCAAAATTATACAAAGATAATTTTGCAAACGGAAGATAATGCGTAAAACTGAAATCCTAGCATGCATCAACTTTCTCCAAAATAACCTTATAATATGTCAACACTACTGTATCGGTGAGTAGATGAATAAATTGAAAACAACAAACAAAAAGGACGCTAGACGCTCCGCCACAAGCGGCGGGTCAGCGTGTGGTCAACGGTGGGGGTCAACGCCGGGTCAAACACCTCCGATGCAAAATTCGTCAACTACAAACTTGTTCAAATTTAAGGGATGAGCAACTTCCATACCTGGAGCTAAGTGAGATTCGGTCTAGATCGTCCTAGATCAAACTTGGAAGTTGGATTAATCTCGGCCGTCTAATCAAGATTCCAGATCCAACCAGAACCGCTGATTTTCAAACCTTGATCCTTCACTCCTCACGCAAAATAGTCCAACAAGGTAAGTATGAGGATGATCAGGAGGAAGAGACGATCCCAGAACCGTGAGGAAATCGGCCGAGAAGTCCCTGAAGATCGGAAACCGGTCGGGTCCCGATCGTACAACTGAGGGCCTTTGATCTCCCTCTGAGGTGTTCCACCGGTGAAAACAACACAAGGGGTCGACGACGGAGGCTGAGGCGCGCCTGTCCAAGCTGGGCCCGCCGCTGCTAGTGGTCGGAAAACGGAGATGGGTCCGAGTCGGGTCACCGTCAGGTCGCACGGAGTGAGGAGAGATAACATAGAGAATCTGGGGAAGAAAATGGAAATTTCAGAAGTTTTGGGATTTATGAAAAAATCTCAGATTTTCTTATATTTATAGAAATATCCCCAAACTTCAATCGCTCATAACTTTCTCATACGAACTCCGATTTCCGCGTTCCATATGTCCACGAACTCGTATCGACACGCTCTACGATTTTTGTGAAGGAAGTTTTCAGAGATACCCAACGAATAAAAAGTCAACCCTTGCGCCCCCCTAAAATGACGCTTCCTGAATAATTATTCGCCCGAAACACTTCCACTCCATCCACGAGCCCCGAAATCGTCCGATAATCACTAAATTAAGTTCCGGACAATAAATACGAATTTCCAGGGCATCACATATATATTTATATATATTCATTTGTCCAATTGTTCTAAAGAAGTTCTAAATATCCAATTATAACTTTATTCTCAAATGATATACTATCATATTGAATCCAATGCCCAAAGACCTAGAAGTTTAATATATAATCGCTACAATTAATTTGATCCTCTCATATCACATATCTCAATCTCTCATTCCCTAATTAAGCTAGTATTTATAGCTAAAGCCATCAAATAAGTCAATTACTTTGATTATATTATAGATTTTGGTTTTTGAATATTGGTTTTGGATTTGATTATTGCATTTTAAATTTAGATTATGCTTATTTAATATAATTTTTATTATTTAGATTGAATTTTACTAGAATTTTTTTTTCATAAATAGTATATTAATATAATATAGGTTACAACCGCCTAACCGACTAAACCAAACCATCTTTAATTGGATCGGGTTAAGTTTTTTTTTTTAATGATCGGTTGTCTAAAATATTTAAACTGCTCAATTTAGTATAGAGACGGTTTAGAGTCAAAACCGATCCAACTCAATCCGTGTGCAGCCTTAGTACGGGGAGTGAGAAATTGGATTTTTCGATCCCATGTATCCGAAGAACAGAAAAAACTTGTGAAAAACGGGCGCTCTGAATTCTAATGAGCTCAGCATGATAAAGTTTCTTGAGCTCACACAGATTATTTGGATGCATCGATCGGTTAAGCCAAAATCATAAGCTTAGTGAACTCTGGAGTGGTTGAGATCAGTGGATGGCACAAGTTGAATCTTAACCCTATCTGAATATGAATACACCAGCCACGCACCTGTGGCTGCAGGCCTTCCCACACCAATTTAACAATAATCCAGGGTGTTTATTGTTAACAATAAGTCACTTCTATTTCTGAGCTTCTTAGAAATAAAAAAGCAGCATTGGCTGAAAGAAGCAAGAACCCTTTTACCTTCAATATAATGAAGGAACCAAAATCAGACGAGAAAAGAATGAGAGCATGAGATAGTTCTTGAAAAAGAAGCACTGACCATTGCACCTTCCATATTATGAAGGAACCAAAATCAAACAAAAGAAAATGAGTGGCCACATAATCCATAAGAAAAAGGAACAGCTAACTAATAGCTGCCTTCCAATCCAGTAGCAAGGCAGACAAGCTCACTCCCCTAATTGAAACACAAGACTCAAAGACCAAAGAGCTAGATTACAAAAAGAGGACCCTGTTCCACAACTCTTCCCACCTCCCCCTCCTCCCCTCGGAAGTTATATCAGGAACCAGCAAGTAGGTCTAAAAATTACTCAATTTGATGATGAACTACCTACACTATACTTGCCCATAATCAAGAGTGTAGAAAGTGAAATGAAAAGGAACAAAGCAGCTTTATTAAGTAAATAGGAAAGCAGCATATGTGTGTCTATGTTTATATAATAACGATTTTTTGAAGGGCCTAAGATAACATATCATGTGAAATTAGTCTACATAGAACTGTGAATACGTGCAGCATGTATACAGGAACGATTTCTGCTATCAGACAATCAAGACTGAATCAAAACCATGATCAGGTGGAATCATGTCTGAATCTGTTGTCCTGATTCAGCCGGGTAACACAAGGGGTCACCAAACACCAGTTGGCAATTTCTAATAGTACCTGTTGGTCCTGTGCGGAAGGCGAGCAGCCTGCACCAGAATCAGTGTTTCGAAAGTTGCAACATCTCGATAGCCAAAACTGATTCAGTCCCATATCCTACCAAGGTATGATCCTGAAGAAGAGGACCCGTCCATAACATATACAAAATTCGTGGACCAGCTGTGAGGTCAGTTTATATTATTTGATCTCCAAGTAACAATGTGAACAGAAACCATGTTTGGTCAATATTATCATTCCACACTCGGAAAGATAATGCAAGGAGCATAAGCAACCCAATTAATCTGGATCACTTGCAAGTTTCAGCTAGCAAAGATAAATGTTCTTCTACACGTTCTGACTTTCTATATACTCTACATGAGTATTGTTCTCCTAACTAATGAAGATGTAATTCAAACATGTTTTGATTGTTTTCCATTATACTGATGTATAAAATCGCCAACGGGCCAAATGATAGCACTACAGGATGGTCTTTGCATTTAAAGGGATAAAATAAAAACTCCTCGGAGTTGTTATCCTTGGTATATGCTTCGAAATCCATTAGGATGCCACATCTGCCTGGGAACGCAAATGAATAATCTCAGAATCCAGGGGCTCTACATCACTGTTGGCTGCTGATGAGCTAAAGGGGATCTCCTCATCAGATCAAGCTTTTGTCGTTTTGTATGAATCCCAACTGCACAAACAAATAATCAACCAGTCAAGAAGAGGGCACAATACACAAAGACATGCTATGGAAGCAGGGCCACACACTCGCAAAGACATAAGATACTTCTAACCATTTCGTAAAGTAACTCAGGCCCATTAACAACAATCACTTATATTAGAGTTACGGCATGCAATGTAGAGTATCTAAATGAATGAAGAAAAACAAAGCCGTTGTGTTTTTCTTTCACATGTCAATTACAGCTCTTTGATATTCTACATATTCGGAATTGAATAATGGAAGTTGCAGAAAATGGCATGGAACGCAAGCTTCGTACTTGCAAATCAATCAAAACATCCACTACACCAACCGAATTGAAAAGAGCTCACCTTAGTGACAAAGACAACACTACCAAACAGAACATAGATCATCAACTCAAGTCAGTTTACAGATACTAAGAAACACAAGGGAAATTACCTCTGACCCAATGGATCAACTTCTTCCTTGCTCATAATCTCCGCCCATGTGCCCTATGCCGATTGTGGTTTCCAGGTTTTAAATGTGGGTTCCTATGGCCAAGCCCCTGCTTAGGTAGATCATGCAATTCCATTACCTGTACTGTCCGTTGCTTCTTGGCATTCTCAGCTTGTTGATAACTCTCCTGGAGTTTCCTTTTTGTGGCTTCAAGCTTCACTTGCACTGCAACTTCATCTGAACACTTGTATTTATCTTGCTGCTGACCAGTGAGTTGCCTCTTCTGAATGGAAACCTTATCTGTTCTTTGCTCAATATTTGTTACACTACTGACACCCTTTCGCTCCATACTTACTTTGGGAGGTCTCCGAGGGCCAGAGTTGGTGTTTGAGGGCCTATTTGGCTTCACATCAACTTCTTGTTTCACCATCACTGGTTCACTTTTTATTTTCTTGGGAAGCACATTTCCCTGATCACTAACATACTGTTGTTCCTGCTTCACAACATTTTGTTTCTCCAGTGATGGTTTTCTTCCATTTTCACGATTCCTGGTATATTGCCCACTGTTTCGAGGATTCCCATAATCTTCCATACCATCAAAGAACTCAGAGAGTTCCATTGAGGTGGTTTGAGTGGCAAAGAAAGCTCCTTCATCCAATGGAGGAGTGGGAAGTCCTTCTTCAAAGTCATCATCAATTGATGGATCAACAGAATCTGAAATAACTTCTGTTCCCCCAGAAGCAATAGCTGTAGTAGCATTGACCCATTCATCTACCATGACTTTCCACCCATCAATTAGTGTTCGAACAAGATTACGAATCTTCATTGATCCATGCTTTCTTAGCCGGTTAACAGCCTTCCCAATCTCAGTTGCCTTGAGAGTCTCCACAGACAGAGCCATCAACTCAAGCTTCCTCAACGACTCAAACAATACAGCATCAGACTGCCAAAACATTTGATGAATCAGAAACTAAAGCTGTAAAGCACTCTCAGCAGCCAATCACAGCTAAAAGTTCCCCAAAAATGTCACACACACACAACTGTATAATCAATTTGATAAGAAAAAAGTCTGGTCACAAAACCATACCATTTGAGATTAACTGAAAAGTGATATACCTCATGTTCACTATTCTGGAAGATCCCTTTGATCCTCAAAACCTCCCCGAAAACCTGAGACTCTTGTTCAATCTCATCGGTCAAAGCCTCAGCCAATCCATAGCTGTAATTGCTATCCTGATCATTCTTCATGCTCATTTCACCAATCTGATCATCTCTGCTGCTATTGACCTTGCTCTCTTTACTAGCCCCGGCCTCAAAATCTCTATCACCTCCTCGGTCATCATCATCATCATCATCATCATGCTCCACCTCATAGTGATCATCATGACCATGACCATGACCACCAGGCACCACCAACTCCACCTTTTCGCAACCCGAACACCTGCTCATTCTGCAGGAAAACAAGAGCTCAGCAACTCGATCCCTCCGCAACCTGAACTCCTTGGGACAATCCACAGCGGCAACCATGATGGCATGGTCAATGATGCCGAAAATGTCCGAATTCGCCGTCCGGAAATAATTCCTCCAGTAATTCAGTGAAGACCCAGACTTGGCCGTGGTCGCCATGACCGGAAAAACCAAGCTCCGGATCCAATTGCACACACCGCCGATCGCCACACAGATCAGATTCTACTCAACATCAAACCAAAAACAAATCTCAATCAAATTCAAATCCCGGAATCGGATATCAGTATTGCTTTTAGGTGAGAATTTGGTAGCAGATGATGATCGTTTTATGTCAATATATGGTTGATCGGAAATGGAAGCAAGAATAAAGATAGAGAACCAAGCAATATCTATCTATCTATCTATCTGACCAAAAATCCAAACTTCACCGGAGAACAAAAAAAAAAAAAAAAAAATTCACCAACTTTGTGGATGAAAAGGGAAAAAGTGAAAAAATTTAAATTCTGGAGGGGGTGGGATTATCTGGGTAATTGGAAAAACATGGAAAAGATTATGATGAGAAACTGCTGAACAAAAAAACCAGGGGTGATGGAAGAGGAAGAGAAGAGAAGAGAAACCAAAACAGGCCTGAAACACCAGGAAGGTTCGGTTATGAGGAATACCGCCCTTCAGCTTTTGGTTTTTGACCAAACTTTATTACTTATTTGTTTTTTTTTTCAGAGGGTCTCGGACTCCAACCTTTAAATCCCTTTTTTTTTTTTTTTTTATAGCTATTTTTCCTCTTTTGGTAACATTATCTAGCAGATGACGAAAGAGATAACTGCTTTCTTTTTGGGAAAAGTTACCAATTACATCTTCGAAGCTTTGAACCTAGTTTTTTTTTTCCTTATTCTCCTGCGGTAAATATGGAATAAAAAGGAAAATTGCATTAGATATGGTATTCGAATCTACCATAAAAATATGAATACGGAAAGAAAATAATGTTACGTAAATATCCGACTCTACCGTAGATACATGAATACGAAAAGAAAATAACGTTACGTAAATATCCAAATCTACTGTGGAAACATGAATATGGAAAGAATATCTTGTTACAGTAAATAACTACTTAGTCTTATATATCTTTTTTTTTTTTTCCTTTCTTTTTAAAAGAGGATCAAAGGGTTTCACTCCTGCCCCCATGATGACTCGAACCCATGACTTCGTACATAAGTAGTGGATGCTCTAACTACTGAGCTAACACCACTGAGTTAATATACCGTTATATTAACTAGTTTTGACTATTTTTTTTTAGTTCAAATAAAAAGGAAAATTGTATTAGATATAGTATATGAATTTACTGTGAAAATATGAATACGGAAAGAATATCCGTTACGTAAATAATTACTTAGTTTTATATACCATTACATTGACTAGTTTTGAGCTATTTTGTTTTTCTTGAGTTCAAATAAAAAGGAAAATAGTGTTAGATATAGTATCCGAATCTACCATGAAAATATGAATACGAAAAGAATATCCGTATATAAATAACTATTTAATTATCTATACCATTAAGTTGACTAGCACAAAGTAGTTCAGATTTCTTGAGTTGATGTTATGAATGTATAACGGTAAGGAGTACGAGTACGGAAAGAATATGAAAAAAAAAGGAAGAAATTCACGGGCTGCTTAGTGTAAAAACTACACAGGACACGTGTTCTCTTTTGTGTCAAATTAAGAATGCAGAAATAATTTAGGTGAGGGAAGTAATTGAAGAAGAAACCCTAGAATGAGAGTGCCACTGCTCTCTCTTTATTATAGTCCACCGCGACTAGATTTTCAACGTCGGCTCTAGTCAATCACCCCAACCTTGGCCACTGATGGCATCCCTTCCCATGGACTCAAGATGTGCAAAGGATTCAAAGACGATCTTGATTGTCTCTTTATTGTGGATGCTGCACCTAACCATTCTTGGATGGCTTTGATGCGGCATCATCTGCTTGCTACCCGACCATCAATTGGGATTCCAGTGATGAAGGGTCGCGATTCTCTACCCAAGCTTGTCATCGTCAATCTGGTTCCGACTAGATTCAAGGCTCAAGGATTGTGGCTGAGGCATTCAATTGGTGCAACTGGTTTCTTTGTGGTTGCAACAAGAAGATAGGGTGATGGCGCCATCGACTCGGCTCGGTGGAGGAGCAAACCGCCAAACGCTGCCCAACTGTGCGATGGAGATGAGCTTGGTGTTGGGTCTCTCCGCATAGGATTTTGGGTTTTTGATTGAGCCTGGTTTGGGTTTGGTCTTAAGCTCTTTAAATCCTTTATTTAGTTATATTTTACTTTGCCTATCACTATGTCTTTGTTACGTAGTTCATAGGCTCGTTTGAATAAGTGAGCATGGGTATCATCAAATGATTGGACCTAATCTATGTATCGTTGTGGTTCTTACCACAAACTCTTTATCTACCCATAGATGGTAGAGGGAGGATATGTAATGACCATTTCTGGCTTGTGTATTAATATATCAACATGGTATTTAAAAAAAAAAAAAATTTAGGTGAGGAAGGATTTTGACTTGGCCATTAAAGTCCGGAAGCGAACAAAAGTGGCGCGAATATATCTTATCTCAATACTGTGGCGAAAGAGAGATCCAATGGAATAAAATTGGTTAATATAAACATCAATTATCTTATATTTTTTTTCTTGAATTTAAAGTTACAAATGTATAATGGTAGAGAATATGAATACAAAAAGAATATAACTCCTTGCTTTGAATATGTTAAAAGATTAAACTTACTAGATTTGTGTTTATTTTTTTCTCTCTCTCTGACCTAGCTCTGCTTGGGGCGGCGGTGTCTCCTTTGAGATCATCCTTCCCTGTATCTACTCCACTTCAATGGAGTCATTCACGGGCTTTGCTCCGTCTCTTGCTATTCTTCCTGCCTTCTGCAAAACATCTGCTTACGGAGACTCTGGGACGGAGGCTCTGAGTTCTGGTCTTGAAGGAGTGCAAGGCCAATCATGGTATTCGGAGGTCGTCCGTGGTGGTGTGCTGGCTGATGGTGACGACGGTTAGGTATTCTTATCGAGCTCGACTATTGGGGAAATATGGGATCATGGTGATTTTGGTCTTTGGTCTTGTTTATGCAGGGTGGTTCATACTCTCTCTTCGAATTCTCCATGACGAAGGTGGGCTGGTGATCAGGGATCGAGCCGGCGGTGGTGGTGGGCTGACCCGGATCCGGATCTGGGATCCGGGTGGTTTTGGCAAACGGGTTCGGATCTAGGATCAGGGTGGAGATTGGGCTTGGTCTGTGGCCCACTATCTTTGGTAGGTTGTATATCAGCTGCTAGATTGGTTTGGGTCTCTTGTGCATTACTGATATTGGATTTGAGACCTATGTCTATGGTATCTGTTTGTGAAAGATAGCTTGCCAACATGGCCATGTTCTGACACCCTTGGGCAGCTTCAATATTTAGGTGGGAGAGTGCCTTCATTCCGGTGCCAAGTTGGTTTTGTCAATTTATGCGTTGGAGTTCAATGGGTAGTCAAATCATCGACTACTCAATTCACTACACGACTACTCAATTCACTACACGACTGCAATCCGTAGTGTAAAATTAGTGCTGCGTCTTGACGTTGCTGCTCTTGCGTCGTTAACTTTTTATATTTCATATGTAACATACTGTTTTGTTCCCTTCTTGATGTCTTTTGGCATCGTTTCGTTGTAATTTTTCAATTTCAATAAATGGTTGACCTCCTTCGATTAAAAAAAAGAAGAAGATTAAAATTTAATTAAGATATGGGGGGAGAAAATGATCTGTGGCTAATTTCAAAAATACACAGGACACGTGTTAACTTTTGTGTCTAAATTCGAATGAAGAAATAAGTTAACATTTTCTTTATTTTAGGTGAGAAAGGATTTTGAACTTGACCATTGAAGTCCAGAAGCGAACAAAACTAGCGTGAACAAATCTTATCTCAATAGATTGCTATGGAAGAAAGATCCAATAAAATGAAATTAGTTAATGCAAACAACCCGCGCAAGTTAAGGATGTCGTCCCGGTCAAGCGTCAGCTAAGACACAAGGCAAATATGACATCGTCTAGTTGCGCATAGGAAGGGCCGAAAGAGTTAAGCATGCAACTGGTCTTGGTTTTTGCTCTTATAAAAATACCCCAAGGGAGACTCTGACTTGCAAATGGTCTTGGTTTAGAGTCAAACTTGAAATCCTCCCTTGGGTTCTTATTTTTATAGCTAAACCCAAGGGAGACTCGGACTTGTAACTGTTCTTGGTTTAGAGTCAAGTTCAAAATCCTCCCTTGGGTTTTTATAGCTAAACCCCAAGGAAGACTCTGACTTGCAACTAGTCTTGTTTTTGCTCTTATAAAAATAAAAATAAAATCAATTTCTTAAAATTATTTTAAATTACAACAAAATGAACTTGAATGGTCAAATCAAAGACATTTCATTTCAAACGTTATGGGTTTTTTTTTTTTTTTTTTTTTTGACCTTGTCAAGGGGAACATAATATAAACCTCAACCGTTCTTGTTTAATTACACATCAATTCCTATGTCAAATTCAAGACTTCTCTCTCACAAATGAAAAACGTGTGCCACACTATCAAATACCCATGTGATAATAATAATAATAATAAAAATATAAAAAGAAAAATTGTCAAAGATATAGTATCCGAATCTATCGTGAAAATATGAATACGGAAAGAAAATAACATTACATGAATATCTGAATCTACTGTGGAAAACATGAATACGGAAAGAATATCTCTTTACGTGTTGACTAGATTTCAGCTATTTTGTTTTTCTTGAGTTCAAATAAAAAGGAAAATTGTATTAGATATAGTATCTGAATCTACTGTGAAATATGAACATGGAAAGTATATACCGTTCCATAAATAATGACTTAGTTTTATATATCGTTACATTGACCAGTTTAGAGCTATTTTGTTTTTCTTGAATTCAAAGTTACAAATGTATAACGATAGAGAACACGAATACAGAAAGAATATAAATCATTGCTTTGAAAGCACTGAAAGATAAAAATTTAATAGTTATCAACTAAGATACTGAAAAAAGAAAAAAGAAAAATTTACACGCAACTCAATTTAAAAGTATATAAGACACGTATTCTCTGTCTAAAAGAAAATGTGGAAATAAGTTGACATTTTCTTTATTTTCGGTGAGGAAAGATTTTGAACTTAGCCATTAAAGTCCATCAGCAAACAAAAGTGGTGCGGAGAAAAAAAAATGGCGCAAACATATCTCATCTCAATAGATTGCGACGAAAGAGAAGTCGGATGAAATAAAATTGGTGAATGCAAACAACCCACGCAACTAGTTAAAAGATGTTGTCTCGATCAAGTGTCAATTAGGACCCAAAGGTAACTAACTGTACGTGACATCATCTAATTGCGCATAGGAAGTCTACAAAAATGGCACACCGAGTAAAGCACTAAAGCATGCAAAGCTAAAAGCTAAGGTAGACTATTGGGTCTCGTTTTCTTCTCTCATCAAAAAAATCAATTTTCTCAACATTAAAGTCGGCGGCATGTTGGTAAGGTATAATTTCAACATTATAAAAGTTATGAGTTTGATTCTCACTTACATATATAAGGGTGGGTTAAGGATTTAAAAAAAAAAAAATTTAATTACAACAAAATGAACTTAAACGGTCAAATCAAAGAAATTTCTTATTTCAACCTTTCTTTTTTAATTACACAACAATCCCTCTATGTTAAATTTAAGACTTCTGTATCACAAACGAAAAACACGTGTCACTATGTAAAATAGCCATGTGATAATAAATAATAAAAGCTGAAGTTCAACGCTCGTGGTAGGCCTGTGACCAAAGAAAAAAAGGTCGTGGTAGGCGGAACCTTGACTTGAAACGCCATGTAAAATAATGTTGAGAGTAGTCCCATCTCTACTCGTTCGTATACGAAGGATTAGATACGCAGGGACGGAATCTAATTCCTTCCGTCTCAGATACTAGTGGTTGCTGGGAATGTTCTCTTCCGCTCTCTTGAGCACTCGTATACTTTAAAACATGGTGTTAATCTGTTGCAAAAATGTCGATAGGATCTGACTTTGCCATGGTACGTAGATCACTCTGCTGCAGCTTTTTACCTTATAGTTTGCATAATCTAACCACAGTTCTAAGGTGTTTCTTAAGAAATAATTTCCTTCGAAAACCAGGCCACTAGGGTTGACAATTGATATATGTACGTGTATGGATGCAGTAATACAGTACTGATTGTGAGTCATTGTTGAAAACCATTGCAAAGTGAAAATGAAAGCTTTGTTTTTTTTTGGTCAGAGAGAATAAAAGCTTACAGCCGATCGAAGAGGATCAAACTTTTTTTTTTTTTTTTTTTTAAAATTAAAGAGGATCAAAGGGTTTCACTCCTGCCCCCATGGTGACTCGAACCCATGACTTCGTACATAGGTAGAGGATCAAACTCAATTATGCAGAGGATGAAATCTCCCAGCTTTTTTATGCTGGGAGATCATATGGATTTTCTCTTACATGATCAAGAAAATAAAGCAACTAATTAACAAACATCATAAGCTTGAGAAATCGTGGAAGACAAGTTTCATGTATATAACTTCTAGTACACAAGTTGAAGAAATTCCTAATTTTAACTTCTTTTTTATTTTATTGTCATAAAAAAAAAAGTTTTTTATATTTTATTTTATTAGATTACACTTGGTCGTTCTTAAGTTAAAGTTAAAAATGTCTTTTATAAAGGAGAGATTTGAGCAACTAATGGTAGCAAACTAAAACTTTGAAGGTCAAAAGACGTAGTAGGCCAACTTTGACCTTGATACATTAATTGGTCAAGTAGTCTCTCAACTCTACTCATATTTGATTACAATCTGAAACAACACCCGCAAGAAAAAATTCACTTTAACTATTCTGTATCAAGTTTATCAAATCATTAGTGTGCCGAATCAGTCTCATTTCCAGTAAGGAATTTATTTTACAAAGCTCCACAACAAGACATCTTTCTATTTGCAGACAGTCGGGGGTTTTTTGTTGTCATACTATCAACTAGCTTCGACCATTGATCATGCAGTTCTTGGTTAGAACTTAGAAGTCCGATATTTCAATGTACCAACGTAACCTACTAGCAAGAGAACATTGCCTGCCCCAACAGTAGATACATGTAGGATCAACCAGCGTATACACTATACAGAAAAGCTGGCTGCAATTAACATCAAGCCTATGAAGTAGTTTAATTGATTTCCCATACAATGGAACTATAACGATCATGATGACTTCTAAATTTAAAGAACAGGAAGCTTGCATATGCCACTAGCATTACACAGCTACTAAATCTTGAAAGGGATAACTCCGACTTCCAAAATGCGCCTCTGAGTGTGTAAAGTGAAGCACAACCGGAAGCATAATCCCCATTAAAGCCATTGGCAGCAATGTAACGTTCACGAGGGCGTGTTGCTGTTGCGAAAAGATGTACATAAAGATGGCATGAATGTCAATGTACCCCTGTTACGATAAGTTCAGCGAATACAGTTCGACAAGACTATGAAAATCTACCTTGTTGAAAACTTGAACTTTCTTGCAATGGATGATCCCACCAGTGAAGAAGGCCCATCTTTATGCAAGAAAGTTCGCCAAAGAAGTTGTTGAGACTTTTATTACCCCCCAATAAAATTTAGTAAATTTTTATTGGGGGCAATAAAGTTTATTGGGTGTTATTGGGGGACAATAAAACTGGACACCAAACTCCGGTCACCAGTCACCGAATGTTGCCAGTGACTGGAGTTATGTGAAGTCTTCGATGACTTCTCTCTCTCTAAGTGACAAAGAGAGAGAGAGGGCAAAATTGTCCCAAAAAAATAAAAATAAAAACTTAATTGGGTATTAGGGCATAAAATATGTAATTTATTAGGTAAGTGGGCAATCTCATAATATGTTTGGACAACTGGGTTAGTGTAGCTTAAATTTAGATAAATGGACATTTTTCCTTTATTATTTTATAAAAACAAAATACAAGAATATATAGAGATCGACAAAAAAAAAAACAACTGTTTTACTTCGGAGACGAATAAATTTTTGATATAAATACATTATCTACACTAAAAGAAATCCACAATAATAGACAAAATCCTAAAATCCTATATTAGGTTACCCCACCATCAAAATCCTCCATGTCAAAGTGCCCATCAAAATCGATATCGACACCATTAGCTCAGCTGTACAACCAAAAAAAAATGAAACATGCACAACGCTACAAGTGGGAAGACAGTGGAGAAAACATTTTCAACGTTTTCTTCTTTGAGTTGCGTTTTTAAGGCAAATACCAATCCATACAAAACAGTAATATATATTGGAGAAAATTAGATTATCAATCTATCAGGTAAAACTCATACTTCTTTTTTTATCAGTTTACACTCATTCCACATCAGTAAACATACAAAGTAATGGATTCTAACCTAAGGAAAATTTGGTGTATTAGTAACGGAAATCATATAGCAACATACGGATGGCTTACACAGCTCCAGAACCGTAGTTCCTCAGATAGTCAGATGAGTATTTGTATGCGAGATGTGTTTGAACAACGTACTGATTTTTTAGTACAAACATTTTTTAACTTTTAGAATCTCATTATAGTCATTAGAGTGTTGGTGGTGGAAATCTCAGTTCTCTAAACTTGGCTCATAAATGAAGTAATCTTGTACTCCATACGGGCCTATAGCTCTAGGTACTTTCTAGCCATGTAACTCACCCCAATGCATTTCCATTACTTTGTTGATGCTCAAGACCATAAGATTTAATTGAAAAATGATACTTTTTCTTCACTCCATAGTCCATACAACAAAGGATGGAAGTATAAAAGTTTGACATGCTCCCTGCACATAGAAATTAAAAAGATTGAAATGAGTTTTAAATCATCATACACAAATCAAAAGGGAAAGAAGTTTTTTTTTTTTTTTTTTAATAATTACTAGGATTAAATACTGCTTACTCCCTATACTTATAGGGTTTCGTCGTTTCAGTCATTGACCTTTGAATTTCACCTAAAAAGTCCCTGAACTCTCAATTTCCTCCCAATTCGTCCCTACCGTCAACCCTCCGTCCAACAGTCCGTTATCTCGCTGAGGTGGCAGCCATTTCCATGCCAAGTCAGCTGGGTGCATTAAATTTCAAAGGAAAAATGACCAACTTACCCCGTGCTTCAATTTTTCCATTTTTTCACTCCTAACTTGATCAATTTTGTTGCTCCAAATCCCCAAATCACATAGATCATAAACCAAAAAATGATTTCTGCTAATTTTTTGTGGCATAACAACCCAAACAATCAGAGTAAGCTGGAAGCATGGCATAATAACCCAAACAATCAGAGTAAGCTAGAAGCATAAATTGAGCAATTAAGGTTCATCAACTATGAAGGTTCAAGACAACCATTCACCTACATTCATAATAAACCCAAAACACATGGTATTTTCAGCAATAGCAAGCCACAAAATAGAGATCTAATTTACCCAAAAAAAGAAAAATCTGAGCATTACATCCTCAATAATTGTTCAAGTAGAAGATAGCTCTAATCATCTTATCAAAAGATTAGAGCTAGCAACCAAGTGTCACAGCACAAGGTTGCCCAAAAAAAGGATGCCTAAAAATTAATAATCTGCTTGCTAATGTCCGTTCCATTTCGACAACTATTTTTCATCTCCTTTACCTGAGTATTGCTTGATCCTTTGAGAGGACCTTGTAGCTGTTGTATCCTGCTTCCTTGATGCCTTAGAAGATTGGACTGGCCTTGAACCTGCTGGGGCAGATGCAGCTTGAACAGGCCTCGAAGTTTGCTTAGCAGATGCTGCAGCTTGTTGAGGCCTTGATGCTTTTGGAGCCTACCTATTTGCTTCCAACCTTGAGGCCTTCAAGGCAGCCATTTTTTTCTGGAAACATACACAAAAACCCAATAGAAGTACATGAGCAGAGTTTAAAAAAGGTTGAGCATTACATACATGGAGATATAGAAAAGATAATCAATTAGGTTACCCTTTGGTACTCTGCCCTTTCTTTGGCTTTTTGCCTCAATTCATTATTGGTCATGGACTGTTTCTTGGCTTTCTTGGATTGTAACAAATAAGGAACAAGTAATAACCATGTTAATTGACAACCACACTTCAAATGACAATTACTTGAGTCATATAAGTACTTTATACTCCCATTTTACCTGATTTTCAGAAGTTTGTCCCTCCTCATTGGAATTCTTCCTCTTCCTATTCAATGTTGCAGTCTTCTTTTCTTTTAGGGGTAAATGTCTTTGACAACTTTTGATGTTGTGACCAACTTGGCTACAATTACGACACCTCAGCGATCTTTGTACCCTTCCTAGTTTAACACCACCATCTGTCACCTTTTCTGAAGCATGCTTGAATCTTTTTGTTTTTGGTCTTCCAGGTTGGCTTGTATATTGGGGGGGGGGGGGGGGGTAAGATAGGTGGATCCTCACCTCTAAACCATAAATCCATGCTATTAACAGGCTGGACCAGGTTGCTATAGATACTCATATAGGTCTTCTTGAGATAGCAAGCTGCCACATAATCATCCGGGTCTTCCCTCTTCATGTAAATGGCAGAAATAGCATGCTTGCAGGGAATTTCAGTCAATTCCCACCTCCTGCAAGTGCATGTCCTCATTGCAAGGTTCACTACATTCTTTGATCCCTCAATATTGTCAACCTCAGCAATGTCTTCACCATTGAATGTTGCAATACAATCCACAGCAGCCTTTTCCTTGTTTGTCTCTATAATAGCCCTTGGCTTGGGGAAGATATTCCCATGGTGTCCTTCCATTTTTTCCTTCCTCACTGCAATCTGTCTCATTAGCTTCACCCTTAATTCTTTAAACATAGTCACATGGGGCTTACCCCTAGCATCTAATATCCAGGCATTGAAACTCTCACAGATGTTGTTAATCATGATGTCACAGTCCACATCTGTGTTGAAGAAAGCCCGACACCAATGTATAGCTGGTCTCTCGGGTGCTGCAAACATAATCAATTAGGTTGTGATAAAAAAACATCATATTGTAAAGAAAATAGAAAAATAGAACATTGCAAGTAAAAGCACAAAAAATTACCTGTCATCCACTTGTAGGCATCATTATCTAGGCTTTTCATCTCATTCATTTCTTTCTGAAAATAAGGCAAGGTGGTTGCCTTCGCACAAGCCCACATTTGATCCTTCATGACCTTTCCCGGAAAGTGCTTTGTGAAATTTGTCCACATATGCCTCACACAAAATCTAATGTGAGCCCTTGGGACTACCTCTTCAAATGTAGGTATTAAACCCTTCTGTTTATCACTTATAAACACCCAACCCCTTCCTTCATGTTCAATGTCCAGATCCTTCACCAATAACTCCAGAAACCAGATCCATGCATCCTTGGTTTCCAGCTCCACCATCGCATATGCAACCACCCATGATGTGTTATTTGCATCAATTGCTACAGCTATTAACAGTTGCCCCCCAAAAGGTCCCTTCAGGTGTGCCCCATCTAGTCCAATGACAAATCTGCATCCATCCTTGAAGCCATTTTTTAGAGCTCCCAAGCAAATATACATCCGTTTAAAAACTGGCCTCTTGCTACCTTTAGGAAAACTACACTTAATATCAATAGAGGTTGCTGGATCAACCCTCTGAAGCTCCCTGCCATAATCACAAAGCCTTGCATATTGCTCTTGAATGCTTCCCTCATATTCCAACAGAGCTTGCCTTTTAGCTTTATATGCCATTGAGTTGGAAACCCTTGCTCGAATGGTTGAGGACATTGTTTTTGCAAGAGATTCTGCAAAAACAAACAGTCAATACTTTAATATATGGTAAAGCAACACAACTGCAAACATAATTAAGCAACACAAATGGACAACACATTTAGACTTTGAACTTTCATACCTGGCTTCACACTCTCATTAACCACAATCTGGTCCTTAAACTTTGCTGTCAAATATCTAAGCTTCACCATGCTATTGTTAAATTTTCTTGTGCACTTGTGTGTACCATCATAACCCTTGATCATGAGAGTGCTCTCATGCTGCATTTTGGAAGCAAACAGAAAGAAGGGACAATTTTCCTCCTTGCATACAACCCGCAGCCTTGTCTTATCATTCTTGATAAAGATATATTCCCATCCACCTTGAATAGCATGCTCCCTCAATGCATCTCTCAATACTTGAACTGTGGCAAACTTCTGTTTTAGTTTAAATTCTGGTTTCTTCATGTTGGATTTGGGATTGAATTCCAGTCCTTCATCTTCAAGCTCCCCATCGGAATTTATGGTAAAACCCAAATTCTCATCATCAGAATCTTGAAAACCAAACATGGCCTCATTATCTTCAAACTCAGTCACATTTTCTTGCTCACTTTCCATTTGACTACTAGTAAGCTTTACACCAGCCTTAGGTGTTCTTTGTGTAGCTTCTTCATGCACAAATCCTTCCATCCAATCCTCATTGTCCTCATCACCATACTGTTCATACTCCTCATCATTGGCCTGGGGGTCATAGTCATCATCCTCACTGTCATCTTCACCAGAACTGACTTCCTCACTGTCATCTTCATCAGAAACCCCTTCCTCACTACCCCCATCATCAGAAACCCCTTCCAATCCACTAAAGGTTTGAATAGCATTGAAGTAATCGATATTTACATCATGAAGACCTGAACTTTCATTCTCTACACCACTAGACAGCCCCAGGACACTAGACTGCCCTTGCACACTAGATTGCCTTTGGACGCTAGACTACCCTCCACCACTTGTGACCTTCCCTCCAGTTGAGCCTTGCTTACCACTTGAAGTATACTCCAACAGCTTCTGTTTTCCCTTGTCCTTTGGATTAAGACCACAAGCTGTGCTTGCTTGAGTTGGTACATGGTCTTGGTCAACCTCTCTGATCTCAATTCCCTTGCTTCTTCCTGGTATTGGTTCATTTGATATCTCCTTAATCACCACACCTAGCTTTTTTGTTGGTTCATCCGGTAATTCTTCTATGACCACCCCACAGCTACCTTTTTGACAGAAAAAGAAATCTTCAAATATGAAGCAATCCTCATCCTCTTCCCCAAACACCCCTTTAAACTCCATGTGGTCCAAATAAAGTATGATCAACCGCCAATGGGGAATAGCTGTACACATAACCATCACGTCTACATCGGTTTCCAATTTCATCAACTCATCAGTTTCATCCCCACACCTATACCAGTAATCGATTCTTTGGTGTTCATATCCCGGATTCAGTTGCTTAGCCATGTTGTCAACCTCTACAAGGGACATCTTGTCCTTGTCTACGTTATCAAAGTAATCCACCTTTCCAGCAACATATGTGCCCTGCCTTAAGCACCCTCCATGATAAACTGTAACCATAAAATAGTCTGGATGTTCTGCAAATTCAACAATGAAAATGGTTGGTCAATGCATATGGTCAATTAAAAATAGTTAGTCAATGAAAATGGTCAATGCAAAAAACACTTAACCAAACTGCCTCTATGAATAGCTGAAAACAAAAAGGAACCAAACAAAAAAGCCTTTACAAGGCCAATATTCTTCATACATGGGAGACAAAGACAAGCACAATTCTTTACTTTACTGAAAGCCAAACTAGGACCACAACCAGAAACCAGACAGAAACAGCAATATTAAAAGCCAAACCTACACATCCAACCACAATTTCGACAGTATTAAAAGCCAACCTAGCAAATTCAACAACCACCGAATGCAAATCTCAATTCACTAAACCCACACACATAGTAGGCACAATCTCTATTACCACTCAATACAATAAGCCATCTTTCTCGAAACCCAGAAAGGCAAAAACCCATAAAGCATACCACACTAAGAAAAACCATTTTTAGCTACCAGCAATCCCATTGAAATAACCCAGAAACAGAAGGCCTAACCAATTTAAAAACCCCCAATTTTGTATTTCAAAACCCTAGATTTCGTCATCTTCAATCCCTTCATATCGGAGATGAATAGTTCCCCTCCAAAACTTACCATAATTCGGGATTTCATCCTTCTCATTCTCCCGGTCTGTAGCTCGAGGAACCCACAAATCAGCATCGTTCGCGACCATGTCACCACCACAAAACGTCGCTCTTCTTCGACTCAGGTTGCCTTCCTTGCTCCTAGTAACATGATAGGTTCTGGGTTTTCGATTTGCAATGTTTCCAGATCTGGGTTTTTTGGGAGTTTTGAACTTGGAAGAGATTAGATCCGTTCTCACAAAATCGATTTTTTAGGGTTTCTTGGGAGTTTAGGATCTGATTTCGACTATATCAATCGAATGCACCGTAATAGAGGCAGGGATGTTTTCATCATTTTACAACCGACGTGGATCCACGTGGAGCCAGGTGTCGACTCAAGTTGCCACATCAGCATCTTAACAGACAATTTTGACTGAAGGTTGACGATATGGACGAATTGAGAGGAAATTGAGAGTTTAGAGACTTTTTAGGTGAAATTCGAATGTCAGGGATTGAAACGACGAAACTCTAAAAGTATATGGAGTAAACAATAATTAACTCTAATAACTAGTTCATAAGATTACCATTAGAATGTAACTCAAAAATCAATCCAAGTGTGAAAATGGTTACATTAGTATTACAATATTTGACAAACTCTCGAACTTCACAAATTCCTAAAATCAAATGTTTCTCGTAACACACGATTTACATGCGTCCATGGAACATGAACGCTAGGGCTGAAAGTAGTTAAAGTTGGGCGTTATTACTTCTCAAATGCAGTTGCAAAGTTGTTAGCAAACCCCAAATGCTAACGCCAGACTAAGCTCAAAAACGTATCTACTTCTTCATGAAGCTTCATCTCAGTACCCCCTGGTTGCATATCATAGAGTTGTTAAGGAAGGTAGTGAACATTAATAACATGTCTTGAGATCCGCAGAAACTCAGATGGCACACGATGTTGGTGTATCTTTTTAAGATTTGTGGGTGCAAGATAAGCTCTAACATTAGTTGGTGTGAAAACACTAAGATTGTGGGTCCACATAAGATTATCCAATGCATATGAACTATTTTTCTCTCTGCCTTAACCAACCGCACCACATTATCATAAGTATCTCTCCACCATGGCCAATATGAATCCATTGCTGAGCTATGCACCCTCATATTACAAGCATCTGGCTCACCGATCCTTGAATAGATATATAGGCAATCGATGTTTCTCTCGATAGAAGAATGTGTCGCCACATGTGTAAGGGCCATGTCAATATCAGGATCAGAAAGAAGTCAGATGATCATGTCATTCAATTCCCAAGGCATGTCTAGTGGGAACAACTCCTTCATCAACGTCTCAAACTTTGAGAAATCAAATCTCAAACCGGGAATCACATTAGTAGGAGTGATTCGTGCAACACCTCTAGATACATTGATTGAATCCAAGCTAAGGTCAAAGTCTTGATTCTCACAGTCTAGCTCTATCATGTTGATAAGCATACTCCTCATTGGCCTTCCATAATCACGTGGTACAAGTATCACTCGTAAGAAGTTGAACTTGATGAAAAAGAGGCGAAAAATGGATAGAGTAACAACTTAGTTTAAAATTAAAGTTGTAAAGGAACGACAATCTAACATATAAAAGATATGCATAGATTAAAATGAGAAATATTAATATTACAAACTCATCACAAAGGTATTTTTTAAACCTCAAAGGCTTTCATGTTTGAATCCTTAATAATGATAACAACCATATAACTAATTAACTATTTAAGTATATAATAACTAACAATTATCTTACAACATTAAAAGAAGTAGTATGTGTCTAATTACGACATTCAATCATATTTATCAAGCATGGAGTTGACATGCTCCAAAGAATGCAGCAGATTACAAATGTTGATGTGGAAAGTGATTGTATGGTAGCTGTACAAGCAATTTCAGCCAATGAAATAGATCTTTCTAGCTGAAAGTAGAAACTTGGTTTTTGATATCCAAGAGAGTTTTAAATTCTTGGGCTGCAGTTTGCTTATGCTCCAAGAACAACCAATTGGATTGCTCATAGATTAGCTAGTATAGCTTATGAACACTACTTGGCAGTGTGATGCTCCAACAATTATTGTGGATGCACTCATCTTTGATTGTAAACATTTGAATTAATGATATTCAACCTTTTACTAAAAAAAATAGTAATTTCAAAGTACAACAAAATGAACTTAAACGGTCAATTCAAATATTTTTTTTTTTTTTTGAATAGAAGTTGATTGTTATTCAAAAATCAACAGCCAAATGGCCATAACTTACAAGACTTACATAAGAATTCCGGCAAGAAAATCAGGTAAAACCTATCTTCCGGCAAGAAAATCTGGTAAAACCTATCCAAACTAAAGCAAACTAATTAACATCAATGGGAAGCTCACAATTAAGCAAGCCTATCCAAGCATGACAAAGCTTCGCCTTCTACGGAAAGAATCATTCAACTAATCCTCACTTGTCAATCACGCAATTATGGTACAAGCAAGGAACTAGAAACGTCATAGAAAGACTCATAGAAACTTAATCACACTAACACAGGCTAAAAACCCTTGCCAAAACAACTAAACAATAAGCAGCTCCTTCCCATCCGAGTTGGAGCTTAAATCCACATTAGCAGTATTACCTTTTTCTTCAAGAGTTTTAATTCGGCCTCTAGAAGGACGACCCCTCTTCTTTAGAGCTGGCGCACTTGAAATCGGGACCACCACCAACTCGCCAAGCTGAAATTCCAGAGGTATAAATGCCAAACTTGGCTTTAAACTCTTATTTTTCACTCCTAACTTTGGGCCAGTTTCAAAACCCAAAGCCAACTTTGGCCATTTTCCAGCAGATCCCTCCTTGTCTACCACGAGGCCCAGCCCAGAATATGGTAGCCCAGTCAACCTTGCGGTCAACCCTAATTCATAATTAGGGTTTCCCGCGTTTTCCGAAGCAGCCAACGCTACAATTCTTTCAGCCGTCAACGCCGACCCATCCACCGCCACCAACACCATGACAGCCACCTCCGATGACAAACCACTTCCCGCTGGCACCATCTCTGTCCCATGACTGCCGCCACAGCAGCCTGCACTCCGGAAACTGATTCCAGTCCTAACCCTGCACAACTCGACTCCACAACATCTGGCACCTCCTGCAACGCCTCCGCCTCCAGTCGCTTATCACAAAGCCCACCGCTATGCCTGAAGATTCCACATGCAGTGTAAAGCCCATGGCACTTCTCGTACTGGAGCTCCACCCACACCGAAACTGTCGGCTAGAACGCAAACTTCCGCTGCGCCCATATTCGCAGGCGCACATCCTGGATCACACAGATCCTCTGAACCGTGTCTTTCCTCTGCACAACCCCTGGTCAATCCGAACGAAAGTCCCCAAAGCATGACCAATCATCATTAGCTCCTTCTCGTTGCGCATAGCTATACGCAAGCCTCTCACCGCCACCAAAACCTCAAGAGAGTGCAGCGGTACCTCATCGAGAGCCGAAATACCGTCATAATCTGCTAGTAGCAGCATGGAGTTGTTGTAGAACCATGGGCCTCCATAAAGAACCTGATTCTTCACCTCCCTATCCTTGAATTGGAAGACGAAGATGTCCTCCTCTTCCTGCTGAATCAGAACTCTCTCTCTTTATCCCCAAACGTTGGAGATCCCCGCCGAAAACGACAGGATCACCACCTTCTTGTTGGACAAGAGCCGGCCACATAAGTAGAAAAACAAGTCGTGGATCGCATCCTCTCCTCCATCAAGGCTCACAACGGCCTCCTCAGAAAGTATCGGAGGAGCCATCGTCTCCTCTGTCATCATCTCGCAGGCTCGATCAATTTAGACGGCTAGGGCAAAGAAAACCCTAGCAAAGCAAAAAAGTCGACGTTTTGGGAATTGTGTTGTTTCGAGTGCCAAAGAAATTTCTTATTTTAACCTCTCTTTTTTTAATTGGGTTTATGTCCATTTACCCTAATTCTAGGGTCATTTATCCCACTTACTTCATTAAGTTTGTTTAATTCTCCCTTACCCATAAAGACTTTAATAAGGTCTTCCCTAATACCCAATTAAGTTTTTTTTTTAAGACTATTTTACCCTCACCCCTTTGTTACAGAGAGAGAGAGAGAGAGAGAGAAATAGAGAAGCCATAGGAGACTTCGCTGGAGTCCGGTCACCTGCCGTCGCCCACCGGACTTCTCTGAAAACTTCTTCGGAGGTCCCCAAAGAGGTCATCGGAGATCTCATAGGTTGCAGGAAAGGTTTATTAGACCTTTATTGCCCCCTAATAAACTTTTATTAGATGGCAATAAAAGTTTATATAACCTCGCCGGAAGTCCTCAAAGAGGTTGTTAGAGATCTCATATGGGGCCGGAGAGGTTTATTGCCCCCCAATAGACCTTTATTGCCTCCCAATAGACATTTCGGTTGCCGAACTGAGAACTAATCTCCCTAAAATTAGACAAATAAAACTTTGATTAAGGAAAAAAAGAGGAGATTACATCAATTCAAAACATTTATTGCCCCCAATAGCCCTTTATTGCCCTCTGATAAAGATTTTTTTTCTTTCCTTCTCAGACTTCTGCCACAGTTTATTTAAATAAATAAAAAGAGTGTTTTTAGTATCTATTATTGAAAAGTTTACATTCCAAGTATTCACCCATATGTGCAAAGAAAAGAACTTCCAGCAAACAATGCAGTCTACGAGAAGAGTATATGTTTCTTAAAGGAAACATATTCCACGCTACATTGTGACTAGCCTATGTATACTCGATTAGAGATCAAATCAGTTTAGGTGATTGTTAAGAGATTGGGAGTGATATACAATGGCTAAATGGAACGCTCTTAGCATGTCATTTTATTCATGCATCTTTCACTACTATTGACGACATTACCTGTGCCACATAATCACAAACAGAAAAATACAGTTACAAAATGAAAAGCCTGATTTGACACAGATAAAACTTGCGGGATTATGTGCATCTTTTATTTTTCATCAATCACAGCTTTAAAAGTGTATTGGTTGTAAAAGCAGGTATAAGGAGATGCATTTGTAGGCCTCTATATGCCCATGCATACAAAGCTGACTCTACTATCCTTTTCTCTTTTTCACTTGAGATGTATAATAAATTGCTTAACTCACCATTTCAAGGATCTACTCATCTACATGTACAAAAAAAACTGGCTGCAACCATGAGATAACACAGGATAAGCATCAATCCTTTGAAGTCGGTTGACGTTCCTTGCTATAAAAGATTAAGGCAATGAATCTTAGATGAAAAAGATTCTGCAGTGACTAGACTATAATTTATATGGAATAAGTAAGAAATGTATTATGCTGAAAAATGGAGATGCATAACTGTCAATAATGTAATATAATGGCCAAGGGGAGGCAAACGATATATGCATGACAAACCTGCAATATGATGCAAAAATTATATGCGCTTCATATGTAGTGTTGGTTTCGATATAGAGAAAATTCTTAGTTTAATCACTTAGCAATACTCCTCTTGGATTATGTAATCAGAAACCTCAAAGTTCAGTTCACTGTGCACAGACTTTTCAGTCATGACATTGCATATCTGAAAATTGTCAATGATCCATCTTCACAAATAAGTGGTTCTACTACCAACTGATTCTGCATCCCCAATTTCTTGCCACTTTTTCAATACACAAACTAGAATTTGGAATTGAAAACAATACATCTCTCATGCACAAAATTGGAGATTATAAATACCAATATTATAATTTACATCTAAAAGGAAGTAAAAACAAGAAATAATACACAAACCTGCAACATAAATGCCACTACTAGCACAGCCATAACCAATATAACAGTCTCAAAGAGTTGAAAATTCAAGTCCATAGGATTTCCTATTATCCACCCAACAATTACACAAAAGGGGATCTACAATCATAAAAAGCAAAACATTATCAGTTATCTCCCGAGGGATTGTTAATAAGGTAAGCCTGTTTTAGGAATGGTATTCAACTTTAGAAATCTCTACGTTTCAATGGTCTGCATTGAGAATATGAATTCGAGTCCTTACTGTAAACATAGATGTTTGTATAGATAATCCAATAGCGACTCCAAGCGTGAGGTCCTGCAAGAAGACTAATTCCATCAATCAGATAAATGAAGTCTTTTAAGGGAGGTGAGGTGTATAATCTTCAAAGAACTCACAAGTTTTTCTCTCATGGAAAACAGGATAGACCACATATTTCCTACAACTGGGAGCAGGATGGCACTGATAAATGCTACAGGAATATTGAGCGAGTCGGATGCTTCCTGGAAAAACCCATTGATCATTAAGCTTTATGTAATCACGCAAAACTATGGCCAAAAAACCAGCAAGCCAAGCTTCACCAAATAGCTCCACTTAAAATAGAAAACAAGGAATTTAAGAATGGGAAAAAGAACTTGAGAACTAACAGCAGTCCATTTAACCAAACATAAAACAATAATTATAATAAATAGAATAATAGTTCCATATATGATCCAGAAAATCGGACAACCTAAGGTGAGTGTTGCCTAGGATTATCTTGAACTCCTAAATGTAAAACCAAGTATTTACCATGCAATTCTTTTATACCAGACTAAATGTCCCAAGGGTCAGCATAAATAATAGCATCATATATATAGAAAATACATCCGGAGCAGCATGAACCATTATATGATCTAATAGGAGTTAACCTGTATAGCCTCCACAAGGTATGAAGACAAAATGTACACCCACAAAGCTAAGATAGAAAGCCAGCCAATTGCTTCATTAGCAGTTATTTCCGGAGAAGAATCTTGATCTTGGATTCCTTCCTTCAACAATGTAAAAGAGAGGATATGTAATCTAACCAAATGCAGTTTGGTTTAGAGAATTCTTCCACTTGCAAGTACTCAATCCGTAAGTCATATTTTATGCATTTCAAGAGATAGCAACATTGAATCATAGGATGCAGTATAACACTGTCATGAGCAAACTAACTTTACACTTCACAAGAACATCGAAGTTAAAAAATATTCACCAGATTCAAATCAGCATCGTTATGTTCAAAGCCTTTAAGCTTGCAAGCAAACGTATCAATAAATACTAATACTCCAGACATGATAGTGATCTCTCGTACAGTCCATAGTTATGATCCCTCTTTCATAACCGTTCAACCAAATATAAATAGTTGGAAAGTGTAGGTGAGAAATGCTTATAGGTTTGGTATTCAGTGAGCTTTCATGCTATGATATCACACTTTCAAAAAGAAAGTATTTTTTAATTTAGGCCTACGCAAACCTTTCATGCTACTCAGCATATTGAGTCTTCTACAGCTAAAAAATACCAAAAACATAGGAAGAAGTATAAAAAAAAAAATGCACAATTAATCTTCATAAGGAAAACCAATTGCATTCTATATACTATAAAAGAAAACTTGACTGACCTCATCCTCATCCTCATGAATGGGACTATGACGATCATGATGATTTATAAACTTAAAGAACTGCAAGTTTGCATATGCCACTAGCATTACACAGCTACTAAATCGTGAAAGGGATAACTCCGACTTCCCAAAACCTTAAAGTGAAGCACAGCTGGAAGCATAATCCCCATTAAAGCCATTGACAACAATGTAACGTTCACGAGGGCGTGTTGCTGTTGTGTAAAGATGTAAATATAATTACATAAATATGGCATGAATGTCAATGAACCCCTGTTATGAGAAGTTCAGGGAATAAAGTTCGACAGGAGTATGAAAATCTACCTTGTTGAAAACTTGAAATTTCTTGCAACGGATGATCCCACCAGTGAAGAAGGCCCATCCAATCCAAGAGTATATTCAAAACCCCAATAAAGATCTCTGAACAACTCTAATCATGTCTTTCCTTAATGCAAAGAGTGATGAAAAGATCTCAGGTACAGTTACAAATGTGACATTTATAAGTCCCCCAACTGCAAATGCAACAAAAAGCAGGTACACAAAAGGTATAAGCTTTTCTCTCTATTTTTTTTTTTAAAGTAAAAAAAATTACTCTGTTGCAACGATCAAAATTTCAACCAGTATATACAGTGGACCAAAAATCCACTTTAAAAAGCAGCCCAGATCGAACAAGAGCAAAATGAAGCTAGTCACTGATCCATAAAAAAAAAAAAAGAAGAAGAGCCAACTAGTAGCTGCCTTCCGATCAACAACAGGGAGACAAAAGAGCACCCTATCACGCAACTTTCCACCTCCACCCCTCTGATTGTTATATATGGAATCAGTAAGTAGTTTTAAAGTTTCTCAATCTGAAGAGGAACTACCAATCCTATATGGCCATAATCAATAGTGTATTAACTGAATGAAGGTGTCTATGACAATACATTGCTGATACTAAAGATTTCTAATCGTACCTTTCGGTTCTGAGTGCAAGGTGAGTTGCCTGCACCACAAATCCACAATCATTAACAAACTAAGAGTTAGTCTCGGACAAAGTTGCAACAACTTACTTCTATATTAGATTTGATAAGCCAGCACTTACCAGTCACATATCCTAAACGCCCTGTTAATGGTGCCATGCCCAATAAGCTGAAGAAGAGGACTCATCCCTAACATATAAAGTAACTTTTAAGAATTGTAAATGTAACCAGCTGCGACGTCTATTAAAATTTAAAATTGCTAAATCTCAAAGTAACAATGTGTATAACAGAAAAAATGTTTGGTCAATTTCTTCATTCCACAGTTGAAAGATGATGCAAAAGAGCATAAGAAAAACCAATAAATCATCATAACTTTCCTGCTTCCCAAATCCTCTACAGTAGTATATTCTTCTCCCAATAAATATGTATTTCATACCTGCTTTTCAGTAACGATATGTAGCCAAATTGCCAAGGGACCACAGGGTAGCAACATGTTTGCATTCAAAAGGACAAGATAAAGGCTCCTCGGAGTTCTTATCCTCCCAACATTCTTCGAAATCCATGAGTATGCCCCATCAGCTCGGGAGTGCAAATGAACCGTCTCAAAATGCAGGGCCTCTATGTCACCCGTGGCTGCTGATGAGCTAAATGTGAGCTCCTCATGAGCTTCAAGGTCTATCTTCTCGTCTATAGACCCCATCTGCACAAACAAATAATCAACCAGTTAAAAAGGGAGCACAACACATTACACATTGACAAAAGTTTGCTGGCTATATCTTCATCTGTTTTGTTCTTCTTTTGCATGTCAAATACAGCTCTTAAATATTCTACCTGCTCGGAATGCAAAATGGAAATCGCAGCAGATGGCATGGAATTCAAGGTTAGTAGTTAAACATCAACCAAAACATCCAATTACACCAGCCTAATCCAAAAGAGCACACCTTTAGTGACAAGTACAACACTACCAAACAGAACACAGATATATAGGGAAGAAGCTAACTCAATCCAATTTACAGATACGTACTGACCAAGAAAGACAAGGGGACCACCTTTGATCTAACGGATCAACTTCTTCTTCTTCTTTAGCCTCTACGACGGGGAGAAAGAGCGGGTGTAGGTTGGGAGTGGAGTCCATGATCATCACTTAAACTGTTGGCTGCTTCGGTATGTCCGAATAGAATAAGAGTTTAATGTAAATTGTAACGCAAGAAAGAAGAAGATGACAGCGGAGGAGCCATGGAAGAGATGGATGCCGGGAAAGTTTCAAGACAAACAGCCAGCGTACCTCAGCAGATACGCACATAGAAAGTTCCGAGGTATTCCTCAAATTTTTATTTCTTTTCCTTTTTCGTTTTCCTTTATTCTTCTCCCTTGTCACCCTTACGCATTCGGTCATCTCCAAGGAGATCCCAGATTAAAAGTACACGGAACACGTGTTTTCTTTTGTGTCTATGAAAGTGTAGAAATAAGTTTACCTTTTTTATTCTAAAAAAAAATAAAAATAAAAAGGTTTACCTTTGTTTTATTTTTGATTTTTTTTTTTTTAAGATTTTTAGGTGAGGATGGAATTTGAACCTGGCCAGCTTAGAAGCGAACTTATCTCAATAGATTTTGGTAAAAGGGAGATATAATTTTTTTTAATGAATATCATATCAATATATTAATAACTCAAACTAAAAAAGAATTCTCTACTGATATGAAGTAGATAAAGAGTTTGTGGTAGTAACACAGTGATACATAAATTAGGTTCAATCATTTAACAGTTTCATACCCACAAAGGAAGCCTATAGACTATTAAAAGAGAGATATAATGAAATAGTATTGGTGAATGAATGATCCTGCGTATGTTAAAGGATGTTGTTCCGATCAAGTGTCAATTAGGCCACAAGGCAACTGTGACATCGTCTAGTTGCAGATAGGAAGGACTCAAAGAAGGGACGCACAGAGTTGAACATGGAAGAGCTAATAAAACCCAAGGGAAACTCAACCTTACAACTGGCCTTGTTTTCTTCTCTCATCTATAAATTTTCTCAAAATCAAAATCATTTATAATAATAATAATAAATATTAAAAAAAATTGAAGGTCAAAAGTCGGGGTAGGCCTGTGACCTAAAAAAAAAAAACACACAGTGGTGGTGGGCGGAACCTTGACTTGATACGTCAAGTTAATGTCAAGTAGTTTCAACTCGACTCATATTTGAAGGATTAGATACACAAGGGATGGAATCTAATTCCTTGCGTCTCAGATACTAGTGGTTACTGGGAATGTTCTCTACATCACTTATATACTTCAAACCTGGTGTCTGTTGCAAAAATGTCGATAAAGGATCAGACTTTCCCATGGTAGATCACTCTGCTGCAGCATTTTACTTTATGGTTTGCCAGAGGTTTACATTATTTAACCACAGTTATAAGGTGTTTCTCATTATCAAGAAATAATTTTCTTCGAAAGCCACTAGAGTTAACAATTAGAATATGCATGTGTATGGAAACAGTACTGAGATAAACTCAAGGCAAGCAGACTTAAAATCAAGAAAACAAAATTTTGATTCACAGCCGGAGGCGGCATTGTTGAAAACCATTGCGAAAGTGAAAATTGAGAATGAAAGCTTACAGGTGAAGAGGATCAAACTCGATTATACAAAAGATGAAATCTCCCAGCTTTTTGGTACTGGGAGATCATAAGGATTTTCTATTACATGATCAAAAAAATAAAGCAACTAACAAATATCATAGGCTTGAGAAATCGTGGAAGAGTAGTTTCACAAATATAATTATATAACTTCTACTACACCTTTGCGTGCAGATACCGCATTGATTTTCAAATACACGGTGGCCACTCCAACTGTTAGTTTAGTTAGCATCTGCAACAAAGGCCAACACACATTCAAGTATTGAACTGGAAGATGATGTTAACAGTATCAAATCTTAAATGTGCCAATGAAGTATCATTCCTACTAAGGAAATCTTCTCTTTCCATGGAATTCACATTCTATGTTGTCAGATTATCAGCATATACCAGGATTATTTTGATTGTGAGGTCCAGTTCACAGTCTAACACAACAGAATGTCAGATATCTGGTAAGAGAACAATACCACAAACAATTTATATGCATATAACTAATAAATTATGGTCCACAAAACATATCAAGCATTGTAGGAACAAAATACAGGCCTTACAGTTCATGTCAACAGTGAAAACAGCCCTAGCAGTTTTTCATAAGAGATTGCAGTCTACATGAAGAGTATTTATTTCTTAAAGGAAACATATTCCACTCTACATTGAGACTAGCATAAGACACATAGAGCCTATGTATACTCGATTAGTGATCAGATCAGCTTAGGTGGTTGTTAAGAGATTGCGAGTAAGATCCAATTACAATGGCTAAATGGAACGCTCTCGGCATGTCTTTTATTCATGCATCTTTCACTACTATTGAAGACATTACTTGTGCCACATAATCACAAACAGAAAAATACAGTTACAAAATTAAAAGACTGATGTGACAATTAAAACTTTAGGGATCATGTGCATTTTTCATCAATCGCAAGTGTATTGGTTGTTAAAGCAGGTATGCCACGAATTAAGCCATAAGGAGAGCCATAGTTTGTACACCTCTATATGCCCATGCATACAAGAATGACTCTACTATCCTTTTCTCTTTTTCACTTAAGATGTATAATAAATTGCTTAACTCACCATTTGAAGGATCTACATGTACAAAAAAACTGGCTGCAACTATGAGATAACACAGGATAAGCATCAATCCTTTGAAGTAGTTTGACGTCCCTTCCTATAAAAGAATAAGGCAATGATCTTGGATGAAAATGTTTATGGAATAAGAACTGTATTATACAGAAAACTGGAGCTGCATAACTGCAATAATGTAATATAATAGCCAAGTGGAGGCAAACGATATATGCACAACAAACCTGCAACATAAATGCCACTACAAGCACGGTGATAAAGAGTGTAGCAGTCTCAAAGAGTTGAAAATTCAAGTCCATTGGCTCTCCCATGATCCACCCAACAACCACACAGAAGGGAATCTAAATTATGAAGACAACCAATATTATCAGCCTTTCCTACTATCCACTTTATGAGAATAAAAAGTCTTTCACTTTTGCCAGATCTAGAGAGTGTGCAATGATGGAGTCCTGTTTTACATAATGTGATCAACTCAACAAAATATTTACTAACTAGCAAGTCCAATACAGGTCAGCCAGGGTCCAAAACATTATGTCCTATGTCAAAGCAATGCAACAAGAAAGTCAAGTCCTCACCACAAACATGGATATTTGCGTCGATGATCCAATCGCAACTCCAAGTGTAATGTCCTGTAGATAGAGTAATTCCATCAATAAAATAAATGAAATCTCTAAAATGGTAGTTATGAATCTCAAAGCACTCACAAGCTTATCTTTCATGGCAAACATGATAGCACTTGCATGCTCTGCAGCATTTCCTACAATAGGGAGCAAAATGACACTGATAAATGCCACAGGAATGTTGAAAGAGTCTGATGCTCCCTGCGAGAACCAAATATATCTTGAGTTATCAAATAATTACACACACAAAAAAAAACCAATAAATCAAAAGTCTAGACTGTTCTTCACCAATGTTCACCCAAAAAAAATTGCTGAACAACAAAATAGAAAAAGAAATTTTGTCATAGGAAAAAGAGAATGAAGAGCAAATTGAAGTAGGATAACAAGTTCTGATGCCAAAAGTTATGGACGGTTGAACAAGCCACCTATACTTGATGATGAGGTATAGCATATGGAGCACCGAGAAGGTTGGTAAAGTTCTAACATCTGGAATAATAATTAAGGGTTTGCATATTGAGCAGTTCTCGAAGGGTTCAATACAAGCAGCTCTTTGTTTCAGGGAACAAGGACTTCATTAGCAGATTCATAACTGTAATTATAAGAAAACATCAAACTTCAATTTGATGGATGCTCTTCCTCAGGTGATTCACGAAACTTAGAAAAACTAGTCCTAACATCTCAAGCTTACAAATACAGGCATCCAAAGCACAGTTAGCAGTATATCAAATACACATTACCTGGATGGCATCGACAAGGTATCCGGACAAAATGGACACCCACACAGTTAAAACAGAAAGCCAGCCAATAGCTTCCCAGTGAGTTATCTCAGGAATCTCATCCTCATCACAATCTTGATCATTGTCTCCTTCCTGTAAATTGCAAAAGAGATGATGACCAAAGGAACTAAATGCAAATTGGATCAGCAAATCTTCCTGAAGCACTCAAAAAAATTGAGCAAACTTAACTAACCTCATTGATGGGGTTATAAAGACTACGATGACTTCTAAGTTGAAAGAAAAGGTAGCTTGCATATGCCACAAGCATTATACAGCTACTAAATCTTGAAAGAGCCAACTCTGACTTCCCAAAATGCACCTCTGTGCGTGTAAAATGAAGCACAGCTGGAAACATTATCCCCATTACAGCCATCAACAACAATCCAGAATTCACGACGGCAGCCGACTATTGCAAAGATAAGCACATTTGAGTAAATGTTATTAGACCAAATTTAAATGAATATCAAAGCACTATATCATAATGGATAAACCTCAGCTAGATATGTAATCTACCTTGTTGAACACCTGAACTTTATTGTAATGAACAATCCCACCAGAGAAAAAGGCACAACCCAGAACTAAGAGCATGTTTGACAAGATTGACCCCAACAACGATTGTTGAACAACCCTAATCATTCCATTCTTCAATGCATAAATCGATATGATCATTTCTGTTGCATTTCCAAATGTGGCATTTAAAAGTCCCCCAACTGCAAACAGTAAGTAGGTTTAGAAAACTATGAATTTGAATACAAGGGAACTACCTATCCATATGCATCAAGTAAATTGAAAGACAGACTATTTGGCACTGGGAACTTAGGTTAAGAATATCAACCTAACCAGTAATCTCTATCCACATTCTAGCTTTTCTAGTCAACTAACACCAGTTGGCATAGTTTAATTTCTAATAGTACCTGTTGGCCCTGTGTAGAAAGCGAGTTGCCTGCGCCACAACATTAGCCCAACTAAAACGTTAGCCGTGAACAAAAGCACGAGTCATATGACAATTTAATACTATTATCTAATGCAAGCTATCACTTACTCAGTCGCATATCCTAGACGCTCTGCCAAAGGTATGATGCCCAATAAGCTGAAGAAAAAGACCCATCCCTAATGTATACAAAGTAACTGTCAATGAATTATAACAGGGGTGAAGTCAATTTAAATTATTCGATCTAGAACTGAGTGTGTTCCAAGAGAAACCATGTTTGAATATCATGCCAATTAAATAACAATATGATCTCATTCCAAGGTTAAAAAAAAAAAAAAAAAAACTTTCAGGCAAGCCAAAATAAATTCTTCAACGCATTCCGGCTTCCTAAACCCTACTGCATTTCTCTCCTAACTGAAACAATTTATTGTACTGATAAAATATAGGAGGAGTACATACATGCTTTCCAGTAACGTAATGTAGCAGAATTGCCAGTGGACCAAATGGTAGCAACATGTTGATCTTTGCTTTTAATAAGACAATATAAATACTCCTCACGGCTCTCATCCCTATATGTCTTGCAATCCATGAGTTTGGCATAACTGGCCGCGAAGGCAAATGAACCATCTCAAAATCCAAGGCCTCTACTTTATTCGTAGCTGCTGATGAGCTAAATGGGATCTCCTCATCTGATTCAAGGTCTACCTTTACACCTATGGCTCCCATCTGCATACAAATTACCAACCAATATAGAAGGAATCATAAACCAGGAATGCAATTACACCAAAACAGTACTCACAAAACCTTAGATACTTTACACTATTAGTGAAGTAAATCAAAACATCGACAGAAACCAACAATATTAATGTTTAGTCATTCAATCCTGAGTGCTTGTTTCCCAATAGACATTATCAACAACGCAGAAATGCAGTTACACCAGGACCCCAGACACAAAAAACAAGATAACTGCTACTTATTTGGCAGAAGTAACTCAACGCATTGACATCAATCATTTATATTAATGGTTAGAGTCATTCAACCTTGGGCATTTATCTGCAGAAGATCAACTCAAAGGTAACAACTCAGCCAAAAGCAGTAATTTTATGATGACCCTATAAGAAAACAAATCCAAACGAACAAAATTTAATCGCTTTTAAGAGCTTGGAATACAAAAAATAGCAGAAAAACCAGTTTCCCATATGGCTCAGTAAATTTGACAGCTTTTGGAAGTTGCAGTAACATATATTGCAGAAGAAGCCATGTGGAAATTCAAGCTGGGTACTTGCAGATCAATATAAACCTCCAATTAGCACCTACCCACTTTAAAAGAACTCAACTTTTATCTTTTAGTGACAAACTACAACACTACTAAACAGGACACAGTACACAGATCAATTCAATCCACAGAGACTGGTAGTAAAAGACAAAGGAAATACCTCAGACCCAGAAGCAAAAATGGATTGGATTTGATCAACTTTCTTCAAAGTCTTGGCCTTTTTGAGAGATTAGAAGAAAATAAAAGGTGGGTGTGTCTGTTACTGGAGCCTACCACTCTGAAAGTGGAGATAATCAAATGGGCTACTTTGGTTGCTCCGATCAAATATTGATAGAATGAAGAAGAAGATGGAGACTCAATAGCGGAGAGATGGCGTTGAATGCCGGCAACAAGCAAACAGTTGAGTTGAAGACAACGAAGTAAACTAAACACCACGAAGGTTCTGCGAAGTGTCCCTTCCAAGCTCATAATTCTAAATTGTTTCTTTGATCTATCAATTTTCTTTTGTCACACTCCCACCAATAACTCTTTCTTACTTGATTTAGATTCAAAAATATTATAATTTATTTGTATTGCATACATTTATGTCTTAATCTACTACACGATTCTATGACATGTAACATGTTGACCCAAGTAGGAAAACATAAAGAATATACTTGTTTCTATTGTTACAACAAAGGTGACTAATTTTATTAGACTCGGTGGAGATTACCTAGCACGAGGATCTAAATACGATTTGTGTTCAATTGGGATTTTTTGTTGATAGGATGTAATTACTAATTCATGATCTGACATGTACTGAAGTTTTCATTATTTCTCGATTTTACTAGAATTTTAAAGAGAATGTGAAAAATTAAAATTTGAGGGATTTCTAAATTTTAATTCATTTTTATTGCATTCATTTAAGAGATATTAAAAAGTTTAGTTTTGATTTTTCCTCAATTTGTCCTCTTAAATCATTCATTATCATCTTTGTGGACTCATAATTTTATTTGCGTTATTTACTAATTAAATTTTGACATTATAAAGAGAGAAATTCAAATAGAAAGAAAAAAATTAGGATGAGAAGACAAAAGTTAAGACAAACTAATTGCAAATTGTGAATATGTCAATTCCCCTCAATTAACAAAAATGTTGAGAAACATGACCATAGGTATCGAGGTCTTTCCTTAAGAGGTGAGATGATATTGATACTAAGTTAGAAAATCAATCAAAGTTGAAGAAAACTATCAAGCTTTAACAACTTCATTAATTTGCATAATTGTCAATTGATTTTTATTCTTGATGAAAATACCTAGCGCTCTGCTAGGGTCGGGAGAGCACCGCTCTTGGCCTCTCTGTACCTTACTCCATCATCGATGGAGCAACTGTCCGGCACCGATTTCAACGTCGAATCATTTGTGCACAGCCTACATCGTGCCTCCTAACAAACCAGGGCTAGTAATCCTGTCAGTGATGACTCCCTTTCATCAGATCTTATCTGCCTGTGGTGCTTCTCGTCAAAGTGGGGAAGAGGTTACGTTCCCTTTCTGGTTTGGGACGGCGCCAAGATTCCGACCAAGCCCGGCTAGACTGAAATTGAGCTTTGGGATGGCGGCGAGGTCGTGGGTAAGGAACTCGAGTTTGACCATCGTGGTGGTGGGAAGCTGCTGGCATGGGGCTTGTCGGGGTCAGCCTCGTCTAGTCAGAGCCTCTCCGATATGGGAGGGGATTGGGTGTGGCAGAGCAACTTCGCAGTCTTGGATCGAACCAGGATTTGACCCAAGGAGGGTGGCGCCGATGAAGGTGTTTGGCGTCGTGGTGACGAGGGTGGGATCGGTCTTCTTCAGCAGACGGCGGTGCAGTGGAAAGGGTCGAGACCAGGCTCTGTTTGGGTGCCCAGGAAACTTTGGGTGTCCAAATGAATCCTCTATGGGCCTAGGGTTTTGGCTCAAGATTGTCTATTGCTTGGGCCTTGCTGTTAGGGGCTCTAACAGTGGAGTGCGAACCTACTTCTGGTGGAATACGCATATGGGACCCAGGAGACTATTTATGGGTCCTATGTTTTGCTGCACTTTGGAATTGGAAATTCGGCTACTTAGGTAGAAAATTGCTCTCTACTTGGCGTATTTTTTTGCGTGGAGTAGGCAAGGTCGGTCACACTACTGCTGGTTACCTTGATAGAAGGTTACCCTTTATTCGACACATATTTGTGTGTGGAAATATGGTTGACCACACTATTGGTACCGTTTTACATAGCTCGGGATCTACCCGGTGCCTCATCAAATGCTTTTTAGCATATCCTACTATCCTCTTTATGTTTGATTTCAGATGCCTTGTTGCATCTAGTATTATTTTTACCATTTGTTATTATGATGTAGTTTCTATATTTTTCAGTTGTAATCTTTCCTATTATAATTATTAATAAAGTGGTTGACTATTACTCTAAAAAAAAAAAAAACTTCATTAATTTGCGTTTTAATGTCTTTTCACATCCTTCCGAACAGAACAAACCAAAAGAAATATACTCAAATCCAATTGTAAGCAGACAAGGTGGAATTTATCACTAATTTATTTAAGTTGTAGCAGTGATTTATACAAGAAGTAAATGATATTTGTAATGGACTATAGTTATTAATTTTTTGTATTATACCGGAATAAAACACATACTTACATTAAAAATAAAAAAAACTTTTGTGCTTCATATTTTTAAAAGCGATTTACTAAATTTTTCAAACTTTTGAAGCCAAAAATATTATACATATACTACATAATTTTTTTTAGTTGTGTATTGTACACATATTATTCAACAAAAATGAGTATAAATTAATATTTCAAAACTAAAAAAATTAATCAATTGATTAATTAAAATATTTTACCGGACTTTTAAACGGACTATTTAATGAAATGTCTAAATAATACACGTATGTATTTTTCGTTTACTATACACATTCCATGTGTTACTAACTATGATTGTGAATCCCTTTAAAAAAAAAAAAAAAAACTATGATTGTGAATCATTTCTTAGAGGCCTTATGACTTTTGTTTTTTATGAAATAATGCTAATCTATACTATTATTAAAAGAAGAGGCTTTGTTAGCCAAAGTATGTGTGAAAAGACAATAAAATCCTTAAACCTTATATTAATTTTAGATAATTTTTAATAATTGAGTGGTAATATGGTAAATAACAAAATTAAAAATTCTGTTAAAAATAAAATAAATAATTTTCAGTGTCTGCAATAACCACCCACAATTTCAGATAACTTCCTACTTTTTTTTTTCCCAAATAACTTCTATTTTTTTTCTCAATCTAATAATTATAAAATTTTTACACATGCAGAGCATGTGAGCAGAAAACTAGTTATTTATTAAGATAAACTAAAAGATATGGATAATAAAGAAGTGACTGAGTTAGAACAGTGTTCTTTATATGAGAAAGGGGATGGACAAAGGACTCAATGGCCAGTTCAAAGAATACGAATTGAAATGTATTTGAGTGAGTATTCAAGTTAACGTTCAGAATCCATTGTGTAATTTATTTTATTATGTTTCTATATTATTTGTGAAGCAATCTAATAGCACTTTGAGTTAACAAGAATGTCATCTATGCTCGTATAGATGAAAGCATACGTTTGATTTGAAAAGTGCAGATTGCAGGCAATGCAAAATGAGACGAGGCCTTGAAGGTACCATGGGGTTTTAGAAGAGAAAGAAATTAGCTGTCCCCATTTTCCCTATCTCAATCTTGTCCCACGAATGAGAATTTGACACATAATCACCAACCTAACATCTCACTAAAAAATAAATAATAAAATCTTCAGCCCATAATAAGAAGAAGAAGAAGTTCCACATAGGTCCCTTTCTCCATTTGTTCTTCTTCTGCTTTCCTCCGCCGGCTTCGACATCCACCTTCAATTCGGAGCTCAAACAAACACCAAATTCAATCTCTTCATCTCTTTGAATCTACACAATCAAAATTTCACAAACCCAATTTTAAAATCAGACATATATTTCACAATTTCTTATCAAAAAGATGATGGAGACTTGCCTTGACGGGTAGGACGTTTCCGGATTCAAGCAGAACCGACGACCCAAACCCGGGTCGGATCTAGAGCGGTGAAATAGCAGATATACGGGGACATGTGACTTGAGAGTGGCCTGAATCTTCTTCCTTTCCAAAGTCAGCAAGTGCTTTTTGGAGATGGATCTGCCGGGGGCCGGCTTGGCGAACATGACGGTGGGGATTCGCCACTGGACTGTGTCTTTCGCTGAGATTCGGTTTCCGGTTGGGAACATGGCTTGGCTTAGTGAAGAAAATGAAGGACAAATCTTTGAGGGCATACATTTTAGGGTTGTCATTGGATAGTGTTGTTGTTTTCGTACCGGGTTGTTTCTGGGTTTTTGTTGTTGTTCAAATGAGTTTTATGTTTTTTTTTTAATTAAAAAATAAAAATGATAAATGCAGCTTAACGGTGTTAATCCCTGTTAAGTCGATGGACAGGTGTACTAATATGAGAGTAGTGACAGGGTTGGGATAAGGATTTCCTTCCGTTTTGTAGGTTTGCCTAAAGCCCAAGACTAACTATAACTAATAACAAGAGAATACGTGTCCATTTAACAAAGATAATACTCATAGTTTATTGTAATGGAATATTCTTTTGTTATTGGACTCGTGTGCTCTTGTTATTAGGCTATTAGTTATACGAACCATTGCTGGTTTGCAATATTGGCTAGCTAAAACATTTGGGGCACCTTTGAATTTGTAAAGTTTTTTCCCTCTCATGTTACATGTGGTGGTCATTAGCCTCATCCAAGACCATGAAAAGGGTAATGTTTCTTTTCTTTTTCAGGAAGTACCCCAATCACTTTGGGTTTAAATTTGCTCACTACTTTTATTTTGTGGTGACATCACTACCATATTAAAACTTGTCACGTCATGTAAAATTAATTGAATACTTAAATTATATTTTTTTAATAAAACATCATGATTAACTATAATTATGTTTTATAACATATGGTAGTTTTATATTGAGTGGTAGTATCACCACCAATATTTTGGTGGTCAACAAATTTGAATCCAATCACTTCAAGCTCATAGCTAGACAACGAACGCATACCAAGTTAGACCAGTTATTGTTAATCAAGTCGAGGAATAACTTAACTGATAAGTAGCTTAGCAGTATTGCAAATTAAATTTGCAATCTGCCAACCTCTTCCTCCATGACAAGATACACACACACACGTTAACTAAAGTCTTCCATGAGAACCAAGGGAATTGCCTATCCATCCATGATCAATCAATCAAAATCTGCCATGGATTCTATCATTGATTCTCTAAGTCCAAATGCATTGAATTCTATAATTGATTCTCCAAGTCCAACTGCATTAGGTGGTCTGAGTTCTAGAACTAAAACTTTCTAGTAAAAGAAAGATAATTGTAGGGAGCTGAAATTTGCACTCCCATTTTTACATTTTGCACTCCGTTTGTGCCCTTTTACCAAATCACCCCTCTACTTATCCTCTCTCTTCCATGGACTTGAACGAAAATTAAAACTCTCTCTCTGTGATCCAAATCCCAGACCCATCGATGTTCTTGTTGATTGGAGCAGCGGAGACAAACCAGCTAGCTGCTGGTATCAGCGGTGAGGAGGAGCCTCTAGGGCGGATTGTAGATGCGATGTCATCTGTTACAATATTTTGATTCATGGGTTTTTTTCAGAAAGGCGAATATGTGGAGGCTAAGGAGGTTTGGGAGAGGTTGGTGATGGACTCGAAGGCTTATCCGAATGTTGTTAGTTATAATGTTATGATTAGTGGTTTGTGCAGATGCTGGAGGTTTGGTGAGAGTTTGGAGATATGGAATAGGATGAAGAGGAATGAAAGAGGATGTGATTTGTTTACTTGTAGTTATTTGATTCATGGGTTGTGTAAAGCGGGGAATGTGGATGAGGCAGAGTGTGGAGGTGTCGGTAGTTGTGGAGGAGAGAGAGGCGCTGGGTGTCAAAAGAGAGAGCTTGGGAGGGTGTAGCAGAGGGGTCTCAATTATATAATCCCGATTGATGTTCGATTATATGTTATCCATCTGGGTTCCAGTCGGATATGAAAGATATAATCTCTAATTTCAATTCTAATATAAACAAATCATTGAATCAGTATATTGGTTTATACCATCTTATTTGACCGCTTCAGGTTCACCAAAGATAATGGAAGAAGGGGACAGAGAGAGAGGATCAAACTGTCAAACATACACAGAGAGGGAGAAAGACTGATACCCAGTTTTTTTTTTTTATAGAGAGATTAAGGGTAATTTAGGGATGCAAATAAGAGCAAGAGATAAAATATAATAAAAAAAATAAAAAGGTGTGTAGAATGTAAAAAGGAGAGTGCAAATTTCACTCCCCTAATTGTATGGCTCTCCAAAATTTGAAACGGTAGTTAAAACACAAATCAACGTACACCAACTAATAAACCGTTACTAATCTATGAAATTTTGCTAGCCATCATAAACTATTAGTATTAGCTATAGGGACACATGAAACATATGTCAAATAATCCCACATAATTACAAATTCAAGTGCATTAAGCTACTGTAGACAAACAAGAGAGTTAGAGAGAGCTGCCTCTATTCGGGATTAGTTAACAGTTACTTCATGAACCTTCAACCATATCTACCTCGCCTGACTATATTAGGTTTATTCGACCATTCATTCAAGTAACGTCACGTGCCAAATACTAGGGAAAAAGTGGTTTCAAATTCAAGATATAGAAGTTCAGAATAGAGTTGGCACGCCTTTCTCCACCTAATAAATCAAAAAAAAAAATCATATAAGCATTAGGTGAGTGGAATTCTCATACAATAAAAATTGGGGGTGAAATTTTCACACCCCTTTTACATTCTATACACCATTTCCTTTTTTTTAATATTTCTTATCATTTCACAAAATTTCTCTTCCAAAACTACCCTTCTCTCTCTCCATCTACAAAACCCCAAAGACTATCTCTTTCTCTCTCTCTTCCAAACTAGGTTTCCTTCTGCCATCAGTTTCAGGTTAAAATCCAAGGCCGCCTTCAACAGCTCCTTGCCAATTGGGCCGTCCGCTCCTCGACTCAGGCCACCGTTCAAAATTTCTTCGTCGTTGGTGCTTGCTCTGGACCAGAGCTAGAGTGTTCGATCTTGGCCTTCTTTCTTCCTTTCTGGTTCGGATTGGGTTTGGATAGCAATTGGGGATTTTCCTTAGGCTTTGAGAAGGAAGAAGAGGACTGGAGGAAGAGAAGGGATTGGGGGTCGGGTTGAAAGAGAGGAAAGGGCTGCAGGAAGAGTCACTCCATTCAGATGGAGCCGAAAAGGAAAAAAAAAAAAGTGTTGGGCTCTCAGAGAGCCACGTTAGCCATGGTTAGGAGTGGTTGACCAGGGCTGGTTAGGGAAGTTTCTTAAGGGAGGGAGGGAGGGAGACAGAGGAGGGTAGTTTTGGACTGAAATGATAACAATATTAAAAAAGAAGAAGGAAAATGTGTGTAGAATGTCAAAGGGGGTGTGCAAATTTCACCCCTCTAAAAATATTAGTCAAATTTTCGCTATCTGTTTAGATGCTAGTCACCGTCTTTTGGATACTTCAAGATGCAAATCACATAAATCTACATTCTTTTTCATGTTGTCGGCCCCACCTTAATGTAGAAACTAGGATTATATGCGAGTTGCCCAAAACTTTTCTTCGGCTAGCCAAAAGCTTGTCCAAATCTTGGTTGCTCATATAAATGGCATGCCAAGAACAAAAGTGGATCAAAGTCATGAGGTGAATAACTCTGTCACACACACCATAGATACATTTGTAGAGTACCTAATGCAAAGGACCCGAATAGCACAAACATATGCAGCTTTTCCATCAAGAGAGAGGAGATTCATGCACGAAATCTACACGTTAAAGAATTCATTTCTTGCTTGCCATGCCCTATACTAACACACTTTTCATGCTTCCTAGCTAGAATTGGAGGGATAGAAAAGCATTGCAAAACTTAGTTAAACGCTTCTTTTTGGTAACCTCCTTTTGTGATCGGTTATTTTTATACCAACAATTTTCCTACTACCGATTTGAATGTCAACTGTAGAATAAGGAAGTAGGGTCTCCCACAGAAGACTTATGGACTAATTGTAAGACTTTCCGAGTTTAAGAGTTGATTGTGAAGTTTGTGAAAGCAAATGAAAATAAATAACAAATAATGAATTGCTTAAGGTTGAGAATCAATAGAGAAACAGAAGTCAGGGAATGTATCCACCACCAATCAATCAAGTATGCAAACCATGTTTAACCTAGTCTTATTTACCTATGGATGAAGATGTTCAAGTTAACCCAACGCCCTATTATTTTTCCTTACTTGTATGCTAGGTGAGAGATGCTTTACACCTAACTTATTTCTTAAAATGCAACCTATTGACGCAATTTAACACATAGAAATCATTAAGATTAAGAAAAACGAGATATCACAAGACATCATGAGTACGACGCGTCTCAATTAATCTAGGAACCTAATCACTCGCCTTATAGATGATTTACTACTCTAGAACTTTCAACAGAACCTTCTTAAAAGGAATAGGCAAAGATCATTCATAGCAATAGAATCCTAAAGATGCAATCTAAGTTGGCCACCAAAGAAAGCACATAAAGAAATCATCAATGTAAAAATAGTAATTAAGTTCTCATCCATTGAATAAACAAAAACTAATTAAATGTCACAGCATGGCATACAATCATGATTGGGGCTTCAATATCCCCAAACTACTAAGAATTTAGTTGCACATGGTTTGAATTGGAAGCACAAAAGAATTCATAAGAAAAGTAAAACAGAAAAACCTAAAAATCAAGTTGGAAAATCATCAGAACAACCGGTCGTCGGGATCCACCGACTGGTCGGTGAACAGCTGATCCGCTTTTTTCTGCTCGGGTTTCTTGCTTGATTCTCGCGGGTAATACTCTTTTCGTTAGCTTTTCTAGGCTTATTATAGTGCTCTGAAGTCCTCTTTCATTCCTTTTTGGTTTGAGAGCCCTTGAAGTGTAGAGAAAACCAACTTCTTAATTCTCTGATTAAGGGTTAGGATTTCTCCACACCACTTTGTCCAATGAGAATTCGCCATTTTATCATCAATATCTCTACGAATATCTCCATAATTTGCTGCGATAGCTCCATGGATTGGGCTCCTCGATCCATCAAGGTCTTCTGCTTGGGTCAGGATTTCAAGCTTTTCCTTATCTGTGCATCTTTCCTCTATATTATCTTATTTTTGTATATTTATTCCTGAAAACCTAATAAACACAAAAGTAAATAAATAAAGAGAAAACAGAATAAACTAACAAAGATTAATATAGAGATTAACCATATACACGTTGCATAAAATACTCCTATCATTTTGTCATGGGAGTTATAATTATTATATATGTACCACCTTATTCAACCACCAAGCCAAATATAGGGGTAGCCAAAAGCAATAAATATAGGGGAGTGAAATTTACACTCCCCTTTTTGTAAACCGCACTCTCTTTGTTGTTTATTCTAAAAATATCCCTTACTAGTTTTTCATCTCTCTCTCTTCGTTTTTATCATTTCTTTTCGTAATACCCTGTTTCTGGTTTTGTTGACTGGAATGTGAAGGTGTTTGAATCTAAATTTGGCAAGGCCCACGTAGCAGATAATTAAACTAGGGCCCACAGGAGGCAGGATTGGGTCATGATGGGCCATGATATAATAAGTATTTAGCCGAGGTCTGGCTCACTTCACCTCAGCCAAGGTCCGGCTCACTTCACCTCAGTCGAGGCTCGGTTCACTTCATCCGAGGTCCAGCTGATCACTTCACTTCAGCTGAGGTCCGGCTCACTCCACATCGGCCGAGGCCCAGCTCACTTCAGCCGAGGTCCAGCTCGCTTCACCTCAGCTGAGGTCCGGCTCACATGAATTGATTTCTGGTTTACTTGTGGCTGAGAAAGTCCTATCCAATGCCCGTATCAATTGGTCAGGGACACTAATGGCAGGACATTATGAGTAGATAAAAGCTACTAAATGCCAAATTCTACATTTAGAGACATTGCAACACTAAGTGTGGCCGTTACAAAAATAACCATTGAAGTGTCATGATGGTCTGTTACAAAAATAAGCATTGAAGAGTCATGATGGTTAATCACCAGTTATGCACATCAAAATAAGAATTTTATTCTTAGAATTCAATTTGTAATCAATTCAGTCTCAACAATTAAAGCTGAGATTGTATTTGTTTTATTATCTTTATTCTGTACTATAAAAAGGGTTGTAGACATCCTTGTTAGAGGTCCATGACTAAAAACACAACAGCTCAATACAAATTCAACATTCTCAAATTCTCTATCGCATCTCTACACTCTATCAATTTACAATATCTCTCATGTCATTTTACTTACTGGTATTTTTCCTGTCTTTCGCACTTTATATTCTTGCAAATTTATTTTGTCGTTCTTTAATTCCTTGCTAATTATTTTTCCTGCATTTGATTTCTTTGCACCTACTCTCCTGCATTTACTTTTTCACAAATCATATTAAGAAAATCATATAAACAGGTGTTTAGATGCATTTCTTCGTCCGAACTCGTATTGAATCAAGGAATCAAGGGAACACCTTATACTTTGATTTTATATTTACTGTGACTTGTGAGTATCCGCATCCTATAGATTTATCAATAATCACTCGCACTTTCACATTGACTCACCAAGTTGCACAGCACTAACACTACGGCTATCAAAGCAGAATCTTGTAAAGTCCTTGCATCCGAGGCAGAGAGAACCCCGCCGCCGAGATCGATCCTTCCTCAATCCACAGCTGACTGATTAGAAGTCAGATCAGCGCAAACTCAGTAACCTAGATCAAAAGCTCGCTCGGCCTCTCGGCCACTAGTTGGCACGCCCGGGCACACGTCACCAAGCCAGAAGGACGCGTGTAAGCCAAGAAGACATCGGTCGAGTTACACGTGACCGAGACGATTTTTGAGCAAATAGAAGGCTATGTTAGAGAAGCATATGAAGGTGAAGAGGATCAAGCGGATCATAATGAGAAGTACCTGAATTTCAATCGTGAAGAGCAAGAAAACCATGTTATGGGTCTTGAAAGGTAGTCTTTGTTCATTTCTTGAAGAACTTATAAAAACAAAAGATATGATCAAATTGATGCTTTTGAAGGTGGGCTTGTTTGATCGGAAAGGGTGAAAACACTCATTTCACAATTTAAAACCCATGAAGATTTTGAATATGGAATCAAGCTGGGATTTGGTTAATTAGTTTGCTTCATGGGTATTTGGATCTCTTAAAAGTTGGGTAATTAAAAAGGATTGAAGATGATATCAACAAGGAAGAGAGAGAAGAATCTTCTCTATTGACTATTCTATAGGCACTGAGCAACCAATATGTGAAGGCTAGTAGAGAAAGTTAAGGATTCAATGAGGCGGAGGAGCTTTAGATGCAGGAGTGTCGGCGCCGCAAGTGCGTTGAAGGACAAAAAATAGGACACGTTGGTCATTAGAGGTGGCCACAACGACATCACTGCAGCCATGTACGTCGCACACGCTGGACTCTCCGTCACTGACCTCAAACACCGCCATGAGGGAGAGGAGCTTAGTTATTTTGTGACTCGCAATTACTGACAACGAAAATATAAAAAGAAGATAGGGGTAGTTTGGGAAGTTTAATGAACAAAAGAAAAAACGGGAGTGTGGTTTACAAAAAGTGGAGTGCAAATTTCACTCCCTAAATATATGGCATACCGCACAAATTAAGCTATGTCTTTGACAGGTAGCCAACACATATATGCCATCGTTCGTCCTGCAGTCCATTATGGTGTGAGAGCATGGTGGAAGACTTTCAACCATTTAATATAAAAATGAAAGTTTTTCATGTTTTAGTAGCAGTAGCAACTATGACACTTCATTCCTTATAATAGCGCCGTATATATTTGTAATAGCATGATCATGGACAAAGGGAGATTCTTGCATTGATAATACAAAGGCAAAATGTCAAAATTTCATGATTCTCATCCAATCGATCGACTATCTAAAACAACAACCATTTTAAGCTGAGTTGCCCAACAAAACTAGTTAAACAAAAGTAGAAACAAAATTGCAGTACCCAAAAATTCAATCCCAAGTCCCCTATGATACTAGCTATTGGACCGTTTCTCGGCCCATACCAATCAATCACATAGCCAAAAATGAGTACAATTGTGGAGAAGGGTGATAAAGTAATATGGGGTTCACATCCAAAACCAATTGGCAATGGATGAAGTGACCCAAACCCTTATAAACTCATAGGTAAGGTCTTATTTTTCCCATGTGGGGGGGGGGTGTATATATTCTCAACACGCTCCCGCACGTGTGGCGAATTTTCAAGCCATACACGTAGACAACTTTGGGTGACATGGAGCCTGTGTGGCAATTAGGCATGCACACGTGGGTAACCTGACTTTGATACCATAATAAAGTAATATGGGGTTCACATCCAAAACCAATTGGCAATGGATGGGAGTGACCCAAACCCTTATAAACCCATAGGCAATGTCTCATTTTCTCATGTAGAATGTATATATTCTCAACAAAGGGTGAGTCCCATAAGCTATTCCCATTTCTGGTAATAACCATCCATTCACAATATATCAATGACATAAATGACATATATATATATATATATGTGTGTGTGTGTGTGTGTAGAGGGCCCTTCCACTAAAAGATTCATTTTTTGGTCTTTTATAGAGATGGGGTATTAGACTAACTTTTCGATCATATTTCGGCATCTCAACTGTTCAGTTTTTAGGTCCTAATGTGTAGATTATTTTTGCAAATTTTCAGCCAAATTGGTGATCGTTATGGTATCAAACTAGAATAAATCAATTAACGAAGCAAATCTGTCAAACTTAAACCGTTCATACTTATAATCTTAAGTCGCCGTTTTGAATGCTTTAACAATAATCAATTTGGCTGAAAATTCGCATAAGTGATCTACACATTTGGACCTAAAATCTGAAATGTTAAGATATTAAAATAGGGGGGGTGAAATTTACATACCCCAATTTGCAAATGGCACACCCTTTGATTTTTTTAATATTATTTCATCTCACATATTTTTGCACTTCCTAAAATACCCTCGAAGTCAGATTTTTTTTTTTGACCTTTTTGGATCCTCTCTCTCTCTCTGATCTCCAAAACCACGACCATTTCTCTCCTTCTCCAGGCCTCTGGAACTGATCGGCCAAGACCTTAACTTACTCATCAACGCTGACGGAGAACAAATTGGGAGGCTTCTCGACGGTCTCCCAGGGGCGCTCGAGCTCCGACACGACGGCTTTGAGATGGGCCCGCTTTCGCATCTCGTAGATTTGGCGCTTGCTACAGAGGCGGGCCTTAAGGAGCTGCTTGGCTTTCTTAGCCTGCATGCGCTTCCACTACCACTTGGATACGCCGTCGGGGAAGGTTCTGGGCCCGCCGCCCATTCAGATGAATGTGGGCTCTGGGGTTAAGGGTTTAAGAGAGAGGGAGAGAATTAAAATTCCAGTCCAAACCGGTTCAGCTACAGTGAGGTTAAGGCTCCGTGGACGAGTTTGACGCCGCTCTCTTGCGAGTCGACGACTACCACCGGGCGAGTTGACTCGTTTTTGGGGAGGGGGACGGAGATGGGGGTTGGAGGGAATAAGTGGTGGTGGTGGTGGTGGTGGAGTAGAAATCTGAAGAAGGTTTGAGCCGTTTGGGCTCTCTTGGGAAGAATTGAACTGGGTCTGGCTAACAATGGCTTTTCCAGGTATGGCCTTGAGCTCGTAATTGGAAGACGAGCAGTCCTCTAACTGGATTCGTGGGCTGAGAGATTTGCTCTGTGTTCATGGTTTGATCGGCAAAATTGATTGAGGTTATGGTGGAGGATTCCGGCACAATAGAGCTTCTAGCGAGCTTCATCAGCAGCGGGGGCGCTACCATTACTGGGTCGAATTCAGAGGTGGAGTTATCTCCGAAATCATGCTCTACAGCCAAGTCGACAGATCAGAGGGATTGTAATGAACCGTATCGGAAGTGGCGCTTGGATTGGATGCCGGATTTGCTTTTGAGGCGGAGGCGAATGGTGGCGAAGACTTTATGGGGAACGCGGTGGATGAAGAGGAAGGTGATGACGACGAAGAGGGCTATAAGAGTTTTGTCGTGGTTTTGGAGAAAGGAGGGAGGGAGAGAGAGGAGGGAGGGAGAGAACTGACTTCGAGGGTATTTTAGGAAGTGCAAAAATATGTGAGATGAAATAATATTAAAAAAATCAAAGGGTGTGCCATTTGCAAATTGGGGTGTACAAATTTCACCCCCCTTAAAATATGATCAAAAAATTGGTCTAGTGTCATGTCCTTAGAAAAGACTAAAAAAAAGAATCTCTCACTGAAAGTACCCTATATATATATATATTCTTAACTGATAGATTAATTAACAACACTACTAAGTAGTAAAGCTAAAACCAAAAGAGCCCATTTCCCCAGTTCTAGCTTCTTCATTATCATCCTTATCCAAGAAATCAATATCATCGAAACGATGAACGAGTAATAAAATAAAACAATGAATCAACAATCGTAAAACAAGCATGACGTACTACTGATCAACCTGGGTCTGTCCACCGCCATGGCCAGAGATGAATGGGTGCTGCAACAACTGAGCCGCCGAGAATCTTTTATTCGGCTCTCGTTGCAAACAGCAAGCAATGAAATGCCTGAACTCTCTGGACGCAGTAGAAGGAGCTTCAGGAGGCTGAGACATACATATTACCCAAGTTAAGCGGAACCAGTATCCTTTTTGGTAACGATCCACAGAGAAGGGGTACCGACCTACGTAAATTTCCAAGATGCTGACCCCAAAGCTCCAAATATCGCCGGCGTAGCGGTCGTAATTGTCCTGATTGAGATCAGGGTTGATCCTCTCCGGGCTCATGTAGGCTATATTTCCCACACAGGAGTTACAAGGGTCCATAGTCTGCGCCAAAACTTTTCCCACGAAATCAGCAATTTTTACTTCATTTCGGGTGTTGATCAAGAGATTAGCGGGCTTGATATCGCGGTGGACGACGTGCCGTCTGTGGAGATAGGCCAAGCCGGTGAGGATCTGCCGAGCCAAATTGGAGAGAGCTTTCTCGTCGTGGATGTACTTGCCCTTTAACGAACCTCCGTCCATGAATTCTAGCAGCACCTGTATCTCGCTGTTGTGATCGAAAATGTCGTAGCACTTGACGACGTTAGGGTTAGCAACTTTGCGGAGGACTTGGAACTCTTCGAAGATCTGACTCCGGACTGAGTCCTCAGGGTCTCCGTAGATCACTTTCACCGCGTAGAGCCGGCCGGTCGGCTTGTGAACGGCTTTGTAGACCGTGCCTCCGGCTCCGCTTCTAATCGGTTTTTTCTCCCGCTCTATATCCGAGAAGTTGATCAGAAGTGACTCCGGTACCGGAAGAGCCGAGCTGGGAACCGGAAGAAGAGGCTGGGGTACGGAACTTTGGTCCATGGAGAAACTCTTACCATGTTTTACTGGGTGTATACTTTTACAGGTTGAAAATGATCTGCAAGACCTCGCCAACATACTTTTACTAAGCCGAGCTGATCGGAGTTGATCACCCGCTCCGGCTTCAAGAAGTTGATCGGAAGTTCCTCCGTCGGAGCCGAGGTGGGAACCGGAGGCGGAGGCTGCGGTACGGAACCGGAGGGGGAGGTTGAGGCTGCCCTGATTGAGATAGGAGTTGATCGCCCGCTCTGGCTCCAAGAAGTTGATGGGAAGTTCCTCCGTCGGAGCCGACGTGGGAACCGGACGGGGAGGCTGCGGTACGGAACGTTGGTGGATCGACAACATGCTACGAATCTTGTTACGAAGCTTCTTTGTCCAGTGTTGACGTTTAGAACTTGAAGGTGATTCGCAAATACTTCTCGTCGACATTATTGCTTAATCAACTTTTGCTTGCTTAATCAGTTCTTTATCTTGATTAGAAAGCGTAGGTTTTATTCATTGCTTTTATAGTTGCAGATATGCAGTTTCCTTGGCATTGTTGCTCTTCCCTGATTTATAATCATTTTTTTACCATAGCAGCCTTGCTCTTCTCTGACTTTTCAAAAACAAAGAAACTTTTGTTGTTCGGTCAGCAAGAAAGAAACTATGCCAGTCGATTCTTGGACCAACTGACCAACAATTAATTTGAGAGATTATTCAGATAATTTCCAGTTGTACAAACGCTGTGTGGACTCCAACAACCTTCCCGGAACTAGACTATAAGGTTCACTGAAATTCTTAAAAAGTAAAAAAAACAACCTATATATTCAAACCAAAGAATTTCTGCGCGTGGCAACGTCAGTAGGGACGAGACTATGCCCACGAAGCCCCAATCTAGAACATCCAAGATTCCAAGTCACAGCTAGCCCTAATTAAGTAGCTAGATGTAGCTTAATTTGGTGCTCAGTCATATGCGCAATGAGTGAAAGTGTATCCTAGACTTTGATTTTGTGATCGATTTCGTAAAGTGCAACCAAATGTTCATAACCACCATGCAAAAGACTTTAATACGAGAGACAATTTTGACGTCCGAAATCCTCATATTTTATCACCTAGTGAGGAAACTTAAGCTGCAAATTAATCAACTCTATGCAATTCGAGTTCGGCACATTCTGATTCAATTTCGAGTCATTCAACTCATGTTTGATAGAAACACGAGTCGAGTTTGAACTCAATATTATACTCAATAGGAAGATGCTCCCAGCCTGAACTTCAATATATTTGACTACTAAAGCTCGCGAAAAACTCATTATATTTTCTTTAAAAAGGATACTGATTTTATGATCTAACTAAAATATTTATAATATTAAAAGTTTAACTAAATGAAATATAATTTTTCTTTTAGATCACCTTTATTATTTAAGGTTACTATTTATTTTGCATATATACTATATATTCAACACGTTTTTTATATTGACTTAAGATCGAGTTAAACCGAACGTAATTTAAGCTTTAGGTTGTTTCATAAACATTTGAGTAGTGTTCCATAAACATATATATCAGTTGAGCTTGATCTGCTTAATTATTATTCACCTCAACTTAACAACAGTTATACATTTAGATAGAACTCAAAAGTAATCATGAACCACAAGAAATCTACGGAGACTCTTAAACTCTTCAAAATACATAATGAGCTTCTCCATATTACCGTACACTAGTTCCTAAGCCATCGTACTAGAATGTATGCGCCCATTAATCAACTTGTGACCATTAATCAGATCCACGTGTGCACCAGCTGACTCTATTTCTAAAATTCCAAATACATCACATGACTGCAATGAAAGCAGCATGCAAACCTTGAGCCAAATCTTGATGGAACCTACCCATGCCAATGAATAAAGATGGCAACTGTGACATTTATTTTTATTATAAAAGCACCTCAAGAAATTGCCTCATGATTATTGATATTGAATACTAAAGTAAAGTTGCACCACTGATATCACTCAAATAAGAAAAGTATTTTGAAAAACCCGATCCCTGCAATAATAAAGCTCCTCTCCTCTTCAAAACCAGTGTGCTACTTGGCCTACTTCCCCTTCTTCTTCTTCTTCTTCTTCTTCTTCTTTGTTTTTTTTGTGACAATGAAGTGCTACTTGGCTTACTTCATATTACCAAATAAACATGATAGGGAAAAAACATAGATAGAAAAGATAAGAAGAGCTTTTTGAAAATGTTATAAACCCAGCCAGTTCCAAACAGAGAGGGAAAGAAAGGAAAAAAGAAAACTAAAAAGAGAGAATCTCGTCAACTTTCCTTTTCTGTGTAATCTCGTGCATTGAATCTCAAAGGTTCGCTGAATATTGATAACCAGCATCATCATTACAGTAATTGGCAGAGATTGAAAGTGCTAGCTAATAAGGAAGTGGGCGCGAATGTTGTACATGGAGCATGCAGATTCTGATTAACCTACTTCTGTCCGCTGCTGTTGCCGGAGATAAATGGGTGCTGCAACAACTGCGCCGCCGACGGTCTCTTTTTCGGCTCTCTCTGCAAACAGCAAGCAATGAAATGCCTCAACTCTCTTGACGCATATATAGGAGCTTCAGGAGGCTGAGACATACATATGCCCCACATCAAGCTCCAATCTCCCTTGTGTGCAGAGAAGGGATACCGCCCAATGTAAAACTCCAAGATGCTGACTCCGACGCTCCATATATCGCCGGTGCAGGCGTCAAAATTTCCGTGATTTAGATCGGTATTGATTCTCTCCGGGCACATATATGCTATGTTCCCCACAGAAGAGTTACACGGATCCATAGTCTTGGCCAAAACTCTCCCAACGAAATCTGCGATCTTGACTTCATGCCTGGAGTTGATCAAGAGATTCGAGGGCTTGATATCCATGTGGGCTACGTGCCGTCCGTGGAGAAAAGTCAAGCCGGTGAGGATCTGCCTAGCCAAGTCGGAGAGAGCTTTCTCGTTGTTGATGTACTTGCCTTTCAATGAACCTCCCTCCATGTATTCTAGGAGGACGTAAATATCGTCGTTGTGGTTGAACATGTCGTAGCACTTGACGATGTTAGGGTTAGCAACGTCGCGGAGGACTTGGAACTCTTGGATGATCTGACGCCGGACCGAGTAGTCACGGAAGTCGATGCCGTCGATCACTTTCACCGCGTAGAGCCGACCGGTGGGTTTGTGAACGGCTTTGTACACCGTGCCTCCGGCTCCGCTTCTAATCGGTTTTTTGTCACGCTCTAACTCGGAGAAGTTGATCGGCAGTGACTCTGGTCCCGGCGGAGACGAGCTGGGACTCGGAGGAAGAGGCTGGGGTTCGGAACTTTGGTCCATGGACAAACTGTTACTGAGTTTAATCTTGTGTATACTTTTACGAGTCGGAGATGACTAATATTAATCTTAATCAGAAAGCTCCAGTTTTATTGTTGATTGCTTTTATAATTGCAGATAGATATGCATTTTCCGGGAAATTATAACAGGAAATTCGGGACGATGTTCTAACTTCCCGGAAAATGCATATCTGTTGGCGATGCATTTTCCTTAGCTGGTGTTGGTGATGCATTTTCCTTGGCTGTGTACATCGGTGATGCATTCTCCTTAGCTGAGTGTTGGTCTTCTCGGACTTTTGAAAAAGAAAGAAACTTCTTTCTGTTTCTTTCCTTGGTCAAAAAAAAAAACAGAGAGAGAGAGAGAGAGAGAGAGAGAGAGAGAGAGAAACTTCTAGGTTAGTATGGATGCACCTAATGGCATTAAAAGGCAGTTAAAATAAAGGGAAAAAAATATAAACAGTACTCAAACTATGGGTCACTAATAACTTTCGTACCTCAACTTCAAAAACTATCATTTTGGTACCTGGACTTTTCACCCCGACCCAAGATTCATACATGCCGTCCACTTTGCTGTTAACGGTGTTAAATTTACAAGGGTAAATCTGTCATTTCACTGTTCATATCTCTTACCATGGTACTGTTTTTTTTTTTTTTTTTTTTTTTTAGGAGGAAAAAAAAAATTAATTATGAACAGTACCATGGTAAGAGAGATAAACAGTGAAATGACAGATTTATCCTTGTAAATTTAACACCGTTAACGGCAAACTGGACGGCATGTATGAATGTTAGGTCGTGTTAGATAATCTGGGTACCATTGTGATAGTTTTTTAAGTTGAGGTACGAAAGTTATTAGTGGCCCGTAATTCAGGTACTGTTTGTAAGTTTTTCCCTAAAATAAAACAAACCTCTAAACAGCGGAGAAGAAAATAAGAGACTTCACACCCAACAAAACGTAGATGCCCGCTACTGTTTTCTCTGCCTTCAACTTTGACCACTTAGGTCGAGGTCATATGAGAGGTGTGTCTTTATAATTTATTCTCTTTCTAAATTAAAGGATACAGTGCTAGAAACAAAACTCGTAAACTAGGCATCTTGATAAGAAACCTATGACAATTAGTTTAGTTAATTGATATGAGTAACCCTCAGCGATTAGGTCATTGCAACTTCAAACACCCAGTCACCAACAATATAAAATTTTCTCAATTGATATAATATATGTCTTGTTCACGACCAAGAAAAATAAAATAATAAGGTCTTGTAGGTGATCAGTATTCGCTAATCCAATGAAGGAGATGGTGCTTGTTCAGGTAATATATTTCTCTTTCCTACAGGCTACACTTTAATTTGTGTCTCAACTTCAAAATCGATACAGTACCAGTATAATCTCTCTCGCCCCTCAAATCATAGATCGTTATTGTCGGGTAACGTGTTAGATTTTTCAGTAAGGGGTAAAATTGGACTTTCAAAGCTAAAAAGAAATATAAAAATTTAAATATCAAATTTAGAAGTACGAATAGAACTATATTATTTGGCTAAAAGATTAATACTATGTTTTCTTTGTTTGATATCTTATTAATTAATAATATTGCATAAAGTAAAAGCATAAATCAAAAACAAGAATTTAAAATGTAGTATTGTGTGACATGGCTGACTTCGAGGATGGTTTGATTCAGGTCTTGCAAAACAATTGTCTGAAGATATGCGTCGAAGGAGACTCTTAAGCGGTCACCAGCTCCATCAACAAAGTATGTGATCCACCCTAGCGCATCTGTGCTTTGGTTGAGGATATTGAAGCAATTTTCAAAAGTTTTGACATAATGTCCTTCCAGCATGTTCCTCTTGAAGCCAACTTTGTGGCCGATACAGTGACATCTCTTGGCCATGCCTCTTCGAACCCCCATATCTTGCGAAAGAAGCTGGTTCTTTCAGCCTTCAATTTAGATAAGTTCAGCGTAGTTTTTTTTTTTTTTTTTTTTTTTGAAGGGAAGAATGACCAAATTGCATTCACCAATCAATGGGAACAATAAGAAGTTACAAAGCTTCTAATATTCGAACGGATATGCCCTCTCCAGGATAGATTAAAAGATGAATGTAAAGTAGGTTTACCTAAATTATGAGCAACTAAATTGGCCTCACAATACACATGCCTCAAAGAAGAACCAACTAGCACCTTTAAAAAAGAGTTGATATCCTCAATAACTGGACACAAAGGTGAGCTCTCCTCACCTCCAACCTCAACAGCAGAGGCTAAGCGGTAACAATCTGTCTCGAAAGTAATGGGAGAAAGCCATGGATTGTTATGCAGCTTTTAAATGGCTTTCACCTTTTTCCATGAAACATGCAGTGTCATCAAAAAGAAAGAAAACTCGTGCACCAAATCTACGAGTTACGTTCTTTCCAAAATGAAAAAGCTTCTTTAGTTTCTCTCCATTGGTCTTGGCCTCTTGGCAGTTATATTTTGCCGGTGTTAAAATTCGACTTGGGGCTTTGGGTCCGGGTTTCAAATTGGCCAGGCAACATTATATACATATATATTCACCAGCTAGATTGAAGAGAGAAGCCAAATGTGAATAAGCAAAAGCACGACACATTCTTAGCAAAGTATGAATTACAGTAGCAATGGCAACTGTGACATTTATTTCCCAAAGAAAATTGATTAAATTGCTTGAATAGAAAAACTTTGATAAGTGATATTCACTAACAAATTAGAATTACAATACTGATTTCACTGACCAAGACTTCAATATTATGAAGCTCCTCTTCCTCATCAACACCAGTGTGCTACTTGCCTACTTCATAGGAGAAGCTAAAAGAGAGGGAGGTATAAGAGGAAAAGACTTGAAAAGAAGAAAGAATCTCTGCAACTTTCCTATTCTGTGTAATCTCCATGTAATCTTCATGATGGAGAAAGAAAGATTCGTGCATTGATATTACAAAGGTAAAATCTCATCCACCACCCCACTAACCAAAGTACCAAACCAACCATATTAAGCTGGGCAGCTCAAAGATGAAAGATTCACTCAATATTGATACCTCCCAGAAATACCCAACAAAACAAGTTTAACCAAAAACGGAAAAGAACATCAGAAGTACCCAAAAATCCAATCCCAACGAATCTCTATCAATCACATAGCCAAAATTAGTATAATTTGCTTGAAATCTGAGAAAAGGGTGAGTCCCCCTAGAACCAATATCCCATTTCCAGTTACCATTCACATTATCAATGACAGAATGATTGAGTTGAGTGATGGACTGACTAACAAAAGTAGAAGTAAAGCTAAAAACAAATGCACCCATTTCCCCAATTCCTCCTCAAATCATCAAATCTCACCCATCATCATCATCTTCCTTAAACACCAAATCATATCATCATTATCATTATCATCAAAAAGAGGAAAGACAGAAAATTAACCAAGTAAAACCAGCATCATCATCACAGTAATTGGGCAAAGATGGAAAGTACTAGCTAAGAAGGAAGCGGGCGTGGCGGTGGTAGAAGAGTGTGCAGATTCTGATGAACCTGCGGCGGGCCGCCCCCATTGCCGGAGATAAATGGGTGCTGCAACAACTGCTGGGCCGACATTCTCCTGTTCGGCTCTCTCTGCAAACAGCAAGCAATGAAATGCCGGAAATCTCTGGAGGCCGTCGGAGGAGCCTCAGGCGGCTGAGACATACAAATGGCCCACATTAAGCTGGCCCAATCTCCCTGAGCCCGCTGCACATTGAACGGAAATCGGCCCATGTAAAACTCCAAGATGCTGACCCCCAGGCTCCAGATATCGCCGGCGTAGCCGTCGTACCTGCCCTGATTGAGATCGGTGTTGATCCTCTCCGGGCTCATGTAGGCTATGGTCCCTACAGAGGAGTTACACGGGTCCATAGTCTGCGCCAAAATCCGGCTGACTCCGAAATCGGCGATCTTGACCTGATTCCGGGCGTTGATCAAGAGATTCGAAGGCTTGATGTCGCGGTGGACGATGTGCCGTTTGTGGAGGTAGGCCAATCCGGTGAGGATCTGCCGTGCCAAGTCGGAGAGGCTTTTCTCGTTGGCGATGTGCTTCCCCTCTAACGAACCGCCGTCCATGAACTCCAGCAGCACCTGGATCTCGCCGTTGTGGTCAAACATATCGTGGCACTTGACGACGTTAGGGTTATCGACGTCGCGGAGGATTTGGATCTCGCGGCAGATCTGGTGCCGGGTCGACTCGTCGTGGTTGCCGTAGATCACTTTCAGCGCGTAGAGCCGCCCCGTCGGCTTGTGAATAACCTTGTAGACCGTGCCGCCCGCTCCGCTCCCAATCCGGTTCGCCCGCTCCAGCTCGGAGAAGTTGATCATCACGGCCTCGGACCCGGACGGAGCCGAGCTCGGTCCCGGCGGCAGAGGCAACGGCACGGCCAGAGACGTGTCCCGCCTCGGCATCGGTAGACTCAGGTCAGGACGACGCCGTGTCTTCCCCGACGGGTCCTTTCTGGCGGCCACAACTCCCGGCGGCGGCGGCGGCATCTGACTCATATTATTCGGTCTCATGATTGTTTCCCGATCGCGGTTTCGAAAGAGAGCTGAGCTGAGCTGAGCAGAGCAGAGAAGAGGAGGAGAAAAGAGAAAGAGAGAGGTTAAAGATGGAGATGGAGGTCGCGACGATCGCGACGACTCACCGTTTTGCTCCGTTTCATGGGGGGAGAGGGGGCTTTGATTGAATGGTGGAATTGATTGGAACGGTGTCGTTTATCTCCTATTACTCGTCTTCGTTTCGAGAATCGGAGACTTCTGCAGGAGCGAGGAAAAGAGGAGGAAACAACCAGAAAAAGAAGACGAGGATTTTTTTCTCTCTCTCTCTCTCTCTCCGAAAACCCCCAAAAAAAAAAAAAAATTAAAGAAATGAAGAAGAGGAATTGGTGATGTGGATGCGATGTGCATATATCATCATCGTGAGGGGAACCGAGATTTTGAAGGCGAGGGAGCCTCACGCGCTGGACAGAGCGATGGGAGCCAATCAAGATTCGGAGGAGTCTGCGGGCGGGGCCCACTACCTGGGTAAGAGAGAATGTGAAATGTCCATTTTAGGCGGTAAAAAAAAAACATGCGTGGGGGGGGGGGGGGGGGGGGGCGCGCGTGATTTTCATTTTTCCCTTCTTCCCCCGACATCGGGTATCTCGTGGAAAAAATTTAAGACGGAATTCGGAGGCAGTAATCCACTGCGCTACTTACCATGAATACCTCGTGCGCCTAATTGGAAAGTAGTGGAAATAGTTTTCCTTTAATACCCATTTTGCCCTCGGGGAGTAAATGAATACAAGCTGTGGCAGCGTGGGGTTTGCAAGTTGCTCGTGACTAACTTGAGCCGGGGAACAGTGGAAAATAAATGATGGGTTAATTTTGTTTATTCCCCGCCGGCGGTTAAATAAGCGTTGGAAATCGTTTTCGGGTTTGTAAACGGGTCGGATCCGGGTACGGGGCGGCTGTCATGGGGTTACGTGGGGCCCGGGTTGCCACGACAGCATGTTTTGATGGATTAAGTAACGATTAGATGGAGACTAATAACTAATCTATGATGATGATTTGATAATTACTGATAATTACTTTTTAATAATGAGGGATTAATTCTAGCCGGGTGTGAATGGCGATGAAGGGATTTCTCCACACCATGAAAAGAGGGTCGAGTCTTTTTCCACTATTTTTGAAAAGATAGAAACTCACCATCATCATTGAACCTGTGTCTTTGGAGGCTATGCACACTTACGACCTACGCTGATCTAATTGAATCTGATTCACATTCATGATAAAAGAGTTCGAGCTACTGTAATTATGAAAGACTATTAAACATAAGTGGATTGAAAAATTACAGAAGCATCCCTCACTTTATAGTGTTTTACGCTAATTAATTGTGTCATAAATTAAATCGAACTCATGTATATTCATTTGATCATGCAAATCCTGTAATGATAGGAACCTAGCAATTTATTCCCAAAATACTCTTTATTTTCTATCTTTATTCCAATGACCTCTTATGCGGTTATTCCTTAGTACATAACTAATAATTAAGTCCTAAAAGGCCAATGCATCTTTTATATCCCTTGTTCATTGGTCTAACATAAGTTGCATAACTAGCTAAAAGTATGTCACACCTAATTGTTTAGGCTTTTGTTCTTCCAAGTATACCCCTGGGTCAACCAAATGTCCAAATCCCATCTCAAACACAATTTTTAACTCCAATTGTGGTCCTATCTATTCATACTTTAATTTGTTATCCTTCTAAATTTGTTGTCTAATCAATATTTGCTGCCGCCTAAATTTGTTACCCATCTTGATTTAGGTGGATAGATGCCTAATTCACTTTTAAAATTAACGTGTAACATTAGTTAATAAAAGTAAAGGACAATGATTGTATTAAATTTAACCAATGTAATTTTATCAATAAAATTTCAAAATCCTCATATAGGAAATACCCAAACACCCTCCCAAGTTAATCATCCTCAAAATGGAAATACCCAAGCACTTATCTCTCTTCCATTACTGAACAGCCCACGGCCACCTTGATTTGAATTTTCTTTTTCTGCCCTCTCTTCTTTCTAGATTCTAGTCCTCTTTCCCCACTCTTCCTCATCATACCATGAAATGACTTGCTCCACACCATCAAAAGACTAAAAGAGTTTGGAGTTTTCCCTCGGATTTTGCAAGGTAGAAACCCCCATCACCATCGGAATTATGTATATACTGCAGTCATGCATATAAGTGCCCAATTAAATTGAATTTAATTCACATTTATAATAAGAGCTTGAATGTTAACTGCAATTATGAAAGTGATCAATAAAGAAACACAAAAACTAGAAATGCGATTTTTATTAAGTGCATGTTCATTTGATCATGCAGAGCTCACAATACCAGTAATGTAATAGTTGACAACCAAATATTTTAAAATATAATGACTAGGTTATTGATCCAGTTTGGGCGAAAATTGAAAATTTGTTTAGATGAAAATTGATTTTTCTCTTGTGTTTGATTTTCTTTGATCTCTACGTTATGTGAAAATTGTTTTCATTGAATTTCAATGATAAACTTTTACTCCTCTAATATATATCAGGAACAAAATCAGTTTGTTGGTACTTTAGCCAACTTTGGGCTCTCTTTTCATGTCATGACTTGATAGGATTTTTCCGTCAAGATCAAATTATGAAAAACCCTTTAAGTAGAAAATCAAATCGTAAGACACACATAACAATAAGATTACCTAAAAAGAAACTACAAAATTCAAATGTTAATATAAATTTATAAAGAAGGAGAATAAAGTTAGACTTGAAACTACAGCTTCTAATCCTTCTCATCCATTTATGAATTTGTTTCATTTTAGTGGCGAATGAAATGAGAGTAGCTTAAACTGTGAAAAACGGAGTTGTAGAACAACAACATATGTCATGATGTTAGACGAAATAGTGGAGTGATGCACTCTAGATAGGAAATCCACTACTACTATTCTCATTTGAGATTGCAAACATACTATATTTGTATGGGTGAGGCTATTGTCACTCTATAATTTTATTTGTTCACCCTACTTGCTCATTACACCCTCCATTTTAATTTCAATTACTAGATTTACTTATTCAACCCATTTATCTTTCCAGAAATATCCTTCATCATATGACATATCAAATAATTCAATAATTTCAATAGCCGCACAACTTGCATGACTAAGCAATTTTCAATTAGACTAAATATTTAATTATATAGAAGAGCTTAAAACTTTAATAATCTGGAATTACAAAAAAAAAACCGAACATCTACATTTTTGTAAATTTTTAATAATCTATTAGATTCGTCTTGATTGTTACACATAATTAATCTTACCTTGATACATTATTGATTCAAAATTTATTGCTACATTTCAGCCTGGATAGCTACTAGATTCTGTCACTAAGAGTAGGAGCCAGATGTCACCATATATAGCCCTAAAAGGCGTACGCGGTATTTGATGTGCAACGTTTTCTGGTTTGACATAAGTTGCATATATAGCTAGCTTAATTATGTCTCACATGTGTCTAGACTTTTCTTCTTCCAAGAAAAATCCATACCATCCACAGCAATTAACATGCTTTGAAATTCCTTGTGGAAAGTCTACTGTAATTTCATGATTTCATCTTCATATTTTCTTATTCTTCACGACTCACTAGTTCAATATCAGATGTCCATTTCAACTGCGACGTCTGCATCAGTATATTTGACTCACTAATATTTGAGCTGAAATCAAAATTAATATTGGGAGAAAGCATATTCAATTCATAGCATATACTTCTAATTTAATATATAAGTCTACATGAAGTCATGAACATAAAGAATGCATTTTTACAACTTATTCTGGTCTTACAAAGTCTGCCATGCATTACTTTGACATTGCCTATCAATTCCCTAAGCTCCTAATACATTCGATATTCCCTAATACTTTGTAAACATTAGCATACAGAACCTCCTAATACATTCAATATTTTCATGAAGTTCAATAAGTGGCGGAGCCAGAAATTGATCTCTACTGGGGCACTCGAAAGTTATAAAAAAAAAAAATTAAACTTAAAATATATTAAAATTTTAATAAACATAAAAAATTAGAAAGATCAATATTTTTTTTTAAATTACATATTTTCTTAATCAAACATTCAACTACATGAAATCCTGTTTTTGTGTTGAGAAGCTAGAATGACACTAATGTTAGAGGAAGAAATAAATAAAAAAGGTTGACACTGGGGCACTCGAAAGTTTAAAAAAAAAAAAACAATTTAAACTTAGAATATATTAAAATTTTAATAAACATAAAAAAATTAGAAAGATCAATATTTTTTTTTAAATTACATATTTTCTTAATCAAACATTCAACTACATGAAATCAGGCTGACATATTGTGGCTGGTACCAACACTCGAACCTGGGAACAAGGCTTAAGTTCTTGAATGCCTGCATCACAAAAGTTGTTCATGTAACTATGACACCGGAAATATATATAAAGAATATCTGATTGGAGCACGGGACCCACCGTGCCCCAACGTGGCTCCGCCTCTGTTCAATTATCTCTTCTCAACTTGGTTAGTCATGAAACCACTTCTCTGTATGTCTATTTTGGATTCTCAACAATTAAATTTATGAGAATGAAAACAATAGAAAACAAACACTTCTTTATGTGTCTATTTTTGCACCAACTACATATACACAGATATAGATAGGCCAAGTAATGCTATTAAGGCTCAGCAAAAATTTTTGGTTTTTCTGCTTTTGGTGTTCTATTCCAGCCGTTGCTTTTGTTTTTGTTGTCATTATGCGTATACATCACTCGCAAGTTACAAACCGCATACATACATGGACCGTTTGCTCCTTTTTCATTCTGGAAGTAATATCACTAATATGTAAAATAGGTTGCTATCAATTTGCCGTGCTTGTTCTAATCATTTAGTGCCCAGGCTTTGTGTTTTCAAAAGGCCAAGTCTTTAACACCACCCCATTTTTTACTACTTTATACCAAATGGGTGAGTTTTTTTTTCATCACCATTGTAAAGAAAAGAATCTCGAAGAGACAAATTAAAAGAAGAAAATAACAGAGCATAATAACATAGCCCATACGCCAAAATCCAACATATATATATGTAGTAGCAATATAAATAATTCAACTTCAATACATACAACAATTATACAGAACGAATCAAGACTGGAAACTAACCTTTTTAGCGGAAGAAGAAAATCCAGAGATCAGAGCAATTGCAAATAACCTAGCCATAATCAAAGTACCATTGAAAAATTAAATTTCAATACACAAAACAGTTATATAGAAGAAGATAGAGGTTGGAACCTTGTTAGAACCGATTGGTATAGCTATTGGAATAGCTAGTGCTCCCTTATCCCACATAGGAGATAAGACCATACTTTGATCTCTTTATATATGTTTACACAAGAACATATTAAATAGACAAAGTGAAGGTGGAGGCCCATTGAATGGGCAACAAGACCTTTGCAATGAAATTTTATTTTTATTTTTTTGATCTCAAGGATTTCAATTCCATTCATCTCAAGCCAGAATGGCACGGATACATACCTTCCCTTACCAACTCTAGGGCAAGTTTAGGACGTGGTATGCTAGCACCACCCATTAGACAACCAGTGCTCACTTATTAGAAGCAAACCTATAACTATGACAAAACTAGAACATAGTAAATAGGCAGAGTTAGACAAAAAATTAAAATTTCTCCTTAGTATCCAAGCAAGGACAACGAGGTGTAGCTGACTCCATCCGCCCGAGTCCCAAATTCGAAACCACATAGATCCAGAGCTCAAGAAATGAACCCAACTTTGTTTGGACACCCAAGAAGGTTTGGGCACCCAAATAGAATTAGACCTAAAACAAGACTTGGGCCACAAAACTGATCTTGACACCCAACCCAGATTGGGTTGGCCCACTGTTGCACCATTCACACTCATAGTCCCTGAAGCTTGGTTCCGGCAATCGACGATTAGCTTTCAGACACGCCGTCGCCTCTTCAGTTCACCTTCGTTCGCCGCCACCAGCCTCGCCATACCCCTTGTCGATCCACTCTGGCCCATCAGACCAGTTATGATCCAGCCAGATGCCACCATAGCGGTCGCACCTGGAAGCACCATAGCCGCCTCCACCGCTGTAACTGACACGAGGCCGGTCGCCGTCATCCATGGGGAACTGAAACTTCGTCCCTGCCATGATTAGACAATTTACATCTGCGTTGCCGTCATCCCCACCCATACTGCCAGCTTCATACCAGCCTTGAGCCGTGCCCTTCCCGGTCGAATCCGATCCGGATCTTGATTGAATTCCTTTCCAGTCACCAGACTCCAGCGCAAGAGTCCAGCTACTGCAAAACCCTCTCTCCCCCCACAAACTGTGGAGAGGAAGTCTAATGGAGAGATCGTTGAACGAGATCGTCGTTTGGTTGCCGCGATGAGGCAGGGAGAGGCGGAGTGGGAGATTCCGCTTGGTGATATCGCCGACCGGCGTTGCTTAGATCCCCAGCCATGGCGGCTAGGGTTTGATAGAATTGGGCAGAGGATACGGAGCATGGGGGGCGAGTTTGGGATAAATTTGCAATGAAAATATTTGATATATATATATATATATTTAATATATCAAAGAGGGCCTTGGGCTGAAATTAAAATTCCAATAAAACCATTTCTTTTTATAAATTCGGATAAAGATAATATTTTTGGAAAATCTGATCCAAAAAACAATTTTTTTTTTGGAAAAACTGATCCCAAAACGGTTGTAACTGTTCAAATCAAATTCAAATTGATTGAACAGTTACGTCTTCTTCTTCTTGTCAAGAGGCATGAAGGTTCATTGCAGAATAAGAAAAAATCGTTTCTAACATCTCTTCTCATAAACACTCGAGAGAAGCACAAGTGAAGTTCGCTAGGTTTCAAGGCAATGGTGCCACGTCTTGGAACGAGAGTTGTATCCTGCAGGGTAGTCGTCTACGATCAACCACAGCACCTGTGTGGGGACGAAATTCTGTCTTAGGACATTGCGTTGCATACGCAAGCCTCTCTCAACCAACCAAGTTAGTGACTGCATTTTTGTAAATTCAATTTGCTTTAGTATTGTAATCTTTGGATATATATTATAGTATATAATAGTTGCGATTCTTTAATTAGTTCTTAAATATGTCGTGTATTTGCGACAAAAGATTGATCATTGATCAGGAGGGTACTCATACCCCACGTGGAATTACAATTTCATACCCCACATGGAATTACAAACCTAACCCGTATAGCAGTAGATGGAAATCCAAAGACCAGAACAATTGCAAACGGCGTCGAAGTCTGGCAAGTTTTATGGCTTTATATAGAGTCGATTTGATCAAAATTTTCGGCGCCATGTTTTGATTTTGGCGCTCTAGAAATTGTGATTTCCCGCTGCGATGGAATCGGCAAATAACACCTATTTTGAGAGGAATTCAAGTCGGGAATCTGCACCCCCAAATTCCACGATTTTTTTCCCGTGGAAATTGCTGATTTCACAGGATAAGAAGCCAAACGATGGAAACAGTCCTAAGAAATTGGGAAATCCACACTTTTAATTAAATTCCCTCACTTTTTCCCTTATCCAAACACACTGTTATAGAAGACGTGCAAGAAAATCTTTGCCTCTGGGTTTTCTCTCTAAGTTGAGAGTCGTCGGCGTTTCTTCCGCCCTTCAAGGGGTTTTTTTTTTTTTTGGGAGATCCTTCAAGGGGCTTCTGCTTGGGCTCCCTCCCGGTTTTCCCCTACCCTTCCTTATGGTAGATCTCTGCCCTGTCGGTGGCAGATTTGTTTGCGGTTCCTCCTACGTTTCTTCTCTCTTTTCATCTCCCAACCAATTTCCCCAAATCTTAGCACCCCAAATTTCCCACAAACCCTTTCGTCCTCTTCATCCATCTCTTGTCACTTCAATCATGTCCAATCTCTTTGCTTTTTCTATCGTTTTCCAATCTTTTCTCTGGTTCTCCCCACTTTTCTAAACTCTTTATTTTGGAAGATTTTACCCCTTTCCAGCCATCAACATCTAATTAAGCGATTTCTCGCTATTTCAAGTCCCCTACATGTATATGATATGGGTTGTAGTTGTCTGCTATGATTTAGTGGGATTCGATTCCACAATTTGCAAAAAAAAATTTATGTTTGAGACCGTTTAGCTCTTCCTAATTTTTGTTTTAGCTAATTTGTAGTTCTTTAGTTGTTCTTGAAGAGGCATATCTCTTCAATCTTTCGAGGAGTAAGGTTGTTGTTTTTCCCTTGCCCGTCTTGATGTACTCGTTGTGTTTTTTTTCCAATAAATTTCCCTCGTTCTGTCGAGGTTTGCCAAAAAAAAAAGGCTATATTTTCTAAACATAAATGTTATGGGGCATGTCTATCATGAGACCACGTCGGACCAAAAAAAGTTCCCCAATTTCCTTTTTTTTTTTCTCTTTGATTGTTTAAATTTTCAGTATTGGGAACGAAAAAATGAAAAATCACAAACATATTTCAGGCTCCATATATCTATATGCATAGTAAATTTCATCTTTGGAATAAACATATTGTCAATTTTTTTGAATTTCCTCTAATATTGTATCTATTCCTTACACATCAAAGTACTATTCTGCCGACAAGAACTAGACAAGTCGATCAAAATGTAAATAAAGAAAATTAATTGTGTACTGTATATCATTGAAGGGATAAAAAGTTAGATTGAATTAGGCATATACATTGGTGATTGGTTTCGATCCAAGCTTCAAATGCAATTAATCAAGGCTAGTTGAGAATCTGTAATGATGACACAAAATAATCACCTGCAATATTCATCAAATAACTGTGTAATTCATAAATCATAGAAAAAGTGTTGGAGAAAATTTAAGCTGCACTAAATATTAAGTAAATGAAAATATAGGTTGTCTTAGGTTTCTTGGATTGATATAGCTGATCATGAATGGATCTAGCATTCCTTTGGGTTGGGTCTATTTGTGGAAACATATTAGGTGACATTTTTTGGAGAGGATTGTATGCACCAACATTTTTTCTAGTAATCAAAAGGAGCCCTACAAGTCCACAACAAAAGGGTGTCAACTGTCGGTTTCCCCAATAAAAGATGTTTAATTAAGCAATACAGTAGTTTAAATCAATTAAATGTTTTGAGAAGTCGGGGAAACTGGAAAGTGGGGGAAAATGATATTTGCACAACTACCCGCTAGCTTGTTCAGAAATTAAGCTTCTGTGTGGTTATGTTTCCTCCGTTATCTCCGTCAATACCTTCCACAGTTCCACTGCAACAACTTTCTGAAGAGCAAGGAGGATGGTAATTAAAAGAGTGGGAGGAGGAAATTTTCTTGACCGAAAAGTTTTGGTATTGTTTATATTTGTATAGTTAAGTTATATCATGTCAAAATGCCCCATTATATTGGCCAATTTTTTTTTTTTTTAATATAATGAGGCATTTTGACATGATATAACTCATTATATAATGAGGCATATAATGAGGCATTTTGTATGGAATTGTTTATATTCGTAGTGCTGATTTCTTAGCATGGGAAATGGAACTTACTAAGCTTATTGAGGTGAGGTACGAGGAAAACATATATTTGCCTTCCATAATTTGTTATACATATTAGTAGGAGCAGATGTTAGTATGTTTACTATGCCCAAAGTGGCCAAGCATTGTGTAATTGTATATATATCTAGTAGGCTTTCTGGTTTACCATCACTAAAATACTATTGTCTCACCTGCTTGTCATACTTGCTGAGACTTATCTGGTTTAACATGGCTAAAACTATGTCTTTACTAATCTCAGATACTGATATACTTCAACATAGGAATAGTATGTGTTTGCTGTTTCTCAGTTTCCGACCCACGTACTCTAATAATTGTAGTGAGTCTAGTGCTAAATCAGCACTCGTTCGGCTAAAGAGATTCCCAAATGTACTTATATGGTTTACAAATTTCATTGACATGGACGGCTGAATATATCAATATAATTTGGAAATCGATCAGATATCAAATGGATCGTTCCTGTACTGAACTTTAATTCTAATATGCTTAACCGTTCTCTTTGGCAGCTCTCAGTCTCGGCTTGTGGTTACTTTACATGAAGTTGTAGTGAAATGGGCATCACGTTGTAACCAAAAATATATGATTTGAGGCGCTAAATAGATGGAACAGTACTATCAAGCTGTGCCTGGCAATTGTGTGTTCATATATCCCAAGATTCAAGACTTTCTGGCTTGGTGATCAATAAGTATTAACCTTATTTGAATATGCTTGTCATCATTAACTGATATTGTGATACGTGCTTCTTAATTTGCCTGCGATTTCAATGCTAAGATTAGTATTAGTTACATTAATGGCAAAAACTATCTGTACTAAAGTAGAAGTTGGTATCAGAGTTGAAGGTTCATGCATGCAGATGGGTTTAGTCATCAAAATAAATGTTTTCTGGGTTTTAGAAACCCACAAAGCCTTTATTATCCTCACCAAATTGGCTTAAACCTTATCGGATTAGTCATTGATTTAAGGATAATGCTCTTTATATTAAATGTTGTTCCAATTCTTTATGGCGTTACTCCTCCCAGGAGGCTCAACCCCCTTGGAAATGGCTATTGAAATGCAAAATTGCAATACGCTTGTGCTAATGTGAAAAGAGTTGATTAGAGGGTAAGGATGTAGAATGAAACCAAAACCAGTTAAAAGACTTTGCTGGGTTATGCTGAGATGAAGACCTACGAACAGAATCAAATTTCATTTGTTATAGTGAAGTCCTTCAGTGACCATTACTAAAGTAATTCGAGATTTATGTCATGCTTTTCTTGCTCTAAGTTAATCAGGGTAGTACAAATCAAAATAATCTGTCATAATTTGAGATGCTAGGCGTACACCAAATGTGTTATGCGTTTGCTTGTTTTTTTTTTTTTGGGCACTCCAGCCTTGAAGCAAGATGAGCAACATGATCAGCTGCCCTGTTCGCTTCCGTACATGTGTTATGCGTTTTCAGGATCATTAGAGGATCAAAAATGAAAAGACCATCTAAAAGGTTAATATCAGATGATTTCATTGCAAAATAAAAAAAATAAAATTTCATTGCAATCAAATGGACTTGGTCCAATACAATATGATATTTTTCTATATTTATGCAACTTCGTTTGTGCATCATTTTTTCTCCCATACTTTCCATTGGTCAACAACCAACCTTCTATTGTTATATAAATAACAACTTCCGTACCTATTTAGTTGATCCGGAATGGTTCGGTAAAAATTTATCATGTTCAAACTATACAGCAAGCGGCAGGCTTCTTTACAAATGCAGCCAATGTGTCAACATGCCTACTTTTTTTATGGTCCAAATGACATATCTAGTTCATGTAGGTTATTTGATTTTTCATTTGATCTTTATAGTTTCACTTTTGCAAATCAAGTCTCTAATTCAAAATCTAAACCAAGTAAGCCGCTACTGTGTTAATTTCCTCCATTATCTCATGAAACAGACGACAACAAAGTGTATTAGCCTCCTCAACAAAGTTTTTGTTTTAGCTTCCTCAACAAATTTTTTGTTTTAGCCTTTCTTGTTTATACAAAGAGCAAAGAGTATATAAATATACAACATAACTTAAAATGATGTGATGGTATCCTGTGATAGCGGTCATGAAAAGAATACTCGCAAGAACCAAACTCACGCAAATGACATTCATTAGGATATGTTTCATCTAATTTGTTCAAAACTACTGAACAGTAGTGAAAGAGAAACCGAGCCCCATTATACTGCCTGGATTTGAAAAGGAAACGAACTGAAATATGCCTCATCCACAAATATTTCCACTCATTGATCTTTTAATTTTGTCCTCTCCTTCACGTTCGTCAGTTTTCCTTTTAGATTTGGTTGTTCTGATAAAGCAACAGATTAACAAAAACAGCAAAGATGACCAAGATTAAATAACTGCAACACCAGCTAAAATGGGGTTCAAAAGGACTTTAAATTTATGTAGGTATGTACAATCAAAATGGATATCCTGACTTTACAGTTTATGTGCTGTGTGATAAATGAAGTATATTTATAAGATTGTTCTATATGAAGACTGCATCAATTGCGAGCAGACTCTGAATTCCACTCTTTCTCAGGTGCCAACATAAGGTCCGCGATTGGAGACAGGAGGAGCATATGAGTATCTCCATTCTCCACAAGCTAAGCATCTTTCTACCCCAACTCTGTTTTCTAATGTACAAAATTTGCAAGACCAAACCTTAAACTTGGTGTTATCTTTTAAAGTCGCGCAGGCTGCACATGTCAATGCCAATTCCTGCAATAACTTCAAAGCATTAAACTGATGAGAACATGAACTCCTAATCAAGCTCTAGCAAAAACAGTGATATTAACCAGAATGAGACCAACAAGTGCAGATAATTTTTGTGCTTTCTTGAAAAAAAATTATGAATAGCTTTACCTCATTTAGTAAAGTGCATGTACTACATTGCCACTTCGATTGATCATCTACTTTTTCCGGACCTGGCTTTGGTTGAGTAGAAGTTTGGGTAGATCTTCCATCAGTAACTGTGAAAGCTTGTGGCTTTTGAGAAGTTCCGACATGACCCTGGACATTAGTGTCACCCTCTAAAGACTTTGACCCACACCATAGATCATCATGTAGTCTCCTTTCTGCAGCCATAGCAGCAGCTTGTATTGGGCTCAAAGCAGCCTTAATGTTGCTATCCCCACCTAAACGCTTAGGTCCTGAAGGCAATAGAGCTCCACGACGTGCTCTGCTTTCAGCAGCAGCCAAGGCAGTCTGGCGTAGAGATGATGGAGGGGGTTGACGTGAGAAACCACCCAAACGTCTCCCAGGAAGATCAAATCCTTGTCCAGTGCCGGTAATCCCTTTACCCATCAGTTCCTCACATTCCTGCAGAAAACCATGGGAACCAAGTAAAGTGACAATCATCCACACAGCATGCATCTATACAAAATATAGAAGAACTATTACTAAGTAAGCTAAGTACTACAACAGAAAATACTAGGTAAAGTAAATGAAATTTGATAATGAGAAGATGTAATGTAATCATTTACAAAAATACTGGCGCTTAAACATGTCTTTTCACAAGTTTAAATCTACAGAAATAACAGGAATGATAAAGTAGCCAACACAAGAGGATATAAATCGCTAATTCACAACAACTTTTTCATCCAGGAGCAAAGAATTGAAAGGCTTCACTTGAGCCTTTTAGAACTTGGACAATAAATTGGAATAAGTAGTATGAAAAGACCTAACTAATTATATTTAATAGGAGATACTTCATATAATAGATAAGAAGGGAAGAGTGAGTTTATGTGGCCCAATACCCTATACGCTTGGGTCAGAGGGAAGGATGATGAGGAATCACATCAACTAATGATGAAAAAAAAAAAAAAAAACTTAAGTGTATGAATGATCCACACTGACTTCTAAAGAGGATAATGTGGATGCTCAATATGCAACCATCCAGAATAAGATCTGCTATTTCTGGTGCTCCTACATCATCCACATACATAGGGATACAGTGATTCATCTAAATTTGCATCTATACAGTTATCAGTTGAGTTCCATTTAATACATATCACAGTAAGTTGTGCCCCTAAGATTTGTGTGATAAAGACCTAATTGACAAATTCCAATTAAGGTACCAGGGTGCAGTTTACTGAGAGCAACAGCGCTAGTGGATTCATGAAAAGTAATATAACCAGCAGTTCACTGTAGTTTGTTGAAATTCTTAGCCCTTCAGCAGATTATACTAATTATCAATTTCATAAGTGAGGCAAGGCAATTACCCTTCTGATCTCGTCCAAAAGGTTGTAAAAGTCGGCATTATGAGGACCATGCTCGTTGTGGCAGAGCTCATGCAGCATTGTATCGAGGATCTGTTCATACGGATAGAAATCCCATTCGTTGTTTGGCCTTCGCAGTCTGAGCTTAACTTCAGCACCTCCTCCTATATTGAGCCCTTGAAGAGCCGGGTTGGCAGGACTGCATTCCAAAGTCTCAGATGTCAATGAAAAACATACAATAAAGCACAAACAAATCAAGGGAAGATAACAACAAACACCCCAACCTGAATTCAGAAAGGATTCGGACTTTCCAATTACGCTTGCGCATTATAGGCTGCACTTGCTTTGCAACTCTCTCAAGGATTTTTCTTGCATCCTCTTCTCCAATTTTCTTAAGTGGTTTGATTTCCCAAACCTTGTTAAGATCATTGAGATCCATATGGACTCTGGATAGTAAAAAAAAACACCTACTTTACTTCCAAATCTCCATTAACATTTGAAAATTCATTTACAATTATCTCAGAAATGTAATAGGAATGCATCAAAAGGAAAGCTTCATCCTTTCTATGATCACAAGTTCACAACCCAAAACAGAACAAAGCTAACTGATTACTGGGTACCAAAATTTCACCAATTTAGACATTCATCCTAAACCAAAACCCTAATCTTCCTCAGTTCCTCACAAAACCCTCCATCATATCTCCAAAAAAAAAAAAAAAAATCAAAAGTTTTCTACAAAGTATTACAATTAGGGTATTTTAAAGCTCATACCAATCAGAAAATTACAGAGAGAAAAAAGAGAAAGAGATTGACCTGAGGTCCTTGTGCTCACTGTTAAAGCCTTTGAAACCCAATTGAGAATATTGAGACTAAAAACCCAGGAGAGTGTGAAAGATAGACGACTTGTTCCTCAAGCAGGTCTCTAGACGACGACGTATTACCTTTACGGGACGCGAATTGACTCTTTTATCCCTTCGTTTTTCTCTGATTCGTTTGTGGGGGGCCTATACTGCTTCTCTCTGAACAAATTTACGCTTCTACCCCTTTGTTCCTCTCTGATTCGTTTAAGAGTATGACCTACACTGAGGCTAACCACAGCGGATCATTCTTCCTTTGCCGCTAAATAACCACTCCAACTGAATTAGTACCCAATAGCCACACTACCTTCTTCTCTCTCTCTCTTCTTCTTCTTCTTCTTCTTCTTCTCCAAGATTCTTTTTCTCCGAGAATCACAGAGAAATTTCTGTTCTTCAAGAAACACCGAGAGACTTCATCAATGGCGGTGAGACCCATTTCGCTCTCTCTACTTCTTCAGGCGTTTGCCTTCATGGTGGTGATCAATGCCGTCGTCGCTTCTCCAAGGCCGCCGTCTCGGAACCCACGCCGCCCTCTTCAAGGTAGCTCCTTTCTTCTTCGCTCTCAGTTCTTTTGCTTAATTCGGTGTTCGTTTCTGTGGAATTGTTGAAATTTAAGGCAGATGTGGTTGAAATGTTAGCAAGATTGAATCTTTGTGGTGTTTTCTTGGTTCCTAAATTAGGGTAAAGCTTATATGGTTCTGTGTATCGAATGTGGTGTTGCTATTGGCTTTGTTAAGTTTGAGAAATGAGACCCGAGTGTGGTTTTTGTGTTCGTGGTTTATGATGATATTGGGGTTTTGCGTTTTTGATATGGGGTTTTGCGTTTCGTGTTTTGGTGAAATGAAACTGAAAACCTTTTCTTGACTGTGCCTATTGCCTAAGCTGTAATAATCTTTCATATATATATATATATTTTTTCTGTAATTTTGTTTTGTGGTCAGTTTATAGTTGCTTTGAGGTTTCTGGGTTTTCATACGGATGTTAATTCCTCTTTTTATCGTAGAAAACTAGAAGATATCAAGTTGTTTTCGAAGCCAGTTACTTTTTTGTTGTTGTGAAACTTGTTCTTGCTTCATGATTTCTTGGTAACTGAACTGAGGGTAATGCTTCTCTGTTTTTGTAACAGAGCCAAGTCACCTGAAGTTTGTTTCCAACGCCACTGACTTCCCATCGGAGGACTACTATGACTACATTATCGTGGGAGGTGGCACTGCTGGGTGCCCTTTGGCTGCGACTCTATCATCCAGGTTTCGGGTCCTCCTGCTGGAAAGAGGTGGTGTTGCTTATGGCAATCGAAACTTGATGACCCAGGAAGGTTTCTTGGCCACACTCATGGATGTCAACACCTTTGACTCTCCGACACAAGCCTTCACATCTGAAGATGGTGTTCCAAATGTCCGAGGACGCATTCTTGGAGGCAGCAGTGCCATAAATGCTGGTTTCTATAGCCGTGCAGATCACGAATTCTACAAAAGGTCCACTTTCAAATGGGATCTTAAAGTGGTGAATGAGTCCTATGAGTGGGTTGAAAGAGCAATTGTCTTCAGGCCTGAGCTTAGGAATTGGCAGTCAGCAGTTCGAGATGGCTTATTGCAAGCTGGTATTGATCCCTATAATGGGTATAGTTTTGATCATGTAGTGGGGACCAAGACTGGTGGTTCAACATTTGATACTTTGGGAAGGAGACACAGTGCTGCTGACCTTCTTAAATATGCAAAGCCATTGAATATTCGAGTTGCAGTGCATGCCACTGTGGAAAAAGTTCTGTTGGCTTCATCTACTTCATCTCCAGTGTCGAGGCAATCTGCTGTTGGAGTTATTTTTCGTGACAGAAGTGGGAGGTATCACCATGCTATGCTACGAAAACATGGAGAGGTCCTTCTCTCAGCTGGTGCAATTGGGACTCCACAGCTACTTCTTCTGAGTGGTATTGGCCCAAGGCCTTATCTTGCATCTTGGGGGATTCCAGTGGCTCATCATCTTCCTTATGTTGGGCAGTTTATGTTTGATAATCCCAGAAATGGCATCTCAATAGTGCCACCAATTCCACTGGAGCACTCACTCATTCAAGTGGTTGGCATTACTGAATCAGGGGCTTACATTGAATCAGCCTCCACTGTCATCCAATTTGCATCCCCAGCCCGCTCTGTGTTCCATAGGACACCGTCTGCACCTCTATATCTTACTGTGGCCACCCTCATGGAGAAGATTGTCGGGCCAGTCTCTGCTGGTTCTTTAAGGCTGGCTTCAACTGATGTCAACGTGAATCCTATTGTTCGATTCAATTACTTCAACAGCCCAGTGGATTTGCAAAGGTGTGTGAATGGGACGCGAAAGATTGGTGACATTCTCAGGACCAGGTCTATGGAGGATTTCAAGTTCCAGGGATGGTTTGGGAATAGAGATTTTAGGTTTATAGGGCCTGCATTGCCAGTTGATCAGTCTGACTTTGACGTAATGGCAGATTTCTGCCGCCGCACTGTAAGCACCATATGGCACTACCATGGGGGCTGCATTGCTGGGAAGGTGGTTGATGGTGATTTCCGGGTCATTGGTATAGATGCACTCCGTGTTGTTGATGGGTCTACTTTTGGTATATCACCAGGGACAAATCCTCAGGCTACCCTTCTGATGCTTGGAAGGTCGGTGTCCTCAAATCATGTTAGAAGTCCTTGTAGCTTTGTAGCTAATTGAGATACATGCATATAGGATTGTATCTTGATAGATTTGTTGCTTAATAAAATGGCTAGCTGACTGTTTTATTTGGTCAATTTTGGCAGATATGTTGGGCAGAAGATAATGAAAGACCGAAAGGGAGGATATAAAATGGTTGATTGATCATCGGTTAGGCTGAAAAAGAACTGTGGCATACATACTCAATGCTGCTTGTAGAGATAGTGCTATGTACTGCTTGCTGGTGGGCAGGTTTTACTTTTTCTAGTACCTCTGTATTCTTTTGTAGATATCTTCCTACAGATATGTTGATTCATTCATTCACATTACAGGAATTAGGGATAAGCAGATAAATGTATCAACTCTGAACTTTGAATTGAATATAACTGAAAAAGAAAATTTGTGCAGTTTTTGTTCTAAGCTTCTTTTACTGAGTAGCATATATAATTCATGAGCAGTATTGTGTTCACCCAGCCATACTTAACTACAATAGTGTTTTTGGGTTTTTGATATGGAGTTTTTATTTTGGGGAAAGTGTAAATGTTGGTAATGCAATGCAATGTGAACAATCTGCCCATTTTACCAAGGGACATCAGTCAAATAGGAACTTAGAGTAGATGGTGTTGCTGTGCTATATTTTGGGTAAAGTACATGCAGATGCTCACATCAAGTTTTCTGTATCTGGTGTTGGTAACTTGGTATCGTATTATGATGAACTCCATATTTGGGAACTTAGGGCCTTTGCTGTCAGAATAGGAATCAAGTTATTTGATGTTTGTGAGCTACGTTTGTTAGGAAGTATATGCAGCTGCTCACATTGGCTTCGATATACTTCTGGTATTGGTATGACAATGTAATGGAACTCCATCTTTGGAAACTTAGGATCATCCTTATGCTGTCAGGATAGGAATTTAGACTGCTGTGCTGTGTTTCATAAGATCATGCTACAAATGGGCATCTGAACCAGAATACCCTCCATGCTTTCCACCACACTCACTAGACCGAAAATTCTCTCCTATGAATAGCGAAGCATTCACAACTGTTCCCATCCATTGTTCTGGAGTTTTTAGCATTGCCATCGGTAGATATTTTGGTTCCTTCATCCTCTATGAGGAACTGTGGAAGACTCAGTGCTACTACTAGACATGGTGTTCTGTGTCCTGCTTGTTGATGGTTCAGCTCTTGGTTTTACTTTGTGTGTGGATGTTGATTTATTCTTTGAGAATAATAGAAACTAGGATAAGCACATTCTGTACTGATTGACTGCAACTGAAAGAGCAGATTGTGCAGTTTTATACTTCAAAAGCTTTTCTCTGGCAGCATTTATAATTCATGTGCAATGTTAAAGTTCCATTCAGTCATGTAATTGAAACTGTGTTTTTGAAATTGAGCTTGAATGATGCTGCTGTGTGCTGTGTTTCGCAAAACATAAATGGAACTCCATCTTTACAAACTTAGGCTTCTTCCTTGTGCTGTCAGATTGCCTTGAACTTCTGAACTAGAACCTCCCCCACTAGGAATAGAAGCCTCTCCTTCCGACGTCTCAACTCCCATAATTTTTTCCTGACTTTTAGTCCTCCACTCCAGCAGTCCTCCTATACACAAGAAAACACCAAAAGCTGAGGATCAGTCAATCCCAAGTCCCAATAACACTTGGCATTCACATATCAATTAGATATTTTGGTACTTCACATAGATCCAGGTGACTTGTATCAAGGTTTCCAAAGGATTAACTAATATATGATACAAATCATGCAAATAATGTCATATTCATCACATAGCATTCTACCGACTTGACCGGGTGAACTATTCCCCTTGCATTTTTCGTTCACTGGGTGAACTATTCCCCTTACATTTGGTCAAGAGTCAAGACCCCTTAAACTTTTACTACCGCGTAAATTATAGTGGATATTAAGCTAGTGGACAACATGCAGGTTAATTCCTGTTTGATACGACCTCTGGAATAATCAATAATGTATTTGCTACAAGTTCATGGGCACATTCAGCTGATTTAAAGCACATTGACTAGGAAAAAGAAAAGATTCAAAAAAGTACTCTCAGAACAATAATATATTTTTAATGTGCCATTTGGATAGGTCATGCTCTCAAAATGAGCTCTTAATAATGGATGCTCTTTCTCCAATAAAAAAAAATATATAGTACTACAATTTTCACATAGTATTGTACTTTAGATTGAATCGAAAATTACATAGCCATTTCATTTAAAAAAATTTTTTTTTGATATTTCAACTTATAGATTTGATTTTGGTCTTTAAAAATCTAAAACTTTTTAATTGGAATCAAACTTTTCAACCAACTTACACCCTTAAGTGTTTGATCAAAAAATAAAAAATAAAAACTTACACCCTAGTGCAAATTCGAGAGTTTAGATTTTCATTTCAAAATTTCACCATTTCATTTTAATTTTTTTTTCTTTGGCATTTCAACTTTTAGATTTAATTTTGGTTTCTGAAAATCCGAAGCTTTTTAATTGGAATCAAACCGTTTAACCGACTCACACCCTTACTGCAAATTTGAGAGTTTAGATTCTCATTTTAAAATTACCCACAAATCTACAACTATTTGATTTAGCAACGTAAAGTATTTTTTTATTATTTTTTTATATAAGTTTAGAATCCCATCAATTATAATAACCATAAAAAATTTGCATAAAAAAAAAAACCATAAAAAATTTGCAACACTAGCTAGACCTGCACGCTAGATCAAAATTGCAACATGCTAATCAATATTGTAATGTATAGTAGTAAATAGTAATGAACAACGGTGATCTCTGTATTAAATTGCGGCAAAAGGAGGATCCAGATCTGTAGATATTGAAAACAGAAGAAACAACATCAACGGCAAAGGAAGGACCCACGAAAACACAAACATGAATGAATGGAATGGGGTAAGTGCAAAGCAAAAGAGGTTCCAAGTCCCCACATGGCGTCTTTGTTTATTATTCATTATTATTATTATTTTTTGAAATAAGGGCTATGCGGCTGCCCTCTGACTTTTATTAATAAAACGGATTAATACATAAGGGGACATAATGGTGAAACTCCTAATTACAATATAGGTCTCAAATAATAACAGGAGTCTCTACAATAACAATGTATTCAAACATGCACCTAATAGCAAAGAGTGTCATATCGACTACTCCATTTGCTTTACAATAATTGTGGCATATCGGAAAGTTAAAGTAGTGTTATAGTACCAATAAAGTAATAGTTTTCCCAATATGTTGCCGATCAGAAATAAAACTGATGACACTTCGTTTCATCGCGCTACTAGGAGGTTGCAACCAATGCATGATCTGCCGCTTCGCTAGGGCAGTCGGCAAACAAGGCATACTGAGTATGCAAACCGGGACATCGCCCACATATCCCTACCAATATGCGGTAGGGATTTATTGTACATAAAGTACACTTAAACTTTAAACAACCTACTAAATATAATATTAGATCACAAGCCCAACAGGAAAAGCCAATCAACAGATCAAAGGCCCACGATCCAACTGCCCTTCCATCCTCCCCCGCGTGCTGTCGGACGCGTACCACCACCAACGTTGACCAACCTTGTCGGCGATCCACTTCCCGCACCAGTAGCCGAACCACGCCTGCTGGATTATGTCCGCCGCCAAACCACAATGACGTCGAGCCATTTCCGGTAAAACATTCCTCCGTGGATCGAAACCCAGCAATAATGACTGGATCTCCGTCGCCCTTAGATTCCCGCCGGATCCGGAGCGCAACCCAAATCTCCCTTGCCCTCCATGAGGCTTCCACGACGGTGGCCATAAGCGGATCTAATTTTCATTGTCCCGAAGCGGCTGTTGTACCCATTGTTTGAACCCAAGATAACATTTTTTCCTGACAAAGGGGACCCGAAGAAAACCTGGCCAATATCCGTGGCCCAACCTATTTATTTTCGACAAGTTTGGAATATATTGTTTAGAGGCTAAATAAAGCCTACTTGGAGACCAAGCAATCTAGGAGCGAATCGGGATATTCATCGATTTACTATTAATTATCAAATATTTGATAATTAAATATGATGATTTGCTTGATTACCAAGATTGAGCAGGAGGGAAGGATGTGGACGTGCAAGCATGAGTTCTTATTGCTTAAAGGAATAAATGGCGCGAACTTGCAGCCGAAGATATATATTACAATTAAAGATTGCTCGCGAAGATAATCAAGGACGCGAGCGCGGGCTAGCTACGTAGTGCTCACGAGGATCAAGTTGGTCATATATACTTCCCATGTAATTAAGGAGTTGTGAGACAATCAGCCTTCACTACCAAGATATATATATATATATATATATATATATATATATATATATATGCATGGAATCAAAGCTATCCATGCAATTAATGGGTAGTGGACACGAAACATATGGAAGCATGATTGCAAGTAACAAGGAATATATATATAATTGTTCATTGCATGCCAGAGGGTCAATTAAGTTGAACTACTTTGTTGCATGGAAAAAGCCAATACGTAGCTAACATATGAGACATATAGTGTATGCAATTAAAAACTATTGCATGGAGATACGAGTGCTCGCGAAGAGTCCTCGGGAAGAGATATATATGAACATATATACTTGCATATCCTACCGCATCCAAGAGGAAGATTACGTCCAGTACTCCAAAAGGTAATTAACCTTGCCTAGAAGATTGCTACGACAGAGTTTTTCTTTTTTTTGATCAAGAAGAAACTTCATTAATAATGAACTGGATACAATGAGTTTTGGCATCATCTCATACACAGAAATGGCCACTGGACTTCACACTGGAACTCCAAAACGACTGACTAACGGAGCCAACAAGACCCCGACTCAACTACAGACTTAACTTGCACTACAACAAAAGGCAAACACAAAACTGTATGACGGACAAAAGCGCAGAAGCAGTGAATCATTGACATCTCACCTCTCGTCCAGCTAGTAAGAACTCTAAACTAGACAACTTACTTGTGTTGACACTAAACTCACCCACCAGAGTCCTCCTGACCAGCGTTTGATCGACCAAGCCAACACTCATTGTGACCTAAACCCGACCAAAAGGGTTGCCAGACAATCACACTTGGGACTAAAAAACTCAACACCATCACCACCCTCTTGTCAACACCATCCATCCACCACTGCTCCAAATCGCCATCGCCTTCGACCCGATCTCATATAGGAAGGACCCACTAGAAGGCCAAGGATGATTGTCTATAGCCAGACATTTTCGCCACCACTGCTGACCCAACTCCAGAACAGGAACGACCTCTCGATCGGCGAAGAGAAGATTGTCTATACCAAAAATTGCAGTGCGACCCAATAGCTAAAACTAAAAAAACCTACAAAAGACTTATTGATGAAATAAAGAAACCAAACACCAAAAACTCTCAGCAGGCTGCCACACCCACCACCACCGCCATTGCCGATTGACCCCCAACAGCCCTCTGCCATCAGAATCGCTTGACCACCACCCTCCCACCCTTTGCCACCAAGACCACCCTAGGCCTTTCTCAAATCGGGTCCATCCCATATCAAACCACCCCATCAGATTGGACCCAAACCGATTGGGACCAACCCAGGCCGCCACCACAACTCCCCCAAACCGCCACCACCACTCCCCGATCCCCAGAAGGAACATTGACTGAGGACCCGGCATACTGCAGACCCGCACGGGGTCACCAAGCAAGGTTGGATTGGAGACGAACTTCGAGGAAAATCTCCAAAACGGCAAAGAAAAGCAAACAAGCAAAACGGAAAAGAAAACAAGATCAAGAACGAGTACCCTCCCTCCTCTCCAGCTGGAGATCCCAATCAAATTGATCGAGATCTGGCCAGAAAGGGGGAGGAAGTGGAGAAACTGGTTTCGGGGGGTTTGTTTAGAGAGAGAGGAAAAAAGTAGGGTTTCGAATCGTTGCTACGACAGAGTTAATCTTTTATTGCCTACGATAGTTATCAAAACTATTAAGTGTTTTGATTTGATTCAAGGCCAATAACTGTGGCCTAAAATATAGTATTGCATTCCTATTTGGAAGGAGAATCTACGGGCAGCCTATATATATAGAGGCTAAAGTGATACAACACAGAGAACAACTCTCTCCAATTAATCTCTACGATTATCAAAGCCTCCCCGGAGCAACCTCTCTTACCGGTGACCACGTTCCAGTCCTAGTCTCCTCAAGAGCCGACTGTCAACGCCACCAAACCAACCCTGCAACCGTGCTTCCAGTCCTAGTTTCTCCAAGAGCCGATTGCTAGTGCTACTGCCACCGATACTAACAGCGAAGCAAGGGTAATGCCCTCGCAACCCAGCGAAGCTAAAGTCACGTTTTAGCAAAACCTTGTGCTTTCTCCAAACTTCCCAGTATTGCTCTGCTTAGTCTACAACACTAAGTATCGATTCGGTGAACGCAAGAGACTACAACCAAAGCCCTTACCAGTAAGGCAAGAAGTCCTTTCTCGGAAGGCAAGAAAAGAGCCTTGTGACGAGGTTGGTGCTCTCCTCGTCCACAGCGCTTGATCAAGAAGTCAGGTCAATGGACGCCCCGACGACTGCACCCCACGGTGCTGGCACGCCTGCGCAATCACACGCATTCAAAAGAGACAGTTTGCACGCCAACTGGTTTTTGAGCCAAACACCCATCCCCGTAGAACACCATAAATCTTCCATCGTTCCTCCCCGTCCTAGCCTCCCTTCTGTCTCAGACCTGCACTGGTGGACTATGACTCCTGACCTACAGGTCCGACGATGACGTCACCGAAGACGTGCCGCCGGACGGAACAAGGGAGCACTTGGTTCTTCTCTGCTTCCAAAGAAAACTGTTTTAGCCTCTCCGAATAACGCAGAGCAAGTTTTTTCAAATTTTACGTGTTCATCATTCATTATTGAAGAAGAGAGAGTTTGTGTACTACTGGGATGGATACCATATGGAATATGCTCAATTAACATGTGCTGCTTCAAAGTGTTGATACTATGCATTGATGCAAATGGTAGATATTGTTGATTGCTTCTCTTTTAACTAATTGAAAGGAGTGCTATATGAAATGGTATTACTGGGATGGGTACCGTATGTAATGACTAGTGACTTGAAGAAGAGAGAGTTTGTGTGGTACGTGAGATGGGAATTGGGTACCATATGGAATATGCCCAATTAACGTGTAGTGCTTACGAATGATCAATCAAATTGTTTAGTTGATTGCTTCTATTTTAATTAATCTAAAGCAGTGGTTCGGGCTATAATGGAGTGAAAGAACGAAAAAAACAAACAAGGTAGGTATTTGTCCATTTTAACCAATCAAATCAGGAATTTAGGCATGGGACCTGTAATAATTACACTTAATTGAGCTGGTCTTCTATGTGCTCTTCAAGATCTAAGGAGGCCATCTCAAACTCCGGAGGTCAGAAACTCAGAATAGACCCCAGGATAAATTTTAGCCACTGATAAACTCTCTGGGCTAAGTTTTAGCTCCTAATAATTATTATTCATGAAAATAGTGAGAGTTACTATCTTTGACCATCTCCAACTCTTAAGTGTGAGGATCAAGATCCTCTCCTTGACTATCGATCTCTCATCCTTTGCTATGCTTGACTTTGAATCTTATCCATTCATTCAAGGATCAAGATCCTCTCCTTGCTATCTCTCATCCTTGTTTATGCTTGACTTTGAATCTTATCTTATAAATTTAAATAAGAATTTAGGCGTGGGACTTGTAATAATTACACTTAAGGCACGTTTACTTACTTGGAATGAAAGTGAATGATTACGCGGTAAAACTATTCCTGCGTTTACTAACACATAAAGAAATCAGAATGATTCCGGATAAAAGTATTCATGCGTTTACTAACACATGAAAGAATCGAAATGAGTGTAGGTCTCACCTCCTTATAAGGAATCGATTCCTAAATACTCAGGAATTTGATTACGAAGGGGGGAGATGAGTTTAGGAATCAACTCCTCCGTAATCAAATACCGATTCATTTCTTTTCTCATTCCAGTTGTCTAGGATTCATGTGTTTGAGCCCAAAATTAATTTTGGCAAGATCCTTTAGTGGATTTAGCACAGCGGGTCGATACCTGCGACCCAAAAATAAGCCTACTTGGGTTTGGGTTATAGCTTCGCCTATTCCGTGATCCATAAGGAAAACGAAACCTTATTGGAATCAAGTAGCAGAGATTGAATAGGAAACTTCAATCAATAATCCTTCTATAGCAAGGAACATTCGAAACCCTAGGTGTATAAATACAGGGTTTAAAGGACAAATGAAGGACCTCTCTCGAATCAATCAATCCCAGCGATTACAGAGCCTCCCTGGAGCATACCTTCAACCTTATTGAAACCCGGTGACCGCGCGCCAGTCCTAGTCTCTCCAAGAGCCAATTGTCAGCGTCACTAGATCAACCCGGCGACCGCACTTCCAGTCCTAGTCTCTCTAAGAGCCGACTGCCAGTGCTACTGCCACCGATACTAGCAACGAAGCAAGGGTAACGCCCTCGCAACCCAGCGAAGCTAAAGTCACGCTTTAGTAAAACTCGTGCTTTCTCCAAACTTCCCAGTGATTGCTCTGCTCAGCCTACAACGTTGAGTATCGATTCGGTGACGCGAAGAGATCACATCCAAAGTCCTTATTCGTAAGGTAAGAAGTCCTTTCTCGGAAGGCTAGAGAAGAACCTTGTGGCGAGGTTGGTGCTCTCCTCGTCCACAACGCTTGAAGAAGAAGTCAGGTCAAGGGACTCCCCTGACGACTGCACCCCACGGTGCTGGCACGCCTGCGCACACGCTCAAAAGAAACAGTTTGCACGCCAACTGGTTTTGGAGCCAAACATCATGATTATTTTTCATTTAAAGTAAGTAAACGTGCTATTAATTGAGTTGGGCTTCTCTGTGTTCTTCAAGATCTAAGGAAAGTTAGAATTTTGTGTTGACATAGACTAATGATCACCTGCTTTACAGATTATATGATCAAAAGAGTTTCGGTGAAATTAGTTTTCCTTTAGTACCTTAAAAATGAGTTTCCTTAATTTTTCACTTTCGAGTGTAGTTAAATTTTTCCTATTACTGAGAATAAGGCTAATTAGTTTTGAATTCAGGAAAACAGGCGGCGATTTGAAGAAGATCTTGTTGCAAGAAAACCTTGTATTGCACTATTGCTAGAGTTCGTGTCCTTGTATATGATTAGTTTAGTGAAAGGCCTTGAGACTACCCTTGCAAGGTTTTTATTTATTTATTTTTCTTAATGTGAATATCACTGCAATTTCATATTTATCATAGCAGAAACTAATTCTTTAGAGGATAAGTGACACATGCATGGATGTGATTTCATGTCAAAAAATCAACCATCTTTTAGTAGTTTCTAATAAAACATTATGATTATTTCTATTTGTCATCTATTTTTACTTTGACGCTTAAGCCTTAAACAAGACGCCTCGCCTCATATATTCGCCTTTTAATACGTTGATTGAAAGGATGAAAGTGAAATGAAAATGAGACTATTGATGTGGGGAATGGGCGGCGCATGCATATAGTAAATGACTAGTACTGTCCTCGATCTGTTGCAGCAGACTTCTTTAAAACCACATCATGTCACCACATTTGTTTGTAGGGTAATGAGACCAGCGGTAAATTAAAATGTTTTAATTATCTAATGTGAAACTCTCTTGTTAGTCCGTTGTATGATATTATTAGTTTAGTACTTGAGGGGGGTTGCGGGGTAACTCTGGTGTTCTGCTATATAGTAGAAGGGGTATTAGTGTTTAGGGTAAATGAATGAGATGTGGTCGTCGGACGTTTTACACGATTGCTTCACACAAGAATTTTCGTTTCATACATATGAATCTTGAATGTATTAATTAGGACGTTTTGGATTCCACTGAGATCTAGTCGAGTACAAGGAAGATAGTCCACATAGTTTTTTTTTTTGGTTAAAGGGGACAGTCCACATAGGTTTTGAAGATGTGCAAATGATAACTATGATTGAGATATCCTAAATTCAAATCTTTATATAAGCAAGTTTTTCTTGCTAGTTCCGCTACGTAAACTTGTAAAAGTTTATTCCTTGTAGAATGATGAGATATAGAGAAGAGGAAGGGAAAAGTGATATCAATAACCGAATGAATCCCATATTAAAGATAGGGAGAATTCCACAAATGGTCACTCAACTATGACTCATTCGACACTTTGGTCACTAAAGTTTCAAATATATCACTTTGGTCACTCAACTATTACACTGTCAATCACTTAAGTCACCCAAAGAGTATTTTTTATAATTTTTTTTAATGAAAAAAAAATTAACAAAGTGACTTAAGTGATTGACAGTGTAATAGTTGAGTGACCAAAGTGATATATTTGAAACTTTAGTAACTAAAGTGTCGAATGAGTTATAGTTGAGTGACCATTTGTGAAATTTTTCTTTAAAGATATGACTATATGAGTATGAGATGAGTACTCATAAACTTGAACGTTTTAAATTGTCTAACACCTTTAACCCAATGAATCCAATGAATCTCCATTGCATATTACGTGTTTTAGCTACTCATGATTCCTCTAAGGTCCCCGAGTGTGCAAATAATGAACACATAAATCCAAGTCTTTTTGGTTGAAGTATGTTTTACCCGCTAAAAAGTGCAACTGTTGAATTGCAGCCTATGATTCATGATTTCAATCAGGGTTTTTATTTTTTATTTTTTTATATTTTCTCTTGGTCTGACTGTAATTCCTTCAGGTAAAAAAAATTTATTCTTCCCAAAAAATTATCCATCTTTAGTTACTGCCCCCCCTAAAATGGCATGCGGTTACAAATTCCTGACAAAATACAAACTCTTCTTCCCTTTAAGATCCCAACAAGTCTGCAAATCTAGTCTCGCACTTTTCAAAGCACAGAAAAACACAAGAAGAAACACCTCCCACTTTCCATGGCTTCTTCTTCTTCTCTCAAAGCCATCTCCACCTTCACCACCCCTTCAAAAACACCACCACCTCCCTCGTCATCATCATCAAAAGCTTCACTTCTCTCGTTCCTCAACAACACCTCCTCTCCAATCTCCCTAAAACTTTCTCACTCCATTCCTCGTTCACATTTTCGTGGAAACCATTCCGCTCTATCTCTCGCAGTCACCAATGCTTTGAACACCGTACAGTCTTCCTCTCCGGTGTCTACCTCCGGAGATCGAACAAAGTTGCCATCCTCCAACGCCAAGCCTACGATCCTGGTCTCCGAGAAACTTGGAGAGGCGGGCCTGGAGGTCCTACGCAAGTTCGGGAACCTGGAGTGCGCGTACAACCTCACGCCGGAGGAGCTCTGCGCCAAGATCTCAGCCTGCGACGCCCTGATCGTCCGGAGCGGGACGAAGGTCAACAGGCAGGTTTTCGAGGCGTCGAAGGGGAGGCTGAAGGTGGTGGGAAGGGCAGGGGTTGGAATAGACAATGTGGATCTGCAGGCGGCGACGGAGTTTGGATGCCTCGTCGTTAATGCGCCGACAGCAAACACCGTCGCTGCCGCAGAGCACGGGATCGCTCTGCTCACTTCCATGGCTAGAAATGTTGCTCAGGCAGATGCCTCCATGAAAGCTGGTAATTAATTTTTTGTTAGTTTGGTCAATAATGAGCAGTCTCCGGCGCAAATTAGGTGACCCTGTTTTAATTTGTGACGTTTCTGTTTGACCGGGGAAGTTGTTAGTTTGATACATATTGTTTATTCTGACAGTTTACGTGCTTCAGTTGTTAGTTTATATGTATTGTTTATTCCGATTGTTTAAGTGTTTCATTGATTGTTAGAAATGATGATACTGAAACTCGATTTAGGAGATTAGGTTTGAAATCCGTCATGATTCACCTACAGAGAATGGATTTTTAAGCAACAAAAAAAGGCCAAAGCTTTGAACTTTCTAATTAAAAGCAGAACTTCTAAATGTTGTGCTTTGTTGTAGATCTAGTTTCTAGGGTATTTTTTTGATGGGTACTTTTCTCATAATAGTGGTGAGTTTGGTTGGTGAGAGTGGGGAATGCCATGGTCGAATTTTCGCTTTTTTACGTTTCACACTTTGAATTCTAGTGGTTGTGGCATTGAATTTTTCCATCGTTTCTGGGTAGAAATATGATTGTTCCAAGCAAGAGGGCCAAAGCAAAACTGTTTTACATGAATGATTGGATGCTAGCTATTTGCTGACATGGTCAAGTGGGTAGGTGGTGGTGTGCACATGCTTCACATGTGTGGCCTTTTTAAGAAAAGAAAATTCATTATAGGAGAGAATCAGGCATCAAAATTTGTCAGATATTATAATATTATATATTGCCTTTTGTTTCTAGCTTTAACTATGTATATACCCTTCTGCATTATTGCTTACAATTATACAAAGATGACTGATTGAACTCAGTGTTGCTATACTGTTTTAGTGGAGACTTTAAATGGGTTTCTGTTGTGGGACATCTGCTAAATGAGGCAGAATTCAATATGCTTGAATCAGAATGTTCTGAAATAGATAAAGTTGCTATCCAGTGTACTTTGCCTTGGTGAAAATCTCTTTCTGTTGAAGTTGGCCTAGTATGTGCTATGCTTGTCTCATATTCTATTCAATCAAATGAATACTACGAGATGAAAAACTCGAATGAACTGTTTCCTGGCTCAACATTGAGGACTATCCCTTTTGTGTTTAATCGTCGACCTCAGTTGTAAACCTGAATTTGGTTGCATAATCATAAGTTCCCAGATCATTAGATTGTTACAAATTTTTGATTGCTAAAATGATGATAATTAGGTTGTAATTAACACATTTGATTTCAGTTTTGAGTCTTTTGACCTAAGAACTTGAGTTTCCAAGGTCTAGCAGGAATCTTAGATTGAACTTTGAGAAGGTTAATTACATTGTTTTATTTTTCTTATCTGATACAGCTGAATTGTTAGTTCTAATCTGCAGAAAAAGGCTAAAATTGACAATTATCTTTTGCAGGACTATGGAAACGCAACAAGTATGTCGGTGTCTCTCTTGTTGGGAAGACATTAGCAGTAATGGGATTTGGAAAAGTTGGATCAGAAGTTGCTAGACGTGCAAAAGGCTTGGGAATGCATGTTATAGCACATGATCCATATGCCCCAGCTGACAGAGCCCGTGCTGTTGGTGTGGATTTGGTCTCTTTCGACCAGGCCATCTCCACTGCAGATTTCGTGTCTCTGCATATGCCACTTACCCCTACTACATCAAAGGTGTTTAATGATGATACGTTTTCAAAGATGAAGAAGGGTGTTCGCATCATTAATGTTGCAAGGGGTGGAGTCATTGATGAAGATGCATTAGTGAGAGCCCTTGATAGCGGAGTTGTAGCTCAGGTATGATTGTTTATGATTCTCTAGCCAATTCATATGAAGGATCATCCTGTTAAACTAGCATGCCTTTATGCAACATTTTTAACCTAATAGTCTGGACTGTTGTCCTTAAGACTTAGGTTCTAGCTCCCAATTCTTTACTTGTGGTTTTTGAAAATCATCATATTTGTCCAGATGACTCTTAGATGAAAAACTAGATGGCAATCTCTCACTAATTAGTGTCATATATGAATTGTACATTCTAATGATTCTATTCATAGTTTCGCTAGATTATTTTAGTATTGTTTTGATCTATGCATAATTGACTGTTATATTTTGAAACAGGCTGCACTTGATGTGTTCACAGAGGAGCCTCCATCAAAAGAAAGCAAGTTAGTGCAACATGAGAATGTCACAGTCACACCTCATCTCGGAGCTAGTACAAAGGAAGCACAAGTATGCTTGGTTCCTCTGATCTGTCTTCATAATTTCAATTTTCTATATTGATCAAACTTCTTTATTGAATTATATCTTACATGTATAAGTCAATGAGTTTTCTGTATGAAATTCAGGAAGGTGTAGCAATTGAAATAGCCGAGGCAGTAGTTGGAGCATTGCAAGGTGAACTTTCTGCAACCGCTGTCAATGCACCCATGGTTCCTCCTGAGGTAAATGATGATGGTACATCATTCCCATTTTTGAATAAGCTATTTTATTTCATAGCAGAATATAAACGTTTCTTACATGGTTTATGTCCTTAGGTTATGTTCGAGTTGTCTCCTTATGTTGTTCTTGCTGAGAAGCTAGGAAAGTTAGCTGTACAATTAGTAGCAGGAGGGAGTGGAATTACATCTGTGAGGGTGGTGTACAAATCAGCTCGAGATTCTGATGACTTGGATACTAGACTTCTCCGGGCTATGATCACTAAAGGCATCATTGAACCGATATCTACCTCATTCATCAATCTAGTAAATGCTGATTATGTTGCCAAGCAGAAAGGTCTGCGCATAAGTGAGGAAAAGGTATCTGTTGACTCATCTCCTGAGTTCCCTGTTGACTCAATCCAGGTGCACATATCCAATGTGGACTCCAAATTTGCAAGTTCAGTTTCTGATAATGGAAGCATAAGCATTGAGGGGAAAGTGAAATATGGGGAACCCCATCTCACATGTTTGGGTTCGTTTGGCGTGGACGTGAGCCTTGAAGGGAATCTTATTTTGTGCCGGCAGGTGGATCAACCCGGAATGATTGGCAAGGTGGGAAATATTCTTGGGAGCCAGAATGTGAATGTGAGCTTTATGAGTGTGGGAAGAACCATCCTGAAGAAAGCCATAATGGCTATTGGTGTAGATGAGGAACCAAACAAGGAGACTTTGAAGAAAATTGGGGATGTGGCTGCTATTGAAGAGTTTGTGTTCCTTAATCTATAGAGAAAGTTAATGATGGTCTAGTTTACAGTGGTGAGTTAAAATCACAAGTTGCTTACCCAGTAAACATCGGTTGTTCTATGAATTTCATCTAGCTAGCCAGATAGTAGTGTTGTGCCAACCTGATATGATAGAAGTCAGGGTATTAGAATTGCTGTTTAGTTAGTCATGGCAACTCTTTACCTACTTTCAGAGATCGTTATCGCTGTTGTTGTTGATTGCTTGCTTGCTTGCTTGCTTCTTCTTCTTCTTGTATTATTATCCATGCTGGTGGTTGTGGAAGTAATTCTTCTGCTGGTGTGTAATTAATAAAGTACTTGATTGTATTCAGCTCTTGCAATGTAGCCCTTGTCTTTGAAGTTCTTATGGCAACTACTATAATGTGATTGACATTCGAGATTTCCCAGGACTCTAATTCCCAAATTCTTCTTTCTCTAGTGTATTGGCTTACCATACAAATTTCTGAAAATCTGGATTTAGTCTTAAAAGGATTCAATACTAAATTCTCCGAGACATGGACTCATGCTGAAAAATTACCACACATAAGGCCCCGTTTGGATGGCAGGAAATCATGGTATGGAATGAGAATTAATTTTATTTTTCATATAGAGGTGTCGTTTGGTTAATTGGTTGTAATTCGAGATTGGAAAGGAAATAAAAAAAATGAGATTTGACTGGAAATTGACTCCCTCATAAAGCCTGAATTGAATTACTTAGTAAGAGGTGATATTCTAATTCCATTTTCCACCATCAAAGGCAAAATTACATAAATTATCCCTCTAAAAAATTTATATTCTCTCGCAAACATTCATTTTAATTTAATCTCATATTTGTACTTTAATTAGTAAAAGGGTGTTATTGAAAATTATAATTTTATATTTCATTCTTATGACTTACCAAATACTACAATAGGAATGGAAAATAAATTTTATAATTTAATTTTCAGTAATGTTCCAAACACTTACATGGAAATACCGAAACCTATTCCATTCCATATCGGTCTGGAAAGGAAAATAAATCATTTTCCCATTTTGACATTCCTGCCAACCAAACGGAGCCTGAGAGTACTAAGAATGACAAAATGCATGTCAATTGAAAGTAACATAAAAATGCTCAATAACTAAATTAACATTTTTTTGAATGACATTGATGGTTGATGGTGTTTTGTAAGCAACAAATGGTATTATGATTGTTGCATCAAACGGAGGATAAAGTTGTATTTTGCGTGTTTATTTTACCGTTTTTTACGTGACGAAAGTTCGATAATGACGTGAATTAATTTAAAATTAATCAACTTTGCTTCCAAATCAATCATTAATTCATTCATAAATTGTGGTCAATCGCATCAAGCATGCTTGCATGTCCTCTCAATCTAGAATAAATTGAAATATACTAGCCAGCTGGTTAGAATTAGTAACTTTTCGAGCTCTTTCTTACAAACTTCTTAATAGTTTAACTTTTATTATTATTATTTTTTATTAAAATGTTACTTCCTGATCTTATTTCGTCAAGTCAGTATATACGTTTTTCAAATCTTTATGACCAGACAACAATAATCGAGAGTACACAATATCTAATTTGTGAATTAAATTTAGGAACTCTTACTTATAAAAGAGAGACTAGTGTCACATTAAATTATACTGAAGCGATATTCCAGTTGGTTTCTCAAAAAGAGAAAAGAAAAAAAAATTATTAGACACGTGGCACTACGCTATTGGAGATTAGGTAGGCTAGGGAGAGAGTAACCGGATAGCTACAGTGACAGTTTATAATCCCAATTCCCAAATCTCTCGCGGCAAACGCATTCAACAATAACTCTCCTTCTCTCTCTCTCTCTCTCTCTCTCTCTCTCTCTCTCTCTCAAAATCTCAGCTAGGGCTTTTGGGGTACAAATCGATATGGCCGGTGCGGGAATTCACCCCTACCATCAACAATGGGCGCCGGCAGCCGCCCCGCCTCCTCCTCCGGCCGTCGTCGCCGCCGCCCTCCGCCTCCGCCTCACCACCTCGTCGACAACCCGAACCGTCCCGCCAACGACGAGGTCCGCACCATTTTCATCACCGGTCTTCCCGAAGATGTGAAGGAGAGGGAGATACAGAACCTCCTCCGATGGCTCCCGGGCTACGAGGCCTCCCAGGTCAACTACAAAGGCGAGAAGCCCATGAGCTTCGCGCTCTTCGCCACTGCTCAGCAAGCTATCGCTGCCAAAGACGCTCTTCAGGTTCGTTCGTCTTTAACGGAGGTTACATTGACTGGTTTTGTTGTTGTTGATGATGCTGGAGGTTTGAATTTTGATTGGATTTTGGATTTGCAGAGTATGGTTTTCGATACGGAATCGAAGGCGGTGTTGCATACGGAGATGGCAAAGAAGAATCTTTTTGTGAAAAGAGGTGAGAATGCTACTCAATATTTGTTGAATTTAAGAGTTGATTGGGAAGTTATACAGGTTGCGAGGAATCTAGTACATAATGTATTGTCTACATTGATAGGGTAGGGTATGTGGAGTAGTTAATGTATTGGTTTCTAACTAAATTTGATAGTGGAAACAAGAAGTTGGGTCTGTCAATTGTGTTTACCATTACCGCTCTACTTTTCAATGATGGATCTTGATAACAATGCTTCCCAATTGTTGTGATGGTACAATGTGCTATCTGTTGGAACTGTAGGGATTGTAGGGGATTCAAATGCTTATGATCAAAGTAAACGATTGCGTACTGGTGACTACACACAGGCTGGTTATTCCAGTCCGGTGCCTTTTCATCCGCCACCGCCACCTGTTTGGGGACCACACGGGTAAGAATATATATCTCATCTATTTTCCTGCTGGAATTGCTATTATTTAAAGGACCAGATGTTATAACTGAAAATATAATCCGGGAAACAAATTCAGCTGTCTCTGTTGTTCAATGGAGCATATAGTTTCCTCTCCAGATTCAGGACTACATATATCTATATTTTCTCATAGTGAATGTTGCTTATGTGGCCCAGGTATATGGCTCCACCACCTCCTCCATATGATCCATATGGTTATCCTGTTGCTCCAGTACCAATGCCCCCTTCTGCTCCTGTACCAGCACCCAGCAGTTATGTACCTGTTCTGGTAATCCACTGAGCCATTTTTATGTCTTGAGCACCTGGTTTTGAGATATTTGTTGGAAGATAAATGTGGGATAAAGCAAAGTTTGTGTTTGCTATATGATCAGTTCATATGATACATTTAGAATGGTCCACAAAGTGTTTTTTCGTTAACTGGTGTTATTTGATTTTTCTTTTTTCTTTCTGGGGGTTGAGATAACTGAAATTGATATTCATCTATAGATATGTGCTGTTGCTTAATTCAAAATGATCAACTAACAGAGGCACATCTCGACTAGTTTTATGCTCGTGTTTCCTTGTATCATTGCTTAGCACTAGGCATATCATAGATCTAATATGTTTGGAGTCCAATTGTATTACAAGTTGCTTGTCGCTCTTAAGTGCACTGGCTAGGATCAAACCTGGGGTGGGCACTTGCAAGTAGGTTCATTTACTACCAGCTGGTTAAAGAGGACTTCTTGAGTCGCAATATTGGTGAGGACTGAGAAGTGCAGGCCAGTATTTTGAATTTTGTAGAACGAGATCTTTAACTGTCTTAGATAATTGCCTTAGTTTCGTCTCTGTTTTAGGCAGTTATGTACTCATCTAGGTTTTCGGTTGACTTAGGACCATCTCTTTACTGGTATTTTCCCTTGGTATTGCCTAAAAAGTTAATACATAACTAGTAGTATAAATCAGTTGCAAATTTCATGGTCACCCTCACACATAGATGATACACTACTAGTACTATCCTGTGATTTTACGGTCAAAGCTCCTGCAAAGTTTATTTGGAACGTCAAGGTCCCTACAAAGGTGAAGATTTTGGGGTGGCTTGTGGTATTGGGGAAGATGAATACTTGTGATGTCCTTCAAAAGAAAAGACCGGGAAGTTGTTCTTCTCCTCACTGGTGCATCTTATGCAAGAACCATGGAGAAAGTGCTGATCACGTCTTTGTGCATTGTGAAGTGACTATTTCCTTATGGAAAAAGCTTTTTAGGGAGGCAAGAGTGGACTGGACAACTCCTTTACAGCGAAGCGAATTGCTAAGAGAAAAACCTTTAGCTTTTGGTAAAGGGAAAAAGGCAAAAACCCTTTGGGGATGTGGGGTGCTAGCTGTTTGTTGGGTGGTCTGGTTGGAAAGAAATAGAAGAATTTTTGAAAACTATGGAGGTTCGGAGAGGGATGACATGTGGGAGAGAGTCAAATTATGGGCATCTTTATGGGCTTCTATTTCTAAGGATTTCAAGGATTATAGTCTTTCTTCTATTATTCTTAATTGGCAAGCAGCTGTAGTATAAGTCCCTAAGCTGTGTTTGTTCTTTTAGTCGTCTTGCTAAGCCTTTTGGCCTAGCTGTCCTTTGTTCTTTTTAGTGGACTCCTTGTCCGCCCCCTTGTTTTTGTCTTTCTCTTTTTCAATAAAGAGTTGTTTCTTTTCAAAAAAAAAAAAAAAAGCTCAAGGTGAGACTACAAGATATACTTCTATGGGATAAAAAAGTACCAATAGTCATCCAAACATAGTAATATTAGGGATGCCAAAATATTAACAAGATTACGGGAAAATTGGAGAAACCCACTCTTTCGTTGAGCCAATCGTCATCAGTCTTTGGTAATTTGAAGATCGTGACCGTTAGGAGTTGGGGTTCCTGCTGGTACTGTATCAGGAAGAGCTTGCTCTAATTTGTAGGAACTTAGGCTTTAAATGTGCCGTTTTTAAGTTAAATAGCCACACCACAACATTTTGAAGCTGGGTCACTAAAAAAAAAAACGAAAAAACAAATCAAGAACCGTAGAAGGACGCCTTCTACACGGCACAACTTCGACCTCTTCAGAGACAGAAGGATACGCTTCCAGAGACAATCTTCTTGTGGCTGCCTCCGGGGTTTTCAGTGCCTCGCCTTGGAATCCCTGGAGATGCGCCTCAAGAAAGCCTTTGCAAGCATTCTAGAAAGCCTTTGGTATGCAGCTGTACATATTAGCGCTAAACATGTAGATTGCACATCTGAAGAAGTTAATTACTTGAAGTTGTCTCCCTAGTTATCTTGGTGCTTTATATTTACTCAGGGTACAACTTAATATATATGGTCTTGGATTTTGATTTCATTATTTTATTGGAAACTTGTCTATATTATAGTCATTTACGTTGTTCGCGCTGCCCTATCTTTCTATATTTGTTGTTTTATTTGAAAGTATATCTCCTCAATGTTGCTGTTTATGGTGACTGATGTGTGATGGAGCCTCTAATTTGTTCGTTAATGTGATGTTCCCTTGTTTCCCGCAGAACACAAAAGATAATCCACCATGCAATACCTTATTTATTGGCAATCTAGGAGAGAGCATTAACGAGGAAGAACTGAGGGGCCTATTCAGCTCGTATGAATGTCTCATCCCATATTGTTTTGTGTTTCATCTCTTATCATAGTAAAGACGCCTGCTAAATAGACAATCTTTTGTTTTGTTTCATGATTTTTTGTCATGCAGACAACCTGGATTTAAGCAAATGAAGATCTTGCGACAGGAAAGGCATACTGTTTGCTTCATTGAGTTTGAAGTAAGTAATATTTATTCGAACTTTTAAACTCTAAATGCATTCATTAGTAATGTTATCATATTAAAATACAGAGTCTGAGTTCCTACCCTTATTCCACATTTTCTAAACGGGGTTTCTGCAAAACCTATGCAGGATGTAAACAGTGCCACTGCTGTACACCACAATTTTCAAGGTGCTGTTATCCCCAGTTCTGGTTCTATAGGCATGAGAATACAATATCCTTTTATTACTTTGTTATCACTGATCCTTTTGGTTGTTTATGCAACTTTTATATATATGAATTGACATGCAAGCATTGGGACTCTTGATGTAGGTTTAAAAATGTGTGATCATGTACCTAGGTGCTAAACCCTCTTAAAAGCCCCACCCTGACTAATTACTCAAGTCACCTTTAACTTGATTATTTTGTTGCATAAGTTTTTCGCTCATGTGGTATTTGTTTGAATACAGGTTTGTTTTTTACGTTTGGTCTCTAGTTACACAGCTTTTTAGGTTTTCAGAATCACTAAATAACTTTTTATATTATAGTATATCTGGAGTTCTCCTCTATAATGGATGCAGAAGTCATTGCCTGTGCTCATTTACTTTAGCAAAAATGAGTTTTTTTCTTTCCTGTCTGTTGTATTGGCTGATTATCATTTCACAATTTGTAAGGTTTACATACGATCATTTTACCATAGTGATGTTTTCTACCATGATGACATCTCATTAAATAAGTTCCACGAGATTTCAGTTTTGTTACAGAAAATTTAAGTGTCGGTATACCTTAAAGAACTTCCAAATGTATATTTTGATCTGCTTCACCTAATGAAACATATATTGTTGCTTGTGACTTGTTAATGTTATTATGTGCTTTTCCTTGACCTATAAATACATACTCAAAGAACCCATTTGGTAAAAGGAAAGATGGGAACTACCCTGGTGCTGTCCCTGCTGCAAATGGAGCTCCACCAGCTATGACATACCAGTAGCTTGAGGGGGATGTACTCTGTTCCTTATGCTACCGACAAACACAACCACATGATAGGATGCATCTTGCAGCGCATGCATCCATTTCATAGTCACGTCATCAGCATCATTATCTCTCTTCATGTGAATGAATGCACAGTGGCATCATGAACATACCATTTGGTCATGTTATACTGATTTGAGACATGCATTTATAATCAGTGTGTGTTAATTCCTGGATATTAGGGGCTAAATTACTGTTATCACCTGTAGGATGAGTAATGCATGGGTCTCCTGGTTTGTTGGATTTGAGTGTGATCTGCTTAATATTATGTACATCAATACTAGGAATGCACATCTATCTAGACATGTTGCTATCTTACATATCTTTCTATGTAGGATTGATTAATTCACTAAACTCAGCGAATCATCTGAAGGTGGTCCTCAGTCTGTTTCATGGCATAACTTCTATTAGGATGTTGAAAAACTTAGGATATTACACCATTATCATGTCATTCCCATCACCACGACATACTAGGTCATAGGTCATCGTTTAAGCGAGGAGCTAGTAGCTGTTTTAACATTCAAGATCTTCAAATCATAACTTTTCAAAAAGCTGTTGGGAATTATATGCTGTCATTTATATACAGGGGTTTCCAATACAAAATGACAAAGCTCTATTCATTTGAGGAGGTCAAGGTTTTGCAGCTGCCCTTTTGTTTCAGGTAATATTACTTTACTAGGCAAAGGTTACTCTCTGACGCCCTGTATGGAGGTTAATTCTCATTCATCAAGCGTGATATTTCTTTGTACGTCAGTGAAGCTGCCTTAAGATTAGAGGACTGACATTTAACTCTGAATGAGAACTTCATTATTCCTGGTCTGAATTCCCATTCCGTTTTAGTACACAAGTTCTAGCAATTATTGCTGAACTATTAGTTGGTCCCTGGGCGCTGTTGATGTTTTGTAACTGAAATTAATTGTAGGGAGTGGGAATATACATGGAAAACTAAAAAAGATAAAACAGAGAGACAGAAGTGTGTTTTTGCATATGGTGGTACCTTTGAAGAATAGTTCTCAATTTTTGTTTCGCCTGGTGTTTGAGATCTTTTACCCCCTTGATTTTTCAACTTTGCGTGCAATTGTTATTGGTGTTCTCTATATGATATGTTGATGTGCATGACGAGCGGGTTTGTTGCAGTTCAATTGTTTGTGAGGCAAACAACAGCAGCTTGATACCTTGTGTGCCGAACTGTAGTACAGTGCAAAAAATAAAATGCAGCTGGTGTCACTAAACCTCCCTTTCTGTAGTGCATATGGTACTATGGACTAATGTAGTTACACCAGAGAATGTAGGAGATTAAACTATGGGAAAGAAAGCTGATTTTATGCAACTATGATAAAATGACTTTTTTTTTTCGTGGGATGTGTTCTTGATTGACCATGCAGCCGACAATAGGAATTAGTAACTGCCAATTATCTTCCGGATGGCCAACAAAGAATCTCATCCTTATAAATCAATTGAACATTGAAGGACTCGCAGCAACATTTTCTGTATGAGATTTTGTCAACCATACTTTTTAACTAATTCCTTTGGTATGAAAATCCCATCTCTTGAAGTACCTTGTTTTGGAGATAAAATGGGTGAACATGATAATACAAAAAACGTGGGGTGTTTGGTAATATTTTGCTAAACACTTTTTTATAGATATAAAAATGTGGTTGTTGTTTTCAAATATTGTTTGTTTTGAGTAGAGATTAATAAGATTCATTAGAATGACACTTGCAATGATTTTCTCTGCTCATAATCATCCAAGCAGATAAGAAAGATTTGTACCGTTTGTTGTTACATTGTAGCTCACTTATTCATCAGTAAACTTACGAGACTATGACATCTTACAAAAAATTAATATTAAGCAAGAATCCCTTAACTAATGCTCTCAATTGTGGTATTTGAGGATTTCTTTATAATTAAGCGTAACAACACTTTCATTCTAAAAAAAAAAAAAAACTATTGGAACCTCTAAATTTACTCACTTGACCTTCTATGTTTTTTACACCTTTTATTAAATTTTCCAATACCTATGTAAAGGGTTTTTGTCCATTTGTCATAATTCTAGGGATTTTTTCCCACTTACTCCATTAAGTTTTTTTAATTCTCTCTTACCCATAAAAACTCTAATAAGGTATTTCCTAATTTTTGAGACTATTTTACCCTCACCCCTTTGTTATAGAGAGAGAGAGAGAGAGAGAGAGAGAATGGAAAACAGAGAAGCCATAGGAGACTTCGCCGATATCTGGCCAACGATCACTGTATTTCTGTCACCGGTTGCCGTCCACCGGACTTCTCTAAAAACCTCGTCAGAGGTCCCTAAAGAGGTCGTCAGAGATCTTGTAGGTTGCCGGAAAGGTTTATTGCCCCTAAACAGATCTGTATTGGCCCCCAATAAACCATTATTGGGGGCAATAGAGGTTTATGAAACCTCGTCGAAAGTTGCCAAAGAGGTTGTCAGAGATCTCATATAGGGTCGGAGAGGTTTATTCCCCCCCCTCGATAGACATGTATTGCCCCCCAATAGACATTTCAGTTGCCAGAATATGAACTAATCTCCCTAAAATTAGACAAATAAAACTTTGATTAAGAAAAAAAACGAGGAGCTTACATCAATTCAAAACATTTATTGGCCCTTAATAAAACTTGTTTCTTTTTCTTTTTTTCTTTCCTTCTCATAAGCTACATATCATATGCAGTCTCAACCTAAAGTAATTACCATTGGTGATCAGTAAAACACAAATAAAGGTAGAAAATGCCAAACCAAACTAAAATCATGGTACCATTACCAAGACCCCATTAAATGATCAAACAGGGTAAATGGACCAAAATCTAGAGTAAATTAGTTTTGCAGTGGACATGTAAAAGGCATGCTATGAAGTACCTACACATGAAAGACATAATGGTTTCTAATGCTGCTCTTTGCAAGCTTGGTTGTGACCACAAACTTCCGGTAACAATTATTTGTATAATATTACCGTTTTTGATCTTTTTATACTTGTGGATTTTGCTGATAGCTGCATTTAGATTTTTTGTAGGAGATTGAATAAAGTCTAAACTCTTTCACCTCAAAAAAAAAAAAATTAGTAGGGGATTTTATCATGACATGAAAATCACTCTCGTCTTCATATTTTTTTATATTCAATTTTAGACAAGTCATCTTCTGCATTGTAAGTTGTAACTCATTTGCCATTATTTCATTTTGTGTAGGGTTTTATTCGTAACGAGCATTTTGATCCAAAAAAATGGATTATACCTGGAGACTTTTCTGTACCTTGTTTATTAAAGGAGTTGCTTTCTAGTGAAAGAAAAATCTACAGCAGGGGAACAAGAAAGATAAAAAGAAAGCGTATTGCTGATGTTGTTGAGGCACTTATTGGTGCATTCCTTATTACCGGTGGTGAAATGGCTGCTGTGCACTTCATGAATTGGGTTGGTATAAAGGTAGATTTTACCTATATACCATATGACAGGAACTGTCCGGTGCAGCCAGAGAGAGCTTATTAATGTCAAACATTTAGAGAAGCAACTAAACTACTCATTTCGTGATCCTTCTCTTCTAGTGGAAGCACTAACTCATGGTTCTTACATGCTCCCTGAGATCCCAGGATGTTTTCAGGTACTTCCAGTGATGTTGAACTTATTCATATGTCAATCTGCACATTTTTGATAGGCTATCACATAAACCGATAAACTATCTAATGTGCTTATTATTTCATTTCAAGTTCTTTAATCTGTTCATCTAAAAGTATTTTCTTTGTTGTGCAGCGGTTAGAATTTCTCGGGGACGCAGTTTTAGATTACCTGATCACTCTAGTTATCTGTACAACAAATATCCTGGGATGTCGCCAGGAGTCTTAACTGATATGAGGTCTGCTTCGGTAAATAATGATTGTTTTGCCCGAGCTGCTGTGAAGGCTGAATTGCACAAGCACATTCTCCATGCTTCAAAGAAACTCCACAAGGATATAGTTCACACAGTTGATAACTTTAAGAAGTTACCTACACAGTCAACTTTTGGATGGGAATCTGAGACTTCGTTCCCCAGGGTTAGTCATTAGTGCTTATCGTTTTCATAGATGTTTCTCTGTTGTATGCTATTACTTTGAAAAAGAATATGTATATATAAATATGTAGCTTTAAATATATGGTAGTACAAGAAGAAACTCTACCATACATAACTGTCTTACAAAAGTCATCACATAGATCTCCAAAGACAATACTGTCAACAATGAATTCCCTTCTTGTTTGAGGACAAGTATAAATTGATACAGAGAGAGAGAGAGTAATATTTCAAAGAGAATGGAGTTTCAAGTGTATTTATTCATCTCATACAAAGGGGTATATATAGGAGTACATTTTGTAATGTGAAAGCTCAAAGAGAAACTCAATTTGATAACTATAACATTTACAGCAGCAGCTCTACATTGTGGCTGTGATGATGATAATTGCCATGCTTGTTTCCCTTTGGCATAAAGCTTGTCACACAAGTCTCTATACCTACATTATACACTCAAGTACCTATTGTATACATGATATAGACATTTATACTATGACTCATGTTGTACATGTGAATCATATATACTACAACACTCCGCCTTGGATATTTCATGTCAATAGTATTGTCTAGGTCGTGCGCTTCGAAATTGCCTCGTTAAAAACCTTGCCAAGTAATAAAACCCTGTGGGAAAAAACAACCTTGGTTGAAGGAGAAAAAGAGCACAACGCGCGTTGAGTGTGGAGTATGTATCTAGATACTCCCCCTGATTTAGACTCCCCCTGGAGATCGTGGGAGTTCGGATAACCTTCTCAGTCCGATACTCTTCACATGTTTCTCGAAAGGGGATTTTGGTAACGACTTAGTAAATAAGTCCGCTACATTTTCCTCTGATCGGATTTGATTTACTTCAATTTTTAGAAGTGTTTGTTGTTGCTGATTGTAGAAGAATTTTGGCGATATATGCTTGGTATTGTCCCCCTTGATGAAACCTAATTTCATTTGCTCAATACAAGCTGCATTATCTTCGTAAATGCATGTAGGTTCTTCTGTGGTAGACTTCATACCACAGGTTCCTCGAATGTGTCTATTTACAGACCTTAGCCATATGCATTCACGCACAGCTTCATGTAGAGCAATAATCTCTGCATGATTTGAGGAAGTAGCAACAAGGGTCTGTTTTGTGGATCTCCAAGATATCCCGGTGCTTCCCATGGTAAAGACATAACCTGTTTGGGAGCGACCTTTGTGAGGGTCAGAGAGGTACCCTGCATCAGCAAAACCCATCAAAACATCATTATCATTTTGATGGAGGGGAGGAGGAGAACGTCGGCCACCATGGATGATGTCGCCGACGTTCATATTACGGAAGGTGGCCTTTTTCCTTGTGGGATCTAAGATTCTAATCCCATACCTCCGTCTTTTCTTTTCTCCCTGTAGGGATAAAACAAGCCCATATCAATCGTACCTTTTAAGTATCGAAAGATTGTCTTTATACCAATCCAATGGCGGCGTGTTGGCGAGGAACTATGTCGAGCCAACAAGTTCACTGCGAATGAGATATCCGGTATTGTGCATTGAGCTAAGTACAATAATGCACCTATTGCACTTAGATATGGCACTTCAGCCTCTAATAAGCCTTCGTCCTCATCCTTTGGACGAAATGGATCTTTTCTGGGCTCAAGACTACGGCTGATCATGGGAGTACTCACAGGCTTTGCTTTATCTTCATTAAAGCGCCTTAGTAATTTTTGAGTAAATGCTGACTGATGGATCATAATCCCATCACTACGGTGCTCGAGTTCTATTCCGAGACAAAACCGTGTTTTCCCAAGATCTTTCATCTCAAACTCAGATTTCAAATATTTAGCAGTTTCTTTTAACTCATTTAGAGTTCCAATTAGATTCATGTCATCGACATATACTGCTATAATTGCAAATCCGGAACTTGTCCTTTTAATGAACACGCATGAGCATATTTCATTGTTAATATATCCCTTCCTAATCAAGTAGTCACTTAGAAGGTTATACCACATCCGTCCGGATTGTTTCAATCCATATAGTGAGCGTCTCAATCTTATTGAAAACGCGCTCCGTGGTTTAGAGCCATTTGATTTGGGTAATTGAAGTCCATCTGGAACCTTCATATATATCTCTGAATCTAGATCCCCATAGAGATATGCTGTAACCACATCCATTGGCTGCATGTCAAGTTTTTCGGAAACTACCAAACTGACAAGGTAGCGGAACGTTATAACGTCCATTACGGGAGAATATGTCTCATCGTAGTCGATTCCAGGGCGTTGTGAGAAACCTTGTGCCACAAGGCGGGCTTTGTATCTAACAACCTCATTTTTCTCATTACGCTTTCTAACAAAGACCCATTTATGGCCAACAGGTTTTATATTTGGTGGTGTCAGCGTTATCGGCCCAAATACCTGTCTCTTTGTTAGTGAATCCAATTCAGTTTGGATCGCATCTTTCCATTTAGACCAATCAGCTCTTCGTTGACATTCTTCAACGGAGCGAGGTTCGATATCATCGTATTCTATAATTCATTTTGCAATATGATATGCAAAAGCATCATTAATAGTCATAGAATTTCTATCCATCACCCCATGTATACCAGTGTAATTCATGGAATTGGTTCTGTTATTGGAGCGTCCTCCAATGATGTCTCTTTGACATAACCATAATCCGGAATATTTTCATGAGATGGATTAATTGTATCGATGATTAGTGGATTATTTTGTGCCAAACTCGCTTTCTTTCTTGGGCGAGAATCCATCGAACCTATGGGCCTCCCGCACTTTCTGGCGGGAGCCATGGGTCTAGCCACTACGTCACCCATATAGGGGACGTTGGCGCCATTCTCATGTACTCTTGAGATGGCATCATGTCCTCTAGTGTTAGGGACATCAATCCTTGCAGGCACATTTGCAGCAGGTATATGTGATCTTGTCACTTTAGCTATATCAGAAAACGCATCAGGCATTGATTCTGCTACGTTCTGAAGATCGAGAATCCTCCGCACTTCTATTTCAGATTGTGCTGTTCGGGGATCAAGATGAGACAGAGTGGGGATAAACCACGACAATTCCTGTCTTTTCTGTTGAACATTACTGTTCATGTCTCCCCCTAATGATGGGAAGACTGTCTCATCAAAGTGACAATCCGCAAATCTAGCGGTAAATAGATCACCTGTCAAGGGTTCTATATAGCGGATAATGGTGGGAGAGTCATATCCAATATAAAGACCTAATCGTCTTTGAGGACCCATTTTGGTGCGTTGTGGCGGCGCAATTGGCACATAGACTGCACACCCGAATATTCGTAAGTGTGAGACATCGGGCTCATACCCAGTGACCATCTGGGAAGCAGAAAATGGTTGGGTGGCAGTGGGCCTCATACGAATAAGCACAGCTGCGTTCAATATTGCATAGCCCCAAGCAGAAATAGGGAGATTGGTGCGCATAACCAATGCTCGAGCAACCATTTGAAGTCTTTTAATGGCAGCTTCTGCGAGACCATTTTGGGTGCGTACATGAGGTACATGGTTTTCAACCTCGATCCCAATGGACATGCAATAATCATCAAAAGTTTTTGATGTAAACTCTCCAGCATTGTCAAGACGAATTGACTTAATAGGATGATCAGGGTGGTGAGCCCTTAATTTAATGATCTGTGCTAGGAGTTTAGCAAATGCAGCATTTCTCGTGGATAATAGCATGACATGTGACCAGCGTGTCGATGCATCAACCAACACCATAAAATATCTAAATGGTCCGCAAGTTGGTTGAATAGGTCCACAAATATCACCTTGTATTCTTTGCAAGAATGGTATATTTTCTTTAGAGTCCTTTGCATAGGATGGTCTTGATCCTACCTTTGCTAAACAGCAAGCCTTGCAAAATTAATGATATGAAGTAGTTCTTTCGACCAATCTTTGGTTCGTACTTCTTTTCGTTTTGAAGAATGGATGTCCGTGTGAAGTTTTTAATATACGGAGCATCATATCACGACCTGGGTGACCCAAGCGGTCGTGCCAAAGTCTATATGTGTCAGAATCCCATAAATTTTCATTCATGACATGGTTGGATTCAATTACTCTGATAGTGGTTGCATATAATCCACTAGAGCGATACATAAGTTTCTCTAATACTTGTGTATTTCCGTAGTTATTAGAGGTAATGCAAAGGAACTCTTGTCAATTCTCACAATGTGTTTCCACATGAAGGTCATTGGCTCTTATATCTTTAAAACTCAATAGGGTTCTTCCAGCCCTAGGAGCGTATAGAGCTTCGATGACATTAATATTCGTGCCATTTGGCAACAAAAATTGAGCTGGTCCTCGACCATGAATCAATTGTGATGATCCTGCCATCGTAGTTATTGAAGATCGACTAGGCGTCATCCATAAAAATAATTGCATGTGTCGTAATATAGTATGTGTGGTGCCACTATCAAGAATGCATTCAATTTCTCCGAAAAACATGCTGAAAAAGAATAAATTAAAGTTCGGAATATTAACACATGTCCATGACATTGAATGCGATACTTTATTGATAAGGAAAATAACCAATGATTACATCAAGGTTTCCAAAGTCTATTCCAAAATACAATCAAACTTTATACAAATTGTAATTGCTCATTCCGTTTGGTAATTCCAATGAAATATGACCAGGGAAGTAGAAAGATGTTGGTGGAGCGAGGCTCGCTTAAATACCATGATCTCAATTACTTTCCTAGACATCATATTTCATTGGGTACGCCACATGAGAAAAAGTCAATACAATTGTTATTGATTAAGGCACATTTGCCCTTGGAAAATAGAAAAGACTATTCTAATCAAAGTCTGCTGCATCCTCGTGCATTTGTTTAGCTTTGAAGTCCTCTATTGTGAGATTGACATCTTCACTATCTTCATTTTCGGCAAGGTTGGATTCTTGCTCCCTGAATTGCCTATACTCTTTGTAGCTTGCAGCTAGTTGAGTACTTGCACGGCATTGTTTGAGCCAATGCTCGATTGATCCGCACCTATGACACACGTCATTATGGTTGCCTCCTTTCATTGGAGGTGCAGTTTGTCCATGTTGTGGATATTCCCTAGGAGGGTTACTGCTACTACCACGCCTTATGATGCGACCTCCACGACCCATATTGTTATTATATTCACCTCTCCCACGTGTGGAGTTGCCACCACGTGTGAAGTTGCCACCACGAGTGTCCGCTTTAAAGTTGCGGTTTCTCTCTTTATTGGGGTGGTTATATGGGCCCGTACGCCTTTCTTGTCCCTTATTATTAGGGTGTTGCTACTTACGCCCCTTTTTGGGTGCATTATAATTTGTCTCACGGACGCTCTTGGTTCCAATGGGCCTCGAATGATAATTCTTTACAAGGATGTTGTCGTGCTTTTCAGCTACCGACAAAATATTAATAAGCTCATTAAACCTTGTAATTCGTCCAGCATTGAGTTCGGTACGATATTGCTTTGATATCACAATTGCTGAGACGAGAATGGTGGAGAGAGTCTTCTCAAGTAGCTCCTCTTCTGTGAGAGGCTTTCCACAGAACCTCAACATGGCTTTGAGGCGAAGAGCTTCCGAATTATATTCTGCAACAGACTTAAAGTTGGAGAAGCGTATATTATTCCACTGAACCTTCAAGTCAGGGAGGAGGGTATCTTGGATATTACCAAAACGCTCTTCTAGCGCTACCCATAAGTCTCGAGCATCTCTGATTGACATATATTCTAGTCTGAGTGCTTTATCCATATGGCGCCGCATCAAGATAATAGCTTGTGCATACTTTGTAGGTGTTCGTTGGAACACAAGGCCTAGATTAGGAGCTTGAATTATGGACAATATTCCTCTTGAAGTGAGGTGGTTCTCAACGTCGGTTACCCAACTATGGTATTCCGAACCCGTTGAGTCAAGCATTTGAAAGTCGAGTCTAGGTTCATTCGACATCCTGAAGATAAGAGAAGATATATTAGTTTCGGAGTTTAAACTTCCACGAAATCTAAAATCAATAATCTTTAGACCAAAACAATGATGTTTTGCGGACGCTCTTAGTCCGAATATTATGAACACTCTTAGTTCATAATTACGAACGCTCTTAGTTCGTTTAGCGTGAATTTCTTGGAATTCCGCTTTTAATTGTAAGTTCCCGAGAAAAATAAAGAGAAGAAGAATAGAGTAAAAACTAAAAAAAAAAAACGGGAACTTTTAGTAAATAATACCTTGGAATAATATTGCCAGAAAAGTTGTCCAAACGTTGTCCGAAAATCGCCGGAAAAGTTGCCGGAAGTTGTCCGAAAGTGGCCGGAAAGTTGTCCGAAGTCGCCTGAAAAGTTGCCGGAAAAGTCACCGGAAGTTGTCCAAAAGTCGTAGGAAAGTTGCCGGAAAAGTCGCCTGAAAGTTGTCCGAAAATCGTCGGAAAAGTTGTCGGAAAAGTTGCCGGAAAGGTGACCGGAAAGTTGTCCGAAGGTCGCTCGACAACTGCTCGGTAGGTATCGACAGCTGCTCGGCAGGTCTTCGGCAGGTGCTCGGCAGGCCTTCGGCAGCAGCTCGGCAGGTCCTTTCGGCAGGTCTTCGACAGCTTCTGTGCAGCTGCTCGGCAAGACTCGGCAAGACTCGGCAGCAGCTCGGCAGATATCGACAGCGGTCCGGCAGCGGTTCAGATCTTCCGGCAGCCGGTTCGGGCGGTTCTGAAACCGGTTCTGAGCTTCTTGAATCAAGGGCTTTGATATGAGCTAGGGTTTGGAGGTTTTTTGTGAGTTTGCAAAAATGACTTCGATCGGATTATGAACTACCTCTACTCTATTCAATTTCGATTCTAATTCTAGAGCAATTTCGTGCGGATAACGTGTTTGAGGACAAATATAAATTGATACAGAGAGAGAGAGTAATATTTCAAAGAGAATGGAGTTTCAAGTGTATTTATTCATCTCATACAAAGGGGTATATATAGGAGTACATTTGGTAATGTGAAAGCTCAAATAGAAACTCAATTTGATAACTATAACATTTACAGCTGCAGCTCTACATTGTGGCTGTGATGATGATAATTGCCATGCTTGTTTCCCTTTGGCATAAAGCTTGTCACACAAGTCTCTATACCTACATTATACACTCAAGTACCTATTGTATACATGATATAGACATTTATACCATGACTCATGTTGTACATGTAAATCATATATACTACAACACTTCTGAAGTAATTCTCAGCAGAAGTTTCTTTCTATTTGTAACAGGTACTAGGAGATATTATAGAGTCTCTTGGAGGGGCAATTTTTGTTGATTCTGGATACGATAAGAATGTTGTATTTCAGAGTATACGTCCTCTGTTAGAGCCCTTGATTACTCCAGAAATGATAACTCTCCATCCTGATAGAGAGCTGAATGAACTTTGTTCAAAAATGCATTATGACAGGAAGAAATCAATATCATTCAAAAATGATATGGCTACCATTACTATTGAGGTTGAAGGTAATGGTGTCACATACAAGCATACATCAACAGCTCTTGATAAGTGGACGGCAAGTAAATTAGCATGCAAAGAAGTTTTGAGGTCCTTCAAAGAGAGTGCTCATTTATCAAAAGACGCTCTCCCGTCTTCAAACAACCCCTTCACCACTCCACAACTCGTTTCCTTCACCAAGTCGACTCAGGAAATGGTTCTAGCCAGTGGAGCAGCAGCAGCAGCTCCCCCAACAGGAAGTGCCGCAGCTGCTGCAAGCTTGCGCTGAAGGAGGACGACGAGTGGTGGTCCTTCTGGAGGTGCAGCCGAGACTATGCTCCAGTCCTACTCTGATGATGTTGCAGGACTTAAGATCTCCCCAAATGTTGTTTTCATCATGACCATTGGTTTCATTGCCTTTATTTCTGTTCTTCATGCTATGGGAAAGCTCTACTTTGTGCGCAGAGAGGCTTAGAGAGGTTATGTGAGTCGATACTTCACACTACCAGTCAAATCTGCTCTTTTGGTTAAATGATATTCAAATCTTAAATGTTCTCACCAAGGCGCATAAAACACAGTTGTTTTCATGCCTACTCTTATTTACCAACTCATGATTTCCTTTGCTTTCTTTACTGAGGAGGGCTGGCTTCACTGCAATCAAGATGCCATCTGATAGTAGATCAAATATAGAAAGTAGAGTCCCGTTCCTAACCTTAACCAGAAGTCCAGACACTGAAGTATCATATTCATTAACCTACAAGTACTCTTTCGTTTTATTTGCAGTTTTTAAGCCTTCACACAGTCCACACACTTGACTGTGTGAAATTGCTGAATCTAATTTTGGCTGATATATTACTCAAACTCAACAATCTTTCCATGTAAATTCATTGATCATGCAATGTCAATTTGATTTGAAGTTTAAAAGGACATGATCTTTGGAATGCGGCTGGCTGAGAATTTCATAAACACCAAGCTGTTCTTCCTAGCTGATCATAATGCAAACTCTTGAGTGCAGCTCTGACAAATTGCAAGCTTCTTGTTGACTTATTTGTCTAGTTTTTTTATTTTTTTATTTTTTTGATACAAGACTTATTTGTCTAGTTGAGATCTTATATGAGATGCATTAGAAAATATACCATTTTCTGTACTTGTGGCAATCCATAAGTGAAATCGATCAATGGACATTGTATGAAGTTACATGCAGTTCCAGCTTTCCAAGTGCTAGCTGGTGTGGGAATTTTCTATCCTCATTAAGCTTGATGCAGAGCGGATGGCGGCCCAATTTGAGGAACAGTTAGATCGAGCTAAAGGAGGAAAACGAAAAGTGACTAGTAGACAGGAAACGGCAGTTCGGTGTCTGACGCACCTTACCTTTCCGGAAAGGGAATCGCGCTAGAAACAAGACTCATCGCTTTATCATGAGCTGTAGCGTTTTTCGGGCTTTTGGGATTGTTTAGGGCCTCAAAACTGCATTTTTCTATTTTACCCGTTTTTGGTTTTCTTAGTTATTTTTGGGTTATTTTCGTTTTTATCCATGGGCCTTAGGGTTTCGTTGTTAGTCGTCCTAGGGTACTTTTCTCTTATTTATGCAGCCGCAAGCGGCTGCAGAACGCATCTTTCATCTTTTATCAATAAAATTGAGATTATTCTCTTTTATCCCTGGTGGACTCCAGAATCTTTTGCTTAGATTTATTGCTGGTAAACCTAGTTATCAATCCGACTGTGTCAAAGCTTCTCCTAGCCAAAAGCAGAAAATTTGGCATTGAAATCCTTATCAAGCCTTTGATTCAATCATCCTTAATTGTGATCTCTAAGCAAACCACCCCCACAAAGTTTACCAGATTTTCTGAGTCTGGCTCCATCCACATTTAACTTTGCAACACCTGTTTTAGGAATCTTCCAATAGAGAATAGTTTAACTATAACTATCCACCTACTACATATTGGCTTGAGCACACCTCCATTCAACAGAAGCATTGAGAATAACTGGAGTGGTATTATAAGGCATCTAGAAACTGGCATCAAACACATGTTTTGCACACACGCGCATCATATATAAAAAAACCTCCACATCTTTGCTCTCTCAAGCTTTAGTTACTGCTAATTTATGAGTTACTGAGAAATCTAGTTATGGTTGATCATGAGTTACTTTCAAAAATCATCTCAAGCAAATCCATTGATTATGAAATGTCAATCCGGTATGCAGATGTGGTAACTTCTTTAGTTATATGCAAGCATCTGCACGGCGAAAATGTTTTCACAGAGGTGCCTAAATGTAAACTATGAAAGGCTAGCTAGCTTGTTTTTCTGCCACAAAACCAGTTTTCTCTGTTCTTATTTGACTACATATGCATAACTAATGACTCAAAATGATTCTTCATCCTCCTAATAATCCCATTGTTTTCAGATAAATGACAATATATTCTACTGAAGAAAGAAGAATCTGGCAGCTGTAAGTTGAATGGGATTATTTGACCACTAGTTTAGCTGATTCCACTACGGTACTGGTAGGAGTTTCCATCTAATTACCTCGCTTCCTTATGTTTACTCATACAATACTAATATTTGTTGAAAAAATACAATACTAATATAAAGAATTTCGATTTATGGAATCTGTCTTATGATGGACTGGAAGCTGGTGAGTGGCAAATAGCATTTCATTTTGTTGTGTTTCCCAGTTACTTTCTTCATCTCAGCTTCAATTTCTTTGTTTCAAATCTGTTAAATAATTCTTCTAGTTTGGTGTAGCTGTTCATGGTGGTTAGAGGCCTTCGTTTTTGGAGCAGTTATCAATTCTAAAGTTAGTTCAAGTCATGCATGCCTTAGTTGACCGTACATGATACTCTAGCCTTTTTGACCATATATACCTCCCTGGTATCAGAACTGTTGTAGTATATATGATTCACATGTACAACATGAGTCATAGTATAAATGTCTATATCATGTATACAATAGGTACTTGAGTGTATAATGTAGGTATAGAGACTTGTGTGACAAGCTTTATGCCAAAGGGCAACAAGCATGGCAAGCTGTGATCATTGCAGCCACCATGTGGAGCTGCAGCCCTCAATCAACCAAGAGAGATTGTTATCATTTTGAGTTTCTCTTAGAGCATTCACACTAGGTTTGTATTTCTATATAAACCCTCCATTGTGAGATGAATAAACACACATGAATCAGTCATTACTCTCTCCTCTCTCTCTGTTATTTTGTTCTTGTCCTAAAACACGTTATCAGCACGAAATTGCTCTAGAATTAGGATCGAAATTGGAAAGAGTAGAGGTAGTTCATAATTCGATCGAAGTCATTTTTTCAAACCTACAAAAAACCTCCAAACCCTAGCTCATATCATAGCCCTTGATTCAAGAAGCCCAGAACCGGTTTCAGAACCCCCAGAACCGGCCGGAAAACGCCCGAACCGGCTGCCGGAAGTTCTGAACCGCTGCCGGACCGCTGTCGAGTCCTGCCGAAGTGCTGCCGAGTCCTGCCGAGCAGCTGCGCAGAAGCTGTCGACAGCACCTGCCGAAGACCTGCCGAAGCACCTGCCAAGGGCCTGCGCAGCAGCTGCCGAGCACCTGCCGAGGGCCTGCGCAGCAACTGCCGAGCTGCTGCCGAGCAGGTGTCGACAGATCTGTCTAGCGATTTTTCAGGCGACTTTCGGACAACTTTCCGGTGACTTTTCCGGCAACTTTCCGACAACTTTTCCGGCGACTTTCGGACAACTTTCCGGTGACTTTTCCGGCGACTTTCGGACAATTTTCCGGTGACTTTTCCGGCAACTTTCCGACAACTTTTCCGGCGACTTTCGGACAACTTTCCGGCGACTTTCCGGTGACTTTTCCGGACACTTTTCCGGCGACTTTTCGGACATTTCCGACAACACTATTTCAAGGTATTATTTACTAAAAGTTCCCGTTTTTGAGTTTTTACTCCTTTTTCCTCTCTTTCTTTTTCTCGGGAACTTGTGGTAAAAAGGCTGAATTATAGAAATTCACGCTAAACGAACTAAGATCGTTCGTAATCTATGAACTAAGAGTGTTCATAATGTTCGGACTAAGAGCGTCCGCAAGCATCTATCTATGAATTAAAAGCGGAATCGTGGGGATTCACGCTAAACGAACTAAGAGCGTTCGTAATCTATGAACTAAGAGTGTTCATAATGTTCGGACTAAGAGCGTCCGCAAACATCATTTTTTTGGTCTAATCCAAATATTATTGGAAATAAATTTCTTGGTAGCATAGCTCGGAAATCTTATTATCTTAGCTTTCGTGGAAGTTTAAACTCCGAAACTAATATATTCTCTCTTCTTATTTTTCAGGATGTCGAATGAACCTAGACTCGATTTTCCAATGCTTGACTCAACAGGCTCGGAATACCATGGCTGGGTAACCGACGTTGAGAACCATCTTATTGCAAAAGGGATATTGCCCATAATCCAGGCACCTGACCAGGGCCTTGTGTTCAAACGAACACCCATAAAGCATGCTCAAGCAATAATCTTGATGCGACGCCACATGGATAAATCTCTAAGATTAGAGTACATGTCGATCAAAGATGCAAGAGATTTATGGGTAGCGCTAGAAGAGCGCTTTGGAAATATCCAAGATTCCCTCCTGCCTGACTTGAAGGTTCAATGGAACAACATACGCTTCTTCGACTTCAAGTCTGTTGCTGAGTACAACTCGAAAGCTCTTCGCCTCAAAGCCATGTTGAGGTTCTGTGGAAAGCCTCTCACAGAAGAGGAGCTAATTGAGAAGACTCTCTCCACCATTCCCGTCTCAGCAATTGTGATATCAAAGCAATATCGCACCGAAGTTAATGCTGGACGAATTACAAGGTTTAATGAGCTTATTAATATTTTTTCGGTAGCTGAAAAGCACGACAACATCCTTGTAAAGAATTATAATTCAAAGCCCATTGGAACCAAGAGCGTTCGTGAGACGAATTATAATGCACCCAAAAGAGGGCGCATGGAGCGGTACCCTAACAATATGGGTCCATATAACCGCCCCAATAAAAAAGGAAACCGCAACTTTAGAGCGGACACACGTGGTGGCAATTCCACACGTGGGAGAGGTGAAAACAGTAACAATATGGGCCGTGGAGGTCGCACCATGAGACATGGTAGTAACAGCAACCCTCCTAGGGAATAGCCACAACGTGGACAACCTACACCTCAAATAAAGGAAGGTAACCACAATGACAGGTGTCATCGGTGTGGATCAATTGAGCATTGGTTCAAGCAATGCCATGCAAGTACCCAACTAGTTGCAAGCTACAAGGGGTATATGCAATTGAGAGAGCAAGAAACCAATCATACTGAAGATGAAAATATCAATCTTGCTGAAAATATAGATGGTGAAGATAACACTCTCACCACTAAGGACTTCAAAGCTGCAAATAAAGAGCACGAGGATGCCGCAGACTTTGATTAGAATAGTCCTTTTCTATTTTCCAATAAACGGCAAATGTGTGCCTTAGTCAATAAATGACAATTGTATTGACTCTTTCTCATGTGGTGTACCCAAATGAAGTATGATGTCTAGGAAAGTAATTGAGATCAGGGTATTTAAGCGAGCCTCGCTCCACCAACATCTCTCTACTTCCCTGGTCATATTTCATTGGAATTACCAAACGGATTGAGCAATTACAATTTGTATAAATTTGATTGTATTTTGGAATAGACTTTGGAAACTTTGATGTAATCATTGACTATTTTCCGTATTAATAAAGTGTCGCATTATTATTCAATGTCATGGACATGTGTTAATTTCCGAACTTTATTACTTGAAAGATATAAAAGCCAATGGTTTTCATGTGAAAACACATTGTAAGAATGGACAAGAGTTCCTTTGCATCGCCTCTAATGACTATGGACATAAACGAGTATTAGAGAAACTTATGTGTCGCTCTAGTGGGTTGCATACAACCACTATTCGAGTCATTGAATCAAACCATGTCATAAGAGATGACTTATGGGATTCTGACACATATAGGCTTTGGCAAGACCTGTGATGCCCCAGAAATTCGTATTTATTTTCCGAGGATTTTCCGGAATTTAAATTATGGGTATTGGACGGTTCCGTGGCTCGTGGATGGAGCGGAAGTGTTTCGGGCGAATAATTAATTGAAGAATATGGTTTTAGGGGGGTTGTCAAGGGTTGACTTTTTATTCGTTGAGATTCTCCGAAAACTTCCTTCACGAAAGTTGTAGAGCGCGTCGATACGAGTTCGTGGACATGCGGAATACGTAAATCGGAGTTCGTATGAAGAAGTTATGGCTATGAAAAGAAGTTTCCATTTTAGTATAAATATGGAAAATCAGATTTTTTTTCATTATTCCTCATTTCCTTTTCCGGAAACCGCATTCCATCTCTCTCTTCTCTCTCGTCCGCGCCCTCAGAGTCGAAGATTTTCGACTGACCCGACCCGAACCCGGCGTTCCGACCCGACTTTTCCGGCCGACTGCGGCGGTCTCCGGCCGTGAAACTTGGCCAGACAGGATCGCCTCCGCCGTCTGGTCGTCCCTCTGGTGTTCTCTTACGGCGATTCCCCGTCTCAGTGGCAGTTCAAGACGGTGCAGACCGGAGAAATAAGACCCGACCGGAAAACACAGTTCCGACGTCGGCACGGCTTCGATTTTCTTGGGTTGAGTTCAGAACAAGCTCCCTGGTCGATCCTTGGTGTTTGTTTCGACCGGTTTACGTGAAAATTCGATCAACTCAGATTGGATTATTATTCACGGCTTGTGAGGTAGTTTTCGATCCCTTAAGCTTGTTTTCTGACTTCGATCCAGTTTTGAAAGTTCACAAGCATGCTGAGATGAAGCTTTTTGATGTTGGGAGTTTTGTGAGATTTTGAGTTTTGGCCGGCGGCGGTGCGCCACCGCCTGTGGCGGCGTTCCGGCCATGTATGGGACTGTTTCTAGTATTATATGTCTTCTACTCGTTGATACGAGCGTTTCGATATATAATATGCAAATTTTGGAGTTCGGATGGATTTGTTATGATTTTTGCCGTTTCATATCGGTGAATTTATTCGATCCGTGAGGATACGAGCGTCCGATCGACTTGTGGCTTGGTCACATCGATCGTGGGCGTATTCCGAAGACTTTGGGAGGTCTCGGATGTGGTTTTGCCTCGATTGGCGCAACTTTGGGGGTTTTAGTTCAAAACAGGGGTTTCGAACTTAAATCAATTGTGAATTATTACTAAGTGGAAACCGATTGTGATTAGGTACTTGACGAAGTATTTGGACGAGTTATTGGTGATAGTTTTGGTTCGGTTCTGTATAGAAGACGCAGCGGGAGTTTCGAGGTGAGTAATCTCACGAAGTTCATATCACGAACGGGTTGACCCTATTGCTTTGAGAGTTATTTAGTTAACTGCAAACTATAGATGGTGTTAGTGACATTTCTGAGTAGATGACTATGTGTGTATATATATATATTATGGGATGTATATATATGCATACGTATTCAAGTATTAGTTGTGGATTTGTGGAACAATATGCATGAGCGATGCTTTTTATTGTTTTGGGTTGTGGCTTTTGGAAAACAATTGGCCGGAAATGGTATTTCTATTGTTTTGAAAAGTGTTTGAGGATTTGAGAGTCACAGGTTGTGATTTCTCCTTTTGATTTGATTTGACGTTTTGATCTGAGGGTCAGGTTGGCCTAAGGATCCGGGGTTGCAGGTTGCATCCTCACGGCAATATTATATCGTAAGATTGAACCTTGGCCGGGTGACAGGTTACGATTCAGTTAGAGCTCTAGTCTGTCTGCCATCGTACTTTAGGGATCTAAGTAGGTTACTTAAGATTCCTGAGTACATGTTTTGTCCAGGTTGGACCGATTTGTTGTTTTGTCCAGGTTGGACTGATTTGTTGTTTTATCCGGGTTGGATCGATTTATCATATTCTACTTGTTAGGTTAACAATGGGTATGATTTATTTGTACTGATGCTCTGTCCAGGTTGGACCTATTTACTGTTTTGTCCAGGTTGGACCTATTTACTGTTTTGTCCAGGTTGGACCTATTTGTTGTTTGTCCAGGTTGGACCTATTTACTGTTTTGTCCAGGTTGGACCTATTTGTTGTTTGTCCAGGTTGGACCTATTTACTGTTTTGTCCAGGTTGGACCTATTCGTTGTTTGTCCAGGTTGGACCTATTTGTTGTTTGTCCAGGTTGGACCTATTTACTGTTTTGTCCAGGTTGGATCGATTTATCATATTTGAATTGTTAGGTTAACGATTTATATGATTTTGTCACGGTGTGACTTTCGTTGTTTCTTTTGGGAAAAGAGTATTGTTTTTGAAAGCATGGTATGTTTTCCTTATTCGCGAGTTGAAAGGTTTTCCTCGTTTTTGGCGTGAGTTGAGCATGTGTGGTTTGAGTTACTCATACGGGCTTGCAAAAGCTTACCGGGTTTGTTGTGTGGAAACCCGGTGCACCATTCCAACGGTGTAGGGGTTAATCCCGCAGGTTAGGATAATCGCGTTGAAGCTGAGGTAGCGCCTTCGCAGCTTTACGGTAGGAAGCCAATTTTGTGACTTTATCGTTATAAGGACTTCCGTTGTATAGTTACTCTGAGTAGCCTTTACGTTTTATTTTGTTGTTGACAATTTAATTCATAAGGTTGTGTAATATATAACTCTTTGGAGCGAGTGTATATTAACTTTGGGGGTTCAGAGCATCAATATGTGTGTAAGTTAAGGGAAAAAGATTTCAGGTATTTTGTATTGATGACTGGACTTTCACGCATATATAATTATGGGGTTATATATATCGATTTTCATGTGTGTAAAATCAGGGGCGTGACAGATTGGTATCAGAGCGTAAGGTGCATATTTGGTGACAATCAATACTCCTCGAGTGATGGCCCGTCTGCAGCGGATCCCCATCTGATGCTCTTCGGTATTGATATAGTCATTGGGTATGCAATGAGTGTTGGAATGTGAGTCTTCAGGGTAGTGTTGGCTCAGTGAGTAAGTTGTAGGAGCTTAAGGTAGCTTCTAGGAGTTATAGTCTTTTGAGGAATGAGGACCATTAGATTTAACTCTTATTTACGTAGGGGATAGAATTGTATCTTCTGACGTAGTGTGTGATTGATTTAGTCATAGCGATGACTTATACTTGTATTTGAAGATTTTACAAGTATTAACCAAGGTTGCTATGCTCCTTAGGTTATGGATTCACAAGGAGGACGAGCTAGGGGTCGAGGTAGACCCAGAGGCAGGGGTAGAGCCCGAGGTAGGGGCAGGATTCCTCCTCCTGTTGAGGAGATATTCGAGGATGAGTTCGAGGCATCGAATGTTGAGCTTCCTGTTCCACCTGTGGTGGAGGTTGCTAATGTTGTAGATCCTACTCGTTTGTCAAAGTTGGCAAAGGAGATTTCGAGGTTGGGAGGAGTTCCATTCCAGGGAGGTACGGATCACATGTTGGCAGATCAATGGATCGAGAACATGAAGACCTACTTCGAGATGGTCGTCTGCGACGACATTGAGAAGAGAAAGATTGCGGCGTTTATGCTCCAAGGTGATGCAAGGGTATGGTGGAGCGGCACACAGAGAGTTATGGATGTGTCCACTGTGACCTGGGATGGTTTTGTTGAACTGTTCAGGAAGAAGTACTTTCCACCTTCTGTGAGGGAGCGATTGGAAAGGGAATTTGTCTCGTTAGTCCAAGGGACTAAGAGTGTGAGGGAGTATGAAGCTGAGTTTTCAAGGTTGTACCGCTTTGTGAGACAGATGGATGCTGAGAGCTTAGCTTCGAAGTTTCAGTGGGGACTGAATGCTTCGATCAGGCGCGATGTCGGTGTTTTGGAATTGAAGACGGTGGAGAGCCAATAGCGCTGCCACAAACGCCTATGGTAGGTCCTTATAAATAAGTGAGCAACTTAGTTGGATTTGAGACTCCAACAATCGTCCGCCACTTAAATGCCCTTGCAAGGCGATCTCTTTCCCGTTTGATTTACGGATGTCACTTTGATAAGACAGTCTTCCCATCGTTAGGGGGAGATAAGAACTCGAATGTTCAGCAGGAACGACAGGAATTGTCGTGGTCTGTCCCCACTATGTCTCATCTCGATCCCTATTAAAAGTGACGAGATCACACACATTTGCTGCAAAAATGCCTGCAAGGAAGGACGTCCCTATAAGAGGACGTAGCACCACCCTACACAGAGGTAGGCAAGGTGCCAACGCCATAGAAAGTGGCACTCTGGTGTTATAGGCCATGGCCCCAGCTAAGATGCGTGGGAAGCCTGTGGATTCGAAGGATACTTTGGCACAATCCTTGAATCATCGACACTCAAACATCCGTCTTATGAGCATCTTCCAGATTATGGTTATCGTTGGGGGACGCCTCAACGTCAAAACCTATTTCTGAGAATATAGAGCTCTATGAAAATTACACTAGTGTACATAAGACGTGGAATAAAAACTCCATCATAATTGATGATGTATTTGCGCATTTTGATGCACATGAGTTTGTTGAGATCGATGATTTCGAACCACGCTCCGTTGAAGCATGAAAACCAACGTAGAGAAATTTGGCCTAAATGGAAAGATGTGATCCAGGTTAAGTAAGATTCTCTAACGAAGAGGAAGGTCTTTGAGCCAGTGATGCCAACACCTCCTTACATAAAACCTATTGAATAATGGGTCTTCGTTAGAAAGTGTGTTGAGAAAAAGAGATAGTAATCTCGCCTTATGGCGCAAGGCTTCTCACAAAAACACCCTGGTATTGACTACGAAGAGACATATTCTCTCGTAAATGGATGTCATTACACTCCACTACCCTGTCAGTTTGGTAGTTTCCAAATAAACTGAACATGCAGCTTATAAAATGTGGTCACTATGTATCTATGTGGGGATCTAGATACAGAATATACATGAAAGTTCATAGTGAAACTTTGGTTACCCAAATCAAGTGGCTCTAGACCACGGAGCGCGTTTGCAATAGAGTTGAAACGCTTACTAAATGTGACTACTTGATTGGGAAGGGATATGCCCGCGCGTTTCCATAACAAGTTTCGGATTTTATCACGGCTGTCATGCTGGACATGATCTTCATTAGAAGCCCTTAAAGAGTTAAGGGAAACCACTGAACACTTGAAATCCGAGTTTGAGATAAAGGATTTTGGGGGAACACGATTATGCCTCAGTTTGGAACTTGAGTATCGTGTTGATAAATGCTTAGGCATTTTGACAAAGGTCAAACCTTCAAGCACCCCATAATCATTCGTAGTCTTGATCCTAAAAAGGATCCTCTCCGTCTGAAGGATGATCAGACGAAGATGTGCTAGAGGCAGAAGTGCGAATAAACGCATTATTGTAAAAGATATACTTGTTAGCTAAAAGTATAGCTCTGCGCCAACGCGACACCATTGGATTGGTGTAAAAGATATCTTTCGGTACTTGAAATGTACGATCGATATGGGCTTATTCTATCCCTACAAAGAGATGATGGAATCAGACCCATCACACACTAGAAACGCCGCCAAACGCTGGCCTGCGTTTTCTATTTCTATCCCAAAATGACATAAGTGTTTTTGGAAGGTTTTGCTGATATTGGGTATCTGTTGACCCATACAAAGGCCTCCCCAGAGTGGTGAAGTGTTCACCATGGGTAAAGACCGCGATATCTTGAAAGTCTACAGAATAGACCTTAGTCACTATATCTTCGAACATTGCAGAGATTATTGCTCTTCATGAAGTAGTTCGTGAATGTATATGGACTGGATCCATAGTTACGCATGTTCGAATAATTGTGGTTTGAAGTCTACCACAGATGAGCCTATAAGCATTTAAGATAAATGCTGCTTATTTTGAAACAAATGAAGCAAGGCTGCATGGAAAGCGACAACATCAAGCATAAAAACAGCAATAACAGACTCTCCTCAAAAATCAATAAGAGGGGGAGATGTCTACATATATGGTCTCGAAACGTGAATAGTGTGTTGTGCTCTTTTTCCCTTTCGACCGAGATTATTTACTCGGCAAGGTTTTTAAATGAGGCAACGAGAGAAGCACCACGTTTGGGAGACACAAAGGAGATGTTGAAATCAGGGGGAGTATCCAGAAGTATACCCACTTGACCATCGTGTACTCTTTTTGTCCTTCGTCCAGGATTATTTTGTCTCATTGGGTTTTGTTACCTGGCAAGGTTTTAACGAGACACATCTTTAGCATGGTCGCCCCACTTATACTACATCCTGAAGATGTTTTGATTTCAACATATATGCTTTTGCTCATCTTTTCCCTTCGACCACGGGTTTTTCCCACTGGGTTTTCCGGGCAAGGTTTTGTTGCAGCAACTCTATTTGCATCCCTCTCGTAGACATATTATCTACTTATGAGGCTGATAAGAAGACTCCACTTATCTCCGAAGCTGTGATATTACTACTCCACACTCATGCGCGTTGTTCTCTTTTTCTCCTTCGACCAAGGTTGTTTTGTCCCACAGGGTTTTATTACTTGACAAGGTTTTTAACGAGGCAATTTCGAGGCGCACGACCTAGACAATACTATTGACATGAAATATCCAAGGGGGAGTGTTGTAGTATATATGATTCACATGTACAACATGAGTCATAGTATAAATGTCTATATCATGTATACAATAGGTACTTGATAGGAGCATTTTAATGCGACGTTTTAACTGCATTTCCCTACATTTCTTACGTTATTTCCTTATTAAAACCCTGTTTATGAAAGTTTCCATTCTTTGATTGGGAAAGTTTCTATTTGTAGAAAGTTTATATTTTTGTAGTTTCTATTTATCATTTTTAGTAAGTTGCCATTTTTCATTTTAGGAAAGTTTCTATTTTTCTTATTAGTTTCTATTTTTAGGACCTAGCCTCCAAGCAAGTGGAAAATCTTGAGGAGGAAAATCAAAGTTGCAACCAAGTGGAAAATCTAGAGGAGGAAAATCAAAGTTGCAACCAAGTGGAAAATCTTGAGGAGGAGAATCAAAGTTGCAACCAAGTGGAAAATCTTGAGGAGGAAAATCAAAGTTGCAACCAAGTGGAAAATTTTGAGGAGGAAAATCAATTCAAGTTGAACAAGTGATAAACAAATGGGAAGATATTTTTTACAAATTTGTCTAACATATCTAGCCCTTCATTTATGTTCATCTCCACCCTCCATTCATCATTTTTTGGGCTATAAATACACTTCTCCTCTCACTCTCAAAACACATTCCTTCATCCATCTCATCTTCTTTGTCTCTCCATTTCCTTTCCATTTTCCCACACACATTCCTTCATCCATTTCATCTCCTTGTCTCACCATTTCCTCTCCATTTTCCTTAGAGACCAATTCCTTCATCCATCTCATCTTCTTTATCTCACCATTTCCTTTCCATTTTCCTTAGTCACCATTACCAATTCCTTCATCCATTCCATCTTCCTTGTCTCACCATTTCCTCTCCATTTTCCTTAGTCACATCTTCCTTCATCCATCTCATCTTCTTTGTCTCTCCATTTCCTCTCCATATTTCTTTTCATTCTCTAGTTTTCTTGTTCTTCATTTTCAAGCCAAGAGAAAGAGAAGCCATGCAATACATCAATTTCCTAACCGCCATCCACCCTTGTGTCGTCCCTAGAAGATTGCTTGCTTTCAAGGATCTTCAAGTTCTTCGTCTCAAGGCTTTATCATTCATCTTTCAAGGTGTATTATATCCTTTCTCTTGTTTTCTTTGTTTGATTTTGTAAGACTATGAATTCTAGTTAACAAATAATGTTAAGGGCAAAGTTTAAAGCCCGTTTATATGTTTTGAAATAAAGTTGTGATTTCTATATGTTGATTTTTATGTTGCTTATGTGTGATTGTTCGATTGAATTTGCTTGATAGAAAACTTTTATATGTTTATCTTATTTGGGTCGACACTTATAGGATTTGCATGTAATTGGTGCTAGGTTTAAGAACATGAAATCGACTTTTCGTTTTGTGTAACTTGAATCAAAAGTAGTAAAGGTTCTGGACAAGAATCGAATTTAATTGAAGAGGATTGCAATTAGGTGGACTTTTCCATAACTAAGTTGTACACTTGAGTTGATAGCCTTTCTCTATGTCTAATGCGTTGAACATGTCATGATTGACTAGCTTTCTAGGGCTTGATTGCATGTTTGATAGGATTAATCTAGGTGCTTTCGCTTAGGTTAATTAGCATTGAAAAGTAAAATATGGGAAATCATTTGCTTTCGAATGTTTCACATGATCAACTCCTCTCTCATGACATTTAAAATCAACTATAGGAATTGTAATTGGATTTCTTGCATATGGATGTGGTTTTGATCTTTGTTCCTTGCGATTCACCCTTGTATATATGTTTTTACATTTTCTTTATTTTATTTATCTTAATTTTCAATTCTATAAATCTTAAACCCCCCCATTTATTTGTGTTTACTTGTATATATTTATTCTTTATTTTATTTTTGTAAATAATACTTTATTATTTTAATTCTTTATTTGTTTATACAATTGTATATATTTATATTCTTTATTTTATTTTTGTAAATAATACTTTTCTTTATTTGTTTCACAATTACAAGTGTACCCTCAATCCCCGGAATAGAACGATCCCTACTTACTTATACTACTAACGACATTTCAGGGTTAAATTATGCGCTTCCCAAAGGCGCATCAATTTTTGGCGCCGTTGCCGGGGATTGAAAAATCACTTGCTAAATTGTATCATTTATTGTATATATTTGTTGTTTAAAAATTGTTTAAAACTTAGTTTAAATATTATTTATATTATTGAACACGAATTTTAATTGTAGGTTGTAAATTGAGAGGAATAGGTGAAGTCTCTTTTGTTAATATTGGCCTAAACCCCTTATTGGTACCTAGCTCAGGTCCCTTGAGGTTGAGGGCAGCCTTTATTAACACTTGTTGAACTGTCTTCACACTTATGAACTTTCTCATCTTAGTAAGAAAGCCTATGTGAAATGGTGTCTAGGAAGGGGACAACGTTCATGACGGGTTTTTGAATCCAGAAGTGCTTGCAAATGGGCCTAAACCACTATGTGGGAGTAGCTCATGCCAAAATGGATTTTTCCTCTCTTGTTCGTCCTCCCCCACCTGGCCATTTCAGTAAGGTTGCCCAAACGATTTGAAAGGGAGTTTGTGTCTAGGCGACTATACTTGGGCCGCACGTCCACTTGATTTGCCGCTTGGAATTTGATTCGATATCAATAATGTTTATAATAAAAGAAATACTTGTGAATACTCTATATGTGTAAATTATTTTGTTGTTTCACACTTTAAACTTGTAAAAATACTTTTCACGTTTTATACTCACTTGTATACTTAACTTGTGTCTTATGTACAATATACTTGTTAATTATACTTGTAGTTTGTAATTAATAGTTATACTTGTTTTTATTTTGTATTTCTTTGTTAATTATAGTTACTAACTTTATTTAATGTAGGTATCGTCTGGCTGCAAGACGTAAAATACAAGCGCTACTTGGGAGGCAACCCATGCAAATCAGATTTGCTTTCTCTTTCCCTATTTCTTTTTATTTTTCAATTTTTCTCTTTAGTTTTTATTTTAGGATTTGTTTTCGTAAATGTCTTCTATCTATGCTTACTTATTACATTGCATGCTTTTACTTGATTACATTGAGGATAATGCAATATTTAAGTGTGGGGGAAGAGATTTATATTTTTGTCTTTCATTTTGAGTCCTATATATATATTTGTCTTTTATTTTTGAGTCCTTTATATATAAAAAAAATAATAATAATAAAAAATATTAAAAAAAATTTGCATTCATTCAGTCTTATTAAATTCAGCTATTTACAAAAAAAAAAAAATTTAAAAAAAAAATATAATAATAATAATAATAATAATAATACTAAGCCATGTCTGCATCTTTGTAGGAGTTGAGACTGAGCTCAAGGGAAATGTGAGAGCCACCGCCATAACCGCCACCTCCCTCGGAAGTAGTCTTCATGTTGCCCAAGATGTCCTCACCATGCATGGGGAATAGTGGAAGGGTTTCAATCTCCTGGTGATATTCTCCTCGTTGTTCCATGATCGATCCATCAGCACCATATCCGACACGTGACCCAAAGTTTAGATCAATGGATCTGTCAGTGGATCTATCATTACTAGTAGAACCAGTGGAACCAAAATTGAGATCGAGAGATCCACCAACCGGAACGTTCCGAAATTCCTTCAACTTCTGCTTCTCACGAGCCTTGAGGTTCTGGAACCAAAAGAAGACGTTTTTGTCCTCGATCTGCCCATACTGTTTCAGATGAAGGCAGATCTCTTGAATCTGCTCTGGAGTTGGGTACTTAAAACCCTTATCATAGTAAAGGCCCTTGAGGATTCTTAGTTGAGGCGGTGTGGGAGCCCACCGGTTATTAGTCCCGGCTGCTTGGTTGTTTCCTCCACCCTCGATTTGTTGCTGGGTTTGTAACTCCATTAGTTGCAGAGTTCGTGGTTCCATGTTGATGAAGAAAGGATTTGAGTTTCGAAAGAAAGGCTGAAGGGTTGAGAGAGAAAGGCTGGAACTCGGAAGAATTTTCTTTTGGAGTGAACAGTCGCTCAGAATGCACCTAATTATAGAACGAGTGAGCAGATCTCCACCGTTGGATGGACGACCTCTGAGATTAAATCTACGCGTTGGATTAAAGTCACCCGCAAACACGGAAAAGTTGTTGGCGCGTGGAAGACACGTGGGGGAACCAAACGAATCTCGAGGAGCTGTGACAGACAAGCTACAGCCGAAAGCAGGTTTAATTGCCGTGAATCAAGGAAAAGAAAGGACGCGTGGGGGAATCAAACGAATCTCGAGGATCCGTGACAGACAAGCTATAGCCGAAAGCACGCCATAAATCCAGGAAAAGAAAGGAATATTTACACGTGGGGGAGTTTCTTGGGCCGTGAACTATCATAACTCTTCTCCTTCCCGGAGAAGCTTTGTTAAAACCGTGTGCCTGTTGAGATTTCTACCCTATTTTGTGCTTTACATATACATCCTTTTTTGTCTCCTCCAGATTTTACTAAGGTTTGTCTAAGCGTGCAGTTTCAAATTCCTTCTACTTCCTCATGGCTCGAACCAAGGTAACCCCTCGCAGGGGCGTCAATCAACGCCGTGTTCTCTCTTTGGAAGAAGAAGGTCGTCAAGCGGCCACTAGAGCTGGGCTTACTCGTCCATGGGACCATCGTCCTATCCGTGAGCGTACCCGCAGTCCCCCTCCTCTGCCTCGTCGCTCTCCCAGACTGCATCCCGGAGAGTCTTCTTCCTCACCAGCTGCTCGTGCTCCTCGGCCTATGGCCACCCTGGAAAGCTTGTCGGATTTGATTGATGATTTGCGTTCCTCTCTCCGTGATGGTATTATGGTGACAGATTGGAGAGTCAATTGCATGATCGATTACATCTCTGAGATGAACTGCTCTTTGATCCGCTGTCACACTGCAATAAACAAGCTTGCTCAGGAAGTCAATAACTTGCAGAGTTATCCTCCTGGGTTTCCTCGCAAGGACGCTACTGCATCACAACATGAGGACCCGCCTCCGAAGGCTGAAACCAGCAAGAGGGCTGCCACTCGCCCGCATACCGCTCCTCCAAAGGAGTAAATGGAGGTACAAGTCTAGGCTGAAAGACTTTAAACATTAAGCGCTGCATGGGAGGCAACCCATTTCAACTGTAGCTGTGGAGGAGACATCAAACGCAGATTTGCTTTCTTGAACTCTTCCTTCTATTTTATTTTCTTAAATTTTAAGTTGTTTTAGGTTTCGTTGTGTTCATTTTCTCTTCTATGCTTGATTTATGCTTTGCATGATTTATATTTGTTTATACATTGAGGACAATGCATGAATTAAGTATGGGGGAAGGGTTATTGCTTTATTGTGTTTTTAGTAGTTAGTATATAAAGAAAAAAAAAATAGTTGATGTTGTGATACACTAAGGTATATTGGATTAAACATAGTCTTGAAAAAGGGTAGCTGTTTCAGTCCCATTGCACATCGAGACTCCCTGTTCCCGTACCTAAGTGTTGAAATTAAATTAAATTGTTGAAAAAGAAAAAAAAAAAATTACTTTTGTTTTTGTTTTTGAGTCTTAGGATGCCCTTTCAACTGTCTAGGATGATTCTATATCTCTGAAATCATGATTAAAAGAGGATCACAAAATTGAGATGATTTTTAAAATGGTATTCTTTGGTTAATTGAGATATATGAAAAATGCATGCATGTGTAGTGGATATGGATTTCGTAACCTTGGTACAGAATATGAGCATGTTAGGATGAGTTTTGATTCATAAAAGCCCATGTGAGATATTTGAGCCATGTCCCTTTTTCTTGGAGTGATCAATGAAAAACATATTCTTAATTTCTTGGCGATGTTTTGATGATCTCATTATTCTTTCATCTTGATTGATTGCTTGCCATAGATTAAGTTTAATGGACTAGAGAATGCTAGAATTCACTCTTGTGCTTGTTGAAACGTTATATCAATACATGGCCTTGATTCTGGAAAGGATAGAGGCACCCTAGGAATTACCACCATTGCCATATAAACTTGTGTCCCTATTTGTGCCCGTCGTGGGACTCCCTTAGATAAACCCCTTTGAGCTTACATTAAGCATTTTCTTTCATCACCCTTAAATCCTTAACCCAGAACCTTAGTATAGCTACACTCCTACCCTTTGTTCTAAAAACTTAGCGGAGCTATATTTTGGGACTTTACTTGAGGATTTGGCATTGAGAAAGAAGATTGAGAAGAGGTGAAAGTTCAAGTGTGGGGGTAGACTTGTCCATGAGAAAAAAAAAAATTTATGTGAAAGCCGTGAAAAAGAAATGGAAAAGAAAAAAAAAAAATTGTGTACGGCTAGAAAAGAAAAGAAAGAAAAATGTTTATGGATTTTAGTCCTCCATACTTGGTGAGTTTGGAGTTTGTTTTGAATTGAAGACCCACTATTGGAAAATTTGGTCTTTGTCCAATTCACTAGTTCGAGGGAAGTTTAGAGTGAAGATTGGGCCTAACATGAAGACATTTGGCCCTTTCATAAAACCTCTATGGGATGTGACGTTTTGATATATCTTGGTGGATTTCTTGAGGTCTCTACATCTACATGTGCTCTGCTAGGTTTTTAGGACACTTTGATAAATCCTTACCTTTCATTTCTTTAAACCTTGAGCCTTAGCCCCATTACAACCTTTGAGAAGACCTTCTTGATCCTTAAGATGGGACAGCCCTTGATGTGGAGATGAGTTACAAGAGTTGAACCTATGGCTTGGGTCCATCCGTGCAAGTAATTGATATCATTCATGAGATCTTTTCAAAAAAATTATATTCACAAAGTGCTTTTCGTTTCTTATATATGTGAGCTATTTGATTGCCTCAAAATATTTTCTCTCACATATAATTGAGTGATTATAAGCTTTTAAGCATTGTCTTGAATTCTGAGAGAAGAAAGAGTGGATATACCTTGTGAGGATATGAATCATACTTGTTCGAAGCATGCTTAACAGAAACCATCACCATTATTACAACCAAGTCCTACTTGTGTATGTGTGGATTATATGTTTTAATTAACTCTTGAATATCTACATATTGATTCTTGGTTGAGTGCTAATCTTGATATTGTGAAAGTAGGAGATTTCTGAGACAAAAAGTTGAAGGGCAATAGAGTCATTGTTTTTGTAGAGTCTTTAATTTTCGTTGAGTCTTAGTGTGTGTCTTAGTGTGATTTTGCTAAGGGACTAGCAAAAGCTAAGTGTGGGGGAATTTGATAGGAGCATTTTAATGCGACGTTTTAACTGCATTTCCCTACATTTCTTACGTTATTTCCTTATTAAAACCCTGTTTATGAAAGTTTCCATTCTTTGATTGGGAAAGTTTCTATTTGTAGAAAGTTTATATTTTTGTAGTTTCTATTTATCATTTTTAGTAAGTTGCCATTTTTCATTTTAGGAAAGTTTCTATTTTTCTTATTAGTTTCTATTTTTAGGACCTAGCCTCCAAGCAAGTGGAAAATCTTGAGGAGGAAAATCAAAGTTGCAACCAAGTGGAAAATCTAGAGGAGGAAAATCAAAGTTGCAACCAAGTGGAAAATCTTGAGGAGGAGAATCAAAGTTGCAACCAAGTGGAAAATCTTGAGGAGGAAAATCAAAGTTGCAACCAAGTGGAAAATTTTGAGGAGGAAAATCAATTCAAGTTGAACAAGTGATAAACAAATGGGAAGATATTTTTTACAAATTTGTCTAACATATCTAGCCCTTCATTTATGTTCATCTCCACCCTCCATTCATCATTTTTTGGGCTATAAATACACTTCTCCTCTCACTCTCAAAACACATTCCTTCATCCATCTCATCTTCTTTGTCTCTCCATTTCCTTTCCATTTTCCCACACACATTCCTTCATCCATTTCATCTCCTTGTCTCACCATTTCCTCTCCATTTTCCTTAGAGACCAATTCCTTCATCCATCTCATCTTCTTTATCTCACCATTTCCTTTCCATTTTCCTTAGTCACCATTACCAATTCCTTCATCCATTCCATCTTCCTTGTCTCACCATTTCCTCTCCATTTTCCTTAGTCACATCTTCCTTCATCCATCTCATCTTCTTTGTCTCTCCATTTCCTCTCCATATTTCTTTTCATTCTCTAGTTTTCTTGTTCTTCATTTTCAAGCCAAGAGAAAGAGAAGCCATGCAATACATCAATTTCCTAACCGCCATCCACCCTTGTGTCGTCCCTAGAAGATTGCTTGCTTTCAAGGATCTTCAAGTTCTTCGTCTCAAGGCTTTATCATTCATCTTTCAAGGTGTATTATATCCTTTCTCTTGTTTTCTTTGTTTGATTTTGTAAGACTATGAATTCTAGTTAACAAATAATGTTAAGGGCAAAGTTTAAAGCCCGTTTATATGTTTTGAAATAAAGTTGTGATTTCTATATGTTGATTTTTATGTTGCTTATGTGTGATTGTTCGATTGAATTTGCTTGATAGAAAACTTTTATATGTTTATCTTATTTGGGTCGACACTTATAGGATTTGCATGTAATTGGTGCTAGGTTTAAGAACATGAAATCGACTTTTCGTTTTGTGTAACTTGAATCAAAAGTAGTAAAGGTTCTGGACAAGAATCGAATTTAATTGAAGAGGATTGCAATTAGGTGGACTTTTCCATAACTAAGTTGTACACTTGAGTTGATAGCCTTTCTCTATGTCTAATGCGTTGAACATGTCATGATTGACTAGCTTTCTAGGGCTTGATTGCATGTTTGATAGGATTAATCTAGGTGCTTTCGCTTAGGTTAATTAGCATTGAAAAGTAAAATATGGGAAATCATTTGCTTTCGAATGTTTCACATGATCAACTCCTCTCTCATGACATTTAAAATCAACTATAGGAATTGTAATTGGATTTCTTGCATATGGATGTGGTTTTGATCTTTGTTCCTTGCGATTCACCCTTGTATATATGTTTTTACATTTTCTTTATTTTATTTATCTTAATTTTCAATTCTATAAATCTTAAACCCCCCCATTTATTTGTGTTTACTTGTATATATTTATTCTTTATTTTATTTTTGTAAATAATACTTTATTATTTTAATTCTTTATTTGTTTATACAATTGTATATATTTATATTCTTTATTTTATTTTTGTAAATAATACTTTTCTTTATTTGTTTCACAATTACAAGTGTACCCTCAATCCCCGGAATAGAACGATCCCTACTTACTTATACTACTAACGACATTTCAGGGTTAAATTATGCGCTTGCTTTGAGCGCGTCAGTACTTGAGTGTATAATGTAGGTATAGAGACTTGTGTGACAAGCTTTATGCCAAAGGGCAACAAGCATGGCAAGCTGTGATCATTGCAGCCACCATGTGGAGCTGCAGCCCTCAATCAACCAAGAGAGATTGTTATCATTTTGAGTTTCTCTTAGAGTATTCACACTAGGTTTGTATTTCTATATAAACCCTCCATTGTGAGATGAATAAACACACATGAATCAGTCATTACTCTCTCCTCTCTCTCTGTTATTTTGTTCTTGTCCTAAAACAAGAACTATATTGAAACAGAATAAGTGGTTATGTGGGGATTGATGTGTTTTTTTCTTTTTCTTTTTCTTACCTAATTTTATCAAGCGTATGTGATTAGTGGGAAACTACCACACTTTCTAACTTATGAAATTGTGATGTTTTTCCGTAAAATTAAAAAGTCATGTGTGTCTCTTTCATTACAGAAAGTTGACAAATAGAAGAAATTAAAGAGGGAGAATTTGTATTTTCGAATTCACACACATACGAAAGCAACTGGTTGGAATCTATAAGCAAACCATGCCATGTAAAGCAAAGCTTTCCCGCCTGATCAACTACTCTGATTTTGTTCTGTCTCCTAAGTTTCCTTAATCAGAGTAGTAGTTTCCTTTTTTTTTTGAGAAAAAGCTCTGATTTTGTTCTGATCAACTACTCTCCCTCTAAAGTCTCAAACCCAGTTACAATGTAAAAAAATAGAAGAATTAAAATCTGGGTTCTTTGCATTTCCTCAGTAGCTACATGGTGAAAAGGCCATCAAGTTTCATCTTTAAAACGTGAACTTTTACTAGATTAATGTATTGTTGATTCCACAGGGTACAGAGCAATACGCAAGGATGAAGATTGCTTAAATGTATCGACTATCGAGAAGGTAGACATGCCATGTTGACGGTGCGGGGGCCGAATGAAAATATGCCACGTGAAATTTACTATCCCAAAATACCCTTAAGGTATCGCGATTATTAGAAGCTCATTAGCTGTGACGCTACCATACGGCTGAGTGGATGATGAGACATTCAAACCAAAAACAAGCTTCTAAACGGGAAGAATATTTATAATTTTTGAAACGTGCTAATAAAAGTTAAATGTGAGAATATCATATTAAGATTAGTTTGCCCTCATATCTACTCAATATCTAGATGGGAAGAACATCACTTTATAATAAAGTCTCCTTATGCTTGGCGCTATGAAAATTAAATTATAACATGAGGACATCAAGTTTATTAATCTAATGTTGGTGTGGTTATATGCAGTCATGGCCAATATAATACAGCGGTTTACTTGAAACTTACAACAGCACGCGTATTCGTAGATATCAAGGAGTCCAGCCACAACTCTATGTGCCTTCTTTCACATTGAATTTCACTGCTCCATCTCTATCACCCTGCATTCATATTGCAGCTACCGGAATTGCTTAATCCAATGTCGCTTTAACACTCTTGCTGGAGCAGGGATCGGAAAAAGAGCCAAGCTGTACTGTACAAGGATGGGGAACATAGCAATTAGGGCATATGTTCTCTCTTCAAGACTAACTACAACAAGCTCGTAACTCTATTAAAAAGACACTCTTTTCATAGATATATATATATATATATATATATATATATAAAGTTCTTATAAAAAGACACGTGTTCATTAGTTGGTTCAATTAAATACTTAAGTTTGTTTCAATACCACCAAAACAAAAAACACATACTTAAGTATGTTTTGTTGGACTCATAATACAAAACAGACCGAACAATGAGATTTGTGTGGTTTTGAAAATGAGAACACTTTGAAAGATTAGATATCATTATTATAAATGAACGAATATCACAGAGAAGTTAATATCATTTAATTATCACTTTATTTAAAAAAGAAAAAGAAAAGAGTAATATGATTATATAGGCTAATTGCAACTCACTAACTATAAATCAGAAACCAACAAACCATATGGTGGACTATACAATTTTAACTTGAAGGAATCATTTCCTAATTGGCTAGTTGGTACTCGGTACAAGACCTATGATTTTGATCAAATGGGTCTACACAAGTATCATTCTCGTTATGGTTGTGGTCAATTTGCATCTTTTCAGACCAGGTAGGGCATATCCAACCTTCCAAGTATTGAGTTCACACTGCAGACACAGAAGAATCAAAACAAGGTCCTCTGTAGTCTCTATTTTCTTCTCTTTGTCAGTAAAATCATGACTCTGGGTCCAAAGATACGTTCCTTGAAACGTGCCAGAGACCTCAGACCGCGTCCTTTAATGGCTTCACACCCCCTCATATCGACTATTTAACCCCAACCGGCTAAACAGACTCTTCAAGCTCCTCATTTTATAGTTCATTCTTCTCTTTCTTCACCCAAAAGTTTCAGCTCCCTGCAAAAGGACAACTCAACCACTGGTGGCTCTACATTTCTGCCCAGAAGCTCTAATCTTTGTCAACTTTTCTCATCAGTGAGTGGTTCTACTACTTCTTCTTCTTCATTCTCTTCACCTTAAAATACCATGCAGCTTTCTCTTTGCCATTTCCTTTTCTTGTTCTTGTGCTGCTCTGTTTCCATAACCACTATAACTAGTTTGAACTCTGATGGGCTTGCTCTACTGTCCATCTTAAACCACTGGACTTTTGTCCCCAAACCCATTTCCTCAAGCTGGAATCTTTCTGATTCCACACCATGCAAATGGGTAGGAATAGCATGTGACCCTGCCCACAATGTTTTTGCCTTGAATGTCTCTAGTTATGGAATTTCTGGTCAGTTAGGACCTGGAATTGGGAACTTGAGTCACTTACAGACTCTTGTTTTGAGTTTCAATAATTTTTCTGGCCAAATTCCCATGGAGTTGGGCAGTTGTAGTCTTCTTGAGACCTTGGATTTGAGTTATAACCAGTTGAGCGGCGTATTGCCCGAGAGTCTGAACAACCTTAAGAACCTCTCCTATCTACAAGTCAGTAATAACAGTCTTGAGGGTACCATTTCTTTTGGTTCAGAAAATTGCAAGAATTTGACTTTCTTGGATTTGTCAATCAATCAGTTTAGTGGAGGTCTTCCATCAGCCCTTGCCAATTGTACTGGTTTAAGGGAATTTTCGGCTGCAGTTAACAATTTAGTTGGTCCAATACCGTCTTCCTTTGGCCTACTAGATAAGCTACAACTTCTATACCTTCCTGAGAATCAGCTGTCTGGAAAAATACCTCCAGAACTTGGCAAGTGTAAGTCCTTGACCGGACTACAATTGTACACAAACCAACTAGTTGGAGAAATTCCCGATGAGTTGGGAATGTTAACCAACTTGCAGGACCTTCAATTATTTCAAAACAACTTGACTGGTGAAATTCCAGTTAGCATATGGAAGATTCAAACTCTTCAATATGTCCATCTATACAAGAATAACCTCACTGGGGAACTGCCTCTAGAGATGACTGAGCTCAATCAACTGGAAAACATCACATTGTACAACAACCAGTTTTATGGAGTTGTACCTCGAGCTTTGGGGATTAACAGCAGTTTAGTTCAGTTAGATTTTATGTATAATATGTTCACTGGTAGCATCCCTCCAAATCTTTGCCTTGGAAAGAAGCTAAGGGCATTGAATATGGGGTTCAATCAGTTTCAAGGTACCATACCTTCTGATGTCGGAAGTTGTTCAACTCTAAGGAGGTTGAGACTCGAACGGAATAACTTGACCGGAGTACTTCCGCAATTTGCAAAAAATTCTGACCTTTCATATATGGACATCAGCAGCAATGAGATTAGTGGAGAAATTCCATCAAGCTTGGGAAACTGTAGCAGCCTCACCTCCATCAACTTGGCCATGAATAAGTTAACAGGAGTTATACCAGAGGAGTTAGGATACCTTGCAGATCTTCATACTTTGGATCTTTCCCACAACAGTTTGGTGGGTGCTTTGCCTTCTAGCCTATCCAATTGCACCAAAATGCTGGAGTTTGATGTGGGGTCCAACTTCTTGAATGGCTCCATTCCTTTGAGTTTGAGTAGTTGGACAGATTTATCTAAATTGGTATTAAGTGAGAACAGGTTTACTGGCGGCATTCCAACCTTCTTGTCAGAATTTAAAAAGCTTTCGGAGCTACAACTTGGTGGAAATTTGTTGGGAGGTGTGATTCCATCGTCAGTTGGAGCACTGCAGAATTTGTTTTATGCTCTGAACCTTAGCAATAATGCATTGACAGGTGTGGTTCCTTCAGAGCTTGGAAAGTTGACAATGCTACAGCGATTAGATTTATCTCATAACAATCTGACGGGGACTTTGAGGGCTCTTGATGGGATGATTTCATTGATTGAGGTTAATGTTTCATACAATAGCTTCACAGGTGCAGTACCAGAAACATTGATGAACCTGTTAAACTCATCCTCATTTTCCTTTTCCAGCAATCCCTCCCTATGTGTCAGTTACCTTCCATCATGTGGCTTCACTTGTGCTGGAAACAACACTATTAAGCTCTGCAATAGTCAATCAAGCAAGCAGAAAGGACTTAGTAAAGTGGAAATTGCATTTATAGCCCTAGGATCATCGATACTAGTTGTTTCTCTGCTGTATCTACTGGTGTATTTGTTTTGCTTGCACAAAAGGACTACGCAGGAGGTTGGGGTCTCAGCTCGAGAGGGCCCATCTTCCTTACTCTCCAAAGTCATGGAGGCTACAGAGAACCTTAGTGATAGATATATCATTGGGAGTGGAGCCCATGGAACTGTTTATCGAGCTTCTTTGGATGAAGACAAAGATTTTGCTGTCAAGAAGCTTGTATTTGAAGGGCATGAAGGAAGGCGCTTGAGCATGATTAGAGAACTTCAAACCCTTGGGAAGATCAGGCACCGGAATCTGGTTAAATTGGAAGACTTCTGGTTAAGAAAGGACTATGGCTTAATCTTGTATAGGTACATGCAAAATGGGAGCCTTCATGATGTTTTGCACGAAATTAGCCCCCCACTAATTCTGGAGTGGAGTGTCCGCTACAAGATAGCACTGGGAACTGCATACGGCTTAGAATATCTCCATTATGATTGTGATCCCCCAATAGTGCATCGAGATATCAAGCCAATGAACATTCTGTTAGACTCTGATATGGAAGCTCATATTGCTGATTTTGGAATTGCTAAACTCTTGGATCAGTCTACTCCTTCAACGGTGTCCATCTCAGTTGTTGGTACAACCGGATATATCGCACCAGGTAATTCTTCTATATTTTAATTATGGTTAGAAATGTTTCTGCTTGCAAGTTTTTGAGCAGAACTAATATTTTCCATGGTTTGTTACAGAAAATGCATTCAGAACAGGAAACAGTGTGGAATCTGATGTGTACAGTTACGGGGTTGTTTTACTTGAGCTGATAACTAGAAAGAAGGCATTGGATCCATCATTTATGGAGCAAACTGATATTGTAGGATGGGTTAGGTCCGTGTGGAGCGACACAGAAAAAATTGATAGGATTGTTGATTCAAGCCTTGTGGAGGAACTTCTGGACTCAGATATCAGGGAACAAATTGTTGATGTGCTTCTTGTGGCTTTCAGCTGTACTCATAATGATCCTAAGAAGCGACCCACGATGAGAGATGTTATCAAGCAATTATTAGATGTAAATTCCCCAATGAGGAGGACAAAATTCTAGCTTTTGGACATTTCCAAATTGGTTGTTCTAATTATTGGATACCCTTGTCTTAGCACTTTTAATGTACTAGCATTTCGTCGTTATGGGATTATAGTCAATAGACAATCTCTTCTCCTCAGTAGTGGTGTTTCTTCAAATATAAATCATAGTCTCTTTTAGTAGCCATTTTCATAGTTTAGTAAAAAAAAGTAAACAATTGAAGACTGATAGAAGTTCAATTATAACAAATGTCAGGCAGAGACAGTATGAAATGATAAACAAATTTTCTTTATTATACAGTATGAATGAGGATCGGGTTGGGTCTTACACCATTCCAATTTTATTGTAAACATCTGAAGAAATGAAGAATGGGGTTGATGTTTATAATGAAGGTCCTTCTAGTCTTTTGTAGTCATACATGATTCCTCGGAAAGGTGATCCACCGTTTGGCTGTGTTAGATAGATTGTGTTTGTTCCTTCATGCAACAGAGAACTTGGTACACTTGCACTGAACAACGAGTCAAACCATGAATTCCATGTCTTGCTATAGCATTGTCCACACCTAATCTACCTGTTGAAAAATGTGGTCGCTTGGCGTTCCAGTTGTTAAACCGAACTTGCAATTTTGAATAACTGGCCGCGGCCAATGCCAATTGGAGTGTAAAACTTCCGGGATGAGTCACATTGTCAAGTTCAAACTGAATCTGCCATGTGGTTCCTACATAGGTTTCATTTCCTATATTCCTGGTCACTTGAGCCTAAAACCAATCTTCAATGTAATTGTTAGCACCAACTTTGTAGATGAGATCAAAGTCAGGATATCGATCTTCATCACGTGCCCACAATCCATATTGCCGAAACTTTTCTTTGAAAATGTACAATTTATACCGGGTATGTAGAACTCGGAGGCAGTGCGATCAGGGATGCCAATTTCCCATAAAGTAGGACCATTTTTTGGAGGTTTGTAGATAAAAACAGGCACTTGGATTTTGCTTCCTGGTTCAATTGTAATATTGTTGTAGGAGAATTGTAATTGTGTTTATTATTGATAATATGAGCCCTTTAAATAGGGAGTTACAAGGTACCTAAAAGGTAATAAAATCCGAATACAATTGAATACCTAGAACACTTTCCTATTACAACTATAAACCCCAGTTTGTAGAGGCACACATTATGTCGACATCCTTCAACACTCCCCCTTGTGCCGCTCAAACTTGGTGAGGACGCTTTGATCGTTGCCTCACTAAAAACCTTGCCAGGTAACAAAAACCTTGTGGGACAAAAATAACCCTAGTCAAACGGCAAAAAGAGCACAACACGTCCTTCACTATTCGAGATCGAACATGTAGACATCATACCTCCCCCTGATGTCAATATCTCCCCCTGATTGCTACAATCATGGGAGTTCGGATAACTTTTTTAATCCGATGCTTCTCACATGTTTCTCGAAGGTCGATTTAGGTAACGACTTAGTAAATAAGTCCGCTACATTATCCTCTAATCGGATCTGATTCACTTCAATATTTAGAAGTGCTTGTTGTTGCTGATTGTAAAAGAACTTAGGCGATACATGCTTGGTGTTGTCGCCCTTGATGAAACCTAACTTTATTTTCTCAATACAAGCTGCATTACTTCATAAATGCATGTAGGTTCATCTGTGTTAGACTTCAAACCACAAGTTCCTCGAACATGTCTAACTACAGACCTTAGCCATATGCATTCTGGCACGGCTTCATGTATATCAATAATCTCTGCATGATTTGAGGAAGTAGCAACAAGGGTCTGCTTTGTAGACCTCCAAGATATCGTAGTGCATCCCATGGTAAAGACATAACCAGTTTGGGAACGACCTTTGTGAGGGTCAGAGAGATATCCTGCATCAGCAAAACCCATCAAGACATTTTTGTCATTTTGATGGAGGGGAGGAGGAGCACGGAAGGTGGCGTTTTGCCTTGTGGAGTCCGATCCCACACTTCCGTTATTTCTCTTCTCTCTGTAGGGATAAAATAAACTCATATCAATCGTACCTCTCAGGTATCGAAAGATTGTCTTTTCACCAATCCAATGACGGCGTGTTGGCGCAGAACTGTGTTGGGCTAACAAGTTCATAGCGAATGAGATGTCCGGTCTTGTGCATTGAGCTAAGTACAATAATGCGCCTATTGCACTTAGATATGGCACTTCAGCCTCTAATAATTCTTCGTCCTCATCCCTTGGACGAAACAGATCATTTTCAGGCTCAAGACTACGACCGATCATGGGAGTACTCACAGGCTTTGCTTTATCTTCATTAAAGCTCCTTAATAATTTTTGAGTATATGCTGACTGATGGATCATAATCCCATCACTACAGTGCTCGATTTCTGGTCCGAGACAAAACCGTGTTTTCCCAAGATCTTTCATCTCAAATTCGGATTTCAAGTATTTAGCAGTTTCCTTTAACTCATCTAGAGTTCCAATTAGGTTCATGTCGTCGACATAAACTGCTACAATTGCAAATCCGGAACTTGTCCTTTTTATAAACACGCATGGGCATATTTCATTGTTCTCATATCTCTTCCCAATCAAGTAGTCACTTAGACGGTTATACCACATCCATCTGGATTATTTCAATCCATATAGTGAGCGTCTCTATCTTATTGAAAACGCGCTCTGTGGTTTAGAGCCACTTAATTTGGGTAATTGAAGTCCATCTGGAACCTTCATGTATATCTCTAAATCTAGATCCCCATAGAGATATGTTGTAACCACATCCATAAGCTGCATGTTAAGTTTTTCGGAAACTACCAAACTGACAAGGTAGCGGAACGTTATAACGTCAATTACGGGAGAGTATGTCTCCTCGTAGTCGATTCCAGGGCGTTGTGAGAAACCTTGCGCCACAAGGCGGGCTTTGTATCTAAGAACCTCATTTTTCTAATTATGCTTTTTAACAAAGATCCATTTATGGCCAACATGCTTTATACTTGGGGGTGTCAGCATTATAGGCCCAAATACCTGTCTCTTTGTTAGTGAATCAATTCAACCTGGATCGCATTTTTCTATTTAGGCCAGTCTGCTCTTCGTTGACATTCTTCAACGGAGCGAGGTTCAATATCATCATGTTCTATAATTCCTTGAGCGATAGAATATGCAAACACATCATCAAGGATAAAAAAATCTCGACTCAACGTCTCATGTGCATTAGTGTAATTCATGGAGATCTCTCTATTCTCTGGAATTGGTTCTGACATTGGAGAGTTGCCCAATGATGTCTCTTGGACATAACCATAATCCAGAATATCTTCATGAGACGGGTTATTTATGTCGATGATTAATGGATTTTTTTTGTGCCCAAGTCGCTTTCTTTCTCGGGCTAGAATCCATCGAACCTTTGGGTCTCCCACGTTTCCTTGCTGGGAGCCCGGCCTGAGCCACATTGCCATCACCATTAGTGGTGGCGGTGGCATGCCCAATACCCATAGGGGTGGCGCCATATCCACTATTTTTAGGGACATCAATCCTTGCAAGTATATGTGATCTTGTCACTTTAGCGATATCAGAAAACACATCAGGCATAGAGTCTGCTATGTTCTGAAGATCGAGAATTCTCCGCACCTTAATTTTGGATTGTGCGGTTCGGGGATTAAGATGAGAAAAAGTGGGGATAGACCACAACAATTCATGTCGTTCCTGTTGAACATTATTGTTCTTATCTCCCCCTAACGACGGGAAGACTGTCTCATCGAAGTGACAATCGGTAAATCCAGCGGGAAATTGATCGCCTGTCAAGGGTTCCAAGTAGCGGGTAATGGTTGGAGAGTCATATCCAACATAAATGCCCAATCGTCTTTGAGGACTTATTTTGGTACGCTGTGGCGGCGCAATAGGCACATAGACTGCACACTCAAATATGCGTAAGTGTGAGACATCAGGCTCATATCCAGTAACCATCTGAGACACAGAAAAGGGTTGAGTGGCAGTAGGCCTCAGACGAATAAGCACTGCTGCATGCAATATTGCATAGCCCCAAGCAGAAACAGGGAGATTGGTGTGCATAACCAATGCTCTAGCAACCATTTGAAGTCTTGTAATGGTGGCTTCTGTGAGACCATTTTGGGTGTGAACGTGAGGAACAGGGTGTTCAACCTCAATCCCAATAGACATGCAATAGTCATCAAAAAATTTTGATGTAAACTCTCCAGCATTGTCAAGACGAATTGACTTAATGGGATGATCAGGGTGGTGAGCCCTTAACTTAATGATTTGTGCTAGGAGTTTAGCAAATGCAGCATTTCTGGTAGGCAAAAGCCTGACATGTGACCAACGTGTCGATGCATCAACCAACACCATAAAATATCTAAATGGTCCGCAATTTGGTTGGATAGGTCCACAAATATCACCTTGGATTCGTTGCAAGAATGGAATATTTTGTTTAGTGTCATTTGCATAGGATGGTGTCGATCCTAATTTTGCTAAAGAGCAGGCTTTGCAAAACGAAAGATGGGCTTTAGAAGCAACCATGGAAGAATCCGGTTGAGCCACGAAGTCACAATTAACTTTAGAAGTAGAGAAAGGAATCAAGGAGGCATTAGTGGTGTCAATACCACTGTTGGGCCGTAGGGGGTAGGCAGCTCTGGCCCTACCTTGGACCGAATTTTAGTTCTGACTTCTTTTCGTTTTGATAAATGGATGTCCGCGTGAAGTCTTTAGTATACGGATCATCATATCACAACTTGGGTGTCCCAGATGATCGTGCCAAAGCCTATATGTGTCAGAATCCCATAAGTCTTCTCTCATGACATGGTTGGATTCAATGACTCGAAGAGTGGTTGCATACAACCCACTAGAACGACACATAAGTTTATCTAATACTCGTTTATATCCGTAGTCATTAGAGGTGATGCAAAGGAAGTCTTGTCCATTCTCACAATGTGTTTCCACATGAAAACCATTGGCTCTTATATCTTTAAAACTCAATAGGGTCCTTCCAGCCCTAGGAGCATATAGAGCTTCGGTGACATTAATACTCGTGCCATTTGTCAACATAAATTGAGCTGGTCCTCGACCATGAATCAATTGTGATGGTCTAGCCATCATAGTCACAGAAGATCGACTAGGCGTCATCCATAAAAATTGTTGCCTATGTCACAATATAGTATGTGTGGTGCCACTATCAACAAGACATTCCAACTCTCCAGGAAACATACTGAAAAATAATAAAGTTCGAAATTAAAAACATGTCCATGCCATTGAATAATTCGATACTTTATTAATAAATGTAGCCAATGATTACATCAAATGGTCCAAAAAGGTCTAATCCAAAATAAAGAAAATCAAACTGAGACACATTGTAGTCACTCTATTCGTTTGGCAACTCTAATCAAATATGACCAGGAAAGTAGAGAGAGATGTTGGTGGAGCAAGGCTCGCTTAAGTACCAATTATCTCAATGACTTTCCTAGACATCATATTTTATTGGGTGCACCACATAAGAAAGAGTTAATACAATTGTCATTTATTGACTATTACATAATTTTTGGAAAATAAAAAGCACTAATCTAATCAAAGTTTGCAACATCCTTGTGCACTTTATCTTCAGCTTTGAAGTCCTCTATGGTGAGATTAACGTCTCCACCATTTTCTTCTTCTTCTGCAAGGTACACTTCTTGCTCCCTCAGGTCCCTGTATGCCCTTTATCTTGCAGCTAGTTGCTCTCTTGCCTTGCATTGCTTGAACCAATGCTCACTTGATCCACATCGATGACACATATCATTGTGGTTGCCTCCCTTTAATTGAGGTGCACGTTGTGCAGTTGTGCATGTTGTGGGCATTCCCTAGGAGGGTTGGTGCCACCACCACGACCCATGGTGCCTCCACCACGAGCCATGGTGCCACCACCACGTCTAGGGATGCCACGACCCCCTCTTCCACGTGTGGCATTGTCACCACGTGTATCCGCACCAAACTTGCGGTTTCCTTCCTGGTTAGGGCGGTTATATGGGCCGATACGCCCCTCATGTCCCTTATTCTTAGGGTTCCGCTCCTTGCGCCCTCCTTTGGGTGCATTATAATTTGCCTCATGAACACTCTTAGTTCCAATGGGCCTTGAATTATAATTCCTCACGAGTATGTTATCATGTTTCTCAGCTACAGATATGAATATTGATAAGCTGATGAAATTTCGTGATCCGTCCAGTATTGACCTTAGTACAATATTGCTTTGAGACCACAATTGCTGAGATGGGGAAGGTGGAGAGAGTTTTCTCAATTAGCTCTTGCTCTGTGACAGGTTGTCCACAAAATCTCAACATGGATTGTAAGCAAAGAGCTTATGAATTCTATTCAGCAACAGACTTGATTGTTCCATTGAACCTTCAAGTCAGGGAGGAGGGAGTCTTGGACATTGCCAAAGAGCTCTTCTAGCGCTACTCATAGCTCTCTTGCATCCTTGATCGACATATACTCCAATCTGAGTGCCTTGTCCATATGGCATCGCATCAAGATAACTGCTTGAGCATGCTTTGTAGGTGTTCGCACAAACACAAGATCCGGGTTAGGTTCCTGGATTATGGGTAGTATTCCCTTCGAAGTGAGGTGGTTATCAACATCGGTTACCCAACTGTGGTAATCCGAGCCTGTTGAGTCAAGCATAGGAAAGTCGAGCCTTGGTTCATTCGACATCCTGAAAATAAGAAGAGAAGATATATTAGTTTCGAAGCTAAACTTCCACGAAAACTAAAATAATAGGATTTCCAAGCTATGCTACCAAGAAATCAATTTCCAAGACCAAATAATAATGTTTTAATATGGTCACAATTTGATGCTTGCGTACTCTCTTAGTCCAAGCATTATGAACACTTTTAGTTCATTCGAACGCTCTTAGTTCGTTTAATTATGAACACTCTTAATTCATACGAAGACTCTTAGTTCGTTAAGCGTGAATCCCCACAATTCTGCTTTGTTAAATACTCAAAACCATTTGGCAACATATATTCCAATATTCTGCAGAAAATAAAAGAAATTTAAATACAAGAAAGCAACAACTTTAATTACAAAAACTTACGTGATGATTTTGGGCTTGAGAACACGCGCGTGTTGATGCAGGCATGTTAGGATTGCAGATGCTGCTTCAATCCTAAGTTAGGATTGCAGTGGTCTCAACGTAGTGCAGTAGCGATCTCAACGTAGGGCAGCAGCAACAGGTGCGTGGTGCAGCAACAAACAACGGCAGCAAGGGCTTTGAGTTAGGCAGCAGTGTGCAGGGCAGTAGGGAGCACCAGGCAAGAACTCGCGGCAGTTTTGCAGGCTGCAGCGCACGGGCATGCAGGGACGCAGACAGGGATGGACGCACGCAGGCAGGCAGGGCACAGGCGAACTTGCAGGGACGCAGCGCGCTAGCTTGCAATAGTGGAAGGAAGACCAGCAGCGTGGGTGCGCAGGCAGTGTGCAGGAGCTGCGGAGGCAGCAGCAGTATGGGTGTGCAGGTGGAGTGCAGGGGCTGCAGGGGCAGTAGCAGTGCTTGGGCTGGAGGCTGCAGGGAGGCTGGAGGCTACGGCAGGTGGGCTGGAGGCTGCAAGGGAGGGTTGCAGGCTCGGCAGGAAGACTGTGGCAGGGAGGCTGCTGCAGATTTTGGTGTTTAGGTTTTTTTTTTTTTTTTTTCGGCAAGGGTTAGAGCGTCATGCTGATAACCTGTTGTAGGAGAATTGTAATTGTGTTTATTATTGATAATAGGAGCCCTTTAAATAGGGAGTTACAAGGTACCTAAAAGGTAATAGAATCTGAATACAATTGAATACCTAGAACACTTTCCTATTACAACTCTAAACTCTAGTTTGTAGATGCACACATTATGTCGACATCCTTCAACAAATATCAGCCTCATATTTTTAGTCTCCAATAATGCCTGGAACTGATGCATACAAACAATAATTTCAAAGTCGAACATCTTTAATGATGAAATAACCTTTTTTGTCAGCATGAGTCCATAATAGGTATCCCTTGCTTTCCTTTTGCCATGATCCCACTTCTCCAGGCGGAGCAAGTCCCACATAAGCTGAACTTGCTGAATGAAGGGACTGATTATTGACTTACCGATCATGTACTAGTAATCGGCAGGACAGTGAACCCCTTTGATCAGAAGAAGGAAAGTCTTGAGACTGAGTGAAATTGTATGGCCAACTCTTGACTTCTTTGAACATTTGTTGTTTAGCATTGTTCCAGAGAATACTCGTGGAATTATTTGATTCCGGTGGAGCAGAATTAAGATAGACAAAAACAGGACAGAAAACCTTTTCCATGCCTCACCTTCTTGGAAGGTCATCCCAGCATTCCCAGCGGAATGGGTACTAACAAACACTGAGAGGGTGGTGGGACCAACGTGGGAAGTGAGACCCTGCTTGAATGGACCGGCCATGCGGAACTCATCACTTGGTGTGATCATCTAAAACCCAACATGTGATTCATCATCGGTACAAATCCAACCATGCACCTTGTTATCCTTGTCCTCAATTGAGTACTGATACTTGTCATCTACCTCTCTTGTATTGTTTAGGAGAACAAATTCTTTGTAGGCGAGTTTCATACCATAATATCCACGTTCATAGGCTGTTGGCATGAACCTTTGTCTAGTGTCCGATAGTGCCATGTACCAGAACTTGGCTTGTTGAAGCTTGAAAACCATTCTTATTTGATAAATCACCACTTTGGGCCACCCCTCTAAGTGCTAAAAAATGGCATATGCATAGAACCCAGAATGATCACGCTGCAATATTTACCTTTTGTCCACATTAAATGGAACTGTCACACCCTAGGGAAGGGAAACATTGTATGTTCTGGTGAAAGAGATTTCTATTTGGTCTTCCGTAGCTGTGATCACTCGAAATTCTGTTCCCAATACTCGTTCAAAGATACTGCTCTTCTCTCCCAGATTGTTCCAGTTCAAATCGCAGTAACCTCTATTAGTTGGCTTATTGTGGATTTCAAGCAAGTTATCAATTCCCCCATATCTGATTCCAATAACGTCGCCAGCGGGATTAGAGAACGTTAGTTGGACAAGGCCATTATCCAACACAATGCTGTCAGATGTATTTACCATCTTCACCCTATAATGTCGTCCAGAATCACTCCGCAATGATCTTTTTGTTGGGGTGCTGGTGTCAAATCCAAAACCAACCAAGAGAAAAACCAGAACCAGCAGCATTGTTAGTGTCCCAAGAAGCCAACCCCATTGCCTCATCTTCTTAACCTTATGTCAACCCTATTGCTAAAACCCTTTCTTTGTACTTGTTAAAACGATTTAGAACTGTTGCCGTGGTATAGTAATAAAAACACCAAAGCCTCTGATGCAATGTTGGGTTTTAACTTTTAAGAGAGAAGATCATCGTTAATATAATGAGAGGCAGTTATAAATATTACGATAAAAACAATAGAAAATTACACACAAGTGATTTTTTGAAACTTTAATTAGTCACGAGGCCATCTTATATTTTTTGTCTTCATAAGGCCACCAAATGCTTCAATTTTTTCTCCAGTTGACAAATTTGCCCTTCCACCTTATCTAAACAAGCTCAAATGTTCTGCTCCACACACACACACACACACACTCTCTCTCTCTCTCTCTCTCTCTCTCTCTCTCTCTCTCTCTCTCTCCCTCCCTCCCCTTCAGTCCTTCACAAACCCACACGACACCGTTGCCTCTCTCTCTCCCCTTCCCAAACCCACATGACGCCGTTGCAGACCTCAGACCTCACAAGCTCGCCTGCAAAACATCTGATAGTCGACGGCAAGCAATTCGAGCCTAGCCCTAAACATCTGGTTCTCCACAAGCAGGTAAACCTTCGGATCTTGGATCGCGGCTGCAGTGGATTGAGCTCTGATTGAGGTCGGGAGATCCATTGTTTCGATTAACGGCGAGAACGAGGTCTGTTGTACTCGTGGTCGAACGCGGTTGAACGCCAGCAAGTCCAAAGCGTAGCGCAGCCGTAGTCAAGAAGCTTCAGTGAGCTGAGGTCGTGGATCCGGACGATGACCTTCGACGACTAGAAGCCTGGAACCTCCGGTCTACACTCTGTAACTTGATTTGGTGAATTCTGGCACTGTTATCCTTGATCTCGTATTAACAAATCACCAGATTAGTCATGTTGTGATTGAAATTGTTCCATTTTGATTGAAATTGTTCCAGTTTGAAATTGTTTCATAATTGTAGGATAGAATGAGAATTGTTGAAGTTTCTGTTAAGAAGGATTGTCATTTTGTTCTGGTATAGATGGATGAATGTGATGATTACTTTATCAAGTTCTTGAGTTGTGTTTGTTTGAAGTTGAAATCAGAGTAATTTGATTCAAGTAGTGGACATTTTCAATTTATATTTGTTTGATGTTTCATAGTAGCTTCTGTATTGGTTGGGAACAGATTTCTTAGTCATTGTGAGTAGCGTTATTAGTCTTAATTTAAGGGATTAGCTTTTGTGTTACTTGGTACTAGATTTTGTTATTGGTGATAATAGATTTTGTTGTTTGTTTGAGTAGCTTTTGACGTTATTGAGAGTAACTTTTATTGTTGATTAGAGTAGCTTTTGTTGGTGGTGATCATAGTTTTTGTTGTTGGTAAGAGTAGTTTTTGGTGTTGATGAGAGTAGTTTTAGTAGTTGGTGAGAGTATATTTTGTTATTTGTGAAAGCAGCTTTCTGATGTTGGTGATAATAGTTTTTGTTGTTGGTAAGCGTAGCTTTTATTCTTGATAAGAGTATATTTTGTTGTTGATGAGAGTAACTTTTAGTGCTGATGACAATAGCTTTTCTTATCTCGTCGAAACTCTCACTAGAGTAGTTTTTATTGTTGTTAAGAGTATCTTTTGTGGTTAGTGAGAGTAGCTTATACTATTGATGACAGTAGCTTTTCTTACCTCGCCGGAAATCTCACTGGAGTAGTTTTTGTTGCTGGTGAGAGTAACTTTTGGTGTTGGTGACAGTAGATTTTATTATCTCACCGAAGTCTGTCGAAATCTCAGAAGTAGCTTTTGTTGCCAGTGACAGTAGTTTTTGTGACCTCTCTGGAGATCACTGGAAATCTCACCAGAGTAGCTTTTGTTGCTAGTGACAGTACCTTTTGTTGCTAGTGATAGTAGCTTTTGTGACATCACCGGAGGTTGTCGGAAATCTCATCAGAGTAGCTTTTGTTGCTAGCCACGGTAGCTTTTGGTGTTAGTGACAGTAGCTTTTGTGGTCGCCAGAGTTCGCCGGAGGTCGGTCAGAGACCCGCCGGAGTTGACCTGAGACCTCGCCGGAGGAGAGAGAAAATGATTGTTGACTTTTTACTGTAGTGACATTTATGTAAATATGTTAATTTTTATATCTAAAATATAACATCTTTTTTAATCAAGTGACCTTATGAGGGAAAAAACTAATTGGTAGTCTTATGGTTAAAAAAACATTCAAAGATGCACTTGTATGTAATTAACCCTAAAAACAATATAGGTAAGTGCGTGGTTAGCTATATTTAAGCTAAGATAAGAAACATAATCCAATTCGACTAGCTAGGAGTAAGAAGCACAAGACTGGATTGTAGAAATTTAAACTAGCTTGAGAGACGAGAAAACTCAGTTGGGAGACGAAACTGAACTGCTTAGTGTCCTTACATATTTGTTCATTAAGATAACTAGACTAAATCACTAAAGAGGGTTTAAAATAATCTTCTCTTCGGTACATATCAGATATATCGTACTCTTATTATTAGCCTTCTGTGCTTTAAGCTTATCACATATCTTAGTGATATATCTCATCTCGATCATATCTTAGTGAAAGGGCCTTCTACTAAATCATCCTTTTGTTAGATCTTATCTCATATCAGATATAAGATATTTCTGATATATCAAGATATGTCTTATAATAAGTAATTTTCATGGCCTATCAGATATATCAGATATACATGTAGTCGGGTAGACCTAATATGCTACGGACATTGGCCATCCAGATGCTGGAAATCGAATACTCTTGAGAAGTATGAAGTGCTTATACAAATGCATTCTCAAATGTGTTTTAAACCTCTCAAGATATATAGGACTATGAGCTCCATCCTTTTAACCTTTACAGAAGCCTATTCTTGTGTCAAGTCATGACTCTTTCCTTATTTCTTTGATAATAGATTTGGTTAGGCCAATGATTTCCATACTCCCCAATTACTTTCCTGTCCCAAGTAGGGAAAATAAGAAAATTGCATTCGAACCAGGAGAAGAGCCTTAATGAACTAATGGACTGCTTCATTTGTTTTCTTGTAAATGTTGTTTTTGTTAGTGTAAGTTTGCTTATTCGGTTATTCAAGAGAATAAAAGATAAATAATGTGAACCACATTATTGCATCTCACATAGAACTCACTTTATTTAGCACAACCACATCATTTAATGAAACATTCTGATTGGGTGGTGCATATGTCACATCAACCAACACATAAAGTGAGCTATAGGTGAGATGCAAAAATGTTATTTACCAAAATATTGTTGTTCACCTAACATAAGACCTGCTCACCTAAGAGACAGTTTTTAAGAGACTGTGAGGGACAAGTGAATCTGATGGCTGAAAATAAATGCACAGTTTTAAGTTGTTATAATTTCTGCTTTTATATTTAATACATGTGGTTGAGATGCATTTGTCCCTCACAATCCCTTAAATCTGTCCCTTAGGTGAGCAAATTTGCACCTAACATCATTTTGGTGAATGACTTTCTTAAAGTTAGGACCGTCAGCGTTAATGCTCTTTAGTATGTTGTGGAACTTCTAACTAATAGCCCAAAAATAATAATAATAAAAAAATAAAAAATAAAAAACTAAACTAAACTAGGGGAAATGAAGCATTTTTACCCTTGATGCAAATAAATTCGCCTTATGAATGAGGCTTTGTTACAATTTTTGCGAAGAAGTACTAAAATCATAGTAACGGTGCAAAGAGAACTAGGGAAAGCGCTCGATCAGCCGAGACTTTCATCTGATATTCATGTAAATATTAACACATTAAGGATCAACATACAATTCGTCCTCTCATGCAGCATCATACTTGACATGATTTCAAAAGTAATGATTCAATATCATCCACACTAGTTTCAAAGAATTGTACATACATGTATTCAGAGTAAACAATGCAATCAACAACTTTACAAACTCAATTATTCATAAAAGAATCCCTAACCTTGTATTCAGAGTAAACAATGCAATCAACAACTTTACAAACTCAATTATTCATAAAAGAATCCCTAACCTTATGACAGCAAATACAGGCCCTACAGAATTGTCGAGCCTTATCCTAGAAAATAAAATAATTAAAAAGAAACTACCGAAGGGAACCAAAAATGATACGGGGGAATAAACTACTTTGAATACAAGGATAAAATCCATGAGCGGATTCTGTTTTCTATTTAATTTACAAAGATGAAACTGGCTGCAGGCCTCAGGAACTCCCATGAGATCTAACTGATGAGATTGATTGTGCTGAAACCGAGGCCGTTGGGCTGTTAAGGTCTCGATCTCCATTGATGGCCTTTGGTTTTCCACTCAATCTTTCCATTGCTTCATGGCAGATGTCATCAAACCACTCATCTTCCGGGAGCTCACTGATACCAAATTAGAACTCAGTATAAAGTAAACCAGCTGTTAAAAGGTAGCAAAACTATGTGTCTACACACAAATAGTAGCTGTTGCCTGATATATAGTGAATGTGGTAAAACTTCAGAATAATATTTAATATGGCTCAGCTGTTAAAAAGCTATATGGGTAACCATAGCAAAACTATGTGTAGTAGCTGTTGCCTGATATACAGAGACCGTGATAAAACTTCAAAATTATATTTAAGTATGGCTCAGCTTTTAAGCCAAGGACATTTTACCAACATAAATTTCTTAACCATGTGGGGATAAGAAACCACAATAAATTTCAGTTACCAGCTAATATGCATATGTTTTGTGAATTCTATGGTTATGTCTCCATGTATAGCAATATATGGTTATGTCTCCACGTATAGCAATATATGGATATAATTGTATTTTATACATAATTTACAACAAGTAGCATACCTATAGGGATCCATGCCTGTTGCAGAAAATGCTGTCATTGCTTTAGATATGATCTCATTGATAACGCGTTGCAAATTTCGGGATAGGAAACGACCTTGTGAAGCAAAGCATATGACGAACTTCATGTCTAGATAGAACTGCAAGTACATACAAAATAAGTTAATATGAAAATAAGTCAATATGAACATATTAAGTAGACCTGGCAGGAAGCAGTGGGTGTTCAATGTGCAACTCTTCCAATTAAGACTTTAATGCAGGGTTACATGAGTATAAATCCATAATCTTTTTAAAAAATTGAACTTGTTGACCACCATTCCTGTAATCTGTACTAATAACAATACTAAGCTTATATTTCTAATTTCAGACCAGTAGTTGTTCAACACTTCTTAGCAAGGTAAGGTTGTAAAACTAAGCATTTAGTAAACTGGAAAGCAATATAGCCTTCTGAAAGGGCAGGTTATAATATAGCTGATAAATGCAGGATGTTATTAGCATGCAAATAGATCTCTGTAAACAACTAACAGCTTGAGCAGTCACGGCCACACTGAACATTTACATAATCCCCCAAATGTTCAGTTGTTTTTCTGCATGTTAGATGTTGATTTACTTCCTTTCCTTTTTATATGATATAATTCCTGGTTACCTTCTCATTTGCCTAATTAAGAACAGCATTTCATGCAAAGATGTCGTGCTTTCTATTATTATATGAGGTGTTAGTTGCAATATTGGAATCACAATCCTTAATAAACAAAAGAGACAAGGCAATAGATTCAGATTTTAAATTAATTCATTTGACCAGAAATTACTTGCCTGTTGTAAGCCAAGAGGACCCAAAGGCCTTGGCCCATCCTCAATATCATCCCAAAAGCTTTGATCTTCGGAAAGCCACAAGATGACAGTTTCTGTTAGTCTCATAAATAGCAATGTAGTAAATCTCTCTCTGCCAACAAACATATCTGCCGCTATACTGGTCATCCTGTTTAGTTTTACAAAAAGTTCCTGTATTGGGACAAATTAACAAAAGAAAATTTGGAATTAGAAAACTCCCCATTCATTTAACTTTATAAAAAAAATAAAAAAATTAAGTACTATTAAAAAGAAGGCACTACTTTAACAATAAGTACATTATAATAATGGGATACACATGCGAAGAAAAGTAGTGAGTTATTCTTATCAATAGACAACAGTCAATTTATATAAACTATCTATACTTCTAATAGCAAGTTTGACATTATCCAATAACTCAGCTAAGGGAAGTAAATTAAGTGCTAAAAACACCAGCGGAGGCCTTTATAAACTTTTTGAACCATATGTGAATGCCAATGTACTTTTCCCTAATGATGATATTACACCACCAGAGGATTCTTTAACAATAGCATGTGGGACAAAAGAAGAAAACATAAAGATCAAGCAGGATTATTAGTATAGAAAGTCATTATTTCAACAAACCTGGAATATTAAGGATGGAAACCACTCAAATTCATCCACATTCCCATCCAGGTTTATGTACATATCAGCAGTAAGATGACTATCACCCTCCTCTGTAAAAATGAGATCTAGAGCATGCTGACGACAAAAACTATCTTTTAGTCTATCAACCGAGCTGACAAGCCGTTTCTTCCATTCTCTTTGCTCAGGATGGCGATTTTGCCTATCTGATGATCTTCTACGAAGATCGTCCTTGAATGCAACCTTAATTATTGGAGCCAACTTCATGGCTGCACGTGGAAGTAGTTCATCTGCTAATAATGATGCATTTGCCAGCAATGCCATCTGTTGGGCTTCATTCCCAGCCATGCGCACAATTTTATTCCCAGATCCTTCATAGTTTGCTTCTTCATCCATTGAACCTGGTAATGCTTTTATGAGCATGTTCACGTATGAGTTAAACACTTGGAACAAACCTTCTAGTGTTTGACCTCCCAACTGCATACTCAACAACGGTCCAACATCCTCAAAGAAATCCTGCAAGGGGAAAAATCAAGTGAGGATCAAGTAATGCATATTAATGATCATAGAAGTGAACGGTAGACAGCTGGTAAAAGCATTTTCTCATTCAAGTATGTTGTCCAATGAGAAGCTTTCCTAAATATATAAAAGAACGCACTAATGAGTCAAAGTAACACTCACTGCTACTTGAAATAGTGAAATAAGAAACAAATTATTCAAACATATAATGTTTAAGCAAAAATACACTACACAAAAATGAGTTGACATATCAAAAAGATATTTCAAACCTACACAATTACTCTGACAGACAAACCAGCAATATTGCGGAGTTAAAATGAGTACTAGAGCTTATAGACAATGCTTTCCATAAATTAGAATGGATCCCACATACATGTGAACAAGCGGACGCACATTCAGTGATCGACTGATGAAATGTGCAAATAGATGCAACAAGCACGCAAATTTAATACTTGAGTTTCATGTGGGAGAAAAAATTGTTACCTGGACCATCAAATTGAACCGATGGGCACTACTTGTAAGTTTATGTTGAAATGCTGTTGTATTACCAAGGGATGTACTTGAAGGCCTGCCAGGTTGACGTGTCGCTGTTGGAGCAGTCGTAAGTACCCAGTCATCAGCAGCAGCTAAGGCAGCAGTACTTTCTTCAATTCGTTTTAAGTTAGCCTCTAATGCTTGCTCAACACTAGGCCTAAAAAGTTTCAAAAGCACAGGACAAAGGGCCAAGCCACGAGCTTCTAACAAGGAACAGTGACCTAATGCAATTTGAACACACTCTGCAGCAGCTCTTAAGCCTCCAGCAGCTGCTGATGAAGCTAACGCATGTCTTTTAATGAGAAGAGCGAAAGCCTCGGTTTGCTTTATGGCCCACATAACAAGCTCAGAAGTATAATCTGGTTCATTCTCAAATATAGCAGCAGAATCAGTGGCAGCTTGAGCAATAGCAGAGAACACTAACTGTGAGAGAGCAGCAGTATACGCTCCTCCATATGAAGTGCTTGATGGACGAAGGCTTTGCATATTATACTGATATCTCTGGTAATGTGCATTCAGAAGAAGACTGTGTGCACGAGGGCCATCCCCAAGTTTCTTAAGTGCAGATATAGATGAACGGAGTTCACCACCACGAGTCGAAGGCTGGCAAGCAGCCTCAGCAAGCTGATCAGCTAACTTTTGCCTGCGTTCAGTAATAGCATTCTGTAGAGACAAGAGTAGAGCTGGATCCAACATCTTTAGTTGTTTTGCTTCAGAAGCCACATGTTCACCTTCCTCCAGGGCAGCTAAAGCTTCATCGACTCTCCTCTCAGCTAACAAAACATCCAAGAGATCAGGAAATTCTGCCAACCAATTCTCCAAGTCTGAAGGCTCTCTATCTTCAAAAGTTAATGAACCATTTTCAGTAGACCCTTCCACTGATTTAGATAAATCAATCTTTACCCCCTCAGCTAGATCATGATTTACAGTAGCAAGAGTAGATAGCAGATTTCTGATAGAGGAAAGCTGCCCCTCCAAATCTGATATCTCTTTTGAAGTTCTGTAAATGAGAAATACAGTTCACATATATTCAAATTATACTCAACTACAACGTTGTATCAAAATAAACACTTCACAACTAAAGAATAGACTAGCATAACCTTCTGAGGTAACTGTGCACATGAGATTTAAGTTACCTAAGTAGATCAAAGTAACCCCAATGGAGAAACAGAGTTGAATGTGCAAAAGGGTGCACAAACATGTAAAGTTCTAATAAAAAATTACGACAACCAGAAAAAGGTGTGTTTAAAGAGATTTACAATCACTGTATTTTTAATTGTAGTGACACTAATATGACCTTCCATATCATAAAATCCGAAGCACCTTGAAAACAAATAAATTTACAAAAAGGGAAATTGAGTCTCTTACTTACCATGTCTTTCACCAAGTACAAATTAAACTACCGGTCTCAATTTAACGAGTTATGAACTCTGAAAGCTAAAACTAAAAAATGGGTACACCTAAAACAAAGCAACAAAATTTCATATTACTTATTTAAGAAAACTTTAAGCAGCCATGCACTCACCTCAATAATGGCATTCTACATTGTGTGAGGAACGATTTAATAGAATAAAAGGAGGGCTTTCTTACACTTTACTACGGAGGTGGTGGCGGTGAGAATAATTTACATACTACAATCTAGAATTTTAATTATGTCAGCATCCAAATTTCAGTTGAGTCAAACAAGTCAAGCTAAGTCACCAAAATATCCAATCACATATCAAGCATGTCAATAAGTAAAGAGTCAAAGGCACTGTTGTTATGGTGAAGCACCTCAAAACATAAGCATACACATTGCAAAATCTCATTCCTAAAAAACAAGACGAGTGGATACCAAGGACCAAACAGCACCGGCTAATTAACTCAAACACATCAAACAGGCAAGTAAATTTCTTATCCGATGAAGCTAACAGACAGCTGCACTACAATCTGAATGATATTACTAACTAATCAGCTTTAAAATAAAGCATTCAACGAAAACTCACTGTATGAATGCCGAATAATTAGCATAGACACTTCTACGCATTTCCTCCGCAGCTGCCTTCTTTAAATCAAAGAGATTTGAGCAGAACTGTCTCAACTCCTGCAAACAAAGCCGAAACACAATTCAATTCAACTCAATCCTCCTAATTCCGCAATTTCTACACAAAACCAAACTCCACCGCCATGATCATATCAAATCAAGCACCAAAACTAAGCAAGAACAGTAGAGCTCTAAGCATTTTCGAGAATCAAAAATGTAAAAGCAACAGAAAAAAGAGCAAACCTTCTCGTTGAGGGAGCAGCGCGACTGGACGTAGCCCTGAGCATCGAACCTATCAGACTTGAACACATTAAGCCCTTCCTCGAGCTTGACGCCGTTCTCCTTCACCGGCGTGCCTCTCGACCGAGCCGTCTTCGCCGTTAACGCCATCGCCTACCGGATCAGATCAATCGCCTCCAAAATTAGGGCTGAGGAAGCAGCGTCGGATCCACGGAGGGCAAAAATGGAAAAAGTGAGTGCGCAACAGCTATTAGGCCATGGAAGTTGAGCTTCTGAGCTAAGCGAGAGAGAGAGAGAGAGAGAGAGAGAGAGGCTCGGGAGCAGATGGAGCCAACGCAACTCTCTCTGTCTAAAAATTGTTAATAGAGGGAGGGGGGCGGTTTGGTTTGACTGTAATTTACCTCCGTTTTTTTTTTTTTTTGACAGTTATTAATTGTTGTGAAGGATTTCTTTGGAGAAGGAATTACAGAGGGTGAACAGAATAACCACCTTTGATGGTCACACCAACTTCTTGTGTACAGTCAACGCAGCCGTTGTTTGGTATTTGATGGCTGCGGCAACGGTTACATAATCGGAATCGAGTTGATTCGATACGACGGATTAGACATTTTAATTTGATCTCGTGATATGTTATGGGAAAACTGCAAATTCGGTGATGCTGATACGGTGTGGGGAAATTAGAGATTGGAAATCCTTGCGTATATAGGAATTTTTGAGTTGCTTGAACTAAGAGTCAACTTGGATCGTAGAAAAAACCTCGTATTGCGACATAAATGTTTGATCGAAAGTTTGTGATTCGTATATGATCCCAACAAATTAGGCAAGTAAATATTTTTTAGCACTTTTAATCTTTTTGTCATTTCAACTCTAAAATTCTTTGAGACTCTTTTGCCTAGTGTTTAGGATTCCTTCAACAATTTTTCTTTCCTAGGTTGTTAATGCAATTGGCATGTGTTGGTGTTTTACTCAATTCAAAAGAAACGAAAAGATTACAATACCATCTTACTCTAGTGAAACATTATCAAGGAAAAGTATATCAAAATATGGTTTGGTATAGGAAAAAAAAAACTTAAAAATCTCAAGCATGAAAATGTACGTCCAGATTTCAATTACATGAAATTCAAAGTACCATAATATATTGACGAAAATAGCTAAGAAATTCCCAAATTCTATATCCACTCCCTAATCATTTGAGAAGAGTTAGCTGGATTCATCAACCGCCAACATTCTCAAGTTTGTTACTTTGTTTGGAATTGCAAATTATTTATTGCAGTCTCTAGTTGAAAAATAATAATATAAAAGAAAAGCAATTATTCTCTGCTAACTGGCCTTCCACAATCCACATGCTCTACACTTTTTTGCTTGTTTGGTGTAGTAGATATTGTTATTTTAGTGGAATGACTATTTCTACACTGCATTTTGTAACAATCTTTTAGGCCTTGTTTGGGTGAGGGAAAGAAAGTCGAGATTTGAGATAAACACAGGATTTCACAGAGAGAAAAATAATCCCAGTGTTTGGCAAAGCTGACGAAGAAATTCCCGAATTATGCGCAGAAAAATCTCTAGAATTTGGGAGCCTCAACTTCCGACTTTTAATTCCATGTAAATTGGCATCATTCTTCAATTCCCAACCAAGGGGTAATCCAATTTTCCAACGCGCCAAAAAAATTTTTTTTTACCAAAATTTAGAACGTGCTTCTTGATCAACACTGTATAAGAGATAGAAGTTTCATTTATTTATTATTTTTCTTTTTATAAAAGTGATGTAAGAGCTAACTCAACGCCCTTACTCGAATTTATTGATAATCCAAAAAAATATACTAGCAAGGGGGATTAGACCAAAACCTCTCCAAGAGAACATACAAAAGTGTAAAGTACAGATGAATATTCCCAAGGAGTTGGGAGTACATAAGATGCTTGTGAAACGAGGGACTAGGCCAAGATAGTTTCCAAAACAAACTTGGTACTAAAAGGAACAAAATGATCAAACAGTACAAAGTGGACTTCAAAAGATGAGCCCAAGTAATGACAAAACTAAGAGAAACGATAGGTCGTACGTGAAGAGAAATCATGACCAAACTAGAATTAAATCAATTAATATAAGAGATAAAAGTTGGGAAGAAATTGAGCATATCCAAATCAGTTCATTTGTGAATGTACTCCTTTAGAGGTTTAAATCTTCATTGTGGTTTATGTGGTGAACTTTTTATGGTTTATGTTATTGAAGCACAGCATATTTCAATGCTAAGTAATTTAATCATTTATCTCAAATTTGTTAGTTGTGTTGTACGCTCAAGAAACATTTTTTTTTTTGGATTTAGACGATATATTAGACATAAATCACATGATTTGTGCTGCTTACAATAAAAACTGTATATCGACATACAGACGTAGAAAAAAAAATTCTATGGAGATGTCCAAACAAGAGGAGCGTTTTAGAGTTAATAGGCTAGTTTCATTTTAATAAGCTAAATATATTTTGTACCACTTTTTAGGTCACATATCAGCATCTCCACCGTTTAGTTTTTAGGTCTCTATGAGTAGATCGCTTCTATAAATTTTCAGCCAAATTGATGATCGTTTGAGTATTTATAATCGTGATTTACTAATTATGAACACGAACGGTTCAGGTTGGACAAATTCGGTTTGTTCATTGATTTGATCTAGTTCAGTATCCAAACAATCATAAATTTGGCTGAAAATTTATATAAGTGATATACTCATAGGGACAAAAAAAAACTTAACCGTGGAGATGCTGATATGTGACTTAAAAATTGGTCTAAAAGATAGTTAGCTTACCTCTTGAGCGTTCCTCATCCAAACAATTAAGTTCACAATTTCTTCATTTTCTAAATTCTATACACATGATATCCAAACACTAAAAATTGTAATTTCTAGAAATTTAAAATGATGGCGATGTAAATTCCAGAATTTAAAATTTCTACGAAAATTACAACTACCGCATCCAAACACAGCCTCAAGAAATATAATTGTAAGTATCATTTGCCTTGCCTTCTTACATAAAATAACGGTTGATGAGGATTTTAATACGTTTCTCAATTGCATCCACTTCTGCTTGCATTTTTCATACGCAACTAAAACATACTTAAGGTGCGATCATTCCAGCAATAATGCAGCGGATCCCATCAGAACTCCGAAGTTAAGCTTGCTTGGGCGAGAGCAGTACTAGGATGGGTGACCTCCTGGGAAGTCCTCGTGTTGCACCTCTCTTTTAATAGTTAAAAAAAAAAACTAAAAAACTAAAAAAACTGAAACATACTTATAGCTACTTAGACTCTTGGAGCTGTTGGAGTTCAAAGTTGCTGATTTTTAGAGTTTATTCTGTTAAAAGTTTGATAGGATTCACTTCATTTATGGTTAGTCAATAACTCCTATTTATTAGGAGCATGTTATTTACTTGAGGGTTTGGCCCTTTCTCTAGTTGATTTACCACGTTCTTAGAGTTTGTTAAAACGTGGGTTGTATTTTTGTTTTTCTGTTTCATGTAATGGCTTTATAAGCCGAGTTACTTTCAATCAATAAATAAGAATCATTCACTGAAAATTTGAGTGTTATTTGCAGTAGGGTTTGATTTTTCAACAATCTGGTATCAAAGCTCCTATACGGGGCCTGATTGTGAGAGAAGAAAAGGTTAGAGAAAGAGAGAGATCAAAGAGAAGAGATGAGGAGTTATCTTATACAACAAATATCATTAGCCATAAAGTGAAATCCAAGTGAAAAAAATACAACTCTTTATTTACCTTGAATGCATAAGATTGCCACAACTGCTCAACACATGTCATAATTAACTGCTTACACTCCAAGACTTTGTGACATTTCATTACTCGCAAAATTGCACAATCAATCTGATACTTCTTGTCACCAAAGTCAATGAATTTATGTTTTTCATATCATGAGGAGAAGAAACACAAAAAAAAACTGCTATTAGTATTCAACTCCAAAACCAAAATTGTAGTGAGAAAAGTTAATGGGAATGAATGTCAACTTGAATTTTCGTCCTGCTAGATGTGAACCTTCTTTTCCTCTTAACTCTGAAATTCGTGTTGACCTCGACCTAGTCATTTGGATTCACAATAAAGATTTCATGGTCGCTACTTGACAATGAAAGAAAGCAATTCATCCAACAAATCGCCTGTCAAGTTTAACTGAGTCGATAATTTAGAATGACTCAACCTATTCGTGTGATTGAAAAGTAGCAGGACAACAGCCTGTCAAACAAACACAATTATCAGCTAACGCTAGCATAATGTTGGAAGATTAATCTCGTGAGGACTTCCATAAAGATATTAAGGCTAATATCGCCCAATCCTTACTAGTTAAAAAAATTATTTATTTTTTTTAGCTTGAGAATTTTGTATGATCGAAAGGAGAATCATGCTGCTAACAAGCATCTTTGGATGAGATCAAAATGTTATTGCGACAATTTTAGATAATTTTGTGTTTTAATGTGCCTAGAGAATGCAAGAATGTCGCGCATGCATTGGTGCTGTTTGCAGCAAGCCATTAGGTGAAACAAACTTAGATTACAAATTTGCGCTCATGGTTGAACGTTTGTAACCAGAATAACTTGTACTTGCTCACTATGGATGGTCTACTTCAATAAAAAGATATATGTAAAGAAAAAAGAATTCTCTGTTAACGGCCTTCCACACTCCATTAATCTTTATAAGCAAACGACATTATTTCTGCAAAGATATTATTTTGTACTCATATTATGTTTTACATTGTTCCCTCTAGACCAAGGATCATCATAATCAAAAAGCTTAATATCCCAAACATGCATAGGCAACATACACTATTCTCAAACATGCATAGGCAACATACACTATTCTCAAAAAGCTTAATATCCCAAACATGCATAACTTCAAAGTATTCTGTTTATTTTTTCCGGTCAAAACTAACCATAAAGATAGTATAGAACTTTTATAAATAAATTGCACAAAATTCTCCACTATTCTCAAAACTTGATATACTTTGAAGTTATATCATGACTCCAGCCATCAAGGAAGAATCAAGAAATATACTTGTAAGTACCGATCGTTTTGTCACATTTCATGTATTCACAACATATGAGGTCTTCAAAATTACCCAATTTGCTAGCATTTCGTCATATTAATTTGTCCTTCTTTTTTTTTTTCTTCCAAACATGGATTAATTTTAAAAGATTCTTAGGTTCACCCCTAGGGTGAACGAATATATTCACCCTTTCTTGCGATTAAGGCATAATAACTTTATAATTTTATAATCCGACCATTCATGTTGTATATTAGCTCTGTAAAAAACCAATCAAATTGAAGACCTTTTAGTTAATCATTTCTATGAAATACATGGACGGTTCATCATAATAGTAGTAAGTGTTGTTAGAACCATCCATTTGTTTGAATCAATTAGATAATCAAACGATTTTTGATTCGATTTTTACAGAGATGATCTTTAAAGCCTTATTTAAGATATGGACCGTTGGATTATAAATTTATTAAGTAAAAATATGTTAATCGACAATGAGGGTGAATATACTCGTTCACCCTAGGGGTGAACCTAAGAATTGTTCATTTTGAAAATCTAAGGTAGCAAATGGCTAATTTTGAAAATGTAGGAAAGTAAATTAGTTAATCTTGAAAGCTTAGAGTAGCAAATTTGATGGAAGGGTAACAAATTGGCTAAAATAAAACCTAGGGTAACAAATTAGCTAATTTTGAAACCTAGGGTAGCAAATTGGCTGAAATAAAACCTAAGGCAGCAAATTGACACTAAGGTGAAACCTAGGGTAGCAATTTGGCAATTATGTCTTTTTCAAAAGGCCCAGCTATTCTTTTAGCTTTTGGTTAGATAAGAAGTTATTTCAATTATAATAGAGAAAATCGGAAGCCGTTTTGCACAAGTGTAAACACACTCTGATTTTTGACAATTAATTTAAAATTTACATTAAAAAAATTCATAAAATCTGTCACCCAATTAGGCTGTGTCAAAAAACGTTTTTTCTTTGAGCCACCACAAAAAATGTGAAGGTGTTTGAAAAGAACTATAAAAAAATTTTTCATTTAAGAAAATACCATCAGTTCCTTTCAAAAAAAAAAACTATCAATTTTGAAAATGTCATTAAAAATGTCACTATAGTCATCGTAAAGGCCTGAAAACTGTTGGCCTAAACCGCATAATAAAAGCACACAGTTTTTTAAAAACTACCTAAAACTTTCTCAAAATGGCATACACGGGTTTTGACCAAAGCGTCCTTTTCTAGAACCCTAAACCCTAAAAAAAATATAAAAAAATATGAGGACGGTTTTGTCTTAATATTAAATTGGAAAATTAAGACAATGTATTGGTTATAAAGATGGATTTTGAAATAGGATAAGTAATATAAAGATGCATTTTGAAATAGGATAAGTAAAACAAGAACTAGCATGTCGTACAGCTTGTACCTCTTGATGAGACATTGTCCTAAAGTGAAAATTAAATTGGAAAATTAAGACAATGTATTGGTTAAAATGATGAAATAGGATAAGTAAAACAATAACTAGATTTTTACCTCCTTGTAAAAACTGTAGTATAAGTATGAAATTTAGCAGAAAATATGTTGGCAGAAATATCTAAGATCATATGCATTTATGAGAAATGACTACTACATTTTCCACTTTTTTTTTTTTTGACCAAGTAATAGAGATTTCATTTAAGCCCAAAGCCAAAACGACACATACAAATAAACCCTATATGCTTGTACCCTAACTCAGTGGTCAAGCAGGTAAGGGAATACAGGTACCATCCACTAGGTCATTGTCGCGCAAAAAAACAAGAGCCTACACAACTACATATCTCATCTTACACTAAGAAAACTACCTTGAATCTCTCTTCGTCAATGCACTCAATTGTTGTACTCCAGGAGATTCATTAACTTGGTGTAAAAAGAAACCATAGCAATGTAGACTAGAGCTCACTAAAAAAGCAAGCATAAATTGGGCCAAAACCCACTACCTTTCCCAAACAAAAGGGAGTTATTGGAATAAAACTAAAACCTTTAAAAACCCTAAAGCCTGAAATAAAATATTGCTGCCTAGAAGCCCAAAAGCACAACAAACTGGCATGGCCCAAACCCCTGCCGCACTGTGCAGCATCGTCGAAAGCACCACACCGGCCACCACAGCCACCACCCCCAGAAGTCTTGACGCACCTTGACGTCGTCTCCATAGAGTTTGATGCAATGCTGCGACCAAAACCCACTTGGAAACCCACAACTACATATGTCAGTTTACACTAGAAAACTACCTTGAATCTCCCTTCGTCAATGCACTCAATTGTTGTACTCCAGGAGATTCATTAACTTGGTGTAAAAAGAAACCATAGCAATGTAGACTAGAGCTCACTAAAAAAGCAAGCATAAATTGGGCCAAAACCCACTATCTTCCCCAAACAAAAGGGAGTTATTGGAATAAAACTAAAACCTTTAAAAACCCTAAAGCCTGAAATAAAAGATTGCTGCCTAGAAGCCCAAAAGCACAACAAACTGGCATGGCCCAAACCCATGCCGCACTGTGCAGCATCATCGAAAGCACCACGCCGGCCACCACAGCCACCACCCCCAGAAGTCTTGACATCGTCTCCATAGAGTTTGATGCAATGTTGCAACCAAAACCCACCTGGAAACCCAAACATCTCGATCCGCCATTGATCTCCACGAGCCGCCACTGCCTAGAACCAACCCATGATCAACCGATGCTTGCTATCTCAACCAACTCAGCGCTGCAAAGAAGCCAGATCTGATGCCGATGGCCATCACTGTCCCACCTCTAAGCCAAATTGCCCCAAGACCCGAAGGCAAGGCAGATAACCACCATTCGTCCGGCAGCAACCCCCACATCATCGCGACCAAGATCAGCGCTGACACTAGGCTGCCGCCGGATGAGTACCGCTTGACGAACGCCAAAGTTCCTAGGGTTTGAGAGGAAAAACCAGTGCGGCTCTCTCTCGAGTTGTCTCTGTTAGAAGGCTAGTATCCATTTTGATGCTCATTGGATTTTTGTCAACTTACTTCAATTGACTTTATGGACACATCTATGCATTCTACCATAGGGATAAAAACAACCTACTACATTTTCCACTTGTATTCTACATTAGTGAAGATAATAGTATTGTTGAAATTGGATTACTAACTATTGAAATTATAAATTGAAACTCAATATTCAACTTTTCTTTTTTTCTTTTTCTTTTTTCGTGGAGTATGTAATATATTATAGGCATGCTGTTAATTTCATTATAAAAGACATCATTTTAGAATATAATATTGTTCAAAGCTATCGTCATACGAAATCATCTTCATACTTAATTAAATTGTAAAATGACTTGAGAGTTGCATATAATTGTGAGTTCATATAAACATTTCTAATTTTCTCAATTACCACATTACGGGTGCAATTAGTGAACTTGAATGGGGTTGAGAAGGGAGGGAATGAGTAGGGGTGAAAAATAACTCTCTATTGTGGAGATGCATGAAGTAGACTTGTTACGGGGGAAAACTCAATCGCGCTAATAACATGATCACATTTTTAACAATGAAAAATGTCAGGAGGAATGCTTAATTGCTCAAGAGCTGTATCACCTTTGTGATCATGCATGAATGCTACTTGCTATTTTTTAGTGATATTAAAAGCCGAGAGAACTTAAGAGAGCACTAGTCCCTCCCCCTTAGGGTTGAAACCGGCACCATCTTCAGCCTCCTCAGTAGCCAACAACCTCAGAAACAGGTTGCTCCTCGAGCTATTCTTAAAGGTCTGCAGCCCTTCTCCAAAGTTGAGTCCAATAAGCCTAGTCAATGGCCCGTTGAAAGCAGCTCCAAGCTCATCCAGCCCATAATCCCAACTCAGCCCGGTCAAAGTCAACCCTAGGGTTTCCTGCTGGTTTTTTCGGAGCTTCCCCGCAGCTAGCCGTCGCACTCACCAGCATTGCTTGATCAATAGCAGCAAAATCGTAGCCCCGGCCGAGCCACCGCTAATGCTATAGCGATCCGTCTTGGCCCTGTTGCCGCCATCACCGATCGCTGCAAACCCACAACACTACAGCCTGACTCGATGGCATCTCGACCCGACTTCACCATCAGCCCCTCCATCCGCCCAGACCTGACACCAAACGTGATCAATTGACGCTGCCACACAACGCAAAGCAGCGCTGCAAGCTCCGACACCGACATTACCATTTCGACATGATCTGCCAGACCATGTCGAAAAGCACCACCCTCAGCCGATAACAGCCTCAACCGGAGCTTTCTTGAACCTCGATCGAGAGCCCAGCGCCGTTGCAGAAGAGACCGCGACCTCTCCACACCCAAGCCGCCGCCATCTTGCCTTTGCATGGTCTGGAGAGCACGAGACTCACCGCCGCCATCACGAAATTGGAATTTCGCCTTGCCAAGTCTCTCCGCAAGTTTCGGAGGCCCTCTCGCCATTTTCACCAAGATGCATTTTGAAATAGGGATAAGTAAAACAATAACTAGATTTTTACCTCCTTGTAAAAACTGAAGTATAAGTATGAAATTTAGCAGAAAATATGTTGGCAGAAATATCTAAAATCGTATGCATTTATGAGAAATGACTACTACATTTTCCACTTGTATTCTACATTATTGAAGATAATAGTATTGTTGAAATTGAATTTTTAACTATTGAAAATATAAGTTGAAACTCAATATTCAACTACTTTTTTTGTAATATATTAGATATTATAGGCATGATGTCAATTTCATTATATAAGACATCATTTTAGAATATAATATTGTTCAAAGCTATCGTCATACGCACGAAATCAACTTCATACTTAATTAAATTGTAAATTGACTTGAGAGTTGCATATAATTGTGAGTTCATATAACTATTTCTCATTTTCTCAATTACCACATTAAGGGTGCATTTAGTGAACTTGAATGGGGTTGAGAAGGCAGAGAATGAATAGGGGTGAAAATAAACTCTCTATTGTGGAGATGCATGAAGAAGACTTGTTACGGGAGGAAACTCAATCGTGCTAGTAACATTGATCACATTTTTAACATGAAAAATGTCAGAAGGAATGCTTAGTTGCTCAAGAGCTGTATCACCTTTGTGATCATGCTTGAATGCTACTTGCTCAAATTTGTAGTCAGAATTACCAGTCTACACATGAAACTCGAGCAGTACGTCGAAGTCGAACCAGGCTGTGATAGACATGTATATCCCTGTCTCTGTTGCTAGTCTATTCAACAGCCCTTGCCTCATTATATGCTTGTTGTTGTCAAAACATTGTTAGTTTGCACGAAAAGTAAAAAGATCGAACGAAAAAAAGTTGCTTATTGATACAAGCCACATCCATAAGCAAATATGAAACATTCTCTACCAACTTTCAAGTAATCTCTTGGACTTTTGAAGTAAATATAAATGAATCACTTTTCGTGCCGAATAATTTTCATATTTATAATGCAAACTAACAATACAAGATAATAAAGAAACACAACAGTTGTAGTTGTATCTTATAAACGTATATGGATTTTGTATTAGTTTTAGTTACAAATAAAGGAGCTATGCAGGAACTGATTTGAGGGTATGTGAGATGATAACTGTGATATGTTAATCATGGTTTCACAAGTTGCAATAGAAGCTGATACTGGCCCTAATTAGGGTGCTGGTGGAATTATTTGATTTAAGATGAAGCTCAGTTGCTTACGAAGATAGGCAAAGAAGAACTGTCATTCAAAGAAGAATGCCACATGGCAGTTTGCTCCAGTGTGGTGTTCTCCCTAATCGCCAAAGTCTCATCGGCATTTCTATTTCTCTCTTTGGAATGTTTCTTATAAACATTTGCATATCTCTGTTACTTTCCTGGTGAACTTCTCCTGTTTCATGTATACAGCTGATGAAAGCAATGCAGAAACTTGCCGCAACAATTGCAAGAAACACTAGTTTCCACGTTCTCACTAATCCCAAAAAATGCCAACTGAGATGTCTTTGTGGAGTTTATAAACCATGCACAATATCCTCAGCGTGAAGATTTATAGTCCACGTGAATAAAAATATAGGATTGCATCATTGTTTCGGCAATCCTGATACATTCAACTCAGATATAAGAGTGAGTTTCGAAATTTTCCAATATGGATAGGCAGTTAGGCACAAGGTTAATCAAATCAATTCTGTGACAACACTCTAAACAAATGGAATTTCATAGCGGAACTTTATTGCATGCCAGAGTTTGTGCCTTGTATAGCTAACTAAATTAAAGCATTCTCAATCTACAAATGATTCTAAATTTGTGAAAGCAGCAGTATTGACGCGAGATTATATTAATAGGCAAATTAGGCACTTAATCAGTGTATTACATTATTAATGAGAAAGATCGCTCAAAAACACAGAATTCAGTCCTCATCTGAAAGTTTCGGGCATATGAAAACCTGATGTAATCACATCTCTCAAATTGACAAGAAATAGAAAAAGGAGAAAGCATCTATGTAACCCAAAGACATGACCACTTCAGCAGTTCTCAGCTCATTCTGGTTGATCCGTACGAATAGCTGTTAAAGAAATAACAAACGTAAGAAAACAGGCCCAACATAATACAAATTATCTACACAGTTAGCAAGCAGATATTGGCATTCCTGTGAAATACTATAATCACATTAATAAGATGCCACCCCATCAACAGTAATAAAGAATTGAAATAATAACATTTAGATGAAACCACTGGCCCTTCCAAGTGCATTGCTAGCCGCTTGTCTTAAGTAGCCAGCAAGCAAACAAAATCCATATGCTACCAGTCATTATTAAAAACTTTGTATACTAACAAAAAGTCATAATCATGTCTTAATACTCCATCTGTCCATGTTGATAATATGCAACCTATATTATGATTACCCCAGTTAAAACTTGTGTAAAAAGTAAGCATTGCAGTTGGTAGGACAAAGTGAACTTAAACCAAGTCCATTCAAAGAGATATGGCAATATAAACCTACATGTTTGCGGCAAATTTAATGCAGTACCATAAATGTCAGCGCCAGTGATGTAATGTGTACATACGCAGTAAAATACTACATGACAGTTTCTTGTATGCATACCTAGATGTCTCTAATAGCTCCAAGCCTCCAACTGTTATACAATTTCCTCCTCCTTTAACTCAAAGAAACCATAGGTTTAATCGAACTCCCCTACTAAGACACAGAGAATTCTCCAATAAATCCTAATCAAGCTATATATAACGTTTCTTATTTCTTTCAAACAGTTCCTGCAAAATCACAGCAGGAACTCTTTTGAGGGAGCTCTCCTGGGTTCAATTCCTTACATGAAGGCAGCCGAGCCCAAAGAGGAGTTCTAATAGAATTAGGAAGAATTGCAATATATTACCAAGAAGACGTAAATTCAATTCACTTTTAGACCAAAAGTTGGAAAAGGTGCTCTAAGAATGCATTTAGTTTTTATCAAAAGTCATCATAGAAATATGCGGCAAGTTTTCCTTGCTCATTTTGCTTTACCACAAATTTTAGATGAAAATTGCATATCTGAGATCTGAGGAAAAATAGCAGACATTCACTCTCAGAAAAAAAACGGGTTTGAATAGGTACTCTTAGAATAGACTAAAGTTTTCCTCATAAGTCATCATGAAAAAATTGTGTTATATTTTACTCACTAGCTTTTGCATTATCTCAAACGTATAGGGAAACTTCATGCAACATGTAAGAAACAATATCCTCTCAAATGACCCAGTGAGTCATGGCACAGACTCTTCTAAGAGAAATCACCAGGGTTTGACACCTTACATGAAGGCAGTTGAGCCCAAAAACGAGAACCTGAACTCCAACTCTAAGCAATACAATGACGCTGACATATAGAGAAGGATTGCAATCCACTTCACAACAAACCTCCGATCACCAACTAATTCCCCCTAAGACCCAAAAAATGCCATTTAATTTTCACACACCATCATAAACACGAATCCCTCATCCTACAACAAGTATCTGCTTCCTTTCATCCTGGGTTCTAAGAAGCGAAAACTAGTCATATTTCACATCAAAAGAAAGAACCTTTTCGAAAAGAACGAATGATTGAATGCCACACTTAGACAACCCAACATTGCAGAATCTCAATGTTCTTAAGAAATTTTAAACTCAATCACCACATCGCACTAAATCAAAATCAGCAATCTTTTCAGCTCTAACAATCAAAACTTTACCCCCAATTCCACATTACCATCCAAGAGTAACAACAACGCGATGAAAAAAAGACGGAACTTTTTAGTGGAATCAACCCTAGATCTGAAAGAGAAGGAGAGAAGGGCTTACTGGGCTTCTCGGGCTTGCCGTCGGCCCACTTGGAGACGACGAAATGGACCTTCTCGCGGGAGATGGCCTCGGTCTTGTGAGGCTCCTTGAGGCAATTGCGAACGAGACTGGCGCAGATGTTGGAGTACGTGATGTAGGTCATACCGGCCGATCGCCAAAACGGCACCGCTGCGTTCGAGGCCATTCCTCTCTTCTTCTTCGATTACCTCTCTAAGCTCTGAGTCTCTCTCTGGCTTCTGGGTCACTCTATATGACCTAGACTAGAGGAGACATCAGCCTTTAATCGGCTCATAAATGGGTCGGGTCGGCTGATCTTTGGGTTCAAACTGACCCGAAACATACCCAAAATAGCTTCTTTTTTTTTTTTTTTTTTCCTTTTCCTTTTTTTCAGCCTTACTAATAATTGCAAACCTTAGCCTAAAATTTTTTATATATGTAATATAATTTAGGAAACTAATACATACACCACCATACGTTGTATGATATCATTTCCATATATTTAAACCCGAATTCAAATCAAAACCGGCGTTGATTTTTCAAATTTGGACACTTTGCGAAACAGCACAAGGTTTTTTTTTTTTTTCCTTTCTTTTTTTATCAAAACCACACGTTGTTTTTAACTTGCACACTATATTTCTAAAATTGCGGTTACTTTCAAAACAGCCCACTGTTTCTTTTGAAACCTCCATTCTAGAACTCTCGACTGCCCCTATAAAATGAACTCATACTAATGAGTCTATATACGCTCAAGCCTATCAGACTTCCTTTCACTAACAAATTATGATTAAAGCTTTTATGTGATTTTTCATAAATTATTGATTCGATAAAAATAGCTGGCATGTGATTTCTCGTAAATCATTGATTTGATAAGAAAAGTAAACATAACGATTTACTGTTCTCATTGAATCAACGATTTACCGGAGGTATATATATACCTCTCTACCTATTGTTTTCTATGCATTTTTGTTGTAACTTTGAACTATTAACTATATTATACAGAAACTTTAACTGTATTTTGATAGGAGTATTTTAATGCGACGTTTTAACTGCATTTCCCTACATTTCTTACGTTATTTCCTTATTAAAATCCTGTTTAGGAAAGTTTCCATTCTTTGATTGGGAAAGTTCCTATTTTTAGAAAGTTTATATTTTTGTAGTTTCTATTTATCATTTTTAGTAAGTTTCCATTTTCAGTTTAGGAAAGTTGCAATTTTTCATTTTAAGAAAGTTTCTATTTTTCTTATTAGTTTCTATTTTTAGGACCTCTAAGCAAGTGGAAAATCTTGAGGAGGAAAATCAAAGTTGCAACCAAGTGGAAAATCAAAGTTGCAAGCAAGTGGAGAATCTTGAGGAGGAAAATCAATTCAAGTTGAACAAGTGATAAACAAGTGGGAAGATATTTTTTACAAATTTGTCTAACATATCTAGCCCTTCATTTATGTTAATCTCCACCCTCCATTCATCATTTTTTGGGCTATAAATACACTTCTCCTCTCACTCTCAAAATACCAATTCCTTCATCCATTCCATCTTCTTTGTCTCTCCATTTCCTTTCCATTTTCCCACCAATTCCTTCATCCATTCCATCTTCTTTGTCTCTCCATTTCCTTTCCATTTTCCCACCAATTCCTTCATCCATCTCATCTTCTTTGTCTCTCCATTTCCTTTCCATTTTCCTTCTCCATTCTCTAGTTGCAAAGTTCTGCATTTTCAAGCAAGGAGAGGAAGAAGAAGAAGGAGCCGTGAAGATCATATCCTCCATCATCCACCTTGAAGGCTTGCTTCCAAGATTCAAGATCCAACCATCTAGCTCTCCATCTCCATCTCCACTCACGGTGTAATTCGTTCCTTTTCCTTGTAACCTTTTTGGTTTCCTTGTTTAATTTCGTATGAACTTGTTTCTAGTTAACAATAATGTTTAGGGCAAAGTTTAAGCCCAATTTCTATGTTTAAATAAAGTTTTCGAATTCTATAATTGTGATTCTAAGTTGCTTATGTGAGTTTGTTCGATTAAATTTGCTTTACAGAAAACTTTTATATGTTTATCTTATTTGGGTCGACACTTATAGGATTTGCATGTAATTGGTGCTAGGTTTAAGAACATGAAATCAACTTTTCGTTTTGTGTAACTTGAATCAAAAGTAGTAAAGGTTCTGGACAAGAATCGAATTTAATTGAAGAGGATTGCAATTAGGTGGACTTTTCCATAACTAAGTTGTACACTTGAGTTGATAGTCTTTCTCTATGTCTAATGCATTGAACATGTCATGATTGACTAGCTTTCTAGGGCTTGATTGCATGTTTGATAGAATTAATCTAGGTGCTTTCGCTTAGGTTAATTAGCATTGAAAAGTAAAATATGGGAAATCATTTGCTTTCGAATGTTTCACATGATCAACTCCTCTCTCATGACTTGGAAGAACAATTATAGGGTTTGAATCGAATTTGATTACATGGAATTGATTTTGATCTTTGTTCCTTGCGTTCCACCCTTGTATATATGTTTTTACATTTTCTTTATTTTATTTATCTTAATTTTCAATTCTATAATTCTTAAACCCCCCATTTTTATTTTGTTACTTGTATATATTTCTATTCTTTATTTTATTTTTGTAAATAATACTTTATTATTTTAATTCTTTATTTGTTTATACAATTGTATATATTTATATTCTTTATTTTATTTTTGTAAATAATACTTTTCTTTATTTGTTTCACAATTACAAGTGTACCTTCAATCCCCGGATAGAACGATCCCTATTTGCTTATTTTACTAACGATATTTCAGGGTTAAATTATGCGCTTGCTAAAGGCGCATCATATTTGCATTAGCTAGTCTCAAATATTATTCACTTACGTACTTTTATTTTTTTTATTAGGACTTTTCTAGCGCAGATCATTGACGAAGGCTTCACTAGAGAAAACGTAGCTAGTAGATACCCAATCAAGTCCAAAGTACCAAAAGTTTTTACAGATCGTCAAGAATTTCAGTCGGCAAGTAACTCTTATTGACATCCCAGCAACAACAAAGATCACAAAGCTGCGATCAGCAACTCTAGGAATCCAAATCTTTTTTTTTTTTTTTTTAGAATGAATCCAAATCTTTGTCATTGATCCAATCATTGTCAATTCAAGAAATTTTTTTTTTTTTTTGAACAAGACCATTTTTTGTACTATATTCCAGAAATCGAGAGTACTGATTGTGTCAATACTCAATATCACCTTAGACTTCATATATATATATCTACTGACATTTCTCCACATATGCTTTACATGTGCAAGTATTTTTTTTTTTTTTTCATTGTAGAGAAGAGATAATGGGAGAGAAAAGTCGGTTTTGTGGGTTCTTTTTAATTTTTTAATTTTTTTTATAAAAATATATTTTATAAATGTTATAATTGTCCTTGTAATTTAATTAATTCTGAAAGTTTATTAATTTTCTAAGGTCATTTTTGTGAAAATTTTAGATTTTAGCTAACAAACCATTTTATCTTAATAATAGTATAGATATGTGTGTGTGTTCTATACAATGAACAACCTCTAAAAACCGAGCAGGCTAAAGTGGTTGTGTCTGTCTGACCTTTTATTTTATTTTTATTATATAAAAAGTAAAATAAACACAAGTTCGAATGAACACAACTGTTTCAAGATTGATTTGGGTCACTGATAGAGTTGAGATTTTATGCTTTAGGTTGTATTGATATTGTGCTTATGGTCACAAAATACTTATGGTTTACCACTTACCGATACAAACTGCTTTAGTGCTTTTGTTTTTTGAGGATCGAAGCATTAGTTGCAATCCTTGTCGTAACAATATATAGTCGTTTGCGTATAAATTTCCAATTTTATTTATTGAAATTTCTGTTATTGCAATCCTTACCATTCTTATTGAAATTTCTGTTATGATATAACTCTATGATTGTTCCCTAACATTGAAATGGCTCTAGGAACATTATTTAGTCAATTGGAGCAAGAGGTACGAAGGAGCTCTTTCTTCAATCTTTTTGTTAGCAGAATTTCTTTGTTCTGTTTTTGGTTACTTGATCAGCTGGTAAACTAACATTACCGCCGTCCTTAATACCTTCACTAGACAATGATACACGAAGCAAAGCAAGGTAAAACCCATTCCTCTGCCTCTTTGGAAATGCAGTATGAGATGATGCAGCCTTTTGATGTGGATGCTTGTTACATTCTGGTTATCATTGTCTTGTCGACGTACACTTCAAAGGAAATTTGACAGATTTCATTGGGACATTTCCGTGGTATATTATTCTATATTAACCAATTATTTGGATATGATATTAGACTGTTCATTTATATGAGTTTGTTTGTATGCTGCAGTGATTTACACAGCCCGCGTCACCATCTGGTAGAAGTTCAATGAGTTCCTATGCATTTTATGTTGCCGTTTTATTTTAGCGTGGCGCTTCAGTAGTGTCTGTAGTAGCTGGTGTATGATGGTATCGAGTCCATTATCAACCCCATCTCCTGTATACGTTTTCTCTGCGTGGGGGTTAATTCTTTCTGGAAAGTAGAAACAGCTATGATATACATGAAGTTAACTAGTTTTCTCAAGGTTCTGCTTTGCATTTTAGGGGTATTTGCAGAACTTCAGCAGATGCAAGCTGTAAAAGGTTTGCGCTTTACCTTCCTGATGTTTTTTTTTCAGTGCATTAATCTTAATTATAGGTTGACGTCTATAGTTACTGGTAGATCTTAAACTAGAGTTGTCTTTGCTACATCTATTTCTATTATGAGATTGGCTATATCCAACACTTCACTTTTTGCTTCACTAAGCTAGTCCCAAGTTTTACGTTCTGACTTGGTTTATTCTTCACTTTCATGCATGTATGCCATTTTGCCTCGTACGTATGACCTTGCCGGCCAGTTGAGAATCAGAGTTGCCTTGATTCTCTAAACAATATGAGGTACATTAATTTGGTTGTTTAAGCTTCATCTCCAGGCAGATATCATTATTGCTACTGAATTAAGCAATGCTGTAAGAATATATTACAATTTGCAGGCCGGTGGCTGCAGCTGGCTTTTCCTATTCAAGTGACGCCAGGGGAAAGGGATGATGGCCTTGTAATTAAGGATTTAAATTTTTTCATCCAAGCCAAGTTTGTTTTACTAAATTTATTTTTCTACTAATTATACTCTTGTAATCACTTTGTAAATAAGCTACCTGGGTGTTGACATTGTCCTCAACTGAGAATTGTCGAATAAAGATAGTAAATGACTTGAAAAGGTGGGTGGGACAATATTACATGTGACTATAGAGTGTATAATTAATACAAAAGTTTAGCTAGAATCCTAATTATACATCAACTGGTCCAAGTTACTAGCTAACATCAAAAGCTGGTGAAGTTTCAAAGACATTATGTCAAACTAGTAGCTTATGAGGGATACTTTGGTAGTATGCACTAAATTTCAGTCTTATTTATTCATAAGGCATTCATTTAGATCCCACTAATTAAGTTTTCAGAATATGTTTGAATGAGATTACCAAAGGGGGCCAAACACCCTAACATACACTGAGAAAACAAAGAAGCCAGAGGCCGAATATAATAAGCCAATAACCAGCCATATTATTTTTGGAGGTGGTTTTAGTTGCCATATATATCTTGGCAGAGGTAATGGATTAATTGGAGGCTATTAAGAAACAAAGTAGTGTGACAGTGTCTGCTCAAATACCACGTGAAAGTGCCCTAAGATTGAAATATGAATAACTCAGCCAAGTACGTACTGATCGATCATAATAATGCCACATTTTATTTCATTAATATATAACAATCTTGCTAAAAACAACATTGTCTTAGTATAACATGGCAATTCTCCTAGAAGGAACACTGGAACAGAGGATAGATAGGTTCAAAGGTCTTATCGAAGAGTCCAAAGTGAGGGCTTTTACCATCAAACAGCTCATATATGTATCCCTTAACAGAAGCATCAGGTCTCTTGGGTGTTCCCACCTTTGAGCTGATGCGTAGCAGGAAATTCCTGTTGTATGTAGCTGCAAGTTCCGGTGTGGTGAAGTTGTAATTCCCATCACGAGGCCACCCACTCTCGGATACCACAATGCTCACGTCTGAGTAGTCAACTTTCTCCATGGCAGAGTAAAAGGAGTCCACCATTGCATCAAACAAGTTACTGTATTCCAATGAGCCATCATGAACCATAGGGTAGGTGGCGTTTAAGAGTGCATAATCTAGCGGTACATTGGCCGGATCAGCTGCATATGCATAGTAGGGGTACACATTTATCATGAGAGGTGCTTGAGACGCTGATAGAAATCCAAGTATGTCAGTCATGGCTCTGCTAGCATTTGGTTTGAACTCCCCACTAGACGGTAGATACCAATCCCCCAAAACACTTGATCCCACAGAGGTTGTCACCTTGATGTCCCCAAAAGAGCTATAATTGTTCAGCAGTTGTAGAGACTTCATTACGGTCAGAACATCATCGGTAGAGGGACCGGGGATTGCTTCGTTACCAACAGTGATGTACTTGACATCAAAGGTGATATGTAAGGAATACAAAACATCTTGGTGCCACTTGGTTAAGTCTTCAAAGCTTGCAGCGAACCTTTGCACATCAGAATTTGATATGCTAACAGTGAGAGCAATGCCAGTGGAGGCTCCATAGTAGTCTAGATATGGGGCATTGATCTCATCTGAAAAGACCCTCAAATTTCTTATGCCACATTTGACCAAAATCTCGAACACCTTGGAAAAATTACCGCTAGCACCAGTACTGTCATGGATATGATAGTTTGCGCCGATGTCATTGGAAAGAGCTGCAGCTTGAAGAAGGACTGAGTTGTTGTTAACGATTGCTGAAGCGGACAGGATGAAGATCACCCAAGCAAGTAGCCCCAGTCGTCCAGCCATGAGTTTCAGATCACAAAGCTCCTGTTAACAGGCATGTAAAAACTCAAATTAGCATAGCTCACAATGACACAGGAAAAGGCCAGAACAGCATCCACAAAGTGAGAAGATCTAGAATTGTAATAGTTTTGGCAACTTAAACATTTAGCCATCACCAGCAAATATATACCAATTGAAAGATCGAGTTCGATCATCATATTCATCAATGGTACTAATAAACTGGTTTTTACCAATAGATCTGCCAAGCAAGATGTAGGTATTTATAAGCAGAAAATTTGAAGATATGAAATTGAATGTGTAACAAATTAAAGACGTTTGAGAAAGTGAATGTCGACGAGTAAAAAAAAGACTGCTAAAGTTTGACAGGAAAAAAAAATGCTAGCTTGAAAAACACAAGATAATCACAGTACCCAACTCACACAGATCTCGTTTCATTTTATAGAACAATAAGAATGAGAAAGAATTTAAAGATCGAGTTGGAAGATTATATTCGTAGTAAATACTGGCTTCAAATATATACCAAACAAAACTTTCAGAAGGAAAAACAAGATAATCAGAAACTCCATTTGTATTTCTGTTGGGTATTATTCGTAACACACTGCTAACACATTACGAGTCGATCAATTGATTGAGATTGATCACTCGATCAGGTAAACATTTTGACCCAAACAACAACAAAACTAAGACCGTTGATAACAACAACAACAACATCATAACCCAAAATGCCTTGAAAAATAAGAATGCACGGGCAGGGGACAGAACTATCTAGCTAGGTGGGAGATTTAAAGTAATAATAGTTGTATAGAAGGATCAAGTAGCTAGTTAGAAGATTTGTTTGGATGATCACTAAGCCTATCTAGGTTCTTACCAAGGGAGGAGCTAGCAAGAAAGAGGTAGCTAAGGTGTTTTTAATTAGAAGCTGTCTCAATTGTAAAGTACTCAAGGCTAGCTCAAACTTAAATTCATGAACACTTCGATCTGATGACACTCAATTTATAGTGTGTAATCTTCCAACTCTACTGTGATATGGAGGACTTTGTCCACGTACAAACAAGATGGAAATCGATAGCATTATGTGTGTGAAGCCAAAACAATTCTTCTTTTATCTACACACCTAAGCAAGTTTCCATATGCAAGTTCTTTTTGAGAAAGAAGAAAGTTCTACTGAAGCCCAAAAAGGGAAGCTCAGAAGTGCTGCCACAAACCCCATAGAAAACACCGTGCATGTGAAGCCAGAACAAGTCTTCTTTTATCTACATAATTAACAGAGCAAGTCTTTCACATGCAAGTTCCTTTTTGAGAAAGAAGAAAATTTCACTCAAGCCTAAAAGAGGAAGCTAGCTCAGAAGTTCACCAACCCCATAGAAAAGAAAATAATTCAACGCATACAATAATTATGCATGTTGAAGCCAGCTAGCTAAGGTAGTCCACTCATCGCTATAATTTTGTTTAGTATCCACATGATTGGTGTACGTATACATGTTTAGTAGTTACAAGATTTATGTGACAACTATAAGTTTTAACTCGGAAAAAGTGAAGTTTACAACTCAAATATAAGTATATACGTGATATATGAAGGAGAAAACAAGATAAATAGCCAATAATGCACAATGATAGTTGTACTAGTACGTATGTGGAAATAAGTCAAATTTGTGTCTATAACCTATTTACCATTCTAGTTTCAAATTTTGTGGATCGTAATGCACACTCATCAAACTTTTTAATATTCTTATATATACGTATTATGTATGTATATATATATACCATACGAAAAAATTGAAACTCACAACACATCACAAGTATGTAATGTGAAAGAGAATACAGCTATAGAGGTATATGATCACCAATAATGCACATGGAAGGTGATTGGCTGTTTAATGATCATCAACAATGCGTAATGTTCATTCTTAATATGGTAAAACGTGTAGTTGAAAGATACTAGATGCGCTTACATCCTTGAGGACATCAATATATGAATCTTTTTTTGAAGAAACTTTATTTCAACATCTATATGCATGGTTCATGATGTAGACAAAAAAACTCGTGGTAGTAGTTCTCAATCTAGCTAGTTTCTTCAATATAGCTAGTTGTTAAACATCGCTTTCTCATCTAATTGAGTCAAAATTCCTATATATATTCAAAACTCAGAAGCAAAGCATAGCTATCTTAGCGAGCATCATTGTCTAGTTTCAAAGCGGGACTCGGTCATTATGTATGGTTGAGCACCTTCATAAGCTAGGCTCAGACAGCTCTTAATTAAAGAACATGCAATTGTCATCCATTCACAATACAAATATCCATTGGATTTTTCACTTTGAAGCTAGCAAGTTTTTCATGTTCTAGTTTAATTATGTCACTAGTGATAATTTCTAATGATAATTTTGACTTGACCCAAGTCCTTGTAAGTTATAAATGGCTGATTAGATTAATGATTGTGCCAAGTCTAATGTAATCATGGTTTTTCTTCTAGCACAAAAGGCAAAAGTTGTTTCAATATTTTAATGTTTCAATGAGTCGTGAACAAATGCAATTGAAATTTTCATTTGATTTGTGTTTAATTGTAGGTCTAGAGCAATTGAATTTTCAAGACATTTCTCCCTTCCCATTTGTTCGACTCTTTTTTCATAATGAAACAGAAAAAGATGGGGATGAAAAAGAAAAATAAAAGGTGTAGAAAGTAATATAAAAAAAGGGACAAAATTGGAGAATCTCCGTACTCTCAATTAGCTTGGAAATCGCTTACCTGAAATTCGGACAAATCTAGACTGATTGGCTCGAGAGTCGTCGATTCCCTATTTGAACTCCAACAAGAGAAGTATGTAGCATGGTGTTCAAATGTTTTCTTCCATTGAAAAAAAAAAGAAGTAGAAATATGGATTCTTACCTCATTGCTTCGTTTTCTAACTTTCTTAGTCTAACATAGTTAGAAAGTTTATCTATAACATCTTTACACTGTACACTACGACACCATTGCTTGATCATCTGCTCATTAACTGCTATTGAACGAAATTCAGGAACTCAAATCAAAGGAATTCGGTAACTTATTTTTTCAACGATCCAAAATTTCCTGGCATGCATTTGTAATGAAATAAGTTCTCTGTTACAGAGGGTGGCTAAGCAACTTTCTTCCAAACATCTGCGCCAACTATAAATATGGCAAGATCATCTCAACTATTACACAATACCACAACAAACATACTGACGGTAGAGACTCCTAACTAGTTTTCTGCAACTGCATATGTTAATCCCATAGAGTCAGACACGAGCAGAGCCGGGATGTCTGTATTGCCGCTTGAAACCTTGCTGCTTTAGGCTTGATCCCTCAATTAATTTCTGTGCAGATATCACTCATGCATTTACTTTCACTCTCTTCATTAGCTCAATGAATTCTCTAAAAGCTGCAATAACAAAAATTCCAAAACTCAAAATCATTTTCATAAAGTAGATTGATGCAGAATGCATAATTCTAAAAAGAGGTATTGGGTTTGTGAGCTGAGAAAACAGTTGGCAAGACGCAACTGGGGAAATGATACTCATGCTATGAGCTATACCTTCACCTTTCAGATGGTAATGGAATTCCTAGATATACTATCAAGTGTTCATCACTAGGCGTGTTCTGATGCAATTGGTGCAAGCACGCACAATAGTGTGATATCGGTAAAATACTAAAATTGATGGTTGTTTATCAGTCTATATAACCATTAGTTTAAATTACCATAATCTGAGTCATGAGGTCCTGGGGATGCTTCAGGGTGGTACTGAATAGACATGATGTTTCGTGCAGGATAAGCAAGGCCAGCGCAGCTTCCATCGTTGAGATTGACATGAGTTACTTCTACACCATCTGGAAGTGATTTGGGGTCAACCGCATAGTTGTGATTCTGCCACAAAAAGAAAAGTAGAAACGTTAATAGATGGCATTACCTTGATTTAGCAGAATAGCTTGCCGAAATGTTACTTCAGGAGGCAGTTCAGTTCTTTAAAATATCTAATACAATTTAAACTAGTACACATTCTACAAAAGAGAGATTGATAGAATTTACACACCTGAGCGCTTATCTCAACATCTCCAGTACGAAGATTACGGACTGGATGATTTCCTCCGTGGTGACCAAACTTCATTTTAAAAGTTGCACCGCCTAATGCCAAGCCAAGCAACTGATGGCCCATGCAAATTCCAAAAACAGGAACCTTTCCAAGAATCTCCTTGACTGTTTCAACAGCATAGGGAACCGCAGATGGGTCTCCGGGGCCATTGCTGAAAAGAACCCCATCTGGTTTCATCTTAAGAGTCTCTGATGCTGGCCATGTTGAAGGTACCACAGTAATTTTGCAGCCATAGGAAGCCAATCGCCTAAGTATGTTGCTCTTGATTCCAAAATCATATGCAACAACCTCCAATTCATAACCATAGAAAAAAGTCAGTTAAGGCTGCACTGCCAACCTCTGAGCAAGTGGTAAGATTTCTTTTGGTTAAACAAAGATGTAAAGGGAAGAGAAATGTGAGAGAGAAGGGAGAGAGAAATGAGAAGGAGAAGAGTAAGAAACTAAGAATAGTATGTGGAACTAAAACTGAAAACTTTGTTAATTAATTCAAAAACCATCTAATTCTTGTATCTTTCATCTCTCTTCTCATTCTTGTATCCTTTTCCTCTCTCTTATAGTTTAATACCAAAAGAAAAAAGAAACAAAAAAATACCGAAGAAGACTACTTAAAAAATAGAACTTAATGCAGACTTACACGAAAAGCCTCTTTATCTTTTCTATTGGACATAAATTCCCACTCAGAATCGGTTTTATCAACCCACTCATGAGGAGTCTTGCATGACACGCCACTTATTAAATCAACCCCTGCAAGGTGCAAACCCCAAATAAGAAAATATGAACTTTTAACCCTCTGCATGATTTTAACCAACTTCATGACATCCTTACCAACAATGTCCCATGAACGAGACATTTCCAACAGTTCCTCATCTGTTTTGGTCTCTTCTGTGCTCAAAACACCAATAAGGCTTCCATCTTGCCTTAATCTGCGGGTGATAGCCCGCGTGTCAACATCATCTGTTGCATAACCAGTCAGCATTAAAGGTCAACACCAGAAGTTAAAAAGATACAGAACAGCACACCAAATCACATGATTCTGCAAAATACCAGTGCCTTAAAGACTAACGCCATGGTATAACTTACAAATTCCCATGATATTCCGTTTTGCTAAATAATCACCAAGAGTTTCTGAACATCTATAATTTGAAGTACTGCAAAACAAACAACAGAAACAGTTCATTGAAAGGTTTGAGAACAGCTCAATCATTGAAGCTTCCGATATTAATGTCCCTATAGGCTATAACAGTATTTAAAAAGGATGCATACCTGATACTTAAACTTCTGATCACTAGACCACCAAGGAAGCACTGTCTTGATTCTTCATCGTCTGATAGGAAAGTATCAACATCAGATTTCAACATATTTAAGACGGTATAATTCTCTATTATTAAGAAAGGAAACTATACTTACCAAAATTTACACCAGTATTTCCAATTTGGGGCTTTGTCATCAGGACAAATTGGCCAGCATAACTCGGGTCTGTAATAATTTCTTGATACCTGCATAAAAATGTATCAGCAACCTGAACTGATAATGCCCAACTAAAGCTAAGGTGACTACTTCCAGTAATGCAAGCAGTAAACTCCTTCATCCCTACAAAAGTGGGTTTCACTTCACTCTCATATGCAAAAAGAGATGGGAGTTGTATAAAATTTCATAAGGGAAGGCAAACTTTTGTGGTTCTTGTGGGGGTTAAGTGATGCACCACTGGTGATATAAGCCTCCACACCCAACATGACAGTTGATAAATCAATAAAAATTAGGAAACACACAAATTTTATAAGCCAGCTCACCCGGTCAAGGATGTATTGAATACAACTTCACCAACTTGGGTTCCTGAAGCACCAAATGACTTTGCTCTCCATATTGAACCATCTTCAAGCACAAGTCTAGCGTCTGAAGTCTTCCAAGGTCTTTCGACCAAGCCTGAAGCACAAGGAGTAAAATAAATAAATAAATAAAACACAAACATGAAAAATGTAAGGGACTAACATGCAATAGTTCCACGGTTCTGCTCTGGCTGCAGAGGTTTGAAGTGGGATTTGGGGCTACAAAGGGACTCAAACCTAATTACTTAAGTATGACATTTGGTTAACTTGAGAAAGATTTGAAAAGGAGATGTGAAATCCAAAATCTCATCTTAAATCGAATTGTAAATGTTTGTTTCATAAGTCAATAAATGGTTTGCAAAAAACACGCATGGTGGTGTAAGATATAATAGTTTCTGATAGAGAAGGTGTCACATTTGTCTGCAAATTACAACCAAATTGAACAAGTGCACCTTAAGTCCAGACATGATCTGGCTGCTCTAATTTACCAAGAACTAAGAAAATTCCAACACTGTAAAAGTATGAAACTTTTCAACACAGAATGAGATTAAAGCATAAAAGGGCCAAAACCCAAAAGGGTTGAGATATCAATGTGGACTAATTAATCGAGCAAGCCATTATGACATAAAGATTGAATCTTTTCAAGTCCTAGAAATAGAAGAATTAAAGCAGAGTAGCACAAGTGGTATACCTGAGACAGCATTAGCGGTGGCGGAGGAGCATCGGAGAGTGAAAACCCTAAGCTTTGAAGGGTTTTGAGGCTTGGGAACACAGAAAGGCGACGGCTTAACGTTGATAGCTGCTGTGGCCATTCTCTCTCTCTGAGCTACGCCACTGTCTCTGTTTCCCCTGTTTCTCTTTTTGTGTTTCTAATTAGGCAAAAAAACCTAAACCCAATAACTGAGAGGGACTTATTAGTAACGATATATATATATATTTTTTTTTTTTAAATAGACAAATTTTTTTTTTAAATAGATAATCTCATTCAAGAAATTATAACGAGGATGACGCTGTAAATTCCAACACCTCGCTCTGATTAGAGAAAATGACTCACTCATGTAAGTTATTTTACTTCAATCGAAGTTGTATAACTTATTGTTACTAGTGCATAACTTTGTGTATAAGTCATGTTCTTATTGTCAGTTGATAAAGTAGTTGTTTTTCCTTATTAAGGGAAAACTGTTTTTTACTTGTTATCGAAATGAGTGATCCAAAGAGACATTGAAGACGAATCTCCTATATAGTTGCAGGTTTGTACATGGTTTCTCACTACGAAGTTAACCAGAATTGGAAGTCATTTACCTTTGTTTTTAACAAAGCCCAACCAACGCTTCTAGTTACAAAGATTAGGATTAGTATAGGGAAACTATGAACTGCTTTAGGGTGCATTTCAAAGTCCTTGTCATGCGGATTATAACTATTGGATAGAGTAAAAGCCTAGAAGTCCTAAAATGCATCACTGAAGAAGCTCACTTTGTCAGCTCCTCTTAATTCCTCTAGAAACATCTGCATCTGTAAAATTGGGGATGGTTGCAATAACAAGTCTGAATGCACATGCAATCCAAACAGAAACCTGAACTCTAGAACAAGCCGGAGGAATTCCTTCAGGAGGGGTTTGATGACAATTGACAACTCGGATTGATATCAAAGGGGGCTGAAATCGGATTGATAACGGAAGTGACTGGACATCTAATTGATTTCAGAGGGGACTTCGAATTTATTCCATGTTGTGGTCTAATTGAAAATTCCGTCTATGTTTTCAGAATTCCGGCCTGTGTCTTACTAATCCAGGGTGGTCAAGGTTACCCGCAAGCTGTTAGACAATTGTAAGTTTTCTGTGGACGTTCTAACCAAATGAAACTAGCTTTCAACTCGAGTTATTAGCACCAGCATTTCAAGGCAGGATTCCGTTGGGTGTGATTTGCTGCCTTATGTTGGTACATGGATCAAGACCATTAGCCACAAAATTTAAGAATTTGTGGAACGTAATGCATACAATACAACTAGTAAATCAAGCTTCCAAGTATCTGTGCCTGGTTGGGAATTTTTGCCAAAACCAATTCAAATCTTTCTAAAAACATTGAAATGCTAGGTTTCTACTTTCATTTAAGAAAGAAATAGATGATTCCATGAACTGCGGGGTAAAGCAAAAGGATAGGAAAGGCAACCAAACCCTACAATTTTGGATCTCAGAAGTGAAAATCAAATTATAAAACCAGTAAACAAAACTTTGTAGCACAAGTCTCCGGAAGTGAATAAAATTTTTAAAATCATAACAAGTCTTCAACCTTAAAGATAAAAATGTGCTAAACTCCATAGATGGAAAAATTATCAGATTCTTCCCTCTAGTCTAGTGACCCAGAAAAACCTTGAAACACGGGAATGGTTAAGAACTACCCCAACCTAGTTCATTCTCCTAATAAGCTCATTGATGTAGTTCTCACGGTTTCCAGCATCTCCACCTTCAACATAATGGTTCCTCTTCTTCTTAAGACCACCCAATGGTGCCTTGAGCTTGAATGGCCATAGGAAGTTGTTGGCCTCCTTGAAATGAGGTCCAACTGTCAAGATCTCGTGGATAAGATCTTCCGTGCAGATAATGCCATGCTTGCCCAAACCCTGTAAGAGTTCCAAAACATATTTAGACCGCAGAAATTATTGCTAACCTAGCATAAATCACCAGCTATATGCTTAACAAACCTGTTCAACAACAGAGTTATCAGTCAAAGCGATTCTCTGCTTGTTCAACTTGCCATAACCCCTCTTGTAAATCAATTCCTTCACACTCTTCAGGTTGGGGTATCTGAAATCATGCAAATCCTATTAGCCATACATTTATATGTTTACAGGTAAAACAAAGGGTTTAGTTGTACGCACCCATAAGTGACATATGGCTCAACCCTGTGAAGCATGTTCAAGGTGGCCTTGTTTACTTTCAGGAAGACACCATTGAATATCTGTTTCAGAACACAAAGAATAAACAATATTGTTTAAGCTTATGTTTCCGACAATCTTCATTAAACACTAATTGACTAAAGAAACACATTATATTACAAATCACCAGTCTGATGAACCTATGAGCACAGAGATTACTACACTTCTCCATGAATTAAAATGCATGAAAACATGCATGCCAATTTGAAAATGAGAAACTCAAACCATACAATGTTTAAATACATCAACCGCACTACAAATAACAAATTCTTATTTTCATAATCCTAGATACTTCTAGCATGAAGGAATAGCAGATCCAATCAATTACCAAACAAACAACAAGGCAACAATGCAGGTAACCATCAATATTTCCAAAGGTATGAGTATTACCTGTCTCAAACGCAAAAGCTGCAAGATCTTCTTTGTCTTTGGATCAATGGCATTGATACTGAAAATACAAGAATTAAAAGTATAAGGAAAAGAACCAGAACTATTAAAATCTCACTATATAAACAAATTAAGGATCAGGACCTACCCACGGATACGAATGATAAACAAGAGCTTAGACTCTGGCTCAACATAGAATCCTCCTTTCAGCCTTGCTTCACGCTTCAACCGGACCAATTCATTGTCCTATACAATGCACGTAAGCAGTATGTTAACATGAAGATTAAACATAAAGGGCAAATCAATTCAAAAAAAAGCAGAGTGAAAATTAATATAATAAACCAAACCAAACAAGATGTACCTTCTCTGCGTACTCCTTGGTGTACTGTTTGGATTTGTTGTAAATAAGCTTCCTATTCTCAGCATTCTTCTTCTTGGCGGCTTCAAGCCCCTGCTTCTTTGCCAAAGCCCATTCCTCCTCTCTCTTCCTCTTCTTTAGGACAGACTCTGGAACCACAACCTTGACCGGTTCACCCATCTCTGCAAATGTCGATAGCAGTTAAACGAATGTACTTTCAATACAAACCTAATTTCAATGCAAACTCACTACTCAAAACAACCTCTGAGAACAGTGTTTGTTTCACACACCCTAATCAAAAGGGTGGTTCGAAATATTCAAACAAAAACACAAAATGAATGAAGCTAAAGAGTATATACACTTCAATCACCGAAACCTCATCCACATCTTAAACTGAAACACACCCTACAAACATAAATAAGAAAAGATACCAGATTAAAATAGGTACTTCTAATCCACTTCACTGAAAGAACCCTAGAAACCAACTCTCTGCCCAAAAAAAATTCAAAAACACGAAACAAAACCAAGCTCTAATCGACCAAAACGAAAGTGTTAGGCTAACGGAACTGTATTCAGCTCCGATTCGCCCATAACAAATCAAAAACAGACGAGCAATCAAACACAGATCCAAAAATGCAACAACAGCAGCAGCTACTGAATGGCATGAAAATCGAAATGCGAATACAAACGAAGAGAGATTGGGATCGGCGGAGAGGTACTGACCGAGCTGATGTCGCCGCGGCTTGGAAGACCTAAACGAAGGTGAAGGGCTTTATCGGCGGGGCTGCTGCGAAGGAGGGGTTTGCGAGTGAGAGAGTTTAGGGTTTTGTAGTATTTGTTTGCGCTTCGGATGACGACGTGGACGGTCACGATTTGGTTGGGCGATAGCTGTGGATATTGTCCGTTGATTTACGGGTTGTGGACTGGGTCGGGCTAATTGTGTATAATTAAGTCCATTAGTTGAGACATTTCTGGTCCCAATTTGTTTTTATTTGCCGTGGAATTTGGTTAATTAATAACTTCAGCCCAAGTTTTTGTTGCTCTTTTTTTGTGGGCCAATAATAATGAGGGCTAGCTTCTCATCAACACCAACAAAGATATCTAAACTTCTCAAATATGGTAGAATCTCAAATATGTACATCATGTAGGACTCAAGATATCTCAAACTTTTTCCTACTTAAAAGAGACATTATTCTCTTTAGTATGGCTTCGCTAAATTATCTTTAACGAAAGCTTCACTGAGATATTGAAAAAACACCAATGTCTAGTCAAGTTCTTGAGTCCTGACAGTTCAACTTCTATGTTTAGCGATACGAAGTTGATTATGTGTTAATGATATCACTTAGTTTTGGTTTGTTTCACGTAGCCATGAGAATATCGAATTTTTACAAAGAGAATGGTTGTCAAGAATATAAATTAGTGCTTATTAGTTAAGGGGTTATAGCCATGTTCATGTCTTCCGGAGATAGTGATCAAGATGAGTAAGGTTGTGAAGAGATGATGCTATGACTCTTCAAGCTTGGAATGAAGAGGAACAAGTTTGGTTTGCTTCGTACGTTGTGCTAAACTATCATTGCATTAATGCATTTAGTGGTTAGACTCACATCCAAACTTAATACAGAAAGTGATTAAAATTGCAAACAGCTGTAAAATTTGCTTCACCGAACATACGAGGGAATCCAAATTTCTTTCCTTTGGCAAAGTTTAGTTTAGGTCAAAGGATGGGGTGATCATCATGATGACCAAACCCTAGACCATCCAAGTAAAATTTTGACGTCAACATCTTTAGTAGCAAGTAGCAACATGCCAGCAGGGAGAGGTACCCAATAGCAAAGCACCGACCGAAAGGAATGATGGCCATTGATACCCAAATTACGATTCTGCCCCCCACATAATCTGCAACAATTTCTGTTGCCTTTATATTGCAACGTGACCGATCCGAGTTTCAAAGAAAACATATCATATGGAGTTGGGGGCACCATAACAATGGTCAATTTGTTTGCTAGTGATGAGTAAACCCAAATTCTCAAGTTATTCAACATAATAGTATAGTTTGATTAGCTGTGGGTACATAAATATATTCTGAAGTGCATATGGTGATCAAAGTAAAGAATATAAGTATATAACTATACAAGACTTTTGACATCACTAGCTTTCATTGGCTTTACTCTAACTAGTTTGTCAAGGAGGAAAAATCTATGAATGATTCTTAGTGTGTTAAATTCAATCGACAAATTGAGGAATAAGTGAGGATAATATATTTTAAAAAATGTCTCATAAGTTTTTTTTTTTTTTTTCCTTAAAGTTTCTAATAAGTTTAGGCAATTTATTAAATTTCCAATAGAGAAGTTATTTTTATGAAGATTTAACATTTTGAATGAAGTTTTTCAAATTTTCAACCCTCGAACGAAAGGCAAATAACCTACCCCCATTTTCCTAAGTTTATATTCAATCATTAAAATGTCAAATAATGTTATTGGCCTTCAGATTGTGAGGACAAAATGTTTAAAAGGACCAAACCTAATTATAGACAATGACAAAATGCTCAAACGATAAAAAGAACTTACGCGGTGGCAAAATGTTTAGACCATTAAAGTAGAAGCTTAGACAACGACAAAATATTCAAATGTCTAATATTAAAGCTTAAAAATGACAAAATGTTGAAAAGACTAATGTAAAAACTTAGGCAATGACAAAGTGTGTTAGAGAGCAATAGGCATCACAAAGCAAATAAGAAAATGTGTTCGATGGAATCTCACTGTCTTAAACAAACTAGAAAACTCAACTTAGTAAGCAAAACAAACTATCTTATTAGCTCATCTCGCCATCTTTGTATTAACTCAAATAACTCATAAATTTGCTACTCACGTACATTGAGTTTCATCGTTATGAGTTTTGAATACTAAAGCATCTATGGCCATTTACAAGTGATTGTAATGCTTCATGCCTGAATGTAATACTATAAATTCACAACCATGAAAGGGATGTTTTTTATTTGGCATATGACATGAACGAGATATTGTAGAAATAGTCTAGCAGCTAGGGCTGCTTGATTTTTAGAGCACCGACATATTGAGTGCGTCTGTTGGTGAGAGAGGACGGTTTGGCAAACAATTTATTTTCTTTAATGTGTGAAGGTTTGCAACAAATTTAGCTTCAATTTAAGACACAGAACGAGGCCAGATCAGACTTGGGATCTGTATTGTCTGCGGCCATTCCTCTCTGTCCATTTCCTTTGTCCTTGTTTATTAATACTCTAAGCAAGTTCAATTACTTTAATCATACAGTAAGTTCCTCAATTTCTGCAACTTAATGCAAAATCCAAAACCCAATACCAAAGTGTTCTCTTTTTTTTTTTTTTTTTTATAAAAAGACTGCAGTATTCTAGCTCTTCCGTAGTCACATGGTCTGCTACTTCATCTTAGTCAGAGCTTTAGTTGTTAATGTCTCATTGGAAGCTTTATCTTCACTTTCCCTAGTGATTATTTGTTCTTGATTATATAATTTTTTGTAATGGATTTGTCTGATTAAAAACTATTTTATTCTAATCTAGCTAATGGTTATATCTGGAAAGGTGATATGGGGGTTTGAGTGTGTTTCTTAAAAGGCTAATAAGATTGCTAATCATACCCCACACAGATTAAACGTTTAACAAATGGTGATTGACAGTTTCTCTATAATGGTAATTTTCCATGTTGGGTAGCTATTGGAGCTTTTTGGTACTGTCAGAGAAACATCCACACACTCTTGCTTTCCTTCTCCTCTTCCTCTGCCTTTCTTAATTAGTTTGCTGCATTTGGGTTTCAAATGCTGAGACTTGAACTGGTTTTGGTCAAGTCTTTTCACTGTTGGATCTGATTCTTTGTACTAGGCCTCAATTGGGTTTGTCACTTTTCTCATCTTGGTTTCTGGGTTTTAAGGTTTCCTGCTATGTTACTGTTGTTTAGTGGTTTTAGACCTGAAATGGGGTTTTAGAATCTCAATCCTTGTAGATTTCTCGGTCATATTGAGGAATTTCAATCCTTTTGGTTCTGTACTTTATTTTAGTTCAGTTGAGAGGTCAAAAATGGCTCCAAGTTTAGATTTTTCTAGGTGGTGGGGAAAGGACAACAATTCAAGTAAGGGTACTCCAGTGGTGGTGACTATGGAGAACCCAAATTACTCTGTACTTGAGATAAATGGTCCTGATGAAGTGTTCAGGCCAGTTGATAAGGACAGAGGCAAGAATGCCAAGCAGTTTACATGGGTGTTGCTTCTCAAGGCCCATAAAGCTGTTGGCTGTGTTGCTTGGCTTGGAAATGTTCTCTGGGACTTGCTAGGTGCCATTAAGAAAAGATTGGTTTTTGGGCAAATGGAGAATGAGAAATCTGGCAAAGGAATCTTGTATAGGGTCATTATGGGGTTCTTAGTGATGGCTTTGGCTTTTCTGGCTTTTGAAGTGGTTGCTCACTTGAAAGGTTGGCATTATTTTGAGAACAGCAGCTTACATATCCCTGAGACTCTGGAGATTAGGGGGTGGCTTCACTTGGTTTATGTGGCATGGTTGGAGTTCAGAGCTGACTGCATTGCACCTGCAATTCAAGCTTTGACGAACTTCTGTATTGCTCTCTTCTTAATCCAATCCGCAGACCGTATGCTGCTTTGTTTAGGTTGCTTCTGGATCAAGTTCAAGAAGATTAAGCCAAGAATTGAACAAGTTCCATACAGACCAGACGATTTGGAAGGTTCAGGTTGTAATTACCCCAAGGTTCTTGTTCAAATTCCAATGTGCAATGAGAGAGAGGTAAGTTTCTCAAGTCTTAATCTATTTATTTTCTGAATTATGTAGGTTCTATAGGTGAATCTAATGTAAGAATAGCTAAATTTGACATAACTTTTGTTTTAAGCTTACTCACTATGCAAATTGAAATAACCTTATAAAAGGGAAAAGTAGCTAAATAAGTATAACAGAACAAATTGATGTTTTAGGCACTTTCTATTTTCCATAGATTTTTCATCATGTTGATGACAGTGACTTTTTATCATAAAACTGTCTTTAGGTATATGAACAATCTATTTCAGCAGTATGCCAACTTGATTGGCCTAAAGAACGCCTTCTGATTCAAGTTCTAGATGATTCTGATGATGAGAGCATACAGTGGTTAATTAAGGCAGAGGTAACTCAGTGGAGCCAAAAAGGTGTCAATATAATCTACCGGCATCGTTTGGTTAGAACTGGTTATAAAGCTGGGAATCTCAAGTCTGCAATGAATTGTGATTATGTGAAGGACTATGAGTTTGTTGCAATCTTTGATGCTGATTTCCAACCAAACCCTGACTTCCTCAAGCTGACAGTTCCCCATTTTAAGGTGGCTAGATCTCATATAGTTCTATCTTTTAGTGTCTGGTAATTTCTTTGCTTTAGGTGACTGATTTTGGCTGCCATTTTAACTTGTGTGGTAGGACAATCCTGAGCTTGGTTTGGTTCAGGCGAGGTGGTCTTTTGTTAACAAGGATGAAAACTTGTTGACACGCCTCCAAAATATCAATTTGTGCTTCCACTTTGAAGTGGAACAGCAGGTTAATGGGGTTTTCCTCAATTTCTTTGGCTTCAATGGTACTGCTGGAGTTTGGAGAATTAAAGCACTTGAAGACTCTGGCGGTTGGCTTGAGCGTACAACAGTAGAAGACATGGATATAGCAGTTCGCGCTCATCTTAATGGGTGGAAGTTCATATTCCTTAATGATGTCAAGGTAATTTTACTCTGGTATTGTTTCTGAATCCAACCGAACACTAACTGATTCTATTTGTAGTTCTGCAATCAAAAAGACTGGTTTTCGGGGTTATATACTATGGATAATAAATTCGTTGGATTCTTAAAAAAGTATTAGCAGTCCTAAATTTGTCACATCATGACTCAAACTTTAATTACTGATGTTCAGGTCCTCTGTGAACTTCCCGAGTCTTACGAAGCTTATAAAAAACAGCAACACCGTTGGCATTCTGGTCCGATGCATCTCTTCCGTTTGTGCCTCCCTGCAATAATTACTTCAAAGGTACTCTTAAATTTAGATCCTCCGATTAATATGATCAATGCACTTTCTTGATAGTACCATTCTAACAGTGTACTAATTGCCATCTTGCAGATGATGTTCTGGAAAAAGGCAAACTTGATACTACTATTCTTTCTCCTTAGGAAGTTAATCCTCCCATTTTACTCTTTCACATTGTTTTGCATAATACTTCCTTTGACCATGTTTGTCCCCGAAGCTGAGCTATCCATGTGGGTTATATGCTACGTGCCCGTTTTTATGTCATTCATGAACATTCTTCCTTCTCCTAGATCTTTTCCCTTCATTGTCCCCTACCTCCTGTTTGAAAACACAATGTCTGTGACCAAATTCAATGCCATGGTATCTGGGTTGTTCCAGTTGGGGAGCTCATATGAATGGATTGTAACCAAGAAGGCGGGACGATCATCAGAATCTGATCTGTTAGCTGTGGAGGAGAGGGAAACGAAGGCCATGAACCACCCACAACTTCATAGAGGAACTTCAGACAGTGGTCTCTCTGAGCTCAACAAGTTAAAAGAGCATCAAGAAGCTGGTGCTCCTAAACCTCCTGTAAAGAAATTGAACAAGATCTACAAGAAAGAGCTGGCACTCGCTTTCTTACTGCTCACTGCTGCAGGTAGAAGCCTTCTATCAGCTCAAGGGGTACATTTTTACTTCCTACTATTTCAAGGCATATCATTTCTACTGGTCGGTCTTGACCTGATTGGTGAGCAGATGAGCTAGTAATTATTGGCGTGAAAAGTTAATGGTAAAGATAGAAATAAAGGGTGAATAAGAGATGGCAAACCAATGTGGTTTTCAGCTTGGTGCACAAATTGGCACACAGGTAGATGCAAAGAGCTTCTTCTCATTAGACGTGCCCATATAGATTCTTTGTCCTCGTATTGTTTGCCCATATAGATTCTTTGCCCTCGTATTGTTTGCCCATAGCCTCACACCATCTTCTTGTTTCTCTGTTTTGGTTCGTAAATTATAGATTTCTGTATGGTTGGTATTCTTAGATGAGCCACAATGTATTCCAATACCACATAGGTTGATTTCTGTAGGGAAGTGTTGGTTTGCATTTCAACATTTACAAATGTAAAACTCTGTATATTGCACCAGTTCATTTTATAACAAGATTATATTTCTGTCTCGTATCAAAAAAAGATTACATTTCTGTCATTTTTCTCATTTGTGTAATTGTAAAGAAGTTTATCACTATGAAATAAGAAATTGTGAAAAAGTGTCGGCAGGCAGTGTGCTACAAATGCTGCTATGTCTCATATTGTGACCCTGGATTTGCAAAGATTAGGATGGTTCTGTAAAATGTGTCCCACATTGCTAATAGTCTAATGCCACCACTACAGCTCCTAATGGCTTCTGGGTGTATGCCAAATTGCCAACCCCTAATTCTAGAAAAGCTATCCATGTTGGTAGATACAGAAGAACCTCTACCCCATGCAAGTCATGTGGACCTCAACCCCTACAAAGCATTCTTTTTCTACTTTCTGAACGCTTTGAAGCCAGCTTTGCATTTGTTTGCCTGTAAAATTTTGGACAACTCTATACATGATAAATGTTTGCTATGTTAAAATGACCAAATTAAGCATCACCCCTAAAGAAAAGATTATAAATTTCCAAGCTTTATGAGTTGCATCGTGGTTTTTGGAAAAGCAGACCATACATCTGAATGGTCTATTAAACAGCTAAAGTTAATTAGAGTTTTTGACAATAAAGGACAAGCAAGAAAGTTCCCAAGGGAAGAAAAATTAATGTAGAATCTAGCTTAGTTGGTTGTCACTATGATCATTTCCAAGATTTAATCATTGACCAGTGACTATCATTTGCTTATCATTTTCATTAGTTTAGGGCACTATCATGTAAAGTAGAAACTGGAATGTCAATTTATGATACAGTTTATATATGGTATTGAGGAATTAGAGAGTTGTAATCACCATGTTTATGCATACTTTTCCAAATTGTTGGCATTCTATTTCATACTTCACACTTAATTAAAACATGGTAGCTAGCTAAGCGAGATAAGATAAATAGAAGTTTATTTCACGATTACATACGGTTTGACTCTCATCATTTTTCTCATAAGCATTGAGCCACCTTTTTGACAGAAAGCAAACCAAGACCCACCTCATAAGCATTCATTTTCTTTTTACTTTCTACTGTTGAAACCAACATTCTTAATGTAAAAGTACTCCTTCAGATAGATCTTGAAAATAGATGAATCTACTTCTTCCTTCATCCTTACACTGCCGCAACTGTAAACTCTACCATCTGTCATGGGAACTTGGGAAGTGAATGTAACTCTGTTGATCGATCATTTGACAAGACAAATTAACTACTTCACATGTACCTTTCAGTGTCTTTGATACTCTTCATAAATGTGGTGGTATGTACCACTAGCATCTTTAGCTTTATGAGTGTTTGGGACTGACAGCAATATTGGTTTAGAAAAACAAACCAAGGATGTGGTCTGCAGCTTCCCCAATTTATTTTCTAGAGACAAATGCTTGGGACCTGGAAATTCAGGGCGTGAAACTCATGAATTCCTTCTTACAATAATCACATATCTCGTTCTCATAAACAGCACAGTAATGGGGTCCCTTATAAAAATAAAAAAGAAAACAAATAAGCTATACAGAACCATGATCTTTTATAGATCACATGCATGCACACATTAGTGTCTTGTAGCTATGCATGTACATATTGTTAAGGAGCAAATTCTGGGTGCCCTACTACCTTGGAGGCTTCTGGCCTACTAGCACGATACATGTCTTTTGGACGTTTTCCTCCGCCAAGTACAGAAAAGTTGATAACCCAATTTGGCCTATTTGATCATCATCATTATCTACTGATTGCAATGAACGCATAATTTGCTTTTTGGGTGTGTTTACTAGAAGATTTGAATCATGATCTAGCGATTTGAATCATGATCTAGCCCTCATCCCACTTCATTCTTGCCATTTTAGCTCAAGCTTATTTTACAGGCAAGTTGGTCAAGTTGGGGTGGGTGATAATCTTGCGCTTATATTCAGAACTACATAATAAGTTTAACCTTGTATTTTTTTTTTTTAGAGTAATAGTCAACCATTTTATTAATAATAGACATAAGAAAAATTACAACTTATAAATATAGAAGCCACATTGAAATATAAAATAACAAGAGAAGTACTAGATGCAACAAAGCATCGAAAATAAAACCTAGTAAGGATACGAAGGGATGCAATTAAGCATTTGATGAGGCACCAGACAGAGTCCGAGCTATGTAAAACGGTACCAATAGTATGGTCAACCATACTTCCACGCAAAGATATACGTCGAATAGAGGGTAACCTTCTATCAAGGTAACCGCCGGTAGTGTGACCGACCTTGCCTACTGTACGCAAAATAAAGCACTGAATAGAGAGCAATCTTCTACCTAAGTAACCAAAGAAGCAATTCCAACATGCAGATAAGTTTAGGGCCCAAAAACAGTCTCCCATATCCCAAATGCGAACCCTAACAACTTCGGGCTCATTCACCAGCTGCCTGGCCCCAAGAAGGAAGGCCCAGCCCAAATTCCACTTGAGCAACCCAACAGAAAAGAGGCCCAGGCCCACCAGGGTACTTTGGGCACCCAAAGCCTCTATAGGCACCAACCTTGATCGCGGCTCTGACAGTTGCTCCATCGCCCATCGTCGGAGAAGGCACCACCCGGTCCCACCACTTACCCGAGATGGCCAAGGACGCCCGACTCTCTGGGTCGTCCTAATTCGAGAAGGCAACATAGCCATTGCTTCTCCCCATTGAACAGAGACACGACAACCCTAATCTAGGAATGGGAACCAGAGATCTCCACCACCAGGGTTACTCAGCAACGCCGCTGCATCTTGACTCCATAATAGCTCACACCGACCTGGATCCCAGATCCGGCCCCAAAGCCAGACTCGATCTCCAGCAGCCCTCCATACACCCAATCGCAGCCTCTTGCCACTCACCACCTCACTCCTTGTCGCTGCCCACTGGTTCTTTAGCCTAGACAAACCAGGTTGAAGAACAGAACGCGCACAGCCACCGGTGAGATGTGCTTGCCATGGCCGCCGGATTGAATCACAGAAAAATCCTGAACGCTTTGGGTGATCTGAGATTGAGAAACAAGGCCACAAGCCCTGTGCAGTATTCACGACACCAGGAACGGGTCGCCGTACTCCTCCGCTAGCATGGAGGAAGGTGCTAGAGACGGCCATCCAAGGAGGCGGCCGGTCTTACCCTAGCAGAGCTCTGCTAGGTCAAAGTTTGGAACTTAAAAGGATTAGATAAACCCTAATTCTTGTTGATTCCCAAATTGAGAATAGTCAAGAATAAAATGACAGAAAGTAATAAAACCTAAATTACTTGATTGATTCTATAATAAGTTTAACCTTAGGATTTATCCTTTTGTATTAAGGGTTAGTAGTAATACTTATATAAGAAATAATGTGATAGAACTCTAACGGCTTACACTAGACACAATATCGACACGAAAATGATCCAAAATGATCGGATGAGGATGGATGCTTAGTTTATATATGTCATCGCTAGAATTACATTAACATCTCTCATATCCAAAGTTTAATGTATGTCTAAGAGTGGGGTGTCATAGACAGTTCACATCACAAGTGTATGTTAAGAGCAAGCAAAATAATTGATTTCTTTCGGTTCGATTGTCTGTTTATAAACATCAATAGATGTAAACTCTTCATAATGTAGTAAATTTCTTCTAATGTAGTGTCACATCCTTTCATCGTATTATTAGTCAAGTAGTCAGTGTCATTTTCCAGTAAGGGTGTTAAACCCTTTCATCAAATCTCTCTTTGTCAATAACACCTTTCATTTGGGATCAATTGGTGTCCTTTAATTAGGTGCCCTCACACACTTATGTCTATCATGTGAAGCCATACCATCATCTTCATGATGATCATCATAAATCCATAATAATCACTTGCTCCTACATTGGCTAGCTAATAACTGCCATGAGGAATTTGGGCGAAGATGGATATAACATTAGAAATTAATCATCAACGAAAATACAAATATTTGGTAGAATGTCATGGTTATGTCGGTTCGTTTCAACAAAATTCTTGTAGCTTGTCCAACTATTGCTGCACAGTTTTTAGATATCAAACAGACCTCTCCAGAAGGTAATGTTAATGTGGCCGATTTCCCCTCTTTCGAAACCGGTTTTGTTACATAAGCAGTCTCACATTTGTGCCCTTTACAACCTTGTTTGGAAAGGAGGTAATGAAACTGGAAAGAAATCATCAGTGGTTACCAGATGATCAGATTATGTTGTTCAATTTGCTTCTCACCATCAACTATTTTTTTTAACTTTGCCAATGACGTTTACCTCAAAATAATTGAACAATTTTTTTCTCCAGCAACCAAAAGGATCACACACCAGCACTTGTACATCTCAAGTATATCAAATCATCACTAGCAAGGGCTCAACAGTTGATTGTTCTCCTGTCTGTACTTGTTTTACAAACCTTGTCTACAAGTCTACAACATCAGCTACGTACCTCTATAATTGATTACCGCATTACATCTCTCACCTTTCTCTAGATTATCGTCATGACTCATGACAACTGTTACTGATCGTCTCTGAGAATAGAATAATCTTTCACCATTAAACTGTATCGCCACATAATTTTGTAGTACGTACGGTTCAAGTTGACAGATTCAGTCAGTCCATTGGTTTAAGCGAGTTAGATACTTTAATGATCATCAATTTAGCTGAAAATTTGCAAAGATGATCTATACACTAGTACCTAGAAACTGAACGGTCGAGATATGGCTATGCGACCGAAAACTCGAACTTCACACGTTAATTTCAAAGCGGAGCTCCGCTCTGAATAAGATCTGTATATGTCTTACTTCTTGACATATACTACCACCTAATTGTTGAAAGAAAATAGAGTTTCACTGCGATAAAACTATAAAAGTCTAAAACAAAGTGAAGCAAATGTGAAAACTATACACTTGACTGTAATACACAGGAATAAAAATAATACAGCCCCAATTTTTCTTTTTATTATTTTTTGCAGATGGATATATGCTTGAACTTTTAGGGCTTGCATGGGAGATACGGAGAAACTGAGGGGTTAACAGACCTCGGCCTTTCAAAGCAGAGTCGAGAATTTAACTGTAAGCCTGTAACCTACGCTCTGGTAAACCCTCATTTAAAGGTATTGCAACTCTTTAGACATGTTTAGCAAAAAGGGTTTACTTGAACGTAAAGAAAATCTGACCATGAAACCGCCAAAAAAAAAAAAAAACGAGGCTCACATTAGGCTTTCTGCGCGCAAACTAAAAATTCAACTGCAGGCATCAACAATCCGATGGGAAGTTTGAACGTCGACGTGCACGTTGTGGTTGTTGAGATTGATACTGTTGAGGCTACCGGTCAAATCTTTAAAGCGATTTCAATGCGTATCCAAGTCATGGTGTTCTATAATTAAATCTCCGACTCTTATTTTGTTAGGAAGCACACCAATCGCGCCAAGAAAGCCACGACCAGCTTAAATCTTCTTTCAACAAGGCCTTATTGAATCATGAAGATGATGAATGGACATTTGCAAGCAGACAACTTTGAACTTAAAATCACTACGTTATGGGGTCCTGCATGTCTGCATGGAGTCAACGTATATCCCCAACCTTAAGCTTCCAAGCTTTATCCGACATATTATCCAAGCAGTGATTTCTGCTCTAAATTTTTTTGAAGCACCATGGGAATTTTATTTTATTTTTCATTTATAGCTTTGCTTACTAATTGGCACTCAATATATGATGACTATGAGAGGTGTAGGGTTTACGCCCCACCATGTGGCTAGCAAAGAACTGTACCCAGGCTACCCTTTTAGTAGTTCGCTGCTATATCGAGTTATCGATCCACCATCAACTAGTTTAGTTAAAAATAACATTTTACCTCAACAATAATTGAACAATTTGCTCCTCAAGAAACAACATGGATCACATGCCTGCAGTTGAATATTTCAAATTAATTTTGAATCACTTACAGGGATTAGTTCAACAGTTGATTGTTCTCCTGATCCCCACTCACTCAGTCTGTGCTTGTTTTACAGTCATGTCTACTAGTCTACAACAAAAGCTACCTCGATAATTGATTACAGCACAACATTTCTTAATTTTCTCTATAGTAACCTCCGGACAACTATTACTGATCTTCTCTAAGGGTAGAATAATCTTTCACCATTAGAATGTCACCACATAATTTTTGTGGTACTTGTTGTAATGCTTTTCCTTCTTGCCACGCTTGCCCTACTGACACGCCTGGTCCTAGATGACGAACATAGACAACCACCTGATCGTTGAAAGGATACGGATGTTTCACTGCAAAATCAAAATGAAGAAAGGGTGAAAATTACTTGACTGCAATATTACAACCTAAACCAAGCTCAAAGGAGTATCCAGAAAAGAAAAGAAAAAAAAATTAGGGAGCTCTAAGAGCTATTATTCATGGCCCTTGCCCAAGCTAATGCTTTAGCAAAAAAATTATTGGCAAACAGCCAATAACACAACTAATCCCTTCGCAATACTAATCATTGGTAGTTTGCTATGACCAGGCCCTTTCTTTTTGGTTTGAACAGGAAGTTTCACTCATAGCTAAAGGAAAAAAAGATTGTCTTTTTGTTTTAGTTGGAAAAGGAAGAAAAGATGACATAAGAACCCAAAGTGGGAATGTTAACGGAGTCAAAATCATAAATTTGTTCAGCCAAAATTGGGAAACTAAGAACAAATTAACATGCTAAGTGTACAATACTTCTAGGGTAAAGTATATGGCTAAGATGATTAGGACCAATTGTACACACACATATCTATATCAGTACATGTATAGGGCTCCCCTACCTTCACTAGTTGAAATGAAACTCTCTTCATGATAAAGGTATGATGGAGATCGTAGTTCCTGGATGTGTCACCCTAGTGCTCCAATTCGTCCAGATATCTTTTATTGACGTCATTAATTAAGTAATTTAATGAGTTATTTATCTTCTATGCCTGGTATATCATGTTAATTTAATTAGACCAAAACATCTCTCCACAACTATTTGTTTATTTTGCACTTCTTTGCTTCTTCAACGGTGAAAACACGATTAAATTCCTTCAAATTCAAAAGACTCATTTGGAAAGAAAAACAAAACAAAATAAAAAATCAAATGAGATTCTACTAAAGAAAGACCAATAGTGATGAGTTAATGACCATACTGACTTGGATGAAAACGAATATAGGTACCTGGTCTTGGAAAGCCCTCGGGGTATTCATGGAGATCAAACAGCCCATCCCCGAACTCATATGCTAGATCACAAGGTTGTTCAGTTGCCATTACTTCCTTCAGCTGGCTCACTACAAAGTACAGTGGACTAAAGGAATTTGCAAGTCCATTAAGAATTGTTTCACCTGTTCATTACATGAACTGTCAGAAATTATCCTTTAGTAGGTCTTTTTAGGTCTAAATGTAATACTAAGGTTGAAAGTTGAAAACATACCAAAAAAAAAAATCCTTTTTTTAACTATCAAGTAAAATATGAAGCTTAAGGAACAAGTTAAATTACAGTAATTCTTCCCCACAATATGAAAGGCTTTCCTCTAATTTACAGCACCGCCTAACACCATCTCACTGAAGGATAAACTATTGCAATGCCTGTAATTAATCCTCGTAAAATTTTGTCCTTTTTATTACACATCCATCAATTGTTGGAAGATTCTCTACTTTGATGCGGATCTCATTAGAGAGGATTCTGGCTGTAGCCTTTGCATCTTCAACCAGCCATTCATCTTTTCCATTGTGAGATGATAATTGTCCTCAACAACCCCAAGACTAAGTTTATGAGAGTGGCTGTGCTGTTTTTGAAGTTCTCTATCCATATTTGGTAGGAATTTATTGAGGAATGTATCTCAATTCTTGACTTGATAGAATCTGTAAGACATTACCCTCTCCATCAAGCACTACCCAGGTCTTTGTTGGAGTAACTTCCTCAATTTCTTTGTCTCTGTCACTTCTATCTTACCACCACAGGACTCCTCATCAATATTCTAGAAAGAACAGCTTATCTTCTATCCTAAAGATTTAGCCAGATGTTTGTAACTCATTCTTACACGTGCTCCTATTTTCACTTAAATAACTTATCTCTTACAGTTAGGGACATCCCTCATGCAAAAATCATCCATCCTAAGAATTACAGAATAGATTACCATGACCTTTTTGCTATAAAACTGCATATTAGATAGGAGGTTCTGATAAACACATAATGATTTAACTTTAATAGATGCATCATCATGTTGCATTTTCAAAAGATAATCAATAACAAGGAAATGCCCACTTTGGTTTTGAATTTAAAGTTGCAACTATGCCTATCTCCAAGCTACGTCCATAATGCTATAGAAAACAATTATATGCTCTATATATGGACAAAATAAAAATCTAATTTGGTACCAAGAAAGCTTATTATCTTATGCCGAGCTGTGGCTGTCATCACTTGTCTTAACTAATACAGCGTAAGGGTGAAGCTTACCAAATTTTAATTTATCAAAACTTCATAGTTATGCCTGTAAATCCAGGAACTGAAAATCTTAGTTTACACATAAGATATGTTGTTTGGAGGTCAACTCAATTGAACAGTAGAAGCTCTAAGCACTGCAAATGTTAAAGCTGGAAAAAAAATGGGTTACAATTCTGGTGTTCTTTATGTGAGTTGCTGGGTTGTAGTTTCTTTTTATCAATCTAATTTTCCTATATATATGGTCACTATATTTCTGTTCTGTACGTTTCCATTTACTAATTTCCATCTCCATTTGTATCAAAAGAGTGCACCAGTTACTTAATACAGATCCATAATCTAATTGGTTTGAAATATCTAAAATGAATCCAAGTCAATACTCTAACTAGCAAATGAGTTTCTGGCCAGAGGTAATGAAGCTGAATTATTGATTTGCATCAACTTCTGGAATCAATTTGAGTAAATCAAGGAGAAAAAATGATGATTACATTGATAAAATGATATCAACAATAAACATTAGGATGGGGAATGCAGGTTGACTATTGAAATTGTCAATAAAATGCTCCCTAGTTCCTAGATGTAAACAATGCAAAGTTAAATAAGAAAAATCAGAGAAGGTAAAGTAAATTACCAATAAATCGTCCATATACGTTCCCATCCTTGCAAGAAAAAATTGCCTGAGATTTGCATAATACCCTATTAGAGTCTACACTACATTCTTATACAAAAGGGGAAGCAGAAGATAAATCAATATGGGTGCAGAGTTTACCGTTTTGAAAAAGTTTATCCAAGAAATGAGCATTGGTCCTATTAAATGGTTGAGAATAAGTGTCAGAAACTTGAGACTAAAGTGAAACTCAGAATGACTTTTCCACAAGTTACTCTATAACCCTAAACTGTGAGATCTGCAGATACTACACCAGTATAAGAGTGAGCACTTGATTACCTCCACTTGTTCGGCAATTATAATATTCAAGAGAGACACCATCTTCATTAGACAACAGTTGAGATGAGCTTCTGTTCATCAACTTGGGTTCTTCATATCGTGTGCCAGCTATCTCCCAAGCTCTTGAGATCAGCCTGCATAACCATTTTCCAGACATCAACGATCCTGAATTCCAATCCATCAATTTCCTAAGGATAAATGCTTATAAGTGTATTTGAAGTGCTTTATGTCCTCATGGTATAGTATGCTTATGGCTACTTTAGTAAGACAATAAAAGGAGATCTAATGGATCATATCATTTGAAAGCATAGCATGAATGGATTACCTAGGCTCTAGCAAGCGCAGCAGCCGACGGCGCCTTTCCTGGGGAATATCATCAATTTTTTTCCTGAAAAACAGACACTCGTAATTTGATGTGGTGACAGGTTTAGCAAACCAAAATACTGTTGCTAACAAGTTTGTCTTATCTGCTGATACACATGAGGAAATGAAGAGATAAATCCATAAAGAAATGAAAAGGAATGAAAATCTTCTCGCATTCATGATACTAATCAAACAGAAGACCATCTCCACTTATTATCAGTAATGATCAGGGTGAAATAACATAAGGTAACCACTCATTGATCAATTTCAAATTTGATTATGTCCATAAGCATTTTTGAATTGCAGGCCATTTATCATGTTAAGTGCACAATGAAGTTACCTTGACCAACACCCATTTGAGAGTATCGTGTATCTGTGTTGTGCAGTTGACATGCCTTGTTTGTATGTTTGTGTAAATCATTTGTTCTTTTTCTCAGAATTTATCCAACCAAGGAGGGTAATTTGAAATAACCATTGAAACACTATAATATCAAAGAATTATAATCACATAATCGACAAAATACCTTAAGAGTTTCATTTTAGTGTAATGATTTTCAGAGATATTTTCTACTTTGTACTCAGTGTACTTTATGCTTCCATTTTCCTTTCATTTACTCAGTCACTAAAAATTTTTTTTTTAAAAAATAATAATTAAAAAAAGAAAGAAAGCAAAGGCAGGACGCAGGAGTGCAAATGTACAATTTGGGAATTGTAAAAATCACTAACCTAAATTTATTACAGATTAAGTTCATAATGATCGAAAACTGACCAAAGATATGCAGCAGGATTATAAGAAGCCGAGTCCAAAGGAATCAACTCTTTAGGAGGATCAAGGAATGTGACCACGTCTTGTTCATCTAAGTAAGCCCTTTTCCCATTCGGAAGTAACTCATATGGTTTCTCGTCCCACGCAGAGACATACCCTCCCTGACCTCCATTGACAGCACAAATTACACTAGAAGTGGAGCACACAGACTCATTTCGGTACAATTTCAACCCTGCACGTGCAACGAAGAACCATAAACTTCAAATACCCAAAAGACAAAAAATTACCAACTTTATACAATTGGAGTCCTCCATGACAACACTAGATGAGCATTGTATGCACATTTACATATGTGTGTATAACACAGACATGTATGTAATCATATGGAATAGAAATGCTTGGGACTAAATCGATTATTTCTATATAAATATACATTCACATAAACATCTGTATCTACATATCCAATAAAATGGGTTTTTAGTAACCAATATCTTCTGCAAAACACAGTGTAGAGTTAGGAGCAGTAACTTCACTTTTCCAATTACTCTGGAAGCACTGAAGATGAAAGACCAGAACTTTAAGCAAAACCCAACAATGAGCTAATATTGACTAACTGAACAGCAAACGAATTCTGGGCTATTTGGGGTCCATTTTCTCGGAAAAGGAAAAGAAATTTTCATTCTTTGGGTACTAATCTAATAGAGTTGAGTTGCGGATTTCAAGTAGGTGTAAAGAGCTCACCTTTGCCGGAGTTGTGTGCGAGAGGTTGAGACCGTCGAGCCGGGAAGTCAATTTGGCGGGAAATGGGTGATGGGTAGAGACGAATGGGATGGTTCAAGGTTGCTGACGCTGCGGCCGCCTTCATCTGTTTCTCATCAATACAAAGTTACAAACAATGAAAGAAAGAATGAATGGAGTTTTTGGTTTCGCTGTTGAAACTTTCAAAAAGAAGGTATTCTGTAACCGGCAGCAGCGGATCACCTCTTCTTTTCTACACATATTTGTATTTTCATAAAAAAAAAATTAAAAAAAATTGGTAATAGCGTATTGTCAAATGCTAGTACATCCAAAGAGTTTGGTCAAGCGGAAATCTGATTAGACCTGTAAGTTTGGTCAACGTGAGCTGGATACTAAAATAGATCCATCGTTTAATCATCCGCTTGTGAAAAACATATTCTTTGGATCAACAAATCAGGTTTCAGGTTTTGGCTTTTACCAATAAGATCAACAAATTATCAACATGCTAGTTCTATCATGAAGGGAATAGCCTTTGTTTCTCAAACATTGCCTAAATCTTTCCATAGTGCCCTTTAAGCTTAGGTATGTTTCTAATACTAGTAATGATGAACAATTTCTTTTATAGGCTATATACGACTGTCCGTCAACATTCACTTCACCAATAGGTGCCTTAATTGCTTTAATATTTATGGCTTTAAAGAAATAGTTCGCGGTGTTCAATAGTATACAATGTAGCATTTTTTTTAATGATCTCATAAACTCCAAGAGAACTTAAGCGTATCATATGTTAGTGGGTTTGTTTAAAAAGCGATTTAACAACAGTTTTTCATATAATATCTAGAGTTTGTCTATGATGCATTTATATACCGATACATCAAGTTGACTAGTTTGATATAGATGTAGGCTAGCTCGATACATAAGTAAACTAATTTGAGATCAAGGCAAGCTAGTCTACTTGTGCATAGAATCAATTTACCTATATGTCAAATCTAATGTACTTGATGTATCGATACATTAATGTACAATCAAATTTTCTTAATATCTATACCCACAAAGCTCTACACTTATGCGCAGCTCCTCGTATACAATGTATCTCTCACAATAATATAAACCCACATTGCGGGTGCTTGCCTCCGCAGCTTTGCCACATGGCTAACCCCTACCAAGTATATGATATCCTACATCTTGAGAACACCAGATTGCTCCTCTTTTTCTCAACTTATCATCATCACCTCCCCTAAATCTTCAACGACTTGTCCAAACTGCCACTATATTTCAACTCCCCGCCCCTTTTTCTCATTGACCGCCAATACATTTCTCTACCATCATCTTCTTCCTCTCAATTGAATCAACCCCAATGCTTCTCCAAACCCAGTCCCTCACTCCCCATTTGTCTCTTCTCCCACTCCCTCCTTCAAAACCCATTTCCAAAACCCAGTTCTTCAACCCGAACCCACTTCGCAGAACCCACTCCCCACCTCCAAGATGCTCGCTTTCCGCCGTTTCGGAGCCGACCCAGTTGCAAAAATCGAGCACCAAGCCGTTTCCGGCCGAGGTTTCACGGACCATTTTGGAGTTGGTCTCTGTGGGCACGCTTTCCACTTTGACCCAACAAGGTTGGCCTCTGGGAATTGGGGTTCGCTTTGCTGTTGACCCAGAAGGGACTCCAGTCTTGTGCTTGAACGACTCCAATAGACAATTCTCTATTGATAGGAGGTCTAGTCTCCATGTTCAGGTGAGTATGTGCCTTTTTCGGGTTTACGTTTTCCAAGTTTGATGCTTTATAACTTGATTGTTGTTTGCTTGTGTAGTTAGAGCAATCCGGGTTGAGGACGCCTCAATGCACCATACTAGGCAGCATTGACAAACCAGAAGACAGGACCTTTCTGAAGGTAAAGGTTTAGTGATTTGGTTGCGAGAGTCGAATTGCAAGTTGCTTTATTACTTGTCAATGCATCATGTATGTTGCTGGTTTTTGGGAAATGAAAGATGCAGAAGTAGAATCTAGCATTGTTACGATGCTTGGTCTTTTGTTACGCTTCTACAGTGCTTAGCTAACTATGACTGTTCCATTTTGTGATATGATTGACTGTTTGTGTTAGGATAGAAGTATTGGTGTGGTTTTGGACTGTCGTGGCTTTTAAGGGTTAGTTTAAGCGACTTGATCTATGATTAAGCAGTATGTGTCCAATTACGATTTTCGATGAGCAGTTTTGACTTTCGGATTGGGTGGGGTGAGTTTTTGGGTTTGACTGGAAACTCATACTGAGTGCAGAAAAATCACTTCCTAGAATCTGCACCTAGAGGAAGGTCTATTGGAAGCTCATCATTGAAACAATATGACCTAGCCAAGCAGATGTAGTAATCAGTTCATGCATCTCTTACAAAGTTTGCTTATAGAAAAGCAGTATTAGAAGGATAGCAATGCCCTAATAGTAAAGCAGAACAGTTACAATGCATCTATATAGGAATTGATTTTTCAAAAAACCTGAGTTGCTGCAATGTGATGCAGTTTATGTAAGTTCAGACCAGGCTGTGTCCATATATTGGCTTGCAAATAAGCTGTTATAGGTGGTCTAATGTATTAGAAAGAGTGTGTCCATATAGCGGCTCACAAAGAGCTGTTATCTTGGCTTTCGAACTTGGTCGGCTGTCCAGTTTTCAAAGAGCTCCAGCTCCAGTGTTATGTGGTCAAATGTGTTTGCTGGACTCAGTCCTCAGTGATAAACTCTGTAATCCATTTAAAACTCTTAGAATATGTGATATGTGGTCATTTGTGCAAGTTTGTATTTGTTTGTTTGATTCTGTTGTAATCAGCCTTTTCATTTGAGTAGTCAATGTCACTTGTTTCAGTACCTTCATTCAGTGTGGAGAAAAAGGTTTGAAGAAGAAGTTGATGAAGATCTTCTATATGTTGTTGATGTGGACCGAGTACTTCAGATGGAGGACTTTAGAGAGGTATAAACTGCTGTTTTATTTGTTCGTTGCTGCACTAGTAGTCTTAAGAAATAGTTATTTTCTCTATTGGTATCGCCTAGTCCCGCCGAGGTTTCTGTGTATTTCTTACAATTGTTAAACATTTGAGATAGAGTATCCAAAAGCATTTGTTTTTGAACATTTCTGATCCTCTTGCAGGTTGGTACATGGATCACATCTTCAGATTATAAAAAAGCTCAACCTGATCCTCTCCGAGACTTTTCAGAAAAGCTAGTGAATGATATAAACACCAACAATGTTGAAGATATTAACCGTTTTTGCAACATTTATGCTGATTTGGACTTTCAGGTTTCTGCTAACTCAACTTTTTGTTACTGTTAGTTATGTGACTTATGTCTTCAGTTTCATATTGACCCCTTGGTGTGTGAAATACTCACTCATCACAAGAGTAGATAAAAGGGAGTGCCAGGGTTTATGCAATGTGGTGAAGTATATTGTCCTTTGCAGAGTTAAAAAAGGGATCATTTCAACTATTTGACGCCTAAAAGATGAACCATTGACATTTTAACTTAACTACTATGTGTCCCCTGATCGGCATGATTGCACGCTCAACAATGTTGAGCCTTCAGCAAAAGAAGACCGTCTTTCATGTCTGCTTGTAGAATTCCTATGAACCAAATAATCATTTTCCTTAGAAGATTGAAAGACGTTGTAGCCTTTGTTTTTTAGATGCTAATAACCATCATCATCAGCATTTGGTCAGGACTGGTTTATAAATCTCCTCTGTTTCGCTCTTGCAATGTGGTCATGGTACACTGTTTTGTTTTCCAGGTATCTGAAGCAAAGTTGATATGGATTGATCGACTAGGGCTTGACATGCGTCTTTGGTCTCCTCAGAATGGTATTTTTGAGGTTCGCATTCCCTTCCCCAGAGATGTGACGGATGAAAAAGGAGCAAAGTCAATGTTTAATTGTATGGCGCAATTAGCATGGGAGGTCGAAAAGAATTTCCATGCCCCAGATTTTGAGAAGGTGAAACAAGTAAAGCAGATAACCAATGTGTAACTGTATCCATAGCGACCGATTTGTTTCTTTAGTTGCAAAAGCTGCATCTTAGTTGAGCTCTTTATCTTTAGGCCATCCGAATCGATCTCGTTAGTTATGTACAAGGCTTTGGTATGCAAGCAATTATACCCGACACTCAGAGAGATTACAATTTTGAGATTGTATTCGAGGTTTTAGTTTCTATCCATGACTTGATGATGTTCTACCAAGTTTTCAGTTGAATGCTTTACGTTCGAATTTATTTGTTGTAATGATAATCCTTAATACAAATACAAGTATCAAGTACTTGCAAGACAAGAAGAGGATCCATATTCCAAGTGTACCGTCTCCCGGTGTTCATCTATTTAGTTTCTTCATCAAGAAGCCAATGAAGGACTTGGGTGAACTTAAGTACTTCTTAGGAATTGAGGTAGCCAGGGGGAGAGAAGAGATCTACTTGTGCCAGAGGAAGTACGTTCTTGACTTGCTAACAGAGATAGGTTTGTTGGATTGCGGACCTATTGATACTCCTATTGAGCAGAATCATTGTTTAGCTGAGTATCCAGATCAGGTTCCTACTGATCGAGCTCGCTATTAGAGGTTGGTTGGGCGCTTGATTTATTTAGCTCATACTAGACCAGATGTTGCATATGCAGTAAGTGTGGTGAGTCAGTTCATGCATAACCCGAGTGAGAGTCACATAGATGCTGTTATGAGGATTTTGAAATACTTAAAGTCAGCTCCAGGAAGGGGAGTACTGTTTTCTAAACACAATAATGTTCTTGAGGTTTGTGGCTTCATAGATGCAGATTGGGCTGGAAATATAACAGACAGGAGGTCGACATCTGGTTACTTTACCTTTGTGGGAGGTAATTTGGTTACATGGAAGAGTAAGAAACAGAAAGTTGTGGCACGTTCTAGTGCTAAGGCTGAGTATAGAGGTATGGCTAACGGAGTGTGTGAATTGTTATGGCTGAGGAATCTGTTACGCAATCTGGGTTTCAAACTCAAAAGTACCATGCAGTTGTATTGCGACAACAAGGCAGCTATTGACATATCACAGAATCCAGTACAGCATGATTTTACTAAGCATGTGGAGGTTGATCGTCACTGTATAAAGGAGAAGCTAGATGCCAAAATTATTAGCTTTCCTTTCATTCCAACTGAAGAGCAACTTGCAGATATACTTACCAAAAGAGTTTCCAAGAAGGTGTTTTATGACTCACTAAGCAAGTTGGGCATGGTTGATGTGTATGCGCCAACTTGAGGGGGAGTATTAGCGTGAATCATTGCTTAACATTATGAATATAATATATTGTAATTATATCGTAGTTATATCGTAGTTAGTACTTACCTTTTCTATGTGTGGTAGAGAGTAGAGACGTAAGTCAATTGTATTCCTGTAATCCTCTTTATATACCTCCACTGTGAGATGAATAAGATATCTGAAAATTCATTCTCAACCTTGCTCTATTTGACTCATATCAAGTGGTTGTGAACGATAATTTAGTTTTGGCTTGCAACTGTAAGATTTTATGCAGGACTGATCTTGGGAAAATTTCTAATAGAGGCCTGAAGACCACACAACTACAAAAAGCTTATAATTGCTTATATAATTTGTATAACTAATATAGAAGATGAGATAAAAGTGGTGAATTGATAATGGAAAAAGATTGATCATTTATGCTTGGAAGATTGATTTTTTTATTTTCTTTGGAGATTATGCCATAGATCTAGGCATCTAGCTGCTACTGTGTGTAATTTTTTAATTTCTTACTTGTAAACTGTCAGTGCTAATTTAACAGAGAATCTCCAAGCTAGTAATAGGAAGGATAGTATAACTTCATTGCATTGCATTCAAGATTTTAGTTTACTGTAAGAAAGATAAAATGTTTTGGAACTTGCAGTGAAGCTTTCAAAACTGCTGCTGCTGCAGGTATGGATAAGGTAAAATAAATAACCTTTTCTAAATACAGAAGGTGTGGAGATAGTGTTCTCCAATGAACTGGTGGTCTATCTAATTTAATTCTATGTCAAAATCATATATGTCAAAAATCAGTCAAGCAAGCATCCATGCATCCGATACATGATTTTGTGCACTCCTTTTATATGAGTTTTATTCCTTGAAGACTATAAGCTTAAGTCAAAATAAGTTCTTGGTTAATTATGAATTACTGGAAGTACTTGTTATAAATCTGTCATCTGGCATTAAGTGAACAAAAATCCATTATTTGGGACTGTTTGGTATCAAGAGGCTAATCCAACGGCTATTGATATTTATGATTAGTAGAATATATAAGTGCCTTCTCTTTATGGTTTATAAGTGCCTTCTCTTTAGGCTATTGATATTTATGATTAGTAGAATATATTGATGCAGGACGGTGTAGAAGTCAACTTGAGTAGACTAATCACTCAAACATATAAGTTAGCTGAAGAATGTGTGAAAACAAACTACTATGGTCCAATTACAAGCTGTTTAGTTGCATGTAATCTTAATTACCTGGCATTTTTCATTTGCTATCTTGTATGTAGGTAGGCTTTTTAGTTATGCTAAGAAGGCAATACTTGAAATACATATAACGAGCAGAGAAGGAAAGCGCCATGAGGTATGCTTTTATAATAAGCAATAATCTTTTTGATGAATCAAGATGAGGTACATAATTTCTTTGATGCTGATGTGGTCAAATTGCATTGATTGCAGGCCTTTTGGCCATCCATCATGATGAAGAAATGGTAAAATATAAATCCTAAGGTCTATGATTTTAGTGCAGATGAGGTTGACATCGAAAATGAAACTGAAAGTGAAGGAGAAGGTATGGTTCCAGCTTCCTATATTAACATTAGGTTTCTTGTGTTTTCTGTGCTATGCTTAATTATGTTTTCTGCAAAGGTTTGCAAGCTCATTTTCTTCACTGTTGCTTGTAGTAAATGATCTTTTACCATTCCTGTAAGAGTCTAATAGATGTTAGATTGCTCTTTGTTATGCAGATCACAACAGTTATGCAAATTTGTGCTGCAATGTTGTGTTCCTTGCTCTTTGTTATGCATATTTGTGTTCTTTCCAATTTCTGACCTGAAACTGTTGAGGATGCTAGCTAATGAAGGTGCTACAGTGTTATGTTCCTTGCAATCTCTGACCTGAAACTGTTGAGGAAGCTAGCTAATGAAGGTGCTACAGTGTTGGGGTTGCCTTAACTAGTCTTTGGTTTTTGTGTTATTTTTTTTAGAACTGTGATTGTTGGTTGGTGTAAGAATGATGGATATTGTATTTTGATATTTGTCAATTTATAATATTTGCGGAACATGGTACTAGCTTTGTTGTGCAATTTTGTGGAGCAGAAACTAGTACCAAATATTCTTGATATATTTTGTGTAATAGTAAAACATAATATGCATATTAAATGGTTAAATCTTTAATCGGTCCAAGCAAGGGTATACTAATAATACATAAGAAATTTTTTTTTTATTTGGTATGGTTACATAATATAAAAAAAATTATGTATTTTTGTAGCATATCTTAGCATGTATGACTATTTTGGTAATTATACTCAGCCAAAGTATTTTTGCTTTGTAACTTACTAAACACCTAGAAATTGCTTTTCGTTCTGACAGCACTTTTAAAAACAGTTTACCAAACACCTCAACTGCTTCTTCTCACAGCAGGTTCGGAAGTGTTTCCTCTCATAGCAGGTTCAGAAGTGCTTCTTCTCATAGCACATCAATCCCAAACTAAGCCTTAATTTTCTTTGTGTTTCCTTGGGTTGTAGTTCATGATGATATGGGGTTTTGCCTTTTTGAGATGGCGTTTATGATTTTTCATCTGGGTTCTTTGTTTGGTGAAATGAAAGTGACACCCTTTTCTTGAATGGAACTATTGCCTAAGCTGTGATTATTTTGTTTTGTGATCAGTTTATAGTTGCTTTGAGCATTCTGGGAAGTAGTTATACAATTGATAATTCCTCTTTAGATTGTTAAACCAGATGCTTTTAAATCCAAAAGGTTAAAACTTTTTCTCTGTTTTCATAAGAACTTGGATTTGGATTTGGTTTTTTTCTTCTGTGTGTTAAATGTAGCCAGATTCTTGGCTTGCTAAGTTTCTTTTAGGGATTTTCTTTGTGAATTTTGGGGATAGATTTCTTTTAGCCATTCCAGTCTCCTTTCTACTTGATAGTGGCTTTAATTTTCTTTGTGTTTCCTTGGGTTGTAGTTCATGATGATATGGGGTTTTGCCTTTTTGAGATGGCGTTTATGATTTTTCATCTGGGTTCTTTGTTTGGTGAAATGAAAGTGACACCCTTTTCTTGAATAGAACTGTTGCCTAAGCTGTGATTATTTTGTTTTGTGATAAGTTTATAGTTGCTTTGAGCTTTCAGGGTAGTAGTCATACAAATGAAAATTCCTCTTTAGATTATTAAACCAGATGCTTTCTTTTCCTGCAAGCTGCTTGTTGGTTCCCACATTAGGGTAAAGCTATTGAGATTTGAGACCCAAATATGATTTCTCTGTTCGTAGTTTATGCCTTTTTGATATGGAGTTTTTGATTTTTCAACTGGGTTTTGTGTTTGGTGAAATGAAACTTAAAATCCTTTTCTTGACTGAAACTATTGCCTAAGCTGTAATAATCTTTCATAGATTTCAATAATTTTCTTTTGTGGTTAGTTTGATAGTTGCTTTGAGCTTGCTAGGTAGTCATAGAGATGTTTATTCCTCTTTATTTTGTAGAGAACTATAAGATATCAAGTTGTTTTCAAAGCCAGATACTTCTTTTGTTCTTGCTTCATGATTTCTTGGTAACCGAATAGAGGGTAATGCTTTTTTTTTTCTTTTTTTCTTTTTGTAACAGAGCCAAGTTACCTGAAGTTTGTTTCCAACGCCACTGACTTCCTATCAGAGGACTACTCTGACTACATTATCGTGGGAGCTGGCACTGTTGGGTGCCCCCTAGCTGCGACACTATCATCCAGGTTTCGGGTCCTCTTGCTCGAACAAAGTGCTAGTGCTTGTGGCAGTGAAGCATTGATGACCCATGAAGGTTTCTTTGCTGCATTCATTGATCTGAACCCCTCCGACTCTGTAGATAATATTACCTAAAATGGGTATGGCTTTGACCGTGTAGTGGGGACCAAGACTGGTGGTTCAACACATGATACTTTTGGAAGGAGCTTCACTGGTGCTTGCCTTCTAAAATATGATGCAAGTTCGCTTCATATCAAAGTTGCAGTGCATGCCACTGTGGAAAGACTCCTTTTGGCTTCATTTCCAATCTCAAGCTCATCTGGAGCTTTCAGGAAGTCTGCTGTTGGGGTTATCTTCTGTGACACAATTGGGAAGCATCACCATGTCATGCTAAATAAACATGGGCAAGTGTTTTTGTCTACCAGTGCCATGCCCATGTTTTTGTCTACCAGTGCCATCACCCCTTTCTACAAAGTGGCAATGACCCGAGGCCCGCTTGTCCTATGGTGTATCCATTTCACCCTACTGATCCTGAGATTTGCATGTCAAAGCCTTTGACTTCGATGCCACCACCTCCCGGATTTCTAGGGCAGTATTCACAGCTGCAGGTTTAATGTTTCTCCGGCTTATCTACCAGTCTTGGTTGAGGAATTAATGCCCAGGAGCACCCCGAAGTGGTAAGGTACTTCACAGAAATTGATTCATACGGTCCACCCTCACCAAGGGACGACAGAAGAAGAGATAGGAGTTTCAGTCGATCCCTGGGCATCCATTTTGATAGGACCCGCCCCGGATTTCACCCCGAAATCAAAAGTGGCCCTGCGGGGTCCACTTTAGAAGAAATTCTACCAAAAATTTGGCGAAACTTCCCCTAAAAGTAGGCTACCCAAAACCTGTAGGTAAACATTTACACTTCTAAAACATCCATCCTTATTCTCCTGGAGCCACCTGCTCTCCAAATCACAACTCCAATTTCACATATAGTTGTCTCCACTCCAATACAATATTGATCCCACAAATTATCAGAGCAATTCTGATAAAAATGGTAAACAAAGAAAACCTAATTCGTAGGAAACCGTGGAAGCCATGCTGTTGACTATGCCTCAACTCTATGTATGCTCGACCTCAACTAATTTCACCTGCAAACTGGGCAATTGAAACCTAAGGGCCCAGAGGGAAAGTATTGAAAACACGTCAGTGTGAGTGGACAAAAATAAATAAATAAGATAATTTAAATGAAGCAAACTTAAATACTTTTCCCACTTATCTAAATTTATAAAACTTCGATGCATGCAAAATCTATAAAACTTTATTTCTTAAAATCAGGCGACTGGAAACTGGAAACTGTAAATCAAACCTGCTGTGTATCGTATCATCGGACTAGACCCCGCTAGCCCAGAAGTAATACAAAAGTAGGGGAAGAAGATAGCCATACGAATGAGCCTCCCAGGCTCGGGTGATAGCCTCCCAGGCTAAAGTACTCCCATATACTCCCGTTATATACCCACACGCCACTAAGTGTAGCGATTAGGATACTGGGCTTCAGCATTACTGTCACAAAGACAGTAACCAGCGCCACAAAGGCGGACGGGCTTCGGTGATCCCATCACCTCGCCACAAAGGCCGAAGATCAATGCTAGCAATGATAATAGTCACCCAAAGTATGGCAAAAGAAAATCCGAAAACCACATAAATCCATAAAGCTTCCCCAACTCTCGCAATTGAATTTCCAATGACGTGTCCCACACGCCAAGATAATCTGCAAGGCATTCCCAATGCCAAAACCGAAAGTCGATAAATAAATAAGAAAACTATCTCCATCGAAATCTCATTTCGAAAATCTCTTAAAAATCTCAAATCGACGAATAGAAATATAGTTAAAAAGTATAATTCCGGAAATCACCTCGGAAATAAATAATTCGTCAAATAATATTATAAATCATAACCAACTTCAATCACAAATCATAATTTCAAATAATAATCGATCTCTGAAATCAATTCATATTCTCAAAAATAAATAGTAAATCCACCTCCGAGCATAATAAGTTCATATCCAAAATTCATGAAAGAATCAATGTCAAATTATAATTCAAGACAAAAATATCATGCTCGATAAATAAAACGATAATTAAATAAATCAATAATTTCAAAATAAATGCATGCATCATTATTTAAAACCAAAGTCCACTCACAGTACTATTTAGGCGTTCATGCGTATGAGTTCCTTCGTCGAGCAATAGCTCGGTATGTCGCCCTGTACACAAATATATTCCGTGAATAACTATTCTAATTAAATACGATTCTCAAAATCGAATCCTCATAAATCATCTCTCCAATTTTTCTCGGATTCAACCCACATTCTACCACTAATACCAATTCGTTATCTTAAAGGTTCCAAGTCAGAACCGAGAGATATCCGACGGTCGAATTCTCGTAAATCGATAATCGAAATCCTAAATTTTCAGAAATTCATAATCGATTAAAAACTTCTCCAATTCCAACCAAATTCACATATTCAACCTCTACAAAAATTATTGGATTTAACTAGCTAAAAAAAATAGAATTTAAATTACTGTTTAAACGCCACACTGTTCACGCACCGCACTGTTCACGATTGACACTGTTCATGCGGTGGCCAACTCCTCCTCTGGCCACCAAATTTCAACCACATAATCATCTCAACATTCTAAGAATTTTTCATAACTGTGACCAAGTGAGAAAATACCTTGAAGTGCTCCGATTTTGCCGATGAACACAAACCCGGAAATCTCCAAACCCACCAATTTGGAAATCCTTCAAATTCACCTTCCAAACATGGAAATTTCAGCTAGAAGTCTTGAGGGAAGATGATCAGTGACTCGAGACTAAGCGTGCCAATTTCCCCGCCGGAGATAGCCGAAAACTGGAGAATTTCACCGGAGAAGCAAATTGCTACAGTAACAACGATTGCATAAATTCGAGGTTTTCCGGCCAAATCACCGATACCCACTGATACCATCGTATAGAGGAGGAAGAGACGGTCCAAGGACAACTGGAATCACGTCAATCAGACGCCGGACGGTGAAGAAATCGAAAAAAGAAAAAGGGAGGGCGACGCGGGGAAGAGGGAGAGGAGAGAGAGAGGGTCAGGGTAAGTTCTGAAATGGGAACTTACCTCGGTAAGTTTCCTTATATATAGAGAGTTACCATAAACAGTAATTCACCTTTTCACTTATAACTTTCACATACGAACTCCGATTTTTACGTACCACATATGCACGCGCTCGGTTTAACGTCCTCTACAATTTTCATGAAGGAAATTTTCTCAAATTTTGACCCGAACAAAAAGTCAACTTTTAGGACCAACTAAAAGTACCGAAACGATAGTAAAAGTGAAAATAGTTGTCGTTTACAGTCCAATTGACTAGTAAACGGGTAAATTAAGATACGGGACGTTACACATTTGCCACCCCGGGTACTCTCACCAGAAGACGGGGGCAACTGCAGATTGTTGAGCACCAGTTCCATCATCATCCGGAAGGCAACCCGCCTGATCATCATCTGGAAGGCAACCCGCCTGATCATCATCCAGAAGGCGACCTGCCTGCTCATCATCCGGAACAGCCCCAAGGAGATAAGCAACAAAACGAAGCTGGAGGTGATGATATGTGGGCGATGGTGCGTTACCAGCCGCCTCTAAACCAGCAGCAGCAACAAGGTGGAAACGGGATTGTGCCGTACCAGCATGGAGAGCATGAAGGTGGAAACGAGATTGTGCCGTACCAGCATGGAGAGCATGAAGGTGACAATTGGGGTTGGGTTAATGTGCAACAGCCTCCACAGCCATTGCTGCCACCTCCTCCAGAGGGTGTCCTAATTCTGTATCAACCCCCTGCCATTCCCCAACCTGGTTTTGGTGCTGGCAGGAGGGTTGTCTTAGCCATCCTGGCAGTGATTGCTGTAGGGGGTTACCTAGCTTATGCTAAGTTTTGGAACAATTGAGTAGTCATGTGCTGCACAGTGAATTTAGACTTCTTGAATCAAAATTTGATATGAGACATAGCTTTTCAGGATAACATCTTTTTCCTTTGTATTGAGCTTCTGCTAGCTATGCGAAATGTGAGTTGTGCTTTAGACTTCCTGATAATGTTTTCTTCACGTTTTGCTATGTACAGTTTTTCCTTTCAAAAGTTTTCACCCAGCAGCATTTAGCCATTTATAATTCATAAGCTAGTCATTATGTGTGTCTTACACTTTTTTTTGTGGTTATGCTCTTGCCTAAACAGCTAAACCTATCTGAGGCAAACCTGACAGGATCACCACTACACGATTGACTAATACTGACGACTGTTGACAACATCAACCCTAGCCACATTGATTTGCTTCATAGGTGAGTGTTGTGCAACGGGTTTAATAGTGATTTCAATCCTCGATTTCATAACTGTTAAAAACAAATCAAGCACAGATATTCTTTTCCATCCAGACTCCCAGCAGTAAACTCAGGATTCCCCTCAAACTCAGCAGTAAACTCGTGTGTGAATGGATCATTATTTTGTGGGTGTGTTTCGTTTTCGACCATGATCACTCACAACTTGAAGGCCTCGCCGCTTCACATTTGTTCTGTTCATCCCTCCTTTACTTCAAAGCTGTTTCCCCGATTATGGGCAGTAATTTTATTGGTGGTGAAGAATATCTATACTATATTTTAGATGGTTTGGGGGAGTCATCATTTCACCCCCTTTACATTCAATTTTGAATTTTTACCCCCTAAACTTTCCAATTTCAATCAGCCGTGTCCAATTTCTACTATTCCGTCCAAATTGGACTTTAAGTTTGACCCTTGAGGGCTAAAATGGTCATTTCAACATAAAAAAATAAAAAAATATTTTTTTTTCTTTAGTTTTTTAGTTTTTTTTTCTTCTGTTTCTTCGTTTTTATTTTTTTTTTTCGTTTTTTTTTTTTATTTATTTTGTCTTCAACCTATACACCACAAGTTATAATAGGTTTATAAAAACAAAAAAAAATACTCTAGGTGGTTGAAAGTTGCTCACTGGTCTACGATATTTGTGATATATCTCCGATAAAGTGAAGAATTTAGGATATATCCCCAATAAATTGAAGAAATATCTGTAAAAAATAATTTTACACTTTATCTGTAAATAAATATTCGTAAAAACTGATTTTACACTGATATTTCTTCACTTTATTGGGGATATACAAATATTTATTTACAGATAAAGTGTAAAATTATTTTTTACAAATATTTCTTCACCTTATTGGGGATATATCCTAAAATTCTTCACTTTATCAGAGATACGTCACAGATATCGTAGACTAGTGAGCGACTTTCAACCACCTAGAGTATTTTTTTTGTTTTTATAAACCTATTATAACTTGTGGTGTATAGGTTGAAGACAAAATTAAAATTAAAATTTATTTAAAAAAAAAAGAAACAAAAAAAAATAAAAACTTTAAAACATTAAAAAAAAAATTCTATTTTTTTATGTTGAAATGACCATTTTAGCTCTCAATGACCAAACTTAACGTCCAATTTGGACGGAATAGTAAAAATTGGACACGGCTGATTGAAATTGGAAAGTTTATGGGGTAAAAATTTAAAATTGAAAGTAGAAGAGGTGAAATGATGACACCCCCAAACCTCAGGGGGGTAAAACTGAAATTAATCCTTTTAGATATTTCAAACCAATTGGATTATGGAAATGTTTAAGTAACTGCTGCACTCTTTTGATACAAATGGAGATGGAAATTAGCAAATGGAAACCTACAGAACAGAAATATAGTGACCATATATAGAGGAAAACTAGATTGATCATAAGAAGAACTTACAACCCAGAAACTCACAAAACACCAGAATTGTAATCCTTTGTTTTGCAGCTTTAAAATTTGCAGTGCTTAGAGCTTTTATTCAATTGAGTTTACCTCCAAACATATCTTATGTGTAAACTAAGACTTTCAGTTACTGGATTTATAGGCATAAATATTGGAGATTAGGTAGGCTAAGGAGAGAGAGGAACCACATAAGAAGAGGATCCATATTCCAAGTCTATCATCTCAGGTGTTCATCTATTTAGTTATTAGAGTTTCATCAAGAAGCCAATGAAATTAGGAATTGGTGTTTCTATAGTACTTAGCAAGTCCCTATGTTAAATTAACATATATCAGTAACATGAAAGGTGGATCAACATAAGAGTCATTACTTGCTTGAGATTATGTTAAAATTTCACTATCTATATTGGAGGGTATTTTGATCTTATTCTCAAAAAAAAAAAAAAAAAAAAAAAAGACAAAGAGGAGGGTATTTTAATCCATATTTAAAGAAAAACAATTAAAATCGATAAGTTTCTTTTGACCACTGACTTCTGGAACGTGCCTCACGCTCCTTCCCCAAAATTCCCAACTGCTACATCGACTGGTCTAGCGATTTCCTTTGACTCCGGCATCTCCCTCGCTTTTCTGAAGGCACTGGTGGCGACGCCGGCTTTCATCTTCTCCGCCCTTCCACTGGGAAGCGGCGGAGCCTCTGAATCTCTGATGATGCAACGAAAAGCACTAAGAATGGTAATGATATTTCGACTGATCTTGAAGCTCTTCGTATGGAGGATCTGGACTCCACCGTCCAACCCCCGTTGCTCCCTCAGCCCGCTCTGAGCTATGCCAGCATGTTGAAAAATCCGATCGATCGCTACCGCACAACCATGACTGAGGATTTCGAATTCACTGATCTGATTGTACCTATACCCAAGGCAAGCATGGACATAATGTTTCTTTCTCTCAGAAGGTCCACAACAAATTGGATTTTGACTGGCGCTGTGCTGTTGTTGTCAAACTTAAGGGTAAGCCAAATTCCACCAACACTTTTGATTTCATGCTAAAAGGTCTGAGCCGTAAATGGCAAACCAAAGGTGGTTGGCATCTTATTGATTTGCCGAATGATTTTTTCGTTGTTAAATTTAACCTGGAAGATGATATGAATATTGTCCTGTGTGGTGGACCTTGGATTTTGGCTGGCCAAACTCTGATTGTGAGAAAATGGAATCCTGATTTTGACCCTATGAAAAGTAATTGGGAAAATGGCTCTATGGGTCAGGATTTGTGGTTTGCATGTCAAGTACTTTAAGGATTACACTGTTGCTAAGATTAGCAAAATCTTGGGGGATGTGGTTAAGGTTGATCTGGTCACAATTAGCCAGGCTAGAGGCAAATTTGCGCTGGTTTGTATTGAAGTTGACTTGAGTAAACCCTTACGTCCTTATGTTGAAGTTGAATCTGTGGCGTATAATGTTATCTATGAAGGAATTTCCTTGATATGCTTTGAGTATGGATGCTTTGGCCACGCTAAAGACAAATTTCCTACTGTGGTTGCTATGTCTCATGTTCCTCCACATGGTGATGGTCCTAAATGTGGTAACAATGATCAGACTTTGGGTCCTACTGAGAATTGCATCATGCAACATGAGATGGATACTCCTCAACCTTCTTCTTCTGTGATTAAAGATGATATGAGCCCTTGGATGCTTATGAATTACAGAAATAAAAGGAAAAATGATAATGGTGGAGCAAAGAAAAGTGCGAGTAAGGGCTCTAGGTTTTCTGTGCTGCAGGATGACGATGTTAACGTTTCAAATGAAAATGAGATTATAGTTGACAGTGATACCCAAGCTGCCACTCCTTCTATTGTGAAACTCTGGACAAGTTTCCAAGATAAGAAAAAAAAGCTCTCTAAACTTAGCTTTGCTAAACTTAGTACTGTGACAGATACAAAAACTCCTGACTCTAGTTCCCTGCGTGGAACTGAATTGCAGAATGCCAAGACAATGGTGGCCTCTAGTTCTGGAGCTGCTGTGTCCAGAATGCCAATGAAGGATGTCTCTAACAATATGGGCAGCCATAGTGGCGTGAAATCCACTTTTCAATATCAAAGGAAATCCAAGGGCCTCACCACTCCTACTAACAAACACCAATCTCATACTTTCAAAAAACTCTCTTTTGAAAATAATAAGGCTGTTGTGTTTGGTAATGGGATTTCAACCATATTTGGTCATTGCCCTCCTGAGGAGAGAACTGGGATTTGTGGTTTGCAAGCTAATTCTAACCAGGATAGTGATGTTGTTATTGATGCTTCTTCTGTAATTGATAGCGACTCTGACAAGTTTGCTGAAATGACTTTTGATGCTAATAGTTTGTTAACCAATGAGGTTTGCCTGCCTTCCAATACCTTAGAAGGTATGGTTGATGCCTAATCAGGCCGTTGGCCTCTCCTTCTATGCTTTCCCAATGTTTAAAGCTCTATTTTGGAATTCTAGGGGTGCTTGAAGTGAGAACTTCAAGACTGCAATCGCAGACCTTGTTAAATTACATTCTGTTAACATACTGGCTATTTGTGAGCCAAGGGTTCAATTCAAGAGAGTTAGTAATGCTCTCAGTTCTCTTGGATTCCCTGACTCTAGAATTGTTGAAGCTAGGGGATTCTCTGGTGGAATTTGGTTGTTATGGGATAGAAATAGAATCCAGGTTGATTTTGTGGATGAGAACTCTCAATCCATATAAGTGAAAGTCTCCATTCTTGGTAAGCAGACCTGGTTGCTTACTGCTGTTTATGCTAGTCCTACCCATGTTACTAGAGCCTTACTTTGGGGCTACTTGGAAAACCTTATGAATACTGTCAACTTACCTTGTATGCTCATGGGAGACTTTAATGAGTTTGTTTCTGCAGCTGATAAAAATTGTGGTACTCTTTTTGGAAGATTTGGTGGTCTTCGTGATTGGATTAATAGAAATGGCATGATTGATATGGGTTTCCAAGGTTCTTGTTTGACTTGGAGCAACTATAGAGTTAAAGAGAGACTTGACAGGGGTTTTTGTTACTCTGCTTGGAGAGCTTTATTTGCTGATGCTTTTATTAGGCACTTGCCAAAAACAAGATCCGATCATTGCCCCATTCTTCTACAGCTCTTCTCCAATAATGTTGTGAACAGAAATGCTACTGCCTTTAGATTCCAAGCCATGTGGCTCAACCACAACACTTATGAGGATTTTGTTTCCAATTCTTGGGCCTCAAATGAGGGTACTTTTTCTAACAAAGTCACTCAGCTATCTTCTGATCTGTCTAAATGGAATAAAGATGTCTTTGGGCACTTGTTCTATAGGAAAGAGCATATCCTTGCTAGAATTAGGGGTATTCAAAAAGCCAGGGACAGATTTGAAAATCCTTTTTTAATTAAACTTGAAGCTGAGCTCATTCATGAGTATGATGTTATTTGTGAGCAGGAAAATCTTTTCTAGAGGTAGAAATCAAGAGACAAGTGGCTCAAAGATGGAGATAGGAACACTAGATTTTTTTCATTTGACCACTTTGGTTAGAAGAAGAAGAAATAAGATTGAGGGTCTTTTTGACTCCCATGGCGTTTAGTCCACTGATTCCACTGTGATGAAAAAAATTGCTGTCGATTTTTTCACTAATCTCTTTTCTGTTGGTTGTGTTGAGGATACCAGGTTTACTATTCCTTGGCTCTTCCCTGAAATTGATCAGAATAGCCTTGGAACTCTCTGCAGCCCCATCACCCTAATTGAAGTCAAGCAATCCTTCTTCTCTATTGGAGGACTAAAAGCTCCTGGCCATGATGGATTTCCTGCTATCTTCTTTCAGGACCATTGGCAGTTTTGTGCCAATGATATCTTCTAAGTCGTTCAAGATGCCTTCCTTAATTGTACCATTCTTCCAGGCCTAAATCATACCATCATTGCTTTGATTCCGAAGATTGAGGGACCTCAAAATATGGTAAACTTTAGACCTATTAGTCTTTGTAATACTGTTTACAAAGTTATTTCTAAAATTATTGTTGCTCGGATTAGATCTTTGATGAAGAGTCTGATTAGCCCCAATCAGGTCAGTTATGTACCTGGTAGGCACATCTCAGATAATGTCATGATTGCTCAGGAGCTGCTTTTCAAATTTAAGAAATCGCATGGTCAGTTGGGTTTCTTTGCTTGGAAAGTTGACATCTCCAAAGCCTATGATAGACTGAGTTGGAGTTTTATTGAAATGGTCCTCTATGAAGCCTAATTCCCTCATAATCTGGTCAAATTAATTATGCACTGCATTAGATCTGTGAGCTTTCAAATTTGTTTCAATGGTGAGCTCACTGAGTCTTTCCATGGCCAAAGAGGTATCAGACAAGGTGATCCCTTGTCCCCCTACATTTTTGTCTTATGCATGGAAAAGCTATCTCATCTTATTCAGTGTACAGTTGAATTTGGGAGCTGGAGACCTGTCCGTGCTTCTCAATCTGGTCCCTTGGTTTCTCACCTTTTTTTTGCTGATGATCTAATGCTCTTTGCTGAAGCTTCCATTCAACAGGCTAATGCTTTGAAAAATTGTCTTGATGCTTTTTGCTCCTTATCTGGTCAAGCTGTGAGCTATGAAAAGTCTCTCATCTTTTGCTCTCCTAATACCTGCAGATCAATTGCTTCCAATATTAGTGGCATTTGTGGCTCTCCCCTTACTAGTGACCTTGGCAAGTATCTTGGAATGCCTTTGATCCATACTAGAGTTAATAAGCATACTTTTGTTGGAATTTTTGATAAGGCCAGGCTCTCTAGTTGGAAAAGCAAGGTTTTGAGTATGGCTGGCAGACTCACTCTTATCCAGTCAGTTTCTTCTGCCATCCCAATTTATGCTATGCAGACTGCTAGACTACCTGTCAGCCTTTGTGATAAATTGGATAAGCTCAATAGAGACTTCATATGGGGTGATACTAATGATAAAAAGAAAGTTCACTTGGTCAACTGGGATACTATCTGTCAACCTAAACAGCTTGGAGGCCTTGGTATCAAGAAAACCTCTGAAATGAATAAAGCTATGCTTGCAAAAGCCAGTTGGAGAATTTGGCAGGCTGATGCTGGTTTTTGGGCTGCCATCTTTAAAGAAAAATATCTGCTGAATGGTTGTTTAACTGATAATAATTACAAGCCTCCTCTAGATTGCTCTAGTACTTGGAGAAGTATTTCTCATGGGGCTGAGCTGCTTAGAAAAGGCCTCAAATGGCGCGTAGGTGATGGCAAAACCATAAAATTCTGGTATGATTCCTGGCTTCTCCCTAGTGCTCTGATTTCTCATGCTCTCCCTTGTGCTGCTATTAACAGCAATCTTGTGTTGCTATTAACAACAATCTTGTGTTGCTATTAACAACAATCTTGTGTTGCTATTAACAGCAATGCCACGGTTTCTGATTTCTGGGATGATTTTGGTTGGAATATTGAGATGCTCTCTTCTGTTATCCCCACTCACCTGGTTGACTTGGCTATAAATACTCCTACTGGTTTTGAGGGATGTGGTGATGATATTAAAATCTGGGCAGCTACCTCTAATGGTTGTTTTACTGTCAAGTCTGCATACAATTCTATTTTTGACTTTTCAAACCTTGTTAACCCTCATTGGAAAATCATTTGGAACTTTGATATCCCTCCTAAACAAAAGACTTTTCTTTGGGTGCTTCTTCACAAAAAATTGTTGACCAATGTTCAAAGAGTCAGGCGTGGCTTCACCAACAGTAGTGCATGTTCTATTTGCAACTCTGCTGATGAGACGCTCCTCCACTTATTCAGAGACTGCTCCAGATCTAGACATATTTGGTCTGCTATTCCTAAACCCGGATCCATCATTAACTCTTTTTCCCTCGACTGGCATGGTTGGATCACTACTCAATTGCATTGTAAGTCTCTGACTCATAAAGGCATCAAATGGTGTAATCTTTTTGTTGGAGTATGTTGGTTTATCTGGAAATGGAGGAACAAGCAGATTTTTGATCCAACCTTTACTCTCCCTATTAATCCTGGGAAAGTTATACTTGACTCTGCTGATGAGTGGAGAATTGCTGCTTTCATGACTAAAGTGTCCAATACTTGTGATTTTAGTTTGTTCTTTTGGACAAGGCCTCCTGAAGGTTATTATAAGCTCAATGTTGATGGCACAAGAATTGCTTCTTCTGGCTCAATTGGTGTTGGTGGTGTTATTAGAGACCATCTTGGCAATTGGATTGCTGGCTTCCAAATTAACCTTGGTATTGGTGCTATCCTAGATGCTGAAGCTTGGGGGTTGTACTATGGTCTCAAAACTGCTAGAAATCTGCTTATCTCCAATCTAGAAATTGAGTCTAATTCTGCCATCCTTATTAATCTCTTACAAAGATCTGATCTATCTCTGCACCCTCTTGTATCTCTTGTGGAGGGTTGTCATCATTTCATATCTACCTTGGACAATTCTAGAATTAGCCATATTTTTAGGGAGTTCAACATGCAGAGACGGAGCCACGTTAGGGCACGGTGGGTCCCGTGCCCCAGTAAGATTAAATATAAAATCTTTCTAGTTTGATATTACCATTAATAGTTGGTTTATTGTAGTGGTAGAAGTCTTTTTGCATGTGGATGTGGTCCTAGGTTCGAGTATCACTAGCAACAATGCACTTTTTTTTTTCAAACATTAATATTATTCTTTCTTCTCAACAAAAAAACATTAAAACTATTCTCTCTTATGATTTTAAATTCATAGATAAATTATACTTCCATTATGAAAAATTGTCTCAAATCTAAAAACTATAAGTTTGATTAATAAAATATGTAATTTAAAAAATATATATTGATATTTTTGTAATATTATTTTAATTTTTTATTTTTATTAAAATTTTGATATATTTTAATTTTTTTTTAAAAAAATTTAACTTTAAAGTGCCCCACTGATCTTAAAGTTCTGGCTCCGCCATTGGCAACATGACAGCTGATGCTCCAGCCAAAAGGAGTACTGAGCATGCTCCTGGTCTCATTATCTTTGAGGATCCTCTTACTCATGCTGTGAATGCTTTCTTGGATGACTTAGCTGGTGTTTCTAGACCTAGAAGAACTGTGACTACTGTTGTTCTCTAGTTGGTTTTTTTTTTTCCGTTTTTCTTTGGGGCCTCTGTGGGCTCCTTTTGTAACAAAAAAAAAAAACAATTAAAAAAGAATATGCTATTAGAAGTTTCACGGGAATATGAATAAACGACATCGTTTGTAGTATTTTTCTTATTAAATAGCAGGTCGGCATTGGGCAAATACTAAAGCCCCCTTTGCATATCTGTGTTTTTGCCCCGATAGAAGGGTTGTGGTCAGACCAAAAACAAAACAAAACGAAGAAAAAGAAAAGTGATTGTCTTGTCGTGTCGTGTTTGAGCAGAAAGCGAGAGGATGGTATCTGGTTTTGTTTGGATAAGGTCGAATTTGTAGCTTGAGTGGGTGCAGGTTCGTAAGCTTTCTCTTTTCTGCTGCTGTTGCTTTCGTTAGTTTTTGTGTGGTTTGATTGGGTCTTTTGTTGTCGGCGGTTTTGAATTTTTATGAGCTTCAGCTTCGCTGTTCTGTGTGATCAAATTTTTCCATCGACGTCAACCATCGTGAAAGCTTGGTGGGATTTCGATTTGGTACCAACACACTCTAAGCTGATTTTCTTGAATTGGTTTTTTCTTCTTCTTCTTCTTCTTCCAGTTTTCTAGCTATTATAATCGGTGTTGTTTCTTATCCAGTGCTTTGCATTTTGAGTGGTTCGAGTTTATGAGTTATGATGAGAAGATTGGGTTGAAAACAAATAGAATAGGTGTGGTATTTGATTGTATGTATTTTTGTTTAATTGGTTAGCTGAAAATTGTGTTTGTTGTGATTGGGCTCTAGCGTCAGACTTCAAATAGTATAGCTGTGGTTGATGATTTTTGTTCATTTGAGTCATTATGTTTGATTGTTTGGTATCCGAGTTGTCAAAGTTTATGCATTTGATTGATCGTGGGTAGTTTGGCAAACTGCTTCTTTGTACCATTTGGTTCACACAACAGCTCTCTCTCTCTCTCTCTAGCTTCTGGGCACAGTTTTTACTGCTTATGCTTTCTGTTTTCAAAAAAGGCTCAGTTTTTAACACCGCCCCATTGTTTCAAAAGCCATTTTGCACCACTCTATTGCAAATGGGTGAGTTCCTTTCATCAACATTGTATTACCGCGAGGGTCTTTTATAGAGATATTTTAGTGTTTAGATGGTAATTAGTTCATAGAAGAGAGAGCCAGCTTAGATATCACTCATCATATTCTGCATTTATATAGTTTTCAAGGTGAGAGCTCTATGTTTCCCATTTTTTATAACTGTTTGTTCTGTTTTTCATGCCTTCTAACTCACATTTTGTGCTTGCTATGTGCTAATGATGATTTTGTGCTTGGATTTCGAAATTTATTTTTAACTTTTTATTGAGAAGTGATCAGCTTAAATATGTAGTTAAGGTGATGTCAAGAGAATCATTAATCCTTCAGTTTGTGATTTAAGCAAACTCTATAACCTGTGAAAAAATTGAGGGATTAACCACTTTGATGATTACCAGCTACCAAAAGAAGCATTAGTGTTTTTTGTCAACCAAATCTTAATTGGAATGAAACAAATTAGCAACTGAATTAGTTTTATGTTCATGATTGAAATGGTCATTTTTATATGTTCTGACTTTGTTTGCTCGAGTTTAGTTACATTTGATTTCTGTAGTGTTTTATATGGCCCCTTCACTTTGCTCATTATAGATGTGGATACCAGTTTAGACTTGGAATAACTGACAGCTAGCATATTTTGAATACCTCAGCTAGCATTTAGAAGTGCGTAAGGATTTCTTTCTTTAATACCATCTGTATTCTGTATGGTTTTGGCTTTTGATTAAAAATCTCTTCAACTTTGAACCTTTATTGCTGTGGATCGTTTGTCGTACTGTTTGTTTAGATTTTGGTGAAAGATGTCATGAGATTGAATCAAGTTACTATGATTAATGAATCAATACACACTTTGATTTTTATTTTATTTTATTTTATTTTATGTGCTTCCCTTTTGATCAAATTCCTACTTCCGAATCTGTGTAATCATCTATTGACCATAAAGATCCAATCTTGCCTTGCGTGTTTTGATGGCTTCATAGGTTTTGTTCGTCCTAATTAGTATGAGTAATTATCTGGAGTAGATTTATTTATTCAGCTGTCCTAAATAGGAGACTTCGATTTTTCATAACTGCTTGAGAAAAGTTGTCCTGATATTTCTTTTTTTTGAGTCTATCGTTCCTGTGATTATAAATTACTCTTTGTCAGGGGTCAAGATTGCATTATACTTGGACATGGTCTATGTAGTAGATTAAGGAAGTTGAATTCAAGAGAGAGTTGCCTCCAGGTGAGATAATGATAATGCCGCTGAATGTAACTGTTGGACAGTTAAAATAGGAAGCTGAGTGTGTCCTAAAGGATGCATATTAACAGTTTGTGGTGATGAAAATCAAACGCCTGAAGGAATCAGATTATATGAAAGTATTTTCTGAACAGTTCAGTTGGGGACAGTTTGTCTCTCTTCACACAAATACTATTCCGATTAATGTAATATACGGTATTTTATCAGTTTGATCAAGAATATAGTCATTTTCAATTATATCTTTCATTATTGTAAACTATTACCAATAACAAATCCCGCGGCAAAGCGCGGGTGCCATTGCTAGTAAGAAACCCTAAAACCCCAAAGAGCTCCGATTTCTGGATTCTGAAAGCCACAGAAGAACAAAACTGTAAGTCGTAAAGCTCCGAACTTTTCAATTCCTTGCAAGAAAACACTTCCAAATTAACCATCTTTATACCCACAAGATTGTCTTCCTTCAATTCCTTTGATTGAGTGCAAGTGTTGACCCACTATAGAAAATGAAGCTAATTTAGTCAAAAACCCCAGGACCCTTTAGTGTCAGTGAAGCAGGTGAAGGCTCTTTCTGGGTTTTCAGTAGGTTTGTGTTCATTAGTCCACTAACAAATTGTCATCTTTATATTTACATAGGGTTTTATGGGATTGAAGGATAGCCTCAAGTGGTTGTTGGCCTTTGGTGTTTGGTGTGCTGCTTATATAGCTGTTGGAGCCCTTTCATCTTTCCCAATATTTAACTTTCTCCATCGCTTTATCTGAATCAGCAGCCTAGCAAGCAAAGAAAGCAAACCCAGATATCCCAAAATGGGTTATGCACAGCTAGTTATTGGCCCTGCAGGCAGTGGCAAGGTAATTTCACTACCCCATTTTTTACTCTTAAGATAAAGCACATTCACATTCATATCCACACTTACATGCGTGTATCATAATCAGTAACATGAGGATCAGTAGGATTAGTGTTTTCGATCTCATTATGTGCCAATTACTAGTTTGAATGAGTTTATGTGTTTCTTGGTTTGATCAAGTTAACTTGTTTCTTGGAACCAGTCCACTTATTGCTCCAGTTTGCACCGACACTGTTTAGATAATGGAAGGACTCTGCATATTGTTAACTTGGATCCTGCTGCAGAGCATTTTGACTACCCTGTGGCTTTGGGTAAGTAGTTGATTTTGCTTGTTAGCTCTCACTCTTATCTACTATCATTGAAGGAATAAGGGCACTTAAGATTATTTTCGTTTTCATTTCCCTCTTGCAGATATCAGGGAGCTTATTAACTTGGATGATGTTATGGAGGAACTTGGACTGGGTCCCAATGGTGGACTTATGTACTGCATGGAGTATCCTTTTATTTACATTTTTTTTAATGGTTTTATACTAATTGCCATTTATAAAGGGCTTGCAGACATGAAAAAATCAATTGATAAATATGTCACTTGTCCTGGTGTTCTCTTCTCTTTAAAAAAACTTCTAAATTCTAAGGTGACTGGCCTTAATCTCGATAACTAGACACCTTGAAGATAATCTGGATGATTGGCTTGCAGAGGGATTGGAGGATTACCTGGATGATGACTACATAGTTTTTGACTGCCCAGGTATGCACACCAGCATACAAGTTCCGTTTTTTGTATCCATTATCATGCATCAGTTGTTGAAAGGTTAGGTATGCAATGCTAGTTGTTACATTGCAACAAAAATACCAAACTACTGGCTATTGGTAGTTCATATGCTTTTCGTAATACCCGGCAGGGGTAGTAACATTATATGCAGTTCCTATGTAGCTCAACAGTTTTATTTCCTTTCGATCTTTAGTTTCTTTCTCTCGATTTAGATATCTAATGTTTATACTCTAGATTAGGGTGATATTACAGTACTTGTAGCAACTACAGAATGCTCTTAACTTTTAAATAAAATAAAACTAGTCCTGCGACATGTGATTGCAATAGATTCTAGTTGCAGTGTTGCAGATACAAGCATTTTCAGTTGTGGTTGCCAGAAACCTTTGATTGCTGAAACACTGAATTTACACTTTTATGTTTTCTTTTATTTTACACTGCTGAATGTGTCTATTGAGTTTGTGCTCACAAACTTCCACTTTTTTTGCAATGTGTAAATGTATACCCCTTAACTTTTGATTAATAAAGATCATATTGAAGGGTTTCGACATTTATCCAAAACCCCCTTATTCAACTCAAAAATATAGATGAAAAGGTGATAATGTGATTTCTTATACCATGTTGTGGATGAAGTGGAGTCATGTGAAGGCTCCTGCTTCTCTTTTAGAAGGCAATTGTGTGATGCATAGAATAACAAAGTAATGTGCATGTGTTTGTTTTGTTTGAAGAAAGAAATTCTGTGATACGTAGTAATTACAAACTTTCTTTTTTGTTATAGGCCAAATAGAACTTTTTTCTCATGTGCCTATGCTTCGGAACTTTGTGGACCATTTAAAGAGCAAGAGTTTCAACGTTTGTGCCGTATACTTGCTTGATTCACAGGTCTGTATAGTTCTTAGTATCTTGGGTACTATTTTCTTTTCCTGCATACTGGCTCTCTCTCTCTCTCTCAATATTTTCCACACTTACATGCTGTAACAGTTCATGACCGATGTGACCAAGTTTATAAGTGGGTGCATGGCATCTCTTTCTGCAATGGTTCAACTTGAATTACCGCATGTTAACATTCTCTCCAAAATGGACCTTGTGACGAACAAAAAGGATATTGAAGAGTAAAGCTACTTCATTCCCTACTGATCTAATACTTCTATCATCTTGCAACTGTATTCATCTGTTTACCTTACTTCAATAGCTCAACCTTTCTGTTTCTTTTGTCTTTTCAGTTTCTTGAATCCAGAGCCCCAATTTTTGTTGTCAGAGTTGAACAAACGCATGGCTCCTCAATTTGCAAAGCTTAACAAGTCTTTGATGGAACTGGTGTGAAATCCTTTTTTATCTTGGAGAATAGTTCTGTTTAACTTGTTTCTTATTCAAATGCACAGTATCTATATTAGACAGTTCTTTTATTTGATCATGAAACCATAGACTGAAATTTTATTAAAAAGAAAAGAAAAAAGTTAATGGGGGGTTTTGTATTCTTATCGTTTTCCTATGGGTGTACCCGACTGGTTTACTTAGGGAGAAAGTATTATTTTACTACTAATAACTTAAGTTTTAGAATTGGAATAGCTTTCCACAAAGCTTTCTTCCACTCTGATAAGATTTTCCTTTATGGTTTGATGCTTCAGCAAAAAAAAAAAAAAAAAGGTGTTTGGTTGTATTATATTTATCTATTATTTTCTCAGTGGAAGCACCTTATGAATTTTATATTACTTTTCTGCAAGTTGTGCTAGATTGATGTTAGTTTACCGTGTTATAATTTTTGGGTTGTTAGGTTGATGATTATAGCATGGTGAGTTTTGTGCCACTTGACTTGAGGAAGGAGAGCAGGTAACCTCTCTCTCTCTCTCTCTCTCTCACTATTTGTCTGCATTTCTTCTCATCCATGTGTGTCTCTTCTTATCTTGTGATTATCCTTTTGTTTATTTTTCTATATAAGCTATGGGGATATCATTATGCAATGTTTCCTCCAAATTTCCAGATATAAATGTTTTCTGGTTTCTGTAATTTCTAGAGACAAAGTCCGAAAAAAGGGCTGGTGGGGGGCAAGTCATTCATATCTTATCTTGCTTTATTTTCATTGGAGAAAAATTATCAAGTGAATCTAGTATTGGCAGCAGAACACTCAAAGTTTTTGGTTTTCTAATTAGTTTCAAGGATATAAGCGTTCTGTTATGTTTTACATTTTTTAATGGTGGATGGAGTTTTGATTTAGGGATATTTTTCATGCTGTTTCCATGTGAGACTTTAGTAGTCTTATTATTATTATTTTTTGTTTGGGGTCTTATATGGAGAGCAAAATTGTATTTTTTTTTTTTGCAGCATAAGATATGTATTGGCTCAAATTGATACCTCGATTCAGTTCGGAGAAGATGCTGATGTGAAGGTTAAGGATTTTGATCCAGAAGATCCACAAAACGACAGTTGATTATACATTTTAACCTTTAATGTTGCATCCCCTTATGTAGCTCGAAATTTGTGAGAAGTGAAGGTGGTGAATTCGTGGTGTCATTGTCAATATTTAGGGCCAAATTATGAAACTCTTCCTTGAATCATGACAGTTATAGTAATTCTATGGAGCACTTGCACTTTTTTCATATAAGTGTACCGCATGGACTTATTATGTGGTTTGGTTTGAGGAGTACAATGAATGATGAATGCATTTTAGCATGAATCTTTTGGTTAACCATATCAATGGTCAACGTAATGTCAAGATGCTTTAATCCCTCTTGATGTGAATGAGTCGATTGATCAATTCATCCAATTTTCCATCAGACGAACCACCTTTCTTGACAGCATTCCAAGCCATTGTCCCCAATTCTCTTGCCCTTTCCCTAGTACTCCTCCCTTTCTTACCTTCCATCAACTCCTTCACTCCTTCACATATCACTTGCCTATCAATAGTCTTGACCTGCTCTTCTGAAACCATCAATCCTGCTTTGAGCCCCATTGCAACGAACTTGGCATTCAATGGTTGCTCCGCTCCGAGTGGCCAAGCTAATAGTGGCACCCCCATTGACAAGCTCTCCAACACCGAGTTCCACCCACAATGACTCACAAACCCGCCCACCTTAGGGTGCGCTAGGATACTCCGCTGGTCTACCCAATCACGTACAACCAACCCTCTCCCTTCCACCCTTCTCACCCATCCTTCATCTGGAACCCACATCCCTAATGATCCAACGACCCAAATGAAGCGTTGCCTCGCCATCTCTAGTCCATAAGCAATCTCGTCCATCTGTTCGTTGGACAATCGCGCTTGTGTACCGAATGACACGTAGATCACCACACTGGATCCCTCTTGCTTATCCAGCCACTCGATGTACGGACCGCAGGATTGACTCTTACCATCGGACGCTCTAGATTGCTCTTGAATATAATCGTAGAGCAAAACTGGCCCCACACACCATGCCCTGGCCTCTTTGTAGTACAAACCTTCCAATGCGGTCACGTACTCACCTTCAAGCTCTTGAAAGCTATTCACAATCACACCCCAGCTGTTCTTGTCTGCTTCCTCAACCTCTAATATGACCCTGGTAAAGGGGTCATCAGGGTCACAAACGGGCAGGTCTGACCCGTTCAATGTGAATGGAAGTGTCAAACTCGGTAACTCTATAACGTCAAACTCAGACGACGTTTTGCATATGTCGGAATTATGCTTGAGAATCAACATGGGTAACACCCCCATTCCATGAGACACAACCCTAGGAATGCCAAAAGTGCGACACGTGTCGAGAGTCCAATAGAGGAAGAAGTCGGAGATTACACAAATTGGGCGGGAACCAGTTTCGACCATCTCCTTAAGAAGAGCTTCAAAATGCTGCTTCATGTTTTTGGTGGCTGTGATGAAGGAAGCTAATATGTCTAGCGAAACCGAAGGAAGATTAGCAGTGTTTTCACAGCCTTGGGGCAAGTCTGGAACAATTGGAAATGGGATGACTGAGACTGAGACTGAGATTGATGAGATGTGGTCTGAGACTTTGGAGTGGATGAACGGTGCGTTTAATGGGGTCGTGATGATGGTTACTTTGAGGCCACGGAATGATAATGCCTTGGATATGTCTAGCAATGGAAGAGTGTGACCTTGAGCCGTGAATGGGAAGATTACTACATGGGGAGGTGAGGATGAAGCAGCCATGGCTAGGAAGAAGAATTGGAGCCTTGGTAATTTGTGTTTGAAAGAATAATGAGTGGAAAAATGTTAGTGAGTTGGTTTTACTTATAGAGTATGATTATTGAATTCGAAATATCAAATTTTGAAAAATTTCCTAGTTATTCATAAAATGTTGGGTGAAAGATCCATATTCTACACATATATGATAAAGAGTTAAATGGACTTCCTAAACATAGAGATGTTTCCACTTTGGTTGGTTAGGGTGGATTCCTTAACAAATGTGATGAATTGAGACCAAAAAAATTGAATCTAGTTAAGTAGAAAACATGACAAAAAAATTCTTTACTATGTATGCCTAATGCACTACATGAGAAGAAAACGGATAGAAATTGATGCCTAATGCACTGCATGATAAGAAAACGCATAGAAATTTCGGGCATCATAAAACGTTCTATTTTACTTCTTAAAGTATCTCCAACATGTTTCCTATAAAATTCTTATTATATGGACTAAAAATTTAAAATTTCTACCATTTTTCTTTCTTAATTCCAACAACCTCCCTATCAAATTCACTATAATTTATAAATATAGTAATATAAATATTATTAAATTTTCAAAAATGTAATTAAATAATTAATGCTTGGAAATTTGAAATAAATTTACTTTGAAAGAGAAAAGAGAAAATAGTGAAAATTTCCCAAAAGTTAGGGTGTGTCCTGTAACGTTTTATGAAACTATTTTTGTAATACTGGATTGTAGAGAATTTTGCTTTATCTCTCTTCATGTTCTCTAAAATGGATATAGGTACGGAAGTTGTCGTAGCAAAAAGATGTTTTTTTTTTCTTTCCTAAAATAGATACAAAAAAAAACAAGATATAGGGAACTTATTGGAGACGTTCTTACATTAAAATAGGGGAAATGATCATTTACCCGATTTTAGGCTAAAAATTGCCCACTTGCTCCACCAACTGTTTTTTAACCCCATTTACCCAAAACACTCTAAGGGATTATTTCCCCTTTACCCAATTAATTCTTTTTTCTTTTTTTTTGAGACTTTTTTGCCCTCTCCTTATTTCTCACTTAGAGAGAGAAGTCACCTTCCACCTTGCTGTGCTCCGGTGACCAGTGACCGGCGCGGTCTCCGGCGAACGGTAACCTGATTCCGGCGACCGATGACCGGATTCCGGAAACTGGTAACCGAAATCCGGCGACCGATGACCAGAATCCGGCTATTATTGCCCCCCAGTAATCATATTACTGCCCCCAGTAATCATATTACTGCCCCCAGTAATCATATTATTGCCTTCCAAAAATCATATTATTGCCGTCCAATGAATTGTATGAACTCCCAAAACCAAAATGAATACACTACAGGCACAATTGATCAATTTATAATCATATTACTGCCCCCAGTAATCATATTACTGCCCCCCAATACAAAGTCTAACGTCTCTACTGCCCCCCAATAGACCACCAAAAATGCACCATTTTGTAAGATTCACAGATAATTTGACTTTAATACACAAACAACAACATGTAACTTATCAAAACACCACACTATAGTGATCCATGTCCCTCATATCAAAATCTACTGGGGGCCAATAATGTGTCTACTGCCCCCAGTAGACCATCAAACAAACCCCACAGTTACATTGCAATTCCTTCCTCATTCTCGGGGTTCACAGTGTAAAAAAAAAAAAAATGCTTCTGGCACCCAGAAATTGCTATGGGCACCGGATCTGAAGGACCAGGGACAAAGGCGCCGGCGAGGTTGATGGTGGAGCTCATCGGCGGCGCACGTCGACTGCTTCTCCAGAAGCTTGAATGCCTCTTTCGACTGGTCATTGGAGAAAGCTCTGACGCGGATTGACGTCGTCCACGGCGAGGAGGAGAACGACCATAGCACCCAACATGTCCGGCGAGGAGGAGCAGTTTGTCCCGACGGTTCGGGTCTCTGACAACCCGATGAACCTGGACATGTACAACCAGTGGAGATGCTCCAGAGGCACTGGAAGATCGACGATCTGATTCGTCAGAAGCTTGGGTCGCCGGAGGTCTGGGTTGAGCATCAGTGAGAGAGAGAGAGAAGTCGTTGCGGTCTGGGTCGCCGGATTTGTCGAGCGTGACGGAGTTCAATGAGAGAGAGAGAGAGAGAGAGAGATCGGTGAGGGGGGGGAGAGAGAGAGATTAAAATGAGGGTAATTATGTCAGTAGAAGTTAGATTGGGTAAATGGGGTCAAAAAACTCTTGGTGGAGCAAGTGGGCAATTTTTTGGTTAAAATTGGGTAAGTGGTCACGGCCCCTTATTTGTATTGTATGTGCTTATGACCAAAGTAAAATTAAAGATTTAAGGTTTGGTGTCTGATTTTGTTACTTGGAATTCAAGTTTTGGTATTTTGAGAATATTAGGATGGAGTTTCATCTAAATTCAAAATTAATTATTTAAAGTTTGGTGTCAGATTTTGTTACTTGGAATTCAAGTTTCGGTTTTTTGAGAATATTAGGATGGAGTTTTAAGGTGAAAAGATTTTTTTTTCCTTCATTTTTTCAAAAGTGTTTGAGAATATCTATCTTGAGAATATATATGTATGCCAGTCGAACCTTGCATCTAGTGGAGATTGACAATGACTCATTTGTTGGAGAGGAAAGATCCTACATTGGAAAAGTGATAAATAAAATATAACTTATAAGTGGGTGGATCTCACCCAATTGTACCGAGGCCTTTTGTGATTAAAACCCAACACCTAACATGTGGTTAAGTTGGGACAGTATCGATACAATGGTGGGCCACAGGTCACGCTTGTCGCTGTTTAACATGGTATCAGAGCGGGTCTCTCTCCAATTTCTTCGCCATCATGGACCTGGATATGGGTTCATTCATCGATTGATTCACCAATCTCCTCTCCAATCATGGACCTAGTTTGGGTTCATTAAATTGGCCATCGGAAGTTTCCGATTAGATTATTGCCAAGTGTCCGATGTGGGCCTTGGATTGTTATGTGATTGGTCAAGTCTCTAATGTGGGACTTGTGACCCGATTTCCAATGTGGAATCGGGTTTGTCAATTAATTCCACGTGCATACCTAGTGCTAGGTTGCACGTGAAGGGGCGTGTTGGAGAGGAAAGATCCCACATTGGAAAAGTGACAAATAAAATATAACTTATAAGTAGGTGGATCTCACCCAATTGTACCGAGGCCTTTTGTGATTAAAACCCAACACCTAACGGGTGGTTAAGTTGGGATAGTATCGGTACAATGGTGGGCCACGGGCCACGCTTGTCGCTGTTTAACATGGTATCAGAGCGAGTCTCTCTCCAATTGCTTCGTCATCATGGACATGGATATGGGTTCATTCATTGATTGATTCACCAATCTCCTCTCCAATCATGGACCTAGTTTGGGTTCATTAAATTGGCCATCGGAAGTTTCCGATTGGATTATTGCCAAGTGTCCGATGTGGGCCTTGGATTGTTATGTGATTGGTCAAGTCTCTAATGTGAGACTTGTGACCCGATTTCCAATGTGGAATCGGGTTTGTCAATTAATTCCACGTGCATACCTAGAGCTAGGTTGCACGTGAGGGGGCGTGTTGGAGAGGAAAGATCCCACATTGGAAAAGTGATAAATAAAATATAACTTATAAGTGGGTGGATCTCACCCAATTGTACCGAAGCCTTTTGTGATTAAAACCCAACACCTGAAGATCCCACATTGGAAAAGTGATAAATAAAATATAACTTATAAGTGGGTGGATCTCACCCAATTGTACCGAGACCTTTTGTGATTAAAACCCAACACCTAACGGGTGGTTAAGTTGAGACAGTATCGGTACAATGGTGGGCCACAGGCCACGCTTGTTGCTGTTTAACATCATTGCCACTCGACTACAAATTAAGGATACTGCTGTGAAAGAAGACCTTTTTTCTTGTGCAATAACTGATGGCTAGTTAGTATTTAACTCTCTCTCTCTATATATATATACCAGTCCTGATCACATGGTCAGCAACTGACCATGGATTTTCTGGTCACTGACCGTCCGATTGAGATCGGACGGTTGACAGCTCTCATCTTAAATCTCATTACTTAGCTGTCAACCGTCCGATCTCAATCGGACGATCAGTGACCAGAAAATCCATGGTCAGTTGCTGACCATGTGATCAGCACTCATATATATACTGAGGTAAATGACACGAACAAATCGATTCCTTTGGTGTGTACAAATGGATGTTTATTTTTCATCAGCCATTTAGGCTAGAGTGCTAGAGTAAATTATTTCCAATCAAATAGTTGTTTACCAATCATACTAGTTATGAATGAGATTCAAATATACCAGTTTTGACCACAAATCAAAGCATTATTAACATGAGAATGAGGGTCTCTCTTGCTAGGTGGGTGTTAACATTTGGGCATCAGTTTCTATTGCAGCTTGACCAATACTCAGCTACAAGTTTGGAGGATAGGAATTGGTATCCAAGAGCTTTGAGGGTTCTTCATACTCCACCAGCTTCCCTACATATTCAAACAAATCCACATTATAGATCAGCATAAGACAATATATATCTTAAAGCCTATTTTGGAGTGCTTTTAGCAATGCCAAAAGTGCATCCCGGCACAGCACCCTCCTGTATTGCCATTTGATAAAATACACCAAGTGCTTAATTACTAGAGTGGCAAAAGCATCTAGATCTGCTACTTTGTTTACTGAGCACAAGATCGAAGTACCAGGCATAAGCACTTCGAACGCATTTAAGAACTGACAAAATGTCTTAAATTTGATTGAAATGTGATTAAGAGAAAAAGTGTAACAGAAAAATGTATATACTATATACCATAGGAGAGGACCATGACCATGTTGCTGTCTATCACTGTTGGAACTCTATGAGCCACAGTTATCACTGTACATTCCGCAAATTCTAGCCTGATGATTCTTTTTGTAGAATGGCATCTGTTGCAGAATCAATGGAAGCAGTAGCCTCATCTAGAACTAGAATCCTGTTCCTCTTGAGAAGCACTCTTCCAAGGCAAAACAGTTGGCGCTGCCCGGCACTCCAATTTCCCCCTTCATCACTCACTGTTCAAATCATTATAGTATGTTATGTTACAATGTGATCCATATTCGCCCTTACTCATAAGACGTAATGTCTAATTGTCTATATATAGAAAATAACAGACTCACCAGACGAGTCCAGAAAATTAGGTAGGCTACTGACTGTTGCCTTGAGCTGACACTTCTCTAGAACCTATATGTGTAGGAAGAGTCCATCATTAAATTGTCTTTTTTTTTTTACCCATTGTTTTTTAAGGCATTAAAGTTGTCTAAACTGAGCTTTCATTAGTAAAACTTGCTAAGAAACAGTGGAAAGTTGAGTTGATGCAGAAAAGGCCTTTACCCTCCATATTTCATCGTCAGAGTATAGGCCTAGAGGATCCAAGTTGGTTCGAATGCTACCCCTGAAAAGTGTTGGTTCTTGAGGGATGATGCTGATCAAGCTTCATTCTCAAATCTTTTAGACCAATAGAGAAGATGTCAAGTCCATCTATAATAATTTTACCACTGCTTGGCTCTACTAAACGAAACAAAGCACTTATGAGTACTGTAGTTTTGCCACTTCCTGTCCTTCCCACAACTCCTACTCTAGTCCCTTCTTTGAATGTGCATGTGATTCCCTTGAGAACGAGTGGAGCGTTCTGACGATATTTGATCTTTAACAAAACAAGAAATATAATTCATAGTAAGCTAGTTAATGAATATCACTAAGGAACTGAAGTTCATGCATATGATTGAAGAATATCTTACATTCAGAGAATACAGCTCTATCCTACCCTTCATAGGCCATGAAGAAGGTGGCCTATTGTCCTCCACAATTTCCGGAGGCTCAGGTGAAATCTGCATGAATTGTTTTATCCTTTCGACTAAGATAATGTGGTTTGATAAATTGCAATACCATCGAGTCTGATAAATTTGCGTCCCCGTTAATGTCAAAGCATAAGAAAGAGAAAGCCCCACAAGTCCTACAGAAAAATAAGATAAACTATGAAACTCCTTAATTATTTTGAAACAATCACAAATGTACCACTGATGCTCAAATCATGTATACCTGGAGAAACATAACCCTTGGGAAGTAGAATAAGGAGAAAAGCAGCGGTGAAAAGGGTCACATTTTGAAGTGCTTCTGTCCTCAAAATTAACCACTCCATGGTTGCATTGGAGTGAAAGGAGAGACTTGCATCTGTGTCAACTCGCTTTAGGAAGTTGTGGAAGAACCTGTCAACCATTGTAAAAGCTCTTATAGAGACCACTCCAAGTGATGTCTCAGCTGTATAATTTATTACGGGAGCTTTTGTTGTTCCATTTATTCTTATCAGCTCCCTTGCAGAGGCTAGATAGTAACTCTTCAGTCAAAACAAAGAGGTAAGAAGTAATTAGTTCCATCATTCATTGGTGATCAAAGAAAGAGAGGGATTGAAAAAAAAAAAATCAACTTAAGTTTCGTTCCACCTGAACATATTGTGCAGCAATAATGGCAAGAATGGCTACAATGAGAACTTCCCATGTGACAGAAGCCATAATTCCAATCACTGTCAGCAGTTCAGTACCAGAAGCCACCAGAAAGATTGTAGCGAAAGGTATGTCAAGATCCAATATACTTAAATCTAAATATCTGATGAAGCCTGCAATAGTATAAATATTGGCATGACATATTCTAAATGAAATTGACTTAATTAGAGTACATAAAAGAGTGTTAATCGTTGACTTTTTATTGAAGTTTAAGTACACTTACTCGTGTCAAAATTCATCCGATGGGAGTTGAGTCAAAGAAAAGCATGGGAGCCTTGAAGATAGCATCTATGAAACTACAGAAAAAATGCTCTAGACGCCTTCAATCCCATAAGGGCTGCGAAGTATGACCTTAGAAATACAAAGACAACACCAAGTGTTGATACTGCAGTATAAACTCCGATGAGTATGCCGCTAGTTATTTTAGGAATTTGAATGGCTAGAGCTAGCCAGTAAGTTGAAGCAACCTGAAGACCAAGAAAACCAATCGGCGCTATTGTGCCTAAGCAAAGAAGAAGTGTTGCCTTAGAAACAAAAATGTAATCCCAAAAGGGCTTCAACCCCACATCACCAATCACCTTCTCTTCTTCTTCTGTTAGCTGCACCCCAGGTACACTACGGTTACTCCCATAAGACTCCTCTGGCTGGATCATATCTTCCTTTTCAGAATCTTCTTGAACTTGATAGTTTGAAGGACCCAATGTTGTTACTGCATCTTTGTGAGCATTCACAAGCTTCGCAAATGCAGTTCCTGCTGTCAAGAGACTCTTGTAGCTTCCGGATTGAGTAATTTGTCCATCCTCAATTACTTGGAAAAGGAAATAGTGAGGAAAAAAACTGTGTTCCTTTTGTATCAAACACAATATGTTGGAGGGGAAATAAAATTTGAATATGAGCTTATAATAACTAACCAAAATCTTGTCAACTTGTGAGAGAAATTCAACTTGATGAGTCTCCAGAATTACAGTTTTCTTTGCAAGAGCAGACATGACACAATCCTTCGTTAAGTGAATCGTTCAAAATTGAATGAAGTAGTACTGGTTCTATAAATTACACTGAATTTGGTTATGAAGATGTCAGAATATTATGAATTTGTAACCTTTCTTACACTAAATAGAATTGCAGCTGTATTTGCATCCACGGCACTAAAGGGGTCATCAAGGAGATAGATATCAGCATCATTATAGACAGCTCGGGCCAGCTGAATCCTTTGCTTTTGTCCTCCACTCATGTTAATTAAGTCCCCTCTGCCCTATTTCAGTAAGATCACCACGATCAAAGCTAGTAATATCTTTATCCAAAGCACAAGCTTTTATGGCCTTCTCATATCTGCTCTTGTCCATTGGCTTGCCGAAGAGTATGTTATCACGAACTGTCCTACTTTGTATCCAAGAAGTCTGAGAAACATAGGCTATGCTTCCAAATAAATCAACCTGTTTGCACGCATTGAAAAGAAAGCATGTGAAGTAAAATGCAAAACTTTAATTAGTGCGGATATTCGTATCCAACATTTGTCATCAACTTTAAATTGTCTCACCATTCCTGACATTTTGGGCATCTCTCCAAGTAAAGCATGCAAAAGTGATGATTTTCCAGCACCAACTGGTCCACAAACTGCAATTTTCTGCTCCCATTTTACTTCCAAATTCACATCTCTCAGAGTTGGGATCGTTGTTAGTTCAGGATCCCAGCTGAACGTGCCACTTTCTATTTTTAAGCTCTCATCTGAATTCTGTGATGGGACTTTCCTTATTTCACTATCCTTTAGCTCATTATCAAGCAGAAAAAAATTCAGCCGATCAAACGAGACCTTGACTTGTATCATAACTGAAAGTGCTTCCGGTATAAACCTGACAGGTTCCCCCATGCTTTTCAATGATGCTCGAACTGTGAATATAGTACTTGCATTTACAGGAGCACTGTTGAAAACAATGCATCCTAGAAAAACAACCGAAGAGATGATGGTTGGTGCCATCCAATACATGACAGTTCCATAAGCCTTTTCAAATTGTGCCTCAATGATGCTAGAACTGTGAATATAGTACTTGCATTTAGAGGAGCACTGTTGAAAACAATGCATCCTAGAAAAATAACCGAAGAGATGATGGTTGGTGCCATCCAATACATGACAGTTCCATAAGCCTTTTCAAATTGTGCCTCAGCCAATGGTTTGAACTCTCTTTCGCGAAGGGCATCAACCGAGTTTTTGAATTTCTCTTCCCATGATTGTAACTTAATGATTTTCATGCTGTTCAGAGGTGGCTCTAAGCCTTTCATCCTGAGCTACCATGAACTCAGACTGACACTTCTGAAGTACCTTAGCAAATGGCACATTCAGAAGACCAAACATGATAAGAGGAACTAAACCAGGTGGAGCACCAACACCCGCGACCACATAAAGTACAACAATGGAAAGCAATAGTTGCAACGAAAGACTCCATGTCGAATGAAACCACCATAGGAACTCCCCCATTCGATAAGCATCCACTGCTATGTAATTCACAATCTCTCCAGCTGAGTGCTTTCTCCTTCCCAAACTAGAAAGCTTCAGCTGCTTTTGATAGACTGCAACCATCAAGGCTGACCTCATTCTCATGCCAGACCTTCTTGAGTCAAAAAACCAGTGTCTCTGGCTCAAAGATTCAACTACTTTGGTAAGAACTAGATACCCCACTATAATGAGGCCTTTAGAGAGACTTTCATTGTCATTATTTGATTAGTTTACAAAAGCATAGAGTATAAGAGGAGAAACTACAACAGCAATGGTCTTGAGGAATGCACAAATGATTATCAACACATTTTCCTTCATGTAAACTCTTGCCATGGCTCTGAGAATAACCAAGTTCCTCGACATACTACTTGAGCTCTTCTCCCTCGAGAGGGACTCCAATGCATTAGAAAACTTCTGGTATGCTACATTTGCTTCGTCTTCAGAAACCAGAGAAGGGATGTCTTCGAGATCTAATGCTCTCGAGGAACCCAACTTAAGGAGAGGATTGACCCAAGAAAGTGTCAGTTTGCTAAGGAAGCTGGCTTGGTCTAATTTAGTTTTGGCTAATAAAGGCTCAGATAGGCTGCTATCCATGTTTTTTGATGAACAACTAGCCGAGGTTTCTAGTTAAACAGAAAATAGAAGAAGCAAAACATCAAAAATGGATTGGTCATGATTTCATAATGAGCAACATACATGATCAAAGAGAAGGATAACATATATACTAGAAAAATTGAAATTAAAGAAAGAGATAGTATACTTGGCCATAAGTAAAAAATATATAGCAGTAATTTCGCTCACCAATTCACAACGTAATGGGGTAAAAACTCCTCAAGTTAGGGAGCCATGCTTGTAGCAACTTCACTGTGTTTGACTTGGTATTGGCTTCAAACCTAGCTACAAGGTTGTATACTTTGAAGGTTTGAGACTTTTTCTTGTCACTGCAATATAAATATTATGCACATGATTTTTTGATATCATACTTTACAATAATGTGCATGAGTGACATGAATGAGTACAATATATACAAGCCTCGCACCTAACCACCTAAGTACACATCTGGCAGTAGCACACTGCAGTATAAATATTATGCACATGATTCCTTGATATTATACTTTACAATGTGCATGAGTAACATGAATGAGTACAATATACAAGCCTCGCACCTTACTACCTAAGTACACATTACACAATAGTAAAAGCACATGATTCATGCACACATTTCTTTGTTTTAGTAGACAACCCAGATTTTTAATTTCCATTCTTTTTTTTTGAATTGTAATTTCCATTCATAATTCCTCTCAAAATTATTTTTCTTTCAAATTTTCCTGTTTGTTTTCCTCTTCATCTTGATTTCGAGAAAACATTATCTGAAACAAATTTCAGTTTAATGACACAAAAGCAAGCTAGTTCAACCTCTAATAACCTAGACTAACTATTATTTTGTTCTCGATCAGTCTTCTTATCAATATGTACTGAATATATATCGAGTCTTATCTTATAGTTAGCTCAAGTTATGAGGGAAGGTGCAGATCAAAGTGAGTTAGGATTAAGTTAAAGATTATACATCTGACATCTAACTCAAGTGACCACTGATCGAGGGAAGACAGTAGATAATTAGGATTAAATCAAGGCCAAAATCATCGAGTTTTCACTGATCCACAGGGCACCAGGGCATCATGCTGGATTGGAATTTGCAGCTTTCAATTCTCATTCTCCAACTAGCTAGCCAGATAATCAGGACGTACCATTCGCAGTAATGAAATCAAAACTTGCATATGTACCTCAACTTTAGTAATGAAATCAAAACTCGCCATATTCGGTTAATGGAAATTTCAGTTTCATAATTTTCTTATCTTTGCTATACAAAACTTAATACAATAAGTATCTTTCTTATCTCAGTTACGTTTCATAATATACGTACTGACAAATTTCAGAAGTTGACTAGTATTGTCCTTCTGAGAGTTATCATTTTTTCTTGATCCCACTATTTAATTGACGGATGCAATGATCGACGAAGTAGGGTATATATAAACTTACAATTAATATGAAAAAGGGATACTTTTGGATGGAAAGATCGACTATACATCTCGAGTAGTGTTCCAAATTCCAGAGACTTTTTCTTCCTTTCTGTTGCACAGTTGGTGAAGGAGGGACAAGCAAACAATACCAAATTCTAGAATTTGGAAGCATAATTGGGACCCTTTACAAAGTTAAAGATTAAGACATTATCATGCTTTAAGCAAAGTCAGATCACCATCAAGCTAATTAAATATATGTAGTATGATACTGTGGAAGGCAACGTTGATTATTCTATCTTTATATGAAAGGAAATGTGCAACATGTGGCTGAAAAGAGTATAGTTCCACGAATAGAACATTGAGAGTAAAAAGTTTTGCCTTTTGTGAAGTTAAGATGTGGTTTTGGTTCTTGTTGTTTGGTGATGCCAGTCGATCCTTGGACCTAATAGTCTTCACAAATAAAGCAAAGACCACCAGGCCAAGGAGGGACCAGCAGTTAAGATGTGGTTTTAAGATGAAGTTAAATATAATTTCTTTGCTTAAGACTAAATGATAGGATAAAATAAATAAAAGATCGAGCAGTCAATAGCAGACATCTTATCCAGTTTCATGTTTTAATTGGCTATGATTAGACATTTCAAATTGATTTAGAGCTATGATTGGACCCTCCTATCAGGCATGCATAATCACCAAGACCAAAATATAGGTATTTATAAGAAGGCAGATATTGGTGATTATAACGGACCAGTGTTACTCATTATAATGTTTAGGTGAGAGTTAAGTTTAGGTAAGCTCACATAACAGTAGGTACTCATTACACGCGGTAGTAGGATTGATAGTTGAAGCATTTGTTATGTAAAAATGATTGCTAAATGGAAAAACTACATTACAACACTTTTTTATGTCTTGAGAATAGCATACACAGGAAATGAAGCATAAAACCTAGTAGACAAGCAGTAGTAGAAACTAAAACATAGATATTAGAACAACAAAATGACTTTTATGGCTAGTATATGTAGTTTGCAGACACTAAAGAGTACCTCTAGAACAGTTGTCTACCTCTATCAACATGTGAATTCTCAAGCTTAATTAGCCTCACCAGCCCCAAAATCACTGATTATCAACCTTCTTCCTCGATCATTAGTAGTGGTATCGTAGGGATGTGGGGATGTCTCAAGCTCAGGTGTATCTTGCCTCATGTAGGTCTTCCAATTTGGGGTGATGAAGTCAAGAATTGCATAATACCCAGAGAAGGGATTGCTGGTTGGAGTCTCAAAGCTTGATGGAGTCAGAAAAATGTGAAGCTTGTGGGATGGACAACCGAAGTAAAAGACATGTATCCTGTTATTTTTTAGGGCTCACACATTGGTCTAGGTGAAGTTCATGTGTAGGAGTTCCAATAAAACTTGTTGATTGTTTGGTTCACATGTGGAGGGGAGTGAAGATGGCTGGTCGAAGTCAATTGAGTAGATTTACTGGAAAAAAGTGACTTGTTGGGGAGGTAAATATTTCAGTATCCAGGGAATGTGAGTGAGATGATTCAATCTCCACATAATTCACATCAAGTTGTGTGGGAAAGAATTCAGCAAACCTAGGAAGGTAAACTTTTAGTAAAGGATTAGGGTCATTTGAAGGTGGTGGCATGAAAGGAGTAGTTAACAAACCATGGTGATTGAGGAGAGTTTGAAGATAGAGTATTAGTCTCCTCCTATACTGAAAAGATGAGCATTATGCGGCATAATTTTCCTCCGGACATTGCTTGACAAGGTTCACAACAATATGGAATGAACTAGTATTGAGTTGTGGTAAATATTGAGTGAGACTTGTGTGTTTTTATAGAAGGTGAGGAGGTAACCTGCAAGATTAACTTGTTAACAACCAATATTAAATTCCAGTAAGTATGAATTGCATTACCATACTTTGTGATGCACATATCACTGAGTTCCCCTTGCCTAGTTAGTTTGATTCGATCAAATCAGTTGTCATTAGCTTCAGTCATTTATATTTAGTTTCAAGGCACTCATATAGATGTTGGTGATGAAATAGTTGTGGTAGCAATGTACATGAGATTGATGAAACATCTTCTTATTGTTTCATCTTTTGCTTCATATATAATTCATGATTGTGTGCAATAAATGTTGGTACATATATGTAGAATCACTTATATGTTGTTTTTAGGGCTAAATACTGTTTACCACCCTGTGGTATGGACCTCACATCAATTCAGTCCTTCGACTTTCAATTTCATCAAAAACACCCCCACACTATCATTTTCTCGTCCAATAGGTCAATTCGTTATGATTCTGTTAATTTATGCTGTTAGATGCTGACGTGGCGATCCAACTCAACACAGGTGGGCCCCACATGGAAGTGAAATTCCTAAAATGACCCTGGCCAATCTGAAATGAAAAAATCCAAAATAAATCAATACTTTGCTTTTGGGGAGATTCGAACCCACACAAGTGGGTGTAAAAGTGAGATCCCCAAGCACCAGACCACATGCGTGGTTGTATTAAATTCTCACAACATTAATATATATTTATATACCCAACCGGATATGGATTAAATCCAAAATAAATCAAAACTTTGCTTCTGGGGAGATTCGAACCCACGCAAGTGGGTGTGAAAGTGAGCGCCCCAACCACCGAACCACATGCGTGGTTGTAATATATTCCCACAACATTGATATATATTTATATACCCAACCGGATATAGATTAAATCCAAAATAAATCAACACTTTTCTTTTGGGGAGATTCGAACCCACGCAAGTGGGTGTGAAAGTGAGCGCCCCAACCACCGGACCACATGCGTGGTTGTAATATATTCCCACAACATTAATATATATTTATATACCCAAACGGATGTGGATTAAATCCAAAATAAATCAACACTTGGCGTTTGGGGAGACTCGAACCCACACAAGTGGGTGTGAAAGTGAAAGCCCCAACCACCGGACCACATGCATATTGTTGACATGCTCCAACAAAAATTAATATATATCTCTATTTTGGATTTAATCCATATCCGGTTTGGTATACAAATATATATTAATTTTGTGGACATACATTAGGCCTTTGCATGTGGTCCGGTGGTTGGGGCTTTTACTTTCACACCCACTTGTGTGGGTTCAAGTCTCCCCAAATGCAAAGTGTTGATTTATTTTGGATTTAATCCACATCCGGTTGGGTATATAAATATATATTAATGTTGTGGGAATATAATACAACCATGCATGTGGTCCGGTGGTTGGGGCGCTCACTTTCACACCCACTTGCGTGGGTTCGAATCTCCCCAGAAGCAAAGTTTTGATTTATTTTGGATTTAATCCATATCCGGTTGGGTATATAAATATATATTAATGTTGTGGGAATATATTACAACCACGCATGTGGTCTGGTGGTTGGGGATCTCACTTTCACACCCACTTGCGTGGGTTCGAATCTCTCCAAAAGCAAAGTATTGATTTATTTTGGATTTTTTCATTTCAGATTGGCCAGGGTCATTTTAGGAATTTCACTTCCATGTAGGGCCCACCTGTGCTGAGTTGGATCGCCACGTCAGCATCTAACGGCATAAATTAACGGAATCATAACGGATGGACCTATTGGACGAGAAAATGATAGTGTGGGGGTGTTTTTGATGAAATTGAAAGTCGAAGGACTGAATTGATGTGAGGTCCATACCATAGGGTGGTAAACAGTATTTAGCCCTTGTTTTTAACCACACAAATGATGCTAGGATTTCTCTATTGGCAAATGTTGGTGAAAGATTAAAGATCAAGGAATGGTGGACTGCGAAAGTTAGTTGCTTATTGAAGAACCCAACAACTAAACATCACAATATTGAAGGCTTTGTACCATTGTAGTCCAGGTTCATCACAAGCTTCTTTTGTACCAAATAATGATTAAAAAAATGCCAATGTTGTAGGAAAAAGAGATTCAAGAGAAAGTATATGTGTATTCCATTGATAATAGGGACCCCCTATTTATAGAGGATTACAAACAAATACAATATCTTTGAGTACAAGCAATCCTATTGTAATTAAGACTAGGATATCTAGAATAATCTACCCCTATTACAATTAGAACAAGGAAACCTGTTTGGACCAGATACACTAAATATGAATTTCATTTAACAGCCAAGGCACGCATTATAAGAAATGTCGACATGGCTGTTTAGGTTGGCAGAAGCCAAAAGTGTACCTTACTTTTGTACCTATGTATATATTGCTGTAAGATTGTAAGAATAAGATATTAGGTTCTCCTTTGATTTAAATGTAAAGGTTTGAGTTGTGGTTTCGCATAAATTAGGTAGTTTTTTTTTTTTTTTGCCAATTGATTGACCCATGCTTTTTATGCTTTGATTGATCCATTCTTTCAAATAAGAGTTCATGTTTTGTTGGGCTGGTTTACATATCATCCGCATCTTCATTATTTAATAAGGTGTGAGAGATGGATCACTGACTAATGGTGCCAAGTCCACTCGGACTCACCATTTGTGTTGATTAGTGTTCAACTGTTTCTAAAACACACTACTATCAAATAATGTTCCCAATTGGTGTCCTAAGGCCAATTTGTAGTAGTGAATATTGACATGTATTATTTCCAATAGGTCATGAAAACCTAGCTGATACAGAGAGAGAGAGAGAGAGAGATGGAGTACTTACCAGAGCTTAACTCCTTCAGGCTTGTATAGCAACTTCAATATGTGCTCGACTCAATATTGATATACTATATATGATCAATGCTTTCAGACTCTTGCTTGTCACTGCAATCCAAAGACTCTTTCTTGTCACTGCAATCCAAATGATTCAACAATACATTTTCGATCATTGGTTGTAAAGGAGGCCAAATATAAGAGCCTTAGTCGCACCTCGTGTTTGGCTCCAAAACCAGTCTGGTTGCAAACAGTCTCTTTTGAGCGTGCACAGGCTTGCCAGCACCTTGGGGTGCAGTCGTCGGGGAATCCCTTGACCTGACTTCTTCTCAAACACTGTGGATGAGGAGAGCACCAACCCCGTCACAAGATTCTTTTCTATGCCTTTCAGAAAAGGATTTTTTTCCTTACGGATATGATCTCTTACGTTCACCGAATCGACACTTAACGTTGTAGGTTAAGCAGAGCAATCACTGGGACGTCTGGAGAAAGCACTGGTTTGCCTAAGATTGACTTTAGCTTCGCTGGGTTGCAACTAGGTTGCAGGTAGGTTTGCTCCGGAGAGGCTTTGATAATCTGTGCGATTAGTTGATTGAAGAGTTGTGTTTTCTATATCGTCTTTAGCCTCTATATATAGGCTGCTGCAGATTCTCCTTCCTGATAGGAATGAAATACTATATTTTAGGACACAGTTATTGGCCTTGAATCAAATCAAAACTCTTAATAGTTATGATAACTATTGTAGGATTAACTCTGTCGTAGCAATCTTCTAGGCAATGTTAATTACCTTCTGGAGTCCTGGACGTAATCTTCTTGGATGTGAACTATAGGATATGCACGTATCTTATATTGATATATACCTTCACGAGGACTCATATCCAACAATCTTTAATTGCATGCATATATATATATATATAGCCCACATAATCTAACTTGTATATATACCTTGACGTTCGCCACTATCGCCAGCAAGACTTAATTGCATAGTACCATGATTCCTTGCATCTTATTGGCAGCCTGTTCCACGTCCACCTTAATTGCATGGGAGGCCATAATTACTTCTATATATAGAACAATGGAGGATAATTGAATCCCTACTGAATTGGTCCACCATATTAATTGCCATATGGGTGTAACTTGCATGGCCCATGTAATCCAAGCCATGAATACGTCAACCTCCACCTTTTATGTGCACAATCTTTAAGCAAACAAACTATCTTTAATTATCAAATATTTGATAATTAATCGCAAATCAAGGAATAGCACGATTCGCTCTAAGATTGTTTAATCTCTAAGTAGGCTTTATTTGGCCTCTAGATAATATATTCCGAACTTGTTGAAAAAATATATAGCTTGGGCCACGGATAGTGGCCCGGTTTTCTTCGACTCCCCATTATTAGGAAAAAATATTAATTTTGGGTTCAAACACCTCAATCAGTTACTTGTACGTACAGGACGTAAAAGCATATATATGCCTGATTCATGAACACATTCTGCATGCACTGAACGACAGACAACCCATGTTAAGTGATGGTTGGTTTAATCCTCAAGCTATACATTGTGTGACGCACTATAGAATTGAGGTTAACCATAAATTAAAGGGGCCGTGACCACTTACCCAATTTTAGTCCAAAAATTGCCCACTTACTCCACCAAGAGTTTTTTAACCCCATTTACCCAATCTAACAGTGTTTGCCTCATTTTAATTAACAAATTACACTCATATCTCTTTCTCCTCCCCCTCATCGATGTCTCTCTCTCTCTCTCTCTCTGATGCTCAACCCAGGCCGCTCTTGACGAATCCGGCAACCTAGACCACGACGACTTCTCTCTCTCTCTCTCTATGATGCTCAACCTAGGCCGTGCTCGACTAATCGGGTGACCCAGACTGCGACGGCTTCTCTTTCACTGTCACTGACGCTCGACCCAGGTCTCCAGCGAACCAGGCCTCTGGCGAATCAGACCGTGATGAATTCTCTCTCTCTCTCTCACTGACACTCAACCCAGGTCTCCGGCGAATCAAACCGCTACGACCTCCAAAAAAAAAAAAAAGATTATTGCCCCCCCCCCCCCCAATAATATGTCTATTCGGCGGCAATAATCACTGCACTGTTTTTTAAAGTACACTAATCTGTTATTGATTAAAAATTGAGTGTCTTTTTAGTGGTCTATTGGGGGCAATAGACAGATTATTGCCCCCCCCCCCCCAAATAATATATTAATTGTGGTTCATTAATCACTGAAATTAGGGATTTGTAAAGTCTTCAGTTGTCTTGTGTTTATTAAAGAAAAACTAATATGTTATTGATTGAAAATGGAGTTTATTTGGTGGTCTATTGGGGGCCAATAGACATATTATTGCCCCCCAATAATGTCTCTATTGGGGGTCAGTAATGTTAGAAACTTTGATTTTGAAAGTCTGAGAAGGTTTATTGAGGGGAAATACACAGAAATAATCATTTTGGTTTTGTTTGAACGTAGAATGGCAAGACCAAGATTCAACATATTGAGCGATTTCAAAGATGAACCAAGCTATTGAGATTATTGCCCCTCAATAATATGATCAAAACACACCACAACAATACCAAATTACTATGAACACAAAGGAAAAGATCACCGAAAAACAATTATAGAGACTTCATAACACTTAAGACACATTACTGGCCCCCAATAAACAGATTATTGCTCCTTAATAATGTAGTTAGAACTACCAAAACACTTCAAAAACTGTAACAAATTGCTCTGAAGACAAAGTAAAAGATCAGTAAACAACAATTATAGAGCCAGAATAACAATTAAGACACATTATTGACCCCCAATAGACAGATTATTGCCCCCCCCCCCCCCAATAATGTAGTCAGAACCACAAAAACACTTCATAAACCAGCTCAAATACACTAAGCTGAGATTCACCAAAATCACTCATCTCTCTCTCTCTCACTCTCAGACTCTCTATCCCTCCCCTCCCCTCGATCTTCGATCTATTCTCTCACTCCTCCCCACTCACCGATTTCTTCCTTCACCGGAGACCAAATCCAGAAACGTCTGCGGGCTTCGTCATCATATGCGGCTTCGTCACCGTCGTCTGGCTTCGTCATCATATGCGAGGAGGTAGGATTCGGGTCTGGCCTGAATCGAGCAGAGGGCCTGGACGGCGAGGATGGAGTTGTTGGTGGTGTCGGCGTCGAACCAAAGATCCTCCCCCTCTCTCTCACTTGAAATCGCTGAGCTCCTCTGTCTCCAGAAATTGCACAGCTCCTCTCTCACTCTAAAAATGGCAGAGCTTCTCTCTCTAAAATCGGGGAGCTTCTCTCTCTAAGTGAGAAAGAAGGAAAGAGCAAAAAAGTCTCAAAAATAAATAAAAAGAATAAAAAAAGAATTAATTGGGTATTAGGGAAATAATCCCTTAGAGTGTTTTGGGTAAATGAGGTTAAAAAACTGTTGGTGGAGCAAGTGGACAATTTTTAAGTTGAAATTGGATAAATGATCATTTCTCCTAAATTAAAATAAGATTACCAGCAGTAAATGATGAGGAGGATTTAAACTTTGATCTTGAATGATGCATGCAATGAATGCCTATATATGTATATATTATATTGAACACAGAATAAATAAATTGTTCTGTTGTTTACTTGTTTAGTTTTATGCCATACTGAAGTAAACATGCACAGACCACAGTGCATATATTAAATTCATGTTACTCCTAGGAACGTTAGTTAAAAGATTATTAACTGCAGTTCCTTTCAATGATCAAGTTTCTTTCATTATCCCTTGTATACAGCAGATTTATAAGAGCCGATCGACAGTTTTACAGCTTTCTCATGACTCCCATCTACGATTGGAAACCCAAATGATGTCAAGGTGTGGACCTCTGTTACATACCCATGCAAGCACGTCAAGAGAAGGAGACATATATAGTAACTTTTAAAGTAATATTAACGATGTTATAAGGATTAAAAGAATAGAAAAATCAAGTTTTTCTGTCAGTTTGCGAGTCATCATTTTCGTCTTGACCCAACTCAATGCCAGTGTACATAAATGCAGTAGGGCATAAACAATAATGAAGCCAACAATGAAAATGAGAATTCACGGCAATCTGCAGAAAGAAGAAGAATCGTTTTCTTTGATCGACAGACGACGAAATTTATTTAGAACTTGTGTTATTTCCTGTCTCCTAGCTAATGCCAACTTTTGTACGACTGATTAATGTAGTTGGGGTCCTTCACCGCCCAATCGGCATGACAGATCGTAGAAGATCCAGTAATATCTCTAAAATTGAATGATATACATGCAGTACTGGAAGGCTTAGTGCTAAAGCGCACACAGCTGAATAGTAGTCCAACGACACCAACGGTCTGCTTTTGAAGTATGAGAAAGTATAGGGTGCGTCCCACTAACCACACTCCGGCCATAGGAATGGAACTCGACCAATATTATTTGCAAGCATGTTGGTCAAGCTGTCTGACCAAAGAGCGACTTCTAAAGTATGAAGGGACAGAGGCAAATCTATATATCTCCAAAAAGAAGTTGTAAGGGATATGCTTAAACAAATTCATGACTGTTTGTGATCAACTGCACGTAATGAACAAAATATTTGATATGCATGCGTAGATATATTGGGTAATTTGACTTTTTAAAAATATCTAAGGAAATATTGATACATGTATGAGAAATATATTAACTTTTGTTATGTACCATAAATGCTTAAACTCATACTTTTCAACTCAAATGATAACTACTAGGAAAAAAGTCATCGTTTAGGAAGTAATTAAGGTCTTCATTAGGTCCTGTTTGGTTGGTGAAAATAAAAGGAATTATTTTCCTCCACTTTTTTTTTTCCTTTGGGAACTAATTTCCTTTTCTTGACTGTCCCAAATGCAGGAAATGAAACACTTTTCTTTCCCAATGTCCATATTCTGGGAAACAAACATGGCCTTAGAGTAAAGTAGGTTTTCGATTAAGTAATTAAGTTATAAAAAAAGTATGCATATCTTATGTTACCAAATTGTAAATTTTTCAAAAATTATCTTCAAAAATTTTCATGCAATTATTTATGCATGACAATAAAATACTACCTAAATAATTACTCTCTAATGATCAGCTGAAAAGACGTCAAAGACAGTCGGGTCGTGGTCTTACGTTGGAACTTCATTCCATGGAAAATTAAAAAAACGTACAGTTTAAGACCCAGAAAACATTCCCAATTATTTATTGCGACCCGCCTCTGTACTCTCCGATTACCGCCGTCGGAACCCACCAGAACATACATTAGAGTCATCGCTTACGCTTGGAACCCACCAGAACATACATTAGACTGTTAGAGTCATCGCTTACGCTTTTAGAGTGCCTCTGATTTCCTATATAAACCTCTATCGATCATTTCTTTCCACAACTTCAATTCAGTACAAACACAGCTTTACTCACCTGAGACTGAGATTCTATACCTCAAACATAAGAAAAGATATAAGAAATGGCGGATTCTTCATCAAAAGGACCCACCCTGTTCTCTCCTTACAAGATGGGCAGGTTCAATCTCTCTCACAGGATAGTGCTTGCGCCACTGACGAGGTGTCGAGCACATAACGAAATTCCGCAGCCAGCGATGGTCAAGTATTATTCTCAGAGGTCGACCCCCGGTGGCTTGTTAATCAGCGAAGGCACTTCGCCCTCCGACACAAGCGCTGGGTATCCACGTGTTCCTGGGATTTACACGGATGAACAGGTTGAGGCATGGAAAAAGGTTGTCGACGCCGTTCACGCCAAAGGTTCCATTTTTTTCTGTCAACTTTGGCATGTAGGTCGTGCTTCTCATCAAGTTTACCAACCTGGCGGGGCTTCGCCGATTTCTTCAACCAACAATCCCATTTCAAATGGATGGAAAGTTCCGATGCCAGACGGATCTCAAGAGACTAATTACCCACAGCCTCGACGCCTCGAAACCCACGAAATACCTCAGATTGTTGAGCAGTATCGCCGCGCTGCCTTAAATGCAGTTCTAGCAGGTTTTGATGGAATTGAGATTCATGCGGCACACGGCTTCCTCATTGATCAATTCTTGAAAGATGGAATCAACGATCGAACTGATGAGTATGGTGGGTCGCTTGCAAACCGTTGCAAATTCTTGATTCAAATTGTTCAAGCAGTAGTTGAAGCAATTGGTGCTGACAGAGTTGCCGTCAGAATCTCACCAGCTATTGATTTTCATGATGCTACGGACTCCGACCCAATTGGCCTAGGCCTTGCAGTGATTGGCAGGCTCAATGAGCTTCAATACAACGTAGGTTCAAAGCTCGCTTATCTCCATGTGACTCAGCCTCGTTTCGCTACTCAAATAAACGTAGGCAGGGCCGAGTTTGATCAAGACAGAGAATCTCAATTCATGCGGACTTTGCGAGAAGCTTATCAAGGTACATTCATGGCTAGTGGAGGGTTTACGAGAGAACTAGGAATGGAAACCGTGGCTTCCGGTGATGCTGATCTAGTGTCGTTTGGCCGAAATTTTATCTCAAACCCCGACTTGGTGTTGAGGTTTAAGTTGAATGCTCCTTTGAACAAGTATATTAGGGAGACTTTCTACACCGATGATCCTGTAGTTGGGTACACAGACTACCCTTTTCTGGAAAGAGAATGTGTGAAAGAGGATGAGCTCTCCCCATTTTGATTGTGATGCTGTTGAAATTGTTCTTGTTCGTTTGGTTGAATAAATCCTTATTGTGATTTGAATGTGATGGAATACAATGTGTTTAAACAAATTGAGTAATGCTTAGTGAGCTGTGACCTGTTAGTAAGTTATAGTCATGAGTTTGATTCTCACTGGAATATGTAAAGGTTGGGTGGGTTAAAAGTTTTTTATTTTTTATTTTTTAAATTGAGTAATGCTAGGTAATCGAATTATTTTTTTAGGTTAAAACAAAAATTACACTTGAATGAGCTCAATATAGATTGTATGAGACACCAACAACTTTACACTAAAAAATATATAAAACTTAGGACTCAATACTATTGTTGTCGCTTCACTCATCATAATCTTCGAGATTTTGAGCGCTAGAAACTTCTTTGGAGTCTCACCTTCCTTGCATTCTTTAGGTCGGCTACGATTTTTAGTCTCTTGGTTTTAGGTACTTCGACCTCTTTGCTTCTTTAGTTGGTCCCCCTCTATTTGTCCCATGCTTTTCGACATCTAGTTTGGTTCTTGTTCTCGTTCTTGTTACCTTTTATTTTAGATGTAGGTATTCATCTTATTATGTTTTTTGTTTTCTTAATTTAATTTGAAAGAAGTTGCTCACCTAAAAAACAGTTTTAAGGAACTGTGAAGGACAAATGTATCTCAACCACATGCATTAAATATAAAAATAGAAATTAAACTGTGTATTTATTTTTCAGCCGTCCGATTTACTTATTGCTCACAGTCCCTTCAAAACTGTTGCTTAGGTGAGTAAGGACTCTACTCCTCAATTTAATTTATTATAGATTATCATCCTCCCTTTAAAAAATAAAAATAAAAATGGCCGAGCTGGACCCTGTATTTTTTTTTTTTTTTGAGGATCAAAGACTCCTACCCTCACACTGTGACTCGAACCCAAGTATAATAGTGAGCACTTCATGTTGACGAGCATCGTCACATTACTTGCTCCTTCTTCACAACGAAGTGAGAGAGAGAGAGAGAGAGACGATACCACATTTCCGATGGATCAACTTTTCTCGGCGAAGCCTAAACCCTTCCGTATCCACAGAAAATCACCTATCGCTTCCAAGATCAAATCCTCCATCTCCGTCAAGCTCTCTGAATTTCTCGGTGGTTACACTGACGACGTCTTCCTGGTAATGCTCTTCTCCTCTTTCACCTTGAATTACAGTTCAATTGTTGTTCCTTTCAACTTTCCGAGCCTAAATTGAAGAAGCGATTGATCTTTTCGGTAAAATGCGTCAATGATTTTCCTGATTTTCGTTTGGTTGCTGAGAAAGTTTTCCAAATAAATTAACATGTTCTGGTAAATTGCGCTAGTAATTTTGGCCGGAATTTCTTCGTTTGGTTCTGAGGAAATTAGACAAAGAAATTAACATTTAGGCTATGTTTCGTGCTGCTATTGCTCTTAGGTAACCAATTAGCACCATGCGATTGAAGTTATAGTCTCAGAGTTACATACTGTCTATATAGAATAGAAGTTACGTTTACTTAACATCGTCTAATTCGAAAGAAGTTGAGTGCACAAGAAGGAATCATGTCCTGATCTATTAGGAGTTAAGATATTAGCAACCACTTGATCAATGCGACTGCACAGAGTTTCTGTTTTCTTCAGGATTCAAAAGTGTTAGGACAGAAGAGAATAGTTTAAGTCTCCACTTGTTAGGATTGTATGGTTAGCACACTGACGCGTGCACGGACGTTAAAAGGGAATTTGAATTGCTTTTCCAACATTGATCAATAGTTTATGTAATACTGCAATATATCATATCTATCTGTTCATACAGTTGAACTTGATTTGGAATTATTTGTTGAAATGCAAATTCAAATTCTTCTCATTAACTATTTATTACCGCTGGATCAAATTACTGTTGATGAAGTATACTAAGAGTACTGTTTTATTCGTTTAGGAGTATATTACAGTGCTGATTTGTAATGGAAAGGATCAATATCAGGCAAGAGATGACTTAGAGGCATTTCTTGGTGAGAGGAGTGAAGAATTTGTATCATGGTACCCTATTTTCTAATCTATCTTTATTAATTCTAAGTTCATAACTATTTATATATAAAGCGAGCTCTACTTTGGAAACATGATAATTGTCTTCAAGACCATTGGTTATAATCTAGACTTAGTACTCTGAACATTATTTAATGGTAATAAGGCAAGTTATTCTTATTTTTTCTTATTTATTTTTCTTTTTCTATTGGCTAGTAATAACTGCCAGTCATCCAAGTGGCATAGTTATCACAGACAGGAACCTGTCCATAAGTTAAAACGTTGGCATTGGTCTTGTTCTTTTTGGAGAGTGTATTTCTTTGTCTTATTGCTACACAAGCGAGAACGGCCGAAATAAGTTTCAAGTTATCTGCCTATGTAGGTTATGGGACCTTCTCTTCAAACTTGCTGGAAAGTTTTGTAAGGATACTGACTATCTCGATGAAGTTCCTGGCATTAGTCCCCCAAACAGTGATAGCAGCATTGGTGCAAAAGTTGACAGGTGTACAGACTTCCGGAGCCATGTTAACGAACTTTTGGTAATTTGAGTTATCCAACTTTATTACTTTATGCATGATAGAGTTCTAGGAGGAGTTTTAACATAGTTGCCTGCAGCAGATGAGGGGTGATAAAATGCGACATTCTGCTTGTGATCCTGCTTCCTGTAACGATATGAGGCTTGCTAAAGGTTCTCAACATTACCCCTCTGTCTCTGTCCCTTCAACTGAGGTGAATACAGCGTTGTCACATGGATGTAGAAATGAAATTCTGAGAAGATATATGGCAAGTGGAGATATTGATGGTGAGGGAGATCGAAGAACTCAGTCTAAAAATCAGATTACCCAGGTTGGCTTAGTAGACTATTTAATAGGACTTTTGGTAATAATAAACAACCTTTCCTTTAATTTGTAAGTTCAAATTTACTTATTGTAGAGCAGATTGTCAGTCATAAATGCAGTGGATTGCCTAGAGAGCGGTTACATTTACCAGAAAGAGAGGCCATGTCTAAGAATACAGAATTGTCCGTATCAGGTACATACTAGATTATGGTGATTAACTACATACATGCTTAGAAAATACAGATATGCTGAATGTCTGTGTGCTTGGAAACTGAATTTCGCTATACGCATGTTAATAGGCATCATGTATGTCTCCTTTGGCTACCAGACATGCTGAAAACTTTGATGGTTCCTTATGCAGGACGCCAATTTTCTGCACGGATTTGTGCCAGCAACAAGATAGGAACTAGTGTGTCACAAAGATCTATAGGTGCAGGATCCATTCGTAGTAAAAAATCTCGGGGTAGTGTTTGGGATAGATTGGGCAAGCCATGTGAAGACATATCTGGGGGACTCAAGAGTGTTGATTTTTACGGTGCCGGGCATAACAAGCAATGTGACAAAGTTAATCAGCTTGCATTAGTACCTCCGAAGAGGAATTCTGAAGTTCCTGCTTTTGATAAGAAGAGGTTGTACAGTAATCCTGTTGAGATGGAGAAACTGGATCATGTTGATAATGCAGTGAGTGAACCTCATTTTGCAAATAATATTGGCCGGAAGAGGCTCTTTGGTGAAATCAGTCCTGAATGCGAAGATACCTCACAGCATTTTAAGAAATCAGATGTGGCCACAAATGATTTGAAGACCATACAGGTACCTACTTGTCCTTTTCACGCTACATCATAGTTGATTGGAAAGAGTTACTGCTAGTCTCAAGCCTGGGCTAGCTATGAGGATTGAGTTTATGCAACAGATTTTACTTTAAGAATGAATTTCTCCTTTTCCTCCTTGACTGGGTACAAGTCTTGGCAAAATGTTGACCTGCTGAATTTTTTTTTCCTTCAGGAATTGCTTCATTTGAAAGAAAAATTGAATCAAGTTGAAATCGAAATGTCAAAGCTTCGGTCAAAGCAGGTGGAGTTTGAAAAAAATGATGGGAAAACGAATCACTTGCTGAATTCTGGTAAAGCCTCTCTATCACTTGGACCAATTTGCCTTACTTTGCTTGCAATTTTGTTCAGAATCAGAAACTGATGTGTGTTTCGGGTCAAGAAAGGTATTGAGGGTGGATGTGCTTGTGAAAGAATGAAATTAGAGTGATAGTGTTTGCAATATCAGGACACAGGAAAAACAAAAGTTTGTGATATCTCTGTGTGGCCGTTTTCTTTTGCATCTTCATTCTTCTTGTCTTGTTATTAAAATCTTTTGTTCCTAAATCTTCTATGCAAGAGAGGATTCTCAATATATTGCTATAATTTAATAGGGTCTGTAAGTGTGCATGAGAGTTGTTGTGGAACTTCATGAACAGGGTCATATCTGATTGTGTGTGTTGTTGAGGATTCTTTAAAATGTTGTACAACAAAAAAAATTCTTGGAAACCTGAACATGTGATTGATATATGTAATCATTTTATTTATATTATAATATTTCTATTTTTTCTCATCCAAAATGTAAAAAATGACTGCCGTACTCTAGCTCTAATAATTGGCAATCAAATTGTGCCCAAAACCTTTTCACTGATATTTATTGATCTTGTTACACTTGCAGGGGCACCGAAAGATTCAGAGGAAACTTTTGAGTCAAGAACTGTGTTGGTGACAAATGTAAGCTCGACGGAGTCATTGTATATCTTACTCTTATATTTCCTTTTTCTTGTTGAATAAGACATAAGTGACATAACTGCCAACTCCAGAGAAAATTGCATCCTCCTTTTTCTCTTTATATATCTTGTTTCTCTAAATGCAAACTCTGAATTCTTCTCCAAAGTTGAGTAATTTGTTCTTGATAGCAAGGCTTGTTACCAGACAGTCTATTGTGACTATCATTCAACTCAGCCCTGGCCTTCTTTCCTTATTATTTCATCCTTTCATTTGGTCATAGACAGCCTATGCATCAGAATGATATCATCTGATATTTTAGAAACTAAGATGAAGGCTTTTTTTCTGGACATACCATGTATTAAAGTTGTCATTGGAAACTAGGCACAATTAAAAAAAAAAAAATACTAGATACAAGAGTCATCTGGAGTTCTGGACAAGTATTGCGTACATGAGTAATGCTGTAAACTCTCTATTGTAACTCATATGGGTGTTTACAGGCAGTATCAGGCGCAACTCTTTTCTATCCTGTCTAGGAGATTCTTACCTAATGTGTCAGCTTTCTTGCTCATTTCTTCATAAGTTAAACTAGAAAACAGGGTGAAACCTAAACTAGAAAACAGGGCATTGTAGAATTTGTTTAAATGAAATATGAAATGGTCACGGTTAACTTCCATGAGCCTTAATTATAACTCTACTATATTGAAGTTATTTTACTGCTGCTTTTTGGCTCTATGCATTTCATAAGCATAGTTCTGATATACTACAAAAAAACAGGTACATTTTGCAGCAACTAGAGAAGCTTTGTCCCTGTACTTTGCCAAGTGTGGAATGATTGTTAACGTAATGATCTTGACAGACACAGTGACTTCAAAGCCAAAAGGGTAAGGTTTAATTAGTCATGTATACTATTGTGGTTCCTGCTTACTGACGAGTATAAATTCCGTTTTTGTGTTCTATCTTGGGTCTGGGGCAGTTTCATGAGAATTTTTATTATTAGCCTGCTTATCTTTTCTGTCTGGCTAGGTCTGCTTATGTTACTTTCGCTAGCAAGGAGTCTGTTGACAAAGCAGTGGCATTGAGTGGGGCGACATTCTTTTGTAGGACCTTGAAGGTAAGCACTTCCTTGTATCTCAAAGGATAATTAAGTTAATGGTGTGGCACTGCAAGATAAAAAGTGAGAACCAAAACAAAAAGTGAAATAAATAAGGACTATGGGAGGTCTAATAGAATGGAATTGGTTGAGAGTAGCAAACCTTTTAGTCATATCTTCTATCATGTTTATTAGGCAGGGCAAAGATAATACATTGGATAGCTTGGTAATCTTGAGTGTTTCAGGGCTGTAGGTTAAAGGTTTTCTATTTCTTATTAATTTTTCATTCTTTATTAGACTAAAATTTGTCATCAGGGTGATTCTGGTTGTAGAGTGTTTGGTAAAGTGCTTGCCTGACATTGGCCATGTATCCTGATGAACATGAGGAAATAATTTGCTATAAATGAAAAGAATCTCCAAGAAGTATTACTGTTTCTGTAGACGTTAATATTTTGTAGAGGATGCAAGATTTCAGTCTAATAGTTGCATAAGTGAATCAGTGGAACTTTTATTTGTAATGAAAATAATGGTGCAAGAATGATAGATTTTCATATTATCTTGCATATGGCATTTGGTTTTGGGTTCTCTGCCTTTTGTTCGTTGTCCTGATTCTAGTTCCTCCCTGAAGCTTCAGTGGTTTGTGAAGGAAGTATTGTTGGGGCTAGGATTTGAATATGGGTCTGTTGTTTTATTTCTGCTTGTATACTTTCTGCATAGGTTCTAAGGATGGCAGGAGCAGCTGTGGAGGCATCAGCACCAACGCAGCTTCCCGAGATGACTTCCCTCAATATTCCACATGGCAATAGAATTGCTTTCCCCAGCAAACCACATTATATGAGGTCTACTCTGCAGTGGAGAAGAGAGCCTGGTGTTGTCCCATCAGAGCTTCCATGCCCAGCTGGTGTTGGAGTTTCCTCTTCTGCCCACGAGCAACATATTTCTATTTCCAACAAAGACCGGAAGACATCATCATTAGAGCCCCCATGAAGCAACTACGAGCACATAATTTTCTGAGATAGCATATGGATGATTAAAGTAGATCCTGACTATACTAGAACACATACAATATGTATGCAAGTTAGAAGGATATTAGCTTGATCTAGACATGTGCTGCAAAACATTTAAAGGCTGTTTGATGCTTTTGTTTGCTTGGGTGGAATCACTCTGCAAATCTTAGCATGACTTCTCTTGTACAAGCTCAAAATACCTATATTGGCTATGTTGCAATTTGCAAGGCTTATGTCCATGAAAATATTGCAGCAGTACACTACTGAGTACGTTCCACACTACCATGTGAAAATTATATAGTATCATCTAGCTTCTGTGAAACTTTTAATCTTTTGGAATTGTTTCAGTGGAGCAATGAGTAATCATGAACAAAAAATGAAAAATAAAAAAGTGGATCGATCATGGTTAATAACCGAAAAGAATTATACTCCTTTTCTTATTTGGTTCTTTGGTTGGGTAATAATAATGCACATAGTTTTTGTATTTTTCTTCTGAATACAATAATCCAAGCTAGACATGTACCAATCCCAAAAGGGAGATGCCAATTGTGCTGATCCATTATATATCGGTAGGCTTAGCTAGCTAGGTTTTCGCTGCTTGTATATAATTTTTGTTCTGCATAGCAATCAATACTTTTACTGACCTTCTTTACTAGTGATATGGCAGAAAAGATATGGTATGGTAAATATCTTGCATGCTATATAACTAGTAAAATAACAGTCTCGAAGAACCATATGACCTTGGAGTGCTTTAATTATTTTGGTGTAAGAATTTATCGTAAATTGTAGATTCGCATGCAGGTTTCCCAGCACGGGAAGCTAGCAGGTAGGGAAAACGAGATCAGTGATAAAGATTGTGCAGGTGTCCCTCATACTATAGCTAGTAAAGACTAGCTTGGAATTTATTTTCTATTAAAACAATCTCATGGATTATGAGTCATATAAGTCTCACAGTGACACTTATATGTAATTTTCTATATAAAAAATCAGTCTAGAAAAAAAATCAAAAATAATATAAATGGTTAACTTTTTTGATTGAATTGAAGAGGCTAACGTAATAAATGGGACACCAACTCCGTAACAAGTAATTAATCTAAATCACAATGTTTTGTTGTTCTTGGGACTCGAGATGATTATAATGTATCGAGCTAAATAAAGTTTGTTAAATGAAAAAGTATCAAAATTAAACCAAACATATACTTTTCTAGGAGTTAAATGTTATGTTAGGAAATCGATGTTGCATTGTCAAAATTCATTTGTTCAAAATTTACGTCTTAAATCGTGCAATTATCATGAAAAAACCAAATTCTATTGAACTATATGTAAAAAGTTAACATTGCATTAAAAAAAAAAATCCATGGAGTACCCCTAACACTAGAGAACTTATGTCTCTTATCGTGTTTAGACTCACACTCCTCATTTTTCCTTCTTTTTTTTTTGTTACAATTGGGACCTAAAAGGCCCAAACAAAAGCAAAAGAAAACAACCTAAGGCCATCTCCAATCGTGAAAGTCTAAAATTTTAGACCTTTGAAAGATACTATTCATCCAAATAGTAAGGTTTATAATATTTCCAACTCCAATCGTTCGAGGTCCAAATTATAGACTTTAATATATTTTATTATTTTTAATGTGTATACTTCAAAATTATAAGTGGCCAAATTTCAATGGAGGAATACATGCTTCGTTATAGGATGATACGCTCGTGTTACGCAAACAATGATTTGCAGCAAGACCTTATCAAACATGTTTGGTCAAGACGAGGACAAAGAAGACCTCGGTGATATGGATGTGGCTTGTTTTCAATTTATATATTTGTGGTTGTAATAATTGATAATTTATTGTCAATAGAACCAACATAAATGAATGGTTAGATTGCATTAAATACACTTTTTGTTTATTAAAAATAAAGTTGATAATAAATATCAAGGGTTGAGATTATTTTATAAGCATTGAGTCACTTGCACTGTCGGTACATAGAATAATTTTCAGTCATGAAAAACCTCATTTGATTTATTTTAGTAGAAATAATAATAATAAATAAGCTTTTCTTGGAAATTGTTAATTGCTTCTAAAACTAGCGTGATTGCGACGTTTAGTCCAATCAAATTGAACTCAGCTGAATTGAATTTCAATTGGATTCAAAGCATAGCGCAATGATGATAGTGACAGTGTGGTCTGTTTGAGGAAAACCAATAGTCTGTAACTTGCAACTATGGTACTAATTTCCACTCATCCTCCCTTGACACGTGTACACCATGAAATACCAATTCTAACCTCACTGTCGACCCACTTTCAAGACCAGGACTTCAGAGCAATGAAGGGGTGTTTTTGGTCAAACAAAGATTGAGGACTCCATTTGACTCAGCTCTTGCTCTTCCAGAGAGAGAGAGAGAAACAGAGAACCCAGCTAGTTCTCTCTGCATGCTCTGTATTTTCTCCTTAGCGCCTATTTGTATACCCTGTTCTGTCTCTACTGTTTCTTCTCTCTACTTCTGGTTTTATCTGATACAAGAGCTTGCATTTTGTCAGGTGCACCCATCTTTCTTTCTCTAAAGCAATGTTTCCTCTGTTTCGTTCCATGTTCATGTCTTCAATGGTGTGTGATCTTGGTGTAGCAGAGATAATTTTCTGATGCATTTTGGTTATTTTCAGTAGAAAAGATTGACCCTTATATGATAATTTTGTTGTGTATGTAACTATGATAGTGTGTGTGAGAAAGACTGACCTTATATATTTTTTTTCATCTTTATGTCAAAAATGTTGAGTCCCTGTGTCTAGTATTCAGGTAATTAGAGGGTAGCCGTCTTCTTTCTGATTGTTGGGAACTATCACTCCTCTTTTTGATCCAAGCAACAATAGCGGTAAGTGAGTTGCGAACTAATTAAAGACAGCAGACAACTCTGACCAAAATTGGATTTCCTTTTCTTTAGTTTCTTTGATCCCCCCACTCAGTGTTCCTTTTCCATCTGCTTCCAATAGTTCAACCTATCCAGAACTTGAAACTCTTTGTTTTTTTGGGTAGAAAAGTTTAATCTTAAGGTTTTTTGTTGAATGACTATTCTACAAGTGTGGGTTTTGGTAGTAAATGTAGAACCGTACCTTTGATCTGTTGTATGAACGTTCTGTTATTTTTTTTTTTTTTTGTTCTGTGGATGTTTTGTGTAAAAGTGCTCAGTTTGTGTAGCGTATCAAAATTCTTGCTAGAAATGTAAAAGTTTTCTTTGCATCTTCATGTCCTGACTTTGTGATGATTTTTAGGAAAGTGTGGAGTCCTTGTAGATAAGTCTATGGATTATAGGCCTGTATCAAGCAGAACAAGGTCGAAGAGAGACAAAGCTATCATTGAACTTCATTGGCAAATGAAAATTAACAGTGGGGTGAGTCCAGCCACAAGGGATAAGAAAATGAGGAGGTCCAACCAGGCTTCTGTTTCTCATATGGGTGAGTCCAGTTCTAGGAGACAGAGTTTTGAGTGGGTTGCTGGTCATGTGGAATTCCTGGAAAACCAACAGAATGATGATGATTCAGAGAGTGTTATTAAAAGAAGTGGGAAACAGGGAAAGGGGAAAGGAGTTGCGGTTGGTGTGAAGAGAAAGAGGAGTTTAGGATTAGATGTGTCGGCTGATAGCAACAAAGATGGTTGCCATTGTAGAGCTGTTTCGGATAATGGTCTGGAAGTTGTCGATTTGGTGGATAGTCCTGATGATAATGAGGTACTAGTTTCTAAAGGTAAAGAGGGAGGAGTAGGAGTTGATGTTGATGTTGATGGTGTGAGTGATGATGAAAGTGATGAGGATGTTGATGTTGATGGTGTGAGTGATGATGAAAGTGATGAGGATGTTTCATCAGCAGAGGAAGATGACAGTAGTGACGAAAGTGTGTTCTCTATAGAGGAGGAAAATGAATGTATTTCCTTATCAGTTGAAGATAGTAGTGAGCAGGAAAATGAAGAGGAGAGTGAGGTGACGGAGAAGAATGAGAAAGCGTGCAAGGGAGAAAGTGTTGAGGTTGATTGGAAGGGAAAGATAAATGCTGATGGTGATGTTCTGCATTATTGTTCTGCTCATGATACTGACACTGATGTCAGAAGTGAGCAAGAGTGGAAGGAAGAAAGTCTTGGAATTCATCCGAAGGGAAAGATTAATGCTGATGGGGATGATCTACATTCTTCTTCTGATCATGATATCAGTGACAGAAGGGCAAAATTGGGGGAGGCAGAGAGTGTGTTGGTTACCTCCTGTACTAAAAAAAAGAGCACGAGGGTCCCAAAACAGAAAAGATTACCTACCATTGCATTTGAAGCCCCAAAAGTTGAATGTCTCCCTTTGAGATTCAGTTTTGCTAAGCAGCCAACTATTCCTGAGAAGCCAGATTATGAGAGAGAAGTAGATGCCCTTCTTGCTGAATATAAATTTGTTATAGCATATGAGAATGCTTCTGCTGATTCTAAGGTTTGCATTACTTTATCTTTATATGCTCTGTTCTTTAGAAGTAAACTCCTAGTCCTTATAGTGTTTCATAACTATAGATATAATGTTTACGGTGTCTGATATCATTGTAAGTCAGTATACACTTGTACTGCAGTATTCCTATCATTTCATCCTGTATAGCTGAGTTCAAAAGCATAATTATGTTTTGCACCCTTGGTTTAGAATCATTAGCATAGTAGGCAAACATAAATTTCAGCAAAAATGTTTCTTATGCATCATACATGGAAGCACAAAGTACGAATGGAACTGCATCATATCAGTCAGTTTTATTTATTTGGTTCCTTCATTATACTAATAAGTTTAGCAGCTTCTTTATTTTTCACTTCTCATTTAATGCCACTCTGGTATCAAAATAATAATAAAAAAATCTCGTTCTTCTGTTGATGTGTCATACTTGATGGTCTATTTGCATGCCTCAGTGATTACTTTGTATTCAGTTTAAAGAGTTCTACCAAAAGGGTTATTGGTTTTTACTGTTTGACACAAACTGTACTGATACCCAGGCTAAAGACGGCTACTTTACAAGATCAGATAATAACAGAAATCATTTCAATGATGTGACTTATGGTGGTAGTCCAGAAACGGCAATTGATAATGGGAGAACAATTGGTTTGCAGACGGCTTTCAATGAGAATGAAGCTGTAAGTATGAAATTATTCTTCTTTCCTGAGTGGCTGAGTTGACATTGTTAATCTTTCATTTATGCATACATTTGAGATCCGGCTGGTTAGTACAGTACTGTAGTAACCATCCTTATTCTACAGTCAACACAGCTATTAGTTTGACATAAACTTTATTGATCATTCAGGCCAAAGGACATGATGATGCAAGGTCAAAGAATAGGATACATGATTTCGATGATGAGACGCATGGTGGTGCTTCAGAATCTGGTTTTAATAAAGGCAGTAAATTTGATGTGCACAGGGCTTGCAAGAAGGGTGAAGAGGTAAGAAAGTGTAAATTTATATATATATTTTTTTTCTGAGTCACCATTATCAATCTTTCCCTTGTTTGTAGCATGCATATATCTAACATCGGGCCACCTAATACGTAGATTGTAGTAAAGCACCCTTCATCTTTTGTCAACACAAGCACATAATTGTTCAACTGTATTTTGACATGAACTTTCCTGATTATCCAGGCCAAAGGAAACAACTTTTCAAGGTCCTTTAATTCACGAAAGGATGACAAAGATGAGACATATGGTGGTAGTCGTCCAGAAACATATAAGAAGAGAGAAAGGGTGGGGAATCTTACCAACAAAAAGGGCATTACAGCACCAAAAGATTGCAATGCCTTTATGATTCTTGTAGATTCGATTTATGACAAGGGAGAAGTGTCAGGGGAACTACCTCCGTTTGGGGATGAATCCCCCCAAGATGAAGCTCCAAGAGATGAGCCCCTTCCATTGTTTTTCACGCTTGGTCATCCTCCAAGTCCTGCACCAGAGAAGTCAGCTTCTGAGATAGAACTAGAAAACCTTTTTGAAGAATATGACTTTGTCCAAATGTCTGAAGAGATTGGTTCCACTGATTCTAAACTGGTAGGTTGGCTCAAACAGCACTCCTATAAATCTACTCATTAAAATTACATTCCTAACTCTGCTGTTTTATAGCCTATTAGTACATGCTTAATTATGGCATAAACAACACTCCTATTTTACTTGTTGGTCTCTGCTGTAATAATACGTATACTTGAAACCAGTTATAAATTGTACTGTTTCACATCATCTTATATTGTTTCTTCCATAAGATTGTTCATAGTTAAAAGTTTGGTTGACAGGTTGAAACTAATGACTCAGTCCTTCCTGGTACAGAAGTTACTCAGTATATGCTTTGTAGTCAAGGGAAACACGATCTTATACTTGATGAAGAAATTGGACTCATATGCCAATTCTGCCCTCATGTGCATCGGGAGATCAAGTATATTGTACCAGACTTTGTGAGTCTTGCAATCTTTTATTTATGTTCCTCTCAAGTTTTAATTAAGATTCATCATGTTAAGTATTCAGGTGTTTTTCATTTGCACTAAAATCTTTTAAAGTCTAGTGTTTAAATCTGTTGATGATGCTGAACGAAGAGCACTGTGTTGGCACATGCATCAGTATGCATCTTGTAGGCTTTCTTTTAGGTTTTAGAGATGTAGCAAGGACTTATGGAAATAAGTGGAATTCATTGTTTGGATACTGTATATTTCTATTTCGTTTTCTGTACCTTTAGTTTGCTTAGTTTGATTTGATTTCACTACAAACGGCAAGCTCAAGTATTTTGATCCAATTGGTATTTTCAATTGTTGTTCTCAAGTTTTAGGTTTTATTATTTTGCTGATGTTGTTTGAGAATAACTCTGCCATTATTGGACTTGACAAGTTCTTTTCTATATCTTCTAATTTGACTAGTCTTGTTTGTCCTCTGATATTGGGAGGATTGAAGGATGACACTTCTCATTGACCTCTTTGGTGCTTAATATTATTAAAAGCTTCAATTTGTTGATTTTAGTCTTTCAAATAGAAATATCAAGTTAGGTGTGCTGAATGTCTAGAATTTTTCTGCCGTTTGATTACTCCTTTGCTGCGTCTAGCAACTTAATTTCTTATTGCTAAAACTTTGAAGTAGCTGATATTTTTTTTTCCCTTGGTTGTGATTGTGATCATTCCAGGCTCCAAACCCTTATGGAAAAGCTGGGAAGAGATTTTATGAAGAAGACAACCGGTCTGTCCTTGATGATCTTCAGTGTAATGACCCTGACAATTGTGGCTTTAGTTCGGATGCTCATACTGAAGGCACAGTGTGGGACTTGATCCCTGGTATGAAAGGTGATATGTACCCTCATCAGCGTGAAGGTTTCGAATTTATTTGGAGTCACTTAGCTGGTGGAATTCAGCTTGGAAAGTTGGCAAAACCTAGTGCTTGTGGCGGTGATGGATGCATTATATCACATGCACCTGGGACTGGGAAGACTCGTTTGACTATTATCTTTATCCAGTCGTACATGAATTTTAACCCATCAAGCAGGCCACTCATTGTTGCTCCACGTACCATGCTTCTTACTTGGGAAGAGGAGTTTAAGAAATGGGGTTTTGACATTCCCTTTCACAATCTTAACAATCCTGACTTCACTGGCAAAGAGGATGAAGCAGCTCGCAATCTTGTGAAGGATGGTAAGAGTTCAGAAATGATAAACTTGACCCGTATTGTGAAGCTAAAGTCCTGGGCAGAGAAAAGAAGCATCTTGGGTATTAGTTATTCACTGTTTGAGCAGATTTGTGGAGCTTCTACCAAGAAAGGAAAACATCCACTTTCTCCAAGACGAAAGCTCGAAGCTGAGCAGATGTGGAAAGTCCTTGTTGAATTTCCTGGTCTTGTAGTATTTGACGAAGGGCACAATCCTCGCAACGACCAGAGTTATTCATGGAATGCTCTTTTAAAACTGAAAACAAGAAGGCGCATTCTCCTCTCTGGTACTCCTTTTCAGAATAATTTTGAGGAGCTCTACAATACAGTCCGCTTGGTGAGGCCAGAATGGACCACCAATCCTACCTGCCTTGGAGCTTTTGACAAAAAGCAACGGACTTGGGGCCAAATGCGAGGCAGAAAAGGCAATGCTGGGAAAGGCCAATTTGCTGATGATAATACAAAACGAGCTAAAGAGGTCAGAGCTATGATTTCCCCATTTGTGCATGTTTACAAAGGCACCATACTGCAAGATAAGCTTCCTGGGTTAAGGAACTCAGTTGTTGTTTTACAGCCAACAGCTTTACAGCAGAGATGTTCTGACAGAATTCAGCTGATAAAAAATCCATTTAAATATGAACGAATAGAGGCTAAAGTAACTATCCACCCTTCTCTCTTGCTTAATGAAAATCGCTCTATGTTTCTTGAGGAAGACAAGTATTCAGGTGACTGGGAAAGGCTAACAGAAATCAAGTTAAATCCTGAAGGTGGAGTGAAGGCAAGATTTGCAGTTGATCTCATTCGGCTTTGTCAAGCTATGAATGAAAGAGTTTTGGTATTCAGTCAGTGGGTTGATCCATTGCTCTTAATAAGGGACCTGCTCAAATCTCAGTTTCAGTGGGTGGAAGGAGAGGAGGTTATGTATATGGATGGAAAATGTGATGCAAAGCAGCGCCAATCATCAATGAGTTATTTCAATGATCCATCCACCAAAGCAAAGGTTATGTTAGCTACAACAAGAGGTTGCAACGAAGGAATAAGTTTAGTTGGAGCTTCAAGGGTTGTACTGCTTGATGTTGCATGGAACCCTTCTGTTGAGAGACAAGCTATATCCCGAGCATACCGATTGGGACAGAAAAAAATTGTGTTCATCTACCATCTCCTCATGGCTGGGGCAAGAGAAGAGGACAAATACAACCGACAAGTTGAGAAGTATCGGTTGTCTGAATTGGTATTTTCTTGTTCGGATACAGAAGCTGATGCCAAGAAAATCCCAGCTTCGGTCGCGGAGGACAAGATTTTGGAAGAGATGGTTCAGCACCAGAAACTGAAGCATATATTTCAAAAGATAACATTACTGAATGAAGCTTCATATTTGGACGAAGAATTTGTGTAAATCTCCTTCATCTCTGAAGCTGAATTTGTAGTTGAAATACAATCATTTTTTCTACTATATCTTGCAGTTACTTCTTTACATTATCTAAGCAAACATGTTGCCTCCATTTAATTCTAAAGCATCTGTTCTTCTCTTATTTTTTGCGTCTGACAGATGAAGATTCTAAAGCCTCTGGAGCTTTTACTTTATAGAAGAGGTATTTTGAGGATGGGCAGGAATTATGCAGTACAATATTTGATTAAATGACTAGTCCAGTAGTTATGTATATTCTTACGGTGTTAGATGATCTCTGCAAATTGATTAATTGACATAGTTAATTGTGTTCTTGTTGGTTATATTCCTGTATGTACACATACAAAACGCTAGTGGCCGGTCAGTGTCTACTCTGTGCATTCTCACTTCATGGAAAGATCAAGAGAAAAATCCATGCATTCATACCCCTTCCATGTTTTTCTTTTTTGATCAGTCCATTCCATTTATTTATGCACCTGGATTATAGTTGCCAGTTATTTCCCACTGTATATAGAGTTGAATTAAACATTTTATTCAAACTATAGGATTTGAACCTAGGATGTATTGTTTGATAAGAATGTCTTAACAGAAAATAAGGACTGGCATAGTATAAGGATGACTATGATGATGAATATTGTGCTTTTGTCACATAACCGGCATGGTATGTTGTGATATGGTCAGGAACTCAATATATTGCATCCCAGTATAAGAAATGATTCCTCTAATGAATGACTGATCTTTTGATTAATCAAAGACATATTGAAACTCTGTAGTCTTTCCAGCTATAATCTATGAAGCTTTTGCAGTTTTTGTGTAGCCATATTGTAAACTTGATAAGATTTTAATTGTTTCCTCCCTTATACATCTGATACAGGTTCAGAGAAGCAAAGCATAAGGAGGATCATCAACTTTCTATCTTCCAGTTTCTTCCTTGTGTTATTTCTTAGTTGTCTTTAGGCAGTGTTGAAGATCACAGCGTCTGGATTGATCATACTCTTAGCTGTTTGTATCATGCTTGACTTGGCTTAACAGTACTCTTCTCTATGTTCTAGTGTATCTATATTTAGGTTTTATGGAAGTATTCAGATCAAATTCTTAGAATTTGAAGATAAAAATTTGACAATATTTTGGGAACTGTGGATCTCATTTCAATAGCTCAAATATATATTAATTTGGTTTTTTGTCTGTCACATTAATAGCAAGGACACTTATATCTAAGCACATGAACTAGCTGCATAAAAATGTTAATTGAACATTACTTTTTCATGGAGTCTGTGGTTGAACTCCCTAAAAAGGTATCAGATTCCTAATTGGGCTACAACTTGCAAATGTATATAATCAAAGAGAAAAAAAAATTAATCAATTCCAGCATGGATTAATGCCAGTTTAAAGTTTAATATCTTCTTTAGCATGATCTTAGAAACAGGAGTACACATTCCCCCAGTTAACTATAAATCATTTTGTCTACACACCTTATTTTCGCCTACTTTTGCCTACTTTCTTTCTAGTTTCAGAACCCAATTCATATGCATCCACCTACTGACCTATGTCATCAACCATGGCTAAGTTACTCTTAAGGAAGAGAATGAACATTACCATTTTTTTGTGGGACTATAACAAGTTTGCAATACATAATTGGTTTTCATATTTCTCAGGCACAGATTGAACACATTGTTGAAGGAAAATCAAGTTTAGTGTGCCTTATCAAACTAGGAATAGGAATAGGAGAGAAGGTTCTAGATTTCCCAATCCTACACGGATTGGTATTCCTTGTAACATTAGATTATGCACTTTGTAATCCCTATATATAGGGCTCCTATTCTCTATAATGAAACACATCTCTCTCATCAATCTCTCTCAAATACATTATACTTAAACACGTTATCAGCACGACTCTAACCACAAAACAGAAAACCAAAACTCATTCACAAAGCAGCCCCTAGCCCGAGCTAGTCGAGCCTTCGCTGCAGCCCGAGCGCCCGTGTGCTTGCAACCTTGCACAGCAGCCCCTGCTTCCCCCTTCTTGCAGCCCTGCGTTCCAGCCTGCTGCCACCGAAGCATCCCTGCTGCGCAAACAAGCCAACGCACACCCACTGCATCTTTTTCCCGTTCCTGTGCACATCCGTCTTCTTGCAAGCCTCGAAACGTCTAGTTCGGAAGCTCAGATCGAAAAACCTTCTTCATCAAAGTTGTTCGTCTCTGTCTCTTCCATCTAACCTCCGAATTTCAGCCTTATCGGAGTCATATTGAGATCTGTACACCAATCGAGGTACAAGCTGTTCAGAACAGAATCTGCTCCGAATTTTCACCAAGTAAGTATTCAAAAGAGTAAGTTTTAAAGTTCCTAAAATTTGAAATTTGAATATTTCTTCTTTTTCTCGGGGACTTAAAAACCTCCCTTCTTCTTCATCCCACCTTTCTTATAACGTGGGTTCGATCTTGAAAAGCGGAATCGTGGGGATTCACGCAATTAACGAACTAAGAGCGTTCGTAAGACATCGGACTAAGAGCGTCCGTAAGCATCGATTTAACGAACTAAGAGAGTTCGTATGCTACGGACTAAGAGCGTTCGTGAGCATCTATTTTGACCATACAAACATCATTGTTTCGGTCTAATCCAATTATTCTTGGAAATAGATTTCTTGGTAGCATAGCTCGGAAATCTTATTTATATTAGTTTTCGTGGAAGCATTGACTCCGAAACTAACTTGTTCTTGTTTCATCTTTCAGGATGTCAAACATGAACAAACTCGATTTTGTTCCATTGGATTATGCAGGCAAACGGTACTTAATTTGGGTCACTGATGTCGAGATCCACCTTATTGCCCGTGATTTATTGCATACAATCCAAGAGCTTTGTCCTATTGAAACAGCTCCAGACCCTCAAACTGAGAAAGATAATTCCAAGGCACTTGCCTTCATGAAACGTCACATGGATAGTGACCTACAGTTTGAGTTCATAAATGAGGATAGCGCCATAAAGCTTTGGCATGCGCTTCGCGAACGATATGGCAATGTTCGTGACTCCATACTTCCGAATACAGAAGCAGAATGGAAAGATCTTCGCTTCTCTGAATTTGACACTGTCATGCAATTTTATTCGGAAGCTCTCAGCATCAGAGCAATGATGCGTCTCTGTGGAAAGATGATCACAGAAGACCAATTGATTGAGAAAACCCTCAATACCTTCCCCGTCTATGCTATGAGGTCCTCTGACTTATTCCGGACTCATGTAAATGCAAGACGGATCACAAGTTTCCAACAGCTTATTGAAGCTATGGCCACTGCTGAAAGACATGGCAATGAACTTGTGCAAAGAAGATTTGATAGGCTTCAAGATAGCTATCAAGAGCATCGTCCTATGACTAGAGAAAGTCACCATCGACGTCATGATCCATACGATCGAAATGCTCAAGAAGGTAATCGCTCAAGGCGACAATCACACGACCGTAGGAGGCGTGATTTTGAGGGAAATAGGGTTGGAAACCATGGAGCCAACGTTGGCCATGGGCACCACTTTCCAACGCCACCAGTCCTAAGGACTATGCATATTGCGCCAATGCGCCTCAATCAAGGGAGAATCCTCTTTATGGTGTCTATTTCTGATATGGAACGTCTGATCAATGGACCTGAATTTGCAATGTACCTACGGAGGTAGTCGCATCATGGTGATCAAGACTTCGAGATCATAAAGACTTTAAATCTGGCGATGAAGACAAAATGCCGCAGATTTTTATTTATAGTCTTTTATTTTTCCAAGAATTATGTAATGGCTATTATGCCTTAAATCAATAAAATGACTTATTGTATTAACTCTTTCCCTCTAGGCGTACTCAAGAGTACTTGTGATGTCTAGGTAAGGTTTGATCTGAGAGAACGGTTTTAAAAGTGAGCAACGCTCCACCAAAATCTCGCCTTACCTTACCTGGTCACAACTAAATTGAAATTACCAAACGGATTGAGTGACTACGATTTGTCTACGGTTTGATTTTTATATTGGATTAGATTTTGGTCAAGAAACTTTGATATAATCATTGGCTATTATTAATAAAGTATCGATTTATTTTATCTCATGTCATGGACATATTTTTCGAACTTTATTAACTTACAAGATGTAAGAGCCAATGGTTTTCATGTGGAAACACATTATGAGAATGGACAAGAGTTCCTTTGCATCACCTCTAATGACTACGGAAATAACCGAGTATTAGAGAAACTTATGTGTCGCTCTAGTGGGTTGTAAGCAACCACTATTCGAGTCATTGAATCCAACCATGTCATGAGAGATGATTTATGGGATTCCGACACATATAGGCTTTGGCATGACCGTTTGGGATACCCAGGTCGTGACATGATGATCCGTATATTAAAGACTTCACACGGACATCCCTTTTTCCGAACGAAAAGAAGTAAAACTCGGTTTTTGGACACCGAAGGAGCCCCTGCGCCTCACGGCGCCGTTCACCCCCAAATCCGGCCATCCTTGGCCGACGCCGCCTTCCCCCTGCGGCCTCAGGGTGGCATTGACGCCACCAAGGCTCCTTTGTCTCCAACTTTTACTTCTAAAGTCACTTGTGCCTTTGTGGCTCAACCAAAATCCTCATTGGTTGTTTATATAGCCCATCATTCGTTCTGCAAAGCCTGCTCTTTAGCAAAGTTAGGATCGAGACCATCCTATGCAAAGGACACCAAAGAAAATATACCATTCTTGCAAAGAATCCAAGGTGATATTTGTGGACCTATTCAACCATCATGCGGACCATTTCAATATTTTATGGTATTGGTTGATGCATCGACACGCTGGTCACATGTCATGCTATTGTCCACAAGGAACGCTGCATTTGCTAAACTCCTAGCACAAATAATTAAGTTAAGGGCTCACCACCCGTATCATCCTATTCAGTCTATAAGATTAGACAATGCTGGAGAGTTTACATCAAAGACTTTTGATGATTATTGCATGTCCATTGGGATTGATGTTGAACATCCTGTTCCTCATGTTCACACCCAAAATGGTCTCGCAGAAGCCACCATTAAATGACTACAAATGGTCGCTAGGGCATTGGTAATGCGCACCAATCTCCCTATTTCTGCTTGGGGCTATGCAATATTGCATGCAGCTGTGCTTATTCGTCTGAGGCCCACTGCCACTCAACCTTTTTCTGCGTCCCAGATGGTGACTGGGTATGAGCCCAATGTCTCACACTTACGCATATTTGGGTGCGCAGTTTATGTGCCAATTGCGCCTCCACAGCGCACCAAAATGGGTCCTCAACGACGATTAGGCGTTTACGTTGGTTATGATTCTCCAACGATCATCCGCTACATAGAACCCTTGATAGGCGATCTCTTTACCGCAAGATTTGCGGATTGTCACTTCGATGAGACAGTCTTCCCATCGTTAGGGGGAGATAAGAACATCAATGTTCAACAGGAACGACCGGAATTGTCGTGGTCTGTCCCCACTCTGTCTCATCTTGATCCCCGAACCGCACAGTCCGAAATTGAAGTGCGGAGAATTCTCGATCTTCAGAACGTAGCAGAATCGATGCCTGATGCGTTTTCTGATATCGCTAAAGTGACGAGATCACACATACCTGCTGCAAACGTGCCTGCAAGGATTGATGTCCCTAAAACTAGAGGACATGATGCTAACTCAAGAGGATTTGAGCATGGCGCCAACGTCCCCTCTCACAGTGATGGTGACGTTGTGGCTAGGCCCATGGCTCCTGCCAGGAAGCGCGGGAGGCCTATAGGTTCGATGGATTCTCGCCCAAGAAAGAAAGCGAGTTTGGCACAGAATAATCCATTAATCATCGATATAAATAATCCATCTCATGAGAATATTCCGGATTATGGTTATGTCCAAGAGACATCATTGGGGGACGCTCCAATGTCAGAACCAACTCCAAAGAATAGAGAGATCTCCATAAATTACACTAGTGTACATGAGATGATGGATAGAAATTCTATGGCAATTGATGATGCATTTGCATATCATATTGCGTAAGGGATTATAGAATATGATGATATCGAACCTCGCTCTGTTGAAGAATGTCAACGAAGAGCAGATTGGCCTAAATGGAAAGATGCGATCCAGGTTGAATTGGATTCACTAACAAAGAGACAGGTATTTGGGCCTGTAACGCAGACACCCCCAAGTGTAAAGCCTGTTGGCCACAAATGGGTCTTTGTTAGAAAGCGTAATGAGAAAAATGAGGTGGTAAGATATAAAGCCCGCCTTGTGGCGCAAGGTTTCTCACAACGCCCTGGAATCGACTACGAGGAGACATATTCTCCCGTAATGGACGTTATAATGTTCCGCTACCTTGTCAGTTTGGTAGTTTCCGAAAAACTTGACATGCAGCTTATGGATGTGGTTACAGCATATCTCTATGGGGATCTAGATTCAGAGATATATATGAAGGTTCCAGATGGACTTCAATTACCCAAATCAAGTGGCTCTAAACCACGGAGCGCGTTTTCAAAAGATTAAAACGCTCACTATATGGATTAAAACAATCTGGACGGATGTGGTATAACCGTCTAAGTGACTACTTGATTGGGAAGGGATATATTAACAATGAAATATGCCCATGCGTGTTCATTAAAAGAACAAGTTCCGGATTTGCAATCGTAGCAGTTTATGTCGATGACATGAACCTAATTGGAACTCTAGATGAGTTAAAGGAAACTGCTAATTACTTGAAATCCGAATTTGAGATGAAAGATCTTGGGAAAACACGGTTTTGTCTCGGTTTAGAACTCGAGCACCGTAGTGATGGGATTTTGATCCATCAGTCTGCATATACTCAGAAAATTCTAAGGCGCTTTAATGAAGATAAAGCAAAGCCTGCGAGTACTCCCATGATCGGCCGTAGTCTTGAGCCCGGAAAAGATCCGTTTCGTCCAAGGGATGAGGACGAAGAACCCCTAGAGGCCGAAGTGCCCTATTTAAGTGCAATAGGCGCATTATTGTACTTAGCTCAATGCACAAGACCGGATATCTCATTCGCAGTGAACTTGTTAGCTCGACACAGCTCTGCGCCAACACGCCGCCATTGGATTGGTGTAAAGACCATCTTTCGATACCTAAGAGGTACGATTGATATGGGCCTATTTTATCCCTACAGAGAGAAAAGGAATGACGGAAAATTGGGATCGGACCCCAAAAGGCAAAACGCCCCCGTCCATGGAATGGCCGCCGGCCATGTTGCCGGCGCCGGCGCCGCCGCCTGTTATGATGGCCGGCGTCCTCCTATCTCCCTCCATCAAAACGACAATGATGTCTTGATGGGTTTTGCTGATGCAGGGTACCTCTCTGACCCTCACAAAGGTCGCTCCCAAACAGGTTATGTCTTTACCATGGGAAGCACTGCGATATCTTGGAGGTCTACGAAACAGACCCTTGTTGCTACTTCCTCAAATCATGCAGAGATTATTGCCTACATGAAGCTGTACGTGAATGTGTATGGCTAAGGTCTGTAATTCGACACATTCAAGGAAGTTGTGGTTTGAAGTCTACCACAGATAAACCTACATGCATTTATGAGGATAATGCAGCTTGTATTGAGCAAATGAAGTTAGGTTTCATCAAGGGCGACAACACCAAGCATATATCGCCTAAGTTCTTTTATAATCAGCAACAACAATCACTTCTAAAGATTGAAGTGAAACAAATCCGATCAGAGGATAATGTAGCGGACTTATTCACTAAGTCGTTACCTAAATCCACCTTCGAGAAACATGTGAAGAGCATCGGATTGAGAAAGTTATCCGAACTCCCACGATTGTAGCAATCAGGGGGAGATATCGACATCAGGGGGAGTTATGATGTCTACATGTTCGATCTCGAAGAGTGAAGGACGTGTTGTGCTCTTTTTGTCCTTCGACCAGGATTATTTTTGTCCCACAGGGTTTTTGTTACCTGGCAAGGTTTTTAACGAGGCAACGGATGAAGCGTCACCACCAAGTTTGAGCGGCACAAGGGGGAGTGTTGAAGGAAAATCAAGTTTAGTGTGCCTTATCAAACTAGGAATAGGAATAGGAGAGAAGGTTCTAGATTTCCCAATCCTACACGGATTGGTATTCCTTGTAACATTAGATTATGCACTTTGTAATCCCTATATATAGGGCTCCTATTCTCTATAATGAAACACATCTCTCTCATCAATCTCTCTCAAATACATTATACTTAAACACACATCTAGTTTTTTTTGCTTTATCGAACAACAGAAACAGTAGCATATATACAAGTCACATTGTTGTATGTTTTACTCATAACTGATTCATCTGTAGCGTAAGAATCCAATAATCAATACTAGTTCTACAATTTCTTTTAGACCACATCACTAATAGAGGTGATCACATAGCTGTAAGAGTCACACGAAATTGATTTTGCACCAGGTTTCTCAGTTTACCAAAGCGTATATGTTTGGTGCTGCAATACTTCTTGACCAGTGTAGGCTGAAACATAGAACTAAGCATAGTCTCCAAGCTTTGTGCTGTGTGCTTCACATATTTACTAGCACTTGCATCTTGGTCAACCAAAACCCCATACTTTTGCATGTAGCTCCTATAAGCTGGTACAACCGCCTGCACCAAAATCTGGCATACTTTTCTCCTCAAGTTTTCGTCACATATGATCCAATTGGACTGCTCCTTGTACAATTCATCAAAACCCTCATTGAATTCCTTCAGCGTCTTCTTTTCAGACTCCTGAAATGAATTTAAATCCTTTTGACTTATAAGAGGCAGAAGCTTTCCCCAGCATTGTCTCAAGTAGAGAGCTGCACAATTGTCCTTGTATTGCTCATGAGCTCCTAACCAAGAATCTCCCATTATATCGCCGAGCCTTGTGCCTTTTAGCTGACAGAAATGGCAATGATTGTTCATCATGAAAAGGTAGGAGAGGCAGATATCTTCATATGCCTTGGACCATGCATCCAGATTTAGCGCAACTTCCTTCATGATAATAATGATGTGGTTGGTAAGGAAACCATCTCCATACACATCTTGATTCCAGCTTTGATGGATCTTCAAGACCTGGGCCAATAGTGGCCTATAGTCATCCCCTAGTAATTGGTCACAGTAATTAGTTATAAAGCTTACTAACCCGGGAATGCCACCGTCTGGGGGAGGAGAAAATCGCCTCTGCATCTCCACTTGACAAGGAAGTTCCTGGAAAATCTCAAAAGCACTATTCACTACTGTCTTCACTAGTTCCCTTGTCAGGGTCCGAATGTCAGTGCAGGCTTCTCCACCAAAAAGCCGGTTAAAATTTGATCTTAGACTTTCCATAAGTGCAAACATATCTAATAGCTTCAAGAGCTTGAGAGGGTTCTTCTTCATCTTGGTGACATTCCTTCCAAACTGAAGGAAAGAAATTAGTCTAAACTCCTCAGCCAGTCTTGCAACACAGTGCTTCCAAGCATCTGATCCTATCTTCTCAAAGACATCGTTGCAGAGTTTGTACTCCAGCTCGATTAGGTCCTTCACAACCAACTCCAAATGCTTGCACCATTGATCAATATGAGACTCAATGCTCTGGATGTCATCAAATTCGGTGACTTGTATCTCAAGGTAGTCCAGATTAAGAGCCTGCAAGCTTCTTACGGCATTCAAACTCCGAACTTCAATGTACAAGACTATGCACTTTTCAAGCCGATAATCACCATCCAATCTCCCAGATATGGCTTGAAGCTTTTGGACTACAGGCATAGTTAATGGTAATAAAGTAGCACAGGTTGTTGTTGTAACACTATTCTCCATCAATAGACTCCTGAATTCAGTCTCAAGATTGTTGAATGCAGCATTGAGAGCTCCTCCATCAAGATGAGCACGCTCCTCGATTTCATGCAACTCCTGTAAGATCCTCAGAGATTTCTTCACATTCAAGAGGCTTTGATCATTGGAAAAAACATTATCTTCCAAAAACTCAACAATGTCCTCCAGCCACTGAATGGCCAGCCCACAATTGTCAGCAAGAAATCCCAAAGCTTCTTCGAGCATTTTCATCGATGAAAGATAAGCAGAAAGATCATCACACGACTCATAGAGTAGTGACTCCTCGAGCTCACGGACGACGTCGTAGACTTTGAGAACAGCAGCAGCAGGGCCAATGGCAGCATTGATTTGGTCCCTGATTCCAAAGTAACTACATTTTTGCATGGAGGAAGGTCTAATTGCAGCTTCCAAAGATGGCAATCTCTGCCTAATATCTTCCAATCTAGGCCCGATTTCATCTAGCTTTGAAGAAATAGCAGTAGATTTCTCTAGACTAGCCCTCAAGATTTTTTGTGCAGCTCGGAGATTCTCAACACTTTCAACATCAGCCATTGCCAAAAGTGGTACCTATCTCAGAATCCCCAAGAATTGACTTAAACTAACTTGAGTGCTTTTTTATATGCACTAAAGACTTGAGAAGAGTGGAGTAAAAAGTTCTCTCAAGGTTTCTTCTACACTACTCATTTACTTTCCACCAAACTCACCAAAACTAAGGAAAGGAATACCATTTCTTCAAACCAACCTTCACTTGCAAAACAGAAACACCACAGTGGCCTCAACTACCAAGCAATGAATCTCCTTAATTTTGATACTTACTGCAAACAAACAAGCATAACATTTTAGGGGACCTCAACCACCAAACAATGTACTTCAGTTGCTCATGATTAAACCTACATATAGAAATACATATATTCTCATCTGCAAACAAAAAAAAATAGGGCAATGCCCAAAATTTACTTTCCCAAAAGTCCATGCAGTCTGATCAGATTACATTTGACATAATTATTGGATGAAAATGACAACCAACCCAAGGAAAGGTGACGGCTTTGTAGTTGCATCTTCTTTTAATCTTCATTAGATATGGTTAGAACAACTATGATGCTTTGGTCAAAAAAAAAGAGAGAGAGATCCAACAATTATGCTCGAAAAGTTCTCAGTATTATCCATAGTTTTTGGCGTATAAGTAACCAACTCCAATGCAGCAAAGTGATGTGACAAACATTATCATCCTCATTTCTCAAGCCTTCATCGACTAGTCTTTTTGTGACCATTATCATTTGGTTATTTTCTTTTTCCCCCATAAAAGCTGGAACACCCAGGATTTATTCAAAGCTTCGTAAAGAATTTGATTCTTTAAATAGAAAGCAAGACAACTTAGAGGCAACGAAAGCTGGCTTGAATTAATAGCAAAGTCAACCTGAATGAACAAAGAGGGAATGTAAACATTACAACAAATTTACTTTCAGTATAATGTGGATATGGCAAATGTAAAGTATCTATAACAACCTCAACGGGAAACATATAAAAACAATTACAAGTCAGATGAACAAAGAAAAGCCTCATGCTGCTAGCAGCCTAGTACTAACAGAAAAGCAATCAATTAACATCCAAGGTAAGGACAACATAAAAAGAATCTATAACAAACTCGATCCTCGGGAAACATGTAAAAGCAATTACAAGTGAGGTGAACAAAGATGGAGCCTTGTGCTGCTAGACTAGTACTGACGGGGTTGAAGTAGGTATACAATGCTGCAAAACTAGGCAAGAGGTCATCAAGGGCCACCCTTCTGTTTCAAGGTGATCTTGTCCCCAAGACTCAGTGCAATACCTTGAGTCTTGCTTCTAATTCTGATGTATCCACTTAGCTTACCATCTGCTTGTTTCTCAACACTCACATTCACCAAAGCATCCTCCCCGAAAACACTCTTTGCATACAGATTGGCAGCGAGGACTCCACACTCTCCTTCCAGTGCCGATCTAATGTCATTTGAGAAAAGGATGAGAGGAGCAAATGAAAATTAATCATCCACCAAGAACTCATGAGGGAAATACAACAGGATGCAAAGGACATTAGTACACTTACATGCTGCCTACAATGCACCAATGGAAAATGTAGCAAGAGCACCAATATTGAACTGTATATCTTGTTTAAAATGACATATGTAGCTAAATATTATAAATGTGTAGGTTTTTATAAATGATGTATGCATAGGGCATTATAAAGATAGTATTAATACTCTTACAAGGATGTTGCATGCATGTGTGCACCTATGGAAGATGTCGACAGAACAACAATATTGAACCGTAAATCTCGTGTAAAAATGACAAATGTAGGTCAGTTTTCATTCCCCACTTCTATGAATTTGGTATAACCACGACCATATGTCAACTTCTCAAGTATTAGTTAAATATGATAAAACTGTACATTTTTTCGTACATATTTTATGCTTGTGACAACTCTGATTATGTATGCATGGAATAATCTACTTCCAAATGTATCAGAATTCAGAACGAATGATAAAAACAGTTTATAGAGTTCTGAACTTACGGTGGAGTCAGGCACTTCATGTTAGTTGCTTTAACAATGTGGTTCAGAAAGTCCTTCTCGTCTTTGATAACAGTACTTATAGCAACCTGGGAGAGAAAAAGTGCGTTAACATATAACAGGATCCAAGTGCAAACACCAAGACAAAGCAGAATTCACAATAACACACAAGAAATATTAAACTGACATAACGTATCCAAAAACAAGTACATATCAAAATCAGGCTTGCAAGAACTAAATTTCATTAAGGGCATGAGATACACTTTGTTATTTAATGTGGGCAAACATGAGTCCACAATAACTAGACACACATATAATGAGCTGTGTGCATGTTGGTGCATGTGTGTGTGTATAGATGGAAAGAACCATCTGAATGAGCCTCTCTTCTGAAGATACTGAAGAAAGAAAAGAGAAGCCAATTTTGATATTGAGCAGTAATACTATAAGATCAATTTGTATCATGCATGGTGCCCCACACCACAAAATTGTATATGTATCCACTACAGCAAGGAAAGTGATTTGTTAGGATGGACCCGTATACTGTAAAGATTTTGATTCCAATACATGCAATATGCATGACATATCTGTGGCTAAACTATTTTGAATTAGGGGAGTGCCATCTCGTGTTGCAGAAATCATCATTGGTGACAATCTCCAAACACTAAACATATTGACATTACAAAAGTAACCAATATCACTATAAGCATGATTGCAACTCCTGCATTATGCTTCACTAGCTTTATAACCACCACAGCATCAACATTAAATAGCCAATCACAACAAACAATTTAACATCACTGAACAGAATCATCATGAAAGTGAATGTCACGAAGGCCTCATCCCATCAGTATCAATATCAACATAGTACTACCAACCATAAGGTTAAAAGACATTATATCATTTTGGGTCATTATGAATTAATTTGTTGCAAAAGCATTGAATCATTAGTTATTGAAACATAACAGAAAGAATTATGTGACTCTAACGTACCTTATTTTCCCATTCAAACTCAGCCCACATTGTCCGAAACAACACATCAGCACATGAAGAAGGAGAGATGTAATCCATTATATCAATATGGATGTTATTAAGAACAATAACTGTTCTCTCAAGCACATTTGACGTCTCATAAACAATGTTACCAAATATAACTCCTGTTTCAGTTGAGGAGACCTTAATGTTTGCCTTTATCTGTTTGGTTGATTCTGGAGCTAGTGTATAGTTCTGAGGACGCTCAACAAGTTTGAGATCGCCCATCGTGGCCAACTCCAAGAATAAATTCTGAAGATGTCGGTAACATCGAGAACAATGTCATAATGATTAACTGTAACATAAGCTTCAGCATAAACAGGATCGCTGAATCCTGTGAGCTGAAGAATGCGGTTGAGTTTATTTGCATCATCTCCATCCTTTACAAACTCTCCAGTAGCACGTTTGAGATCATCTTGAACCTCATCTTCCAACTCAAGCTGGCTCATACCCTGAGAAAAATATGCATATAAGAAAAGAGTTCAAAACTATGTGATGCAAACAAAAAATTTACTGATAGACTAGCTATTTCTTTTTAAATTTTTCTTTGCCAAAAGTTTATCATGCTAAATTAAAAAATTATAAACCGTAATAGCATGTTTGTTTTCACTTAAAATGTTTGAATTGAACTGTTGATTTAGAAACTATACTGATAAACACTTTCTGTCTTTCTAAGAGAATTTACAGAGAAACAGAAGCATTGTGCCTCAACATCAAAAACAATTTACAACATGCCTAACATTAAAACCAAACTGAAACAATGAAACTAAAGAGGGGATGCAAGAACAGTGCAATATGAAAATAAAAAGATAAGACATCAGTGCCAGGAGACCCTGCAAATATTTCATCCTAATTTAAAGTCAACCTAAATTATATCAGTGTTAGTAAAGTATGCAAATAGAATGCCAAATAAGACCAACTATATTAAGTATAGTTTGAAACAGTCTTAACCATATCTATGCCGAAAGAAACATCCTAGAGTGTTAAGTAGGTGACTCTTCTAATTCCTAATTACAAGGAAAAAAAAAATAGACTAGAGAGGCAATGCGACATTACCTTTCTGCTCTTAAGATGGTAGAAATCAATAAGGTCATCTGGTTGTGCATTTGATATCTGCGCCATAGCTCTACTTTCCTCTATTTCCCGAAGCTTCTTATCTTCAAGCATTTTAACACAACTCTCTCTACAAGACTTTAACCATATCTTCTTCACTTCTTCATCTTTATTGCATAGTGTACGGATGCAAAGAACAATTCTGTCTTGAGAATCATTATCAATTGGATGTGGAAGGACTGATGATTGACCCAGTTGCAGCATGGACACCATGATCAACAAAGCCTGTGTGGTTGCCTTGTTAACTTCAACTTTAGAAGGCTGGACCTCATCTAGTCTCAAAACAAGCTTTGTTAAAGTGCAAGCCACAACAGACTCCAGGAAAAAGTCACCTGAGAGAATCAACGATCTCAAGTTGCCTACAGAAGCCAAAGATCCTTGAACAAGGACAGGTGCAGACATAGCAGTTTCCAGTGCAGCAGACTGGGTAGCATAGGTCCCATCTGCAAGCACTACAGGTCTCCTGGAAGACACAGTAGATGAGTTTACCACCTGAGAATTCTTCGAAACATCTTGTGCCTCGCTTTCCTCAGAAGCGGTGTAAAATGGGAGCTCCCCTAGACACTGCTTAATGGTTGCAATCCCACTCTCAACCTCAGAAAGTGAGAGACAGTACTCCCCAATAATCCAAAGAGCATAAGTACACACCCTTGAAGTCCGTATCTGGTAGAAAGTATCCAACAGCCTTGTAATTATAGAGACACGCAACTTGGGGTTGGTTTCAATAATCTCACGCACAAAAATAGCCACATCCATAGCTGAGGCCAGATTGGTATCCCCCAAGAAATCCATCAATGGATGGACCACCGTGCTCGCCACCGCAGGAAACTTAACTGCACATGAATATATTGCTTGCACCAGCATCTGCCTGTATTCCCCGTTCTTCTCAAGCTCAGCACCCTGAGTCTTGACGACCTCCTTCTTCAACATCATCACAACCTCATCAATATTCCCAGGAGTAATCAAGTCAAGCACAATATCAAGAGTCTTCCTTCTAATATCAAGATTTGGACTCGACACGGCCCTGAGCACATCCATAACCAACTCAACCAAAATCTCCCTATGCGAAGCCTTAAGCTCATTAATCCTATCAAGCACAATCAACTTCACATTGTTGTCGCTCTGCGACAACAACAACTGACAGTAAGTATTGGCTGCAGCTCGAATTGCAGTGGGGGCAGACGACAAGGACACGAGCGTATTGGCACACTCGTAAACAACAGCACTGGACTGAGCATTAAGCAATGATATAATGACCTTAATGTACTTCCCCTTCTCACCCTTATTGACTCTACAAACCTTCCTAATCAATTCCAACACAACCATCTGGAGCTGCTCAGCCCAATCAATAATCCTATCGACATGAGTAAACAGATAACTAACAGCTCTATCTTGCGCGCAATTAAAGAGCATAAGGAAAGCGTTTCTCTTACTGGACGGGTCTTGCTCGGAGGCCAAGAACCGATCGATAATCTCCGGCGCATCCACCAGCAACTGCTCACCCTGCGGAAGCCTATACACAGACATGACTGCGCTGACGGCGTTCCGTCGAACGAACGGGTGGCGGTGCTCCAGATTCGCCAGAATCGACGGAATCAACGGCTCGACGATCTCGGCCTCGTTCAACCGGCAGAGGAATCGGAGCGTGACGCCGCGGATGTACTCGTTAGGGCTCTGGAGATTGTTGCGGAGGTTCTGGCAGATGAGGATCATCTCCGGGAGAACCTTGCCTCGGGAATCTGTCTTGTCAATGATCTCGAGGTAGAGGAGGAGAAGCTTCTGGACGGTGTGGTCCTCGGAGGGGAGGACGTAGCGGATAATGGTGATGAAGAGCTGGGGAATTGTGTCGCCGTTGAGCAAGATCATGATTGCCTTCTTCATGGCTTCGATCTTGGCTTCCACGTCGTTTCCTTCCAGAGCTTCCTTGATCTCGTTGGCCAGGGCCGGCGTGCCCTTGTCGAAGTGGACCAGCAGCGTGCATGACTTCTCCATGACCAAAGCGCTGAGGGAGCTGTGGGAGATGAAGAAGAAGAAGAAGAAGGAGATCTGGCTTTGGAATGGATGGTCTCTGATCTAGAAGCAAGCGAGAGAGTTACCCTCCATCGGCGTAGCGTGGCCGGAGGCGCATTCTTGGTGCGGGCAATGTCGAAGGGATCAGCGTCGTCGTGGTGATGATCGTTGCTCTTGGACGCCTTGTCGCCGACGAACTCGGCGGATAGCCGGACTCCATGTCGAGGTGGTGGCGGCCGGACCTCGACGTCGGCAGCAAGCCGTTCTTGGAAGAGGGCACGATCTTTTCACAGCTGAGGGGGTCGTCCCATTCGAATGGAAAAATTAAATAAAAATAAAAATAAAGGAAACGGCAATTCAAAATGTACTTTCACGACTGGTATTGTCATTTTTTATGTTCGGCTCCCAAAATACATGTCACTCTATCTCAACTCTAAATATTTTCAACATTAAATCAACTCATTTCTAAATTGTTTAGAGCAACTCCACCGGTGCACTCTTGACCGGTCTCCAGCTGGACAAGGTGAGGTGGTGACCTCCATTTCAGAAAAAATGGCTTCCACCGGTTGAAGCTTGACTAGCTGAATCATGGCTTCTGGCATCCCAGGCAAAGAAAAAGGGCAGCTGCTTGACTGAAAACTTGACATTTCTTGGCTGGCTACCAGCTCAGCCCAATGGCAACGTGGGTGACGCCGACGTGATCGGTGGAGAGAAGGGACGCAAGAAGTAAGGCGCGTCTTCTACAGATTCTTAGCTTGTAGCGACAAAAAGTCAGGCGCGTGATGGCAGCGTGTTCTAGATGTTTGGCTTCAGAACCAATTTGGCTGCAAATAGTCTCTTTTGAGAGTGTGCAGGTGTGCCAGCACTGTGGGGTGCAATCGTCGGAGAGTCCCTTGACCTGACTTCTTGATCAAACGTTGTGGACGAGAAGAGCACCAACCTCGTCACAAGGCTATTTTCTATGCCTTTCGGAAAAGGACTTCTTGCCTTACGGATAAGGACTTGTGTTGTGATCTCTTCAGTCACCGAGTCGATACTTAGTGTTGTAGACTAAGCAGAGCAATCACCGGGAAGTAGGAGAAAGTACGGGTTTTGCTAAAGCGTGACTTTAGCTTCGCTGGGTTGCGAGGGCGTTACCCTTGCTTCGCTGGGTTGCAGGTAGGTTTGCTCCAGAAAGACTTTGATAATCGTTGAGATTGATTGATTGATTGGTGTTTCCTATCCTTGAAACCTAGTATTTATACCTTAGGGTTCTGACTATTCCTTACCATAAAAGGATTTTTGATTGAAGTTTCCTATTCAATCTCCGCTACTTGAGTCCAATAAGGGCTCGTTTTCCTTATGGATCTCGGAATGGGTGAAGCTGTAACCCAAACTCAAGTAGACTTATTTTTGGGCCGCAGGTATCGGCCCGTTATGCTAAATCCCCTAAAGGGATCTTGCCAAAATTACTTTTGGGCTCAAACACCATAATTGAATGGTCAGTGGTGCTACACGTGGAAGCTAGTCATTGGCTAGTTTAGAAAATTGAATCCAACGGTCAATTAATTTGAACTGTTGGTTTCAATTAATGTGAGGATCCAACGGCTTGTAATTAATATGTAGGAATATTAATGTAACAGTAACAAAAAGGTAACAAACGCTAACTAAAAAAATTGTTAAAAGTTCTAAAATTTTTCCTGTAAATACCTATCATTTATTTTACCTCTCACACCCAAAAAATTATATTTCATAGTTACACAAAGTTGTTCTTCCTCCTCTTCCTATAGTTCTCTTCCTAGCGTCGTTCCCTTTCCGAAAAGCTATAGCAATCACAATTCTAACATTAAATATCCATAAATCTCCATTATTACCATCTATTTACATCAAATCTATTTCAATTTTTCAATATTTTTTTTCCAATGAACAGTAAATCTGACTGGTCAAGAAATAGAACGGGTGGAAACCCATGTTTAGTGGCAATGAACAGTTTCTTGATTGGTCGACCCCTTGACTTTTCGACCTTGTCCTCTTGTGATGGCTACCTGGCGAATTGGAGCACGATGACCAACTATCGCCACTTATTCTAACACAATTCATAAAATATTCTTGTGTGAAGTCAGTTAATATTTTTGTTTATTTTAACAACTGACACATGAAGTGAAGAAATTTTCTTTTTAATTCCAAGAAAATTGGTTGTTCCATAATAGGCTCACTCAATGGGAGTCAATTTTTTGAATAAACCTTCAGTCAAAAATCTACTTTTACGACCGACACTTCATTGAACGACTTTTTGTGTTGTTTTAAAACTTTGTCATTTTATATTGAAAGACTTTTCTTATTTTTTCGATATAAAATCAACTCATTTTCTAACTTATCTAACATTCATCTAAACAGATTTTTTAGCACTTCAAAATTCAGCTGTTCTACATAACAACCATGGCTGTAATTGAACTATGTTTTTTTTTTTTTTTTGAGTAAAATGAGGTCATCCCTTTATTGAGAATTAGAAGAACTACAAAGCATTAGAATCAGCTGCTATAACAGCCAGCAAAAAACTAGTTGGAGAAACAAAAACCAGCTCTTGTTGCAGAGACTTGGCATGATCTGCTAGTAGGTGAGCAACCTTATTGGCTTCCCTACCTATATGACTAATCTTCACATTTGGAAAAGAGAGCAATCTCTCCCCAATATCGTTATAAATTATTCCCAGCAAAGAAGTATCTGAAATGGAGTTAACTGAAACCTGTTGTTGCACCAACTTCGAATCAGTCTCTATCAACACAGGCATCATGTTATGATCTAAAACAAAGCTCACTGCAGCTTGATGTGCTAAGGCCTCAGCATGTTCAGCTAAGAGCAGATTTTGAAGAGGTCGTGCCCCTCCAGCAATAAAGGAACCAGTCGAGTCCCGAATTACAAACTCAATACCTCCATTCCTTGCTTAGAACCCTCAAAGGAGGACACATCCACTTCACGTCTCTAGTCCTTCTACCAGTACTCCTTGTCTTCCCATTATGGAATCGAAATTCAACTAGTCTTGTACTAGCACGCAAAGCCACATCACTAGCCTGAGATGACTTCTGATCCCACACTCTGTTGTTTCTCTCCTTCCAAATGCTCCATAACAGATACATTAGGTCCTCAAAAGCCTGTTTCTGAAGATGCTTAGCACAAAAACTAAGCCATTGAACTACATCCATACTGTCCGTTTGTATATCCAAGCCAATTTGACTCACTCTTCTATTAGATTGCAACACTTGCTTAGTAAACAAGCAATTACTACTTAAATGAAGAGTAGTCTCAATCTCCCCATCACATAACACACATACTTGGGGACTCCAACACCACATGTTTAGAAGCAAGACGCTCCAAAGATGGAAGAACATTGTTACACACCCGCCAGATATGCAACTTAGCCGTAGTAGGTACTACCCCCCTTCCAAATCTTCTTCCAAAAATCACCAGGAACATCTAATGTATTAGGTCTTCTAGAAGAAGATTGCCCAAAGGAATGTCGATATGCAGTCTTGACAGAGAAGGTCCCATCACCTTCCATCCTCCAAACACATCTATCCTCAACATCCCTAGTACTTAAGGGAATTCTTAAGATAGCCTCAGCCTCGTCTATAGAGAACAAGTCTTTAATTAACTCCTCATTCTAGTAGGACAAGTCAAGGATTAAGTCACTGACCTTTAGCGAAGTATTCACCACAGGAGCTAATACTATCGGTGTGTAATTAGGAATCCCTGGCACCCACAGGTCCAACCATGCCCTCACTTGCACCCCATTCCCTATCTGCCAGTAAAAGCCTTGTAGAGTTAAATCCCTTGCAGCAGCAATACTCCTCCATGAATACGAAGGACAAGCATGAGTTGTTTCAGTCCAAAAAGTGCCTGAAGGATAATATTTAACCCCTTAAATTTGAGCAATCAAAGAATGAGGGTCAGAAATAACTCTCCAAGCCTGCTTTGCTAGCATCGCCAAATTAAATTAAGTAAGGTTGCGAAACCCCAAACCACCGTCTTCCTTCGGATTACACAAAAATTCCCAAGACTTCCAATGGATTTTCCTTTTGTCTAAAGTGCTTCCCCACCAGAATCTTGCACACATTTGTTCCAAATCTTCACAGAAACATTTCTTAAGTTGGAAAACACTCATGGCATACATTGGTAAAGCTTGAGCAACCACTCTGATGAGAATATCCTTCCCCGCCCCACTTAATAATTTACCTTGCCAATTAATCAGTTTCTTGGCTAGGTTCTCTTTAATGTATTGAAAAGTTGCAGTCTTTTTCCGACCTACATAAGTTGGTAATCCCAGGTACTTCTCGTGAGACTCCACTACTTCCATGCCTAGTAGACTAGCAACCTCTTCCTGCACAAATGCAGAGACATTCTTGATGAAAACAATTTAGCTTTTATTGAAGTTCACCAATTGCCCTGAAGCCCTCCCATATATTTCAAGCACCTCATGTATCTGATAGCAATCCTCCAGAGTAGCATTGGCATACAACATACTGTCATCAGCAAAAAGAAGATAGTTAACAGCAGGAGCATCATTACAAATCTCAATCCCAAGTAGTAAACCCAGTCGTCGTTGTTTCTGTTGCAATAACGCAGAAAATCCCTCAGCACCAATTAGAAACAAGTAAGGAGATCACTTGTCACAATCCCCGTGAAGGAGTCACAAGACCTCGTAGTTTATCACGTACTAAGAATGAATATCTCACAGTAGTAACACATAACATAACCATGTCAATCCATCTCTGAGCAAATCCAAAGTGTTCCATTACCTTACGGAGAAATACCCATTCCATACGGTCATAGGCTTTACTAAGGTCCAGCTTCAATGCCATGAAACCCTCTGACCCTTCCTTCATATTATGTATAAAATAAGCCATCTCATTTGCTACAAGGATATTATCAGTAATTAATCTCCCTGGAACAAATGCACTCTGAAAAGGTGAGATCACAGAAGGTAAAATAATTTTCAGTCTATTTGCAATGGCTTTCGAGCAAAGCTTGTAAATGACATTGCATAACGCAATAGGTCTGAGATCCGACATTTGCTCCGGATTGTTCACCTTGGGTATGAGGCATATATGTGTAAAATTAATTTGCTTCAAAAACTGACCAGTATGAAGGAAAGATTGGACTGTTTCAACTACATCTTCACCAATTGTCTCCCAATAATGTTGGAAGAAAAGAGGAGGCATCCCATCCGGTCCGGGTGATTTGGTGGGATACATTTGAAATATGGCACATTTTATTTCCTCCCCAGTATATGGTAAACATGACTGCGCATTCATCTCCGTAGACACACATGGTTGTATGGCAGCAAGAGTGGTCTCCATGGCCTCAAAATCCAACTCCGAAGCTGTGAACATTTTGGTAAAATATGAAGAGACTACCCTTTCTAATCAGGCATCATCCTCACACCACGTACCCTCTTCATCATACAACCCTTGAATCAAATTTTTCCTCCTCCTATTGGAAGCTTTTTGATGAAAGAAACCTGTGTTGCGATCTCCCTCCTTCAGCCATTGAACCTTTGACCGTTGTCGGCAGAAAATTTCCTCCTAAGATAGCAAACTCTGTAACCTACTCATAAGGGTTTGCTTCTCAAGTTGCACTGCATCAGTTGACTGACCATCCATAAGCTCCTCAAGTCGAGCTCTAATTCCCAACATGGATTGCTACCGAACTCGAAAACTATCTTTTTGCCATTTGTCCAGTACCATTTTCGTATGAGCAATCTTCTGGGTGATCACCACAAACATGGGAACTCCCATAACATCAGTTGCCCAAGCTTCCTTAACAAACACATCACAATCCGGATGTTGGAGCCAAAAAGCTTCAAACTTGAATCTATGAATTCGTTGACAATTTGGAATTGAAACTATACTTGCCCGCAACAATATGGGTATATGATCAGAGTCACTGGGAGCAAGATGAATAACCTTCGCATATCCAAAGATATCAAACCAAGAAGGTGTGCAGACTGCACGACCTAGCCTCAACTTTGTCTCAAAATTCCACCACGTTGACTTGGTACCCTGAAACCCTAGGTCCAGTAGATCCCCGTGCCCCAAGGCCTCACGAAAGCCTCTCATTGGACATTTTGATCTGAGCGGACCATCAATCTTCTCACCACTATTTAAGATTTCATTAAAATCTCCTATTACCACCCCAAGGGAGGGAATCCAAATCAGCCAAATCCTTCAACAACTGCCACGACCTATCTCTTTCCACCGTCCTGGCATAGCCATAGAAACCTGTGAGTCTCCAAGACGGCATGCCTGGGCTACTAACTACTACTGCATCCATATGGTGAGCAGACGTTGTCCCCATCCTTATATTCACAACGTCATTCCAGAATAGCCCTAGGCCTCCAGATTGACCATCACTGAACACAGCCTCCGAGTTTACAAACCCTAATGCCCTGTGAAGCGCTTGGAAAACCCCTTGTGTGCTTATCTTTGTCTCACATAAGAAAATGATTTGAGGCCGATTCTGAGAAATCAAGTCTTTCAGAGCCCTAGTTGTGGTGTCATTGCATATGCCTCTGCAATTCCAACTCAAGATGTCCAAATCCATGGTCCATCGTAGCTTGCTTTCTAAAACTTAGAAAGTAACCCTAGTGCGAGAGCAACTAGGTCAAAGGTCTGAGATAAAAAAAAAAAAGTACTATGTTTTCATTTGTAATGTTGGCTCTTCTTTTGGCCTATTCAATTTGTTTTACACAAAACCAATTAGGAAATCAAAATGCAATATAAGGAATGAAACAGCGTCAAAAAGACTGGTCTTCATTCGTGCATGTCCCTCCCATAATGGTGAAAGCTGAAGGACCCATGCATTGTCCATAGAATAACAAAGTGCCGCGGCAAAAAAACAATAGGGTTCATTGCATAATATACAGAGAAATAGAGGATAAGTGGTGGCTCTGCGGCAGCTCGTACCGTGGTGGTGGCGTTGTTGCACCCAAAACACTACTCTGCTCACTAGCAAAGGGATCAGCAGCACCCTCTGACCACCACGTACTATTCTGCCATCCCACGTACTATTCTGCCTTGTCTCATTTTACCTCCCCAATTAAAATACCAAACTGCCCTTAAAGCGTAGTCATTCTACGATCACTATGCCAAAAAGGCCTTCAGACGACACTACTGTTCTGTCGTCTGAACGAACAAAAATGTGTCGTCTAGTACGGTGTCGTCTCTTGGGGGCATCAGACGACATAAGTGTTCTGTCGTCTGAAAAATCAGACGACATAAAAAACTAAAAATCTTGTGTTGTCTGATGAGTTTTGCATTTTGGGAACATTGTGATCTGTATCTTTAAAAGCATTCAAACAACCGTTTTGTATTGTCTGATAGACAAAACAACAACATAATTTTTTAAATGCTATTGTGTGAAGCATATTTGCAAGACTTATTTGTGTGGTCTGAATGCCCTTAAATAAGAAATATGAAGACTCGTATGTAGTGTCTTCTCTCATACAACAACAATTAAAGGTTGTGCTAATTTACTTTAAACGACAATTATCTGTGGTTGTAAAGTATTTCAGACTACAATTAAATGTCGGTCTAGGGTACATTCATACGACACTTAAGTGTTGTGTGAAAGGTCTTTTATTAGGTCTTTTATATTGTCTGTGATTAATTCCAACCACACTTATTTGTTGTTATTATACGCTTTAGCCAACACTTTCGTCTAACTTATGTTGTTGTTTTGCCATTTAGACTACAATTTTCTGTCGTCCCAATACCAAAAAGACAATAGACTTCTAATTGTTTTTTGTGTTGATTTTATTTAGCTGCAACCACACATTTTGGTGTGCTTTGTTGTAGCTTGCAATTTGAGATAACACATATTAGTAGTCTCCTGTTACAATTGGTATGTATGTATCTGAAAATTAAAATTGCCCATTCATAAAACCATAAAATACGCATCCAAAATCCTTCATTGAAATTTCACTAATCCACCATTGTCTCATGTACACAAACCTAATCATGAGCATCAGTTCAAATGTTCAATATAAACCTAATCCACCATTGTCTCATGTACACAAACCTAATCATGAGCATCAGTTCAAATGTACAAAAGCACAAAACAATGACAGGCATGTGTGATAATGACTTGTAACTCATATACATAATCAAATGTTCAATATAATGAAAGTGAGCTAAGATTTTAGGCCTTAGAGTTGGAGAGGCATTGGAGCATAAGAGAGCAACATTTAGCATCACCATTGTCTCCTCTGACGAATATTCTGAACCCAAGGCTGGATCAACCGACTCCAATAGACTCCCCCTCTCTTGCAGAACATAAGCCTGAAATAAAACAAATTGGAGATGGGAAAATATGGTGAAAAGGAAACTAAAATGAAGAGCTGACAAGAACTATATACATGCAAAGGTACATTTGGACAAACATACAATAGACTTATATATTTTATTGCTTCCCTAAGCTGAATTTAATGAAGCAGTACGTGACTGTTTTCCCTAAGAAAATTGATTTCAATATTCCTTTCACAAAAACATATTACAATATTTGAAGTTTGCAAGTTAAGGAATTGCTTGCGAAGAACCAGCGCTTAAAACTGAGGGAAGAAAATGAAACAAAATTCAAAGTGTGTAATTACCCAATCAAGAAGGTAGACGAATTCCTCCTTTGGCCTATAGTTTGTATTGCTCTTTCCGCTAACAATTTCTAGTGCCACAACTCCAAAGCTATAAACATCTGCTTTTGCAGTTAAGTAGCCACGCATGGCATACTCAGGAGCCATATAACCACTGCAGAGAAGGGCAAAGAAAATATTGTTTGGATCCTTGTAGTGATGAGGAATTGCATCATGGCATTTGAATTTCAGCTCACAGGTTATATCTCAGTAGCTTCACCCTAGTTTTCGTTGCAATAAAGATTGACTCTTCAATTCATAAGAAATCAAAGAGTTAATTGTGAATGAACTTACATGGTTCCAGCAATCCGAGTGCTAATGTGGGTGTTGCCATCCTCATTAAGCTTTGCCAAGCCAAAATCAGAGATTTTAGCATTGAAATTCTTATCAAGCAACACATTGCTCGTCTTGATATCGCGATGCACTATTCTTATTCTGGATTCTTCATGTAGATAGGCCAAACCTCTAGCAATACCTAGGCAAATGTTCTTCCTAGTAGGCCAGTCCAATTTCAATCTGCAAGTAGGGTCTCTCGCTGTATATGATCAGAAAAATTTCCCACTTGCCATCAGAAATACTATAGGTTAGAATGATAATGCAAATCCTAAACAGCTTAAAGTCCTGTTCTCACCGAAAAGAGCACGTGATACACAGTTATTCTCCATGTACTCGTAAATTAACAACATCTGGTTTCCTTCAACACAACATCCATACAGCTTCACAAGGTTTGGATGTTGCAAGGCAGAAATCATGCCTATCTCATTTATAAATTCTCGATTTCCTTGCTTTGATTTTGAGGAGAGCTGCTTCACTGCAATTACTGTGCCATCTGCTAAAAGACCCTAATAAAAAAATTAGAGTAGAGTTAGTCTCTGATATATTGTGGGATCTACACATGCACTCTCAATTGACTGCTAAACAGAAAAAAAAATTGTTCTACTCAGATGGAAGAAAAACATGATATAAGTTACAAAACATTACCTTGTAGACTGAACAAAAACCACCCTCCCCAAGTTTGTTTGCTGCATCAAAGTTTTTTGTCGCAGCTTTTATCTGTTTTAAAGTAAAAAATCCTGTTTGCAAATCCATTTCTCTGAGCTCTGCTTCGATGTCAATTAAGATAAAGTATTAAGAATTATCTCTTGTTCATAAAGACAACAGTTGAACTATTCAGACATTGTGGACATTGTGGACTTAATATTTAAGAGTTGTACCAGGGCATATAGGTGTTTCAATTTTTATCATAGAAATTTAGACAAAAGAACCAACTAATATTGGTAATCATAAACTTCTACAAGTGCCAATAGATACACTGGACAAAATTTACCTGATCTCCTTGGCCATTTATCACAGAAACACACACACACATATATATGGATAGGTCGATGCACTACCCTAAATAGATTGAAAATTTTAGTCTACAAGCTTAAAAATATATAGCAGCAAAAACCAGGAATATGCAAGCTTCAAATTACCTGAAATCTGCAGGAGAAAAACGAACTAGGAACACTTGGAAACAAAGCCATAGGCCAACAATATAACTATAAATTGCGATTCCAGCCACACCTTAACTATTCAGCCACACAAAGATTCCTGTAACAGAATCAACTAACAGAGGTCACACTTTAGATTCCATAATTGATGCTGTACTTGGATCTACAATCCCATACTTAACAGCAACTACAAAATCCACTCTATGTAAACTGTTAGTATAATATTATTGGCAATTCCAAAACACAAAACTATAATCATGTGAAGCCCAAGAAGAATTGTTTAATCATGATGATTAACTAATTAAATGCAAGTATGGTTCCTATGGTGGTCTTGCTGTCAAGACATAAGATAAGACTACGGTGGTCTTGCATGGATTATTAAAGTATGGGTTCTGTTTTCCAAAGCAATAAAACGAAAAGAGAAGAGAATGTGGGAGACATGCTTTTTAAGCATGAACAACCTTTCTATTACAAAACAAGGAAAAGCAATTGCATTCTATTTTTTTCTCCTTCATGGAGAACTATAGCTGTCCATACACAAAAGGTAGAAGAGGACAACAACGGGTTCCATCTTCTCATGATGAAAAGCTTGCTGTCAAAGAAGTAAGGTCAAGCAACTGTATCAAATTTCAACCTCGTCTTGCTGTCGACTCGATTAAACCACTATGAACTAACATATATTGGCAGGAGTAAACCCCAAAAGAAAAAAAAAACTAAATCTCTTAAACGAAGTTACAGAGAGAGCTCTTAGCTCTTTCGATCATTGATATTTCTCAAGTGTCTTCTCCATGCTGAAATGAGATTAAGTAACCACCATGAAAATGACAAACAACAGAGAGCAATGAACAAATACTAGAAAGAACATATAATAAACAGGTGGAGATACAACTTGTTTTAATACAATGATGCTTCACATCTGTAAATGCCTAACTAAATTAGTTCAAATCCAACACCAGGTAAATGCTAAACTATGAAAGACAACTAGAGGTGTAGATCTATGCCACACTTACTTACAAAACTGGTTTTCTTTGTTCGGGATTTTGAGAGGAAGCAGATGTCCATTTCTTGAGCTGTGTAATCAACAACAATCCACAAGCCCTGCATCCAAATTAAACAAATGCACAGATTAAACCAATCCATAAGCCCTGCACCCAAATTAAGCCAAAATAGCAACCAAAAAAAAAATATGAATTGAACTGTGAAGCATAATAAGAATGAACTTACTATATAAATTTTATTATCTTGGCATTGATATGCAGAAAGAGAATGAAAAATAGGAAGGAGATGGAGTTTGAACAATTGCGGATTGGGTCATGAGAAGAAAATTAGGGAAATCGAGAGTAGGAGAGGGGAGAGTGTAATTGCTATCTGTTTATCACTTTATTGATTTGGTTCAATCACACACACGATCAGCTCCAGTAATTTCCAACCAAAAATAAATTAATTCTAAACAAACAAACAAAACAAAAAGCGGATTGATTCAAGTAAAGGCCAATAGCTACATTAACTAAGGTCACTTAAACTTCATTCAATCACAAAACTAACACACAAGGCTTTCAAATATTCATATATCAAATCGATATCTACTTGAGTATAGACCCAATCAACAGTCCTATGAAGCTGAAAAACCTGCCAATTTCCCAGTATTATTAGATAACCTGAACCCCACACTTTTTCATGACCCTAGAACATTTGTTATCAAACCAAACAAACAAACATGATCAAAATCTGCACCCAGTAAACAATATAAGATTTAGGCTTCCAGATTCCCTTTTGAACTTGTACTAGAACTGGATTTACTTGTACCTTCCAGAACTGAATGGGTTGAACTGATACTTGTACCTTCAATAGACATACTCAATTGCAACCTAGAAAGAAGATAATTCTCAAACAGAAGAACACACATACTCAGTATACCTTCAATGTATACCTTTTGGGGAAAGAAATCCTGAGCTGAAGAACCGAAGGAGTAAAGAAATCCCAGAAGCTGCACCCGAAAACCAATCCAACACCCACAAATTTCGCAGCGACGATGGTTAGACGGACCAAAATATGCACATATCCACTCAAAATCTCAATTTAAAGAAGAACAAACACCAAAAAAGAACCAAACTCTATCAATTTGATCAATCACCGAACCAACTAATTTGGAGGAGTGAACGTTATCAAACCAACTAATTTGAGGGTGAGAGCGATGGTGAGTCAGAGGGAGGCCGAGAGCGATGGTGATTGAGGGTGAGAGCGATGGTGAGTCGGAGGGAGGCTGAGAGCGATAGTGATTGAGGGTGAGAGCGATGGTGAGTCGGAGGGTCGGAGGGAGGCCGAAAGCGATGGTGATTGAGAAATATGATACCATATGAATACAAATCGATGTTCTACAAACCCAGCATGAGTTTTCTCCTCAACCCAATTCCCAGAAGTCGCCGAGTCCCGGCCAGGACCGACGGAAACAACACACCGCTCTTGGAATCAACGACGGAGGCCGGAGTGTCGTTAAGGGACAGCGAGCCCTAAAGTGGCAGCGAACGATTGGTGAAGAAGAAGTTGAGTGCATTCTGGAGAAATGGGTGTCTTGGGTTCATGGGGTTAGTGTGCGAGATGGCAGCGGCTCTGCAGCCTTCGTCACCTCCTTCTCCAACAACTCCTTCCCAAATCCCTATATCGAATTTACAGTCACACACACACAACAAAATTTTGAATCACTGGAATTAAAGGGAAGGAGAGAAAGAGATGAGACTGTCAGCTCTGATAAATTTCCCAAATCTTCTGTTTTGGAAAAAGCACAATGAAAAAGCCATAGACAGATCAAAAGGAGAGAAAATTACCCATCCGTGGTGAGTGAATTTTTTTTTGCTTAGAGCTAAAGAATCTAAGCTCCATAATTTGTTTTGTTCGATGAGGAAGAGATGGCAGATGAGAGCAAAGAAAGAAGGAGAGGGACTGAGGGAGAGGGAAAGGAGGCCGCGAGTGTGAAAAGTTTAACTTTTGGCCCAAAAAAAAGGCGCCTTTGTGTCAAAATAAATTGGAAAATTTTAAAACCCACACTCAGAAATGTTGTCTGAATGTCACGAATTCTAGTCAACTAGGGCGTGGCTATTTGAGAGGGAAAATACTCAATCAACTTGTGGCATGGATATCCCTCCAAAATCACCACCTTCTACAACTACACAAATGTGTTATCTGAATGCTCACCATTTATCCAAATTTGAGATAGGAAATCACTACCTTCTACAACTACACAAATGTGTTGTCTGAATGCTCACCATTTATCTAAATTTGAGATAGAAAATCACCACCTTCTACAACTACACAAATGTGTTGTCTGAATGCTCACCATTTTTCCAAAATAAACCAGTATGGTTTTAGTGTATATTCAGACGACACAAAAAAAAATTATGTCGTCTGAAAAACTCAGACGACATAAAACAAAACTTATGTCGTCTGATGCGTGTCGTCTGAAGGCCTTTTTGGCATAGTGGATGCTGCCATTGCCACCTTGTCTCCATTGTAATGGATGAAGCCCTAATCCATATAATGAACTCATTTGATTCCTACCCACCTGGACTAGCAAAAAGAGACATTTAATTGCACCCCTTGTTTTTTTTGGCCAGTAGAAACAAATAACAAAAGAATCAGAGGGCCGAAGTCCCAGAAAGCTACCTTCTCACGACGGAGGAGGCGGAGCACCATCATAGAAGCGGATTTGATTCCCCTTTGACCTCATGTTTTAGGATTTTGGATTTTTTTTTATACGATATAAGGCAATAAAACTCACCAACAAACAATAAACACACAAACACATCCATTAATATTTTCTCTAATTAACAGCAGGGAATTAATGTTTTTTTGGTTTTCTTTTCTTTCTGGTCATTTGGTTGTTGGGTTCGGAGCGGAATAACGATGACAGAGGAAGAAAATCAGTTTGGGTTGGGGTAAAACAGCTCTTAGGTGTGAGATTTTTACCGCGTTATTGGAGGATAAAAGTCATAAAACTGAGTTTAGAGAGAGAGAGAGAGAGAGAGAGACTGGGGAGATTACAGAGAACATAGAGAGATTAGAGAATGACGGCAAAATTTACTGTGAGAAGGACGAGGACGAAGACAAAGACAAAGACGAGGATGAGTCTACCAGAGTACCAGACTGGAGAGAGAATGAGCGATGAGGGAATTTTCGAGGAAGTTACCCATGCATGCGAGGAAATAAAGGACTGAACCGGGTTCATACCCACTAAACCGATTTGGCAATATATGAAAAAAAAAGAAGAAGAAGGAAATATTTCATCGAAAATGACCAAACACATTGTAACCAAAAAAATTTCGTGCAGAGGCTATTATGTCAGCAGTAGTGTCCGAGCAACACATTGTTTTCAATAGAATTCCAACTTGAAATTTTTTTTTAATATAATGCATGTATTATAATTAATTATGCCCCTACAGAGTTTTAAAATCATTCCCCATGATTAGAGAAACAGCTTAAAATAAAGGAGAGATGAAATAGTACAAAGGAGCAAAGTCACTTAACCTTATATTTGTGAGTGATCATGTTCATGAATGAAGCACACCTACAACAGTGATCACTTCATACATGACGACCTATTTATCTCGCAATCCAAGCTAACTTGTTTAATTCTGATCACAGTTGTGAATTAATACAGTAACTTGTCTAAAGTATTTCAGGGCATAAGTCGGCAACCTCTACTGGGTCACCTCATCATGTCCAACGCTGCAAGTGAATGATCATTGATTAACCAAAATTTTTATAATTAAGATAGGCAAATCACAAGTTGCGGCTTAACTACAAGACTCATAATTAAGAAGTCTATGACTCTTTCGTGATTTCAAACCATATCTTGAACCCCAATCGTCAAGAGAACGTTATATTTGTTAGTTGCCCTATCAATATTATTCGTTTTGCAACACACTAAAATGTTTATGGAATCAAAATAAGATTGATTTCTTATTCAAATTTCATATGGACTAAGTTTTAATTTCTCATTTTTGATCAGTTTTCCAAAAGTGATTTTTGGTTTCAAAAAATTGAATTTTTTTCCCCTTTCTAAAGCCATAATGATTTGGTAACAACAAGAGACACAATAAACCATGAAAGACTTAATAATGAATTTCTTTTTATTTTTTAGTAACACCTTCCCAAGTTCCATACTTATATTGTGGATGTATGTGACGTGCATGCATGTTTGATACATCATTGCAACGTTATTATTTTTTCCAACCCAACAATGATTGAATCATGTCCATACCAAAACGTGCCCGTTCAAACAAACACTGTACAGATTCCCATTCATGAATCGTGATCATGCGGATAACCCCACAGCAAAACCGTAGCAAAATTCGCAGCGAGGCGGTTATTAGACCAAATTGATGAAAATACCTTGTCCCTTGTAGAATCGCTGTAAATCTCTATGTAACTAGGATTCTTATTTATTTAGGTTATCCTGTAATTATAGGAAGGATTGTTTTCTATTAGAGTTAGACTACTCATTTATACTTGTATATATTTGTGGGATGAATAGTATCATAACATTACAACCCTAAATCGAAGTACTCTTTTCTACTTGGTATCAGAGCAGGTTCAATCCTTTGAACTTGCCCTGCATCCTTTGAATCCTGAAACCCAAAGCACACGACAAACCACTTCGTACCATCACCATTAAAATCAAACCATCCCTGAATTTCAAACCACCATTTTTTTTAAACCCTAGAAAAACCAATCCTGAAAAAATCTCAAATTCCTCCATGGCCGGACTTGTAATTGAAGGCGAACAGTCAAGTCTCGAGAAGGCAATGGTGCCATCCTCACAAATCATCCATCACCACTACACCACCCAACAAGACAACTCTGCTTTCCCCACAAGTGTTGTCTTAAATGAATCCAACTACACCATATAGGCTCATCTTATGCGAATGCACATTAGAGCACGAGGGAAGGTTGGTTTTCTGACCGGAGTAAAGGCTGAACCCGCCATGAATTCTACTGAGTATGAAGATTAGGCCACAGAAATGAAAAGGTAAAAAGTTGGCTCATTGACTCCATGGAATCCTCTCTTATGAACTGGTATATTCGTCTTCCTACTACAAAAGATATTTGGGAAGCTGTAGAGAAAACTTTTTATGATGATTATGATGAAACCCGAATCTTTGAGTTGAACAAAAAGTGTTTTGAAGCAAAGCAGAATGGACGGCCCATTCCGACCTACTACAATGAGTTAGTGGCAATGTTCCAGGAGATTGATCAAAGGGTGGCCTTTCAGAATGATAATGTTGCAGCTATAATTCAAGAAACTTCAGCGATGTCCCGGATGCGTGTTCACATGTTTTTTAGTGCACTTGACCTAGAGTATGATAAGGTGCTTGGAGAAATCCTGCACAAGGAGCCTAAATTCTCCTTGGAGCAGAGCTATGCTTACATTCGCAAGGTGCAATCAGAGAAACAAGCTATGGGGCATTCGGTACCTACCGAATCTTCTGTTATGGTAGTTCAACGTAAACCGGGTCCTCCTCCAGGCTTCTCAGGTCTTTCTCCACACCGTCCTCAAGGTAAACCAAACCCATATGCAAACAAAAAATGCGTAATCTATGGGGAATTAGGTCATAGCAAGGAGCGGTGCTATGAAGTGATTGGTTACCCTGATTTGTGGGACTTCACCAAGAAACTGCGAAAAAATCTGGGCAAGGTGGCCATTGCACTACAGAGGAAGAACATCTAGACAATGCCTCCGCTAATGTAGCGCAGTCAGGTATGAAGGGTAAGGTTACTTTGAATAATATATGGATATTTGATAAAGGTGCATCTGATCATATGACCAATGACCCTAATCTTGTGAAAAACCTTAGACATTCCTCTCAAAATGTTGTCTCTACTGCTGATGGTACTCCAACTCCGGTCACTGGAGAAGGTTCTATTGCTTTATCTGATACCTTAACCCTTGAATCTGTCATAGTTGTTCCATCACTAGCTTATAATCTCCTATCTGTTGGTCAAATTATTTTAGCTCTTGCATGTATTGTGACCGTCTATCTATCTTTATGTGTGTTTCAAGACATGCTGACTCGGCGGATTCTTGGTTATGGTGTTAGAAGGGGAAATTATACTATCTTGATCTGACAGAGACTGGAGAGAACCAGAAGCATCTTTTGGGGCACGCTAATCAGATTAATGGGGTAGAGAATGCAAAGGAAGTTGTATGGTTATGGCATCGCCGTTTAGGTCATCTATCTTTTAGTTATCTTAAGAAGCTGCAACCTCATTTGTTTTCGGTTGTCAGTGATTTGGATTTCCATTGTGACATTTATGAACTAGCCAAGAACCACCGTATTTCATATTCACCAAGTCTTAATAAAAGCCATGTTCCTTTTATGAAATTCACTTTAATGTCTAGGGTCCTGTAAAAATTCCTTATCTTTTCTGGAGCTCGATATTATGTAACATTTATTGATCATTGCACTCGCATGACATGGGTGTCATTACTGAAGAATAAGAGTGAAGTATTTTGGGATGTTTACCGAAATTCACAAAATGGTGGCAACTCAGTATCAACAATCCATCAGAGTGTTTCAATCTGACAATGGTGGAGAGTTTGTGAATGGCCTTATGATTGAGTTTTGCCGGTCACATGGGATTCGTCATCAAACCTCCAATTCTTATACTCCTCAACAGAATGGTTTGGCAGAACAGAAGAACAGGCAGTTACTGGAAGTTGTTCGGGGTTCATTTTTTGGCATGAATGTACCTCGGTCCTATTGGGGAGAAGCAGTGAAATCAGCAGTATATCTCATCAACCGTTCTCCTTCATGGGTAATTGAGTTTCAGAATCCTCATCAAAAGCTTCATACCACTACACCAATTTCGGAATCAGACAACACATATCAGACGACAACAAATATTTTAACTGTCGTCTGAACTAATCAAACGACAGCAAGAAATATTTTATCGTCTAAGTTTTTGAATCCAACAACAGTTTTTTCTTGGTTCTTGTGCAATAGCATTTCAGACAATGGTTGATTTTTTTTATGTTGTCTGAATGAGTTAATTCAAACAACAGTTATTATGTGATGTTGTCCAAGGTTGATTAACACAATGGTGGATAAAAGATGTTGTCTGATTGTTTTTAATCACACAACAGTTATTACTTCTCTGTTGTGCAATTACTATTAATACAATGGTTGAAAAAGATGTTGTCTGATTGTTTTTAATCACACAACAGTTTTTAGTTGTCTGTTGTGCCACTCTCTTTCAGACAATGTACTTAAATTAATGTTGTCTGAGTTTTAGGGTTTGCTTGCCCGCCCTTGTTATACTTAGCCAAATTTTTAATTTTTCACTATTTCCCCCTATTCGACAAAATTTGACTTTGATGTCGACTACTATTTAAAGAAACTTATAACCCTAGAAACCCAACACTATCTCTCTTCTCCTCGGCCGCACACCAAATTCTCTCTTTTCTCTCTCTTCCACTTCTTTCTGCCATCGCCGGCGACCGGTAAGGGTTCAACTCGACAACTCGTAGTAAGGGATGAGATAGATTCGGGGTTGAGAGATTCTAAGTTAAGAGATTCTGGGAAAAATTTCAGTTGGGAGCCATGTACTAGCGGTTAGACCGATACCATTGTTCATTGGAGATCTGAATACATAGATTCGGTCGGGTGGTAAGATTCATGTAATGAACCCACTCAGCCAAGGTTTTCTTATTTCCAATTCTGGCTTTCTGATGCTTTGGTCTGTATTTATATCCCAGTTAATTTGATTGAAATTTGGTTTTGTTATGATTGGATTTGCATGTCAGATCTGAAATTCAAAATTGTTGAAAACAAAAATCAGGTTGCTTTGATTCCCTGTTAAGTGGTATAGTTCCTTCGAAGCACCTCTTTTTTTTTCTCTTTCCATTCTCTGTTTGGTTTGGGTTTTGTTCTTTCATAAATCAACTTGTAAATGCAGCTATCAACCTATATCCTACAAATGTCAATCATCTTCTTCTCCGTCAACGTAATAAACTCTGGTCCCATTTGGTCGTTTCCATTTTCCTCTTCCTCGGTTTCGTCAATTTTTCCGATATATACACACACACACAAACACACAGACACACACACACATCAAGATAATTTACTCGTACCAGGTACCAACCATCTCTAATATCATCAAAACAGATTCTTGATTCATTTTGCATTGGATTCTGGGCCTTTTAGTAACTGAGGTTTGTTCTTATTCTTTCTTGACTTTGATTTGAATGTGATTGAACATTGAAAGGAGAGATCTTTCAATGTTCCTTTTTAAAAGCAAATATTGTTTGGGATTCCTTAAAAATAGTTCTGTTATTAATAATTTTCTTTGTGAATTATGATTATGATGCATGAGGTTGATGAACATGTTTATCTGAGATGTATTAGCTTGTTGTTTCCCCTAGCAATGTATAAGTTTGTGGGTTGTTAGGAAAGTGAATGATTAACATTCATCTAATGTGGGATCTGACTTAGACATTTGAAAGGATAAAAATCATTGAGAGAGAAATGTTATTCCCCAAAGCTTTGATCGACATTTCTTTGTTCTCATTTGTATAATCATTGTACTTTTGTCATTTATGATTGTTCAGAATGGCTACTGCTGTGTTTCACCAATCCATTGGAACTCACCAGTTCCATGGTCATCTTTATAACTCTGGCAAGGTGAATAATTGTGGAACGAAAATAACTTGTTCACTGACTGTGTTGATGTGCCACTAAGCAAGAAGGTGTAGAAGAGGAATCAAAGCTGGCAAGAGAATCGGCAACATACCTGTCGACATGATCTATACATCTGAACAGATGACTGCCATGCCTTCCATGACACAACATTTTCGTAAGAAGGTAATTTTAGGGAAACAAAATTGTTTGCGTCATAAGATACCACACTATGTAGCTATTTGGAGGCATTGTGATGGTCGTAACTTGAAACTGATGTGGATACATGATCAAATTGGTTTTATACCATTGGTCATCTGTACAGTAGTTAGCTGGTGCAGATAAAAAATCTGTATTAAAGGGGAAAGGAAAATGCAAAAGATATCTATTAACTCAAACTCCCGGTTTTCCTAGTGTATTAATGTTTGAACTCTTATTAAGTCTGTTACTTCGTCAGTTTGTTATAGCTGAAATACCTTTTTGGTTAGATCACCTATTTCACCCTTATTCTCTGTTGTACATAACCAATGTGTTGGTGCAGGCACACGTTATTCAAAGGGGTTCAGTACAACCATTAATTAAGATGCTCTAGTCGCTTGATTCACAGGTCAGGGAGATGTTGCCTTTTGCAATTGGGAGGTTGGCACAGGTTATTATCTGTCTCGTTATTATGTGCTTCGATGCAGGTTCATCATGATATTCCTATATAACTTTTGTAAAAGTTGTTGTAATGCTAGGGAAGCTCTCTTGCTGTTCCTGGACGAACTCAGATTTTTTTGTTTTATCTGCTTTAACAGATGAAATGCAATGATGACTTGTTTTCTTTTTGTTGAAGTACATAGCACAAATTGATAAGCATTTTACAATCAAGGGCTTTTGCGTTATTTTTTTTTTATATATGATTTCCCAGTTTATCAGTCCCGAGTGTAAGTAAACTATTTCATTGACTTGTGTCAATCTGCTTTTTATAAGAGCTTTAGTATTTGATCATGATGCTCTCAATACCTTGACAGTTTATTAATTGCATCTACTTTTCTTTCCTTGCAGTGATTTTGCTTACAACTATCTTAGTGGTACGATACTAGAGGAATGGGCTTCAAGCTTGCAGTGATTTTGCTTACAACCATCTTGGGAGATCAAGCAAATTGTATTCTTTTTTATTATCACGTAGAGATCATGAAACTTGAAAGCTTGTTAAGCTAATGAAATAGATATAGGCACTTAGGCAAGCTTAATTCCTGTGTAAATGTTAGGATGAATATTGTTGATGGAATAAAATGGTTTTTAGAATCAAGGATATGTTGTTCAATTGTACAGAATGTATATCTTCTTTTCTATCTCAGACAATTCAATACCAATAGCAAACCATTGTCTAACAAACGAACATAAAGAAAAAAGAAAGAAAAAATTGTTGTCTGAAGTAATGACACACAATAGCTTTAATAGTTTTCCTGTTGTTTTGTTCAAAGTCAGTCAATAGTATTCAATTACATTGCTGATCTACAAGCTTCATTCAGACAACAGTTTTTGTACAAATCAATGTTCTCTAAATATTCATTACACGTCAACATTCTTCCAGGGTCTGCCAACTGAAATTACTTTGCACAAGTGTTCCGGTACCAATTGCTGTTGTTCTTCTTGGTATTCATACAACAGACGGTGTAGTAGCTGCTGTTGTAGTAAGCTTAATTTGTCAGACGACAGTTTTGTGGCATTGTCTGATTCATGTATCAGACGGTATTGAGATAGATAACAGCAGCGCCTATTATCATACGACAGTGAAAAACTGTCGTCTGATTGAAAAATTGGTGTAGTGTACACTTTTGACCATCCCATCTATGCCTAATTTGGAGCCCCGAGTGTTTGGGTACACAGCTTATGTTCATGTACCAAAGCCACACTGGGGGCAAACTTGATCCCCGTGCAAAGAAGTGTATTTCTATGGGTTATGCTGAGTTTCAGAAGGGCTACAGAAGTTATGAACCGCTCACCAACACACTAGATATATCTCTTGATGTCTCATTCCGTGAATCTGAGCCATATTTCTCATGGGGAGTTTCTCAGTCTTCCTTTCAGGGTGAGAGAGGTTGTGAAGGGAATCCTTGTCCTATTGTTGATTTTGATGTCTTTGAAGACTTGGAAAATTTGGAGGAACGATTTGAAGGAAGAGATTCTGAAACAGCCAAAAACGATCGATCTTTTCCTGAGGCAGAAGTAGACGACGCAAACGATCGATCATTTGAAGCGAACGATCGATCACTTCAATAGGAAGAAACAGAGGACTGTAAGGACATGCTTGGCACGCGAACCAATTATTGGAAACATAAATAGCAGTGTTGCTCTTCACTCTCTCACACTCCCTCTCGCTCATTCCCAGCTCCTTCCTCGCTCTCACCCCCAACCCAGCAGACGATACTCTTCGTCTTCCTTCACTCTCACTCAGAAAATCTAGACGGTACGACTCTCCTAACTCTAGCTCAGCATTATGCTATTATTTTTTTTCATGTTCTTCTGCTGCTGGCATACAACTAAATTTCTCTGTTTGTTGTGTTTCTGTGGTTAGATTTTCTAGATTTTGTGCTGCTGTTCATCTTTTACATTTGGAGCATGGTGTATATATGGTATGCTTAAGATGGATATGAAGTGTTTTATATGAGATTTTACTCGGTTAAAGAAAAATAATTTACATTCTTAGCTTTATACATTTGGAAAATGATTAAATACTGGTTATTCCCTATACTTATAGGGTTTCATCGTTTCAGTCCATGACCTTCTAATTTCACCTAAAAAGTCTCTGAACTCTCAATTTCCTCCCAATTCATCCATGCCATTCAAATTCTCAGTTAAATTGCTGACGTGGCAGCCATTTTATGCCAAAATGTCTATTTTACCTTCACTTCAAAAAAATTCTCTTTTTTTTTCCCCCTCTTTACCTCCTCTTCTCCTTCCAGCTCTCTCTCTTCCTTCACAAACGCCAACGCCACCCACCACTTCCACCATCTGCAAGAGAAAAGTAAAAACAAGCTGAACTCACGTCTATAACTTAATCGCAACCAAACCAGTAAATGAAGCAACAATCATCTCAAATCTATAAAATGTAATATTATATCCCAATCACAAATCCAATGTGACATCCCGAACCCGAATTCACCGGTTTAACTAGTCACTTGGACGGTGAACGATCTTTACTTTCACTTTTACTATCATTTTAGTGCTTTTAGTGGCCCTAAAAGTTGGCTTTTTGTTCAGGTCAAAATTTGAGAAAATGTTCTTTATGAAAGTTGTAGAGGATGTTAAACCGAGTCTGTGGACATGTGGTACGTAAAAATCGGAGTTTGTATGCAAAAGTTATAAGAGAAAAAGGTAAACTTACTGTTCATGGTAGAAATTTGTATAAATAATGAAAATTTACTGTGGTAGGTTTCCAAATCCGGAAACCTCTCCCCCGATCTCTCCCCTTTCCTCTTCGGGCGATTCATTCTCCCCTTCGATTCGCCGTTGTCCGGCCATTAACCAGTGGGCAACCTGCCACCATGTGATTGCCTCTTCCTCCTCTTGACGCTCGTGCCCTTGAGTTTCAACGATTTGGCCGAAAAACCCCGAATCGAAGCAAGGAAACTCACGGGGGCAGTTTGAGCTTTTCCGGCGATTCAGCCATTTCCGGCCGTCTCCGGCCACCAAACCGGCGTCGAAGGTTCGGTTTTTGCCAAGGATCATTTTGCCCCTAGCCTTGAGCCACGATTTGCAGTGTGGAGGTCGAATCGACGATTTCAAATCCTAGGGTCCTTGGGTTTTTCTGGAAAAACTTCACTGGCCAATTTCGATCACTTATAGGTAAAATTGGAACTTGTTGTAGTTGTGAAAAATGCTTGGATTGTTGAGTAGGTGGTGCTGCCAAAATTTGGTGACCATCGGAGGTGGTGGCTACCGATGCGTGGGCCCCACACGCTGCCAATGTGGATGGCGCGTGGAGGCGCTTAGGGCTGGTTTTTAATTCCAGTTTTAGCCCAATTAAATCTTATAAATGTTGTGGAGCTTATATGTGAAGTTTGGTGGAAATTCAAGGAGTTTTGTATCCATTGTGTAATTCCGAAGTTTAGGTGGTCGATCATTGAATTACGAGAATCCGGCCGTCGGATTTCTCTCGGTTCTACCCTAGAACCTTTAAACTAATGAGTTAGTATTAAGGGTGAAGTTGAATTAAATTGGAAAAGAAATTGGAAGTTTGATTTAGGAGAATAAGATATTAGAATCGTATTTAATTGCCGAATCGATATTCACAAATTATAATTGTGTACAGCGCGATATACCGAGATTGTACTCGTATGCGTGATCGCCTAAATTGTACTGTGAGTGGACATTTATTTTAAATTAAATGTGCATGCTGTATATTATTATTTTCCGATTGAGGTTTAATTTATTATTTGAATTATTGAGTGTTATGATTTTATGAGCTTGATTTCTTGAGATTTAGTATGCTCTATGAGTTACGGGATTATTAGTGGACTTCCTTCCCGAGGGCTTTCAATAGATTTTCAAGCTATTTATTTATGAGTTTTTGAGTTGGGAAATGATTTTTCGGAAAGTGATTGATTAAGAAAATATTGTGAGAATTAATGATTTCGAATATCGATTTATATGGTGATTTACGAGTATGAATGTTTTAGCAAATATTTGAGCATGATCGAATTATCGAGATTTCTTGAGTTTTGAGCTCCGCACTTATCAGCTTTGAAGTTTTATTGAGATTTCTTTCCGAAAGCATTTATTGATTTACCAAGGATTTATGCTTTTGAGGATTTATTGAGATATTGATTTTTGAATTATCGAGATATTCTTAAGTTATGCTTTCGGTGAATTATTGATGACTTATTGGATTAATAACGAGTTTCCTTCCGAAAGCAATTATTTTAAGGAGGCTGATTCCAGTTTATTGAGGAGGCAACTAAGTCAGCGCATGCATGCATTACCTAGTCGGCAGTCCCTTCCAGATGACATGAGGTAGTCAGTTGGCAGTCCCTTCTAACTACCTGTGGCTAGTTGGCAGTCTCCTCTACCCACCGCCTCCTAAATCCGGTTGGCAGTCCCTTCCGATGCGTCACCTGGTTGGCAGTCACTTCCAGATGACATGTGGTAGTCAGTTAACAGTCCCTTCTAACTACCTGTGGCTAGTTGGCAGTCCTTTCTACCCACCGCCTCCTATTCCGGTTGGCAGTCTCTTCCGATGCGTCATCTGGGTGGCAGTCCCCGGAAAATTTATCGAGCATAATCGAGATCGTTCTATAATTATTTATTGACGATCTCGAAAATTATTACGGGTGCTCGGAAATATTTTCCAGAACTTTTCACAAGGAGAAATTATTGATTTAAAGGTTTGATAATAAAAGACACGAGACAACGAGCTCGTGAGAATTTTCGGGGAATTTTCCGGATACCCGAGCTAATTTATACGAATTTTGGAAGTTTTGGGATTATAAATAATTATTTAGGGGAAATGGAATTATCTTGTTCAATCTGATCCATTCATTTACCCACCGCTTAATCTGGACCGTCCAAGATTTATTAAGGGGGACTATGTATAGACCTTCCATCAGACCAACGCATCAGATTGTTCCAGAAGCATCAAGCTCCCTCTGACCCGCGACGCGACCTGAAGACCCGAGAACAAGACCCGGTCGGAACTCCTCCGTTCGACCATATCTCGTGGCGGACCACCGGCGTTCGCTTCGTCTCGACGACGCCGACGTGCCTCTGGCCACGGATCATCCATGCACGGACTGTGGAGAAAGATTCGAAGCTTGAAAGGTTTGAACTTTCTGGGGATGCTTCTGCAATTTCCGGTGATCTTCGGGGCTGTGTGAGGTAGGAAAACTAACCCTCTCCTTACGCTCTACGTGCTGGTATAAGTGGTTCTGGAATTCGATTAAGTTTTGATGAATTTGTGTTCTGGGTGATTTCGGGTATCGACGGACCGCCGTCCATGGCGGCGATTCCAGGCTTCTGGTTTCGTTTCTAGCGTTTTGGAAAACCAGTTGAGGTCCGGGGAAGCTTGGCTCCTTGAATTGGTGTTCGGTGATGCACTGCACTTCAAACTGAAGGGAGAAATTGGGTGGGCTCTGCCTGACGATTACTAAGCTAGGTAGCTGCACGTATAGGCATGCTCAAGATGGCCTCTGTTAACGATTCTTTGATTCTCAAAGGTAAATTTGGAATTCCGAAACAGAATCGTTCTCCTGTCAAATTCTGGTTGTGAATTTGGTTTTGTGAATGGTGATTGGAAGCTTGAAGTTGTGTGGTTGATTATTCTGGATATGCAGATAATTGATTCCATTGAAATATGATTCATTATGGTTGATATTGATTGAACAAGCTGAATAATTATAATGCTGAAACGCAATTGTGATCTTGAATTGAGTATATGGGACATGTGAAAATGGTAAAAAAATGGCTTGATTTAATGATGGGTGTCCATAGCAAATTCGAGCGGAATTACTATGAGGTGTGATTATTAAGTGAATTGGAAATGTTTGCAAAAAGTTGAAAATTTGGTGTTCTGTCAGATTTACAGATATGTGTAAATCGAGCAAACGGTATAAGAAGTCCAGTAATTGAGACACTATAAAGCTAGATGTGATTGGTCAACTTCGGTCAAACTTTGGTCAATCCTGGTCAAACTAGGAGCAGTTGGTCGGACGATTAGATAATCGTTTAATAGTTGATTAATGGATCATTAACGATTATTATATTGGAATCTAGGACTCCAGTTACCCGAGGAACGGCAGATTCGTGAATCTGGGACAACGTGAATTAAACGACTTCGGAATCCAGGTAGGGAATTCAGGACTCTCCTCGGTTTGTGAGTTTCTTTTATATTTTATTAATGTGATGCATGATAAGTGGTATGGTTTGGTCATGTTCAAATGCAATGCATACTAACCAAACCATGTGAGAAATGTGATGGCTTGAGAGCGAAGGGTGGCTCTGACTTCCTTGGGTTCGATCCCCAAAACCTCCGGAGGGTTAGTTACACCGGTCGGACGATGAGCGATCGCAATGACGACCCGATCCGTGTGTGTAGCTAGGTAGCGGACGCTCTCGCTACGCTTACCTGGTGATAAATTAATTTGAGGTAAGGTCGAGTAGTGGGTCTATGGGACTGGCCATCAGGTAATACTGGGATTTGGCGCCGTGTTTATTTAAGCATCATGCATCGGTTTTCAAGTTGAAAAACATTAAAGTTTGTCGTTCTTTTAAATATTTGGTTTAAATATGTTCTCATACTGGGCAGCCCAAATATTTGTCTATTGGTTTTGAGTCTAGTTGAGGTAGAGTTCCTGTTGAGCAGCGAGGACGAAAGCTCACCCCTACAACAGTATGGATGCAGGTACTGTGCACTGGTGACGGGACAGTAGCGGGCGGAGCTGGGTGTGCGAAAGCTCGGTAAATCATCGTTTGGATTTATTTTAAATTTTCTTTCTCGAACTTCGTATTTCGGAGCTTATTGTTGTCTAGCCTCGTGTTAAATTCAGTTGAATTCTCTCATTGAAATCCGTTACCCGTGTGAGCCTTTACCCAAGTTTTAGATAAAATGAATTAGATGTTAGCAATTCAAGTTTTCACCTCGAAAATATTGGTAGCTTCCGCTGTGTTTTGCAAAAAGTTTTCTAACAAAATGCCTAGCGGTCCTCTAGAATGTGAATCGAGCTTTCGGTTTATGTTTTAGAGCCCCGCGGCACTGTGACGTGCCCAAGCTAGTGAGGTGTGGTTTGGGGCGTTACACAGTCCCTTCCAGATGGCATGAGATGATTAGACGACAGTCCTTTCTAATCATCAAATGAGTTTTCTTGAAAAGGATTGAGTTGGAAATATTGTGAAATTTCGCTGCATGTCGGTTTTGTTAACAAGATATTTGAAATATGATCACTTATATGAGGGATTGGAGATTTTAAGATATTGCAAGATGTTCTATTTTACATGATTAAGATTGCAGTAAAGATGATGATTAAAAGTATTTCCAAGATTGTTACTGCATGCGAGTTTTTAGAGAATAACTTGGGAAAACATTAAATTTTACTTATTCGTTTGAAATTACTTATTTTTCGTCCACTCACTCTAACGATTTTTTAAAAATGTTTTCCCCTGGGCCCTTTGGTTTTAAATGCCCAGTTTGCAGGCTAGTTTAGCTTGAGGTCGAGCGTACATGGGGTTGAGGCATATCTGTCATAGCTTCCGCATTATAAAGGTATCGGTCCTTTATCTTGTATTCTATTCTCTTGTACGCTTGTACATTACATTGCTCTGATAACCTATGAGATTAATTTTTTTAAGTTCAAAATTGCTTTGTGATATGGGAGATGTTGTGTTTTAGGGAGCATGGTGGCGCCAGAAGATTAAGGGTGGATTATTTTAGAAGTGTAAATGTTTTTCTATAGGTTTGGGTAGTCCACTTTTAGAGGGAGTTTCGCCAAATTTTTTGTAGAATTTCTTCGAAGGTGGGCCCCGCAGGACCACTTTGGATTTCAAGGTGAAATCCGGGGCGGATCCTGTCATCCAATACCACACAAGAAGAACAAAGCCAAACAAATGCTTTAGATCACAAATTCACAAACCAAAACCAGTCCAGCGCTATAAAGAAAAAAACAATAACAAATTCATATTCATACAATACAAATTAACCATTTCTGATTCACATCTACACAAACCAGATCCCAGAATCACATAAAGACAGAGAAAAGTAGAGAAATTGAAATGAGGAGAGAGGAAGCATAATTGAATTACCTGAGATAGGGATAGATGAGGTTGATGAATCCGTTCTTCTCATTCTTGCTGCACTAGATAGAAGCAAATGAAGCTTAGATCAAATGGCAATTGGAAACAATAAAGAAGATATATAGATACCTGATAGGCTCTTCGATCTGATGGCGGTGGGGACAATGACGACCGCCGCCGGAGCTGTTGTGATTATGTACTACATGTTTGGCCGGAGCTACTCACAGACCTCCTAAATCTTTAACACATACACCGCTATATGATCTCCCAAAACCAAACCCAAGATGATCTCCAATCCAACAATCCTCACCCAAATACTCTACTCGTAATGCTCGACCCGAATTTGACCTTGGTGGAGCCCCAAATACACCAGCATCACCGGCCCGGACTTTTGCTCGACCTCACACAGTCCCTTAGGGTTTTCCACGGTCACAATTGTATCAAATGGCTTCTAATTGTTGAAATTGAAGACGACGATCTTGTGGAGAAGAACAACTACGATTTGGTATTGGTGGAGCCTGACCAACTTGACCTCAGACCGGAACGAGCGCTCACTGACGCAGCGGGACTGGCGATCTTCATAGGTCATGACCTTATTGGGAGGGCAGAACGAGGAAGCCGCCATTTGTTTTTGATCGGAGCAATGACGGGGGCTCTGGGGCCCTGGTGGTGGAGGAGAGGATTCTTGGATCTGGGTTGATTAAGATCGGGTCAGATTGATCCACCCTGATTGGACACACATACTGGATTCTCTATTGGCAGCAACAAGCAAGAGGTGTGCTCATTAGAGGCAGATGACTTGGGTGGCTGGCTTAGCCATGAAGATTGAGGTGATGGCGAAGATAAAAAGAGGAGGGGAGAGAGCTGGAACAAGAAGAGGTAAAAGAAAAAGACAAAAAAAAAAAGGAGAGAAAAGAAAAAAATAAATTAAAAAAAGAGTAAATAAGGGTATAATAGACATTTTAGCGTGAAATTAATGCCACGTCAGCAAAATAATGGGGTATTTGACGGAAAGTTGACGGCAGGGACCAATTGGGAGGAAATTGAGAGTTCAGAGACTTTTTAGGTGAAATTCGAAGGTTAGGGACTGAAATGACAAAACCCTATAAATGTAGGGAGTAAATAGTAATTAACTCTTTGGAAAAAGTTGAAAAATTTTATAATCAATCAAGAGTACTTCTGTGATAGCAAGATTGTCTTACAACATCTATAGTCCTGTTGATTGTTGTTGCTTTAGTTTGTTGTGTTTCTATGGTTAAATTTTAATATTTTTTGCTGCTGTTCATATTTTACATTTGGAACATGCATGGTGTATATATGGCACTGCTGTATGGTTTCCTTCCAAAGTATCTTCATTTTTTCGTTCAATAATATTGGTTTACAGATCATAAAGGATGGTGGATATAGCAGATGCTGGTGCTGGGAAGGCAGGTGGGAAACCAGATTTGATCCTACCACCTCCTCCAACCATTCCACCCAATCTTGAGAAATCACTCGAAACGACTCCAAGCCAGCATGTTGTGCACAAGCATGTGGAAGGAGGTACATCTAAACTGAAGAATCAGGATGAAGACCTTGCAGAGCTCAAGGGAAAGTTGGGTGAACAAGGAGCCACACAGGGAAAATTGGAGACTGTAGGCCAGAGTCTTGCGCCCAAGCTTGTAGATGAAGGTACATCTAAACTGAAGATTAACCATGGAGATGAGCTTACAAAGCTCAGTGGATGAAAATACTAGGATGGATAACGTTTAAGCCTAGAGGAGGGTGAATAGGCTTTGATGAAAATTATGCTCAATTTTAACTAGAATAAAATTACCAAAACTGCAGTAAGGGATTGTATATGCCTATCAATCCTTGCAACCCAAATTTTGTGTTTTCAAAAATAATCGTGAAGAGAGCAACACACAATCAAAAGGCACAGCGGAAATAAATAACTCAAACACAAGAGATTTGCTGACGCAGTAAAACCCTCAAATCGAGATAAACAACTGCAGGCCTTAACTCTTGAAGGCCAAGTGTAAAGCCACTCACTAGGTGAATATGAACAAACAAATATGAACTTACAACCAACGCGAATAGCTCTGAACTCGGCTATTTTTTACTAGACTACTCTAGACGATTGCACGAACACCACATTGTTTTTCTCCACCTTCAGAACTGCTTCCACTCGTCTCTCTAACTTTGACACATGAACTATGCACGACACTTCCTCCCATCTGATCTCGTGGGGTTCTCGGACATGCAGATGATATGAATGATATGAGAGTGTTTGAATGACTTATCAATCCACTTCAACATGAAACAAGTGAATTAATAGTTCTCAATGAAGCTCATGAGTTTTTCTATGAATGAAAAAAAAAAAAAAAAAAAAAAAAAAAAAAAAAAAATCTCTTTCAACTAACAATGGACACACAATATAATCTTTAGAAGCGTCCACGAAAGAAAATACTTTTCTCCTATTTTTATGCACATCCAACATCCCAAGACATCAAGGGAATTTAAAACTCTATGCCTAATTGATTTCTATTAGGAAAGAAATATTCCTAAAGAATATCTAGGTAATAAAAACTGATTTTCATCCCTAAATAAGATGCTATGCATAACTAACCAAATCAATCAAATAAAATGCAGTCCTATAAATTAGACATATGATTGATTTCAATTGAAACTCGTCCATAATGGTAAACTAACATTAATCACGCACAACTACCTTTCAGACTACTTCGGGATTGAAACACAGTCTTCAAAAGCAATCGCACAAGAAACAACCATGCTATATGAGATGCAATGAATGAATTACCTTTTCAGAGAATCATCTAGGATCAGCTGGGGTCTTGATCTTCATCTTGTGATTCAATTGCTTTAGTCTTTACTACAAATACTCACACAGTTCTAACATAGGCCTAAGACTCATTTTTTGTATAGGGAATGCCAATACACAAAATACTTATAGTAACAGGGGACAACTAAAGCTTACAGCGCTCAGGGGACAATTGAAGGAACATGGAGAAGAGCTTACAACGCTCAGGGGAAAACTAAATGAATGTGAAGAATCCATAAAGAAATTGGACAAGACCATTGAAGATCAGAAAGAGCTAATTTCTGGGCCGAGTTCACCTGCAATTGCTAAAACTGACCTGGACAGAGAGATTGACGAGGGGGTGGACTGGTGGATATTTGTTCAGAGAGTGATGTGTGAGTTGGCACTCACAGATGTTGAAACTCAGTTGAAGGAAGGGAAAGATAAACACATTTGTACAATTATTTTTGGCGCTCTGGTCTTTTTGTACTCTGAGCTTGAATGTGTCCGTTCTCACAAGAAAAAACCATGGATTCAGAATGGAGAACTTAAAGTGAAAAATATTGTTTGGGAAACAGAACTTTACGGTCTATTGTTCTCTTTTGTGCAGCTAATTATGTATATTGTGGCAATTTGGAAGCCAGTGGCCATTAGAGTATACTTTCAGACCATCCTTTTCAACCTCTGTGTCTTCCTCAGCAAGATGTACAAGCGCTCCCACCGTATCAAAAAGGTCACTGTAGATGTTGTTTGAGTGTTAGGCTGTTGGACTGTTAGGGTTTAACAGTTGGTTAGAACTTATTGTTTCTTGTTTTCTAAGTTTCAATTATGATGTAGGACGAGAATGAGCCTGGTTTCGCCGGAAAACTAGAAAAATAAAGAAGCGGCGTGGAATTAAGAAGAGTGATTGGAAAATAGGTAATTCACGCATAATGAGTTACTAGCCGTTGCAATATCCAAGAAAATTTGGTTTTAGACTTTTCAGGTTTCTCGTGTGAAAAGTCAGGTCTTAATTGTGAATCAGATTTGATCAACTTTTGGCAAGAATGTCCGTTTGAGACCGATAATACCTTTCCAGAATGGGAACGATGAGATCTTCAAGACTCAGTGACCCTAATGGATTTAGGCCAAAATATATCGTTTTAATTATCCGATTCGGGATTTAATATTTTTAGGCTAGTTTTACATTTGTTTTAGAATTCTTTTATTTTAGGTTTTTAGTTTCCTTTTAAATTTGGATTCTTTAGGATTTTTTTTGTTAGATTATGATTTTAGGTCTTGGATGCCTATATAAGCACCATCATGTTTTGTACTAGAATCAGTTTATGATATCAAATTTAATAAAATCTAGAGATTTTTCTCTATTTCTTTGGTGGACTCCAGATTTATCTTTTTAGGGTTTATTGCTTGTAAACCCCGTTACTTTCGATTGTGTCAGGTGGTATCAGAGCAGTTCTTTCCCGTCTCTCTTATTTACCTCGATTATCCATGGGTGATGAACGTACTACCCAATTACAAGAGCGGATTTGGATGCCCTTATCGCTCAGATGACCGTTTCCGTGAACGCTCAAATGGCAATCATGAACGCTCAAATGGCAGAAGTTCGTGGGTTGTTGGAAGGAAGGAACAACAACAACAACAACAACTTTAGCAGAGGCAGAGAATGACAACGTGCTAGGGCTCCACATGGTGGTGGAGGTGATATTAATTATGATTCTGAGGATGTCATAACCAAGGCTTATATTCCTTACTTTTCTGGTCACATGAATGTGGAGGATTTTCTGGATTGGCAGGTTGAAGTGGATAGATTCTTTGAGATCATGGAGATTCCAAAACACAAGCAGGCTAAGATGGTTTCTCAGAAGCTAAAAAAAGATGCTGCTTATTGGTGGGATCAATTGCAGAGTTCTCGTCAGAGGCAAGGAAAAGAACGTGTTCGAACATGGAGGAAGATGAAAGGTCTTCTTAACGAAAAATTTTTGCCTAGAGATTTTTCGATCAAGAATTACCCTCCTAACGTTTTTGAGAAGAAGTTAAAGTTCAAGGAGTTTTCTTTGCCCATTGAGATTAATAGTTTATCTGAAGAAAAGTTAGAAGAATTTCTAATGGAAGATGGTCCACAAGAAATCATCCGTCATGACCAAGAAGAGGTTAAAGATGAAATTGTTCATGTAGACATGGTTATTAATAATGAAGAAGTCTTGGAGCCTGAAATAAATCACTCAGAACCAGATATCATTCAAGAATGCAACCTTGAGAGCCGAGAGGAATCTACTAAGGTTGCGTATGAGAGCCAAAATGCATATGATAGACTCATCTTTGGCGTTGGGTTCATGATTGTACCATCAAAATTTACAGAGGATCAGGTCAATAATCCACAAGTTCAATTGTCTAATTTTTTCTCGGGTCTTTTGTCTACCTATTCTTGTCCTTTATTCAAGAGGAACTCGAGGGCGAGTTCTTTCATAGTGGAGGAGAATGATGTAGGACGAGAATAAGCCTGGTTTCGCCGGAAAACTAGAAAAATAAAGAAGCGGCGTGGAATCAAGAAGAGTGATTGGAAAATAGGTAATTCACGAATAATGAGGTTACTAGCCGCTGCAATATCCAAGAAAATTTGGTTTTGGACTTTTCAAGTTTCTCGTGCGAAAAGTCAGGTCGTAATTGTGAATCAGATTTGATCAACTTTTGCCCAGAATATCCGTTTGAGACGCATCATACCTTTCCAGAATGGGAACGACGAGATCTTCAAGACTCACTTAAGTGAGCCCTAACGGATTTAGGCCAAAATATGTTGTTTTAATTATCCGATTCAGGATTTAATATTTTTAGGCTAGTTTTACATTTGTTTTAGAATTCTTTTATTTTAGGTTTAATAAAATCTGGAGATTTTTCTCTATATCTCTGGTGGACTCCAGATTTATCTTTTTAGGGTTTATTGCTTGTAAACCCCGTTAATTCCGACTGCGTCAAATTATCATATTAATTCTTGCCTTTTATGTGTTTGACATTCAATAAGGGCATATTAGTCATGTAAAAAAGAAAAATTAATGAGGATTGAGTCAGCAAGATGAAAAAGGAAATAAATCTGATGTGGCAGCTGAGTCATTGGACCGCAATTAACAAGAAAAATTGACGCGGACTACAACCAATATGGGGTCTAGATTTTGGACTTTAATCTAATTAACTCATTTATTATTCAGCTGTCCTAATAGGAGACTTCAATTTATCATAACTGCTTGAGAAAAGTTGTCCTGATATTTCTTTTTTTGAGTCTATCGTTCCTGTGAATATAAATTACTTTGTCAGGGTCAAGACTGCATTATACTTGGACATGGTCTATGTAGTAGATAAGGAAGTTGAATTCAGGAGAGAGTTGCCTCCAGGTGAGATAATGATAATGCCGCTGAATGTAAGTTGAACAGCTAAAATAGGAAGCTGAGAGTGTCCAAAAGGATGCATATTGTATGACAACAGTTTGTGGTGATGGAAATTAAAGGCTTGAAAATCAAAGGCTTGAAGGAATCAGATCATATGAAAGTATTTTCTGGAACAATTCAATTGGAGACAGTTTGTCTCTCCGATTAATGTAATATATGGTGTTTTATCAGTTTGATCAAGAATATAGTCATTTTCAATTATATCTTTCATGATTGTAAACTATTACCAATAACAATTAACAAATCCCGCGGCAAAGCGTGGGTGCCATTACTAGTTATGCTCGAAAAGTTCTCAGTATTGTCCATTAGTTTTCGACGTATATAAGTAACCAACTCCAATGCAGCAAAGTGATGTGACAAACATTACCATCCTTATTTCTTAAGCCTTGACTAGTCACAAAAAAGGCCATTAGCATTTGGTTATTTTCTTTTTCCCCATAAAAGCTGGAATACCCAGGATTTATTCAAAGCTTCGTAAAGAATTTGATTCTTTAAATAGAAAGCAAGACAACTTAGAGGCAACGAAAGCTGGCTTGAATTAATAGCAAAGTCAACCTGAATGAACAAAGAGGGAATGTAAACATTACAACAAATTTACTTTCAGTATAATGTGGATATGGCAAATGTAAAGTATCTATAACAACCTCAACGGGAAACATATAAAAACAATTACAAGTCAGATGAACAAAGAAAAGCCTCATGCTGCTAGCAGGCTAGTACTAACAGAAAAGCAATCAATTAACATCCAAGGTAAGGACAACATAAAAAGAATCTATAACAAACTCGATTCTCGGGAAACATGTAAAAGCAATTACAAGTGAGGTGAATAAAGATGGAGCCTCATGCTGCTAAACTAGTACTGACAGGGTTGAAGTAGGTATACAATGCTGCAAAACTAAGCAAGAGGTCCTCCAATCAAGGGCCGCCCTTCTGTTTCAAGGTGATCTTGTCCCCAAGACTCAGTGCAATACCTTGAGTCTTGCTTCTAATTCTGATGTATCCACTTAGCTTACCATCTGCTTGTTTCTCAACACTCACATTCACCAAAGCATCCTCCCCGAAAACACTCTTTGCATACAGATTGGCAGCGAGGACTCCACACTCTCCTTCCAGTGCCGATCTAATGTCATTTGAGAAAAGGATGAGAGGAGCAAATGAAAATTAATCATCCACCAAGAACTCATGAGGGAAATAGTGAAATACAACAGGATGCAAAGGACATTAGTACTCTTACATGCTGCCTACAATGCACCTATGGAAAATGTCGCAAGAGCACCAATATTGAACTGTATTTCTTGTTTAAAATGACATATGTAGCTAAATATTATAAATGTGTAGGTTTTTATTAATAATGTATGCTCGTAGTACAAATGTATGACACATGTCTGCATAGGGCATTATAAAGATAGTATTAATACTCTTACAAGGATGTTGCATACATGTGTGCACCTATGGAAGATGTCGACAGAACAACAATATTGAATTGTAAATCTCGTGTAAAAATGACATATGTAGGTCAGTTTTCATCCCCCACTTCTATGAATTTGGTATAACCACGACCATATGTCAACTTCTCAAGTATTAGTTAAATATGATAAAACTGTACATTTTTTTCGTACATATTTTATGCTTGTGACAACTCTGATTATGTATGCATGGAATAATCTACTTCCAAATGTATCAGAACGAATGATAAAAACAGTTTATAGAGTTCTGAACTTACGGTGGAGTCAGGCACTTCATGTTAGTTGCTTTAACGATGTGATTCAGAAAGTCCTTCTCGTCTTTGATAACAGTACTTATAGCAACCTGGGAGAGAAAAAGTGCCTTAATATATAACAGGATCCAAGTGCAAACACCAAGACAAAGCAGAATTCACAATAACACACAAGAAATATTAAACTGACATAACGTATCCAAAAACAAGTACATATCAAAATCAGGCTTGCAAGAACTAAATTTCATTAAGGGCATGAGATACACTTTGTTATTTAATGTGGGCAAACATGAGTCCACAATAACCAGACAGACATATAATGAGATGTGTGCATGTTGGTGCATGTGTGTGTGTATAGATGGAAAGAACCATCTGAATGAGCCTCTCTTCTGAAGATACTGAAGATAGAAAAGAGAAGCCAATTTTGATATTGAGCAGTTATACTATAAGATCAATTTGTATCATGCATGGTGCCCCACACCACTAAATTGTATATGTATCCACTACAGCAAGGAAAGTGATTTGTTAGGATGGACCCGTATACTGTAAAGATTTTGATTCCAATACATGCAATATGCATGACATATCTGTGGCTTAACTATTTTGAATTAGGGGAGTGCCATCTCGTGTTGCAGAAATCATCATTGGTGACAATCTCCAAACACTAAACATATTGACATTACAAAAGTAACCAATATCACTATAAGCATGATTGCAACTCCTGCATTATGCGTCACTAGCTTTATAACCACCACAGCATCCACATTAAATAGCCAATCACATCAAACAATTTAACATCACTGAACAGATTCATCATGAGAGTGAATGTCACGAAGGCCTCATCCCTTCATTATCAATATCAACATAGTACTACCAACCATAAGGTTAAAAGACATTATATCATTTTGGGTCATTATGAATTAATTTGTTGCAAAAGCATTGAATCATTAGTTAGTGAAACATAACAGAAAGAATTATGTGACTCTAACGTACCTTATTTTCCCATTCAAACTCAGCCCACATTGTCCGAAACAACACATCAGCACATGAAGAAGGAGAGATGTAATCCATTATATCAATATGGATGTCATTAAGAACAATAACTGTTCTCTCAAGCACATTTGACGTCTCATAAACAATGTTTCCAAATATAACTCCTGTTTCAGTTGAGGAGACCTTAATGTTTGCCTTTATCTGTTTGGTTGATTCTGGAGCTAGTGTATAGTTCTGAGGACGCTCAACAAGTTTAAGATCGCCCATCGTGGCCAACTCCAAGCATAAATTCTGAAGCGTTCCCTTGGTTCGGTTGATGACGGTAACATCGAGAACAATGTCATAATGATTAACTGTAACATAGGCTTCGGCATAAACAGGATCGCTGAATCCTGTGAGCTGAAGAATGCGGTTGAGTTTATTTGCATCATCTCCATCCTTTACAAACTCTCCAGTAGCACGTTTGAGATCATCTTGAACCTCATCTTCCAACTCAAGCTGGCTCATACCCTGAGAAAAAATATGCATATAAGAAAGAGTTCAAAACTATGTGATGCAAACAAAAAATTTACTGACAGACTAGCAATTTCTTTTTAAATTTTTCTTTGCCAAAAGTTTATCATGCTCAATTAAAAAATTATAAACCGTAATAGCATGTTTGTTTTCCCTTAAAATGTTTGAATTGAACTGTTGATTTAGAAACTATACTGATAAACACTTTATGTCTTTCTAAGAGAATTTACAGAGAAACAGAAGCATTGTGCCTCAACATCAAAAACAATTTACAAGATGCCTAACATTAAAACCAAACTGAAACAATGAAACTAAAGAGGGGATGCAAGAACAGTGCAATATGACAATAAAAAGATAAGACATCAGTGCCAGGAGACCCTGCAAATATTTCATCCTAATTTAAAGTCAACCTAAATTATATCAGCGTTAGTAAAAGTATGCAAATAGAAAGCCCAATAAGACCAACTATATTAAGTATAGTTTGAAACAGTCTTAACCATATCTATGCTGAAAGAAACATCCTAGAGTGTTAAGTAGGTGTCTCTTCTAATTCCTAATTACAAGGAAAAAAAAAAATAGACAAGAGAGGCAATGCGACATTACCTTTCTGCTCTTAAGATGGTAGAAATCAATAAGGTCATCTGGTTGTGCATTTGATATCTGCGCCATAGCTCTACTTTCCTCTATTTCCCGAAGCTTCTTATCTTCAAGCATTTTAACAAAGCTCTCTCTACAAGACTTTAACCATATCTTCTTCACTTCTTCATCTTTATTGCATAGTGTACGGATGCAAAGAACAATTCTGTCTTGAGAATCATTATCAATTGGATGCGGAAGGACTGATGATTGACCCAGTTGCAGCATAGACACCATGATCAACAAAGCCTGTGTGGTTGCCTTGTTAACTTCAACTTTAGAAGGCTGGACCTCATCTAGTCTCAAAACAAGCTTTGTTAAAGTGCAAGCCACAACGGACTCCAGGAAAAAGTCACCTGAGAGAATCAACGATCTCAAGTTGCCTACAGAAGCCAAAGATCCTTGAACAAGGACAGGTGCAGACATAGCAGTTTCCAGTGCAGCAGACTGGGTAGCATAGGTCCCATCTGCAAGCACTACAGGTCTCCTGGAAGACACAGTAGATGAGTTTACCACCTGAGAATTCTTCGAAACATCTTGTGCCTCGCTTTCCTCAGAAGCGGTGTAAAATGGGAGCTCCCCTAGACACTGCTTAATGGTTGCAATCCCACTCTCAACCTCAGAAAGTGAGAGACAGTACTCCCCAATAATCCAAAGAGCATAAGTACACACCCTTGAAGTCCGTATCTGGTAGAAAGTATCCAACAGCCTTGTAATTATAGAGACACGCAACTTGGGGTTGGTTTCAATAATCTCACGCACAAAAATAGCCACATCCATAGCTGAGGCCAGATTGGTATCCCCCAAGAAATCCATCAATGGATGGACCACCGTGCTCGCCACCGCAGGAAACTTAACTGCACATGAATATATTGCTTGCACCAGCATCTGCCTGTATTCCCCGTTCTTCTCAAGCTCAGCACCCTGAGTCTTGACGACCTCCTTCTTCAACATCATCACAACCTCATCAATATTCCCAGGAGTAATCAAGTCAAGCACAATATCAAGAGTCTTCCTTCTAATATCAAGATTTGGACTCGACACGGCCCTGAGCACATCCATAACCAACTCAACCAAAATCTCCCTATGCGAAGCCTTAAGCTCATTAATCCTATCAAGCACAATCAACTTCACATTGTTGTCGCTCTGCGACAACAACAACTGACAGTAAGTATTGGCTGCAGCTCGAATTGCAGTGGGGGCAGACGACAAGGACACGAGCGTATTGGCACACTCGTAAACAACAGCACTGGACTGAGCATTAAGCAATGATATAATGACCTTAATGTACTTCCCCTTCTCACCCTTATTGACTCTACAAACCTTCCTAATCAATTCCAACACAACCATCTGGAGCTGCTCAGCCCAATCAATAATCCTATCGACATGAGTAAACAGATAACTAACAGCTCTATCTTGCGCGCAATTAAAGAGCATAAGGAAAGCGTTTCTCTTACTGGACGGGTCTTGCTCGGAGGCCAAGAACCGATCGATAATCTCCGGCGCATCCACCAGCAACTGCTCACCCTGCGGAAGCCTATACACAGACATGACTGCGCTGACGGCGTTCCGTCGAACGAACGGGTGGCGGTGCTCCAGATTCGCCAGAATCGACGGAATCAACGGCTCGACGATCTCGGCCTCGTTCAACCGGCAGAGGAATCGGAGCGTGACGCCGCGGATGTACTCGTTAGGGCTCTGGAGATTGTTGCGGAGGTTCTGGCAGATGAGGATCATCTCCGGGAGAACCTTGCCTCGGGAATCTGTCTTGTCAATGATCTCGAGGTAGAGGAGGAGAAGCTTCTGGACGGTGTGGTCCTCGGAGGGGAGGACGTAGCGGATAATGGTGATGAAGAGCTGGGGAATTGTGTCGCCGTTGAGCAAGATCATGATTGCCTTCTTCATGGCTTCGATCTTGGCTTCCACGTCGTTTCCTTCCAGAGCTTCCTTGATCTCGTTGGCCAGGGCCGGCGTGCCCTTGTCGAAGTGGACCAGCAGCGTGCATGACTTCTCCATGACCAAAGCGCTGAGGGAGCTGTGGGAGATGAAGAAGAAGCAGATCTGGGTTTGGATTTGGATGGTCTCTGATCTAGGGGGAGTAACTACAAAATTAAGACTGTGAGAGTGACTCCGGAAAGGTAACGGGGGCCTGATGAAACGGGTCGGGTTGAACCAATTAAATTACATTTTGTTATTGAGTCGTTCTTGGATTAGATCGAATAGTGAAAAACTAGAAGGAAAACACGCACTGTGTGTGTATTTAATTTTGAAAAAAAAAATATTTTAAAATAATGAAACCAATTTTTAGCAGTTAAATGTGAGGGGCAGTTGAAGTTAGTGGATGATAGTTTGGGAGAACAGATGGATAATGCTTATTTTTTTATTTTTTTATTTTTTTTATTTTGTAATTTATAATTTTATCCTTGCACATTTAAACTTTCTTAAACTTTTTTAATATTTGAGGGTTATTTCAGTAAAAAAAATTGTTTTGGCTAACAAACTCTCTTCTTTTAATAATATAGTATAGAAATGAAACGGTTAGTATAAATTTAAACTAACTATAGTTGTGCATGAGTAAGTAAAAATTAGTTGCCTAGCAGAATATGACTCTCCATAATTATGGGGTTTTCATTTTTTTCTTTTTAGTGATAAATTCGATACATGGAATTGCTATACAAGTATAGAGTAGTTGTGTCAAGTTAAAAGTTCCCCGGTTTCGCACTCATGCTTTATGAGCATCCTTGAGCTTCATGCTGATGTTTTATGGGTATCTTCGACTCTTCGAGTTTCGTGTTCCCGTCTTACGTCTTTGAGCTTTATGCTCACACCTTGCATGTATCCTCAAGCTTCGTACTCACGTCTTACGTGCATTCTTGAGTTCCATGCTCATACCTTAAGAGCAATTCTGAGCTTCATGCTCACACCTAACGAGTATCTGTAAACTTCGCACTCACTGTTTACAAACATTCTTAAGCCTTATGTTCATGCCTTATGAGAATCCTCGAGATTCATGATCACGTCTTCTCGGCATCTACAAGCTTCAAATTGATGCTTTTTTGACATCTCTGAATGTTGTGTTCACACCCCTCTGATATCTCCAAACTTCGCGCTCATTGTCTTTCGGACATCCTCGAGCTTTGCACTCGCCTCCTGTCAGCATTTCCAAGTTTCTGGCTTACACCTTCCTAGCACCCCCTGCCTCACATTAATGGACACGAAATTGTTTATACCATTGTTGTTCGAACAATTGAATTCCCTTCATGTTCAATATTAAGGATTCCCAAGGCAAACATAAAATGAACTGTTGTCCGCCTGGTATTCTCGTGATGCAAATCTCGCATTCCCAACCATCACAAATTGTTGTCTTCTTGGTACTACCTTAACTCACACATTACAAGTATTACATATGTCTGAACCAAACAAGGTAGTTTGGTTTTTAAACCTCAATCCAGAAGGTCACATTTCTTTCATTAGTTAACTAGAGGGAGGGCAGCAACATTCCCGATCTTAAACACACATCATCGTGCACCGTATACATACATATTTACCCAGTACCCCCTTATGCCTTTTTTTTTAATCTCGCTCACAAACCACGTGCAGTTTTTACCTATGATCACACAACATTATTTGCATACAAACATCTTCATGTTCATGTAGCACACACCTCATTTATTCATGATAAATTTCTCTATTTGAGGGTAATAGAGAAATTTTTTTAAGTATCTGCAACAAAATGTGTATACAACCAACTCAATTTCCCAAGAAAAAGCTCAATTATATGTACCTCCAAGTGAATTCTATGATTCCAATCAGTCTCTCATTAAGACTTGGGATAGTTTTTCCAGGCTCAAGTATTCTAAAGAATTTATGTAATAGGATATGCTCAAGAATAATACGAACCCTCATGCTGCCAACAGACTAGTACTAACAAGGATGAATTAGGTATAAATGCTGCAAAATTACGCAAGAGGTTGTCCAATCAAGAGCTGCCCTTCTGTTTCAAGGTGATCTTGTCCCCAAGACTTAGGGCAATACCCTGAGTCTTGCTTCTAATTCTGATGTATCCACTTAGCTTACCATCTGCTTGTTTCTCAACACTCACATTCACCAAAGCATCCTCCCCAAAAACACTCTTTGCATACAGATTAGCAGCAAGGACTCCACACTCTCCTTCCAGTGCCGACCTAGTGTCATTTTAGAGAGGGATGAGAGGAACATTGAACGTCAATCATCCATTGAGAATTCCCGAAGGAGATACAATAGGATGCATAGGACATATAAAGGAAATAGTATTCTTCCATGAATGTATGCATCAATGAAAAAAAATCATGAAAACGACCACATTTTGAACTGTATATCTTGTATAACAATGAAAAATATAGCTAAATTTTTATCTCCCCCTTCCGTAAATTTGGGGCAACCACTATATCAATTCCTCAATTATTTGTTGAATATTTCAAATCCATATATGATTTAAAACTTTATTTCAGACTTTATTACAATTATGTATGACTCTGCATGTATGCAAGAAATAATGTACTTCCAAATGCAGGGCAGATGATACAAACGGTTAATAAAGTTTTGAACTTACGGTGGAGTCAGGCACTTCATGTTAGTTGCTTTAACAATGTGGTTCAGAAAGTCCTTCTCGTCTTCGATAACAGTGCTTACAGCAACCTGAGGGAGAAAAAAGTGTTTTAAGGCATAGCAGCATCCAAATTCATCTACCAAGGCAAGGCAGAATTACAATAACAGTGACACAAAAAAATTCTAAAGCCGACATAAGATATGCTTGTGGATGTGAAAGTCCAAAACATATCCTTAGAAAGGACATTGGTATCAGGCAGGCAACGAATACATTTTATCAACACAAAGATGCACTGCTCTTTGACGTGATAGGAAAATACACTAGTCTATAATATAAGAACACTAGTCTATAATATAAGATGAGCAGCACGCATTCACAAAAAACATATCAGGAAAGATGACTTGACGAAGTGGTGTTAGCTCAGTGGTTAGAGCACCCACTACTTATGTACGAAGTCATGAGTTTGAGTCACCATGGGGGTAGGAGTGAAATCCTTTGATCCTCTTTTAAAAAAATAGATATAAAAAAAAAAATATATATATATATATATATATATATATATATATATATCAGGAAAGATGACTGAGAAGAAGCACAATCTAAATGAGCCTCATTTATGGAAAAACAGAAACCAAGTTTGAAATCAACCATATATATAACATGATAGATTACTAAATTTGAATGGATGCATGGCACAACAGCCACACAACAATATATCAAATATGTAGTCCCTGTAATGTGGAAAGTGCTACATGAGATCATTGTCTTGTAGAGAGTTTGAACCAGCAGTTAGCAAAGAAGACAAGACTGTATATTGCATGATATATCTGTGGCTTGACCCTTTTGACTTGGGAGAGCAACAGTGCCACCACATTGTTGCAGTAATCATTATTGGTGAAAATCTCCAAACACTAATATTGCTACATACAATCCATTATAAAACTCATCACTGTCGCTATAACCATAAGTGCAAAAACCACTTTAATATAACCAATACAGCATCGTCATTAATAACCACCAACAGAAAACATTTTTAGAGTTTTATCATAAAAGTCTGTCTCTTGTAGGCCTTAACTTAACACAGACAGTCATTACTAATTCATCATTACCGGGTACAAACACATCATAACCTTTTGGGTCATCGTCAACTACTTTCTTGCAAAAGCACTTCGTGATAAACTCTAAAGATTAATTACAGGAACGATATTACAAAGCATAAAGTCAAATAAGCGTACCTTATTCTCCCACTCAAACTCAGCCCACATTGTCCGGAATAATATATCAGCACATGATGCAGGAGAGATGTAATCCATTATATCAATATGGATGTCATTAAGTACAATAACGTTTCTTTCAAGCACATTTGAAGATGTCTCATATACAATGTTACCAAATATAACTCCTGTTTCAGTTGAAGAGACCTTAATGTTTGACTTTATCTGTTTGCTTGATAGCGGAGCTAGTGTATAGTTCTGAGGACGCTCAACAAGTTTGAGATCGCCCATCGTGGCCAACTCCAAGCACAAATTCTGAAGGGTTTCCTTTGTTCGATTGATGACGGTAACATCAAGAACAATGTCATAATGATTGACTGTAACATAGGCTTCAGCATAAACAGGATCGCTGAATCCTGTGAGCTGCAGAATGCGGTTGAGTTTATTTGTGTCATCTCCATCCTTGAGAAACTCTCCAGTGGCACGTTTGAGATCATCTTGGACCTCATCTTCTAACTCAAGTTGGCTCATACCCTACAAAAGACATACATATTTAGAAAAAACACAAAAAACAATGTGATTCACCCAATGTTTCTGATCTATCTTCTGCTTTCCTTTATCTTGCCAAATGTCTATATTGCTCTATCCAATACTATAAACTGCGATGGAATAGATGTTTGCCACCAAAATGGTGGAGTTATATGAACTGCCAATTTACAAATTGATATAGCTGATCAAGAAACACATGGTTCCTTAATATTATAACTGATCAAGAAACACATTGTTCCTTAATATTGCAAATGATGCAAAAACACACACAAAAACTATCTACCAAACTGAAACTAAAGAGGGGCTAAAAATAAGAATGTAAATTTGACTTGAACTTTATCACTACTTGACTTGAACTTTGTCACTACACATACAGCTTAAAGCAGGTGCAATCTGTGTGACAGCTTAGGCCTAACCACCCCCAATTGTAGCCCTCTTTTTAGCCTCAGTCTCTATTAATAAGCTTTGTATGTATGATTCATATTCATGCCTTTATCTAATAAGCACCAATCACAAGACTACTTACTGTTATTGCATATCAGGACCTTACTGTTGTTTCACTCCATAAATTTTGGGTTACAATCTCCATACGACTCCATAAATCAGTTTCATATGATCAACTTTGCTTTTTTGTTTCTTAATAATAAAATGAGCTGCCATAATTTTAACTCTTTTATTTTTTGGTGACTTCTAATACTATAGCAATCAGCTATGTTTTTCATAATAACAGAAATAAGCAAGCGACATCTGTATAACAGATGCTAACAGAAATCTACTACTTAATTAAAAAGTTTCAAAATCCTATGTTAAAATAATTAAAAAGAGGCTTCATTTTTAATTTGGTCCACATCAATCTCAAGATACTACATTGTACACGGTCCCAACACGGGTCCCTTGAAACCTTTGAGACGGCTCTGATCACTATTCATAAAAGTATGCATCAAACATAAATCAGGATCAGGGACAGACTTTCATGATCCTTAATTATATCTCAAATGAGATGGTAAAAAAGACCGTGTACATAAGAACACAAGGAAACTGCATTAATAGAAATTTGTTGTCTTCAGACCAAATAAAAAATCCTTGTCTCGAAGCCCAAAAACATTAAAAACAAAACAGAAAACAATAAAAAGAAACACAACCAAACAGTTCTTAGAACATGTAATCTTACAGCATGGAAGAGACAAGAAAAACAGTGCAGCCTTACCTTTTTGCTCTTTAGATGGTAGAAATCAATTAGGTCATCCGGCTGTGCATTTGATATCTGAGCCATGGCTCTAGTCTCCTCTGCTTCCCGGTGCTTCTTATCTTCAAGCATTTTAACAAAACTCTCTCGACAAGATTTCAACCATATCATCTTTACTTCTTCACCTTTATTGCATAGTAAACGGATGCAAAGAACAATTCTATCATGAGAATCATTATCAATTGGATGTGGAAGGGCCGATGATTGACCCAGTTGAAGCATAGAGACCATGATTAACAAAGCTTGTGTAGTTGCCTTGTTCACTTCAACTTTTGAAGGCTGAACCTCTTCTAATCTCAAAACAAGCTTTGTCAGCGTGCATGCTACAACTGACTCGAGGAAAAAGTCACCAGAGAGAATCAACGATCTCAAGTTCCCTACAGAAGCCACCAATGATCCTTGAACAAGGAGAGGTGCAGACATAGCAGTTTCCAGTGCAGCAGACTGGGTAGCATAGGTCCCATCTGCAAGAACCACAGGTCTTCTGGAAGAGACAGTCGACGAGCTTACAACCAGAGAATTCTTTGAAACATCTTGCGCCTCGCTTTCCTCAGAAGCGGTGTAAAATGGGAGCTCCCCAAGACACTGCTTAATGGTTGCAATCCCACTCTCAACCTCAGAAAGTGACAGACAATACTCCCCAATAATCCAAAGAGCATAAGTACACACCCTGGAAGTCCGAATCTGGTAGAAAGTGTCCAACAGTCTCATTATTATTGAAACACGCAACTTGGGATTGGTTTCAATTATCTCACGCACAAAAATAGCCACATCCAAGGCTGAAGCCACATTAGTATCGCCCAAGAAATCCATCAAAGGATGCACCACTGTGCTCGCCACCTCTGGAAACTTAACCGCACATGAATATATAGCTTGCACCAGCATCTGCCTGTATTCCCCATTCTTCTCAAGCTCACCACTCTGAGTCTTGACGACCTCCTTCTTCAACATCATCACAACCTCATCAATATTTCTCGGAGTAATCAACTCAAGAACAATATCAAGTGTTTTCCTCCTAATATCAAGATTTGGACTTGAAAGTACCCTCAGCACATCCATAACCAATTCAACCAGAATCTCCCTATGCGAAGACTTAAGCTCATTAATCCTATCGAGCACAATCAACTTGACATTGTTATCACTCTGTGATAATAACAACTGACAATACGTATTGGCTGCGGCCCGAATCGCAGTCGGGGCAGACGACAAGGACACGAGCGTATTGGCACACTCGTAAACAACAGCACTGGACTGAGCATTAAGCAATGATATAATGACCTTAATGTACTTCCCCTTCTCACCCTTATTGACTCTACAAACCTTCCTAATCAATTCCAACACAACCATTTGGAGCTGCTCGCCCCAATCAGCAATCCTATCGATATGAGAAAACAAATAGCTGACGGCTCTATCCTGCGCACAATTAAACAGCATAAGAAAGGCGTTTCGCTTACTAGAAGGATCATGCTCGGAAGCCAAGAACCGATCGATAATCTCCGGCGCATCCACCAGCATTTGCTCACCGTGCGGAAGCCTATACACAGACATGACTGCGCTGACGGCGTTTCGTCGAACGAACGGGTGGCGGTGCTCCAGGTTGGCCAGAATCGAAGGGATCAACGGCTCGATGATCTCGGACTCGTTCAACCGGCAGAGGAACCGGAGCGTGACACCGCGGATGTACTCGTTAGGGCTCTGGAGATTGTTGCGGAGGTTCTGGCAGATGAGGATCATCTCCGGCAGGACCTTGCCTCTGGAGTCTTTCTTGTCAATGATCTCGAGGTAGAGGAGGAGAAGCTTCTGGACGGTGTGGTCCTCGGAGGGAAGGACGTAGCGGATAATGGTGATGAAGAGCTGGGGAATGGTGTCGCCGTTGAGCAAGAGCATGATTGCTTGCTTGAGGGCTTCGATCTTGGCTTCGACGTCGTTTCCTTCGAGAGCTTCTTTGATCTCGTTGGCAAGGGCCGGCGTGCCCTTGTCGAAGTGGACCAGGAGCGTGCATGACTTCTCCGTCATCGGAGATCGGCGATTGGAAATACCGGATCTGAAAATGAGGGAAATAAGGAAGCAGAGTGGGGGGAGGAGAAGAGGAAAGAGAGCTTTAGATTGTGGTGGGTACTGTGTTGGTTTCTTCGGATTTAAAATTTGGTAACAATTGGGCCTCAACAAACGGGTCGGGTTGGTCATTAAATTTGCATACGAATAACTTTTTTTTTTTTTGGGGAAGTAGGCTCACACTTACTCTCAGCTTGCCAAGTGGCAAGAAGAAAAGCTAATAGAAATTTAAAACTGATCCTTCATTTATATACTACTCCCATAACCTTCTTATTTCTAGGTTTCAATTTTTTTTTTTTTTAATAGAGGATTAGGCGATATCAGTCCCTTATTAGTGGTCATTGCACAAGGCGCCTACCCTCCTCGTAAGAGGAGAGGACCACTACATCCGGAAACCCACCGCCCGTCTCTCCATTTAATATTATTATTAAAAAAAGGAAAAGAAAATACAGTAAAGGGATAGGGGGACCAGACCAAAACCTCTCATGAAAAAGAAGAATGCAATGACCCAAGACCATCAAGACCATGAAAAACAATCCCGTTGATAGGGATAACCCAATGAATCATAATGAAAAGGTAGCCAGATCATAGGAGTTGGGGAAGCAAACCACTGCAATGAAGAATAATTCAAACCTAAATTTGCCATAGAATCTTCAACCATGTTATCCTCATGATAAATATGAGAACATCTAATCTCCATACCACGCATTTGGGTCAAGCAATTAAGCCAACAAGTCCGCAAAGACCATGGAGGCTCAAAAACCCGAGAATAAATACATTGAAGAACACCCATTGAATCACTTTCCAGCCAGAGATGATACCAGCCACTTCTAAAAGCAATATCAATTCCAATGATTACTGCAAGAAGCTCTTAAAAAAAAAACTTCTTAGCTTTAAGGAAAACTAGCAATGGCACCCGTGCAATGCTGCGGATATATTATTCATTCATTATAAGAGAGCGGTTATAAACGTTGATGGATTATATAGCTAGAGAGTTCTTTTATACATTCCAAAATCTGGTATCTTGACCAGATGTGTGTTTACAATTTTTCAATTAGGAGAACCTAGCTAACTTTAACTAAAAATGTTAGACTTGGCCTTTGCATTTCCAAAATGGATTCAAAGCCATAACACAATACGTGTTTCTATGAAAAGGGTTTCGCCAAACCAACTACTTCACACCACCTTGCATCTTTGGCGGCTGGAAACAGCTCGTTTGCAAGCTTATTTGAGGGGCTGTTGCTTGATGTCAGAAATTTTGATTAGTATGAAAGTCGATTAAATGTTCAAATGCATATTTAAATAGCTGAATTGAAATGTGAGGTTCACATATAAGCATGAATGTAGTTAAAGGTTTTATCAGCTCAAAAGGTATTATGTCAGTAACTCCACAACGAAGAAGGTAATTAAATTACTTCTTCTAGTCACACATATGCATATTGCAGAGATTTTTCATCAATGCACATTCACTATCATATATCATTATATCCAATGTCAAATGAAATCAAGTGCTCTACTTTGGTGTGTTTTACGTAGTGAAAAATTTCCAAATTTTCATAAATAACCTGCAGTATGAAAAAGAACCAACGTAATTATAGTGATCGGACCCTAAATATATTTTCATTAATTCATGTATACTGACTCCAAACCCCAAGTCTGAAATTCTTTCCTAAATTAAAATTCCTCAGTACTGTGCATTGTGCAAAACATGCACAGTATTGACAGAATTTCAATTCAGGAAACAATAGCTCATATTCAGGGTTTAGAGTTTAGGGTGAAAGGTTCAAGGTTTTCCAATCTTGGATGATCATAAAGCAATGTTGACTAATTGCTGCAATTACATGACAATTCAACGCATCCAATAAAACATCAAACAGTTGTCACCAATGCTTAAATGCCTGACTGCCTACAGATAACTGCATAGATACAAATTACTTTAAAATCACTTGAACAGAAATTTTTAGTGACACAAATTTCATTTAATAATCATGAATTTAAGAGCAGAGCTCCAGAATAACAAACAGAAAGTTGAAAGCAATAACAAAAGGAAAATTTGTTAACTTCCCCAGAAAAAAACTGATCGAAGTGGTGCCACTTGAATAAAGCATTGCAAACGAATGAGCTCAATTTGAGAAAGTACATTATCTTAACAACATAAACTCCTGTAACAAACTTCTCCCCAACTTCTCTGAAGCATCACTAAGCTTGACACCTGAAATGTAATCAAACATATCAAAAAAAAACTATTACAATAGAAAACCAAAAGATGGAAGACGACAGACTACTCACCAAGAAGCTACAGCCGTGATCTGTTCAATAACAACTTTCAGCCTCTCCTACAGAAAAAAAAAAAAAAAGCCAATGGAGTATGAACTATTCCGCATCACCATATTCATATGAAATGCAAACATGGAAGAAAAGAATTCTGTAAAATGAAGAAAATTTAAGGAACATTGATATATATATACTCACTATCATTTTATTTGAAACCCCAGCACTTGGCACTTTCTTTTCATCCAAATAACTCAAGAAGTCATTACCAAGTCAAAATGATCATAAAAAAGAAACAGAATTTCCCAAAATATTTTGCTGTAATTCTAATCCTCCACTGTATGAAAGAAACTATAGTCAATTGTAATTGCTCCTACAAAGAAAAGACCTAATTCTTGACTAAATTTGGTATCAAATGGTCACCATGATCAGGAGAGCACACAAAAGTCAAAACAACAATTCAGGGTATACATGATATTTCCAGATTACCAGATTACCAAAAGTGGAATAGAGACCAAAAGGGAAGCCACTGCTAATACATTTGACTGATTATATATATGATACTTAATTGACTGATTATATGCATGACATTTCCAGATTACCAAAGGTGGACATTATTTTTGTCATTTTTTTCCAGGCCAAAAAGAAAACGAAGGTAGAGAGATTGAAAAATACAGAATAGAAAACGTAAATTTGTGTCAAATTATTGAAAGTGAGCACATGAAAGAAAGTTCAAAATTCTATCATAGAGAAATAAGTGATTGCAGAGAACCTGAATAACCATAGATTAAAGAACGTGAACAACAGTTCAATTGTAATTTCCACAACAAATAGGAAAACTGGTGCAACAGAAAGCAAGGGCTTTATGCCACATATAATAGAGGTACAGAGTTCGCTCAAAACTAAGTAGCTTCAGTTACCTCTTCAACTGTGGCAGATACATCCTTTGTGTCATTTTTTGTCATTGTTTGAATCCTTAGGGGATGCTCACTGCCAATAGCCACATTTCCAACCATCATTGTCCTTGTCTTTCTTTTGACAGTTTTGTGTATGGATTCACAATACTTTTGTCTGGGAACTACTTTAAAGACAAAAACAAAAATTTAGAAAAAATGACCCATAGAGGAAGAAACACGTATATAGTTATGGCTGATATCTACTAACAATTGCATCCTATCTGCTTGGCTAAATGAACGGAGAAGTAAACGATAAAGCTACTACTACCTAATATCCCATTCAACTGATGAGAACATATCAGCCTAATCTAACCAAGGTGAGGCTTAGTTCTACAAATCTAATACAATTACTTGGTTCACCTGAGACAATTACTTAATTCTCAAAAGGCTTCTACTTTTCAGAAATCAGAATGTTTTGGGAGTTACTATGTAGTTTTCTATAGACAAATATCCAATGAAAGTAAGATCTTTTCATACGCCATAAATGAATTATTGACCAATTGTAAATGAACTAATAAAAGCATTGACAAAAACGATAGCTTCCACCTTAGCAAAACTGATCAGAAAAAAAAAAAAAACCAAAAACAATTTTTGAAGCTAAACTTTCTTTAAGGCAGGAATAAGCATTGCCAAACTTGTTGTGCTAAATAATCCGATCGAATAAAAGTAGCAGAAATTAAAGAACAAAAGAAAAAGTACCCAATTGAAATCAAGACTGAAAGTTTAGTGTAGATGAATGGCAATGCAGATGCTGATTGAGCTAGTAATCCACAGACAGGTCTGCTACTGTTTTCTGTTGTTTTTTTGTTATGATCTTATTATTTGTGCTGCGAAAGAAGTTATAGTGGCAGAGTTATCCACTAAACTCAGTACAGGGGACTTGCTGAACCAGTTATAGTGCACATGAATTCTCATGCAGCATAGAACCAGGCGACTGGTAGCTAAATTATGTAACTCTCTATTTCATGTAATCAGATCATTTAAAGAGATTCAAGTATTCATTCTTAACTCTACTCGAATCTTATTAAAAACTTAAACTCAGATAGGACATCATGCCTGTATGCACTTTTCCTCACAACTCTAAGGGCCGGGATCAATTATAAGCAGTTGTAAACCAACCTAATTTTACATATTTCATCATTTTTTATTTTATTTCATTTAGGATTTTAGATAATGCAGTACAAAGCAAATAAGCTTTTTGTAATCACATTTATGTAAATCTTTAATTAAACATGACTCTGATTACCTGTGAACTCCAAACCATTTGCCATTCCCCTTCTTGGAATTCTGATTCACCTATATTTTGATTTAAGGAGATAAACTCCTCGATTACCTGCAGTATTAATATGGTAGCCAGAAACCATATAAGCAAAGAAAAGTTTCTTTGACATACAAAGTACACATTTGGATTCACAAATATTACCTTTTTAACTCTTGTACCAGTAAACATGATTGACAATAGTCTTTGCCTAAGTTCAGCTCTCTTTTGCAGAACAAATGTTGTTCCCTGCACTACAAAGTTATTTGTCGATATTCTTAGCTAGGAGCAACTGAATTTTAGTTTTAAGTAACTATATATCACTATATGGTCAGATAAAATAAAGCAGTAAACAGTTAGAATATGGAGTGTGCTGGATAATCAAGTCACTATTACCTTATTTCTTCTTGAGATACGAAGATTGCCAGATTAGGACAGATATGTGGTATCCAACCAACCCTTTGCCTCATCCCCAAGAAGTCTGAATGGCATTGGCTATGGGACCTTGAATGGTAAAATTTTAAATGAAAAGGCTGCTTTGTCAAATCGACAAAGTATTCACTTTCTGTTTTTTATTGTTGCTTCTGCCTGTGCAAAAACAAAAAATTTGAACATAAAGGAGAAGAAATACGTACCAATTTTTTTATAAAACGCAAATACAAAGTATTAAGCAGTTGAGAAGAGCAAAGTCATACGGTCATACCACTACTTTCAGTTCATCTATTGCATCAAAGCACTTTACAATATTAGATACACGTTGATTCTTTGTCTGAAGATAAACTTCTTGAAATATGCTAAAGAAGTTAACCCCCCAAATGTTCACTGCCAATTATTTAGGCATCAAGCAAACATCACCACAAAGTGAAATCAAGTATTTACTTTACAAAATCGAAATTCTGATCACCTACAGATTAGTACACACAAAAGTTCTTGTTTTCAATTTCGGTGTCCATTACTAACATCCATATCTTTACACGTAACAGATTGTACGTATTCATCTTTTATATAGCTAATATTTTCCGGATCTTGATAAACAAAATTTGATTCAAACTTAGGTCAATTTTCAATAACAATATTCGGAAGAACACGTAAAAAATTGGTACCTATATACGGAATTCTTTTCTTAGTCTAGTTTGTTATTCTTTTCTTTTCCTTGTTAGATTATGAGTTAGTGCGTGGTCTATATAAAAGAGCCGACACCTAGCATTGTATATTTTTCATTCGAAATTTGCAAGAGGACGTGCAAGTCTCCTTGTTCTTACAAACAGAAACAAAGCCATATTTCCTGCTTATTACAACTAATCCATTGGACTCCGACGTGACGATGGTTCCAATGGGGGTGGGAGCGAGCGGTGGTGCAGGTGCTTGTTCTGGAAGCAAGAAGTGCACAAGCGATTTGAGCTGAAGAAGTGGAAGGCAGTAAGTATGTGGGCGTGGGATTTTGTGGTGGATAACTGCGCCATCTGCAGGAACCATATAATGCACCTGTGCATAGAGTGCCAAGCCAACCAGAAAACTGTGACCAACGAAGAATGTATGGTGGCTTGGGAACTTGCAACCATGCCTTCCACTTCCACTGCATTAGTTGATGCCTCAAGACTCGTCAGGTCTGTCCTTTGGATAACAGCGAGTGGGAGTTCCAGAAGTATGGTCATGATTAAAACCATGCATGTCAAAACCAGGCTCTAATTCTTTTGATTATCATTAATAGTGTCTGCAATTAGTTTTGCTACCAATTGCAATAACTCAATGCTTATTACAGAAAGCGCTTCTCAAAGTTGAGTTTTAAGCTCTTAGCAAAGATCTTTCTTTCCTACTTGGGTTTGAAAGATATATGTATCTTGTGTAAAAAGCAAAGACCTAAAACCGCATAAAGTTGTTTAGTGAGTTGTCCTCTCTATTTTTCACTAAAATGGTCTGAATTACAAATAGGATTATTTCGGGATTCAAATATACAATTGAACAAAAAGATTTAACAAAAAATTTGTATAAGTTGTCTTAGATTTGCAATTTACCTGTTACCAAGTTGGATTCTTTAGATGTCTTCGAAATATTAGCGAAGAGAAATGCTCAAATGGCTCAAGCAACTTCAGCCTGAACCAAGAATATAGCAGCATCATTATTAAGACTTGAGACCCTGAACCAGAAGTTAGTATTTATCCTAGCCCAAAGAAAACAAAACTGTAGGGCTGGAATGAGGAAGAATAAATATCTGCTCTGTTCTAGTCAAATTTCAGATTCGAGGCCGGAAAGCTTATTGGCAACAACAGACTTAGGCCAGTACGCTTAGCACAAAGAACCCAAGACAAACCAATTGGAACTCAATTTGTGACCTCTCCAAATATCTAAATCTTTCAGATTTAGGTATTTGATTCAATCTGTTTTGTCGAGATTTGAAACTATAGTTTCTCGTAAAAACCCTGGTAAATAATATGTAAATCAAATTACAGGATAAGCATCGAAAATTCAAAATCAGTTCAATCATATGGTGAATTGTTCATCCTCCATTCATACTGGCTTTAACATGACTGTAGAGTTGACAATTGATTTAACATTTGAATAGGCAACCCTAATGCATATCTTATTTCATGGAAGCGAAAAAGTCGTTACACGTAACAAAATAAGGACCAAATTCTTTAAGTTCTACAAACATATAATAAAAAGAGATTTCTTACAACTAAAGTCTCTGAAATAACTTAAAAAAATTTGTATCATCATTAGATGTATGAGGCGAATTGAGGACTTCTCCAACCATAAGTCTGGTCATTGTCATCAACTTCTACAAAATCTCTTTGTCTGTTTACAAAGAAACACCTTCTCAACCGGAAATTATGGACTTCAACCTGGAGATGTACATACACAAATAATCAAATATCTGAATCATCTTCTATTGCAAATCAAAATACAAAGTACAATCAAGCCTCAATTTTGATAACGGTCATACGTAATACAATAAAAGTGATGAATTCAGAAAGAACAAAGGAAAATTCATTTCTTGGTGTAAAGATAAAACGTCATAATCATTATTTTAACATCTCGTTGTGCCTATATTCTAGGCTTTTATTATTAGTGATGAACAACTGGTAAACAACTTAATTTCATTTTTGCATTTTCAAATCTACCGCTTAACTAGATGCAAATCATACATGACAATTATATACAAGTTCATCATATCTCAGCAATTAAAAAGTACTCATGAAATGTACACTAAATTATTCAATTGAATGCACCATATCTTCAATTAAATCACTCAGATATTAACTGTAAGTGATAAAACAAAAAGATATTGATCAACTAATATTCAGACACAAATAAAATTACACTAAGAAAAGACAAAAAAAACACATGGTCCAGTATGGCCCCACCTATCTCTATTTATTGATAAAAAGTAATGTATACATAAGCTGATGATTAATGATAGCATAGCTGATTCTTCAAGTTAAACATGAGTGTGAAACAATTTGGTCCTTCAAATCCCTCACCACAAGACATAAACCATTTTTACTTTATCCAAAAAGGATCGAACTATAAAATCATAGTTCAGCTTTCAAATATACCTTACATGAAACCAAGCAGTACAATGGCTAGTGAATAGTCAATCACCATATCAATAAATGATTACACGACATCAACTCTAACTAAGAAAAGATCAGACCAACAGATTATAGCCTTCAAATTTAGCATTCATCATGTCAACTTACTGACAAAATTGTTATCAAAGCAACCATAACTGAACCAATGCATATCATATTATCCATTCTGAATACAACTCAGTTTCATATTCTACTTAAATAGAAAATATTAGGTGACTGGAAGTCTAGTAAAGATATTTTACCCCAATTCTGCTGCAGGAGTTGTGTCAGTTTCCTTATTAACCAAAGTCTGCAGTTTTCCCTTATCCAAACGGGTCTTTGAGTTGAATATAATTTCATATTGAGCTCCAAGTATACGCTGGCGTTTTAACCAAAAGAACTTCTTTTGCAACTCATTTGCTTTTGCGTCTATGACCAGAAGTAGTTTCTTGGTTATCATATGAAATTGTTCTCTGGACTTCTTATCAATATGAGGTGATCGTAACACGGTATATAAGACGCGTGTGTTAGGTAACTGAATCCTCCGCGTGCAAGGCAGAAGTCCCAATGGATATTTCTCAAAAGATCGAATCGCAACACATATTCTGGTTGTCATCACTGCTGCTCCAACCTCAATGACTATAACACCAAGCAAAAGGCAACCAAACACATGTCAAAACACATATATTACAATAGAAGTTAGATGAATATGTAGCAAAAAAAAACACAACCAGCCACACAACTCTCAACAGAAGTCTCATTCCCAATAAAAACACAAATTACACAACTCCATTAAGCCAAAGAAAGAAACTCCCAAAAAAGTAGTTACAAGATCCAAGAGAAAACAGAAAAACAAAAACAGCAAGATGCCAAGAACTGAGTACTTAAAAGTAAGAAAATGACAGTGACATATTTAATCATTCAAAAATTCGGACCACAAATGCAGAGTCAGAGAGGTGGTTGTGGTATTGGCAAGAGAAAACTCTCCGAAAATCATACAAACTCACTTTGCTTTTAGTTTTTCTTTTGTTTTCTGTTCTTGTTTAATATCTCCCTAACTAGAATTATAGATTCCTATGTTCATAACTTTGAAAATCATTAATTTACTAAAACCAAACGCTATGTAACTAACAACCAAAGTAGAATCCAACTAAAATACGGCCCGTGCAGGCGTCAAGACAATGTATGAATCCGCTGAAATTTCATGCCTTACATTTGAACTAACTAACATCCAAAAAATGCAATGCATTTGGCTTCACCGGCCATCATATAACAATCAGATTATAAAACTAAAACCACGTCGAGTATTAGCCAAAATTGGATTTCAATTTAAGATGGTAATTAGAAAAGTTACAACTTTGATTTTATTCTCTACTGTGCAGACTGCAGTCTAGTGTTGTTTGAATCAAAAACAATGACAATGAATTCCTAATTAATCAAATCCAAATCACATAACGAAGTGAAAAGTAAAGAAATTGAAGGGTTTTTTTTTGGCTCCTAATTCACCAAGACCCAAAAGAAAATTGAAGAAATTGGATTCCGGAGTTGTGGAAAATCGGACAAGAAAAAAAAAAAAATTTGTCTACAACGAAATAGAGTACCTATAATGGAGATTTCCCTAACTATCGGCGATTCGACGGCCCGTTTTGCGATGAAACCACAGCAGTCGGCGGTGAAGGGCGGAAGGTTGGTCTCATTGCTGCCAGGAGAACTGGTCGTCTAACTCGTCTCAGAGGACCAAGCTGCTACAATTGCCTCCAAGGAGAAGGCTTGGAATTGATTTTACTTTTTACATGTTCCGTTTATTTGATTGTCCTGTTGTGGTACTGGCCATTTTGTACTAGTGTGTGCTACATGTTGTTGGAAAAATTTTGTTTATCAAGAGTTGGAATTCCTATATTTTCACAACTAGTTGGTTGCTTATTTCCCAAAAAATAAAAATAAAAATAAAAATAAAAATCTCTTTTTATTTTTTCTTAGGGCACCTCTTATAACCAACATCATGTGGATGAACCGACTAATTCATACTCTATTCATTTCATGATTGCTGGTAGGGTCTTTCTAAATGTACCAAACAAATTTCTATGTAGACCCAGCAAATCAATTTTACATAAAAATACATTTATATCCTCGTACAAAATGACTATAATAGTCATGGTAAATAAAAATAATAACAAAAGAAACCATAAAGTTTAAAACTCTTTTTTCTATTTGTACCTAGCAGTTCAGTTATACCCAGCAATTCACTGTGTTTACGTTGTTGCGTTTATGTTGTTTCTTCTAGCAAAGCCTTAAACCCAAATTTCACTTTCCTTTATAATTGCTTCAAGGGTTTAATACGCATGATATTAACAAAGTTGTGACTGCAATTATGATTTTGGAGGCGTCAAATAAGGTTTGTGTATTTTGTTCATCATAGAACCAGAAAATACAAAATAATTTTTTCTGCAGTTTACCGCTTTTCAATCGGTCAATAAACACCGAAAATCACTAGAATATTCGGTACTGTACCACCGAACAAGATGGAATATTTCGGCACATGACCACCGAAATTTAGAAACATATTCAGAGCACAAACACCGAATAATACTGCTTTATTCGGGAGAAAACCACCGAATATTTTCATAATTTTCGGTACTCAACCACCGAATGGTACTACTTGTCTTTTTTACTGTTTTCAGTTCCTTTTATATGAAATATTTATAACTTCATTATTTATTACTGTGACGTGTTCTTTTTTTAACAGATTAATTCTGAGTCTATTGAAAGTGGCAATGGTTGGACTGAATGTGTTTTTGAAACAACAAATCAATTTATAACTAGTGAGGTAAGTAGCTTGGAAATCGTCAAGATAATTAATTTTTACTTCGATTTTCATTCTAATTTGAATAGTAAATGTTTGTTTGTACAGGTATTCAAAAGTCTGAATGAATTAGTTAACTGGACTCGTGAAGAAGGAAGAAAGTGTGGAATAGTAGTTGTAATTAGGAGGTCTGATGCTCCAGGGAATTGTAGGTTAAAAAGAGGGCGAATAACTTTTGGTTGTGAGAGAGGTGGCTTTTATCAAAAGAATAGCATAGACTCAGAATGCATGCAAAAGAAGAAGCTTAATGCCAGCTTGAATCCTCAAAAGAAGAAGCGTGATAGAAGTGGTGGTACAAAGAGGTGTGGTTGCCATTTCGCTTGAAGGGCAAAAATGTTGGTCCTGGGGATGAGTGGATCCTTGAGGTTGTAAATGGGATGCATAACCATCATGCTGCAAAGTATCCTGAAGGGCATTCCTATCTGGGGCGATTAACCAAGGAAGAAAATAATTTGTTGGTTGATATGTCAAAGAACCTGGTAAATCCAAAAGAAATATTATACACTTTAAAGCAAAATGACCCACTCAATTCAAGCACTATGAAGACAATCTACAATGCTTGACATATTCAAAGGATGTTTGAAAAAGCTGGCATGTCAGAGATGCAAATACTGCTAAACAATTTGCAGAAATATAATTATGTGGAATGGCATAGGAGTTACGGCACAGAGAACATTGTGAGTACGTGACTTATTCTGGACTCATCCTGATAGTGTAAATCTGCTACGTGCATTTCCTTATGTTTTAATAATGGTTGCCACATACAAGACAAATAAGTTTCGATATCCATTGTTAGAGATTGTGGGGGTGACATCTACAGAGTTAACATTCCATGCTGCATTTGTGTACATCCATGCTGAGAAAGAAGAAAATTATGTATGGGCTTTATCTAAATTGAAGAGTGTGATGAATGAAGACTGTCTTCCAAGTGTGATTGTTACTGACAGAGAGTTAGCACTCATGAATGCCATTCGTCGGGTGTTCCCTGCTGCTCAACATTTATTGTGCAGATGGCATATTAATAGGGCAGTGTTGGGAAAATATAAAAAGCTTGTTGATAACCAAGTGAAGTTTAAAAAGTTGATGCAGGCATGGAACACATTAGTCTTTTCAGATACGATACCTGACTATGAAAGACATTTACATGAGTTCGAGAGAGACTACCAAAAATATCATGAAGTACTAACCTATGTGAAAGGCACTTGGTTGAATGAATATAAGGAAAGATTTGTTGAAGCATGGACGAACAATTATAAGCATTTTGGAACAATGACTTCAAACAGGTACTTTTCAATTGATATTTTCTATTTGTTAATAAACTATGTATTGTTTCATATAATTTACTTGAATTTTCATAAATTGTTCATGTGTACTTTTAACTAGGGCGGAAAGTGCTCATTCAAAATTGAAGCGACATTTGATGTCTAGTCTGTGCAACTTTGATACATCATGGAAAAAGATTCACGCCTTACTGGTGTTGCAACACACAGAAGTAAAGGCTTCATTTGAGACAAGTCTTATATTTGTCCAACATGACTTCATGAAGAATGAGTTTAAGGTAATAGTGGGTTTTGTATCACATGCTGCCCTGGATTATATTTTGGGAGAGTCTGAGAGGATGGATGTTATTGGAACTAATGAGAATGCATGTGGCTGTACTTTGAGAAAAACACATGGGTTACCATGTGCACATGAAATGGCAATTTATAAGGAGAATGACAGCCCTATTCCACTTGATTGTGTTCATCATCATTGGAGGAAATTAGATTTGTTTCATGCCCCACAAAGTAATGACCCTATAGATATTCCACTGAAGTCACTAGAGGAAAGATTCATGACCTGGTTACATGAAAGGGACGATGACACCAAGAGACAGGTAAAAAGAAAGTTAGAGGAAATTATGAATCCAGGATGTACCCTGCTTACAGAACCACAAGCGAAGATCAACACAAAAGGACGTCCAACTAAAGAAGAAGCCTCTACGCGTCGTATGTTATCTTCTTTTGAGATTGCATTGTTAGGTCAAGATAGTCATTCACGAGACAGAACAGAAGAAAAAAAAAACTATTAGCAAAAGGGCAGCTCAAGCGCATGCAAACTCTAGTAGGCCACCCGCACAAGACATTAGCAACCAAGCACCATAAGATGAAAAGTGATGCAGCAGCATAATGTGAAAATTTTGCAGCAGCGAAAGAAGAGAACAACAGCAACAACAAAAGAAGAATAAATTACTGTTGCTGTACGAAGGTAAAATAGAAATCCATTTTCAAGTTCTCAATCAGAATTTGTTACTTTTTCAAGTGCAAATGCAATGCTAAAAAGGCTCAAGTCTAAACATTGCCACGGCTCAATTGTAATCAATATAAAAAACTCAAGTCATCAACTACATTCAAGAATATGAGTTAAATCATCCAAACAAATAAAATAAGCTCAACTCTCTCATAAGCAAATTGAATTCAGAGCAAAACAAAAGTTAAACAAAACAATACCCATGAATCAAAAGAAAATATCAACAAGTGAACCAGAAATTCAGACCCTAAACTAATGAAAGAACTCGTGCAAGGAAATTTAAACCAAGAAGTGCGGGATACCTTCAAAGTCGGTGGGTGAGAGCGAAGGAAATAGCGATGACCCACGAAGTCTAAGATGGAGATATTGTTGGGTTTGAGACTGCGCTTCTTTTCCCTCAACTCGGTGTCAAGTCGGTCGTCTATAGTGATGCTCTGAGTCCAATCGGTGCCGAGTCTGGACGAATTCCTCAGTTGGGAACGATCTTGGAGCAACTCTCATTGACGCGGAGATAATCGGGGTTTTGCTGGGTATGAGTTTTGGGTGTGAAATTTGCTGGGTATACGTTTTGTTGGGTGCGAGTTTGGTTAAGGGTATTGTTGGAAAAGTAGTTACGTACAATTATAAATTTTATTTTTTTATTGGGTATAAAAAGTTTGCTGGGTCTACATAGAAATTTGCTGGGTCTATTTAGAAAGACCCTTGCTGGTAAACTTACTGAGATCACATGTGTACTTCAGGTGAGACGCCACTACATTTCTATTTTTGTTTTTGGTACTTAGTAGTTACTATTATACGCTTGCACAGTATAAATAGATTTGCAGATAATCTGTAACACTTGATGTGGACTTATCAATATTCATTAGGAACTACAACAACTAAGTTGCATACCTTATAGACTAAGGGGGGTGTATTCAATTAGGAGTCTATAGGATTGTTTTGTACGAAAATGTTCACCTAGTCAGTTATTGACCAAGAAAATAATGCTCAACCACCCTTGGATGTAAATCCAAGGGCAGAGAGAATTATTATTAAGTTGAGGTATTTTGTTTTCCACTCTTGGATATAAATCTAAGGGTTGTTGAGCATAAATTCTTTGGTCAGCAATTGACCAGGTGAACACCACTATTGTTTTGTATTTTGAAAATCATTTGAAATCTTGTGGTATTCAATTAAGTTTTTAAAAAGTCCTTCAAAATCTTGTGGTATTCAATTCAAATTTTCAGAAGTCTTTTCAAATCGGGTGGTATTCAAAAGCTTACTGATTTTGAAGGATTTTATTAGATGGTTGATTGTGTAGGATTTTAGAGTGGCTGGTATAAATATCAAACCCTATCAGAAATCCACTCTCTAGACATGAGATTTTGACGTCTTAATTTTTTTTTTCTCTCATTCTGAAGATGAAAAGAACCGACCTCACCTCTGACCTCGACCTGACCTCAACCTGTGAGACTTGGGGGAAATTATCACTTGTTGAAAAGGTATTGGCTATTATTTGATCAGAGATAACTTGTGAGTATAAATAGACGGATCGTTCTTCTTTTGACATTGAAAGAACATTAAAGTTTATTTGATTTGCTTGGGATTCATGTACCAAGTCTACTTAAGATGTGTTCGATTATGTATATTTGGTTTCAGATTCATGATTGAAATACTGCTTGGCTTCTTATGGGGCTTTTTCCTTTTTAGGCTGAAATTTTTGTTTGGCTTTGTATTGGACTATTAAGGTTTATGGTTAAGATGCAATGAGAAATTGACCACTAAACGGAATAGAAGCTAGAATTTAACTATATCGGAATAGGAAATTTTGGCGATTAACGTTTTCAATCAACATATTTGGTAATGGATGGACCATTAGCGAAAACCCTTTATTGGGACAACTCTTCGAAGTCTTGTTTGCCACAGTTTAAAGAGTCTACGATTACAAATAACACCTTTTCTTTGAGACTTATCAGCAAAGGTAGGACTCTGTAAACTTAATAGGTGAGAGTGATGTCGTTGTGGTGGTGACAGTTGATGATACCACAAATCATGTTGGTCATTCTGATTATAGAAAGAGAAGGTTTTTTCTATATATGTCCCATACCATAGATCATGAATTTACTATATATGTGTCATACTCGAGTGTTTCTTCTCTCTTCTTCTTGCATGTAGTCATTTAAATTTAACGTGATACTCTTCCTGGAAAATTTGAATAGATAGTATATTCTATTATCTGCATTGGCAGCAGGAAAATCTATTACATGACAATAGTTTTGGACTTTGTTTGATTGAAAGGATCTGCAGGGGTTCCAATTCTGCTGGTATATATCTTGTAGAAAAGACGAACCCATATGTCAATTTTTGTTGGTTTTAGAAAGAGAGTACCGGCCATGCCCATCTATATTAGTAACTCCAATACTACATTGCCAGTGTCTAGAATTTTAAGGACAATGACATTTGCTCCCATGTCCTGTTGGAGTTAATATAAGTTACTTGTGCCTACTATAGGTTGTTTAATGTCTGCAATTTGAGCCTTTGTAAATAGAATAGCTTATTCATTTTTAGCTTACTGTTTTCCAAGAGACATCAACTAATATAGAAACAGAATAGTGCAGCAAAGGATGTCATATATATATATATATGCTTTTTTTGTTTCATGCTTCTTGCTACTGGATTCATTCTGATGCACAGAACAACTTCTGGTTCTGGATAATATTTTGTTCTGCTCTCTTGTTTGTTATTAAGTCTTTTGCAATTTTGTAAGCTATATCCCTATGTTGAGTACGTGGTGGAAGTATTTATAAATTGTACATCTATTTCTGGGAAAAAGTCAGCTTACTAATGGTTTGTTTTGCTGACAGCTTCTCACCACTGTTACAATTCATCAACCTACTCCTGGTCTCAAGGCAACTCTCAACTTCAAACTTCCCAATCAGAGGTCAGGCAAGGTAAAAATGTTATGTCAGGTTTTTTATTAATTAAGTTTGAGGATATGCAATAAAACTTGTATGTGGAAATGCTTCCTCCGTGGTTTGAGACATTATATTGAACATCAGAATTTACCCTCTAATAAATGATTGATTGTCAACAGGAGGAACTCTAATACTTGCATGACAGTTATATTTGATAATCTTTCTTACTCGTTTTATATATGTCTATGAATATTCCAAGAGAACTTTGCCTTGTAGTGAAATAATTGTCCAGTTTGTGGACTTTTAGGGATGTTGCTTGCCATCTCCATTAATTAATATTACTAAAACAGGAGGATGACTTGCATTCCCAATATGTAAGCTCTGGTACGTCCTCCTTGTGAAATGAATTACTATTAGGTATAATTGTGTAAGCTTTAAAGCATTTAAGATTCAAGTAATCTTGGGTTTGGCTTACTTTAGTTTCCAGTAGTGATGGTCAAAGCTTATTCTTTGTTGTTGGTATGAATAACAGATGAACTACCATAACTCACTCCATCGAGGACTTTTGCATGCTCACTTGTGCCTATCATCTTCATTTGTGTAATTAGGCTAGATTGAATCACTCCATTGAGGATTATTGCATGCTGGACTTGCTCTCATGATCTAATCTACATCTTATTTAATTGCCAAGTTGAAATTACACTAATCTTTGACGGACTAATGAAGTTGCCTTGCCTTGATGGTGTTGCAAATAGAAAAACTCAATGGAGTTGGAAATTGGAAGAAGGACAAGGCATGCAGATGTTTCTATCTTGTAATTTGTGTAATTAGGCTAGATTGAATCACTCCATTGAGGATTATTGCATGCTGGACTTGCTCTCATGATCTAATCTACATCTTATTTAATTGCCAAGTTGAAATTACACTAATCTTTGACGGACTAATGAAGTTGCCTTGCCTTGATGGTGTTGCAAATAGAAAAACTCAATGGAGTTGGAAATTGGAAGAAGGACAAGGCATGCAGATGTTTCTATCTTGTAATAACTTTGTGCTAGTTGCTCTCAAGTTCCCTCCACACGAGTGGCCTATAGAAGCAAATATATGTGCATAGCTTGTTAGGAGCCACAAAAGGAAATAATGTATTGTTGTTTTCTCTCTGTGCCAACTTGATCCACACCTTATGAATTATGAGTAAATATGTGTATATCACATGGTTGTCAATAAAAATTTGTGGAATGTTTCTTATGATTTGTACAGTAATACTACCTAACTTGTAAGAAACCTTCTCTCCACTCTGGTCATACCCTTTGCTATCATCACCCAGAACATGTCTTGTACATTGTCTAGGAAGTGGTAATATGTCATCCACTTCGTCATAAGCACTAAAGGGCCACAAACTCCCAAAAATCTTGTTATGAACCAAAATGTAATTGGCCAATCTCAAAAGGTATCCATGTAGGTTATTGTTTTTGTAGGATATAGATGCAGCGTAATATAAGTTAGAATCTATTAAAATCCAAACAAATCTTGCCACTACAATACAGTAAAATCTGTTTAAATCCATATAGAATTAAAACAATCTGTGGATTATTCAGAATCCACAAGAATCCACAGATTATTAAAAGTCAGACAGAATCATTTAAAATCTAGATTGAATACACCCCCCTTAATCTCATTGCTTAAATAGTCTTTAACTCAACGCAATTGAGATTAAAGAAAATTAAGTATGAATACTATTAACAGAATTATTACCTAACACAAAAATAAGGCGCAATTGCCGTATATATCATGACTGAATACTAGACTGAAAATTTGAAATAATATTCTTTAACCTCTTCAACAATGTTATAAAATTGAATAATCCTCGATCAAGTTTTATTTAGAAACTTTCAAAAGGGGGAGCGAAATTCATTCTCTTTATTTTACAATTCACATACACTTCATTTTTTCCTTTTTAGTAACTTAAATTTTTGTCTTTAGTAACTTAATTTTGTTTTTTTTTTATAAAAACTTTAATCAAAAAGAGAAAAAAGAAATGTGAATTGTAAAATAAAGAGCGTGGATTTCACTCCTCTTCAAAAAAGAGAAAGAAAAACATTGGAGTACTAAAACAAGAGCCTCTGTAACCAAATAATACCGTGCCACGATCTATGAAACTAGAAATCAAATCCTTCGAGTGAAGGGAAAAGGAACCATCCCTCCAAACTGCACTATGTCGTGAAATCCAGTCCAAAAGTCGAGGGGGAATCATGAAAGCGCTAGATTGCATGATCTAACCTAAGAGAGCTAATTGTTGAGGTTGTTCCATGACGCCAAATCAGAAAGGACGTCTAATCGTAATTTCTTCACGCCTCCATATGCACCATTCACAGCAACTTCAATCGGATTCGGATCCAGATGATATTCGTCAACGTCCATATATAACCATGAGGTAAGGATATAGTCTAAGGAATCCTATGGCTAGAGGCAGTGGCCAAGCGAGAAATTAATCTCAGCTAGCCTATATATGTAGGGATGAAAGCATGGTCGTGTTATATGAAAGCAAGAAGATTTTGGCCCCATGGCATCTCTCCATCTGGTGGAATCCCAGCCATGTCCTCCGCGCGGTCGACTTTGATGCTAGTTTAAATTTCACTGTTATGCATCATTGCTCGACCAATTTGAAGGCTCGAGGTTCTACAACATGCCAGATCACAAAAATACAAATTGTTTGTTGTTTGCCAAATCAACCAATTGGCACGGGTCGGGTGTTGCTTGGCGCGGTCGTCATGACACCAAACCCTACTCTCAATTTATTATTAGATCTACAAGTATGAGATTCATGTGGAAAGCATGGTGGTTTAGGTTTCTTTGTTCTTTGAAATTATTAGAACTTATGCTGGCCTAGGGTTAATAATGAAGGGCACCGAGTTCATCTTGAGGCAGATCGAATGCTTTGTGACTAGGTGTTGAAAATGACTTAGATTTTCTATTAGAATTTCTAGTAAATTTCATTCTCTGCTTGTGGAGTTTCTCAATTATTTAATGAGTTTTAGTTGAATTAACATGAGCACGATAATTGTGTGCCTTAGCAAATAGAACAGCATGTTTTTATAGGACAAAGATAGTATAATAAACTTATAAATTGTATTTCTGTTTCTATTTCACAAAGATAGTCTAACAACGACCAATTGGACAATCTATCATTTGTCATGCATTAGGGTTTCCTAATGACAACTCTAGATTGGAGATCAAATTGCTCATCTTAACAATTGTAATCATATATTAGACTATTTTAAGTGTAATGACGTAAAATAAATAAATAAATAAATTCAATTATCAAGACTTTGGGTAATGACGTAATGTTGCCAAACCTAACAATTCATGTGATACTACTATATGCAGAGCATGAGAAGACTTCAAGTCAATTGCAGAATGCAGATCTTTGATTATTACAAATGGAAGCACATGTTGAAGAAAATAAATTAAGCGAACAAAAGCATTAGTATCTCCTAGGATTAAAGACTAGTTTCACGATATGCAATACAGTACCCATACAAACAGAATGATATGGACTGATCCCCTCAAAAAAAAAAAAAAAGGATATGAACTGATGTATAGTATGGTGCACCCCAACCTAATTAACTATCTTTTTTTTTTTTTTAGAAAAAGATAAGTATTCATTCAATCAATCGGAAAACATACATTGGGGGGGGGGGGGGGGGCATGAACCAATACCCCAAGAAACTGCAGTTACAGAAACCATTAGGCCAATTGGCCCAAACTCTAACCACAATACGCCCATTTCCAAGGCTACATTGATCATATGATCCCGAAAGTTCCAGTAATACCTCGTAATCAACTGCACAGAAGACTGCGTCCTCTTCAACACCGTGTCTAAAAGTACCAGACCACGTGTAAAGGATCACTCGTCAGCGAATCAACACCAAAAGTAAACCAGAATTGAACCAAATAGTCCTCGTCCTTGGAGATGACACCATTTACATGACATAGCACCTAGACCCAATCCTAGCTCAAAAGAGTAGGAACCCAACCCTATCTTAAAAGAGCAGGGACTTATTAACACTAACCTAACAAAAAAAGAAACCCTACTAAAACTCAAAAGACCGCCGTCAAGAACTTTTTCCCATCGTTGAGTGAATGACCTCGACCATTTGGAAATCCCTGTTGCTGGAATAGTGAGATCAGTGACCAACTCCCCCATACCAAATCTAAACCGCAATGGGCCCTGAATAGCAAACCCACTGCATGGAACCTCCCCCAACCCGAACTCGCCTCTGTAATTCCACCCTTGCACGGAGACCCGCCCCACCCATGAACATCTCTCCACCCCAAACCGCCAGACCAACACCAGGCTCTCATGAACCCCACTGCAATCCCCCAAAATCCACCGCAGCCTATATCTGACACACAGAGACCACACCACCGTGGCAAATCACAGAACCAACTATCCAGCCACCGAGAGCCCTTCCACCATTGACCAAAACCCTGTCAGCCCAACTAGCAAAGCTAGCCATGACCGCCGTCCTGGCCTTAACCAAGGTAAGAAGCCAATTCAAAGAAACCATCGCCGCCAACCAGACAAAAGAGACACCGAGTGCAACCACCCAATCTCCACACCACCGGAAACCGTACGTAGCTCGTCTGGCAGCAACCACTACACACCAACACAGCCAGAGACCAGCGCTAGAATGAGGGCGCCACTAGACCAGGACTGCCGAATACCAGAAACCCAAGTTTTTCCAAAGCGTGTGGGGCGCGTTCCCACCCAAACCCAAGTTGTATGATTGAGCAACTCTTAACCTAATTAACTATCCAACTATGAAAACTCAGAGAACGTGCCTGCACGAGCTTGACGAGAAAACAATGGGATTTCCTCCTGTCCGGCTGCGAGCCCATTCGCCGTCGTTGGATTGGCCTTTGTAGTCCCCTGTGGGACTGATGTGGTGCCGGGCTCCTCGATCGACATTATCAGCCGGTGTGGGGAGATGGCGGCAGTGGTTTGTAAGGTGAGGAAGGAGGAGAACACGGTGGCTGTCGTGTTGTGGTTTGCCCCTGGCTGGCTTGGGCGGAGGTGGGGTATACTATCGTGGGGTCGGAGGATGGTTGGTTGGGTGGCGGCGGGGTTTGATCAGGTATGGGTTTTCCCCGATCTGGAAGGATCCTGGTGGTGTGATCTGGTTTGGATCGATTGGATCCAATCTGATATGGATCCCATTTGGAAGGGTCAGGCGTGCTTTGGTTTCGCCTTGGCAGGGTGGTGCGGTCTGGGGTGATGGTGCAGCGTGGACGGTGGGAACTCGGCAAGTATGGAGGGAAGGTGGTCTGTCGGCGGTGGCTGGGATGGGGTTGGGCCAGGCTCGGCTGGCAGTTGGTGGGCTTCCTCTTCCTTGGATAGTTGCTTGGGCTTGGGCTCCTTTCTTGGGCCCAGCTTGGGCTAGCTATGTTATTTATGTTGGTCTTTTTATTTCTGCTTGTTTACTGTTTACAATAAGTCACTGCCATAGGTCGGTGTGGGTGTGCACTCATAGTGCCTTGTTTGTCCTAGAGAGGTGGCGGGTCATTATCAAATGGAAGCAATCTCCTGGTGGCAGGATGAAACGAAGTGTCGCTAGAGGTTGTTCTGGTCGACAGCATAGTGGGAAAGCTGGTTTTATTGCTTTATGGCTTTGTATGCGCTTTGTCTTTCCGTTATGTCACTCCTGTAAAGCAAATGGTGTTGCCCAGATATCTGGTACGTCAACCCTTGCTGGTTGGTGCATGTTTGAATACATAGGATTAGTGGGAGCTCTTGTTATTATTCAGGAAGTTCTCGTGTTACTAATTGTTCGGAGTTTAGGCTTTACGTCCCTCCCCCACCTCTTTGTATTCAGTAGTTTTATTAATGAAGGCTTGAGGGCAGCCGCACCGGCCCTTCTTTAAAAAAAAAAAAAACTCTCCCAATTTGTTTTTTTTTTTTGGTAGGGAGGGTGAAAAGAAATTTTAATAAATTACATATAAGTTATTTTCTGCAAAACAAAAAATGGTAAGTCCTAGATATTATTTAAAGCAAGCCTAATACAAGTTGAAATCACCCTCCACCTTAATTAGATCATCTGTATGATTCATTTACCATTGATTCAATTGACTAACACAAAGATTAGTTGAGCAATCTTGCTCCTCTAACCACTGATAGTTCATTCAAACCAAGATTTCCTTAATAAAAAAACTGAAAAAAATCATCCAACAAATTAAACAAAAGTCATCCGAATATTCTACGAGTTCATTACACATCACAAATTATAGTAATTTCAATGCAAAGTAAATTGCTTGCAAAAAGTCTACCATCCCCTTAATCAACTCATTAGGGCCTATTTGAGATATTATACACTTTCGCTTAACCGCTAACGCAAATACGGTTAATGTCTGAAATGACGGATCCGGAGTAACAATAATTAAGTTGCCCCTAAACACAATTTTGATTTTGTTAATACAAACTTGTATGTCTTTGTTGACTTACAATCCGCTGTCTGAGGCGGATGATTTGCAGGTCCTCATCAGATTTGCCACTATCCTACAGATTATTAAAAGAGCTCAACTTGGAAAAGTCTAAAAGACAAAGCCATACAGTAGCAGTGGAGAAAGCTTATTCTTTGACATTACCCTCAAGGCATGAGACAGTAGCAAAAGATACAAAATAAGTAATCAATGATTAACAAATCATCATGCTTTTATGTATTCGATTAATGAATAATGAAGGATAGAAACATCACATACTTATGAAAAGTATAGGCTGAGGCAGGAACACAACCGACACGATAATTCTCTTTATAATTAAATAAAGACTTAATCGCATTCCAAGCTTAAATCCTAATGGTTGCCCCTCTCTCTAATCAAGTGATCATCAAAACAAGTTTATTGGTTTGTACAAATATTTTTCTTGCCAACTTTAGTTCTTGATTCAAATTTATAAGAAGTACTATATCCAACTCACTCTCATGCATATCAAAAAAGCTTGGTTAATTTGGAAATGTTCTTTGTTCAACTAATAAATGTATTATTTATATAGATCATGTAATTTCAATGTGTAGCTACTAGCTAAATAGTTTCCTCAAAACAAAAAATATGTGTACCTAAGTAGATTCTCATTGAATGTGATTAGAATGGTTTAGATTGAGATTGGTTGCTTTGAAATAGTTCAAGATTTTCATTTAACAGTTACAAATTTCTTCATTTTAACTGTATTAATTGATAATAATAAATCTCGTTAACGAGTGACACATAAATTGACTTCTAACTTCATTACGACGTTTTATATAGCGGTTGCAATCGTTTTCTCTAAAAAAAGATAACCGGTATTTAAGGAAATATTATTTTATTTCAATACCAAAAACATGGTACTTTACCATTTTCAATTATTTTCCCAACCATCCAAGTCACAAAAATCAAAAAACACCAAAAGAAAAAGAAAAGAGAAGGAAGAGAAAGAAAGTGAGAGTTGCAGAAGCAAGTTTAGGCCAGGCGTCCCTATCGTGGAGGAAAGTGTCGGTGCTGTAAGAAAGAGAAACCCAAGAAGTTACAAAGCATCATTATTCAATTGGCGTAACAAATGGTGTTGTGTCTATCACTCCTTCAGTCCTGCGTCACAAAATGTCTGTTTGTCCTTTCTTTAAAGCTTTCCATTTCAGCTCCTTCCCAATACAATAGTCCTCTATCTCTCTCTCTCATATCTCACCCTTTAACCCCAGCTGCTTCATTTTCTAGTGCTCCCACACCACTAGACACTAGGATTCAATCTTGATCTCTCAAGGCTCTCACTTTCTTGGTCTTCTCACTCTCTCTATTGGTTAGAGTGACAGTGTGGAGTAGGATCTGGGTTTGTGAAAAGAGAGAGAAAGAGATGGGTGTGGATTTGAGGCAGGTAGTGGCAGGGATACTGACAGTGACAATGTTTGTGATGCTTGGGCATATGATCAAAAGAGACCATTTTGATTATGTTGAAGTGAGTCCTCAATACCCTTTACAATGCTTTACTCATTGCTGTTGTATCTGATCTACTTTGCCTTGGTTTTTTTTGGCAGAAGAATCACATAAATGTCATTGCTTTTATCTCATTCTGTCAGTCTGGAGTTCTGCAGTTTTTGTTTGGTTCCATTTGAGTTGTTTTCTCTGATCGGTTTTGAATGATTTGCTGTGATTTAAGTTGAGTCATGACAAAAACGATTACTGAGAGTTTCTGTTGGATTTAGCCCATTCAGTACTGTTTAGTTTTGTCAATTCCCATCCTTTGTTTGTTAGCAATAGAGAGGCAAAATGGATTTAGAGTTTTGAGTTCTCCAATTGTTCAAGAAATATTTTGGTTAACTGAATCTGCTAGTTATAATGAAATCTCTGTTGAGTGATACTTTTTGAATTCAATAGTCACTCTTAAAATATTTTTGTGAGTTCTAACGAAATTCATGTGGATTTATGAGTTAATCGTTTGGTTATTTATAACGAATAAATTGGAGCATTTGTTATCTGGAATGTTCAATTCATTTTCTTTTGGTTTGCCTTGTGTAGGAGAAATTTCCTGGAGAAGGAAGAGATGCCTTAGAGAATGCCAAGATTTCAAAGGAGGGTCTTTTTTCCCTTGCTAAGAAGGGTGGGAATTTTAATGATGATGGCGAAGAGCTAAAACCATGTTGGTCTAAGCCAGCTTTGGGTAAGTTTGCTTTACATTGCTAAATGCTAAATGACTGATAGTTTTCATCACTTCATTGTGATGCTGATCCAATCTGGTGTTCCCTGATACATTTGAATGCTTATAACCTGACTGCAGATGATGTAGAGCAGACAGAGGGGTTTGTCCTTTTCTCATTAACAAATGGTCCTGAATACCATGTTTCACAGGTATTTAAAATAAATAAATTAATTAAGATTTGAATTAGTTGATTGTGTTTTCTGTTCTTTATGGTTGTTGGCCTCCTTAACTGGATCTAAATTTTCCTCAATATAATCATTTCTTTTCAAAATATGCATCCTTTTGTCAATCAGTGGACGGTGTTACAAGTGTATCTCTACCGTCCAGTCCCTGGATCTTCTTTTTTATATTTATTCTCTACCATTCTCTGCAGGCTGGTTTTACATTTACAGAACTTAAATAATAAATAGTACATGTCCATGCCGGTCAAAATGATTGTTAAATGTGATTGGAAATGTGTATTGCTACTTGGTGGATGTTGTATATGTTTATTAAGAAATTTTTGTTGTACTTTTTTTTTATTAGCCATTGATTTGGTAAAATTTCCATAATTCTTTTTTATTAGCCATTGATTTTTGTTGTACTTTTTTTTGTTGTACTTTTCCTTTGTATTCTCTAGATTGCTGATGCAGTTGTGGTGGCAAGGTATCTTGGGGCAACTCTTGTAGTTCCTGACATTAGAGGGAGCAAACCAGGGGATGAAAGGTTAGTTGCAAATGCTTAGTTTAAAACCTTGATTTGCTATGACAATTTCTAGTTTTAAACTAAGAATACCCCTTTTGTCTTGCTTGTGTAAGTCTTTGGCCGTTAGTGATGTAGTAAACAAGGCACCGATAAGTGAACTTGCTGAATGAACAATACTATGAACTAAGTGATTGTCTTTTATATCCATTGAAGTCTTAAACTTATTTGGATTTTCTTCCAGGAGCTTTGAAGAGATTTATGATGTTGAGAAGTTTATTCTTAGCCTGGACGGTGTTGTTAGAGTAGCAAAAGAACGACCTGGTAAACTATCATCAAGGAATCTTGCTGCTGTGAAGGTCCCTAATCGGGTTACAGAAGATTACATTGTAGAACATGTGGAACCAATTTACAGATCCAAGGGCAACATAAGGCTGGCGACTTACTTTCCCTCAGTAAATATGAAGAAGACAGAAAAAAAGAGTGCTAGTGATTCGGTTGCATGTTTAGGAATGTTTGGAACTTTAGAGTTGCAACCAGAAATTAGTGAAGTAGTTGATTCAACCGTTGAGCGCCTGAGAACTTTGAGTCGCAAGACAAATGGCCAATTTATAGCAGTGGACTTGAGGGTTGAGATGCTGGAGCAGAATGGTTGCCAAGGAGATGAAAGTGGAACAAAAAGTTGTTACAATCCGCAAGAGATTGCTTTATTTCTGAGGAAAATTGGATTTGGTAAGGATACTACCATTTATGTAACTGAATCAAGATGGGACAGCAGCCTTGATAATCTGAAAGATATCTTTCCTAAAACTTACGTAAAGGTACATGCTTCTTCTGCTCTTCCTTGATGTTTTACCTTTTTTCTATTTGTTTATTTATGTATGATTAGCCAGCTTTTAACCTCAGTTGATAACTAATGGATACTTAACTTTTAATCTAGAGTAGTCAAAATGAACTTTGATCTATTTAAAATCTCTGGTGTACTTGCTGGTTATTCTTTTGGAATGGTCATACTCTTCCTAGTAATCAATAACATTGATATTTAAGTTCTAGATTTATGTACTCAACACCTCTGGAATCTGTTGCAGGATGGCATTATCCCTGCAGACAAAAAATCAAAGTTCCTGGGTTCAGAGGGTTCTGAATTTGAAAAGATCATCGACTACTATGTATGTTCTCAGAGTGATGTATTTGTACCAGCCATCTCTGGCTTGTTCTATGCAAATGTAGCCGGCAAGAGAATTGCTTCCAGCAAAACTGAAATACTTGTGCCAGCTGACATTTCCAGCTCTTCTGCATCTGCTACCAATTTCATCACGCATTATGTGTCAAAGAAGAACCATTTGGCCTATTCATGCTTTTGCTAGTGACTGGTAGAAGAAACCCAGAAAAGGAAAAGGCATCATGGCAGATGAATTGAAGCCTTCAAAGAGGGTGGTGTTAGGTATCGTATTTATCTAAATCGAGCTTTATGGTTACGAAGATGGACAGGCTAGTTTGTATAATGTATACTCAAATCTGTGTTACATACAAGAACCCCTAAACAGAAGTTTCTCTGTTTTGGTGATCTTCTATGACACTCTTTGACAAAGTTTTCAACCGATTGTGATTGCTTCATATGTTTGATATATTCCAGAACAATTTTCTTCTATTCTTTGTAATATTGTCACATTTTCCAAACTGGGTTGAAAAGAAGGATTATTTATGATTTTTCACTGAACTTGTCCCGTGTACTGAATGGCTTTGATTTGTTCTGAACTTCCGATAAGCATACAGTCCATGAGCTGCGCACGGTCGAAACAACCATCTCTATTTGCTAAGCCATGACATTAGTCTCTTTACATGTTCAACAATGTTCAGTAACTACGAGGAGAATTCCCCAACTAGTTTGATTAGCAAACGCCAATAATCTGTCGGTTATTGATAAGGAAAGAACCAAAAAAAAGACTGGATTGTAGTGAATAAAACAAATCTGAACATGCAATATGAAACCTTTTGGGTAGTTATTGGTTTTCATTGGATCATATAGAACCGAAACAGAAAAGAAATAAGAAAGAGTTGGATCAAGATCCAAGGGTGTCTATAATAATACTGAGAGACAGTTGCACAGTTAAATAACAATTAGTGATTATAGGTAGATGTTGAAAGAAGAATGAATATTCGGATCTAAATCCGTGTCACATTTCGTATTACTTCTTGGTCCAGTACTCCATTCTTTCGTTAAGATTGAATAATAATCAATAATTCATAGTGCTGGTGTATACCCTACTCCCACGAGCTATCCTTCAGAGACTTGTCCCTTTTTATCATCTTGGCTGTTGTTGTGAACCTTAACAAATGTTACATCAATGACATCCCCATGTTTCCATAATTTCATGAACTGGTCCAGTTCTAGCGGGTATATCAGTCCAATAACTAAAATTGTGGCTGGACCTGAGGGCTTTATAAAATGTATGACAGAAAATATAATAATAATCTCATGAATTTCATGATACAACTCAGATTTTTGTCGAAGAAGTTGAGTATAGAGATATCAAAACAAAAGAAAAGATCGGCACATTTTCACCAACAAAGGTACTAGCTGAGCTTGTAGGACATTTGGAGTAGTAGCAGTAGTAGCACATGTATGCAGTGTTTTCCACAACTCTTTGCCATTATAGGAGATCTCTTGAGGAAAGACCTTATCAACTGACGGAAAGCCGAAATTAACCTGGATGATACGTTGTGTCGTCAGTTTTACTGTTTTCGAATTACGATGGAGGTTTTTGTGGTTACAGAAGGCAAACTTGGCAATGTATTCGGTTCTATGAGCATGTAAAGTTGCTGGAGAAATGATTAATCTGAAAATATCTCATACGAACTATAACTTTGTTCTCAAAAGTTGAAAAAGACTTCCACATTGTGAGATTAGCTAGGAGCAAGTATACTGATGAGATACAAGACGCTTCACCTGGTTTTACCTTCCAGCTTCCACCACTCCTGAACTTGATTAATCCAAGTAGAATTACTTGGATTCCACACTCGACATTTTGATAAGAAAAAGACACCAAATTGGGAGAATAAAACAAAGTTGGACCTGCGTTATGAGATTTCTGGGGTGGTTAGTGGTCTTCTTTGAATCATACTCATACAGAACCAAAAAAGAAAAGAAAAACAGAAGATGACATCCGAGGTTGTTTATGACTAACCAATTAGTAAAATATCTCAAAAAATTCAGAACTAAACTAAATCAAAACACGACGCCGTCTGTGGGAATCGAACCCACGACCACGTGGTTAAAAGCCACGCGCTCTACCAGCTGAGCTAAGACGGCAATATTGTTGGTTTCTCCTGTATATCTTACTTATAACAACTAGTATGCGCTCTACCGCATACTGCGTACCTTTTTACACGTGCATTCATCGTTTCCGCAAAGCATTCAATGACTTGCTGTAAAAGTGTAAGTTCTGATATGTTACGAATTTTTGAGAAGCTCTTTTAGGGAATGGACATAGAATGTTGTTTTACTTATCACCTATGATATTCACGCCTATGTTTTAGCAACTATGGAAGCTTTTCGTGTGACTTGAGTACTTAAATGAACACAAATATATTTATATGGGTTGAGATTGACTTGGCTTGGCTAAATTTTATTCATATTGCTGGTAGCCATAATTTTCTTGTTTCATCATATTTACCAGTTACCACGAGGATAATACTTGATGGTTAGCTTACTATGATGATGCGCGCTATTTGGTGGAGATCATTGCCTAATTTCATTGCATCTTCGTGTGGTCGAGATTTGGCTTCAGTTCCACGTTATAGGTTCTCTTGAATCTTCATGCTTGGAGTTGGTTTCAGTTCCTCGTTTCGGACATTTTTATGGTACGTTTACTTACTTTGAATGGAAAATAATCATGAATCAGAGACAAGTGGAATGGGAGAAGAAAGGAATCGGTATTGATTTCGGAGGATTAATTCCTAAACTCATCTCCCCACTTCGTAATCAAATTCCTGAATATTTAGGAATCGATTCCTGATAAATAGGTGAGACATACTGACCTACACCCATTTCGATTCCTTCATGTATTAGTAAACACATGAATTCTTTTACCCGAAATCATTCAAATTCCTTTATGTGTTAGTAAACACATGAGTGTTTTTACTCCGTAATCATTTCATTTCATTCCAAGTAAGTAAACGTGCCCTTAGAGTAATATAGTATTACAGTCAAACGACCCAAATCCTGGGCTCAACAGGACACTCCATCTTGTATTCTTGGCGGCAGATCCTGGGCTTGCAGCTGTCGGAGTTCACGTTCGATTCTATTGCAATATAGGACTCAACTCTTGTGCCATCTAAGAGGGGAGCAAAATGTTTATGATTCTACATAACTAACTCAAACAATAACAGATAAGCTGAAATTGAAACAAAACTAGCTAGACGGGGATAAGTCACTACTAGAAAAATCCCCTATCACACACAGATTTGGTTTACACAGATATTCACACGAAGAAGCATCTGTGTGTAAAACACTGCAAACACACAGATTTTTGTGTGTAAAACCATGTTCACATAGTTTTCCGTGTGAAATGAAAACTAAAAGTGGGACCGCCAAAGTTCACACGGATTTCCGTGTGAAATTTACACGGAAGTCCGTGTGAATTATGATTACACACAGACGTCCGTGTTAAAATTTATTTATGTTTTAAAAATTATTTTATTTTTGTCCGACATTCACACAGATTTCGGTATGAATTAGAGTTGATATAGAAAAAATCCGTGTGAATCTTATTTCAAAATAAAATAAAATAAACTTAACTATTTAAAATTAATAAACATGTTTATACACAACATATTAATTCTGAAAATATTTTGTTTCACACAGATATCTGTGTGAAGTCTTTTTGATAACTATTTGGAAATTCCAATATCCCAATTCATTAATTTCTTTCCATAAATTCTTTGTATACTACCTTCTCCCTAGATAATTGGATCACAACATAGCTATAAATTACTTCGTCTCGCTAAATGCATCTAATGCTATATATTTTAGATTCGGAGACTCAGAGTGGAAATTGGAACTCCATACTGAAGAACTTCAGAATTTATTTAAATATTTTATTTTTTATTTTTTCATTTTGTCACAATTATAGTGAAAATTGTGACAATTTTTATCACAATTTTTTATATATATTTTTATATTTTATCATTTTGTCACAATTGTAATGAAAATAGTGAAAAACTTGTGGCCCCAAAAAAAAGTTAAGAATCGGGGTAGGAATTACAAATTTACAACAATTGAAGGCCTTATCGAAAAAAAAGAAAAACAATTGAAGGCCCATCTTGTTATCTAGGGCATCAGTACCCTCCCCCCATATAAAACCCATGCCTCCCCATGCCGCCTCAATACTCTCACTTCCAAAGCTTCTGCAGCTCATGTTGCAAAAAAAAAGGCTTCTGCAACTCCAAAAAATCCCGAAGTTGTCGAGAAGCCCAGAGCTGTAAATCTCGCTCATCTCTCTCTCGGAACACTATGGTACTCCGTCTCCCTCCGTCGCTCTCCGTCTCCCCCCCAAATTTCTCTTCTAATATAATCTCTCTATCTTTCTCTCATATCTATCGCCGGCAACAAAGCTAATATGTTTGATTGTGGCGGATTTGGTTTGAATTTTGGTGGAATTTTGGTTTGATTTGGTGGATTGTGGTGTTTGATTGGTTTCAAGGAGGTTGTGAACGGAATCTGCAGAAATGGGGCTGATTTCGAGGCTTCTGATGGGATGGTGTTCGGAATCGCGTTGATGGCCGGCTGGGGTCACATGATCCGGTACCGGGGTACCAAGCGAGTCGCTAAGGTAACGGTTATGGCTGCTTCTTGTTGTTGCTTCATTGTTTCGTCGTGTGGAGGCTGATTTTAGTTTCTCAAATTCATTCTCAGTTGCTTATGGATCTAACTACGGTTTTGGTTTCTAGGTCTTGAGGAGTGAATCTGTGCTTATGGTGGAGGCACTGGCGGTTCGTCGGACAAAAAAATAAAAATAAAAATCAAACAAAAAAAGGACAATAATTTGATAGACAAAAAAATAAATATGTAAATAATTTAATAAAAGTTTAATAAATATATTTCATTCACACAGATTTTTTATTTTTTTCTGAAGTAATTGCTGGAGATGTGATTTAAGTGGGACCCATCGAATACATTCACACGGATAGCAAAAATCCGTGTGAAAGTAGTATTAGCAACGCCAGCAATACGTACGGATTATTAATCCGTCGTTGTACCGTGTGTATTGATATTTTCACACGGATTTCCGTATGCAATACTACGATTTCACACGGATTCTCATCCGTGTGTGATGGGGGGTTTTTCTAGTAGTGAGTTGACTTCATGCCTGTGGGAACAGATAGAGTTACTCTTAATAACACTATGGCTTCACTCATAGATTTATTTTTTGAATATTAAAGTCTCCGGCTTCTCTTTTTAATCAAATAGAGTGCAAATTAGCGCATGCATGATCTAACATTTGATGTCCAAAACCCCTAATTCAAGTGATGACATCAAGGAAATATTCAAATTTCTTGCTCAAAGATACATTCAAAACGTAAAGAAACAGTGATGACGCAGTCGGAAAAGATCACTTAGGTTTACAAGCAATAAACCTAAACAAATAGTTCTGGAGTCTACCAGAGATAAAAGAGAAAATTCTATATTCAATTGATAATAAGATAGAAGATAGTTCTGCAGTCGTTTAAGGTTGCTTATATATGGGAAAAGAAACCCTAGGGCGACTAACAATGAAACCCTAAAGCCCATGGATTAAAACAAAACAAATCCAAAATAAACTAGAAAACCTAAAATAAAAAGAATGTAAAACTAGCCTAAAAATATTAAATCACAAATCGGATAATTAAGACGATACATTTTGGCCTAAATCTGATAGGGCTCACTAAAGTGAGTCTTGAAGATCTCGTCGTTCCTATTCTGGAAAGGTACCATGCGTCTCAAACGAACATTCTGGCCAAAAGTTAGTCAAATCTGATTCAAAATCAAAACCTGACTTTTTTTGTATGAGTAACTCGAAAGGTCCAAAACCAAATCTTCTTGAATATTCCCGCGGCTAAAAATCTCATTACGCGTGAGTTACCTATTTTCCAATCACTCTTCTTGATTCTACTCCGCTTCTTTGCTTTTATGGTTTTCTGGCTAAACTGAGCACATTCTCGTCCTACATCAAGTGATTAAGTATAAGAGGTCATAGAACAGATCAGAGAATCCGAGAAATTCAACAATTTCCACAATGCCATGTGAACTATTGAATCGATCAACCTTGAATCTTTCAACTAATGGAGGAAAAACCGAAGCAAATAAACAGCAGAAGCCATAGCTTACAAAACAAACAGATATTAGGGGGGTGTTGTTTGAAAAAAGTACTCCGCGTTATTCGGAGAAGACCAAAAACAGTTTCCAAGAAGCGCAGAATCGTCGTGTTCCAATGTTCCGTCCGGCGGCACGTCTTCGGGACGTCGTCTTCGGACGGGTAGGTAGGATTTCTCAGTCCGCAAGTGAAGGTCCAAAGCGGGGGATAGGTCGACGACCGGCCTGCAACTGAGGTTTGAATCTGCATCAGTCTGCAACTACAGCGATCGACGACCAGCCTGCAACTGCCGCCAACTTGGGCCAACAATTCGGCCATTGCATTCGGTCTTTGAAGGCTGGGGGAGAGTGGATTGCTCATTCGAGGATGATATCCGAATCCGGCTGCAATCTGACTTTGAGGATTTTTGCGATCCGGCGGCGGTTGTTGCACATGCTGCCGTATAGGATTTATTTCACGACAATGCTTGGCCGTCTATGTGCGTCGGCGGCACATATCAACCGTGGTGTGGTCCGACCTCTGTCTTCGGTAGTAATTCGACGTAGTCAACGATCGATGGCTGTGGTGCCTCAATTCCAAACGGGACATTGGTCGTAGGCTTGTTCTCTAGTGTTGTGGGCCTGTCCGGAATCGTGGGCCTGCCTTCAGTCCCTAGGCCTCTGCTGGTGGGCTTATAGTAGGTATTATTTAGTTTTCATTTTAGGTATCAAGTTTAGGGGTAGTTTTTCTACAATAACTCCCTGCCATGTGGGCTCGGTACCAGGTTGCATATTCAGTATGCCTTATCTGTCTTAGTGAGGCGGCAATTCTTGAATCGGGTGCAACCTCCTGGTGACAGGATGAAATATCGTGTTGGCGGATTTCTTTCCAGTCGTCAGCATAGTGGGAAAACAGCTAATTTATTGGTTTTATGGCACTGCTTTAACTTTCCGATATGCCACCATTCTTGTAAAGCAAATAGAGTCGTCCTTATGATGCTCTTTGCTATTAGGTGCGTGTTCGAATACATTGTAGTTGTGGAGTCTCCTGTTATTATTCAGGAGGTCTTCTTAATGTGTATTGTATTATGGGGTTTAGGCTTTATGTCCCCCTATTTATATTCATCGGTTTCATCAATTAATGTCTGAGAGCAGCCGCACCGGCCCTTACCCATTAACATATGCATATGAATATAGAGAGTGGTTGAAGAAGAAGACTTTACGATGTTACAAAGGATGAAGATGATCGCTTTGCTTCACGGAGCATCAAGTGAGGGGGACTTCTATTTTTTTCTTTTTCAGAAAATTGATCAATAATGCTTTATATAATTTTCGCGCGTGGCTTTTAAACCCCAACTCAGCGGTTCGAAGAGCGTTTGTGTTCGTTGCCATTTATATATTTGAATTTTGGCGGGTAAATTAACCCTTCCACGTCCCTTTCCCGCCACTTTCATTCAGCAAATTGAAACCCTTAATCTTTTTCAACCCAGAGACGGAAAATAGAGTGAGCATTAGAAACCCAAGCACAAATGAAGACTAATGATTAATTATATATGAGTATATGACTAAACCCTAAACCAAGAGTCTTTAGGTTCTTTTCTTTCAGCTTCTATGGATCGGCTTGTGCTATCTAGCTGCAATCTATAATATTGTCTGGCAGAGATGAGCACTAATTAATCATAGACGTACCTACCTCATCTACCTCCCCCTCAATATCTTTACTTCAGATCGAGTACTAGCACAAAACACAAAAGTTACATACTTATATTATATACCACGTACATATCGAATGAAGATCGAGACTAGTTCATTTGCCGTTTCTTTTGGGGCTTTGGGCCATATGAAAGTCTTTTTCTTCTCGTTTATTTTCTTCTAAATCCTCCGAGGCCAATGTGAGGCTTGTAACATAAGGACTCAATTGTCTTATAAGTTAGGCAGGAGATATATAGGTACAAGCAAGAAGTTTTCTTCATCAACTTGTCCAAAGGGGAAGAAACTCAAGAAAGCAGACTTGTTCAACTGATTGCCTCTTTGATAAGTCAGGGTTACTATGCAACTTGTGAACTACGTACTTACACAGTTACACTCTGTATTTATTTGTGGAAATCTGGGTCAACTACGTACTTTCACAGTTACACTTTGTATTTATTTGTGGAAATCTGGGTCATGTCAATGCTACTATGCTAGTTCTTGACTAGTGGAAATTCATTCAAAAGTTGCTAACTACACCTTTTGAATATACAAGAATACAAGATGGCCAAGTCTCGTGTAGTTGTCGAAGTCCCTTCCATAGTTTCCAATTCAGTTGCTACTTTTTGTGATCCTAATGGCTACCTTTACCACAACAGCTCTCTCTCTTTCTCTCTCTCTCATAGTCAATCAGTGTGTTCTTATTATGTACTTAAAGCTTGTTTAGCTATCTTGTTTTATATAGCTAATTAATGTGCATATTCATGATGCAGGTGCCCAGATTGGTGTTTGTCATGGAAAATGTCGAAAACGAACGCCTTGAGGACATTTCTTCTAACCAAGCCAGTGCCGATGATTGGGTCCAAAAAAATGTTGTAACCTATGGAAACGTCAATTTCAAATACATTGCGGTTGGAAATGACATAGATGCTACAGGTCCTTTAGCACCATTTGTTGGCCCTGCCATGGAAAAAATTCAAAATGCAATTTCGAAAGCTGGTCTTGCTAATAAAATTAAAGTCTTCTCGGCAGTTCATCCTATAATCCTCCAAGAATCCTCCACTCCATCAATAGGACCATTCAGGCCGAATTACCGACCCTTTCTTGATCCTGTTTTGTTCTTCTTCTCTTCTAGTGGTGGAGGATAATAACAACGACCTTTTCATTTTGGATTTTCCTTGGAGTCGTGTTTTAGGTTATAATGGGGTCTGCGTAGAGCTATATATGGACTATCTCTGCTAATTGGGTTGTGTATGTTTCAGTGCTTCTTTTAATTTCTATTAATTAATCTATCAGAAAAAAAAAAAAAAAAAGACCTTCAATATGCTCTCTTTACATATCCATTAATTCTGGTTACAGATGGACAACTGGCTACGAAAACTTGTTTGACGATTTGGAGAAGGCAGGCAGCAGTTCTTTGAAAATTGTTGTATCAGAGATAGGTTGGCCCTGGCCTCCCTCCATTGGTGGTGATGGGCAAGTGGCATGGCCACAAAACTGACAAAAGAGAATGCGAGAATACAACTCTAATGTGATTAATCATGTCAAATTTAACTAGTTAAGAGAGTTATAGGATTAATTATTAAGAGAGTTCTAGGATAATTATATATAGGCACTCTTCATTCATGTAACCACGCTTTTGCAGAAATAAATGCTTACTTGTAACCCTACCTAAGCCAAAATATATGCATGATGTATCGATCAAGAAATTAATGCCAACATAATGGGGAAGGACTTGCTGAGTTTTATTTTAGGTCGATTTTTAAAAGATCTTTTTCTTTCACTGTTGCAGTAGTACGAATACTGTGTAGGATTTTATTTTATTTATTTATTTTTCTTTGTGAAGTTGAAGAAGATGAAGGAAGATCGAACCCTAGCTCTTGCACTTCCCAAATTGTGCTCCTCCACTCGAGAAAAAAAAGAGGACAAAATACTGTTTACTTCCTATACTTATAGGGTCTCGACGTTTCAGTCCCTGACGTTTCAATTTCACCTAAAAAGTCCCTGAACTTTCCAATTTCATCTAAAAAGTCTCTGCCGTCAATTTTCCGTTAAAAAATCTGTTATCTTGCTGACGTGGCACTATTTCAACAGTAAAATGACTATTTTACCCTTATTGACCCAAAAAAAATAATTTACTCTTTTTTTTTTCTTTTTTTAACTCTTTTTTCTCTATTTTTTTAGTTTGTTCTTTTTTTTTAACTCTTTTTTCTCTATTTTTTTAATTTGTTCTCTTCTTTTTTTTCCTACTCTTTTTTTTTTGCCTACTTTTTTTTTAACTCTCTTTTCTCTTTTTTTTATTTATTTATTTGTTCTCTTCTTTTTTTAACCCTCTTTTCTCTTTATTTTTCCTACTCTTTTTTCTCTTTTTTTTTTAAAACTTTTTTCCTCTTTTTTTATTTGTTCTCTCTCTTTTGTTTTTTTTTTTATTTCTTTCTCTTTTATGTTTACCTCTTCTTCCTCTCCCTCCTTTCTGCTCTTCGGCCTTCTTTTCCTCCTCCCTAATCTCAGCTCCAGTTTTCGGCGAGCATCACCACCTCTCCTAATCACCGTTGGCGTGCCCGCCGCTCCAAGCAACTGCTGACCATTCCACCGTCCATCCATCATCCCCGTCATGCTAGCAAGCATCACCACCTCTCCTAATCACCTCTATCCATACAGCGGTTCCAAACCAAATCGGAGCACACCCAAATCAAATCAATTCACGTTTCACCTCCCTTTCTTCGGTGCCAAAACAGTTCAAACATTTCTCTCTAAAGTTACGATCAGAAACTGCCAAATAGACCAAAACATGGAAACTCGCAGGAAAACTCAAATATCTTATCCTCTTTGAATCTCTATTAGCTCATCATCTCAGCAAACCAACACCAAAGAAATGTCATTGACGTCGAGAGAAAGCTTCTGATATAGCTCCGACACCACGAAGGGGCCGGAATATGAAGGGAAGAGAACCCGACCATTCTGGCTTCTAAGCGTGGCCGAAAACTGGAGCTGCGATCAGGGAGGAGGAAAATAAGGCCGAAGAGCAGAGAGGAGGAAGAGGAAGAAGAGCTAAATAGAAAAGAGAAAGAAATATATATATATATATATATATATATATATATAAAGGAGAGCGAACAAATAAAAAAAAAGAGAAAAGAGAGTTAAAAAAAGAGAGAAAAAAGAGTTTAAAAAAAAGTAGGAATAAAAAAGAACAAATTAAAAAAATAGAGAAAAAAGAGTTAAAAGAAAAAGTAGGAATAAAAAAGAACAAATTAAAAAAATAGAGAAAAAAGAGTAAATTTTTTTTTGGGTCAGTAAGGGTAAAATAGTCATTTTACTGTTGAAATAGTGCCACGTCAGCAAGATAACAGACTTTTTAACGGAAAATTGACGGCAGGGACTTTTTAGGTGAAATTGGAAAATTCAGGGACTTTTTAGGTGAAATTGAAACGTCAGGGACTGAAACGTCGAGACCCTATAAGTATATGGAGTAAACAGTATTTTGTCCAAAAAAAAAATATATATGTTATTTAGTCTGTAATGTAATTGCTGGCAACGAAAAAGAAATCCTCAAATAATTAACAAATTAAGGGTTTGTCTCTTTGTATGTTCTTCTTAAATGATCATACGCAGAGAGATAAGCTAGTGTACTGGTGGGTATGAGATACCCTCATTTACAACTATTTGAACAAAAATTTACAAGTATGTGAACCAAAATTACAACATTGAGAACAAAAGTTACCATATTTATTTACACTATTTATATATAGTTAAACAAAAATTACAACATTGACAACAAATTTGTTCAAAAGCTTGTAAAAATGTCGTAAGAGGTGTAATTACCATTATTATAACTAAGATTACAACATTGACAACGAATTTGTTCAAAAACTTGTAAAATGTCGTAAGATCTGTAATTACTATTATTAGAACTAAGATTACACAAAGTATGACTCAAATTACAACTTTGACAACAAAATTTGTTCTCACTTTTGTAAATGTGGGTATGAGATACCCACCACTACACTAGAATTTCCCCATACGCAGAATCACCACTCCTATGTTGGGAATGAAACATCGATACAGCAAGGGTCTTATTTAATTATCAGCATTCCGTTGCCCCTTCGTATCTATCAAATAATTACAATGAAGTACTTACAATATGTTTTTCCAAGTTCTCAAAGATGTCATATGATCGATCATATTAGAATGCAGATAATTCTAATCTCCATCGATCCATTTCTCATTCAGGTGAAAGATTCCTATCATAAATTAGAACAATGGTTTCTGTTGCATGACTTAGACTCTCCTCTACTCGAAGGTTTCTTTTCTTTCAGCTTCCTCTATAGGCGCTGTCTGAAATTTACCTCGCTCATCTATCTCCAACTTAAGATCTTCGATTCAGAGTACTTAATTATAACTAATACAGATGAAACACAAAATAAAAAAATCTATCACGCGGAAGATCTAGACTTCATTAGCCTTTTATTTTGGGCCATATCTGTACGTATATGGATCAAAGACGAGCTTTTAATTTCTTCCCTTTTCTTTATTCCAAGTCCTCTATATATCAAGGCTCTACTAATTTGAGGCTTATAACATGAGAATTCAATTGTCTTAAAAGTTGGGAGATAGTAGCTAGCCAGCCAGCTAGTATCGTACTCAGTTTTGTAGATATTTATCTCATAGACTCTCCCGAGCTAACAGGGCAGTCTTTTCAGAATACAAGTGTGTGCCCTCCAATAATTTCCATCTCTCCTAGAATTCATTAGTTGATATTGAAGATGGGAATTTTCTTAGGTATCCGGATATTTGCCATACACCCATTTTGTTAAATATTTTGGATTATTAGATTAGTAATATATCAAATGGTCCAAAATATTTAAATTTGGTAACCTGTTTAGTCCTTTTTTTTTTTGAATGAATGGTAATTCCATTGATAAAACGCATGCCAAGAAGGTCATTACATACGCACCCACTGCCTCACAATGGACATGACAAGGCTTCGTGGTAAAACCACAGTGATACATAGGATAGACCAATTATATTTGAACTTATCGCTCACTTATCTAAAGCAAGCCTATAACTATTACAATTCATAGTTTAGTCCTTAGAGTATCTTTAGCAGACTCTCTATTGTGGTTCCTTAGCTATTTTGGAGAGCATGTTTAACTTTTTATCTATTTTAGCAACTGCACCAGACTCCTAAGTGGCTCTCTATTATAACTTTTAGCTATCTCGCTCCTAAATATAGAGAGCGGGATGAGGCTCCCTATAATTTAAAACATTCCTTTTAAGTTATTTTATGTAATTTATAAATACATTTAAAAAATAATATAAATTTAAAACTAGCTAAAATAGAGAGCATTGATGCAGACGCAATTCTAAAGTGGCTAGCTAAAATGACTTTTTAGCTACTTTAGCTAAAATTTGACTCAAAAATGGCTAGCATTGCTAAAGATGCTCTTAGCCAATAGTTAAATAGCAAGGTTCGAAAAATCGCTAGGCGCTAGTCAGGCGGTGGCTAGGGGACTAGTGCCCAAGCGCCTAGGCGATTTTTATTTTCTTAATTTTTATATCATATAATTATATATAAAATATATATAAAGACTTAAAAAGAGTTTTAAAAACTACTTAGAAGAGTTTATATTTACTAGAATTTCTAGTTCTTTTTCCTTTTTTTAAAAGACAAAGTTCAATTCGTCTATCTTCTCTTTCATTCTATCTACCTTCCCAAAATCCCAGGTCGATAAATCCTTCTCCTCATCGTCCTAAGCATTGATCATTGAGATCTTTTGATCAATTAAGCATGAGGTCATTAAGTGCTTCAGAATTCAAAGTTTCAATGAGATCTCAAATGTAGATGTAAAGTTGAATTCCATTTGCTTCGAAAATCATTAAGATCTTAGATCTAAATCATTTGATGAATTTCAACGCCTAAAACCGCCTAGGCCGCCCAGCCCACCTAGGCGCCCGCCCAGCCAGCCTAGGAGCTCGCCCAACCCGCCCAGGCGCCCGCCCAACCCGCCCAGCGCCTAGCCGCCTAGGCCGCCCAACCAGCCTAGGCGCCCGCCCAGCCCGCCTAAATCATGTCTGCCCAATGCCTCCGATTACCCATTACTCGAGTCGGTTTGCTGCCGCCCAGCGCCTAGGCGGTCGTTTTTTAGAACACTGTTAAATAGTATTTATTACTAATTAATTTATCATTAGTCAATTAATGTTTGATTATCAATTAACAATTACACTATTGACAAGGGGGCTGAAATTTGCACACCCTATTTTACATTCTACACACCCCTTGTGCTGCTTTTACCAAATCACCCTTATACTTTCTGTCTCATCCTCTCCCTTCCACAGCCTACAACTAAAACACGCACTCTCTCTCTCTCTCTCTCTCTCACCAGACGTACTCCAACGTTTAGGATATTCTCCACAAGGTTGCCCAGGTAGAGAACGGGCTATGCGTGGCGAAGGCGGGTCCAAATTGTGGGTTCGTTTCCTTGGAGCTTGGAATCGAGGTAGTTGATCACACAATCAGAGCAATACACATGGTTGCAGTTCTCGATTGGAAAAGATTGGTACCCAAACTTGTCATCGGCGCAAATATCACAGACGAATGGCGGGTAGTCAGTGAGAGAATCGGAGGAGGATTGGCCCGGTTCTGATACGAACCCTGTTATAAACAGGTTTGTCCTTCGCTTTTTGAAGTGGGTTTTGGTGGGTTTGAATCGGAGGATCCGAATCTCGTCGATGTCGTCAGGTTCATCAGAGAGGTCGATAAAGGTGGGTACTTTGGTCGGGGAGGGAGATGATCTGGGGGCATATAGGTCTTTGCGATCGTCGTGGAGGGTGATCGAGGCGACTGAGGTGCTATGGGGAATCGGAGGGAAGATGACGTCAGCGTCAGCGTTATCGTCGTCGGCGATGATGTTCTTCCTACGACGTATTGAAGAACATCAGTGGGCTTTCGAATTCGGAGTTGGCCGAAATCTTGGATGAGTGGAACAAAGGGGAGCTGGAGAGCTTCTTAGTTGAGACGGAGATGAAGGATGACTTTGGACTAACATGAGCAGCGGGTGGGTCTTTGATTAGATTTGCAAATTGATTACTGAATCATTGCACATGCTACTGCTCTATCTCGATGAGGCTATGCAATGTTCGATTATTTGTTTATTTTGAAAGAATCCTCAATCATAATTGCTTGTGTTATTGCTATGGCAATGTGCTATTTTATGAGGATTCTAGACACAACAGAAGTAGCTATCTGTTGATGTTATAGCTTAATTACTTGGGACATATATTTCTCAAGAGTTACATGTTTGGTTGCACAAGACTTGGTTGTTGCGAAGGTTTCAAGATGCTCATCCAATAGATTACATTTCTATTATGATTTTAGTTTGGGTGTCTTCTCTCCCTTATCCCGGCTCGTTTGCAACTCATTTGCACCCAATTCATCCACAAGCTCCTTCGAACGATCCATCTCCGAGGCATTATCATCTTCGTGATTGCCCGGAGGCTTCTCTTGTTCAAAGGTGGGAGTTGGAGGAGCCAGTGGCTTTGTGGAGCTGTCAACAAATCCAACTGGTAATGAATCCACTTCAGGAAGCTGATTTGCTTCTGGGTTCTCCACTTTAACCTACAATCAACATCATTCTCGGTTCTGTGGAGGGAGGGAGAGAAGGGTAGTTTTGGAAGAGATTTATCTTGAATTGATAAGAAATATTAAAAAAATGCAAAGGGTGTGTAGAATGTAAAATAGGGTGTGCAAATTTCAGCCCCCATTGACAATTACGTTTTTTCCTTATTAAAAAAAAAAAAGCTTCTAATCTAGGCTCACGGAATTAGTATTAATTATATGGTCTTTATTGCTAATTAGTTATAGCATTAGTATTTTCCTTAACCAAATATAATTATTTTTACATGCATTTTACGACAACCACAACAATTAATGTAAAAATTAGATATAAAAACTACTTCACGTACAACTTGTTATTACTGTTTTTTGAACTAATTTACAAATGTTACCACAATGTGTTATCATATAGGTAAACTATTATATTTGGACTAAAAGAATGTATGTTCTCATTGGTGTAATGAAGTTCTCCCTTGCGTAATTTAAGTAATATATTGTGTAATTTCCATTGTCGAAGTTGTAATTACTTTCATCGACGCAATTTACCACAAACTACAACAATTGATGTAAAAACGATAATTTTTGTTCTAATTGTAGTAATTACTCCACCTACAACCTATTTACTAGTTTATGGACAATTTAACAAGTTTGACAATAAATTTGTTGTTAGAGTGGTAAATCTTTATGTTTTTATCATTAATGAGATGAATTTTTTTTTAATAAGAGAGGAAAATTCCCCCCAAATTTATTAATAAAAGAAGAAAGACAAAAAGACTAACTAGATATTGTGGGGGGGGGGGGGGGGGGTAATGAATGAACATACCCCTCTAGTAAGAAAGTTGAAAGACATCTGACCAAAAACAACTAAGCAAAAAACTATCGAAAGCAAAAATTAGGAAGCCCCATAAAATCTCTATTGCAAATCCGGGGATGAATACTTTAATGAGTATGCATTTTACCACAATCCACATCAATTGATATAAAAGTGGTCATTTTTGTTGTATTTGTAGTAATTACTCCACTTAAACTAATGTACTAGTTTGAAGATGATCGAATTTCCGAGGAGGAAGCAATTTAGTCCGGCAATATATCAAAAGGTCCACACGTTTAGTTACGTATATATTGTGAGGATGGATAAGTATGATGATCGAAACAACTGGGATGACCGGATAAGATCGACTTATTGGGTTGACTAAGGCGGCGGCTTCACTTAATTAGTTACTCCATCACTTACTAGCTAGGGGATGACCTCAACTCAAGCTAAATGCTTTCGAACCAGAAGAAAGAGAAGGAAAAAAAAAAATACAGAATCAAAGGTAGGACTTAATTGGTAGGAATTCCCACTTCGACTTCTTATGTGAACATTTTCTGTCTACGAGTAAAACAAGTTAGAATTTCCCACTTTACAATTAATGGGTAATCCAATAGATCCAAGACAATGATGGCAACTGTACGTGTTAGACTATAATGATACATGTATAACCTCGTCATCACCATATGGATACACATACATATATGGACTAATGAACATTCGACGTACGGTTCACTCGGATTTTCAAACAAATAGATGGAGCTAGCTAGCTCTGCGCTACAATGGGGAAACTAGACTTGTTCAACTAGCTAGTCCCTTCAATCAATTAGAAATTATTCTATATATGCACCGACAATGCACCGACGGTGCAAATGACTCAACACTTATAAGATAATCTCAACCCTTGATATTTATAATTAATATTTTTTTTAATAACCTAAGAGTGTATTTAATATAATCAAACTATCCATTTATGTACGTGCACTGAATCCTCCCCCTCGATTGATAAGTTTGGGTAGCTATACAACTTGTGACCTTTGAAAATATCAACTAGCTTGCCCCTTGGATCGAAAAGTTTGGGTAGCTATATATACAACTTGTGACCTTTGAAAATATCAACTTGTGACCTTTGAAAATATCAACTAGCTAGGCCTCCAATAATATCCATCTCTCCTACAATTCATTAGCTGATATTGAAGATGATGGAATTTCCGACAAGGAAGCAATTTAGTCCATACCAGCAATTAATATATCAAGTATTTCCACAACTAAATACAAAGTGTAATTTGGTCCAGATTAATTTCCACAACTAAAAACAAAGTGTAAGTGGACCAAGGTGTGCACATTCTTGATTGTGCAAATCCATTCAAAAAAATGTCCAAGGAGTCCTCCACCTATAAAAATGGCACCTTAGTAGTTGTTGAAACATGCAATTTGCTAACATACATATCCTTTTGAATGCACAAGATGGCTAAGTCCCATGTAGTTGCCAAAGTCCCTTTGTAGTTTCCAAGTTACTAGTACTATTGGGTATCCTCATGGCTACCTTTACCACAACAGGTCTGTCTATCAGTTAGTCAGTTTGTCTGTCTATCTCTCAATGTATCATTAATTTATGTTCATGTTGCTTATAGTCGATCGGTGTGCTTTTACCCTATATGTAAATCTTGTTTTCGGAGCTAATATACATGTATATGATGCAGGTGCCCAGGTTGGTGTTTGTTATGGAACTGTCGCAAACAAATTGCCACCCCCACGAGAAGTAATATCACTTTACAACCAATATAACATCAAAAGGATGCGGCTTTATGGTCCTAACCATGATGCTCTCGAAGCTCTTAGAGGCTCCAACATTGAGCTCATGCTTGGTGTAGAAAACGAACGCCTTCGGGATATTTCTTCTAACCAAGCCAGTGCTGATGACTGGGTCCAAAAAAATGTTGTGACCTATGGAAATGTCAATTTCAAGTACATTGCGGTTGGAAATGAAATAGATGCTAAAGGGCCATTGGCACCATTTGTTGGCCCTGCCATGGAAAAAATTCACAATGCAATTTCGAGGGCTGGTCTTGCAAACAAAATTAAAGTCTCCACGGCCGTTCATCCTGTAATTCTCCAAGAATCCTACCCTCCATCAAAAGGATCATTCAGGCAGGATTACCGACCATTTCTCGATCCTATCATTGGTTTCCTAGTGGGAAATAAATCTCCATTGCTTCTAAATATGTACCCATACTTTAGTTTCATTCAAAACCGAGCAAACATTGACCTTCGATATGCTCTTTTTACATCTCCGTCAGTCGTGGTTCAAGATGGACAATCTGGCTATCAAAATCTGTTTGATGCACTTCTTGATGCACATTACTCCGCTTTAGAGAAGGCTGGGGGTGGTTCTTTGAGAATTGTTGTATCGGAGACTGGTTGGCCCTCTGCTGGTGGTGATGGTCAAGTGACAACAAAGGAGAATGCGAGAATTTACAACTCAAATGTGATCAAGCATGTCAAGGGCGGTACTCCAAAGAGACCTGGAGGTTCAATAGAAACTTACATATTTGCCATGTTCAATGAGAATCAAAAACCTGGAGACGAGACTGAGAAAAATTTCGGCCTCTTTTACCCAAGCAAAAATCCGGTTTATCCCATCAATTTCAACTAAGAGTTTACTAGGTGATAAGCTAGCACTTCTTTTGTGCAACGATTCGTAAGCATAAATAAAAGCTGGGTTAACTACTTGTAATCCTGAACATGGCAAGAGCCAAAATATCAGTATGTTGTATCTCGCAAGAAAATAATGTCGGTAGACTCGGTACGGCATGTAGTCAAATAAAAGAAACTTTGCCGAACTTTTATATATAAGATCATGCTTTTCATTACTGCACTGGTGAAGGCGTGAAGCTATAAGATTTTTTTTTAATTTTTTTATTTATTTTTATTTTTATTTTTTTATATGAGCTTTATGTTCACAAAAGCAATTTGTCTGGATGCTCCATTGCATCTGTAAGTAATTTCTGCATGGCAGCGAAAAAGAAGTCTTGTATCAAGGTGCTTTCTATGCTTTAGTACTCATGGTGAATCACTTGATCACATTTTTCTTAATTGTCCTTTTGCGGAGTCACTTTGGCAACAGATTGCTTGGATTTTTTATTTAGGTGGGCTTCATGGATCTTTGTTAGATAGGCTGCACCATGGTTTATTGATTGGCCGCAGGGCACATTGCATGAGCTTTGGCGTATTGCTTTTGTTGGAGCGCTTTGGTGTCTCTGGAGGTTTAGGAACAGAGTGAAATATGATGGTGCTTGTGTTAATGTGGTTAGTTCTTTTCAATTGGTTAGGGGGCAGAACAAATTGCATATAAGTTATTAATAATCTTCTATTATTAATTCTAGCATGCATGCTTGCTTCAGGTACCATGTAACAACGTCCAAGAGCTTTGCATTTTAAAAAGGCTTCGGGTCCCTTGTCGGCCTAGACGTGCTCCCCGTATTGTTGAAGTTAATTGGTTTCCTTCTATATCTAATAGGATGGGTTAAATTTAATACGGATGGTGCTTAGAGGAATGTCTCAGGTCAAGCGGATTATGGTGGAGTTTTTCATGATTTTTTGTGGTCATGTAATTGGAGCGTTTTGTTGTAATCCTGATATTCCTAGCTCTATTGCTGTTGAAGTCATGGCGGTAATTAAAACCATTGAGTTGGCTTGGGTTCATGATTGGAAACATGTGTGGTTAGAGGTTGATGTGCTCTTGTTCTTAAATCTCCCCATTTAATTAGTGCCTTGACGAATTCGTGTTTCTTGGTTAAAGATTGTTTGCACCACAAGTCTCAAATGTAATTTTGCTCACATTCATTACGAGGGAAACTGAGTAGCAGATGCTCTTGCTAATCATGACATCTCTTCAGATTGTTTGGTTTGGTGGGATGTACCCCTCCTGATTTCGTTCTTTCTCAGCGTAGTAGAGATTATTTGAGTTTGCCCAAATTTTTTTTTAGTTAGTTTGTTGTTTATTACACCCCAAACTTGGTGTATCCTTTTTTTTTTTTTAACAAATAGGTGGTTGGGTCTTCTGATCTCCATTTTAACATGAAAAAAAAAAGGAGACATTTTGAGAAAATAGTTGTTGCTTTTTTAGGACTAGAAATTGACATATTTAGGATGCTAGTCCATTTCAATTTATGGTTTTTTTTTTTTCAAAAATATTCATTCATAAGCCAAAGTTGCAGAATACAGGTAAAAACAATGGGAAAAGTCGAAAGTTTCCAAATATAAATTATTTAAGATAACATCAAGTAATTCCATATGGTGGTCTAAAAAAGCCATCACTTTTGAGAACTGCTAAAATAGAGGTTGGGGGAAGATTGATCCATTCCTCCGAACACATCCTCTGTTTAGCTAGCATTGTCGCAGCATCTGCTGAACTATTAGCTTCATGAGGGATCCATGACCAAGCTAGAAACACAATGAAACTTAGTCATAAGGCAGTGGAATCTGTCAATGAACTGCGCAAGTCTCCAGTTGCTGCACTCCCTATTGTACGAAAGGGAATCAATGATTTCCTTGCAGTCCCTCTCAACTTGGACATTTTGGAGATTAATTTTTGTAGCCAGAGTTAGACCCTGGACAATGACCAAGGCTTATGCTTCCATTGCTAGGTTAGAGAGTGTAGAAATACTAGCACCTGCTACAAACTTACCAGCACTATTTCTGATAATAATTCCCAAACCACTTCTAAGAGAATATTTATCCCAGGCTCCATCAATATTGAGCTTGACAAAAGGATCATTAGGAACTAACCGTATTTGTGCATGAGTTGAAGCAGTGGGAATGGAGTTTGGATCATTGATTGCTGATTTTGCTTCAAGGAATTCTAGAGTCCTAAAATTGGCAGTGGACATCGTGGAGTCTGGGTTGGCAGAGTATCTCTAAACATCGATGCACAACGAGATTTTCAAATTTTGAATAACTGAAAACAGAGCGTAGAGTTTATTGTTTATCTCAAGATAGAATATTAGGATGATGGCCATGGCTTTAACATCTTGCATAACCTCTCATGCATAACTATTAAAGTTAAAGCCATCTTGCTATGGCTTTAACATCTTGCTATGATATCATCAATTCTACATAAATTATAACCTAAAAGTACGGACGTTAAGAATTTAAGATGAGATTATTGATGACAACGGATGTAGCATTAAAAAACTAGCAGAGCCTAAGGGTTTTGAGCGAAGAACGGTGACGGTTGTTTATCTGTCTCCGACGAGGCTTCGTCAAAGGTCGTCAGTGCTACATAGGGGTGAGGAAGATTGGGATGAGGCGAGGACAATCGACATCTTGGCCGAGTTTCAACGCACGGATCGAGGTCGAGTTTTAGATTGCAGATTAAAGATTAAGGGCCGATCGGTAGAGGTGTGCTTCGATCAGTGCTTCTTGCCAGCAAGGCGGGAGGAGTCGAGTGCAGATTGTGCTGTGTGCTTCCTTACAAGCAAGGGTCATTAGTTTTCTGTAAGGACTCGGCAAGGGTGATCGACACTTGATGTAAAGGTGGAACAGCCAGCCGCCAGAGGCTCTGGTGGCGGCAGAGGCAGCCCAGTAGCAGAGGTTTCTTTCCCTTTTTGCTCGGGTTTGGGCTTGGGTCGTTGGGCCCGAGCTCAAACTTGGCCTTAGGGGTGCCTAGGCTTTTGAGCGTAGACTTGAGCTCAAGTTTGGGGTGATTGAGTCTGCTATAGTGGCGTTGGACAAGAAGAGCAAAACCAACTTCTTGTTGAGGTTGTTGGCTCCCGAAGAGGCTGAGTGTCACGGGCCGAACTTTGCAATGCGCAAAGCGGACCGTGCGGCACTTGCTAGCAAGCAAGTCAGCCAAGTGAGTACCTTGCAAGGAACAATGAAAGCCACACGATATTAAAATAGTGCTAGTGACAAGCAAGAACACAATTATATGAATGTTGGGGCAACCACGAAGAACAATGAATAATCGAAAGGAAAGATCAAAGAGCAATCTCACGGGGCACAGATGATTGAATAATTCCTCTTTTATTGATGGTAAGACGGTAAGGGAGGCAAAAGTACATGTGCTTACCTATACTAGTTCCGTAGTCCAAACTATGCCGACTAGGAACCCCTCCCTATAGAGCATATCGGCCTTACACGAACTTGGCAGGAGGAAACATGAAAAAGGCCGAGGAGACTAATTGCTAAATAAAATAAATTACATCATTTGTAAATTACCAAAACAACCCTAGCACGCAAGCAAACCAACCAAAGGCTTAACTAATGACCCTGGACAAGGTTGCTTGCGGCATTACAAGTGCGGCCCCTAACATCCTCCCCCACTTAAGCTGTCGGCGCTCTCGACGACTGCCTTGATCTTGAAGTCTTCAATCTTCTGCTGGAACTTCTTCTTCAGGACGTCAGCATTCTCCCAACTAGTTTCTTCATCTCCCAGACTCTTCCACTTGACCAGGAACTGCTGGCATGGGCGCCTTGACACTCGGATCACTCTCTCTGCTAGAATCTCCTCCACTTCTTTCGGCTTTGGTGGTCTGATGTCGACGTGCTCCCGAACAGGCTGGTTGCGTGCTTGATCTTCACAGTCTGGCTGGTGCGGCTTGAGGTTGCTGACGTGGAAGACGGGGTGAACTCTCATCCAGGCGGGAATATCGACTTTGTAGGAGCACTTCCCCACTTTAGCAATGATGGGGAGCGGTCCTTCATACTTCCTGAATAGTCGTTTGTCTCTGGAGCGCAGGAACCTGAGTTGTTCCGGAAGCAGCTTGACAAGGACCATGTCCCCTGCCTGAAACTCCCTGGGCTTGCGGCCTTGATCTGCCCACTTCTTCATCCTCCCCGCCGCTTTCTCTAGATAGGCTTGAGCGATCTCGGCATTAGTCTTCCACTCTTTTGTGAAGTTGAAAGCACGCAGATTCGCCCCTTTGTAGACTTCTTGCACCGTATGCGGCAAGAGAGGCTGTTGGCCAGTGACAATTTCAAAAGCACTCTTGTTGGTGGATGAGCTCTTCTTCGAGTTGAAACAAAATTGTGCAACATCGAGCAATTGCGCCCAATTCTGTTGGTTGGCATGAACGAAATGGCGCAAGTACTCCTCCAACATCCCGTTGAACCTTTCTGTTTGCCCATCAGTCTGTGGGTGATAACTTGAAGATATGTTGAGCTCAGACCCGAGCAACTTGAATAGCTCGGTCCAGAATGTTCCCGTGAACCTAGTGTCTCGATCGCTGACTATGTTCTGAGGCACACCCCAATACTTTACAACATGCTTGAAGAAGAGGCTTGCTGTGTCTTCCGCCGAACAGTACTTTGGAGTTGGCACAAAGGTGGCATACTTTGAAAACCTGTCAACCACAACCAGGATGCCTGATAAGTCTCCCACCTTCGGGAGGTTAGTAATAAAGTCAAGGGAGACACTCTCCCACGGGCGAGTAGGAATAGACAGCGGTTCCAACAGCCCTGGAGTCTTTTGGCGCTCAATCTTGTCTTGCTGGCATGTCAGGCAAGTCTTGGTGTATTCCGTGACATCGTCTCGCATCTGGGGCCAATAGTATCCCTGCTTGAGGAGTGCATGGGTCCTCTGCCATCCAGGGTGACCTGCCCACAGGGTGTCGTGACACTCCCTCATAAGCATTCTTCGCAGTCCGTCAGCTCGCGGAACAAACACTCGTCCTCCTTTGGCCATCAATATGCCATCCTCCATCCAAAACCGACGGCTCTTCCCTTCCTTCACCATTTTCATGAGGGATTGCGCCACGGAATCCTTCTCCAGACTCTCCTTGATACGTTGCTTGATGTCTGTGGCAATGATGCTGCTCGACAAAGTGGCCAACACCTTGAGGGTGGCAAGATCAGCCTTGCGACTTAGAGCATCAGCAACTTGGTTTGTGTGCCCAGCCTTGTGTTCGAAATTGAAGTCGAACTCAGCGAGAAACTCTTGCCATCGAGCTTGCTTTGGAGTTAACTTCGGCTGGGTCAGGAAGTGGCTGACGGCTGAATTGTCTGTCTTCACAAGGAACTTTGACCCCAGCAAATAGTGTCGCCACGTCCTCAAACAGTGAATTACGGCTAGCAACTCCTTCTCCTGAGCCGCGTACCTCCTCTCAGCTTCCGAGAGTTTATGACTTTCATACGCAACAGGGTGCCCTTGTTGCAGCAGGACTCCTCCTAAGGCGAAGTCAGAAGCATCTGTCTGGACTTCAAATGGCTGGTTCAGGTCGGGTAAGGCAAGGACCGGATCTTCCATCACGGCCTTCTTCAAATCTTGAAAGGCCTTCTCACAATTACTACTCCAGTCCCATGTCACCCCTTTCTTCAAGAGTTCAGTTAAGGGGGTCGTCTTCTTTGAGTAATTCTCAATGAAACGTCTGTAGTAATTGGCCAGCCCAAGAAAAGAACGTAGCTCTTTCACATTCTTGGGGTTTCTCCACTCCTTTATGGCTTCCACTTTCTCCATATCCATCCTGATTTGACCCCTTTCAATAATGTGACCTAAAAACTTGATGGTCACTTGCGCGAAGGAGCACTTTTCGCGCTTGACATACAACTGGTTGTCCCGCAATCGTTGGAACACCAACTTCAAGTGCTCTACGTGTTCTTCTAGGGTAGAGCTGTACACCACTATGTCATCCAGGTACACTACCACGAACTTATCTAAGTACTCGTGGAAGACTTGGTTCATCAAAGTGCAGAATGTGGCTGGCGCATTGGTCAACCCGAACGGCATCACCAGGAACTCAAAGGCGCCATAACGGGTGACGCACGTTGTCTTGGGTTCATCTCCTTCTGCAATGCGAACTTGATAGTACCCCGAGCGGAGGTCTAGCTTTGTGAAATATTTGGCACCACTGAGTTGGTCAAACAGATCTGCAATCAGAGGGATCGGGTACTTGTTGCGCACCGTGACTTTGTTGAGAGCCCGATAGTCCACACACAGTCTCCAACTTCCATCGTGCTTCCTTTGAAACAGCACAGGTGCACCAAAGGGGGCTTTAGATGGCCTAATGAATCCCGCCTTGAGCAGGTCTTCGAGCTGCTTTCGAAGTTCCGCCAGTTCTGGGGGCGCCATTCTGTAAGGTGCCTTTGCAGGTGGTTTGGCCCCCGGAAGCAGTTCGATCTCATGGTCCACACTCCTCCTTGGAGGCAATTCTTTGGGAAGTTCAGGAGGCATCACATCTACAAAGCTCTCCAATACCCCTTCAATCTCCTTCGGAATCACTTCTCCTTTAGTCTCATCCTTTATCAAAGGAACTGCTACATAGGTAGGCTCATGACGCTTCACGCCTTTCTTGAACTGGAGGGCGGACAAGAGACGGGGTTCACTTGGTTGTTCGATTCTTGCCGGAACCACACACGGCCTTTCTCCCATAATAAGTAAGTGTTGGGCACTAGGAATGGGAATAGCTTTGTTCGCCAACAAGAACTCCATCCCCAATATGACATCAAAGTCGTCCATCTGGACAACTACGAGGTCCGTCTTCCCTTGCCAGTGACCCAACTTGAGTGATACCCCTCGAGATAGTCCAGTTGTAGGTGAGGCCTTAGAGTTCACAGCTTTCATGCGGCCAACATCCTTCTCCAATTTCAGCCCCAACCTCCGTGCTTCAGGTTCTGACACAAAGTTGTGAGTGGCCCCTGTGTCAACCATCACGCTCTTGGCTACCTTTCCATTAATACTACCATCTATGAACATCAAGCCTTTAGCCTGGGACTTCTTAGGTGATTGTGGTCGCTTCTCCACCGCACCCAAGAATCTTAGAGCTCCCATGTGACCAGGTTCCTCCTCTGGCTCTTGCTGATCTTCCATTTCTTTCGAGTGAATATGAGCCTGTAGGGCAGAGAGGGCGGTCTTATGGGGGCACTCATTCACTCTATGCGGTCCTTTGCATAAGAAGCATGCTAGTGGCCTTGGAGCATAGCCTGAGGGATTAAAGGGTCGAGGGGTGAAGACCCCTGTCGAGGCAACAGGCTTGGACGTTGCCGTGTCCCTCGTATTCACTACTCTCCTGTCCCCTCCTCCTGAGTTGGAAAACTTGGACTCCGCTCCCCCACTTCTACTCGGTCCAGGCCTTACATTTCTGTTGACATTCACATTCGAAAACGGCTGAGTCTTCCTAGTAGAGTTCTCTTCGAATGTGTAGTCAGTCAGCCTTTCAGCAGCAGCCTGTGCGGAGGCCAAATCTTGGACTCTCTGCCGCTGAAGTTCGGTCCTCGCCCATGGCTTTAAGCCTTCCAGGAAATAAAATAGCCGATCCTTCTCTGACATGTCCGGGATGTCAAGCATGAGCCCCGAGAACTTGTTTACAAAGTCTCGGATGTTGTTGGTGTGCTTGAGCTCCCTTAGCTGCCTTCTAGCAATGTACTCTACATTCTCGGGGAAGAATTGAGCTCTGAGCTCCTTCTTAAGATCCTCCCAGGTGTCAATGGTGCATACCCCTCTTTGTATGTCATTATACTTGGTCCTCCACCATAGTTTAGCATCTCCTGACAAATACATTGTCGCCATGTTCACCTTCACTTCTTCCGAGTCTGGCTTCACTGCTCGGAAGTATTGCTCCATATCAAATAAGTAATTCTCAAGCTCCTTGGCGTCTCGCGCCCCTCCAAAAGCTTGAGGTTCTGGTATCTTTACCTTCCTGTAGTCCGTCACAGGTTGGTTTCCCATCGCACGGATGGTTAGGTTGAGCTTGGTATTCATCTCCACCAGCTCGTTTCTAAAAGCATCAATGGTGACTCGGACATCTTCTGCCATATTGTCCACGGCCACCTGGAGTGTGTCAAGGGCATCACTCATCGCCCCCATTTGCTCGTTCGGAACAGGAGCTTCTTCCTCATTTCTCTCCCTTCCGCTACCTCGAGCTTTCCAATTTTCAAGGGCCACAACTCGGTCCTTCAGGTTCTCCACCTCTATCATCCGCGCCGCCAACTCATCTAGGTCGACGCGGTCCAACACATTAGTGATATCAATCAACCTATCCGGCACTCCCGCAAGTTCTCCGAGTTGTTGGTCATACCAATCGAATCTTTGTTGGTTTGTCATCTTCCCCGTCATCGTAGTGAGCTTCTTGAGCCGAGCTGGCTCTGATACCAACTGTCACGGGCCGAACTTTGCAATGCGCAAAGCGGACCGTGCGGCACTTGCTAGCAAGCAAGTCAGCCAAGTGAGTACCTTGCAAGGAACAATGAAAGCCACACGATATTAAAATAGTGCTAGTGACAAGCAAGAACACAATTATATGAATGTTGGGGCAACCACGAAGAACAATGAATAATCGAAAGGAAAGATCAAAGAGCAATCTCACGGGGCACAGATGATTGAATAATTCCTCTTTTATTGATGGTAAGACGGTAAGGGAGGCAAAAGTACATGTGCTTACCTATACTAGTTCCGTAGTCCAAACTATGCCGACTAGGAACCCCTCCCTATAGAGCATATCGGCCTTACACGAACTTGGCAGGAGGAAACATGAAAAAGGCCGAGGAGACTAATTGCTAAATAAAATAAATTACATCATTTGTAAATTACCAAAACAACCCTAGCACGCAAGCAAACCAACCAAAGGCTTAACTAATGACCCTGGACAAGGTTGCTTGCGGCATTACAAGTGCGGCCCCTAACACTGAGCATAGTCCTGGCTCCAACCCTAAGAGGAAAGAGCTAGCATTTTCTTAAGTCTCTCTGCTATTAGACATATGGTTTCAAGTCTCCTAAAGTTGGAGTAATCTCTATGAGTTTTTCTAAGATGTTTTTAGTTGTTATTTGTACCACAATTGCATGCTAACAGATTAGACTAGATGAATGATTTTAATTGCCTTAGAATAGCGAGGTTGTTCTTGCTTGTTTTAGGCTTGCTTTCCAGCGGGCATTCCTTTAGACTTTAATGAGTTCAGTATTGACTTAGATAGATTTATCCGGTTCCATCGGATTCTTATGTAATAAGTGCATGTTAGACTCTGGCGGGCATATTTTTATGGCTTTAATTACTAATAATATCAATTCCTGTTCAAAAAAAAAAAACGGACGTGGCATTAAATTTTCCAAAATGATTGACATGCATCGTCTATTGGCACAAATCCTCACAGTGAATACAGTCCCTAATTGACACACAGCAATTCTACTAGTAGTTCAAAAGACTCATTGCCACCACAAAGACACTAACAAAATACATAAAGATACGGGGACACCAGTCACAGAGAGAAAAAATACTGGACACCAGTCATAGAGAGACATCACTCTTCAAACATCAATTTTGACTTTTTTTTAATGTGGGAACGCTTGATCATCTTGTTGCAGAACAAGCATATGCTGAAGAGACACGTCGGAAAAGATATGCGCAGAGCAAGTGGCTGCCAAAGTGCCTATATATATGTACAATCCAAACTGCACAAAAGAGGTCAGCAGACCATAGAACTCTGAAGATATGCGCAGAGCAAGTGGCTGCCAAATTGCCCATATGTACAATCCAAACTGCACAAAGGAGGTCAGCAGACCATAGAACTCTGAAACCCAAACAATGTTCTTCAACTTCAGTTTCCCATTTTTTATCCAAGCATGTTTTTGATGCGATCTATAACTCAACAACATTCAATACAAATATGAAACCAACAATCAAAATACCAACAATGACTTTACCTTTCCCTTCCTTGGTATCAAGTATTGACTGACACGCTTGGAATGAGTGCTCAAAATATACCCCTGCAATTGTAGTAAGAATAAGTAGGGATCGTTCTAAATTTAGGATTAAGGGATGGACTCTTGTCAAAAATGTTTAAGGAATACAAAATCTATAAAGTATAAAACAAGAATGTATATAGGTATTTACAAAAATTACAAGAGATAGGGGGTTTTTCATGTATTTTAATTATAATCTAACCTAAGTGTGACAAAAAAATCAAATCAAGAATCAATGTAGAAATAGATGAATGAAGATAGTAGAGATTTAATTAACCACCATTAATACGTTAACAAGGATTCTAAACAGAAATTACTGATCAACACATGTAAAATGAAAGAAATCAATCAAGAACAAAGATGAACGCATACAAAGTCCTTACTACTTCCCTTAATTAAATTAAGTAGATGAATACACCATAGTTAAGCCTATTAAGCATGCAATTACTAGTTGTAGTTAATCACTAACAAGATCGAACACAATTAACGCATTAAAAATCGTAGAAGTTTGATCGATTTAAGCAAAGATAACAAGTTGGAACGCCAATTCTTTCATGCAAAGCTCATTGTTGATTTATTTAAGTAATTATAAGTTTTCTACTCAGCAATTAAGACCTAGAACGCTAGCAATCTTAATCTAGAAACAATTATATGCTCATAATTCGAAGTATGCATCCAAAGGTTATAAAACATATAAAAGGTGGGATTAAAGCACAAAATCAACAAACAATCACATACATAATGAAATCACAATTTTTTGTTCAAGAAATCCTAAAATGTTAAACATGCTTCATGGTATTCGAAAACTAAAAATCAAAACATAAACTTCAATCTAACAAGAATTCAAAACATCCAAAATAACATAACAATAATATGAATTGCGTTACAAAGATTAGAAATTGAAACTCAAATAGAGATGGTCATGGTTACACTTTTAAAGTCTTCAAGAACGCAAGAGGAACTTCAAAATGATGGATGCTTGATTAGCATCACGACAAGGATGAATGGATATTGATGGAGCTTACTTCACGGGAGAGATCGAGGAGGCAATGAATTACGAATTTGATTTAGGATTTTGTGGTGGTGAAAACGTAAAACAATGCTCGCTTATGTAGTGCACGACAAAGGGTTGATGTTTTGGTTGTTAATTTCTTACTTTTTCTACATCATCTGCCCAATAGAAATCCTCCAAAGCAAGTAGAAATCAACCGTGAATCTTCTAAGTGATTTAATTGCTGAATTACACATATATTTCTCCTTTATTTCAGCCAAAACAATATTTATACCAAAGTCCAAAGATAGGTCACGGGCAAAATCATAGAAATGAGAGCAGCAAAGGTAAGCAAAATAAAGAGCACCAACGAAAATGCTAACACAGAGCAAAAACAAGAACCAAAATTCAGCTCAAGACAAGCAAGTGTTATAGTCTAATGTAGGATGAGAATAGACCTAGTTTAGTCGAAAAACTATCAAAGTAAAGAAGCAGCGTAGAAATAAGAAGAGTGATTGGAAAATAGGTAACTCACGCATAATAAGGTTACTAGCGCGCTGGACTATTCAAGAAGTCCAAATCTTTTCGGGTTTCTCATGAAAAAAGTCAAGTATTGATTGTGTATAAATTTGGATCAACTTTTGGCCAAAATGTTCGTTTAAGATGTATGATACTTTTCCGGAATAGGAAAGACGAAATCTTCAAGACTCACTTCAGTGAGCCCTAATAGAGGTGCGTTTGGATGAGAAAATTATAAAATCCATATAGTTTTTTATTATGCTGAACTTATATATAAGATCATGCTTTCATTACTGCACTGGTCAAGCTAGAAGATTTTAAATTTTTTATTTTTTCATGATCTTTATGTTCACAAAGGCAATTTGTCTGAATGCTCTTATTGCATATCTGTAATTTCTGCATGGCAACGAAAAGAAGTCTTCAATTAATGTATTTGTTTGTGTCTTTGTTCTTGTTAGATGATCATAAGCAGAAGCAGTAGTACTCTACTGCTAGCTTTCTTATTCATTGGGAATGAAACATGATCAGCAGCTTCAAGTATTGATGCACCTTTTCCTTTTGTCTAAGCTGCCGTATGTCTTACGCGACTAGGTAGTACAATCACAACACTCCCCTCCTCCCTTCCCTAGTTTACCTTCTGCGTACTTTGTTCTATTCCACCATTATTTCACATAGCTGCAATCAGACATTCAGCTGTGCAGGTACGCTTGACTTAACAGGGCACTTATTAATAATCAAAAAAATATTTTAGAGCTAAGCCTTGCGGTTGATGGTGCATCTTGCTCGAGGACGCTTCATTTATGGCTTTCTTATAGGAAAAGCTACTTTTATAATTTCAGGTGTAGGCTTGGCCAACTTTTGCCAACTCTAACCGGAAGCAGGAGTTGTGCGCATTACATATCTGATTTCAACTGTGTCTTTTTAACTGGCTTCATTTTCGATCACATGATAGGAAACTAAAGTGTTGACAAACCATACTTGATTGAAAATCTTCGAGAGGTCTGCCTAGATATTAGAATGATGCTTCATGTTCTTCTAAATCACCACAGGTCAAAGAGCAAAACATGGCTAGATAGAACACACGGAAAAAATTCTAGTCAACAATCTTAGCTTTTAGAATAGTGATAGTAGGAGTAGCTATTGAAATATTTGATTATCAAGAAATAGTGCAAAAGTTACTTTTGAACCTTTAACATGAGTATCTTGAAAGAACAAAAATTTGGATGGGTATAGGAACACTTCATTCGTCTCACTACTCGTCAGAACGAGGAACACTGAGGGCATAACTATACGTTGATCACTTTGGTGCCTCAAACTCAAAGTATGGCTCCCTTTAGGCCAATCAGATTATGCAATTAACACCATTTGTGAGGTTATTTCTAGGGCGCTTGTTGCTAAAATTAGACCCTTGATTTCTTAAATAACTCATAAGCCCTAGTCGAGTGAAATTGGTTTGTGGAAGATAAATGTCAGACAACGCCATGATAGCTCGGGAGGTTCTCCATAGATTCAATCATGCCAAAGAAGGTAATGGTTTCATAGCTAGCCTGGAAAATTGATCTCTCTAAGGCCTATGATAGGCCAAAGTTTTATTGCTTGAATCATTTTTCTACGAAGCGCAACGCTACCATTGTCAAAATTTGTCTTCTAAAACTTAATGGAAGCGTACTGAAGACGTCAAAGTGATTCATCACTTTGTGCTTTACATGGAAAAACTTTTAACCCAATAAACTCAGGTGTGCAGGTTGGTCGATGGAATCCTGTTTGTGCCACTATGTCTGCAGCTCACATTTCCCCCGTGTTTTTTTTACTGATTATCTGATGTGTTGTAGTATATATGAATCATGTTGTACATATGAGTCATAGTATAAATGTCTATATCATGTATACAATAGGTACTTGAGTGTATAATGTAGGTATAGAGACTTGTGTGACAAGCTTTATGCCAAAGGGGAACAAGCATGGCAAATGTCATCATCACAGCCACAATATAGAGCTGCAGCTGTAAATGTAGTAGTTATCAAATTGAGTTTCTCTTTGAGCATTCACACTACAAAATGTACTCCTATAAATACCTCTTTGTATGAGATGAATAAACACACTTGAATCTCCATTCTCTCTGAAATATTACTCTCTCTCTCTGTGTATCAATTTATACTTGTCCTAAAACACGTTATCAGCACGAAACTGCTCTAGAATTAGAATCGAAATTGAAAAGAGTAGAGGTAGTTCATAATCCGATCGAAGTCATTTTTTCAAACTTACAAAAAACCTCCAAACCCTAGCACATATCAAAGCTCTTGATTCAAGAAGCTCAGAACCGGCCTTAGAACCTCCAGAACAGGCCAGAAACAGCCTGAACCGGCCACCGAAAATATTGAACCGCTGCCGAACCGCTGTCGAAGTCCTATCGAGCATCTGCTGAGATTTGCCGAGAGCACCTGCCGAGCATCTGCTGAGGATCTGCGCAGTAGCTGTCGAGCACCTGCCAAGGACCTGCGCAGCAGCTGCCGAGCCACCTGCCGAGCCCCCTGCCTGCTGTCGACACATCTGTCGACAGATCTGTCGAGCAACTTTCCTGACACTTTTCCGACGACTTTTCCAGCGACTTTCCGAACACTTTTCCGGACAACTTTCCTGCCACTTTTGGGCAACTTTCTTGACACTTTTCCGGCAACTTTTCGACAACTTTTTCCGGCAATATTATTCCAAGGATGTCGAATGAACTTAGACTCGATTTTCAAATGCTTGACTCAACTGGTTCGGAATACCATAGTTGGGTAACCGACGTTGAGAACCACCTCACTTCAAGAGGAATATTGCCCATAATTCAGGCTCCTAATCCAGGCCTTGTGTTCCAACGAACACCCATAAAGCATGCACAAGCTATTATCTTGATGCGGCGCCATATGGATAAAGCACTCAGATTAGAGTACATGTCAATCAAAGATGCCAGAGACCTATGGGTAGCGCTAGAAGAGCATTTTGGTAATATCTAAGATACCCTCCTCCCTGACTTGAAGGTTCAGTGGAATAATATACGCTTCTCCGACTTTAAGTCTGTTGCTGAATATAACTTGGAAGCTCTTCGCCTCAAAGCCATGTTGAGGTTCTGTGCAAAGCCTCTCATAGAAGAGGAGCTAATTGAGAAGACTCTCTCCACCATTCCTGTCTCAGCAATTGTGATATCAAAGCAATATCGCACCGAATTCAATGCTGGATGAATTACAAGGTTTAATGAGCTTATCAATCTTTTGTCGGTAGCTGAAAAGTACGACAACATCCTTGTAAAGAATTATCATTCAAGGCCCATTGGAACCAAGAGCGTCCGTGAGGCAAATTATAATGCACCCAAAAGAGGGCGCAAGCAGCAATACCCTAATAACAGGGGACAAGAAAGGCGTACGGGCCCATATAACTGTTTGGCTCCAGTTTTGTAGCAGCTGGTCAACAGTCTCTTTTCTGCGCGGGCGTGCCAGCACTGTTAGGGTGCGGTCGTCGGGGGTGTCCCTTGACCTAACTTCTTTCAAGTGATTGTAGACGAGGAGAGCACCAACCTCGTCGTTGGGGTCTTTGTGCCTCGTGATGAGGACTTTTGCTTATCTTCTTCTTTCGTCACCAAATCGATACTCGATGTTGTAGATCGAGCAGAGCGAGAACCACCGGGAAGTGAGGAGAACTTGCTAAAGCGTGACCTTAGCTTGGCTGGGTTGCTAGGGCGTTACCCTTGCTTGGCTGGTTCTGTAACCGTTGTGGTCGCGGCACTACCGTCGGCTCCCAAGGAGACTAGGACCGAAGTACGTTGACAGAGGGATTGGTGGCACTAATAGTCGGCTCCTGAGGAGACTAGGACTTAGAGTGTGATCACTGATAAGAGAAAGAGAAGGAGATGAGTTGCTCTTAGAGAGGTTGCTCTAGAGAGAACTTAAATCATCTTAGAGATGTTTTGATGTTGTGAATGTGTGTTTGAGAATGAGAGGAGAAGGTGTTTATATAGGGAAGAAAAAGAAGAGTGAAATGATGAGTGGAAGAAAAATAATGAAAGTGGAGTATGAAAGTGATTTGTAAAATATGGAAAAGATAGAGAAATGATGAAATGAAAGCAAAGCATGAAGGTGCAGAAACATGGAAGTGATGATGATCTATTAAAGAGATTGTAGTAGAAAAATATATCCAAGGAAAAAAAGAAAAGCATCTAGCTTTCTTCATGTGGGTAGGAAACATGAACATGTGAATATTGAGCTGGTTTTAGGTCAGTTTCTGCCCCTTTATTCCTTCAATTATTTCTCCAACAAGACTTCAATATGAGCCTTCGACTTCTTCATATGAAATTATCCACCATGAGTGTAGATTACTGTGGTAAAATTTCAGAATTTATTTCCATGTGGTTGGGCCGGAAATGCTGCTGGACCTCTTACAGGTCCAGTTTTCCAGTTTTGCTTCTGTAGAAAATTGGACTGATTGTTTGAAGGCCTTCCACTCAAAACTAGCTCTGGCACTCTTCATAAGAAATGATCCTTGGGCTGTCTAGAATGAATCTAGAAAGTTTCAACTCATTTCGATTTTATTTGGTTAGTCTGCCGTCCCTCCTTCCTTGTTTAGCTCGGTTTCTCCTAGCCGAAGTTGGAAAATGTGCTAAAGTTGACTTTTCATGCTTCCATAGTGTTTGGCTCTAGTTTTGTTGCAGCTGGTCAATAGTCTCTTTTCTGTGCGGGCGTGCCAGCACCGTTCGGGTGCGGTCGTCGGGGGTGTCCCTTGACCTGACTTCTTTCAAGCAATTGTGGACGAGGAGAGCACCAACCTCGTCGTGGGATTCTTTGTGCCTCGTGGTGAGGACTTTTGCTGAACTTCTTCTTGTTCACACAATCGATACCCAATATTGCAGATTGAGCAAAGCGAAATCACCGGAAAGTATTGAGATCTTGCTAAAGCGTGACTTTAGCTTGGCTGGGTTGTTAAGGCGTTACCCTTGCTTGGCTGGTTCCGTAACCGTTGTGGTCGCGGCACTACCGTTGGCTCTCGAGGAGACTAGGACCAAAGTACGTTGACAGAGGGTTTGGTGGCACTGAAAGTCAGCTTCTGAGAAGACTAGGACTACGAGTGTGATCACCGCTAAGAGAAAGACAAGGAGAGGAGTTGCTCTTAGAGAGGTTGCTCTAGAGAGAACTTAGATCATCTTAGAGATGTTTTGATGTTATGAATGTGTGTGTTAGAATGAGAGGAGAAGGTGTTTATATAGGGAAGAAAAAGAAGAGTGAAATGATGAGTGGAAGAAAAATAATGAAAATGGAGTATGAAAGTGATTTGTAAAATATGGAAAAGATAGAGAAATGATGAAATGAACGCAAAGCATGAAGGTGCAGAAACATGGAAGTGATGAAGATCTATTAAAGAGATTGTAGAAGAAAAATATATCCAAGGAAAAAGAGAAAAGCATCTAGCTTTCTTCATGTGGGTAGGAAACATGAACATGTGAATATTGAGCTGGTTTTAGGTCAGTTTCTGTCCCTTTATTCCTTCAATTATTTCTCCAACAAGACTTCAGTATAAGCCTTCGACTTCTGCATATGAAATTATCCACCATGAGTGTAGATTACTGTGGTAAAATTTCAGAATTTATTTCCATGTGGTTGGGCCGGAAATGCTGCTGGACCTCTTACAGGTCCAGTTTTCCAGTTTTGCTTCTATAGAAAATTGGGCTGATTGTTTGAAGGCTTTCCACTTAAAACTAACTCTGGCACTCTTCATAAGAAATGATCCTTGGGATGTCTAGTATTAATCTGGAAAGTTTCAGCTCATTTCTATTTCATTTGGTTTGTCTGCCGCCCCTCCTTCCTTGTTTAGCCCAGTTTCTCCTAGCCGAAGTAGGAAAATGTGCTAAAGTTGACTTTTCATGCTTCCATTGTAGGCTTTATTTAGCCTCTAAATATATATTTCGAACTTGTCGACAATATATAGCTTGAGCCACTGGCATTGGCTCAATTTCTCCAAAACGTGCCTTGTCAGGCCAAAATGTTCATTTTGGGTCCAAACACATAGTAGGCTTTATTTAGCCTCTAAATATATATTTCGAACTTGTCGACAATATATAGCTTGAGCCACTGATATTGGCTCAATTTCTCCAAGACGTGCCTTGTCAGACTAAAATGTTCATTTTGGGTCCAAACATTGCCCCCCAGACCTCGAAGTCAAAAGTCTTCATCTTGACTGAAGAGGTCTTGAATCAGCACTGCTCTTATAATGTCGTTGCTCCAAAGCCACTTGTATTGGCTTGACTAAAATTACTTGAACAGTGGCCTCTCTCCCTCTTAATTATATATAATGAGCATATATATATTAATCGCCAGTCTTCCTTCGCGAACCATCCTTTGCGAGGCCATGTAATTAAAACCACTTCGCTGCCAACAATTCGTAACCCAGCTTTCGCCACAATTATTGGCAAAAATATTGATTTGACTTCCTCCACTGCTAATACCATACTAGGTATATTAAATGCCTCTTGTATATGTGCTCAGACCAATACCAATGGCCTCTTAAGTATATTAGCAAGTTCCAGCCACTATGACTGAACTTGGAGCCGAATCTTGGAGGGGCCGGAAAAAAAAAAAGACTACAATAACATTTTTTTTTTTTTGGGGTTTGGAACCCAGTCAAGCTGGGTGGCTCATCCCCACGCCTATTTTATTAGTTGCATAAATTAAGTACAACGGGGGGGGGGGGGGGACTTGAAACCTAAACCCCGTCCATAAAATCACAATACAACTAATTTCAGAACTCAGAAATACAAAAACTATTTAAATAGTACTCTACGCTCTTTTATAGAACTAAAGCCATCAAGTATAGAATCAGAATTGAAGCTCTTAGCAATTTCTCTCTCAATGTAGACCGCCAAGTTATCTGCCAAAAAATCATCCTCCATTTTGTTTCTAAGCCTTGTTTTAATGATTTTCATCGCCGAAAATGCTCTCTCACTGGTTGCAGTAGATACTGGAAGAGTTAATATAAAACGAATTAATCTATCAATAAGATAATATCTACTTACCCTTTCAGTCTCCACTAACCTCCGACATAATTGTGGAATAGATGACAGTGATTGCAATTCTGGATGACTATGCACATCAATCTCAAAAGACCTCAATTGAAATCTCAAATTAATTTTCTCTTGCTCAGTAAAATCAAGAGGATAATACTTCTCAACAAGAAGACATATGGTTTCAATATTGAATGACTTGTATGCATTTTTGGGTTCCAAAGCACTGCCAAGTGTTAGAAGCTCCATAGCAGATTCACCAAACCTACAATTAAGCTCCTGCAATTGAACATCTATAGCAGCAACAAATATATCAACATGAAAATGATGCTCCAATGTAACATCTCTTTTGCGACGACGACTTCGACCTTCAAAATAAGGAGCATTTAAGTCAGGAATATCAATTTCATATTTATTAGAGAATGAAATGACTTTCCCAAGAAAATTTTCCCAACCATCTTCTCTAAACTTTTGGATAAGTGCCTTTGTATCTGAAACTAAATGCATAGCATTCAAAATGTCTTGATTTTTCTGTTGCAAGGCTTGACAAAGACCATTTGTGATACCCATGATCTCCTTCATCAAATGGAGGATGAAAATAAACTCAAATGAAGTAACCATTTTGCAAGCTGCATTAGCATCACCAAGTTGGCAATAATTGGAACTTTCTTTCTCAATTTTTTCAAGCACTGCAATAGTTGGACCAAATAGTCTCACTAGGCTACATAAAGAAAGAAAATATGAGCTCCATCGAGTATCACTAGGTCGTTTCAAAGTGCCAATCTGATTAGCTCCCTTTCCACTTTCAAGTTCATCAATAGATAATAAATGTGCTATTTCTTCTATTTGAGCATCTTGTAACTCATCATGACATTTACAAGAAGAAACAACCACATTTATAACAAAGCTCAAATGAGAGAAAAAATTATGGACAGGAATTACCTCTCTTGATGCAGCAACTAATGCCAATTGCAAGCGGTGTGCGAAGCAATGTACATAGTATGTATATGGACAATCATTTAGAAATAATGCTTGCAATCCTTTCCACTCACCTCGCATATTGCTTGCTCCATCATACCCTTGTCCACGAATATTTTGAACATCAAGTGAATGACGAGAAAGAATGACACATATTTCATTCTTTAGAGTTGCAGCTCCAGTGTCTTTAACATGAGAAAGATCAAAGAAGCGCTCTTGTATAAAACCTTCTCCATCAACAAATCTCAAAACAAGAGCCATTTGTTCTCTCTTAGACTCGTCACGGGCCTCATCAACGATAATACAAAATTTAGAATCTCCAACATCTTCTCGAATCTTTTTCCGCACTTTGCTCGCAATAACTTGCAAAATTTCCTTTTGTATTGCTGGTGATGTATATTTAGCAGATTTAGGAGCATTTTCCAAAACAGTTTGTGCCACTTTTTCATTATATGATGCCAAAAGTTTAATCAACTCAACAAAATTACCTTGATTTTGTGACTCTGTCGTGACCTCTAAAAGCACATCCCTGAACTGCGAGAAAACGAATAGCATCAATAGAAGTCTTCACTCGCAATCTGTTATTTACAATCTGCGCACGTGTTTGCTTATTGATCACTTTGTCTATATGTCTTGATTGCTTCAACAAATCCTCACAAGCTTGCACAGCTTTGTTATGAGGTGAGCAAGAATCCTCTCCAATATGATTCAAAAATGCACACCGATTTCCGTCATTCACTTTCTTCCAATTTCTAAATCCCTTGACACTAAATAGATCCCAACCAGGACGACAAGCTGCTTTCATTGTAAAAAGATAGCATGGTAAGCAATACGCTGCATCTTCAAAAGGAGAATATTCAAGCCAAGAAGAAAATTGGGTATACCATGACTCTTGAAAGCGACGAGGATGTTTCTTTCCAGACTTTGGATATTCCGTAAGGTGAATTTGATATGGCCCTAATTTCAAATAAGCACGTCTAATCTCATCGCGCTTGTTGGGTGGATATTCCCACATCTTCAAACGTTTTCCAGGATCTCGTTCAATAGTAGCAATATCAACGTCATTAAAATCATGCCCAAGATTTTCCAATTGAGGTGTCAAATGTTCTTCAGTATTTTGAGGATTTGAAGGAGGCTCAGCTGAACTCGATGAAGCATTAACACCAGAAGTTGTATTATTTACAGTATCCTCAACTTCTTTTCTTTTAAAGAATGAATCAATTGTTTTCAGTTTGGGCATGATTTCACGAGCCTAGTTTCCAAACATGATCATAATTCATACCCAAATCAATAATGAATACGATAAAAAATTAAAACTGAAATCAATAAATAAAAGTATGTACTCACCTTGAGCTCTCTGTGGTTTGAAATTGAACTGATAATTGATCTTGCAGTCGCAGAGTTGTTTTGTAGAATTGTAGAAGTTTAGAAGATGATGTCGCAGAGTTGAAATAGGGTGAGTGGGTGACTAACTGTTGCTCTTGACTACTTTACTTATGGTTTAGAATATAATATGAATAAGCATGAGATTCTTTGCTGACAAAAACTAAGCATGACAACGTGAACAACAAATGCTGGCCATGCCTAAAAAGCAGTGGTTTGAAATTGAACTGATAATTGATCTTGCAGTCGCAGAGTTGTTTTGTAGAATTGTAGAAGTTTAGAAGATGATGTCGCAGAGTTGAAATAGGGTGAGTGGGTGACTAACTGTTGCTCTTGACTACTTTACTTATGGTTTAGAATATAATATGAATAAGCATGAGATTCTTTGCTGACAAAAACTAAGCATGACAACGTGAACAACAAATGCTGGCCATGCCTAAAAAGCAAAGCAAATAAAAGGTTTTAAAATTACTAATTTAGTAAATTGGGGCAATGGGGGGGCCATATATATACAAAATTGCTGACTTTATTGATGTTATACACGGCTTGTTAAGGACATTTGAAAACATTGGGGGGGCCATGGCCCTCACCCGCCCCCATAAGGATCCGCCACTGCTATTAGGCAAGAACACAATTTTTTGCATGCTCCGCGACGCACAAATTTGAAACTCTTTTTGTATTTTTGTATTTTTGTATTTTTGTATTTTTGTATTTTTTTTAATAAGACATTGTGAATCAAGGTTTAGACATGCGGCCCAAGTATAGTCGTCTAGACACAAATTTTCTTTCAAATCCTTTGGGCAACCTTACTGAAATGGCCAGATGGGGGAGGGCGAACAAGAGAGGCAGAATCCATTTTGGCATGAGCTACTCCCACATAGTGGTTTAGGCCCATTTTCACGCACTTCTGGATTCAAGAACCTGTCATGAACGTTGTCCCCTTTCTAGACACCATTTCACATAGGCTATACTTACTAAGATGAGAAAGGTCATAAGTGTGAAGACAGTTCAATAAGTTTTAATAAAAGCCTCCCTTAACCTTAAGGGACCTGAACTAGGCACCAATAAGGAGTTTAGGCCAATAGTAACAAAAGAGACTTCACCTATTCCGTTATGATTCACAAATGACGAAAATAAAAATGAAAACTGAAAATTGACAGGAAATTTAAAAACAAAAAATAAGTTAGCAGCACTATATTTGGCTAACCTCCAGAAGGCCACGGGGGAGGCCATCTATGCTTCACTCCAAGCTCTGATGTATCAAAATTTGTAGGGTAAAAATCCCTCCTGTGAGAGCTTGTAGGAAAAGAACAAAGATACTTCTCGTTGAAGAATTTAGAGGAATTTGGCTCGTGAGAGGGGTATTCTTGCCCCCCAAGTATCTTTGTTGGTTGACGAGGCATGATCTTCAATTGCAATTGAGGAGATGAAGATGTCCCAAGATCGGCTTTGTGGCCAACAGTCGCCAACTGCTCTTGATCAAAGGGATGATCATGGGTCATATCTTGCCTCCCATGCATCTGATCAGTAGCCACATATTTGTCTTGATCAGTGGAGAAATCAGATATTTGTTCAGAGACAATTGTATTGTCAGAAGAACAATCTTGTTGATGACCTTTTCCATGCACAGCCTCTGTGTAAGGCTATGACTCACCAGCGAGATCCTTAGGTTGATTGCCACCTACAGGCAAGTTAGTCTCAGAAACGACCTCTTCGCGAGCAGGTTTTTGACGTTCCAATTCGCCTTGCTGCGAATTAGCCAAGCTGGAACCTTCCTCGCGTAAGGTTGCGAACTCAAATGTGATGTTCGCGGCATGTTGAGTGGTCTGTTTGTCGCTGCTCAAGAAAGGCTTATGGAATTGTTCTCCAGCTTCTCGAGCGTTCTGCTCAATTTGTAGGTCCCAATCCCGAAACCTCTGCTTTGTTTTTGTGATCAAACTGGCCATGTCCCTGGCTCGCTTTTCTTTATGCCTCTCGATGTTGGCCATGATGATCGCGAGCTGTTCCTCAATGCTTGCCCCCTCTGGGATGGGAATAGGCATAAACTCATCATTAATGGCAGTATCGCCAGTGGTGGCAACATTGACCATCATTCACTTTAGGAATTTCTTTTGGTAAATATTTTCCCCTGGCATCTGAATGATGGCGAACAAATGCAAAAAGACTCTAGTGTAGTCCCACTGGGCGTACCAAAATGTTTGTTTCCAATTTTGTAGCCCGGTGGTTGAATGTCTTCAAGAAAAAAAAAATTCTAACCTTGTCCCACTGGGCGTGCCAAAATGTTTGGCTCCAGTTTTGTAGCAGCTGGTCAACAGTCTCTTTTCAGCGCGGGCATGCTAGCACCGTTCGGGTGCGGTCGTCGGGGGTGTCCCTTGACCTGACTTCTTTCAAGTGATTGTAGACGAGGAGAGCACCAACCTCGTCGCTGGGGTCTTTGTGCCTCGTGATGAGGACTTTTGCTTATCATCTTCTTGCGTCACCAAATCGATACTCGATGTTGTAGATTGAGTAGAGTGAGAACCACCGGGAAGTGAGGAGAACTTGCTAAAACGTGACTTTAGCTTGGCTGGGTTGCTAGGGCGTTACCCTTGCTTGGCTGGTTCTGTAACCGTTGTGGTCGCGGCACTACCGTCGGCTCCCGAGGAGACTAGGACCGAAGTACGTTGACAGAGGGTTTGGTGGCACTAATAGTCGACTCCTGAGAAGACTAGGGCTTAGAGTGTGATCACCGATAAGAGAAAGAGAAGGAGAGGAGTTGCTCTAGAGAGAACTTAGATCATCTTAGAGATGTTTTGATGTTGTAAATGTGTGTTTGAGAATGAGAGGAGAAGGTGTTTATATAGGGAAGAAAAAGAAGAGTGAAATGATGAGTGGAATAAAAATAATGAAAGTGGAGTATAAAAGTGATTTGTAAAATATGGAAAAGATAGAGAAATGATGAAATGAAAGCAAAGCATGAAGGTGCAGAAACATGGAAGTGATGATGATCTATTAAAGAGATTGTAGTAGAAAAATATATCAAAGGAAAAAAAGAAAAGCATCTAGCTTTCTTCATGTGGGTAGGAAACATGAACATGTGAATATTGAGCTGGTTTTAGGTCAGTTTCTGCCCCTTTATTCCTTCAATTATTTCTCCAACAAGACTTCAGTATAAGCCTTCGACTTCTTCATATGAAATTATCCACCATGAGTGTGGATTACTGTGGTAAAATTTCAGAATTTATTTCCATGTAGTTGGGCCGGAAATGCTGCTGGACCTCTTACAGGTCCAGTTTTCCAGTTTTGCTTCTATAGAAAATTGGACTGATTGTTTGAAGGCCTTCCACTCAAAACTAGCTCTGGCACTCTTCATAAGAAATGATCCTTGGGCTGTCTAGAATGAATCTGGAAAGTTTTAGCTCATTTCGATTTTATTTGGTTAGTCTGCTGCCCCTCCTTCCTTGTTTAGCTCTGTTTCTCCTAGCCGAAGTAGGAAAATGTGCTAAAGTTGACTTTTCATGCTTCCATAGTAGGCTTTATTTAGCCTCTAAATATATATTTCGAACTTGTCGACAATATATAGCTTGAGCCACTGATATTGGCTCAATTTCTCCAAGACGTGCCTTGTCAAACCAAAATGTTCATTTTGGGTCCAAACAATAACCACCCCAATAAAGAGAGAAACCGCAACTTTAGAGCGGACACTCGTGGTGGCAACTTCACACGTGGAGGTAACTCCACACGTGGTAACTCCACACGTGGTGGCAACTCCACACGTGGGAGAGGTGGATACGATAGCAACATGGGCCGTGGAGGTCGCATCATAAGACGTGGTAGTAGCAGTAACCCTCCTAGGGAATATCCACAACGTGGACAAACTGCACCTCCAATGAAAGTAGGCAACCATAATGACGTGTGTCATCGGTGCGGATCAATCGAGTATTGGTTCAAGCAATGCCATGCAAGTACTCAACTAGCTACAAGCTACAAAGAGTATAGGCAATTCAGGGAGCAAGAATCCAACCTTGCCGAAAATGAAGATAGTGAAGATGTCAATCTCACCATAGAGGACTTCAAAGCTAAACAAGTGCGCGAGGATGCAGCAGACTTTGATTAGAATAGTCCTTTCTATTTTCCAAGAATGGCAAATGTGCCTTAATCAATAACAATTGTATTAAACTCTTTCTCAGTGGCGCATCAAATGAAGTATGATGTCTAGGAAAGTGATTGAGATCAAGGTACTTAAGTGAGCCCCGCTCCACCAACATCTCTCTACTTTCCTAGTCATATTTCATTAGAGTTATCAAATGGATTGAGTGACTACGATATGTCATTTTGATTTTACTTTTGGAATAGACTTTGGAAAACTTTGATGTAATCATTTTCCTTATCAATAAAGTATCGCATTCAATGTCATGGACATGTGTTAATATTCCGAACTTTATTCTTTTTCAGTATGTTTTCTGGAGAAATGGAATGCCTTGTTGATAGTGGCACCACACATACTATATTACGACATAGGCAATTGTTTTTATGGATGACGCCTAGTCGATATTCAATAACTACGATGGCAGGATCATCACAATTGATTCATGGTCGAGGACCAGCTCAATTCTTGTTGCCAAATGGCACGAATACTAATATCACCGAAGCTCTATACGCTCCTAGGGCTGGAAGAACCCTATTGAGTTTTAAAGATATAAGAGCTAATGACCTTCATGTGGAAACACATTGTGAGAATGGACAAGAGTTCCTTTGCATTACCTCTAATAACTACGAAAATACACGAGTATTAGAGAAACTTATGTGTCGCTCTAGTGGATTATATGCAACCACTATCAGAGTAATTGAATCCAACCATGTCATGAATGAAAATTTATTGGATTCTGACACATATAGATTTTGGCACGACCGTTTGGGTCACCCAGGTCGTGATATGATGCTCCGTATATTAAAAACTTCACACGGACATCCATTCTTCAAAACGAAAAGAAGTACGAACCAAAGATTGGTCGAAAGAACTACTTCATATCATTCGTTTTGGAAGGCTTGCTCTTTAGCAAAGGTAGGATCAAGACCATCCTATGCAAAGGACACTAAAGAAAATATACCATTCTTGCAAAGAATACAAGGTGATATTTGTGGACCTATTCAACCAACTAGCAGACCATTTAGATATTTTATGGTGTTGGTTGATGCATCGACACGCTGCTCACATGTCATGCTATTATCCACGAGAAATGCTGCATTTGCTAAACTCCTAGCACAAATCATTAAATTAAGGGCTCACCACCATGATCATCCTATTAAGTCAATTCGTCTTGACAATGCTGGAGAGTTTACATCAAAAACTTTTGATGATTATTGCATGTCCATTGGGATCGAGGTTGAACACCATGTACCTCATGTACACACCCAAAATGGTCTCGCAGAAGCTGCCATTAAAAAACTTCAAATGGTTGCTCGAGCATTGGTTATGCGCACCAATCTCCCTATTTCTGCTTGGGGCTATGCAATATTGCACGCAGCTGTGCTTATTCGTCTGAGGCCCACTGCCACCCAACCATTTTCTGCTTCCCAGATGGTAACTGGGTATGAGCCCGATGTCTCACACTTACGCATATTTGGGTGTGCAGTCTATGTGCCAATTGCGCCGCCACAGTGCACCAAAATGGGTCCTCAAAGACGATTAGGTCTTTATACTGGATATGGCTTTCCCACCATTATCCGATATATAGAACCCTTGACAGGTGATCTATTTACCGCAAGATTTGTGGATTGTCACTTTGATGATACAGTCTTCCCGTCCTTAGAGGGAGACATGAACAGTAATGTTCAACAGAAAAGACAGGAATTGTCGTGGTTTGTCCCCACTCTGTCTCATCTTGATCCCCGAACAGCACAATCTGAAATAGAAGTGCGGAGAATTCTCGATCTTCAGAACGTAGCAGAATCAATGCCTGATGCGTTTTCTAATATCGCTAAAGTGACAAGATCACATATACCTGCTGCAAATGTGCCTGGAAGGATTGATGTCCCTAACACTAGAGGACATGATGCCATCTCAAGAGTACATGAGAATGGCGCCAACGTCCCCTATATGGGTGACGTAGTGGCTAGACCCACGGCTCCCTCCAGAAAACGCGGGAGGCCCATAGGTTCGATGGATTCTCGCCCAAGAAAGAAAGCGAGTTTGGCACAAAATAATCCATTAATCATCGATACAATTAATCCATCTCATGAAAATATTCCGGATTATGGTTATGTCAAAGAGACATCATTGGAGGACGCTCCAATAACAGAACCAATTCCAGAGAATAGAGAGATCTCCATGAATTACACTAGTATACATGTGATGATGGACAGAAATTCTATGACTATTAATGATGCATTTGCATATCATATTGCAAAAGGAATTATAGAATACGATGATATCGAACCTCGCTCTAAACCACGGAGCGCGTTTACAGCATATCTCTATGGGGATCTAGATTCAGAGATATATATGAAGGTTCCAGATGGACTTCAATTACCCAAATCAAATGGCTCTAAACCACGGAGCGCGTTTTCAGTAAGATTGAGACGCTCACTATATGGATTGAAACAATCCGGACGGATGTGGTATAACCGTCTAAGTGACTACTTGATTAGGAAGGGATATATTAACAATGAAATATGCCCATGCGTGTTCATTAAAAGGACAAGTTCCGGATTTGCAATTATAGCAGTTTATGTCGATGACATGAATCTAATTGGAACTCTAAATGAGTTAAAAGAAACTGCTAAATATTTGAAATCCGAATTTGAGATGAAAGATCTTGGGAAAACACGGTTTTGTCTCGGAATAGAACTCGAGCTCCGTAATGATGGGATTATGATCCATCAGTCAGCATATACTCAAAAATTACTAAGGCGCTTTAATGAAGATAAAGCAAAGCCTGTGAGTACTCCCATGATCAGCCGTAGTCTTGAGCCCAGAAAAGATCCATTTCGTCCAAAGGATGAGGACGAAGGCTTATTAGAGGCTGAAGTGACATATCTAAGTGCAATAGGTCCATTATTGTACTTAGCTCAATGCACAAGACCGGATATCTCATTCGCAGTGAACTTGTTGGCTCGACATAGTTCCTCGCCAACACGCCGCCATTGGATTGGTATAAAGACAATCTTTCGATACTTAAAAGGTACGATTGATATGGGCTTCTTTTATCCCTACAGGGAGAAAAGAAAAGATGGAAGTATGGGATTAGATCCCACAAGGCAAAAGGCCACCTTCCGTAATATGAACACCGGCGACACCATCAATGGTGGCCGATGTTCTCCTCCTCCCCTCCATCAAAATGATAATGATGTTTTGATGGGTTTTGCTGATGCAGGGTATCTCTCTGACCCTCACAAAGGTCGCTTCCAAACAGGTTATGTCTTTACCATGGGAAGCACCGCGATATCTTGGAGATCCACAAAACAGACCCTTGTTGCTACTTCCTCAAATCATGCAGAGATTATTGCTCTACATGAAGCTGTGCGTGAATGCATATGGCTAAGGTATGTAAATAGACACATTCGAGGAACCTGTGGTTTGAAGTCTACCACAGAAGAACCTACATGCATTTACGAAGATAATGCAGCTTGTATTGAGCAAATGAAATTAGGTTTCATCAAGGGGGACAATACCAAGCATATATCGCCAAAATTCTTCTACAATCAGCAACAACAAACACTTCTAAAAATTGAAGTAAATCAAATCCGATCAGAGGAAAATGTAGCGGACTTATTTACTAAGTCGTTACCAAAATCCCTTTTCGAGAAACATGTGAAGAGTATCGGATTGAGAAGATTATCCGAACTCCCACGATCTCCAGGAGGAGTCTAAATCAGGGGGAGTATCCAGATACATACTCCACACTCAACGCGCGTTGTGCTCTTTTTCTCCTTCGACCAATGTTGTTTTTCCTACAGGGTTTTATTACTTGGCAAGGTTTTTAACGAGGCAATTTCGAAGCGCACGATCTAGACAATACTATTGACATGAAATATCCAAGGGGGAGTGTTGTAGTATATATGAATCATGTTGTACATATGAGTCATAGTATAAATGTCTATATCATGTATACAATAGGTACTTGAGTGTATAATGTAGGTATAGAGACTTGTGTGACAAGCTTTATGCCAAAGGGGAACAAGTATGACAAATGTCATCATCACAGCCACAATATAGAGCTGCAGCTGTAAATGTAGTAGTTATCAAATTGAGTTTCTCTTTGAGCATTCACACTACAAAATGTACTCCTATAAATACCTCTTTGTATGAGATGAATAAACACACTGAATCTCCACTCTCTCTGATCTCTCTCTGTGTATCAATTTATACTTGTCCTAAAACACGATGCAATTTTCTAAACCTGCTCACAAACAGCTGAGATTCTATACAAAGTTACAAACTGCTAGATTTCCCATCTCTATTTGCAATACATACGCTTGATAAATTTAAAAGTCATATATTTTGGTGGGGTGATACTGATTTCAAGAAGGAAGTGCATCTAACAAGTTGGGATTTAGTCTATATCCTTAAAGAATAAAGAATATTGTAAAAATGAATCCAGCCAAGGCCAAAGGACTTTGGAACAGTGTCTTTAGGAATAATTATTTGACGAAGGATTTTCATAAAAACATTGACTACTATAGCCCTCGGCGATGCGCCGGCACTGGAGAAGTACTGATTTTGGTGCTAATTTACTCGGGCAGTGAATTATTTGGAGGATTAAAAGAACAAATGATCGAAAAGTGAGGATTTAATCCATGAAGTTGGTGATAATGTGCGTATAAATACCGAAACTGAAGTACATAATGTCTAGAATGAAGATAGGTAGAAACTGGATCTTTTACGAAGCTTTTTTGATGATGATACTGTTGCCAAAACTGTCAAGGTCCAGCAACCAGCATTTGGCACTGGCAATCTTCTTGAAGGTCTACTTCTTGCCATGAGTTCTTACTAGGCAGTTGGCAACGCCAATCTCAGATCTGAAACAACTGATTCTGGTGTTGATTAAGATGTTAGACAGTGACAGGAGTGGCACTTAGGAGATCCATTTTTCAACACTATTTCAATTTAAAATTCAATTTACTATTGTCAAATCAAATGGCCGTCAAAGGACTCATTCACTCTTAGGAATCATTAAATCCGAAAAAAGATTGTTCTGATGTATCATGTAAATTTTTTGAAATGCAAAAATCAAATAATTCTCTGTGGTGGACCAAAATATCTCTCAAGAGGCATGGAATGTTTGTAGTTCATGCTTCATCTCAATCTTGGAATGTCTCTCCTTTAGACCTGATTTTGTTAATAAAAAGATTTAACATAGTATCGTTCATTTATGAGACATACTGATTGTCTTATTTGCATCATGAAGTAGCTGCGATATATCCATTATATAACCTCTGTGTGTAATCCTCACCAAATTTAGTTGAATTGTACTCGTAGAAAGAAAAAAAAACACCGTACAAATATTGAGCGTGAAAAGCTGGACAAATAGCATCTTTATATTTACACTTGGATATGTAAATAGCATCTTTATATTTACACTTGTCTATACCAAGACAAGTCAAACTTTTAATGAGAAAAGCTACAGAGTAGTGGTGAGGGTATGCCGTATTATAACCATATAGTCATATACCCATGAACAGACTACAGGTAAAAAGAAAAGAGATATATGGCAATCCTCCTAGTTTGGAAGACGGCTTCTCCAACTCCGCTTGTCCTTATTGCAATTCTCCTAGTTCTGGAAGAGGTTTGAGATCGATGATCTAATTTCCTCATTGACTCCTATCAGTAATAACCCCCCAAAATCAAAAATATCTTCTACAGCCAATGGCCTTGAATTACTAGAACTATACGAATGCAACCAGAGAAATCAGCATTAGGTATTGTGAGAAGTTCTGCTTCGTTGAAATGACTGTCTGCATGGCTGAAATGCGCGCCTGCAGTACTGGGAGAATGGAGTCTCAGGGACCGGAATTAGTTTGCCGACAATAGCAAGAGGCCAGCTGTCAGAAAATAAAAGGTGGTCAAGTATCTTGAAAATATGGATGCAAGGTTCATAACTAACTTGTATGATAGCTAGTAGTACATAAGCCTACCTGATGATGGCAATACCAAAGCAAATAAGCCATTGCTTCCAATCAAGTACCACTGTTTTTGTGAACGTTCCAAGAAACTGAATGATGAGTATCTGCAAATCCATTTATACTGTGTAAGTGTAAAATAGTAACAACTAAGTACCAGAAACCAAAATAGAAATGTAGTGGCATCTCACCTGAAGTACAAATGTGACTCCTATTATTCCCATGAAAAGGTAGTTCTTAGTCACTCCACTGAAAACATTCAGCTCTTCAGGCTTTCGAGCATTAAACTCATTGAAAATCTGTATTCAGATCAAGAAAATACTCTTAAGAATAGATACATTAGCACCCGCTCACTTCAGTACAATGAGTTCAATAACTAGCAAGCAGAATAGAACAATGAAACCAGACCAACTAAACAAGTACAACCTTATTCCTCATTCACGTGGTTAATTTAAATTTCAACTCTTACTTGGCAGAAGACGAAAGCATTGAAAATGATTGTATTCTTCACACCAGCGGCTTGTGTGTTGTCCTCTTTCAGACCAAGAATGCTATTACCCAAAAAGTTGAGGACAAGGAGCACACAAACTTGATACAAAGCCTAGAGGACAGGGAGAACAGAAAGGTTGAATTACCATTGCTATACTGTGATCTCAGTAAGTTTACCAACAATCATGAAATGAATTGGTACCTGAATTAGTAGGTTCCTCCACATGATGTTGGTTATAAGAGGTGCCCTAAGAAAATAAATATGAGATTATTTCTTCAAAATCTAGAGGTAGTTCATTAAGGCAATTCAAATACAAGGATATAAAATCTATCCAATGGAACTTCATAGCCAAATGTTCCATTCTTAAGATGGCACAACTTTAGAAAAATATCACATAGTGAAATAAATGCAATTGAAATCTGGAATACCGGAATACCATAAAAAGCCGAACAATAGACAGGACAACGATATAAAAAGGAAAAAGCAAAGAAAAACCAAATTATTTGCTTATTATATGGCCCAGAATCCATATGCATCGCAAAATTATCAAACTCATCATCTCAGAGGGATGCCAAGCAATAATAAAAAATAATTTTAAGAAACTTCCACAGGTCAAAAGAAAGAAATTATGATCGCCAATTGTGCTGCAGTAAGCAAACCCATCTCTATGGACATAGTTTGTTGGAAATTATAACAAATTCACAATGGACCAGAATAATCTACAAAAGGGTGGCAATATTGGCAGAAAATATTAGGAAAAGTGACTACAAGATCCCTACATTATGCTAATGGATAGATACCATATTTCTAAGAGCATAAAGCTACAAGGATTTAACTTGGATACTACTAAATTGCAGAGATATATTAATGCAGAGTCTCACACCTTCTGCCAACTGGTGCTCTATGCATAAGGTCGTCCGTAGGTGGTTCAGTTGCCAATGCAAGTGCTCCTAGAGTATCCATAATCAAGTTAACCCACAGAAGCTGTAAGAAAAACATAAAACAAATCATTGATATTCAATTATTTGTAAGGAACATCAAATTAAACTTTTCAAATCTTCAATGATAAAGCACAATGGAAACTTCATAGCACTAACACCAGGAGTCTCAATTTGATTTAAGTCTAATAATTTCTGTCTCTAACATGTCAGAAAGTTAAGTATATGGCATGCAAAACAAGATCTATAGTGGCTTTGCCCATTGCTACCTAGAGCCAGTATGTGAGAAGAAATATGACAACCAAAACTCATTGCTATAATGTTCTAAAATGCCTAGGGTTTGAATGCAGATGGTTACAAGACTTGTATGTTAAGACTGAATAATTGATATCCATAACCGAGGATATATTTTATACCGAGAGAGAGAGGGAGAGAGAGAAAGAGGGATCAACCTGTACAGCATTTAAAGGAACACTACCAGAGGATATTGCCGCAACAACATTAATTGTAAGAGCAGCAACATTAACCGTAAGCTGGAATTGGATAAATTTCTGAATATTTGCATACACAGAACGTCCCCAGCGAACAACCTACATGATGCAGAAAAAGAGAACCACTCAGAGAAAATAAAATCACTATCCCAATTATAAAATTATAAGCGTAACCCAAGGTAAATAACTAAATACAATCATAGTCAAAAACTCATATTCAAACAGGAAAACTTCCTGAAATTTTTTTTGCCAATTTTCTGAAACCAGACCACCGGGATATGGTTATGGGCTAGAGGTAAAGTGCACGGAAAACTGAAGAAAGAAGTGTACAAAACTTGAGCAAGATAATGAAACTAAATGCAAAGGAACTAATTGCTCTAAAGACAAAATTGAAGCTCAGCAGTAAAAGAGGAAAAGAAAGATAACAAGACTTTGGTTAAGTTGTGAAAGTGAAGGATACTTTTCTCACCTTTACAACAGAAGCAAAATTATCATCCAAGATAATGATATCCGAACTTTCTTTTGCAACTTCAGTTCCTTGAATGCCCATAGATAGACCAATATCTGCCTAAAATACAAAATGGAAAAGAAACTGATCAACTACAACTACAGAACATTACAGTAATGGATGTTGAGTAGATGAAATATTAAAACATGAATCCATAACCAAAACCATGACAGACAAGGGGCAAGAAAGAAAAAGATTATCTAGTTTCTGAACCATCTAGTTATTCCTCTTCATCATCCAGTTTCAAAAGAATTCAATGCTACAAATGTTGTAAATCCTTAAGACTTGGAGCTGTTTCTTACAAAACTGGCATCTAAACAAATCAATATAGTCATAGATGAGTTATATTACACCCTAATTCAAGTTTGTGCTAGCATGGACATTGACATGCGACACGTAGAAGGATGCATACATGTACATAAGCATACAGATAAACACCTCTTGTAGTCCATTTTTCAAACACGAACTTTATAAATAGACAGGAAACCAAGTATGAAAGTAGATGGACAAGAAATATCCAGCTGCCCCAAAACAACTAAAAAACACGAGGAAAAGATCTAGGTTAAGACTTGGCCACCTAAAGCCAAAAGGCTACCATTACCACAATTAACACAATCCAGCAAGTCAAGATTGTTGTCTTCTTAGAACATGATAAAGAACCGTGAAGCATGTAATAGAAACAGTAATCTTGATTGCTTGAATACAAACAATTTTATGTATTATTTTTCCTCTTCAATAGATTTACAATATAGTCCGCACTAATTTTGCTGATCAACGAGCCTTCTATTTTCATTGCCTATGAAAGATCCAACGTGAAATCGACCGGTATGTCTTCATCTTAATGATATACTAGCATCTCTCCACACATGCTCTGCATGTGCAAGTTATTATTATCTTTTTTTTTCAAAAAAGAAAAGAGTTGGTTATTACAGAGAAAAGAAAATGGGAGAGAGAAAAGTGGGTTGTGGGTACCTATTTTTTTATAATTTTTTTAATAAAAATACATTTTGTAAATGTCTTAATTATCCTTGTGATTTAATTAATTCTCAAAGCTTATTAATCTTTTAGGGTCAATTCTGTCAAAATTTTAGATTTTGGCTAACAAAGCCTCTTCTCTTAATAATAGTATAGATAGTTCTATATGATTAATTTACTAAATATACAGAATAGTTCATATAGGACTTGGTTCATCTACAACTTCTCATTCACAAATATCTCCCATATCAATAAAACGTGGGCAAGGTTATACAATGCTTATATGCCAAATGTAGAATTTTAGCAGTCATCTTAAGATGTCTTCTAACATTAAAAATTTGAAGGCACAAATCATATAAAAATATTAAATTCACAAAGATGACATACCTCGTGAAGGGCAGGAGCATCATTAGTGCCATCTCCTGTTACTGCAACAACATCTCCCCCCTTCCGTAATGCTTGCACAAGCAATAACTTGTCATTAGGGGAAGATCTCCCCATTACCTGTGCAACACCATGCTACATATAAATATATATGCTCATTGGAAGTTACCCAACGTACAACTCACACTTCTAGGAGATAATTGAATTATTAAGAGAATACTGAAGATCTAAAAGCTAATGTGATTAGAACTTTCACAATGTTGAAACCACACCGTTATTTTCTGGGCAACTTCTTCTCTTTCTTTTTCAGATAATTCACGGAATGTTTTTCCTTCAATGATATTAGGCTCAGTAGCATCCTCAACAGAACAAAGAATTCCACACTCTAATGCGATTGCTTTTGCTGTCTGAAGGTTGTCTCCAGTGACCATGCGTACCTACAGGTTCACATAGGTGTTATTGTGACAGTCGTTTAAGATGAGTAAATCATCAAACAAAGGTATTGCATCCTGTAAAAACCAGTAATGCCACACTTTATGATGCTAAAAAAGAGCTTAAATCCTCTCTCTACACCAGAATCCTCACTTATTTAGGGGTCAAATGACTGGAATGCAAATGGTCCATTTTTGCAGGTCTCAAGTCTAAAACTCTCTTGTATTTTATTGTGGAAGTTCAACACTGTTTTCAGTAAACTATAAAGAAAATCAGCAGCTCTGAGCACCCTATAGAAGGCTTTGTTAGATTCATAACAAAAGTTGCGTATGATGTTTGCTGCTAACCTGGATATGGTTTTTCCAGCAATGTGACTTGCAATTTTATTTCATCCTGTTATGACAGTCTGTCTTTTTTGTACTTAAATAAAAATAAATACACTTGTTGCTTGAGATTAGGTCTCACTTGGACTATAAGTTTGAAGTCTAGTGGGCAGGGTTTCTTTATGATCTTCAATAGAAGATGATAGGAATCTTTGCATCCATTCTCATTGTATTCTCAATTATTAATGAAGTTTCTCTTCCAATCAAAAAAAGAGATCAGGTCCACTTGTTCTTTATTAAAATAGGTTGTATTACTCAGTTTAGAGATTAATTTGTAAAAGCAGAAGTGTCAGAGAGCTGCCAAGTACTACTGATTACCTTCTTAAACATTACTCAGGAGAAAAGAACCTCTCTCAATTTGCTATTTTGATCAAAATAACCTTATCAGAAAGTTTGCTATTCAAATCATTATCTAAAGTTTTTAATCAGAAAAAAAAAAAAAAGACTCATTGCTTGACCAAGACAACTCTTCAAAGGTTCATCAATAAATTCTCAAAAAATATAGGCCACTAGCTTGATCCTAGAGGCTTTTACATGTATTCCTAAAACCTGAAGCTAAAAGGTACACCCAAACTTTCTCCAGACTAATCCATCCTCTATCCACTGTTGTAATGGTGAAGCAAGAAAAATGTTATGACTATGGACATTTAGTAACATCTAAAGTTATTGTTTAGAAAATGTGAAAGAATACCTTAACACCAGCTTCTGTGCATAATCTCACTGCATCTTTGACCCCAAGGCGACAAGGATCCTGCAAATAGATAGACATATTAGCTTTCAGTGGAGAAAGATAGTACAATGCTAAATAATCTATACTTTAAATCACATCCAAGGCCCTCAGCATGGTTCTATTCTATTACGTACGCAGTCAAAGAAAAAAAATCAGATTAAAGTAAATTATGCAATAGTGCAGAACTTTTGTTGCTTACGTGTAAAGATCTATTCTCAAATTAAAATGTAAAGGCAAGAAACAAAACCTCATTATCATGAGAAACCTGTTAGATGTTTTACCTTTATACCCACGATAGCAAGCAACTCTAGATTATCTTCAGGTAAAGCCCATTGACTTAAATTCTCTTCCTCAGTAGGAACTTTGTCCAATTCATATGTTCTGTATGCAATGGCAACGCATCGCAAACTGCTTGCTGCCATGCCATCAATAGCTGCCTTGAAAAAATCCTGGAAACAATATTCAAAATTTCAATGACAAACTTGAAGAGACTGTTATTGCAGGTACAAAGTTTCTATGTATCTAAGACAAGGGATTTGGACTAGAGATCCCAAATATTTGTATCAAAAATGTATCGCATATGATGTGGCACTTGCCAATCATTACTTTAACTCGACAATTTCCAACTTGTATTCAAATTAAATAACTTTTAAATTCAAGGTGGCGATGTGGCAATCATCACATCACCGTTTAGTGTTGCAACATCAGATGTCAGGTTATTTGAGAATCATATCATATAAAGTACATTAAGAAATTTTCACTAAACACTCAGATCCAAAAACCTTATTTTAAACCCTCAGCAAATTTGCCCTAAGGCCTATGTGCATCACAACTGTCATATAAGTGTATTAAGAAAATAATAAAATAGTCAAAATGCCAAACTTTCTAATTAACAAGAGGATCTTGGTGAAAATGATAAATGATTCTCTTTCTCTTTTTTTTTGGTCATCACTCTATGGGTCTCTTGTACCTAACATGTTATTGTGCAGACAACCACGCTACCTTAGTTGAACAAGTGTAGGATTATAAGAATTATAAATTCTCGTAAGATACATACAGAACAACGTGATAGAACACATGCCAACTATATATCTCTGACAAAGTTTATCTTGAAGCCATTTCACAAGACAAACATTCCTTCTAAAGGCTTATTTCCGACTTTTCCAACTAAATTTTACATTTTCTATAGGTCTATGCATTTCTTGGAATACCCATCACTATCATGACTAAAATTGTTACCTATAGCCCTCAAACCAAAATTATTTTAGTGGACTCTTCTTCCATACTTATTGAAGTATATTTGCATAAGCATCTTTGATAAAACTTGTTTCCCCAGATTTTAATTTGAGATCTTTCTGGATTTATTGTTCCTAATAAGATATTCTGAAATTGATGTGATGGTTTATACTCCCAACCTTATCTTGATTAATGTCCTGCAAACACCCATTTGAATCGCGATACTCTGTACATGAATCTAAAACTATCTCCGCAGCGCCCTTCCAATGTATATGAACTTTAGAGTCAGACTGCCAAGACAAGATAAAAGCAAGAAACAAAAATCATTAGCATAGGACTAATCAAGCAGATGACGTTGAGCTTGTTTGTCCACTTCAATTCTTAAACCTTAAACAAATTACCCCTTTCAGTGCAACACCTCCTCGCTTTTTCTCTGAGTTGAAAGGGAACACATGAAGAATCATAGACTCGGATCTGATAGCATTAAACTTCATTCCCAACTGAAATGCAGATTTGATTGCTGAGTAAATATTCAAATATAGGAAACTGAAAGTAAAAACTTTAGCGAATTGAAATGGAACCTTCACTGCCCACGAAAGTATAGCCTTTTCTGTGGGAGATCCAGAGATCTCTACTTCACCACCCTGCTCAATAGAATACAACTACATTTAATAGAAAACACTAATAGCCACCAAAGTTCAACAATTGAAGAAAAGAATTAAGAATCCTTAATGATGTTGTGAGAGAAAAGTAAAAGTAGAGATATTACCTCTGGCTCAAACACATTCCCACTTGTATTCTGCGCAATGCCCTCACTTAGCAGAGTGGAAACCAGTGGATGCAACTGTGAGGAATCATCTGGTGGATGTATCTTGTTTCTCCCAACATATGCCTCAACCACAGTCATCTGCAACATGTCACTTTTCATTACATAAACCAGTGGTCCCTCATGTTTGAGATACGATCACGACTTTGTATTTAGAAATTTGAGAAAAGAACTATTCAGTTTTTTGAAGAGGACAAACCTGATTTAAAGTCAATGTGCCAGTTTTATCACTGCAAATTGTTGTTGCTGAGCCCATAGTTTCACAAGCCGAAAGTCTACGCACCTGCACACATATGCTGTTAGCAGTAACTGCAGAAGGTAAACATTGTAAATGATGTTGGCAAACTAGCCAAAGGGGAAAAAATAAAAAAGATACTTGCCAATGCCTTATCCGCCATCATTTTCCTCATCGAGTATGCTAGCCTGTTACATGTTGAAATCCAAATGCAAAAGATGATAAGATAAATTAGAGCAATACTGCTATGAAAAAACTATCCTCCAGTATTATTACAACTTAAGAAAAAAGTGGTAGTTGCCACTTACGTCAAGGTAACAGCCAAAGGTAGCCCTTCAGGCACTGCAACAACGACAATGGTGACCTGAATCGTTCTAAAATTGTCAAAGAGGCCAACATAAAACAACAAAACCAACAAGCATCCAGAAACTTCACTTACAGCAATGGTGAAAATTTTTACAGCTCCATCTACAGCCTTACTAAGGCTAGTCTTTCCCGCTTTAAATTCCACATTTCCGTCTGTATTTTTTGAATGTCCAGTAAAGTATCTAAAATTTCAAATAACAGTGCAGCTGATAAGATTATAAACAATTCATTTAATAGCAAATAGATTATTCTTTTCAAAAAGAAAAGGATATAAATTATTTAATGATGAAATATTACCTGAACCAAAGAACAAGAAGCACCAAAGCAGCTACTGTAAGCCCAACTATGCCTATAAAAGTCGCAAGTCCATTTAAGCGCACCTATCCCATACCACAAATAGATAACTTTCAGCTCTAAGTGGATTTTCCATAATTAAAGAACATTCAAGGACAAATGCAACAACCTGTAAAGGAGTTTCTTCACCATTATCCTCAGAGATACTTGCCATCAACAATCCCCATTCTGTATTGATTCCAACACTCGTTACCTACAGATAGACAGACGGTTGATCAAACTCGGTGGTATAAAAGAAACTTGATACAGAATTCTACTCATTGTCACATCTTAGGACAAATTACAGAAACATGACTTATTTGTAGTATTGTAGGACAAGTTCAAGTGACTCATTGTAGCATTGTAGGAATTTCCAGAAATATGAAGTATTATCACAAAGAATCAAATCCACACTCTGAAGTTAGTCCAATTTTAGAAATGTTCATGGTAGCAATCAAACGAATTGATAGTAGCAGCAAGCAAAGGGGCAGATTGTGTGAATATGGAGTATATCTACACCCTTGCATCTACATCCTAATGTTAATATCTGAAGTCCTCGGTCTAATAAGATCAAAATAAGAACACCTGCAAACTAATGTTTTGACTTTTGGATGTAAGCTCCCTCAGTGCCTCTATGCTAACCATAATATAAAATTAAACAAAACTCAATACGAGGAGAGCAGAGAAACAGATGGATCTACAAAATTGGCAGACACTGAACTATCCATTTTCCTTCATCCAACCTTTAATGACATAAAAGGGAAGGATGTTCCTGACCACCTAGTAACAAAGTCAAAAGAGGACATTAGGCATGCTTAATTGAAGATAGATGCTAATATATGTTATGATCAAACAAATTAAGCAACTTCTCAGTTTGCCTACGTTATTTTATCTTATAGTTCTTCTAAGTTCCTTAACTTTTGTGGACCTCAGGTCCACAGATCGTAATATATTGACTTTCCAAAATCCTCCCTATTTCAGCTTGTCTTAATAAAGTTCCTTTCTTCTCAAATCACAAAAATAAAATGTAAATATTGTCTGAAAAGAAAAACCAGTATTTTTAATTTTCTGAGATCACCAGAAGAAAATTTTACCAGCATGGTACCCACTCCATCAGCTACTTTGCAGCCAGACATTAAGAATGGTGCTTTCTGATCCTTGTGAACCTGAAAGAGACGGTGCTTAAGAATTATAAGGATCTAACAATCAGATAGTTAAATTACTGCAAGGTATATCACTCACAATTTTGCTCTCTCCGGTCATACTAGATTCATCAATCGCAAGAGAATGACCGGTGATTAAGATTCCATCAGCCGGGACCTAAGTACGAAAAAGAATATTTGTTTCACATAAATAGAATTCCACTTCCAGTCGAACAAACTAATACACTAAGTACACTCACCTGATCACCTATTCTGAGAGGTACAACATCACCAACCACAATATCAAATATTGAAATCTTTACTGTTCTACCGCCTCTCATGACCTGCAGAAAATTTTCCAATAATTAGGCAAGTCTGAATCCATAAACAACTTTAGTGCTGATATTCCAATGATGAAAATGTACACACCTCTAATTGTATATTTTGCTTTTCCTCATTTAGATTTTGAAACTGAAGAGATTGCCGATAATCACTAACAGCTGGCAAACAAAAATTGACAAAGGAAAAAAGAAAATTAATTTCTTGCTTCTAAGATGAATCTCATTGAAACAAAGATAATATCAGAAAAGTTCTGGCTGAAGGCATGATGATAATTTGTTCAATTGGAACAAAAAAAAAATCAAACTGACTATTTGAGCTAGCAACTTTAATAAAAATAAAATAAAACATAAAAAATCCCTATTATGGCCAACAGGAAGATACCGCAGTCTAATCCTTCTATGTCATCATTGCATAATATATTTCCAGAAGGACAAACTATGACCACCATTATATGGAAACAATTACATCTACGTAAAGTTACAACCTCTATTTCAGTACCTGTAACAATGATAACAAGAAAAACAGCAAATGCAATGCTTCCTCCATCATACCATCCGTGAGCCAAACCCTGTGAGGAATTTCCAAAGAAATTTATAATTTATAAAAAAATAAAAATAAAAAAATAAAACATTAGTTTAAAAAAATGGAACTACAAACCATGCCAACATAATTAGACAAATAAGCACCACTTAATTATAGTCACATATATAAAAACAGGGAGAATAGAGAAGAGATAATGAGTTGGTTTCAACTATTCTACAGAAAGAGTGACGGTACACGACACTTATTTTCAATGGTTCGAGTCAAATGAATAGTATACATAATCAGGAGGTTTTGCGGAGTGGTTTAAGCCTTTTGAATTGCCAAATATTCTTTGATTCCAATCCAGTTTTAATCCCAGAGTGAGAAAAAAAAAGAAGTGCAATCCATTCCTATATTTGGGATCCTGGAATCTGCCAGAATCTGAATTTCCAATCAACTTGCTCCTGTAGTTTCTCAGATTGTAGCTCCTAAACTGGTTCATCTTTAGGAACTTCTTTGCAAGATTCGGGCATTGTTGTCTCGTCCTACCACAGCCTATCGATTCACCATTGACTAAAGACTACCATAGCTACAGAGACAAGTATATTTTGCACATAAAGAAATCAAAAACATGTTATACTCAAACCCAATTTCTCAAACATGAAAATGTGTTTCCTTGACGAAAGCCAAGCCATACATGTTGACAATGCTTAGGTCAGCTAATGGAGGTAAAAAAGGTGGATAATTTGAAGGACCAAGTGTACCTCTGTTTTTATTCCAAGTGCCAATGACACCGCTGCAGCTATTATCAAGATTATAAGAGTTAAATCTTGCCATGCTTCCCAAAGGAACCTCTGCAGGACAAGCACAGGAATGGAATGCACTTATTGCAACATATTCCCAACTGAAAATATCAACTAATAAAACAGTAAACCATATAACAAATAATATACCAAGAAACTCCGCCCTTTTTTCTGAGGATATGTATTTGATCCAAACATATTTCTGCGATATATTAAATCTGCTTCATCCCCATCAATTCCCTTCTCCAAATTTGTTTTTATCAAAGATGATATACCTTTAACCTGATCAAGTTACAATGCATTATGTAAGGGAAGGCACACAGAAAGTCACAAAAACAAGGAGAAATAAGTTTGCAATTGATTCACCCCTCCAAATTGCTGTAGAGCGGACGTATTATGCTCCCTAGTTAGTGAAACAAGTGGTTCAAGTCCAATTCCATAATCACCGCTTGGAGTTGGAGGTGTTACTTTTGTGCCTAACCCTATATAATCCGGAAATAAGTGAATTATGAGAATAATGAACTGGAATGGCATCTGCCATTGGGCAAAACATACATATAGTATTTCCTGACCTGCTTAGCAACATTACACTAAAGTTATGGAACCAATGCATATCAAGCCTGACACAACCAACAATAATGCTTCCGTCTTTTTGCGAAAATAATAATAATGCTTCCGCTTGAATGAACAAAAATAATAACTTACACCTTGTATGAGCATTAACATACAAAGCAAACAAATTGCAAAAAGAAGTCGCCATGATTTAGACACTTGACCAGCAAATAAAATAAAATAAAAAGTCAAAAAAATATAATTGAGGATAAGAAGTCCTCATTTAAAGAATCAAGGCAGAGAAAAGTTGCACTAAGCCCCTAAAACGACAATATTTAGCAAGTCTAAAACACCATTGTATAGAAAGTCTAACAGAACAGGTTGACAGATTTAGTCAGCAAAGCCATTTCAACTAACTATAAAGGACGACTAATGTTGCAATCAGGGATGAAAGATATTGGAGTCAGTGAAAATATCGATGGTCCAGGTCTAGAAAAATATCACTGAAAATACCAATATGGGTGGAAATGATGGAAGCAGCAAAAGCTTGCTTAACCATGCAATTTTCAAATTAAACTTCAAGAAATTCTAAAAATCAATACAAATGAATTAAATATAATTACACCAATTATAGATATTTATAACATTCAAGGTGAAACAGTAGCAGCCGTTGAGTGTTTCCAGAGAGTAGCATACCAGTTTCCCGTTCTCCAGCCAATTTGAAAAGCAATGCGGCCTAATATCACAAGTAATCATCAATTGAACTGCGATAACAGTACCACACACTATAATGATAATTTGTTATCGTTCAGAACATTACTCTTATGACTTGTGCATGGGATCTGATCATCCGCCTTCTACTGTCTTTCTCTTCTTCCTTTTTTAAGTCCAACGTGTACCGAAATCGACGTGAAGCATTTAACACTAGAGCGGCTTGCTGCAAAGAATCAGATCTCTTTTAACAGACAAACACATAAACAGAAAGCAGCAACTGAGAAGAAGAAGAAGAATAAAAAAATGTGTATAGAGATAATGTGGATGAACAGGTAAAACCATCCGGGTGGGACGGGGGGTGGGCGCATGGACCTCATATATCAATTAGCAGTCAACACTTTCTCGCTACATAGTCCATCCTAGATGAACATTTCAGAATTTATGACAGGGAAATGAAACATTGGGCAATGAGGAATTTCCAGCTTTTTTTTTTTCTTTTTTTTTCATTCTATACTCTTGTCTCTTGGTAAAGGACTTGAACTGTTATCTATTGCACTTGAAGTCTTGAATCCACCAAGAACTGATTAACCAACTTAAATGTACCTACTGTACATTGGTGGTGAAGAGGTACATCTCATTATATTTTAGCATAACAACATAGTGAAATGTGTGATTATACGCAAGTATAATGCTCAGTCCATATCATAGTTCTCCATATGCACCCAGCTATTCATTTCCACAACAAAACCCTGTCTTCCTCAAGAAACTAAAACTCACATAAAACCTCTCTCTGACCACCAAAACCCCCAATAAAAAATATTAGAGCCTTCAAAGTGGACTCTTCTGTATGTATCATTACATCCATTCCATCATTCCTCTCTGAGTTCCAGTACTTACTTCAACAATGCCGATTCATTTTATTTTGATATCAAGCAATCAGTCCAAATCCTAAACACAATGCATATATGGTTCGATTCCCTCTCGGAATTGTACCGAGTCCAATTCTGGTCAAGCAGCAAATCCATTGCACCAAATCGTCTACGATTTTTGTACGGCATTGCGAGAATCAACAATGCGATATAGAAAATTGGCATCGCAAATTAGAAACGAGAGAGAGAGAGAGAGAGAGAGAGAGAGTTACCCTCCATCGGCGTAGCGTGGCGGGAGGCGCGTTCTTGGTGTGGGCAATGTCGAAGGGATCGTCGTCATCGCCGTGGTGATCGTCGCTCTTGGATGCCTTGCCGTTGACGAACTCGTCGGCGGGGAGACGGACCTTGGCGCCGGACTCCATGTCGAGGTGGTGGCGGCCGGACCTCGACGTCGGAAGCAAGCCGTTCTTGGAAGAGTCGGAATCACCGGACGCCATAGTAGTAGCTCCTCTTCCTCTCTCCTCCTTCTTCTACGTCGTCGCTTCGGTCACAAAATGTCGCAGGAGATATGGCTCTCTCTCTCTCTCACACTATTCCCGTTGCCGCAAATAAGCTGAGGGGTCCCACCCCAGTACGAACGGCAAAATGAAAATGAAAATAAAAATAAATAAAAAAAGGAAAGGGATTAACAGCAGGGAATAGGAATTAATGTTTTTTTGGTTTTCTTTTTCTTTCTGGCCATTTGGTTTGGTGGGGGTTTACGAGAGAAAATCGGAGCGGAATAACGATGACAGAGAAGAAAATCCCAACAGTTTGGGTTGGGGGTAAAACAAAGACAGCTCTTAGGTGTGAGATTTTTACCGCGTTATTGGAGGAGAAGAAAACGGAATTCTCCCTAAGACTGGGGAGATTACAGAGAGGAGATAGAGAGATCGATTAGAGAATAACGGCAAAATTCACTGATGAGAGGGAGAGGAGGACGAGGACGAGGACACTGGAGAGAGAGAATGAAGTGACAAGGGAAGGGGAAACTTCGCGGAAGTTTCCCATGCATGCATGTCACGATTGAACATATACCATTATACCCCACTAATTTGGCAGGATAGAGGGAAGAAAAAAAAGGAATATTTCATTGAAAATGACCAAATGTGCAACACTTTCTTTTTCTCCCGAGCAACACATTGAAAACGATGTGAATTCCAATACTCAAAAAAACTATTTTAATAATAACGTATGTATTATAATTCACACCGCAATTATGCCCTACATAGTTAAGAAGGTAATAAAATCATTCTCCATGATCAGAGAAACAGCTTAAAATCAAGGAGAGATGAACAGTACAATAGTGCGAATAACCTTATATTTGTCAATGATCATGTTAAAAAATGAAGCACAACTACAACAACGACTCCTTCACACATGACGACCTATCTATCTTGCAATCCAAGCTAACTTGTTTTAATCTTATCACAGTTGTGAATCAATACAATAACTTGTCTAAAGTATTTCAGGGCATAAGTCGGCAACCTCTACCCGGTCACCTCATCATGTCCAACCCTGCAAGTCAAAAATCAATTGATTAACCCAATGTTTTATAACTAAGATAGGCAAATCACAAGTTGCGGCTTAACAGTACGACTCATAAAAAGTCTGTCACTCATAAAAAGTCTGTCACAATTATCAAGACAATGTTATATTTGGTAGTTGCCCCATCAATATCATTCGTTTTACAATACACTAAAATGTTGTGTAATTATCTTTATGTTTATGGAATCAAAATAAGATTGATTTCTTATTCAAATGTCATATGGACTAAGTTTTAATTTATCCTTTTTGATCAGTTTTCCAAAAGTGATTTTTGGTTTCAGCTTTGTGAATTTTTTTTTTCATTTTTAAAGCAAGAATGGTTTTGTAACAACAAGAGACACAATAACCATGAGAGATTTAATAATGAATTTCTTTTATTTTTTAGAACACCTTCCCTAGTTCCCATACTTCTTATGTTGTGGATGTATGTGACATGCATGTTTGATATATTGCACGTTTGATTGACATCCGTCCCACTAAGTCCACTAAGTCCATATTTTTTGACAAATCAGGTTGCCCATCTGTGTAGTGTGTTACACACTTACACGTAAAAGTTGAATTTAGATGTTGAATGTGGAATTGTGGATGATGTGACATGATGTGTTATTTTTATTTTTTTATTGTTTTTTTGTTTTTATTTTATTTTTTTATTTCTTTATTTTGAAGAAGATCGATTAATGGTTAATACTTATAGGCTGTGACCACTTACCCAATTATAATAAAAAAATTGTCCACTTGCTCCACTAAGAGTTTTTTACTCTCATCTATCCAATTTAAATACAAGTGACATTTTTACCCCCAAACTAATTAATAAATTACAAAATTCTCTCTCTCTCTCTCTCTCTCTCTCTCTCTCTCTCTCTCTTCATCGTTCCTTCACTCACAGTCAAGCAAGACCAAAACTGACCCGCCGAAGAAGTCAATTAACCCTTACAGCCACCGCAACGTCGTCACCGCCGAGTTCTCTGGTTTCGATTATGAGCGGGATGTCGTTCGGGTTCTGGGGTTTGGGATCTGTAGTCGATGTCGTCGCTGCAGGGTTGGGATCTGCGTCCAGCTTGATTTCATTTTGATTCCGGCGGCTTTGTCCGGGTTCTCAGGTTTCGATTATGTGCTGGATGTCGTCCGGGTTTTGGAGTTTGAGATATGCAGTCGGTGTCGTCGCCGCAGGGTCCAGGTTCTGCGTCCGGCTTGATTTCTTTCTTCTTTTTTTTCTTCTTTTTTTGTTGGTAAATTTGGTAGAAGAATGAAAAAAAAAGTTTTATTGAGTAGTTATACATGTCTATTGCGGGGCAATAATAAGATTATTGGGAGGCAATAATATGCATATAAATTGATCAATTGTGCCTGTAGTGTATTTATTTTGGTTTTGGGAGTTTATGCAATTCACTGGAGGGTAATAATATGATTATTTGAGGCAATAATATGATTATTGGGAGACAATAATACGAGTATTGGGAGGCAGTAATATGGTTACTGGAGGGCAATAATATGATTACTGGGGGGTAATAATATGGTTACTAGGTATTATTAGGGGGCAATAAATTCAGACGCCGGAATCCGGTCATCGTTTGCCTGATTCCGGTCGTCGGATTCCAGTCACTGGTCACAGGATTCTGATCACCCGTGGCCAGAGTCCGCGGCCAGCCACTGGTCACTGGAGCACAGCAAGGTGGAGGATGACTTTTCTTTCTAAGTGAGAAAGAAGGAGATGACAAAAAAGTCCCAAAAATAAATAAAAAGAATTAATTGGGTAAAGGTGAAATAATCTCTTAGAGTGTTTTGGGTAAATAGGGTTAAAAAACTGTTAGTGGAGCAAGTGGGCAAATTTTAAGCTAAAATTGGGTAAATGAGCATTTCCCCTAATACTTATACTTGATACTAATGTCTAATTTAGGTGATTATCCAAAAGAGAGGTTAAAAGCTTAATTTTAGTTTTGACCAATTTGTTGAAGATGTTGCTCATAGCTAGATCGATTTGTTTTTTGAAAGGAACTCTTCGTCATTAGTATGTTCAACTTTCTTGTGGGGCAATCGAAACCATACCGGCAAAAACTCACTGTTACGTACGACGTTCCATACAGGGGCGGATCTATGCACAGACTAGGACGGGCTCAAGCCCGTCCGAGATTTTTGGGCTGAAAAAAAAAATTAGATGTATACGTTTTTTTTTATTTTAAAAAAAAAATTGGGTAGCCCGTCCAGGTTCCAGAAGCCCAGTAACCCAGCCCTTGTAACTCCCCACTCCCGACAGTTCGAAGCAAATCAGATCCAGCCTCCGTCAATTTCAGATCCAGCCTCAAATCGATGTCCATTTCCTGAAGCAAATGAAGCAATGACTCATCTCCCATTCTCCCAAGCCAGTGAAGCCACAGTCTCATTAGAAATCATTCTAGACAAGCATCCGTTTCTTAATTTCCTCTTCAAGACTTCAACCTCTTGATTCAAGCAAATTCTGGTTCATGCTTCCACTCATCGACTACGGGCTAATCGAAATTTCGAACTGGAGATTGGAGAAACGTCTCTTATAGTCTCACTCTCTCCTCCTCCGCCAGTGCCGCACTGCCGCCTGCTGCTCTCCCTTCTCCACTTCTCTGGTATGCAGCATTCTCTCCGAGTCTTCGTCTCCTTGTTCTGCAAATCTGCAATTTATTGTTTAATTGATGTTGGTTAAATGTGATTCACTGATGTGGGTCTTCTTTCTGCTGTGCAAATGTGCAATTGTTGTGGGTTTAATTGATTTCAATACTTATCAGTTATCAAGGTCAGTGGGTTTAAATGTTTAATTGATTTCAAGGTCTGAAGGTCGATCAATGGGTCTGAAGGTATAAAGGTCGATCAATGGGTCTAAACTGAGTGAACTCTGAAGGTCTCCTTGATTTCAAATTTTCAATACTTATCAAGGTCAGTGAGTTTAATTAAAGTATAACTTAGAAATTGTTGTGCTAATGAGTAATCAAGTTTGGGTTTAATCAACTATTCAAGTTGTATAATGCTGCTCTGAAATCTCAAGTTTGGGTTTAATTAAAGTGTTGTGCTAATCAACTTTGTGCTTCAAACAGGAGGCTTCTTTATGTTTGTTTAATTGTGAATGACACTATGAATTGGAACACAAAGTGAATGGCAAAAGCTTGAGTCCATTATTAGAGTTGCTAAAATCTCTCGCACCGTCGAGATTTTTTTTGTTTAAGAAATCCAACCCGCCCAAGGTTTCATTCCTGTATCCGCCCCTGGTTCCATATGACCTCCATCCTGTACCGATCCGTGAAAACAGGGACAGGCCGCGGTTACTTATTATGTCAAAAGAAGTGCAGTGCGTGTTTATATGCATGGTATATAGGTAAGGATGAACTAAAATCACTATTTCACCCACAAGAAATCACTGATCCAGTGACAGTTCTCCTGTCAGCAATCCCGGTCATTGATTGAAGAACCAGCGTGAAAACGGAAGGAGAGCTGACGATAGTAGTTATGATGATAGGGATATATAGCTAGCACCACGCACCCATGCATGCATTAATTAATGAGAGAGCGCCTAGGAATGTGATGCAGGGTGATCGATCACCAACTGCGATCATCATCAACCAGAAATTCAGGATTTCTCTGATCATCTCTCTTGAATTAATCTGACATACATCTGAGACTGATCTGAACTGAAACGCAGAATTCATGATCTAAAATGATTGTCCCTCACATTGCATGACCAGCGCCGCGAATTCACTTCGCATCAATACCGTACGTATCTCAGGTTTCTTATTTATTTATGAAGGTATAGCTAGCTAGGTTTTGCACTTTTGCCGATGAATATACGTATTGTAAAGCTGTAAAATGTATATGGCCAGGGCCACACACATGCACATATATAGTGGATTGCAAGCTAGCTAGCTTGGGTTTTCAGTACTGAAGCTTTGAAAGTAATTTAAATTAACATTGTTGGGGCGGATATGGCAACATATAGTCATTTACTGAGGGTGGCAACAAGTTTTGAATTCAATATCGATCATTGTACGCCAAGACTAAGTTAACTATATTAGTAGCCTTATGTATGTTCTTATTCTGATGTTGGCACTGATTCTTCCTCGATGGCCATCATGGCTATAAACACTTGCTTTCGCTTGTAAGCTGACGATATCTTGAGCTAAACACGTACGGCAACTTGCTTGTAAACATGCCCACCTGAGTAATAATAGGTTATTCCGGTCCGCCTACGCAAACGACGAAATTGTTGCTTGGTGAGTCCCGCTTCATCTGTGCTCCATCGGTTTTTTAGCAATAAGATCCGTTTCAGATTGAATCAGTGTAGCTCCATATCGTAACTAGCTAGCTAGTTAGGCTATATATATGGTTGTTCTTACAGTACTTGTTATCGTCTGATCATTTGATTTGGTCAAGGCTGAACGCGCGCCTGAACTCTAAGCCACGCTTGGCCCGTGTCAGATTTCACGGGATCAAGGTGCACTACAAATTAAGGTGCATGTCGATTATACGTGACTCGTAGTAAATACATACGGTAACATACCAACCTAAACTAGAGATATTGGGAGAAATATATAGCTTCAACTCCGGAACTACAGCCTTGTGCCATTACCCAAATTTTAATTTTAATCTTTTTTGTTTGTTTGTTTGTTTGTGATCAATTAATCATTCTATAGAAAATTAACGTGACAACATCTTGAATTCCCAAACCCAAACCCAAACTCAAAGACCAAAATATGATCCAATTTGACCGGCCCACACCAACCACCGCAAGGCGTAAGCTCCTCCATCATGTTGCCCACCACGATTCCAATCAAAACAGATTGGAATATATCCAACTGGGGATCCCCACGCCATAAGCCACCTCTTTAGACGACGACGCTGACTTCCCAGAGACGCGCCTCCATACAAGAGAGAATAAGAAAAAAGGGGGCCGGGTAGCAATTGCGTGCTCTAGTGGCTATGTTTAGTCAAACAGAATAAAGAGATTGAGAATTTTCTAATGTATTGATCTTCTCTAAAGATGGAGTACATATACACAGTATACACAATTCTAATAGAAAACTAATTACACCGTGATATTCTCCCTCTTAACTACATAATATTCTCCTTAACTATGCAATCCTAATTATACTACAATTCCTACAATTATAGAGAGTGACTTACGCTAACACTCCCCCTCAAGTTGGAGCATACAGCTCACGAATGTCCAACTTGTCAAGTGAGTCATAAAACGCCTTGCTAGAGACTATCTTTGTAAGAATGTCTGTCAGCTGCTCCTTAGTAGGTAAGAAGGGAAAAGAGATGATTTGTTGATCCAGCTTCTCTTTGATGAAGTGTCTATCAACCTCCACATGTTTTGTGCGATCATGTTGGACATGATTATGAACAATTTCAACTGCATCTTTGTTATCACAGAATAAAAGGCATCGCTTTTTTCGGCTTGAACCCTAAATCCCTCAACAAGTGCCTTAACCACAACATCTCACAAACTCCACGAGCCATTCCTTTATATTATGCTTCAGCACTAAAACGGGCCACCAGCTTCTGCTTCTTACTCTTCCAAGTAACTAAATTCCCACCTACAAACGTATCCGGAAGTGGGTCGTCGATCAGTTATACAACCCGCCCAATCTACATATATATACCCCAAAACATCCAAATGTCTATGCTTAGAAAACACCAACCCCCTTCCAGGAGCAGACTTCAAGTACCTCAAGATCCGAACTACAGCTGCCATATGAGCCTCACTAGGATTATGCATGAACTGACTCATAACACTAACTGCATAAGCTAAGTCTGGTCTAGTGTGTGACAAATAAATTAATCTTCCAACTAACCTCTGATATCTTACCTTATTCGTGGGTACTTGATCTGGATACTCAGCTAATCGATGGTTCTGCTCAATGGGTGTGTCAGCTGATTGGCAATCGAGCATACCCGTCTCTGCTAATAAGTCAAGGACATACTTTCTCTAGCATAACATAATACAATATTTTCCTTTAGCGACTTCAATTCCCAAGAAATATTTTAAACTCCTCAAGTCTTTCATTTCAAATTCTGTTAACAATGCACTTTGCAACTTCTTAATCTCCCAAAGATCATTACCTGTTACCACCATGTCATCCACATAAACAATTAAAGTTGTAACTTTACCCTTCTAATGCTTAAGGAAGAGGGTATGATCTGAATTGCTCTGCCTGTACCCAATCTTCCTCATGAATGTCGTGAATCAACCAAACCAAATTCTTGGAGATTGTTTAAGGTCATACGTACAGAGACTTCCTTAAACGACACACCACCTTGACTCCAGTGGAAGTACCATATCCCAACGGCAAGTCCATATATACTTCTTTGTTCAAATCACCATGCAAGAAGATATTTTTAACATCAAACTGTTGCAGAGGCCAATCAAGATTAGCTGCTAGAGACTGAAGTACCTGGATTGTATTGATCTTTGCTACTGGTGCAAAAGTTTCATCATAGTCCACGCCATACTTCTGGGTAAAACCTTTTTCTACTAGCCTCGCCTTATATCTATCCATCGAACCATCTGAATTGTGCTTCACTGTATACACCCATCGGCACCCAACTGTTTTCTTTCCAAGAGGTAGTGATACTAACTCCCAAGTTTGATTTTTCTCAAGTGCATCCATCTCCACAACCATTACTTTTGCCCACTTCTCGTCCTTCATTACATCCTGCACTTTATTAGGAAGTGACATAGAAGATAATTGATCACAAAGGCTACATATGGTTTAGACAACCTATGAGTAGACGCATAATTAGCTACATGATATTTGGTCTTAGCACACAAACTTGGTTCATATTTCTTGGGAGGCTGACCACGATTGGACCGTTTTGGTAAGACTCGTGTTTGAACATGTGTAGAATCAGTTAAAGGAGTAATATTATTAGACAAAGGTGGGTTATGGGACAAATGCAAACTACTACATACCTCAGATGAAGATTGAATAGGGGAGACCATTGATGGAGAGAGAGAGAGACTAAATGATTAGGAACTTCTTCTTGAAGGATAGACAATTGTTGAATTGTCTTTTCTGTTTCAGAATTCACAATGCTCTGTTCAGCAATTGCATAGCGAAGGGTAGACGATTCGGCAATTGTCTTTTCTGTTTCGATACTTACAGTTCTCTGTTCGGCAATTACATTTTTGCTGAGATCTAAGGCTAGAAAGGGAAGAGTGGTTGTGGTGGGAAGGGTAATCATTGGGCCACTGGACGTTTCCTCTTCACTGAACGATCGATCATTTGGGATAAAGCGATCAATCGTTGGTCATGTTTGGTATTGTCCTTTGTAAAAAAATACCATGCTCCCCCTGACTATGAGTCGTAGAAGGTGGAAAATAGCATATGTCCTCACTGAATGTCACATCCATGGTGACATAAAATCGTTGAGAGGGAGGATGATAACACTTATATCATTTCTGATGAGTCACATACCCGACAAAGACACACTTGAGAGCCCTTGCATCTAACTTGGAACGTTGGCTCTTATAAAGATGGATATAGGCTACACAACCAAAGACACAAGCAGGAAGGGTATTAAGAGATCGAATAGTGACATAACTAGACAATACCTCAAATGGAATACGACCTTGAAGAGAGGAATATGGGAGATGATTAATGAGATGGGAGGCACACAACACTGCCTCTCCCTAAAGGTATTTAGGCATATTGGCACAAAGAAGAAGGGCACAACCCATGTCCAACAAATGACGATTCTTTTGTTCAGAGATCCCATTCTGTTATGGTGTTTGTGGGCAAGTGGTTTGGTGAACAATTCCATGAGATTGAAAGTAATCATGAAATGAATGATTAACAAACTCCCCCTCATTATCAGACCAAAAAACCTTAATATGAGCATCATATTGGGTACAAACAAGATTATGGAATGTTGTAAAGGCAGAGAAAACTGCATCCTTTGATTTAAGCAAAACAACCCAAGTTAATCTTGTGAAATCATCAATGAATAAAGGGCTAAATACTATTTAGTACCCTGTGGTATGAGCCCAACATCGATTCAGTCCCTCAACTTTCAATTTCATTAAAAACACCCCCACAATATCCTCTTCTCGTCCAATATGTCCCTCCGATTCAATTCCATCAATTTCAGATGTTAAGTTGCTGACGTGGAGTTCCAACTCATCAAAAGTGGGGCCCACATGATAGTAAAATTTCCAAAATGTCCCTACCTTATTCTAACTCAAATCGCTGCCCCAAATCCACATTAATCCTCCCCATTACGAGACACAAACCGTAACACTCCCAGATTGAAGTTGTTTGGAGAAAGCAAAAAATTTCAAAAAAACCTAAGGAATCGAATGCGTGAAGAAGGAGAAGGCTGAACCGATTGAAAGGCCCACAAAATCGACAAGCAGAAGGCCAATTGAAAAGCTGGAAACGGTTTCGACATGGCCGACAACGTGCTTAATGTTTGGATACCCAGAAAAATGAAGGATGGAGATGAAATCCCTCATTACAGTGAGTTTAGGTTTAGGATTTTGCATTACTGTGGTCAAATCTTTAGGTTTTATGGATTAAAGAGTTTTGGGTTTCGGGTTTCGGGTTTAAGGTTTGAAATTAGGGTTTCAAAATTTCAAAATTGGGAAAAAAGTGTTTCTGGGTTTGGTTTCAGAGCTTCTAAGGTTTATCAATTTTGTGTTTATGGAGTTCGTTTTAAAGCAGTGTGATTGCAATTTTTATCTTGTATTGGTCCTAGTCTTTTACCCAAACCATTATCGGTTTTGTCAGTAATGTAACCTCAAAGGCTTGTTATCAACCCCACCAATTGAGTGTAAATTGACTTAAAAGTTCCACTTTCTTATGCTTTGTAGAGGGATAGCAGCAACAGTAGGAATAAGTGAATAATGTTGTCTTTGCTTTTCCAAGTTGCAAAGTATGAATTTTCCAAGTTGCAAAATTCTTTTGTACTTTTTCAACCAGATCAAAGTGCTTACTTGTGTAATTTTTTAAAACTAGAACTGAAATTTGTTCTACTTCAGAAGCTTATATTGTCTGTTTGTGATATAGGGTTTAGAAGTTTAAAAGCAGCTTATATGTTGCAGGAACATGCTTGAATTCTGACAGAGCAAAGTACAATATAAAACAATAAGTTTACCCTTTCCAAAAATATGCCTTTTCTATTCTGACTTCTATTTTTGTCTCATATGATACATTTAGGTTCTGTTTTTGTCTCATACTTATTCAATCCTAATAATTATGAAGATGATGCCTGCATATAGGGTCATATAGCACTAATAAATATTTTATCTTAGGGTCATTTATGCTTCAATTATTATCTGTTTGTGAAGGATTGACCCTTAAAGTAGGTGATTAAACATTAAAGTATGCAGGTGCATGTGAAAGTTGTTGGGGATAATGAATGAGGGTTTTAATATTGCTGCTATTATGGTTTTGATGTGTTTGTTGTTGGTTGTGGTCATTGTTTACTACTACCCACTTAGCAGTGCCTTTGTAAGTGGTCCAATTGTTGGTTGTGGTAATAACTGACATGCTTTATTAATTTTTTTTTCCTTCCATGCAGATAATCTTGATTACTTCACGATGAAGATATAACATGGGGGGAACATATATGGAAACAGGTAGATAGGTGGGAAGATATCCTTCTATGATCATGTAGACAAGGATAGGATGTTGTTGAGATAACATGGTCCAAGGGTTGAACCCAAATTATGCCGGTACTAGGATTGATTATTGGTTTAGTATAGGAAGTGAAGATAATGCTATGACAAAAATAAGTTCATATGCGGATGTGATGACTATGTTATGTTGAGTACCAGAAGTGAGATTAGTTGTTCTCTACTATGTTATGTGATGAAGGCTTAAATGAAGAGGAGGTCTACATGTATCCAGCTGGTTTGATGTGTTTAGTCAGTCGAGATCTTCTGGAGTGGTGATTAAAAAGCTCCCTGATGAGCCGAGAAAAAAGCCTACATGTGTGATTGAGGAGATCATTGATGGAAAAAAGCTGCCTATTTGTGAGACAAGGGAGACAAGGCAGCTGGGTATAGTCATTAGAGAGGTTGATGATGGCATCCCTACTCAAGGCAGCAAGGTGGCTAAAGCAGATCCTAAAGACAAAGGAAAAGGAAAGATGTACCCTAAGAGAAGTGCTGTAAAGAAAAGTATTGACGGTGTAGGTGGTTTAGAGGAGGAGTTGCTGAAAGATATAGATATTCTTGACTACATGTAGTCCTTCGGGTTCAACCCTGAGCAAGTAGATGAAGTGGAGTTTGATGGCAGTGAGAGTGATGATGATGATGACTACATACCTGCAGCTGAAGATGATGAATATGATCAGTATGGCGTTGATGACGATGATTGGTTAGAGGAAGCTGATATAGGGTTTGAGGTTAATGGAAATGGTGAATGGGTAGGACCAAGTAAAGAAGCTGTGAACAATGTGGAGATGGAAAGTGGAAAAGAGTTTGTTGATCACGAAGATATGTTTGGACCAGCAGAGTCTGATGAAGAGAGATTGTGGCCTGCTTTGAATTCTGATGGTGAAAAGGAAGTGTTATTCCCTGAGTTTAATCCCGAAACAGATATGAAGGATCCAGTCTTCAAGAAAGGGATGATATTTGGCAGCTCTGCCATTTTGAGAGAGGCTATAAATGAGATGGCTATTAGAGATGGTTGAGAGGTATTTCTTATCAAAAATGATAGGAAAAGGGTGAGGGCTATATGCAAGTCCCAAGATTGTTCATTTGAGCTGTATGCATCTAGGATGCAACATGAGGACTCTCTTATGATCAAGACTTATGAACTTGAACACAAGTGCACTCATCATGGTCAGTGCTAAGTATTTAACTAAGCGCTTCATGGAAAGGATCAAGCTAAACACCGGATGGAAGCCAGATATCCATTTCTAATCTCTTCATGCTTTTGCTCAGTTTGGTTGAGATGCTGAAACTTGCTAAGTTACTGTTGTTTGGGTACTCTTATGATATTTTCATGTTTGGTTGGTTACAGCTATTAGAAATGAGTTAGAGTACAGTTTTGTTTCTTATATTTTCATATTTTTGCAGCAAGTGCATGAGTTACTGTTGATTTCAGTTAAAACGTCCATATTTGAGCAAAGTTTATTGTGTTGTAGCAAGTATACGAGTTAGTGTTGTTTTCAGAAAAAAAAAAATTCCAGATTTGAGCAAAGTTTGACGAAGTTGCAGTAAATTGTTTGTTATGGTACTGTTTTAAGAAAAAAATTTGAGCAAAGTTGATAAGGTTGCAGGTAGTGTTATGGGAATTTTTTTTTTTTTTTTAGAATTGAGAAAAGTTGATAAGGTTGCAGTTGTTGCAAGTTTGTGTTATATGAGATGAAACCTGCAAGTTAGAGTACTTGCCATGTTTGTGTACTATCTTTGGAGTAGTTTTGTTTGTGTACTATTTTGCTATTTAGAGCAGTCAAACCTGCAAGTTAGGGTACAGTTTTAGAGTAATTACATGTTTACTTGATATATTTGCTTATTTCAATGGTTACTGAAAGTTGAAAAGTTAGAGTACAATTGTTTCAATGGTTGTTGAAAGTTGATGCCAACAGACTACAGTTTTACGATGCTTGATATTTTTGCTTGTTTTGATGGTTGCTGAAAGTTCATAAGATAGAGTTTTTTTGTTTACAGAGCTATATATTTTTGCTATTTATTTTTTTATTTTTTATGGTTGCTGAACCTGGTATTGTTGGTACCCTTTTTTGTTTGTTTTGTTGCAGAATCTTTGGTTCAAACCATGTCTTCAGAAGTTAGAGTAAGGGTCTCGAAGCAGATGGCTTATCGAGTAAAGAAAGCAGTCCTTTTAGTGTTGGAGGGAACCATCATGGAGCAGTATGTCAGACTCCGAGATTATGGGAATGAGCTGAAAATGGTGGACCATTCTACAACCGTTGACATAAAATGTGATTTCAGCAAGAAGCTTCCAATCTTCAAGTGGATGTACATATGTCTTGGAGATCTTAAAAATGGATTCAAAGAGAGATGTAGGTCTGTGATTGGGCTAGACGGTTTCCATTTGAGGTCTACATATGGGGGTTAGCTATTGACAGCTGTTGGAATTGATGTCGGCCAACAACACTTCAGGGGTGATTGCCTATGCAATGGTGGAGTTGGAAAGCAAAGACTCGTGGATTTGGTTTCTAGAGCTTTTGTGCAAAGACCTGAGTATACTTGAGGATGGAGTAGGTTGGACTTTCATCAGCGATAAGCAAAAGGGTTTAATCCCTGCTTTTGAGCAAGTGGTTCCATCGGCCAAGATTAAATTTTGTGTGCGCCATATGTGGACAAATTTTACGAAGCACTTTTCGGGAAAGGTTCTAAAGGATCAAATGTGGAGATGTGCAAAGTCAACTACACTTCCTTACTTTGCAAAGGAAATGGAGGAGATGAAGGCTTTGGATAATGAAGCGTACAAGTGGATGACACGTAAGTTTTCGAGATTACAAAGTTTATGATTTTTTTAAACTTGACCTATATATGACTAATGGCTTCTCATGCTTGTTTTGTAGATAAGGATAGGCCTCCACAACATTGGTGTGGAGCACACTTCGACACTTGCTTGAAGTGTGACATTATGATCAACAACTTATGTGAAAGCTTCAACTCGTTCATTTTTTATGCTAGAGCAAAACCACCAGTGAGCATGTTCGAGGAAATGAGAGTGAAGCTAATGAAGAGAAACGAAATCAGAAAGGATAATATGCAAGCAATGGTGGGAAATATGTGCCCCAAGCCTAGAGAAGTACTAGAAAAGAACAAAATGAAGGTTGCTTCAGATTGCATTTCTATCGGGAATGGTGGTGACCAAGTGGAGGTGGAGACTTTTGAAGGAACAAAGAATGTGGTCAACCTTACTGCAAGGACCTGCACATGCCAAATGTGGGACTTAAGTGGTGTTCCATGCAAGCACGTTGTCTCAGCAGTATGCAATAACAGGGTAGATCTGGAAGACTTTGTTGCTGATTGCTACTTAAAAAAGACGTACATTAACATTTACAGCAATTTGATCAAGCCGGTTAATGGAATGGAGATGTGGACTAGGAGTGAAGAACAACCAATTCTACCACCACAATATTCTAGACAGCCTGGAAGGCCACGAACAAAGAGATTAGAGATTTATCAGAGAAGTTGGCTACAAAGGGAACAAAGCTTGGAAGAGTTCAGCGGTCCTTGAAGTGTAGCAATTATCAAAGAGTTGGCCACAACGTGAAGACATGTCATAAACATCTTCCACCAAAAGATAAGCAAGCTGCAAATGTGAACAAGAAAAGGAAGCTGAACAATGGAGAAGGAAGTTCATCTCAAAAGGCCCAGGTAATTTCTGATTTATTTTCACGTTATGTTTAGTGTCCTTTTTCAAATTAATTTGTTTATGGGGCAGCTTGTTTATGTTTCTGTTTTAAGGCTGATCTCATAATTTTTTTGCAACCTAAACCTGGAAGAAATTAAGTCACCATTGAGTAAGAATGACTTGAGGAAAAACCATCTAAAAGTGGTAGAATATCAAAGGGAATGAAAGATGGATTTTAGCTTGTAAACTTTGTATGTATTTATTGATGAATAGGTCTGTGATTGGGCTAGTGATGCTTTGCTTTTGGTATGTATGTGTTGACAATTATATTCTTGTTTCTGATTTTTTTTGTGAGTATAGAAGAAGATGCCTGCATTGAAGGCATCTAGAAAAGCTGCTGCTTCCACCCCTGCTAGCTCTACCAAAGTTGCTGTTGCCGCCACAAAATCCAAGTCCACCAAAGTTGCTACTGCTGCTGCCACATCTATCTCAGCAACCATAAGGCCTCCGACATCAAGTAAAACATCAAAAGGCCAAACTCCAACACCTTCCAGATCAACTCAAAGGATTAGGCAGAATTCCAAACAAGGGGGAAAGTAGGAGGAAGTTTAGGGAATGATAAGCAAGCCCTAACATTTTTTGTGCAACCTTGGTGTGTGCTACCTAGGTTGCTAGCTCTAATTTTTTGGGAGGATGATTAGAGCTATTTGAAATGTAAACATTTGAGATGTTGTAAACATTTGGGCTGCTTATTTTGTTGGATTTTAAGAAAGTTTGACGTTGTTAAACTTTCAAATGTAGAAATGGTGCTTGAACTCAATAGCATGTTGGTTAAATTTGTGGATTGGTTACTTTGACGTACAAGTTGTTGCTTTGAACATTTACAGGTCAAATGTTATTACTTTGATAAGCCATTCTGTAAATCAATTATTTTGGGTGGGAGGATACAAGTATTTAGGTCTTCTTTGGCGAGAAAATTTAATCTTAATAGGATTTGGGGCTGTGATAGAGCTAGGGACATTTTGAGAATTTCACATCTGTGTGGGCCCTACTTTTGATGAGTTGGAAATATCAGGTCAGCACTTAACGTCTGAAATTGACGGAATTGAGTCGGAGATACCTATTGGACGAGAAGATGATATTGTAGGGGTATTTTTGATGAAATTGAAAGTCCAGGGACTAAATTGATGTTAGGTCCATACCACAGGATACTAAACAATATTTTGCCCATGAATAAAACAAAATAATGCATTCAAGAAAGAGTTGAATGTTTGAAAGGTCCCTATAAATCCGAATGAATTAATTCAAAAGGCATTGTACTAGACTGAAATCTCGAATGATAACTAGACCTAGGACTCTTGGCTAGAGTACAGGTTTCACAATGTACACTACACCAAAAATCTTATCCGACAACGACAGAAAACCGTTGTGGAATTTGGAGACCCACCGTTGTAGAGTGAGTCGTTGTCTGATGAAAAATCAGATAACGGTGGAACACAGTTGTGTGAGAAACACACAGACAACAGGTATGTGTTATAACTGTTGTGTGATAGCTCGGCAGATGCGAAGAGTAGCTGCGCAGCAGTTGAGGCGCTGTCTTTAGACAACAGTGTCATTTAAAAGCTGTTATATGTTAAGCGTTTCAGACAATTTTTTTTTATTTTGTCTGTTGTCTGATTGATCTTCAAACTTCAGTTCTTGGACTATATCTGTTGTGTGAAGAACTTTAGGACAATAGAGTTCAATTGATTATGTTGTGTGATTAACTTTTAAGACAACAGAGTTCAATTAATTCTGTTGTCTGAGTATAAATCAAAAGACACTGATTCGTTAAAAACTGATGTGTGATATGATTGATTACAATGTGTTTTTGTCCCCTTTTTGGCCATTTAGACAACAGGCAATTATCATTATATCTAATATGTTGTGTGATCATTTGAACATCTCATTCCTGAATTAGATTGTGCATTCATTTGGTCCATTTACCAATTGAACAATACTCTATCAAATATAAACATTCCAAACCATCAAATGATTCATATAACCAATACTTTAAACTTCAAAAGCAAAAGGGGTGCATTTCCCAATCATTGAAACCAACATTTTACACAAGAAAAGCATTCTAGTGCATGCCCTAAATAGAAGCAAATGAATGAAGTGAAAAGTCAAATAAATAGCTCGGTATTGATGTGCCTTGACTAGCTCTTTAGAGATCTGTGATCCACGATTGGGCTGAGATGATGAAGGGGACTTTGTCATGGTCGAAGTATTCTTGGAAGCAGAAGCATTAGCCTGCGTAAAATCAAACTAAGAAATAAGGAGAAAAAATCAAAATGCAACACACAGGCAATGAGGTAAGAATAACATTGAACGATAGCATGTATCAGTCATCATATATTGATTACCCCGAATATCCGGTGAATGCCTCAAAGTAGCATGTACCAGACCAAATGCTATATTTTTGTAGAAGAAGTAGCAAATCTGAAAAGCAAAATATTTCCATCAACAAGTGGATGAAGTTCAAAAAAGAAGACTAAGTAGACACCTGCTCTCGTGTTCCTAAGCATGTGCAAGTATACGGCATACAACATACAAGCACAAGCAAGTGGCATTTTAACAAATCTGTGACAATAAAGTACTAGATGAGCATACTGATATTACCATCTGAGCAATCCTTTCATAGCACCAATGTCCATGGACAACCAAAAGTCTTTCCAAAAACCGAAACTGGGCAATAGCAAAGTCACTGGCCATCACAGCCTGCAAGCAATTACGAACTATCATGAGATTCACTGTAAAAAGAGAAACTAGTTCCTGCTTCCCCATGGATACCTTGCTTCCCATTTAGACATGTAATACAAACATTATCACATGTAGGCTATTATATGTTATATAAATACAGACCCAGACTGTGGTGACCCGAGAGAGGGGTCCCACAGCGCTGCGACCCCGAGCCAATGAGAAACCGACATGTCCCGAATGACATCCCGATAACTCATCAACCCGAAATCGCAAGGCCTTTTGGGTTCAAACTGTTGGTTTACAAAACACTTCCTTGGACAAGTCGTCCTAGCAACCAAACAACATATTTTCAAAAGCGGAATTTGAAATGGGCTAAGAGTTTTGGGCTTGCAATCGGAGCCCAATTTAGAAAATAAAACAAAACACTAAGTAATTACAAGCATGGGAGACGCGCCCCAGGGTTACGGGTCTCCCGGAATTTTTGTAAACGAGTAGGAAATAAATAAACAAAATAAATTAGTGTGAAAGTAAATAAGCAAGTGACTTCAAGATCCGATAAAGGACCAAAACAATTTCTTGATAAAGTCAAAGAAGAATACGCCAAGCCAGGCATGTGCCTCCTCTATATGCTCCCCGACCACATCCGAGAAACCTGCACACTGTTGTAGGGGTGAGCTTTCGTCCTCGCATGCCCAATAGGGGCAGACCCAACCATGCTAGGTTTGAAAGATAATATACTTGAAAATATTTACTACATAATATTGTGCACGTTTATTGAAAATACTTTAAAAATAGGCAACCACAAACATTTATTTCTTTTATAAAGCATATGTAGTATGCTTCACACAATTTAGAGCTCTGAGATACTTACCTGCCGGCTAATATAAATCAAATCAGTGACCGACCTGGTTCGTCATCTTTCGAGAACCAGCCAACTACTCTGTAGTCCTTATAACTACAAGTAGCGAAAGTGTCCATTTCCTGACCCTGAGTCTCCTATGACTGGTTCACTGTCTGTACTCACTATTCCTCGACAAACATAGGAGCACGGCTCCTTCCGGAGGTTCACGGTTATCGACATCGTGGGATCCCTAAGAATCTACGCGTTTAGGTCCCATTCACTTTCAGGTCACAAGTACAAACATACAAGGGTACAGTATCTCAACATGCAAGTCTAGCCTCTGTTTTCGCAATTAGCAATTATCAATTCTAAAAACACATGTATCACGAGGCATCGACTAATGAACAGCCAAAATCGTACTTGCAGGCAACATACTATCTTAGTATAGCATTCCACATATACTGAAAAGCCTTTAACAAGGAAGGGACAGCTCACCCTACCTGGATATGGAGTGCTCGCCCAAACTTAGCTTCGTTTCCGACTTTCGATACTTCTTCCAATTTCATGTGCACATGCTCGAGTCCTTTAACAAAAATTATACCGATAAGTAATTAATTCATAACTCACTTTAAAATTCACCAAATAACCCATGATCGATAATTATTAAAAAAACCATTCCCGAACAATTCACTTAGAATAGTAAGTTCATTCGGGATATTTTGATCATATTTCTTTTGATAATAAAATTCGGGTTAAATAGTTGATGCCATTGCCTAGTATTCCTTTCTTAAGCAACAACCACCCTTACCATTCTCAAATAATCCAAATGAAATGGCATTTGAACCATTTGAGATATGGCGATTATACTTATTTCCTTAATGTACTTCAAGTCAACCAGTTTGACCATTTTTAACTTAACCATTAAATATTAGCAAATAAATAGTAATTACCATTCCCGAATGATCACTTTCTTATGATAATTTTGGGATATGGCAACACTAGAATACTCCGATTTTTAATCCTTATTTCATGAACGTTAATCCAATATCCTAATTTAACTCAAACAAATAAAATCCACCATTTTCATTTCCGAACCCCGCTCAACATCGGTGATTACTCACTTTCTTTAACATTGTTCACAACATTAACTCATTTTCAAAAATGGTCCCTTCTCATTAATCAATTTCCTTCTATGCCAAACATAGCCATTCACACACACATAACCTCATTCACACCAACTCATTCACATTCAGCCGAGTACTATAAAAGTAAGCAATTATCCATTTCCACTTATTTTTTCCGATTTCAAGCGATACAATACAAGCACAGTAAACAGAAATCCATTTCCTTCATCATGTCATTACCTTTCTCATAAGTCATAACCTTTCCAAATCCTTTCTTTGGTAGCCTCGACTTAATGTCCTCGACCCAACAATTCAGGTGTTTTTCTCCACCGCAAAACAACCTGCTCAATCAATCTATTTCAATATCCCAACAAAATTGAAATCATAAGTTCAAGGCTAGGATTTCTTACCCTAACTCAACCCCATCGAGACCAGTCTCTATGACATACTGCATCCTGTAGTTCTTCTTGTTTCTTTATCATCCTCCTTAACCCATCAGATGACACTACCAGAAACTCCCCTTTTTCTTCAAAATCCCATCGTTGCTTCCATGTTCAGGACTCAAAAACGCCAACCAAAGAACTCAAGATTAATAACCCATTCCAATCTGGATTTAAAACTTAATCAAATAACCAAAAGGGCTTTTAGCTCGTCTTACCAAAGCAAGGAGAGGTCGTCGGCGGTGTTACATGACAGCGTTGGGGTGCTCACGAGCAGCGGCGGCTCGTGTACCGCGTGCGGCAGCTCTAGTTGGAATCGGAGGTCAAAACTAGGGGCTTTGGAGGACTGCGAGGTACTGATTCGAACTATGGAGGTGGTTTAGCTCGATTCGAGCTAGAGACCGGAGAATGAAGGCATGCAGAGCTAGCTACGAGTTCCGGCGAGCTTGTACAACGGTTTTCCGACTTCGAGATTTAAGGCATGGTCTCTTTAAGGCTTGGTGCTTCAATTTCTGATAGTGGTGGTGTGAATCGGTAAATGGAAATCATATAAGGATGATGAACAGTGATTTTGGAGGTTTGAAAATCGAGTGTGAAGGTTGGGGCTGATGCAGGGCAGTGATTTCTCTTAGGTTTTGGTCGGATTTAGACTGTGGTTCGACTGCTGGTAGCAGTGACGAGAGGTGATGGCCGGAATTTGATGGAGGTTGGGAGGCAGCAGCTCTGGTGGTCGCGGGTGGAGGCCGGAGGCAGTGCATGTCGACAGTAAGGCTCTGGTTTTGGTCAGGTTTAGGTATTGAGTTGATTGGTGGTGGTGGTTTTGTGAGATGGTGGCCGGATGCTGTGTTTCCGGTGGTTGCAGAGGGAAGACGAGAAAGAGATGGGTCGGGGAGAGAGAAGAGGGGTGCGGCCGAGAGGGAGAGAGTGAGGGCTCTAGGGTTTTCTAGTTGCCCTTTTTTTTATTTATACTCATGTTCGTGAAATACCCATCTTGCCCTTGTGATGAATTCCGGAAATCTCCTTGCTAATTCCTTTCGGGTTTTGGGCTCGTAACTTTTCTTTTATTCGTTTTCGTCGAAAACTTCCTAAGTTAATTCTTCACTTTGTCCAAGGCCCAAAACTCAATCTCGTAGAAATCCGAAATCCAAAATTTTGTTATAACCCTATGTATCGTATTCGAAACTTCAACAAACGGTCGCCTCACTAAACTTCGGTAACCTTCTAGGCCAAATGAAAGAATCTCGGCCCAAACTTAGATCATGAGGCCTAATAGGCGGTCTCGATACCAAAATAATTTCCAAAATAAATTCTTTCACTTAAATTACCTTGCGGAAAAATCTTATTGGCAAAAAATTACCTCCAAAAACTAAACGAAATTTTCGGGGGCTCACACAGACGACCCTTCACCCACACACAGACAGACAGACACACTGTCTATTCATAGTCAGGTAACAATTCCAGCTAAGCACCACATGTCATTGTAGTATCTCTGTTACTAGGAGTACTAATGTGTCCGTAACTCCTAATATGGCTCCATTACATGCACTATTAACTGAACCTAGCCAATGAAAGACATAAAAAGTACAAAAAACAATCAACTTTATGCAACTACTTGTTTACCTTTTCAAATATTATTAGGTTTTGGTCCACATTTATCAGAGTAAATAAATTTTTTGGCTCTTGTCCACCATTATTGCAATCTTTTTAAATAAATAAAAACAATAAGAAATGATGTTACATGTGTATAAATTTTAAAAAGATTTAAAAAGAAGGGGGGAAATGTAGCTTATTATTATTCACGGTAGTGCTTTCTACTTAAATGGTTAGAGACAAACCCTATGTTGATTGCAGTTTCCATCTTATCCCCTGTGAACACCCAGATCTTAAGATCAGGTTGTGCAAGATTGTATATGCATTGGGGCATCTAAGAGAATAAAAAAAGGTACTAAGTTGCCGTAAATCAAAACGGCAGTTCCTTATTTACTATTGTAATAAGAAGCTTATCTGACCTTTTTTTGCAATTTGTCCTCCACAGCTGTAGCACCAACCATGATCAAGTCTTTTTCCATCTTCTCTGCTACTCGCTCGAGCATCACCTCCCTATAAGCCCGATAGATGATTTTGCTTTTTGAAATTCATTGTTCCAAGCAGAATACTCAGACTCAAGCTTTTTATAAGCAAGCGTCAACGTACGCAACCCAGCTTCTCCATATTCATTCAAATGCTTGATACTAGCTTCCTCATAAATTCTTCCATTCTTTGACAGTCAATCGAAAATGATGCTGTGGATGTAGATAAAGGAATGAATTATGGGAGTTAAAGAGAATAAGATTAAGAAAGATCAAAAATCCATGCTTTCCTCTCCCCCTGTTTAGGATGCTTTAGGGAGGGGGGTTGAGAGAGGGGATGAAATATTGCAGAGTCAGACTCCAAAGAAATGTTTGTTATATCTAGATATCAACTAGGCAAAAAATTGTTAAACCTAGAACACAAAAAGAACTTTCAAGCTCAAAAACCAATCTCCAGTACAAAACACCCAGATCTTATACACACTGAATGCAAAGAAACAGAAAATGCATACAAACTAGGGAAACAGAAATATTAAAAGCTAAGAAGAGTCTAAGAAGATTGAACAGAAACACAAAGAATACGAACCATTGATAAGCATTAAAGCATGAACAGAGAAAAAATATAAAGAAGAGCCTAGTCTGTGCTTGATTTCTTGATTTATATCAAATAGCATTACACCAATCATTTTGATCAACCTGTTGGAACTTAGAACATAATGAATTATCATTTAATTACATTCTTCACATATTACATTTGTGTAATTTAATCCCTTTCCAAAATCCTATACTATATCAGCTCAACAATCGAACTCTTTCAACAAATTTAAATGCAACCAATTTGTATTAGTACATAAAGTGCGATCATTACTCTAACTCTAACAAATAGCACATCAACTATCTGTCACAAATAGTCCAAGCTCACTTGACTAAGAGAATGAAAATATGAAGGCTGACCTATCTTAAAACCATTATATTCAATGGTTGAATCAACTGGTCTTGCATTTTCTTTGCTATAGAAGTCCATGGTATACGACATGCCCGAATATCCACCCTGTTTAACACCAATTCCCAGGCATAGATCCTCATTATGTTTCTATCTCATCTTATTGAAGTGCTTTGATGCATTCTCTATGAGTGAAATTGCAGGTGCAATGTCGTTGGATTTCGAGGCAGCTGAAACACAAATAGGGATTAGCATTGAGCATGCCATAATCAAATAAATGATATGAAAACGAAATGAAATTCACATTTGCTTTGCATAATGTGTTTCAAACTATTATAGACAATTTAGATCCAGCTAAATATTATCCGAAATTCTTAATTCGAACATCTTAATAAATAATTCACATCCAAACTAAATTCATGCAGCATTTATATGATGAATTTATGCTTCTAATTGAAAAAGCAAAGGCCTTTTGTCGTGGAGACCTAACAAATTTCAATTACAGCTAACAATTGGAAATCAAAACCAAATTATAGCAAACTAATTATAGAAACAAAAAAGAGCGCAGCTCACTGGAAGTTAAATTGAATGGGAATTCCATGGCTGATAGTAGTGGATGAAAATCAGAAAGAAATTGAATTCCGAGCTGAAGAGGAAACGAAGAAGAGAGGAGAGGCAGTGCGTAATTACCATTTGCAGAGATCATCATAACCAGAACCAATTCTTGGCAGTAGGCGCGGAACCAGAACTCGTTTCCCTTCCCTTTCAGGGCATGCAACCAAAGCCAATAACTCAGAGCTGAATCAAAACAATCGCAGCCATTACCAAGCACAATCCTACAAATCCCAAATAGCCCAAAAAATGAAATCAGAAAAGCATGCCAGCAAAACATTAAAGAAGTCATAAATTGTCAAATACCAAAAGCCAAAAAACCAAATTTCTTTCCACCAAAGAATGAGAAGACCAACAAAAAAATCTTCATGTATGATCGAGCAAACAATCCCCCCCCCCCCTTTCTGCACAGATCGAGCAAACAACTTAAAACAAACAAAAAACTCTCTATCTCTCTCTCAGCAAAATAACGAAGACCAAATCTAGAGAAGGAGAAACGGGAATTACCTTCATGATGGTGTTGCTCAGAATCAAAACTTCGAGCTTTTTCCTTTTTGGTTTGCAAGTGAGGGGAGATGAGAGACGAAATAGGTTGGCTTAGGAGAGATAGACATGAACAAGAAGAGGGATCAAATCTTAATCGATGAGTGCAGTCGAACCCTAATCGAGATGTGTTTGATAACAGATGGTGTTTCGATGAGAGACCCATGGTGTTTTGATGAGAGATTGATGGTTTTTGATGATGTTGAGAATAATCCCATTCATGTCGAGGTATAGATTGTCATACTCGCCGTTAGGGTTTGGCTTACTAGTGTCGACCGGAATCGAAACGTCGTCGATTACAACCAGTTCTTCTTCTACCACATCGATGACGACGACGAGTGGATACTTCTCCGCTAGCCATCTGTAGAAAGCTGGAACTCCCATTGCCGATCGTGCTAAGCTCCGAGCCCAGCAGATCTCTCTGTTTCTCTATCAGAAAAGGCAGAACGAAATTGGAGGCCGAATCAAAACCCTAAGCTGAGACTGAAACTCTGAATTGAATAAGAGAAGGAACAAACCGCAAGCCGAGCGTGATTTTGTTTGGCAGCTTAGCAAAATGGTTGAGAGCTGCTCTAGGAAACGGCTGTTTTGATAAAGTGTTGACGGGGAGACAGCAAATCCAATAAACCTAGCTAGATAATTAAGCTATCAAGGGCAGGCTTTTAATTTTTGTTTTATGAATCAGATAACATAAAGACGAAGTTTTATTGTCTGATTGTGAACAACTTAAACCTTAGCTAAAGTTTCAAAGAGGGAAAAGTTCCCGCTATAATATCGACCAAAGTAACATGCTAGGCAATGTTCATTTACACAACGGAAACAACTCATTTGGTTGTGGGATCATCAATCTGGTGCTATATTTCAATCAAAACTTAGAGGTTTTTGGGGGGCTTCACTGCTATTTTGGGCCAAATAAAGGCACATCCAAATATTTCCCACTTTATCACACAACAAAACGTAAAAAACCGTTGTATCATGTTTTGCTTGCTACTCTCATACAACAGATATAACTATACTGTTGTACGATGTAGTACCAATTTGGAGCCAAATTTGAGTCGATCTAAGAAGGAAATTTGCCGCTATTTTGTTTATGATTCACACAACGGATTATTCTTATAACCGTTGTGCAATGACCTTCTAAAAAAAATTCAGAATTTTAACCACCTTATACAACGTAAGTTTAGTAAACATGTTGTGTGATTCACTTTTCTTCATCAAACAACGCTTTTTTTTTTTTCGTTGTGCAAAAAGTGTTGTGTGTTAACGTTTTTGGTGTAGTGGTAGACTAGAATCACTTACTCCCAAAAAAAGAGAAGGCAAGGATTTCTTCATGACGCCAAAAGATGGGTGGCCCAAACGGCGATGCCACGACCATAGTTCATTCAGCCGATCAGAACTCAATGTCAGGGCAACAGGACTTTGTGGACTTGATGGTGCTTGCGTCGGTCCTCCGTACATGCAATCCAAGTGAAACAATCTCTCCCTCAGATCTCCCTTACCAATTATCACCTGAGTGCACAGATCTTGAATGATAACATACATATGATAAAAGGTTACAGAGCATTTATTTTGTGTATTTAACTGAGACACAAATAAGAGATGATGAGACAAAGAGGGTACATAGAGGATATTATAAAGTGTAATGGACGGTATAACCTGCACTAACCCAATTCCTAAGACCGGAAAGGACTCATTATTAGCGTTAGAGACATGTGTTATGGATGGGGAGGACAATGTGACAAAGAAAGACTTATCATAGGTCATATGATCAGACGCACCAAAAACAATTACCCATGTATTACTACAAGTAAAGCCAGAAACATTTAAAGTAACACCAATTTTACCTCGATTTTCCTGAGTTAGGGAAACATTACCCTTAGTTTGATCTTGGCCCTCCACACCATAGAAATCAGGTTCTTGCTCCTACACCAATAGGATTGCCGCCTTGTCTTTCTGACCATTGTTACTCCATTTCCAACCAGAGTTATTGAAGTTGAGTTTTAGCAACTTGGGGCATTGACTCTTCTAGTGGCCAACAATTTTACAATAGTTGCAAGTCACCTGTCTGTTGAATAAGGTTGGTCCCCTGTTATAATTCTGATTTGGTTGGTACCTTTGATTGTTGAGCCGATACTGAGGGTTTCCACTCTGAGGAGACAAAGTCATTCTTCTTCTTTAAACAGCAACACAAACCACAAAATTTGACACGGCTAAGGAAGGAGAGGCTGACGGCAAGGTGTTGCAAACTTTAGGGTTTTAGGGAAAAAAGAACGGAGGTCGGACGAAGACAAAGGACAAACTCTTAAAGAGTACAAAGACAAATTTGCAGTGGAAACAAATGAACAGAGTCCAGGCGGATCTCTACTCTGATACCAAGTCAAACAGAACAAAGAGATTGAGAATTTTCTAATGTATTGATCTTCTCCAAAGATGGAGCACATATACAAAGTATACACAATCCTAATAAGAAACTAATTACACAGTGATATTCTCCCCCTTAACTACATAATATTCTCTTTAACTATGCAATCCTAATTATACTAGAATTCCTACAATTATGGAGAGTGAATCACGCCAACATGTTCTTTTGGATCTCATTTGGTTCGCGGAACTGAAACATCGAGAAATGAAACTTAATCCTAAACTGAAACATAATTTTTTTTCTTCTTTTTTTAGAATAAGGATCCTTATTGAAAATAACCAAGGTTATATAATATGGGAATAACCGATGGTGGACATGAACTCCTCATTCTCCTCCTTAGAAACCGAACTAGTTACAGGTCCATCATCGAGAATGACTTTCATAATCCAAAAGAGCTCAACCCCTAACCCATTGTGTCGCCCAACCTCACAGGATACAGATAATCTCGAAAATCTCAATAACACCTCATAAATAGCCATAAAAAATAAAAATAATAAAAAAACCAACACCATCTCTCACACCGCGTCTCACTGAAATTAGACCACGTGTAAGGATCGCTTGTTAGTACATTGACCATAAGATAAAATCGAAAATAAACCAACTCGTCCCTAGGAAAGACACCACATCCATGACACATCAATTTGACTCAACCTTAGCTCAAACAAGTAGGGACCAACTATTGATCAAAAGAATCTAACCAATAACCTAACTAAAAGCAAGACTAACAAAAAATAAAGAGATGACGCCATAGTACTCCTCTTCCTTGTCATCAAGGACCCCACCGGCAGGCCACCATCGCAAATCCATGCTTTCAAGCTCCCCAGGTCGATGATACCTAAACCATGCAGCAAACGACACCAAGTCTATCACCGAGAAACTGGTGAAAAAATTACCGTTTCTTGCCACCGCCATGCCCACCAACTTGAGAACCCAAATCCACCACAGTTGCCGCCTTCGTCTAGTAGCCAACTGAAGAGTAGAAGTCAGCGCCACACGATCCATGGCATGGCATCGCCATGATCTGGCCTCTGGTCCCTTTCTCCGCACCGATTGCCAAACATCTGTCTTCCACACGGACACCGCCTCTTGAGAGAAGTGAAGAAACATACCTAGCCTTAACCAACAAAACGAATAATAAAGCAGGACCCCTGCGATCCCAAGACCCCATTTGGCAACACCTGCCTCTCATCAATGAGGCACGGAGCCACTGTTGACATGGGGCACCGCCGGACAGGCTAAAAAATTTCTTTTACTCTCTCCAACCCGAGTTCTCTCCTGTTTTGTCAGCGCTTAGAAGAATTAGATTTTAAAATGTGGTTCCCATCCTTTCTTTTTTTGGGGATGTAAAGAAAATGAAATATTTCCTAAAGGAAGATAAAACAAGCGGGAAAGTGGTTCATTCGGCTTCGGCATCTCAAGTGATTCATTTTCTCTCGTTTTTTTCTTTGCATTTTTTACTCACACTCTATTATTTTATCGCATAGTTACAAACTCTCCTGATAACTAATGAAACACCATAATGAAAAATTCATAGGAGGGATTAGAAATTTAGTTCCATAAAAAAGTCATAAAAATTTTCACGAACAGCTTTGGGGTGGTCTGTGCTCTCTCTCTCTCTCTCTCTCTCTCTATACCAAAATTGTTAAAACGGGTCGTTTTGAAGTGTTAAAGTTGAATACGGTAATATAGCTAAGAGAAGAGCTCCAACCGACCAGTTTGCTCCGTCTCCCAAGACATATTTTTGTATCAGCCTCCATCTCCCTAACTCCTCTCCTCCTTCTTCTTCTTTTTCATCTTCGACGTAAAACCCTAAAACCCAGAAACCAATCAAGTCTCTCCGCCGCTTCACGCCTTGATACGTCTCCATCCTCCTCTCTTTTCAGGTGGGTATGCATCTTTTCTCTTCTCTTTAATTGGTTCGATCCCGTTAGGTTTTTGATTCGTCGTTTTCAGTCATTGTGTTCTGCAATTAGGGTTAGTTTAAATCGGAGCATAAGAGAAGCCTAGATCCGTTATGCATAGAAAATTATTGATGGGTTTATCGTAATTTTTGTTATCCACTTTAGTATTGTTTTCTATTGTTCTGTTCTGTGATTCTGATTTATTCACCCAGATGATTGTTTTGTATAAAGATTGTACCTTAGGGTAAAACTCAGCAAAAAGGGATTGGCAAAAAAATTTAGGATTTGAGTGTGTAAATTTTAGAGCCAATTTGTTTTTGTTTTTGGGTTGTAAAGGGTCTTTGCTAGCCTAGGTTAATGACTTGTTTTGAGGCAATGACTTAAATTTGAGGTAGGTGTATCATTGTAGTAGATGACTGTTGTTTTTTGGGTCTGTAACTTTGGGATTATGCAGGAAGTGGCAATGTGTTAGATTCAGTTTCTGAAACCTAGATGTTGGCTACCTCATATTCAAAAATTTAACCTTGTATGAAAGATTTTCCTCAACCCTAGAAATTTAAATTGAGTTTAGAGTCTTATTTCAGAGTCATGAGGATCCCTCCTATATATTATCAATTTGCATATGTATGTGCACACTGAAATTTAGTTGATAGATTGCATTATAGTATAGTATTATAGTGATATAACTCGTACAGAGAATTTGAGTAAGAAAGAGTTCTAGAGACATATAGAAAGCTTTGTGTTCTTATAATTCATCTGTATCATTTTACATATGTTCTATAAAAATTGAAAGGCGCTGTGTTCCTAAAAATCCTTGAGCTTTAGCATAAGATTTTTTCTGTATGCTGTCCATTCAAATTATTGTCTTGGATAGAAACTGACCCTTAATTAATGTTAATTCATTTACTGTTGTTTGTTTATTAGATACTGCTGCAATGGGAAAAAAGAAGACAGATGAAGCTGGTGCCGCCATGAAGGGTAAGTCAACCGGAAAAGATGCTTCTAAAGATGGAAAGAAAGTGAAAGCACCAACAGTCTCCGCCATGTTGGCCAACATGGACCAGAAACCTGAGAAGCCCAAGAAGGCATCTTCCTCTGGTGCAAAGGCAAAAGTCGCTCCAAAACTTTCATCCTACACTGATGGTATTGATCTCCCTCCCTCTGATGATGAGGTGGAAGAGGAACAACAATCCAATCAGCAAAGGAGGTCAGAGGCTAAGACGATTGATATATCCATTACAGAGAAAGAGTTAAAAAAACGTGAAAAGAAGGACCTTCTTGCTGCCCATGCTGCTGAGCTGTCAAAGAAGGAGGCCCTGAGAGATGATCATGATGCTTTCACTGTTGTTATTGGAAGCAGGGCTTCAGTACTTGAGGGTGAAGATGCAGATGCTAATATCAAGGACATATCAATAGATAGTTTTTCTGTGGCGGCTCGAGGAAAGGAACTACTAAAGAATACATCAGTGAAGATATCTCATGGGAAGAGATATGGTCTGGTTGGTCCAAATGGGATGGGGAAGTCTACCCTCCTGAAGCTTCTTGCTTGGAGGAAGATTCCAGTACCAAAAAACATCGATGTTCTTTTAGTTGAACAGGAGGTAGTTGGTGATGATAGAAGTGCTCTGGAAGCAGTTGTTTCAGCTAATGAAGAACTTGTCAAGCTCCGGGAAGAGGTTGCAGCATTGCAGAATTCAGATTCTGCTCCCGGTGGTGAGGAAGAGGATAGTCATGATGATGATGCAGGAGAGAAGCTTGCTGAGTTGTACGATCAATTGCAGCTGATGGGATCGGATGCTGCTGAAGCCCAGGCTTCAAAGATTCTTGCCGGTTTGGGATTTACAAAGGATATGCAAGGCCGCCCCACTAAGTCATTCAGTGGTGGTTGGAGAATGAGAATTTCATTAGCTAGGGCACTTTTTGTGCAACCAACTCTTTTGTTGCTTGATGAACCAACAAATCATCTCGACTTGAGGGCTGTTCTTTGGTTGGAGGAGTATTTGTGCCGCTGGAAAAAAACTTTGGTGGTTGTCTCACACGATCGTGATTTCCTTAACACAGTGTGCACAGAGATTATTCATCTGCATGATCTGAAGCTCCACTTCTACCGTGGAAATTTTGATGATTTTGAAACTGGGTATGAGCAGCGCCGCAAAGAGGTAAACAAAAAGTTTGAAATTTATGATAAGCAGGTGAAAGCTGCCAGAAGGAGTGGAAGTCGGGTTCAACAGGAGAAGGTCAAGGACCGAGCAAAATTTTTAGTTAATAAGGAAGCAGCAAAGAGCAAGGGCAAGGGAAAGGTTGAGGAGGATGACACCCAAGTTGAGGCTCCTAAGAAGTGGAGGGATTACAGCGTCGAGTTCCACTTTCCTGAACCTACTGAGCTTACACCTCCACTCCTGCAACTCATTGATGTCAGCTTTAGTTATCCGAACCGGGAAGATTTCAGGCTGTCTGATGTTGATGTCGGTATTGATATGGGTACTCGTGTTGCAATTGTTGGACCTAACGGAGCCGGAAAGTCTACTCTGCTCAACCTTCTTGCAGGTGATTTGGTTCCTACTGAGGGTGAAGTAAGGAGAAGTCAGAAGTTGAGGATTGGTAGGTATTCACAGCACTTTGTGGACCTCCTGACAATGGACGAAACCCCTGTTTCATACCTACTTCGTCTTCATCCTGACCAAGAGGGATTTAGCAAGCAGGAGGCTGTGCGTGCAAAACTCGGAAAGTATGGACTCCCTAGCCACAACCATCTGACTCCTATTGCAAAATTATCTGGAGGACAGAAAGCTCGAGTTGTCTTCACATCAATATCCATGTCAAAACCCCACATTCTGCTTTTGGATGAACCCACGAATCATTTAGATATGCAGAGCATTGATGCACTGGCTGATGCACTTGATGAATTCAGCGGTGGGGTTGTACTAGTAAGTCACGACTCCAGACTTATTTCACGTGTGTGTGATGATGAAGAGAGGAGTCAAATTTGGATTGTTGAAGATGGTACTGTGAAGAAATTTGATAGAAGTTTTGATGAGTACAAGGATGAGCTACAAAAAGAAATTAGAGATGAGGTGGATGAGTAAGGTTTGCAGTAAATGTAAAATTTTGCTGATCACATACATAAAACATGTATTGCGTTTGTTTTACTATGATTATTTCGATTGTATAAGTTTTGGTTGCTGTGATTGTAACATTAGATACTTTAATACACCCTTTGTTTAATTGGTCTTTTTAGTATTCGATCTTTCGGACCTTAGAAAGGAACGGAATGGCTTTTAGTCTGCTATAGCTGGAGGATAATTTATTGAAGAACTCTCGTGTCTGAGTACGATGTGAACTGTGAAGATATTCTTTTGTTGCACCATTCTAAAAATATTGTTGTTTTATGCTCAGACAGTCAAACCGACCCAAATAGTTGCCGGATTTCTTTTTATCTTGTATGCAAAATTACTATTGCAACAAAGATTCTACTGTTTCTTCTACCTCCTCCTAACTCTCCAAGCCTTATCCTTGGCGGCCACCCAAACCCCTCAAGGGTGGGCGGCTTGAAGGTAACACTACTCTCAAAATTTCACCTGCAGTCTAAATCTGAATAACACCATGATTGATCATGACTTTTCTGGCTTGTATGTTTTGCTGTGGAATGATTAAGGTAGAGGCACCAGTGGTGCCACACTGATGGTGAAAATTCTCGACTTTGGTGATGAATGAGACCAGAAGCCATAAACTGGTGGGAGCATAGATGTAGTGCTAGAGAGAGCATCCAAAGCATCAAATGTGTGAAGAACAATTTGTGAAGCTCTATGAAGGCTATCCATCACATCAAGAAGCCATTGAAAATGAGGTCACTGGGATTCGTAGTTTGAAACTCGGGTTGGTAGATCCTTTAAGCGGATACCTTTCATTCCTGGAATCCAATCTATTAGCTTGTCCAGAACCCGTTCGCCAAACAGCTCTCATCTGTTGGAAGTTGGAACAACAATTTCAGAAAGAGCAAATTGATCACATTTGATGCACTAATGAACTATATAACATCCATGTGAATATTGAGATACTGCAACCAAGCTAATCTTTAATTGTTATGAGGAATTCCCAGGAGGTCACCCTTACATTACTACTCTCAAGGCTAATTAGCAATTATATATAATAAGAAATTTAATCTAAATAGATCGAGATGGAGTCGGAAATTTTTTCATGATGAGGTCACGAAATGGAGCTAGGAAATTTTTCATGATGGATTCACCAAGCAAACTGAGGTCTTGGGTGGCATCCCCATCTGAAACAGGTAGACCATCTGGAATGATCTTGAACTGAAAGTCAGGTAAGCCATATAAAGAGTTCGATCCTAGAGATTTGAGAAAGCGTTTGTGGTCGAACTCTGTTGACAAAGGTTATGTGAAAAGGAACCTTTATGGTGGAAGAGTTTTGCTAATTTAAGCATTGCCTTTGTATGGCTTTGAACAGGAATTGGAATACAAATAACATGAGTTTGTGAGTTTGTGTTTTCAGTTGTGCAACTCTAGTTTTTCAGTTTGACATGTATGTGCTGGTCTATCACAAAGAGGCCTTAAGGCACATATACGAGTTCCGGTAGTAACCCGCACTACTAGCAAAACGGGTTACTCACACAGATTTATATCTGTGTGAAATAATGCTATTTCACACGGATGTCAGTAGGTAAAAGGCTGTACCTACGGTGCAAGCACGGAATATTTTTCGGTTGCCTTCGGAGGGGGCGCTAATGCTCTATTCACACGGTTTTTAGAGTCCGTGTGAAAATTCTTGTGGGTCCCACTTGTCTTCTAACAAGCATTGTAAAAATTTTATGTATCCGTGTGAGATGAAAATAATATTTAATACATCAGTCAGTGTGAAATACCTTATTAACTCACACAGATGTCTGTGTGAAAAGAGTAGTGATATTAAAAAAAAAATTATTATTATTTTGCTAATTTTATTATTCCATTAATCAGAATTCAAACAGTAACACAGAATGAACTCACAATTGATATTGGTACCCAGAACTAACTAGAAAAAAAATATATCATTTCAAATGACTTCAAGTTACATCATAAACTAACTGTATACAAAAAGATTACATTGGCAACAAGATGAAGTTCTAAACCCTTGATCAGCTCCAGTTCTACCCTTCCATAGTTGCCGTTGACAGTTCCAATCTGTTGGATTTATCCCATACTCCTAATGAACAAAACAGTCACAGTACTTGTAAAAAATTTAAGTAATGTACCTAATTCATATGACAACTACTAGGGTTGGCCATTATGCCCAGATAACTACCATTAAACTCCACTTCAAGAGCAGACATGAACCACAATAAAGCCATATCTACTAAAGATGTGTTCTTACCATCCAACCAAGTACCAATTGGCAAAGCCAGCCCCAATTGCCCATTGATTACAACTCAGTGTTTAGCCAATTATTCCATCTGCATATAGTGAATCTACACTTCACCAACAAGTCAAAAAGAAGAGAATAAGAATAGAAATTGATTGATCAATCAAATTCATACAAAAGACAGAAAGAAAGAAAGCAATTAGATAATCTGAGGTTCAAAACCATTTATAATCAAAACCAACCCTTTTAGAAGCAAAACCTACACATTTATAGGTTCAAAAACAGAAATAAAAAATACAAATAGAACCCAGAACCCAGAATTTCTTTGTGAAACCTTCTTCAATCTCAGCCTGGTGAAACAAAACCCACAACCCAGAATTTCTTAAAATAACCACTCACTGAAACAACCTAAACTGAAAATTAACAATAACCCACAACCCAAATATTATTCTATGTTGCACTACTCAATTTATCTTGCTACCCAAACTTGAATACAAGCGTCGGGTATCTACACATATAAGAAATTATGCATGAATATATATATATATAAAAGCCATTCGATTTACCATCTATTTTTAAGTCATTCAACTACTGGAAACAGAAAAGAACTAAGCATTAACAACCAATTTTAATTTCTACAATAAAGAAGAAGTTCGCTCTCTCTGTGCGTTCGCCGGGGTTGAGGGAGTTATGGTGGTGGTCCTGGACCAATTGGTTTTCCTCTTGCAGGAATCTGAAAATCAAGTAAGGTAAAAAGGTTATCCAAGCAATCTAATTGCAATCTTCAAATTACCAACCTTACAAATACCCATCAATCAAAGAAGTAAGAGCCAAAAAATTCGGCGACACATCAAACCCATATACGCAAACACTTCTCTCCTCACCTCAACCTTACAAAACCCATTAAACAATGTATTGAAAGTAACAAAATCAGGTCTACATCCTCCTACCCTTATCATGTTCATCTCTAAACAAGCCACATCAATATCACATAGTTTCCAGTACCCATTAATTTCGAGAGGAATTAATTGGAGATTGAGACATAAAGAATGAGAGAGAGGGAAAGAGAAAATGAAATAGGATCGATCTGTCCATGGATCCCTGAGCTCGGGTAGAGGTCAAGGACAGGGTGAGCTCTGCTACTGATGACCCCAACCGCTTCAAATTGCTTTTGTCGATCTCTTGTTTTTTCAATTAAACCGTAATTGCATCTGTTGAGAATGGAGATATGGGGTTGGGGGAAGGCTAAGCTTTTCTGAGGGAGGAAGAAGGTGATTAGAGGAAGGAGGTTGGATGAGGCGGCAGAGTGACGAGGAGGAAGGAGGGAGGGGGAGAGAGAGAGAGAGAGAGGCAATAGTGACAGAGAAAGAGGGGCGATAATGATGATGGAGAAAATGGAGTTTAGGTTAGGTTACAAATGGTTTAATGGGTAAAATTGCAACAGAATTCGTGTGAAAAACATATGTAATTTTTACAGATATCTGTATGCATATTGTTTTCTCACACGGACATCCGTATCTTCATCTCACACAGATATCTGTGTGATGCTCATTTCATACAGATATCTGTGTTAAACTATTTTAGCAACGAAAAACCGTCTCTCTACAATTCATATAGCACAAAAAAACAATGATTTTTTAATAAACTTATATTTAATATATACAGAAATGTGTGTGAACTAGGCTTCACACGGACAACCGTGTGAGTAGGTAATAAAATATTTTATTTTTCACACGGATGTCTGTATGTGATATTTTTCACACAGACATCTGTGGCTATTATTATTCCATAAACTCTTGTGGGCCCAATTTTACTTATTTCACACGGTTTTCTGTATATATTGCCAATGCACACAGATATCCGTGGCTTTATAAAATCTGTGTGAGTTAAATCTGTGTGAGATGCCTATTTTGCTAGTAGTGCCGGCCGGGTTTGTTATTACATATATGAATATCAAGACGGCATCTAGGCGGATAAATCTACCGGGAAACAAGCTCTTGGGCATAAAGGGTCAAAGCATGAGACAAAATGGATAAAGAATCTATGCTACCACTGCCGGCACTCATATGGCAATGTGGCATAAAAGACATCAAAAAAACGTCTCCAGTATGCATATAGCCACCAGGTAATAAGCTCAAATTTATTTCGGATCTTTTTTCAAATTGATCTCATTTGTGATTTGTCCAACTTCCTATCTTTGTTTTTCTTTCTCGTGAAACTGCTCTATGAAGAATTTTCTATCTAACTTTTAGTGGTTGCTATCTTCTTTCCCCTATCAAACTTAATTATGCCTTAATTAGAACTTGATTTACTATGTTTATCAAGTAGAATTCCTGTCTAATTATTAATCTGATTTAGTTATGCCCTGAAACAATAACAATACGAAAATTTGCGGTTTGGTTATTGCATTGTTCTTTAGAAAGGTATTCTGTGATAAAAATGATAGTAGTGCATGTTCTCTCACAAGGACACAGTGTTTGATTTTTGAAAAGAACTATGAGAGTAGAGACACCAAGAGAATAAACGTTTAAACCAATAATCAGATAGAACACACCTATATGGGAAGGAACATTTAGAACAACATGAAACAATCTAAGCAAAGTAAAGATGGGCGTAATTAACAATATAACATGGCACTAGCTAGTTTATTGAATTATCTGTAACATCTAGCTTCTTCTCATAGTAACATTTGACTCACTAAATTATCCAAGTTTGTGGATGAAGAACCATGTGGAGTGGTTGCTTCTTCTGCCAGTAGTTTCCATTCCATCACTTTATTTCTCATATGTTTACCCTTCTCGCCCTCCATCACCTGTTTAACAAGCTTCTCTATTTCGTCTCTCTTCACTTCCTCACCGGCGATCTCAATGCCAATTCCCCATTCATTGCAAGCAGACCAGGTATTTGTTTGTTGGTCCCCAAAGACTGGCCAGCACAGCATAGGCACTCCTGCAGTCACATTCTCAATCATTGAATTCCAACCGCTGTGTGTTAAAAACCCTCCAACTGCTGGGTGGTTAAGCACTTGCTCTTGTGGGCACCAACTTGCTATTAGACCTCTTTGTTTGGTTTCAGCCACAAACTCTGGTGGCAAAATAGCCGATTCACCAGCAACTGAATCAGGTCTAATTACCCAAAAGAACGGAAGCTTGGTATTTGCAAGTCCCCAAGCAAACTCTACAAGATTGTTCGATGTCATGATCGTTAAACTGCCAAAGTTCACATAAACAACTGAATTTGGCGCTTTGGAGTTGAGCCATTGGAGGCACTCGGTTTCTTCTTTCCATAGACTGTAACCCATAGGGTTCAAAGGGTGTTCTGGTATCTGATTAAGGAGTAATTGGAGAGGGCCAATGGCATAAACATGTGGATGAAGCATCGACGAGAGATATTCCAAAACATGATGCTCCAATGCATCAAAAGTATGAAGAACAACAGCTTCAGCTTTATGAACTCCTTCAATTGCTTCCAAGCAGAGTTTCCAGATGTCGTCATCAGGATTTGTGACTTGAAAGTTGGTCGGGAGATCCCTTAACCGGATATCTTTCAGTCCTGGAATCCAATCTATGACCTTGTCCAAATACCCGTTTGTGAAACAGCTCTCGTCTATATGTAAAAAAAAAAAAATAATAATAATAATAATAATAATAAATAAAAAGTTAAAAAATTAGCTAGATTCATATGCACTGTTATTCCAAATCCTAGGATGTCATCCTGCACTAGAGTGCAACATATGTTGCGATTATAAAATAACACAGCGGAAGAAGTGCTAATAACAAACTGGAAGTATAAATAATCATAAAATTAAAACCATTTCTAACCTTTGAGTGGTGCTAATCCTTTTTCCATCAAAGTGGGATATTGTGCAAATCCCATGAGGCTGCTTGCAGCAACAGTAAAGAAGAGTGTAACAGGGATTCGATTTGTTTCTGCTGCTCTGAAGACAAAGGAATTCCAACCGTCTGCTACTATCCGAGTCACCGGAGGATTAGTACTGTGGGAAGTAATTGCAGCTTCATTGAGTTTCATGAGGAGGTCTTGAAACGGAGCTAACAAATTTTTCCTGACAGCACCACAAAGCAAATAGACGTCTTGCGTCAAATCTTCATCTGAACTTGGAAGGCCATCTGGAATGGTTTCGAACCGAAAATCAGCCAAGCCATCAAGGGAGTTAGGTCCTAGAGATTGAAGAAAGCGCTTGTGGTTGAACACTGTGTTGACAAAGGTTATATGAAGACCTCTGTGGTGGAGGAATTTTGCTAGTTTGAGCATTGCCTTGATATGGCTTTGAAACGGCAATGGAACGCATACTGCATGAGGCCTTTTAGCTACTTCCTTGGAACTCATCTGATCTTGTGTGTATGAATGTGCGCTATACATGCAGAAAATGCTGTGCTTTATACTGATAACAACGCTGTAGGGTTTTGTTTGTTTGTAATACATTTAGCTATCAAATCTGGAGTAGGTTAAAACCGAATCTTGAAGAACCTTAAATCATTCACGGGCAAAGAAGCTTTTGGCATAAAGAAAGCACAGCAACGTACAGGTCCAATTTTTTGAGGCACCAATAATGTCAAAAAATATATGTAGTGGCTCAAGTAAAGACAAGACAAAATTTTTTCTTTTTTCCCACTTTGGAAAGGTTCTATTCCTCTTTTTTTTATTTTATTTTATTTTATTTTATTTTATTATCAGATTTATTCTCCTAAGGGAGCTTCTATTCATACCTCTAAAATTGGTACTTGGATCTCCCTATTTAATAGACCTCCAACTTACTTTTATGAATAACCAATATGCTATCTACACCTCCCCACTTTTCCCAAAATGCCCATTGTCTAATAAAATCTATAATGTTTTAGGGAATCAGAAATTGAGAGAAATTTGCTGTGTATTCTCATTGATAATAGGGGCCTCTTTATATAGAGGATTACAATGCATAGAGATAGAATCATACAAGGAAAGAGAATCTCTAAATTCTTCTAATTGAACCCTATTACCACTAGGTCAAGTAACCTAGAGTTTGGATTAAACACAAATAGAGATATCCTTAAACACTCCCCCTTGTGTTGTCCAAACGCGGTGCTTCTCTCGTTGCCTCGTTAAAAACCTTGCCGAGTAACAAAAACACAGTGGGACAAAAATAACCTCGGTCGAAGGGGAAAAAGAGCACAACACACCTTCACGATTCGAGACAAACATATAGACATCTCCCCCTGATGTTTGTGCCTCCCTCTGATGTCTACGATCATGGGAGTTCAGATAATTTCCGCAAGCCAATTCTTGCTACATGTTTCTTGAACGTGGATTTGGGCAATGACTTAGTAAACAAGTCTGCCACATTGTCCTCAAATCTAACCTGGTTTACTTTGATCTTGAGGTACTTTTGTTGTTGCTGATTGTAGAAGAATTTGGGCGATATATGCTTGGTGTTGTCGCTTTTGATGTAGCCTTGCTTCATTTGTTCAATGCAAGCAGCATTATCCTCATAAATGCTCGTTGGCTCATCTGTGGTAGACTTCAAACCACAATTGCTTCGAACATGCGTAACTATGGATCGAAGCCATATACATTCACGAACTGCTTCGTGAAGAGCAATAATCTCTGCATGATTCGAAGAGGTAGCGACTAAGGTCTGCTTTGTAGACCTCCAAGATATCGCGGTCTTTCCCATGGTGAAAACATAACCAGTTTGGGAGCGACCTCTGTGTGGGTCAGAGAGATACCCAGCATCAGCAAAACTTTCCAAAACACTTATATAGTTTTGGGTTGGGGAGAGGGAACGCAATCCACCATGTGTAACGTCCCTGGCACTTGATGGGTCCGAATCCATCATCTCTCTGTAGGGATAGAACAAGCCCATATCAATCTTACCACTTAGGTATCAAAAGATATCTTTAACACCAGTCCAATGGCGTCGTGTTGGCGCAGAGCTATATCTAGCTAGCAAGTTCACAGCGAATGAGATATCCGGTCTTGTGCATTGTGCTAAGTACAACAATGCGCCTATTGCACTTAGATAGGGCACTTCTGCCTCTAGCACTTCTTCGTCGTCATTTTTTGGACGGAATGAATCCTTCTCTGGATTAAGACTATGGACGACCATTGGGGTGCTTGAAGGCTTAATCTTATCAATGTTAAAACGCCTAAGCATTTTTTGGGTATAAGCTGATTGATGAATCAGGATACCATCTCTACGGTGCTCGAGTTCTAAACCGAGGCAAAACCGTGTTTTCCCAAGATCTTTCATCTCAAACTCGGATTTCAAGTGTTCAGCGGTTTCCCTAAACTCTTTAAGGGTGCCAATTATGTTCATATCATCAACATAAACCGCTACTATTGCAAATCCGGAACTTGTTCTTTTTATGAACACACATGGGCATAGTTCATTGTTGACATATCCCTTTCCAATCAAGTAGTCACTTAGACAGTTATACCACATTCGTCCGGATTGTTTCAATCCATATAGTGAGCGTTTCAATCTAATCGCAAACGCGCTCCGTGGTCTAGAGCCACTTGATTTGGGTAACTGAATTCCATCTGGAATCTTCATGTATATTTTCGTATCTAGATCCCCATATAGATACGCAGTAACCACATCCATAAGCTACATGTTCAGTTTTTCGGAAACTACCAAACTGACAAGGTAGCGGAACGTAATGACGTCCATTACAGGAGAATAGGTCTCCTCGTAGTCGATTCCAGGGCATTGTGAGAAGCCTTGCGCCACAAGGCGAGCTTTGTATCTTACAATCTCGTTTTTCTCATTTCGCTTTCTAACGAATACCCATTTGTGACCAACTGGTTTGGTGTTGGGCGGTATTGGTACAACTTTGCCAAATACCTTTCTTTTCGCTAGGGAATCAAGTTCTGCCTGGATCGCATCTTTCCATTTTGGCCAATCAGCTCTACGTTGGCATTTATCAACGGAGCGTGGTTCGATGTCATCGGTCTCAATAATCTCACGCGCCACTGAATACGCGAATACATTATCAATGATGATGGAGTTCCTTTCCCACGTCCCATGTACACTAGTGTAATTTACAAAGATATCTACGTTCTCAAGGATAGGTTCTGACATTGAGGAGTCCCCCAATGATGTCTCTTGGACATAACCGTAATCCGGAACATTCTCATGGGACGGATTTTGAGTATCGATGATCAAAGGATTTGTCTGTGCCTCATTCGCTTTCTTTCTAGGGCGAGTATCCTTCTAACCAATCGGTCTACCGCGCTTCCTTGCTGGACCTGCTGCCATAGATGCCACATCATTGCCATGCTGGGCAATGGTGCCATCCCCTAATGTCACAGGAGTGGCGTGATGTCCAGTATTTGGGACATCAATCCTTGTAGGCACGTTTGCAGCAGGTATGTGTGATCTCGTCACTTTGGCAACATCAGAAAAAGCATCAGGCAGAGTGTCTGCTACGTTCTGGAGCTCGATTATTCTTCGCACTTCAAGTTCGGAGTGTGCGGTACGGGGATCGAGATGAGACATAGTGGGGACAGACCACGACAATTCATGTTGTTCCTGTTGAACATCTGTGTTCTTATCTCCTCCTAACGATGGGAAGACTGTCTCATCAAAGTGACAATCTGCAAATCTAGCGGTAAAGAGATCGCCTGTCAAGGGTTCAAGATAGCGGACAATAGTTGGAGATTCAAAGCCAACATAGATGCCCATTCGTCGTTGTGGACCCATCTTAGTACGCTATGGCGGCGTAATAGGCACATAGATGGCACACCTAAAAATGCATAAATGCGAGATATCAGGCTCGTACCCAGTCACTAGCTGTAACGCAGAGTAAGATTGGGTGGCAGTGGGTCGTAGACAAATCAGTGTCGCTGCATGCAATATTGCATATCCCCAAGCAGAAACAAGGAGATTGGCGCGCATAACCAATGTCCGCGCTATCATTTGTAGTCTTTTGATAGCGGCTTCTGCGAGACCATTTTGGGTATGAACATAGGGAACTGGATGTTCTACATCAATCCCCAGTGACATGCAATAGTCATTGAACGTTTTCGATGTAAACTCCCCAGCATTATCAAGTCGAATCGACTGAATAGGATGGTCAGGGTAGTGAGCCCGTAGACGGATAATCTGGGAGAGGAGTTTAGCATAAGCAGCATTTCGAGTGGACAATAGCGCAACATGTGACCAGTGTGTCGACGCATCAACCAATACCATAAAGTATTTAAAAGGTTCGCATGATGGTTGAATTGGTCCACAGATATCCCCTTGGATTCTCTGTAAGAACAGAATGAGTATTTTTGGATCCTTTGCGTAGGACGGTCTCGGTCCTAATTTCCCGAATGAACAGGCTTTGCAAAATTAGTGAGGGGCCGTAGAAACAACCAATGAGGATTTTGGTTGGGCCTGAGCGTCTGTAGCGCTATTAGAAGCAAAGTGTGTGACTACATCTCCCATTATGGCGTTAGAGCCATGGAAATTGGTGTGTGTGGCGTCATGGCCACCAGGAGGAGCAACCATGGAGTCATGCTCATGGTTGGCACCATTTATGGCGTCATCACTAGGGACAGGGGCGGCCATTCGGCTGCCCATGACAGCAGCAGCCCCAGAAGCTGCAATTTTCGCTGTCTTGCTAAGTCCTGGAATCAATTTTTGATTCTTGATTCTTCTCACTTTGAAAAAGGGATGCCCGTGTGAAGTCTTGAGTATACGGAGCATCATATCACGACCAGCATGTCCTAGTCGGTCATGCCAAAGCCAATATGTGTCTGAATCCAAGAGATCTTCTCTTATGACATTATTGGATTCAATTGGTCGAATTGTAGTGACATAAAGTCCACTAGATTGACACATAAGCTTCTCTAAGATGCGCTTCCGTCCGCAATCATTAGAGGTAATGCAAAGGAATTCTATTCCGTTCTCACTATGCGTTTCCCCATGGAATCCGTTGGCTCTAATATCTTTAAAGCTTAATAAGGTTCGGTTTGCCTTAGGAGCGTAGAGAGTTTCAGTGACTTTAATGAAGGTGCCATTGGGCAAAAGGAATTGGGCCATTCCATGTCCTTGAACTAAACTTGATGGCCCAGCCATCGTAGTCACAGATGAATATGTAGGCAACATCTCTAAGAATAATTGCCTATGTCGTAGAATGGTGTGCGTAGTCGCACTATCCGCAAGACATTGAAGTTCATCCATTCCTAAAAGAAAAGCTCGTAATTAAAGAGGAGTCATAAAGAAAAGAACTCAACTTTTATTAATAAGCCAAACGGAATTACATCTTCGTTTCTCTTAACCAAAGAAAATCTAATCCAATAAACTAGTTAATGCAAAACAATGGTAGTCGTCTAACTTCTTTCGGTAATTCCAATGTAAATGTGACCAGGTGAGTAGAGAGATGTCGGTGGAGCAAAGCTCGCTTAAGTACCACTTATCTCAAAACCTTTCTAGACATCACTTTTACATTGAGTACGCCTACTTTGAAGAAAGACTAATATCATTGGCATCTACTACAAAAGTAATATGGCAATTGCCTACATCTCTTGGAAAATAAAAAGACTTAATCAAAATCGCCAGTTTCTGGGTCTTGATCCTTGTAGTCTTCCACCCTTAGATCGAGATCTCCATCTTGATCTTCTTGTTCCATGTAATTTGCCTCCCTTGCTTCACGATACGTCCTGTATGCGTTGGCAACGTTATGGGATGCAGTACACTTCCTTGCCCAATGTCCACTTGATCCACATCGAAGACAAACATCTTTATGGTTAGGCTCCCTTGTTCGAGATGCTTTTGGTGCATGTGTTGGATGACTATTATTCTTGGTGGCGTCACCACCATAGCCGGAGGCTCCGCCTCTCTCTCTCTTCACACGTTGACCTCTACGATTCCGTGCACGCCTCTCTCGGCGATTTCCTTCCTCTTTAGGGCGAACATATGGACCAGAGCGTCCAGAATTGTCCCTACTCTTAGGGTTTCGCTCCTTGCGTCCTCCCTTGGGGGCGCGACTATAGTTAGACTCCGGAATAGACTTAGTTCCCACGGGTCTAGCATTATAGTTCTTCACAAGTATGTTGTCGTGCTTTTCAGCTACGTTCATGGCGCCAATAAGCTCATGAAACCTCGTGATACGTCCTGCTTTCACATCAATCCGATAATTCTTTGAAATCATCAGGGCAGAGACGGGGAAGGTAGAGAGAGTCTTCTCGATCAACATCGTATCAGTTATGGTTTGGCCACAAAACTCCATCAGAGACTTGATACGAAGAGCTTCCGAGTTATAATCAAGCACAGACTTGAAATCACAGAAGCGGAGGCTATGCCATCGTACTTCTAAATCAGGAAGCAGGGAGTCACGAACGTTGTCAAATCGCTGCTCAAGTTCAACCCATAGCTTTCTTGGGTCTTCCTCATTGAGGTATTTGATGCGCTCAAAGCAAGCGCACAATTTAACCCTGAAAATGTCGTTAGTAATATAAGCAAGTAGGGATCGTTCTATTCCGGGGATTGAGGGTACACTTGTAATTGTGAAACAAATAAAGAAAAGTATTATTTACAAAAATAAAATAAAGAATATAAATATATACAATTGTATAAACAAATAAAGAATTAAAATAATAAAGTATTATTTACAAAAATAAAATAAAGAATAGAAATATATACAAGTAACAAAATAAAAAGGGAGGGGATTTAAGAATTATAGAATTGAAAATTAAGATAAATAAAATAAAGAAAATGTAAAAACATATATACAAGGGTGGATCGCAAGGAACAAAGATCAAAACCACATCCATATGCAAGAAATCCAATTACAATTCCTATAGTTGATTTTAAATGTCATGAGAGAGGAGTTGATCATGTGAAACATTCGAAAGCAAATGATTTCCCATATTTTACTTTTCAATGCTAATTAACCTAAGCGAAAGCACCTAGATTAATCCTATCAAACATGCAATCAAGCCCTAGAAAGCTAGTCAATCATGACATGTTCAACGCATTAGACATAGAGAAAGGCTATCAACTCAAGTGTACAACTTAGTATGGAAAAGTCCACCTAATTGCAATCCTCTTTAATTAAATTCGGTCTTTGCACAAAACCTTTACTACTTTGATTCAAGTTTACACAAAACGAAAAGTCGATTTCATGTTCTTAAACCTAGCACCAATTATATCAAAACCCTAAGTGTTTGCAACCACATAAGATTAAAATACAAAAGTTTTCTATCATGCAAATTTAATTAAACAAACCCACATAAGCAACATAAAAATCAACATATAGAAATCACAACTTTATCTCAAAACATATAAACGGGCTTTAAACTTTGCCCTTAACATTATTTGTTAACTAGAATTCATAGTTTTACAAAATCAAACAAAGAAAACAAGAGAAAGGATATAATACACCTTGAAAGATGAATGATAAAGCCTTGAGACGAAGAACTTGAAGATCCTTGAAAGCAAGCAATCTTCTAGGGACGACACAAGGGTGGATGGCGGTTAGGAAATTGATGTATTGCATGGCTTCTCTTTCTCTTGGCTTGAAAATGAAGAACAAGAAAACTAGAGAATGGAAAAGAAATATGGAGAGGAAATGGAGAGACAAGGAGATGGAATGGATGAAGGAATGTCTTTTAGAATGAGAGGAGAAGGTGTTTATATAGGGAAGAAAAAGAAGAGTGAAATGATGAGTGGAAGAAAAATAATGAAAGTGGAGTATGAAAGTGATTTGTAAAATATGGAAAAGAAAGAGAAATGATGAAATGAAAGCAAAGCATGAAGGTGCAGCAACATGGAAGTGATGATGATCTATTAAAGAGATTGTAGAAAAAATATATCCAAGGAAAAAGAGAAAAGCATCTAGCTTTCTTCATGTGGGTGGGAAACATGAATATGTGGTGTTGAGTTGTTTTCAGGTCAGTTTCTTCCCCTTTATTCCTTCAATTATTTCTCCAACAAGACTTCATTATATGACTTCGACTTCTTCATATGAAATGTTCCACTATGAGTGTAGATCATCCTGACAAATTTTCAGAGCTTCAATCCATGTGGTTGGGTAGGAAATGCTGCTGGACCTCTTACAGGTCCAGTTTTCCGGTTTTGCTTCTGTAGAGAATTGGGCTGATTGTTTGAAGGCCTTCCACTCATATTTTTCTCTGGCACTCTTCACAATAAATGATCCTTTGGGTGTCTAGAGTGGATCTGGAAGGTTTCAGCTCATTTGAAGTTCATTTGGTCAGGCGGCCGCTCCTTCTTCTTTGCTTGGCTTGGTTTCTCCTAGCCGGAGTAGGAATATGTGTAAAATTGATCTTTTAGTACATTTCCATTTTTCTACTCCAATGTACCTTCATCTTTGCTCCCCTTGGTGTTCGCAAGCTCCTCTTTCCATTTATGAGTTCATTTCCATATTTAGCTCGGAGGTCCTGAAAATAGAAACTAATAAGAAAAATAGAAACTTTCCTAAACTGAAAAATAGAAACTACCGAAAATGGAAACTTACTAAAAATGATAAATAGAAACTATAAAAATAGAAACTTTCTACAAATAGGAACTTTCCCAATCAAAGAATGAAAACTTTCCTAAACAGGGTTTTAATAAGGAAATAACGCAAGAAATGTAGGGAAAAGCAAGTAAAACGTCGCATTAAAATGCTCCTATCAGTATTCACTTTGGAGCGCGTCATTCATGTGCCTTGTCATGAGAATGATGGCTTTAGCTTGATTTGCTTCAAAAGCAGTAGCTTGCTCAATGGAGAGCACGTTCTGACTAGGCTCTTGGATGGCTTCCAGAAGTCCATCAGCCTTAAGATGTTGGCGCACATCTCGGACCCACCTATGGTATCCTGCGCCAATTGTCTCTAGTGGAACAAAGTTCAGCTTGTTCAGGTAACTCATCCTGAAAAACAACACAAGATTAGGGTTAGCTTCGGAGCGAAAAGGCTACCACTAAAAACTATTAAATTTCTGAGCGTAGTCGCTTCCAAGAAATTAGGGATTTTTCTGAGCGTAGTCGCTTCCAAGAAAATCCGATTCCAAGAGGGGTTTTGGATTAGATCGAAACAACGATGTATGTGGTCGATCATTTTCTTCTCAACAAACTCTAAGTTTGGAGGACTCTACAAGCTCCAAGCTTGGAGTGAGCACGAACCCCCACAGTTCGGCTTTTAGTCTCCCCTATGAAGAAGAAAGGGGGGTAGAAGAAGGGATGTTGGAAGTCCCCAAGAAAAGAAGAAGAAATTTAAAAAAAAACTTCAAAAACAGGAACTTTTAGAAAAAAATTACCTTAAAAATTGGCCGGAAAACTTGACCGAAAAGTTGGTTGGAAAAATGTCAACGGAAAAGTCACCGGAAAGTGGCAAGAAAAGTCACCGGAAAGTGGCCGGAAAAGTTGCTGGAAAAATGTTGACCGGTGTTGACTGGCCGTTGACGGGAGGGTTGACTGACCGTTGACCGGGGGTGCTGACGTGACAGATTCGGTGCTGACATGGCAGTGCGGCTTGCACGTGTGCTCGACTGTGGGCTGTAGCAGTTGGGCTTGATTGTGGGCTGCAAAGGATCTCTTCCTTTTTTTCTTTCTGCCGGTTCAGGTCAAGTGGACGCCAGTGGTCGGTTCAGTTGAATTTTGGCCGGTTCCGGTGGAGATTTTTCAGGTTCCGGATTTTGGGGACGAGGTGCAGCTACAGACAAAAGGTGGCAGTGAAAGGTGGACAGGAAGATGGTGAACCACACAGAAGATCTTTGGATTTTCTTGGGAGGCCGGTTTGAACACTTCCAGTGGTCGGTTCAAGTTGATTCCGGCCGGTTTTGGGGGTGGTGCCGCCGGTTTTGGGTTCCTGGGATTGAGGGCTTCAAGGTAGGCGGCGGTGGTTTCTGATATTTGAAGGTTACGAATTTAGGGTTTCAGGGTTAGGGCTCGTGCTGATAACGTGTTTTAGGGAATCAGAAATTGAGAGAAATTTGATGTGTATTCTCATTGATAATAGGGGTCTCTTTATATAGAGGATTACAATGCATAGAGATAAAATCATACAAGGAAAGAGAATCTCTAGATTCTTCTAATTGAACCCTATTACCACTAGGTCAAGTAACCTAGAGTTTGGATTAAACACAAATAGAGATATCCTTAAACATATAAAAGTTTATTTTTTATTTTATTTATACCTCTAAAATCGGTAGTTGGAACTCCTTTATTTTTTGAACATTTCACAATCCTATTTCAATTCCCTTTCAATTTTCAATTTTTGAACAAAAAGAATGAACAGTATGCGAGAATTGTAGGCTACCTCTTATATATATAGACACACACACATGCAGTGTATATTTACATTACAGCATTTTACCTCTTAATTTGCAAAGCTGAATCAACAATGTATGTACAACATTATATTAGTTAGTTAATTAATTGATATTAACCTCGCATTTGAGTGCAAGTCAGTACGTGGCTAATTGTATCATTGTATTAGTCCTTTTGAACAATGTACATAGCTGATTTCTGGAACTATCAAAAATGGCCTCTAATTACATGAACAAAATATATAATTGAGAAGCAAACTATAAACAAAAGGTCCCTAAATGAAATCCCAATAAAACCAAGCATCAAACTTCAAAACTCAAAAGAAAATTGGCAGAATAAGAAACTGAAAAACCAAAAATTTAAATGTCTACCAGTTCCATCATCCTTCAAAATTACATCAAAAAGTCAATGTCTACAAATTATTTAATCATTCAAAATTACATAAAATGCTACTCAATCGTCAATTGTGAATGATTCTGGATGTACTTTTCTTGGACAACACTCTTTGAAACAATTTAGGTGGTCCTAATATATAGAAAACAAATGTCGAACTTTGACGTCAGCATTTCTTTCCCAATTTGGTACAAGATATGGCAAGGGATGTCCAAGAGACAATTTAAGCTATATAAAAAAAAACACAAGATAGTGAGCGTGTGAAAACACAAAAGAAGTTGGACAAAAAAGAAAATGTAGAGTAATGAAATATGACATACATGCACAAAATGGTTTTTGTTCACATGGCCAATTCCAATCTCTTTGAGCTCATCATTACTGAACTGCCCAATCTTGTGTTCTACTAGGGGGAGGAATGTTATGCGTTGCCCTTCTGATAGAAATATTACCACTACACCATAACATGTTGCAATTAAATGCCCCATTTCGGGAAAGTACATCCAATACTTTTCCGTTGCATTTCCAGAGCCATAATGGTTAAGCGTCTGCTTAACCTTCTCAACCTCAGTTCCACCAAAGAGAATTACATACAGTTCTCGCATACTATGCAACTCGTTTAATAAATCCCTACGAACTTTGCGCCAGGATTTCCGACCAAAACCCATTGCTGAAGCCACAACTCTATATCCACAGTTGCCATCAGATTCAACATCATATGCACCTACAATATAAGGCTGCATCCCAACTCAAAATTGCAAATTATATTTATTCGAAAGGGCAAATCTAGTATCTGCTGGGCTCTGTAAAGTGAGCACAAAATTTTTGTTAGGATAAAAAGTGAAATATTAAATGTGCGAGGAAAAAAAAAAAGAAGCCATTTGTACCTTAATTTTAGTTGTACAATCCTTAGGTTTCTTACTTGATGTGGTATTCTGAATTGATATAATAGGACCATGGGGAACATCTTGACCAACTTCATAAACAGTAGGTGCATGTGAGTGACTGTTAGGACCTGAAAGAGTATTTTCAATCTCAAAGCCAGATTGCAAACGACGAGTACTAGTGTCAGTCTTGTGTGGACGCCCTTTCATTTTTGCCCTCTCTACATGTTCTGTTAGAAAAGTACTACCTGGATTCATCAACTCATCAATTTTTATCAATAAATGTTGTCTATCTTCATCATTTTGCTGTTTAATCCATGTCTCTAATCGAAGCATATGTTGTTTTACCGGAACCTTTTCTTCGGTGTCATTATGCATGGCTTGATTGATACCCAACTGTCTCCAATGATTATGAACTGCATCAATATGAATAGGCTAGTTGGAGCGTTTGTACTCTGCAATCTCATGCGCACAAGGTAAACCATGTGTAATGCGTATCACACAACCACAACAAGAGACATCTTTCTTCATTTAATCAGCCCTACAGTTGATGAAATTTAATGAATGAGTTAATTTATGTAATTAAAATGAATATATATAGGAAAAAAAAAAACAAATTACCTATTAGCTTCACACACTATTTTGTTCAAGGCCGTGATAGACACATAACTTATTAACTCCTTCAAGTACTCATGCTTAAAATCATGTTGCAAAAAACACCTACTTTTCTCAAAAGATGCCTTGATATCTGTATGATGCAACTCTATCAATGAGTGTGTATGGTCCCATGAAATATTAAAGTCCAACTGGCTAGAATTCAGTTGCCTCTTTAACTTTGCATGTGCACTTTCCACCCTACTCAAAACAAAAGTCATAGAGTTCACTACGTAAATACTATAGAATTTAAGTGACTTAATATAACAAAAAAATTCACCTAAACATTACCGGTTAGAAGTTGTGGTACCAATATGCATGCAAGTATCTGTCCATGCAACTACAGATCACTCTTTGTAGTTGTCTAACCAAGTTCTCTTTAAGTAATGAAGCTCATCAGGATATGTACTAAATTGAGATTCAAATTCCTTCAGGTTTGCCCAGTACTCACTTTCAGTTGTAGAACCAACAACAGTGTTCCAAGCATTGAGAAACATATTCCACATTTCTGTTATCGCAAACTTTTTCTTGCATTCTTTCATCACGTTTCGGTTGATGTGCTATTTACACAAGAGATGTCGGGAATCAGGAAATATTTTGCTTATACTATTCATTAGTGCTAATTCACGGTCCGTCACAAAAACACTGGGAGTACAATGATCTAGAAGAGTTCTCAACCTACTCAAAGCCCATGTGTAATTGTCTTTTGTCTCTTTTAAGATGTAGACAAATGCAACATTAAAGGTCATCTCAGTGGATGTTACCCCCACAATCTCAAAAAGTAGAAAACTATATCTATTGGTTTTGTAGGTACAATCCATGATAAGTACATGAGGAAACGTACGTAAAATTTGAAGACTATAAGGATGACAGCAAAATATGTCAGTTACAATATTACCTTCGCTCCTATGGTGCTCAATATAATTGTGTTCTGACAACTTCTGTAGCAAACTTTGCATTTGCGATCGTCCGGCCATTAGTTTCATTCTATGCACTTTCGTCACATTATATATCGTCTTCATGATTGTTACATTTTCTGGATCTCGTTTCTTCAAGGCAGTCAAAATGTCCTTCGGTTTCATCAAACTATTTGTCATGTCTACTACCATAACATGTTCTTCCTTAGATAATCTCCCAGCATAAGAATGACCATGAAGATATTGAGAATGAGGATGATTATGTACTCCACATGTCACCTCTAACATCCATTCGTCTCCAACAATATTTATGCCCCTCAATGCGAATGGACACCCACATTTTTTTGTACCACTAGCCCTTGGACGCTCTTTCTTTTTACTAGATCCATAAGCTTTTTCCTTGCTCTCTGCATTAGACTTTTCAGTATTGGTGCTGGATTTCACAACTCGCTTATAGTCACCACCCCGTTCACAACAAAATCTCAATTTAGGTCTTTTTTTCTTATTCCCGACACCTGTATCAGACCTCCTAATGATAATCACCATATTATTCTTCCTGCCAACAGAACGGACCCATTGAAGTAATGCATCTTTACTCTCGAAAATCTGCACAAACCACTTTGGACTTTAATTTGCATATAACACTTGATCCAAGTAAGAAAAAAAAAGGACATAGTCAATAACCAAAATTAAACAAATAAGAAAACAAACAAGAAAACAAGAAAATCATCTTCCAAAGACATGGTAGCATCACTTTCCTTATTCAACAACACTTTTTTCACTTGATGCGTAGTTAGGACGTAGGACTTCCTTCAGTTACAGTAACTAATAATGAGATAACATGCATAGTGCTGGGCATTGAAACCTTTCAATCCATTCAATGTTATCCAGCTTATGAGTAGTGGGATCTATAAAGTATATACTACTTCAACAGGTTTTATCATGTACAATGGTGTGTGCGTCTCCGTCTATGTCTGTGTCTATATATATATATATATATATATATATATAATTTACAGCTTTCAATATACAACTCGTAATAGTATTCATCACTCACCTGATTAGTTGTAAATTGGTTGGTATAGTTTTCTATGGTCTCCAAACTAACTCCACTTTGACTAGATTCATTGTCTTCTTGTTACTGTTCCTGAAGTTAAATAAACTAATTTGATCAATTCCTAGAAGGTAACAATGTATCAATGCTAATTAAGGCATGAAGTAATCAGAAATCAGAAACAAAGCGAGTAAAGTACTTGCTTAATTGCCAGGGCTATACATACTTTAGCTTTACTATTATAGTATTACACTAGGAATAAACCATGTTATATAATTACTATATATATTATAGTATTACACTAGGAATAAACTCTCTGAACACCAAGATATATTGTCTTGGAGGCATAAACCATAGACATTAAACCATTCCATTGTACTACAGTACTATAACAACTTGATCGATCACAATTAATGAAATTGCACTCTACCAACCTTAAAACCATGACAAAGCATGTGCAGGAACCTAATAATTACCTATACATACATATTTGAACAGCCATTCAACAAATCAACAATTACTCAAGTTAAACAAAAATTTGCGCATTGACCTGTTCCTATTGAAAAACAAGAGTAGTTAAAATCTTCATCCATCGTTCCACTTATGCACCCAAAAAATCCCTATTAATCACATGTATAGGGTAACGACATTCATTGAGAGTGGTTAATTGAAGTTTCTTGAGCCATACCTTGTAATCGAGATAGTGAAAAAAAAGAACATAATTAAAACATCTAAACTCATACCTTGTGTGAAGACTCCAAAAGGATGCTTAGCTCAATTACGGCATCATCAATTTCTTCCATAGAATTTGATGTATATTTTAGGGTTTACGTTGTAGGAGAAAGTTTTCTTTTAAGTTGAAGACTCTGTACTGTTTCATGGAGGTAAGAAGAGAATTTTTTTTTCCCTTATTTTTTGTCTTTATTGGTAATTTGACATGGGTTGATAAAGTCAACTATAACTTGAAGAAAAAAAAGAGGTCCAATTGCCAATTTTGGAGGTATGAATAGAAGCTCCCTTCCCCTAATTTTGAGTAAAGTTGATACTCAAAATTTTTACTTACTAGTTTGCATGATCAATAAAACTTTGCCGTTGTTTTCTATAAAAAAAAAAAAAAGTTGAAATTAAGCAATCTCCAGAGATAGCACATTGCCAAGATTGTTACTCAAATTTTTACTTACTAGTTTGCATGATCAATAAAAGTTGTCGTTGTTTTCTTAAATTACTAATTTGCATAATCTTTAATTGTTATGAGGAATTCCCAGCAGGTCACCCTTATTATTACTACTCTCAAGACTAATTAGCAATTGCATATAATAAGAAATTTAATCTAAATACATCAAGACCTTTACTGATCCTATATCAAGGTACTCAATCATAGAAATGACTTGTTGGTTTCATTTAAATTTTTTTTCTAGAGTATTTCATCTACATGCACATTTAGAAAAGAAGAAATATATAATGAACTTAAAACAGTACACGCTTCGATATATAGTCAACTATATTTTCAGTAACTTTGAGTGGTGCAAGACCTTTTTCAACCAAAGCGGGATATTGTTTATAGCCCATGAAGGTGCATGTGCTGCAAATGGAAAATATAGTGCTATAGGCTAGGGATTCCAATTTCTTCAGCAACTTTGGTTGCAAACAGCATGAGACCATCTTAAGCAATGCAAGTCACTGGAGGATTACTAATATTGGTGGAAGTTGCTGCAGTGACATTATTATTGAGTTTTATGACGAGGTCACGAAATGGAGCTAGGAAATTTTTCATGATGGATTCACCAAGTAAACCGAGGTCTTATGGGTAGCATCCCCATCTGAAGCAGGAAGACCATCTGGAATGGTCTTGAACTGAAAGTAAGGTAAGCCATCTAAAGAGTTCGATCCTAGAGATTTGAGAAAGCGTTTGTGGTTGAACACTGTGTTGACATAGGTTATGTGAAAACCTTTATGGTGGAGGAGTTTTAATAATATAAGCTTTGCCTTTATATGGCTTTGAACAGGAATTGGGATACAAACAACATGAGGCTAATTATTAGCTACCTCCTTGGAACTCACTTTCTAATTTCAGTATGGGAAAGAACACACCTATATGGGAAGGAACATTTAGACCAACATGAAACAATCTAAGTAAAGTAAAGATAGGCGCAATTAACATAGCGCAAGCTAGTTTATTGAGTTCATCTGTAACATCTAGCTTCTTCTCATAGTAACATTTGATTCACTAAATTATCCAAGTTTATGGATGAAGAACCATGTGGAGTGGTTGCTTCTTCTGCAAGTAGCTTCCACTCCATCACCTTATTTCTCATTTGTTTACCCTTCTCTCCCTCCATCACCTGTTTAACAAGCTTCTCTATTTCGTCTCTCTTCACTTCATTACTGATGATCTCAATGCCAATTCCCCATTCATTGCAAGCAGACCAGGTATTTGTTTGTTGGTCTGAGCAGACTGGCCAGCACAACATAGGCACTCCTGCAGTCACACTCTCAATCATTGAATTCCAACCGCTGTGTGTTAAAAACCCTCCAACTGCTGGGTGGTTAAGCACTTGCTCTTGTGGGCACCAACTTGCTATTAGACCTCTTTGTTTGGTTTCAGCCACAAACTCTGGTGGCAAAATAGCCGATTCACCAGCAACTGAATCAGGTCTAATTACCCAAAAGAAGGGAAGCTTGGTATTTGCAAGTCCCCAAGCAAACTCTACAAGATTGTTCGATGTCATGATCGTTAAACTGCCGAAGTTCACATAAACAACTGAATTTGGCGCTTTGGAGTTGAGCCATTGGAGGCACTCGGTTTCTTCTTTCCATAGACTGTAACCCATAGGGTTCAAAGGGTGTTCTGGTATCTGATTAAGGAGTAATTGGAGAGGGCCAATGGCATGAACATGTGGATGAAGCGTAGACGAGAGAGATTCCAAAACATGATGCTCCAATGCATCATAAGTATGAAGAACAACAGCTTCAGCTTTTTGAACTCCTTCAATTGCTTCCAAGCAGTGGTTCCAGAAGCCGTCATCAGGATTTGTGACTTGAAAGTTGGTCGGGAGATCCCTTAATCGGATATCTTTCAGTCCTGGAATCCAATCTATGACCTTGTCCAAATACCCGTTTGTGAAACAGCTCTCGTCTATATGTTAAAAATAAAAATAAATAAATAAATAAATAAAAAGAGAGAGAGAGGAAGAAATTAGCTAGCTACTAGTTAAAGTCAAAGCATGCAGCTGTTATTCCAAATCCTAGGATGTCATCCTGCGCTAGAGTGCAACATATGTTGCGATTATAAAATAACACAGCGGAAGGAGTGAAGATAACAAACTGGAAGTAGAAATAATCATAAAATTATTAAAACCATTTCTCACCTTTGAGTGGTGCTAATCCTTTTTCCATCAAAGCGGGATATTGTGCAAATCCCATGAAGCTGCTTGCAGCAACAGGAAAGAAGAGTGTAACAGGGATTCGATTTGTTTCTGCTGCTCTGAAGACAAAGGGATTCCAACCGTCTGCTATTATCCGAGTCACCGGAGGATTAGTACTGTGGGAAGTAATTGCAGTTTCATTGAGTTTCTTGAGGAGGTCTTGAAACGGAGCTAAGAAATTTTTCCTGACAGCACCACAAAGCAAATAGACGTCTTGATTCACACATTCATCTGAACTTGGAAGGCCATCTGGAATGGTTTCGAACCGAAAATCAGGCAAGCCATCAAGGGAGTTAGGTCCTAGAGATTGAAGAAAGCGTTTATGGTTGAACAGTGTGTTGACAAAGGTTATATGAAGACCTCTGTGGTGGAGGAGTTTTGCTAGTTTGAGCATTGCCTTTATATGGCTTTGAAACGGCATTGGAATGCATACTGCATGAGGCCTTTTAGCTACTTCCTTGAAACTCATCTTATGCTGTTTGTATGAATGTGCGCAATACAGGAAAATGTATAGTTTTATACTGATAACAACGCCGAATGGTCTTTGTTTGTTTGTAATATATTTAGTTATTTACCTATCAAATCTGGAGCAGGTTAAAATCGAATCTTGAAGAGCCTCAAAAATCCACAGCAACAGCAACAGGTCCAATTTGAGGCACCAATAATTAATGTCAAAAAAGAAAATGTAGAGGCCCAAGTCAAGGCGAGCTAACCAAGTAAAAGACAATCTTGTCTGTTTGGTACGTAGGTCATCACCAACATCCAAACCCTTTCTTTATTTTATTTTATTTTATTTTATTTTATATATATATATATATATATATATATATATATATAATTACAAGTTTGATTATGAAATGAAGGGATAAGAGTCAGTAAATTTGCAGCCTCCACAAAAGTGGGCTAATATCACCATTCATATATATGACTATAATTGCAAGTGCTTAAAAAACTTGATGCATAGAACAAACTATTGTTCAATATAACCTAGTTTCTAGCTTCATGTTATAGCTTATATGTTTTACCGTGACAATTGATCTTTAGTTTATGAGCTCAAACCAGCCTTTACTATGTAGTTAATGTGAATGATAATTGTTTGTTTTAAGTTTCTTGCCGAAATTTTTTTCATTTAAAGTGGATACTTTCTAAGTGTGTTATTTGCTTTTAAGAGATAGATATGAACGTTGTACACTATACTTGCAGTTCAATGACCAGAGAAGATCGATAAATGAGAGCAATATCTAATTTTATAAGAAAGAAGACGGTCATCAACTTGAAAATTAAGTTTCCTTTGGATTCTTCTAGTCTAGGAGGAATTGTATTTAAATGTTTTGATATTCAAAATAATCAAGTTTTCCATGCTAATTTATTTTTAAATGAAATATATTGAATAATATTGTTTAAGTCACCAATGAAAAATATAGCGAGTGTTGGTCTCATTGTCTGACCACATGAGCTAGGCACCAAGATTTTATTGGTGAGAATCACGCCTCCAAAGGACAGCAACAAGAAAATAGTATGTAAGCCGCAGCTATTGACTTTACTGACCAATCTTTGGTGTCCAGTTGTCCACTAGCCTAGTAGAAACCATTACTGATGGTGTGGTAAGCCCAGTGTTGTATTAGCGAACGCAAGCCTTACCATCTTGGCCTCAAGTATCTTCCTTACTGATTCTAACTTTGATGGTTCGTCGATGGTCGTTTGGGACGACCTAAAGGCTTGCTCTCACTCATAGGCCAACCCTGAAGTTAAACACGGACGCTTGCTTGCAAGCATGCCGATGGAATAACGCACAATTGATTCCCAGTCCTGCACCATCGGCATATTTGTCACTAGGCTCGGGACAACCTACCATTAGTATTAATTGACATATATCTCTTTCTTTAGTAGCAAGCCTTAGCTCGTAACCGACGTGATTGACTTCAAAGACACTTGACGACCTATCAAAACTCTGATAACAAATAAAACATGTCTAAGATCCAATGAATTAATGCAATCAAACAACTAACACATCGCAACTATCCTACATCATCGACCTTGACTAGAGAGTACTAGAGCAGCAAACCCTTATCTACAACGGAAGGAAAACAAAGCCAAAAGTAGAAAAGAATACAATTTAGGGTTAATTCGATGATAATATTCATCCCACAATGGGGGTATATATACAAGTACAAAAGAGTAGTCTAACTCTAATAGGAAACAATCTTTCCATAATTATAGGATTTTCTATAATTACAAGATATCCTAATTAAATAAGAATTTTAATTACATACGGATTTGCAGCGATTCTACACTCTCCCTCAAGTTGGTGCATAGTAGGGGTGGGCGTCCGGACCCGAAAGACCGAGAACCCGACCCGAATAGAGGAAAAAAGCCCGATTCGGTTCGGTTTTAGAATTGAAATTTTCGGTTCGGTCTAAAGCTCGACCCGAATTCATATAATCGGTTCGGTCTCGGGTTTCATATTTTCAGGGCCCGAAAGCCCGAACCGACCCGAATACTGTAGCAGTTGCCACATGTCAGTCCATAATTGGGTGTTATAATAATAAGTTAAATATTAAAAAAAAAAATTAAACAACCCTAAAGGAGTAAAGGCTACACTCCTCCAGTCGACTAACTCGACCTCAGCCTCCCTCTCTTTGGCTCTTTGCTTGTCGATACCATCTCAGATTCTCAGTCTAAGCCCCAAATTTCAGAAATTGATAAACCTTCATTGAAATCTGAAATCTCCCTTTCACTCTCTCAGTCCCTCCCTCACCCTTCTCTGAGTTGTCTATCTCTCTCTCTCTCAGTCTCTCCTCCCTCACCCTTCAATTTCTGCTTAAATCGAAACAAGAACAAGATCTGTGGGCATTTGGCTGCTCAATTTTTCGTCACAGTCACTGTTACAGCTCTCGATTTCGCCGTCGCCGACTTGGGGCAAGTCCGAGCCTCAGATGTGGGATTTTGGAAAAAGCTTGTTTCTTTGGGTTTTCTGGGTCTGATTTGAGCTCGCCAGGTAAGCCCCCCCAGTCATCTCTGATTATGTGTTTTTATATTGGGTTAGAGAGCAAGAGAGCCTCACACTGCAACTTGAGCGCCAGTGAGTGAGTGAGTAATGGTCTTTGTATTCCTCTCTCAAAGTATATACATTTAGATTGTTTTGATTGTGAATGTTGATGAAAGGTCTGAACTTTGGTCAATTGGAGTTGGGTTTTTGTTGGAAATTGAAGATCAATGTTCTATGTTGATAGAACGTAGAAATAGCGTTTTGGGTTTTGTCTTGAAAGTTCTGAATGTTTCTAGAACACCCTTTTGGTTGTTGTGTTTGTGATCAGAGGTGGAACATGTGTGAAAATAATTGTGGTGAAAAGACGGAACTTTTTTTTTCCAATTTGAGTTGGGTTGTGTTAGAAATTGGAGATCAATTTGATTAAGTGAGCACGTGATGGTCCTTTTTCCTTCTCAAGTCCATTCATTTCTATGTATGTCTGAGTCTGTGATTATTTTTGATTGTGAATGTTGATGAAAGGGATGAACTTTTTTTTTTTTTTTCAATTTGAGTTGGGTTTTGATAGAAATTGAAGGTTGGTTTGAGTAAGGTTGATCAGGTTGGCAATAGTGGTCTGGGTTTTAATTTTGAGTTTCTATATGTTTCTAGAACACCCTTTGATTGTTGTGTTTGTGATCAAAGCTGGGTATGGAGGGAGAATATTATAGTTATGTTAATGAGTTTATTTCACAGCATTATAATTTGATATGCATTCCAATCTTCCAGGTACCAAAACTGACAAAACAGGCAAAACAGGCAGAACTGACATTTTGGGCCAAAAAAACCCGAAAACCGAACCGGACCGAATGGGTTCGGGTTCTGTCGGTTTTCAGTTTACAAAAAGCCCGAACCGGCCCGAACCGAAAGTTTCGGGTTCGGTCTCGGTCTCACTGATTTTCGGGCCCGGCCCGACCCGAGCCCAGCCCTAGTGCATAGATGTCTATCATGCCCAACTTGTCAGTCGAGCTGTCGAATATTTTCCTGAACACTCCTTTAGTGAGAACATCAGCTAATTGCTCCTCTGAGTTTACAAATGGAAAGCGAATAACCTTTCTGTCAATATTTTCTTTAATAAAATGACGGTCAACCTCCACATGCTTTGTTCTATCATGCTGAACTTGAGTATGTGCAATCTCAATGGCACCTATATTATCACAATGCAAATCCATAGGCCTTTTAAGCTTGTAACCCAGGTCTTTCAGGACATTACGGATCCATAACATTTCACAGACTCTATGTGCCATACCTCAAAATCAGCTTCTGCAATTGATCTAGCAACGACTTTCTGCTTTCTGCTACGCCAAGTGACAAGGTTCCATCCAACAAAAGTAAAGTACCCAGATGTAGAACGTCTGTCAGTTTTGTCACCAGCCCAATCTGCATATGTATATCCAACAACTTCTAATTCATCTTTTTTCTCAAATAGTAACCCTTTACCTAGCACCATCTTCAAGTACCTCAAAATACGAAAGACTGCATCCATATGCTCTTCACTAAGACAATGCATAAACTGGCTAACAACATTCACAGCATAAGCAATATCTGGTCTAGTATGTGAAAGATAAATCAACCTTCCTGCAAGATGTTGATACATCCCTTTATCAGTTGGAACTTTAGCAGGATAAATAGCAAGTCTGTGATTCATCTTAATAGGCGTCTCCATTGGTCTACAGTCCAGCATCCCAGTTTCAGCAAGTAAATCAAGGACATACTTCATTTGTGAAAGAAAAATCCCCTTCTTAGACCTTGCAACTTCAATACCCAAAAAATACTTAAGTTGTCCCAGATCCTTCATTTCAAACTCCTTTGACAGATACTTTTGCAATTCATTCATCTCTTTTGGATCATCCCCTGTAACAATCATGTCATCAACATACACAATAAGAGTTGTAATCTTACCATTCTTGCGTTTGATAAACAAGGTATCGTCATAATTGCTCTATTTGTACCCAAAGGCTTTCATGGACTTTGAAAACCTTCCAAACCAAGCTCTTGGAGATTGCTTCAGGCCATACAAAGATTTCTTCAATTTACACACCTTGCTAATGTCACTTGGGTGATTCTTAACACCTAGGGGCACATCCATGTATACTTCTTCCTCCAAATTCCCATTAAGAAACGCATTCTTCACATCAAACTGGTGCAATGGCCAATCTTTGTTTGCTGCAAGTGAGATTAGAATTCAGACAGTATTGATCTTTGCTACATGTGCAAAAGTTTCCTCATAATCAATCCCATAGAGTTGTGTATATCCCTTGGCAACCGACCCCGCCTTGTATCTATCAATAGTTCCATCAGCATTAACCTTCACAGTAAACACCCAATGACATCCTACAGTCTTCTTCCCAGCCGGCAGAGGTACTAACTCCCATGTTGCATTCTTTTGAAGAGCTTCTAATTCTTCATTCATTGCCTTTGTCCATTTTGGATCTATCAATGCATCCTGCACGTTACTAGGAATAGATACAGTAGATAATTGATCAACAACAAGTACACATGACCCAGAAAACCTATGGTTAGACATGTAATTAGCTACAGGATATTTAGCTTTGGCTTTGATGTCTGGCTCATATTGTTTCTTAGGAATACCCTTGGTAATCCTTTGTGATTTCCTAGAATCAATATTATCTACCCCAGATAATTCATTCGAAATTAAAGGTACTTGAGGAGGAACAGCGGATTCTTCAGTTAATGATGTAGAGAGGGGGAAAAACTCTGAGATATGAGAACTCTGAATTATATTCTCTTCATTTAGGTGTATCACAGTTGGGCTGGTCAATGGGTAATTGGTTAGCTTGTGACGTTTCATATATTCTAAGACGCATTGAAGCGTCGTTGTCACTTTGAGGATGCATACTGACGTCGTTGTCACTTTGGGGATGCAAGTTGACGTCGTTATCACTTTGGGGATGCAAGCTGACTTCTTGGCGTGATGCGTCTATCTTGTTTGACAGATCATGACGTCGGCTCTGTTCAAGGGATGGTCCTACACCGCATTTGTCCTGGTAAGTTGGGGACCCCACTGGTCCACCGCCAATAGATTCAATATCCCCAGATTCTTTTACTTTTTCATTTCCTACTGTCCCAATTTCAGTTTCATTGTCAACTGGTGCTGGAGAATTCCCAACTCCAAATCTCGATTCCAACGCTTCTAATTCTTCAAATTCAAATAAATCTCGAGGATTTCCTTCACAACCTCTCTCCCCCTGAAGGGAAGACTCCGAAACTCCCCCTGAATAATAAGGCTCGGATTCACTAAAAGCAACATTAAGAGAGACATGTATAGTGTCATTAAGAGGATCTTAACATCGATAACCCTTCTGGAATTCAGCATAACCAACAAATATACACTTACGGGCACGGGGATCAAGCTTGCTGCATTGAGGCTTGGGAATATGAACATAAGCTGTGCACCCAAATACCTGGGGCTCCAAATTAGGCATAGAATGGATGGTCCAAAGTGTATGAAGCTTCTGATGAGGATTCTGAAACTCAATCACCCGTGAAGGAGTACGATTGATAAGATATGCTGCTGATTTCACTGCTTCTCCCCAATAGGACCGAGGTACATTCATGCCAAACAAGGAAGCACGAACAACTTCCATCAACTGCATGTTCTTCTGTTCTGCTAAACCATTCTGTTGAGGAGTATAAGAATTGGAGGTTTGATGACTAATTCCATTTGACCGGCAAAACTCAATCATAGGGCCATTCACAAACTCTCCACTATTGTCAAACTAAAACACTCTGATGGATTGTTGATACTGAGTTGCCACCATTTTGTGAAATTCGGTAAACATCCCAAATACATCACTCTTATTCTTCAGTAATGACACCCATGTCATGCGAGTGCAATTATCAATAAACGTTACAAAATACCGAGCTCCAAAAAGATAAGGAATTTTCGCAGGACCTTAGAAATCAGAGTGAATCTTCATGAAAAGAACAAGACTTTTATTAAGACTTGGTGAATATGAACTACGGTGACTCTTGGCCAATTCACAAATGTCACAATGGAAATCCAAATCACTGACGACTAAAAACAAATGAGGTTGCAGCTTCTTAAGATAACTAAAAGATAGGTGACCTAAATGGCGATGCCATTACCATAGAGCTTCCTTCGCATTCTCTACCCCGTTGATTTGATTAGCTTGTCCCAAAAGATGCTTCTATTTCTCTTAAGTCTCTATCAGATCCAGGTAGTATAATTTCCCCCTTCTAACACCATAACCAAGAATCCGCCGAGTCAGAATGTCTTGAAACACACAGAAAGATTAATAGAAGGTCACAATACATGCAAGAGCTAAAATCATTTGACCAACAGACAGGAGATTATAAGCTAGTGATGGAACAACTAAGACATATTCAAGGGTTAAGGTATCATATAAAGCAATAGAACCTTCTCCAGTGACCAGAGTTGGAGTACCATCAGCAGTAGAGGCAACATTTTGAGGGGAACGTCTAAGGTTTTTCACATGACTAGGGTCATTGGTCATATGGTCAAATGCGCCTGTATCAATTATCCATGTACTATTAAAAGTAACCTTACCCTTCATACCTGACTGTGCTACATTAGCGGAGGCATTGTCTAGGTAAACTTCCTCTGTAGTAGCAATAACGGCCTTGCCCAGATTTTTTTGCGGTTTCTTGGTGAAGTCCCACCAATCAGGGTAACCAATCACTTCATAGCACCGTTCCTTGCTATGACCTAATTCCCCATAGATAATGCACTTTTTGTTTGCATATGGATTTGGTTTACCTAAAGGACAGTGTGGAGAAGGTCCTGAGAAGCCTAGAGGAGGACCCTGTTTGAGTTGAGCCATAATAGAAAATTTGGTAGTTACCAAATGCCCTATAGCCTATTTTTCTTATTGCACCATTGAGGAATTCAAGATTTTCGCAGGATTTGATTTTCTAAGGTTTCAAGATGGATATGAATGTTTTGAAAAAAAAAGTTTTTTTGTTTGTATTCTTTTTCCGAAAAAAGGTAGGGTGATAGTGGTTTGAAATTCAGGGATGGTTTGATTTTAACGGTGGTGGTACGCAACAGTTTGTGGTGTTCTTCATAATTCAAGATTCAAAGGATGCAGCATAAGTTCAAAGGTTGAACCTGCTCTAATACCAAGTAGAAAAGAATACTTCAATTCAGGGTTAATTCGATGATAATATTCATCCCACAATGGGGGTATATATACAAGTACAGAGGAGTACGTAGTCTAACTCTAATAGGAAACAATCTTTCCATAATTACAAGATTTTCTATAATTACAAGATATCCTAATTAAATAAGAATCCTAATTATATACAGATTTACAGCGATTCTACACCAACGCGAGAGCTTGACGAAAGATTGGTCATTTCAAGATTTCAATGAAGTTGCCTTTGAAGATATTTTAGTGAAGCTATCATTGAAGAGAGCACAGGCTACTAGTAATATTGAATGTGTTTGAGTTAATATGGCTTCATGTTAAAGTATCTTTAGTAAGGTTGGTAATTTTGTTAGTCAAATTTTAGTCAAAATAGTTAAAAAGTTATTTTATTTGATCACTTTTAAATGACTGAAAAACCGGAAGGAACTGATCCGGTCTGGGCTGGGTTTTACACTAAAAATGACTGCTTTCGGTCTGATTCGGTCCCAATACTCATACTTGCCGGTCCGATCCCGATTCTGGATTTTAAAATGTGTAAAAACCCGTTGGGCCCAAATACTTCATTAAAATATCAAATATGTATATGTTTTTTTATTTATTATGCCTCATTCTTTAATCTTTTTAATTTTTTTATCAATCATCCGGTCTCCTCTTTATCTCATTCTTCTTCACTTTTCCTCATTCTTTGTCTTCTTCCTCATCTGTCTCTTCCCTCAGTTCGGTAGTTCCTCAGTTCCTCCCCACTAGTTCCTCTACTCAGTTCCTCAATGCACAGTGCCTACTTCCCCAAACGCATCTTGATCTCCTCCACATTAGCCACGCTTTTAACGGCGCCGACCAAGTGGATCCACGTCGCCGGAGCTCGCTTCTCCTGCTAAATCTAGAGATTTAGATCAATGGCTTTTCTTCCTAGTGCAGCAACCCTATCAAAGCCGCAACCTTTTCTCTCTCTCTCTCTGTCCCTAGTTGATCAGATTCCAAAACCAGCTTCCAAGTTGAAGGTCTGCTTCTGGGGGTGATGAGCTCCGGCTGTCTCGACTGATGTCCGAAATCGAAAGCCAGGAGAAACCGGACCGTATTGTCTCGGTCCGGGTTTAGGCCGGTTTCGGTACTCTACATGTTCAAAACAGGCTCGAAGTTGCTCTGTCGATCTTGGTCCCTGGAAATTCAATGCCAATCTGGGACCGTGCCCAGCCCTAGTTATCTCTATTTTAGTTAGTTTTGTGTTCACATCATTAAACAATGAAAAAAGTAAAAATATTTTAAATTAACAAAAAATAATAGAGAGTTTTTTTAATTTATTTTTTATCACTTTGGATATTTAGGAGTCATATAGCTCAAAAATAATACTCATCCACTAGTCTCCTAAGTGGTGATCAACCAAGGACCATCTCCATCTATGACTAGTTAGGCAATCGAAGAGACAGATCCATTATAAAAGTATAATGAAAAGCAAGTCACCACTAAAGTATAATGAAAGTAATCGACGGTTGAAATCACCATTAAAGGTGTTGCACAACACTTGCACATGAAGAAAAGTGATGTAGACGGCTAGGATTGGTGTCGTCAATAGTCATCAATCTTAATCGTGCGGTGGCGATGCTGTTATGCTGTAAACTTTGCCTCGTTCAAGAGCTTAACTAAAAAAGAAAAAAAAAATTGTAAAATTATCGTTAAAATTAATTCATTTAATCTCTTAAAATGTAGTTAGATGTGAAAAATCAAATTTATTTTTATTTTTTAATACACAAGAATAAAATATAAAACAGAACAATGACAACAAACTATTTTGTTGATTCAAATGATATGCTAGAGACACTAAAAATGAGAGACAATTAAACGAAAAAAAAAAAATCTTCCATGCCATGATGATGGCTTAATTTATCAACAACAAAATTTGCCTCCAAATTAATGTGTATAGTGAAATCAAACTCGGCCAATGTCCACAATTGCAACTAAAGTTTGGGCTAGAATATTATAAAACAAAAGTTTAGTAACCAAATTCTCAACTTAATTACGCAATTAGCCCAACCCAGTTCACTACCAAATTTTAACCCCAAAATGAACGGACGATACGTTTCGCCATTCCCTACTAAAATCCTGACCGTCAACGAAACGCAAACAAATACTACAAAACCCTAAACTTTCACTCGTAACATTCTTAGCCCGCCGATAAAGCCCTCAACCCTCACCATTCGAAGCCGCGGCGACCTCAGCTCGGTGAGTGCCAATCTCTCTCTTCATTTCGATTTCATGCCATTCAATCTTCAAATCGACAGCTTCAAGCAACTTGTTCTTGCAATTTTGGATCTGTTTATGATTTAGAGCTTTGTTTTGATTCGCGTATTTGAAATTTTTGGGGAGAAAGTTGGTTTCTTTTATGAATCAAGTGAGGTTCCTAGGGTTCTTCACTGAAGAGATTGATATCTTTCCTTATTTATGTATGGTCTGGTGTTACACTGAATTGAAGTGAGTCCATCGTATATACTCTTTAGCTTCATTCATTTTTGGTGTTTTTGTTTCAATATTTTGAACCACCCTTTTGATTAGGGTGTGTGAAACAAACACTGTCCTCAGAGATGTTGTTTTGAGTAGTGGGTTTGCATTGAAATTAGGTTTGTAGTGAAAGTACATTCGTTTGACTGCTATCGACATTTGCAGAGATGGGTGAAGCAGTCAAGGTTGTGGTTCCAGAGTCTGTCCTAAAGAAGAGGAAGAGAGAGGAGGAATGGGCCTTGGCAAAGAAGCAGGGGCTAGAAGCTGCCAAGAAATTGAACTCTGAGAATAGGAAGCTTATTTACAACAAATCCAAACAGTACACCAAGGAGTACGCAGAGAAGGTGCATCTTGTTTGGTTTATTATATTAATTTTCACTCTGCTTTCTTGAATTGATTTGCCCTTTATGTTTAGTCTTCATGTTAACATACTACTTATGTGCATTGTATAGGACAATGAATTGGTCCGGTTGAAGCGTGAAGCAAGGCTGAAAGGAGGATTCTATGTCGAGCCAGAGTCTAAGCTCTTGTTTATCATTCGTATCCGTGGGTAGGTCATGATGCTTACTGTTTATATATTGAGATCTTTATAGTTCTGGTTCTTTTCCTTATACTTTTATTTTTTTATTTATTTTCAGTATCAATGCCATTGATCCAAAGACAAAGAAGATCTTGCAGCTTTTGCGTTTGAGACAGGTAATTCTCATACCTTTGGAAATATTGATGGTTACCTCCATTGTAGCCGTGTTGTTTGTTTGGTAGTTGATTGGAATCTGCTATTCCTTCATGGTAGAAGTTGAAAATGCATCTAGGGGTATGAAGATAAGAATTTGTTATTTTTAGTGCGCTTGATGTATTTAAGCATTGTCTAGTTTGAGATTCTCACTTTTATATAGGCATGCATGTTTTCATGCACTTTAATTTCTGGAGAAGTGTTAATCTCTGTGCTCATGGGTTCAGCAGACTGATAATTCATAAAATACAATGTATTTCTTTATTCAGTGACTGTCCAATGAAGATTGTCTGAAACATTAGCTTGAACAATATTGTCTATTCTTTGTTTTCTGAAACAGATATTCAATGGTGTCTTCCTGAAAGTAAACAAGGCCACCTTGAACATGCTTCACAGGGTTGAGCCATATGTCACTTATGGGTGTGTACATCTAAACCCTCTTTTTTTACCTGTAAACATATAAATGTATGGCTAATAGGAGTTGCATGATTTCAGATACCCCAACTTGAAGAGTGTCAAGGAATTGATTTACAAGAGGGGTTATGGCAAGTTGAACAAGCAGAGAATTGCCTTGACTGATAACTCTGTTGTTGAACAGGTTTGTGAAGCTTGTTGCTAGTAATGTTGCTAGAAATTTCTGCTGTTATTCTAACATGTTTTGGAACTCTCACAGGGTTTGGGCAAGCATGGCATTATCTGCACTGAGGATCTTATTCACGAGATCTTGACAGTTGGACCTCATTTTAAGGAGGCCAACAACTTTCTGTGGCCATTTAAGCTCAAGGCACCATTGGGTGGTCTTAAGAAGAAGAGGAACCATTATGTTGAAGGTGGAGATGCTGGAAACCGTGAGAACTACATCAATGAGCTTATTAGGAGAATGAACTAGGTCGGGGCTTTTCTTGGTCAATTCTGTTTTTCAAGGACTTTCTTTGTCACTAGACTAGAGTGAAGAATCTTAGAATTTTTATCTATGGAATTGAATGCGTTTTATCTTTAAAGTTGTTGAAGAAATGTTATGATGTTGGAAAGTTTAATCACTTCCCTTTTGAGAACAATGCTACAAAGTTTTGCTTTCATAATAGTGTACTGTGCTGTGAATTAATGATTTAGTTTTGTTCCTTCCAAGATGCAAAATTATATATTCTTGGCTTTTACTTCATAACTTTGCTTCTGTATGCTACTTCTTGCTTTGTACCTCACAGGCTCACACCATGTTAACTTTTGAAGTACGGAAAATACCAATAAAGGCTACAATTCATCATAAATATAATCTGTATCTTGAGGCACCGAGTTGATAAAGATTGATGCAGAGCCCCTTAAAACTCTTCCAGTCCAGGTTATTCTCATGTAGAAAACAGTGACCAGCTGTTCATAAAATGAATCTTCCAAGATGAACCAGCAGTCATGCAGCACTTGGGCATAGTGTTCAAGCAATAGTCGTCCACGGATCTCAAGTGCAGAGTTCTGCACTGGGATGTAGTTCGACCGGTCATTAAAACCTTCGAAAGCAGCACATACAACAAGCCCTCTCCACTTATCATCATCACACAATTTTGAGGGCAGTTTCATTCCCACCCTGGCTGGGCGTGGACCACGGTAAGCTTGTATCATAGGAGAAGCAAATGTTGGATGCGCAGGATGGAAGGATTAAAACTCTTTTAAGACCAGAAATTTTATGACACCCCCCCCCACAAACAAAAGAAACACCCACCCACCCAAAACAACAGACTGGAAGTGGCCGCCTTGGAACATTGAAGCAACAACTGGAGGCGTCTTTTCCACTGTTTTGAACCATAGCTTCCGTAAAATTGAGTTTCAGCCGTTGTATGTACATGATCAGAAGCTAATCTTGACATATTCTCGTTATTGATGAAGGACCAAAGGAGGAGTTTGTTCTGCTAGTACTAGTGGAGTACTCCTGCAAAAGCCAGTTCATGATGCTATAAGTAACTGATTTTGAAACTCAACTGATGCATGTGGAAGAAAATCAAGACAAAAAGTCTGCAGGAAATGAAGAATTAATTCGACCTTTGAAACGAGGAAACGCAATAGATGTTCATTTCATTTCTCCTTCCACTACATTGTGCTGCTCAACAGTTTGAGCTTTCTACTTTTTACTTGTTTTGCTTTTGCGCGCTCAACAGTTTGAGCTTCATAACCTCTTACCATGCATATTTGGTATTGGGAACAAAGTTGAGCGACGAGATGTTGTTCCCCCAACGTGACGACGACCACAGATGATGAATTGATCTAGTTTTCCAAATCTTGCTTATAAACTAAACGGTTTCCACCCACTTGAACCTCCATTCTGGGTTGCTTATAAACTAAACGGTTTCCGCAAGAGTTACATTTAAAGGTTCTCAACATTGCACTAATACCCTGATACTGATTTAGCTCTAGTTGAAAATGAAGGCGTGAACTTTTTCCATCAACTGGATTAAAAACAAGGGGCCGTGACCACTTACCCAATTTTAACCTAAAAAATGCCCACTTGCTCCACTAAGAGTTTTTTGACCCCATTTACCAAATTTAATCGCAAATGACATTTTCACCCCCAAACAAATTATTAAAGTACAAAATTCTCTCTCTCCTCCTACCAGACTCTATCTCAGACTCTCTCTCTCTCTCTCTCTCTCTCTCTCTCACACCTGCTCCTCCTCGTTGGAACGTCGGAGCCCAAGAATCTGATCCAAGGCGGTGAAGACTTCACTGCAGAAGTCGTTGCCCGGCAAGCCGATGACGGTGACGAAACCTTTCCTGCGGATTTTAGGACAACTCAGATCTGTTTCTCGATCTGAATCTTGGCTGGGTCTTCCTTGGGTAACCCGACGGCGACGAAGACTCAAGGTGGTTGAGGTTGAGGTCGACGGAGGTGTGGTGGAGGAAGAAGCCGCAGGAGACGAGCTCGTTGGCCCAAAGCTTGAAGACCTGCCTGTCCGATATCGAGTTCAAGATTTGCCGGTCCGATTCGTCCCCAGTCATTCTGATCTGGTGCCCAGATCAATTTTTTTTTTGGTACATTGTGAACCCCGGGAATGAGGAAGGAATTGCAATGTAACTGTGGGGTTTGTTTGATGGTCTACTGGGGGCAGTAGACATATTATTGGCCCCCAGTAGACTTTGATATGAGGGAAAGGGATCACTATAGTGTGGTGTTTTGATAAGTTACTTGTTGTTTTCTGTGTATTAAAGTCAAATTATTTGTGAATCCTACAAAAAGGTGCATTTTTGGTGGTCTATTGGGAGGCAGTAGAAACATTGGACTTTGTATTGGGGGGCAATAATATGATTACTGGGGGGCAGTAATATGATTATAAATTGATCAATTGTTCCTGTAGTGTATTCATTTTGGTTTTGGGAGTTCATACAATTCACTGGATGACAATAATATGATTTTTGGGAGGCAATAATATGATTACTGGGGGGCAATAATAGCCGGATTCCGGATTCCAGTCATCGGTCGCCGGATTTCGGTTACCGGTTCCCGGAATCCGGTCACAGTTCGCCGGAGTCCGGTCGTCGGATTCCGGATTCCAGTCATTGGTCGCCGGATTCCGGTTACCGGTTCCCGGAATCCGGTCACAGTTCACCGGAGTCAGGTCGCCGGTCGCCGGTCGCCGGAGACCGCACCGGCCACTGGTCACCGGAGCACAGCAAGGTGGAAGGTGACTTCTCTCTCTAAGTGAGAAAGAAGGAGAGAGCAAAAAAGTCTCAAAAAAAAAGAAAAAAGAATTAATTGGGTAAAGGGGAAATAATCCCTTAGAGTGTTTTGGGTAAATGGGGTTAAAAAACAGTTGGTGGAGCAAGTGGACAATTTTTAGCCTAAAATCGGGTAAATGATCATTTTCCCTAAAAACAATGAGAACTCTTTCACGTAGAAGGCCTCCAAAGAGCAGAAAGCAAACATTCGAGTGCACCAGTTTTTTAAATGTAACTCTTTGTTTGAACCTATATTTGGCAAGGCTCACGTGGCAGATAGGTGGGCCCAACCCACAAAGCATAATGAATATCTGCGGCTAATTAGTCGCAGCACATTAAATGTTTATTGTCACGTGGCAGATAGGTGGGTCCGACCCACAAAGCGTAATGAATATCCATGGATAATTAGCCGCGGCACATTAAAGACGTCTCTCTGACGTCTAAGTCGTGGTTTCCGGTGATGAAGACGTCTCTCTGACGTCTGTATATGGAGGGGAGAACGACGAAGAAGTCAAGGACTTCGTTGGTGTCTGGTCTCTTCGTTTGTGGTTTCCTTCGTTGGTGTCTGGTCTCTTCACTGTCCTCGAACTCGGACCCATCCGGCGGCGGAGGCAGGACTCTCAAGAAGGCGGCGAAGGCTAAGTCGTGGTTTCCGGCGATGAAGACGTCTCTCTGACGTGGGTATATGGAGGGGAGGACGACGAAGAAGTCAAGGACTTCGTTGGTGTCTGGGCCGCGACCGCAGTACTCACCAAGGAAGATGACAAGGGCGGTGGCGAAGTCTGACGAAGGAATGGAGATTTCGAGATTGGACAAGAGATTTTGGAGCTTGGTGTGGAAGCCGTGGACGTCACCGATGCAACAGACTAGTCTGGGTTTTGGGTCTGACATGGTTGGAAGGTGAGATTTGGTTAAACGAAAGTCGAAAGTTACTTAGGGGCTGAACTATGATTCTCGTTGAAAACGACTTTCCCATTTAGTTGATGCCAACATCGATCTGTCTCTTACTCTATCATGAATTTCTGGGTTTTCAATTGAAGTCTCGAGCTCGTGGTCAACTGGTCTTGCTCTTGGTTCGATTCAGAAATCTTCAAGCTTGGTAAGTAAGTTGCTGCCTTTCTCTTGGTTCAAATAATGAATGTACGAATTTCAGTTGTTGCCTTGATCAAATTGTATGATTGAGCTGTTGACAAGTTGGATAATTGGCTGTTATGAGTGTTTTCCCGTTTTCCCGAGCTTTTTGGATGTTAGTTTAAGGATGAGATTATTGAAATGGTGATTGATAAGTAGAATGGTTTCTCATTTTTGCCACGAGAAGTCAGCAAGGATTTCAGAGAGGGCTGCAGAGCTATACTGTCGAACAAGGATAGGAACCCAAAGTGGGAGGCTTCTAAAATCTGAATTGGAGCTCATCAATGATCATATGGTTGAGCAGTACTTCTCTAAGTTGGATGATGAAGAATGTTAAAGCTCCCTGCAAGATTCAAAAAATAAACAGAGGAGAGAGCGCTGGAAGAAGGAGAGGCAAAAGAGAAGGGGGAGAAAAAACAGAGAGAAAAAAAAAGGAAAAAAAAGTCTAAGAGGGTAAAATAGACATTTTGGTCGTGTACGGAATGCCACGTCAGCAATATAATGGAGCTTTTGACGGAAAATTAACGATAAGGACCAATTGAGTGAAATTGGAGAGTATAGGGAGTTTTTAGGTGAAATTGAAATGTCAGGGACTGAAACGTCGACTCCCTATAAGTATAGGGAGTAAATAGTATTTTGTCCTCAAAATAAAGTATAAACCATAGCATAATTAAAACATGTTTAAACATAATCATGTAAAACATAAATAACAAGACATGCTTAAATGGATCAAAATTATCTAACTAAACATGCTCAAAAGATCTAATTATAAATAATTATATATATCAGAGTATGAAATTAAATAAATAAAAGAGAACGTACATACTTGGTTGCGACAAAATAAAACAATTAATCCTAGCGCACGCGCGTGTTGATGCAGGCCTGCATAGCGATGTTTTTGGGATTGAGAAGACTGGGCTGCTTCCTCTCTTTTCAGCAGTGGGCCTTGTTCTTTTATGGGCCTGCTTTTTTTTTTCTCCTTTTTTTTTTCTTTGGCTCGGAAGTTTTTTTTTTTTTTTTTTTTTTTCTCTTCACGTCTTCTTTCTTTGAGGCGGGGGTGCAGGTAGGAGGCCGCGCAAAGCTAGTGGGATATGCAAGGTGCTGGGAGGGTGCTGTACGGGGCAGAGAGGCGTTGGGCTCTGCAAGGGTGTGGGATCGAGGGAGGGGTTGCTGCACAGGAAATTTTTTTTGGTTGGTAGCGGCAAACTTTTTCTTCTGGGGTTTTTTTTTCTTCGATGGAAAGAAACTAGAAAATTAGGTTTTTATTATTGGCTATTGGTTCTGAGCGTGCTCATAACGTGCAAAAGTAAAATGAGAATTGAAATTAGTGTACTCATTTAATTTCATAGTCTCTTAATACAAAGAGAGAATTACAATAGAAATATCAATTACAATGATGACATTAAATGCTGATCGATGATAATCGCTAATTTTTTGATTGTCTCTTTATCTATCATTTTAACGAAGACACGTAATCTGTTTTGATTTAACAGAAACACAAATTTATGCACTGTCCGAATACATTTTTTTGAGTGAGATGTATACATAAGCGAACACATTTCACTTGACTTGACCAATAAGGTTATATGTGGACTGACATTAAAGCTTTGGTTTACAAAAATGAAAATTCTTTTCGTAGCCATATAAACTTCCCCGGATCGGCAGACTCTAACCTCCCTCTCTATCTCTCTCCCGCTTCGTCTTCGGCCCCGACGACCGGAGAGATCACCCACTAATCGACCCCCATTTCCGTCAATTTTCGCCGCCGAAACCATTCTTACTCTACTCTCCGCCGTTTACCTTTCCATTACGGCTTCTTTATTTCCAGATCGAAGAAAAAACGTTTGCTTTGCATTCCATGTGGCGGCTCTGAATCGGAGGGTTAGGGTTTGCGTGGCATGATGGCTCGGACCAGATCGTCGTCGACGCGATTGAGGTACTGTAATCCGGCGTATTACCTGAAGAGGCCGAAGCGCCTGGCTTTGCTTTTCATAGCGTTTGTCTGCGCCACTTTGATCGTCTGGGACCGTCAGACTCTCGTCAGAGAGCACGAGGTAGGTTTCTAATTCTCTCATTTTCTGAGCAAGTTTTGAGAATTTGAATTATGAAGAGGTTGATCTAGAGAGAGGATTTAGATGCGTGTTGCGAAATGTATTGCTTCTTTTGGTACCTTTCAATGCGTGCTCTGTTCTTTCGATTCGGCTTGATTGTAAAGTTTTCGGAGCAAGTGTTGAATTAGGCATTTGGAAAGTGGTAGTCTGAGTGTGTAATAACTATGCATTGAGTTCATTCTAAGAGGTTGAAATATCTTTACGAGTATAGTCTATGATGCTGCATATAGGAGTAACTAGGTGCCATGGGAAACTGAAAATGATGTGCGATCCATCTTGTATTTGACTGTTATGTTAGAGATGTAGCTTATATTTAACTGCATTGAATGATCTTATTTATGACTTGCAGGAAGAATTATCTAAGTTGAATGAAGAATTGAACCGTGTGAAAAATTTGGTAAGCATTTCTGCCTTGGTTTCTGTACACTCATAGCTCCTTCCCATCAATTTCAATTCTTTTATTAGTGATGCCATGGTACTATTACACCATTGTTATCACTGCTTAATATTACAGTGATCATACTTTGTTTCTGCTAGTTCTCTGAACTGTACTGTGTAATATGTTTCCGAATAGAAGAATAAAGAACTATAAGTTCCCCCATTATTGCACCTTTCTTTGAAATTGAACAACATTGTCCTCTGTGGCTCTTTGCAGTCTAATTTGACTAGATGTTTGTGCTTTAAGATGAACATATGTATCTAATAATATTCTGCAATAATCTTTTAGTCCATTCTTTAAGGGTTGTATATGCGTCTGCTAATAGTATATTGTACGCTCAGCTTGAAGATTTGCCGATCGGCAGGGATAGTAAGATAGAGGTTGTTCCAGATGACCCAATTGACATTGAAAGAAGAGAAAAGGTGAAAGAAGCTATGATTCACGCATGGAGTTCATATGAGAAATATGCGTGGGGCCAAGATGAGCTTCAGGTACAATGAACCCTTAAAGTTAACAATGTCCGTTTCATGTTTTAATGTTATATCTAAACAATTTGAATCTTACTTCTAAGACATAAAGCATTTTACACTTTAGAGGTTGTGTATAACATTATTCGCATAAGGCTTTTGCGCCATGTACTGAATTTTGGTATGGCAAGGTTTTATTTGGTTCATTGTTAGTATTTTTAGCTGAATTATGTAGCTATCAAATAAAGTTATTACTTCTAAAAAAAAATAAAGTCATTACTCGTAAAAATAAGTGAAATAACAGCCATCACCAATTAAATTTCTGAGAACTGTTACTGTATAGAGCAAAATTTTCTTGAATGAGCTGTACATGATTCCCTTGAGGCTATGTACTCTTATCTTTCCTGGATACTAAACAACAATTTTCTCCGAATTTCTCAACCCTATTTATGATCTCATCTATATAAGTATGGTCATCTCTTCAGGGAGCTTGTCGTGCAAACCTGTTATCTTGTCCTAGGTGTTATAGATACTCTATACATTTTGTAAGCTTTTAAGCAGCAGTAAAATTTTAGTTTTACTTGCAGTTCCCCGATCTCAAAGACTCATATGGTGTTGTGGAGTATTATTTTGGCTTAGAAATTGTTTGGCTTAACCTTTTCTCAAGTAATGGTAAAGAACATGGGTAGCAAATATTATGAGGAGGCAGGGAGGGATTTTTTGTTGAAAGAATAAATGTTGATGTCCACAGTGTGGGTTTGTTAGACTTTTTAACTAACCTTACAGGGTGGAAAGCCATTGGTCAATATTCTCTTGGGCATAGGAGAGGTGGAGCTTTTCTGATGTGTAATGGAATGATACACTAGTAGAGAAATATTAGTGAAGTCAACAGATAATTTGAAATACTAGTTTTTATTACTTTGCCAATACAATTGTAGGAGACTATATCCATACAAAGTTGGTACATGCCAGATTAGTTTCAGCTTGTGTCTACTATGTTGTTCAATAGGTTCAATAGAATCTATGTAGTTACTATTCGTCTGAATCTGTCTGGCCTAAAAGAAGACTAATGCATGCTATTAGTGAGATTTTAGCTTCGGATAGGCCTCCAAGCATGATTTGAGATTTTTTTTTTGTTGGAAATATGATTCGAGTCTATTGAAAGACTAAAACATGCTATTAAGGAATGAACCAAATTATTGCATCATTTCTGATCATTTCCCACTGAAAGTCCTATCGTATGAGTATCCATACATGATTTCTGTTTGGCAAATATCTGTTGAGGATAGAGAGTTCAATATTAAAAGCTACCATGGGCAGAAAAATTCTTAATGAATTAAGCAAGAAACTTTACCAATACTTTAATATACACTACATCTCTTCCTGTGCTTGCTAAAACAACTATATGGCCTTAAAATTGTCTAGTTGCAGTAATAGCTCTGTTCGTATATACTACAAAGTGGATATCTGCAAAATCACAAGTGAAAGTGTTTTCTGATTTTCTTTGTTACTGATGATGTTATTCTGTTTAGAAAAAAATTTCTGACATCCATTTTTATTTTACATGGACCAGCCACAAACAAAGAATGGTGTCAATAGCTTTGGTGGTCTTGGTGCAACACTAGTAGACTCTCTTGACACTCTTTACATAATGGATCTTCATGAGCAGTTTCAGAAAGCTAGAGAGTGAGTTGAAGTTTCTATCTTCTTTTTACTTTCTTTTGATACAGATTCAGCGAATAGCTGTATGTATCTGTTAACCTTATTCGGTTCTTTCACATTTATTTATTGCACTTCTATAAGCCATCGTAGATGAGCATTATAATACAATGTCACTTGGTGCCTTTGGTAGGGGGAAAAGAAAGTTCCTCATTCAATACATTCTCTGTTTCTATACCTATATCTGTTAACAAATTGATATTCTCTTTTTTATACTTATAGATATAGTATTCTTTATTTGTTTATTTTATTTATTTTTGTTTTGCCATTTTTTGCATCTGATGTCTTAACTCTATATTTCACAAAATTTTGGTGTTTGTTCTTACTTATACTTTCATTCCACTGTTGACCTCTTGTTTTCATCACTACCTCATTCTGCTAAATAATATACAATACTGTTTCTTACTTTATCAGTTATGTTTTGTTTGTAGTAAATGTTCTATTCCCTGATTTGTTAATGTCTTATTTCTGGCAGGTGGGTTGCAACCTCGTTGGATTTTAACAAGGACTATGAGGCTAGTGTATTTGAGACAACCATAAGGTTGCAATATAAGGTTTACTATATGGTTGATTTAATTGTTATCTCCCTTTTAGAACAGACTGTATGGGCTTTTACTTTCTTCTTTTCCCTTTATGGAAAGCATCTTTTCTGATACGTCATATTTGTGTCCTGAAATATCCAGAGTTGTAGGTGGACTTCTCAGTACGTATGATCTCTCAGAAGATAAACTTTTCCTTGATAAGGCTAAAGAGATTGCAGATAGATTGCTGCCTGCATGGGATACACCTAGTGGGATCCCTTACAACATTATCAACTTGGCACATGGAAACGCACACAATCCTTCATGGACTGGAGTAAGTATATGTCTACTTATTTTCCCATTGTATCTCCAAACAATTAAGATGGACTCCTTTTTTATTCCTAATAATGGCAGTGAGGGCAACTCCAAATGATAAAAGCTGTTCAATTTTTTTTTTCCGGTCCGGAGCTGTTTCACTTTTAGTAATGAAATAGATGCAGAGGGTTTCTTACTTGGTGCTCTTTGACTGACATCACTTTTGAAACCTTTGATTGCCACTGGATCTACAAGTGATTGGTTAGCTTGGTGTTGTTTCTGTTAGTTTTTATTTGTTGCTAAGAAATACAAACTTCAATTATAAAAGAAGGGAGATCACATGAAAGTTGTTTGCTGAAACTGTGGTATGCATACATACTTTTCCAGATTTCCGAAACATTGTAACCGTATGAAGAGTTTATTGGAATTTGATTTGATTATATACTGATATTTGGGTTCACTTTGCTCCTAGGGGGAAAGTATCTTAGCAGATTCTGGGACGGAGCAGGTGGAGTTTATTGCTCTTTCTCAGAGGACAGGAGACCCAAAGTATCAGCAAAAGGTCCGCATATGATCATGTTAACTAATGTTTCTTTCCTTGGTCAAATGATGCATTTGAAGGACTTTAGAGTCTGATATAGCTGATGATGTCTGTCATATTCTGAATTGCTGCTCATAATTCAAAGCTTACCTTCTATATCTATCAATGTTCTTGAATAACATTTCACAAAACTGTGAATTGATTGGCTTATATGTTGATTTTCAGGCTGAGAATGTTATAGCGCAGCTTAACAAAACTTTCCCTGATGATGGTTTGCTTCCTATTTATATTGATCCTCACAGAGGAACATCAGGATACGCAACCATTACCTTTGGTGCCATGGGTGACAGGTAAGTGTTAAAATGTAATATGAATGATGCAATTTTCTTATTTTCAGCTCTCATTATATATGCCAGTGTCAACAGCTGAAACATGTATGATTGACTTGAACAAATGATTGCAGCTTCTATGAATATTTACTCAAAGTTTGGATACAGGGGAATAAAACCGCAGCAGTGAAGCCTTATAGGTAATCAGCTTGTCACTTTTTGTTATTACAGTTTACAGCACTTTTTGTCTGGATACTAGTAAGAACCTGTAGTTTTGATTTGTTTTATTTTTTTATTCTCAAACTCTTTCTTTATTTTTCTGCACTGTGATAGATGTTCTTGGTCTTCAACTTTGTTTTTGATGCCAATATTCTTTTGTGAAATGTTGGAAGCAGAGATATGTGGGAGAAATCAATGATAGGTCTGTTGAGCTTGATCAGGAGAACAACGCCATCGTCTTTTGCATATATATGCGAGAAGAATGGAAATTCTCTTACAAACAAGGTAAGTTGTTATTTAAAGTATCAAGTATGCCACATTAATCATTCACTATGGTTTGTATTGTTTTGAGTGACATTTTCATTGTCTGGCAGATGGACGAACTAGCATGCTTTGCTCCAGGAATGCTGGCTTTAGGATCATCTGGTTATGGTCCTGATGAATCTAAGAAATTCTTATCACTTGCAGAGGAGGTATTGAATGCTTGAGATTTCGAAGTTTCCTCTTTCAAGATTAATATGAGCCTGTTTGCTATTTCATGAAACGTGGACAAACTCTATAAACTGAGATAATATAAGGCCTCATCTGTTAGTGAGAGAGAGGTTAGGGGCCCAACTATTCATATGTATTAGTTTTGTAGAAGCAACTGGAATTAGTTAGTTGTCTGGATCCCTATGTATGTGTATGCCTGTTGCACTAAAAAACCCTGGTCTCATTTTTGTGTTAGAGAGCTCTATCATGTGTATACTAAAACCTTCAGGGCATATAGGAACTTAAATCATACCTTATCAACTCTTTTAATGTCTAAATCTGGTATAGAACTGTATGAACTTTTGTATATCAGGGCCTTTTGGAAGTTTAATAGATAGGATAAGGCCAGTTTATAGGTCTTGATGTGACTACAACAGCTTTATTGCATTTTATTAACTTTGAATGGAATCATGCATCGTGGAACTGTTTTTCTCTAATAATTTTTGTTCTAATGGCACCCCCTCTCTCGTGAGAGTGTGGTGGAGAATGAAGTGCAAAGCTCAATCTCCAGTGGGTAATTTACCGAGCCAAAAAGAAGAACAAAGATTGTAGTTATTTTAGTAGTTGCTCTATAATTTTCTTATTTTGTGTGCAACTCGACTGAGCATAGATGGACTTGTCTGTCTTTTATTGTAATTCAGATTTCTCTAATATATGCATAAGTTCATCCTTCCTATTAGAAAAGGTACAAATAAGTTTGGAAAATGCTGCATTATGTTTGCCAATTGGGGAAGAAATACAAGAGTTTCATGGGTGAGAAATTATAAAAAAAATTGACCACAAAATGGTTTGGTGTCTTAAATGTAATTTATTATCCTTGTTTAGGTTTGACAGCTACTGAAGCAATTTTACAAGATAAGAAAGCTTCTTCTATTTAGAGCTCATTCCAGCTGAAAACATTATTTCAAATTCTATTTTAATGTTTCCATAATGATCAAGACATCTTTCTGTGCATTTTGGATCGGCAGCAACAACTCATGTTTATTTTGTGGTGCCTTCAATTCACTTGAGGGGTGACCTAAGCCTTACTTTGTTTGATAGACATTAGACAAGCAGCAGACAAGATCCAATTAATAGAGATTTGGATTTAGTGATAGTCATTTTCATTTTAAGCAACTTGCAGCTTCTTTTTCTGATCTCTGAGACACATACTATATTTCTGTTTCTGAACTAGTTTCATATGTTATTCGTCAAGTTAGTGTATGTCTTTGAGCCTCTGATTAAGCCTATTTTGCAGCTTGCTTGGACATGCTATAATTTTTACCAGTCAACACCAACAAAATTAGCTGGGGAGAACTATTTCTTTAATGCAGGGCAGGTTGGTTTATCCTAATTTTAGTTTAGACGATGAAGCATCCATAATTCCATATATTTTCTCAAGCGCGTTAATATTTGACATTTTTCAGGACTTGAGTGTGGGTACGTCATGGAATATATTAAGACCGGAGACGGTTGAATCACTCTTTTATCTATGGCGTTTGACTGGAAACAAGACATACAAAGAGTGGGCCTGGAATATTTTTCAAGCATTTGAAAAGAACTCCCGTATAGACTCAGGATATGTTGGACTGAAAGATGTAGGCATTTCTCCAACCCATAACTAAGTTTCCCCAATTCAAGTTTTCTATGCATTATTATACTTTACTTTTTTACTCATGGTTGAAGCTCTCAGGCGATGCTTTCTTTAGAGCCTGTTAACTGAAAATCATGCTTTTTTCCCCAAAAGCTATGGTCTCTTGGGACCAAAATTTTTCATCATATCCTCGTATCCTTTATTGTTTTCGTCTCATTTATTGTTTTCGTCTCATGTATATTTGAAACAATTAAGCTGTTTGCCCTTTTGTAAATTTCTGGCTTGAGCAGGTAGAATAAGTTCATGTTTTCACTGGTTCATGTGACTCTTCATTTACTTCTGGGTTTTTGGTTGTTATCAGGTTAACACTGGTGTGAAAGACAATATGATGCAAAGCTTCTTTCTTGCGGAGACTCTCAAATATCTCTATCTTCTTTTTTCACCCCCTTCAGTTATTTCCCTAGATGAATGGGTTTTCAACACGGAGGCTCACCCACTGAAAATTGTGACCAGGCATGATGGAAAAAGTTCTGGAATTACAAATGGTGATAGACCAAAGATTAGATTGCGTGGCAGGAAGGAAGGTCGACCATGAGATTAACACGGTTTTGTTGCAACCTAGTGTAATTCTATGTCACAATATTTGAAGGGCAAGAGGGTAAGATATATTAGTCCTACAGACGATGTCAGTTTTTGTACGAGTAAATGATATACGGCTCAACAAATTTCACCTGCTGGTGGAAGTTGTACTCATATGGGTGCCCTTCTTTCATATAGATTGATGGATTTGTAACATAGGATATATAGTCATTATCTCTCATAGGAAAATGGATGTTATATTTTAGTTTATTTTGGATTTCCCCCCTCTTGTGATTGTAATCTCAAATGAATAAATGGCCCGGATGGGCGAAACTTATAATTTATCAGAATTAGTGATGTTAAAAGTAGATTGGTACACAAATGTCTTGGTTTCGAGGAGAACGGCTTAGTGCTTGACTGCTTGGGGTTTAGTCCTCTCCAACCCTCACCTCTCAAAGGACATTCAAGAAGTTAAAGAATTGAATTCGACGTTGAGAGGTGTCAGGGGGCACCTATGAAATGCAATGGCATGCGACGGTGATCAGATTGTCAAGGGGTGTTGGGCGACCATGAGTCTTCATCTTCTCCTTATTTGCATCGGTGTGTGTGGTTATATTTTCAACTATAATCAATTAGTTTTTAAAACAAAGAAACTTTGCCCATTTAATCATGACAAAATTGTGTTTAACTATCTCAACAACTTTAAGTTACATTATAAGAGATGCAGACATAGTTGTGTTCAACTGATAATAAACAGATGCGGCTCCAAGACCCAAGGTACTTAAGAAACTATACTAACAAGAGAACTATTTCTTCTTCCTTTTTTTCCCCCAACTTTAGCTGCATAATCTTGTATTGTGTTTCGATCATATGCATATCATACGCTGTCATTTAGGTCTAACAATAATCGACCCAAACTCGTTGTATCGAAATTTCATTGGCATATATGTGTGAGATGGAGTAGGTAGGGCAGAGATTCCAAATTTTTTTATTTTTTATTTTCCTACAACCTCTCTCAAATCTAAATTAACTTACACAAATTTTTAACTTTATTTCTACCCATATATTTGCATACAATACACATCACGCATGTGTAACCTGAATTTGACACGACAAACACAGTTAAAAAACTGTCATATGAAAATATATATATATATATATATATATATATGAACTTTTTACAAGAAAATGTTGGTGATATTTTTGGATTAGAGTAAAGTATATTCTCTTTTGAACTTTGAAGTTGTAATTCCAAGACTTTTCAAGTATATGGAAGGGAGTATAGAATAGATCCCAAGTCGATCTCAAAACGACACCGCCTATTGCCCAATTTGGCCCCAACTTTTGAACAACACTAGACATTCTCACTCGTGTGTGTGATATGAGCAAAGTGGACTCAACTCGCTGAGAATCCAAATGCAAATGACTACATAGAAGAAGAAGACTCTGCAGATGCAGAGAAAATCGACTTGGTGAGAGATGAGAACGTCGTCGTTTTCTCTCCTCTCTCGCCTCCGCCACTCCCGCCGCTGCTGCTACACCTCCTCTAACTCTCTGCTTTTCCACTTGGCCCATCAAAACGACGATCGCCGCTCCTCCCAAAACGCGCCGTTTAGCTCCTCCTCCTTTCACTCCTACTCCACTCACACTCAGTTGCAGCGGCTCTTCTCCTCAGCTGCCTCCTCCAAACGGTTCGTTTTGCTCGACTTGCTTCCTTCCCCCGACGCTGTTAATCACCACTCGTTGCATCGAAGTAGGTCACTTTTCAATTTGGGTTTTTTCAATTCCTCAATTTTGGCCCAAAAGGTTTGTGCTTTAATTGGGTTTCTATATATGCAGGTTTCTTCACCAGAGCTAAACCTGTTAAACAAGTCAATCTTGAATTCAATGACCAGCACAGGTACCCATCACTAAATTGTTTCAAAGTTTCAATCTTTCTGTATCATAGTTTTAATAATTATTATCTCCGGTTTTCGTTGTTTTGCATTATCAAATGTGTGTTTTACTAGTCAAAGGGCAGTCACAACTGCATTGTGGTGCAACTTCCTAGTGTTTTCGCTCAAGTTCACTGTCTGGTTATCCACCTCCAGCCATGTAATGTTGGCTGAAGTTGTGCATTCCGTTGCTGATTTTGCTAATCAGGTGGGTGATGCTGCTTTCTGTCTATGCTGAATGAAGGTTCTTGTTTTGAATTGTATTGTAGCTTTCACAGTTCACTCGATTTAGGTGATCATTGAATGCTAGAGAGACTAATCCGTGTTGACATTGTAGGCACTTCTTGCTTATGGGTTGAGTAGCTCAAGGCGTGCACCAGATGCTCTCCACCCGTGAGTCTTTCTAAACCCTAAACCGCCTTTTCTAGTTATTTGTAAATCTCTATCAGCTTTCAATGTGTAAGAGATAATTTATAGAGATACTGTGTGTACTTAAAGTATTATTGTGTCCAAGAAAGCTTCAGAAGGATGGCATCTGTGACCTACAATAAATCTAGTGCTTAGTCTAAGTACTTCTATAATTTTGGATTTATAAAATTTGGATTAATTTTATAAATTTAGTACTTAGGAACAGTGAATGCCGAAGTATAGTAGTCACGAGCTATGATTGAAAATTGAATACCTGTATACATACATATCTGTTTAGGCTAAGAATTAGCTTTAATTATCATGGTTCTCTAGTTGTATTTGGTGGATTTTCTTGACAACCTAAACCTCTAGCAAGGAGAGGCCAGTTATTCAAGGCTCTTTGGATCCAAAATCATTTGTCAGCAAAAACATGCAACACTTTTCTGTGTTGGATGAAGAGACTTTTGTTTGAGTGCTGAATTGATTACTTTGATTTTGGCAGTTACGGATACTCCAAGGAAAGATTTGTTTGGTCTTTGATATCTGCTGTTGGTATCTTTTGTCTTGGTTCCGGTGCAACTATAGTTCATGGAGTTCAAAACTTGTGGGTTTCACAGGTAAGTGAATAGTTGAGTTACTTTTTACTAAGCCAAAGCCAAACTCCTATGTGTTCTTTTTTATTTTTTATTTTTTTAATATCAGTATCTCCGATTTGTCATTCTTATCCATTGTGTTTGCAATTGCAACCGTGTTCTATTGAATTTGTCCGTGTTTTTCCTCAGCCCCCTCCAAATATTCAATATGCAGCTTTAGTGATTGGTGGTTCGTTTATTATTGAAGGTACAGTCATTGCATCGTGAGGATAATTGCAAGTCCCAAGCATATATTATCTTTGGTATTGTCTTTCTAAATTCCTCCTTTAACACTCTACATTCATTCTTTAGGCGCTTCTCTTCTTGTTGCCATACAAGCTGTCAAGAAAGGTGCTGCTGCTGAGGGCATGAAATTAAGAGACTATATATGGCGTGGTCATGATCCTACCTCTGTTGCAGTCATGACTGAGGTAATATTCTGAGTCTCTGTTTCTTTATTCCCCATTGGTTGCTGGAACTAGTTTGTTTCCATGATTGTATCCCCTTTGTTGCGGGTCATATATTTCTTTCTTTCACAAAGGATGTTGCCTGAAATATCAAGCCTATTGGGTTCCTAATGCACCAAAAGTACATTAGTTTATGCTTGATGTTTTATTTTATTTTTTATTTTTTTATATCTGATAGAATGTTTGCCCTAATTGTTTTAAAGGAGGTCATCTGCTTGAACCATAATGACCTCCGTTGCGCCCAGAATTTTCTAATTACATTGCCATGCTTATTGAAGCAAGAAACTATCTCAAACTCAACATGTCAACTCGTTGGAATCAATCCTTCACTAACCTTCATATAACCCTAGACTTATTTGAAGAATGATAAGGTCACTGATCTTGTTTACTGTCCCATTCTCATTCTGTTTTCAAGTAGTAACTTTTTAGCGGGTGATAATAAAATTTCTGATAGGCTATTTTGTGGCAGTATTCTATTAGGATTGCCTACTGAACGATACATAAATATACCGCATTATGTGAATGATGCATATAATATGATCAGATTCAATGGGTCAATGAATGCTAACCTGGTTTGGTTTCTGCGGCATTAATAAAAGGGTTCAGTTCAAGATGGCAGAAATATAAAGGTTAAGAGAAAAAGAGATTTAGCATTGTTTAATTCCAGAGAATGTATATCAAGAATGATATGGATAGTGAGGAGAATTGAGAAGGAGGAACCAAGGCACGAGTGTACACTAAACTTTCATCATTTCATCCATAATTTAATTTTCTTTATAAGTGTAAACTTGATTGTGGTGATTGGAGAATATTTGTTTTCACTAACAGACCAGTCACTCTATTTTTATTGTTAAAATTGTACGCATGTATCCTTAATAGTTATATTTCAAATATGCAGGATGGCGCTGCTGTAGCTGGTCTTGCTATTGCTGCAGCATCATTGGTTGCTGTAAATGTCACAGGAAATGGAATTTACGATCCTATAGGTTCAATTGTAGTTGGCAACCTACTTGGAATGGTATGGACTGCTTCTTGTTATTCACAGTTATGTAGATACTGCAAGAGATTAGTACACTTCTGTTCCAAAGAAATGATGTGAATATTTGCAATTGAATGCCAATCTTAAAGTCTTGTGTGGTTACCTGATGCTGGGCATTTTTTCTTTTTGGTCTGCAAATGCTGGCTCTTAGAAACAACAAAATAAAGAAGACTGACTTAAATACACATTACTGCTGTGATTGTTTAACTCTTTTGAATCTATCATGCAGGTGGCTATCTTTCTGATACAAAGGAATCGACATGCTTTAATTGGTAGGGCAATGGATGACTATGATGTAGAGAAGGTTCTTCAGTTCTTGAAAAATGACCCGGTATAAGTATGCTGAATGATAAATTCTTTGTAGTTGCACATCTTCATGTTATCAGCTTATAAATATCACTGATTTTTTAATAGGTTGTAGATTCTTTATATGATTGCAAAAGCGAGGTGATTGGCCCGGGATTCTTCAGATTTAAGGCTGAGATAGGTTACTTTCTTTCTTTCCTTGACTCTTAGTAGAGTAGGTTATCCATAAAGTCTATGTTGCTACAAATCAATATCTGCCCATATTGTTGTATAAAAAGTATTGGCATATAGTAAATCTTTTTCAAAATCATTAAAAACTATTAAAATGCAGCCTTGGCGGCATTTATTTTCATATAATGATATTTTTCTTTATGCAAACAGATTTCAATGGAGTGGTGGTAGTTCAAAATTACCTCTATAGGACTGGACGTCAAGAATGGGCAAGACAGGTTGATCATCTCTATGGTTCTTTTGTTCCTGAAAATTTTGGCCTGTAGTTTCTTTTGAGCTATTTTACATGTGTACATATTTGCTAAAACTCCCTTGGCGTACTTGCTGTTCTGTACTTACATATTAGAATTGATGATGCACAGTTTCGTGAAGCTGCAAAGGAGAAGGATGATGCTGCTTTGCTGAAAATGATGTCCAATTATGGTATGCATTATGATTTTACTTATATTTATCATTATTTTGGTGATTGAGTTGGAATTTGTGGTATATTGTGACCATCTCTTATTGCAGGTGAAGAAGTAGTTACAGCCTTGGGAAGTGAGGTTGATAGATTGGAAAAGGAGATTCAAGAGCTTGTTCCTGGTATACGGCATGTCGACATTGAGGCACACAATCCAATAGAGCTGTCCACGTGATCTAAAGATTCTGTTATGTATGGGGTAATATTTGTGCATTCTGTGCTTGCAATCCATTAAATGACAGCAACTTCTTGCAAACTTAGGTGGAAATGCGATATGCAAAAGGTATATATGAACTGTCAATACTGAAATTGTGATTGGAATACCAGTTTCCTGAATTTTGTTATCATGTAGTCATTCTTTATTCAACAGAGATAACTTGAGTTGTACGTCAATATCGAATACATATTGCAAGGTCTATGTAGAAGTTGCGACTTGTGAGATCCCACGAAGATTAGTTTGCCATTCTTTTGAAAGTAAAAGAGTGTGAATCTAATAGAAAATTTTTGGGAGAAACTTACCTGGCATGGTACAATTTTTTCTTGCACTTTTGGCAGATGAGCTTTGATTTGCAAAAATGGATGGTTTGGACGTAAAATGATGACTCATTTTTACCAATTAGGGAATTAGCTACAAATGTTCGAGTCATTGGGTAATGAGTCTCGTAGTTTAAGTAAAACAAAGTCAATGAGCTTGAATGTTTATTCTTTTTTACATAAGAGGGTGCGTAAGTTTCAAGATGATTATGTACGATTTGGCTACGATGTAGTTTGAGATGTTGTGTTTTAGTTATGATTTAGTACAATTAGCAAATTCATTGGTTCAAAAGTATTCTCTTCCATTCTCTTTCAGCTTTGCAGCTCATCTCTCGATGACAAACTCATCTAATTGTATCTCCCAAATCTCCCTCATGTTCCTTATAAACCCACGGCCAAAACAAGCTTCATATGGTTATGGGTTCTTTTACGTTGAAAATATAGATCTGAGAAGAGAAGAAAACCCAACTGAAAGAGTGAGGAGTGATAACATGGATCTGAGGTGTGCCTTTTTGATAGAACCATGAAAGCCATGTTGCTCTACATGTATTGAGTTGATATTTTTTTTTTAACTTCAACAGTGTCTGAACTATTCGAGGACTTTTGAAATGATACCTGAACTCTCAAAGTGATCAAAGTGATACCTGGACTCTATTTTTCTTATCAACATCATACCTCTGTCCATTTTCCGTCACAGTGCCGTTAATTCGAGCACGTGTGATGCATGTGAGGCTCTAAATGATGGTAAAAAGACTAATTTGCCCTAATTATAGGGCTATATCCGACATTTTACTTATCTTTAATAAAAGTTATCAATTTACCTTTTTTTTTAAATTTTTTTTTTTGCCACCCACCTATCGTCTTCTTCCTCTACGCTCTCCACCTCTGGTCTTCTTCCTCCCAAACTCTTTCCGTAGATAGATCACAGACAGAACCAGATCAAATCGCGGCCCAGTGAGGAATTGGAATGTTGGTGGTGCACCAATTTTCCCAGATATTTTCAAATTTTCGATTGGTGGATATACCAATTCACCTCCCCCATTTTTTTATTCTTGTAAATTTCACAGCAATTTTTGGGAAATTTTGGTTCCTCTGATCACTTTTCGTACTGGGTTCATCACTGTTCAACCCCAAGTCCTTTCAAAACCCCAACACCAAAATTGACAATCTGATGGGATTGAAACTAACCAGATTAGACCTTAATTTGTTCAATCAATGCAAAACCCAAATCAACACCCAATCCAATTAAGCAGATTTCATACCTCTCTTCTTTCTCTTTTCATTATAATTCTCTCTTTTTAATCAAGCTGCATTATCTCAATTGAACAATTGGAGAGGAAGAAGAAAATGTTTGTAATTATGGAATTGTGGAGTGTTGTCATTGAACAGTGGATCTCATGCTATCGGTGCTCTCGACCACGAGAGTGATGGGTTTTGATATTTGCAGAATTGCAGGATACCAGGGCTAAGATCATTGGAAGATGAGCGATGGAAGATGAAAACCCAATGTTTTCTGGGTGGAAGAATTAAACATAATCTATTTACGAACTTATCTTTAACATGAACTCACTCACCGATCGTACTCCGATTTCTCATTCTCCGAGTTCAAAAACTAATCCACTCTGCTCCTTCACTCCGGTGCCAGCGACCCATTAATCTTATAAATCACCTTATCATACTCTGCACAAAACCATCATCAAAATCAACACCAAAACAATCTAACTGAGGGTAACAAAAGACCGAAGCTTTTAACCCAAAACGCCATCGTACCAAGCGGAGAAGCAGCATCGAGCTCGTCGCAGCCGTTCTTGCTCAGGAGTAGAAAGTTTCACTTTTCTCCTTGTCTTTGCCACGCGGCTGCATCTCGTGAAACAGAGCCAGCTCTTCGTCTCTGTTGTTGGCATTTCCCGAAGCTTCTTTCTATTTCAGTCTAGTCAGTCCAAGCAAGCAATCAACACAGAGGAAGGAGAAGAGGGCTCTTCTTAATTATTCGGTGTGCAAGAATTTCAGAAGGCCGGTAAGCTAATTTCACACCGGAACCACCTCGATCCTCACTGCTTTGCTTTTGCTCTTCCCCGCCACCGTGATCAAACTTGACCCTCGAACTCGCGGCGGCGATGGCGACCTCGGATTTGGGTTGGCGATGGCCCTCGGACTCAGCCCCCATAGCAGCTTCGACTTCTGTCTTTCAGTTTTTTTTTTTTTTAAATTGTATTAAGACAATTTTGCCCTTGAAAATCAAGTCACATGCGCGGCATGTGCTTTATTCTAACGGTACTGTGACGGAAAATGGACAGAGGTACGACGTTGATAAGAAAAATAGAGTCTAGGTATCACTTTGATCACTTTGAGAGTTCAGGTATCATTTCAAAAGTCCTCGAAGAGTTCAGACACTGTTGAAGTAAAAAACCCATTTTTTGTTGTTATGAATCGAGTTTCTAGGGTTAATTTCTGTTATTTGTAGCTAATTCATAGAAGGATTGAGATTACAAATTAGAAAGAAAGTTTATGGGTTTAATCATGTTCGTAGCTAAATTGTAGAAGAGAATATAAGACTACAAATTATGAAGGAAAAAGAAGAGATGATAGGGGCTACCCAAATTAGATACAAGATACTTTTTGGTGATGAGTCATTCTCATTAAGAGCAGTTGTAACTTTAAGCGTCTGAACATGTCCACTTTTGCAAACGTAAGGAAGAAATGTCCATGACAGAGAAAAAGTGGTACCGCCCACAAGTAATTTGGTCTCAAAATTATTCTGTCACTTTTGAACAACTTTCAGGAGTTATAGTCTGCTGAATAAAGCTCAATACTCTCAAAACATGCAAGTTGTGATCAATCGTACCATTTTATGATCAGAAGTAGGAATAACTCCATTCTCCATACCGATAATATAGGCAGTAAATCCACAAGAGGGTACGTACTTAATCTGGGCTAGAAAGAGACTGGACTGATAACAGAGTGAAAAAGAGAGAGGAACAGACAAAAATGGTGATGGTCTCGAAGAAAACCAGAGGGCCGATGCTGCAGGCTGTGTTCTTGAAATGGAATCAGGTTTTCATTAACCCTGCGAACTGAATTTACCTCATTATCATTAGGTTGGCAACTGGCGGACGCCTTGCATGAACCCAGAAGCTGTTGATTAGTAGAACTGCTTCCATATATGTGTTGCTTATAGATCGAGGAGCTATCTATAGTAAAGCTTGCTATTTGCTAATGGATTTCCACGATTGGAAACTTGTAGGCATCAACTATCGCTTCCAACCCAGAAGGAACGCCAAGAGGTCTTGACGTAGTCTTTGCGCGTCTCATCCAATATACAAAGCTTGTGTGCGGTCATACCACGTTAAACACAAGCCTGGGTTTCTTCTAAGGAATCTCTTAGAAATAATATTCTTTGACCATAAAGAACAAATACGACGTAAAAGTCCCACCATTCCCATGAAATCCATTTGCTCAATTTTTTTTTTTGAATAACACTTGCTCATATTTTATAGAAATAGGAATGTATGTTAACAATTTTTGTTTGTCTATTATTGCCATTGGTGACGTGCATTCGAATTGAGAGACTTCTTAATTCAGCACACGCTGTTAAAAACCAATAATAACTACCTATTATGAAATTCTACCCATGACCTTTTTGTTGGATAATCATATGATGTTCTATACTGCGATGGAGCACCGGCGCTTCTCAATCGACGGTTGAGGTGCTTATACGAGAGGAAATCAAGAGCATTGAACAATCATTAATCAAATACTCTTTTAATGCAAACTTCATTACCTTTTTGCCTAAGACCAGAAGTAATGTTTGTCGGCAATGGTTGTTTTTCTATTATCATTCTCAATGCACTTCGAAATTGAGAAACTTCTAAATTCAATAGATGCAATTACCAATTACCAAATACCAATAGCTATTATTATATCAAGTATTTCGCCCATCACCATTTTGTTGGATATTCATTGATAATTGTAGAATTTTTGAATAATTATTATTTAGGAAAAAATCACAAATCGTACATGAACTATACATTTATTTTATAGATGGTACATGAACCTTATTTTTTTGTCACAACCACTCAACCAGTACCTGAACTCTTCGAGTTCTTTTGAAGTGGTACCTAAGCCACATTCGCTCGCTACTATGGCCAAAAATGGCACGTGAGGCACACCTGTCTTATTTATTAGGCACATATTTGGTATTTGAGTTCATTAATTGTTTGATTTGAGATAAGACTTTTGAGTTTTTGCTTTATAGATCAAAGATTGAGAAGGAGAAGATAGTGGCTTGGGCCATGATACAGTTAACGATAATACAAATTGCCATCTTTAACCTTGATAAATGAGATACGTGTGCTTCACGTGTCATTCTTGGCCGGAGTATTGAGCGAATTTGGCTTTAAGTAACTCAAAGAGTTCAGGTACTGGTTATGACAAAAAATAAAGTTTAGACATCAATCACATCATCGATAAGATAGTGGTATAGTTCATGTATTATTTCTTATTTTTATCCTTATTATTTAAATATATATTTTTTGTTCTTGCAGAGTTCATTATCTTTTTGCTATAAGATAGATAGACCAGCAGAAAAATAGAAACCGTTTGAATTAGGGTCCTGTATTAACATTAACACTGTATAAGCAAATCTTATGTCGATTATCGTAGACATTAAACTGTGGTATTTGAATATAATGTGTTCCATCACAAGTGATTGTGATTTCACATTGTGGGGTGTCGTCGTATTAAATAGAAGACGTGTTGTGTAATCAAGAATAATCGACCCAGTCAATACGTCGCAAGAATAAAAGTGCATAGGTGGACCCAGCTACAGCTGAGGAAAACCTACTGGAGGACATCATATGATTCATATCATATAATTCTACTTGGCTGCTGGTGATTTGACCGAGCAGCTGTAATCTCCAAAGCAACAACCCACAAGACAGCGAAAAAACTGAAGCAATTTCCCTGATAACAAATCTCGAGACTATGGGTGTGAAAATTCATTGCAAAGAAGTGAAAGAACAATCTGGTCTTCGATAATTTATATGCGCGCAGAGCCCTTCCTATAAATTGGGTGATATGGTTCTATACGCTTGCATGGGCGGTAGAGAATTATAGGAGGGAATAGAAACGTTGAGGGACTTAGACAAAGATATCTGAAAATACAAACTAATAAAAAGGGAGGGGACGAAGAGATAGAGATATAGAATATGGGTGTGTTACAAGTGTTTGATCTGCAAGAAAAAGTTAAAGGAAAGAGTGGTGCTGCGTCAGCTTGCCCTTACTGCGCAGGCCCCGTTTTGGCTTGGGACTTTGATGCCGACTTGATCTTTTTCTGTTGTATACCTATTTCCCACAAAACTAAGAGGAAGTTCTACTGCACCATTTGCTCCAGGCGCCTAGTTCCGGTCTCTTGATTATCGATAGCAAAATGTAATATTGTATCTACATTGTCATGCGTTGTATCTTTTTTGGTAATTCGGGCAAGCAAATGTGAGAGTTGAACTCTAGCCCTGTAGTATATATATGCCAAGGATAATATGTTGTGTGATCACTATTAGTACACCCATTGTATACCCTTTCACTTCGCCTTCATAATCTAATATTTTGTATGGCTCTGTCCTATGGAAGGAGAGTGCCTTGCCGAAATGATACATGATAAATAATGATGTATCATGCCCCATTTTAATACATTAAATAAACTCAAAATGGTGAGCAAATTGAACTGATAGTCTTGATATCATTCTGTCTTGTATTGTAGGGCTAGCGATTTTACATGAGGCTTTGGGTAGTTACAGACTCTCGTTGTGGGGATTAATTAATTATGTAGGCTTCTTGCATGAGTTTCGGCCTTAACGAAGATGCTAGGGATCCATCAGTAGACCTGTAAATGGATCAGATCGACCTAAATCTAAATCCGTTTATTTAAAAAAAAATTCGATCCAAACCCGTTCCGTTAGCCCGGCGGATCATTGATAGCTCGATCCAAATCCGTATCCGTCGGGTTAACGGATACCTGATCCGCTAATCCGACCCGTTTATAATTTCAAATATTTTAAAATTTTAAATAGTAATATTAAATTTATATCATTATACCTCATAAGATATTAATAAAATATTAAAACAACATGAAAACTATCACCAAAAGTAGAATTACGTTATCAAAATTCTTAATGCTTCTTGGAATCTTGGGTGATGGACTGTCCCTTAGATTTATGCAAAAAAATTGTATTAGAAATTCTTCATATTTTATATTTTATATTTTTTTAAAAATAATAATTTATTAATAAAAAATAATATTTTATTATTACAAAAAAGGGCCGGATCATTAAAGAATCGGATCGACCTAAATCTGTATTTGATCCGTTAAATAAACAGATTAACGAATTCGGATCATTAATGGATCAACGGATCAAAATTTTCGATCCAAACCCGTCCAATAGCCACTGATCTGGAGCGGGTTTGGATCAAAATCCGGTTCATTTATAGGTCTAGATCCACGTAACTGCCCTAACTAGACATTAATTAAAGGTTTTAAGTGTGAGTGTCATTTCCTAAAATTTGGTTTAAGCTTGCAAGGAGAATGTTCTTGTTGCTTGTTTAGGACAGTAGATTGGCTATAGAAGCTCCTCAAAAGACTTGTGTGTCATTTCGGATACTAAAGGTCAAGCATTTATAGTTTAGATCGGGTTTAGTATACATAATCACCCCTAGTCACTTTGTTCCCGATTTCAGGGAACCTCTCGTTTTTAAGAATTGGTCTCCAAGTCTCGTCAACACCATCAAATAGACAAATAGTGGAACCTATACGTATACTCTTAACTGCCAGGAAGTTTCATTCTTGGTGCCTTGTTGATCACAGTAAGTTCAGATTGATTGAATCAAGGTCAAATACCACCAAACTGATTTGGTTCGTTCCAAATTGTTGCCGACTTCAAGGAAACTGCCAAGGGAAAAACTTGTGATCATGGAAAAACTTGTAAGCGGTGGATAGCGTATGAATGGATAAAGAACTATAGGGAAAACGACCCTTTTTCATAAAATTACATATGTGCTGGATCATGCATCATAACCCACTCACAGCTAAATCATGATCCACAAGTCCAACCTAACATGAGTAGAAACTAAGAATTCAATATGTTTGGTATGCTTCAATATTATTCATCTCTAAATAAGAGGGTTATAAAGAGATACAATAGTAATCCTAATAAGAAAAAATCTCCTACAATTATACAGAATACATAATTTACATGTACAAGGAAAGTAAATATTTACAGAAGAACAATTCATAGGTTCACCCCTAGGGTGAATGATCATATTCACCCCGTTGTCGATTAACATATTTTTACTTAATAAATTTATAATCCAACGGTCTATATCTTAAATTATTCTTTAAAGATCATCTCTGTAAAAAATCAATCAAATCGGAAATCGTTTAATTATCTAATTGAATCAAACAAATGAATGGTTCTAACAACACTTACTACTACTATGATGAACCGTCCATGTAATTCATAGAAATGAATAACTAAAAGGTCTTCAATTTAATTGATTTTTTGCAGAGCTAATCTTTATATTACGTTATACAACATGAACGGTTTGATTAAAAAATTATAAAGTTATTATACGTTAATCACAAGAGAGAGTGAATTTGCTCATTCACCCTAGGGGTGAACCTAAGAATTGTTCTTTACAGAATATTCTACACTCCCCCTCAAGTTGGTGCATAGATGTCGATCATGCCCAACTTGTCAATTGAGTTATCAAACACTTTCCTTGACACTTCTTTCGTAAGAACATCTACTAAATAATCTTCTGTATACACGAAAGGGAAACGGATAATCTTCCTATCCAGGTTTTCCTTAAAGAAATGTCGATCTACTTCTACATGCTTAGTCCGGTCATGCTGTACAGGATTATGAGTAATTTCAATGGCAGATGTGCTATCACAATGCAAGTCCATAGGCTTCTTGAGTTTAAAATCCAAATCTTTCAACACATTACGAATCCACAACATCTCATAAACTCCATGTGCCATACCTCGAAACTCAGCTTCCGCACTTGACCTAGCAACAACCTTCTTTTTCTTGCTGCGCCAAGTCACAAGGTTTCCTCCAACAAATGTAAAATACCCAGATGTGGACCGTCTGTCCGTCTTATCACTAGCCCAATCTGCATCTGTGTACCCCACAACTTCCAACTCACCCTTTTTTTCAAACAACAAACCTCTACCAGGTGCCATCTTAAGATATCTCAGAATGCGATATACTGCATCCATATGTTTTTCACCGGGACAATGCATAAATGGACTAACCACACTCACCGCATAAGCAATATCAGGTCTAGTATGAGAAAGATAAATAAGCCTCCCTACAAGGCATTGGTACCTTCCTTTATCTATTGGAACCTGATCCGGATAGATGGCGAGGTTGTGGTTCATCTCGATCGGTGTCTCAATAGGGATACAATCAAGCATCCCGGTTTCAGGTAACAAGTCAAGTACATACTTACGTTGAGACAAAAAAATTTCCTTTTTAGACCTTGCAACTTTAATTCCAAGAAAGTATTTCAACTGCCCAAGGTCCTTCATCTCAAACTCCTTAGAAAGATACTTCTGTAGAGCTTCCATCTCTTTTAGATCATCCCCTGTGACAATCATATCATCAACATATACTATCAGTGCAGTAATCTTACCCCGGCTACACTTGATGAACAAGGTATGATCCGAGTTTCTTTGTCTGTATCCAAACATCTTCATAGACTTGGAGAATCTTCCAAACTAAGTTCTAGGGGACTGCTTCAAACCATACAGAGACTTCTTCAACTTATAAACCTTGCCAGTATCACAAGGCATATTTTTGACCCCTAGCGGCATGTCCATATACACTTCTTCCTCCAAGTTTCCATTGAGGAAAGCATTCTTTACATCAAACTGATGTAGATGCCAATCTTTTGTTGCTGCAAGTGAAATTAAGATTCGAACAATATTGATATTTTCTACAGGGGCAAACGTCTCTTCATAATCAATTCCATAGCGCTGGGTATATCATTTGGCAACTAATCGTGCTTTGTACCTGTCAATGCTTCCATTAGCTTTAAGTTTTACAGTAAACACCCATCAACATCCAACAATCTTCTTTTCGGCTGGTATAGTCACAATATCCCAAGTCAAGTTTTTCTGCAAAGCCTTTAGTTTTTCATTCATCGCTTAAGTCTACTTAGGGTCCACCAAAGCATCTTGTACACTACTAGGAATAGATACAGTGGATAATTGATCAACAACAAGTGCATATGACCCAGACAAGCTATGGTTAGACATGTAATTAACTATAGGATATTCAACTTTGGTTTTAATGTCTGGTTCATATTGTTTCTTAGGAATACCCTTGGTAACCATCTGTGATTTCCTAGACTCAATATTATCTACCCCAGATGATTCATTCGAAATTAAAGGTACCTGAGGAGCAACATTCGCATCGGATTCTTCAATTGACGGTGTAGAGAGGGTGAAGAAATCTGATAGATGAGGATGCATTAAGGCGGCGTCGTCAATTTCCTGGTGCGTATTGTCTTCACTTTGGGAATGCTCACTGATGGAGCTAGACATTGGTCCTACAGCTTCACTACTATTTTCACAGGTGGAGGACCCCACGGCTGCACCATCTCTTACTTTTCCACTTTTTTCATCATCTTTTTCTTTTCCACTTTGTTTTCTCTCGGTAACTTCATGGTCTCTTTGGCAGATGGAGGGGCCCATGGCAGCAACCTTGTCTCTTTGGCATGTGGAGGGCCCCATGGCAGCAGTCTCATTTTCTTTTTCATTTCATTAGGTTGTATCCTTTTCTTTTTCGTTTCCTACAGCCCCAGTTTCTGTTGTATTTTCAGTTGGAGAATTCCCAACTCCAAATCTTGATTCTAAAGCTTCTAATTCTTCAAATTCTTCTAATGCAAATAAATCTCGAGGATTTTGTTCACAACCTCTCTCCCCCTGAAGGGAAGACTCCGAAACTCCCTATAAATAATAAGACTCGGATTCACGAAACGCAACATCAAGAGAGACATGTATAGTGCCAGTAAGTGGATCATAACAGCGATAACTCTTTTGGAATTCAGCAAAATCAACAAATATAAACTTACCGGCAAGAGGATCAAGCTTGCTGCGTTGAGGCTTGGAAATATGAACATAGACTACGCAGCCAAACACGCGAGGCTCAAAGTTTGGTAACGAAAAAAGTGAAAAAAGTTTCTGAAGTTGTTGCTGAGGATTTTGAAATTCAATCACCCAAGAAGGAATACGATTAATAAGGTAGGCAATAAGGAGGCCCGCACAACTTCAAGTACTCACGAGGACAGCCATGACAGAGGATTCAGAGGCATGTCTCATTACCTGCCTATCAGAATGCACCTTTCGAACATAGGCATAGCTTTGTTCCAAGTCAAATTTTGGGTCTTTGCGCAAGATCTCACCACTGACTTGATCATACTCTGAATCGAGTCCACTAAGAAACATGTGAACTCGCATTCATGCCATGGCAGTAGTCTCTTGAACAACAGCAGCCACTGTGTTATTTTGGGAGGCCATACGCTAATCAATCTCTTGAAACATTCCCACCAATTCATTGTAGTAGGTAGGAAGAGTTCGACCATTCTGTTTCGCCCCAAAGCACGTCTTGTTTAATTCGAAAATCCTAGTTTCATCAGAATCATCATAAAAAATCTTCTCAACTGCTTCCCATACATGTTTAGCTATTGGGAGTCGAATATACCGATTCATAAGTGACGGCTCCATGGAATCCATAAGCCAACTCTTCACTTTTTCATTGTCTGTGGCCCAAACTTCAAATTCAGGGGAGTTCTCATTTGGTGCAGCTCTGGCTCCAGTGAGGTAGCCAACCTTTCCTCGCGTTTCAATCCTCATCTTCATAAGAGGTGCCCATATGGTGTAGTTAGATTCATTCAAGGCAATGCCTGTTGGAAACGCTAAATTATCTTGAGCAGTGGTATGATAATGATTGATGATTGGAGGCATGTTGTGGAGTGCAAGGGTGGCAGCATCATCTTCCATTGGGTAGAAGTGGGGCCTGCATATGACCAAAAAAGGAGGGATGACTGCAGTAAGGCTTGTCGGCTAGGCCTAAATTAATAGATGTGGTGATGTAGACTTGTCCCCACGTGATGCTTCTATGCTGCAGCTTTCAATGTAAAAGCAATTTCAACTTCAAGATGGTTTTGTGGTGATGTGTAGTAGGAGAAAAAACAAATCTAAATTGATTAGGTGATTTGTGAAGTTCTTCGAGATTTGGGTTTCGAGTTTCAAAGGAATACAGTACAGGGATTGAACCTGCACTGATACCAAGTAGAAACTAAGAATTCAATATGTTTGTTTGCTTCAATATTATTCATCTCCAAATGGGAGGGTTATAAAGAGATACAAGAGTAATCCTAATAGGAAAAAAATCTCCTACAATTATACAAAATACATAATCTACATGTACAAGAAAAGTAAATATTTACAGAATATTCTACAACATAGGGACACATATTTTAGTTGTTAAAAACGACTCTTGGCAATGATGTACTCTATTCTGACCTAATTCCATTATGGAAATTTCCCAAGTCTAGGAATACAATTATAAAAACGAAGGGTAAGGTGATCAACCTAATTCATTTTTAATGAACAAAAAATCATTTCACTAACCACTTTACAGCCACTAATACTAGTTCAGTTCCCTCCATTGCAGGTGCTATTACCCCAAAACTTACTAATAAAATTACGTACGGTGGGGTACCTATAAGCTATAACCAGGGCTAGGGGTCATCATTTGGCCTTTAGGCCCTAAACCCGCCCAACCCGACCCTTGCATTAGGGGCGGGCTGGCCCGACCCTGTTTAAAATAGGGTAGGGTATGGGCCATGAGAATGAAACCCGGCCCGGCCCGGCCCTTTAGGCCCGCCCAAATAAGCTCTAATAATTTTCTATTTTTTAATTATGTTTCTCTTTTTTCTATAATATGCAATTTATCTCTTTCTTTGTAATTGATTTCTTAAGCTTTGTTTTCTTTAGTTTTTATTTTCTTTGTTACATAACAATTAATATTAGGAGATTTAGAGAGATAGTTAATTGAATATAACCACCTTAACTAATATTAATAAATATTATAAGTTAATTCCTACACACACACACATATTAAATATGATCAACTAAAAACAATGTCTTATATTACCTATATAACAATTAAGCCACATTTTGAGGAAGAAAAAAAAATGTAAGTTTTTTTTATTAAACAAAATAAGGCCCTTTTCGACCCTATTTGGCCCTATTCGGAAGGTCGGCCCTAATTGATCCTAATAGATAGGGCTTTTAGGGCGGGTAAGGGTTAACATATTTAAGCCTCGGCCCGACCCTACCCGGCCCTAAATTTTGTTGACTTTGACTAGGCCCGACCCGGCCCGACCCTAAGCCCTAAAATTTAGGGTAGGGTCGGCCCTAGCCCGGTCCATGATGACCCCTAACCAGGGCAAACTTACACCTCCAAATCAGTGCCAAGGCACCAAACTGCCTTGTTGACTTTTCTATTGCCACCTTTTGCTTAAATCAGTACCAATATAAAACCAATACTGTTGGAGACAAAATTGTAGAACTATATGAAGAAAAAAAAGTGCCATCTGGCACAATGTACTCAAATGTATTCTACAGCGTATTATATAAAAAAATAACTATAAAATCAATAAAAACATCTATCGAAGAAATTAAGCACCACGTTCCTCCATGGATGCAACTTGAATGGTTGCAACCACAAAGTTCTCTTTCTATTGCTTTAAAGACTGCCTCTGTCAACATAACTGTCCTCTTGTAATTGCATGTGAAAAACGGTACACTGAATAACATACAAACAGAAAATTGCAAAATAAATCCATACAATATGATGCGATAGATTCAGTTTCAACTTCAACTTTGAAACAAAGAGATGCAGTATGACAATAGCAATCCAAAGCGCATATATAGAGTTGAAGCTTCCATCTTAATTAAGAAAGGTTACTTAGCAAATTTTTGTAAAACTATTATGCTTAGAAGCTTATACTAGATTTGAAAGACACATTACGAAAACATGACTTTTGTGCAGGGATATATACAATCCTAACATTAGCGATGTCAGACCCATTGCCTCCAACTTCAACATCATACAACGCCCAATTTTTTCAAGAATGTAAAGCCTAAATACAAAAAGAACATAATTTGAGATAAAACATTTTTCTAATACTATTCCTCCGATCCCTTTTACACCATTAACAGAAGATCAAGAATTATGTTCCATGTACTGTACATACTACCCACTGATGGCCAGTGAAAAAAAAAAGGAAAAATTTCAGTTTACTACCTTGTGGTTTGCAATCAACATCATGTTAGTTACTGCCCCTTCAATTTGATCAGCAACACCCCTATGCTTTCAATTTCAATCAGCCGTGCCCAAATTTTTCCGAGACATCCAAATCAGACGTTAAGTGGTGAGCTGGCAGCGACAAAGTCAGCAAGTGGGCCGATAGAAAGGGGTAAACTCGACATTCCACTTAATTTCAACCCAAACTAAAAAAAAAAATTTAATTAAATAAATAAAAACCCAAATTTCCACCCAAACTCATAACATCCGAAATTTCCACTCAAACCAAATTAAAAAATTACAATTAACAAATATAAATTTAAGCTTGCTAATCATCTCAGACCAAACAAAAAAGCTATAGATCAATTACATAGTTGGAACAAGAAGAGATAATAAAATGGGTGGGACTGCTATGATATATATGGGCTTTGGCAGAAAGACTCAGAGCCAAGAAGGTGTAGAAGAACATATGGTAAAAAGTGGAGGCGTTCAAATGAAGCATACCCAGATTTCAAGTACTGTGAGAGGCATATGCACTAAGCGAATTGCCTAATAGTAGACTTCTTCCCATCTTCTCCCATTGATGAGTTCTAAAACAAGACCTGTAACTTTCTTTTGAAAGAAATACCTAGCTTTAAAGTACTGTGAGAGGCATATACACCAAGAAATTCTCATGAACCAACCAGGAACAAATTAGAGTTTCAAAAATTTGAATTGAGGTATATGGTGAAGAACCCATATTAGGTGTAGAAGATGGCTATATCTGACAAAATTCAAACAACCCAAATCCAAATGAACAGCACAGAGCATAGAAGTGTTCAATTTCCTTTCGATTAAAGGACACACATCGAGAGAAATCCTTGAACTCAATAGTAATTCACGACCAACAAAAATAACCCAATAACAATTACCCAAATCAAGCAATTACCGCTATGAAAAAACCAGAAACAAAATGATCCAAGTGGAAGTCGGAGTCTCTCGAACCTGAGTTTCTCGGTTCCATCATCTTCATCTGAGTCGAAGTCGAAGTTGGAGTCGACGAATGAACCGTAGAGAAATCAAAGACACAATATTTGCTTACCCATCTTAAATTTCCACCTCATTCGAATCAAGAAAACTAATCAAACTTGGAGATTTCCGAGGGGCTTCCGGGTAGGAGATCGCACTTGGCAGCGGATCAAGCTCTCGTGCTCCAGAGCTTGGACGTCGGAGTTGACGATGGTGGCTCCGACGCCGAGATCAAAAGCTGCGCATGCAAGGTTGGTGAGGAAGGAGATGACAGCTTGGTTACTTCCCATCTTGCTCCCCATTGTGGTTCTCATTAGTTTTGGAGAGAACCCATTAACCAGCGAGGTGGTACAGAAATTTGGGTTTTTTTGTTTTGTTTGTTTTTTTGAGTTTGGGTGGAAATTAAGTGGAATGTCGAGTTTACCCCTTACTGTCGGCCCACTCGTTGACTTTGTCGCTGCCAGCTCACCACTTAACGTTTGATTTGGATGTCTCGGAAAAATTTGAGCATGGCTGATTGAAATTGAAAGCATGAGGGTGTTTCTGATCAAATTAAAAGGGCAGGAACTAACATGATATTGAGTGCAAACCACAGGGTAGTAAACTGAAATTTTTTCTAAAAAGAACTCATAAATCTTTTAGATCAATCAGTGTAATACTATTGGCACTGGCAATTTATGGTGGCTAAAAAGGGGTGCTATTAGGAAAAATTGTTGTAGTGATCCCATCAGAATGAATGGAAGATAAGCAATTTGCCAATCTTCATGTATGTGTGTGAGTGTGTAGTTCTACTGATGTTACAACTCAGAACAAGGAAACCAGAATTTCTACCATAATAAATAGAGCTCCTATAAACAAAACCAAATATAGAAGTCAAAATGGCATGTAAAAACTACGTACTTTTGACCAAAACAATTCTCTCCCGTTTGTTCTTCTCATTATTCCTTCTTTAATTTCTCTCTCATCTTTTCTCCTCTCCTGTCAGCTAAAGAGTGAAGGGTTTGAGTAGGGTTGCCACTTAGTTTGGTAATTACCAAACCGACTGAATACCAACCGATACTTTAGGTTTGGTAAACGAAACCGATAAAACTGAAATCGAAAATTACTGAAAAAGTTGGTTTGGTTTTGGTAAATACCGAATCTATTGATTATCTAAATATTAGCTTTATATACTATGGTTTTCAGTACACATACATGTATATTAAGAAATAAATTTTCATAATAGTATGAACATTACTCAATATACTACATAATTAATAGTACATGTATTTTGAGTAACCTAGTCCAAAATGGTTGAATAACCTAATTTTATTGAAAATAGATAAAATTTGATGTCATCTATACAAAATAAAGCTATGATTAGTAGATGAATACGAAGTTTACGGTTATAAAATTGAAAAACCTAATTTTGTTCATTCTAATTTATATTACAAAGAATTAGTTGTTCTAAAGTTGGTAATACCGAAAACCGAAATACCGAATTTGGTAAATATGATTAAAAACCTAGAAATTTTGGTTGGTAATTGGTAGCTCAATTTTGAAACCGAAAGCTTTGGTTTTAAAGTTGGTAATGCCTATAACCGATTCGAACCGACCGACTGACAGCCCTAGATTTGAGACACTAATATTACTAATACAAAAAATTAAAACCAGACCTAATTCCTATATAAAAGCTAGCTACCAAGGATTTGGTGTGAACCAAAAGAGTCCGATTCGCTACTCCAGGGTGATGATGCTTGGCAAAAGTCAAAGGTTTGATGCCCCTATATATTTGTCAAGGAAAACACCCCAGATTTGTTTCATTGACTATCCGCGAAAACAAAATAGATACAGTTTCTTTCAACTATTTTATCATAAGAAGTGATAAATTTGTTGCTGTGCGTGCCCATAAACAATGCCCGATCACCAAGGTCAACAATCTCTACCCACTAAGGACTAGTAGTAACATTATACTCTAACTTCAACACTTGAAATCCTTCGGGCTTGTGATAAGGATAACCCTGATACAAAATCATAAACAAGTCCTTTGATTCATAACATTTTGCTAAGTGACAAGCCCGATGGTAGACTCTGCCGCCAACTATGCTCTTAACGTTGGGGTGAAGAGTAACTGAAAATACTAGGATGAAACAAATACACCTAGAGGAGGAGGGGGGGGGGGGGTGGCGCATAAATCACACTTTCTTTCAATTCAAAAAGTAACAGACAATACTAAGGATTGAAACACATATATGGATCCCAAAACAGCAGTGAGATAACTAGGCAAACAAAGATAATCACAAACACATAGCAACCAAAAGACCAAAATTGTTTGCGCAGTAAAAACCTCAAAAATGAGGAAACAATTGTAGGGCCTTTAAGGTTAAAGACCCTAATGAAAACAAATCACTAGATGAGAGAATACAAGTTCTTTACAAACAATCCAAAGCTCTTACCTCGGCTTACTTACTAAACACACTAGTAGATTGTCTGATCTTGTCCTCGTATATCTTCACCACCTTTGAACTGTCTTCACTGGTTGATAGGTGCTGACCTCGACCTTTAACCTTGTACGCACATCAACGATTCCAACTAACCTCCAGAACACTTTGATGTGAAGAATGTAATGAATGATGAATGTGTTTGACTTAATGATCTACTTAAACATGGATCAAGTAGTTCATAGTCTCGAATCTGAAGCACACAGTTTTTCACAAAACAAATGGAAAACTTTGACTCAATAGATGCACAAATTCTTATTCGCTTCAAGGTCCCAAATGAATGCCTTTACAAGTATGTGTGTGTGTATATATATATATATATATATATATATATATATATACAGATCTTTGAAAATTAACGTGTGAAGTTCGAGTTTTGGGTCACTTTTCAGTCGCATATCCACATCTCGACCGTTCAGTTTTTAAGTACTAGTGTATAGATCATCTCTGCAAATTTTCAGCCAAAATGATGATTGTTAAGGCATTGATAACGGCCTTAAAGCTAGTACGGTCCAGGTTGACAGATTCAGTCCGTCCATTGGTTTAAGCGAGTTAGATACCTTAATGATCATCAATTTGACTGAAAATTTGCAGAAATGATCTATACACTAGTACCTAAAAACTGAATGGTCGAGATGTGGATATGCGACCGAAAAGTGACCCAAAACTCAAACTTCACACGTTAATTTCAAAGCGGAGCTCCGCTCTGGATAGGATATATATATATATATATATATATATATATATATATACAAATCCTATCCAGAGCGGAGCTCCGCTTTGAAAATTAATGTGTGAAGTTCTAGTTTTAGGTCACTTTTCGGTCGCATATCCACATCTCGACCGTTCAGTTTTTAGGTACTAGTGTATAGATCATCTCTGCAAATTTTCAGCCAAATTGATGATCGTTAAGGCATTAATAACTTCCTTAAAGCTAGTACGGTTCAGGTTGACAGATTCAGTCCGTCCATTGGTTTAAGCGAGTTAGATGCCTTAACGATCACCAATTTGGCTGAAAATTTGCAGAGATGATCTATACACTAGTACCTAAAAACTGAACGGTCGAGATGTGGATATACGACCGAAAAGTGACCCAAAACTTGAACTTCACAAGTTAATTTCAAAGCGGAGCTCCGCTCTGGATAGGATCTGATATATATATATATATATATTTATATATTTCAGACTCCCCATAAAATCTTGGACAATAAAGACTCCAAAACCTAATTGACTCCTAATATGGAAGGAACAAATCATAAAAAGATATTCAACAAGTAAACATGATTCTATCCTTAATAAAGATAGACAAGACTTAACAGATCAAATCATGTAGAGAAATATCCTTTTAAGACTCAACACTCAACTAATGAATGAGCACAAAACGTGAAAAAGAAGAAACAATATCCAACGACCTGACCTGACAGGGATTGCATAACAGATTGCAATCCCAGTATGCATGTAGGTTGACCTTTATGAAATGCAAATGCATATGCTCTTACCTGGAGTGCTTCGAAGAGTCAGCTGGAGCATTGTATGACCATATATCTCTTCCAATTTACACTTGATAACTCTAGCAAACCCATGATTAATTCTAGCTTTTGTATTAAGAATGCCAACATACATCAAACCTATACTAACAGTAACCAACCTTTCTGATGTGTGGGTATGAAGTCTGCTGTCATTGGAATCTAAATGGATGTCAAACACCATCAGAAACTCTAATACGTGGCTACCTACAGCATATAATTTCCCATCAACTATTTCTACATCCGAAAATTCTAGAGCTTCAATGAAGGTCCATGATTTATCAGTGGGCGTGCAATAGGCCAAACGACCTTTTTCTTGAAGGTGAAGGCAGGTCACATAACGGCTCCGCTGCTGCGGCTGCAACTTTGTTGTCGTTGGTACTGAAGAGGCTACTACTTTTTCTCCCGGGAATTAGAACTTGGGGGTGGAATGTGATGGGAGCATAACTTGAGCACCTGATACAGGATTCAAGAAGAAGAAGAAGCTGTTAGCATCTGTTCTTCTAGTACCCATGATCAATCATCCCTCAATTGATCCAACACAATTCCAGACTGTGATGTCTTTTGGTTTGCAAATTTTCCGATCGCTTATGAACAAGTAGTCATCATCTGTTTTGATGTAGAATGTTTTCATGCATGGTGCTGTACTAGAACCGTTTAAAATCCATGGGAGTTGATGAGCAGGAGGAAGCCAACGCTTGCTGTTAATTGCTGCTCGCCAACAAGGGCTTACGCCACGACAATGAAGATAATCTGACAGGAGCAGTCGGTGCAGAATCAGTTGCATGACGTCATCTGGGAGTTCCTTGAAACTCCTGTCCTTACCTCCTCCTCCTCCTCCTCTTTGTTCTTGTTCTTCTTTTGCTTCTTCATCTTCTCCTCCTCTTCCTCCTTGTTCTTCTTCTGCTTCTTCTTCTTTTGCTCCTTCTTCTCCTCCTCCTCCTTTTTCTGACTTATATTGTTTGCTAGTGAAGATTGTTTTGGACTTGCGGCGTATCAAATCACGACACCATATCACTTTCTTGAAAGGCTTCGTCTACCATGAAGATCTACATCACCGAATTTGCTCGGACAAGAAGAGTTTGCACTCAATTTTAACGAAATGTACGGTCAATTGGATCACTCGATATAGGGTTAAGAAGAAACGTGTGTAATTGCAAATGGTTAAGATCTTAATTTATACAGGTGTGTGCATGGAGAACTTTCTTGTGGGATGGGACTCCTGTTGAAATCTGGACTCCATATATGTAAAGAAAACTAATTCTTCTTCGGACTTAGAGGGAAGTTCTGAAGGCTTCCCCCCTAAGATCAAGTTCTGGCAGTGGCGGCTTCATCATCTCCTCCACCAGCCCCAAAGACGCGAACATGTTCTTTCAGACTCGACTGAATCTTCACTTCCTCTCAGCTAATTGCTTGGCCCTGTTGTCCGTGGAGAAAAAAACTTACGTTAAGATCAATGAAGCTCTTTACCATGAGCAAATGAAGCTTTTCAGAACGAACCTTATTGGTCAATTGTTGTTGTTGCGCAAGGGTTATACCACTTGAAAAACTGATGTACTTGAGGGTTTGCTTTCTGCTCTTTGGAGGCGTTCTACAGGAAAGAGTTCTCATTGTTTTTACGCCAGTTGTTCCGATTTCAGACCAACCTATTTCAGCAGAGACGCAAGCCCATGTGGTTCTTGATGTGATTCAAGCTTTTACGGAGGAACCAATGCCAATACTATGGGTTGGCAAACTCTTATGTTGAAGAACACACGAAAAGGCAAGCAATAGATGGAACACAACTTCCTTTTTCCTTTAAAACAAGATATAAGGGAGTTGATCTATTTGCATCTCAGTATTCTCAGTGCTGTTTCCTACAGTCCTCATGCAACACGTCTTCTCATTTTCATACAAGAACAAAGAATAAATTTGAAGTGAATTTTTTCGCATAAAGGGATCATCTATCCCTGTATTTTTGTGGAAGCTCCTCAGAATCCCAATGTCATTTTCCTCCCCATGTTCGTGCAAATGATATAACAAAGGAAGGAAGGAGCAAGTTAAACGGTTGAGTGTTCATCAATCTCTGTATGAACGAAGTATTTGCTGTTGAAACTCCTCTTTACCAAAGGGTGATCTTAGCTACCCAACACGGGTGTAGTAGCAACTTGTCTAGCTTCAAAGCCATTAGCTATGCCAAGCGACACTAATCAGGTAGTTACAGGTGCAACAACAAATATACAAGGTACCCCAAGTGGGCAAGTTGAGACAGGCGACCGTGATCCTTTACAAGAACAACAAATCGGGAGGTCAAGTCTCCAAAATGCAATTCATGAAGCTAAAGAAAATGAGAGCATCTCTGCTAGTATTACCCAAGAAAATGGGGATAAACTCTGGATATCATTGCCTTTAGGTGCTAATCAACACAAGTGAATTTTAATCAGACTAATAAAATGCTACGAACAGTACAAGACTGAGAATGATATAAACTATACGATGGGAAGTGGTGTGATGATTAGCCGTTGTGAAGGAGGAAAAATTCATATCCAGTCCATTCTTCTATGATCATGGCCTCTTGAATATAAACAGATTAAAAGATTGTCAAACTTGTGTCTGACCACAAATGATGAAACCATGGATAAGGCTCTGAGCAGCATGTGTTTTATCTGGGGATCCGGATACTACAACTTGGGTTTCCAAAGATCCGGGTTTTGAATCATGAACAACTAAATTTGCACCTGATATCTGAGACGAAATATCCATGCAAAAGCGCATATTAAAAATAAATCCACGGCTCATTACCAATTCTGTCTGTCACAGTATAAACTATAAAGTAATAACACGACGTGTAAACCTACCTGCCGAATCTGATTCAGATTACTGTTGTTCTCTCCATAAACGTGAGTCATGAACGCTTGAGGAATCATGATCTCGATGGTTGTGCTGGTTAACTGAGGTGGTTGACAGCCGCTGCTCAAATTTGCAGAAGAAGTTAGATGCAAATCCACATCAGTTTGCATGCTTTTAACTTGTATCAGAACTGATAAAAATATGCAGAGAGACATGGCTTATCTTAATTTTACTCAGTTAATAATTCCAGTCAAGTTCATCTAACATTTTTGAAAGAAAATAATGGCACAAATGCACAATGATCCATTATTTCCACAACCATCCACATTCATGTTTACTGAGTTTAGCACAGTATTCCCCACTACAACGACAAATTACTGAATTCACAAGATAAAAATGGCAAGCATCATAAACATGCTGTCAGCATGTGGGTGCACCTATAGCTAATCATAAAGACACAGCAGCTAAATGTTATTTCCATAGGCCACGAGATAGTACCTTCGTAGAGACCCACTCCTTGGAGCCAAGCCCAAATTAGCATCTCCAATTTCCCTTAGGTTTCCAGAGCTTACTCCCTAGAAAAATCCACAACCAAAAAACCAAAGGAAAAAAAAAAAAAGGTTTGACTAAAACATTAGACAATTATAACGATAGGTCAACATTCCCTCCATGATAGGTTAAATATCAGGTTATCAAAAGTACTAGGCACTAACCTGGGGAGTCCACGCTCTTGGAGAAGATCTCTCAAATGCCGGACCATGTCCTGGACGCTCACCACCATAAGAATACGGAACTCGGTCCATGTGAGATAGACCACTGTGATCCCCATGTGAAAATGGGGACTGGTGGTCTGGAGGTTGGGATCGAAAAGCAGAATGATCCATTCCATGATGGAATCCAACAGGTGAAGGATACGCACCAGGGGAGGTTGAATTATGCCTCGGTCTAAATGAGGGGGGAGGCATCTCAGGAAATGAAGACATGTACGGTGGGGCACCAAAATTTGGATATGATTGTTTCATTGGGAATATGGCTTCACGAATCCTACTTGTGATATGAAAGAGTGCATCCTGTACAGACTGCAAACTTCCAATAACCTGCCAAAAATCACCAAGGTATTATCTTAATAGCTATTTTCACAAGAATAAGACCCGCAGTCCATCTGCAAATATAAATACAAGCTACCTGTACAACGTCATCATGGTGGTAAGCAGATTTCTGAACTTGTTCTTTTGGAAAAATCCTAATACTAGCACCAGTAGCTCGCCTCATTTCATTAATAATGAAACCTCCTTTACCCAATAAACAACCTATCTGCTGTGGATGTAGGAGGAGCCTAGCCACTACTGCAGCACCAGGTTCAAATCCAATCTCCGCAATTCGATGATGCACACGCATAACAGCTTCTTGTGCGGGGGAATAATTTTGCTCAGGATTCTGCAAAACATCACAACCTTAAACTTGCATAGACTTTGGTTTTGTTGTTCTTTTTACTTTATTCCTTAAAATAAGAAATCAAACAATAAATAGTGTAAAGGCTGACAGAAAGCAATGTATTGCTGTATTGCTTCTGCCAGTACTAGTAAAATGGCAAGGCAAACCCAGTTAGTTGACTTCTCATACCTCTTGTGCAGATATGACAACAACCCGCTCATCCGAATCAGGTGCAGCATCAACAATCTTGATAGATGCACCTGTTTCACTTTGAAAAGTTCGTATAATGGAGCCACCTTTCCCTATCAGACTACCAACCTTATCATGTTGGCATAACAACTTAAATACCACCTCTTCTTCCATAGCCATTCGTTGACTGCTGTTATCTGGCGCAGAATTAGAAGAGTAACTCCTGGACTGATAATCTACAGCATTAAAGCTAGACACAAAACCCCGATGAGGAACAGAGTCAACTTGTGCAGGCATACCAGTTCCATGGATCGACCCCCCCGAAACTTTGGTAGCGCTAGAGTTGGCAACTTTGGTAGCGCTAGAGTTGGCTGCATCTACCTTAGCATTATCCAGAAGGCAACCAGAAACAGACAGAAGTGCTTTCTTCACAGCTGAAAAGTCTCCTGTTATCTGCACATCAAATCCACCCGCATATGGCCTTAAGTAATGCAATTAGCACAACAGAAACAAACAAGTCATCTGCACCCCACATTATGTGCAGTGTGCTCTTTTTTAGCAAGCGTTGCCTGCTTTTGTTTTTGTCTACCCTTTCATTTAATGAATATTCTAATCTTGAGCAGTCCTACCATCTTAGACAAGAAAAGAAAAGAAAAAAAAAGGCGATCAAACACACTTTGTGCCTAGTTTTACCGGTGGTTCACATTGCAAATGCTATAGTAACCAGTGAAATGCAGGTGCGCTTCACAACATAACTCCTTCACAGTCACACAAGAAGCAAAACTTAGGGCACAACGTGTCAACCCACCCTTATTAAAGATCCATGGATCATGGTTCAGGTAATTAGGTGAACACATGAGAAGCTAGCACATTATTCTGTTGAGAATAACTTCGGTCAGACATCTTCGTTTCAGTTTTCAGTATTGGTGGGACTATGTTCTTTGAGTGGTTACTGTATCACACCGGCATTATGTACCCATTTATCATTCTAAGGAGGTAGGAGCCACTGACTGAGCCTTGTACACAAGTGACTCTTGTGTTATTCCAGGTCCTCATAACACCATTTCAGGAAACTTATAGTGCACCTCATTCCATAAACCCTACTAAAACGATAAACTCGACTTAAACCAAAATGATCACATAAACAATAAGTAATTGATCACCAATACGAAGCAGAGTCCCAATAAATTACAAAAACAACAGAAAACAATTACAAAAGCAGCCACATTTATGATTTGCCGGAACATGAAAGTTCAAAAGAGCATTACCTGAATCAACTCATCTCCGGCAGAAGCACAGGGCGGGATCTGATCTCTGGGAAAGACTCTAACTTGGGCCCCACTGTCCTGCCTCATCTTCTCCACTACCTTCCCTCCTCTCCCAAGCACACACCCAGCCTGGCCACTCCCAATCAACAACCTGCAGCAGCAAACCGACCCGTTACCGTTACCGTTTTCGGGCTGGCCCAATTCATCCACCATCCTCTTGAAAACCCTAACCAGGGCCTGCTGGGCGGGCGACCCGTCTGGGGATTGGGGGTTCGGGTCGGCGAGGATGACGACGACGCATTCGTCGCCGTGGGTCGGGTAATCGAATTGGACCTTGGCGCCGGGGACGGAGCCCAGTTTGCCGATCAGTGACCCGGCTTTCGAGGATGGGAAGAGCAGCCGGAACAGGGCGGTGGTGGAGCTCTCTGCTGATTGGGGTTCCATTTCAGCTGCTGCAGCTACTGCTCTGCTCAGCAAGTGCAGAATTTACAGTCGCGGCTTTAACCCAGTCGGTAATTTCAGTATTTAAGCTGTGTACAGAAGTGGGTAACTTCACAGATACACTATTCCCTCCCGCTAGAGGTACTTGGCCAAAGGAAGAGCCTTTCAGAGGGTTCCTATCTCCCGCGCCATCTGCCCAGTTTGTTTTTATTTTATTTTTAAACAAGTTTTCTTCTTCTTTTTCTCTTAATGCTTCTTTTTGGAACATTTTTCCCAAGTTATGCATTTTCCATCGTTTCATTAAGTTTTTAGACGTATAATTGTTTTGCCTCGTGACATAGAGACTATGCTCAAGTTATGTAACTCTCTAGCTTTCACTAATCATATGGTTAAGGTAAAGGGTGTCGTTAATTAATTCATTTATTTGAGCAAGTTAAGTCCTAAACTACGTATTCAAGAGAAAATTGCTTTCAGAAAAAAAAAAATATTGCATGTACAGTGGTCTGAATTATTATAATTTGTATACATGAAAATAACTTCCCTTTGATTGGTCTATTAGTATAATTTTTTTTTTTCACCCTTACGTCAGAATCCATAAAAATGCTTCAATTCTATTAACCCAGACCATCACATGGCGCTAGCATGTAGTATTCCGAGACCATAGAGATTACTCATATTTGTATAGAAAGATATGATCCATACTACCCTCAATACATAAACCATCATATCTGAAATTCATCTTATTGGGTCATGGTTAATGAAAATGCATGGTTATAAAATCTGACCAACTCATGTGGCTCTTATGGTCATCACCGGTGAATTTATTAATTTAATTCTAATAATGGAAATAAATTTATTTTAACGAATGTTGCGAAATCGACAACTTATCATTACATTCCTTTTATTATTATTATTGATAATGTTTCCAACTTTCAATTTATAGGTTTGATCGGGTTGAGCTTTGGGAATGTTGTGTCCAAAAGAAAGAGAGAGGCACCACCTTGTCTCTTCTCTTCCTCTAAGCTCTCTGTTTGTCCCGACGGAGGCAGGTATGTATGTATTTTTATTTTGTTTTCTTTTCTTTCTCCCATCACCCAAATCTTCTTCGTCCTGAGATCCCAGATAACCATCTATCCTTTTTTCTTCTTCTTTCTCTCCGATGCTCATCCCCTCATGTCCCTCCACTCTTCTTCCTCTTCTCATACTTTTCAAATCCCAGATTCTTCACGTTTCAGGAGCACATGCTCTATACCCATCAGTTTTTTAAATGAATGTACGCTGATTTGAATCTCAGAATTCGGCATATGTAAAGCATGTCAGCTTTCTTTTTTCAATTTCTTTTCGTAACCTTTCTGCCTGGTAAATCCTCGCCTGCCGAACTGTTGATGGCCGAGTTATGTTAATGTTTTGTATGATTTTGGGATTTAAATTGTGAAGTTCTTGTGTCAGGATCTGGTTTGATGTTCATGCGCAAGAACGATTTGACCGACTACTCGGTTCTTGGATGCAGCTCTCGTGACGTTTATGTGTCACGGGATGGCTCAACTATTGAAGATGATGGGCTTGTGTGTTGTTTGTTTGTTTGTTTTTTTTTTTTTTGAAATAGAAGTAGAATTCATTAGATCAACAGTTAAATGTTAGAGTCTACCATAACTTACATAAGCAAAACTCAGCAAGAAAATCCAAACTAAACTATCTAAGATACAGCAGATCATTAAAATTTATGGGACGTTCATATTTAAGCGAGCCTATACAAGAATGAAAAAACCTAGCCTCCTACGAAAAAGAAATCATTCAACTAGCCCTTACTTGCTAATCAGGCAATTGTGGTACAAGTAAGATACTAGAAACATCATAGAAGTTTATCTAACCTCACACAGACTCAATAACCTAATATATTAGGGCTCAGATTGCCTTAACATGAGCCCAAGCCCGTAGGCCCCAAAACCCAAAACAAGTCTTGTCTAGCAAGAAAGCTCCCCTACCCCATCAGCCCAAGATTGAGCTCAGGCCCAAAGGCCCAGGCCCATACCCAAGCAAATAGAGGAGGAACCTCTCTGCACCACTACTTTTGTCATTGCCGCCGTCATTGACATCTTTTGGACCACATCATCAGAACTGCAACAAAACTACACCACTTCCTCAACCACTAACGACACCGATCGAGCCTAACGATGTAGCAGAATCAATCCACTGAGGCCAACGATTCAAGCTGAGCCTCCCTTGCAGTCCTGCGTAGCTGGCCGGAAATCTGCCCTCCCAAGCCGCTGTATTCCAGTACGACCTAAAAGCCCAAACCAGAGTAAATATGATCAAAGCCTCTCAATAACGTCTTTGGTCCACCAACACGACCACCGCTTGTCGCTCCTCACACAACCCCTTTGACACCGCACAATGCTTTCCTCCACAAACTGAGAACCAGGACAATCTCACCAAGCCGTGGCCGGCGCTGGACGCGATCAGATCTGACAACCGCCACTTTGCACATCACCCTAGGCTTAGGGTTTTGCTAGAGAGAATATTGGGAATGGAAATTTGTTGCCACAGTTAGTTTTGACATCCGTTACATTGTTTTGTTATTTTTGTACTTTTAGCCTGATTTTGAGTCTAATTTTGTTCTTTTGGGCCATGGACCCAAAAAAAAAAAATTTATAGGTTTGATCCTTAGCTAACTACGTCGCACTACCCACCCCACCTCTCTACTTACATATAAAAACCCTAAAGCGTATCTAACTATCTACTCATGATCGATCAAAAGTCAGACCTAGCTTAGTTACTCCTCCTTAGAGGCGCTCCTTTCATAAGTTTCAATTATAGTTTCTGTGTTTTAGAAGTTCATCAATTGCTGCTTTCAGTAATCACTACTTCTCTGGTTATACTAATTACAATACTCGTGCATATTATATATCTTTGTTTGGTCTTTTATTGCTTGATCTTAGGAAAATGCTTCCCCATGGGGTCATAAATGCCGTAGCACATGCGGTACGATGTCCTTTCAAGCAATGTCAGTACCCCAATTGTCGTCTGGTCTATGCGCTTCTCCTTCATGGAAGTCGATGCCAAGTTCGTGTACCAGGAGGTTGTCTTCTCTGTAAGAAGATGTGGCTTCTCCTTTATCACCATGCTCTGTCTTGCAAAGAAGATGAGTGCTATGTGCCCCGTTGCAGGTTAGTGGACTTTCTTTTGTTTTCCTTCTATCATAAACTAAATTTCGCGTCCAATACATGTATAAAATATATTTTGTATCAAAGTTGAACACTTATTGTTATTTTAGAGATATAAGAGAAAAAATGAGGAAGAGGCTGCAGGCTGAGAGAGATGATGAGATTCATAACAAGGCTGCAGTACGGGCTGCACCAGGAGCCTGATGGAGAGATAGTGAGAAAGAGAGTTGCAAATCAACGGAGCTAGTAAACATCACTCACAAAAAAGTTGTGTTAGAGAATGATCCCCTATATTATTGAGATTATTATGTTGGAAAATATTGTTATTTGGCCAAAATCCATTTTTAGCATTTCAAACTATATATGGGTCTTTATTTTAAACCATGTTAAATAATTGTTGTTTTTTTTTTATTGGAGTGAGGTAGCAAATCACATCGGTTTACTTTAGCGAGTTAGTAACACATCCAACTAGTCAGTATTAGAACTGAGGTCCATGAGGGTATCCCAACAAAGTCATACTAATCTCCCACAGCAGTTGCACGAATTCAAGAGCCTCTCAAATATGTTGGCCATAAACTGGTAGGAGTTGGGACTCAAACACAAGACATGGGAGTTCCATGCTAGGCCGCTCGACCAACCTTATCTCTCGAAGTGGTTAAATTGTAGTTCTTGAATTGGTGTATCATATAAGTTTGATCAATACTCTTTATGTCGATTAATACAACACACACATATATTCTTTGATTGATTTATTGGAGCTAGCGGATAAACACTAACCCGCTTGTGCCAGTGGAGTTCTGTTGATAGGGAGTTTGTGCCGGTGCATCGGGTTTTAAACTGTCAATTCAAACATCATTCAACTGCACTTCAGCCGGCTTTGCTAGCCTTGATTACCGGTTGCACTAGTTGTAGGACCAGTGTGTGCAGCATTGACTATGAACAACTGGTAGTGAAGCTTGGCTTGGCCAATGAAGCTACTGGTTCATATTTCCTTTATGAAATGAGGCGACTGGTGGTGTTATCCTTCTCGTGGATAGCTTGACTGTTAAATTTCACATATCTTTCTAAACCAAAATAACTGTAGCTTTTTAAAGGAAATGAATAAGTTCATTAATTGACATCATACAACTGTAATAGATATATTTCTATAATACATACTTCAGATTCTAAGCTCCCTCACAATGTTCAAACCACATGTGGTTGAATCGGGAGATCTAAAGTCCCTAGAAAATAGTATCCATTTTTTTTTTTTTTGATAAAAAGAGATAACTTCATTCAGATATCAAGGGCCAGAAGGCTCATACATCTAAAATTGTCTTACACCAAACTCATAAATGGTATAAGCTACCATACAAAGGACATGCTACCTTCACTGTTAACACATTCGCTCAATTATTTAGCCTAAACACAAGAAATAAAACCACCCTACTAACCTCTCATGAAGTAGTAGCCTAGTCGCCTAGGGACCGCAATTGGTGTACAACTAGAGAAACTAAGATGCAAGTAGTAGAAATTCAACTTCTAGTGAAAGGCAAAGGAAGCTGGAAAGATTAAATATTTCCTTTGCCCTTGTCCCTAGGGCTAGGACCAGTTTCAGTACTAGTAGGATAAGTAATCTTCAGGGGAGTACCATCAAGCTTCTTGTTCACACGTTGAGTCTTGTTCTTGCTTCCAAGAGGCCTACCAGACTTCTTTTTCAGCGTGACCAAAGTGAGGTCGCCATCCTCCTCAATGAGGCCAAGTGCCTCAGCATGCAGTGTTGGAATCTTGCCACTCAAGATTGTTTTAAATTTCTTGGGACTAGGATGGCAAGCACCACCACCCTTCCGCTTTTTGGACGGCAAAACAGTCTGTTGCTTCTGAGTACCTGGAGTAATAATAATGTCACCAGAAATAGCCAGTTCAGGAACCTCACCTAGACTTTCGTTACTCTCCAACCCGTGTGGCAAAGCAATGTTTGCCACCCCAGTACTGGCTACTGTTGCAGCCGGCTCAATGGGAGAAGAAGACTCCGAGGTTGGACGCTCCACTCGACGAAAAACAGGGCACTTCTTCCTTGGGACGGTCGGGGAAGTAGAGAGAAGGTCTCTCTTATGCTTAGTAGAGAAAGCAAAGGAATTCCCTAAGGTCGAAGCTCCGGGAAAGTGTAAAACCCTAGGTGTAGGGTTTACTGCAGTGGGTTCCTCACAAGCAAGTCCAGCATGTGTGATCAGACCACATTGAGTGCATCTCCCCCGCAGATGCTCGAACTGAAACTGCAACATGGGTTCAACCCCAGTATCTAGGAAGACTTTTCTTTCCAACAAGATCGGTTTAGATATGTCATGGATGAATAAAACCCTAATCACCCCCTTCTTAAATTCCTTCTTGTCATACTCCAAAAAACCACTGAAAAGGTTGCCAATCAAGGTGAGATTCTCGGGTTCTTCCTACAGAGGAGGTATGCTAGAAACCCTAGTCCAGATTTACAGATGTTTAAACTGAATTTCATGCAGAGGCTTGACTCCATCATACACTTCAAAACAAACCGGGGCTCGGTCAAAACACCATACTCCCCCTCGAAGAACCTTGTTCCGATCACGTGCAGCAGCGAAAGAGAACAAGAACAGGTCCCTAGGACGCTCTTGAACCCTAAAATCCTTATCCACCATCCAGGTTCGATTGAAGTGAGACATGAATGCCTTTGGGTCTATGGGTTTCCGAGTCAAAGGCTTTCTGAGGAGAAAAGATTGGGAGGACTTCCGCACTGGACCTCCACCGATCTTCCCCAAGTCAGGGGAGCGTCCCCCTTCGGCAAGGGCAAGCAAGGCAGCAAAACTCACCGTTACCGCGTCAATGAATGCCATAGGTAGAGAGAGAGAGTAGGTGAAAGGAGGTGGAGAATGGTGAGGGAGGCTAGGAGGCCGTAGGCAACTAGGGTTGAGAGAAAAGCTCTCCTAGAGTTTTTTTTTTTTTGTCATGTTTTTAGAAAATAGTATCCATTAAAACTTGGGTTGCACAATTTATTCAAAACGACTAAAAATAAAAAAGCTAAGTCTACCAACAATTGCACTCCTGGTAGTACGAATAACACCAGTGATTAAAGATGTGACTGCCATGGACATTATAGCTGAAATAGGATTTTATCATAAATACAAAAACTTCCATAACATGATGATCATGTATATGCACCGAGCAGGTGCCTACAACAATATTCATTTTAGTGCCAAATATGAATGGATTCACAATATTTATGTACTGTTTGAATATAAGGTTGCCTTTTTCTCCATATATTATTGCATTTTCACTGGCTTTCCCATTTAATCCCACGGCAGTTACAACAAACCTGCAAAAAAACTGCAAAACCTTTAGGAATCATCGACATTATTTACAACTTAGGTGCTCTCTGGATTTTAAATTCGCTATAGTGAAATTTTCATATATAGCCCATGACTTTGGAAAGTCAACAACTAAGAATTACAACTTTTAAGTGTAAATTAACCAAGTGATATCTAGCTGCCTCTTTGCAGGTTTGGGGATTTACAGTTTCAATCTCCATCTTCGTAGGGTCATCAGTTGCATAATTGATTTTGGGTTGGAAATGTTACATGCATATAATATATTGTCGTATTTATGTGTATTTTTTCTTGTTTCTTATTTGCAGTGTAATAAAAGACCAAGTGACGAGGATGCGGCCTGTTTGCCTGAAGCAGCTGCCCTGAATGTGATGGAGATGATGAGGAGGAGGAGGAGTTAAACAACAATGATTGGTTTTTTTTACCATAAGTGCAAAACGTAAACCTCAAGACATCATTTTTTATGATTTTTGTTTGAGCCCAAAAGTAATTTTGGCAAAATCCTTTAGTGGGTCTGAGCCAGCGGGCCGATACCTGCGGCCCATAAATAAGGCTACATGGATTTGGTTTGTAGTTTTGCTCATCCCGTGTTCCATAAGGAGATATCATCCTTAATTGCGTGGAGATACGAGTGCTCGTGAAGGCGCGAAGATATATTTGCAATTAATACGTGCGCATCCTATTGCGGGCATCCAGCGATTACATCTAGGATTCTAAGAGGCAAGTAATCCTTGCCTACATTCTAGCGGCGACAGAGGAGGATAATTATTAATTATCGCTTACGATAATATCAAAACTATTAAGAGTTTTGATTTGATTCAAGGCCAATAACTGTGGCCTAAAATATAGTATTCCAGTCATATTAGGAAAGTGAACCTACAGTAGCCTATATATAGAAGCTAAAGACGATACAGAAGAAGACCTCTCTCGAATCAATCAATCCCAGCGATTACAAAGCCTCCCCGGAGCAAACCCTCAACCTTGTTGAAACCCGGTGACCGCCCGCCAGTCCTAGTCTCCTCGCGAGCCGACTGTCAGCCTCACCAGATCAACCCGGCGACCGTACTTCCAGTCCCAGTCTCCCCAGGAGCCGACTGCGAGCACAACCGCCACTGTTACTTCCAGCGAAGCAAGGGTAACACCCTCGCAACCCAGCGAAGCTAGAGTCACGCTTTAGCAAACCCGTGCTTCTCTCAACTTCCCAGTGATTGCTCTGCTTAGTCTACAACACTAAGTATCGATTCAGTGAACGCAAAGAGACCACAACCAAAGCCCTTACCCGCGTAAGGCAAAGAAGTCCTTTTCCGAAAGGCAAGAAAAGAACCCTGTGACGAGGTTGGTGCTCTCCTCGTCCACAGCGCTTGAAGAAGAAGTCAGGTCACGGGACTACCCCAACGACTGCACCCCGCGGTGCTGGCACGCCTGCGCAACCACTCGCCCAAAAGAGACTGTTTGCACACCAGCTGGTTTTGGAGCCAAACAATTTTAATTTATGTTTTCACGGAAACAATTTGGAAGTTTCTTACTGAGAAACAAGATGCCATTGGCAATGTTTGAAACCATATATTGTGGCTCCTCGAGTGTTCTCATGATTATAGTCCGTTTGGTTTATGTTGAATGCTATCTGGTTTTAGTTTTTTATTTATTTATTTTTTTTTATTTTTTTTTTGGGCTAGATATCTGATTTTAGGTTTTGAGACTCAGCGCGCATTTGCTTACCCATATAATTATTTGCTTTCGAAATTAATACTTTTGAGTTGTGAAACTTACTCATATCATCGTATTCAGGTACCATTTTTTTCAATGCATGTAAAGTTTATGACATCGCTCTGATCCCTAGCAGCTCGCAAGCATTGAGATACTGATCAGGGTACCAACCTCTTTAATCTCTCCACTATAGGTTGTTATGGTTCTTGTTGAATCAAATTTTTTATGAAGCTTTCACATGTAACTTGTGTAGGAATATCTGTGTGATGATTGTTATCTGTGTGATGACTAGAAATGAATCTATGTGATGATCGCTATCTATGTGATGACCGACGATATCTATGTGATGATTAGTTAGATGATCGCTATCTTTGTGATGACTGGCGATATCTGTGTGATGATTAGTATGATGATTTCCATCTACGTGATGACCGGCAAAATCTATGTGATGATCCTTGAAATCTATGTGATGATCAGTAGGATGATGAATATATGGGTGAAGACCGGTGGAATCTATGTGATGATCAGTGTGATGACTGCTCGTTAACGGAGCTGAATTGTTATTAAGTTAACAAAGATCGAGAGGACTGCTGTGATGGTCGGGGCTACCCACAGACGTCAGAGTGAGGGATTACGATGACTACTTTGATTTGAATTGCTTGACTTAGTGTGACCTCCTGAACTAAATTATATGCAGGGGTTACCATGACTTGTTTTGCTTGTTTTGCTTGTTTTGAATTGTGATTGCCTTGTTTTCTTCTTGATTTGATTGATTGATTGTTTGATTTATTTTGAAGACCTTAGTGGTGATGATTGTGCTCTGTGTGAGGATAGGAAGGTGATTCATTGTTTTCACCTTGATGTCATGTTGATGACAAGGTTCCAGTGGGAAGGAAATGAGTGTGATCCTTGTGACTCACTGTTGTGCGTCGAGGGATTTTCAAACATTATCTAAGGAGATTTTGTTTGACGGGGAAATTTGTGTAATGAGATGCTAGGTTGAGAATCTGGGCATGTAGTTTAGTCACCAGCTGACTTATGTAGGCACTATGTGGAAAATTATGGAATCGATGGTTGTAGGTGTGAGCTATCTGTATATCGTGTTTAGGTTGGGGTGACTTAAGAAATGTGTTTTGCTTTGTGGTTTTGAGTTTACTCATACGAGCTTCATAAGCTTACCGGGTTTGTTGTGTGGCAACCCGGTGCACTATTCAATGGAATTGTGTAGGGGTTAATCCTGCAGGTCAGGGTAATCGTGGCTGAAGCTGAGGTGGTGTGCTGGCAGCATTACGGGTAGGAACCAAATTTTGTTGGCTTTGCCATTGTTATGACTTCTGCTTTGTAGCAAAACTCTGATGAGCATTTACGTTTTATTTTGTGATGGCAATTTAATTCGTAAGCTTATGTAATATATGACTCTGTGGGCGGATCAATAGTGAGATAGTGGGTTCAGGGCATCAATATGTATATGGTATAAAGGGAAAAAGTTTCCAGGTATTTTGTATTGATGGCTGAACGTTCACGCATATGTAATTATGGGATTATATATCGATTTTCATGTTTGTAAAATCAGGGGCGTGACAGAGGCACAAACAAATCATTTGATCATCGATACTCAAAATCTGTCTCATGAGAATGTTCTGAATTATGGTTATGTCCAAGAGACATTGTTGGGGGACGCCTCAATGTCAGAACCTATCCCTGAGAACGTAGAGATCTCTGCAATTACACTAGTGTACATGGGACTTGGGAAAGAAACTCCATCATCATTGATGATGTATTCGCGTATTCAGTGGCGCGTGAGATTATTGAGACCGATGACATCGAACCACGCTCCGTTGATGAATGCCAACGTAGAGCTGACTGGCCAAAATGGAAAGATGCGATCCAGGCAGAACTTGATTCTCTTGCAAAAAGAAAGGTATTTGGCAATGTTGTATCAATACCGCTCAACACCAAACCAGTTGGACACAAATGGGTATTCGTTAGAAAGCGTAATGAGAAAAACGAGATTGTAAGGTACAAAGCTCACCTTGTGGCGCAAGGCTTCTCACAACGCCCTCGAATAGACTACGAGGAGACCTATCCTTCCTTAATGGACGTCATTACGTTCCGCTACCTTGTCAGTTTGGTAGTTTCTGAAAAACTAAACATGCAGCTTATGGATGTGGTTACTGCGTATCTATATGGGGATCTATATACGGAAATATACATGAAAGTTCCAGATGGAATTCAGCTACCCAAATCAGGTGGCTCCAAACCACGGATCGTGAAGTGTGTGTTGTGCTCTTTTTCCCCTTCGACCGAAGTTATGTTTTTGTCCCTCTGGGTTTTTGTTACTCGGTAAGATTTTTAACGAGGCAACGAGAGAAGCATCACGTTTGGGCAACACAAGGGGGAGTGTTCAAGTAAACCCTAATTTGTGTTTGGTCCAAACTCTAGGTTACTTGCTCTAGTGGTAATAGGGTTAAATTAGGAGGATCTAGATTCCTAATCAATGTACGATTACTTTCCTTGTATGATTGAGATTCTATGCATTGTAATCCTATATATAAAGATGCCCCTATTATCAATGAGAATACATAGCAAATTCCTCTCAAATTCAGTTTCTCTACAACAACATCTATGCTCTTTTTTATTAATTGAAAGAGGAATAAAATTACAACTTAAAGCCTTTTGGGCATCCCATACAAACTTATCCAAGTCTAAATCAATAGAGCACCAAGAGGTAAACCGACATCAAGCATGATAAATGTTATGACCAGACCCAAAGCAGTCACAAAATCAAAAGTGAGATTGATTTAAGGAAATATCTGCAAATATGGAGGCAATGGTGAGTGTCTCCGATAATAGAACGAACACAAGGAATATCACAAACTCGTTTTTTCTTTTTTTGGTTGAAAGATGAGTGAGAGAGAGGAGCTCCCTAACACTATTGAATGAATCAAAGAATAAGTAAACAACAAGAGAGGGGGATCAAACCGAAACTTCTCAAAACAAGCTAACAATGAAACAAAACTAGCAAAACCAAAATTGACACAAACTTGGTTGATACATTCAGTAACTAGCTTCATTTCTCCTTCATCTTGAATGTGGGAATAGTTATTATCCGGGGCCTTTTAAGTAGAGCATCTCTCAAAGCACGAGCTTCAACTTCAAGCTTTACGAATGTTTGGAGTACCAACAACAAGGGGAGAGCCGTTCATTTCTAATAACATATAACTATGGATTGAGCTCCTCTACAGTAAATGTATGTAAATTTCATAAAATTATGGTTCACAAGTAATTTTATGGTCAGATAGTTGCCACATCATCAAATGTCACATTTAGATGCTCTCTCTCTCAATAACGTTAAAGTCGCCTTATCCACATGTTTAACAAAAAACCCTTTTGCTTCTAATTTGAACTGGGAGATTTAGTTTTTGACCCTTTTCCCGTCGCGGAGAGAGCTAAGGTCTGTGGAGAGAGGGAGAAGAGGCATCATCCTTTGCTGCGGTTGGCGGGCCTCATCGGTGGATCAGAGGTGGCATTGCCCGGCTGGACCAAAACGCCGTCGTCAAAGTGGATGGACTTGAAGTCTCTGATCTCGGTGACGATGTTGACGAATCCCAAGGAGGAGTGATGCGGGTGTATATGGGGCAACATCAAATGCATTATTTTGTTGATTTATTATAGATTAGTAATCTTGGATATTTCATTATTTAGATATTTTTAGGGTATTGTTTTACATTTAGTTTAGGATTTACATTTAATTAGCTTTCCATTTTAGCTTAAGTCTACTTATTCTCCAAGTATTGTAAACCCTATAAATATGGGTAATGTAATTGTTGTTGGATAGCTTATGGTTTATAAACAATATCAGTTTATTTGAGGCATGGATTTGCCCTTCTTGACGAGTTTGCCACACCATATTTGTGGTGTTTGTTGAGTGATTGTTGGAGGCCTGTATTCGATACATTTTCCCCATCAATTTGGTATTAGAGCTTTGGCCCTGTGTTCGATACCTTTTCCCCATCCTTATGGTTTATGAATAATATCAGTTTATTTGAGGCATGGATTTGCCATTCTTTACGAGTTTGCCACTCCTTATTTCTGGTGTCTGTTGAGTGATTGTTGGAGGCCTGTGTTCGATACCTTTTTCCCATAAATTTCGTATCAGAGCTTTGGCCCTGTGTTCGATACCTTTTCCGCATCGAACACGTATCGAACATAGGCCTCCAACAATCACTCAACAGACACCAGAAATAAGGAGTGGCAAACTCGTAAAGAAGGACAAATCCATCCCTCAAATAAACTGATATTATTCATAAACCATAAGCTATCTAACAACAATTACATTATCCATATTTATAGGGTTTACAATACTTGGAGAATAAGTAGACTTAAGCTAAAATGGAAAGCTAATTAAATGCAAATCCTAAACTAAATGTAAAACGATACCCTAAAAATATCTAAATAATGAAATATCCATGATTACGAATCTATAATAAAACAACAAAATAATGCATTTGATGTTGCCCCATATGCACCCGCATCCTTCCCTGGTTGGAAAGAATTCGTCCTCGAATATGAGCCATTGATTGAAGAAAATCCAACAAAACCTTCCATTGCTTCAAATCTTCTTTTAACAGATTAGCTTGCAATTGATTCCTTCCATTCCAAATAAATAAATACTTGGAATACCTTCCTAGTCTTGACTTGAGAAATCTGCTCATAATAATAAATTTTGCCAACCCAAAATTTGTCTCACCTTTCTTGATACGATTGACAATATCGATTAACATCTTTGGAATCTGTAAGCAGAACATATTAACCCCAATGAAATCAATAAGTTTGTGAGTTGCATCTTCTTGTAATGGATCATGAAAAATTGCTTTTAGATTCAACATTCTCCGCCAGCTTGTTGGAGATAAATGACTTCTTAAGACTAACATCATGAATTCTATTAGGATGCTCATGTATTAAACCACACATACTATGCTCTGTTTTTTGAGATCCTAAGACAATGATGACATCCACATCTAGTTTGGACTTTGGATCTAAATTATCTACATGATCATCCAAATCAACGATATCACCCACGCATGAATTAATTTCATGACCTACAATTGCCGATGATGTTTCCATAACATGGACCTGCATGACTTTAACGATGTCATGATCTTGTTGCTCAGGAAGAAGAAACCTTTGCATGGGCGAGCCTTATCAATCTCCAAACAATTTTCACCGCAATATTCTTCATAATCATAGTTATCAAAAAGTGGCGGCATATCCAAGTTCGATGAATTTGAAGAAGAACATGATATACCAAAATAGTCAAATGTGTTCATACCTTCATCCTTTATGTCTGACTCACACAAAGAAGCACCGTGATGAAAGAGATCAATGTATTGTTCCTCGTCAATATTCTCACTATTTTGGTATGGAATTTCGATGCGATTTACACGTTGATGATAAGTGGTAACGTTTCTCTCCCTGTCGGAACTCTTACGACCCCGTCGTCGAGTTTCGATGCGATCGTCACGTTAATGATAAGTGGTAACGTTTCTCTCCCCGTTGGAACTCCGACGAGCTTCTATGCGATCGACTTGTACCGCAAGTTGCTGAAGCGTCCTTTTTATTTCAGCCATGTTGTTGTTGGTGCCATGACCCTCCATTCTGAAACCTTCCCTTCTTCGCCCGACCTGAGACATGGAATCCACCAAGCTCGTGCCAAAGCTCTAATACCAAATTGATGGGGAAAAGGTATCGAACACATGCCTCCAACAATCACTCAACAGACACCAGAAATAAGGAGTGTCAAACTCGTAAAACAGGGCAAATCCATGCCTCAAATAAACTGATATTATTCATAAACCATAAGCTATCCAACAACAATTACATTACCCATATTTATAGGGTTTACAATACTTGGAGAATAAGTAGACTTAAGCTAAAATGGAAAGCTAATTAAATGTAAATCCTAAACTAAATGTAAAACAATACCCTAAAAATATCTAAATAATGAAATATCCAAGATTACGAATCTATAATAAAAACAACAAAATAATGCATTTGATGTTGTCTCATATGCACCCGCATCAAGGAGGAAGAGGAGGGGAGGCGCTCGAAGGAGACGGAGTAGTACGAGATGAAAAGGGTCTTGCAAGGCCTCACGGTACGTGGCCGAGATTGCCAAGATCGAGAGGATCAGCAGATCGAGCTATCAATCAGGAGGGGTCTTATAACCATAGGCAAATTTCCATGGAAGCTGCAACGCAGCAAGTCAATTTGGGGTTGAGACTGCATAGGAGAGAGTACGTGAAGGGGTTCAACACCGTTTGCTCAAGTTAACGGTAGAGTTAACCCAGTCAATTTGGGGTTGAGACTGCATAGGAGAGAGTACGTGAAGGGGTTCAACACCGTTTGCTCAAGTTAACGGTAGAGTTAACCCTGTTTAGATGAATCAGAGTGGAAAGGGTTTTGACTCCGGCCAGTAACTGTCACAAGCAGTGGAAGTCACTCTCTGTTGGGCTTGGCTAAGCTTATATATGGATGAAGTTATGTACTTGTTACACGGTTAAACCAATAGGTTTGTTAAAGAGAAAGAATTCCCTTATTGTCCTCCTATCCTTAGTTGCTCAGGCCTTAATGCCTTATCATGCATGGTTTGGTGCGTGCGGACTTTTAGGCCTTCTGGCCAACATTGGAATGGATAAACTGATTAATCTTGTTTGTAAAAGCTAAAAGGTAGACCGAATTTTTCAAGTTAACGTCAATGAAACCTTCAGCACAGACCATGAGTGTGAGACCTCGCTAGCAAAGTATCATGACTATCCAAACTAGTTTGAATGCACAATTTGAATCTACTCCGATACGTGCTTCAAACCTACATAATGATTGTATTTATAAAACAATCAATTATTTCACAGCATAATATTCTTATCATAAGTTAGAATATGATATCTTTTTTAAAAAAAAAGTTAAAGCATGATATTTTAGTATTTTAGATCGACTTTCTCTGAAAGTATTAATATGACAAATAAATATTATGTATAAGACAATATATTTAGTGTTTATTGTTTTAAATGTTCGGAATTATTCAAATGATTATATCTTGCGTTCCTTTAACTTACCTTTAGAAGAATTATTGGTGCGTGCCATATAATGACGTGAACACAAACTCATGAACGATTATGGTGGAAACTAGAGAACAGAAAAAAAAAAAAAAGGTGAATTCTCGACAAACAAACAAACAAAAAAAAGGTAAGAAAGCTCCAATTCAAGGGAAGATGTGGCCCCCCCACGCGAAATCATTCAAATCACGCCAATGCTCGTTCACAGCCACCGCTCGGTACTTCGTGGTTCTGCACCAGCCGTCAGCTCCGCCTTACGCGTGTCGCCCATGCAATGGGCCGCTGCCCTTGATTTACTTTTCTGCCATCAATTTGTGTGGCTAAGACCCTAACCCTAAAAGTCTATGCCCGGCCAGATTCCACCACGTCGCAGGACTCGGTTCTGTGGGCCCCCCGTTTCTTTCGGAGCGTTCTTTACGCAAAGGATCTCCTTCCCGCTTAAAAAAAAAAAAAAAAAAAAATGATGGTGAGGGGGGTATATTTGGAAATCTGAGAAAATTCCAAAATTCCACGAGGAGTTTTGGAGGTTGGGGCTTGGTAGATGGTGACGTAGTCAAAATCTGACACGTGTTGTTGGTTAATCTGGTGGTGGAGAATTTGTTGTTGTTGTGGTGGTGTTGGCGTACTAGTACTACTCTCTCCCACGGTTAGAGGAGCCCAGATATTTTCCGCGGCAAATATGTTATCTTTTGATTATTGCATGGAGTTACATTTCTCTTGTTTTCCCCTCTTCGAAATGTACTATTTGAATTCCTCCCCTTTTTTGCATTATAGTACTATTTTTGTCTTCAAGCCATTCATTTTGGGTGTTTTTGATGATGGTTGATCTATAATCTCTTAAGTTCTTCTACAGTTGGATAAACAGTTACAATAACTTTATTTTCACAACACATGTATTTTTAAAAAAAAAAAATCAAAAGATATATCATTATACTTTTAAATGTTTGTCTGACACAGTTGTTACGATTAAAATATAATAGAGTATATGCCAAAAAAATTGTATATATGTTATGTAATTCAATGTAAAGTTCATGTCAAAATTTTGTCGTAAATTGTGTATTGTCTTGTACCGTAACGTTATGTCTTGAGACTTTCATCTAAATTACGATGCTTGTGTCAATGTCCAATACAATTTTCATTTTAATTGAAAAAAAAAAAAAGCAACGTCTTTCACTTATTAATATGTCTGTAATTGATCTACTAGTGTTTGAAACAAACACAATATGATCAACTTTTTCAAACAAAGAAGACGGTGAATTTAGGGAAAAATGTTCTTTTTCGTTATTAGTGTTACATATAAAAGAATTTAACGATTCATATTTTGCATTGTATATGTAAACCATACTTCAATTGACATTCACAGAGATAGAGAGATAAAAGAAAAAAAAATACAAAAACATCCAAGGGACTTCCATAAAAATCCAGAAGTTGAAGGACCGAAGAATGCAAAAAACAAAAGGTAAGGATTTCTTTTGAAGTAGTTTCGAGTTTCGAGTTTCGAGGCCAACGAGGATTACGTGGACACAGAGACCGAGATGTGTGTCCGTTACACTAAAACCAAATCCGAAATTACACACAACTCATTTAAATACCATCCATGCATGCATTTCTCCACAGCCCTCCACTCAAAAAGAGTCAAAAACTATTTTAAAAAAAAAAAAAAGAGTCAAAAACAAGAAACCAAACACAAGGCTGGCTGCTCTCTTTCTCGACTTTGCTCATTTCCAACCATAAAAACTCTCAAAAAAAAAAAAAAAAACCATTAAAATTCGACTCCCCCCACACTCTCTCTCTCTCTCTCTCTGTCTCTCTCTTCTCTGTCACTCCTCCTCACCACCGCCTTTCTCTCTATTAAAACCCCCCCTTACCTACACCTCTCCCTCCTTCAACCCTCTCATTCCATCTCCAACCACACAACACACCACAACATTAATACTTCATTTCTCTTCACCACAACAACATACACAGTTGATATCATTCTCCAAGTTGATAACATTCTCGAAAAATGAAGGATCGTGTGTGCGAGCTCTGCAACCACCACGCCTCCCTCTACTGCCCCTCCGACTCCGCCTTCCTCTGCTTCCGCTGCGACTCTAGGGTTCACGGCGCCAACTTTCTCGTCGCTCGCCACGTCCGCCAGCGGCTCTGCTCCAATTGCAAAGCCCTCGCCGGAGACCCGATCTCCGGCGACGGCGTCCCCAATGCTCACTGGCTCTGCTCATCCTGCTCGCCGGAGTATTTCTCCGGAGGCGAGGATTCGTTTTCGTCGTCGTCGTCGAGCTCGGCGTGCGTCTCCAGCACCGAATCATTGCCCGGGACGGCGACGACGACGACTAAAAAGGTTTGTCTGCAGAGATCGGGGAGCTCTGTAACGGGTGTTTCCGGCAAGTATTTGTACGTTCCGGCTAGATTCTCCTGTAGGTTTACGAAGAGGAGGGTGCAGAGAGGGCGAGCTGCGTCGACGAGTGCGGACGCCAGAGCGGAGGGTACTTTCGTAAATTGGTGCAAGAGGCTGGGGATGAGTGGTGATTCGGCGGTGGCGGTGTCGTTGGCTTTGCATGCTTTGGGCTTTTGTCTGGGCCGGCTGCCGGGCGTGCCGTTGAGAGTGTCGCTCGCGGCGTCGTTCTGGTTCGGGGTGAGACTCTGCGGGAACCGAGGGGTGTCGACGTGTCAGAATCTGAGAAGGGTGGAGGAGATATCGGGAGTGCCGGCGAAGCTGATCCTGGCCGTTGATGCGAAGCTCGGACGGGAACTGAGAGTGAGGAGAGCGAGGCCCGAGCTAGAGGAGGGCTGGGCGGAGTGTTGATGAGTCTTAAGGTTTCACACTTGCGAGTGCATTGCAGTAGAAGAAGTGTGAAGTGTCCATTGTAGTAGATGATTATTTTGAATAGTCGATAGATTTGGGTTTCAACGGAGGAAAGAAAAAAAAAGATTGAATTAGCTTTGTAATTCTACACCTTATTGGTTTTTCAGTCTTTGCAAAATTATGGTCTATGGATCGTGTTTTTTTTTTTTGTGGTGTTTCTTGGCACCATTGAAACAATATAAAACTGTTAACAAACCGGTGGATCTTGGCCATAATTTTCATTTGGGTATTTAATGGTTTAGAGTAATCAAGGAGCTCTTGATCGTTCCACGGTTGTCAGTGCTCTAATGACCTTTCATCTACTTTTAAATAACTAGCAATACTGGAGAATCCATGGGACATTGGAAACACCGGATATAGGCTAGGGTTCTTAAAACCATAAAACTCATTAACGGTATTGTATATTGATTTGATTTTGATGCTTGATGCAATCTTCATCTCGATTTGAAAGATCATCGAGTCATAATTTAGGTAGGGTTGTAATAAGGGGACTCAAATAAGACTTAAGATTTGAGGCCTTAAATTGCTAAAATTATTTTTATCTTGTATTATATACTTCTAACCAAGATGATTACCAAATAAGTAATATAATTTGGAAAATATGAAATGATTTGCCGCTAAACATGGCCTTCCATCTATGGTTGAGACTTGAGATCACAACTGTTAGGCCTTAATTAATAACGTCAACAATAATTTTTCAATGGGTCTTTCTAAATGTACTCAGTAAAAATCTTTTTACACCTAGTCCTAACAAAATTAACCAAATTACTCCAATATTATCCTTTATTTGAAAGGAAAAAAAAAAAGTTTGCTGCACAGCCTGCACTTCATCGCTAAATTTCAGAATTTTTCTATTAAACAAGAAACCAGATGAATGTTTCTTTATTCAATTTTCAGTTCCTAAGAGAAGATTTGGTTAGGCTTCTTATCTATGTAATTTATATCTAGCAATGAGTATAGCATCAATATTTACATAGTCCTCCATTCTTCTGTGGAATGCATAAGCATCTGGTTCTTAGAAATTAATTCTAGTTCTCATATTGGAAGAGAAAACAGATGGCTCATATTGGGGGAAAGGGTAGTGGGAATGCAGAGCTGCAAGTTCTATGGGGAAGACGATGCACACTGCAAGTTTTTTTTTTTTTTTTTCCCGTTACTATTAGTTGTTTAATGAAAGGGGCAAATCTGAAAATTAGACAAATGTTTGTTAGAGCTGAGTGTATAAAAATATTTATTAGGTATATTTAGAAATATAAGTGTATATACTAATCCTAAACGCTGAAGATAAGCTAGTCCAAATATTTGCTTTTTTTTTTTTTTGAGAAGAAATAGAATCCATTAATAACCAAAAAAATTACAAAGCATTAGAATAACCGGTTGTGGTATCAACACCACTACACATATTCCTACCAAGATCCCTAGTTATGGGTCCGTCACTAATAGTAACATCCATGAACCGAAAAGGTTCAACCCCTAACCAATTTTTACGCCTATCACCCCAGGCTACGAAGAACGATAACCAATCCCGAGTGTCCCGATACGACCTCGTCACCAACATCCAGACGAACCACTCCACCCTCTTCCACACCGTGTCCATAAACCGCCAGACCACGTGCAAGGGAAATCCACCTTTCCATTGATAACCAAACCGCATTGAAATTGTACCATATTGTTCCCAGGAGTAACACCATACAGATGGCTCCACAACACGACCAAAACCTCCAAACCCTAGCTCAATTGAGTAGGGACGTTTTATTTGACCTAACCAAAAACCTGAAACTAAAATCCTAATAAAAAACTTAATGAAACTACCATGATTGACCAACTGCTCAGGCACCGCCACCTCCACCCACCTAGTAACGGCCCCCCAACCACTGCATAGCCACTGCCCTAATCTCTTTAACCACCGGATATCCAACCCACCGTCGGTGACTGACCAAGCTCCATCCATCATCCCAATCCCAATCCAACGCCCCAGTTTCAGACTCCATGCCCACAGATCCACCAACCACCTCCACGCATCATGAACCCAGACGAGATTGCCACAGATCTCGTCCATCAAAATCCTAGCACCACCTTCACCTCTGCGCAGCCTCCATAAGCCAAGAGTCATCCACCTCCACCATCTCCAAGGTATCCCACCATCATCATGTCGATCACCGACGCTCCACCAGACAGAACCACCACGGCAACGAAGGACAACCCCAACCAGATCAAGTCGCCCTGAAGCCATCCCCCAGCCCGCACCAGATCTGCCCGAGCCGGCTCGCAATACCAGCAACGCCGCCACCGAAGAATGGAAGAAAACCATGCCCAAACAGCCAACCTTTTCATAGCAGAGAGCAAGAGAACCAGAGGCCCGTCCGGCTGCTCCTATCTCATGCCGGCGAGGCATGGCGCCGTCGCTGGCACAGAAGGACCGCCGGACAAGCAATAGAAAACGTTTTGAAAACCCCAACCCTAAAACGCTCCGTTTTTCTCTCCCCGAGTTGGAGCCTTTAACCTCTCCTTAAAAGCCCCACTTTGTTTCTGAAATCCAAATATTTGCTTTTATGGGTCATTGTAACTTGGAATTTTGATAATTCGTTAGTGTCAAGTTATGATTTGTGCGGTATAATATGTAAGAAAGGGTGACTAGTCAGTCAGTAGTCGGAATACATTAATAGAACAGGTAAGATTGAACCATGTTCCATACTCTTTTTCCATAAATAAGAGAGATTAATTATTTCCCAGTACCATTTGGTCTAATGGTATTAGTGTTTACTTACTAAGTAGAATGTCCTTTATAAGTAATGCATTCTTAGTTGTAATATTATGAATTATTTATTGACATTTTCATTAAAAAAGAAGACGCTAATTTTCAATCATTTTTTCTTTCTTAGTATTTATATTATACATAAACACACGCGCGCGCGAGCACACACATCTCTGTGTGTGCTCTCGAGGGTGCGAGAGAACTTCCTCTCAAAAGAGAGTTTGTGGTCAGCGGCGTCAACTTGGGATTTCTATTCTCCTCCGATCAGACTTGTACGTGTGGCTCAGGGTTTGAGACTTTCCTCTTACTCTGTCCAAGATGAGGCAGGTGGTTAATTGTGCCTTTTTATAGCTGCATTTCCTTACCCAAGAGGATGGCGACGAGGTTCCGAATGGGGCAGCGTTGGCAGATCTAAGGTTGAAGGTTGATTGCAGTGACGGTGGCTTTCATCCTCCAATCTTCATGGGTTTTGACCCATCAGTTGTATTCCCCGTTGATCTGAGTACATGGGTGATTCCACGAGTCGCGAGTGGTGCTTCAATGGCTATTCCAGATCATAGTTTTGGCTTACTTGAAGGAGTGTGATATCGACAAATTCTTAAAGTAAGGAGGTCATCTCTAGAACGGGCATCCACAAACATACACACACCTTTTCACTTATTATTTTTGAGAAACTGTGAGGAACAAATAAATCTAATGATTGAAAACAAATCCATAGTTTTATTATATTATAATTTTATTAGCTGTTATATATTTATGTGTTTTAATCTTAACTCTTAAAATTAAATCTAATGATGGGTGTGTGTGTATCGTATTGTTCTTAAAGTGTTACAGCTTGACTGACTTATATTTCATGATAAAAGTTAGCAAGTACTTTATTTCCAACGTCAAAAAATTGGCCGTGATACTATATATTGTTTTTCAAAGAATATATGGCTCTCATTTATTTAGCTATATACATTTACAATATGATTCCGTCACGCTCTTCTGTTCTAATCCAAGCAAATGTTTCTCATACGTACATATATAATCAAAGTCACTTTGACTACATGCACGACATATTTAGCATTTCTGCTTATAGAAGAAATAAGTTGTTCGATCATGCTCTCTATCATATTTAAGTAGTATAAGTTGTCTGGGGTAAATGTCAAAAAAAAAAAAAATGAAGATGTTTGGGGTAGGACGGTAGGTGCAAGTTTGTTGGCGTTCCTCAAACATTGAACACTTCGCTTCAAAGCATCGATCAATCATTTCTCAGAAGTTAACTTACTCCTGGCCAAGTAAACTTTCAAATCTTGTTTGAGAAGCAGAGAAAAAAAAAATCTTCATAGCCAGTGTGGTGGTAAATTCGCCATGTATCATTATGTAAAGCAACCACAAGATCTGAGGATACTAAATTGGCGAGTTGGAGAAATAACGGGCTAGCTAGGTAGCTGGTTAGGTTCATAGTTTGAGTATAAAGAAGGGTCACATGCAATTATAGCTATGGTAGATATTTCTTGAAAAATAATGACAAATGTGAGGACCAAATTATATGATGATTCTGAAAGTTAAGGCAATATTCAAAAGGGTTTGTGGTGGAGGACATAACAACTGTGGCTGCAGTTGGAAGTTGTTGCAAGAATCCAATGCAAAGAAAAGAGTAGTGGGACTTTGTTTAATCACCTGAACCAATAGTTAATGTTGATGGATGATTTATTTTGTGAGCTTAATCTAGCATATATTTTCTTTCAAAAAAAGCTAGTCGCAATGATATAGAGTATTTTTAACAAACTCTCTATTTTGGCTTTTTAGTTATTTTGGAGAACATATTTAGTTTTTTATATATATTTTAACAGCTGCACCAGATTAGAGCATATTTAACAATACTAGCCATTTTTGAGTCAAAATTTAGCTAAAGTAACTAAAAAGTCATTTTTAGCTAGCCACTTTAGAAATACATCTGCATCAATAATCTCTATTTTATCTAATTTTAAATTTATATTATTTTTCAAATAAAGATGAAATAATTTAAATGATTTATAAATTAACTTAAAATTAAATTATAGAGAGCATCATTTCGCTTTCTATATTTATGAGCGAAATAGCTAAAAGTTATAATGAAGAGCCACTTAGGATTCTAGTACAGCTGCTAAAATAAATTAAAAAAAAAACAAAACATGCTCTCTAAAATAGCTAAAAAGCCAAAATAGAGAGTTTGCTAAGAGCATCTTTAGCAGACTCTCTATTTTGGCTCCTAAGCTATTTTGGAGAGCATGTTTAGTTTTTTATCTATTTTAGCAGCTGCACCAGACTCCTAAGTGGCTCTCCATTATAACTTTTAGCTATCTCGCTCCTAAATATAGAGAGCGAGATGAGGCTCTCTATAATTTAAAACATTCATTTTAAGCTATTTTATGTATTTTATAAATACATTTAAACTATTTATTATTCATTTAAAAAATAATATAAATTCAAAACTAGCTAGAATAGAGAGCACTGATGCAGACGTATTTCTAAAGTGGCTAGCTAAAATGACTTTTTAGCTACTTTGGCTAAAATTTAACTAAAAAATGGCTAGCATTGCTAAAGATGCTCTAAAGATGTTCTTAGGGTTTAGCTCTCTATTATAACTTTTAGCTATCCCACTCTTAAATATAGAGAAAGCGAGATGAGACTGTCTATAATTTAAAATATTTATTTTAAGTTACTTTATGTAATTTATAAATATATTTAAACTAGTTAATCTTCATCTGAAAAATAATATAAATTCAAAACTAGGTAAAATAATGAACATTTATGCAAACGAATTTCTAAAGTGGCTAGTTTAAATGACTTTTTAGCTATTTTGGATAAAATTTGACTAAAAAATGACTAGCATTACTAAAGATGCTCTGACTTAAGATTCTCATATAGTTACTCTTTATATCTTTGAAGTACATAATCGAGTTCACACGAGGTTCTTAAAATTGAAGAAATTAGGCACTAAAATATCTCCAACGGAGTAGTTAAATTCAACTTTGTTAAGGTAAATCTAAACTATGTGTCTGGCCCAAACTCTAGGTTACTTGCTCTAATTGTAATAGGGTTTATGTTAGAGATATTCGTAGATATCCAATAATTGTACGATTATGTATCCATGTACAACTCTATCTCTATGCTTATCTCTATGCTTGTAATCCTCTATATAAAGAGGCCCTTATTATCAATGAAAGTACAACTCAATTCTCTCCCAATTTCAATTTTCCTAAAACATGTTATCAGCACGAAGCTCTAACTCTGAAACTCTAAAATCGTAGCCTTCAAATCCTAACAACCACCGACCCCCACCTTGAAGCTCTTGATCCCAGGAACTCAGAATCTGGTGGCGGAACCACCGGAACTGGTCGGAAAACCGAATCAGCCTTCCAAGAAGAAAACAAAGATCCCTGCCCGGTTCACAAGCTTCCAGACCGCTTTTCACCATCAAACGTGGCCAACATCGCCGCTCTGACCCCAGGCTCCAGGAACTGGAACCACCACCCCAGGAACAGTCCATAAAGTGACCGGACCGACAGCAACTCCACCAGATAGAAAGAAAAGATAAAAAAAAACAGAGAAAGGGAAAAAAAGAGACGCGGCCTATAAAAGAAAGGAGGACGCAGCCCAGTCAGCAGAACAAAAAAAAAAAAAAAAGGAAGGGAGCAGCCCAATGTTTCAGAGCGGCCCAAAGAAAAAGAAAAAAGGGCCATGCGGCCCACACTTTGGTCAAAGACAGAAGAAGAAGTCAAGGCCTCAGTGGGCCTGAGCCGAAGCAAGAAAAGAAAAAAAAAAAAAAAAGAAGAAGGGGAAACAGGCCTAGGCCGAAGTCAAAGAAAAAAAAGGAGGGGAGAAGGACAACCTATTTGCCAAACAATTCCAGCCAACCACCGCCAAGCTCCGGCCACCTCCGGCAAATTTTTGACACTTTTTAAGGTATGTTTTAAAGGTTATTTTAGTTCTCGTTTTTGAAGTTTTTTTTTGTTTTTCTCTTCTTTTTGTTTGGGACTTGCAACCTCCCTCTTTCTACCCCCCTTTCTTCTTCATAGGGGAGACCAAAAGCCGAACTGTAGGGGTTCGTGCTCACTACAAGCTTGATGCTTATTGAGATCTCCAAACTTAGAGTTTGTAGAGAATTTATGATCGACGACTTACACCATTGTTTTGATCTAATCCAATACCTCTTGGAATCGGATTTCTTGGAAGCAACTACGCTCAGAAATCCCTAATTTCTTGGAAGCTATTACGCTTGGAAATTCATAATTTCTTAGGAGTGACTACGCTCAGAAATTTTATATATTTTCGTGGTAGCTTTTTCCGCTCTGAAACTAACCTTTTTTCTTGTTCTTTTTCAGGATGAGTAACCTGAACAAACTGGATTTCACTCCATTGGGAACAATTGGCTCTGGATATCACAGGTGGGTTCGTGATGTCCGCCAGCATCTCAAGGTTGATGGAATTCTGGATACGATTCTCGAGCCTAATCAAGATGTGCTAACTGTTGAGCAAGCTCAAGCTTTGGAAACAAATAGAGAAGCCTTAGAGTCAAATATGGCGAAAGTCACCTTCCTAATGACTCGACATATGGATGATTCGTTCCAGTATGAGTATATGAATGAAGAATACCTCAGAAGGCTGTGGGTCTCACTCCAACGTCCGTGAATCCCTGCTTTCTGAACTAAAAGTGAGATGACATAGCCTCTGCTTTTATGATTTCAAGTCAGTTATTGACTACAACTCAGAACTACTTCGCAGTAAATCCTTAATGGAATTCGGTGGAAAAGATATCACAGATGCGATGTTGATTGAGAAGATTCTCTCTACCTTCCCCGACTCTGCATTGATGGTTGCTAAGAACTATCGAATTTATGTTACTGCGGGACGGATCACATGGTTTCATGAGCTCATTGGAGCCATGAATGTCGTTGAAAAGCATGATAACATCCTTCTGAAGAACTATAATTCAAGACCCGTGCGAACAGAGCATATTTCGGAGTTCAATTATAGTCGCGCCCTAAAGGGAGGGCACCGGCCAAAAGCGAAACCCTAAATCTAGGGACAATTCTAGAAGTTCTGATCCATATTCTCTCTCTAAAGAGGAACGTAGCCACCAAAATAGGTGAACACGAAACTGAAGAGGTCACCGTGGAAAGAGAGAGGGAGGCAACACCTCTTGCCATGTTGGCGGCGCTACCAACAGTAAGAGCCATCCAAATGATGCTTTCAAAGCGCCTCAATCAATGGAGTCTGAGCACAGAGATGAATGTTCCCGATGTGGAGTAACCGGTCATTAGGCAAACAGTTGTAAAACTCATGAAGAAATTGTCGCCGCCTACAAAGCATATTGTGAAGCAAGATAAGCTTACTATATGGAACAAGAAGATCAAGAAGATGATCTAGAGTGAAGGGAAGAAGACTTCAAATCTGGCTGGGATCAATAGATCGCCAATTCTGTTTAAGTCTTTATTTTTTTCAAGAGATGTAATAGGCAATTGCCATATACTTTGTAGCAAATGTCATTGGTTTAGTTTTTCTTCACATAGGCTCATCTAAAATGAATATGATGTCTAGGAAGGTTTTGAGATAAGTGGTATTTAAGTGAGTTTGGTCCACCAACATCTCTCTACTCACCTGGTCATATTTATTTTGGACATACTGAAAGAAGTCAAACGACTACCTTTGTTTTGCATTAACTAGCATTTGGATTAGATTCTCTGAATGGTTAAGAGACTTGGCTTATGAATAAAATTTCGAGTTCTTTTCATTATGAATCCATTTTGATTCTGAGTATATTACTTTGTGACTACGATGGTTGGGCCATCAGGATTTGTTCAAGGACATGGAATAGCCCAAATTTCATTTGCCAAATGGCACCTTGATTATTGTCACAAAAATTCTCTACGCTCCTAGGGAGAAACAAACCCTATTGAGCCATTCGAGCCAACGGATTCCATGCGGGAAGACATGTAGAGAACGGAAATGAGTTCCTTTATAATACCTCTAATGATTCCGAACAAAGGAGCATCTTAGAGAAGTTTATATGTCTCTCTAGTGGACTCTATGTCACTATTTGAGCCATGAAATCCAATAAATTTATGAGAGAAGATCTCTAGAATTTAGACACATATACACGACAGGATAGGTCATCCTAGACATGATATGATGATCCGTCTCCTAAAGACTTCACAAGGACATTTATTCTTTCAAGCGAAATAAAGCATGAATCAAAAGTTGATTCCTGGACTAAGTGTGACCACTGCCGCTGCCTCTGGCATTGCCTTCGTCCACCACCAGCCTAGGGCTGGTACAGTCCATATCCATGATGTCATGGATGGCATCCATCATGGTGATGGCGCCCAGGTGAGGCTGGCATTGCCAACTTTGCTTTCAATAGCGTTTCAGACTCTCAGGACCAACCAAAATCCTCATTGGTTACTTCTAAGGCCTCTCGCTCGTTTTACAAAGCATGTTCTTTAGGGAAATTAGGACAGAGACCGTTCTATGCAAAGGATACGAAAATACTCATTCTGTTTTTACATAGAGTCCGTGGAGATTCTGTAGACTGGTTCAACCAACTTTCGGACGTTTAAATATCTCATGATATTGGTTGACACGCAAACACACTGGTCACGTATTGTGCCATTGTTCACTTGTAATACTGCTTATGCTACACTCCTAGCACAGATCATAGGACAAATGGCTCACTCCCCGGATCATCCTATTTAGTCAATTGGATTTGACAATACTAGAGAGTTTACATCAAAGACTTTCGATTGTTATTGCAATGAGACTGATGTTGGACATCATATTCCCATTTATACACCCAAATGGTCTCATGGAAACGACTACGATGGTAGCCAAAAATTTGGAAATGCTCACCAATCTCCTTATATTCGCTTTGGGTGATGCAATATCGCATGTAGCTATACTAATTCGTCTACGACTCACCGCCACTCAATGTACCTCTGCGTTACAGATAGTGACTGGGTACCAGTATCTCGTACTTACACATATTTAAGTATGTTATTTATGTGTCAATTACGTCGCCACAACGCATTGTGATGGGTCCTTACAAACGAATGGGCAACTAAATTGGATTTGAGACTCCAACAATCCTCCGTCACTTAATACCCTTGCTAGGCGATCTCTTAACCCCATGCTTTATGAATTGTCACTTTGATGAGACAGCATTCCTGTCGTTAAGGGGAGATAAGAACATGGATGTTCAGCAGGAACGATAGAAATTGTCTAGGCTAAAGTGACAAGATTACACATATCTACTGCGAACATGCCTGTAAGGATGGACATCCCTAGGAGAGGATGTAGCGCCACCCTACATGAAGGTAGGCATGGTGCCATCGCCATAAAGAGCGGCACTTTGGCGTCACAGGTCATGGCCTCAACTAGGATGCATGGGAGGCCCGTGGGTTCAAAGGATACATTGGTACAACCCAATCCTTTGATCATCGACACTCAAAATCTGTCTAATGAGAATCTTCTGGATTATCGTTATCATTGGGCGACCCCTCAACATCAAAACCTATTATTGAGAATATAGAGCTCTATGAAAATTACACTAATGTACATGAGATGTGGGATATAAACTTTATCATGATTGATGATGTATTCATGCATTAAAAATTGCACATGCATGAGTTTGTTGAGTCCGATGATATCGAACCATGCTCCGTTAATGAATGAATGCCAACATAGAGAAAATTGGCCTAAATGGAAAGATGTGATGTAGGTTAAGCTGGATTCTCTAACGAAGAGGAAGGTTTTCGAGCCAATGATGTCAACACCTCCTAACATAAAATCTATTAACTAATGAGTCTTCGTTAGAAAGCATGACGAGAAAAAGAGATGGCAATCTCTCCTTATGGCGCAAGGTTTCTCACAAAATTCACTGGAATCAACTACAATGAGACATATTATCTCGTAATGGATGTCATTGCACTCCACTACCTTGTCAGTTTAGTAGTTTTCAGAATAACTTAACATGCAGCTTACAAATGTGATCACTACGTATCTCTATGGGGATCTAGATATGGAATATATATGAAAGTTCATGATGAACTTCATTTACCAAAGTCAAGTAGTTTTAGACCACGGAGCGCGTTTATAAAGAGGTTGAAACACTCACTAAAGTGACTACTTGATTGGGAAAGCATATGCCCGCGCGTTTCTAAGACAAGTTCCGGATTCTTTCGCGATTCATGTTAGAAACCACTGAACACTTGAAATCTAAGTTTGAGATGAAGGATCTTGGGAGAACATGATTACATCTCAGTTTGGAACTTATGCATCGTGTTGATAGATGTTTAGGTATTTTGACAAGGTCAAGCCTTCAAGCAACCTCATGATCGTCCGTAGTCTTGATCATGTGTGCTAAAGGCAGAAGTGCCCTACTTAAGTACAATATGCGCATTATTGTACTTACCCCAATGCATAAGACCGAACATCTCATTTGCAGTGAACTTGTTGGCTAAGATATAATTCTATGCCAAAGCGATGCCATTGGATTGGTGTAAAAGATACCTTTCGATACTTGAGATGTGCGATTGATATGAGCTTGTTCTATCCCTACAGAAAGATGATAGATTCGGACCCATCACACACTAGGAACGCTGCCAACATTGGCCTGCGTCCTTTATCCCCATCCCAAAACAACATTAGTGTTTTGGAAGGTTTTGCTGATATTGGGTACCTCTCTGACCTACACAAAGGTCGTTCCCAAACTGGTTATGTGTTCACCATGGCTAAGACTGCGATATTTTGGAGGTCTACAAAGTAGACCATTGTCGCTATATCCTCTAACCATACAGAGATTATTGCTCTTCATGAAGTGGTTAGTGAATGTTTATGGATTGGATCCATAATTATGCATGTTCGAAGCAATTGTGGTTTGAAGTTTACCACAGATGAGCATACGAGCATTGATGAGGATAATGCTGCTTGCATTGAACAAATGAAGCAAGGCTACATCAAAAGCGACAACACCAAGCATCATCAGCAACAACAGACTCTCCTCAAGATCAAAGTAAATAAGGTTCAATCTGAGGATAGTGTGGCAAACTTGTTTATTAAGTCATTGCCTAAATTCCACTTTCGAGAAACATGTTGATAGCATCGTTTGTAGAAGTTATCCAAACTCCCATGACCGTAACCATCAGGGGGAGATGCAGACATCAAGGGGAGATGTTTATATGTATGATGTTCAAATGTGAAGGGTGTGTTGTGCTCTTTTTCCCCTTTGACCGAGGTTATTTTTGTCCATCAGGTAAATAGAGGAGCTCCACGTTGGGTTACACAAGGGGGAGTGTTTAAGTAAATCCAGAATATGTGTCTGGCCCAAACTCTAGGTTACTCGCTCTAATTGTAATATGGTTCATGTTAGAGATATTCTAAGAGATATTCATAGATATCCAATAATTGTACGATTATGTATCCATGTACAACTCTATCTCTATGCTTGTAATCCTCTATATAAAGAGACCTCTATTATCAATGAAAGTACGACTCAATTATCTCCCAATTTTAGTTTTTCTAAAACAAACTTTTAATTATATGTCATTAGTTCCATTTATAAATTATAGTATTTTCGTATAAAAAAAAATTATATGTCATTAGTTAAATCTATCAGTGCCAACGAATGAGCTATAAAGTATAAACCAAAGAGAAGGAATGTGATATCGACAAAGATAGCTGGTGGGGCCATGGTTAATAACAATGCTAATATGTTACTGTAACATATTTAGTCGATGGATGTTACTTTGTTCTCAGATTTCAAACTTAGCCATCACCTAAATATAACTAGTTATATTTGTTCTTCTCTCTAGCTAAATATAACTAGATTTTTTTTTTTTTTAAGATAACTCTATTACGAAGAAGAATGACTACCAATAGCACAGCTTTCCCACTATGTTGCCACTAGAATATAAATCCGGTGACACTTAGTTTCACCCTGCCACTAGGCGGCAACAACCATTTGACCAAGCAAGGAACTCGCCGCCTACCCAGAGCAGACATGTTACTGCCACTAGAAGGTTGCGACCATCTGCTAGTGCAAGGAACTCACCACCTACTTAAAGCAGACAAGGCACATGAAGTGCATAAACCAGGACCAAACCCACTGCGTCCTACCAAATATAGGTAGTAACTTATTAACTCAACAACTGCCAAGTAAATATAAAAATAACTAAAAACTTTAACATTAAAAACAAACCCTAATGGACTGGGGCCCAAACCTGGCCCACCTTTGGATTAAGGCCAGAAGGGCCCAAACCTTCAATCCAACCCAAAACGACAAATGCACAAGCCTCCCCGCCACCACTATCGCACCCCCAAGCCCATCTCGCATCCGCCACTTTCGGATCCCGACCGTAGTCCAATAGACACTACAGAAAAAGCACCAGCAGATCCCATCCCCCTCCACCTCCACCCCAATCCTCGATAGCCCAACCTGGAGAGCTAACCCAACAAAACTCTCACCGCCACCGTCTGCGGCACAATCCGAACCCAAACCACACCCAATCTCTACTAGATTTTTGATGATATCCGAGTGGATCCAATCCCAAACCAGTAATCCAAATCGGGTATGAATCCCAGCCACACTACTGCTCACCACCATCGAATGGCATAATTGTGCATACATCACCGTCAACTGCAATTGAGAAAAAAGAGACCCTCCCCGCCCCAATCTGCGGTCACCTGCACCAACAAGCCGTCCGGCAGCACTCAACGCACGCTAGCGAGGTCACCATCGCGGTGCAGCCGAGCGAGCACAGACAGCAAAAATGGCAAAGTCTACGTTAGAGTCAGAGCGGGTGTAGCGTGTTCCCCAACTTTTTTCTTTTCCTCAATGTTGTAAATTTTAACTAACTAGATTTTTTTAGCTAAAGTTAAATCTAGATTTTATTTAGCTAGTCTATTAAAGATCCAATTTAGCCTAAAATTAGTTACATTTTTTTATTTATTTAATAAGTATTCTGTTGGAGATGCCGCTAGAGAATCCTGCATAGCTAAAACAAAAGTTATATTTCTCTCTCATCTTTTGTCCACATGTTTGTTTATGATTCGATAAAGGGGGCTTCTATTCAAACCTCTAAAATTGGTATTAAGAGAGAGGTCAATTCCCAAATTATAATTGACTTTGTCAACTCATGCCAAATTACCAATAAGGACACGAAAAAGGAAAAAAAAACATGTTTTTTATTTTTTATTTTTTTTAACCCCACCCCACCCCTCCTCTCAGGTCACAGCTCACAAAAAAAAAAAAAGTATTTTCTTACCTTTACAAACAGTATGTTTCGATGGGGCAATTCGCAAAATTCTAAGCTGTACATTGCCTATTATATTGCTGCTTGCGCTTTTTTTTCCAACTCGAAGTAATTAGTAAATATGTCTCTCTCCAAGCTAAGGAGCATTATGTTGGACCGGCTTTGGAACACCATGACCACTTTCAATACGGGCATCTGTACGTAAATCATAATTATGTGATGAAAACTTTGAATCCAAAAACTCAGTTTAATTAAAAATTTTGAGAATTGGGAGTAATATCTAAACATCTCATATAACAGTATACCAACGTGCTTCTATATTCAATTGATTTAATGAAAAAATACTGTATTGACTACCATTACCAATTGGAGATTTTTTTTTTTTTTTTTTATGTGCAGCTTAATTGTATGAAGGGTAAAATAGGATTGTGAAATCTTCAAAAATTGAATGAGGTTCGACTACTGATTTTGGAGGTATGAATAAAACATAAAAGAAGAAGTTTTTATTGATTTTATTGGACGATGGGCATTGTGGGAAAATTAGGGAGGTCTACATAGCAAATTGGTTTTATGAGTATCTGGAGGTCCAAATGCCAACTTTGGAGGTATGAATAGAACCTCCATTCGATAAAACATAATATATCATTTACAAATACCTACTATTGCCGAAGCAATATTGTTAAATCAATAATTATATTTCACAACTTTAGTTAAATTTAATTAAAAAATAATTTATACTGTTAGAAATGCTTTACATAATTCTAACAAATCAAAGATCATCATCCGTTTGCAAATTTATAGGCTAGCTAATTTCAAAGGCTCAAAAGCAATTAAAAATGCGGTAAACGCATCACCATAATGTGGTATTAAAAGTCATTAGGCAAAAAACTTTCTTCATGCATGGTTGTAGAAAAGTTAATCTGTTTATTCAAAGAAAAAGAAAAGAAAAGCTAATCTGTTTGATTACCAGTGTTCTTGGCAGTGACTGGTAGTGAATCTCCCTTTTACAACAAGATTGGTCAAGAGTGCAGCCAGATTAATGCCACGAGAACCCGGGTTGACATTGTTAATGTTTCCCCAGGTTGCACAGAGCTCTTCATGATCAGCTGTTGAATTCTCCAGCACCCTCATACTTTTCCCCTCTCCAAGGCACCATTCTCCGGGCACCAACCCTTTGGGAGAGCGATTCAAAACGCTCCCATCGATCTTGTTTAGTACTTGATCACCTGCGTGAAACGGTCTTGCAAAAGCTGCTCCACTTGCTAGCATTTGATCATAGTGCGACATATTTAGGACTTGAGTTTCACCAAAAGCAGTTAAGTTCCAAACAATGAAGCTTAGATCATTATCTACTAGAGAGTTTTGGAACTCGAATGAGTTACAGATGATTGTGTGGAAGTAATAATGAAGAGGGTAAACCACATTGCTGAGGTACATCAGTAACGTTCTAGGAAAGTTGTCCCATCCTTGGATACAGTACTCCATGAAATCTCTAGTTAGAATCCCCCAAGGTGAACCTAATTCACAAAATTACCTAGGCTATGTCAGGACAAAGCTCTTTTCCTGTACTTCACAATCCCAGGAACATTCATGATACTGTTCCACACTTCATTACTATCTCCAAATTGTTTTTCGACACTGTAGATAGTTGGAATTATGAGATACATCCATTACTGGAATAATGAAAGGGAAACTCACCTCCAAATACATCGAAAGCATCAGGGAATTCTCTTCTTTCATGTAAAGAATAGTTCAGTGGACTGACTGGAGTACTATTCTGAAGATGTAAAGTAGGATCTAGAACAATTTTTTCAATACGTTTCTGCCTGCACGCAATCAACTTCCATTTAGAGGTTTGGAAAAGGTAAATATTGACCAAAAGAACAAAATATTTAGATCGATGCATGTCTAAAGACTGTTACTTACTCTTTCCATCCAGTCTCGTTAGTAAAATGTAAAAAATTGAGATTCCGTGGCAATGAAGTCAAAGCATGGAGCAGATCTGAACAAAAATGAGAAACCAGATGTTACCAAATTAAGAAGATGGTTTTCTAAACCAAAATCATGAAGTTCCAGAGAGAAGTTCCAGAGATATGCATTCTTTGAAACTCCATGGAAAAACAGGTGACAAGCTTATTGAAGCTGCTATGATAGAAGCTGAGATCTAATTGCGCAGTAATGACATTTTTTAGGATTTACATGATATTCTGTGCATGGAAAGCGATTAAGGAAGTGAGAAGCAAATTTGACTATACCAAGCGAGAACAGATTCTCAAATTCTTAGACCTTTCAAGGCTTGGCTTAATTAGTATCAGGACATGTAATTAGAGTGACAGTGGAAATAATTCAATCATTTTGAGCATAATTTTGATGTGATCGCACTTACCATCTTGAGGCATGAGGGGATAGTCTGAAGCGCTTAATGCGATGAACCAATCCCAATCTGCACTAAGCTTTAGAAGCAATGCTGCAGCGTGAAGTGTGGCAGCAAGAGAAGAGGACCCCATCTGGTTGATTCCATAACTTTGTCCAACAACATTGACATTATCAAAGGTTCGAAACACCCTTTGGGATTGAACATAAAGAGCCAACTGCTCTCTTTCGTAATCTGATGAATCAGCATCAAGTTGCAGCAGATACTGGTTTCTTGGATGATATATTGCCTTCAACAGCCTTGGTATTTTCTCACCTTTCTCTCCTTTAGAACTGCTAATCCAATAAGCAATGACAGGAGGGTTGCCATCTCCTTTTAATGGGACCCTCTCTGAGATTTGGTACTTGTTGCCTACTCTACAGAATACACTTTGAGATGATATAGACAACGCTCCTAGCAACACTGAAGTAGCTGCAAGTACCAGAACCCATAGAGGAAAGCCTGAACACCAAGTAACAGTGTTTGAGCATGATTGTCTCATTCTGAAAAAGCCTCAAACCTATCCAAATCCCAAAATTAAGCACTGTATTGGGAAATCTTGAGTTCTTTCTTAACTCCTAAGCCATTGACGCATAAAGGCTTCAAAACCAGTATAAGTTTGTGGAACTGATTTAAGTGCAACAAATACCAAAGATCGATGGCAGAGCTTTAACACACTTGGAAACAGCAAAACTATATCTATGAACTTGAAACAAGACCTCAAATTTGGGGAAGAGTTTATGTGAATAAGGTTGGGAGATGTGCTTGTTGGACCAAAAAATAAAGAAGGACAAGACATTTGTGAAAACAAGGTGAAAGTTTGATTGGCTTGAAAACAATGAGAGGTAGATCTTTTCAAAGTTAGAATAAGTTTCAAAAGAAGGAACTGATTCTTCATTCGGCAGGCCATTCGAAAGGGACTTGAAGAAAGAGAGAGAGATTAGGTAAGTAAGATTAATCAAATTCTTGAAAATCTTTCAATATAATATGGAATTTAGGCTACTGATCAGTTTTCAGTTTGTTAATTTAATTGGATTACAGAATAAAATATAACAAAAAATTACATATAGAGCCAAGTTTGAACATGTTATATGTAGTTTTAGGCAAAACAGGAACACTTTCAACTTAACTTGCACATGGAACGAGGAGTACATCATTTACTTGTTAGGCAGCAGTATTGTATCACCAGAGACACATTTCCTTTTCAACTCCTTAATTAGAAGCTGGTCTTGGAATAATCGTCCATTTTGGTCTCTTAACACCTGCATTTGGAGAGACTGTTTAGGTCAAACTTGTTTGCGAGTGAAAGTTTGATTTTGGATATGTATTATGCAGCATAAAACAGAACTTAAAAGAGTGTCTAAGCAAAGCCAATACCCAACTCTTAAGTAGTGAAAAAAATCCTTTTATCTAGAGTTTAAACAATTATAGGAAACAAAAGCTTAAGAAGTCATATGAAATCCTTTAATAAGAAATTTTCACCTTAAGTGCATGCAATTAGAGAGGATTTGGATGTTCTTCCGCAATAGTCTTCACAATCATGTCCTGTAGCTTTTTTGGCTCCCTATCATTATGATTTTCTTCACCACATGAACAATCAAGTTCTTGAGAAAATGTAGTGTTTTTTCGGGTTTGTCATGTCAGCTTTCAAGTTGCTTACATTGCTGTCTTCTCCTGAAACTGACACATCTGATTTCCCGGTTGCACTAGCTCTTATTGCATATTCTCCTCTTGATCAACTCGTTGATCTTCACCGGTTGGTATAACTGCCAAAAGGTTCTCTCTCACTCCCATAAAGAGTCTCAAGGTTCTGACCTTCCTGAATTCCATCTGCATACACTGCTATACGGGGAGCCTTCATCTGCTCTCCACTAATTTCAAGGTCTGCACATTCTTCTTGAGAGACCAATTCCCTTGAAGCTTCTCTACAATATATCCTTCTGAGTTAGCTCTATTCCTTGATGTACGTACTATCATCAAGTGAGATGAAAGTACACTGGAAATACAAATTTTCCAAGAATATCAAAGGAACGTATTGCAAAAAGAATATATATAGCATGTGAAATCAAACAGGTATGAACTTTGAGCATGTCAAATGGGTTTAAATACTTTCCGGCTGGGGTGTACCATCTGCGAAAATACTCTGGCAGGCACCAAAATCCTCATAACCATACTGCACAAACATAACTGACATTGGTCACAGCCTCATTCCTGATGAAATTTAATCATAGCAACAAAAAATGTCAATAAGGAACCCTGGAAATTATTAGCCACTATCTGTCAGAAGAAAATGTTAGACTTGAAAAAGATCAAAATGTCTCTTCATGCCGGAAAATGAGAAAATTGACCTGTATCGATTGATCGGAAAGATATCGTGACAAGTGAAAGAGAAGGAGAATGAAAACATATCAGGCCGAAAAGAGGTGACAAAATATTTAAGCATAAAAATCATGATAATATGACTTGCCATTTCTGTTGAAAGATATCATGATACAAAAAAATCCTTCATCAACGAAAACCTACCATGAGTCAATTGAAAATAAATCTGTTTACATTCACCCATGACAAGGATGTAGCTAGAGTAAAGAAGGGAGGACCGTGGGGTTTCCAACGTGCCATGATTCTCCTGAATGACTACGATGGGTTTTCGGAGCTCTCTGCAGTGAAGTTGGATTTTGTTTGGATCTGGGTTACACTTGATGGTATACCTCCGGGTATTTTGACAGAACCTACCGTCCGGTTGGTTGGTGGGACAATTGGCGAGGTGCTGGAGGTGGATCGTCCGGCGCTGCGTAGGGGCGATGCTCGAGTTAGGCTTGTTCTATCCATCCATGATCCGGTGCGTCTCGACCGTAGGGTTAGGGTTTCTCCCTCTGACGTCCTAACCCTAAGATTAAGGTATGAAAGGCTCCTTGGGCGCTGCCACTCCTGTGCTATGCTGAATCATGGTGGCCAACGATGCCCTAGGGTGGACGAGTTGGCAGCTGATGCTGGGGCGGAGCAGGGATCACAAACGGCTGGTGGACCGATCATTCCAGCCCTTGTCTTTAGGGCAAACGTTCAGCCCTCCATCTCTTCTCCATTGATCTCTACTTTCAAGGTCCCTGGCTTGTCGAAGAAGAAACCGGTACAAATTCGTGAGCTTCCTGCGCTTGCGTTGTCTGGTACTGAGGGTACCTCCACCCAAACTCAAGTGGTGGGGATGCGCCGGCCCAGGGCTGAGGATGCTCCTGCGGATGGTAAGCGAGCCAAGCATGGCTTGGCTTTGGCGCCGGTAACCCTGCAACCGGAAAATCTTGGGTTCGAGTTTTCTGATGCAGGTTTGGTAGGTGGGAAGCTGTCTCAAGGCCCTAAGGTCTACAAGAAGAAGGGCAGGCCTCGGGGTTCGCGAAACAAAGTCAAAGCGGCATCGGTGTCAGCCACCGTGGATGACTCTGGGTCTATGGAGTCGGGGCCCTTTGATGGTGGTTCTGTTGGCATGCCTGAGAGGCCTAATGGGCTGGCTAAGCCTGTTTCCCAGTCCGGGTAGGAGACGAGCCCTTCCATCTTCGGGCGAGTGACGTGTCTTGCTTGATGGCGGCGATGTACACCAAGTAGGGTCTTAGGCGTCAAAGCGGTTAAGGAAGTGTCTCGTGCTCGTTGATGTAGGATCTCGCAGTTTTGTTTTGTTTCTTTATTTGCTTTGGCTAGTAGTTTTCTTTTGAATTTTAGTTTTTTTGGATTTCCTTTTGGTTTCAGAACTCTTAGGAGCTCGCATTGTAATATGGGGGGTGTTTGTACCCCTCATGCTTGACCGAGTGAGGTCGTCATGATTTCGATCAATGGATTAGTCTTCCGTTGCCCTCAAAAAAAAAAAAATAAAAAAAATAAACGGACACCCACTTTGGCTAAAAATATAATAAAAGTTTTTTTTTTTTTCCTCAGAATATCAAATATATTAAAAAGTTAATGAAAAAGGGTCCCTTTTTAATTTGTTTCATATTATTTTCGAAAGTGCACACAGAATCTTAGACACTGTTCTCATCGCCACCCCTAAGCCTTGACAGACAAAAAAAAAGTAGAAATCTTTTGCAAGACTTGGGACTAAAGTCGCTTTCTTTCTGGTTTCTCTCTACCACTCAATCCATGGAAGCCCTGGCAAGGTCTGTGTTCATACCCGAGACGTTTCCTCTTCATAACAACAACAACAACAACCCAGTTACTTCAATCAGAACACCCAGTAACCGAACTGGGTCTCTCAAAATCGGCCAAAGCTGCCATTTTTTCGGCCTCCGTGCCCAAGCTCTCTCCGGCGAGGCTTCTGGGTCCGGCGAGAATGAAGATGCAAGGCCTCTCAGTAGTGGCTTTGGCTTAGATAGTCTCTCTTTGTCTCAGGTGTGATTGTTTGTCTTCCAATTGTGTATCTATGTGTTTTGTTTGCTCTATTTGTTTCATAGGTAAGTACGATTTTAATGTTGATATTGCTCTGTTAGTTTTGGATAGGTTATGTTACTGATGCTTAAAGTTAGAGAGCAAAAGCAAACAAAACTGCCTAGATGCTTAAAATGTAGTGACAATCTCTGTCTAGGGTGAGAGCTTTTCATGTAGAGCAATTAGTTGATTCCACAATGGCTGCAACTTTGAAATTGGTTCCTTCAGTATATGCCGAACTATTAGAGAATTGTACCCGTTGTGTGGAATAATGAACATATGGATGAACATTCGTGGGATGTTTGATTCTGATCATATTCAGCTTCTATTTGCTTGTTATTATGTGCACTAGGTAGTAATGTGTGGATGCATCAAATGGCTACTTCAGAGTTTTAATGACCTGTATTTTGTGATGAAGGGTAATTTAAATCACCGTGAAAGTGGTGAGAAGGATGTGGATGAGGCATTTAATGTAGACAGTTCTCCTACATCCCATTCTGCAAGTGGAGCAGGAGGAACAAGAGCTGGGCTCTTTAGGACTCCAATTTCTGGCGGGGTGCAGAGTGCAACTTCAGCTCATGGTTTACCTCGTCCGTCCCTAGCTGTACGCAATCTTATGGAGCAGGTAATGCCATTTTATGTTGCTCTTCTATTCCCTTTTTACTTTTTCATTTTGAAGGCTCGATCAGTTCTTTTCACCTGAACAAAATTAATGAGGTAGATGCTTATTATTTTGTAAGCTACCTGTACTGAGTACAACTTGCTTCCTAATTTAAGGCCAGATTTGCTCATTTGTGCACTGTGATGTCACGCATGCACCATCGACGAGAAGGATATCCATTTGGTTCGCTGGTTGATTTTGCACCTGATTCAATGGGCCGTAAGTTCTTGAATTTTATAGTCCTTTGTCAGTAAAAAGGAAGTGCATGTGAAGTTCAGGTGGTCTGCAAACAGATCAGGGGGAACTATTGAGCATTATTTTGACCATCTACTTTTGTTTATTCAACTTAATACAACATATTATTTAGAGCTGTCTTTATAATAGAGTGTTTTGTCTTTGTTTAAGTTGGTGGAAGTTTCAGTCTGTAATCCATTTTCTGGTTTGAAGTCTGTAATTCTCTATATTATACCATCTTTTTCATGTCTATGATGGACCTCTGAATCACCAATATATTATTCATGATATGCAGATCCTATCTTTTCGTTTTCCCCATTGGCCATCCACACACGGAATTTGTTGGCTGATCCAAGATGCACGCTTGTTGTGCAGGTTAGTAATTTGATATATATATATATATATATATATATATATATATATATATATATATAGTGAGGTATTAGGCTCTTTGTTCGCCATTTGATTTTTGTTAAGTGTTTCCTTTTCTAGATTCCTGGATGGAGCGGCTTGTCAAATGCAAGGGTAACCATTTTTGGTGATGTCTACCCACTTCCAGAGGATCAGCAGGTAACTTTTTAATTCATGCCTTGGCTAAGGCAAGGACGTACTAGGGTTGTATGGCGATTTGGCATTCTTTTGTTTCCCTTATCCCTACTGGGTATGTGGAATATGAAACTTTCCCTATGCTTGTTTTGTCCCTGCATGGGGCTCTCTTTGTATGTTTTCATATATCTCAAAGGAATATGTCACTTTCCTTATGCTTGTTTTGGCCCTGTATGGGGCTCTCATTGTAGGCATAAATGGCATCTTAATGAAGAGTGTAATGAATCTACTCTGTCCTATCTAGAAAATTAACATGGTAGATAGTAATTAAAATCAGACATTTGTTTAGTTAAGCTCAGGGTTGGGTTACTTAATTTGTTAGTAGAATCGACTGTATTGTTGGCTGGCAAGCTGGGCCTATGAATCTGGTCATCGATAGTCTGAGTTGCAAGAACAAGTTTTTATCTTGCAGCTGTTGCTACTGCATATTTAGCTTATATGTGTATGCTCTACAATAGATAATGCATATCTAGACAATAGAGGCTTATTTATGGTGGTAGATTCATCAGATCTTGTTGTGTTTGTAGGAATGGGCTCATAAGCAATACATAGCAAAACATCAACAGGGGCCTTCTCAGCAATGGGGAAATTTCTACTACTTCAGGATGCAGAACATAAGGTTGGTTTTTGTTCTAGTAATTGCCAAATTGGTTGTATGTGGTTGTTTTTTTTACCTGACAATGCCTATTTTTTTATTAGAATAGTTTATTGTGTTTCGGGTTCTTTCCTTCTACCACCGAGTGCTAAGCTCCTTTGACTATTCAGTTGGAGTTTATAACATCTGATATTTCAATATTTTTTGACAAAAAAAAAAAGAAGTTAAATAAATAACGTAGGACTGGAAACCTTTTGTGGGCTTCTAAAAGAAAGATCAGGAATGATCCTAATTGTAAGAGGTCCTGTTTACTGTTTACCAAAGTATAGTTGTTTGTTCATTTTTGAAGTCTGCAGTGTTGAAGCAGATCTCCATTGTTAATTCATCTGTGTTTTTCTGTTTTTCTGTTTGTGGAAACAATTAATTGTATCAACTAACAACTAGTAAATGCATTGCTTGGCATGCTGGATCTTATACTTATTTCATACTAGCAGTGACATTTATTTCATTGGTGGCTTTGGGACTGTCGCTTGGGTTGATGTGAAAGAGTACGAGGCCCTTCAGCCTGATAAGATTGCAGTTGATGGAGGGGAGCAAAACCTGAAGGTGAATGCTTTGTCTTCCTGCTTAGAGAGAAAGTTGAGCTTTTTGAATTTTTTTATTACTTCTAGTGATATTAATTTGAAGTATCTTTACAAAGAATGAGTTTAAATTGGAAGACCAAGAAGGGCTTCAAATTGATTTGCATGTTAGGGTGCAAAGGATTTTTCTTTCTTGCTTCATATATTCTCTCAAAAGATCTTGGTCAACTGAAAGCATGCTGATCTTTTGCTTGTTCTGTCTGTGCCATCTTGAAGTATTCTAATATGGAGTCTTTAATATGAAATTTGCTTTCCACTTGTGGGTTTCACATATCGCTTCTGTTCAAAAAGATTTGGTGCTTTCTTTTTATCTTTTCTTCCCTTGGCAGTTGGGACTTAATCAGTTTATGCTTACAGGAACTTAATGCAATCTTTTCTAAGCCCCTAAAAGAGCTACTGTCCCTTGAATCTGAGGTGGATGATGCTGCTTTCATCTCTATAGACAGCAAAGGAACGGATATTCGGGTCCGTCAGGGAGCACAGGTAATTGGCTAAAGTAGCAACTTTTTAAATATCAGATATTAGCCAATTCTTATACTCAATATCTAAGATTAGCATCTCTTTTTATTTTTGCAGTTCAACATTCAGAGGCTATCATTTGAAGAAGGCCATTCTGTTGAGACATTAGAGGAAGCCAAGGCTGCTCTTAGGAAACTTATAAACAAAGGCCGAGTGCATAGTTTGTAGAAACGAAGATGGGGACTGCTTATGGTGCATTTGTTTTCCGTCTTTCTCAGTGAATTGATGAACGTGGATGGTGACTAGAAAATGAGTCGCTCTCCTTTGAAATTTGAGAGAAATAACCACATCCGTTTTCATCAACATATTTATGCTCTTAACCTATAGGATTGAGTTGTAATAGAATTGATGTGCAACGTTATTTTAGTTTGGAATGCACAGAATGTGTTGCTTGTGCTTGTGCGCAAATGAAACCTTCCAAGTTGTATGCACTCGAAGTGATCGAGTTGGAGACGGTGTTGATGCAACATGGAAGTCTTGATGACGAGTACTCGAAGAAGAGTGACACACATTTCTTTCTAGGCCTGGGCTCTGAGTAACACACAATTCTATTACCCACCCAATTTTCTCATCTCTCTACATTATCCGCTCCAAATCTCTCAATCTCATAATTTTTGCATTCCCAATTTCGAATTTCCAAGTTCTCAAGTCTCATGGCTTCGGATTCAAGTCTTGCTGCCAGTGAACTTGTCCCTGCAGTTCATACTGCAACACAAGAAGCACAAGTTGTACAAGAAGCAAAAGCATCGCAACGTCCCAACACAAAAACGAGGAGGAAGTATGCCTCTGTCAATTGTGATTTGTGACGACCTTTAGTTTCACAGCTTCATTGTTTTTATGCAAGTTTTATCATGTGAAGTTTTGATTGACAGTGGTTGGGGCACTCAACTACTTAATAAGTTCCCGTTTTTACTTGTATAGTTGTAGGTTTATAACTTGATGTAATGATGTCTTGATGGATTATTAGATCTATCATGTATGTCGCTTATGTGCTTATTACACAGGTCTCTGATCAGTGAATTATAAGTTGGACTTGGAACATGGTTGATAAAACTGTTTTTTCCCCCTGCAGCAAGGAACCGGAAAGCCATCAAAATTGACATGATTTTAGTCGATTTGGTTTCTTGTTGGCTCTAGCAATAAAAATACTTAAAACGGAACCAAATTTAATGAATGGGTTCAAATTTTTATTCCAAATTTTTTTTTCAAAACTCGAAACAACTCTTCCTTCCTTCTTATAATAATCCAAATATTTCCATGGAGTCACATCATATTAGACTGTTCATAACTATGGATATCTGTTGGAAGACTAGGATAATAGATAAGCCATGGACAATCAACATGTTGGATGTCTTTTCAATCCCCCAAATTTTAATCCAAGAGTTGAAACTTTGCCGGCAATTAGAGCAGTGGACTGGATTGCTTCAACTCCACGACACAATCTTGATGAGGACACTTGCTTATGGTAGCACCAAAATTCCATGTCCTTGAAATGTTTGAACAGATAGACTTGCCCATCACACTCTGGTTAATAACTACGAGCTGTTAACCACAGGCCACTCCATTATTATTCTGTTGTAGCTATGAATATATATACAGCCGCACATCAAAAGCCATCTGTGTCGATGAAGACAAATAGTTTCTCACAAATTTCCAACAGAGGAAATTTTTGCATGTCAAAATCTAACTCTCAGAGTCCGTGAGTGTTTTAAATTCACCTACTATGACTGGTCCGTACGAGGTATAAAAATCAGCCTCCCACTGCCACGCATGGTATATATAACACATGTCATGGTTCAAATCATCATCCACACACTTCATTCCAGCAGAAGGAAAGTTACATTTGGATAATTATCATGTCATGGTGTGAAAGGTTAAGCAGGAGATAATTATCCTCTACATTTGGATAAAACTTATCCCCATATATGGACGTGGAAATTTCTGAGCATGTTTCGTATGTTTGAACATGTCAAAATTGGAAATGGAAATGTTTCATAGGTTTTTTTTTTTTTTTGTTAAAGAGGATCCTTACGGTGACTCGAACCCATTACTTCGCACATAGGTAGTGGGTACTCTAACTACTGAGCTAACACCACTTCGTCAGAAATGTTTCATAAGTGAATGATGGAGAATTTGTTGGTTCTAGAAATCTCATTACTATTTCTTTTGAAGAAATTGTTAAATGACTCCCATTGTAGGGTTGTTCCATATTTGTGTATGTCATGTTGATGATTTATTTTACATGTGTATTATGTTTTTCTAAATTTATGTGTTTTTAAAATGTTACAATATTCAATTGTTGGCTGAAATTATTAAAAATGTCGGATAACGATTGAGGGATGCACTAAAATGGACTGGATTATTGCTTCTACTCCATGCAACAATCTTGATGAGGACACTTATGGTAGCACTAAAATTCCATGACCTTAAAATGTCTGGATTTTTCATGGCTTAATCACCGATATGTATAGACTTGCCCATCATACTTTGGTTAATAATTACGAGCTGTTAACCTCAGGCCCTCAAGCCACTCGATTATTACTCTGTTATAGCTAATGAATATACAACCCCACATCAAAAGCCATTTGTGTCGATGAAGACAAAATGGTTTCTCACAAATTTTCCAATATAGGAAATTTTTGCATGTCAAATCCAACTCTCAGAGTCTGTGTTTGAATGGTCCGTGCCACATGGTATATAATATAACACATGTCATGGTGTGAAAGGTGGGAATAGTAGATAATTATCCTCTACACGCGATAAAACATATCTCCATATATATATGAACCTGTCAAAAATGGAAATGTTTTATATATGCATGACCCAAAAATGGAAATGTTTCATAGGTGAATGACGATGAATTTGTTGGCTCTAGAAATCTCTTTGTGTTTGAGGACAAGTATGAAATGATAAACAGAGAGAGAGAGTAAAATTTCTGTGAGAATAGAGATTCAAGTGTGTTTATTCATCTCACACAAAGAGGTATTTATAGGAAAATATTACAAGTGTGAAAGCTCAAAGAGTAACTCAATTTGATAACCTCTACATTTACAGCTGCAGCCTTCTATGGTGGCTGTGATGATGATAAAATGCCATGCTTGTTGCCCTTTGGCATAAAGCTTGTCACACAAGTCACAATACCTACATTATACACTCAAGTACCTATTTGTATACATGATATAGACATTTATACTATGACTCATGTTTTGTACATGTGAATCATATATACTACAACACTCCCCCTTGGATATTTCATGTCAATAGTATTGTCTAGGTCGTGCGCTTCGAAATTGCCTCGTTAAAAACCTTGCCAAGTAATAAAACCCTGTGGGAAAAAAACAACCTTGGTCGAAGGAGAAAAAGAGCACAACGCGCGTTTGAGTGTGGAGTATGTATCTGGATACTCCCCCTGATTTAGACTCCCCCTGGAGATCGTGGGAGTTCGGATAACCTTCTCAATCCGATACTCTTCACATGTTTCTCGAAAGGGGATTTTGGTAACGACTTAGTAAATAAGTCCGCTACATTTTCCTCTGATCGGATTTGATTTACTTCAATTTTTAGAAGTGTTTGTTGTTGCTGATTGTAGAAGAATTTTGGCGATATATGCTTGGTATTGTCCCCCTTGATGAAACCTAATTTCATTTGCTCAATACAAGCTGCATTATCTTCGTAAATGCATGTAGGTTCTTCTGTGGTAGACTTCAAACCACAGGTTCCTCGAATGTGTCTATTTACAGACCTTAGCCATATGCATTCACGCACAGCTTCATGTAGAGCAATAATCTCTGCATGATTCGAGGAAGTAGCAACAAGGGTCTGTTTTGTGGATCTCCAAGATATCGCGGTGCTTCCTATGGTAAAGACATAACCTGTTTGGGAGCGACCTTTGTGAGGGTCAGAGAGATACCCTGCATCAGCAAAACCCATCAAAACATCATTATCATTTTGATGGAGGGGAGTAGGAGAACGTCGGCCACCATGGAAGGTGTCGCCGGCGTTCATATTGCGGAAGGTGGCTTTTTGCCATGTGGGATCTAATCCCATACTTCCGTCCTTTCTTTTCTCCCTGTAGGGATAAAACAAGCCCATATCAGTCGTACCCTTTAAGTATCGAAAGATTGTCTTTATACCAATCCAATGGCGGCGTGTTGGAGAGGAACTATGTCGAGCCAACAAGTTCACTGCGAATGAGATATCCGGTCTTGTGCATTGAGCTAAGTACAATAATGCACCTATTGCACTTAGATATGGCACTTCAGCCTCTAATAAGCCTTCGTCCTCATCCTTTGGACGAAATGGATCTTTTCTGGGCTCAAGACTACGGCTGATCATGGGAGTACTCACAGGCTTTGCTTTATCTTCATTAAAGCGCCTTAGTAATTTTTGAGTATATGCTGACTGATGGATCATAATCCCATCACTACGGTGCTCGAGTTCTATTCCGAGACAAAACCGTGTTTTCCCAAGATCTTTCATCTCAAACTCGGATTTCAAATATTTAGCAGTTTCTTTTAACTCATTTAGAGTTCCAATTAGATTCATGTCATCGACATATACTGCTATAATTGCAAATCCGGAACTTGTTCTTTTAATGAACACGCATGGGCATATTTCATTGTTAATATATCCCTTCCCAATCAAGTAGTCACTGAGACGGTTATACCACATCCGTCCGGATTGTTTCAATCCATATAGTGAGCGTCTCAATCTTATTGAAAACGCGCTCCGTGGTTTAGAGCCATTTGATTTGGGTAATTGAAGTCCATCTGGAACCTTCATATATATCTCTGAATCTAGATCCCCATAGAGATATGCTGTAACCACATCCATAAGCTGCATGTCAAGTTTTTCGGAAACTACCAAACTGACAAGGTAGCGGAACGTTATAACGTCCATTACGGGAGAATATGTCTCCTCGTAGTCGATTCCAGGGCGTTGTGAGAAACCTTGTGCCACAAGGCGGGCTTTGTATCTAACAACCTCATTTTTCTCATTACGCTTTCTAACAAAGACCCATTTATGGCCAACAGGTTTTATATTTGGTGGTGTCAGCATTATAGACCCAAATACCTGTCTCTTTGTTAGTGAATCCAATTCAGTCTGGATCGCATCTTTCCATTTAGACCAATCTGCTCTTCGTTGACATTCTTCAACGGAGCGAGGTTCGATATCATCGTATTCTATAATTCCTTTTGCAATATGATATGCAAAAGCATCATTAATAGTCATAGAATTTCTATCCATCACCCCATGTATACTAGTGTAATTCATGGAGATCTCTCTATTCTCTGGAATTGGTTCTTTTATTGGAACGTCCTCCAATGATGTCTCTTTGACATAACCATAATCCGGAATATTTTCATGAGAGGGATTAATTGTATCGATGATTAATGGATTATTTTGTGCCAAACTCGCTTTCTTTCTTGGGCGAGAATCCATCGAACCAATGGGCCTCCCGCGCTTTCTGGCGGGAGCCATGGGTCTAGCCACTACATCACCCATATAGGGGACGTTGGCGCCATTCTCATGTATTCTTGAGATGGCATCATGTCCTCTAGTGTTAGGGACATCAATCCTTGCAGGCACATTTGCAGCAGGTATATGTGATCTTGTCACTTTAGCGATATCAGAAAACGCATCAGGCATTGATTCTGCTACGTTCTGAAGATCGAGAATCCTCCGCACTTCTATTTCAGATTGTGCTGTTCGGGGATCAAGATGAGACAGAGTGGGGACAAACCACGACAATTCCTGTCTTTTCTGTTGAACAATAATGTTCATGTCTCCCCCTAATGATGGGAAGACTGTCTCATCAAAGTGACAATCCGCAAATCTAGCGGTAAATAGATCGCCTGTCAAGGGTTCTATATAGCGGATAATGGTGGGAGAGTCATATCCAGTATAAAGAACTAATCGTCTTTGATGACATTGAATGCGATACTTTATTGATAAGGAAAATAACCAATGATTACATCAAGGTTTCCAAAGTCTATTCCAAAATACAATCAAACTTTATACAAATTGTAATTGCTCATTCCGTTTGGTAATTCCAATGAAATATGACCAGGGAAGTAGAGAGATGTTGGTGGAGCGAGGCTCGCTTAAATACCATGATCTCAATTACTTTCCTAGACATCATATTTCATTGGGTACGCCACATGAGAAAAAGTCAATACAATTGTTATTGATTAAGGCACATTTGCCCTTGGAAAATAGAAAAGGACTATTCTAATCAAAGTCTGCTGCATCCTCGTGCATTTGTTCAGCTTTGAAGTCCTCTATTGTGAGATTGACATCTTCACTATCTTCATTTTCGACAAGGTTGGATTCTTGCTCCCTGTTTTGCCTATACTCTTTGTAGCTTGCAGCTAGCTTAGTACTTGCACGGCATTGTTTGAGCCAATGCTCGATTGATCCGCATCTATGACACACGTCATTATGGTTACCTCCTTTCATTGGAGGTGCAGTTTGTCCATGTTGTGGATATTCCCTAGGAGGGTTACTGCTACTACCACGCCTTATGATGCGGCCTCCATGGCCCATATTGTTATTATATTCACCTCTCCCACGTGTGGAGTTGCCACCACGTGTGAAGTTGCCACGTGTGGAGTTACCACCACGTGTGAAGTTGCCACCACGAGTGTCCGCTTTAAAGTTGCGGTTTCTCTCTTTATTGGGGTGGTTATATGGGCCCGTACGCCTTTCTTGTCCCTTATTATTAGGGTGTTGTTGCTTGCGCCCCTTTTTGGGTGCATTATAATTTGCCTCACGGACGCTCTTGGTTCCAATGGGCCTAGAATGATAATTCTTTACAAGGATGTTGTCGTGCTTTTCAGATACCGACAAAATATTAATAAGCTCATTAAACCTTGTAATTCGTCTAGCATTGACTTCTGTGCGATATTGCTTTGATATCACAATTGCTGAGACGGGAATGGTGGAGAGAGTCTTCTCAAGTAGCTCATCTTCTGTGAGAGGCTTTCCACAGAACTTCAACATGGCTTTGAGTCGAAGAGCTTCCGAATTATATTCTGCAACAGACTTAAAGTCGGAGAAGCGTATATTATTCCACTGAACCTTCAAGTCAGGGAGGAGGGTATCTTGGATATTACCAAAACGCTCTTCTAGCGCTACCCATAAGTCTCGAGCATCTTTCATTGACATATACTCTAGTCTGAGAGCTTTATCCATATGACGCCGCATCAAGATAATGACTTGTGCATGCTTTGTAGGTGTTCTTTGGAACACAAGGCCTGGATCAGGAGCTTGAATTATGGGCAATATCCCTCTTGAAGTGAGGTGGTTCTCAACGTCGGTTACCCAACTATAGTATTCCGAACCCGTTGAGTCAAGCATTTGAAAGTCGAGTCTAGGTTCATTCGACATCCTGAAGATAAGAGAAGATATATTAGTTTCGGAGTTCAAAACTTCCACGAAATCTAAAATCAATAATCTTTAGATCAAAACAATGATGTTTTGTGGACACTCTTAGTCCAAATATTATGAACACTCTTAGTTCATAATTACGAACACTCTTAGTTCGTTTAGCGTGAATTTCTTCGAATTCCGCTTTTGATTGTAAGTTCCCGAGAAAAATAAAGAGAAGAAGAATAGAGTAAAAACTCAAAAACGGGAACTTTTAGTAAATATTACCTTGGAATAATATTGCCGGAAAAAGTTGTCCAAAAATCACCGGAAAAATTGTCGGAAAGTTGCCGGAAAAGTTGTCGGAAAGTCGCCGGAAAAGTTGTCGGAAAGTCGCCGGAAAGTTGTAGGAAAGTCGCCGGAAAGTTGTCCGAAAGTCACCGGAAAAGTTGTCGGAAAGTCGCCGGAAAGTTGTCCGAAAGTCGCCGGAAAAGTTGTCGGAAAGTCGCTGGAAAGTTGTCCGAAAGTCGCCGGAAAAGTTGTCGGAAAGTCGCCGGAAAAGTTGCCGGAAAGTTGTCCGACAGATGTGTCGGCAGGTGGCTCGGCAGCTGCTGCGCAGCTGCTCGGCAGGCCTTCGGCAGATGCTGCGCAGCTGCTAGGCAGGTCTTCGGCAGGTGCTGTCGACAGGACTCTGCAGGAGCGCTCGGCAGCTTTCGGCAGATGCGCTCGGCAGCTTTCGGCAGATGCGCTCGACAGCTTTCGGCAGATATCGGCAGGACTCGGCAGGGCTTCGACAGCGGTTCGGCAGCGGTCCAAATTTTCCGTTGGCCGGTTCTGGCTGTTTCCGGCCGGTTCTGGAGGTTCTGAAACCGGTTCTGAGCTTCTTGAATCAAGGGCTTTGATATGAGCTAGGGTTTGGAGGTTTTTTGCAAGTTTGAAAAAATGACTTCGATCGGATTATGAACTACCTCTCCTCTTTTCAATTTCGATTCTGATTCTAGAGCAATTTCGTGCTGATAACGTGTTTGAGGACAAGTATGAAATGATAAACAGAGAGAGAGAGTAAAATTTCTGTGAGAATAGAGATTCAAGTGTGTTTATTCATCTCACACAAAGAGGTATTTATAGGAAAATATTACAAGTGTGAAAGCTCAAAGAGTAACTCAATTTGATAACCTCTACATTTACAGCTGCAGCCTTCTATGGTGGCTGTGATGATGATAAAATGTCATGCTTGTTGCCCTTTGGCATAAAGCTTGTCACACAAGTCACAATACCTACATTATACACTCAAGTACCTATTTGTATACATGATATAGACATTTATACTATGACTCATGTTTTGTACATGTGAATCATATATACTACAACACTTTGTTATTTCTTTGAAAAATACCTCCCATTGTAGGCTTGTTTCATATTTTGTGTATATTATGTTAATGATTTATTTTGCACGTGTGTCATGTTTTTCTTAGTTGATGTGTTTAAAAAGCTACAATGTCTAATTGTTGGTCGAAATAAGATTGAATGACGATGAGGGATGCACTACCACCATGTGATCGTTTCTAAGTCTTGTTAAGCCTATACTTGCTCCAACCATTTTTGGATCATCATCTTTCTAGTCTATGAATATTTCTTCTTTATTACTCGATTGTATATAACTTTGTGTGTATCTTCAGTGGCTTCGTTTTATAACTAAGCTTTTGCCGAGCATATTGACCCGATCCTTCCTTTGTTTTATAGGGAAAAGACACGAGAGAGGAGAGAAGGAAAAGACCTTTGATTGAGCTATGTTTGTCTCCGAGATCATGAGTCTTTTCTTGTCTTGTGACTCTGGGTGAAAGTAACTCGGAGAAACAACCGTACAGACTGAACCATGTTGGGAGTGAATTTGAAACTGAAAAGGCTAATGACTTCGACAACAAGACGAACTGAAAAGGCTAATGACTTCGACAACAAGACGAGAGCAACAGGGCACTAGATGCCAACTTTTTCCCAAGACGGAAAATTTACCATCTTCTTCACCACCATCGAATCAAAACAAAACAAAACAGAAACCCATTTTACCTTGCCCTTTTGCCATGAACAACCTCGACAACAGATCAAAGAAACCCAGTTTTGGAGCTCACTTCCAGAACAATCATAGCCAAAAAAAACAACCCACCATGGCAGAAACCAGTACCAGCAGCAGTTGCAATGGCTCTCCATTGACCCAAATAGCCCAAGACCACCTCTTCACAATCTTGCTACTCCTCCCTGTTGATTCTATTCTCAGCTTTGCCATGACTTGCAAGAAGTTTAGAGCTCTCACAGCTTCTGATACTCTGTGGGAGTACATATGCCAGAGGGACTGGGGCACCAAATCAGTTGAGGCCATCAAGGCTTCAAATTCTAATCAGCAGTTGCCTTGGATGAGGATTTACAAGCAAGTTTCTGGGTTTGACTCTGTGTATTGCCATAGAGTGTGTGCTGATCCAGATGCTGAGCTGGTGTTTCCAACTCCCAGGGCCTCTCATTCCCTCAATTTTGTGTCTGATTGCTTGGTTTTGTTTGGTGGTGGCTGTGAGGGAGGTCAGTCACTTAACCTCATTCAGAATTGCCCATATCTTCTTACTTCATTTCTGAATAGCTCATGATCTTGGTTTTGATGGTTGGTTCATATTGATTATACGGTGTATAGATATCTTTGTATATGTTGCTGGACTGGCTTGAGTTTTCAGTTTCTGGTTGTCAGTAGTATATTTTGCTTTCTTCTCTATGCTGAAAGTTGGTTCCTTTTTCTTTCAATCCAATCCTTAAGTAACTTTATCTTCTATTGGGATTAAGTAGATGATATGCTAGTGGAGTTCTAGCATCCCTAATCTCATGGAGTGGAACTGAACATCCTATGACATGTTTAGTTATGAGAATAGTTAACAAAGTCGGTTCCTTCTAGTTATTTTGTGAACATATCTCTAATAGGAGTGGAACTGAACTTCCTCTATGACAAAAGTAAGTTCCTTCCAGATTTTCTTGAGCTTCAGTTTTTGGTTGTTAACAGTCCAATTCTTAGTTGGATTGTTGGTTTTAAGTAGACAAGCATCATGCTTATAGCATTCTTAAAACCATCGGAGTGGAACTGAACTTCCTAGGACATACTGATAGAGAAATTTAACAAAAGCTTCGTAAGTATATCAGCTAAATGCTTCAAAACAATTAGAACGCACACAAAGAAGAGATATGACATGATAAGAAACATCCCCACCAGGCTGCTGGATGCTTGCTGAAACTGAAGAGACAGGACAGGAAAAACAGATCAGACACGTCCTGAAGCAGAACCATATGTGCTCCAAATGAAATTTATAATCCGATGTCTAGATAAAAGCAATACCAGCTTCTAAGTAACATATTATCAGTCATAAAGTAAATGGTCATATCTAGTGTATGCACCTAAAGAGGGCATGGAGTCTTGTTGGTTTGTGCACCCCGTTCTACTTGTTCTATATCATCTACTGGCTCTCCTAGGTTGGAGGCATGCTGGTCCATCCATAGAGATGTTGTGGATTGTACTTGACCAAATGACTGATAGGGGTCAATTTTAGTTTCCATTCGAAGTACTCTTCAGACTGTAGGAGTTAAATTTATGCATTCATATAGAATGTACCATTTTGTGTAAAATGACCCTCAACATGCCAATAAAATTGCCTCATTTTCTTTTTAGTAATTACTTGTTGCAAATAGAATTGGAAGCTACACTGGTACTTAGATTTAATGATTTAATCCTCTTCATTTCCTTACTTAATATGAGTCTTCGAGAGTAAATAGATAAACACAGGGATAGTCTGCATTCACACTAGTTGCTTTGTTACTTGGCACACAGACTGTTTTAGAACCTTGTTTCCTTCTACATTTAGCCTCATGTCCATTCTTATGCTAGTTTAGCTGACATGTTTTGGTTGACTGAGGAGATGCTTAAAGTTTCAATTGTAACACAACTGTCATTCTGCAGTCTTGTTTTTCTATCCTATAAGCAAATCAAATTGTACAAAGAATGGAAAGGAATAAGCTACAGTAGACATGTGTATTTACAAGTGTAGTAATTCTATGAACTCTATACCTTTACTACATACACCTGTGCTCTAAACCACCTGATATAAGACTAAAAAAACATAGTGGTTGCGGTCTTCGTTTTCAGTCATTCAAACGTATGTGGGTAACCTATCCTTTTTGTTATAGACCTAGAGTTTTCATCATGAATAATACTAATCTGGAATCTTTGTGGCTGAATAAAAACAGACTTCTCCTTGACAGTGGAGCTATATCAGAATAGGCCAATCTTAGAAGTATTTATTTTGTTCTGCACTTACGTTATCTGATGGAAATTTAGAAGACTAACTATTGAAAAATGAATTGTCTTCTCATTTCTTCCTAGTTAAAACATGCTTGTGTTTCTTGGTTCTATACTTTATTTTAATATTCCATTGCTTGCTGTATTAAGGACGCCATCTAGATGACACATGGGTGGCATACATGGGTAATGATTTTCAGAGATTGCTGAAGTGGCAGAGGATCAGTTCGGGCAGTCCAAGTGGAAGATTTGGGCATACATGTGCTGTAATTGATGATTTTCTTGTTCTATTTGGAGGTATAAATGACAATGGAAACCGCCAAAACGATACATGGGTGGGGCAAGTAGCATGCCATGATAGCCTTGGTATCACATTGTCCTGGAGGCTGCTTGTGGTGGGGGACAATGCACCTCCCCAGCGAGGAGCTCATGCGGCATGCTGCATTGAAGGTAGAAAGATGGTTATCCATGGAGGAATTGGGCGGTTTGGTGTGAGACTGAGTGACACATGGGTATTGGAACTCTCAGAAAACTTTCAAACTGGTACTTGGTATGAAATCGTTATGCAGCCATCTCCCCCAGCTCGCTCAGGTCACACGTTGACTTGCATTGGGGGAACCCGAACTGTTTTATTTGGAGGAAGAGGATTGGGATATGATGTGCTTCATGATCTTTGGCTCTTGGATATTTGTGAGGGTCATCCACAATGGTTACAAGTACTATACGAGTTACAAAATATTCCTGGAGGAGTTTCCCTTCCGCGGGTTGGTCACTCGGCTACACTCATCTTAGGAGGTCGTTTGCTGATATGTGGAGGGGAAGACTCGTATAGACACCGGAAGAATGACTTCTGGGTTTTAGACATTACTGCAGTTCCCTCCATTACGGTGCAGCCAACTATGTTGAACTCTATGCATTTATTTGCAAAAATGTGGAAAAGATTGAAGACAAAGGGTCATCTACCCAACTGCCGGTCATTTCATCGTGCCTGTGCAGATCAATCTGGGCGTTGCGTGTTTATGTTTGGCGGAATGGTGGATGGTTTACTTCAACCTGCTGACCCAGCTGGGCTGAGGTTTGATGGAGAGCTCCTCCTTGTGGAGCTTGTGCTTAAGTTATGAGGAGGATGAAAATAACTAGAGCAACGGTAAATAGTTAAATGGATGCCATTTTGTTTCACCGTTTCTTGTACATGGTGTGTGTCTTTTGAATTGAGATTATAAGAAAAAACAAGCAACTTTTTATCATCTGACTATTGCAAAGCTGATCAATTCTAACTCCATTTGTATTTGCCATTTCCTCACCCTGTCGGTCAATATGGAACTATTATTCATATCAACTATTTGGAAATTTTGGCAATGACCCATTTAATGAATTTTTTTTTTAGTAGAAACGATTATTTTTCTTATTCCACGTATTTTATGATGTCAGTGAGATGTGAACCTTGCGGCCTCTATAATATCGATTATTCAAAATTATAGACATAAGGCTATCTCCACTCATAGGTTCAAAATCCAAATTTTAGACCATGGTCTATTATTCCGGAACAAGTCATACCAATTCTGGAACAATCAAGAGTCCTGAGATCCATAGAACGTTTTGATACTTCAAGAAAATTTTGATATACAAATGCAAAGTTACACAACAGATGTAGGTGTGCTTTTTAACAATTAAAATTACAGTAGGTGAAAGATCAAAAGAATCATATAAAAGTAATTAGAGTTGTTGCAAGAACACATTTGAATTTGCTAAGATATACAGATGGTCAGACTGGCAGAAACTCTAAAGAACCAACAGGAATCATCACGAGCCCAGGTTTAACTTTGTTCTCCATAGTTCTCCAATCACTTTCTTTGGTGCTGGATCCTCTGGTCCTTTGTCCCGCTGTCCTGATGTGAAATACAACCACCCTTTCCAGAAACCTACTAGCGTGGTTTTAACTCGAAATGGTAGTTTCCCTATGACTGACCAGTTCTGAAATTATCAAAGCTCAAAGAAATTAGGAGACAGCATTAGAATTCGCTGGCACCCACTAAAAAGAAAAAAAAGGTAGATATAGCATGCAAAACACTAATAGTTAGAAAAGTTAACCTAATTGACAACCAACTTCTGAACAATTTATCCATGCTATGGCATGTTTGCTAATTGATGTAAATCCAGTTATATAGGTTCGGCAGAACAAACTACCATCGTATTCACAAATGTTGGTCAACAGGTTAAGCCACAAATTGTCTCATGCCATGGATCTTTTTGGAGGTGATTGCTTTGGGGAAAAAAAAAAGTGCTCCAGGGCAAAATTGTCAGCCTCATAATAAACTTCCTCTCAATTTCCTTAGATTCTCTGTAAAAATATTAAAAGGAGATATAGTCCTTTAGATGTCTTGTTGTTCTAAATTCTAACAGCCCACCTATAATTTGTCTGCTCAATATAAAACCTTGTAACTCGTCAGTAACAACGATCCAAGACACTTTCACAAGTAAATGTCTAGTGTAAGTGGATTGGATGCCCCTTCGCTTCTTTTACCTAATTTTCCTGCATATTTCTATTTAATAAACAACGAAAAGAGGAGGCAGTTGAAGACATGGCTTTTCTTTTTCTGATTGTGTGGGTGTGTGTAAACAACTAAGATGTAATAACTATTTTGTTTGGCTTCTTAAAAATACAAGAGGAAAGAGCCAATACCAGAGTATCGAAGTTAAACTGGAACATTTCTCCAACCAAAACCATCTTCTTAGTTATAGGGTGCTTCTCTGTTGTGCCTCCAACAATAATAACAGAATTGTCAACAAGAGCCCAAGCAAATTCAATATGGGAATCTGGCTTAGGCATAGGAGGTAACACTTTCCACTTCATTTCATCATCCAGCATGTAAACATCGCCATATACAACCTGAAATGATCAGAAATAACAAATGAAACTTATTCTATAAGAGTACATATTGTGTTTTTGGACATTTCTTTACTCACTCGATGTTTGTATAGGGCTCTGAAGCCTCAAGTAAGTAATTGATGGGGTTTAATTCCAAATGCACATGCTTCTAAATAGGTGAATGCAATATGTGTCAGCGTGTGATGATTAAAATCTTTAAGTCCACTAAGGAGACATCGTAGATTCTTCATGTTTTTTGGTACACCATCATAGATCTTATGCAGTCCAACAGATAGATGATGCAATACATCAATAAAATAAAAATTTGTAAGCAGCTAACCAATAAAGAATTTCTTGAACTTTACTATAAAAGAGCACGAAAAACCAACATAAACACTGGATTGTTGTTAAGGCAACCCAGTAATGATTGATCCAACAAAGGTACATTAAAAACCATGTTCTTACCTCATTCCTACGAGAGCACTTGAAAATAGGTGATCCAGGTTTTGCCATGAAATCACCCTCTTGACCACCCATAACATAAAGACGATCATTATAAACTATAGAAGCCCTACAAGAAGATACCAATTTCAGATTAGAACTTTCGTGAGATTAGTTGGTGGGATTTACCATACAAGACGCTTTGCTTCATTTAGCATAGAAAAGTTGACATAATAATTTATGCTCCCTTGGCCTATGATACAAAGCAGTGTGGGGGTATAAATCATAGAAAATTACCATCTTAGAAAGAAAGGGACCACCTGAGGCACACAAGTATTTACAGAAGTAATTCTGTCCAATATTGTAATGTTTCACTTCTTCTATGATCGGGAAGGGGAGCCAATTTGGATCCCCTTGGGAAAATCCAAAGATCCCAACAAGCAACCTTTATTGTCCCCTTCTCTACAAACTCTACAATTTCTAAGCAGAGCTTTGAAACTCAAAGCCAAATGCTACTGACAACAAAATTCTAGGGAAGGTAGCTCCATTAACACTCTTCAGGATTGTTGGAAACCAAGTAATTCTATCATCAGAATTTTAACATTATTACAGAACCCAGAGTTCTGGACTATATACATTCTAAGAAGGGCTTCTTACTTGTATAGTTGATTCTCTTTATGTTACTGAACTAAACACCTATAGTGATTATCTTAGCTGCTTTGCATAAGACAAAACCTGGAATTAATAGGTAACAGATGTGTAAATGGACAGAAAATAATTGCTGACAGTTCTCACACCAGAAAATGGAACTTCTATAAAAAACTTCAATATATATGATATGGGGATTTAATTTTCTGATTTTCTATTGGATCAAACAACTGCCAGCCACTTTCCTAGTTCATCTGTCTTAAATGTTGACGGGCCTACTGTTATGGATGAATCTCTATATCTGTCTTAGATGTATTGTACAGATGCCATACTTCTCACTACAGTTTGTATTCGAATGTTTAATTCCTGGTAAAAGTTTTGTTTGTCTCCTCAAAATGAAAAAAAAAAAAAAAATTATTGTAATTTGACCACCTTCAAGGTAAATGGCATCATCAATTGCTTAGAAACATAAATGCAGCAGATATTAGATGGTGAACAGACCTATGAGGTCCTCCCTTGGGAATAGGCACTTCAGTCCTCCATTCCTTTTCTAATGCTTTTCCATCTTTTACAGCAAGACTCCAATGGTCTACTGCAGGTGTATGTCGATTTTCCTTGCTACCGCCCATTACATGGAGTCTACCTCTCCAAAGTTGAGTTGCTGGTGCATACCTGAAAATCACCAAGTTCAAGCCATTCAATCAAACTGTGGGCTGCAATAGAAAACTGTAGAATTATTTGGGCTACAAATGGTTACTATGAGCAGATGTCCTAAATAGGAGGATAATGACACTGCTAAATGGCACTCATTCACAGACGACGGTGAGGCACAAAATCTGTCACTCTCAACGGGCAAGAAAAAAATCTACATAAAAAACGAAGATAAACTCGGAGCTATCTGATTCTAATTTTAACTAAATTTCGGCAGAAAAATAGTTCAACAAGAACAAAATGGTGTTTCTGTGTATGTGTGTGTGTTTTGGGGGGGAAGTTGCAAATACTAAAACAGTGCAACATACAATGCTTTACATGCAATCTTATTAAGGCACAAACCTTGGAACTGGTAATGGGGGCATATTCTGCCACTTCTTTGTCTCAGTATCAAGGGTGAATGTATGAGATGTGGGGCCTCTGCACTGTGGCCCATACTGTCCATTGACAATGTATATGTACCTTCCATCAGTTACCATTCCTAGATGAGAATGTGCCATTTCTTTCGGCATATCAAATCTTCCTCCCCATGTATTATCACTGAAATTGTAGATGTCAACATGTGAATGTACCTAAAGTAAACAGTAAAGAGAAAGCATTACAGCCCATTAACATGCAATTTACAAGGGAGAGCCAATCTTTTCTACACAGTCGCATTATTTCATTTGCAATATATTATTAACCCTAGACATTTAGCCACCAATATAATAGTATCAATATTTATATTGAGTTACTGAGCAACACACTAATCAATCTTCACTTCTTAAAAGTTACATCACGTTAAAAATAAAACCAATGAACATCATTCATTTATTTTAAGAGTCAGTTTCACAGAAACATCAACAATTGATTTAGTTAATTGAGGACACTAAACCATTTCAGTATAGTGCAATGAACAAAGAAATCAAATTTTAAAGATAGGGTCCCATGAATTAGTTAGCCAAAACCAGAGAAGAATATGCTAGAGCACTCTGTAGCTGTCAGTGCAACAGAGTTAAGTAAAGGCAATCTGCTCAATTTTGAAAGTTAATTGACAAACGAGTCATTAACAAACCATTCTAATCATGAAAAGGTCATACCTAACAAATTTAGGATGGATAGCTAGACTAATATAAAAGGAAAAAAAAAATCATCGAGCAAGATAAGGTCTTACATAATCAATTGTACCGTATCCAGCAAACACGTATAGAAGATTCTTAATCTGCATAGCAGCTCCATCCAAACGAGGCACAGGTGCGGCAGCCATCTTTTCCCATTTTAGTTCTGGTGCAGGCAAATCAGCAAAAGTTGCAGACAAAACCCTCCCGGTAGTTGTATTGTTCTTTTGACTGTCTACTCCCTGTAGGTTACATGAAGAATTGTTAATATTTAGTGCTGAGACGAAGATACATTACAGCTTTACTTGCCACCAAAGCATAACAGGAATATATTCTACAACATAAGTAAAAGGACTGTGTATTAGTTCATGAAAGTGGTTGTACTCAACCAATTATTGGCATTAAGCTTGAATAATGGGGCCATTCATTTTTAGCATAGTTCCAGAATTTACTCATATCCACAATGAAAGAAACCAATAAGCAATCTAGAACAAATGCATTGTATCTCCACTTTGCTTTTCTATATATAAACTTCCAACGGAACGACCGGAGCATCCCAAAACTTCAAGAAAACTAACAGCATTCGTAGTTTCCAATCCAAACTTTTTCATCCTTTTCTTCTCCTCAGTTTCAACCATTTCCTCAAAAACGAAACAATACCCAGATAGGAAATCACATCAAAAGCCGAAAAATTCAGCAACAATGTGACTATGCCACTGCACCACCCCATTCAAAAACCCACATAAACTAATCATCTAGCAACAACGAGCTTCAGCAAATCAACCAAAACCAAAATCTCATATTCCAACAGTTACTCCCAAACTAAACAATAACCCAGATGAAAACTCAAGCCACCAGAAACAAGGAGCTTGAAAAGACTGAAAATTGAACGAGTATGATAACAGGGAAGCAAACCTTGTTGGGTATGGTTATGGGGGTGAGGAGCGAAACAGGAGGAGCCCAATTGGCGCCAATGAGAGCAAAACGAGAAGAAGAAGAAGAAGCCCAGAGGAAATCAGCAATGAGAGCAATACCCAGAAGGCCAACGCAAATCAAGACCAAACGGGCCGATGTGTGCTTCCCAGCTGCTCTAACCATCCTCACTATACGTATCTATCAATATCAATCAAATCAATGTATGAAGAGAGAGAGAGAGAGAGAGAGTTGGGTTTAGTGTGTGAGTGTTGGAAGAACTAGGCATTACGCGTTGCTCTGAGAGAAGAAGCTACAAACCGACACAGACTCTGGTGTTGGTTATTAATATAGGTACTGGGGTTTTTCTGCAATATTACTACTTTCATGGGGTCAGAGTATTAATGGTAAACAAAAATTTATGGGGCTATTCTTGTAGAATGGAGAATCAATGCCTGTTCTTGAAGGCTTTGGATGTCCTTTTGGGTTGTTGTTATTCTTTGTAGGAAAATACTTCAGTACATTAATGTACCGATACATCAAGTAGATTAGGTTCAATACAGATGTAGACTAGCTCGGTACAAGGGTAGACTAACTGCATGCATGTTTACTTATGTACTGAGCTAGTCTACCTCTGTATTGAACGTAGTTTACTTGATGTATCGATACATTAATGTACTGTAGACGATCCCTTCTTTGTAAGTTGGTTTTCGGTTTGTTTTAGGCAGTGTTGTCTTTGTTTGGTTTAGTGTTCTCAAAATCACCTGTTCTCGAAACCATTGCTCCTATGATATTGAGTTGGGTCTGCTTGGAATTAGTTCTCGGAGGACTACTAGAAGCGTTTTCAAATTAAAAAGAAAAATATTGAGTTTTGGTTGAGTTTGAAAGTGATTTTGAGAACCAATGATTTTCCTCATAAAAGCGCGTTTAGAAGCAATCTCAAACAGGTGGTACCAAGGAAACAGCAAGAAACAACTGGTGACTACTTGTGAACTATGAATCTGTTGACTAATAGGGGCTCATCCTAAGAATTCCAGGCCACTCCAAATCCCATCATGAAACAGAAATTAATTGTTGACTATAAATTAGAAAACAGAATGCATGACAATAAGACAGGCTGACAGATACATTCTCCAGTATAGCGAGATGTAAGCACAAAATGAAGAATGGTGTTTCGAGATATACAAAACCAATTTAGCATTTAGAAAAAAATCATCTACACACAAAGCCAATTATTTTTTGGCCTTTCTATTTAACATTAACATTAACTCAATCTAATTAAACATGTAAATTCTCTGCTTCATAAAGCCACCCAATCCTTCAAACCTAGAAGTAAGTCGAAATGGAAACGAGCCCTGGACAACTATACACCAAGTTAAAAAGACTACACACCCCCCACTCCCATCCTAATCTGCTTCAAACTAACTTTTTCACTCCCACCAACATCAATAATAATAATAGGGGAAAAAATATACTCCAAGGAGCAACACCTAAAAACATTAGCAATTTACTTTACTGCTAAACTGGTATGACATCATTCTTTGATGCATCATCGCATCTCAAAACGATGCCCTCAAGGCTAGCTGGGAAGATACATTTGGCCCATTGGCATCCCGTTGTGATCGGCTCAGGTGGAGGAACAATCATCAACACATTTTCATTTCTCTGGACGACCCCCATTACACTGACTGTGCTTCCTTCTTTAATGTACCTGCAAGTACAACATTGCAGTTTCAGAAGATCCACAAGCAATTGGCGTTTTGCAATTCAAGCTCATTGTATGGAAGAATTCAGGAAATCATATACATTACATGTACCACATTGCGACATGGTCCATCACATACAAGTAAATTCCCACACTTCAATAGATAATGAAAATCTACTAATTAAGATTAATTTTCCTTAAAATAAAGCAATTTTCTGATTCTTTTATGAGATTTTAGTACCGGGTCATTTGGCTGATTCCAGCACCTCAAGGGTAAAACCTCAGGTTGGAGTACTTTTCAACTCGGAAACAAATCAACCTAATCTACACACTGACCACCCACAAGAGGAGAAGAAAGCACAAACCGCTACAGCGATTGCTTACCCGTTACCACTTCGGTAGAACACATACATTGGTTACTCAAAGTGAACTATAAACTCCTTGACACAACTAAACAAAAGAGAATACTAGGAAAACCCAGAGGCATTTATAATCTACGTCTTTTGGCAAATTTTTTTTTTCTTTCACTAAACACTTTATGGTCAACTTTTCATCTCAAGAAATGAAACACAAAGTTAAAATTAATTATAAAACAGAGCTATTACCCTTCTTTCAACTGCATCACACGATCATCACTTGAAAGGTTCCTCTCCCTCAACCACCTAATAAACTCTGGAGACAACTCTTCATTAACGGGATTCACATCAATGACAATTGAATCATCAACATAGGGTGTCACCCTTGCTCCACAGCCTGTCTTAACCAATGCTCTCAACCCAGATTGGAAATCAGAGATGTAGAAGTCTACCACACGTCTCTGTCAATTGCCATAAATAAAAAATTCTGGTCATAAGTGTGAAATCTAAAAACCGAGAATTCTCAGGCTCTGTTACTTGTGACCATGTAATGGGTCCTTGCAACAACAGTAAGAAGAGCAGGGAACCAGAGAAAAATTTACCAATAAATTTAAATAGATAGAAAGTTGACAATTATATTCAAAAACACATCAGAAGCTGTCAAAATTTTAACCCTGCATGAACAAGCAAGCAATGAAATTGGCCGACCGAATGACCACCCAAAAAAAAAAAAACGAAAAAAAGAAGAAGAAGAGTACTATATGGATGTCAACCAAATATTACGATTAATTTCAGTTACTCACTTCCATGGATCTGAGCCCCCAAGAAAAACGACGATGTGTAGGGTTCGCAGCTTTTGAATCCCATCCTCGATACTCATATAAACTTGTGGATGTATACACACATCTAGGAACCTTTTGAAAGGATGACTCGAGAGGCACATTACCACAAGTAACCACCTTCAAAAATAGAACAACACAGCTTGTGAATTATATAGACCAAGTATATGCACACAAATCGTCAAAAGGAAAAATATTGAACTCCGCAGCCCACATGTCTCAGAACTAGAAGATATATGTTGTACAAGAATCATATGTCCAGCAATCAAAATACCCATATATCTACACCCCTGATCCGTTGCCATACAGAAATTATCCCAGCATTCATCTTATATACTTTTTGTTTCTCTGTAACTAGGGCTAGATGCAGATCACTCATGGAAAAATATACTAAAACCTGCCGTCAAGTGTGTTCACAATTACTAATAGGTCTCTTTTTCTTTTTTAAAATTTATATTTATTGTCTGCCTTTGATTGGTCAAACCTTGAAAAAAGGACCAAAAACTATCAAGTTACTGTAATTCACATTTTGAACTCACTACAACGTTACTGGTGATTTCCAAAAAAGGAATTTAAACATGACAGCTTAGGTGTCAAAGAAAAAACTGAAATAAAAATTTACAACAAAAAATATGGTAGGATTAGAGGATATAAAAGCAACAGAGTTGTAGCTCCACACACCAAAAATATTAGTAAGCCATACTTTCAACTTTTCAAGTTCATCAACAGATTAACTTACCCCTGACACCTTCACAAATTGCCCATTCTTGGCAGTTCTGAGCTCAGAATCCGAATAACTAGCAATGTAACCTATAATAGCTCTTCTTCCCCAATAAGTATTCCATGTGAATAGTGCAGCAACTGCACTGAAAAGGATCACAACCACGACGAGGAGAATTGGATTATGGACCGCACCGAGAATAAAGCCACCAGCTATGAACCCCATCATGAAAAGCAGAATCAAAGACCATAATATTGGCTTTGGGAAGTTTTTCCTAAACGAAAACTCATCATCTTGGCTAAGAGTAGTAATGGCCTGATTGTGAACTGAACCTTGTACTTTCATTGATCCCATTGACTCCAAAGGACCGGATACCTTTCGAGGGGCTCCAGAAGCATTTAGTGGGCCAGAAGAAATGGGTCCAGAAGTAATGAGACCTGTGGTGGGAAGTACAGGGGGAAGAGGCCCGGAGTTTTGGCGGCCAGTTGGTGTTACCCCACCAGATTGAGGACCAGATGACTTCTTCATGGGTTCCCCATGCTTATTCAGTGGTCCAGAATTTGACTTCTTTACGGAAGCTGAACCAGGCATGCCTCCAGATATGGGACCTGATGTAGTATAGCCGGCACGACCTGCAGCGTTAGGAATTGGTCCTGAATGTGAAGCAGCACCTCCAAATGATCCAGTCCTAGAAGAACCACCAGTGATAGGTCCAGATTTTCTGGACTTGGAGCCATCTGTAGGGATATCAAACATCTTTCCTAGTTCTCCAGACTTCTTGATATCTCCACCAGTATAAGGTGTGGCAACTGAGCTCATAGTTGGAGTCCTTTCCTTTGGTTGCTCTGGCCGGCCTGATACGTAAAGGCCATTGCTGAGTTGGTGAGATGGGAATCTGGAACCCATCTAGCTCCTTTGAAAGATCCAAGAGTCCACAAGATATTACACGATAGATTCTTCCCCAGAAGACTAGCTGTTCATTAATGTGATGCTCCTAAAAAGAAAAACAAAAAACACTAAATAGTTAGAAACATCAGTCATTACTTATCCAAAAACCTAACCTATTAACCCACATCCACAACAACCACCATGATAACAGATAATGGATATGAGATTGCAAATCTAGTAGCAAATTTAAGAAAAAGAAAAACATCACAGACACTCCTAATTTAAACTCAGTGAAAGAGCCAAGACCATGCCATGTTCTCTGTTCTATATATGGCCAAAAAAAACTATCACTGTTTAGTCACACAAGCATTCTGTATCAAGATACATTAGAATCGAATGTAAGAACAAAGTTGCACTATAGAATTTCATTCAGAGAGTGAAGAGTCTTATTCAGTATGTACTCATAATATGGATCAGAGTGCAAATTGTAAAACACTAATTATCCAAAGAAGCAACAATTAATTACCAATCTATAGGATATAGACCAGACTTGAGCGCAGCCGATTTTAACAGTGGAATCATATAAGAATTTCAAACAAAATACTCATGGAATAGAAGGTCTGAAGAAATAACCAGAGTATTTATAGGATTTGAAAGTTCACAGGGTTAAGTAGCATGGTTCTTATTATATTCAAAAGAAAAAATTGAACCATACTATCGTTAAATGTTTATTACTCAAAAAGCCAGATTCAACAGTCCAAATCAAGTAAAGATATAATTCCTAGATGACTTTTTGAAAAAATAATGAATCAAGTAGAAACAAATAACGAATCAAGCAGGATTGGAGGCAATAACAAGATGGAGATTCCAAGTTCAGTTCACAAGAGAATGAATACTGGGACTTCAAAATTCAAAACATTGACTTATTTTCCTCAACCAAACCAGAAATGGGTTAAACACACAGTATATCCCAAAAATAAAGCAAGCCTCCAAATCTTCAATTCTTGGAAAATTGAATCTTCAATTCTTAGAATAAAATAAAATAACAGAAATACAAAACCTTCTATTACCAATGTTTAGCACATAAGTTTAACACGAGCGAAAATTCCAAGTCTTGCCTAGTTCAGTAGGCAGTTCTAGCTATATTGAGTCCCAGTGCAAACAAAGACAAAATTCAAACCTTCAGTTTCTAAGCTCTCTTCCCACACTTTCACAGCAACAAAACAAACCCCAACAACAAAAACAAGCCAGATTTCAAGGAAGATAGGGACCAGCACAAGCTTTAAATACGACCACTTCATCAAAATGGCTCCATCTCAAAACACAAACAGCCATTCACAGAGCCCAAATCCAGAAATTGAAGCAAACCCAGATCACCATTTACACCAAAACAGTAGGAAAATGCAAAAGATCTAAGCAGAAATTGGAACTAGAACTGAAGCAGTAGTAGAAAAAGGGAAGCAAGACCTGAAGTAGAACCAAAAAGAACAACAATGGGTTAACTGGGAAAAGGTTTGGCATACCTGAAGGAGTCGAAATCTGGAGATTTGGAGACATGGGTTGTGGTTTGATTGATAAAGACAAAATCTTTAAGCACTAAAAAGAAAGAAAAAATCTGAGAGAGATAGAGATAGAGACTAAAATCTTTTTGGGTTTCTGTTTTTTTTTTTTCTTTTTTTCTCACAAGGACTGGTGGATTGTCTCTTGTCTCCGGCAAAAACCTCCGAAACTGAAAAAAAATTTATGATTACTTAAGACTACTCACTGTTTAAGGTAGACAAAGACATAAACATATATACGAGAATTATTAGTATTACAGTGTACTTCTGGAAAATGACATATTTTTCATGTTAATTCCGGAAATGCCCTCAACCTTTTCTTTTTTCTGTGTTTTTTTTCCAAAAACATGTTTCTACTTGGGAAAAAAATCTATGTGATTGATTCTCTTATTTGGTTATGTGAAACAGTGAAAGGAGCAGAGTTGTCATGGCCATCTTAACAGCTTGTACCAGCTTGTACCTTAATGATGATTCTTTGGAGAATATGTGAAGAATTTGTTCATAAAAGGAGTACTGAATTCGGATATTTTGTGATACGTTTTTTACTTAAAATGTGTATACGGCAGTAAGGGAAATAATTTCAATACATGACTTTTCTTGCCGTTATTAATACAAAATAAATCAGAATGCAAGTGGGTCTCAAGTTAAAAAGTAAATTCTTTCATTTTCTTTTTCGAACCTCGATTACGTAGTTGAAGATAGATAATCAAATTCTCGTATTTTCAGAAAACATTTATACATTTATTATCATTTATTCCCTCTCTGATTCCAAAAACAAAGCTGTCGAGGCCATTAAAAAGCAAATTCTCTAATTTCTTTAGAGATTCGATTACGTGGTTAGAGATATGTAATGGAATCTCCATATTTTCGGAAAACCTTTAGACAGTTATTCTCATTCATCATTCTCCAATTCTGCAACAGAGCTGTCAAGACCATCAAAAAGCAAATTCTCGCATTTATTCGAAGGTTTGATTCCGTGGTTAGAGATATCGAATGAAATCTCCGTACTTTCAGAAAACCTTTAGACATTTATTTTCATTCATTTTTCAATTCCGCAATAGATCTGTCAAGGCCAATGAAAAGCAAATTTTCTCATTTCTTCGGAGATTCGATTACAATGTCAAAGATATATAATCAAATCTCATACTTTCTGGAAACTTTTTGACATTTATTCTCATTCATCCCTTCTCCAATTCCAGGAACAAAGTTCTCTAGGTCATCCTGAGACTAATGTTTGTTTAATGGTAATAAATATACAAATTTACACAAATGATAACGAGGGGTAATTACGTCGTCAAAGCACATGGGTATCTCATTCCCATGTAAAGAAGCTAGCACAACTCCATACCAAGGATGAGAAATAATTCAAAATTTTCACTCTTTCTCAAGCCTCATTTCCGCAAAACAAACACTACCGTCGTAGAAGGATCGCATATGGGCTTTACCTGAACTCTCCTGTTAAAATGCCAGGCATTTAACAGTAAATTCCGATGAAAACAAGTAGTCTGCTATTCGAGTGTCCACTGATTCATTAGAATGAACTGGGATCAGCTGAAAAGGGGGAGCGGATAGAATGATGAACTGACCAGCTGCCCCCATGCAGTTCATGAGAGATTGCACGAGTTATTAAAGCTTTCAAAGCTCTTTGTTTAGGTACTGAAAACAGAATCCATGTTCTTTGGTAAGTATCTATTTAAGAAACAAAAAAATATATATCACGGTTATTGCTTCCCTGCACTTGAAATTGCCAGTGATACCCAGGTTGCGAAAAATATTCAGTATCGATCAATTGTAGGCTAAAACTCAACAGGTAATCATTCTGATGCTGATTGTAACTTGCAAGAGAGACAGAAGCAATTTAGAGACGGGCAAGGGAAACTATAAAGTTCCCAAGACCAGAAATTAACTGATGAATTATATAACACTTTCCTTTATAACATGCAGTCTTCTCAAACTCGTAAAACTCCCCACTACATGAACAAACCACACCATTACAGAAACTTTCAAACCCTAGGAAAAACGATGGAAAGAAAATTTCTAAAAGCTATACACAAGGATGAAAAAATCACGTCATCTTAAACCATCAAGCTCATCACTGTATCTCACTACAACACCACCACCACTACCACCACCCACCACCCACCGATTTTGAGATTGGGAACAAAATATTTCTCAAAAGACCAATACCTGAAAATGCTTCTTGAGCACAAGCAATTAAACAGGTATGGCATCATTTTTTGATGAGTCTTCGCATCTCAAAACAACACCCTCAAGGCTAGCTGGAAAGATACAACTGCTCCATTGGCATCCAGTTGTCAATGGCTCAGGTGGAGGAACAATCATAAGCACGTTGTCATTTCTCTGGACAACTCCCATCACACTAACTGTGCTACCTTCCTTGATGTACCTGCAACAGAACATCACTTGCAGTTATGTAAGATTGACTTGGAGTGAACAATTAAATGTCTGCTTAACATTTCCAGTACAAATGTATTTTCGAAAATTAAAATTAAAAAAACAAGTGATGACTCTACCCTTCTTTCAATCGCATTGTTCGGTCGTCACTTGAAAGATTCCTCTCCGCCAACCACCTCACAAACTCTGGGGACATGTCTTTGTTTGCTGGGTTCACATCAATAATGATGGATTCATCAACATAAGGAGTAACTTTGGTTCCATAGCCAGTCTTAACCAATGCTCTCAACCCAGACTGGAAATCAGAGATGTAGAAATCCACTACATGCCTCTGCATGCAACATGCACAAATGAGTAAAGTTCAGCATTTAAAATCTTAAGCATCAATCAATACTAGCACATCAGGCGGATGCTGGTCGACCAAGACATTTTATCATTTTTATGCCATCATCCTACATAATTCCAAAAACAAACTTCTCACTTTTCAGCTACTCACCTCTGATGATCTAAGTCCCCATGTAAATCGCCGATGTGTAGGATTTGCTGGTTTTGAATCCCATCCTCGGTACTCATACAAACTTGTAGACGTATAAACGCATCTAGGAACTCTCCGAAAGGATGATTCGAGGGGCACATTACCACAAGTAACCACCTTCAAGAATTGCAACAGTAACATCAAAACCTAGAGTAGACTATTCACGATTGCCATAAATATATACAAGACTATTCATGAAGAAGAAACAAGGTAAATGACAGCTGGATGATGAACAACTGGGCAAAAAATAACAGTCAGGCTATGCTCTTCCTATAATCGCGAAATATCTATTTGACTTTACAGAGCATCCAAGAAAATATTATCTTTTCTAAGGCATCTCTCATAGACTATCTTCTAATTCACACATGCTTATCTTCTTATGAAAATTACATTAATAAGAAACACTTGCACATTAAAAGACATGTTCATGCATAAAAAGACAGATGCAGCAACGTTTACCTTGTAGGAGAAAAATACAAGGCTAAGTATCCTACTCATAGAAAACAATGATTAAATCTTTCTGCAAAAACAATGATTATCCTCTGCTTACGCCATTTTAATTCTAACAAAAAGATGACAAAATTTTGGGAAAACTATGATCTAGTGATGCATATTCAGTAATGTGAATCAAATGTAACATGGAATTCAGTGATGTAAATCAAATGTTAGAGAAAGTAAATCTTTTTAAGTTGAGTTCAAAATAAAGTTGACAAGACACCCACAGAGTATAAGTGAGCTCAGGATTGTTATTTGAGAATTAAGACAGCGATGAAGAAATTCCCACAAAAATAGATTTCTACAATACTAAATCTCAATCAGCAGATAAACAGAAAGTAGAGATGTAAATATGAAATATATCATCAGTATTGGCTATGTTACATACCCCCGAGACCTTCACATATTGCCCATTTTTAGCAGTTCTAAGCTCAGCGTCAGGATAGCGGGCAATGAAATTTGTGGTAGCTTTTCTTCCCCAACAAGTATTCCAAGTGAATAAAGCAGCAACACCAGCGAAAAGAATTGCCACAACAGCTAGGAGTATGGGATTGTGGACCGCTCCAAGAATAAAACCACCAGCGATGAACCCCATCACAAATATCAGTATCACAGACCATAAAATTGTCTTTGGAAAGTTCTTTCTGAAAGAATAATCATCTTGGCCGAGAGTAGTCACAGCTTGATTATGAACAATAGCAGAACCTTGTAATTTCATTGATCCCATAGAGTCTAAAGGTCCGGATACCTTTCTCGGTGCCCCAGAGGAATTTAGTGGGCCAGAAGAAATCGGACCAGATGTGATGAGGCCTGTTGTAGGAAGTACTGGTATTTGGCCAGAATTTTGGCGGGTCACTCCACCAGATTGAGGGCCAGATGACTTCTTCAGAGGTTCTCCATGCTTATTAAGTGGTCCAGAATTAGTCTTCTTCATTGAAGCCGAACCAGTTCCAGAAGTTACAGGACCAGATGTGGTATAGATAGAACGAGCAGCAGCATTAGGAATAGGACCTGAATGTGAAGCAGCACCTCCAAATGATCCGGTCCTTGAAGGAGCACCAGTCAATTGTCCAGATTTCCTAGTTTTGGAGCCATCCATTGACGGGATATCAAACATTTTACCCAGCTCTCCCGACTTCTTGATATCACCACCAGTATAGGGCATGGCAGTTGAGCCCATTGTAGGTGCTCTTTCTTTTGGCTGCTCAGGCCTGCCTGACACGTAGAGACCATTGCTGAGCTGATGAGATGGGAATCTGGAACCCATGAAGCTTCTTTCGCAGCAGTAGAATATATATGTACGAGATGATGGATATCTAAGAGATGAGATGTTCAAAGTCCTACTGAGAGAGAGAGAAACAGAGGGATCGTCAAGTATTGTTCTTAATTATAATTCTGAAACTAGCATGAACAATTGAGCTAACTATCAATTGTGAAATGATAAATTTTGAGAAACAACCAAATCAGCCACACACTAGCATATAGCAAAGATCAAATACCGAACTCTTGATACTATCTCAGATTTCAAACTTAACCAAAGCATTAGCAGTTTGTAAACATATACTGGATATTAGGCATGGACTCAGAGATCACTTGAAAAGAACTTTTCTTTTTAAGGAGGCACAAATGTATCTACTAAAATGTGATTTAGATTCCGATATTGTGTAGGTAGAAACCTATGAAACTGGACAAAATTACCTAAACAAACAAAAGACTTCAAAGAATAATATCAACTCCACTGGTTCCTAAGATTCAATCAGAAATCCATCTCCCAAAGACGAATTTTCATCAGAGGAAGATCTGAAGCAACAAGAAGTGATTGTAGGATTTGTGTCTCTCCTCATGGATCTCAGAAAAATTCACAGGAAGAAAGATAAAAGCTCTCAAAAATCGAACAGGTCTCCGTTTGTCCTTTTTACAACAAGAACTGCCAAAACCCACATTCAAAAGTCACTCTTTCCTTCACACATTTCTCTAATCCACCAACCAGAGTGCAAAGAAGAACTAAATCTATGACCCATAATCAATAAAACAGAAAAGAAACCAGACAAACCCTCCACACTAAGCAAGGTACATTAAAGACAGAAACATAAAAGAAACAATCTTTGACATCCAAAATCAGAGAAATAAGCATACCCAGATCACCATTTTGAACCAGAACCAAGGCAATGTGGAAGATCTACAGAAAAGAGCAAAACTTTGATATGGGTTCAGTGGCAGATTGGTGGGCAATGCAGGGAGGGGCAAAATGGGGAATAAAAAAGAGTGAGAGTAATACCTGAAGAGGAAGAAGAAGAAGAAGAAGGGGCTTTAGTTGCTGAAATGGATCAAAGACAGTGGTTGAAGTGGTAATAATAACAGTAATGATTCTGCTGGTGAGAGTGAGATCCCATCTCCATAGCAGCAGTCACAATCTCTCTCCCTCTCTCTCTAAAACAAAAGAAAGTCTCTCTCTTTCTCACTCTTCAAACAGCCGCAACAACTGGTAGGTTGTCTCATCCGGCAAAAACCACCAAACTGAGTAAATAAATATATGGACTTTGGATTAACAAACATATTATTTTCAATATTACCTCCAAAGTCACCCCTCTCTCTCTCTCTTGTAGTCCTCTAATTTTTCCTCTTCCAATTTTCTTTGGTTTTCAGACTTTTTCTCCTTTTGAAAAACAATAATTCTTTTGGAAAATAGATGGGTTTTTAGGGGGTCCCTTGAAGAAAAGAGTGATGCTGGTGCCAAGAGCCAACTAATATCTTTTTTATTTATTTTTTTATTTTTATGACAAACTAATATCTCTTTGATATGATGCATTTGAAGGGTTATTTATCACTAGTATTAGGAGGGGTTACTTTTTGGACATGAGAAAGAACCTACCATCCTTGAGAAATACAGTTGTCTTTTGTTTATTAAAATTTGATAATCATGATTCATGATAGAGTATATAGCGTAAGCTCAAATCCTACCCACTGTTTTTAAATGGGGGAATACTAATACTGCTGATAAAAAATATATATATATGACATAAGGACTGAGGAGGGAGTGGACATCATTTTCCACTAATATTTAAGATATTTCTTAATTAGGATCGTCTTTGTTGTAAATTTACGCGATTAGAAATTGTTTAGTCATCTCATTAGTATCATTATCATTTTGAATTTAATTGGCCATAATTGTTATTGACGTTTCAAATACGTCTATATGCTCTTTTCTGTAATTTACATAATTATAACTTCTAAAATTACACTCGATCTCATTTAGATTGGCAGTTCTTTTTATGTATCAATGCGCAGAGTTCATTTTTGTCACTGAGAGCAAATTTGGAAATTGAAATAAAAAGAAATATGATGGAAGAGTGTAAATTGTTTTATTGTATAGGTGTCAGTAACATTTCCTTTTGTTGTTTTATTGATAATAGATAGACATTTGGTTTTCAAAATGACTGATTCATGTATGAATGATTCATCAGAAGAAACTTAATGTATGTGTAGTTTTGATCATTGTACGGCACTCGTACCGGAATAAAGATGTCCTCATTTTTCTATACAGACATTCACTAAAAAGGTTGCTTGAGATAAACTAGTATAAAATGTGTTTGTCTATAAAAAGGTCGCGAAATTTTATTTCTTTTCCAGAGACGTTATGCACAATATTAACTTTTTGCCACTTTCAACAATACTATTTACGATATTCTAAAAAAAGAAACAATACTATTTACAAAATTTAGATTTTTACAAACTTACAACGTTACTTTACATGCATGTATTTCCTACATAATCAGACGTAACACATAAGTCAAAAGAAGACTAACTAAAAACAAGTGCATGCAAGAGAAAAAGATGGATGAGAGTTCAGCTGCTCTCTCCCAACCCTAATTCTCTTGTATGATGCGACTAATCGATGACCATTATCGCTCATTCTAATCCAAGCCATTGACCTAACCCAAGGCTCGCCTTGAGAACTCAAGAGATCACTTCAAAGTAAATCCACAGTTCTTAAGTCCTTTTACTATATTGATTTTTCTAATTAATTGATGTAAAAAAGTATATTGAAATGAATCTAAAATAAAAATTGCATAGCTGAGGGAGTTTGGATATTTCGTCCAAACTTATGGTCAAAGTTTGAAAAGTGAGCCCTCATGTCGGTGCTAAGTTAGCTTGTGAAGTCACAAATGAAAACAATTTTGAAATTTGGACGTAGGTGATGAAAATTGGAAGTGCAAAGATGAGGGGCAATAGACGTCTATTTCCCTCGACCACACTGTATTGCTTGAGGGATCGCATCCCCAATTGTTGGTTTATTAACCGGTAGGGACGAGTAAGTTATCGTCAAAGATTTGGTTCTGACCAAATTTAGTGCGGTTATTCATGGAGGGTTAAAAATTTGAAAAAAAATAAGCATATGATTATGACCAGAACCATGTGATGGATTTTTTTTTTTTGGTCTGACATGTGATGGATTAAAAAGACAAAATATAAGATAACAAAATAAATGATGCACCACAATTTCTCATTAAGCAATTCACCTCTAACATAGGGAAAATCCACATGCATATGGTAAAAAATGATTATGAGAACAGAACTTGAGTTGGACTAGGCAGTTTGTTTAGGATATGGGTTGCATATGCGTGTGCAGCATGGGATTTAAGCTTTGTAACTTAGGTTGGTTTACGAGTCAATTCTAGTATCATAGAATTTGGTTATGAATCCTTAACAATCATGATTAGCATGACAGTGGCATTTCACCATAATAAAAAAACCTTTCATTTTCAAGTTTTATTTTTCGTGACAGGGAACTTTCTTTTACAACTTCACACGTCTCCAAGTGTATCAATCTTCTATTTTTCATATTAAAATTGCCTCCTTGACCCGCTTTGGGGCCAATGATGTCATAATTTATATCACATTCAAAGATAAAATTTCATTATTTCTTGATTGACATCACCTTTTTATCTAACAAAAAAAAAAAAAAAACTGTGGGTTCCTGGTTGCTGGGCCAATGGTCTCTTGAATTAATGCTATGGGTAAATGTAAAAAGCTACGCTTGAAATATACTGGATGTGTAATTACAAGACAAATGTTTTTGTGTTTTTTTATACGAATTACAAAGACAACGTTAGATACACTGGCCCAATTCGTCATCGGCCGAAGCATGAGGTATCATATCTTTATCAGTTGCAAAAATGCAACCACCATTCTACTTTCAGAAAGTTGATTCCCATGGACAAATAGCTATTCAAGTGTTTCAATGTTTAAGTTTGATTCTTGACCACCCCTGATGATAGAAAGAAAAGTGCAGTCACAAATTTGGAGAGACTGGAAAACAATACAGAAAAGCAGTCAGGGAGGCACCCATTTTCCCTTGAATTCATTTTCTTTTGACTCATAAAGCTAAGCAATTAGGCACTTTAGGCTCCTATCTCTGTGATACACCAAACTGCCAAGTCGGCTTCTGGACAGTGATTCATCAGTTAATTTAAGCCTTTCCTACAAATGTGTATGCTAAAGAATGGGGCAAGAAAAAGGTCGCAGAAGATTGAACAAGAAGCCCCTGATTAACACATTACCAAACATTCTAAAATGCTACTAGATGGTCCACTGAATAATTAAATGGACAGCAGCCTGTCTGAATCTGTTTATATAGGAAAAATCAACATGCATAGACAGCCTAACAGCCAAAACTGACATAACCTCTCAGCAGAAAATTGCAGCACCCACACAATTGTGACCAATTGTGACAATCCATATGGTATTGGGGCCAAATGCCATACTAACAAGTTTTGATGAGTACAAAGTTAGCTATCACGCACTCCAAATACAAAGCTATAACAGAAGAAGTAGATGTTATGTAAATATCTTGCAGTCTTGCACAAAAGTAGCCATATATCCATAAGTTATAGCTCAGTTCTTACTGTGTAGAAAATCAGTAGTAAAAATGGTATACCCTGCTGATTACACTATGCCTCACTCAGACAAAAAGCCACATCACCCATTTTACTTATTTAGATTTGTTCACTCATACAAGAAATAAAGGCCATATGATAGCACAAACAAGCAATGTCATCAAGTAACTCAACCTACACAAAGATCCAAACTTTGAATCCTTGGTCAGAACGAGGTCGGTTTCAAATACATCATGCTTCTGCACTCTTAAATGAACTAGGAGACTACCTGTTTATCCAAGCAAAAAATACAACGCATAAAAATGATTGGTGCCAACCATGTCTTTTACCCTTTCTACATAGGTAATAGTTTCGTACGCTGCCCTAACATGAATAAGTCCATTTCATAATCATAATAAGTAAACTGACATTAGACTAATACCAGAGGAAAACTTAACAAACGAACGAAAAAAACTAAGCAACGTATTTCCTTTTCTAAGCCAAAGCCAAAATTTCTAGGTAAAGATTAGTTATACCAATAACTTGAACACTTTAAATAGACCCTTCAAATTACACCTTTAGACACAATAAGGAGATGCAAAACCACAGATCGCCTTCTTTCAAATGTAAAACTGAAGCCAGATCACCTATGAATACCCTTCTTCATCAAACTGTGCAGTGCATAACTGATGTAAGAAGATGAACATTCTCATTAGTCCCTACAAAGCAAAACAGTGATAAAATTTCCTAGCCATGCAATGCTCGTAATATGGTCATATAGAGAGAATAGTTAATTTTCCCTTGCATGGGTTTCTAGAAACGAGTACCTAGCGCAACAGCTACAACATCAACTAGTCCATGTAAAATTCTCCAACTCAATGTGAAAGTAACAGAAATCTCCAAAAAACATGTAGATGATACCGTTCCCGTGAAACAAAATCTTAATGGAGATCCTATCAGGAATAACATGCTCGCACACACTAGAACCCCAATGCATTGAGCAAGATTGAGAAATGACCTTTGTCTATCTTAATGTAATATATGCAGCCTAGCAGCCTGACATATTCTGGTGGAAGTTAGTTAATGACTTTCTTTTAACTCACCAGCTCCTGGAGCCAACATTTTGACTTTAAACACAAAATCTTGACTGGAAGTCACCTAATAAGCCAACTAAACCACTCAGCAAGGAGGGGGCAGCAGGAATAGTTAGGCACATGTTTTGCTCAAATATGGTTTCTGTTCAAACCCCCTCACAGTACTTACCTAGCTATTTGGTTAGATTTCACATCTCCTTGGGACTATAGGATTCTGCAGGTGACTCCAGATTGGAGGGTTGCTGGGTATCAAAAATATAAAATTCAAACTAAACGACTCATATATCCCTTTCTCATCAAAACATGACTTATGATTCATCACACCTCAAAAGCCAAACTTGGAAATTCCTTTCCTATCCCCTTACGTGAATTCACTAATAATATGATCACAGACCTCAATTTCAAGTAAGTAAACTTTCACATCAAAACATGATCTCTTGCAATAATATCATATTCAAAACTTGAGAACTCAAACATCCATATAAAACTGCAACAACACATAAAAGACAGAAGGAAAATCTCATGATACAAAACTGTTATATATATATTCATAGTGAAATTCGAAAGTTGTCCCATAAAAACAAAGGTTATCACATTACAAATAACCCACCCAAAAATACGAACTTAACCTATAACAATTCCATACCCCATTTCGATCGAAAGCAGCTCCATCAGTACATTCCCCTACTGTTGTTGAGGATCGAGCCAAGCGTGCCCAACACTGCGAAAGCCAGGAGGGGGCTCACGTCCAAGGTGTCGAAAATCGGAGGAATGATGTTGCGGAAGAGGTTGAGGTAGGGATCGCAGAGGTCCCGGATGGCCGAGAGCGGCTGCCGGTCCCAGGGAATATTGGGGAACCAGCTCAGCAGAACCCGAACCATGAGAACGCCGCTGTAGATGTCCAGCCACTTGGAGAGCCCGGCGGCGACGACCGTGAGGGGAGTGTTGAGGTAGCCGCTGGGGCGGTCACCCAGGGCGGCGAAGAAGAGAGGTCCGGCGGAGGAGGCCACGGCGGGGGCGTGCTGGGAGGCGAATTTGAAGACGGTGCGGAAGGCGGCTAGGGTTACGGCGAAGAGGGTGGTGAGAGTGCGAGTGGGGGCGTGGGAGAGCGGAGAAGGCGGCGGCGGCGGGGTTAGGGTTAGGGTTTGGGTGGTGGCGGAGATGCAGAGGGGTCGGCGGAGAGAGAGGCGGAGGTTGGGGAGTTTGGGATTGGGAGTGCGAATGTGGACGAGGGAGGGAGAGGGAGAGGAGAAGGATTTGAATTTGGGGGTGCGGGTGGGGGGTCTGATTAGGATTGGGGTTTGGGAGAAGAGAGCCTGGGAAACCATGACTGATGCCATTTTGGGTTTTCTGAGAGCAAGTGAAGATGAACAGAGGAACCTGCTTAGAGATAAATGAGACTTAGCCGACCCAAAAATAGATAAAAGGGGATTTTGCTTATATAATTTTCCCTTCTTCTTCCTCTTCTTCATTTTTTTTTTTTTTTTAACCCTAATTTTCTCAAAACCCATATACAAATTTGATGCTATTGTTTTCATCGATGTGTTTAAGACTCGTAAAAGATTAGGTTTATTATTAAAGTGTCTTTCTTAAAGAAAGTGTAATAAAGCCGACAGAAGAAGCAATTGTGATTTGTTAAGGTCTTACGCTGGAAACAAAAAGATTTATCGTATGATTTCGGTAAAGTGTGCAAATGTGACTCGTAAAGAGAAAAGAGTAAGGACTTCCGACGTAAAAGAGTAGTGGCTGATTCACACACATGTACATCGAAAATGGTTGTCTTCATAAAAATCAGGTGCTTATCAATTAAGTACACCCTAAACACAACAATGAGCACATTGTTACATCAACAAGTGAAGCAACCAGGTTGGAACTAGATTTTTTCTTGTTTCAATGATAACACAAGATTGTGTGCCCTAGTGACAAGAAGATAAGGAATTAATGTTTCAGGACTAACCCGCTTATCTTTATTGGAGATCAAATTCCTAATTCCTCATGTAGAACTGTGATAATTGAACATGATGGAAGTCCATATATTCTTTGTAATTTGTTTTTTTTCTGTTTAAATAAAAGACTAAATACTTGTTACTCCCTGTACTTTTCTTCATAAAACAGTTCAGTCCAAAATTTTTAAATTAAACAGGTTAGTCCTTATTTTCTCTAATTTTCACACATGAGGTCCAAAATGACTATTTTACCCCTTACTTTTTATTTATTTTTATTTTTTCTCTCTTTTTTAATTTTCCTTTCTTTTTTTATTTATTTCTTCTTCTTCTTCTTCTCTCTCTCTACTGAGCCACTCTCCGCCGCCTTTGCACCTCTTGTGTCTTCCGCCTCTACCCGAACATATTCTTCCCTATCTGCTTCCTCTTCCAAGACCTCCAGAGGCATAGTCCCGACTGCACTTCCAGAAGCACCACCACTCGTTGTTCTCCTTCGGCGCAACAAAATAGCTACAAACCCAAAAAGAACAACTAGAATCCATCGAATCAAACAAAACTTCAAACTTTCAAATTCACATGATTATATAAACAATTACGAGACCCTAAAACCCAAATATGTGAATCAAAACCAAGATCCAATCACGAGAGCAATGAAAATTTTCCATTCAAATTCATCATCTGAGTATTCAATTTTGCCTTCTTTCACATATTACCAACCCCCAATTTCACTAGCTAGCTATTCCCGAACTTCCTCTTGTTCTTCTTCTTCTTCTCCAGCAATCTCACATACTCATCCCCATCCACTTCTTTAACCTTGACGCCCTTGGGTGTTCCTTAGCGATGAGAGTGACAAAGAAGGAGGAGCGAGGCCTCTTTTGGCTGCGGCGCAAGTAGACGTGGAGGAGCCACTGGCAGTGTTTCAAAGAAAATGCCATGGAAAGAGAGAAATCGAGAAAATATATATATATATATATATATATATATATATATAAGTTGAGAGAGAGAAGTAGAAAAACTAAATTAAAAATAACAATAAAAAAGAGAAAGTGAGAGGTAAAATAGACATTTTGGACCTAATGTGTGAAAATTAGAGAGAATAAAGACTAACCTGTTCAAGTAAACCCTAATTTGTGTTTGGCCCAAACTCTAGGTTACTTGCTCTAGTGGTAATAGGGTTAAATTAGAAGGATCTAGATTCCTATTCAATGTACAATTACTTTCCTTGTATGATTGAGATTTTATGCATTGTAATCCTCTATATAAAGAGACCCCTATTATTAATGAGAATACACAACAAATTCCTCTCAAATTCAATTTCTCTACAACACGTTATCAGCACGAAACCCTAACCCTGAAACCATATATTCGTAGCCTTCAAATCCAAGGAACGACCGCCACCCACCTTGAAGTTTTCACCTCCAGGAGCCCAGAAACGGCAACGCTGCCCCTAGAACAGGCCGAAATCGACCTGAACCGGCCACTGAAAGAGACCAAACTGGCCTCCCAAGAAGAATCCGAGATCTCCTGCCCGGTTTGCCATCTTCCAGTCCACCTTCCACTGCCATCTTTTGTCAGTAGCTGCACCTCGTCCCCAGATTCCGGGAACCGAAAAACCATCACTGGAACCGGCCTGGAAACTGCCGAACCGACCACCTAAAGAGACTACACCGCCGAATCGCTGCCTACCTCAGTTAACCCAGCCCAGTAGCCCAAAGCTTCGGCCCAAAAGGAAAATAACCCTAAGCCTAGAAGCTCAGCTGATCTTGGCCCAAAGACAGAAGCCCAGAAGCCTGAAGCCCACTGACGTCAGCCCTGCGTCATCAGCCACGTCAGCATCTAGTCAGCCTGCCACGTCAGCATCAGAGCGCCATGTCAGCACCCGGTAGCCACGTCAGCACCTGAGGTCAAAGCCGGTCAACCCTTCTCCTGTGTCATTTTTCCGGTCTAGATTTCTGGCAATTTTTCAAGGTAAACTTTTTGAAAAGTTCCAGTTTTTGAAGTTTTTATTACTTTTCTCTTCTTTTTATCTGTGACTTCCAACATCCCTTCTTCTACCCCCCTCTCTTCTTCATAGGGTAGACCAAAAAGCCGAACTGTGGGGGTTCGTGCTCACTCCAAACTTGGAGCTTGTAGAATCCTCCAAACTTCGAGTTTGTTGAGAAGAAAACGATCGACCACATACATCGTTGTTTCGATCTAATCCAAAACCCCTCTTGGAATCGGATTTTCTTGGAAGCTACTACGCTCAGAAATTTTATAGTTTTTTGTGGTAGCCTTTTTTTGCTCCGAAACTAACCCTATTTTCTTGTTGGTTTTCAGGATGAGTACCCTGAACAAGTTGAGCTTCGCTCCACAAGAGACAACATGCGCAGGATACCACAAGTGGGTCCGTGATGTGCGCCAACATCTTAAGGCTGATGGGATCTTGAGTACGATCCAAGAGCCAAGTCAGGACGTGCTTACTCCTCAACAAGCTGCTGCTTTTGAAGCAAATAGAGCTAAGAGAGAGGTGAATGAAGCTAAAGCCATCATTCTCATGACAAGGCACATGAATGACGCGCTCCAAAATGAGTACCTCAATGAGGAAGACCCAAGAAAACTATGGGTAGAACTCAAGCAGCGTTTTGGCAACGTCCGTGATTCCCTGCTTCCAGACTTAGAAGTGAGATGACATAGCCTCTGCTTCTGTGATTTCAAGTCTGTACTTGACTACAATTCAGAAGCACTTCGTATCAAGTCTATGATGGAATTCTGTGGACAGAAAATCACTGATACGATGTTGATCGAGAAGACTCTCTCCACCTTCCTCGTCTCTGCATTGATGATAGCCAAGAACTTAGAGAAGCTTATGTGTCAATCTAGTGGACTTTATGTCATACAATTCGACCAATTGAATCCAATAATGTCATAAGAGAAGATCTCTTAGATTTAGACATATATTGGCTTTTGCATGACCGATTAGGACACCCTGGTCGTGACATGATGATCCATATACTCAAGACTTTACACGGACATCCATTCTTCAGAGTGAGAAAAAGCAAGAATCGAAAATTGATTCCTAGACTTAGCAAGACCGCAACAATTGCAGCTTTTGGCGATGCAGCAGTCTTGGGGGGCCATAGGGCTGCCCAAGTCCCATGTGATGATGCCATCAATGGCGCCAACCATGAGCATGACGCCATGGTTGCCTCTTCTCGTGGTCATGACGCCACACACACCAATTTCCATGGCTCGAATGCCATGATGGGAGATGTAGTCACACATTTTGCTTCTAATAGCGCTACAGACGCTCAGGTCCAACCAAAATCCTCATTGGTTGCTTCTAAGGCCCCTCGCTCATTTTGCAAAGCCTGTTCCTTCGGGAAATTAGGACCGAGACCGTCCTACGCAAAGGATCCTAAAATACTCATTCCGTTTTTACAGAGAATCCAAGGGGATACCTGTGAACCAATTCAACCATCATATGGACCATTTAAATACTTTATGGTATTGGTTGATGCGTCGACACGCTGGTCACATGTCGCGCTATTGTCCACTCGAAATGCTGCTTATGCTAAACTCCTCGCCCAGATTATCCTGCTACAGGCTCACTACCCAGATCATCCTATTAAGTCGATTCGACTTGATAATATTGGGGAGTTTACATCGAAAACGTTCGATGACTATTGCATGTCACTGGGGAACTAGAACATCCAGTTCCCCATGTTCATACCCAAAATGGTCTCGCAGAAGCTGCTATCAAACGACTACATATGATAGCACAGACATTGGTTATGCGCACCAATCTCCCTGTTTCTGCTTGGGGATATGCAATATTGCATGCAGCAACGCTACTTCGTCTACGACCCACTGCAACCCAATCTTACTCTGCGTTACAGCTAGTAATTGGATATGAGCCTGATGTCTCACACTTACTCATTTTTGGGTGTGCCATTTATGTGCCTATTACGCCGCCATAGCATACTAAGATGGGTCCACAACGACGAATGGGCATATACGTTGGATATGAATCTCCAACCATCGTCCGCTACCTTGAACCCTTGACAGGCGATCTCTTTACCGCTAGATTTGCAGATTGTCACTTTGATGAGATAGTCTTCCCATCATTAGGGGGAGATAAGAACACATATGTTCAATAGGAACGACAGAAATTGTCGTGGTCTGTCCCCACTATGTCTCATCTCGATCCCCATACCGCACAGTCTGAACTTGAAGTGCGAAGAATAATCGAGCTCTAGAACGTAGCAGACACTCTGCCTGATGCGTTTTCTGATGTTGCCAAAGTGACGAGATCACACATACCTACTGCAAACGTGCCTGCAAGGATTGATGTCCCAAATAATAGACATAATGCCACTTCTGTGACAGCAGGAGATGACGCCATTGCCCAGAATGGCAATGATGTGGCGTCTATGGCCGCAGGTCCCGTAAGGAAGAAAGGTAGACCGATTGGTTCGAAGGATACTCGCCCTAGAAAAAGAGCGAATAAGGCACAAACAAATCCTTTGATTATCGATACTCAAAATCTGTCCCATGAGAATGTTCCGGATTATGGTTATGTCCAAGAGACATCATTGGGGGACGCCTCAATGTCAAAACCTATCCCTGAGAACGTAGAGATCTCTGTTAATTACACTAGTGTACATGGGACGTTGGAAAGAAACTCCATCATCATTGATGATGTATTCGCGCATTCAGTGGCGCGTGAGATTATTGAGACCGATGACATCGAACCACGCTCAGTTGATGAATGCCAACGTAGAGTTGACTGGCCATAATGGAAAGATGCGATCCAGGCAGAACTTGATTCTCTAGCGAAAAGAAAGGTATTTGGCAATGTTGTACCAATACCGCCCAACACCAAACCAGTTGGTCACAAATGGGTATTTGTTAGAAAGCGTAATGAGAAACATGAGATTGTAAGGTACAAAGCTCGCCTTGTGGCGCAAGGCTTCTCACAAAGCCCTGGAATCGACTACGAGGAGACCTATTCTCCTGTAATGGACGTCATAACGTTCCACTACCTTGTTTGGTAGTTTCTGAAAAATTGAACATACAGTTTATGGATGTGGCTACAGCGTATCTATATGGGGATCTAGATACGGAAATATACATGAAAGTTCCAGATGGAATTCAACTACCCAAATCAAGTGTCTCCAAATCATGGAGTGTGTTTGCAATTAGATTGAAATGCTCACTATATGGATTGAAACAATCCGGACGGATGTGGTATAACCGTCTAAGTGATTACTTGATTGGAAAGGGATATGTCAACAATGAACTATGCCCATGTGTGTTCATAAAAATGACAAGTTCCGGATTTGCAATAGTAGCGGTTTATGTCTATGACATGAACATAATTGGCACCCTTAAAGAGTTAAGGGAAACCGTTGAACACTTGAAATCCGAGTTTGAGATGAAAGATCTTGGGAAAACACGATTTTGCCTCAGTTTAGAACTTCTGCACTGTAGAGATGGTATTCTGATTCATCAATCAGCTTATACCCAAAAGATGCTTAGGCGTTTCAACACTGACAAGATTAAGCCTTCAAGCACCCCAATGGTAGTCCGGAGTCTTGATCCAAAGAATGATCCATTCCGTCCAAAAGATGACGACGAAGAAGTGCTAGAGGCAGAAGTGCCCTATCTAAGTGCAATAGGTGTATTATTGTACTTAGCACAATGCACAATACCCGATATCTCATTCGCTGTGAACGTGCTAGCTAGATATATTTCTGTGCCAACATGACGCCATTGGACTGGTGTTAAAGATATCTTTCGATACCTAAGTGGTACGATCGATATGGGCTTGTTCTATCCCTACAGAGAAAAGATGGATTCGGACCCATCTAGTGTCAGGGATGCCACATATGGTGGACCGCGTTCCCTTTCCCCATCCCAAAACGATATAAGTGTTTTGGAATGTTTTGCTGATGCTGGGTACCTCTCTGACCCACACAAAGGTCGCTCCCAAACTAGTTATGTTTTCACCATGGGAAAGACCGCGATATCTTGGAGGTCTACAAAGCAGACCTTCGTCGCTACCTCTTCGAATCATGCAGAGATTATTGGTCTTCACTAATCAGTTAGTGAATGTATATGGCTTAGGTCCATAGTTACGCATGTTCGAAGCAATTGTGGTCTAAAGTCTACCACTGATGAGCCAACAAGCATTTATGAGGATAATGTTACTTGCATTGAACAAATGAAGCAATGCTACATCAAAGGCGACAACACCAAGCACATATCGCCTAAATTATTCTACAATCAGCAACAACAGAAGCTCCTCAAGATCAAAGTGAACCAGGTTCGATATGAGGACAATGTGGCAGACTTGTTTACTAAGTCATTGCCCAAATCCACGTTCGAGAAACATGTGACAAGAATTGGCTTGCGGAAATTATCTGAACTCCTATTATCATAGTCATCAGGGGGTGGTGCAGACATCAGGAGGAGATGTCTACATGTTCGTCTCGAATCGTGAAGGGTGTGTTGTGTTCTTTTTCCCCTTCGACCGAGGTTATTTTTGTCCCACTGAGTTTTTTGTTACTCGGCAAGGTTTTTAACGAGGCAACGAGAGAAGCACCGCGTTTGGGCAACACAAGAGGGAGTGTTCAAGTAAACCCTAATTTGTGTTTGGCCCAAACTCTAGGTTACTGGCCCTAGTGGTAATAGAGTTAAATTAGAAGGATCTAGATTCCTATTCATTGTAGGATTACTTTCCTTGTATGATTGAGATTCTATACATTGTAATCCTTTATATAAATAGACTCATATTATCAATGAGAATACACAGCAAATTCCTCTCAAATTCAGTTTCTCTACAACATAACCTGTTTAACTCAAAAATTTTGGATTGAATTGTTTTATGGAGAAAAGTACAGGGACAAATATTTAGTCCTTCAATAAATAAATTTCAAAGAGAGATTCATCAAATTCATTCCTTTTCAAAACATTCATGACTACATAAAGAACTTTGCCCGACTATGATGAATCTATATTACTAACTGAAAAATAATCAATTATTAGAACCATTCCATCAGCATTTAACCCTTGACCAAAGAGCTGCCTTCTAAGCACAAGTGTTCTCGAGCAGTGGAGAAAATAAAGGAGTTAAGATCGAGGAACATTTTCGGCCAGCAAATCTCTTCAATTACAAGGAAAGCTTTACAACAGGCAGCGCCTACTTCTAATTTGAGAGTAAAGATTGAGGTCTAGATTTCCGTTTTTGAAGTGAAGACGAACACTTTGTAATGTCATTTGGGTTTGATGGCGGCAGTTGGCATGGCCTGGAAACCCTGGCCGCAATAGGCCTGCTGTGATGTTAAAGGGGGAAGGTGGCGGTGACGGTGGTTGATGAGCTAATTGACCCGGTTGCAGCGCATGTCAATAAGCACTACGGAAAATATTGCTTGAGCTGCTCTAAACATGCTGTTTGGCAAAGCTGGAACTCCCAAAATCAAATGCGTTAATGTGTATGCTTGATGCTTTGTTGTTCGTTGGAGAGAGCAATGATCCATTTATAGAAGATCCATGAAACTGTGAAGTGAGGGGGTTTCATGCATAAATTTCATTGAAGTTATATACAGTTCTTATTGTAGTAAGCATTAACTAGAACTACAACACTGAGATTTAAAGCAAGCGCATTTCTCTTTACGAACCTCTCAACTTTGTGATCGAAGTTAATTTTGCAAATTATTAAGTGCAATAAACACCTAGCTAGCTAGCTAGTTAGAATTCGTTATCAGAGTGATAAAGAATACACCTAAGTGCTGATTGATCACTGTTGGAAAACAAATGACCTGCATCAATCACTACAAGAGAAAATAGCAAAAGCGAGGAATTTCATTGTGACAACCCAAAAATCGTCGCAAAAATTTGGCAAATACGAGGAAATTTTAGTTGTCGCACATGATCCCATCGGCGACAACCAATTTATTTACAGATAAATATTATTAATGAAGTTATTTTTTTCAAATATTGGAATTATTTTAAAATTTTTAAATAAATAATTAAATTTGAGCAAGAAATATGTATCCATTTTTCGCATTCCGCTTATTATTAAATGAGACAAACAACCTAACCTCGTCTATAATAATTTGCAACAGACAATCTTTTCTCGCTTAATTGAAAATGCGACAACTTTGGGTTGTCGCAACTAGTTGTCGCCTAATGTGTTTTACTGATTGTCAAAAGCGACAAAATTACACGGTTGTTGCTTATTCAATATGCGGCGCAATTGGTTCCTCAACGAAATTATAGGAGACAAATAAGAAAGCTCGCTTATAAGTTTCTACAATAAATACATATGTGTCATATATTAATGTACACAACAAAAATGAAACCTCGCAGCTACTTTTTGCAACAAAAAAAAGTCCCGCATATAAATTTTTAATCAAATATATAAGCCTCGCAGACGGAATATGCAACGTAAACGAGGTCTCGTATATTAGAGATTGTAACAAACATAAAGTCTCGCTTATAGCATTCTGTAACGCACTCACTTGTCTTGCAATATGTCATACGCGAGGAACAAATTGCGTCGCTTATTGAAAATGCAACAAACATCCAAGCCCTGCATATGGAATATGCGACGTAAACGAAGTCTCATATATTAAAAATAGCAACAAATATAAAGTCTCGCATATAGTTTTTAGTAGCACACTTGTGTGTCTCACAATTTGTTATATGCGAGGAACCAAATGCGTCGCATATTGAAAAAGCGACAACCGTGTAATTTCGTTGCTTTTGACAATCAGTAAAACACATAAGGCAACAACTGGTTGTGACAACCCAAAATCGTCGCATTTTTAATTCAACGAGAAATTTAGACTTTTTACAACAACTTTTGGTTGTCGCCGATGACATTTTCTCTTGTAGTGAATTGATTCCATCAAATTCTACATCAATTAAACATGACAAAAGAACCACGAAAGTTGTTTAACTATATATCGTTCTACATTTTGAGTTACAAAAACACTTGGTTTGTTTAGATAAAGGAGAAAAATATGGAATTCAGATGAACAAATTCATAATTTCTAAACATTAACAATTTTATTTGTTTGGTATTTTAAACTTAGAAATTACGAATTTCATTGCAATACTATATGAGACCTCAGTGCACCGAAACATAAAATTCAGAAAAGTAATATCATATAGATCGATACATCGAAAGGCAATATGGGATTTACTGCAGACACAACCATGGAAGCTTTGATAATAACTGCATATCCATGTGGTGCGCGCGCACACCCACTGGCCCATCGCCACCAATCCTAATCTTAACAATTAAAGAAAACGTACAGCTAGGAATCAAACATATATAATCAACTTCTCAAGCAACTCCTGGGCATGACTACTCCGGTGCTGGTTCCACCAATGTTATTGCATGAAGATGTGGCTACCTTATTTAGGTATGTAAGCTTGATGTCATGCAATCTAATCCCTCTGCACGGATTACTTGGGCTGCAGTCAAATGTCACCGCCTCCGCCGTTGCCGACGTCCCTTGTATATTCTTATATGTTACTTGACTAATCTTCACACCAGAACTCTGTACGTGCATGCATGTTACGTACATAGATTAATTAGTTGAAGATTAACGGAATTTATAAAGACAATTAAATGGTATATATGTAAATAGGTGATTTAACTACTCATTACTAAGTACGTACCTGGTTAGGGCAACCTTGGTTATGTGGGCAATAGTTCTGATTGATGATGATGGGGTTCTCAACGTTCCTCATCATGATGTTCTGGAAGAGAATGTTGGTCACAAACCCAGTGCTGGGCCTCGCCCATGACTTTATTCGTACTCCATTGTCCGATCCGGTGAAAACTGCATTCGTCAACGTCACATTTTGGACCCCAGCTTCGTTCACTGCCCTGCCTAGACTACCAATGCTGCATCATTATGGATCATCATCGATATTAATTTTAGCACACATGACTCCATTACCAACTTTGATTGGGACTCAACTTAGAATTTACCTTACGCCATGTCCTGGGCCGCACCTGATGTTACTCATGTACAGGTTTTTGGTTCCAGGACCAATTGATACACAATCGTCTCCGGTCATCAAGGTTGCACCAGTGATAGTAACCCCAGTTGAGCCCTGCACATGAATGCCGTCAGTGTTGGGGCTGTCATCCGGAGCATACAGCGTAACGTTTCGGACAGCCACATTGTTGCAGCTGTTGATCACAAGATGAGTTAACTGACTGTTGACGGATGATAAACCACTTATCACAACGTCATTTGCCCAATTGAACGTTATCGACTGCACAAAAGATATATAGTTAAAAATTTGTTGCTAAGCAAGTAATATATATATACCAACATGTAAATCCGAAGTGATCATACCCTAGCTCCAACAGGGCAGCTCTTTCCTGATTTCCTGCAAGCCCAAAAGCCAGCTCCCTTGGCGTCGAGTCTACCACCTAAAACTTCAAGTCTATTGACCTTAATGAACAAGATCCAGTGACCGGAGTTTCCCAAAGCCCAATAATCAGTAGGGGCAATCAGGGTTCCGTATATCTGAACGATAATTCTACTCTTGCAAGGGCCTCTGAACACTGCAGCTTTCAGCAAGAAACTTCCTTTGGGGACGTACATGGTGGCTGTCTGAGCAGAGCTGCATGCTGCTGCCCATGTCTTGACAAATGCTTGGGTTGAGTCTGTTTTCCCATCTGCTTTTGCACCATATTTCATCACATTATAAGTTGCGGCTGCATTCGATAACCCGAACAAGGATATCATGAACAAGAGAAAGATAAGTAGTAGGCATGAGCAGAAGTGATTGATGATAGCCATGTCTCTGGTAGATGGATCAGTTATAGCTAGCCATGTTTCTGGTCGCAGGTATTTATAGTGCTCCGATCAATACTTGTTATTCCATGCTAGTATTGCATTACATTTTATCTATTCTCCATCAATTTTTAGTTAAGACTAAATTTGAGTAGGATGGATAAAGGCAAAGTCAATGGTGAAAAAAGTAGTATTACTGTAGTTGCACGCCGTTGGCTTAGGTAACATGTACCTGTGTTACGTATACGAATGCATGTTATTCATGTGATGTAATATCAGATCGTTCATACAGATCGTTCATACAGATCGAGAGAGAAAGACGGCGAGCATTAAGGATGGTTAGAGCAAATAACCCGCAGCTGGCAAGACCATTCCCGCAGCTGGCAAGACAATGGTCTTGCCTCTTAACCAGCCCAAAATCAAATTGTCTTGCCTCTTAATCAGCCCAAAATCAAATAAAATCCACAAACTGCATGCGTTATTGCCCGATTAAAAGCCTGATCGACCAAGCACACCGGCGACTTTTGCCCCTTGATTTGGTTGACCAATCCAGTGGCGCCTACATAATTAAAGCAGATGAAATACTTTATTTTATCTGCCAGCTTTTTCTCTTCCCACTTTTGACCTCGCTACAGAGAAGACAACAGAAACAGAGAAGAAGGGGAAGAAGAAAGAAGCAGAAGCAAGCAAGGGCAAAACTGAGAAGAAAAGAATGTACTCTGCAGCAGATGAAAGTCTTGCCTCGCACCGAAAAAATGAAAGGCAAAAGAAAAATCAATGAATACTGCATAATTAGGAGGCAAAACCTCTCCTTTTGCCTTTGCCATTTGCCTGATGCGGTGCACTTGCCTAACTAAAAGTTGAAAAGGCAGATGCTCGAGCTTTACGTAGGGGAATGACCTAATTAACAAGTTCTGGCCTCCTGAGTCCTGATCGATCAAGCAAGCTATCAGTGTACTTGGTCCGATGTTCCAATATTGCATTAATTCTTCTGCCATTAGCATATGCATATATGCATTTGTCACGTGGAGGAAACACCGGAGGAATTAACTGACATCAATATCCATCAGCGCCGGCCCTTCGTGGCTGCGCATCGCTCCATCACTACCTAATCACTCAGCCGATTCCAGAACTACCTGATTTTCTATACAATCCCATCCGACTAATGGCGATCGATCTATACGTAAGGCCACGTCATGATGACTTTTATTTTAGACCATCATCAATCAATTTACTCCATTAATCAATGACTCACCCAGTCCTTTATGATCTATATTGGGCCTCAACTAGCTAGTTTCCATCTCTTAAATAAAATAAATGATGGATCGAGCTGGAACTACGGCCGTGTTGTCTTTCACATCAACACGGACGTCTTATTACAGGCAGTCGCTAGAGCCGTGCATATATACATAACATCGGCCATGGCTTTACATTTAGGGTGTGTGTGGTACGACGGGTTGGATCTGGATGAGCTTAGAAACCCTTATTTAGTGAAACACAATCTATCCCTTATTCTCCAACTACATATATAGACTCTTTTAATTTAAATGAGACTCTACAACATCCCAACACCTTCTATCATAGAGACATCAAAAATCATGGACTGCGAAAGCCTCTCTCACTCGTTCTACTCTTCTCTTCAGTTCATCATTCTCACTTCCTTAAACCTGCAATTCAACTCCACCCCATCTATTACTTCATTCCCAAACCCCCATGTTGGCGGCACTACTCCACACCCAACCAGACCCAGCTCCCATCGCCAATGACCCCTCACCGTCTTCGAAAAATCGGACGGCGTTGAATCCTTGGTTTCACAGCTCTCCAGTAACAAAATCATCTCTCTGATCCAAGAACATCAGACAAACCCACAATTGGCTTTTCGACTCTTCATCTAGGCCACCCAAAGCTTGAAGCTTTGCACATGAATGTGTCATTCGACAGTGATTGATATACTCTTGAGGAATGATAACGCTTTCAAAATCTACTAGAGGAGTTTAGAGATTGCGAGATTCAAATCGCATCCGATGCATTTGTCATGCTGCTCAAAGGGTATGACAATCATTGTCAAGAAGGTAGTTAAAGCTTTAGCAAGGATGAAGAATTTCGATTGTAAGCCTTAGTCGTACATAGCACCAAACATGAGTAAGGTATTAGTTATAGAAATTAAGGAGGGGCATGACAGTCCTGTAAAATAAACATACCCTCAGAGAATTGTAGTAGAGAAGAAATAAAGAGCACACACTCAAACTCCAAAACCCTAGTTCTCTTTTTGCTAGGATTCTTATTGTCGACGATAGTCTTCAACGACAAAACCTTGATTTCAAGCCATGACTGACTCGATTTCCAGCCTTGTCGTTGCTTTTGCCCTCTAAAAGGATGTGCACGTTAACTTCGGTTTGGCTGGGAAGGTTGGGCTCTAGGATAACCACCATTATATGGTAAGGATATTGCTCACGTGTTGCCCTAACACGGCGGGCTTCATTGCTATGATCCCTACAGTTTGGAGAATGTATGCTGGTCTCTCTGTCAAGGCGGTGAGAGATTAGTTTGTCTTTTAGTTTAATAGGGAGACTGACCAGAATCACTCCTGTGAAACAAGTTATCTTTATTTCTGATTGGGAGGGTGATCACGTTCAATCAGTTAGTTGTGAATCAGGAGGAGGAAGAGCAGAGAGTTTGTCTGCAAATGGATACACGATGTCGTTTCAGGTTTATTCGGCACTGTTTGCCAACTGCAGAGGTCTCTGCATGTTCTAAAAAGTAGGTGTACTAGGAGCGTACTTTTAGTATGATTGTGCGATCAGTGTTTTTTAGATATCGACCTTTTCTAACCGTCCTCTCGGCATATCAGTATGGTATACTTACTTAATTGCATAATAGATGACATCAGTATTAATTAAAGCCAATAAAGCTTATGATTAAATTTTCAAAAACTCATAATTTACCCTTCTTTGATAATAGTTTAAAAATTTATAATTTAACACATGAAGGATAAAATAGTAAATATAATAGTAAATTGAATTGAAGAAATTATAAAATAAAAAAAAGATCTTAGACGTTTTGTTGTTTTGTTAATTGCAATAGCATTTTTTTTTTTGGAGTTGGCAGTTTAAATAAAAAAATTACTTATTAAACAAAAAGTTAACTTTTTTTTTTGAAGAAAGAAAAAGTTATTCATAATTTCATAAAAAAATAAACATATTTTTAGAGAAATTACTAAAACAAACTCTTTTTTTATAAATAAAATATTATAGACACAAATAAAGTATATAAAAAAAATGTCAATTGACGTGTGAGCGTGTGTTAAGAGGCTAGTTTTAAAATTAAAAGAAAAAATCTATTTTTTTTATAAAAGCATTTTAGCTAAATTTGAAAAACAATTTTATCTATTTTAGAAGCAAGATAAATTTTTATATATTTTTGAACAACTATATCATGTGACGATATATGTAATAAATATACTAATAGATGAAGAAACAACCCTAAACATCAGAAGTAACTAGTACCTAGGAGAGTTTTTCTCTCAAACCCTAGTAGCCTATGGTGTCCTTGCCTCCTCTGCTAGCCTCCACTATCACTTCTCCTCAATTTCTCTCCCTCTTCCATGGCTTCCATCGATGTTGTTACAATGAGTTTCACTGACTCTCTTGCCCTCGCAGAGGGTGGCAGTGCCCTTGATTTGGAAAAGATTGGTGGTGGCCCTATGCGCAGGTCCTCCCAATGCTTTCTCCTTGGCAAACTGCCGAAAGTTGATTGATCCTAAGGCTTTCAAAACCCACTTCCATCGTACTTGGATGGTGGACAAGGAGTTTAGGATTCGGGAGCGAGCTGGGGACCTGTTCTTATTCTCCTTTGAATCGGTTCGTGATCGAATAAAGTACTCTTGAGGGGGGGGGGGGGGGTGTCTGGTGTTTTGATCGAGCCCCTGTGTGTTTTGCAGAGTAAGATGGCGTTAAACCATTGCATGAAATCCAATTTAAGCATTTTCGAGTTTGGGTTAGGATTTCTAGAATCCTACCCCTGTATGAAGAGCTTGAGAATCTCACCTTGATCCAGAACCTCCTGGGGGGTTTCTTGGATTATGATATGAATTCAAGAAAGGTTCGATTAGGATTTTATTTGCTCATGATATCTCTAAACCAATCTTGCTTGAACGAAAAGTTTTTCCGGATGTTGGTGTTAAACCTATTCTTCAGTTTCAGTTTGAGCATCTGAAAGGGAGATGATCTCAGTGTGGACTCATCACACATGCCAAAATCTCTTATGTGGAGCCAAACATGGCAATTCCTACACCTAGGGTTTTGCATTTTCCTGGACCTTTAACTTCTGGGGGTTCTTTCTCTTTCTCTCTAAGAATAAGAATGATCTCTTCACCGCTTCCTCTTCCATCCCATTGAAGAGAAAGCCAGTCTTTTGACGAGCAGAGCTGCCAATTCATACCCCTGCTCCTCAGACGGGCTTTGTACCTGTAGCGGATATTACTGTGACTGATACGACTATGGGGCACTGATTGGAAAGTGATCCGATTCCAGTCTTGGAGCCTACTATTGAGGCTTGTGATCTTGATGACTCTACAGGTATGTAGGTGCAGCAACAAGAGGGCCTGCCTTCTAAGAAACAAAATTGCAGTAGTGTTTGTAATCCTTCCTCTAAGAAGTGGTAAGATTCCAACTGTACAGGCTGATGCGTTGGGGTTAATTGAAGATGACAATGATGTTGCTTTAGTCACTCTGAAGAAGAAGTCACGCAGGCCTCTTGGTAGTAAGGATAAAAATAAGCGTTCTAACAAGAAGGGTAGTGGCGTTCCTCTGAAGCCTACATATCCTACAACCACTGGTTTTGCTCCCAGCCCTAGAGACAAGGGCAAAGGAAAACTTTGAATTTTCCTGGTTTCCTTGCCTAATGCCAGAAGTTAGGTCTTCTACTACTTTTATCTTAGTTTCTCTAGTTGTACACCAATTGAGGTCTCTAGGCAACTAGGTTACTGGTTCATGAGAGGTTTTGGTAGGGAGGATTTTGTTTCTTGTTGTTAGGCTCAATAAGTGAGCAAATGTTTTATTAGTGAGGGTCACTTATCTTTTGTTAGTTAGCTTATACCATATATGATTTTGGTATGAGACAGCATCTGATGTACGTGCATTCTGGCTAAAGATAAGTTTAATGAAATTATCCATTTCTTCAAAAAAAAAAAAAACAAAGAATGTTTTAGGAAAAATGTATGCAGAGAATAGCAGAGAGAATTGGGAGAATGATTTGTGTCTTTCATTGATAATATGGGTCTCTTTATATAGAATATTACAAACATAGAATTTGAATTGTGCAAGGAAACATAATCGTACAATGATTAGGATATCTACGAAAAAATCTTCAAGAATATCTCTAATACAAACTCTATTACAACTCTTACATAAGTAATCTATAATTTAGGCCAGACACATATTCTGGATTTACTTGAATACTGCCCCATGTGTCGCCCAAACGTGGTGCTCCTCTCTTTACCACATCAAAAACCTTGTCGAGTAACAAAAATCCAGTGGGACAAAAATAACATCGGTCGAAGGAGAAAAAGAGTACAACACACCCTTCACTTTTCGAGAACAAACATGTAGACATCTCTCGTTGATGTCCGCATCTCCCCCTGATGACTACGGTTATGAGAGTTCGGATAACTTTCGCACACGATACTACTAACATATTTCTCGAAAGTGGATTTAGGTAATGACTTAGTGAATAAGTCTGCCACACTGTCCTCAGATTGAACATAGTTCACTCTGATCTTGAGGAGAGTCTGTTATTGCTGATTATGCTTGGTGTTGTCGCCTTTGATGTAACCTTGCTTTATTTGTCCAAAGCAATTAGCATTATCCTCATAAATACTCGTAGCCTCATCTTGTGGTAAACTTCAAACCACAATTACTTCGAACATGCGTAATTATGGATCTAATCCACATATATTCACGAACCGCTTCGTGAAGAGTAATAATCTCTGCATGGTTCAAAGATATAGTGACTAGAGTCTATTATGTAGACCTCTAAGATATCGTGGTCTTGCCCATGGTGAATACGTAACCAGTTTGGGAATGACATATGTGTGGATCAGAGTGATACCCAGTATCAGCAAAACCTTTCGAAACACCAATGTTGTTTTGGGATGGGGATAAAGGACGCAGGCCAGTGTTGGCCGCGCTCTTGGTGTGTGATGGGTCCGAATTCATCATCTCTCTGTATGGATAGAAGCCCACATCACCAATCTAATGGCGTCGCGTTGGAGCAAAGCTAACAAGTTCACTACAAATGAGATGTTCGGTCTTCTGCATTGAGCTAAGTACAATAATGCACCTATTGTACTTACGTAGGGCACTTCTATCTCTAGCACATCTTCGTCATCATCCTTCGGACGAAGATGATCATTTTCAGGATCAAGACTACAGACTATCATGGGTGTGCTAGAAGGCTTGACCTTATCAAAACGCCTAAGCATCCGTCAACACGATGCTCAAGTTCCAAACCGAAACATAATCGTGTTCTCCCAAGATTCTTAATATCAAACTCAAATTTCAATTGTTCAACGGCCTTAAATCTTTAAGGTTTAAGGTCTTCCAATGAAGATCATGTCACCAACATGAACCGCGATAGAATCCGAAACTTGCCATTGAAACGCATGGGCATTGATATATCTCTTCCCAACCAAGTCGTCACTTTAGTGAGCATTGCAACCTTATTGCAAATGCACTCCTTGGTCTAGAACCACTTGACTTGGGTAAATGAAGTTCACCATAAACCTTCATATATATATTCTGTATCTAGATCCCCATAGAGATACGTAGTGACCATATTTGTAAGCTGCATGTTCAGTTATTCGGAAACTACCAAACTAACAAGGTGGTGGAGTGCAATGACATCCATTAAGAGAGAATATGTCTCATCGCAGTCAATTCCAGGGTATTTTGTGAGAAGCCTTGCGCTATAAGGCAAGATTACTATATCTTTTTCTCATCAAGCTTTCTAAAGAAGACCCATTAGTCAACATGTTTTTTTGTTAGGAGGTGTTGGCATCAATGACTCGAAAAATCTTCCTCTTCGTTAGAGAATCCAACTTAACATGGATCACATATTTCCATTTAGGCAAATTTTCTCTACATTGGCATTCATTTATCAATGGAGCGTGGTTCGATATCATCGGACTCAACAAACTCATGCGCAATGATATGAGCAAATACATCATCAATCATGATGGAGTTTCTATCCCACGTCTCATGTACACTAGTGTAATTTTCATATAGCTCTATATTCTCAGGAATAGGTTCTGACGTTGAGGCACCCCCAATAATAACCTTAATCTGGAACATTCTCATTAGACGGATTTTGAGTATCAATGATCAAAGGATCGAGTTGTGCCAAAGTATCATTCGAACCCATGGGCCTCCCACGCATCCTAGCTGGGACCATGACCTGTAACGCCAGAGTGCCACTCTCTATGGTGTTGATGCCATGCTTACCTCCGTGTAGGGTGGTGCTACATCCTCTTATAGGAACGCTCATCCTTGCAGGCATGTTTGCAGCAGGTATATGTGATCTCGTCACTTTAAAAGATATCTAGATAAGACATAGTGGAGACAGACCACGAAAATTCTTGTTGTTCCTGCTGAACATCCATATTTTTATCTCCCCCTAACAACAAGAAGTCTGTCTCATCAAAATGACAATTCGTAAATCTAGCGATAAAGAGATTCCCTAGCAAGGTTATTAAGTGGCGGACGATAGTTGGAATCTCAAATCCAACGTATTTGCCCATTCGTCTGTGAGGACTCATCGTAGTGCACTATGGCTGCGCAATAGACACGTGAATGACACATTCATATATGTGTAAGTACGGGATACTTGCACCTAGTCACTAGCTGTAACGCAGAGATAAATTGAGTGACAGTAGGTCGTAAACGAATTAGTATAGCTGCATGCGATATAACATCACCCCAAGCGGATATAGGGAGATTGGTGCATATTACCAATATCCAGGCTACCATCGTATTCATTTCTGCAAGACTAGTTGGGTGTATACATAGGAATATGATGTCCAACATCAGTCTCAATGATATGCAATAATCATCGAAAGTCTTCGATGTAAACTCTCTAGCATTGTCAAGTCTAATTGATTGAATAGTATGATCCGGGGAGTGATCCTGTTGTCATATGATATGTGTTAGGAGTGTAGTATAAGCAACATTTACAGGTGGACAATAGCACAATACATGACCAGCATGTTTGCGTGTCAACCAACATCATGAAATATTTAAACGCCCGCAAGTTGTTTGAATCAGTCCACAGAATCCCCTCGGATTCTATGTATGAACAGAATGAATATTTTTGTATCATTTGCATAAGATGGTCTCGGTTCTAATTTTCATAAGGAACAGGCTTTGTAGAATGAGATAGAGGTCTTAGAAGTAACCAATTAGGATTTTGGTTGGGTCTGAGGATCTGAAACGCTATTTGAAGCAAAGTTGGTAATTGCAGTATCATCTTAGTGCCATCACCATAATGGACACCATCTTTGGCGTCATGGCCATGGGAGACGCCAACTATGGCGTTATTAAAGGAGACTACGACGGCCCTAGGCCTGCGGTGGACGGCGACGATACCAGGGGCAGCGGCGGTGTTGGTCACACTTAGTCCAAAAATGAACTTTTGATTCTTGCTTCATTTCACTCGAAAGAATAGATGTCCGTGTGAATTTTTTAGTAGACGGATCATCATATCATGATTAGGATGACCTATCATGTCCTGACAAAGCCAATATATGTCTAAATCCAAGAGATCTTATCTCATGACTTTATTGGATTTAATGGCTTGAATAGTGACATAGAGTCCACTAGAGAGATACATAAACTTCTCTAAGATGCGCCTTTGTTCGCAATTTTTAGAGGTATTGCAAGGGAACTCATTTCCGTTCTCTACATGCATTTCCTCATGGAATCCGTTGGCTCAAATAGCTCAATAGGGTTCTATTCTCCCTAGGAGCATTGAGAGTTTCTGTGACAATAATCAAAGTGCCATTGGGCAAGCGTAATTTGGGCCATTCCATATCCTTGAACTAATTATGATGGCCCAGCCATCGTTATCACAAAGTAATATGCTCAGAATCAAAATGGAGTTATAATGAAAAGAACTCAAAATTTTATTCATAAGCCAACGGAGAACATCATTGTTTCTTAATCATTAAGAGAATCTAGTCCAAATGCTAGCAAATGCAAAACAAAGGTAGTCGTTTGACTTCTTTTAGTTATTCCAAAATAAATATGACCAGGTGAGTAGAGAGATGTACGTCGGTGGAGCAAAACTCACTTAAGTACCACTTATCTCAAAACCTTTCTAGACATCATACTTATTTTGGATGAGCCTATGTGAAGAAAAACTAAACCAATGATATTTACTACAAAATATATGGCAATTGTCTATTACATCTCTTGGAAAAATAAAGACTTAAACATAATTAGCGATCTATTGATCCCAGCCAGATTTGAAGTCTTCAACCCTTCACTCTAGAGACCTTCTTGATCTTCTTGTTCCACATAGTGAGCTTCTCTTACTTCACAATATGCTTTGTAGGCGGTGACAATATCTTCAAGAGCTCTACAAATGTGTTCCCAATGAACAAATGCTCCACATTGAGAACATACATCTCTATGCTTAGACTTCTTTGATTGAGGTGCTTTAAAAGCGTCATTAGGATGGCTCTTATAGTGTTGGTGGCGCCACCAATATGACTAGAGGCATTGCCTCCCCCTCTCTTTCCTCGTTGACCTCTTCGGTTCCGTGTCCGCCTATTTTGGCGATTACCTTCCTCATTAGAGCGAGAATATGGACCAGAACGTCCAGAATTGTCCCTGGATTTAGAGCTTTGCTCTTGGCGCCCTCCTTTTGGGGCACGACTATAATTGGACTCCGAAATATGCTTTGTTCCCATGGGTCTCGAATTATAGTCATTCACAAGAATGTTGTCATGCTTTTCAGGGACATTCATGGCTCCAATGAGCTCATGAAACCTCGTGATTCATCTGCAGTAACATCTATTTGATAGTTCTTAGCAACCATAAAAGCAGAGACGGGAAAGGTAGAGAGAGTCTTCTCAATTAACATCACATCTGTGATATCTTTTCCACAGAATTCCATCAAGGATTTAACGCGAAGTGCTTCCGAGTTGTAGGCAAGAACTGACTTGAAATCACAGAAGCGGATGCAATGCCATCTCACTTGTAGGTTAGGAAGCAGGGAGTCACTGATGTTGCCAAATCTTTCTTCGAGTGAGACCCACAACCTTATGGGGTCTTCTTCATTCATATACTCGTACTGGAGCAAATCATCTATATGACGAGTTATTAGGATGATGGCTTTCGCCTTATTTGCCTCTAAGGCTGCTTTATTTGCTTCCAAAGCTTGAGATTGCTCAACAGTTAGCATGTCCTGGTTAGACTCAAGAATCGTATCCAGGATTCCTTCGGCCTTGAGATGCTGGTGGGCATCACGAACCCACTTGTGATATCCAGAGCCAGTTGTTCCCAATGGAGTGAAGTCAAGTTTGTTCAGGTTACTCATTCTGAAAGAGAACAAGAAAAATGGTTAGTTTCAGAGCAGAAAAATGTACCACGAAAACAAAAGAAATTTCTTAGCGTAATCGCTCCTAAGAAATTCGATTCTAAAAGGTATTGGATTAGATTGAAACAATGATATAAGTGGTCAATCCTAACATGTTTTAGGAAAACTGAAATTGGGAGAGAATTGAGTCGTGCTGATAATGTGTTTTAGGAATCAAAGGGATGTAGAGAATAGCAGAGGGAATTGGGAGAATGATTTGTGTCTTTCATTGATAATAGGGGCCTCTTCATATAGAGGATTACAAGCATAGAATCTGAGTTGTATAAGGAAACATAATCGTACATTAATGATTAGGATAACTACGAAGATATTTCTGAGAATATCTCTAATACAAATCCTATTACAACTTACACAAGTAACCTAGAATTTGGGCTAGACAAATATTCTGAATTTACGACAAAATATTATTAAAAGGGTTGGATTAGTATGCATCTCCGTTATTAAACTAAAGATGTCAAATTAGGTGACCGACTGACATTTTGCTAAATCCTTTCTTCAACTGATAGGTCAAATGCTATATTAGTTTATTATATTTCTATTTTGATATTTAAATTTTACTTGGATGCAATTGGTTGTATAAAATTACATGGATCCATTTGAAATAAAATAGTAAGGTTGCTGTCAAAAATGATAGATGAAAGCAATCTGTCGTTTACACATAAACGAAGACCTTTATTGGAGATGAAATTTCTGTCAAATATAACAAATGAAGGTTTTCACGTGAATTTGCATACTGAGATGCTCTTACGAAGCTAAAAAAAAAAAAAAGCAAAAATATCACGGATTAGATTAGTTAACCTAAACTTTCATGTTTCGAATTTTCGATAAGTCTTGGAGAACCATGCACAGTGTCACGCAGCACTCATTTGCTGACACCTGTCACAGCATGAAAACGTGTCCCCAAAGCAGGACACCTCATTCGGTTTTCTTCATTTAAAGCGGTTCCGAGCGTCATTCTCATTCCTGGTTAAGATCTATTTGCAGCAATATGGAACTCAAACACACAAGAATTGCTTCTACTGTTCTGATTCTTCTCTGCATCCTCGTCTATACTTTTGCATTTACGGTTCGAGATGGCGAAGAGCGAGAGAGGGAAGAAGTACGAATTGCCAAACCATCGTTATGGGAGATTTTCAAAAATGGCTTCTCAGTGTACACATCTTCGCCTTTGAAAGTTACAAGCTACTGGGAGAAGGTCAAGTCGCTTGTACGCCAACTACATGCCTACTTCTTCCCTCCCAATTTGGAGTATGTTCCTCAACTCGATCATCTACTTAGCAAGCTTTGTTCTTCAGTTCTAGTACTTTGTGTTGAAAGTTATGAGTTGTTCATGTGGTGGGGGTTGTTGTGAGTTTCGGTTCGGAGCTATATGTGTATAATTCCTTTCCATGAAATTCCTACGTGCATGGGTCTATAGATTGAAAAATGGTTCAGATGTTATAAGGAAAAATATGTATACATATAATCTATGGTCACTGCATGGGTCTATAGCTTGACGGAAATTGGATGAAATTATGGATTTCGAGTGAGTTTAGTAAATATCTTCGTACATGTATACTGTTGTGAGTATTAATTGGCATTAGCATTGTGAAAACATGCATCGATTTGTTACCTTTAGCCCCAAAGGAATGTCATGACGATGTGTATTTACTTGTGTGGTTGATGAAGTTTTAGGGGAACTAGCAGTAGTGAAGAAGCAAGAATCGATCAACCTAGCAGTCCTAGAATTGGTGGTGATGGTGGAGGTGGAGCTGGAGAGAAGGTGAAAGAGGCGGTGAGCAAGAGTTTCGGGAAGAGCAAAGCAACTGTGGAGGACACGGCTAAATCAGCTGCTAAAGCAGTAGGTGAAACTGTGCAGAAGACCAAGGAGAAGGTGAAAAGGAGCTTTTCTAACAGAGAAGCAGGTCATCAAACTCATGAACCCGAGCTGTGAATATTTACATAAATGAACTTTTGGGTCTTCTCTAGTACTATATGTTTTTGTTGATATATGCATGCTGTTGTAATTGTATATTCAAATTGATTTCATAATACGAGTGTAACTTTTAATGAGAAAGTTTTCAACATGTAACATAGCTGGCTAATAGAAAGTTGCCCACACCGACCCCAACCCCGGGCTACCAAGTCTCAAGTGATAGAAAATATGCAAGGACTCTACTTTAGAATCAAAAGTCATATGTGTGTATCGGAGTATTAAGATATTCACTGTTTGTTTTAAACACGCATGAGACGAGCACTATGTTTTAGAATAAAATAAATGGTTGATGCTTTCAATAAATTGATTGAAAAGCCTTGAGATATCAAGTTATCAACTATTTTTGGTCTGCGACTTATTAAGAATGTTAAGGAAGATGATGCCACATATAGCACTTCTTTTAACTTTCTTGACAAGCCGTAAAGTTTGAACAAACCAATTAAGCTTCTATCTCATGTTTTAGGGCTATGACTATAGCTTTTTGTTTGTTCAAAAATCTGCTTGTCCGGTTTTATAAGCCCTTTCCCGATTCCCCTCGCTTAATCTTTTCACCCTCAGAAGTCAGAACTGGATGCATGTGAATGTCTCCTCTCCTTTATCTCTCTAGCAGCGGCGAAATCCCCACTCACTTCCCTTCCCGTAGATGTAAAAAATAATCATGTTAGTGACCAGTGCCGTTGCCTACAAAAGTGAGGCAACAAGTTATTAAAGCTAGAAAGGAAGTAGAGTCAATGTTTGTACTTAGTATGTGGTTAGCGAAACCCTAAGCTTAGGGAGACGTGCGAAGTGGCGGCCGTCAGATCCGATCGCATCCAGCACTGGCCATGGCTTGGTGAGACAGTACATGTTCTCGGCTTGTGGAGGAAAGCTTCGTGTGATAGTGATAATCCGGCAAGGTTGGTTGTTTCTAGATTGGTGGTGTCTGTGATGGTGGGATGATTGTTTGATCGTGTTGGTGAATCCGGGTCTAATTGCTTTGATATGGGATTCTGCATGGGTTGATTTGTTTCGGACTGTAGAGGCTTGAGTGACTGCAAGTTTGACAAGCCGCTGGTAGTCCCAATTGATTGACGAGGAGAAAGGTTGGAGAGAGTCGTTTGGATCTATCGGTGTTTCTTTCCCGGAGGCATGGTCGAGGAGACGTCGGCTGAGGCGCAAGCAAGCTTGATCGACCCTGTGATGCAATGGGGGATAGGCCGGCAGCCGGAGATGGAGGGGAAGGCTATATTGGCTTGGGTTTGGGTATGGTTATCTAAGCCTGGGCTCAACCTTGGGCTGATGGAGCGAGGAGTCTTCCTGCTAGGCAAATATTGAGTTGGGCTTGGGCCTTTAGGCTTGGGCTCAGGTCAAGGCAATCTGGGCCCTAATGTTTTATTAGGGTATTGAGCCTGTATGAGGTTGGATTAACTTCTATGAGTCTTTCATGACGTTTCTAGTGTCTTGCTTATACCACAATTGCATGATTGGCGAGTGGGGACTAGTTGAATGATTTCTTTTCCTTAGGAGGCGAGGTTTTTTTTATTCTTGTATAAGCTCGCTTAAATGTGAGCATCCCAAAGATTTAATAATCTGCTTTAGCTTAGATAGTTTAGGATTTTCTTGTCGAGTTTTGCTTATGTAAGTTATGGTAGACTCTAACTTGTTGGCTGTTGATCTAATGAATTCAACTTCTATTTAAAAAAAAAAATTATTCAAGCTAAAACTTTTTTATTGGGCCTTGTGAAAATGTTTTTGAAGATTAGCTTTCCTCTTTGTAAAGTGATTAAATGCTTGACAATGACTTCAAAAATGTGAGTTTCGAGTGCGAGCAGCAAAGATCGTAAACACACAAATGTGCCAGTGTGTTCTCATGAAATGTATTTTGATTTGTATTTTGCAAGTTCATAATTTTGTATCACACAATTTTCATTGTCATAGACATGTTATATGTATTAGAAAGAAGAAGACATGTTATATGTAGGTGTAAAAATTGTATTATTGCATTATGTTCAAGACTGATTCCGAAAGGGAGATGTTGTCTCTTACATGATTTTTTATATATGTATTTTTTAAGTTCATAACATTGGGCGAAACCAAATTTTGATTACCATGGGGTAGACTTGTGGAGAAATCTTCCGAATCTTTTCAGGACCTGGGTTCTCCACTTGAATATGAAATGCTATAATGTACTTGGATTTTACTCACAACAATCACATATGATTTTAAGGTCAAGATGATTCCACATCAACAAGTCACTTTAACTTCATCCCTTGCCGTCTTCTTCCTAATTCTTAGCGATCTGCTTCTTTTCTTGTAATCCCGAATGGCAACCTGGGTTTCTTCTACACTCAAAATTCCTTTTACTCCGTTCGACTAATTGAATCTCGACATGGGAAAACAAAAATCAATAGCATATTGGGTTTCCAATCCACCCGACCGTCACCAGATTCAATACCCACTTGGCCCTAGTTCCGCGTTTCATGATGGTTCGGACGTGGGTGCCTCGAATTGGATCACGATCTCACCAATCTAAGGTGGGACTCTTTCCTTTTGAATGGGTATATGAGATTTTCTTCAACTGAACTCTGTCATGGAACTGGCGAGAAGGAAAGCTGAAGAAGAAGAAGGAAAGAGGAGATGACAGACGATGTTAACGGAAAACATCTCAATTTAGTTATCTAATACCCATTTGATGAGATGGCGACTTATTAGCCCTTTACTTGTAATGAACGGCTGATATTGAAACTCAATCAAATTATGGTTCTAGCAAGAAGCCAAGTCCATCTTTTTAACCCTACAATCAAATATGAGTGAAATCAATCTACAAATATTAATGATGTAAATGGCATCACATGAAATGTTTTGACAAGATTCAGTACGATTATTTTTTTGGTTGGGTGGTTCTAGTTGGACCAACATTTAGACCTCTCATACTTAGTACACCTCTAATTTACTTTTTATAATACTTGAAAAACTAAGTAGACCTCCTTATTTTTACCAAAACGCCCTTATGAGATACAACAATTTGTTATTCTACTTTTTATCTCTATCTTCAACCACGAGAAGAAAAATTAATCAAAATCACATTACTCTCTTATGAGTAGGTCTCTCCTGCACCAAAATTAATCAGATAATTGGTTCTCGATCTTGATATGTTGTTGGAACCCCTTTAAATTTGCTAAAAGAAGGATTTCAAGGGTATTGGGTTGGAAGATCGATAATAACTATATCATAATATTCAATTAATTTAGTTTAAGAAAATTTCAAATCAGATTGTTTTGAATTTACTTTTGTAATAAATGATGGGTCATGTATAGAAATTATTATTTTTACTTAATTGTTTTGAGTAAATTATAAAACTATATAGGCAATATAAGGAAATATCGGGAAAAAAATTAATTAAATGTTATATTTGGTTGGAGGAGGTAAGAAGAGTATTTATTTATTTACTTCCATAATTTTTCATTTTTATCTCTCTGTCCTTATTTGTCTTTTCATATAAGTTGACAAAGTCAATTAATAACTTAAAAAAATTGGAGGTCCAAATATCAAATTTGGAGGTCCAACTAGAATCACTCTTGAAAGAATTCAGTATGAATAGTTTAGAATTCACTTATCTTTTTATATCTATGTCTTTTGTACATAGAACTCACATATATATGTTTTGGTTAATAATAGAAGCTTTGGAGAGTTTTGGACTAGATTTCTCTATTTATATCCTTAATGGTGTTAATTAAGCTTTCCAAGGTTTTCCTTTCCAAGCTTTGCGAGGTATCAATTCAAGTTTATAAGCATTTTGGTCAACAAAGTCTATTTATAAAGGAAATTAAGGAAATTAAGGGTTGGAATTGTTTTGGTGATGAAATCAACTGAAGGTCATGTTGGTTCAAACAAGAGTTTTTTTATTGGAATCTCCAAATTTACTCACTTGACCTCTATGATTTTTACTCCTCTTATCAAATTTTCAAATACTAAATTTACTCACTAAACTTCCTCAAATAACCTCACTCATATAATTTGCAAACAAATTATTATATTTAAAATAAAAAATTTAGTCATTTCAATGATTTAATCACTCTATAAATATTAACTAAATATACATTTCTTAATCAAACTTGAGTTTCAAAAATTAATGTCTAATCAATAAGAAAATACCATGAACTATTATGTTTTTTTTTTAATTTTTTAATTTTATTTTAGCTATGCAAAAAAAAAAATGAAGAAATCATTTGTTTTTATTCTCTAAAAAAAAATCATTTGTTTTTTAATTTTTTTCTTTATTTTTTGTACCACATGATTAATTATTTAAATATTTTTAGTTTTTTTTTTGGCAAATATAATGGATTGACTTAGATTTAGGTCATAAATCGTAAGAGGATTTATTTTGTTTTCCCTCACTGATATGCGTTCAACATATATATAATACATTTTTATGTCACATGATCTTAATCATATTTTTAATTCTTATTAAATATATATGAATGCTTTAATGAGTATGTAGTGAAATTAGAAAATGAAAATAGATAAGGAAAATAATAAGGAATACAATCTAATATTATTGAATTGGAATGTCTACATAAAATAAATATAATATTTTTTTAGTATAATAATTGTTCTTAATAGTCATTTTATAGTAGGTTATATATGTAATTTAATAATTCATAATAGAGTGAGGTCAAGTGAGTAGATTTGGAGATCCCAATAGAAACTTTCTTCAAACAATGAATTAGAAAATTACTTTTATACTTTATGTCTCTATATGGATTTTTAATGGTAATTAAGTATTTATTACACTTAATAGCTTGTTTCAATTAACTTTCCCATCTCAAAGTTAAATTACAGTGTTTCAATCAAGAGATGGTCCATCAATGGAGGTGATCCCTAAAGCTATTGCAATACCCAATTAAAATTGGGATAAAGTCCAAAGTGATTGGAAGAGTTATTTGGATCTGGGCTCAACGCAGGGATCTAATTTCAATCATTTATGGAATTGCATTTAGGATCCTAGTGGAATTATATCAGTCTGAGTTATTTTTCTTTTTTGGAGTGGTTTGGCTAGCATACTGATGGTTAGCTTAGTTTACATACTATGAGGTCTATTGTTACACCAAGTTAAAAGGATTTTTCAGAGTATCACAATTGAGTGCATTGATAAATGTAGTTTCAAGCTATTTTATTTTGTGTAGAATGACTTTACATAATCGTGTAGGCTCTTGAAATAATTGAGCTTCATTGTACCAGCGGATGATATCCATTTTCTCTTACTTGCTTGGTCACTGATTTAGGATTCAAACACATAGAGATCTATATATGTGTCATTGTGACATTGGGATCTAATGAAATCTCTACTCTATTTCCAAAAAATAAGAAGAAATAATTTGATTTAAGTCCAAAACTCATACCCGTATTGGATGTAATCGTGATAATTTTTTTGTTAATCGCGGTCCTATAACTCAGCTGCCGCATTAGATTTATTTCACTTTCTATCTTACTGACTCAACGAAGCCATAAGCAAACCCTTTTAGTTTTGGGAGTCCAATTTTGCCAAAACCCATGTCTAGAGCAGCTCGAGCCAATTTGATTCCGGTTGGCATTTTCATTCTCTGACAAGTGAATATCAATTGCTTATCAGTTGTAGCTAATATTTGGTCATTCAATGGAGTCTTCCTGCTCTTGATCTCGCTGTCTCTCTTAGAAAGCTTTATATACCTGTAATTTCGATAATCTAGGTGTTGGTTATATTAGGGGTTTTGTTCAATCGATCATGACCACCGCTTGAGGCAAACATTGGTTGATATTCACTGGCAATGGTTGCGTGCAATAAGCTAGCACAACTCATTGGACTTGTCCAATAAAAAAGAAGAAGGTACTACTCATTGGAGCATATGCAACAACAAGAAGTATATTGAGATAGCTCGATCATAATTCGAGTTGTCTAGTAATAAGACATAAGCTACATAGGAGACTTATGAACCGTATATAAAAGAACCATAAGAACTTACAAGTCTTTTTTTTTTTGTTTTTTTGAAACTTACAAGTCATGTTATATCTATTACCTTCCCAAGTTCTTAATTTTATTGTCTCGGAAAGCAATTGATGATCGAACAAAGCAAATTCATAGACTCATGTTTGTAAAATTAAATAGAAAAAAGCTGAACACAACAGTATGTTAATACATAATAAAGAATCCGTCTAGCAAGACTTTTGAATTTTTGTCATTCTAAAATTTCATTCTTAAAGAGTAAATATTTACGCATAATTTTGCTGCTCCAAATTTAAATCACAAAACAAAAACTTCTCAGTCTATTTTTTATATCGAAGTCATGAGACAATGGGTGTTCTTACATGGTTGGTGAGTTGCCCCTAATTGAATACACCATTAACAACAAAAAGAAGAAAGAAAATAATATATATATATATATATATATATTTTTTTTCCACACATAAAAAGAAAAAAGAAAAAAGAAATTAGCTTTCCTTATATAAACCTCAGAGTCTCAGACCTTCCACTACCTAAATTTACTCTCATAATCACACTTTTCCCTCTTATCCAAACAATTCTCGAGATTAGTCTCTCTCCTTCCCTCGGATCCATGGCAAGGTCTCTCTCCCAAACCCTGACCCTCACCCGCCACCTCTCCCCCAAAACGTCGTCGTCTTTCATAACCCTCCGCGCCCAATCCAACCTCCCCTTCCACCATGACCAATCCGATCCGTCCGCCGCCGACTCCTCCGCCACCGTCGATCCCCTCCTCCGCAAGCTCGAGGACGCCATCCACCGCATCATCGTCCGCAAGTCCGCCCCCGATTGGCTCCCCTTCGTCCCCGGCGCCTCCTACTGGGTCCCGCCGCCGCGGTCCAGATCCCACGGCCTCGCCCAGCTCGTCGAGAAGCTCGCCAATCCCATGACCGAGGAGGAGTCCATGTCCATGACCACCGTTCGCGGCTGGCCTTCCTCCGCTTATTTCATTCAAGGTTTGCTTTCTCTTCTTGGATTTCCGAGTTCTTGAAATTTGCTCCAAAATTGCTTCTTTTTCATTTCATTTCATTTCAATTCAATTGTTTGATTCCTATGCACAATTCGATCCTCTGGGTCTGAATGTGCTTGTGCCGTTTTACCGAAAAGATTATATCTTTAGATTAAGAAATTTAGGTGGAATTGAAGAATTCACGTTTTGCTGGCATCACATTGTGAAAAAATAGTGTTTGATTTGTAATGGGATACATTTTGGGAACGTTGAAATCTATATTCAATTTTGTTCAGGATCTGTTGTAATTGAAATCTATGTTCAATCTTGTAGGTTCACCTCCACTGATGGAGGCATTCGTTCCGAAATCTGATAATGCGGAGCAAAGGTTGGATAGTGCCGATCGTAAGTCGGATAATGCACCCAATTCTGAGGAGGAGGAGGAAGAAGGATGAACCATACGTTTCTGAAAAGTGGCATCTGAGGTGAGCCTGTTTGAAGATTAATTTGCCAGTTTCCTTGTTGTGAATGAATTGTTTTGCTCATTGAGTCTGATGTATGTTTCTATCATCAAATAGTCAAAACTAATTCAAGGGTTTCTAAAGATGGATTGAGCATAGATAATTAGATATGTAATAGAAATTTAGGCCTGCAGAAGTAGACATGAGTAGGTAAGAAGAGTGATCGAGTTTTCTCTCCTAAAGAAGAATGAGTTATAACACTAGATTTTGACACATGCTTCTATGTGCTGCACAATGCACTGTGGTCAACTTTGGCCTAAATTGGTGGCCTGTACTTTGACCTTGTTCCCGTATATTGTTCTGGTCCATGCTTTATGTCCGGGCGAGTGTTGAATTATCATGAGAGATGTGTGTAAATTGCTGATTTGACATCATTCAATGAATACAAATATTGATGATTTGTTGAGTTTTTATAATGGGGTCAACTCGAAAAATAATCTTTTTGAGTATAGCAGTGATATTCACTTGGAAAGTGTTGATGCTGTTGGGGTAATCATAGGGAAAAAGTCTGTCATGGTTGAAATAATGCTCATATTTGGTGATGTTAGTGTTAAATTTTCTTGCAAGCAATTAGTTACTATAGTCTAGAGAATAGTCGAATACTAACCTTAAAGTCTGCTATTTGAAAAGCAAAGCTATTGCTTGAAAGCTAATTATATGTTGGTTGCTTGATATGCAGGCTAGTCTTGTATATTTCATGTTGGATGAAAGCTGTATTGATGAAAGGCATTTTGTCAAGGTCAAGAGCTGTACAGATGCAACCTAGTTTGTTGAGATGGAGTAGCTTCTATTCCAAAGTTCAATACCCAAAAGGAGCCATTGTAATTATTTCTTTACGTATGTAAATAGAACAAATCAATACCTGTATCAAGTGTACGTTATTTGTACTGCGCCCGCCTCTGTATTTTCTGTTTTTGGGTTTATCATCTACATTCCAGGTTTTGATGATCATGTAAATATCAATGATAATGACATCAATCTTTTTCTTCACTGAGATTACAATTCATTTAGTTTATGTCTTGGATTTGAGTAATCCTTTCTTCCCGACCAAGTCGTTAGCTCTGTGCTATTAGTTGTTCATAAGAACCAAGAACTAGTTATACTGGAAAATGAATATAATACCAGGCAGAGTATTTGGACTGAAATTTCTCTTTTCAACTGTTACCACATTCCATTCAATAATGGGGGCCTGTGATTGTATCTGTAGTGGTTGGTATTGGGTGGACTCGTTTTTGGTGTGCATTATATACTTGTACTTTTTCTTTTCCATGAATATTATATACTTGAGGCATGTCAATGTAATGTATTTGTATAACATAGTCGTGAAAAATTGATAATGTCACATGCATATTTCAGCAATTAGATCGGTGTAGCTAAGTAGCAACTTGTAATGACAATGCATATCAAAGATCAGAATCAATGTTAGTCAAATTCAATCTGTAAAGCTATTATTCTTTCGGCAATTTTGTCTTGCACCAGCTTTTCTTGCCTCCTCCTTCAAGTCAGTATCACCCGCCTGTAAGGCATGCAAAACTAGTTTTCTACAATTTTTTCTTACAGTGAGTAATTAGTTACAGGCTGTTGTTGCCTACTTGTTGGGGCTGACTTTTCATGCTCCCGGTCTTTTTAATCTCCATGTTTTGCTTATTTCCGAAAACATGTTTTCTTTTGTTTTGAACCAGCATCTGTTTACACACTTGATGACGCTAGAATTTTTCAAAACTTTGGTACCATCCAAGTTTTTCAAGATCGATCAGAGAGTTGTTCACAAGCATTTTGGTGAATAAATTCAACTGTGGATAATGGATGAAGGAGATTTACCCAAAGGAACTTCAGTATTATCTTGGTGATTGTCAAAAGGATTGGAGTCATCAAGCTCAATAAATGGACAGTTCAATTGAATCAATGGATGCATGTTCATAAGGTAAGTTGAGGGAAATTTAATGGAATCAACTGATGCAGGGTCATCGTGAGTTTCTAACAATGGATCAGGAACTGATGTACTCTGTGTATTTATATGCCGGTTAAACTATTAAAGCATACACATACAAGCGGATAAAGAATGGTAATATTAACTCTGATCTAAACTCAAGACTCGAGGGCCATTATTTGAAATGCGTTTGCTACTAATCTCAGGGTATAGCAGTTCTACAGACAGTAATGATGACTATTATAAGAATAGTACATAACGTTAATGAAATTTATACATTTTCTATTTGTAACACCCTCATTTTGTAACAGTTTCATGGATCTTCTATAAATGGATCCTTTTACTCTCTCCAACAATCATCAAGCATCAAGCAAACATATTAGCGCTTTTGATTTTGGGAGTTCCAGCTTTGCCACCATGTCTAGAGCAGCTCAAGTGATATTTTGCCTAGTGCTAATGGCAACATGCGCCGCAACCGGGCTAGTGCATCAGCCACTCCTAGCATCACCTCCCCTCATTAACATTCCAGGCCTATTGCCGCCAGGGTTCCCCGGCCTACTGCCACCAACAAACCCAAATGACATAGCAAAGTGTTGGTCTTCACTTCGGAACATTCAAGGGTGTGTATCGGAAATCTTTACCTCAATCTTTACTCACAAAATAGAAGTAAGCCCTGCCTGTTGTAAAGCTTTCCTTGCAATTGAAGAGAGTTGCTGGCCGAAAATGTTCCCCTTAACTCCTTTCTTTGCGCCATTGCTCAAGAACACTTGTGCTCAGAAGGCGGCTCTTGTTTAAGGGAATGCTGCTGCTTCTAAAGAGATTGGGCCAAAGCAGTATGTAGTAGGCAATTTTTGCAGGAAATAAGTATGATCATTTTTCAATTAGTCATATAGACTCATCATAGTCGGGCAAAGTTCTTTATGGTTGCTTAGGTGCTGCAATTCAGGATTGTACAAGGAATAATAATTGATGAATCTCTCTCTCTCTCTCTCTCTCTCTCTCTCTCTCAAATAAAGTACATATTCTGGGTTCATGCAATGGCTTCTTCTGCCAGTACTATGGTCGCGGCTTGTTTAGTGTTGCTAATCCCTTAGTGAGGAATTTGGACTTCTTAGGGCACCTTTTATACATGATTTTTGCGGGTTGGGTATATATAGTCCCATCAGTGTGTCTAGAAGATAGTTTTGTTTTAAGTTACCAACTAGGGTTTATGATAAACCCTAGGCAGATGTTATGACTGTTGGATCCCTGAGTTGGAGAAACCATTGAAGTCTCTTTCTACATTTCTAAGCATGCATCAGACTTAGCTCTTGTTGTTTTTTTTGTTACATGTGCGATTTCAGACTTAGCTCTTGTTGTTTTTTTTTTCTTTTTCTTTTCTCTTCTTTTTTGATTTTTTCGTGAAGAGGGCTACTTCAACTAAAGGATGCTCAGTTGAGTTTGCATATTAGTTTTGTTTTATTGCTAAGGTTTTTGAGGATTTGTTGTTGCTAAACCCCTGTATTATCTCCATTCAATTCTATGTTACTTTATTTTTCCCAAAAGAAAAATGGTTGCAAGTTCTCATCTACTAGAGCAGATATGAAATGGAAAGTCTACTTTGAATCAAGTTGGTCAAGGGTTCAAGCTTCAGGAATGTTTTCATGGTGAAAGCGAATAACAGCTCCATCTGTCACTCTGTCACTGTCTCTCACTCTCTATACAAACGCAGAGAGTACGGTATTCAAATAATTGACCCAACTTAGTAACTATAAGCAGTAAGAGTAAGAAAATGCAAAAAGAACAGAAAGAATTTCATATAAATCACTGGGTATTGAATTACAACAGTTTCCGGCCAGGAAGCACAAGATCTTGAGACATTATTCAGTGCTATCAATCTATACAGGAAAAAAAAAAACCAAAAACAAAACAAAGAAAAAACATACACAGCTGGTGCAGGCAACATATGAACATGGTATTCTGCTCTGCTGAATGAGCATACTTAATACTTATTCACGATTATAATGGGAGATGACTAGAAAGAATTCACAATAAATAGTACAGGTATAGAGTTTCTATGCAGCAAAGGTAGCTGTTCAGTTTGAAAGGGAGGATATTGCTTGGAGATTAGAACCATGTACAAATTTACGTGGTGAGGAGAAGAGACTGACTTTCTGGTTCATTACCGAGGTAATACACTAAATGGCCACAGATAAAGTAACATGGCCATAGCAAAAGCAGGATCCTGAAGAAAACGTGAGGGAAGCTGTTGTGCCGGGCTTTAACGATGCCATAATTGATGCAGATAATGTGTTGAGCTGCCACAGGTCACAGGAGTCTGTAAAGTGGTGTCCCAACAATCAAAGAAAGCCAACAGGTTGTCCCAACAATCTAAGAAAGCCAACAGGAAAATATAGCTTTCCACCCTTGCACTAAAAAAATATTCAAGCCACAGCAAAGAAAACCCTGAAGAAAATACAAGTGAAAATTGGGAGACTAGAATAAGACGTGTCGAAGTATCAATATAAGCAAGAAACACATCCACATAACAATACAGTCCAAGATTCTCTATCACAACAGCATGCAAGGGAACAAATATACAAGTGTGAGTTGCATATAGTGGGCACCTTGTGAATCTAGGGAAGTTTTTAAAAAAGAAAAAGCTTTCTTCCTTCACATTCTGTTATGTCCTTTATATTCTGCTCTCCTACATTTTATTTTCTGGTGTAAAATAAAGAACCTGTAAGATTCTCTACTATTTGATTATCAAGAACCTGAGTATTGGTACTAGTAACCTATGTGGCTCCCCTCTTATTGATAATTTGGACAATCATTTGGTTATGCCTCTCATCCACTCTAGAGTATCTAAAGCTACCTTATCCGGGGATTAAACACAAAATTAAGACTACGCTTCTTTTTTAGAGTTAGATTCTCTTAGTTGCAGTGAGGTTCTCTCAGTTACTTCCTGTATCCCAGTTTACTCTATGCAAAGAGACGCTCCCTCTAAGTGTTTTGGGGATCTTGATAGGGAACTTATGGGGAATCTAATACTAAACAGAATATCTATGTCAATGGAACTTGGTTAAGAGGCCCAAAACTAAGGGTGGCTTTGGACTATGACTGTTCATAACTTCATATTAACAAAAGCTCTCCTTGCTAAAAAACAGTGGGAGGCTTCTCAAAATGACCTGGATTGTGGGCTCAAATTCGGACATAAATATCCAGAAAGTGAATCTATTCTAAGCAACAATTTGGATTATAAAGAGAATCTCACTCATACTTGGAGACGTGCTAATGTCCCTGAAAAAAAAAAAAAAAAAGTATGAGGCATGGTTTGGACTTTGGAACACTGGCAAGGGGCTTCACTGAGGACTTTCTTAATGGTGAAGTTGCTGATTACGTCAAAAATAAGTGGTGAAACTCATAAATTACATGATCTTCTCCCTGATGATATTGTCCAACACATCATGTATTCCTGCTAATGGCTTGAACAATACGAAGGATAGAGAGATTTACAGTCATTTTCTAAAGTCAATATTAGTGTAAAATCTGCTTATCAACTGTTATTATGGGAAAGGATTGACCTGACGCTCAATGATCTTTTATTTGGACTCTCCAGATCCCTATTGAAATTAATCTTTTCTCCGAAGTATCTGTTCTCCCACTGATTTATGCTGTATTTTCTCTTGCCCTGTGAGTAATACATGTCATATCTGCCCAACTGTGATAAAGCTACAAGAAAGTGTGGCGACTCTTTGATATTCCTAAGAGCCTAAGACACTATAAACCTGCACTGCTTCAGTTGGCTGCTTGCAAATCTTCATAGTAAAACTCTTTCCGCCGGTGCTTTTGAATGGTGCTTTATTTTTTTGTCTTCATCATTTGTACATCTGAAGTGGAGCTACTGTAATATATGTGTTCCTAATTTTAGCATGCCTCCTGGCTTTAAGAAGTTAGTTCTGCTTGCTGTTAAAAAAAAGGTGGCAGCTAACAAGCCCAACATAGATCGCTGTCACTGTTCTCTATCCACTGAAATTAGTGCTGGTAGTGGCATTAGCGATTGGAAAGGAGTATGTTTGCAGGTTACGAAGTTTGCGGCTGAGGGGGAGAAAGGACAGGTTCTTGACATTAAAATCTGGGTTCTCTTCTTTAGGCTTAACTTGCAGAGGATAAAGGAATATCTGAGATCCTCACTGAGATTCAGCCATTGCTGCTCAGCTTGTGGCAATGGATAATGATGTTAGCTGTTATCTTGCTACCCCATTATTGGAAGTTGCAGATTGTTTGTGCAAATCTTCACTTTTTCTGGTCTTAAACACATCTACTGGGAGAAGAAAATTGCTGCAGACCAGTTTGCCAACTGGACCCATGGCCTGGAACTTGGAAATCATATTCTGGACCCCCTCGCCCTTTAGATTGGCTCTTTCTTTTTGGATAACATTGATGGGATTCCTAGGGCTAGGAACGTTTTAAGTGTTTGTTTTCTTGTTTTTATGGGGTTGTTACCCCCTGTTCTTATGGGGATGTAACCCCTGGGTTTACCCCCCCCAAAAAAAAGGAAAAAAAGAAGACGAGCATCTCAAGTACATGGGAAGTCAAAGATCCCAAAAAAGAGAAAGAAAAGCTTACAGAATACAGGGACAAAATATAAATATAATATATACATGATCAAGAAAGAAAATTGTTAAAAGTAACAAGATAATGTGAAAAAGAAGTTGGAGAATATGAAAATGCTTACATGATGATCTAGCAGGACGAAGACTTCCAACTAATAAAGGCCCAACATTCTCAGCTCTGTCACATGGTTGGGGTCTAGCTCAGGGGGATTTTTATTATCTTCTCGGTCCTCTACAACATATTCCTGGCATCATAAAATTTATTGATATATCAGTTGTGTAAAAAATAAGTTTAAATTGCGTAAAAGAACTAGTAGACTTAATTAAAAAATCTTGGCAATTTAGGAAAGGCAAAATAGAAAAGATAATGATACAACCCTTTTCAGAACAGTCCTAATCAAACTAACTCAGAATGTCAATAGCAAGATGAATAGAGCATTATTCATCATAGGAACAATCTGGAGATTTGAAACTGCAAAGCAACCAAAACCACCAAATACAAAGGCCAATTCCATTCCTTGTTGTGAAAGTTGTACCATGAGGCCTACCTTAGACATAAAACAACAGGCCTGTAATGGTCATATATAATTCAAAGCCTTGATGAAAACTTTTGACATAAAAAGAAACCTAACGTTCTCCAGTCAATTCCTTCTATCATCCAGTCCCTACAAGTAAAATAAAACTAAAGAGATTGATCTTACAACTATATACAAGTCAAATGGACCTGCTCAACTTCCTATTAAACACATCAACCGCTTTCTACTTAGCTACTCTGTACCAGTCCAAGATAAAAACCCACTACAGCCTAAAAGCACTGCATCAGACCATGGAAGATATTCTGAAATTTCATTTGATTCCCAATCAATAGATTAGTTGGTTTGAACATCCTCCATAAAAGTAGGAGAATATCATTTACATGATAACCATTCTTCCCAAGGCTTTAACAAACGACTAAAATTAAACTAGTACTATTAAAACTCCAAAGTAATAGCTGGTGGAATCAATAAGCAATGGATTCCTAAGGAAATCAACCACGGACCATGTGAACAAAAACACTGATTTCAGAAACAGAGTTTCTGAAACAAGACAATATCACCTACTTAGCAAATAACCTTCAGACTACAGTATACTAAGGCACAAGCTAATCTATGTTTGAATAATTACAGTGATATCTGGTCCATATACTGTAGCATTCTGCCTATGAAGCATCATGTTACATACAGGGCATTCTCAACTTTATCCTGTTAATAGTCTACTGAATAGATTTACTTCTAACACAATTGAAGGAAAGAAAAATGAAGATTTAGAGTATCACTATTAGATAGATGCCAGTCAAATTCAGTAGACATTCCATAGTAAGTTCAAAGTATGAGGTACAGTACCTTTGTTAATTCTTGTTTGGCAAGAACATGATAATGACGTTCATTGATTCTTTGTCCACATATTATGGCTATGAAGAAACCATAGAGCAAACCCACCAAAACAATAGCTAAGACTGCAAACAAAATAATTGATGCGATTACTTTTTTATCATATCAACTAGGCAAATTTGTTTACAGTAGGAAATATCAATAATCATAACTTTTGACATTATGTATTCGGATATTCCCCCAAGAAATAATATTTAACTGGTGTGCGACGATACAGAAAAGGAAGTGAAAGAATAGTTTCAGAATCTCATGACCGGTGATCATCTGTTATGTGTGTGCGAACACGAGCATGTCTTACTCAGTGTTGGTGACAGAACACACACACACATATATATTTAAGGTACTTCAGAGGGAAGCCAGTAGTTAGCATACCAGCCATAGTATAAAACACATATGGGTCATCTGTTATGTGTGTGCGAACACGAGTATGTCTTACTCAGTGTTGGTGACAGAACACACACACACACACACACACACACACACACACACACACAATATATTTAAGGTACTTCAGAGGGAAGCCAGTAGTTAGCATACCAGCCATAGTATAAAACCCATATGGGTGCTCTTCATAACCAAACATTTCCCGTAGTTCCTCTCCATAAAACTTGTATACCATCACTCCCAAGAATGCCACAATCTGATGACAGAAAAATATTCAAAGAGTTTTATCAACGTCAATACTAACAAGGAATTCTTATCTTCTGGATCCATAGCAGCTGGTCACTACTAACTTGATAAACAATAAAACTGACTAAAACCCAATAAGAACGCTTCTAGTTACCGATATTTGGAAAATTTAAATACAATTATGATCTCTTTCATCAGTAGCATCCTAGAATAATTTTGAAAAGCAGCAGCATAAATGAAAGACTCGCATCAACTGAGTCTTGGTAATCATATTGGATAGTAAAGTTTCATTTCTAATTTATTCTCTTATGTCCCTTGTTCAGTTAAAACAGAATTTAGAAAAGGCACCAAACTTTTTGAAGGTGGGGGACCTATTTGATAAAATGATATGGATTACAGAAAATTGTTTGTTAACATACCAGTTGAACGATAATAAAAATGAATGCATGGTCTCTAGCAACAAGAAACTGAAATTTTAGTCTCAACCACCAGCGATCCGGAGGTACATTAGCTCGTAATATGAATACTTCCCTGCATTCTGTACAATGGGCAAAAGCGAAGCCCTCCTGAGGAAACAAAAGAAATGGATAATTAACGCAAGCATAATGTTTAGAGAAATAGATAATTCAGGCCAATGAAAATAGATGTGATTGCATTTGTTTCACTACTTTGAATCTCCATAGGATAAAAAACACAACCATATAAACATAGTAATGTACAATCCATTATTCTAAATGGATGAATTCTGAACGACATATCTGCAGATAAAAAAAGAGAGATAGCGATAAGGAAAAAAACACTCACCTTTGTGGACCTCCAGTTATCAAGACATGATCTATGAACATATTTCTGGGTACCTCTGCAATGGCATGGAGCAATCAGGTCTTCTCCTGAAAAATAAAAAAAACATACATTCTGAGATAGTAGAAACTCAAGCCAACAAAACAAATATAGATTGAAAACATACTGAACTAATGTTATCTGTGACATGTAGATACTTGTTATCCATATCAACTGAATTTCTCTCGAAACATTACTCGTGACAATAAAACCAAAGATACACAAAGATATAACCACAAGTCCAAGAAGTAAGGACCTTCATTATCAAGACAAATACGGCATTGTGGTTGCTCTGAAATCACCAACTTAGAACTCTCGTTGACATCTAGATTTTGCGACTCTTCATCAGTAACAGCAATGTCACCTAGCACAGCTGTAATTTCACACGAGGACGAAGCTTCGGATGATCTTTGTGCATTTTCAGACTGACTTAAGATGGGCTCACACTCCGAATTATCTTCCTCACGACCATCATTTAATACTAATTGCATGGCGACGGATGTCGAGTCAGGAGCAAAACGAAAAAGTCATTGCCGGAGCTATAGCTCCTACAGACCATATCAGTCCGAACTAAGAAACCTATAAAACAAGAGAAAATGTACAGCAATCAGGCAATTAAAATCACATTCTAGTACACAATAAGTAAACACTCAACCTAAAAATTGGTACTTAACTTTTAATCTTAACCCCCCCACCCCCCACCTCTCAAATCTCAATTTTCTCTCTTTCTCAATTTGGCAATCATAATTCTACAAAATATGCATAAAGTTTCGAACTTTATGCTCATATTATCATCTTCAGATCCAGCTTTCAAGCTCTATAATTAGTAATTACATGTTTTTACCTCATACGGCTTGGAATTCAAAGAAAGATGATTCCTTTCTTTCAAAAAATTAAAAAGAACTAATCCAGCAAAACCGATTAATAATTACTTAACATAATTAGAACCCAAAAATGTGATACAGAATCAAAACAAAAGAGTAACAAATTTCGAGCTGCAATTGGGATTTCAAAGTAAAGGGGCTTTACGTGGAATTTAGCAATTCTCGAAGATCGGCGTGGGGCTGAAACAATGCAGGCATTAATTGGATGGATAATTTTGTTGAATTGAATTTCTAGGGTTCTTATGAATTGAACTGGAAATGGTGGACTTTGAAGGGACCGAAGGTGATTGACAATTTGGGTTTTTTTTTTTTTTGGTTTAATTTTGATTTCCTTCGTATTTGTACTTGGAGACATGTTACTGCTGGACGTTGATTCTGTTAATTTTTTTTTTTTTTGAATTAATAAATGCTTAATTCTGTGAGTGGTTCGGCCGACCAATGAAATGCAAGCAAGTGGTGCTGTGGGGAGTATTTTCGGTTTTGTGTTCTCTAATATCGGGGTATTTTGGGTATGTAGTATTGAAAGGAAGAGTTATGATTTTTATTTTAGAAATCACACAGTGATATTTTATAAAGTTCGAAATCAAGTTTCAATTACAAATACCTTATTGATGATGTTTTAATATGCAAATTCTTCACCATGATAGGTAGAAAAAAGAATATACAAATGTTGAAATGATACATCGTGTCCTATTCATTTATCTGTTTATTAATGTCAAGTTGAATAATTAGCTTGTTTCGATTTGGGAAATTATGTACCATTACTATTCAACCTTGATGGAGCACTTGTCATTAGCAGCGGTGGGGCTTGCTAATTCTCAACAACTCCAAGAGGGAAAGCAAGAAAAAAAATTTAGAAGCCTAGAAGGAACACTTAATAGAAAAATTTGTAAAACATAGGAAGAAAATATTGTAACCAATAGGAAAACATTTACAAAAACCTGCTCGAGCCTGAAATAATCTAGTCACAGGCTTAGAAATGCATTTCAAAGGAGAGGACCGAGTTGGGCCCAGACTGAATTCAAACGGGTTGGTCCCTTGGTTTTTTGACAGGCCCGATTTAGATAAGATAAGCTTGCAAGCCTGCCTTCGTGGAGAAAATCTCTGGAAGACGAAGGAGAGGATATAATTTTCTTGAAGGGTTTCTGCACCCCAACATTTATTGAAGCATTCTGATAAAAAATAAAAAATAAAAAGTGGAATTTTGGGGTACACTTTCTCCTTCAGTTGTATTTCACTAAAGAAAGGCTGAACATTAAATTGTAGACAATACTGTGAATGTACAAAGAATATATGGTTGCAATATCACTCATTCACCTTAAATGGTTATACCGAACCCTGACACAGAAGGTTACTTGAAAAATCATGTAAGGAGGCACAGAGGCCTAGTTAATTATGAGGTTAGCACATCATGTAAATTAGTAGTGATCACTTGCAGCTTTGAATCTCTACCAAAACCTTCAAGGCAATATCAATCACACTGGGACTGCTGCTCTTGATGAGGATCTGTTTTCTAGTCGATAGGGAGACCTGGTACAGCAGTTGCAGCATCTTTCTATAAACCACTCTAACCTGTTTTCAAAGCCATATAACAGCTAGCAGTCAAACTCTAGTAAAACCATAAGTTAACTTTGCTGAGAAATTTACCTTCAATAAAAAAGAAGGGACGGGTAGTTGACTTTCTCTTTAGGTGTTTGGAAGGGTCAATGAAATGCCTGGCTATAGCTACCAGTCAATAAGCTGTTACACTATTGAGTGTCTGTTAAGGTTGTATTTGGGCCGGGTCTGGGATTTGCTCAACTTTGAGTGGTTGGTGTAGGAATTGACCTTACAAAAGGTCCCATGTTTCTCAATGGAAACAGAGCCTAGAATAAACCTACTAGTCATAAACACTTATCAAGGTCTTCTACATAGATCAGTTGCCTAAATTTGCAACATTGCATATAAAATCACTTAATATTTAAAAATGTAATACTGTTCTGGATTTCCAGAATCTGGGTTCTTTCTGAATATGATTTTCCCAAAATATTCATAAATCCTATGATGGAAGCTACGTACATACACTAATTTCACTTAATCTTTGAATGCACCAATCTTAATGTTCTTTTTCCCTGTTCTCCACAAAATGCAAATTTTGAAGGGTCACTGTCCACATAAATTGTGATGCAAAAAGTAGAATATGACCACTAGATTAGAAATGTGTTTGCCCTTGTTTCACAAATGCTAAATGTTTAGATATATAATTATAAATCGCTTTTGGTTTCATCAGATTCCTGGTGACCATTGCTATCTAAATTATGTAATAAGATGGAAGGACTTACAAGTCTCTAAGGCATGAACTCCTGGAATCCAAATGGTCCGGCGCTGGTCTACTATAATCCAAGGAAAATGCTGATGGTGTCACTTTAGGACTAGGCTGCAGCTTCTCAGGGAGGAGAAGAGGGAGGTTCTCGGCAGACGTGTGGCTTGAGGGAGGGGAGAAAGGTGGCGAGGGAGACGGAGACGGCGAGAATAAGTACTTTTGGTTGCCGGGTCCAACACTGATGGGAAGTGGTGAGGGAGGTGTTGGAGGTGATGATGTTGGAGAAGCATAGAGTGCTCTTTTCTCATCATCAGCCTCCATTGGAATGAAGGTCACAATGGAGAATGGTTTGTTTTGTTTTTCTTTATTGGCCTTGGAGAGTATGCAATTAGCGTCCCCTTGTTTTACTTTCCCGGGATTTTTTTTGTTTGTTTGAATCTTAGGTATAAACCTAACGGTCATGGGGATGCTCTTGCTCAGCTGCTCACTCAATCTGGCGTTCCAATTAGGTAAGTTAATCTTCTTCGGCTTTTGGTTGTACTTGGTAGCTGCTACGTACTTGCTATACTATGGGCTTTGATTATTTTGTTTAGTATTGCTATATATTATCTGATGCTAAACTTTCTTGTTTAGGTTAGGTGTATGATGTGATTTACCCTCCCAGTTTACCAAACTAAAAGTTTTACCGGACTTTGAAATAGGCTAAACATCCAAGCACAACCTTTTACTAGTCAGTTTGTTGCACATATATACTTGGAATTGATAAGTTTGTTGCCAAATTCCCATATATGCTCCTACACTTTGCTTTCCTTTTGCTAATTTCATTAGAAAACAATATATGAAGGTGAACAAAGGAATTGGCACAACGTACACCGCTGGAATGCACATTCCTCTGCTAGCTAAACCAAATGTGCATAGATGAGTGCACTAGCTATGTAAACATCACAATTCATAAATCTGAGGTCCACCTTCTCTATGTTTATTGAATTTCAAGATTCCGTTTCAGATTTTGTTTCCTTGCAAGATTAATTAAGAGACAACGTTGTCACAGCCGAACTCTTACACCCTTAATATCTATTCTTCTTCAAGTATGTACCGTGTCTACACGAGTCTTTTTACCCATTGATTTTCCATCTGCTTCTTTACGTGATCCTTCTCAAACTCAACCACTTACCAACATATCTACTAGTACTGATGCTGCAGCTGCATGCTACTCATTCCAGTAACTTCTGGATGTCTTGACGATGAGCGATCAATTGCAATTTGTGCTCCATATAACCCGGCCACAACGATCATGCAATGTGAACTAGAGCAAAAATGGGATTCTAAGAAGAAGCGAGGTTATGCCACTAGAGTTTCTTCTGAAGTTAAAAGGCCGGACATGGACCCGTAAAGCAGCTGCCCCTAGCTTGTTCTGGAATGAAAACAAGCCATGATTGAGGAGTATCAAAATTCAAGACATAAAGCTAGACCAAATTGCCTGCAAGTGGTCGGTTTTACAAAGTGAAAGAAATCCAGATTCGTAAGATATAAAGCTCACGGCTACTATAGTCAAGAGGAACACAAACATAATGTTTATAGAAAGAACACGCGCGCCATACATACTTGCATATACGAGCATACCATCTGTAGCTTTATCGACTGCAGGTACTAGAGTATATCGATTTTGCCATATATGAAAGTCCAGCAATTGTACTAGTACATTGATTGACAAACAACATTAATTTGTACTTACTGGTGGGGATCGATATACGTACTAATAGTCTGTTATCCAAGAAAAGATATACTAATAGTCTAATACAATAGTTATTTGCGTCATCTGTTGATCTTAACTCTGACATCTTAAACAAAGGGACTTTTCAATCTCACTTTTTCAGATTGGTTAGTTTGTAGTGATTGTTTTTGGACCAAAAATCCTATTTTGACTAAGAACAAATCTCTTTTAATTTAGAGGTCAACATATTGGTTATTCTATTGAAATAATGGTCATTAGCTGTGATTTGTTTTATTTGTTGGAATTTAATTAGAATATTTCAAAATACCTGCTATTTTTGAAACCTCGTTTGAACAGTTATTTGCAGATAGTAATAGCCATTAATTTTTTTTGTGTCATTAACTCTCTTTGATTGTGATTGATATAAAGATTTCATCAATTTGGATTATTCATATACCATTCATTTGGTCAAATTAACTCTGCAATTATATTTGTTCATTCCTTATTTGACACCTTCTCTTTTGATTTTTTCTAATCAATGTCATTATATTCATTTCTGTTACATAAGTTACAAATTAAGCTTAATTGCTATTAGTAAATTATTATTGCATTAATCATTTTGTCCTATATAATCTCTATCTCTCCAAATAAAAAAACACAACAGAAATTCAATCTCCTTTGTATCCTTTCCGAGCTCAAAGTATTCATGTATTTCCTTTAATTTATCTATTCCACCAAAAGAAAGTTTCAAGCTGTTCGATACGATCCGAGTATTGTGAGTGTACGCCTACAAGGATCGAGGTTGTTGTACCCTGGAGGGTAGGGCGCCACAAACCTGCTACACCGAGACATTGTCTCCGAGGAGCAAAATCTACTCTTAAGGGGTGTTTACACACCTCAACCTTAAACTCGTTTAGAATGATGTGTCCTTTGGAAGTCTACAAATGCGAGGGATAAGTCCTGTAATTCTTATTATTTTAATCTATTATGACAATAACATTATGATTATTATTTGTTATTAATATATTGTCTTTTTGAGATTTTGTAGGAGGTGAAATCCGGTATAGAAATAGCATTCATCGACCAAATTTTCCAACAATCCTAAGAGTAGAGTTCGTTGGTACGTAGATGTTTCCTTGTGGAAAGCTTGGACATAAAGATAAATCTTTTATTCATTGAGTAAACATAATTATCTGTCGTTAAATATATTACTTTCAACTCCGAGAATTGAAAAGAACTACTGAAATTTTTCTTTGAGAATGGAGGATCACTATATCTTGAATTACATTTATGAATTAGTTGTTGCTTTTTGCAATAGGAACCGTTTGATTTGGAATTATATGTGATTAGTTGGCTTTGTATTGATTGCAAAAGTACTTATTGCACTTTAATCCTACACTAAGTTTCGGTTATATTTTATTTGCTTATGGCTTATGATCGTTTAAGTTTCTGCTTATAGATTTTGAGTTGTTATTGGCGTTAGGTTATAACTTGATAAACTAAATAGTTCTACATTTGAATGTTGATCCTATAATGTGCATTTTTCGGTTAGTAATGCATGGTGTAATGATGTTTTGAGTTGTGTGCCCCCATTAATTTTAGTTTTATTTGCATTCGCTTCATTGTTCAAAGGAATTATGTTTGTAACTTAAAAATTAACCGTTTCACACATTTATTTTTCTATATTAATTTCTGTGTTTAATATCGTTTTACCATTTTCGTACTATTTATTTTGCATCATTGCTATTAACCTTATGGTTTAGCAAGAGTTTTTAATTCTCTTTATTATATGATTTGAACCATAATTATTTTCTATGTATTAATATATTTTTTACAATTATAACTTGAAAAATTGTTCCTATGTTGTTGCTTTCGGAATACGTCCCTTCAAAGTATTTTTCTTCAAAAAAAAAAAAAGTGTTATCGTGAATAACACATTGAGAAATATTGACGGTTGCCTATAGTAATTTGATGCCTCGGAATATAAATGTCCCTACGGTTGATGCCTTCGAAAAGAAAAAAAATAATAATGTTGCCTAAGTTTGGTTACAAGTAATAAGGATTGCCACATTTACATCTTATATGATGAATCGAACCATATCCTATGGATTAGATATAACTGTTGCCTCGATACTTTAATGGTAATGAACATGGTTGCCTTGAGAATTTGGTTACCAAGAAAATAGTTGTCTGATTACTCCCCCTATATTATCAGTGTGTTCGAATATAATGCAGAGACAACAAATCTCAAAATATGGTTGCCTAGCCATTGAAGGCATCAATGTTGCCTTTCGGTCAATGTTGCCTCAAAACAAATAAATATATGCACATCTTCATTCGTTGGCGCCTCGATATTATCTCTTACGCTTTACATTGAAAAACTATCTCATTGATTGCTGCCTTCGGTTTATGCTTTGAAAAAATGGACATTCAATGTACCTCCATGATCAAATTTAATTTTGATCAAGAATTAAGAGACACTTGATGGCTACAAATGTGGGGGTGATTAAAATATCCCAAGTCACAAAATCGGATAAATAATGTTGCCTACTAAATTCCCAAGTCCTTGACATGCAAGATTCGTTGCCTCTAAATATATATGGCTTGATATTATCTTGCTTATATTTATGAACCTAAGGACAAGGACAAATGGGCTCTTATATTTAAATGAGAGTGGATAACTAAAATTCCAATGAAGATTACTTATTGTCTTTGTAAGTCAGAGTTGATTTTGGCCAATACTCTGACAAAACCACTAGACTAAAGGCCAAAATCTAGTGGTTAATACATCGAGGGGGATGAGACTTATGCCTATAGACAAAGATCAAGAGTGATGGTAACCCAACCTATGTGAATGGCGATCCCAGGAAGTAGGTTCATATGGGTAATAACAAGTCACTTGTTGATCAGTGACACACTATCAAATTAAACTTTGAGTCCATCCCTATGATACATAGATAGTGCTTTAACTGGAACGTATAAGGATGAACTTTGTTCTTAATAAGTACCATAGCCCTTAAACATGGGTGGTGTGTTTGATTCCAGTACACACTTGATGGACTTACCTATATGAATGTGGAAGTGGGGCCACTTCCTATGAGAGCAAGGCATACTCTCTAGAGCATTCATAAATATCCAGGTAGGGCGCATGGCCTATTCGCGCCACTCTGCTTCGAACAGCTTGATTAATCGAGAGTTAATGTGGATGGTTAGTTGTCTGATTCACAATTAGAAATTTTGGTTCATAGAAAATTTTATTTTCACCAAGGTTTCGTGGGTCAAGACTAATTTGTCCTATGACTAGTTCGTACTTCATAGTCCAAAAAACACTAGTTCTGATGCATTGATCCTCACTTTCTTTTGGTATTCCTTATCTTTCACTTTTCTTGAAATTTTGGTATTTTGAAATAGTGGAGGATTGTTGGAATTTAATTAGAATATTTCAAAATACCTGCTATTTTTGAAACCTCTTTTGAACCGTTATTTGCATATAGTAATAGCCATTAATTCTTTTTGTGTCATTAACTATCTTTGATTGTGATTGATATAAAGATTTCATCAGTTTGGATTATTCATATACCATTCATTTGGTCAAATTAACTCTGCAATTATATTTGTTCATTCCTTATTTGATACCTTCCGTTTTGATTCTTCCTAATCAATGTCATTATATTCATTTATGTTACGTAAGTTACAAATTAAGCTTAATTGCTATTAGCAAATTATTATTGCATTAATCATTTTTGTCCTATATAATCTGTAGCTTTCCAAATCAAAAACACAACAGAAATTCAATCTCCTTTGTTTCCTTTCCGAGCTGAAAGTATTCATGGGTTTCCTTTAATTTATCTATTCCACCTAAACACTCACAATACTCGGATCGAGGTTGTTGTACCCTGGAGGGTAGGGTGCCACAAACCTGCTACACCGAGACATTGTCTTCGAGGGGTAAGATATACTCTTAAGGACAGTATTTACACGCCTCAACCTTAAACTCGTTTAGAATTATGTGTCCTTTGGAAGTCTACAAATGCAAGAGATAAGTCTTATAATTCTTATTATTTTAATCTATTATGACAATAACATTATGATTATTATTTGCTATTAATATATTCTCTTTTTGAGATTTTGTAGGAGGTGAAATCCGATGATAGAAGTAGCATCCATCGGCCAAATTTTCCAACAATATATCAAGTCTTAGTTTCAGTAATGACACACAGTCTATTACAGAAGCCAATCTTCATTCAGATGTTTTTCGTTGAGTTCTCTCTGTTTCACCACCATCATCCATCTTGATTACACAAAGCTCACAGTTCTTTGTCGATTTCTGAAATAAAAAATTTTGATCACTAATTGAGTTGGTGATGCATAATGAAATCCGTAAGCATATTATGTTGATGAAATTAGTACTCGGCTAGCCATTAGTTAGCTGTTAGATTACAGATAATGAGAGTTCAAAGCTTACATGATTAATCTGTTTGCTGCAAATGAGCTTTCTGTCAGTTGAGCCTGAATACATATGGAGTTTACTTTGAATTTTTGCAGCCTTATTTAGGCTTTCCCTAGCTAGCTCGTACCACAATTGCAGCTCAAGTATTTGAACTAATATCAGAGAGAGAGAGAGAGAGAGAGAGTACTAGGGAAAAGTAGTCGTGGACAACTTTGAAATTTGATTCAAGTACTAATTAACCAACTGTTTAGTCTTTATTAATTGGGAAAATGGTCCGTACGGTACCCCGCCTTTTCCTCCTTATAACTTTTGGTACCTGACAAAAAAAAAACATCAATACGGTACCTGAGGTTCTTTGCCCGACCGAAGATCGGTACATATGGCCGTTAGCTCCGTTACGGAACTTGCCATCTGACAATTTTTTAAGGGTATTTTCGTCATTTTATATCTTAATTATATATTTTTTTTCTCTTAACATTTTTTCCTCTCTCTCTCTCTCTCTCTGTCTCCCCCCTCGATCTCTCTCCCCTTCTTCTTCTTCTTCTTCAGTTGCACTACCAGAAGCTCTATCAAAATAAAGCCAATACAAACAGAAACCCAACGTTTCAGTTTCAATTTTTTCCCCTTCCAAATCCATCACTCCTTTCAATTTCCTCCAATCTTGTTTTCCTTGATTCCCCTTTCATTTCTCTATCCCAATCTATTTGAATCTCACCATCAATTTCATGGGTTTTGGAGCGTTGCAAGAACCAGCGGAAGAGGTTGATGCCGACTAAGATGGTGAAGGAGAGGAGGGTCATGAGGAGGGAGCGGAGGGTGGGGTCGACCCGGGCAGCGGAGGAGGACGAGGAGGAGTTGGAGGAGGACGGAGCGGAGGGTGGGGATAGGTCTGAGAGGGATGGGTTGACCCGGGCAGTGGAGGAGGGCGAGGAGGAGTTGGAGGAGGACGGAGCGGAGGGTGGGGATAGGTCTGAGAGGGATGGGTTGACCCGGGCAGTGGAGGAGGGCGAGGAGGAGTTGGAGGAGACGGAGCGGAGGGTGGGGATAGGTCTGAGAGGGATGGGTCGACTCGGGCAGTGGAGGAGGGTGAGGAGGAGTTGGAGGAGGACGGAGCGGAGGGTGGGGATAGGTCTGAGAGGGATGGGTCGACCCGGGCAGCAGAGGAGGGCGAGGAGGAGGACGGAGCGGAGGGTGGGGATATGCAAGAATTGATCGAGGTTATGCAAGAATTGAGGGATTTTGATTCAAGAAACTGGTTTTTTTGTTGCAAAAGTGAAATTGTATCTTGTGGGTTTTGTTATTGTTTGAGGGATTTTGATTCAACATGAGACTTTGAACGATCTGGGTCTTTGTATTTCTTCCTTTCTGTTTGCTTTTTGTCACTTTGAATGATCATTGACTCCGGGAGAAGCTTATGGAAGAGAAAGAGAGGGAGTGTGCGGGGTTTAGGTGATGGTCGTAGGTGATCTAATGGCTGCGGCGGGGGTGGTGGTGGTCGTAGATGATCTAATGGCTGCGGCGGTGGTGGTGGTGGTGGAGGAGGAGGAGGAGGAGGGGGGGGGAGTGATTTGGTGCGACCCGGGTGTAGAGGTTTAGATGATCACTACCATCAATTTATTAACATTGGGGACATGGCTGGGATTAAGGAGGATGAAGACATAAAATGACAAAAATACCCTTAAAAAATTGTCAGATGGCAAGTTCCGTAACGGAGCTAACGGCCATATGTACCGATCTTCGATCGGGCAAAAAACCTCAGGTACCGTATTGATGTTTTTTTTTTTGTCAGGTACCAAAAGTTATAAGGAAGAAAAGGCGGGGTACCGTACGGACCATTTTCCCTTATTAATTTCTGTTCCTTATCTATTAGTCTTTAATTCTTTTCCTCTCGTTTAGTTGTACCAGTATAAATAAGTCACCGGAAGCTGGGGCTTTTTATACATTCTGTAGTACCAACACTTCAAATTGGTTGTGTCGCGTGTCTGACACTCATTTGACATGTTTCGAGAATGTGTGGATAACTTTGAATTGTGGTTTGCTACCCATTCTTATAGTGTGAGGGTCTTTCTAACTTTAGAGTTTATGGGCGTGCTTAGTATGATTTCATTGAAATGAATAAGCCTAAACAACCGCACCTCCATTGAGCTAAGTTTCACTCACAAACCAATCACTTTAATGCTATGCTTAGTTACTAGTCATGCTACAAGATGCGGCATATGACATTGGCTTTTTCACACCCACTCTCATTGGACACCTTTTTTTTAGTGGTGGTTATTTGTGTTACACCCCATACCCAGATTTATGTGTTTACTAGTGAATTGAACGGCAAACAATAACATTCTTCTCTTTCCAGAGTTATATCTTTCAAATTTTCGATAGTTTCTCCTAAGGTAGGCCTCGTAGGGTCACTTTAGATTTCAAGGTGAAATCCGGGACAAATCCTGTCAATTTGACATAGGATCCCTTAACTGAAGGACGATGCATATTGGTATTAATCGAGGTGGACGTTACCCTCTATGTTAGACGTGTTCGTGTTTTGTTTTATGTTATACGTGGTTGGGGTTGGATTAGTTCTTGCTTTATTGTGGTGCTCTTAGGCTTGTGTTTGTGGCTCTATAGCAACTCATACATCTACGATCTCTCAATAAGTCACACACCTACGATCTCTTAATAAATTGTTGTTTCAACTAAAAAAATATTTTTCAAATTTTAATGATTATGTCTTATCACGCCTATCATACACAAATCTAGCATACTAATTAAAACCATATTCAGCGACTTGTTAACTTTCAAAGTGTATAGCAAACAATTAGAGATTGAAATCACTCGTCTCAATCTCTAACAAATTGAAATCAGTTTAGATTGTGAGAAATGGTCTCCTACTTCAGATTAAAGCGGTCAAAAATGAGAATATTGAAAGTGGTTATACCACAAAAGTTTATCATTTAAAAAAAAAAAGAAAAAAGAAGAAGAAGAAGGAACAGAGAATTGGAACTTGAAATCCTCACGAACATTTCGGTATAGAAATATCAAATCCTATCAAATATATGACTCCTCCCAATTGTCAGCGGGCATATCACCCCTCTACTCCATCATATTGTATCAACATGGATACCCCCACAAGTGAAGTAAAGATTCTCCTATCCACGGACCTCTGACCGCCGCAACTGGCTGAACATTAAAATAGAAAAGCCGAAAGCCACGTTTTTAATAGCAACAAAGGTCACGTGGACTCACGTGCGCCTGGTGATTGGCCTCTAATAATTTCCAACCGTAATCCAATGTTGGAAAAAACCAATAACAAAACAAAGCACTCCAGAGACTTGAATGGTACCACAAAGGCCGAAGTCTTCTCTCTTGAGTGAGTCTGTCAACTCCACCATTTAAGATTCATTCACAGTTTCACACTCCCAGAGCTTTAGTTCAGAAACAATGGCGGAGAGCAAGACTGTGCACTCGCCATTGGTGACCTACGCTTCCATGCTTTCACTGCTTACTTTGTGCCCTCCATTTGTCATTCTACTGTAAGCTCCTCTCTCTCTCTCTCTCTCTCTCTTCTCTCTGTGTATCAATCGTCTGTGTTTTGGGTTTCCTTTTGATCTTGTAAAGATTCGATTTTTGCGTTTGATCATGGGAAGTTGGGTTTGCTGAGATCGAATGATCGTGGGGAATAATGGGTTCTTGTTGTTTCTTTAATTTGGTGAGAGAAATCCAAATCTCAAAGATTGAGAATTTTTTAGTTTTGAGAGACAGGGAAGTGCAAGATTGTTGCTTTTTCGATTATAGAAAGGCTTGAACTTGTATATGAAGCTTATGTATCATGCAGATCCATCGAGAACTTGATCGCTTTTTGTTTCATTTTCTGTTGTTTTCGGATGCTTTGTTTGGTTGATGAGAAAATGCTGGCAAAGAATTAGGCTTCAAACATTAAGTGTTGTATTTGGATTACTTGACTCAGTAAAGAGCCTATTATATACTGATTCGAATTCGATACTTAATTGCAGATGGTATACAATGGTACATGCTGATGGCTCTCTTTTCCAAACTTGGGAGTACTTGAGACAAAATGGGCTGCAGGGGTTTATTGACATATGGCCAAGACCTACTGCCATTGCCTGGAAAATCATCGCATGTTATGCTGCTTTTGAGGCTGCACTTCAGCTGCTTTTACCTGGAAGAAGGGTTGAGGGACCAATATCTCCGGCTGGGAATCGGCCTGTCTACAAGGTGCTCGACACTTGATTCCTTTCTCAAACTGCTTTGCTAAAGTGATTACAAAAATAAGGGTTTACATAGTTTTGCCTTCTACACTTTTTGGCTTTACACGAGCCACTAGATTTCAAAATGTTGAACTCATAATCTTGTTTGTCATCTTTTGTTGTGGAATTCTTAAGACAAGTATTAATTATAAATTTTCACTTCTGTAATTCTTAGAAATACAAGCAAACTTCTGCTATATTTTAGTACTATAGTTGCATATGTATATTCGAAGTTTCCTGTTCTAATGTAACCTGTAAATTTTGCAGGCAAATGGTATGGCAGCATACTTTGTGACATTGACTACGTACCTTGGCCTTTGGTGGTACATACTTTCTCCACCAATTCAGTGTTTCCTTTTGTAAATTATGTTGTAGCCTTAAATCTGAATCTTCATTCAGGTGCTGCTGTAAGCAGTCTTTCTAAATTTTCACTTTGTTTTTTGGGGAGAGTGATTTAGTTACCAACATGGTGGCCATTATTTTGTCTATAGCATGGACTTCATTATTTTTATTTAATTTCTCATTCTCAACTCCTTCACCTGATAAGTTTATCTGTTGCTTTTGGCAATGTGTTTATGGCTTTATGCTGAACTGAAAAATATTCATCCTCCCATAGTTCTAGGTGAACTTTATGTTATTCTCATACAAAAAAAAAAAAAAGGGTGAACTTTATGTTTCGAGTTTAGAACTCTCTGAAGTATAGCTTTTGTCTAGTGTCCAGTGACTTGCACAAAACCATTATTTTCAAGTTTCAGTGTTTCTGTTGGGTTTTCTTTTTGCTGCTATTTTCCTTGTAGCTTGTTTTTCCTTATAATTTTCCGACAGTTTATATTTTAGTTCTCCTAACTCTAAGCTTCAAGCTCTTTTCACAGTGCATATGATGCTTTTCCTATGTTATTTCAGGTTTGGGATATTCAACCCTACAATTGTTTACGATCATTTGGGAGAAATATTTTCGGCCCTCATTTTTGGAAGTTTAGTGTTTTGTGTTCTCCTGCACATAAAAGTGAGAGTTTGTGATTATGTTGAAATATTAGTTCGATGTACATGCAACTTAAGACTTTGATTTTTTGATACAAATGTTTCTTGTATACAAGGGTCACTTGGCACCATCTTCCACAGATTCTGGCTCTTCTGGGAATGTAATAATTGATTTTTACTGGGTGAGTATCATTTCTAAGTTTTTACTTTCGTATCTAATTGTTTAGTTTTGTCTATAAATGAAATGCTGAGTGTGCCATAATAGAAAATGAAATTTAAGCAAGAAAGAAATAAGTCTAATGTGTTTTCATGTTGATTAGTAACAGAAAAACAGTTTGCAAATAAGGTTCTGGGTTAAATTCACTCCTTAATATGGCCTTGGCTAAAAATGCAATATTGCCTTTACATTTTTTTAGGGCATGGAACTGTATCCACGAATTGGTAAAAACTTTGATATCAAAGTTTTCACGAACTGTAGATTTGGGATGATGTCCTGGGCCGTTCTTGCTGTGACCTATAGCATAAAGCAGGTAAATCTTCTTTGATATTAATTTTCTTTTCACCCTTGTGATTAAGTTCTGATTTCACTATAGTGCTTATAGTTGTAATGTCATTAAAGTTGCAAGTTACTTAGTTACCCTTGATCACCAAAGCATAATAACCTATGCACACAAATCTGTAAGGACATGATGAAGAGTAAATTTGCTTATATTTTATTATTTTTGTAGAACAATGTAACAGAATTATAAATTAGGATCAGATTGATAGTGCATGCATATCAGTAGAAGACTAGTGTTTCAAACATAAATAACCTGGATGGCCTAGTTGACTTCGCGCTTGTAGTCTTGATTGGACAGTTACAAACTCTCGAGGCTTACTATATTCTTTATGGTCGTCTAGTGAGATGTGGCTATGGAGAACTGAGAATGGGCAGTTGGAACTTCAACAGTTGAATATTTTTAAGTCAGTAAATTTAGGGAGAAAAAATTATAGTCTCCCTTTTCATTTTTGTGAATATTATACTGTGGTAAAGGTTGCAAATGTGGTTATTTATTGAACTTTTTCAAGATCATCACTATCCACGGAGAATAAGTTAGTTATGTGTCACCAAACTGGTTACTTGCATGTTCGATATCCCGGGCAGATGTAAAATTGTTATGTTTATACAAGGGCTACACTGTATACTTTGATTTCATCCACCTAAGTTCAATAAAGTTTTCATTTTTTATTGACAATTTTCTCCATTCCGTACATAGGAACTCCTAAGTAACGTCTCCTAGTGTAGTTTGCTGTCACCATGGAGCAGACATAGGTCCAATCCTCTTGAATTGATAGCCAATCAAAGAAGAATAACTTCCTATTTTCTAAGATGTATGAGGTATCTGTTAAGTAAATACTTTCATTAGTTAATCTTATGTTTAATACTTGTTTCTTGTTTTACCAGTATGAGTTGAATGGGAGAGTAGCTGATTCAATGCTTGTAAATACCATACTGATGCTGGTGTATGTCACAAAGTTCTTTTGGTGGGAGGCTGGATACTGGAATACAATGGATATTGCACATGATCGAGGTTCACATATGCTTTACTTGTCAAGTTTAGTCCCATTGTTTGGTTCAAACAGCCGTTGGGATGTTAGCATGTCCTACTTTTAGTGTAAATCTAGACACAAATGAGGAGATTTCAAGGGGATACATGTATACATTTCTGAATACATATAAGAAGATGCAAACCTGTTCTAACAAAGAAGTCAATGCAAAGAAGAATATGTGCTTGTTGGTGCATCCATTTCCTCACTAGAACATGTATCATAATTAATTACATCTAGAGATAACTGACTATAGTAATGGATGTCATTGAATCATTATTTCCTCATTGTTCACTTGTTTGAATTCATGCTTCATCTCACTATGAGTCATTTCGTCTTTGGCAGCCGGATTTTATATTTGCTGGGGTTGCTTGGTCTGGGTTCCATCTATTTATACCTCTCCTGGCATGTACTTGGTCAACCATCCTATAAATCTCGGCACTCAGGTATGACAGCATCATTAGTAATATAAATTACATACCTTCTGATTTCCGTATTTAAAAAATGGGTTTTCAAACTTCCCATTGCATCTAATCTGGGTCATGTACATTTGCTATGCATTCTCCTAGTTTTAAAAGTTGACGAGACTCCTTGAGCAAGGGAAACAAAAGGATAAACCAGTAGACTTTGGTTACTGTGTATGTTGTTTGGATGAACATTTGGACTTATGACTTTGAAAATTTTAGATTGTTGTGTATGGTTTCATTACATCATGGATCTTGTCTTTATATGGGATAGGCAGTCAAAATTACGCTACAGCTTTGGTAATTTGATAACTTTGCATTTTAGTGAAAACCAGAAAGTTTATATACCATTACAAGTTAAGATCAATGTAAAGGGGGATATTTTCCATGCTGGATGAATGCTTCAGAGTTGATTCACATATTCCTCTATCCTTCTTTATCTCTTCCAGCCAGCATTTGTCACATTTCTAACAACTGAAACCTCATGGTTCAGCTAGCACTTTTTATTTTGGTTGCGGGGATTCTCTGCATATACATCAACTATGATTGCGACAGGCAAAGGCAAGAATTTCGCAGAACAAATGGCAAATGTTTAGTCTGGGGGAGAGCTCCATCAAAGGTTTTTGGTCACTTGAAACCTTGTAATTGTTTGTTTTATGGTTTGAGATATATTGGCTGACAAAACAGACATGACTTGTCCATAACAGATAGTTGCTTCATACACTACAACATCTGGGGAAACAAAGACGAGCCTTCTCTTAACCTCAGGATGGTGAGTATTCGTTTGCTCTTGTGAATATGAAATAGTGCACATGCTTAGATCTGAGTAATTTTGTCACTGCTTTATGCTGCACATGGGGAGTGAGTTGGAGGATTCTTTTGTTTCATTGCATCTCTTCTCTGCACATTTGCATATTTGGTTTCATCGTGTGCTAGAATTTTATAAATAAAAAGTGAAGCTGGTGTTTTTAGCTAAATTCATTGCTGAGGTTTATTGTTGTCCCTGCAGGTGGGGTTTATCTCGCCATTTTCATTATGTGCCAGAAATATCAGCTGCCTTTTTCTGGACTGTTCCGGCTCTTTTCAATCATGTACTGATTTGTACTTAGTGTGTGTTTTTTTTTTTTTGGAAACTTGAATGTAAGAGAACAAGTTGCTGAACTTTTTCCTTGTTCTTTGCTTGCAGTTTCTACCATACTTCTATGTGGTGTTTCTCACCATCCTTCTATTAGACCGAGCAAAAAGGGATGATGATCGATGTCGATCCAAGTAAGCAGATGCCGATTCCAGTTCTAACATTTATTTTATATATTTTCTCGGCCATGGCTTTAATGAAATCAAACTGGTCCATGAGATTTTAACACACTGCAGCATTTGGGTTTTCTTTTTTTGATCAAATCTCTACTGTATCTAGAATTTTACAGACACATCAAGAGAATTAAGAAAAGTAAAATTTGCAATATAAATGAAACCGTGTTAACATTTTATGTAACGCTGAACGAATTCGAAAATGTCTCCCTTGCAGGTACGGGAAACACTGGAAATTATATTGTCAGAAGGTACCCTACAGAGTCATTCCTGGAATTTACTGAAGAATCTTCTAAATGGTGCTTTTCTTTGAACTTGCCCTTGTTATTCATAGCTCATTTGGTAACTGAGAACGCTATGTATGTCACTCCGCTTCAACTTATTGCTCTTGCTAAGCCTTTCTTGGCGATGTAAAAGTTTTGATGCGTTGTGATATTAGTCTTTTTGACTGACCAAAGAAATCTCGGTTTTGTGATTGTGATGTGCATTTGGTTGGCGTATCAAATGGTTTCTACAATGTTCCCATGAAAGCATATCCTCTTCTAGTAAGTTTTGGCCCGTCACTTGTACATTCAAGCCATACTAGTCTTTCCTCTCTGTACAGGAAAGGATAAGCCAGCAATCTGAAAAAATAAAAAATAAAAAATAAAAAAAGCGTACAATACAATTAACCATTGCTTTGCCGGTGTGGTACTGCACCAGTAATGGACATAGATGAGTAGATTTTAGGAACTGGTGTAGGCCAGGGTGGGAGCTCAAATTGGTGGAACTCCATGGGAGTATCATCATTGCGAAGCCGACTCTTTCTAAGCATCTCTAACTTTTTTGAACGAATGTTGCATATGACGACTTTGGCAAAGACAGATATATACAAGATAATCCTTATTGTTTGGGTGGAAACCTAGCACCTCAAAACTATCTTCCGAGTCGTCAATGCTGGTATCTTCGCAACTTGAAATCATCTCTAGCCAAAGTAGTTTGTCCAAAGTCAAATGCCATTTCTTTTACCTCCAACCTCCTCTCTTAACCCCCAAATCCTTATACGATCATCAATGCCAGAAAGTTCGAAATTACATGCCCGTAGAGGACTACCTCGGCACACACCTAAAACTGGGAAACAGTAATCGCTCAGGTCTTGCAAGTCTAATGGCCCCTCGATGAAACGACACGAGTCAAAAACATCAATAATATCACCACCACCACCATCGGCATTGACAGTAGTGGTAGTACTCGTACAGAATGGATCCAACTCAAAAGTAAATGGAGGCGACTTATATATACGGCCACCGCACCAATACAACTTTCCATTGTAAGCAAAGCCCGCAGTCACAATTTGTTTGAAGAAACTTGGCTTTAGCTCATAGATATCTCCAAGAACTGTCGGGCATAACATCATTTCTCTCCATTGACCCGTCTCAGAAGAGAATTTCTCCATCCTCAACTTTGGAAGTAATCGCACAACCCTGCACCTATAATCAGCATTAAGCTCATTGACGACTGGAGAAGAACTCTCGTAGATATAGTAGGGATCGCAAATGAAGCCCACTCGTGCATGTTTGTAGAGTCCAGGGGTAGGAGGAAGAGCAACACATTGCTTGGTGTATGGAACTATGGATTACATATGTAATAATGGCGTTGATACTTCTTTCTTGCGCACCACAAAACCAAGTCATTTTGCGTCCCTACCACAACTGGACGTCGTCGTTTCTTAGAGCCTAAGTCTTGGAAACAACAATCAGAGAGCTTGAAATCCCTAGACAACCTACGGGTTGTTTTACACATTGGAAGGAATCGAGAGCAGATGACCAGAGTATGTAAGTTGGGCTCATCATGATGCTGCTGTTGAAAGTTGATGAAAGAAGGGAGATTAGAAGAGATAAGAGTGAACCAACGCTTGCACACACCCTTGCATAGAGCAACGGATTTGAGAGGAAGTCGACATAGAATTCCAACCAATATTTATTACTCAGTTCTGATGTTGATGCTATAGATGACCTTTTCGATTTTTTCGATGACAACGATGATGAAGATGGTATTATTTTTCTTTTTCTTTTGCGAGGAACACCATCAGCATCAGAGGTCGCCTCATCAATAGTTTTTTTTTTAAAACAATACCACCATCAACATGTCTCATGCGGCAGCAGAAACTTAACTTGAACCAAACACGATGATATATAAAAGAGTGGATTCCTTAATGTATATGGAAATATTCCAATTCCCTTTCCTTTTCCTTGAAGACTTCGGAGTCTTTACTTTTCTTTACCCCCAAGTCTTGTGCATCGTTTACTCAAATACCCTTCAACTGGTTAAAGACAAGGGCGGATGACAACAACAACAATAATAAGGGACGAAACAAATTGGAGAAAACTAGGTTTCCTAAATGGTCTCTGGAAAAATCTGCTTGATTTAGGGTTTCTTCATCATCTAATCAGACTACATTTACGAGTACCTCTTTCTCTCCCATAGCTGGCTTCTGTATTTTTTCCTATAGGTTTGGTATTTGCAACTTTTCTTTAAATTAAAGTTCTTAGCTTTCTCTGATAAAAAAAAAAAATTTCTTAGCTTTCAATATATATGGGTATGTATAATATATATTTTCGTTGATTGATCTGTTAAAGACTATGTTTTGAGCCAGATCGGGGTTTGGTTGCTGATGAAGGAAAAGTTTTTTTCTCTGGGGTGCGTTTGGAAATCGGTAGGAATTTATTTATTTATTTTATTCTTCTTTCTTTAAAAGAGAAATTTATAAATAATGGAATCTTTAACTCCATCAATCTAAAATTCCGTTAATTGCAATTTCTATTTTTTTTTTAGGAAATGAGAAAATTTCATTCAATTATCCATGGCCATAACACACGTACATCGAATGCTGTCTTACACTAGAATCATAAATGGTATAAGCTACTAGACAAAGGACAGTTGACCCTCACTGCTAACGCATGCGCTCACTTAATGAGCCTACATACAAGAGATCAAATCCTCACTACAAAGCCTCTCTTTGAAAAGTAAACATAGTCGCCTAGAGACCTCAATTGGTGTACAACTAGAGATAACTAAGAAGCAACTAGTAAAAGACTCAATTTCAAGTACTAGGCAAGGAGACCCGGGAACCACAAGCTTTCCTTTGTCCTTGGCACGAGAATCCTCCGTCGTTACTATTCTAGAGGATTTGCTAGAGGCACGAAAGTGCGTAGTTCCCTAACAAAATTAGAGAGTAATGCAAACCTAAGGTTCCCAAAGCAAGAAAACATAATAGTAACTAAAAAAATGAAAATATAAAATAAAACATCGTGAACCCAGAGTAAAACCCCAGGCCCAAGATACATCAGGCCCAGACCAGGCCCACCACCGGATTAGGGTCCAAGAGCTCCAGCCATTGAGCCCGACCCAAGACATGTGCTGCACAGATAGGCCAGGCTGGCCAGCCAACACCAACGTGCTTCCAAACCCGTCACGCCGCCGCTTGCAGATCTCGACCTCTGACGAAGTCACGTCGTCGATCAGCACCTCAAACCGCCCTCCACTGCACGCACCGAAGCCATTCCATACCTCCTCTTCGCCGTCCTCCGCTGTAAGCACTGAGATCAATCCAAACTCCAATGATTGTATGGCAAGATCCGAATGGATCAAACCATAGAAACCACCAGCACAGATACGAAGCCCAGCCACAAACCTGACAAATGCGACGAGATCCAAACGGATCCGATCAGGCTCCACCATTTGCCGCGAACCCTCTGCCTGTGTCGACACTGCCGCCAGCCAAAACCATGGCATAAGGAGCCCATTCAGACCCAATCTGCGCTCACTCACACCGGCAACCCATCCGGCCGCACTCGACTATCACCGACGAGGCCAGAAGCCATCGTCAGCGCCGAGGTGCAGCCGAACAGGCCAAACAGCAACTTGTCTCTCTAGTTTTCTCTAGGTTTTCCGCCGAGTTTCTCGTTAATTGCAATTTCTATTGTTTGGTTGTATCTATTAAAAATTTCGAATGTGTAATAATATAAAAAATAAAAAAAATTGAATAGAAAAAAACCTAGTTTTGGAAATGAAAATTGAATACTGTAAGTTTGGATGAGAAAATTATAAAATCCGTAGGAATTTATAAATGATGGAATTTTAACTCCATCAATCTAAAATTCCATTAATTGCAATTTCTATTGTTTGGTTGCATGACTTGCATCTATTTACGATTTGAAATGTGTAATAAATTAAGAAAGTTTAAAACAAATAAAAAGATAAAATACAAAAAAGTATTGTTTTGGAAATAAAAATTGAATACTGCAAAGGAATTCGTAAATGACACCTATTTTGGTGGAAATTGAAGTGAGGAATTTAAATAACGAATTCCTTTTTTTTTTTTTTTCCACAGAGAAATTTAAAATTTTCAATCTAATAATGCCAAACGAGGGAATTGGCTTTTAGGAATTATAAAATCCTCTCTTTCAATTAAATTCCATCATTTTTTCCCTCATCCAAACACACTCTAAGAGGAATCTGTAAATGACACCTATATTGGTGGAAATTGAAGTGGTGAATTTAAACAATGAATTCCTTCATTTTTTTTCCACAAAGAAATTTAAAATTTCCAATATGATAATGCCAAATGAGGGAATTGGCTTTTAGGAATTATGAAATCCTCACTTTCAATTAAATTCCATCATTTTTTTCCCTCATCCAAACACATTCCATGGTGAAATCTTAGAAGCCGTTAATTATCTATCTCACTCGACTCTCTATAGGTACAATTCTAAATTGTGTCGTTGAAGTTCATAGCTTTCTGTTTTGAGGATACTAAAATATAGTTGTTTTTCTATATATTTTATTTTAGTGAAATCTTTGGAAATCAATACGTTTTTATATTTCTGAGTAAGCAGCTCATTTTGTCCAACTATATAGGTTCAATTTTAATATATTATATTGAAGTTCATAGCTTTCAATTTTGTGGATACGGTTTTTTGGTTTGGTAGTGTTAAGAAAAAGGAGTTGTTCATAATATGGGATGAACAATTTGGTGATGATGAAATGGAGGGTAATGATTTTTTATTGAAATCATTCGTATGTGTTTAAGGCTTACGCCTTACGCAAAAAAATAAAGGCGGAGACTCCACCGAGCCCCAAGGCGGCGGAGACACCACCGAGGCCTAAGACGGCGGTTTGATTTTCATTTGGATGATTTTGCTTTATATATTTTTTTAGTAGTATTTGGAAATCTGGTACTATTCCAGTTTCAATCTTGAAATCAATATCTCTTTCTGTTAAAAAAAAAAAATTCCTGTAATTTTGTAACTTATCTGAGCTGTAAAATTTGTCATGCTCAGTTTTTGTTTTTAGACTAATACGGTTCGAATTGTGGTGCTCACACAAAAGATAGAAAATTAATTGGATTCGTAATTTTCACTGAAAAAAAACTGAGCTAATTGCTAATGTTAAATCTTTTGTTGAATTTATATTAGATGATTATGTGAAATGACAGGAAAGTGAGCTAGAGAAATTTGGGCATTGAGAAATTTCAGCTGCCTCAGTTGTAGAGCTTCCATGGTATCAGATCTACAAGAAAGCTAAATCTCGGAGATAGTCGGACTCAAATGAACTGAGTCCCTTTTTATACACTGAAGTGTCGTTACTTTTGACACGGTTCCGTTAAAACTAAAGGCAGGTTTGAAATTTAAATGTATGTACGGATATCAATTTTGGCTTGTGGGTGGGAATGTGAAAATGAGTTCATTATGGAGCCATGTGTCAAATTAACAAAATAAACGGCTTGATGGAAGGACATCTCCAACAGAATATCTATTTCAAAAAAAATTTAAAATTTAAAATTTAACAAATTATAGGATAAGTTTTATCTCCAACAGAATACCTACTTAGAAGATAAATTTAGCTTTAGCTAAAAACTCTAGCTATATTTAGGCCTAGAGAGGAGAGAGAATTTAACTTCACATAAAATCCTCAATGTTCCAATTCTTCAATTCCAACGTTCCAATTTTTCAGTTCCAACGTTCTAATTTCTAGATTCTTGAGTTCTCTTTTCCTCTATTTAAGTTTTGGCATTGTAGTATACAACAATTTATCTTGTGGAGCATTGGGAACCAATTAAGGGAATTAATCAAATACTAGATGGGATGCATTTTTTTTTTTGTGACAATTAGACTTCCAATAACTGTTTGCACATTTTTCCACAAGCACAAAAATAACTATTTCAGTTCTCTGCCTCCTATTCATCATATGTTGTCATGAATTTCAACAGCTCTTGGCTGCATTTTCCCACAAGCACAAAAATATTCCTTCTGCCCATATTAAAAGTAACTCTCTCGAATCTCGGATAGAGATCCATATCCGATGGAGGGGCATGCCGCTTTACCATCGTGTCCAAAGCAGAGGATATCAATTGACTAGTACTATCAAACACCCGGTAGTAAAATACTTTTTCTTCTTAACCATACGAGAAACGCATGATACCTCTGGGCAAGAAGATAGGTGCTGCTCAAAGTCAGTATATGGTCCTGCTACCAATTTCTCAATAAGCATCAGGAGTATGTTCTTAGAGTAAAATCCATAGTTCTCCAAATGAACTGCGCATGGCTCCAATGAATCATGTGATGCATTGATATTTATATTCTCTCCATTGCGAAAGACAAATACATGTGTAGAGCCACATGTGCAAGATTTCCTGAATGATGCATAAAGCATTGAGGTTGCAACAATTGCCTTAGCCATATTTTCAGGCATTTCAGGATTAGCACCCAACTGTTTTAGCATGGCATCTGCATGATCTGCGCCTGAACCAAGCAACAAACGCGGGACCGCGGTGTTAAGATTTTGAAGAGGGCATAGCATTGTCTGGGACAAAAGAACCACATAGGGTTGATACTCCTTGCTTGGTAGCCAACCAACTATGATCCCTCCAAATTCCAACTCATTTTGTGGGTGAGTCTTGAGATACACATTTAGAGAGTTTTGTGCAAGCCTTCGGATGGGATGCATTCAATTGATACAATATAATCAATTATTGATACGTATGCCAGACGTGAGGCATTCAAAAAGCAGATGAAAAAGTATAATCATGTTGATACATTAGCATTCAATTTTGAGATGAAAACCTAAAAAACAATATCCAAGATTATCTCAAAATAGTTGTTCCCAAATCTAGGTTGCAAATGATGATGATGATGATTTTTATGAAATCGAGACATATCTTCAAAAGAATTGCGTTGGCGGCGAGGTTTGTCTTCCTTCATTGATTGTTCAACAAAAGTGTGCATATATAATTGTTTCATCCTCCAAAGGATTCGTCGTTCATCATCATATAAAAAACGAGTCATAACTACAGAAAGAAATAGTCAGTATCGAAAGTGAAGATGGTTGAACATGAATATACGTATTATATATATATATATATATATATATATATATATATATATATAGAACAGACGTTGTAGATAGTTGTTGTTTTAGTTATCTTTATTTTTTTTTTTAAATTAAATTAACTCAAAAATAGCTATCCTTGCTGGAGAACAACTCTCAAATTGGATAGCTACATATCACTTTTACCTATTCTTAGCTATGTAAAAGATAACACTATTGGAGATGCCCTTAGTTACTCATCTTTGATTAAATTAGTTCATATTTATGATTATGTTATTCATGAATCATGACAAGGTATTTAATTCTTGCACAAGTCATTTATAGTTTAAATACCCGAAAGATTACATCCACTTCTTCGGTACGGCCGTCGTGTCATGTATGTGATGCGGCAAGCCAATAGGAGAGTAAGTGAAGGATAATTTCGAGATTTCGTTGAAAACTACAGTAGTATAGTATGAGTATACAAGTTTAAACCAGTGTTCCGGAGAAGGGAACATATACATTCTTGCATGTAATCTTGGGCACACTGTGATTACTTGGCCATAAGCCATGCACACTAAAGTAGTTCCGAGGTATCGGTGCAGTGCAATGTGGTGGGAAATGACAGTGACCCAGTGGCCACATTTGGACAAGTTGGGTGTACTGATATTTTGAGTTGACGGAGGGTGCCATCAATGCCAATACTAGCAGAAACAAGCATAGTCTCATGGAACCTGAAGTAGAATTTTAATATGAATTCATTCTGCCTTACACCAACTGCTTTCAAGGACGCATAAACTGGCTATAAAATGAGATATAAATAAAGCATTCTTGCTATAATATTACATTGGAATTATCTTCGAGCATGTTTCTTGAGTTAATTTGGTTTTCATTTTAAGGGGGTTGGTTATGCACTATTGCAGGTACAAAGAATGCATTTAGTAGAAACTGATGTTACACTATTGACTGCTGCATTCCAAAAGTAATTTTAGTTCCATGCTTGCTCTCATCGACTTTACTCATCAATAGGATCCCTTGTAGGACCTTAAAATGCACTTTCCTTACTAAAAGTTGTTTGGCACAGTCTCAACTTTCCATCACTTCAAAATCTATGAAGTGATACTCTTTAACAAGTATTATTAGTTAGATTCTTACATTGAGTATTCATATTCAAATTCCTTTTGGTTACTGCCAAAGCTGGGTTTGTAGATAGGCCTAGTCAGTGGTTCACTACAACAGAAAAGCTAATTTGCGAGGAACAAATTTGTCGCTGAAAATCGAAATTTCCTCGCCGTAGCGTTTTCGTGAGGAAAATATTTTTGTCATCAATTCCTCGCAGTAGGGTGGTCAAGAAAAGTTTTCGTGAGGAAAAACTTATTTCCTCTCAAAACCTTTTTTGCAATGAAAATAATTTTTCTTGCCAATATTCTTTATCGACAATTTATTTCCTCACCTAAACTCGTATTTTTTCCTCGTTAAAAAAGTTTCACCGTTGGAAATTAGTCGTTAAATACATTTCTTGACAAAATAATTTTCCTTGCTAAATGTATGATTTCCTCACTAATGATAAATTATAATTTAAAAATTATAAATAATAGAATTTTCAAAAAAACATTTTCATCGTTGTAGGTATCTTTTGGCGAGGAAGTCTTTCCTCACTGTAAACAATCTTCAACGAGAAAATTTACAATCGTTCTCATATGTATCTTTTTAGCGAGAAAAACATTCCTCAACAAACGTACTCAATGACGAGGAACTTTACATTTATCAATGCAAGTTATATGGTCTACAACGAGGAAATTTACTTTTATCATCGTAGGTTGTATAATCTATAGTGATGAAATTTACTTTCATCGTCGTAGATACTATAATCTATAGTGATGAAATTTACTTTCATCGTCGTAGATACTATAATCTATAGCGATGAAATTTATTTTCATCATCGTAGATACTATATTCTATAGCGATGAAATTTACTTTCATCGTCGTAGGTTGTATAATCTATAGTGATGAAATTCAGCAAATTAATTTGTAAATGAATATTCATCAAAACTGTGAAATACAAAATAACAGTCTAGAAATGTAAAAGAAACCATGTACACTTAAACAGTTGAAATGATGCTCGAGGTCAAGGTTTTATGTCCCCCTCGACGCGTTTAGTTCATTCTAATATAATAAGTCAGGCGTGGGGCTGAGTCTCCCAGCTATTGGCTGGGTTCCAAACCCCTTGAAAAAAAAAACAGTTGAACATTTGTAAATGAATACTCATCAAAATTGTGAAATACATAATAAAAGAAACCATCTACACTTTAACAGTTGAACATTTGTAAATGAATACTCATCAAAATTGTGAAATACACAATAATAGTCTAGAACAGTAAAAGAAACCATTTGTACGTGTAGAACTCCAACTATTTGAGAGATGTAGTGCTGCGCTTTTAAATTTTGACCACCCAACACCATTCTGCAAATGAAACATATAAAGCAATATGATTTACTGTTAAGGAAAATGAAGCAAAATACAGGAATGAAAAATATCCATATATATACTTAGTGCTATACTTTAATTTGGCATTATTAATTGAGTAGGTGGGCTAGGAAGAAACATCCACTACAAGAAATTAATCGGTTTATAAATGAATAATTCTATCACCATTTTTTCTAAGCAATTTCATTATATAAAGTGGCAACATAAACTTCTGCAAACAAGAAGGGCAGGGTGATTATAAAAAGCATAAACACTTGCAATAGCTACAACACAAACTAGATTCAGAGCTTTATCAAAGCTTGTCTTTAATAGCAATGCTAATTCAGAACAAAAAGAAATGCAAAGATGCAATGCCGGTTCACTGTTCCCTACCTATCATAATATCCAATAGCTATACAAATTAAAAAAAAAAAACCAATCATAAGATAAGGATATCAGGAGTAAAATCACTTCATACGGCATGGAATCAAGGGAAGACTCTTATAGTACCAACCAAGACTCTTCAATATCATTGTAGAGAACTCAGAACATACATTTTAGAAAAACCACTTACCAAGTCAGAAATTAGATTGAATCAAGTCTAGAATGCAACCACATGGCCTTTAGAGAGGTCTTCCAACCAGCAATATGTAATTCAAATTAGCTGGTATTCTTAAAGTCACAGAATTCTCCATGTTTACTTCTGGGTTAGCTCCATTACTCGACGTCCTTAGCTCCATATCCAATTCCATCCTGTCAAATGAAAGTACACTGAAGTAAAAAAAAAAAATTACTAATTCAAATTATATTAATGGAAAATACAGAAATACTGAAATAGAAGATAGGATGTCTAAAAATTATAAGCTTTCAGGATCCACATAAACATACTTTCTGACTGGAATGTAATTGGCAGAAAAGATACCGCAGCAAGCTCGAAATTCCCATAATGATACTGCACATACACAAGCTTTCATATCAGGGGTATATTCATGAAAAGTTGATCGAACTAATTGTTAGCAGTATCAATATCCCACATCAAATATTAATCTAGCTAGTTCATGTCTCATACTGGCCATTGATTCCAAACCACGTGTCATCAATCTGTACATCCTAGCTCTAGTATAAATAGCTGTACTGATCTCCCTCATGTAGTACGAATCATCATTTTCTAATACCAGTCACTATTTTTCTCCCTTTTCTTGATTTTCTTTACAAAGCTATCACTAATAAACATGCCAATAAGGAACTTGGAAATCATTCAGAACTGTTTGTAATAAGAAAATGCATGACTTGAAACGAAATACTGCTTAGGGATTGAAAAGGAGAAAAGAGACCCTCATGACATTTGAGGTAGTAATGCAAACTTCCCCTGCCCTCTGGAAAACCCAAAACTTAGTGCTCGGAAATGAAGCTCAACCTATCACTGACTAGCCAGGCAACAAATCAGATGGACAAAATCCATTGTAAAATGTAATGAATGCAAGACATGTAAAAGCAACAAAGTATAATGCTGAAGAAGTACCGACATATCCCATTCCAAGGAAAAATAAATAAATAAGAAATTCGGACCAAAAGTGACATGAGGACTAAGGACCATCATCCATCAAATTTTTCAGAGAACTCTACTTTAAGGGGCATAAGACAGAACTGCAGCTTTTTCTTAAGATGGAAAATTAAGACACTTAAACAACAGGAATATGTTGATGTAATGAAAACTAGGAACTATCAACAATGGCAGCACTTGGTCTCCAATAACTCCAAAATTCTATTTGCTACATTACTGCATCAATTTCACCAATATTGCCTAAAAACAATTATCACAGACATTAGAACACAACTACTGATAAAACTATACTCCAAAATCAACCACTACCACTACAAAAGTCCAATATAATCATCAGAAAAAACAGAAAGCCAAAGTAGAGAAGTTTATCAGTCTAAATGATGCGATTTCATTGAGTAACTGAGACAAACTGAACTTATTATATTAGAATGCAATACCTATGTGATACGCGATGAAACAGACATCTGCTATTCTTTGTTATATTGGTCATCAATCTTTTAAACAAACTCCAGAAAGTAATGCTGAAAATCAAGGAGTAGTCTTTAGATTATACTTAAGGGTCGCCAGTGTTAAATTGCTACTAGTAAAGGAGTAATCTTTATATTATATTTTCATTTGAGTACTAGCTACTAGTGAAGAAGAAGAAGACCAAGAAGGATACCATAACCCAATTATCATTAGTCACTGAGAATTAATCCACCAAAGTACCAAATCACCCAAACCACACCAAAAACCAGAAATCCCAAAATGAAGACACCAAATAAGAGAGTGAGAATGCGAACTGACCTCGTGGAATTAAGTTGAGACCCGAACTTGAAACGTGGATGGTAGCACAGACCCAATTCGAACCCAGAATAAGAGAGCAATTGGTAGTGCAGCGAGAGACAAGCTGGAATTGACCTGGACTCGGAAGAAAATCAATGTATAGGGTGAGTTCAAATTGAATTGGGCATTCAAATAGAGTGCGTTTAATTGAAATTAAACCAGACTATATAAACTACGACATCTCACATTTAGATTTAGCACAAAATAAAAAGACCTTGATTAATCAAGCGATACAAGAATGATATACAGGGAGGAAGAAAGATGAATCTAATCAAATGTCCCGCTAATCCTTCAGTTTGCCGTTTATCAAAATAAAAATGCGTTTTAAAATAAAATGGAATTAGGGTTTAGGGAGTAGGGTTAGGGTGACTATATGATTTGTGAATAGCTTAATGATGTTCTATTTGAATATTATGATTTATAACTATATACTTAAATAATTAAGATTTAAGATTTTGCATCGTCAAGTATCTATTGGCCACCAGTAGTCTCTCCAACCTGCATATCAGGCCATATATTAATATGTTTCCATCACGGCAATAACTTTGTGGTTTTGCTCATAGAAACTGCTGTAAAGTAGATATTGAGGTTTTAGAAATTTAGACTTACAGCTTTCAGGTCTGCTCCAAAACTCACAGCAGATTTTGAATCAGGATAGTTCAGCTTGAAGATCTTACGCGACTCCTCCCTGCGATTCATAACAACCAGAAAACAAACTTCCATAAGATACAAGCAAAGCAACAAGACATGAGCATGTTCGATATCAGCTTTTCATTCATCAATGGCAATACAAATGTATACAATACAGGAAAAGTATCTCACATGAAAATGAATAAGGCTCCAGCAGGACCCTTGGGAGCTTTGGAGTCCTCTGTGTTGGGCTGTTGGCGGACTTTCCAGAATTACCATTGCCATTCTGTCAAAAGGAATAAGGTTCAACTAAGCTTCAGTATTAAAGTAACTAAACAAGGAAGATAAATTTAGAGATACAGACAGGAATCCGACATCACTAGTAGTTATACCTCTTCACAATAATTATAATTATCATACATAATTATAATTACCAGCACACATGTACCCCTTCAGTTTCATATAATTGTACCCTTTCAGGATACGTGAATTTTCTTGTTCAAGTGCGTCTTGATGCACCAATGTTATTGTACATCAATTCTCACACATAGCATACTCATAGTGAAGCCATCTAATCACGTGATCATATTCCAACATCTTTCATTCCTGTATGAATTTTTGTCGAACTCTTTCTCTCCGGCCATGAACTTCTATATACTAGCTAGCCAGTTGGTATCCTTATGAAATGAGTCCAATTAAAGCTAGCACTGCAGAGCTGCACTGACTTGAAACTATAAAGTCCATCATTTCCAGCTGCATGTATGAATGCTTCTCCATCATCTTGATCAACTAATTTCAATTCCCACATATAGGTGCAAACTTGCATAAATCAATGCCATTTGGTTACGTATGGCAAACATTTAGGAGGTAAGAACATATTGCGTAGGCGATTAGCTATATACTTAATAAGTTTAAATCCGGCCCCATAATGCCCACCTTCACCCAATTACCAATAATTACCCGTTGAAAGCAACGGTTGCACACTTGCACGATTGGTGTGACCATGTTGCAATATACATGTACTCTTTGCGGTAATAGATCAAGCAAGTTCTCTCGACTCATTCAACGGTCTACTCTACGTCAAGGGTGACAGTGCCATTAGAATCTTATTTTGTTCCATTTGACGATCCTCTTCCAGTCTTCCTCGATCATACTTACAATAGGGTTGCAAATGAACCCCGATTGTAAGGAAGAGTGGTTGTATATAATTTACTTTATTTTTACTCCAGGGCCTTGAGAGTGGTGGGAGGAAGAGTTACTATTGCGTGGTGTGTGATTGCAGATAGTATAGCTAGTGATCAGATTCACCCCATTGCTTTTTGAAATCTATTGGTCCGTAGGAAATTCCCCAGACTCTATAAGCACGTAACTTTTCAAAAGTATAGTAGTGTATAGTGTGCTTAAAGGATTCAAGATTACAAGTGACAATCGGCCAACTTTGTAAGAACGAAACTTAATATATAACCTAATTGTTTACTATCTAGTGCTGAAATGTGTTAGTCAACTTAAAGCAACCACACTCGATCATCACTCAGAAGCCCAGAAAAACACACTTCTCTAATGTGACCTTTCACATCGGAATAATGGTGAAAAACTTGTCAGTTCGCGCGTCAAGCAATTTCTGCAGTGTAGTGAGGGTCACATTTTGTGCAAAAGCTCACGGTTCTCAATTAAGTGCACGAACAAGTGATTCAATTGGTGACTTGGTCGGCGAGTCTATCTTCTCAACACGCCAAACTCAATCATCGATCATCTCTTAATATCATGAATTATGGGAGACGCTGTACAAAAGCAAGCATGAAAAACTGCCCAAAGATAAAATTCATATATAGCTTTCATGTTGTTATTAGGATCTGCTACTACTTACGTAGTTTTACTTTGATTATTGCTGGAATTTGCCTGATTGTACTGTGCAAATATGTTCTTTGATTATTTACATTAGTTTTAATGAAGTTGCTGCTTGATCAGCTGTTATGGAGAAGTCTTTTGGTGTTGCGGTTATGTAAGTCTTATGGAGAAATCTTCAGCTGTTTAAATAAATAAATAAAAATTCAATTCTCTATTGTTCCAATGTAACCCAAAAAATTTATAATTAAAAAGAATAACAGATCTGTCTAATTCTTTGCTTGCTATAATTTCATAAGAGAACCTTCACTTATATAAAAAGTTGAGCTAGTATACAAACAAATGTTGTAGAAGCAATCACAAATGAAGCCTATAGTGAAACCAATACAAATAAAATGAACCTAAATTACATAGGATTAAAATATGTAAGCTTGCTCTATATGTCGTAGACTTGTAGTGTAAAGCCACTGGCAGGCATGGGGTGGATTGCCTCAAACATTCACAGCACATTCCACTTCAAATACATCTACGTTTCTTAAGTAAACAGCTTCACTTTGGATCTTCATGATAAATTTCAACACTTACGGATGCCTCTTGTTTCCCCATCGAAGTTAGAACTAGATAATATTGAATAAGACATTAATATATAAAGAGCTACAAAATTTTCTATTTCAGTTTAACCCTGAAGTTATTTCATAGAATTTACAGAGAATGCAAAGCCCTCAATTCTCAAAATAAAATGATCAAGTGGAAAGTCAGAAAACTATTGGTGCTCTAAAGTCAAAAGGCACATTAACCACCAAGGAAAGAATATAGAAATGGAATAGAGTTTACCATGTTTATATTGAAACTTGCTGTAACTATAGCAATCTGTACGTGGTGCTAACTGCTAAGAGCACGTCAGTCTGCAATTAGAAACGTCTAATTGATCAGTTTTGCTTTAAAGAGCTCAAATGGTTGGGCAAAAAGAAAAAACAACAATCAAGTCTCTTCTATTGCAACTAATTAACTGATGTCATCTCACAATGTCTTGGGTTAAAACAAGTTTTGTCAGTTCATATTGGTTAAACCAAAGACTTAGGTAGGAGTGAAGAAGCTAAAGGGATGCAAAAAAGAAAGAATTTAGGAGAGACCATATACACTTAATTTCCAGTAGCAAATCTGCAGCTAGCAAAATCCTTCAGCAACTTCTCAAGAGCTACAAATAAGAGAAATGTATAAACAAATAAATTATGTAACCATCAAGAAGCAACAACCTGTAATGGTTCACAAGATGGAAAACTAATATATGTCATACAAATAAAAGCATTAACACAACTAAAAAGTGGTTTTTTACACGTGAGATTAAAAACATACTACTAGAAGACCTGTCCATCTGCAAAGTGGTAATTCATATATATATACCAGCTGCTATTATACCAGTCCTAGAAATTACAGAATTTTAGAGATGCATAAGGACACAATTTTGTTCGACACTCATTTCCTAGGTTGTGCTAAACCGTTATCAACTAGCTAGGGGATTCAAATTGATTATAGACTACTAAAACAAAACTTCTTATCCATCTACCTCTATCGATATATAAGATGTGCACTGGTACCTTTGCCAAATATACCTTACCTTACTCTAATCCTCAGGGAATCATTATCAATAAATCATTAAGGTAACTATCATTGACAGGTAACTTTACCTCAAAGCAAGTATGATATAGAAGACATAAAAAGGAGAACTAGATTTTCGTTTGTCTCACTTCCGCATCATTTCTCATTTTTATTAAGCATATGTAATTGAACATTAAAAATATAGGGGGAATGATCATTTACCCAATTTTAGCTTAAAAATTGTCCACTTACTCAAACACTCTAAGAGATTATTTCCCTAATACCCAATTAAGTATTTTTTTAATTCCTTTTTATTTATTTTTGGGACAATTTTGCCCTCTCCTTCTTTGTCACTTAGAGATCGAGAGAAGTCATCGGAGACCTTGCCGGACTCCGGTGACCAGTGGCCGGCCGCGGACTCCAGTGAACGGTGACTGAAATCCGGCAACCGGCGACCCGGAATCCAATAACCGGCTACTGGACCGGTGACCTGATTCCTGCGGCCGATTTTATTGCCCTCCAATAATACCCAGTAATCACATTATTGTCCCCCTAATAATCATATTATTACCCCCCAATAAAAAAGTTATTGCCTCCCAATAACAAGTTTATTGAGAATCAATAATTAGTGAAAAATGAAGATGTTTTTAATTTTGAAAGTTTTAGGAGGTTTATCCAAATAAATAATCATATTATTGCCCCCCCCCCCCCCCAATAATCTTATTATTGCCCAATAAACATTTTATTGCCCCCTAGTAACCTTATTACTGCCCACCAATAAACTTGCAACATGACAATTACAACAGTTCAATATTAGTACAGGCAGTTGTAGATCTACCAAACAGAAGCTATTCTAGTACATAACTGGAATTAAAACATTTTTTTTGCATATTTTCTCATACTAGACAACTTGTGGCATGTGGTCTGCCCAAAAAAAAAAAAAAAAAAAATGGGAATGGCGTAGCCGTCAACGATCTCAGAGGCCGAATTCGAATCAGTACCTGAAACTCAAAACACAAATCAAACTAATCAAATCCACCAAAACCTTAACCCTATATCCAATCACCAAATCAACTCTCCGAATTCCCCACCGGAATCTCCCAGGATTTTCTAGAAGGACTCCCTGCTCTGCCGCCATTGTACACCGAAGCTTTGCTCAGCGTACAACCTCCAATCGAAGCTAGATTTCTCGCCAGAGTGCTTTGCGCCGAGTCCCGCTACGAATGCGTCTTTCCTCCTCTGCCTAAAACCCCAGGAGTTCTGAAGCTGAGACCAGCACTTCCGGCTTTATCCAAAGCTTCGAGCCTTCTCTCCGATAACGAAAACCTACCGGATCTAACCTCTTCGAGCTTCGGATGTGATCCAGCGCACCACCAATCGGAGATTGATGGCAGAGGGACGACTTCGAGCTTCGGATGCTATCCAGCGCACCGCCGATCGGAGACTGGAGATTGAGGGCAGAGGGACGACGGAGAAAGATAAAGAAGACGAAGTAATCGGACTTGGAGGTGACAGAGGACGTAATCGGAGACGATGTTCCTGCAACGAACTGAGAGAGAGAGAGAGAGATATGAGTTTTAATTTAATTAATAGGGGTAAAACTGTCACTAGATATTAGATTGGGTAAATAGTGTTAAAAACTTTTAGTGGAGTAAGTGGGCAATTTTAAAGCCGAAATTGGGTAAGTGGTCACGGCCCCAAAAATATAACCTTACATGCCTTGTGATGCAAAGCCAGTAAAGAACAACCATTTAAGAGTATGCTACAATAGAATGTCTAAGGCATTGCAATTGATAATTCCAATAGTAGCTAAGCACAAGTCTTTCAATTGATAATTCCATTCTGAAACCCCAAACAGAGCTTAAGGGGAATTTAATCGAACATCTGGCGGGTAATAAACACCCACTTCCACAAAAACAATCATTTCAAGAGAAAAAAAATAGCTCATCGATCTCAAAATTCATATTGAAAAAGAAAACGATTCTAGAGCGGAGAGTAACAATCATTCAGACAAACTCTTAACACAGACCCTAGCTAAGCAACCAACAAAGATAGCAGTAGCAACATCACTGGCCTCACAGAAATTTCGATCATGATAAAATAAATTAGAGGTGACCTTTGAATTTCTAGACTTAATCTTTGATATGAGAGGGAGAGATTTAATTAACAAATTTTCTTGCTCTTTTTACTACATACACACGTGCTTTCTATGCATGCCTTAGATTTTATTTTAAAAATGGCCGTAAATCACATGTCGTGAATGATCATTTTTCCTGTAGTGATGGTTTAACTATCAAGTGATTAGGGCCAAAAACTACAGCAACTGTAAGCTGCAGATGAGAAAAGCAAAATAGCACTACAATAGGCTACATCACCGATCTCATCACACATGGCTTCCTAGGTTGGCCGGTTGGCCCTTATATAGCCGTCTACTCAAAACACACAAAACTAAGAAAATATACTGAGAATTCTAAAAGGCATAAAAATTGATGGCCACTGATACATTAAAAGTCTCAGAATCAATAAAACAGAAAATGGATTTGGGAGTCGCAGTTATTACATAACAATTGTCGTCATGCTTAAACCTGGCACAAAACTAATACATTAGAGTTGTGGAAGGCACTAGCAAATGACACAATTAGGGGACCTGAAGATCGATTTGGCGAGTTGCCTTTGGTATATTATAGTCCCCATGGAGCCCTATTACGGGGTCGAAATGCATCCTCATCCTCAGACTCTGAGGAAATCCCATCCCCATCTAAGTATTCAAGTTTCTCATAGACTACGTCCTTGGGTCTAGGACAATCTTCACAGTCCTCCCACTCCCAGTGACCAATACATAAACAATGACAACACCTCTTCAGCATAGCATATCCTCCCACAGACTTCCCCCTCTTAACACAGCACACCTTTCCAATATGGTGACAACCCCGACATATTGTCTCAAAGCAACGGCCAATTTTAGCGCCATCAGGAATATATTTTAGGAATGGGCAGGTTACATTAAGGTGATCATACTCGCCACAACAGGCACAACCCGCTAATTTCCTTCTACATGACACTACAAAATTGAAAAAAAAAAAAATTAAGTAAAATAATGATGACAATAATAATACCACTTTCAAATTTGGCATTCTTTACCAAGGATCATGTGTGCATTCTTTACCCATTATCTTTCTCAAGGCTATGCAATAAGCAGTGCATTACAATTTGCAGGCAACAACTGAAGGATCATTCAGTTCATTTTAAACATATTTCTGAGCCACTCAACAAAAATTAAAAGAGAGTCCACAAAAAAGCTAAAAAGAAAGGGAATGGAGGGTAAATCTGTTAAAGCAAACAAACAAGAAAACAATAGAATAATATGAAAATAAAGGAATGACATTTTAATGGTGCAATTGTGCAAATATCACCTATTTAATCAAAAACAGGCACTACTTATTTTCCCTCAAAACACAATGAGAGAAGCTTAATTAAGCAAATTTCATGCATCCATACTTAAATAAACAAATAACAAACCTGGAATATCTATGCCCAAAAAGTCATCACGGGCAGTTCTTAGATGATCCTTTGATTCTTTCCCCTTGCTACCTGTTTTGAGGTTACACTGGTGTTAGATACACAAACAAAAGGACGTAATGATGAAGAGAAACCCAAAAAACTCGAACTTACGCAAAATTTTAGATGTTTGTTCTTCTCCATCTGGGAGTTATATATATATATATATATATATATATATATATATATATATAGAGAGAGAGAGAGAGAGAGAGAGAGTGAACAAACTAGGAGACATAAGCCCACTAGGACCCAAAACATAACAAGGCTAGGAAGAGGAAACTCTAGATAACAGAATCAAACTAGGAAACATAACCAACAGAAAAGTAGGAAAGAACTGTTCTAGGCCTAACAACACCTAGAATATCATCAAGTACAGCCTCATGAACTCAAGCCTCAGGAGGAACATGCAATTCATTTTAAACATACTTCTAAGCCTCTTCAAAGTCTAAAAAGCAAACAAAGAAAGAGTCGAGACAAAGTAATTTTTTTAATAGTAAACAAACAAAAATACAGAAAACAATCTCGATCAAAATACAATGAGAAGCTTAGTTAAGCAAATTCCATGCATCCTTAGATAAATAAACAAAGAACAAACCTGACACATCCTCGCCCAAATAGTCATCACCTTTAAGGTCTCCAGAACCCTCTGATTCTTGCCCCTTGCTACCTGAGGTTACACTGGTGTTAGATACACAAACAAAACAAAGTGATGATGAAGAAACCCAAAAGACTCATACTGCTGCAAAATTTTGGATGTTTGTTCTTCTTCATCGAGGAGTTCTAGAGGACAAACTAGGAAACATATATAAGACACAAAAACAACAACTAACTTTCAAGAATACCAAAAGATGGATGTATACAAAGAAATCCTCTCAAAACTGTAATTCTAATATAAAGCTGCAAAATAATTCCTATCTAAACCTTAAATTCTAATACAACGCTGTTTTCAAATCAAATTACGATTACAGTTTCAATAAAAAAAAGATAACTTCCAACACAAAATTAGAATTAAAATTTAAATTCACACAAAATACTGAAAATTCAGAGATCGATAATCTTCCTTCCTCACAAGGCATACTACAAGCATACCATGCGTCTTGCTCTTGTCGCCCAGATTCAGATCCGCAATCTCACGCTCCGAGGCCTCAACTTGTTTTTGTCTAAAATAAAAGTTACATTGTACCTCGATCACCAAATTAATATCCAGTACTGCAAGACAACGTACTACAATTCAAAATTCAAAATTTTCATAAGGAGCGTCAAGACTCACTCCTCCTTGTTGATCTTGATGCTGGTAAAACCAGCCCTCTGCTTGGTCCTCTTCCTCCTTGTCGGAGCCATATCCTTGGATTCTAATTCGTCTTTCGTATTTTTTTTGTTCTATTTTTGTGTGTGAAAAAATATATTTAGGGTTTGTTTTTTATTGATAATTTTTGTTCTTATCTTTTAATTAGGGCTGGGCACGGGCCAGTTTTTGGGTTATCCCGGTCCCGGGCCAGGAAATATATTTAGGTACGAGCCGGGACGGTAATGGATTTTTTGAGATTTGATACTGACGGTACCGAACCCGATCTGATTCGGGGCGGGCCCGGGCCTATCACGGGACTGAACCGAAGAAAAAATTTTGGTCGAGTACTTTTCTAAGTTTAACAATTTTGAGATATTTCCTTTCTTTAACAAGGAGATGAAAGGGAAGGGAGTTCTCAAATTCGGATTCTTAATTTGGTTCTCCTAAAATTACATATTTTTGTAGTAAAAAAGTTTAAAAGTAAATGAACGATATCGGATATGAAGTCTAATAGCAATTGCTTTAATTTTATTTGAATTTAAGGTCTTATTCTCTACAACCAAATTCTCGTTAAAAGAGAAAAATTGAAATATATAAGGACTCGAGTTGAATCACTGATAATCTATATCTCAAAGTGATGTCATCATTGCTAGCATTTTTTATTTTCTCGAATAAATAAGTTGAATCGACACTTACTTAACATATGTTAAAGAGCTAGTAACATACTAAAACGAAACGAGAATAGTGTCGATGACACCTCACTTTTTAGTAAAATTACTAAAATATTGAAATTAAAAATTAGGGAGAACATCACAAATGGCCACTCAACTTTTATCTGTATGATACTTTGGTCACTTAACTTTAATTCAGTTATTCGCTTTAATCACTCATTTATTTTTCTGTTAATTTTTTTTCTACCACAAGAAAAAAAAAAAAAAAAATTTGTCCAACCAGTCGTGAAAAAAAAAAAAATTTCGTCCAACTAGTCGTGGAAAATCTTAATTCCAGCAGCCTTCACATCCAGAGCCTTTCCCTTAAGCTTAAGCTTACATTTCCCCTGTCAATAAGAGTCAATGCAATAATCACATACTCGAAATCATCAAAGGAAAATTGAAAGGAATCGTCAAAGGAAAATAGAAATGATGATCTTTCGAAAAATGCAGGTAGTCACAAGGCAACTATGCCCCGACCAAATCTATCCATGACAAAGAGGGTAAATTGATAATGGTTATGCACGTAGCTAGTAATCCCATGTCAAACAGTTTGTTGCTGAACCCTCATTAACCAACATTGAAGCCAAAATGTCATTGGGTTTGCAGCAAGATTTCAACTTTACAATTTATCTGAGGCCAATTGAATGAAAATCTAGCTTAAGCAATCACAAACCAATCTTTTAATCGATACCAATAATTTCATAGGAAATCATTCAAATCCTAGATACACGTAACAAAAACCCAAAAGAAATCACCATCTTCAACTAGCAAAGCACGAAAATTACTAGAAATTCTCAGAGCAAGAACCCTAGAAACGTACCTCCTATATCCTTAAAAAGAAGTTGAGGTTGTGATTTGCAATGAGTCTAAATTTTTTTAGGGGAAATGTTAATTTACCCAATTTTGGGGTTAATTGTTAACCCCACTTACCAAAACATAATAAGAGATTGCTCACTTACACAAACACTCTAAGAGATCATTTCCCTAATACCCAATTAAATCCTTTTTTATTCTTTTTTGGGACATTTTTGCCCTCTCATTCTTTGTTACTTAGAGAGAGAAGTGATCGAAGACCTTGCCGGACTCCGGTGACTGGATTCCGGCATCTGATTATATTGCCCCCTAATAATACCCCGTAATCATATTATTGCCCCCTAATAATCATATTATTGCCCTGCAATAGACATGTATAACTACTCAATAAAACTTTTTTTTTTTTCATTCTTCTTTCTTCTTTCCTTATAAGCCTTATGCCAAATTTACCAACAAAAAAAAAAACAGAACGATGCCGTCCGAGCCCTACCAGCGAAGCCCAGACCCGAACTTGGAGCGTGGAGCTTCGGAGCTTCCCAGACCTCTGACCAACAAAACCGGTGTCGCCTCTGTCCAGATCGGCTCCGACATGTGCGTATACTAACCTCCTTCGTTCTACGTCTTCTGCACTGCGATCCAAAATCAAACGTAATAGTCGCCGATCCGAATGCAGTAGTCGCCTCGATCTTGGAGATGCAAGACTCGTCAGGGGTCTTGGAGGCCACCAGAAAATGGAGGAATTGTAGAGAGAGGTTGGGCAATTTAGGGTTTGTAGTTTGGGATATGAGTACGAAGCACTGAGAGAGAGAGAGAGAGAGAGAGAGAGAGAGAGAGAGAGAGAGAGAGAGAGAGAGAGAGAGAGAGAGAGAGAGAGAGAGAGAGAGAGAGAGAGCAATACTGTCAAACACTGTTAGATTGGGTAAATGGGGTTAAAAAACTCTTGGTGGAGTAAGTGGGCAATTTTTAGGCTAAAATTGGGTAAGTGGTCACGGCCCCAATTTTTTATGGCTTCTTATTAAGAAATTTTTATGGGAAGTTAATTACCTACAGGAGTGAAAATTTTTATTTTTTATTTTTTAAATTTTATTATTTATCTTCTTATCCTTATCAAATATAGTTTCAAATTAATATATGATGTAAAGATTTATATGTAATTTCACATGCACTTTTAAGGTGGGGAGGGTGGTGGTGTGTGGGTTCTAATCCAATAGTGGTGACCATGGGATCGCCAGCGTCGTTTTCACAGGGAAGACAAGCGGTTTGCAGCGGCTTCTTTTTAGCTTTTATTAGGGTTTTATTTTTTGTTGGTTTTAGTTCAGTGAGTCTCTACTCTTTTGAGATTGGGTTATTTCCCTATTCCTTTGAGCTAGGGTTAAGTAGTTTTGTTATGCCATGCAAATGGCGTCATTCAAGGGATGATTTGGATTTTCTTTGGTTTACTTTTATTGTCAATTTTCTGATGAGCAATCCTTACAAATGGTCTAGTTTTTTTTGGACACGGTGTTAAAGAAGACGTAGTCTTCTTTGTGGTTGACTACGAGGTATTAATGGGACTATCGGGATCATATTATTGATGTAGCTTTGGAAATGGACATATTGTGATTAGAATTTGGATTGATGATATCTGTAACTGCGTTTCCATGTGGTTTTAGTCAATATCCCTCCTATTGTATATGATAGGAGCATTTTAAGGCGACGTTTTACTTGCTTTTCCCTACATTTCTTGCGTTATTTCCTTATTAAAACCCTGTTTAGGAAAGTTTTCATTCTTTGATTGGGAAAGTTCCTATTTGTAAAAAGTTTCTATTTTTATAGTTTCTATTTATCATTTTTAGTAAGTTTCCATTTTCAGTTTAGGAAAGTTTCTATTTTTCTTATTAGTTTCTATTTTCAGGACCTCCGAGCTAAAAGGTGGAAATGAACTCATAAATGGAAAGAGGAGCTTTCGAACACCAAGGGGAGCAAAGATGAAGGTACATTGGAGTAGATGAAGGTGAAATGTACTAAAAGATCAATTTTACACATATTCCTACTCCAAGGAGAAACCAAGCCAAGCAAAGAAGAAGGAGCGGCTGCCTGATCAAATGAACTTCAAATGAGTTGAAACCTTCCAGATCCATTCTAGACACCCAAAGGATCATTTCTTATGAAGAGTGCCAGAGTAAAATATGAGTGGAAGGCCTTCAAACAATCAGCCCAATTTTCTACAGAAGCAAAACCGGAAAACTGGACCTGTAAGAGGTCCAGCAGCATTTTCGGCCCAACCACATGGAATATAGCTCTGAAAATTTGTCAGGATGATCTACACTCATAGTGGAACATTTTTTATGAAGAAGTCCAAGGCTCATTCTGAAGTCTTGTTGGAGAAATAATTGAAGGAATAAAGGGGAAAAAACTGACCTAAAAACAGCTCAATATCCACATGTTCATGTTTCCTACCCACATGAAGAAAGCTAGATGCTTTTCTCTTTTTCCTTAGATATATTTTTCTTCTACAATTTCTTTAATAGATCATCATCACTTCCATGTTGCTGCACCTTCATGCTTTGCTTTCATTTCATCATTTCTCTTTCTTTTCCATATTCTACAAATCACTTTCATACTCCACTTTCATTATTTTTCTTCCACTCATCATTTCACTTTTCTTTTTCTTCCCTATATAAACACCTTCTCCTCTCATTCCAAAACACATTCCTTCATCCATTCCATCTTCTTTGTCTCTCCATTTCCTTTCCATTTTTCTCTCCATTCTCTAGTTTTAAGTTTCTGCATTTTTAAGCAAAGAGAAGAAGAGAAGAAGAAGCCATGAAGCCTCCTAGCCGTCATCATCCACCTTGTGCCGTGATAGTGAAGTCTTGCTTTCAAGATTCAAGATCAACGTCTCAAGCTCTTCATCATCCACTCCCTTCATGGTGTAATTCTATCTTTTTCCTTGTAATGATATTTTGTTTTCCTTGTTTGAATTCATATGAACTTGAATTTTAGTTAACAAATAATGTTAAGGGCAAAGTTTAAAGCCCGTTTATATGTTTTGAGATAAAGTTGTGATTTCTATATGTTGATTTTTATGTTGCTTATGTGGGTTTGTTTAATTAAATTTGCATGATAGAAAACTTTTGTATTTTAATCTTATGTGGTTGCAAACACTTAGGGTTTTGATATAATTGGTGCTAGGTTTAAGAACATGAAATCGACTTTTCGTTTTGTGTAAACTTGAATCAAAGTAGTAAAGGTTTTGTGCAAAGACCGAATTTAATTAAAGATGATTGCAATTAGGTGGACTTTTCCATACTAAGTTGTACACTTGAGTTGATAGCCTTTCTCTATGTCTAATGCGTTGAACATGTCATGATTGACTAGCTTTGTAGGGCTTAATTGCATGTTTGATAGGATTAATCTAGGTGCTTTCGCTTAGGTTAATTAGCATTGAAAAGTAAAATATGGGAAATCATTTGCTTTCGAATATTTCACATGATCAACTCCTCTCTCATGACATTTAAAATCAACTATAGGAATTGTAATTGGATTTCTTGCATATGGATGTGGTTTTGATCTTTGTTCCTTGCGATCCACCCTTGTATATAAGTTTTTACGTTTTCTTTATTTTATTTATTTTAATTTTAATTTTAAGAATCCTAATCCTCCCCTTATTTGTGTTTACTTGTATATATTTATTCTTTATTTTATTTTTGTAAATAATACTTTATTATTTTAATTCTTTATTTGTTTATACAATTGTATATATTTATATTCTTTATTTTATTTTTGTAAATAATAATTTTCTTTATTTGTTTCACAATTACAAGTGTACCCTCAATCCCCGGATAGAACGATCCCTATTTTCTTATACTACTAACGATATTTTCATGGTTAAATTATGCGCTTGCTTTTAGCGACATCAGTATACCTTCCGTTTGATTGAATGAATTTTTCTACCTTTCTAAAAAAAAACAAAAATTTCATTTATTTTTTATTTGATAAAATATATTATTACACGCATATGTATGGAGAATGCCAGTTCACTTTTACTGCTTTACACTGTATATCTAGGGGGCTAGAATTGTAACTTTAAATTGGGTGGACTGGGAATCCCGGCTTTATATATAAGGCAGTCTTCCGGGTCGAACTAAACCCAAATCGGATCCGAGTCATCTCGATCATGGAATGTTAAAACTTGAAGGACGAAAATCTGTTTCGCTTTGAGGTATTTTTCTAGGGTTCTTGCTCTGAGTTTCTGGTAATTTTCCTGCTTTGCTAGCTGAGGATGGTGATTTCTTTTGGGGGGTTTTGTTATGTATATCTAGGATTTGAATGATTTCCTATGAAATTTGGTATCAATTCGAAGATTGGTTTATGATTGCTTAAGCTTTTTATTCAATTGGCTTCAGATAAATTGTAAAGTTGAAATCTTGCTGCAAACCCAATGACCTGGGAATAGGGTTTTTTGAGTTCAATGTAGGTTCATCAACAAACTGTTTGACATGAGATTACTAGCTACCTGCAAAATCATTATCAATTTACCTTCTTTGTCATAGATAGATTTCGGTTTTTCGGCCGGGGCATAGTTGCGCTGTGACTACCTGCATTTTTTTGAAAGGTCATCCTTTCTATTATCCGTTGATGATTTCGAGTGTGTGATTATTGCAGTGACTCTTATTGACAGGGAAAATGTCGTCATATGAGAATGTCGTTGGTGGGAAGCTCAAGCTTAAGGGAAAGGCTCTGGATGTGAAGGCTGCTGGGATTAAGAAGAAAAAGAAACATAAGAAACATCAAGATCAAATTTCTCTTGTCACAGAAAAGGAGCTCGCAGCTGGTAGGTTACCCTTTATGTTTTTGTTTGGTAGCAGTTTTTTAAGCTTAACTAAAACTGTCTTCTTTCCTCTTTAATGTGTTTCAGAGATTTTCTCTAGTACTTGAGAATTGCAAAGCTGCTTTTTCTTCTCAATTTTGTTAAAATTTACTGGTTGTGAGTGTAATATACTTCTGCAATCATCAGTACTCTCCATTGCTACAAAAATAGTTAATACTATGACCATTGATACTGATTTCTTTAGTTTGGTCATTAATTTAAACGAGGCAGTGTTTCTCATGATGGAAGAGTTAATCCAGTAACAAAAGTTGATGTGGTTTTGGGAAAACAATATTGCAATGACGTTTACTTTTGGTTCCTTTTTGTCATGCCATATGGTAATATTTGACAAAGTATACTCCATCAAAACCATTGAAAGGTAACTAAGCACGTGCAAGTGCGCCTGTATTCAAATTGTTTCTCATGTGGTACTACTTGGAAACAAGAGAACAGTTTTATAATCTTATATTCTAATAGACTACATATTTCATCAACTCTATATGCGTCTGCAAGAGAGACTTTTCTTGTGTGGTTTATCTTAGAAGTGAAGGTTTAGTTTTCACTTGGAGGTTAATATACTGCTGCAATCACCAGTAGCCTCCATTACTTCTGCAATACTTAAAACAACAATTTCTTTAATTTGCTCATAGTTATATGCAAGCAGTGTCTTTCATCATGCAAGAGCTAATCCAGTAACAAAATTCATTGCTATTTTTGTTTTTTTTTTTTCGCCTTCTGTTTTCTTTTCAAATAGCATTCCTTTTGTCTTGAGTTTTTTTTTTTCATTCGATATGGTGTTTGGTGTAGGGGGAAGTACAGAAGAGTTGACCAATCCTGATGAGGAAGATATGAATGATGACAACAAATCAAGAGAGGATGGGAAGGCTGCTAGTTATGACGAATATTTGACGCCTGCAGAGAGACGATATATAGAACAGAGAGAGCAAATTGATAATCACAGGTTGGCCAAGACTGCAAATAAATCACACCGTGACAGAATTCAAGACTTCAACCAGTATCTGGCCAACATGAGTGAGCATTATGACATTCCTAAAGTTGGTCCAGGCTAATTGGACAGAATCTTTGAATATGAACACCAAAGGATCACCTGTCACATTTGTCTTTTTGGAAGTTTGTTCATGTGGACATCAATTTGTGTTTTATTTTGTATTTTGTAGTTTTTGCTTGACTATATGTACATTGCCAAGGACCTGTATTCGCAACCTTGTTGTAGTACTTGTTTATGTATTAATTTAGAGAACTTCCGTCAGTTTTGAAGCCTCTTTCATATTGTCATCTTGTTGTAGATATAGTAGGACTGGTTTCCTGGTAGTCCCTTCATGGCATACACTAATTACCATGGACAACAAAGATGTATGGTGAATTCTCTTTCGGGTTTTAACTTCTAAAATTTGCACATCAAATCCAAGACATAAAATTTACACATATTCGAACCAAACCAATTGCTTCATCTCGTACAACTATTCTCAAATAGCGCAACTGCAAAGCAACCTTACAACTAGGGCATTTTCTTTACAACTTCTAATTTCACATACGGCTCATCCGACAAACTGATACCCAAAAATTAACTGATTTCCTAAACACCCACTTCGTTCCTACAGTAATTCTGTTTTGAAAGTTGGCTACATTTGTTGGAAACATCAAGTAAGTTCTGTGAAATTCCTTATTTTTCGGTTTTTCCCTTTGTTTGACTCTGTTAATTGTTCTGTCAAAGATGAAGATATAGAGGCAAATTGGAACCATCAAAAATGAAAAATCTCGAATGCCTTATTGCTTAAATACATAAGAAATGGAATCTAGTCTCTTATTCTGGGTAAAGCTCGAAGGGAAAGACAGGAATACAATAATGAAGATTATAACTACACATCCAAACTAGAACAACCGCCACATAAGCAAAGCAAAAATGGCGTCACAAAAACCTAACACTGCCTTTCTTCATGCACAACAAAAACCACAGTAACTCCAATTGTCATCACCAAGCAATTTATAACAGCAACTTGAACCATCTAATAAAAAGTCTCACAGTCCAATCATCGAGTTTCATCCTCAAGAGCACGGAAACCGTTCGTTAAGTCTTCATGAAGCTTTTTAAATTTTGCCACAAGCGCTTGTTCACCTTCAGCAGGATCCTCAAATTTTTGAGACCTGCATATCACCAGTAAGGGATTAAAGACATGCTTAACACAAAATATTAAAATATTCAGCATTATGATGTCACTTACACTAGGCGGTAAAAGAGATCTCCCATACGGTGCTTGATTAGACTGTAATTAATCTTTTGACCATCCATACCAGCTGCTCTCTCTACTGCCTGTAGACATTGAACCACACCAGATCAATACCAATAAGCTCCACTTATCTAATTAAACATCTAATAAAGTTGCACATTCTGGGATTGGTTCCCAGAAAGAAGACCCGGAAAGACAATAATAACTGTTTTACTTGCATTAAAATGTCTCAACCTACAAAGACACGAATTCTTCGAACATAATGGTGGTCATATAAGAAAGGAATTTAACAGAATAGTTCACCTGATTTGCCAAATTAAAGAAATGGATGATATTCCGCATCATCCAAACAGACTTGTAGAAGGGGCAGAATTTATCATATCTGTCCACCCATGCAACAGGAAAATGATCATTAAAGACTACCAGTCCCAACCAAAATGAAAAGTACACATGGATCAAAGAAAATATTAGATTAGGAACTTACGGAGTAAATGCATTCTGTGCGAGATAATCCTCCCTCAACAGCTTTGCAGTTTCTAAGGTGATCTTGTCTCCTTCAGCTAAAGCATCCTTTCCTACAAGCTGCAAGATTGCAAATATGCACAGCCTTTTAGTCATGGGCAGATAAACGAAACCATATTTAACTTTTAACTTCTCCTCCTTTATAAATCACACAAAGAGAAGAACTGTGGGCATCCTTCAGGCTAAATATCAGTCTGATAGGAAGAAGCCCAAATCTCACTTATCACCAAAAGGCACAAAATATGTTGTCGTGCAGTTAAGAGGAGCAAACTGAAAAATTTAATGGCTAAAAATGGAAATTTATCCTACAGTAAAAGAAAAACATACTTGGACAATTTCATTCAGATCATCTTCTCTTTGCAACACCTCACGTGCCTTTGTCCTGATGTTGATAAAGTCGGAATCAAATTTATCATAGAAAGACTCTAATGCCTACAAAGAGCACATAGAAACAAGTCAAACAGTCGACCAAACAAACACATGACTATCAGTGAGGCCAACAAGGGTGGTTCATAAACAGCAATATACAAACACACCGTTGAATACTTGGAGTACGAAATAAGCCAGTTCACAGAAGGGAAATGCTTCCTCTGAGCAAGTTTCTTGTCCAGACCCCAGAAAACCTGCAATGATGGATAAAAAGTCATTAATAAGGACAACATTAGGTTGACAAAAAAAATAAATTAAGGAAACTGAAGTTTCAGCTGAGAAATAGACCCTGCAGGTTGACCAAATCAAAAGTTTATTGTTGTTCATCTCAAGTCATCAATGTGCTGGCAGACACTTGCCGGCCATATTAGCTATACATTTCATGCATGAATATAAAAATGCAAAATATACCTGGACAATACTGAGGGTTGCAGATGTCACAGGATCTGAGAAATCTCCTCCAGGGGGTGAAACAGCACCAACAATAGTCACACTACCAGTACGCTCTGGTCCACCAAGACATTTTACTTTACCGGCACGTTCATAAAACGATGCTAAACGTGCTGCCAAATAAGCAGGATATCCACTATCTGCAGGCATTTCTGCCTGTATAAAATAGCAAGACAGATGTCACTAGAGAGAGCTGGAAAGGACTAATGCTAAAGCACATCAAGGATAGAAAAACTGCTTAAAAATAGGAGAGAGAATTACCAGCCGCCCAGAAATTTCACGCAATGCTTCTGCCCATCGAGATGTTGAATCTGCCATCATACTAACATTGTATCCCATATCTCTGAAGTATTCAGCAATAGTGATTCCTGCAAATTTCAGATGCATGTTGAAAATAATGCCCATAATAATAAATTGGCTCAAAATCATTGCAGAAGACCAGTAACATTAACAAGAGGGAATTAATCTTTAATAGGATTCAATCAAATGCAAGTATAAAACAAGCACATTTCTAGAGAAGGGCTCAACTCTTCTAACATAAAGCGTTTCCATCCAAATAGGACACCATCCTCTAACATAAAGTACTGAAACTTTAGTAAAGACAGCTTAAAGATTTACCAGTATAGATTGAAGCTTCACGAGCAGCCACAGGCATGTTAGAAGTGTTGGCGACCAGTGTTGTTCGCTTCATGACAGATTCTTCACGACCATCAGGTAAAGTCATTGTCAGTTGAGGAAAATCCATAAGAACCTGAATCATAGATTATTTTACTTGATTAAACCAAGGACAGTCAAAACCAACATAATCAAAATAGGCATCTAATTAATATGATAATGAAAGCATACCTCAGCCATTTCATTTCCTCGTTCTCCACAACCAACATAAACCACAGTGTCTGAGTTAGAATACTGCACAGGCAAAACATCATCCATTAAGCAGATAAGGAAACAACTTCCACCGTATAAATGACTACAGTAAGTCCATGATAAGTTACAATGTGTACCTTGGAAAGAGCTTGACTAATGACTGTTTTTCCACAACCAAATGCTCCAGGAATGGCACAAGTTCCACCAAGAACAGAGGGGAAAAGGGCATCAAGAACACGCTGACATAAGATAAAGTTGTCAGAAACAACTTATCCAAAAGATATAATATTCAAAAGAATAAACATTCAAATCTACCTGCCCAGTAAGCAAAGGGGTATCGGCAGCAAGCTTTGATGCGACAGGCCTTGGTGTACGTACAGGCCAACTCTGCAAACATGCAAACCAAAATAATGTAGGTTTGCAATCACGAACAAATGTAGCAAGGAAGAAGACTATGAAAGCACAAGCCAAAAGGCAAAAAAGGGTTTAAAACCTGAAGCATAGTAAATTGCTTTTTGACACCTTGAAACTCAAGCTCCAATACAGTATCCTGCAAATGCATATAAGAAAAGTCAACACACATTATTAAAATTATTAATAAAGATAATACTGTTCAAACACTTATAATATAAACTTTAGCTATTGCAGAAATATGAACAAGAAACAAAAACCTAAGTGAAGGAAGCCAAAGATAATATGCTGTTATATGACTGATAAAATTTTGTGTACATGTACTTGAGAGATTGAATGAGGATAATTCTGTTATGCCCCAGAGGAGCATGTATCAAGGATATAAATATGTCCAACAAGCAAACAATTGTAAATCAACTTTTATTTATGTTATATTTTAATGTAAAAGTGAGTTTCATTGTCTTATAGCTGTTGGACCATAATTTAAAATGCACCCAGTGAAAGACATGATAGACATAAAACCCTGTATGAAATTTACATATGCATACATGAATATGTATAAACGTACTCGAGAAATAGCATTACAGGTTGATGATGATGGTCCTAGAAAGGGAAATCAAAAGAGGAAATACAGAAGTCATAGTGAAACCTTCAATGAATATTGACCAGCTGGTGCAACGTATGTAACTTTTCCCATAGCATCAGGAGGAAGCGCCATATGGTGCTGCATCAGAGTATTTTCAAATACCGTCTGCAATGAAAGAAAAACCCATTAATGCAACTTGAAAAAAAAAAAAAAAAAACATACTTTAGTACAATTCACTACAGAAAGTAATTCATAAAACAATAGTTCATGTTACGAAACTTACAGCATACAAGTCTCCACCAGTTATATGATCACCTTCACCTGCCACCACCGTTTAAAGTAAATTTTAAAAACAAATAAACCATATAAACAATAATTCATAAATCATCTCAAAGCAGCTACAGAGATTTGCATTAAATTACCTATTTTTTTAGGTTGAAACTCCCAAAGTATATCCTTGTCAAGAGCTGGGACAGACACACCACGTGGGATATAGACATCACCAGATATTTTTGCAATAGTTTTCAAAGGTCTCTGGCACAATCAAAAACAAAGAATAATAGAGCAGCGGTAAGCATAAGACATTTCTCCACTGAATAAAGTTTTTCCAAAGTTGTTAAGTTTTCTTTTCACTAAAAGATAATTAATAGCACAAAAAGGATATATTATTTTCAAACAAAAACAATATGGAAAAAGTAGCTGCAAAGTACTGATAGAGCAAACCTGGATTCCGTCAAAAATATTTCCCAAAATTCCAGGTCCCAGCTCCACTGATAAAGGCTGAAAGATCAAGAGGAAAAACATTAGCTGATGGTAATAACAGCAAATTAAAAGTATAAGCGACCAGGATAGCAGACACACCTTGCGTGTACGTAGAACAGGGTCATTCACCATCAACCCAGCTGTCTCCTCATAAACTGGAATAAGCAAAGAAAATACAATATGATTAAACCAAAGACACATATAGTAGCGATTAAGTTCTTTTAGTGAAATGGGGTGAGCAAACACAAAAATATATAAAACTAGAAGAATAAGTTCTGGAGAAGCAATTAACCTTGGATTGTGGCAGAATCTCCTTCTAATCGAATAATTTCACCAATCAAATTATCATTTCCAACACGAACCAGCTCGTACATGGCAGCCCCACCCATGCCATCTGCAACGACGACTGGTCCTGAGACCTGTCAATATATTTACTACCTATTAGCCAATAGTAATACACACAACACCAAAAAAAAACCTTTTCAAGAATCAGGAAAATATTAAACATAACAAACAAAACCAATCTACCAGACTATACACGCATTAACAACAATATCCGATCACTTCACATTTACCACCAAAAATCTACGCAAATCAGATCAACAAATCCAGAAAAGATAATCATAGATGAGCCACGTGAAACGTGACTGAACAGTAGGATCACAAGAAGCACTCAAACTTTTGCTGCTCCAACGAACAAAGAGCACTCGATGAATAATGAACCACGTTTAAGTATTTTTGATAATAGATTTACGACTCCAATAATTCAAACCACTCAATTCCGATCAATCCATAAAGCAATTAGCACACTAATCACAACCAACACAAAAACGCCACTACTCGAATCGATTCTCATCCAACCGAACCGAAATCGCAATTTCCATTAACAGAGCACTGATCCAATAACACTCCAACATTCATCACCAACAGGTAACAGCACAGATAAACACGGATCAAAATCAATATCGAATTCAAACAACACCAAATTAAACCAAAACCGAATCCGATCCACTTGAATTGGAGTAAAGCAGTTGGTGACGTACCTTGCGGACGTATCCAAACTCGCTCTCCTTCTCGGAGTCCTCGAATGTGGTCAATCGGGAACCGTACACCGCCGGCATTTTGGGCGCGGATCGGAGCGAAGATTCGAGATCTGAGATTCGAAGCTCGGCCAAAACCCTAGGGTTCTTACCGAATTACAGAGAAGAAGAAGATTGACAGAGACGAATTCACAGAGCAAAACCGAGAGAGAGAGCTCTGAGAGGACACGGACTGGTTATGATTATTAGTATGGAGGGGATGGCATATTGGTATCTCGGAGTAGTACAATGATCCGGTGCGGGCGAGTGTATTTTTGGTAATTGATAGTGGTTCAGTCAGGACGCGCCACGTAATCCGGGTCTTTATTAATGGTGACGTAGTGAGATGGGGATCAGTAGAATGGCCAATGTCGTTTTGCCACGTGAACGACCTGGGATGCTTCCGCGAAGGGAGGTCTTTTCTGTAGCGTACTGGGACTCTCGCTGAGTGATGACCAGTCCTGAGCAACGCTTGGAAGTGTAATCTACTTTTGTTTTTTCACCCTTAATTTCTTGGCAAAAAAAAATTACAGATGAATTTTAACTCTTCTGTTTTACCCCCAATTTTTTCTACTTATAACAATTCACACCTCAAATTTGTTAGAATAGTAATGTCATGTTAGGTATTTACATAAAAAGTAAACTAATCGGTCAATTTAAACTCTCAGTTTTTTCTAGTTTTTATTTCACATGTGAAAAGAATTTTTTAACGTAAAAATGTTCATTTGTAACTTGAATTCACTCAAATATTCATACATATGCAACTATATGTACATTTATTAAAAAATCATCTGAAAAAGATGAAATGAGAATTATAATGCATTATGAATGAAATTTCCCTTCTGATCAAAGGTCAGTAAAAAATTTGAACAGAATTCGATAGATTACGTATACAATTGAAAATTTTCACTTTAAAGATATTTCAATGTCTTAATAATTTTATAATAAGCGTTGATGATGAATGTGAGTAATAGTTAGATCTTTGTCCCAGTCCTGATGAAACACACAACCTGTGTGGTGCTGGCACATGCTAGGTGTTTCCTTTTTTGTCCTCACTGTCTTTATCATCATTTATTTTTCTTCACATATAAACAGCTAAACTCAATAGAATAAAGCCACGAGGATAATATTTTTAATTGTACCTGATTGGATGAACAGTTACACCTAAGGGCTGACGAGCTGTAAATCCAAACTTGTCCTTTCTCTAAGCATGTAATTCAGTAACTTTGTCTTTAACTGCAAGGAGCATTTTTTACAGTAAAAGGTCTGATCAATTTGACACTGACAGGTATTTACTAGTTTTTCAGGCCCAAAAATGGAATATCTCTATGACATGACATGACCACAGGTCCATAATTAGGGCTATTTGGGTTGTTGGGCTGAACAACACAGGTCCTTCATGCCCATGCTCTTGTAGTCAAAAGCTAAAATCTTTGAGATATTATTTGGATTTTATTTTTATTTTTATTTTTTCATCACAGTTAAAAATGTGGAACCCAGTTCTCTAACTACCACTGCATAGTGTTCTGAGCAACTACCACTTCCCTAGTGTTCATAAAAAGTTTCAGTCTTGGCAAAGAAAGTGAAGCAGAAAGTCAAAGCACTCTTACCAGGTAAAATGATAACTTGAAATCAAAAGCTTTGCTGGAATTCTAATGGGTATACTTAAGTACAATGGATTTTCCTATTGCGCAATTCAGTCTCAAATCCTGGTAGTTACCCCTATTGCAAATCATTCATTTTGAGCCTTTGCTCTTTTTATTTCATCATTAGTGTTTATTACAATATTGAATTCATGCCTGTTATTGGGTAAAGTTCTTAATTTCTGCTGCAAAGTGAGTAGTTTATATATTGGATTGTTAAACTATTGTTACTCATTTGATGATATTGATATCTATTTCGCTTTGCGAGCTTAATAATGCTCCTGTTGTGCTCGGAGGGTTTGAATTTAACAAACTTGAAGAAAATTATCTGCAAGTTTGCTGATTTAGTAAAGTATAGAAATGGGCAATTAATAACGCCGCTTTCCTTTTCAGGATAACAGTTTAGTCCCTTTTGTGATAAGCTTTACACTGTTATTGAGCAAAGCAATTGCCATGGAGGTTTTTATGGAAACTCATTATTCTCCTCTATGCAATGGACTTTACTTGCAGGTCATAATCTAAATTTGTACATATCTCTCTTATGGACCTGGCTTTGGCGTCTCCGTTGTTCCCTTCAAATGTAACAAGAGGTGTCGATAAGATTAAGCCTTTTAGCTCAATGTTTGCCACCCGAAAGGTGCCTGCTCGAAAATTGTTTCCTTGTTTGGCAGCAGTTGCTACCCAAACACCCCAGGTTATCATTCTCCTCTTTCTTGCCAATGTGTTTTGTCTCGACTTTTCTACAATAAAATGATGGTGTTTGGGTTCCAGACAGTGGAGTTTGATGTAGAGAGCAAGAAATATGAGCTGTTGAGAGCTGTCCAAGACACAAAAAGGGGCCTTGTTACAACCGACGATCAACGCTCTTCTATAGAGGAGGCTCTGGTATAACCTCTTTTCCGTTGAATAACCTTGTGCATGAAATTGCTTTAACGTACATTAGGACTGTGTTAGGTTGATAGGAAAAAGTGGTCCTAGTTCATACAGAGTGAGATTGTTTTATAATAACTTGTGTAAAAGGCTGGCAGGTGACTGTGGAGGGATATAACAAGGGTGCACCTTTAGACTTGGTGAAGTTGGATGGGACATGGCGGTTGCAATATACTTCTGCCCCTGATGTCCTCATTCTTCTGGAAGCAGCTGAAAGGATATCTTTCTTTCAGGTATAAACAATGAATGCCATACTTCGGACTGCATTACTGTCTTCCACAATAAGCTGCCAAGCACATCTCATCTTTCTTAAACGAAATACAAAAAGCTAGTTTTTTCTGCTCAAACCACTGAACCTCTCTTGTTATTATTTTCCCTGCTTGGGCGTGGTGCTTCAATTACCTAATTCATCCTGCCGAATTCCTCCTCTGTTCGCAATGAAGGTAATTGATGTTAAGCCTTTTCTGCTTTAACAGGCTTGTTGATTAAATTCACCTCTCTGCCTTGCTATTTTGTTCATTTTCACAAACTTAATATCTTTTCTGTTTTAACTCTGATTTCATATTTGCTGGTAAAATGTCAACTTCTAGATTTTCTGTCATATGTTTATTTTCCCTCTTAATAGTTACTTATTACTTCGCTGTCCTCCAAGTCTATTCACTAATTTTGCATGAATGTCAAAATAGGTGGGGCAGATATTTCAAAAATTTGAATGCAAAGACCAATCCAACGGCGGTATAATCCGTAATGTTGTCAAATGGAGTGTTCCACCATTGTTAGAGGTAAATTTTCCACTGCTACACTTGAAGGTTATATAGAACAACAAAAGTACACGCTCTTTGGATTTTGAAGTTAATGAGTTAGAATTTTTGGCTTCTTTGGTGTTTGTGGGTGATATAGTTTATTAAGTAAGGTGGTTTCCTTGTTATTCAGTTTCATATATATATATATATATATATATATATATATATTCTGATTGGCTTGTATACTGTATTGCTTGAGTTAATGTTATTATAGGTAATAGCTGTACATGAGGATTTCAATGCAAATCGGGTCTGAGTTGTTTGTGATTCAAAACATTAGTACTAATATCAGCTAAAGAAACTGAAGATAAGATCAGACTTTGATTTCAATGTGCTTTGAAATTAGACTGCTCGTATGGAAGATCTGAGTTCTTAGTTTTTGTAAATATGTGTTGATATCATGCGGTCTATGCATCCTGCAGGAAGAAGACGGTGCTACTCTTCTAGTTTCTGCCAAGTTTTCTGTTGTTTCCGTGCGTAACATCTATCTTCAGTTTGAAGAGGTCAGTTTTCCTTCATTTCTTAAAACATATGGAAGGAGCGCTGTCATTGTTCCTCTTATATTGGTTGCACTGCCAAAGAAACACTCTTAAAGGAATTCAACTGCAACATATCAAACTGACAATGTTTATACTAATGTTGTTAATTCGCAAGTACAACCCATGCCCAGAAAAGATAGTGGCTTGATTAGAAACCTACTTTTGTGCTGTCATTTATATGCAATATTTTGGTTCGAGGCCTATAATTATCACTGGACCTAGAAAGGAATTACTCGTTATCAGTTGAGCCAGGGAGTGGGGGTGGGCTTATGATGGTCTTCTCAACTATATGTATTTTCAATATTAGCTATATCATTGGACTTGAAAACCAGTTGTTCAATAACTACATGGTAAATTTCTTGACGTATTCATTTTAATATTCATCTGAAGCCTGCATATTTGTTTGGCAGATTAGTGTTCAAAATATAAAAATTGGTGAACAGCTGCAGGCTCTTATAGCTCCAGCATTACTGCCGAGGTCATTTTTGAGTTTACAGGTAAAGTACCTTCTCACTTTAGTGTTACTCTATTGTACGTAAAGATAATTAACAATGGATTGGTATGAATGCTTGTGTGCAGATCTTACAGTTCCTCCGCACTTTCAAAGCCCAAATTCCTGTTAGTGATCCAGGAACAGGAAGGTACATAGTTTTGGTACTATATTTATCATATCAAATAGGCTTCCTAGATATACATGTTATGATAAAACTTGGTTTAATCTGTAGGCAATCCGTAGGAGGACTCTATTACCTTTCTTACTTGGATGCTAATATGCTTTTGGGGCGTGCGGTTGGTGGCGGAGGAGTTTTTGTTTTCACTAAAGCTCAACCCCTGGAGTAAGCACACTACCCTCTACTTCCATGTGGAAGAAAGCTGGCCGGGAAAGACATGGATGGCATGCATGGAACTCTTCAGGTGAAGTAAAACTTATGTGCCACGAGTACCTACAGCTTATGCCTTTCTCATCGCATGCCTAGTGATAAGAGAGTGAGACAGCATTTGGACTATCTGAAGATAGATCAACAAATATGAATTATATACCAGCGAAAGTTCTGAACCCCTTCTGCCGCTCTGTTATACATCCCCTGATTGGTTCTATAGCATATCTCATGCCATTTGAGTGAAACCTTAATTGATACATTGTAGATTATGTGTGGTCGTTTGGTTCAGGATATTGACTCGATTACGTACCTTCCATGTATAGACTGATTGTATGCATACAGATGAGTGATTGCAATGATAGTACATGAATTCAAACTGGAATAAATTACCTACTTATACATGGATTCTATTTTCTAGCTCGTAGTCCTCTCCATAAATACCTCTAAGGTGGAGAGCAATGAAATAATCATAAAAAGATCTAGAGATTTTTCTTTTTCTTGGAATAAGTTTCGACATCCAGCACAAAGCCTTGCCCAAAAATATTTCGACATGGCTGAAGAGGAGTCTCAGTCCCTCGTAGAGATGACACAACGGTCTCATGTCACCAACTCATCAACGTCAACCTATCCACCATCACCATCAACCTCCCAAACATCATCATCATCTCACGTCCAAGATATATGTTCTTCTTCTTCTTCTCTTTTTTTTTATTTATTTTTTTTATAGAATCATTTATTTATTTTTCTTCACGGCTAAGTACTTTTTTCTCAGTTATTGTGCTACTATAATTCTTTAACGCCAATCAACCTGGCGGAATTCAAACCCGTGAAAATTCCACACCTAAAACCTCTAATCAACTCAACCACCAGTGGTGGTTAATTTTTTTCACCTTTGATCTCGTTTCTTAGCTTTCTGGCTGCCTGGCCCAATACACCACCTATACTTAAATTTGGCTTCTTTTAGAGTTTTATACACCACCTATACTCATAAGATGCAAATAAGAAAACCAAAATCTGAAAATTACACTACAATAGGCTGCATCACCGAACTCTTTAACTAAAATTTGGTTTGTTTAAAGTTTTATACACCACCTATACTCACAAGCTGCAAATGAGCAAAGCAAAATAGCACTACATTAGGCTGCACCACCGATCTCTTCATACATAATATTGGCCCTTATATAGCCGTCTACTCAAAACACACAAAAGTGACAAAACTAAGAAAATGTACTGAGAATTCTAAAAGCATAAAAATTGATGGCCACTGATACATTAAAAGACTTATAATTAATAAAACATAAAATGGATTTGGGAGTCGCAGTTATTACATAACAATTGTCGCCATGCTTAAACCTGGCACAAAACTAATACATTAGAGTTGTGGAAGGCACTAGCAAATGACACAATTAGGGGACCTGAAGATGGATTTGGTGAGTTGCCTTTGGTATATTATAGTCCCCATGGAGCACTATTACGGGGTCGAAATGCATCCTTATCCTCACTCTGAGGAAATCCCATCCCCATCGAAGTATTCATCTTTCTCAAAGACGACGTCCTTGGGTCTAGGACAATCTTCACAGTCCTCCCACTCCCAGTGACCAATACAGAAACAATAAGCACACCTCTTCAGCTTAGCATATCCTCCCACAGACTTCCCCCTCTTAACACAGCACACCTTTCCAATATGGTGACAACCCCGGCACATTGTCTCAAAGCAACGGCCAATTTTAGCGCCATCAGGAATATATTTTAGGAATGGGCAGGTTACATTAAGGTGATCATACTCGCCACAACAGGCACAACCCGCTAATTTCCTTCTACATGACACTACAAAATTGAAAAAAAATAATAATAATAAGTAAAATAATGATGACAATAATAATACCACTTTCAAATTTGGCATTCTTTACCAAGGATCATGTGTGCATTCTTTACCCATTATCTTTCTCAAGGCTATGCAATAAGCAGTGCATTACAATTTGCAAGCAACAACTGAAGGATCATTCAGTTCATTTTAAACATATTTTAAACCCGGGTATGAGGGTTCCACACCTAGAGGCTCTTACCAACTCAACCACCTGTGGTGGCTACACAACCTTAAAAAATAAATAAGCCTCATCCAATTTTCACAAAAAATGAAAATGAATCTGCAAAAATGACAATATATAGCGGACATGGGTAAAAATGAAACTTAAAAGAGCATCCAAGTTAAATGTCTAGTTAAACAGACCAACAAATAATCATTGAGAATCAACAGATTGTAGTCCCATCTAAACACTCATATTTCGATCATGACAAGTTGTTTTGGTGTGAACATTTTCTATTTTTTAGTATTTCCCCAAAATTATTTCCATGTCAATACTATATTTCCCCAAACTTAAAAGAGCATCCAAGTTGTTTTGATTTGATTCCCATGGTTCGTTCTAATACTACTAGTAGTTGTTCATCATTTCGGTGTTTCATGTATTGGATATTTAAGCTCAGACTTCAATTTTGTGTTGTTCTTAACTCTTTCAATGCTATTATATTCTGGTATTTATATATGTTATTTTTGGATTAAGTTTATTTTTTTGCGTTATGTAGTTTGCGAATTATTGATTCATGTTGCGTGGATTGCAATGTTGGTTGTTTTGATGTTAAAATGTCGAACGTTTATTAGTAGGTGAGGATTACAAAATAATATATTTTATTAATGAATTTGAGGATTACAATCTCTGTAGATACTCTTTCACAAGAATCTCCTATGATTCGATCTCTGACGTTGATTTGATCAAGGGTGGCGAGCACTTGATCTTGAATCAAATGGTTGCAGTGTGAACTCCTTGCAATGTTGACGATTTGAGGAAGAAGATTGGCCAAGGGCTGTAGAAGCTTGATCTTGATCGGATTTAGGCCACTAGTTGTGTCACGTGGTGAGCGTTCTTCGGTTTTGGTAGGGGACGAACCGGCATGTGTGTTTGATGCTTGTTGATTCTCCACGAGCTTGATGAAGAACTTGTTGAGGATTTACTTTGTTGAAGACGACGGATGATCAAGGGCTATAGAGGCTTGATCTTGATCAGACTTGAACCACGAGAAGTGTCACGTGGCGAGTATGGCTTTGATGGCAGATGGATCGGCACGTTTGTTTGGTGCTTGTTGATTTTCCGCGAGTTTGACAACTTCTGAGCTTGCAGATGATTTCTCTTGTTCGTCTGAAGTTGGTGAGGTGAAGAGACCAGCTATTTGGCAGCTTGATGGTTCTTCACGAGCTTGGGAGATTTCTGAGCTTTGGAGAGGTTTCTTCCGTCTGCTTGCATGCCTCTGTCTGCCGTCCGTGATCGTCTTCGTCCTCTCCTCCATGTCTTGATTTGAGAGGGGGTATTTATAGTGTTGTCGCCTCTCTCAACTTGGAAGACATTGATGACACGACATTAATCACATTCCTTAATTGTGTAATTAAATCAATTAGTTTTAATTGATTGATTTAATTATTTTTTTTATTTAAGGAATATGTCAATCAATTTCGATTTGATTTAATGCCCGATTTCAATCAGAATTAAACAATTTAATCTGATTGATATTTGAATTTAATACTTGATTTCAATCAAAATTAAACAATTTAATTTAATCGATATTTGTATTTAATACTTGATTTCAATCAGAATCAAACAATTTAATACGATTGATCCACTTTAAGGCCTCGTTTGGTTCGCGGAAAGTAAGCATCAGGAAAGAAAAGTTGTTCCTTTCCTGTGTTTGGGATGCAAAAGGAAAGGAAATACTTTCCTGAAGCAAAGGAAAATAGGGGGGAAATGGTTCCTTCCATACTCCAAATGAATCACTTTCCTCCCTTCTTTCCTTGCATTTATTACTCACAACATATTATTTTATTTCATTAATTACATACTTTTTAACAACTTTCCGGATAACTTTCCTTACATTACCAAACATCAGAATGGAAAGTTCTTCGGAAAGTTCATTTCCCTTCCCATGGGAAAGACAAAGGAACTACTTTCCTTTCCGTGAACCAAACGAGGCCTAAATGCTTAACTTGAGCAACAATCAATTAGCGATAAATCGACGCTTCCACAATTGATGCTTCTGCGTCATTCAATCGATGGATCACTTGTGTTTTGACATGTGTCATCCTCGAAGCTCACATAATTTTGGTGATGTACGGGCCACGTGTATCTTTTGTAGGACTCATGTGTCAAATAAGCTTGTTTAGTCAAAATTTCAAAGATTGACCGATTTATTTAATGAATTTTATTTTCATTAAATTTCTTGTGTCTATAGCTCCATAGGAGTGTCAACCGGGGCTGCACCTAGTAAACCTGCATCCTTGATGATTTCCAAAGCATATTTTCGTTGGGAAATAAAAATCCCATGTTTAGAAGGAGATACTTCAATGCCAAGGAAATATTTCAGGTCCCCAAGATCCTTAATACGAAAGTGACTATGCAAGAACTTTTTTTTAAGGCATAGATGCTATCAGAATCATTACCAGTGATTAGGATGTCATCAACATATATCAAAAGGGCAATAAAGGACTTGCCTTGTTTTCTTGTGAATAGAGAATAATCGGCTTTGGACTGAACATAGCCGGCTGATTGGATGGCATCAGAAAACTTTGCGAACCACTGGAGGGATGCTTGCTTTAAACCGTACAAAGACTTGCGAAGGCGACAAACCAAGTGCTTCTCCCCCTATCGCCGAAGTCCTGGTGGGGGAGTCATGTAAATTTCCTCATGAAGATCTCTATGTAAAAAAGCGTTGTTGACGTCCAATTGATGAAGAGACCACTGACGAGCAGCTGCTAAAGTAATGAAGCAAAAGACAGAAATAATCTTAGCAGTGGGAGAGAATGTATCCTGATAATCAACACCTTCCATCTGAGTGAAGCCCTTAGCAACCGAGCGGGCTTTATATCGATCAATTGAACCATCAGACTGAAGCTTGATCTTGTAAACCCAACGACAGCCAATCGGTTGCTTCCTGGCGGGCAGAGGCATGAGAGTCCTTGTACCATTGTCATGAAGAGCCTGCAGTTCTGACTGCATAGCTTCCTACCATTCAGGGTGGGGAGTGGCTTCGGCATAAGTATGGGGCTCAACCCCGTGACTAATTTATGCAATAAAAGAGCGATGCCTAGGCGTATAACGATGATATGAGACATAATTTGACAGAGGATATCGTGTACCTTTGGTAGGACCGGGAAACAAAGAAGATTTTTGGGCTGGGGATGAAAGCATGACCTAAGAGCAAACATAATCGCACAATTAAGGTGGTGGTGCAGTGACGCAGCTGGAGAGATGAAGAGGAGGAGCAGGAGCTGGTTATGGGGGTGGCAGAGGCGGAGCAGCTGGTGGTGGTGGGGGTGATAGAGGCGGAGCAGAAGGAGTGGGAATAAGAGGATCGGTGGCTGCGGAAGCAGAAGGGGAAAGGGGAAGAGGCCGAAGAGCGGAATCGCCGGAGGGTGGGAGTGAGGATGCGACGGGTTCAGGGTAAAAGTGACCGGTGTAGGCAATCTCAGGGTGAAAGTGGGTGGGAGAAGAATTGGGAGGAGGAATAGTTGTGGATGGCTCGGGGGGCGTATCAGGAAGGGAAGGGGAGGCTGGGTCGTTGAGTATGGGAAAGGGTATTGGGCCATGGGAAGGCTGAGAGGAGATTGGGCCAAAGGAGAGAAAGAAACTGAAGTATGCTCAGATGGAAGGGAATCGTAAGGAAAACTGGTTTCATGAAAAATGACATCGCGGCTAGTGAAAAATTTTCGGGTGGAAAGATCATAGAGCTTGTAAGCCTTTTGACCAAGAGGGTAACCAATGAAAATTCATTTAATAGCACGAGGAGAGAATTTATGAGTAACGCGAGTGTTTGTAGCATAGGCTGAACAACCGAAAATCCGAAGATGAGAGAAAGAGGCTAGGGAAGTTTATTGTAAAGACGTTCAAAAGGAGTTTTGAAAGAAAGGATGGGCATGGGAAGACGATTGATGATATGGACTGCGGTAAGGACGTACTCCCCCCAGAATTTGTGGGGGAAGATGAGCATGGAATTTCAAAGCCCTCACTACTTCTAAAATGTGGTGATGTTTGCGTTCCACTACCCATTTTGTTGGGGAGTGTAAACACAAGAATGTTGGAAAACAATCCCATTATCTTTGAAAAAGTTTCGAAGAGAAAGAAATTCTCCACCATTGTCACTACGAAATTTTTGAATATGAGATGTGAAGTGAGTAGAGACATAGGCAAAAAAAATGTTTTAAAAGGGATTGTGTTTCATCTTTATGTCGCATTAAGAAAACCCAAGTAAAACGAGTATAATCATCCACAATTTTAAGAAAATAGTGAGCACTAGTACGAGAAGGGTGTTTATAGCTACCCCAGATATCACAATGAATAAGGTCAAATGGTCTTATAGACAACACTGAACTAGTACCAAAGGGTAAACTATGTTGATTGGCCAATGGACATGTATGCCAAGCATTATTAGGTCTGACAGAAATATTTAAAAAATGTTTAGCAGTGAAACTTAATTGAGAAGGAGAGACATGGCCTAAACGTCGATGCCAAAGATCGGTTGAAGTAGTGGTGAGGTTGCAAGAAGGTTGGTTGGTAGAGATATGGTGAGGTTTGGTCAAAGTCTTCTTCGTCTCCAATGCCACCAAATAGTATAGGCCATTACACTGTTTACCCAAACCAATCATCCTCTTCGTAACTAGGTCCTGTAAAACACACCAATAAGGGAAGAATGTCACTGAACAATTTAAGCCCCTTGTTAGTCGACTAACGGACATCAAATCAACTTTGAATTTATGTACACATGCCACATCATGTAAATAATATACATAATTCAAAGGCAATGATCTTGTTGAGATGATGTGTGATTTCTCTCCACTAGGCAGCAACACGGGTGGTAATGAGTGATTTTTGTTACTACGAAGGAACAAATTTGGAGAAGACACAATGTGATCTGTTGCACCACTATCAATGATCCAACAACGGGAAGAAATTTTAGACAAATCTGGTTTGGTGGTTGATGCATGTGCTTGGGGATTAGCACCTTCATTCTCTTTGACACTCAAAAGCGCTATAAGTTGTTGGAGTTGGGCTTCTGAAATTCCTGAGACAACTGACTTCCCATCATCTTTAACTAACCCATCAGAAACTTGATTAGCTAAAGAAGAGTTACTACGACCTCCATCATTTTTGGGGCGATTAGATCTGCCTTTTGGATGACCTAGTGGATACCCAATCAATTGGTAACAAGTCTCGACATAATGCCCCATCTCTTTACAGTAAGTGCAATGAGGTCGACCTTTGGAGGAGCTAGAGTGTCTCCTATCTTGAGAACCCTGGAAAGCCTGGTCAGATCGCTCAGCTTTTCCTTGCAGAGTAGGGTGATTAGGCTTGCTGTTTCTAACAGCCATTGCTGCACTAGTGTTGGAATCTGTGGTTGCATGTGTAGTACTGAGAAGTCTCTGCTTTTCTTCTTGACTAACAGAAGAGTAGGCTTGATGGACAGAAGGAAGAGGATTCATCAAGAGTTTCTATCCACGAGTAGCGCTGTAGGACTCATTTAAACTCATTGGGAATTGCATCAGCTTTTGTCGGTCATGTTGTGCTCCACATGTGCAAGAAGTCGCATCTTTGTAGAAGGATGATTCATCCCATAAACTCTTCAACTTGGTGTAATAGGTAGAAATCGAAAGTTGTTCTTGTCGATGATAAGCAATCTCTCGCTAAATTTCAAAGATGCGAGGTGCATTGCTTTGGGAGAAACGCTCACGAAGATCTTCCTAAACTTCACGAGCTATGGTGTTGTAGATCTCAGACAGCGTGATTTCCGGAGCAATGGAGTTGACAATCCATGAATAATGGACCATGTCGTTACACCGAGACCATGCAGCATAATCATCCGGATGTGTTTCTGCCGAAGGAGGCTTGATAATGCCATTGACAAAGCTCAACTTGTTTTTAGCATTAAGAGCGATGCTCATTGCTCGCAGCCAAGGTGAGTAGTTATCTCCATTCAGTGGTTTGGAAACCAAAACCAAACCTGGATGATCTGAATGGTGGAGGAAGTAGGGATTAGAGATTTTTTGTTCGTCTGCCATGGTGAGGGATTGGAGAAGGGCGCTACTGAACGAGAAAATAGAGCACAGCAGCGAGAAAGAGAGAGACAGGATTTCAGTCCTGCTCTGATCGATACCATGAAAAGAGGATAGTTTGGCTAGAATGGATTCTATCATTCATTATCGAAGATATATACAGAGATTACAAAAGAGTATCAATTATACAAGGAAACTATCTCTACAATTAAGGAATACATATGGCAGCAAATAACTAAGGATAATCGACATCCCTAATATACAGGATATGGATATACAAGATTTACTTTCTAACAATATCTCATGCCGTTTGAGTGAAACCTTAATTGATACTTTGTAGATTGTGTGTGGTCGTTTGGTTCAGGATATTGACTCGATTACGTACCTTCCATGTATGACTGATTGTATCCATACAGATGAGTGATTGCAATGATAGTACATGAATTCAAACTGGAATAAATTACCTACTTATACATGGATTCTATTTTCTAGCTCGTAGTCCTCTCCATAGATACCTCTAAGGTGGAGAGCAATGAAATAATCATAAAAAGATCTAGAGATTTTTCTTTTTCTTGGAATAAGTTTCGACATCCAGCACAAAGCCTTGCCCAAAAATATTTCGACATGGCTGAAGAGGAGTCTCAGTCCCTCCTAGAGATGACACAGCGGTCTCACATCACCAACTCATCAACGTCAACCTATCCACCATCACCATCAACCTCCCAAACCTCATCATCAACCCCTCAACCTCCCATTGCCGCGCCTCAACATGTTTCTGTCCTCATGCCGGTCCAACTCACCACTGACGACATTGACGCGCCTCAACGTGTTTCTGTCCTCATGCCGGTCCAACTCACCAACGAGGACAATTATTTGCTGTGGAAATCCTTCTTCCTCCCAATCCTGGGGTCCCATAATATGTTAGATCTCGCTGAGGGAAGAGAGAAGTGTCCACCACAATTCCTGAGTGGTACAGAAGACAGAAAAAAAGTCGAAAACCCTGCCTATACCGATTGGATTAGGAGGGATCAGACATTCCTAGTGTGGATTAATGTCAGCTTATCCAAGGGCCTACTACTCCGGTACGCAACAGGATGCACAAGTGGAAGAGCTCTATGGCTGACCTTCGAAAAACTATTTGCCAACAAGGCAAGAGCTCGCGTAGAACATCTGAAGGATCAACTCAGAGACCTGAAAATGGAAAGGCCAGATGAATTTAGAATGGAGGAATACATAAACTCAGCGAACCAAATCGCTGATAACCTCCTTGCAATTGGGTCTCCTGTTGAGGATGATGAATTTGTTTCTTATGTACTCCGAGGACTACTTCCACAGGAATGTGATGAGTTAAAAGCCTCGATCAGGGATCGGCCTGAGCCCGTAACGCGAGAAGAATTGAATGACTTATTACTAAACCATAGGTTCCCAGTCGGTCCAGTAGCCAAGATTATCAGCATCTTCTGTGTAGTCGTCATTTTGCTTTTGCCCTTGGGGTTATTGTTTGGTCTTCGTGGTAAAATAGCAAGCCAAAATTAGAAGAACTGCATGGCTTACTGCTAAAGCATAGATTGCCTATTTCTAATTGTGAAATCATCGTTGGTAACAGTATCAGCTTCAATTTCTGCCATTTTCTCTTTGGCCTCTTGCCATAGTTGTTTGCTAATGCTGTTAAGGCTATGTTCTACATAAAGTAAAGAAATTTAATCTTGGTTTATTAATTTCACTTCAGTTAATTTCTAGGATTAATTTCTTTACCTAATGCTGATTACTTTGCTAAGTATACATGTATTCAATATCGATCTCTTGTACCAGTTGGATTAGGTTTCTTAATTATTCTTAACTGGGATCAGTATCGATTATAAGTTCTAATTCTTGTCGAGTTCTATTTTCAACTAGATACTGCTAATTCTATATAAATACCTAGAAGATCGATGGGACGATGGATACCAACAAAATCATACGAGGTTTTCTCTGAATTAAACTCTCGCTTCTTTTTCTTTCTTCTAGGTATCAAAACAATTAAACGATTAACTAATGTCGTCGTCATCACCGTCGACCTCTCAACCTCCTCAACAGGTTTCAATCTCCATGCCAGTCCAACTGACGACATGGAACAATTACTTGCTGTGGAAATCCTTCATCATCCCAATCCTCAAGACCCATGATATACTGGATCTCGCTGAAGGAAGAGAGCTGTGTCCACCGCAGTTTCTGAGTAGCACTGAAGACAGCAAAGAAAACAAAGAAGTCAAAAACCCTGCTTATACCTAGTGGGCTAAGAGGGACCAGACACTCTTGGCTTTGATCAATGCAAGCTTATCTCAGAGCCTACTACTCCGGTACGCAGTAGGATGCAAAAGTGGAAGAGTTCTATGGTTGATCTTTGAAGACCTATTGCTCAAAAGGCAACAACTCACGTGAAACAACTCAAGGATCGCCTCAAAAATCTGATGATGAAAAAGGCATGCCTATCACTTGACCCATACATGGAGCCATACCTCAACGAAGCTGAGCAAATTGTCCGTGATCTCCATGCAGCTGGGTTTCCAGTTGAGCTGTTAAGGATCATGAAGTTGTTTCTTGTATACTCAAAGGACTTCCTTCGGAATATGAGGAGTTAACAGCTTCAATCAGGGATCGACCTGAGCTTGTAAGGCGGGAAGAACTGTATCTTTTTCTGCTAAGACATAGATTCCATAATTCTATGTGTGACAAAATCTGGTTTTATTTCAAGGTTGGTGTTATTATGGTGCTAGTTACTTCTCCTATATGGCTCTTAGCTAGTTTGTAAACTTTAGATTTGAGTTTATTATTGAATCATGTTTATTTGAAAATTTGCCTTACAACTTACTTGTCTCTAATCATACCCTCTTACATATGAGGTTACAGATTAAGTGAAGTAGTACGTATAAGGCTATAATTAAAGACAAATTTCATGATGTTGTCTATGAAAATCATCGCGCGCGCCCTAGATAGTCAAGAGATTCCCTTAGAAATAACGCGCGTTCAGGCATGTCAACACACGTCCGGCGAAGAGGCAAACTGTGCAAATGTAGATGTAGTGCATGTAAATCTGCCTTGTCAAACGACTAAAAGCCGAACAAGGAACAAGTCTCCACTGAGAGTTCAAGACATTGAAATCAAGGAATTTTGGGTTGTTCAATGGATGAGTCGCGAATCATGATTGGTAACTGAACAACTATGTTACAACTACTCATGCTGCAAAAACGTAAAAAAAGGCAAGAATGTAAACTTTAGACTAAGGGCAGATAAACAACAATTAAGTAAATTGCAACGGAAACAATTGATATCATAGCATACTGGTTACAAGGAAAACGAATAAAACTGTTCAAATAGTAGAGCTAACAACTTAGAAAATTTGAATAAATATCTACTATCTTCTAATTCTGAGTTCACTGTTCATCGAAGCAGAGCCGATACTGTAAAATTACAATTTTGCCCTTCTTTTCTGCCCTAGGTTTAAAAGTCATCTTCTGTATGCGACCGCCGATTTTCTTTTTTCCCTCTAAGGTCGTTACAAAAAATGAAAGGAAACTCATGATGGAGTTATAGGCTGGAGTACGTGTGGTCCGTTGATGCTTCATTTATATATATAAGGGTTGATCGACTTCCTAGCTTGTAGTTGTAGAATCCTTCCACCTATCCAACTCTTGTGCGCTCGCAAGATGATGATTCCCAGTACAACTCTTCTTCTTGGTGTCCTTATCTAAGTTGTATCGTTGAATCAAAAGTGCTTCAAGAGCCTCTGTCATTTAATCTCATTAATTGTCTCCAAATCTCCAATTACATTCCTTCGATCATACACTAGGATATAATCTTGCATGTAACTTAGTGTGCATTAATTCACAACTTAGATTTAGTTTTTTTTTTTTTGGGGTTACTTTTGTGGTATTAAAAGCATTGCACATAAACGAGTGTTATCATGCTTGATGACATTTTGCTAGGTATGGAAATGTTAATATTAATGTCTTCGTCTTCATCGACATCATCAACCTCTAAACCACCACCTCCTCCTCCCTTTGTGGCTGCGCCTCCACATGTTTCAATCCTCATGCCGATCCAACTCACCGATTACAATTACTTGCTGTGGAAATCCTTCTTCATTCCAATTCTAAAGTCCCATCCCATGCCATGATATGCTAGATCTCGCCGACGGACGAGAGGAGTGTCCACCAAAGTTCCTGAGCAGTACCGAAGACAACAAAAAAGTCGAAAACCCTGTTTATACCAGTTGGATGCATGAGGAGGGACCGGGCATTGCTGGGTTGATTAATGTAAGCTTATCCCAGAGCATACTACTCCTGTACGCAGCAGGATGCACTAGTGGAAGAACTCTATGGCTATAGGTGACCCTTGAAGCCCTATTCGATGAAAAGGCAAGAGCTCGCGTAAAACGGCTCGAGAATCGCCTCGGAAGCCTGAAACTGGAAAATCCATGGGACTTTGCCATGATGGAGTTATTGGCTGGAGTACGTGTGGTCCATTGATGCTTCATTTATATATATAAGGGTTGATCGACTTCCTAGCTTGTAGTTGTAGAATCCTTCCACCTATCTTTTTTTTTTTTTTTTAGAACAGAACATATCCATTAATCAATCACGCTTACAGTGGGGGGGGGGACATAAACCTAAACTCCAAGAAACCACGGTTACAGAGACCATCAGGCCAAAGGGCCCAAACTCCAACCACCAAGCGCCCATCTCCAAGGCTACTTTGAACATTTGACCCCGAAAATTCCAGTAAAATCTTATAATCAACCGCCAAGAAGACCGCGTCCTCTTCAACACCGTTTCCGATAGTGCTAGACTACGTGTAAAGGATCGCATACCAGCAAATTGACAACAAAAGTAAACCAGCTTTGAACAAAATCGTCCTCGTCCTCGGGAATGACATCATTTACATGGCCGAACACCTAGACCAACTCCTAACTCAACAGAGTAGGAGACCCACCCTAGCTCAGAAGAGTAGGGACTTATTAAACCTAACCAAACCAAACAAAAAACCCTAATTAAAACACAACTAGAACCAAAGCAAACTGAAACCAATCCACACCACCAAGGCCCAAAAACAGGGGCCCGATCCAACACCCACTTCCCCGAGCAGTACTCCACCAATGCAGAAACCCAATCCAGCCGCCGGCAAGCACCATCAATGCCACCCCTGCACGGCCTCGCCGCCTCCCGATTCCACTGCTCCACCGTGCCAATATGCAGACAAATTCTACACCCAATTGACACCGCAACCAGATCCAGAAACCCGACAGAAACAGAGCCCAACCAGGAACCCTCCTGCCGTGAATTGCCCTCATCCACCATACCCCAGATAGCTTCTGTGATGATGCCAACTCCCACCGCCGGCCAGAAACAAGGTGCTGCATCCCCACAACCGCTGTCGCCCCTGATCCGAGAGGGACCGATCGAGAGATCTACCCATCCCGAGATCAAGAACCCACCCTCCTCCCCTGGGCCGAGTCTCTGCCCTGAAGACCCACCACTAACCAGCAACGCCATCCCCTCCCGGGCAGGAACGCAACTGCAAGATCGCCGGTGGCGCTCGGCCGGGAGAGAAACGAATCAGGTTTTCCTTCTCTGTAGCGTGCATGGGGCGCGTTCCTTCCCTTAGGAACTTAATCCTTCCACCGATCCAACTCTTGTGCGCTCGCAAGATGATGATTCCCAGTACACCTCTTCTTCTTGGTGTCCTTATCTAAGTTGTATCGTTGAATCAAAAGTGCTTCAAGAGCCTCTGTCATTTAATCTCATTAATTGTCTCCAAATCTCCAATTACATTCCTTCGATCATACACTAGGATATAATCTTGCATGTAACTTAGTGTGCATTAATTCACAACTTAGATTTAGTTTTTTTTTTTTTGGTTACTTTTGTGGTATTAAAAGCTTTGCACATAAACGAAGTGTTATCATGCTTGATGACATTTTGCTAGGTATGGAAATGTTAATATTAATGTCTTCGTCTTCATCGACATTGTTGGTGCCGATTTTGGCATCAACGAGTCAACAGAGGTTCCGTTGAAATCCAAGTGTAAAGTGGTGGGGTTGTTTTCTTCAAGTGGGCCTATCTTTTCCTTCGATTAGTTTGACTATGTGAGTAACCCTGGTCGTCCACTTGTGATTGAAGGTATGCCCTGGTGGTCCTGTGCCTAGCCTTGGTCGTTCACCTCTTGTGACTGAAGGTATGGTCTCGGGCTTCCTTCACCTGATGCTGGGCCTCCAAGCTACCTTGTTTGATGAAACTGATAGTCTCGTCTCAGACTTCCTTCACCTGATGTTGGGCTTCCAAGCTCCTTTCTTGGGTGAAACTGATGGCTTCACGTCGGGCTTCCTCCACCTGGTGTTGGGCTTCCAAGCTCCTTGTTGGGTGAAGCTGATAGTGTGATGCCCCAGAAATTCGTATTCATTTTCCGAGGAATTTCCGGAATTAATTTTATGTTTATCGGACGGTTTCGTGGCTTGTGGATGGAGCGGAAGTGTTTCGGACGAATTTTTATTTGAAAAGTATGACTTTAGGGGGGGTTCAAGGTTGACTTTTGATGCGTTGGGATTCTCCGAAAATTTCCTTCATGAAAGTTGTAGAGCGCGTCGATACGAGTTCGTGGATATGCGGAATGCATAAATCGGAGTTCGTATGAGGAAGTTATGGCTATCGAAAGAAGTTTCCATTTTGGTATATAAAGGGAAAATCAGATTTTTATTTCATTTTTCCTTATTTCCATTTCCGGAAACCATTCCCTCTCTCTCTTCTCTCTCGTCCGCTCCCTCAGAGTCGAAATTCTTCGACTGACCCGACCCGAACCCGGCGTTCCGACCCGACTTTTCCGGCCGACTGCGGCGGTCTCCGGCCGTAAAACTTGGCCAGACAGGATCGCCTCCGCCGTCTGGTCGTCCCTCTGGTGCTCTCTATCGACGATTCTCATCCACGACGGCGCTGCAAGTCGACCCAGATTGAGGAAATCGGACCCGGCCGGAAATCCATATTCCGACGTCGGCAAGGCTTCCAGTTTTCTTGGTTGAGCTCAGAACTGCATCGCCGATCGATCCTTGGTGGTTGTTTGGATCGATTCACGTGAAAATTTGATCAACTCGGATTGGATTACTGTTCACGGCTTGTGAGGTAGTTTTCGATCCCTTAGACTTGTTTTCTGACTTCGATCCAGTTATGAAAGTTCACAAGCATGCTTAGATGAAGCTTTTTGATGTTGGGAGTTTTGTGAGATTTTGAGTTTTTGGCCGGCGGCGGTGCACCACCGTCTGTGGTGGCGTTCCGGCGGTGTTCCGGCCACTTAAGGAACTGTTTCTGGTATTATATGTCTTCTACTCGTCGATACGAGCGTTTCGATATATAATATGCAGATTTTGGAGTTCGAATGGATTTGTTTTGATTTTTGCCGTTTCATATTGGTGAATTTATTTGATCCGTGAAGATACGAGCGTCCGATCGACTTGTGGTTTGGTCACATCGATCGTGGACGTATTCCGAAGGCCTTGGGAGGTCTCGGATGTGGTTCTGCCTCGATTGGCACAACTTTGGGGATTTTAGTTCAAAAACAGGGGTTTCGAACTTAAATCAAATGTGAATCATTACTAAGTTGGAACCGTTTGTGATTAGGTACTTGACGAAGTATTTGGACGAGTTGTTGGTGATAGTTTTGGTTCGGTTCTGTATTGAAGACGCAGCAGGAGTTCGAGGTGAGTAATCTCACGAAGTTCATATCACGAACGGGTTAACCCTATTGCTTTGAGAGTTATTTAGTTAACTGCAAACTATAGATGGTGTTAGTGACATTCTGAGTAGATGACTATGTGTGTATATATATATATTATGGGATGTATATATATGCATACGTATTCAAGTATTAGTTGTGGATTTGTGGAACAATATGCATGAGCGATGCTTTTTATTGTTTTGGGTTGGGGCTTTTGGAAAACAATTGGTGGGAAATGGTATTTCTATTGTTTCGAAAAGTGTTTGAGGATTTGAGAGTCACAGGTTGTGATGTCTCCTTTTGGGTTGATTTAATGTTTTGATCCGACGACCGGTGGTCTGAGGATTTGAGAGTCACAGGTTGTGATATCTCCTTTTTAGTTGATTTAATGTTTTGATCCGACGACCGGTGGTCTGAGGATTTGAGAGTCACAGGTTGTGATTTCTCCTTTTGTTTTGATTTGACGTTTTGATCTGAGGGTCAGGTTGGCCTAAGGATCCGGGGTTGCAGGTTGCATCCTCAGGCAGCATATATCGTAAGGTTGAACCTTGGCCGAGGTGACAGGTTACGATATATTCAGTTAGAGCTCTAGTCTGTCTGCTATCGTACTTTAGGGATCTAAGTAGGTTACTTAAGATTCCTGAGTACATGTTTTGTCCAGGTTGGACCGATTTGATGCTTTGTCCAGGTTGGACCGATTTGATGTTTTGTCCAGGTTGGACCTATTTGTTGTTTTGTCCAGGTTGGACCGATTTGTTGTTTTATCCAGGTTGGATCGATTTATCATATTCTACTTGTTAGGTTAACAATGGGTATGATTTATTTGTGTTGATGTTTTGTCCAGGTTGGACCGATTTGTTGTTTTGTCCAGGTTGGACCGATTTGTTATTTTGTCCAGGTTGGACCGATTTGTTGTTTTGTCCAGGTTGGACCTATTTGCTGTTTTATCCAGGTTGGATCGATTTATCATATTTGAATTGTTAGGTTAACGATTTATATGATTTTGTCACGGTGTGACTTTCGTTGTTTCTTTTGGGGAAAGAGTATTGTTTTTGGAAGCATGGTATGTTTTCCTTATTTGCGAGTTGAAAGGTTTTCCTCGTTTTTGGCGTGAGTTGAGCATGTGTGGTTTGAGTTACTCATACGGGCTTGCAAAAGCTTACCGGGTTTGTTGTGTGGCAACCCGGTGCACCATTCCAACGGTGTAGGGGTTAATCCTGCAGGTTAGGATAATCGTGCTGAAGCTGAGGTAGCGCCTTTGGCAGCTTTACGGTAGGAAGCCATGTCTTTTATGACTTTACTTTTGATAAGGACTTCCGTTGTATAGTTAACTCTGAGCATTTACGTTTATCTTGTTGTTGACAATTTAATTCGTAAGCTTGTGTAATATATAACTCTTTGGAGCGAGTGTATATTAACTTTGAGGGTTCAGGGCATCAATATGTGTGTAAGTTTAAGGGAAAAAGAATTCAGGTATTTTGTATTGATGACTGAACGTTCACGCATATATAATTATGGGGTTATATATATCGATTTTCATGGGTGTAAAATCAGGGGCGTGACAGATAGTCTCGTCTCGGACTTCCTTCACCTGATGTTGGGCTTCCAAGCTCCTTGTTGGGTGAAGCTGATAGTCTCGTCTCGGACTTCCTTCACCTGATATTGGGCTTCCTCCACCTGGTGTTGGGCTTCCAAGCTCCTTTCTTGGGTGGAACTGATGGCCTCACGTCGGGCTTCCTTCACCTGATGTTGGGCTTCCAAGCTCCTTGTTGGGTGAAGCTGATAGTCTCGTCTCGGACTTCCTTCACCTCGTGTTGGGCTTCCAAGCTCCTTGTTGGGTGAAGCTGATAGCCTCACCTCAGACTTCCTCTACCTGGCGTTGGGCATCCATGCTCCTTTGTTGGGCATCCACAGCCTCTAGTTGGAAGAGCTTCATAGCATAGATATAGTGTTAGGAGAAAAGAGAGAGCTGAAGTCCCCCTCAGCCTTGTGAAGGCTGGGTATTTATAGGAGAAGAGGGTTGAGGTGGAAAGGGAAAGGCATGGGCTCAATCCCATAAAATCGGGGTGTCAGCCCCCCACTATCTGATTACTGACGCTCCAGGATGGATTTGACAGAGTTGGTGACAGGTGTCGCCACGTAAACCACCTTTTGTCCTCGAATCACTATTGACATGACAAGGGAGCCATACTGGGTGTCGGAGCTTGACACGTGGAAAAGTTGGTGAGAGTTGGTCCTTGATGTGTACTACCATGTCTCCTTGACTGGGTCCAAGTGTGAGCCTGAAGGTCAAGGCTTTAGGCTTGGCAGTCGTGGTCATGATCCTTAGAGGTCGAGGCTTTAGGCTTGGCAGTCGTGGTCATGATCCTTAGAGGTTGAGGCTTCTAAGCCTTGGGAGTCGAATTCTTGGCCTTGGGGGTTGAGGCTCCTGATTCCCTCGGACTATGCTATTCTAATAGCCAAGTCACGATATGCTTTGACCTCGCCGTCCAAGGTGACAAGTCAATAACACGGTGACTGTCCAAGACCTAAGAGGTGGAGGTCCAAGGTTAAAGACTCGGCATACCATGGTTAGGCATCTTACTAGTCATGGTTATTTTCATCTTAGGATTATCTTTTCTTTCTCGATGAAGGGTTTAAGTGCGTTGAAATGTCATGAAGGGTTTAAGTGCGTTGAAATGTCAGGGTCTTACGTGGATTCTTTGACATTTCAACGCGTCCTACGTGGAATGGGTTGAAAAGTCAAAAGTCTTTATCAAACCAAATTATGACATCAACAATTTGCTAGATCTCGCCGACGGACGAGAGGAGTGTCCACCAAAGTTCCTGAGCAGTACCGAAGACAACAAAAAAGTCGAAAACCCTGTTTATACCAGTTGGATGCATGAGGAGGGACCAGGCATTGCTGGGTTTGATTAATGTAAGCTCATCCCAGAGCATACTGCTCCTGTACGCAGCAGGATGCACTAGTGGAAGAACTCTATGGCTATGGGTGACCCTTGAAGCCCTATTCGATGAAAAGGCAAGAGCTCGCGTAAAACGGCTCAAGAATCGCCTCAGAAGCCTGAAACTGGAAAATCCATGGGACTTTGCCATGAGGCCGGGAATACCTAAAATCAGCGGAACAAATCGTTGACGAGCTCCACACGGCTGGGTCTCCTGTTGAGTATGGTGAGTTTGTTTCGTGTGTACTCCAAGGACTAGTTCCACGGCTCCACTGGAATGTGATGAGTTAAAAGCCTGGATCAGGGATCGGTGCCCTGAGCCGGTAACGCGAGAACAATTGAATGGCTTACTACTAAATTTTAGATTCCCTGCTGCCGTTCCTGATCTATCTATCTGTGTCAAATTTACATTACAGGTCTGTTTGGTTGTCTGTTTGGCCGTGGGGTTCATATTTGGCTTTAGGCTTTAGTGCTTTACTACTCTTCTGGTGAGAGCGTTACGTACAATGGAAGAGTTGCATGGCTTACTGTCTTCAATTATTTTCCCTTAGGCCTAGCCTCTAGCCATTGTTGTTTGCTAGTGCTGTTAAAAGCTGCAATAGATAAGCAACTTAATTATTTCATTCCACTCCGGTTAACTTTTATGATCGATTTTTTTATCAACTGGTTAGCCAAAATGCAATGTGAAAAAGAAATTACTCAATATATGCCCTAGAATATATAGTACTGGTTTAAGCAAACACGCAACCCAAGGCTTCTTTCTAAATTTAGTACCTAACACATTATGCATAAACCATATGAAAAATAAATGAATAGCTTGATCAATCGGTTTACGTTGCAAGAGCATCACCTATTTCCGGGACGTGCATTTAAGCTGGTCGGTCCAAATTGTGCAAAGATTCAAACCCTAACTGTTCTAGATCATAAGTTCAAGATGCTTATCTGCACGCATCAAGTGTCTTTGCACTTGATTTGTTTCATGCAATGGCAACACTTAAGTTCAACTTCAATGAAAATTTGCGACAAGGAATGAAGAGACAGAGTGCAAAGGAACGTTTAGCTATTGACTTAATTGAATCAATGCTAGTTAGCTAGCTAGTGACAACCTTACAAAATATTTCCGATTTTTACAAAAAAATAAAAAAGAATCGGCAAAAATGACAATAGATAGCGGATATTGGTAAAACTGAAACTTAAAAAAAGTATCCAAGATAAATATCTAGTTAAACAGACCAACAAAAAATCATCGAGAATCAACAAATTCTAGTTTGGTGCGGGTCTTGCTAAGCATCTAAACACTCATAGTTCAATCACAACAAGTTGTTTTGGTGCGAAACAATAGTATTTCCCCAAAGTTATTTCCATGTTAAAACTTAAAAGTATGCTCATATAAAACAATAAATAAGGAGTTACGGGAGAAAAATTTAGTTAACCATATAATATATAAATTCCTCTGAAAAAGAAAAATCCAAGACGAACCATCAATTTTGGTTATAAGTTCACATTGGGCCACCGTCTTCAAACGGCCCATTCACTGTACCAAACAGAAGCCCTAATCCAAAACCCCACAGAGACTCTCTCTCTCTCTTTATAAAAGCCTCGCTATAAAACCCTAATCCCCAGCCTCACCCTCTCTCTCATTTGCCCTTCTCTCCTCACCCACACAGAGAGAGTAGCCGCCACCAGAACCCTAGCGAGAGAAGATGAAGAGGAACCCCCGCGTCTCGAGCTCCCGCCGCAAGAGCCGCAAGGCTCACTTCACGGCGCCGTCGTCGGTCCGCCGCGTCCTGATGAGCGCGCCTCTCTCCTCCGACCTCCGGTCCAAGTATACCGTCCGGTCCATGCCGGTGCGCAAAGACGACGAGGTCCAGGTGGTGCGCGGGACCTACAAGGGCCGCGAGGGCAAGGTGGTCCAGGTGTACCGCCGCAAGTGGGTGATCCACATCGAGCGCATCACCAGGGAGAAGGTGAACGGGTCGACGGTCAACGTCGGCATCAACCCCTCGAAGGTGGTCATCACCAAGCTCAGGCTCGACAAGGACCGCAAGTCTCTGCTCGACCGCAAGGCCAAGGGCCGCGCCGCCGCTGACAAGGACAAGGGCACCAAGTTCACCGCCGAGGATATCATGCAGAACGTCGACTGATTTTGATTTGATTCCCATGGTTCGTTCTAATACTACTAGTAGTTGTTCATCATTTCGGTGTTTCATGTATTGGATATTTAAGCTCAGACTTCAATTTTGTGTTGTTCTTAACTCTTTCAATGCTATTATATTCTGGTATTTATATCTGTTATTTTTGGATTAAGTTTATTTTTTCGCGTAATGTGGTTTGCGAATTATTGATTCATGTTGCGTGGATTGCAATGCTGGTTGTTTTGATGTTAAAATGTAGAAAGTTTATTATTAGGTGAGGATTTTGGGGTTTTAGAGGCCTTTATGCTCTGCCACTCTGTTAATGGACAGAGCCGAAACCAATGCCTACTGCTTTGTTTTGCTTGTGAAGTGTGTTAGTATGTCTGAGTCTGGATTGTGAAGTGTGTTATTCTTTGCCGGACTGTTAATGGTCAGAGCCTGAAACCAATGCCTGCTGTTAATGAAGTTCCATTGGTATTGTTTACTGGTTTTAGTTTGGAATTGTATTGTTAGTGTGATAAGCTTTCACTATGGAGTCTAGACACGAAATTTAGGGGTAGAGTCACTATTTAGTTGGCAGAGATGAAACTATTATATCACTTGGTGTTTTTCACAGAAATGCTGCTGAATTGCTGATGAGAAGATAGTGTTTCTAGGTTTGTGGTTGTATCAACATTGTAGCCATAGTTACCTTTGATAAGGATTTATTTGCGTTTTGAGCATTCATCAACTTTGAAAGGTTGTATGCTCTAACCCGCCTGGCAGATTGAGCTTATCCTTAGATATTCATGCAATACTTACATTCTGGGGTTTGAGCAGCAGAACTTGTGGTTTAAGGGTTGGCACTTGGTCTCTACAACCTATTTGTACCAACTGTGAGTGACGTATAAGCTTCTCAATACTTAGTTGATCAACTGGGAATCAACTGTTGCACATAGTTGGAACCCGAACCCTAAGATTCAAATGATTTGAATGGAACTTGTCCTCGGATTTGGTTGCTTTTTTCTTGTCCTTGGGTTTGAAAGCGTCTGGGTTTCTTGGAATGGTGATATGGGAATTTGGTTGCTTAGAATGGTGAGTGGGGAATTGTATTTTTTTTCCCTGAATGCTATTTTGAAATTCCAGAAATAAAGGATGGTATTCTGTTTACATTTTATTTTCGACCGGTTACAAAAAATTGGGGAGAATGAAAATGCTTCCTTTTGTCATTTCCGTTATAGGCTCAACAGCCATGGCGGGTTCTTCATGGCTTTCTGTTTCTCTGTGACAATGCTATAGAACTAAGCCAGACTTGATATAATAAAGGAAGAAAAAAAAAATGGTCAAATTAGTTTTGACGAAAAACCAGTAATTTAGGTTTTTGCTTTTCGATTAAGATCTCCCAAACTTTGCAGCACCTGCGATGTAAACCCAAAAAGCATTGTAAACAAAAGAGAAAGAGCGTATGAGTAATGGAATGTGGTGAGTAAAATTGAACTACAACTCCCTATCAGAGCAGGGCAACGGAAGATGTTTCAAAAAGGACCCCAAAGATTTCCTCGTTTCCTTTTCCCCCGCTTAAGCAGGAAACAAAACTACCCTCAACAACATAGTGAAATTCTTGTTAGGATTTTTAGATTGCTGCTCCTTTTATCCTCCTGGCTATGCTGAATGTTTGGCTTCGCCCTGAGAGTCAAGTTCATACCGTTGGTACCAATTCAGATTCCAGCTTTGGAAGTTCTTTGGTGAGACAAAGGTTATATCAATCAAGAATGCTCTCATTCAACTCTTGATGATGCAAGTTATGGCACTAATGGAGATGGCAGAACCTGTACATTTCACCGCCCATCGCTTTATGGCCATCAACCACCCAAGGCCATCCCGAGTCACTTGCCGACCCTTGCAATCCCAATTGTCAACTTTGTTGATAGTAATTCTGCTACCTGTTTTTATCCCCAGTGAGATTGAAAGAAATGGGAAGTTACCTTCAATTCTTCTCACGGCATGATTATGGGAATTTAATGGGGTCATTCCCTATTAGAGTATCTTCTTAATGATGAATGCAATGTGCTGGAATGCTTGCTAGTACCAATTTTATTGGTGTTGCTACTCACCATATGGATATTATTAGGCTCAGAGTAATGGTTGTCAAATCTGTCATTAGGTGATGGGCATTGCTAGCTGTTTAGGCTTCCCCAAGGTTGAGATTGTGGATGCTCAAGGGTTCGCTGGTGGGTTGTGGTTGTTGATGAATGATGAAAAAGTTGCTGTTGATATTCCAAGTACCACAGATCAATTCACTGCTGCTCACGTTTCTTATCCTTGCAAGAGGCCCTGGCTTTTCTGTGCCAGTTATGGTTGCCCTTGTCAGCAGTAGAGAGAGGAGTTATGGAATCACCTTGATGTGGTATCAGAGAGTTACAGTGCTCCTTGGTTGCTCGGACGACGTTTCATTGACTTGCTTTCTTACTATGGAATATTATATGGTTGACCTTTGGTGTACGGGTCTCAAGTTTACCTAGACTGACAGAACCGTGTGAAAGACTGATTGGTGAAGTTGCAATGAGGCCTTTGTTTTCGATCAACCTTGCACATACAAAGTCTGATCACAGTCCTATCTAAATATGTGTCACATCTAGTTCTCCTCTGACTTTGATAAGAGACTTTTCAGATTTGAAGCTATATATCTGGGATAAGCACGAGCAGTTTAAGGATTTTAGTGGTGGTGACTTGTGGAATAGTAAAGAGGGTAATACTCCTTCAGTACTGAGGTGTTAGTACTTTGTACCTGCCAAAGATGTAGCTGTCTGGGTAACAAACATTACAGGGTCAGAGTGACTTGAAGCTGCTTTTTGAATGTTCTCGAGTCTAAACAGCCTCAGCAGACCCGAACTGTGTTATGACAAGATAAAGGAACCTGTTGGAAGTAAGAATGAGCAAACGGGGGCAGGGGCGCGTTACCCGCGGGTTTTCCCCTCATTTGTCAGGCGGGGGCGGGTTTCCCATTACCCATGCGGGTTCCCCATTTTTTTTTTTTTTTCAACCGGGACATTTTTATAATTTTTCTTATTCCCCATGAGGATCCTACAGTTGGATCTTCGTATAATTGTGAAAAGACGATTCAAAAGAAGATCCGTGAGGATTCGACCTTTGGATCGTCGTATAATTTTGTGAGGATGATTCTAAAGGCGATCCGGGACGATCCAACCGTTAGATCTTCGTATAATTTTGAAAGGATGATCTTATGGGCGATCTGACCATTGGATCTTCGTATAATTGTGAAAAGATGATTCAAAAGGCTATCAGTGAGGATCTGACCGTTGGATCTTCATATAATTTTGTGAGAATGATTCTAAGGGCAATTCGGGACTATCCAACCGTTGGATCTTCATATAAATCAGTAAAGATGATCCTCCAGGTGATCCGTGAGGATCCGATCGTTGGATCGTCATGTAATTGTGATTTGTGAAATTTTTTTTGGTCAAAAAAGGAAAGGAAAAAAATCTAAAAAGATAGAAAATAGAAAAACAAAAAAGTTCATATAGAGAAAATGGCAAATGCGGGGGCGGGGCTGGGAATCCCCCATTTGAAAATATCCCCAGATGGGGAACAGGGGCGTAGGGGAAATTTGGGGCAGGGGCGGGGGTGGGGGAATCCCCGTTTGCTCATTCCTAGTTGGTAGTGATTGATCATTATATTCACATATTTATGGGGAGCCAACTATTTAAATGATCCGCATCCCAGATCCTGGTATTCAGTGGCATGGGATATACAGGATACCTCATGGTAACTTACGTGCGGCGTTTTTGACCTTCCATTGACTTGGTCATCTAGACAGTAGAACTGTAGAAGTGCCAATTTTGAGTTCCAAGTGTGGAATCATGTATAGTATCTCCGGTGGTGGGTCTTGCACAGTTACGTTGCTCATGATGAATGCCAGTTCCAGCCAAGGCACTCAGCACCAATGTTTTAAAACGTTGAGGCGTTTTCGGAAGAGCCTCAGTATGGCGTAAGCCTTGACGTGTAAGGCTTTAGCCTTACGGTATAAACGATCTATACTTATGTAGTTATAATTCTTATATATAGAACATTAAGAGTAGACAAAAAACATTATTAATTGTCATTCATTCATAATAAGTAGAGTACTAGAACCATATAATTCAACAAAATTACCAAACCATAAAGTGAAATTAAAGATTTGAAGTTGAAATTTCAAATGATGTCGTTTTGAGTTTTGAACAAAAAAAAAAAAAATTGCTAGGCGTGCGCCTTTGGCGCCTTAAGCAGCGACTTTTACACTTTTTACGCCTTGTTTTGCGCTTTTTGCGCCTCATCGCCTTGGCATCAAAACTGACTCATTTTAAGGTGAGTTTTACGCCTTCTGAGCCTTAAGGCACGCCTGAGGCACGTTTTTTTAATACATTGGTCATGATGTTGCTCCATCAATTCTTGTTTTGATTTTCATATTCAGATCATCCCAGAAGCAAACATGTATGGTTATGCACAAACCCTCACGCATTCCAAATTTTAGTTTATGAGGATATTACCGAGCACCAGTGTGCCCTTATCCCTAGCTGCATCTGTAATACCTAGTGTAGTTGGGTGGTCAAGTTCTAACATTTGTTTGCATGGCTGCCAGCATGTCCCCCCACTTCGCCATAGATGCATGCAATTTTAATTGCAAAAGAAGATTTTGTACCAGAGGGACGAGCATCGTTGTGTGCTATAATGACGATCATTATCTTTTTGGGGTCGACTCCAGAGAGTCATATAGAACCAACACCAATATATTTATCATTGATGATAAATTAAAGAAGTATTGTGTGCTGGCGAAGGGTACATCATTCGCTGTATTTGCCAGAGACGTATAGTGATTGGCCGAGCTATTATCACATACTTGGAAACAAATGTTCAACCAGATGACTCTCTTGAAGACATCATCAAGAGAATGGCTTGGTATGGCCTGCCAGGTGAAGGATCGTGCGATGTCTTCATTGGGAGTTGGCTAACAAATGGGGTAAGTAATATTTCTAGTGATAATTTTCATAAATTGATTTCAATATTCTTTTTCGGCAAAATAGCCAAATTACCCCCTAGCTTTTCCCATAGCTACCAATTTACTCCCTGATATTTCAATTTTGATTTTTCACACCCTAAGTTTTCTAACTCTTGCCGATTCACACCATACCGTTAACTTTTATATTTTTCATCAAATTTCTCCGTTAACTTGCTGGGCGTTTTAATCTTTCCAATTGTTACAAAAAAAAAAATTTATTTAAGCATACGTTAAGGAAGAGTATGAGACTCCTTTTTTTTTTCTTTTCGAGAGAAATCAAACGATAAAAGTGAAGAGATGAAGCGTTCATTGCAGAGATGAAGCGCTCTTTTCTGTTCTGAATTTGGAATGGAGAAGGTGAAGATCAGGAATAATGGAGATGTTCCAAACTACTGTATGTAAAAATTCTAGTATTGTTTTGTTTGAAAGTTAATCATGACTTGAATATTTGGATTTTAGCTAGACTTGATTATTTTGGTTGAGATAGCTCTAATTGTAATGAACTATTGAATGATTTATTATTCAATCGTGTTGAGGAACCAACAATTATGGTTTTGGTGAGAGGGAGTATGATTTACAGTTTTAGGGTAGATGTCTTTTTTGTTAGTGTTAAGAGCTAAAAAAAAAAAATACCCTCATTTGTACTATTGATATTCTTGAACAATTGGATTGTTAAGTTCTTTTTTTTTTTTGGGACAATTGGAAAGATGAAAACGCTCAACAAGTTAACGGAGAAATTGGATAGAAAATCTAAAAGTGAACGGTAGGGTGTGAATCGGCAAGAGTTAGAAAAGTTAAGGTGTGAAAAATCAAAATTGAAATGTCAAGGCGTAAATTAGCAGCTACCGGAAAAGTTAGGGGCTAATTTGGCTATTTTGCCTTCTTTTTCATTGTTAATTAATTAAATTTTTTTTTGTGTGTGTGTGCAGAAAGCTGTTCTGCTTGTCTTCTCCACAGAATTTTAGGAGTGACCGAATCCGGCAGATTTCAGAGTTATACTCATTGACAGTCTTGAAATCCTGGAAACGTATGTTCTGCCAATCGTGCCTTGCTTCCGGCAAGTAGATGGACCTTTGATGGTTGAATAGCTCTTCTAGAGTGACCTAAAGAGACCGTGGGTCCTCTTTAGCTAAATATCCCACCTTGAGTACTTCCTCCATATGTTTCCTAATGAAACTCATAGCCCTTGCCTTCATGTCTTCAGGGGTGATGTTGTCAGCAATAATTGTTGATCTCATCTTATTTGCAGTAAGATGAAGCTTGACATCTTGGGTCCACTTGAGGTAGTTCCTTCCGGAAACTTCCAAAGCGACAACGTCAAGCATGTTGAGATTTGACATTTTCTACAAGGATTTAAAGGACAATAGTTAGTGCTATTGGTAATAACTTCCATAAGCAATCAATAAGAACTTCAGGTTCTATAACATGGTATGAAAAAATCAGATTAAACATGTATGGTGAATTTATGAAGGAAACTTCAAGTCCCTTATATGGTATTATCGAAGCTACAGGTTCGATACACATGAAATATTATTATTCAACCATTTTGGTAATTCCAATTAAATACGACCAGGTAAGAAATTGAGGTTTAGGTGGACCGAGGCTCGCTTAAGTACACAGCCTCATTGAATCTTACCTAGACATTGCATATAATTAGATGAGCCTACTTGGAAAGATTCATAATCTTTCAGTGTTGTCGAAAATACAGGTTCGATACGTGTGAACTTCTGGTTCAATATTTATTATGAACTTCTGGTTCAATATTTATGTGTGAACTTCCGGTTCAATATTTATGTGTGAACTTCTGGTTCATTAAGTACTTGCATTCCGCACATATATATTCTAATGCAAAGAATTTAAACGAGTAAAATATTTAATTTAATATGAGCAGGTAACACCACAAAAATCATTATCATAATAAATAATGAAGGAAAGATGTATTATATACACTGACTGCGAAGTCTAAACAAGTATATATAAGTATTTGTCTCAATATACATGAACTGAAGAAGTTGATAGCTAAATTAGAAGCAATTGATTTTCCTTTTTCTCATTCAATTATAGTGTAAGGGAAATAAGTGTCTCAGGATTAAGTTAAACTAGATGCTTCAACAAAAGTCATAAATCGTGACTGCAGTTCCTACTGAACTACAGTCGAAAGACGAACTGAAACACTAAGAAAAACTACCCAGAAAAATATGAAAATTTACAGAGATGCACTAAACATACAAGGGCTCCAGCGTACAAAATTTGGTGAATTTTGGAGTTTAATTAATATTTTAAATAAATAAGGGAACACAGAGAACAGAAGGTAAAATGAAACAGCAAAATCTGTTTTTGCTTGGAAAAACAAACTTGGTTGTAGAGCTGGTAGATTGATGTTGATTGAATGATGAACCTCCTATTCTCTGCAACCCAAGAGTTATTCACCTCTTCTCTTGGCAATTGGCAATTCGAATCCTAGAGCTATTCGTGCTGATAACGTGTTGTGAAATGAAAGTGAAAGTGTTTCAGAAATAGAGAGAGCTTTGATTCATATAGATGGGATGTAGTATGTTGTGTTTTCTTCTTCCAAGAGAAGGGTTTATATAGGAGTACAAACTAGTGTGAAAGCCATAACAATAAGTACATTGTTGTGGCTGCATTGATTACAAAGGATTATGTCAAGAATGTCAAGATTTTGCTGCAACTTCACATGGTTTCTGCTGCTCTACTTGCTGCAGCTTTACAAGATTCTGCTGCTATATTTGTTGCTTCTTCACATGGCTTCATGACACACAAGTCAACATATATTATCCTATATCTATTTACATGATATAGCCATAATAGTTTACAACAAGTGAGGTATAATAGTTGAATTATAAGCGAGGCAAAAAGTTCACATTGAAATGTCTCGCCAATCTGTGGTCTCTTATCTTTGGCAGTAATTTCGGCATGATCATTTACACCAGCAGATGCTGAGTGAACTGCCTGAAGAGATGAACATAAAATTGCTAGAGACAGATCCAGCTGTAAAAAACCAGCTGTTACAGGACAAGGGTTGTTCGATGGTGCACTGCACCTCTATCAGGTTGATGCTTTCTGATGAGTGGTATGCCTTCAGTTCTTCATATTTCATCCACTTAAATATGGATACACATTTTGCATTTAGGACAACCTAAAAGTAATTGTCATGAATCAGCACTGAGGTAGACAACAGTGACACCAGGCCAGGCTGAAGCATTTTCATGGAGTTTCAGAGGTGCATTTGAGGACACTTGAGGAGACTCGTTCTTATGGCAAGAGCATGTTGTGAAGTAAGGGAGTATGCAATCTGTAAACAGGCACCTGGACTATGAGTTCTTCCTAATTTCTAGGCATAGTTAGCTGGTGCCTGTCAAAATCTTCGTTTTAACAACTCATCCAGTAGTATTTGAGTTCCCTAGTGAGCTAGATTTGCTGAATTGGGCATGTAACATTCCCCTAGAAAGGTAATTTATATACCTCATAAGCTAGTTCCGTATGTACATAGCTTTTGCTTTTCTTTTTGTGCAATTTGTATTCAAAGCACGCTCTTAAAATTCCTGAAGCAGTTGATCGAGCATTATTTGTAGAAACCAGTTAAACTTCTCAATTCGGTACTGGAATAACCAATCTCTTCTTCGCTGATGACCTATTCCTCTTAACTAGCTTCTGCAATCAAGACAAATTACTAAAATAGTGTATTGATAAATTCTGTAACATATCTAGCTATTTAAGAAGTCAGCTTTGAAAACTCAATGATCTATTCTCTCCTAAACTCCTGCTGATGTGGCTAATGAGATCACTAGCATACCTTCTTTCAGAAGATCAGCACCATGCACCATCCATGCATAAGCTTCAAACAATTGCGTAGAGTGGATCTGTCTTTTTGATATTTGTTCCTTTAAACTGTAAAGGCATGACCAAACTGAGGAACTTCACTCCCGGCTGTCAGGCAATCTGTATTCTCATCTTATTGAGAGTGTCCAGAGGATACAGCTAAATAAAGAAGTTGGTAAATTCTTGGTTGCCCTCCTAGCCTCATACACCCCGGTCATTTGGTAGTGGCACCAAAGATTTGACTCATTTGAGTGATTTGACAGCTCCTATGCTATCATGAATGTATGGATGCTAAAAGACATGCTAGAGCTGTTTCTTATACTACTTAAGTTGGCTTGCTGGCAGGCGGGAGCTATGTTGAAGCTTAATGTTGATGCTTCTCGGTTCTCCTAAACCGGAAAAATTGGTACAAGGGTTATCATTCTTGATTGGAAAGAAGTGGGTGGGAAACTGTTACTTTGCTGCTAACATTGGTCACGTCAGACCTTGATGCTCAACTTTTGGTATTCTATTTTCGTGTTTATTGACAACAGGTATTACAAATACTTCCCGTGCAAATTACTATAAGTGAATATGATGAAAATTGCTATCATTTTATCACTAATGAATAAAATGGATGCTGCTATGATCTTGCTTATCTCATTGATAATTGTAGAGCGGTTATGAAGAATTTGACTCTTCTGCACTGTCAGCCACATTTAGCAAGAAACAAAATACTATTGCAAGTCAGCTGTGGATTGTCACTTTGGTTTTGGTTGATGTAGCTTCAGACTACTTTTGTCTCCCAATCTAGCTACCACACGAATGTAATATCCCTAGTACTAGATTAAAATCAATTCACCTATCTTCTAAATGAAAATCACATAAAGTGGTTTAATATGGATATTGCTTGAGCTGTAACTCAATGACTTGAATGCATCTTATGAAGTTTTATAAGTTAACTCGAAAACGAATCTGTCTTCTTACTCTTGTAAGAACAGTTAAATCGAGTTGAACTCTATTCTGTGATTTACGATCATTGCTATTACTCATGTTTGAATGAATTCTGGTCAACTTCTAAAATTAAATTATTGTGTTTTCTCTAGAGTCTAGACTCACCTCAAGATAACGATTACATTTAGGGTTTAGGGCCCTAAACCCTAAACCCTTTCATATCGCGACTTTTACTCCCCCCCTCTCTCGCTCTGCTAGGGTTAGGGTTTTCGAGTTGTGCGGCGTCCCGATTCATGGCTGCAGCTATTGCCTCCATGACTGCTAGGCTAGCGACCAAGTTGTCGCTCAGAGAGGGTGAAGAACCAGTGGACTTGGGGAACCTTAGGGTTCCGGGGAAGGAATTTTTAGCTCGCAAATTTTACTTGGTGGGGAAACTCAATACCTGCAGGGCGGTGGTTTTGGATTTGTTCCGGAGTGCGGTCCGATCCATGTGGAGACTGACGGGGACGGTGGAAGTCCAACCCCGGGGTGATCGTTTTCTTTTTACGTTCACTCATGAACGTGATGTTGCAAGGGTGAAGAAGGGAGGTCCATGGGGCTTTCAACGGGCTATGATTCTGCTGAATGACTATGATGGTTTTTCAGCGATTGCTGAGGTGAAGCTCGACTTTGTCTGGATCTGGGTGGTGGTGGTGCTTCAGGGTATCCCACCGGGTATCCTGACTGAACCCACGGTCAAATTGGTGGGAGATACGATTAGAGAGGTCCTGGAGGTGGATTGGTTGGCTCTTCATCATGGGGAAGCTTGAGTTAGGCTTATTCTCTCCATCCATGACCCAATGCGCCTTGATCGTAGGGTTAGGGTTTCTCCCACGGACGTCCTAACGTTGCGGTTCCGGTATGAGCGATTGCTAGGGCGTTGCAGGCTGTGCGCTCTCTTGAATCATGGAGGGTAGCGATGCCCTAGGGAGGAGGAGTCGGACACCGATACTGTGGTGGATGACGGCTTGCAGCAGACTTCGGGGACGGCTTTCCCCGCCATCTTGTTTCTGGCCAACTCCCACCCCTCTCCTTCCTTGCTTTCGACTTTCAAGGTTCCTAACCTGCTGAAGAAGAAACAAGTGCATATCCGTCCTCTTCAGGAATTGATGGCTCTGCCTGGGTCGGAGGGCACATCCGCTTATGATCCAGTAGTAGGGGTGCGCCGCCCTAGGGAGGAGGTGGATACGGAGGTTAGTAAGAAAGCTAAACACTGTCTAGCTATTGCTCCGGCCACTCTGCAGCCGGAAAATCTTGGGTTAGAATTCTCCTCTGATGGTTTGGTGGAAGTGAAGGTGACGTCGCCTCCCAACCGTAGGCCTCGGGGACAGAGGAACAAGGTTAAGCAGGTGACGTCTGTGAGCGGTGGTTCTTCCTGGAAGGTCCTGGCAGTATGCATGGTATGCAAGAGGGAGTGGCATCTTTGCCTGCTTCCAAGTCCGAGTAGGAGAAGATCCCCTATGTCAGCTAGGGTGTGATGGGGTCTCCTTGGTTCTGGCGACGTACACCAGAAGGGTCTTAGGCGACAACGGAATCAAGGAGGTGTCACACTTTGGAAGCCATAAGGTTCTTGTTTTCTGGTTTTTAGTTTATTGCTTTTTGTTGGTAGTTTCTTTTTTGGACTTCCTTTGGATTTTGAGTTTCTTCGTTAAGCTCGCATTGTAATATAAAGGGTGTCTGTACCTTTCATGCTTGACCGAGTGTGGTCGTTATGATTTACATCAATGGATTAGTCTTCCATTGCCCTAAAAAAAAAATTAAAAAAAATAACGATTACATTTAATCGGATATCTAATCTCTCTTTTTCTATTTTTTTTTTCTTTTACCTATTGGTCGATCCATATCTCAGTCTCTTCCACGTATCTACTTTAGTCATGTATGCTCATGTCATATTAAATGTTTGCACCTAATTAATCATGCATTGCATATGACTGATAAGTTATGCAATATTTGATGTCTCTCTTCATCTAGTAATTGTGCTGATGTGTTTCAGTGAAATGAAGTGCTTCTCCTTTTTGCTCTTCATGCTCAATATAATCAAAATTGGCAAATATTTATTTGTTAGTTTTTTCCAATATTTCATATATATGATAACATTACAATAATCCATAAGACTATATATGTACAATTCATCCATATCGATCTCCTCGCCCTTTTTCCTTGGCCAATCCATGTTAGGTGTCTATAAATGCAAAAATCGCCATATTTTTTCCATGGTTGTTCATGCCATGTTAAATGTATGCAAAACAACTAATCGTGCAATGCATATGTCTCATGATCCCACAAAAGTGGCCATCAAGTATTCAAGTATGTATGAGCAGCTTTACGCTCTTTCTTGTTTGCTGATTTTCAATTGAGCTAGGAATTACTTCTGACTAGATATGGGTAGATGGGGCACGAGGACCATGAAAATTTTTCAATCCCATTTCATCGCAGGGAAGGGCACAAGATTCCCGTCACCCAATTTTTTTTTTTTTTTAACCAAAGCAATTTCATTGATCCCAAACCATAATTGCACAGATACATACCTTCCCTGCCAACTCTAGGGCAAGTTTAGGACGTGGTATGCAAACACCACTCATTAGACAACCAGTGTTCATTTATTAGGAGCAAGCCTATAAACTATGGCAAATCTAGGACATAGTAAATAGGCATAGTTCAACAAAAAACTAAATTCTGTCCTTGCCATCCTAACTAGAACTAGAAGATTTAGCCGGATCCATCCTCCTGGATCCCAAATACGAAATCCCATAGATTTGGATCCCAACAGATTGGTCCACATAAAGGCCCACGTCCAAAAAGTATTCTAGGGCACCCAAAGCCCATTCGATTTCAGCACCCAGCTGGATTTGGGCCTCCAAGTTAACTTGCCCAACTTGGTCGTATCCCTACCAGATCTTCTGCTAATAGCCAGTTCGAGAGACCATCCTCGACCATCCCACTCTTAATTCCAAGTTTACTTTGGAGAGTCTCCATAGAGAGACAAACCGAAAGAACATTAGTCAAACAAAGACGACGTTGGATTGCCGCAAGAAGACAACGAGAGGCAGAGATAAAAGGTCTGCTTGGTATTGGCGACGTACACCATTGATAGAGTTCCCAGCCATGACGGCTAGGGTTTACCAGAGATAGAGACAGGCGGAGAGCCATTTCTCTCTAAATAATTCAGTAATATCAGATATGCATAGTTTATTTTGCAATTATCCTCGTCACCCAAATGGATAGTTGGATACCCAATTTATTTATTTATTTTTTAAATATTTCAATAATTTTCTCTCTGTTTTAAATATATGTCTCAATTTCTTTTTTAGTGAAGTAAAATATTACATTAAAAAAAAAAAACAGGAATAAAATCTCACCCCATTAATTGTTTAATGATTAGTTCTCCTAGTCTGGCCAGGTATTTTTTCAAGGGTTGACTTTTCCTAATTTGACAAGGAAGATGAAAAGTTGAGACAACAACGAAAAGCCTGACTTTGGTTTTCAAAATTTAATTTCTTGGTTCGGCTAGGAAAGTTTCTAGACTTCAGGGTATGGGGGTAAATGGGGGCTTTTCAAAATGGTGCGGGGGAAGCGGTGGTTGTGAAGCAGTTATCAGACATTGCAACTGATTATACTCACGACTAGTTGAATTACTTGGCTTAGCTTCTCTCTTTTTCTTAAAGAGAAAAAAAGAAAAGAACAAAATGATGATGAAGAGAGTATGCGCTTATTATTGACGAAGAGATTTTACACCGTTTTGCTATAATATAACTATACAGATGCAATTGCATGATCTATTTTCTAATAATTTATAAATTTCTCATGATTTCATGAGAATAATTTGTCCTGATCGACTTGTATGGCTTTGGAGCTGGACAATAATCAATCTTGACTGAGTAAACTATTCCAACGTTGTTTAAGGGAATCATATGCACTGGAACATGGAATAGCTTGCAGAGTAATCCTTCCACCAATACTTGTTTCTGCAGCAAGCCCCAGTCTTAATAATGTAGCAATTGCCTTGTCAACTGGCATTTCAACCTGCATGAGGTTAAACCAACAGTCACGAAAAGAATGTATCCAGAGGTAGCCATGCATGGCTCTAACCCCTACACATAGTGAAAATTGCTAGGTAAAGGACTTCTGTTCTTGCCTTTACTTTAAACACATCATACATAAATCTTTCGCATGTGTCTCCAACACTCCCGCGACTTGTAAGCTGCAGTCATAAAACATCTTGGTGATTATGCAGCTGACAAAATGATGACAAGAAAGGAACAGTAGACATTTTTCATGGCCTGTTTAACAGTTCAAGAAGTGAGATGTTAACCCAGATACCAGATACCTGGCCTCTAAACCCTCAGATATGGGATGACCACTCAGCTCCATGCATCTTAGAAGCAAGTTTTTTTTCTACTGATTTTACTAAAACTCCTAAGCATAAATGAGCATCGGAATCTCTCTTTCCCGACTTTTAATTCAGAATTATGATCAACTTCAGCTGTTACATTGTGCTTATGAACATTAGCAGATAAAGTACAAATAAAAATCCAGCTAGGATCATATTCTTCTATTATGAATATGACAACAAGAAATATATTACTTCTTATAATGAAACTTGGATTCATCAGTCTCGACCTTCTCCTCGTTCTTGCTATTCTTATCACTGTTTAGTACGTTGGTTACAAAGCGGAAGTAAAAGAAACTACAATATACTTCAACAAAGTACTAAAATTACATAAGGTTATAAGCAGCAGGCATAAAAGTTCATATAACGAATGAATATCATGATTCAGAGCTATTTCAACTTTTAAATAGGCATAGCATGCAGCATTTTAACCTCTTACAATGAGATACTAGAAAGATTCAAAGTTACCAGGAGAACAAACCTTTCCCTCCTTAGCTTTGAGAAGGATTGCATACGCCAAAATGGCTTCCTTGTACTGCATATTGGGGGAAAAAAAATATATAGTACTTAAATCTTGGAACCAGAATTATACAAATGGCTTCCTTATACCATTTTTTTTTCAAAGCAACAAAAGTTTTTGTGTAGATCGCATAAATTAATCGAAAATTCAACAGATATGATAAACTGATGCATTTCCTCTACAGATGTCTGATATTAAAATATAGGATTACGTTAAGATGAAACGGGGATATGATTTTGCCAATCAGAGATACTATCATACTAACGTATGAGTCACAATTGGGTCATTGGAGATGTCAGGGAGAGAAACTGACACCAAGATGGAGCTCTGACATAACATGTGATCAAATATACTAGAGAACCTAACCAAATGAGGAAACCAACTAATTAAAACTAATTCTTCTGATGTAATTTAGAGAATGTAACAGATTGCTTTTAGCATTGTTATCTGTTTTCATTTATAACTAGAAAGGTTCCTTAATTGTGTTAACCCATTGAACTCACAACAAATGAAATGATTAGAAATCTTTTCTCCCTTCGCCCTTCTCTATACATATCTAGCAAAGTTGAGTAAATGGAATAGTGCCTCACTTGTTGCTGTTCAGAAGCATCCAGCAAAAAATGAACTGAACCAAATCCACTAGCTAAGGTTTTCTCATAAAGCGTCTTGTTGACCAAAAGCTGTAATGAAAGGCTGCACTATGAGTTCACTTGAACACCTCCAATTTTGAAAAGCATATAGTTATAAACTCTTGCAGAGAAAAATGAAGTTGACTCACTTGATACCTATCCCAGGTCTGTTTGTATCCCAGAACCACACGGGAGATATATATTACAAGAGCACTGATAGCGACCACATCAAGATATATTGCTGACCTGTTATAATATTAAAGATGAAAACTTGGTAACAATTTTCTGGGGAAACTGAACTAGAAAGTGAGAACACTGAAATTAAGACTGACTCTCACTAAAAAAATGTGCCAAACGAAGGCGAATATAGGGGAAAGAATTTTCATCATAATAATAAGAGAGAGAGAGAGAGAGAGAGAGGTTGCATACGGCGAAGATAAGACATTAACAAATTTGTAGTTTATGAAGTATGCTGAAAGCGCCAATGTTGAGGCAATGTCCAAGCGCACCTGCAAATCAACAGCATATGGTCGCAAAGATAAATATTTGAAAGTACTTTATTCAAAGATTAGCACTATCCTATTTGTTTTGCCTTAAATTGTCAATCATAAATTCATAATATGCATAAGCAGAGTGACTAGAATTCAGATACTAGATCTACAAGAATGAAGTCGGCATTTGGCTGCAAAGGTGACAGGGGTGCTAGAACACTCTTTAATATGATTCATTTGTTAATATAATAGATCGTTAAAATTGTTTAAGCAATAATTGAAAAGAAAAAAAAAAAAAAAAAAAAAAAAAGGGAACTGCTGAGTGCAATACATCCATATTCTGATATATGTTGGTTGGTAACTGATTAATGAATAGTAACTTAAGAAGTCAAAGTTTATCAACTCAATAATAATTAGATACAGAAGGCTGACATGACGAACTTGATGGTTAAATTTTATGCCTGTACTCAACTCTTACAGTAGTTGAGACATCTACTGACTACTACAAGAGTTTTATAGGCTGAACAGGCACTTGTAACTAGACTACCTAGTCTCTTGGCATAGTCATAATAGTTCCTAATAAAATCAGAGACATCTAGAATTACAAATTGTTTTCTGTAAAAGAAATTGATATACCTCCACATATGGAAGTCTGGCCCATCATAAACTAGCCACTGTGGTAAAATTAATACTTTCAATGCAAACTGGAGTTGGAAACATATGTTGATCACTTATTCAATTATAGTTCTTAACTGATCTTCATGTATCCTTTGATTAGAAAGCCGTGATCCAGGTCTTTCTAGACATGGACATAAGAAAGGAGGGAGGGGGGAATTAGAGAAAAGCCTATTTCTGTAAATTACTGATATCATATACAACAGGTAAAAATCAGAGAAAATCCTAACTGCTGTATGCATTAACCTAAAGAATTCTCAGCATGTAACAAAATCTACATACCGTGTCTATGATACGGAAAGAGAGCTTTTTGTGGGGAAAGATGACCTACAAAAAATAATGAGAAAATTCATGGGCATACACTAACAGGATATAGTAAATAGTTAAATACAGTGTAACTTTGAAATTCATACACTAAAGCAATGACAATTACATTGGATGAGGGTTAAAATTGAGACAGAATTATTTACTGGTAGATCCGGAATAGGGATTTTCTCATAAATCTTTAACTGCAACGATGGAACTGAAGCATTATCTTCAGTACTCTTGTCATCTCCTTCTTTGGTATACAGCAAAATCAATTCTTGATATGCTGCCTCCTACTTTGCAAAAACAAGAAATACTATCACAATCATCTTGTAACTTGTATATCTATAACAGAAAAATAATATTAATCATCCTAGAAGGCTTTGCATACACAAAAAGTAAGGAGGTAAAAATATCTTGAGGAATACCTGGAGGATTGACTTTGATAAAAGAATGGAAACAGAAGTCTTCAACATTTTCCATATATTCTTTTCACAGTATTTCCATGTAGCAGGTCTCCATATGTCACTAAGTGATATCCTTGATAAGAAGATGGGCCTGGGTAAAAAATACTAGCATAAGATCACAATCATATAGTTGCGGTCTATAACATCCATGACTAGAATAGCAGGAAAACCAAAGGAGAAAACAATAAATAGAACTCATTAATTAGCTTGGTTATTACATTAAATGAGCATTCATATTTTCAGTTAGTTTCTGTGTTTGATCACACCACCTTTAACTTCAACGTGAAGTTTCCAAATCCCTTCTTTATTCTATAATGGCTTCTGTTTAGGCATTGAAATAAAAGAAAGATAAGAGAGGATCTTCAAGGGAATGAACCAATAATTTCTTTTAAGGAACAAATGGTTGGTTGTACAATCATTTTATGTTCATTAGGTTGCAAGAGGATCTTTAAACATTCTTTGCTCACAAATGGGAGAATTAACATAAAAAAGGAAATTTAAGATTTTTTTTTTTTTTTTTAAAAGGGAAATTTAAGATCTATAGGAACATAGATATTGAGCATGAACTCACTTTGGTGAAGACGATTGATATTTGGTGCTAATTTCATTTAAGTTCAATATTTTTTCCTAAATAAAGGAAAATCAGTAAACAAGTGGAAAAAGAACTCCCAGACGATGATATGTAAAAGACAAAAGTGTATTGGGAAAACCTTGCATAAGGATCAGAAGCATTAGCATCAGCATCAAACTCAAATGGTGTTTCTGGTGTAAGGGAAATAAGTCCAATCCATGAAAGCAACTTCCTTAAGAGCCTTCCACGGGGTCCAACTGGGGATAAAATTCCTTCATAACGAGATACAGCTCTCTGTGCTGCCAGCCATATTGGAAGTTCCCTATCTGATAGTTGATCTACTCCCAACAGATCATCAGAAGTTTGTTCGTTAGTACGAAATGCTTGCTGAATAACAGAGAATTCCTTTAGCCAAAGTCTCATTTTTTCAGTCCATTCTTGTACCTCTGGTGTCTGAAGAGCAACTTTCAATGACTGTCCTAAAGCAGAGAAAAAAAAACATGTCAGATTATGTGTGAAAAGACAGGATGCCGCCTCATCAGAAAGAAGTCATGGTTCTATAAAAGACAATGACCTCAGTTATCCAGCTCCCAATTTCCCCCAATGGTTTCGATACAATGAAGAAGATTCCTCGTAGAAGTTTGGATTGTATGTACTCTAGTTTTTCAACAAGTAGTAGACCCTTCTGCCTTTCAGTTGCATATCCCCGCCTGTCAGATGGAATTGATATGTGGAATCAATATTTGGAAGTTCACTATCTTCAAAATGGAAAGTTTAGCATACAATGGATAGACAAATCCACTGAGCATTGGTACTACCCAGAGATATCCATATTCTTTGTATGTAAATTGCTATTATTTATCACAGCTTCATGGTTTAGCTTCAAAATATTGTAAAAGTACAAACAATGGAAAACAGAGCATTGAACTTAAAAAACTAGTATCACCTGTATATTATTGCATTGGACTGAGAAGCCTTCTTCCAGTCAACATATATTGGCAAAGTAAGGAGATAATCTGAGTTTAATGCAGATGTCAACATTAAATCCCTTGCTGATAGTTCTTCAAACTGAGCGTCATAAAGAAGCTGCATGAAAGAGCGCTGGAAACGAGTGGCTACGGCAACTCTACATAGATTTTCAAAGATTTCCATATCATGAGGATGAACAATTGAGACTAACTGAAGAACATATATTGCGTAAGCCTCCTAAAAACTAGAAAAGCGATCATTCAATCTTTCCAAACATTTACCTGAGAAACTGAAATAGTACCCTTATTGTCCATATTTCTCCAATAGCAGTTCATTTATGGAATGAAATCAGATAAAAGTTCTATACTGATAAAAATTGAAATCAAAACAACTATTTTCATGACCACCATATTCTTCTCCTTGTTTCTAAAAGGAGTTACCTTATAGCATGAAATGAGAATTTTATACTGAGAAACAGTCACACCAATCTACCATTTTATACTGTACAATAGTTTCATGTGAAGCAAATTACACACCTAAAGCACTAAGCACAACTCCTAACAGTGAAGGGTATCAAAAACTCTAAACTTAACCTCTATTAAAACAATTGAATAAACAGAAAGTAGATTAGTGCCAAAACAAATTGGTGATACCTTTTGACGTCCTTAGCTGAAGAACCCAAGAGTTTCCTCAGTCCCTCAACATAATCGAACGGAATTTCAGCTTCATTTTCTTCACTCCCAACTCCATTGATTCCTTCAGCAGAATCCGAGCCCTGCCCATTAGCCATTGCTAACTCTTCAATTGCTTGCTTGTACTCCATGGAGTTGGGTTCCGAATAATCGGCTCGCATTTCCTCCAGAATGTTTTTGTGCTCGGCATGAAGAATCGAATCCAAGCACCTGCAAACCAAGCAAAACTTCAATTCTGATTCTTTCATCACTAATCAAGCACAGACTCAGCTGTCAATTGAGGAGTTACGATGAAAGAAGAAGAAACTGCTCCAAATCATCGCCGTTCTGGTCTCGGAAGAGATTCGAAACGACGCCGTCTAGCAGCTCGGCCTTGGAGACCGGGATGTACTTCTGCCTGGGAACCGGAATCTTCGAAATCGCCTGATCTCCATCTTCGTCTTCATCGTCTCGCTTCTTCTTCTGCGGGACGACGTCGTTCTGCTTCTTAAGAAGCGGCGCTTCTGTGAGGTTTACAGCGTCGGTTTGGGGTTGCTTCGGCTCGGTGGAGATTTCTCGGAAGCCGGTGAGGGAAGAGCGAGCGAGTGTGAGCGAGTGAGGTGTTGAAGGAATAATAGTACGACGGCGTTTTGAGGTCAAGGAGAGAGAAGTGAGGCTGGTGAGAGTGTGGTAAGAAGCTGACATATCATCAGAATCCAAAATCACAGAGCAGAGGAGGAGCTCCGGTGGTGGTGGTGGATAAGACGATGCTCTGTTTCAAAGGTTCTAATAATTTTTTCCCTTTTATTCTATAAAAGGTGAGAAAAGGCTAACCGTCGGGAAAGGCCTAACCACTTTTGCCACGAATCTAACAATATCACTTCTGCCTTTTATTTTATTTTTTAATTAGGGATTTACTACGGTTTTAATGTATCGATACATTAGTTCAATACAGAAGAGTAGACTAGTCTACTTAACTAATTCTTATTTATGCATGAAGTAAGTCTACCTATGTATTCAGTCCAATCTACTTGATTTGATGTGTTGGTATATTAAATTTGATTCCATTGTGTTGGTACAAGTAGTCAAGTAGAGTACTTTTTCTATTTTTTTTAATGGAATCTATCAAAATTTTATTCGATTGTGTTGAGCCGCAAAGGAGACAGCAGCACGTAGTTTTGGCATTCAGGGGCGGCCCTGAGGTAGTGCAAGTGGTGAGGCCGCACAAGGCCTCCAATCTCCTAAGATCTCAGAATATGTGTATATAACATATATTAACAAAAAATGTCAAACAATTTAATGAAACGCGAAGTAGTCCAGTTGGCCAAGTCACTGTCCATTTTCCACCCATGACCTCCGTTCGATTTGTAGTAATCTCTCTTTTATTTATGTTTTTTTTCATTTTTTTTGCTTTTCCTTTTTACATTCTGATGTCTTTTCATTTCTTTTTCTGCTAATTTTCTTATCTATTATGTTTTTCATTCTTATATATTATTTTTATTTGCCTTGTTATATTAATTTGACCAAATTTTTATAATATATTTTTTTTATGTTGGAATTAGTAAGGCCTCATTTAGATTTTTACTCCAGGCCTCCACAATTTCAGGGCCGGCCCTGTTGGCATTAAGAACCTCTTTCAGGACTTGGCTACTTACAGTAGTTCAACTTCTTTAATGTAGCTACGTCATCATATATAGTGATTCAATGTACAATGAGATGCCCCTCTTGAGTTGCAAACAAAGTTCTCGGCCTAAAAATCTATTTTTCGTGAATGACTTGTAAAAACACTAGCATACTCATGAATTTTTTTTAATAACTATTCAAAGTGATAGTAATAGTAGTACGTATTAATGCATGAGATGCCTTATAGGAGTCGCAGAACAAACATTGAAACCTTGTTTGAGAACTTTACAACTTGGGAGGGGCAAGTAGATATATGACTACAGTGCGAGCGTGCAATCAACTTTGGGCTCCAAAGCAATAAGAGTCTCATTTAAACCATCAGGTAGAGGAGCATTACTGAGAACTAGATCAACAATATCAGACTTGCATAAATCCCAGATACAATGGTAGAACCTTTTTTTGTGAGAGATGCAATGGTAGAACCTAGCTAGCAGGAAACCCATCTTTAATCCACCTAAAGCACATAAAGCTCTAGCATCATTCAGCCTCGAGTTTATTTCATCTCCCCCTCTTCTCGATCATAGACGTTATGATGAGAAAATTGTTTCATGATTGGTTTCTCCGTTTCTGAGTGCACCCAAAGAAACAGACAGATGAACTAAATATTGTTTTCAGTTTCAGACTAGGTATTCAGTGAGTGTGATGTGAGTCAAAATTAGCAGGTACATGGCACAATTATGAAGTACTAATCCTCACTTCATATAAGCTAGAGTACCCCATAATTTTTCGTGTTACAAGATTTTCTCATATCATAGATATACACAGAAGCCTATTCATCACCGAGAAGAAGTTTTGAATTGTTCATCGCCAAGCTGAGCTATCACCAGAGCAGCAAGTCTGCAATGATAACCAGTCACAGATGGGAAAGAGGTGCTCTGATCAACTAATGTTTGCTAGAGTGGCTTGCATGAAACACTGCAACTGCGAATGCGCCCCACAGCCGAAGAGAGCAAACTAGTACACAAATCATTGGAAGCATAACCAGACAGTAGTATTTTTAATATTTTAGGCTAGTAACAAGATTCTATGCCAGACATCTTTACATATATTTGAAAATGGATGTAGTTCCTAACTTCATATATGATAACACAAAAGCCAGTGAAACAACAGCATACAACACATAGATTGAAACCACCTTGGCTGCTAGTCACTAAGATTCATATGAAATATTCCCCAAAGTATGTTAGGCTTACCACAGAATGTTCCTCTTTGAAGAGTCTTCCAAGTGTAGGTGGAAGTGAAGTTTTAGGAATACCCACTGGCATATCATAGATGGCTGGAACAAAAGAGAGTGCATGTCTTACTGCACAGACAAAATCCTGATAGCAACAATAAGCTTAGATAGCTAGATCCATGTAACAAGCAGTAATGGGTTCTTTTGTAAAGCTGGATTCTGGAATGCTATATATGTTTACTGTGATGGGGAATTGAACCAACCAGCCAGAAAATGAAAAGGACATTCCAAGGAGTTGCACCTTAGTACGAGGACTCAAAACATGTAAATGGAGAAATGGGACCTGCTGTATAGCGGGATTCTGGAATGCCAAATGCTTTTATGGTGCTGCGGCGTTCAATTAACCAGCCAGAAATTGGAAAGGGAAATAACTGTTTTTCTAAAGCAGTATATTAGAAAACATAATTGTACCTTAGAAAGAGGACAGGAAACATTGCCAGGGAAAGGAAGCATCTGTGCATCTATAAGCTCTCCCTGGTGAAACAAGTTCCTTTTATAAAAACAGTTAACCAAAAGGGCTGAGGGAAGTCCTTTAGTCATTGAAGATCTGACTGCACATATCACCACAGCATTCAAATATTAGTCACTAAATTGAGTCGAAATCTTCTATGTCCACAGGTGCACCGGTTTCAAATACTGAAACTTGTAGGGTTAAGAAATTTTTTCATGAAGGGACTGAAAAATAGATATGGAGGAGGGAGATGGACACTATTATAGTATTATTACATTCATTCCTTAGATGAAAAGTATAGACCATTTGGAAGACTGAATTTCATGGGGAAACTCGACTTGGGGATCTTTTCAGTGGGCTCGCTTGGAATATATATGACAGATGTATATTTTTATTTTTTATTTTTTCTAAAGAAGCTAGACTAAATTGGCAATAAGTCTTTGCAGGGAAAACTTCATCAAAATCATTACTATGAAGTTGGCAGCCATATAATGCTATATCATACGACCTGATTGTATTAGCAACTAGTTCCACCAACAATTCACATTTTCACAAAATTGTTCCAAGGAAGTTCTGTTGAAGTGTACCAATAAACTCCTTAACTTCACACAATATCAAACTTTCTAGAAAATGAAAATACTCAAGAAATCTAGGTGCTGCAAAGGATTAAATCCTCATATTTCTTCAGGTCTAGCTTGGTGTCTAGATTTCTCATCAATGGTTTCACTAGATAGAAAAAAATTAAAGAAAAATGTTGCATTTGTGTAGATATTTTGACACACTTGTATAATATTCATCAATACCAACTTCCTTCTGAAAATATACACTCAGAAAACCACACTGACCACCCTATCACCTGCATATAAGAGGCATAATATTTACTGACAAGGAGTGAGGAAAACTCAAATGAAAAACCATATGATCAATAAACCAAAGAGTTTCTAAAGAGGAGTGCTCTGTGTCCTTTGCTTTGCTCTCCTTTTTAAAAAATTTCTGTTTAAATTTTGTTTCTCGGATAGATAGGCTTTATTACTTTTAAACCATAAGTCAGGTTATTAAGCTGAGGCCACCCAAACCCAAGAGGTAAAAATTAAAACATTATCCCAAAATACCAAAGAACCCATGCCATTCAAGTGGCAAGAGTTCCTCTTTAAGAAGTGGACTATAACATGCAGTAGATATAAATAAGCTGAACCTTAAAATCCGTGACGCAAAAGCTACATATGTGCGTGCTTATGAGATATCTCAGGTCGCAACAACCGGCAAGCTTTTTGCCGATTTCTTCACTCAGCTAATAAACTGCCAAGGCAACCTGACTGCTGCATATGTAAATTTAATTTAAATCAGTGGCATTCAAATAGTGTACAGCATTTAAAGTGCATGATGCAAAACCTACAACATAATACAGAAGTAGCAACAAGGTATTGAAAGCTGAGGAAGCCCCAAACTAATCCCATTGGCCCAGCTCTAAAGCTAAGGCCTCTTTGGTTCAAAGAGAAGTCTCCAAGGTAATAAAAGACGGTGAATGAAAATAAAAATCAATCTAGAGGAAATCTAAGTAAAATGTATGTGAGCCAATGTCATTAATAGTCTGATTAAAATCTTAGTGTAAGTAAATATTCTTCGAAGGTCCATTGTCGCTTAATGAGTCTTCAGATAATTTTGTCACTTAAGGCAAAGCAATAAGGCCCTCTCTTGTGAGGCAAAGAAGATTGGAGGAAATTGAGTGTTGTTGAAGGCTTGGTCCCTTGATATTTCCTCTCCTGTCTTAGTCTTTCTGTTGTCCCACGTTTGTTCTCCACCATTTCCCTAGGTTCTCGGAAATTATGTCAGCCATCAAATATTACCTTCCATTTCTGAACATTTCTATCTTTCTATGCCACCATAACAATACTCACATCAGCCTTGCTTTTCTGTGCTATTATGTGTACAATAAAACCAACAGATCATGTATACCAATCAATAAATAACAAAGTATGGGAATGCTTTATAGTAATCGATTATGCTTTCTCTGGTTGCACACAAGCCATCATACATACAGCAAGTACCCGAGCAAGGAACAGTTCATATGAGTATGCAGAGAGTAGTATGCATCATTCCCTGCATACAACTAAAAAGATGAACAGTGTGTTTGTTTTCATTCAATGTAATACAATAGATTACTCATGCCAAAGGAATTACAGGAATCATAAACTGAGTACCTGAGCCAGAACCAACTCAACAAGCCGATCAGCATCACTGCTATCATCGGATATAACAAATGTGTGTTCTTTACCTATTAAATAAGAAACAGAAGCAAATAATTGTAGTGTTTTAAACCCCAGCAAATAAATGCAAAATTTTAAACCCCAGCAAACTCTTCCTTGTTTAGTCATCATTCTAATTATTTGCACAAGCTTTTAATGACATATTTAAATCATCGAAAAGCCGGCAATAAGCATAAAATGGTTCATACCAGTTGCAAAAGGATGATGACTTCATTGTTAGAACTTACAAGCTAGCAGAACAAATCGAGAAAGCGCAGCAAAATATGAAGTAAAATCAGTGGTATTAAGGATCACTATAGCAAATTGTAATGGAGAAAGGTAAGAAGACCAGAATCAACGAGGAACACCCAACCCGAACCAACCAATCCAAATCTGAAACCGAATCGAGGCATTTAGGTATAGAAAACTTAGATTCAGAAAAAACAAAAAACAAAAAGATGATCGAGGAGGTAGTACCTGGCAAAGGGAGCAGAGATTCACACCAAAACCAGCGCTAAGGGTTTGAGCGGCAATCTGGATTGGAAAAACGCACGGTTTATAGATAGGATACTAATTTTTTTTTTTTCCTTCTATATTATTACCTGTGACTGTGAGAGTGTTGAAAAGACAGTTCTACCCATGACTAATCCGACACGTGTCGGTTTTTTACTGCGAGTGAGCATGAATTGCAGCTGCGCAAGCTCTTCCAACTAACTCTTTCTTTCCCGCCCAAATCCCAAAGTCCGTACAAGACTACCAAACGTTAAGTTTAACGGCGCTTCATTTTAGAGATCATTCTGAAAGTCCGTTCTCTTTTTTTCCGGGCAAATTTCTCGAGCAGAAATCCAAAATGGCGACGGGAGGTCTCGGTACTGCAACCATCGCGACAAAGAAGCATGCTGTTCCTATTACTGAGTGAGTGCTTAGCTCTATTTCCTTCAATTTCTTCGATCGTTTGGGGTTTGTCTGTGTACGAATTCAGTTCCTCTCCAATTAGCTTCGATTAAATTAATTTCTCTACTGATTTTGGTTTTGCATCGCATTTCTTGTCCGAATTTGAGGTGGCGGTTAACTTTTGTGCTTGGAATGCTGATTTTTCTCGGTCTAATTTACCAATGCATTTGTGTGTGTGTGTGTGTGAAGGTCGCTGAAATGCAAGGCTGAGATGATGAGAGTGAAGCTACTCTTGTTGTTCGTTTACTATTAGATTTTTTTGTTTTTTTGTTTTTTTCATAGAGCTTGTTCATTATTATTCTACTGTTAGATTCTAGATTCGCATTGCTCTTCATCGTGGAAAATTGATCCTTACTTTCCTTCAACTCTATGTGAGCTACTTTAATTTTCAAAATTTTTCAATTAATTGTTGTTGGTTTCCTTATATGGATTGTTTGCTTTTTGGATGTGATGAATCTCAGGGACAAGTCCGGTAATAGCTTGTGGATGATGGCCTTGTTACTTCTTTCTATTGCCCATCTAGCTCAGGCTGCAGATTCCACAGCCGCAGCACGCGCCGAGCTCGATTTTCTATCGATTGCATGGTCTATACTCATTCTGATGACATTGGCTGTTGGTTTGGTTGCTTTTGGTGGTGTTCTGATCTACTGTCTGGATCTGCTCAGTTACATGACTCTGTTCCGGACCGGTGTCTATGACATTATTCATGGACTAGTGTGTGAGAGAATGGGCTTCGATGAGAGGTTTGTGGGAATGGCTGTGTATAGCCCCATTTCTATGCTATTCAAGCACATTGGACGGCCTTTTAGACATGTGATTCGTAGCTTGCTGGGCTCTCAGGTTGCAGTTTGTTGGAGCATTTTGTGGAAATTACAGTGTCAGGTTTACCAGGCGGTCTGCAGGAGATCCATTTCACTTGAGCATGATAGCTTCTTACTCATACTGATCAACATTGTTGACTGTCTTCTCAGTGTACTCGCTAGTCAGCGGTTTGGCCTTCATTGGTGGTGGATGTCAAGAGTTGGGTCTCAGCTGCATATTCTACTTATTGGACTATTTCATCTGTGGCTTAGGCTAGGTTTCTATCTTTCTCGAATGCACCTTAGAAAAGCATTAGGGGGAACTAAAAAGAAAAATGCTCTAACTATAAAATGACTCCTAGGAAAAAGGTGGTCTCATGGTCTGGCATAGATAGCAAGTTTCACTGTATGACACTTGAAATGTGTAATCGTTGTGGATCAAGAATGACACTGAATGACACGTACTTTTAGTCCCGTACTTTTAGTCCAGAAAACTTATGAATATGCACCAACGATATTATGGCAACCATACAAATAGCACACAACTTTGTTCAGCACAACCGTACGTAACATGTTGAAGTGTGATGCTTTGTAAAGAAAATTCGAGAAAGAAAAATCACTCATTTATGTGTTGATCAATTTGAATATCAATTAGTAATTTTTTTATGAACTTGAAATTTAATTAGTGACTTCCTTACAAACGCACTACCAAGTTGGGGCTTTCGCGTTACCTTAATTGTCAAGTTTTCTCAGTTACTTTGTCCGAGTTATATTTGTAAACCCAGAATGAAAAATGTGCTTGTGAAGAGGCACTAAATGAGTTGCAAAGCAAGGGAAAGTTGGTCTTCACTTTTAATAGATTTCTCACAAGCAAGGGAAAAATGTGCTTGTGAGGATTAGTTTTCCTAATTGTGCCATGTGCCATGTTAGAAAAATCCTTCTACTATCATCATACACAAGCCTAAGAGAAGACTTTTTGAAGTTTATTACCACCAAGAATGTTAATCAAAAGGGAGCAACAAAAGCAAGTCTCCAAGAATATTAATCAACCAGCCACAGATGGGCTTGAGGTGCTCTGACCAACTAATGTTTGCTATAGCGGCTTCCATGAAACACTGCAACAGCGAAAGCACTCCACAGCTGAACAGAGTAAGCATCCGACCAGTAAAGAGGGCAGCACTCAATACAAGCAGTGTGGAACAGCAGACAAAGTTGAACTTTAGAGCCCACAACACAATTAGAGATATAACCTGCACCAAGCAACAGTTAATTAGCAGGACATTTGAGACGCCCTACAACCCAAATATTGGCAAAGGTTGAACAAATGGCACAAATAAAAGATAATTGAGTGGCAAGTTGGCTAATTAATCAGCGCAAGTCTCCTACCAAGAAACACATTAGTGGCCGACCAATAGCTTGCAATCCTTTAACGCCAAAAGTTCGTTCTGCTATATGTTTGTCCAGTAATGCATCCTGGTACACCAGAAGCAAACAGCCAAACAATCGAAATTAGCAAACTAGCACACAAGTCATTGAAAGCATAACCAGACTAGTATGTTTAGGCCAGTAACAAGATTCTATGCAAGGAATATATATTATATTATAATATATATATATATATATATATATATAAATGGATGTAGTTCCTAGATGATAGTAAAAGGCCAGTAAAACAACACCAGGAAACACATAGTACTGAAATCACCTCGGCTTCAAGTATTTCTGTGCACCACTTTTCAACAGCATCATCAGTTTCAGGCCATTTTTTAGTCGCATGCCTTTTAATGTACACATGCACCTGCAAGACATTAACAACAGGCAACTAAGCAGGTTTTCCAATATTATAGGATACACACAAACTAAATTGGCCACTGCTGTATGAGTAACTATCATTCATATATAGTCAATATTCTTATAACATAATCAAAATAAATTCAACATGGTGGTATGATTAACAAAGGAGATAGATGCTCAGCTTAACAAAAGACATTGCTTGGATGTGCTTGGATTTGAATCCAAGCTGTTGAAAAGAAACCCAAAGGCTGATAATAAGACATGCCATTTAATGAGGCAAATGATTATACCACATCATCCCAGCATGTTTCTATAGCAGGAGAGCATGCCAAAAAATAAAATAAAAAAGCCAGATGAATGGAGATTACTGCTGTCAGAGTACGAAGAAGAACTTCAAATTCTGTAGACATTTACATCCAGAAATGATGTTCAATATTGTATAGTACTCAAAGGAAAACTTCCACTAAGCATGAGTTGTGAACTTCAACTATGAGACACGGTTAAGTTTTTGTATATTTATTTCATTAATAATTGTCCAACATCTGATGCTGAAAAAAGAAAAAAGAAATTTCATTTCCAGAATTATCAGTAGCTTTGGAAAAATCTGGCCAGAAAGGAGCCATAATTCCCATAATATAACAAAAAAAGAAACGGGGGGAAAAAAAGCGAAGAATGAGAGTGCACCCAAGGAAACAGTGATAAATTAAACATACACTCACCGGTCACTACAGAAAAGTTTAGAGTATACAGGATTTCAAATACTAATACACCCTTTGCAAAATGTCAAGTATGCTAGGCTTACCACAGAAAGTCCCCCTTTAATTACACTTTCAACTGTAGTTGAAGGTGGAGTTTTAGGAAAAGCCACTGTTATAACATAAATGGCTGGAACAACAGAGTACGCACGTCTCACTGCATAGACCAAATCCTGGAAGCAACAGAATTTTAAATAAGCTAGATCACATGTAACATTCAATACTGGTTCTGAAGCAGGATTCTAGAACACTATATGCTCTTATTGTGACGGGTGTTAAAATAACCAGCCAGAAATAAAAAAAAATGACACAGAAATAACTATTATTATTTTCTTAAAACAGTAAATAAATAGAAATAGTTGTACCTTAGTATCAGGACTCAAAACCTTGCAAGGGACAGGAAGCCTCTGTGCAGCTAGAAGCTCTCCCTGAGTAAAACCAGTTCTTTCTAGGACAACAGAAAACCAAAAGGGCTGACGGAAGTCCTTTAGATCTGACTGCAAATGTTACCACAGCATTCAAAAATTAGTCTCAAACTGAGTTAATTTGACTTGATGAATGAATGAAAATTGTGCCCTCTCTCTCTATCTACATAAACATAAAATATTCAGTGATACCTTAAGTTTTCTTGCATCATGGGCACTTCTTTCTGAAAAAACATATTCAGAAAACCACATTGGCCACCCTCTGACCTGCATATATAAAGCATAACATTTACTGACGAGTAAGGAATACTTGAATGAAAAAGCAATGCACATGATCAATAAACCAAAGATTTCCTAAAGAGCAGGCACTCTTTCTAAGAAAAGAAAAATGAATATCTATAATGGATGATTAATATCATTGGAACACATCATGGCATGGCCCAATGATGTCGTCCATTTCATTTCTAAGGGTATAGGAAGGTAAGTATATGTAAAAAGAAATTAAAACTTGAGACCTTCTGTGAAATTTGTCTTGCTCTTCTTTCTTTTATTTTTGTTTTCATTTCAATTTTGTTTTTCAGACAGACAGGGATTTTTACTTCTACAGTCTAGAGTCAGGTTACAAAGCTGAGGTGCCCCAAACTCAAGAGACAGAATTAAAACATAATACCAAAGCACCCAAGAACATAAACATGATGTCATTAAGAAGTGGACCGTGCTATATATAAATGAGCTGAAGCTAAGAATAGTTGACTTAAAAGCTTCATCCCCACATGCTGACAAGACATCTCAGATGGAGCATACCAGAATGTATCTTGCTGTTGTCTTTATTACAGCTAATAAACTGCCCAGGCAACCTGACCACTGCACATGTAAATTTAGTTCTGAATCAGCAGTATTTAAGTAGTATAAAGTAATTACAGGAGCATGCGAAAAAAACCTAGACTGTAATAAATGCAGTAGCAACAGTGTTCAGAAAATATGGAAGGGCCAGACAAAGCCCACCCAGCTTTTTAAGCTTTTGGTCCAGAGAGAAGTCTCTGTGGTAGTAAGAGACTGTCAACAGAAACAAAAATCTATCTACAGGGATTCTAAGTACAGTGTCTGTAATATGATATCATTAATAGCCTAAATAAATCTTGGGGTAAGTACAATGTCATCAACAGTTTATTACTGTTCAAAGATGAGTTTTTACAAAGAATATATGTATCTGAAACCTATATCAGGCTTTCTTGTACGGCAAATCAGATTGGATGAAAGTTGAGTATGGTTAAATTCTCCCATCTTAGTCTCTTTTTGTCCTCATAACAGCTATAAACCTTATCTTCCATTTCTTAAAAATTTGTTTCTTTCTAAGCCACCATAACCATTCTCACACCACTGCTTTGTCCTACATCTGTAGCTTTCCAAGATTAGTAATATAACATACACAAATTACCTGCCCAATCAAATAAATAAAACATACACGTACAGGCATGCTTTTATAGTATTATGCTTTCTCTGGTTGCCAACAAGCCATTATTCATATAGTGAGTACCTGAGCAAGATCTGATTCAACTGTGTATGCATCATACGTATGCGTGCAAACAGACAAACTAACAATGTGTATGTATTCACACATCTGATAAAGTACAACAAAGCGTGCCTAGCAAATTAAAGACATGATATGTGAACTGAGTACCTGAGCGAGAACCAATTCAAGAAGAGGATCGGTATCATTTCTAGCACTGGATATGACAAGTTCATGCTCTTCACCTATACATAAGAAATAACGAGCAGATAAATAACATGTTCTGCCACCTTTCACAATAACAATATATACTTAGTCTCAACAAAAACACTTATGTAGCAAACGAAAAATAAATTTGCCTTACCCTTTAAATGACTGCTTTCCTGCTCTACGCACTCTAGGATCTGCAGCAGGTAGAGAGAAAGACTACATTTCTATCAGCATAAATGAGAACTATCAAACCCAGTTAAACTTTATAAGCATCTCCTTTCACGTTATCACTACTACTTTAAGCAACTAATTTACAAATGTAAATACAAGAATAGCAAAGAAAGAGAATGGAGAAAAACTTAACTGAACTAGAGAAACAAAATCATGTTTCAATATTAAGGAGATACATGAGCCAATTTTTTCTTTGGGGGCGTTACTCTTTGCAACCATAGAAGTATAACAGTATATGTAAGATATTGATCCTTGCATGTTCCCCAACTAAAGATTATTGATCCACAGTCTTTGAACTATTGCAACCCAAAGACGAGTCATACTAGTGTGATAACCCACTACCCCCTACTCATATTTGAGCTTTTACCAAACTTCCCATGATCACTTATATACCTCAAACAAACATACAGTTCGTATGGAAAACAAAACAAGCTTGCACAGTCCACACACAAAGCAAAGCTGTAAATCAAGGATGCAGTACCAAAATGTCCCCCTCTCAATTCCAAACATACAATGCCAACCAGCTCAATCAGATCTGGATCTTCTCGAGCTGCTTGAGACCAGATGGCTGTATCAGGGGTGAGCATCGACAAAACTGACCTTTCTCAAGGACACATTCGCCACATCAGTGCGGATATCTAAAATTTGACTGATGTAGCTCTCTGTGTAGGCTTACAAATTGACCTAACATGGGACTTGACACATGCTTGGGCATTCCATACAAACAAAACTGAACTGCGGTAAACAGACAATCAGCAAATCAACTTCCAAAAGCCACCAATAACCGTAATCATTGGTTCATACCCGTAAAACTTGGAAACTAGCAGAACAAATCCGATGACACCACAGTACTCTTCGATATAAAATAAAATCAGTGGCATCTAAAGACGTTCAATAAGTAACAATCACAAAAATCAGTGAAGGTATACCTTAACGCCAGCACACCAATCAATGAGGCCTAGAAGAACCAGCCAATCCAATTCTTTAACCACGCCGTTTATCCTTGCGTATGCATTCTTTGAGATCGGCCAGATAAAAACAAAGCAAAACGCCTGAAACAATTGAACAATTAGACTAATTCTACTAAAACCCTAAATCAAGAATTTCGAAATTCTAAGGAAAGCGGGAAGAAGAGGTGGTACCTGAACCAGATTGGCAAAGAGGCCTGAGACGCAGAGCAGCACCACCGGAATGAGATGAAGGATTAGCGGATAAAGGACCACGACCACTGCAAAGAGAATTCCAAGTGCAATCGCCATGGGCAAAACCATCAGAGAAACGAATTAATTCACAAAACAACGAACGATTCAAATCGCTGAGAAAAAAAAACCACGGTTAGAAGTGATTGGAAATGACAACTAGACCCTCCTAACCAAAGAAATTTCACTCTTAAACCATAAACTATTTTAAAATGATTTTAAATAAACAAGGACATTAATGTAATAAGGAAATTAACTTCCCCATTACCGTTTTCAGTTTTCTGCACTACTAGCCCCTCCGCACATGTCAATTGGTTTTTTTCTTCTTAAAAAACAAAAATTTGATTAGATGATGAAAAATAGTGTTTTTATTCGGACCTCTAAATCTGCTCATTTGACCTCACTTTATTATGAATTATTAAATGAAACTAGACAGCAAACACACCTTATGGGTGTGGATAATTATGTTGGAAGTTATTCCACAGAATGTGGAGAAAATTGCTGCACATATTTTGTTTTTTTTTTTGATTTTTTTTTTTAAATTTCTTTTGTTTTTCTTTTATTTGTGAATTGGTCATTTTGTCTTTCTCAAATATTTCAGTTCAAATGTCTTTTAATATTTGAGGGATATTTTGGTAAAAAAAAATTGTTTTGGCTAACAAACTCTTTTCTCTTAATAATAGTATAGATATATAACCTACTATGAGATGACTATTAAGGACAATAATTATACCAAAATTTAAGTTGATTTTTTCTACACTTTTCAATTCAATAATATTAGATTGCATTCTTTATTATTTTCTTTATCTATTTTCATTTTTCAATTTCACTACATACTCATTAAAGCATTCATATATATTTAATAAGAATTAAAATCATGTGACATAAAAATATATGATAAACATGTTGAACATATATTGGTGAGGCCCAGGGGCGGATCTAGGTAGTGGCTTGAGCGGGCTGGAGCCCGTCCGAGATTTTTAGGCTTAAAAAAAAAAGTAGATGTATACTTTAATTGATATTTAATTGATGTCGGTAAGTGGGTTTAATTGATTTCAAAACTTATCAAGGTCGATCAGTGGGTCTTCTTTCTGCTGTGCAATTGTTGTGGGTTTAATTGATTTCAATACTTATCATTTTATCAATTGTTGTGCTATCTTAGTATCTCGGCCAAGAGCTTGGTCTCATTCGAATGCCGAGTAATCAGTTCAAGTTTATAGAATTAACTTTGCAGATTGGGCTTGGGTTTATTTGCTAGCTATTTCGTCTTATTCATGGCTTTATATTCAGAACAAACTTTTGGGTTGAAAAAAAAAACCATATATATGATGTATATTTTTTGTTTATATGTATGTTTGTTTAACGAAGCCCACCTGAACTCTCAAATTATTGAAGTCAAAGTCCTCTCTGGCTCTCTCATTCTCTCTGTCCATCACAAATTCTCATTCTTCTTCTTCTTCACAACAAGGCCTAAATTACGGACTAAATTCAATCTTTGAACACTTGAACTTTTAGGTTCTCATAACCCCACTCTTGCATTCGCACACTTGTGCATAATTGTACTAAAAAAAAAATTGCGGGCTTCGCCCAAAGGGACACATAAATATGTAGCCCTTCCTATTTTTGAATCCTAGATCCACCCTTGGGTGAGGGGAAAAAAATAAACATATTATGATCTAAATCTAAGTCTATCAATTATATTTGAAAAAACAAAAATGAGCTAGCAATTATATTTGAGGTCATTTTTCAGTCGCATGCCGCTTGATGTACACATGCACCTGCAAGACAGTAACAACGGGGCAATTAAGCAGGTTTTCCAATATTACAGGATAGTAGGATACGCACAAACTAAATTGACCATTGCAGTATGAGTAACTATCATTGATATATAGTCACTATTCTTATAACATATTCAAAATAAATTCAACATGGTGGTCTGATAAACAAAGGACATGGATGCTCAGCTTAAAAAAAAAAAAGACATTGCTTGGATGACAATGAGAAACCCAAAGGCTGATAATGAGACATGCCATTTAATGAGTTGCATGGGGAAACACGACTTGGCGACCTTTCTGGTTACCTCGCTTGGAAGATCACTTACTGCATAGATCTTTATTTAAAAATACTAGATTAAATTGGCCACTGTCATATCATAGATGGCTGGAACAAAAGAGTGTGCATGTCTTACTGCAGACACAAAATCCTGAAAGGGACAGAAGTTTAGATATCGTAGATAACATGTAAATGGAGAAATGGGACCTGCTGTATAGTGGGATTCTGGAATGCCAAATGCTTTTATGGTGCTGCAGCGTTCAATTAACCAGCCATAAATTGGAAAGGGAAATAACTGTTTTTCTAAAGCAGTATATTAGAAAACATAATTGTACCTTAGAAAGAGGACTGTAAACATTGCCAGGGAAAGGAAGCATCTGTACGTGCATCTATAAGCTCTCCCTGGGGAAACAAGTTCCTTTTATAAAACAGTTAACCAAAAGGGCTGAGGGAAGTCCTTCAGTCATTAAAGATCGATCTGACTGCACATATCACCACAGCATTCAAATATTAGTCACTAAATTGAGTCGAAATCTTCTATGTCTACAGGTGCACTGGTTTCAAATACTGAAACTTGTAGAGTTGCAAAAATTTTTCATGAAGGGACTGAAAAATAGATATGGAGGTGTAGGGAGATGGACACTATTATAGTATTATCACATTCATTCCTTAGATGAAAAGCATAGACCATTTGGAAGACTGAATTTTATGAGGAAACTCGACTAGGAGATCTTTTCAGTAGGCTCGCTTGGAATACGACAGCCGTATATTTTTATTTTTTTATTTTTTCTGAAGAAGCTAGATTAAATTGGCAATAAGTCTTTGCTGGGAAAACTTCATCAAAATCATTACTTTGAAGTTGGCAGCCATAAAATGCTATATCATACCACCTGATTGTATTAGCAACAAGTTCCACCAACAATTCACATTATCAAAAAATTGTTCCAAGGAAGTTCTGTTGAAGTGTACCAATAAACTCCTTAACTTCACACAAAATCAAACTTTCTAGAAAATGAAAATACACATGAAATCTAGGTGCTGCCAAGGATTAAATCCTCATATTTCTTCAGGTCTAGCTTGGTGTCTAGATTTCTTGTCAATGGTTTCACTAGATAGAAATAAAATAAAATAAAAATGTTGCATTTGTGTAGATATTTTGACACACAGTTGTATAATATTCATCAATACCAACTTCCTTCTGAAAACATACATTGACCACCCTATCACTTGCATGTAAGAGGCATACTATTTACTGACAAGGAGTGAGGAAAACTCAAATGAAAAACCATATGATCAATAAACCAAAGAGTTTCTAAAGAGGAGTGCTCTGTGTCCTTTGCTTTGCTCTCCTTTTTAAAAATTTCTGTTTAAATTTGTTTCTCGGATAGATAGGCTTTATTACTTTTAAACCATAAGTCAGGTTATTAAGCTGAGGCCACCAGAACCCAAGAGGTAAAAATTAAAACATTATCCCAAAATACCAAAGAACCCATGACTAAGATACTAATTTTTATAGATAGGATACTAATTTTTATTTTTATTTTCTATATTATTACCTGTGACTGTGAGAGTGTTGAAAAGACAGTTCTACCCATGACTAATCCGACACGTGTCGGTTTTTTACTGCGAGTGAGCATGAATTGCTGCTGCGCAAGCTCTTCCAACTAACTCTTTCTTTCCCGCCCAAATCCCAAAGTCCGTACAAGACTACCAAACGTTAAGTTTAACGGCGCTTCATTTTAGAGATCACTCTGAAAGTCTGTTCTTTTGTTTTCCGGGCAAATTTCTCGAGCAGAAATCCAAAAATGGCGACGGGAGGTCTCGGTACTGCAACCATCGCGACAAAGAAGCATGCTGTTCCTATTACTGAGTGAGTGCTTAGCTCTATTTCCTTCAATTTCTTCGATCGTTTGGGGTTTGTCTGTGTACGAATTCAGTTCCTCTCCAATTAGCTTCGATTAAATTAATTTCTCTACTGATTTTGGTTTTGCATCGCATTTCTTGTCCGAATTTGAGGTGGTGGTTAACTTTTGTGCTTGGAATGCTGATTTTTCTCGGTCTAATTTACCAATGCATTTGTGTGTGTGTGTGTGAAGGTCGCTGAAATGCAAGGCTGAGATGATGAGAGTGAAGCTACTCTTGTTGTTCGTTTACTATTAGATTTTTTTGTTTTTTTTTTTTCATAGAGCCTTGTTCATTATTATTCTACTGTTAGATTCTAGATTCGCTTTGCTCTTCATCGTGGAAAATTGATCCTTACTTTCCTTCAACTCTATGTGAGCTACTTTAATTTTCAAAAAATTTCAATTAATTGTTGTTGGTTTCCTTATATGGATTGTTTGCTTTTTGGATGTGATGAATCTCAGGGACAAGTCCGGTAATAGCTTGTGGATGCTGGCCTTGTTACTTCTTTCTATTGCCCATCTAGCTCAGGCTGCAGATTCCACAGCCGCAGCACGCGCCGAGCTAGATTTTCTATCGATTGCATGGTCTATACTGATTCTGATGACATTGGCTGTTGGTTTGGTTGCTTTTGGTGGTGTTCTGATCTATTGTCTGGATCTGCTCAGTTATATGACTCTGTTCCGGACCGGTGTCTATGACATTATTCATGGACTAGTGTGTGAGAGAATGGGCTTCGATGAGAGGTTTGTGGGAATGGCTGTGTATAGCCCCATTTCTATGCTATTCAAGCACATTGGACGGCCTTTTAGACATGTGATTCGTAGCTTGCTGGGCTCTCAGGTTGCAGTTTGTTGGAGCATTTTGTGGAAATTACAGTGTCAGGTTTACCAGGCGGTCTGCAGGAGATCCATTTCACTTGAGCATGATAGCTTCTTACTCATACTGATCAACATTGTTGACTGTCTTCTCAGTGTACTCGCTAGTCAGCGGTTTGGCCTTCATTGGTGGTGGATGTCAAGAGTTGGGTCTCAGCTGCATATTCTACTTATTGGACTATTTCATCTGTGGCTAAGGCTAGGTTTCTATCTTTCTTGAATGCACCTTAGAAAAGCATTAGGGGGAACTAAAAAGAAAAATGCTCTAACTATAAAATGACTCCTAGGAAAAAGGTGGTCTCATGGTCTGGCATAGATAGCAAGTTTCACAGTATGACACTTGAAATGTGTAATCGTTGTGGATCAAGAATGACACTGAATGACACGTACTTTTAGTCCAGAAAACTTATGAATATGCACCAACGACATTAAGGCAACCATACATATAGCACACAACTTTTTTCAGCACAACCGTACGTAACATGTTGAAGTGTGATGCTTTGTAAAGAAAATTCGAGAAAGAAAAATCACTCATTTATGTGTTGATCAATTTGAATATCAATTAGTAATTTTTTCATGAACTTGAAATTTAATTAGTGACTTCCTTACAAACGCACTACCAAGTTGGGGCTTTCGCGTTTTCTCAGTTACTTTGTCCGAGTTATATTTGTAAACCCAGAATGAAAAATGTGCTTGTGAAGAGGCACTAAATGAGTTGCAAAGCAAGGGAAAGTTGGTCTTCACTTTTAATAGATTTCTCACAAGCAAGGGGAAAATGTGCTTGTGAGGATTAGTTTTCCTAATTGTGCCATGTACCATGTTATAAAAATCCTTCCACTATCATCATACACAAGCCTAAGAGAAGACTTTTTGAAGTTTATTACCACCAAGAATATTAATCACAAGGGAGCAACAAACACAACTCTCCAAGATTGTAAATCAACCAGCCACAGATGGGCTTGAGGTACTTTGACCAACTAATGTTTGCTATAGCGGCTTCCATGAAACATTGCAACAGCGAAAGAACTCCACAGCCGAACAGAGTAAGCATCTGACCAGTAAAGAGGGCAGCACTCAATACAAGCAGGGTGGAACAGCAGACAAAGTTGAACTTTAGAGCCCACAACACAATTAGAGATATAACCTGCACCAAGCAACAGTTAATTAGCAGCACATTTGAGACGCCCTACAACCCAAATATTGGCAAAGGTTGAACAAATGGCACAAATAAAAGATAATTGAGTGGCAAGTTGGCTAATTAATCAGCGCAAGTCTCCTACCAAGAAACACTTTAGTGGCTGACCAATAGCTTGCAATCCTTCAACAACAAAAGTTCGTTCCGCTATATGTTCGTCCAATAATGCATCCTGGTACACCAGAAGCAAACAGCCAAACAATCGAAATTAGCAAACTAGCACACAAGTCATTGAAAGCATAACCAGACTAGTATGTTTAGGCCAGTAACAAGATTCTATGCAAGGAATATATATTAACATATATATATATATATATATATTAAAATGGATGTAGTTCCTAGATGATAGTAATAGGCCAGCAAAACAACCCCAGGAAACACATAGTACTGAAATCACCTCGGCTTCAAGTATTTCTGTGCACCACTTTTCAACAGCATCATCAGTTTCAGGCCATTTTTTAGTCGCATGCCTTTTAATGTACACATGCACCTGCAAGACAGTTACAACGGACAACTAAGCAGGTTTTCCAATATTATAGGATACACACAAATTAAATTGGCCACTGCTGTATGAGTAACTATCATTGATATATAGTCAATATTCTTATAACATAATCAAAATAAATTCAACATGGTGGTATGATTAACAAAGGAGATAGATGCTCAGCTTAACAAAAGACATTGCTTGGATGTGCTTGGATTTGAATTCAAGCTGTTGAAAAGAAACCGAAAGGCTGATAATAAGACATGCCATTTAATGAGGCAAATGATTATACCACATCATCCCAGCATGTTTCTGTAGCAGGAGAGCATGTCAACAAATAAAATAAAAAACCAGATGAATGGAGATTACTGCTGTCAGAGTACGAAGAAGAGCTTCAAATTCTGTAGACATTTACATCCAGAAATGATGTTCAACATTGTATGGTACTCAAAGGAAAACTTCCACTAAGCATGAGTTGTGAACTTCATCTATGAGACGCTGTTAAGTTTTTGTATATTTATTTCATTAATAATTGTCCAACATCTGATACTGAAAAAAGAAAAAAGAAATTTCATTTCCAGAATTATCAGTAGTTTTGGAAAAATCTGGCAATGCCCATAATATAACAAAAAAGAAAAGGGGGAAAAAAAGCAAAGAATGACTAAAAAAAGAGTGCACCCAAGGAAACAGCGATAAATTAAACATACACTCACCAGTCACTACAGAAAAGTTTAGAGTATACAGGATTTCAAATACTAATACACCCTTTGCAAAATGTCAAGTATGTTAGGCTTACCACAGAAGGTCCCCCTTTAATTACACTTTCAACTGTAGTTGGAGGTGAAGTTTTAGGAATAGCCACTGTTATAACATAAATGGCTGGAACAACAGAGTACGCTCGTCTTACTGCATAGACCAAATCCTGGAAGCAACAGAATCTTAAAAAGCTAGATCACATGTAACATTCAATACTGCTTCTGAAGCAGGATTCTAGAGCACTATATGCTCTTATTGTGACGGGTCTTAAAATAACCAGCCAGAAATAGAAAAAAATGACAAAGAAATAACTATTATTAATTTCTTAAAACAGTAAATAAATAGAAATAGTTGTACCTTAGTATCAGGACTCAAAACCTTGCTAGGGACAGGAAGCCTCTGTGCAGCTAGAAGCTCTCCCTGAGTAAAACCAGTTCTTTCTAGGACAACAGAAAACCAAAAGGGCTGAGGGAAGTCCTTTAGATCTGACTGCAAATGTTACCACAGCATTCAAAAATTAGTCGCAAACTGAGTTAATTTGACTTGATGAATGAATGAAAATTGTGCCCTCTCTCTCTCTACATAAACATAAAATATTCAGTGATACCTTAAGTTTTCTTGCATCATGGGCACTTCTTTCCGAAAAAACATATTCAGAAAACCACATTGGCCACCCTCTGACCTGCATATATAAAGCATAACATTTACTGACGAGTAAGGAATACTTGAATGAAAAAGCAATGCACATGATCAATAAACCAAAGATTTCCTAAAGAGCAGGCACTCTTTCTAAGAAAAGAAAAATGAATATCTATAATGGATGATTAATATCATTGGAACACATCATGGCATGGCCCAATGATGTCGTCCATTTCATTTCTAAGGGTCTAGGAAGGTAAGTATATGTAAAAAGAAATTTAAACTTGAGACCTTCTGTGAAATTTGTCTTGCTCTTCTTTCTTTTATTTTTGTTTTCATTTCAATTTTGTTTTTCAGACAGACAGGGATATTTACTGCTACAGTCTAGAGTCAGGTTACAAAGCTGAGGTGCCCCAAACTCAAGAGACAGAATTAAAACATAATACCAAAGCACCAAAGAACATAAACATGATGCCATTAAGAACTGGACCGTGTTATATATAAATGAGCTGAAGCTAAGAATAGTTGACTTAAAAGTTTCATCCCCACATGCTGACAAGACATCTCAGTTGGAGCATACCAGAATATATCTTGCTGATGTCTTTATTACAGCTAATAAACTGCCAAGGCAACCTGACCACTGCACATATAAATTTAGTTCTGAATCAGCAGTATTTAAGTAGTATAAAGTAATTACAGGAGCATGCGAAAAAAACCTAGACTGTAATAAATGCAGTAGCAACAGTGTTCAGAAAATATGGAAGCACCAGACAAAGCCCACCCAGCTTTTTAAGCTTTTGGTCCTGAGAGAAGTCTCTGTGGTAGTAAGAGACTGTCAACAGAAACAAAAAACCATCTACAGGGATTCTAAGTACAGTGTCTGTAATCTGATATCATTAATAGCCTAAATAAACCTTGGGGTAAGTACAATGTCATTAAGAGTTTATTACTGTTCAAAGATGAATTTTACAAAGAATATATGTATCTGAAACCTATATCAGGCTTTCTTGTAAGGCAAATCAGATTTGATGAAAGTTGAATATGGTTAAATTCCCCCATCTTAGTCTCTTATTGTCCTCATAACACCTATAAACCTTATCTTCCATTTCTTAAAAATTTGTTTCTTTCTAAGCCACCGTAACCATTCTCACACCACCATTGCTTTGTCCTACATCTGTAGCTTTCCAAGATTAGTAATATAACATACACAAATCATCTGCCCAATCAAATAAATAAAACATACACATACGGGCATGCTTTTATAGTATTATGCTTTCTCTGGTTACCAACAAGCCATTATTCATATAGTGAGTACCTGAGCAAGATCTGATTCAACTGTGTATGCATCATACGTATGCGTGCAAACAGACAAACTAACAATGTGTATGTATTCACACATCAGATAAAGTACAACAAAGCATTAAAGACATGATATGTGAACTGAGTACCTGAGCGAGAACCAATTCAAGAAGAGGATCGGCATCATTTCTAGCACTGGATATGACAAGTTCATGCTCTTCACCTATACATAAAAAACAACAAGCAGATAAATAACATGTTCTGCCACCTTTCACAATAACAATATATACTTGGTCTCAACAAAAACACATATGTAGCAAACGAAAAATAAATTTGCCTTACCCTTTAAATGACTGTTTTCCTGCTCTATGCACTCTAGGATCTGCAGCAGGCAGAGAGAAGTAAATCAAAAGCTAAGACTTCATTTCTATCAGCATAAATGAGAACTATCAAACCCAGTTATAACTTTATAAGCATCTCCTTTCACATTATCACTACTACTTTAAGTAACTAATTTACAAAATCAAATGTAAATACAAGAATAGCAAAGAAAGAGAACGGAGAAAAACTTAACTGAACTAGAGAAACAAAATCATGTTTCAATATTAAGGAGATACATGAGCAAATTTTTCTTTGGGGGCGTTACTCATTGCAACCATAGAAGTATAATAGTATACGTAATATATTGATCCTTCCACGTTCCCAAACTAAAGATTATTGATCCACAGTCTTCGAACTATTGCGACCCAAAGACAATTCGTAGAGTGTGATAACCCACTAACCCCTACTCATATTGGAGCTTAGACCAAACTTCCCGTGATTACTTATATACCTCAGATCAAACCAACATACAGTTCGTATGGAAAACGAAACAAGCTTGCACAGTCAACACACAAAGCAAAGCTGTAAATCAAGGATGCAGTACCAAAATGTCCCCCTCTCAATTCCAAACATACAATGCCAGCCAGCTCAATCAGATATGGATCTTCTCGAGCTGCTTGAGACCAGATGGCTGTATCAGGGGTGAGCTCCAACAAAATTGACCTTACTCAAGGACACATTTGCCACATCAGTGCGGATATCTAAAATTTGTCACTGATGCAGCTCTCTGTGTAGGCTTACAAATTGACCTAACATCAGACTTGACACATGCTTGTAAATTCCATACAGACAAAACTGAACTGGGGTAAACAGATCAATCAGCAAAACAACTTCAAGGAAACACATAATAATCTCTATCACCTGACAAGCTCCCTTGCACCATTGCTTTTCAAAGGATAAAATATACAAAAAACTTCAAACACCAAGCAAAGTCTTCCTTCTTTAGTCTGCATCCTAGGGATATGAACTAGCTTATATTGACATACTTTATTCTTCCAAAAGCCAGTAATAAATCGTAATCATTGGTTCATACCCGTAAAATTTGGAAACTAGCAGAACAAATCCGATAACACCACAATACTCTTCGATGTAAAAATAAAATCAGTGGCATCTAAAAACCTTCAATAAGTAACAATCACAAAAATCAGAGAAGGTATACCTTAACGCCAGCACACCAATCAATGAGGCCTAGCAGAACCAACCAATCCAATTCTTTAACCACGCCGTTTATCCTTGTGTATGCATTCTTTGAGATCGGCCAGATAAAAACAAAGCAAAACGCCTGAAACAATTGAACAATTAGACTAAATCTACTAAAACCCTAAATCAAGAATTTCGAAATTCTAAGGAAAGAAAGAAGAAGAGGTGGTACCTGAACCAGATTGGCAAAGAGGCCTGAGACGCAGAGCAGCACCACCGGAATGAGATGAAGGATTAGCGAATAAAGGACCACGACCACTGCAAAGAGAATTCCAAGTGCAATCGCCATGGGCAAAACCATCAGAGAAACGAATTGATTCACAAAACAACGAACGATTCAAATCGCTGAGAAAAAAAACCGTGGAAGACTCAAACCCTAGGGTTTCAGAGTAGAGCGGGAAAGATGATGAAGACAGTTAGGTTCATTCTAAACAGTTTTTTAATTCTTTGTTTGAGAAGAAGACTATATATAGTTGCTAGAAGTGATAGGCAATGACAGCTAGACCCTCCTAACCAAAGAAGTTTCACTCTTAAACCATGAGTTATTTTAAAATAATTTTAAATAAACAAGGACATTAATGTAATAAGCAAATTAACTTCCCCATTACCGTTTTTCAGTTTTCTGCACTATTTTAATTTTTTTCTTTAAAATTAGGGTCCTTGACCAAAAGTATTAAAATGAGCCAAAATTATCTCATTTACCTTAGCTTTTTATTCCCCACTACCCAATTTAACATAAAAATACAATTTTATCCTCAGTCAAATTAATAAATTACACCATATGCCATCGAGTTCTCTCTCATCTCTCCCCTCTGATCCGACCCTCTCTCTCTCTCTTAGCTGGCGCTCTTGCAGTCGGCGACGAGTTTGTGCAACCCAGAAGACGGCAGCGAGTTCGTGCAGTTGGCGCCATCAATCGTACAGTCGGAGACAAGCTCGGAGTTCCGGTTCGTGCAACTAGCTCGGAGTTCGCGCCATCCCCTGCCGGCAGTGAGTTCATGCTGAAGACGAAAGTCGCCGATCACAGAATCAAAATCACAACTCATCTCTGGCGGGATTTGGTGCTCGAGCTTGACCTAGGCTCTCCTGCACTCGACCCAAGCCGGTGGCAAAGGAGAACATTGATCTGATATGCCAGTGGCGAAGGAGAACGACGATTGGGTGCCCAGAGCTTTTCTCTAGGTGCCCAAATCAAATTTTTTTTTTTTTTTTTGCTGTAAATTGGTTCAGAAGCCCAAAATGAAAAAAAAAGGTTCTATTAGAGACCTGTTAAAGATTTATTGGGAGACAATAGACGTCTATTAGGGAGACAATAGACGATTTAAATTGATGTAATCTCCTCATTTTTTTTCTTTAATCAAAGTTTTATTTATCTAATTTTAAGAAAATTAGTTTCCATTCCACCGATTAAAAGTTCTATTGGGAGGCAATAGGGGTCTATTGAGGGGCAATAAACCTTTCCGGTGAGATTTTTAGAAAATTTCGATGAGCGGCAGCTGGTGACTGGATTCTGGCGGCTGATGACTGGAATTCGGCGACCAGTGACCGAAATGCGGCGATAGTTGGCCGGATTCCGCCGATCGGTGACGGGCTCCAGTGAAGTTTCCTATGGTTTCTCTCTCTTCCATTCTCTCTCTCTCTAAGTAATAAAGAGTGAGGGTAAAATAGTATTAAAAACAAATAAAAAATAAAAAATCTTAATGGGGTATTAGGAAAGATCTCCCTAGAGTGTTTTGGGTAAGAAAGAATTAAAAAAAAAAACTTAATAGGGTAAGTGAGAAAAAAATCTCTAAAAATTGGGTAAATAAACAAAAACCCTTAAAATTATAAAATCACGCTGTGTGTGTATTCTCATTCTAGTTATCAGATTATCTAAGAGCATCTCCAAAATGGTGGTCTAGGCTACGGTGACTGATCCACATAAAAGATACTGGCAATTGTCTGATCTCTGTAAGTTTTTTTTTTTTTTTTAAACCCTTTGCATTACTTTAAAAAAATATCAAAATTCTATTGAATCAGACCACCACATAACAACATCATGCGGTAGTCAAGTATGTTAGGCTTACCAAAGTCTGTCAAATTTCAATTGTAGGTGGAGGTGAAGTTTTAGGGCTGCCACTGTTATGTCATAGACAGCTGGAACAAAAGAGCACGCATGTCTTATGCAGACACAAAATCCTGGAAGGAACAGAAGTTTAGATATGGTACCTTAGAATGAGGACTGGAAAAATTGCTAGGGAAAGAAAGCATCTGTACAGCTATAAGCCAGCTCCTTTTATGAAAACAATTAACCAAAAGGGACGAGGGAAGTCCTTTTAGACGTTAAAGATCTGACTGCGTATATTACCGCAGCATTCAAAAATTAGTCACTGAATTGAGTTGACATCTTGTCTGTCTACAGGTGCACTGGTTTCAAGTTTCGTTCAAGGAATTTTTTTCACAACTTGGAGATCTTTTCAGTGGGATCGCTTGGCCTATGACAAACCCTTTCTCTTTCTATTTTTTTTTTTTTTTTCTGAAGAAGCTAGACTAAATTAGTCAATCAGTATATAACTGATAGGAGCATAAAATGCGACGAATTTATAGTTTAATCCCTTACACTTTTGCTTAGTTATTTCGTTAAAAAGATCAAACTAACTTTGTTATTTTCTTAGGAGGTTTGTGGATCAACCATGGAAAAATAGGAGCTCAATTGTGGAAAGTTATGGCTCAGATATATAATAGTGATGCAAAAGATGAAGGACAACCATTTATGTGGTCAGAAACAGTAAGGGAAGCTTGTGGAAAAATTCGTGCAAAACAGTTGCTGAGAAGCAAAATATGAAAACTGGAATCTGCCTTATTTTCTTCTGTATTTGGACCCCATTTTGAAGATATTTTGAGTGCACCATGGAAGCAATTCTTGACTACATTTGAAAACCAGATATTTTACTACAATAAAGCCTAATCAAGTGATCATAATAGTCAAGGATGAAGTCTGAAACGTTGCAGAAAGTTGGCATCCTGATCAGCTTTCCACCTTCAGTCTTATCTAGGAAGCATATTGGAGCTGTCTTTTGGAGACTTTCTTGGAAAGTCTTTTGGAAGGTTATTGTTTGGACGTCAATAAATGATGCCATAGGGAACTATAGCCCTAAGAAACGTTCAAAAAGATAGCTACAAGGTCGGTGTACAAGCCCATAAATTTGACCAGAAGATAAGGAAAATCTGGAAATTTCTGACAGACCTTATCTTGAAGGCTTTTCAAGGCTGCTTTTGGGCAAGAAGTTAAGGGGATATTTAGAAGAATTTTGCACACTCTTAAAGGTCACCATCAAGGTTGTTATCTTGCAGAAAATCACATTCAAAGCTGAATTGAAACCTAGTTAAAAGAAGGGCTAAAAAGGCGATCCTAAGTGAGGCAGATAAGTGAGTCACCTTCCTTATCTCTTGGCAGATTGTCTTGAGGCTTCTTGGGGATCCTTTGCTGAGTTGTATACGTTTTATATGAGCTGTTAGCATGCTTTATATCAGCTGTAAAGGATCTACAAGTCAAAGAATTCAGCCTAAGAAGAGAAATTCAAATAGAACAAGTAAACAAACTTGGTCTAATTGCAAGAGTGCCCTTGAACTTGCAACTCCTATATAAAAGGGCCTCCTTCCACATTTTAGAGGGTGACCAACCACATACACACCAGATCACATAAAAAGAACCAGAGACACACCAAAGAAGAAGAAGAAGCAAGACTGCAAAATCACACCAGAGACGATCGATCACTGCATCTCAAAGATCGATCGTTGATCGTATTTTTCCCAATTTCTGATTTTTGTTGTCTTCCTTTTTCATGAACTCCTCTGTGTTTTTGATTCCAATTATGTGTAACTAAATTTCCAGTAGCTAGGGAGCTGTTGAAGCCCCTAGACATGATCCATAACATGCTTTGATTTTCGGTTTGTTTTCAATTAATAAAGTTGAGGTTTTGTTTACTGATTTCTCATTGATGAATTCTATGTTTGTATGCTTTGGAGGACTACTTAGTATGCATGCTAGGGTTCTAATACTTTGATTGTTTGATGCCTGGATCAATAGTTGGATTCCTCAAATTATCTAGAGAAGTAATTGGTAGTTTTCACTAGCAAGTAAACAAAACCCTAGGTTTAGCAAGGCTCTAAGTTATTTGCGATGCCTAGTGATTGCTCAAACTCTTTTCAAACTTAATGATCTCTGCATGTTTAATCTAATAAACGTACCTTTAGGTTGCATTGCTTGGGAATAGTCTAGGTGTAGAGCACTTCCTGCCTAGCGTACAAAGTAAGAAAGAGTAATAGGTTGTGTTCAAGCGTACCGAGCCAATCTGAGCATCTTCAACTAAGTTAATTGGTGATAAATTGGACAAAGTGTGTTGTGTGTGATTGTTGGGGGTGGACACTTCCTTCCTAGCTAGTTTCATTATCTTGATCTCAACCAACTTCAAATCTGCTTCAGTTTTGTTTTCTTTCTGTTCTCTGTATTTCTGTATTTTATTTCCATAGCAAATCAACTCCAAAATTCACCAAATTTTGTGTGCTAGACTCTTTACGTGTCTAGTATATCTCTGTAAATTTTCGTATTTTTCTGGGTTGTTTTAGTTAGGTTTTTAGTTTGTTTTTCGACTACAGTTCAGTAGGAGCTGCAGTCACGTTTTTGTGACTTTTGTTGAAGCCTTTAGTTTATCTTAATCCTCTGCGGGAGACCCTTATTTCCCTATATTACAATCGACATATTTGCAGGAGAATAAGGAAAATAAATAGCTTCAAAAAGAGCTATCAATAACAGGGGAGGAGATCACCTGTCCGGGTTCTCTGTGTTAGTGCTAGGCATGAACTATCAAGTGAGGGATTTCGCGTCATCAAATCAGAGCCATCCCTAATTATCAAGTTCTCCCAGTTAGTTTGGTTTCCTTATTTATAATTTTTGGTCTCAAGTTTGGTTTCCTTATTTGGGACCATTGTTATATTTGTAAACGCAGAATGAAAATGTGCTTGTGTACAAATAGGAAAAACTATCCTCAACTTCATATTAAGCTAGGGTCATAATTTTTCATGTTAAGAAGAATTTTCATACTATCATTGTACACAGAAGTCTTAAGAGAAAACTTTTTGAATTGTTCATAACCAAGGTCTATCAGAAGGGAGCGTCAAAAGCAAATCTCCAAGAATATCAATCAACCAGCCACAGATGGGCTAGAGGTGCTCTGACCAACTAATGTTTGCTATAGCAGCTTCCATGAAACACTGCAACAGCGAAAGCACTCCACAGCCGAACAGAGTAAGCATCCGGCCAGTAAAGAGGGCAGCACTCAATACAAGCAGTGTGGAACAGCAGACAAAGTGGAACTTTAGAGCCCCCAAAACAATTAGAGATATAACAACCTGCACCAAGCAACGGTTAATTAGCAGGACATTCATGATACCCTACAACCCATTGTCGAACAAATGACATGCTAATAAAAGAGAATTGAGTGGCAAGGTTGGCTAATTAATCAGCACAAGTCTCCTACCAATAAACACTTTAGTGGCCGACCAATAGCTTGCAATCCTTTATTGCCAAAAGTTTGTTCTGCTATATGTTCATCCAATAATGCACCCTGGTATACCAGAAGCAAACAGCGAAACAATCGAAATTAGCAAACTAGTATGTTTAGGCTAGTAACAAGATTCTATGCAAGGTATATATTATAATATATGTGTGTGTGTGTGTGTGTGTGTGTGTGTGTGTGTGTGTTAAAGTGGATGTAGTTCCTATATGATAGTAAAAGGCCAGCAAAACAACACCATGAAACACATAGTACTGAAATCACCTTGGCTGCAAGTATTTCTGTGCACCACTTTTCAACAGCATCTTCAGTTTCAGGCCATTTTTTAGTCGCATGCCGCTTGACGTACGCATGCACCTGCAAGACAGTAACAACCAGGCAACTAAGCAGGTTTTCCAATATTACAGGATACGCACAAACTAAATCGACCATTGCGGTATGAGTAACTATCATTGTTATATGGTCACTATTCTTATAACATATTCAAAATAAATTCAACATGGTGATCTGATAAACAAAGGACATGGATGCTCAGCTTAAAAAAAAAAGACATTGCTTGGATGACAATGAGAAACCCAAAGGCTGAAAATGAGACATGCCATTTAATGAGGCAAATGATTAAAAGGTTATTTAAATACCAAATCATCCGAGCATGGTTTTTATAGCGGGAGAGCATGTTTAGAGAGAGAGAGAGAGAGAGAGAGAGAGATGGGGGCTAGTGCCATCAAAGTAAGGAGAAGAACTTCAAATTCTGTAGACATTTACATTCAGAGATGATATTCAGCATTTTATAGTACCCAAAGGAAAACTTCCACTAAGCATGAGTTGTGAACTGCAACTACGGGACACTGTTAAGTTTTTGTATATTTATTTCATTAATAATTGTCCAACATCTGATGATGAAAAAAGAAAAAGAAAAAATTCTCATTTCCAGAATTATCAGTTGTTATGGAAAAATTTAGCCAGAAAGGAGTAACAAAAAAGAAAAGAAAAAAAAAGTGAAGAATGACTACAAAAAGACTAAAAGAGCGCACCCAAGGAAACAGAGATGTGAATTAAACATGCACTCACCAGTCACTACAGAATTTTAAATTATACAGAATTTCCAATACAAATACAGCTGTGTATGTTAGGCTTACCACAGAAGGTCCCCCTTTAATTACACTTTCAACTGTAGTTGGAGGTGAAGTTTTAGGAATAGCCACTGTTATAACATAAATGGCTGGAACAACAGAGTACACACGTCTTACTGCATAGACCAAATCCTGGAAGCAACAGAATTTTAAAAAGCTAGATCACATGTAACATTCAATACTGGTTCTGAAGCAGGATTCTAGAGCACTATATGCTCTTATTGTGACGGGTGTTAAAATAACCAGCCAGAAATAGAAAAAAATGACAAAGAAATAACTATTAATAATTTCTTAAAACAGTAAATAAATAGAAATAGTTGTGCCTTAGTATCAGGACTAAAAAACTTGCTAGGGACAGGAAGCCTCTGTGCAGCTACAAGCTCTCCATGAGTAAAACCAGTTCTTTCAAGGACAACAGATAACCAAAAGGGCTGAGGGAAGTCCTTTAGATCTGACTGCAAATGTTTCCATAGCATTCATAAAACTAAGAGTTGATTTAACTGGATGAATGAGCGAATATTGTGCGCTCTCTTTCTCTACATCAACATTAAATTTTCAGAGTTCCTAAAGAGCAGGTCCTCTTTCTAAGAAAAGAAAATGGATGTTTAATATCATTGGAACACATCGTGGCATGGCCCAACGATGTCGTCCATTTCTTTTCTAAGTAAACCCTTTAGGAAGGTAAAAAATTAAACTTGTTCAAACGGCCTTGTGTGAACTTTGTCTTGCTCTTCTTTCTTTTACTTTTACTTTTACTTTCTTTCTTTTTTTTCATTTCACTTTGTTTTTCAGATAGACAGATTATTACTTCTACAGTCTAGAGTCAGGTTACAAAGCTGAGGTGCCCCAAAACCAAGGGGCAGAAATTAACTACAAGCCAAAGCACCCGAGAACATAAACATAATGCCATCCATCAAGAAGTGAACTGTGTTATATATATTATACATAAAAGCCTCACCTCTACATGTTGACAAGACATCTCCGTTTGAACATACTGGAATGTACCTTTTTGATGTCTTTATTACAGCAAATAAAATGCCAAGGCAACCTGACCACTGCATATGTAAATTTAGTTCTAAATCAGCATTATTTAAGTAGTGTAGAACAATTACAAATGCAAGCCAAAAAAAAAAATGGACTGTAATGAATGCCGTAGCAACATTGTTTAAATATAGGGAAGCGCCAGACAAAGCCCACCCAGCTTTTTAAGGCCCTTTTGGTACAGAGAGAAGTCTTTGCGGTAGTAAGAGACTGTCGACAGAAAAAAAAAAAAAAAAAAATCTACAGGGATTCTAAGTAGAATGTCAGTGAGCTGACATTATTAATGGTCTAAATAAATATTGGGGTGTGTACAATGTCATCATTATTGTTCAATGAGATTTTTAGGTGAGTTTTTACAGAGGATATGTATCTGAAACCTATCAATCAGGCTCTTTTGTAAGAAAAATCAGATTCGATGAAAGTTGAGTACTGTTACATACTTGGTGGTTGGTATCTCCTATCTTAGTCTCTTGTTGTCCTCCCCACGTTCTCTGTTTCCTTTGCTCCCTAGGTTCTCTGAAACTACAACAGCTAGAAACCTCATTTTCCATTTCTTAAATCTTCTATCTTTCTAAGCCACCATAACCATTATCACACCACCCTTGCTTTATCCTACATCATACCACCTGATTGTATTAGCAACAAGTTCCACCAACAATTCACATTTTCAAAAAATTGTTCCAAGGAAGTTCTGTTGAAGTGTACCAATAAACTCCTTAACTTCACACAAAATCAAACTTTCTAGAAAATGAAAATACTCATGAAATCTAGGTGCTGCCAAGGATTAAATCCTCATATTTCTTCAGGTCTAGCTTGGTGTCTAGATTTCTTATCAATGGTTTCACTAGATAGAAATAAAATAAAATAAAAATGTTGCATTTGTGTAGATATTTTGACACACTTGTATAATATTCATCAATACCAACTTCCTTCTGAAAATATACACTCAGAAAACCACATTGACCACCCTATAACCTGCATATAAGAGGCATAATATTTACTGACAAGGAGTGAGGAAAACTCAAATGAAAAACCATATGATCAATAAACCAAAGAGTTTCTAAAGAGGAGTGCTCTGTGTCCTTTGCTTTGCTCTCCTTTTTAAAAAATTTATGTTTAAATTTTGTTTCCCGGATAGATAGGCTTTATTACTTTTAAACCATAAGTCAGGTTATTAAGCTGAGGCCACCCAAACCCAAGAGGTAGAAATTAAACTATTATCCCAAAATACCAAAGAACCCATGCCATTCAAGTGGCAAGCGTTCCTCTTTAAGAAGTGGACTATAATATGCAGTAGATATAAATAAGCTGAACCTTAAAATCCGTGACGCCAAAGCTACATATGTGCGTGCTCATGAGATATCTCAGGTCGCAACAACCGGTATTCACTCAGCTAATAAACTGCCAAGGCAACCTGACCGCTGCATATGTAAATTTAATTTAAATCAGTGGCATTCAAATAGTGTACAGCATTTAAAGTGCATGATGCAAAACCTACAACATAATACAGAAGTAGCAACAAGGTATTGAAAGCTAAGGAAGCCCCAGACTAATCCCATTGGCCCAGCTCTAAAGCTAAGGCCTCTTTGGTTCAAAGAGAAGTCTCCAAGGTAATAAAAGACGGTGAATGAAAATAAATCAATCTAGAGGAAATCTAAGTAAAATGTATGTGAGCTAATGTCATTAATAGTCTGATTAAAATCTTAGTGTAAGTAAATATTCTTCGAAGGTCCATTGTCGCTTAATGAGTCTGCAGATAATTTTGTCACATAAGGCAAAGCAATAAGGCCCTCTCTTGTGAGGCAAAGAAGATTGGAGGAATTAAAATTGAGTGTTGTTGAAGGCTTGGTCCCTTGATATCTCCTCTCCTGTCTTAGTCTTTCTGTTGTCCCACCTTTGTTCTCTACTATTTCCCTAGGTTCTCTGAAATTATGTCTGCCATCAAATATTACCTTCCATTTCTTAACATTTCTATCTTTCTATGCCACCATAACAATACTCACACTAGCCTTGCTTTTCTGTGCTATTATGTGTACAACAACATCAACAGATCATGTATACCAATCAATAAATAACAAAGTATGGGAATGCTTTATAGTAGATATAAGCTTTCGCCTTTCGGTAAGTCTCATTTTGCAACCATACAAGTCTAACAGAACATCTAAGTTATGACCTTTCCAATTTCCCAAACTAAAAGAGCGCCATGGTCTTAGAAGTACCATAACCAAAAGACGAGTCATAATTAGTGTGATACTGATACCCCTACTAGTCCCTAGACGTCAAACCAACATACAATCACTAGGGAAGACAGAGCAAGCTAGCACAACACATAAAGCAAAGCTGGTAGTATCACAATCACCCCAACTAAAAGCCAAACATATGATGATGCCACATATGGCTCATTTGGAAGCATCAAATAAATGCAAAATTTTAAACCCCAGCAAACTCTTCCTTGTTTAGTCATCATTCTAATTATTTGCACAAGCTTTTAATGACATATTTAAATCATCGAAAAGCCGGCAATAAGCATAAAATGGTTCATACCAGTTGCAAAAGGATGATGACTTCATTGTTAGAACTTACAAGGTAACAGAACAAATCGAGAAAGCGCCGCAAAATATGAAGTAAAATCAGTGGTATTAAGGATCACTATAGCAAATTGTAATGGAGAAAGGTAAGAAGACCTGAATCAACGAGGAACACCCGACCCGAACCAACCAATCCAAATCTGAAACCGAATCGAGGCATTTAGGTATAGAAAACTTAGATTCAGAAAAAAAAAAAACAAGAAGATGATCGAGGATGTAGTACCTGGCAAAGGGAGCAGAGATTCACACCAAAACCACACAATGAGCGCTTAGGGTTTGAGCGGCAATCTGGATTGGAAAAAGGCACTATTTATAGAGAGGATACTAATTTTTACCTGTGACTGTGAGAGTGTATCACGCTAATCCAATGAGAGTGTTGAAAAGACAGTTCTACCCATGACTAACAAGCCCCCTACACCGCACCAAACCACCACGCGCGGTCTACTCTGTCATCCTGGACACGTGTCGGTTTTTTACAGCGAGTGAGCATGAATTGTAGCTGCAAGGAAAGTCGAGTCTCCCTTTTCCCTCCTCCAACGAACTCTCTCTTTCCCGCCCAAATCCCAAAGTCCGTACAGGCGGATTTTGAACTACCAAACGTTAAGTTTAACGGCGCTTCGTTTTAGAGATCACTCTGAAAGTCCATTCTTGTTATTTTTCAGGGCAAATTTCTCGAGCAGAAATCCAAAAATGGCGACGGGAAGTCTCGGTACTGCAACCATCGCGACGAAGAAGCATGCTGTTCCTATTACTGAGTGAGTAACTTGATCACGATTCTGTGCTCCGCTTAGCTCTATTTCCTTCAATTTCTTCGATCGTTTGGGGTTTTAGCTTAACAAGTCTGTGTACGAATTCAGTTCCTCTCCGATTAGCTTCGATTAAATTAATTTCTCTACTGACTTTGGTTTTGCATCGCTTTTCTTGTCCGAATTTGAGGTGGTAGTTAACTTTTGTGCTTGGAATGCTGATTTTTCTCGGTCTAATTTACCAATGCATTTGTGTGTGTGTGAAGGTCGCTGAAATGCAAGGCTGAGATGATGAGAGTGAAGCTACTCTTGTTGTTCGTTTACTATTAGATTTTTTTGTTTTTTTTTTTTCATAGAGCCTTGTTCATTATTATTCTACTGTTAGATTCTAGATTCGCATTGCACTTCATCGTGGAAAATTGATCCTTACTTTCCTTCAACTCTATGTGAGCTACTTTAATTTTCAAAATTTTTCAATTAATTGTTGTTGGTTTCCTTATATGGATTGTTTGCTTTTTGGATGTGATGAATCTCAGGGACAACTCCGGTAATAGCTTGTGGATGATGGCCTTGTTACTTCTTTCTATTGCCCATCTAGCTCAGGCTGCAGATTCCACAGCCGCAGCACGCGCCGAGCTCGATTTTCTATCGATTGCATGGTCTATACTCATTCTGATGACATTGGCTGTTGGTTTGGTTGCTTTTGGTGGTGTTCTGATCTACTGTCTGGATCTGCTCAGTTACATGACTCTGTTCCGGACCGGTGTCTATGACATTATTCATGGACTAGTGTGTGAGAGAATGGGCTTCGATGAGAGGTTTGTGGGAATGGCTGTGTATAGCCCCATTTCTATGCTATTCAAGCACATTGGACGGCCTTTTAGATATGTGATTCATAGCTTACTGGGTTCTCAGCTTGCAGAGTATTGGATCATCTTGTGGCAACTCCAGTGTCAAGTTTACAAGGCAGTCTGCATGAGATTCATATCAGTCGAACATGATAGCTTCTTACTCATACTGATCAAGATTGTCACATGTCTTCTCGGTGTACTCGGTGGTCGGCGCTTTGGCCTTCATTGGTGGTGGATGTCATGGGTTGGGTCTCAGCTGCATATTCTACTTATTGGACTATTTCATCTGTGGCTTAGGCTAGGAACCTATCTTCGTTGAAGCATTTTGTTGTAAGAGAGTTTAGAAGAAAAATGCCCTAACCGTGAAATGACTCCTAGGGAAAAGATTGTCTCAGGGATTGGCATAGATACCAAATTTCGAACTATGACATATGAAATGTGTAATTGTGGTGGATCAAGAATGTCACTTGCTTCTAGTCTAGAAAATTTACGTGTATGAACTAGCGAAAACTGTGACAATAAGGCAACAATACAAATAGCACACAACTTTGTTAAGCACAACCGTACCTTGCAGTCTCTTCTTCTAGAGAGTTTTTATTAACAACACAAGTTGCCTATTAAACTCTAGCCGACTTCCAAACGTGGCTCATTAGACAGTAACTGACACCTGTGTCGTTGCTATTGTCGGACAGGTGACACCTGTGCCGTTGCTGTTGTCGGACCGGTGGTTTCCATGGCCCACTTCTCAGGTTAGCTTGGCCCGATGGTTGAACGAAAGCACGTTGGTTTTGGTCCTAATCGACACATAGTAGAGAATGGAGCGTTCGCAATCACCAATGGTCGACACAGATTGGTGTTGCATCCAGGCTGCGGAGGCAACAGGGCACCACCTAGGCCTTGCATTTAAACCCGTAATCCGCAAACCCGCACTATACTCGCACGGTATAAATCCACACAAACCCACCCATTTATTAATCCGGGCTAAAAAAAGCCCGCACTCAAAAAACCCGCAAATGAACCGGTTTTGCGGGCTAAACCCGTTAGAACCCGTTGGAACCCGGTAACTCAAAATCCTTCCCAAAAACCCATTTCCCATTACCCATACGGGTTCCCCATTTTTTTTTTTTTTTTTTTTTAAACCAGGGCATTTTTATAATTTTTCTTATTTTCCATGAGGATCTGACAGTTGGATCTTCGTATAAATGTGAAAAGATGATTCAAAAGGAGATTTGTGAGGATTCGACCGTTAGATCGTCGTATAATTTTGTAAGGATGATTCTAAAGGCGATCTGGGACGATCCAACCGTTGGATCTTCGTATAATTGTGCAAAGATGATTCAAAAGGCGACCCGTGAGGATCCAACCGTTGGATCTTCATATAATTTTGTGAGGATGATTCTAAGGGCGATCCGGGAGGATCAAACTGTTGGATCTTCGTATAATTTTGAGAGGATGAACCTAAGGGCGATCCGTGAGGATCTGACCGTTGGATCGTCGTATAATTTTGAGATGATGAAACTAAGGGCAATCCGTGAGGATCTGACCGTTGGATCATCGTATAAATCAGTAAAGATGATCCTCTAGGTGATCCGACCGTTGGATCTTCGTATAATTTTGAGAGGATGAACCTAAGGGCGATCTGTGAGGATCCGACCGTTGGATCATCGTATAAATCGGTAAAGATGATCCTCTAGGTGATCAGTGAGGGTCCGACCGTTGGATCGTCGTATAATTGTGATTTGTGAATTATTTTTTCTCAAAAAAGGAAAGGAAAAAAAATCTAAAAAGATAGAAAATAAAAACTTTCAAAATAGAAAACAAATAAAGTTCATATAGAGAAAATGGCAAATGAGGGTTATATACATAAGTCTTAATTGGTTTTAGTTGTTTTGATAAAAAGTTAAAAATAAAAAAATTAAAAAAATGTTTATGGGTCTTAACAGGTTCCAACGGAAAACCTGCAAACCCGCCGGGTTTGGCCCGCAAAACCCTTTAAGCTAACGGGTTCTTACCGGGTCGGCCCATTAAGAACCCGCACCGTACCCGCACTATACCCGCATGTTGCCAGGCCTAGCCACCTATCAAATCAGGGATGGCTTGAAGGCAGGAGATTCGTGTCCTGTTTTTGGGTTCGTTTTTTTTTTTTTTTCCCTATTTTTTCTAGGTCGTTGTTTTGCCTTATAGGAGGAGGCGAGCTGTGGCGGTGGGCGTTGTACGAAATAGCACACGGCAGTGGTTTGTGTGGCGTGACCGACAGCAACAGCGGCACAATGCATCGTGGCAGTGGTGTCTTTAGAGGTGGTGTGCAGCACGACTTTGTAGGCGTGAGAAGATTAAATTAAGGTCGGGCCTAGCGTTTGGCTAACTTTGGGTTTGGGCTTCTAATTTAGTTTAGTTTTGTTCTTTCTATTATTTCTCTTTGTTTTGGGAACCCTATGTTAGTAGCTTAGTCTATTTTCAATAATTTTCTATTTTTTAGGGAGCTATGAACTTTATGTGCCTTTAGCGAATCTTTTGGAGTAGTACCGAAGGAAGAGACTCACTTTTCGATGTATTTAATGTATAATGAAGGAACCTAGTTCTATGTACCATTGTTGGGTACTAGTATATCTTCTTATCTGTCTATAGATGACAACGGCATAGTATGTAATGATCATTCTGTCTTGAGATGAATGATACTGCCACCCTGATGGGTTTGATTCAAAACATGTTGAAGTGTGATATTTCAAAAAAACTCTAGAAAGAAACATCGTTCATTTATGTGTTGATCAATTTAATTTTGAATATCAATTACTATATTTTGTATGAACTTTAAAATTTAATAAACTGATTTCCGTACAAACCCAATATTTTGAAAAGTATTTAACAGCTCAACAGACGTTCGCTATCAAGTTAGGCTTTCGCGTTACCTTAATTGCTGGGGGTTTCGAGTCAGCAAATCAGAGCCATCCCTAATTGTCAAGTTTTCCCAGTTAGTTGGGTTTCCTCAGTTGGGAACCAATGTTATATTTGTAAACGCAGAATGAAAATGTGCTTGTGAAGAGGCGAAGCAAGGGAAAGTTTGATGACTTTTAATAGATTTCTCACATTCTAGGTACATGGCACAATTAGGAGAAACTAATCCCCAAAACTTCATATTAAGCTAGTCATAATTTTTCATACTATCATTATACACAGAAGTCTAAGACAAGACTTTTTTTGAATTGTTCACAACCAAGGTCTGTCACAGGGAAGCGTCGAAAGCAATTCTCCAAGAATATCAATCAACCAGCCACAGATGGGCTTGAGGTGCTCTGACCAACTAATATTTGCTATAGCGGCCTCCATGAAACACTGCAACAGCGAAAGCACTCCACAGCCGAACAGAGTAAGCACCCGGCCAGTAAACAGGGCAGCACTCAATACAAGCAGTGTGGAACAGCAGACGAAGTTGAACTTTAGAGACCCTAACACGATTAGAGAGATAACAACCTGCACCCAAATGTAAGCAACGGTGAACAAATGGTGTGCTAATAAAAGAGAATTCAGTGGCAAGTTGGCTAATTAATCAGCACGAGTGTCCTACCAAGAAACACTTAAGTGACCGACCAATAGCTTGCAATCCTTTATTGCCAAAAGTTTGTTCTGCTATCTGTTCGTCCAATAATGCATCCCGGTAAACCAGAAGCAAACAGCCAAACAATCAAAATTAGTACACAAATCATTGAAAGCATAAGCAGACTGGTATGTTTAGGCCAGTAACAAGATTCTATGCAAGGTGTGTGTGTGTGTGTGTGTGTGTGTGTATTGGATGTAGTTCCTACATGATAGTAAAAGGCCAGCAAAACAACACCATGAAACACACAGAATTGAAATCACCTTGGCTGCAAGTATTTCTGTGCACCACTTTTTAACAGCATCATCAGTTTCAGAACATTTTTTAGTCGCATGCTGCTTGATGTACACATGCACCTGCAAGACAGTAACAACAGGGCAACTAAGCAGGTTTTCCAATATTATAGGATATGCACAACCAAAATTGGCCACTGCGGTATGAGTTAACTATCATTGATATTCTTATAACATATTCAAAATAAATTCAACATGGTGGTATGATTAACATAGGACATGGATGCTCAGCTTAAAAAAAAAAAAAAAAAAAAGAACATTGCTTGGATGTGCTTGGATTTGAATCCAAGCTGTTGAAAATAAGCCCAAAGGCTGATAATGAGACATGCCATTTAACAAGGCAAATAATTATACATCATCAACCCAGCATGTTTCTATAGCAGGAAAACATGTAAAAAATTCTTTTAAAAAAAATCAGACGATTGCTGTCAGAGTAAGAAGAAGAGCTTCAAATTCAGTAGACATTTCCATCCAGAGATGATATTCAACATTGTATAGTACCCAAAGGAAAACTTCCACTAAGCATGAGTTGTGAACTGCAACTATGAGACACTGTTAAGTTTTTGTATATTTATTTCATCAATAATAATCCAACATCTGATGATGACAAAAGAAAAAAGAAATCTCATTTCCAGAATTATCAGTAGTTATGGAAAAATCTAGCCAGAAAGGAGCTATAATGCCCATAATATAACAACAACAAAAAGGAAAATAAAAAAGCAAAGAATGACTAAAAAAGAGTGCACCCAAGGAAACAGAGATATAAATTAAACATGCACTCACCAGTCACCACAGAAAAGGTTCAAGTATACAGAATTTCAAATACTAACACAGCCTTTGCAAATGTCAAGTATGATAGGCTTACCACAGAAGGTCCCCCTTTAATTACACTTTCAAGTGTAGGTGGAGGTGAAGTTTCAGGAATGGCCACTGTTATGACATAAATGGCTGAAACAACAGAGTACGCACGTCTTACTGCATAGACCAAATCCTGGAAGCAACAGAATTTGAGATGAGCTAGATCACATGGAACATTCAATACTGGTTCTGAAGCAGAACTCTGGAACACTATATGCTCTTATTGTGATGGAGAGTTGTGATAACCAGCCAGAAATGGAAAAGGCATTACAAGGAAATAACTACTATTATTTTGTTAAAACAGTAAATAAATAGACATAGTTGTACCTTAGTATCAGGACTCAAAACCTTGCTAGGGACAGGAAGCCTCTGTGCAGCTAGAAGCTCTCCCTGAGTAAAACCAGTTCTTTCTAGCACAACAGATAACCAAAAGGGTTGAGGGAAGTCTTTTAGATCTGACTGCAAATGTTACCACAGCATTCAAAAATTAGTCTCAAACTGAGTTAATTTGACTTGATGAATTAATGAAAATTGTGCTCTCTCTCTCTCTTTCTCTACATAAACATAAATATACAGTGATACCTTAAGTTTTCTGGCATCTTGGTCACAACTTCTTCCTGAAAAAACATATCCAGAAAACCACATTGACCAACCTATGACCTGCATATATATATAAGGCATAACATTTACTGATAAGGAATAGTTGAATGAAAAAGCACATGATAAATAAACCAAAGATTTCCTAAAGAGCAGGCATTCTTTCTAAGAAAAGAAAAATAAATATCTATAATGGATGATTAATATCATTGGAACACAACATGGCATGGCCCCAATGATGTCGTCCATTACTTTTCTAAGCATTTAAAAAGTAAGCGTTTAGGAAGGTAAGTATATGTAAAATAGAAATTTAAACCAGTTCAAATGGCCTTCTGTGAACTTAGTCTTGCTCTTCTTTCTTTTATTTTTCTTTTCATTTCACTTTTGTTTTTCAGACGGACAGGGATTATTACTTCTACAGTCTAGAGTCAGGTTATAAAGCTGAGCTGCCCCGAACTCAAAAGGCAGAACTAAAACATAATCCCAAAGCACCCAAGAACATAAACATAATGCCATTAAGAAGTGGACTGTGTTATATATAGCATATATAAATGAGCTGAAGCTAAGAGTGATTGACTTAAAAGCTTCATCTCCACATGCTGACAAGACATCTCAGTTGGAACATACCGGTATGTATCTTGCTGATGTCTTTATTACAGCTAATAAACTGCCAAGGCAACCTGACCACTGCACAAGTAAATTTAGTTCTAAATCAGCAGTATTTAAGTAGTATAAAGCAATTACAGGTGCATGCCAAAAAAAAAAAAAAAACTAGACTGTGATAAATGCAGTAGCAACAATGTTCAGAACATATGGACGCGCCAGACAAAGCCCACCCAGCTTCTTAAGACCCTTTTGGTCCAGAGAGAAGTCTCCCTGGTAGTAAGAGACTGTCAACAGAAACAAAAATCCATCTACAGGGATTCTAAGTACACTGTATTTGAGCTAATATCATTAATAGTCTAAAAAAATCTTGGGGTAAGTACAATGTCATCAAGGGTCCATTATTGTCCAATGAGTTTTTAAATGAGTTTTCACAGAGGATATGTATCTGAAACCTATATCAGGCTCTCTTGTAATGCATATCAGATTGGATGAAAGTTGATTATTGTTACATTCCCCCATCTCAGTCTCTTATTGTCCTCACAACAGCTATAAACCTTATCTTCCATTTCTTAAAATTTTTATCTTTCTAAGCCACCATAACCATTCTCACACCACCATTGTTTTGTCCTACATCAGTAGCTTTCCAAGATTAGTAATATAACAAAGAAAGATCATGTGCCCAATCAAATAAATAGAACATAAACGTATGGCCACGCTTTTATAGTATTGTGCTTTCTCTGGTTGCCCACAAGCCATTATTCATATAGTGAGTACCTGAGCAAGAACTGCTTCAACTGTGCATGCATCTTACGTATGCGTGAAAACAGACAAACTAACAATGTGTCTGTATTCACACATCTGATAAAGTACAACAAAGCATGCCTAGCAAATTAAAATCATGATATGTGAACTGAGTACCTGAGCGAGAACCAGTTCAAGAAGAGGATCGGCACCATTTCTAGCATTGGATATGACAAGTTCATGTTCTTCACCTATACATAAGAAACACGTGCAGATAAATAACATGTTCTGCCCACCTTTCACAATAATAATATATACTTAGTCTTAAACACAAACACATATGTAGCAAACGAAAAATAAATTTGCCTTACCCTTTAACTGGCTGGTTTCGAGCTCTACGCACTCTAGGATCTGCAGCAAGTAGAGTTAAGTAAATCAAAAGCTAAGACTTCATTTCTAGCAGCATAAATGAGAACTTTCAGACCCAGTTATAAGCAACTCCTTTCACTTTATCACTACTAATTTAAGTAACTGATTTACAAAATCAGTTGTAAATGCAAGAATAGCAAAGAAGGTGAATGGAGAAATACTTAACTGAACTAGAGAAACAAAATCATGTTTCAATTTTAAGGAGATACATAAGAAAATTTTCTTTGGGGGCGTTACTCTTTGCAACCATAGAAGTATAACAGTATACGTAAGATATTGATCTTTCCATGTTCCCAACCTAAAGATTATTGATCCACGGTCTTCGAACTATAGCGACCAAAAGACGAGTAATACTAGTGTGATAACCCATTACCCCCTACTCATATTGGAGCTTTTACCAAACATCCCATGATCACTTATATACCTCATATCAAACCAATATATAGTTTGTATGGAAAATGAAAAAAGCTTGCAGAGTCCACACACAAAGCAATGCTGTAAATGAAGGATTCAGTACCAAAATGTCCCGTCTCAAATCCAAACATACAATGCCAGCCAGCTCAATCAAATCTGGATCTTCTCGAGTTGCTCGAGCTCAGATGGCTGTATTAGGGGTGAGGTCCGACAAAATTGTCCTTACTCAAGGACACAATCGCCACATTAGTGCAGAAATCTAAAATTTGTCACTGATGCAGCTCTCTGCGTAGACTTACAAATTGACCCAATATAGGACTTGACACATGCTTGTGCATTCCATACAAACAAAACTGAACTGGGGTAAAATATATGAAAAACTTCAAACCCCAAGCAAAGTCTTCCTTCTTTAGTCTGCATCCTAAGGTTATGGACTAGCTCATATTGACATACTTGATTCTTCCAAAAGCCAGCAATAATTGTAATTGGTTCATACCAGTAAGACTTAGAAACTAGCAGAACAAATCTGATAACACCGCAATAATCTTCGATATAAAGTAAAATCAGTGGCATCCAAAGACGTTCAATAACTAACGATAACAAAAATCAGTTAAGGTCTACCTTAACGCCAGCACACCAATCAATGAGGCCTAGCAGAACCCGCCAATCCAATTCTTTAACCACGCCGTTTATCCTTGCGTATGCGTTCTTCGAAATCGGCCAGATACAAACAAAGCAAAACGCCTGAAACAATTGAACAATTAGGCTAAATCTACTAAAACCCTAAATCAAGAATTTCGAAATTCTAAGGAAAACAAGAAGAAGAGGTAGTACCTGAACCAGATTGGCAAAGAGTCCTGAGACGCAGAGCAGCACCACCGGGATGAGATGAAGGATTAGCGGATGGAGGACCACGACCACTGAAAAGAGGATTCCGAGTGCAATCGCCATGGGCAAAACCATCAGAGAAACGAATTGATTCACAAAACACCGAACGATTCAAATCGCTGAGGAAAGAAAACTGTGGTCGACTCAAACCCTAGGGTTTCAGAATAGAGCGGGAAACATCGATGAAGACGGTTCGGTTCAATCTAAACACTCTTTTTTTTTTTTTTGAGAAATCAATCTAGTCTTCTAATTCTTTCTTTGACAGGAGAATTATGTATAGCTGCTGCAAGTGATATAAAATGACAACTAGACCCTCCTAACAAAAGAACTTTCACCCTTAAACCATAAGTTATTTTAAAATGCTTTTAAATAAACAAGGACATTAACGTAATAAGTGAATTAACATCCCCTCTACCGTTTTTCACTTTTCTACACTATTATCTTTTTTTTCTTCAAAATTGTAGCAAACATGCAGTGTGCGTATTCTCCTTAGAGTATGTAAGAGCATCTGGCTAAAGTGACTTATCCATGTAAAAAATACTAGCGGTTATTTGATCGCTGTAAGATATTTTTTGTTAAACCCTCGTATTACTTTACGGAGATATCAAAATTCTATTAACTCGAACCACCACTTAACAACATCATATGGAGTATGCTAGGCTTACCAAAAATAATCCCTGTTGAAAAGTCTTTCAATTGTAGGTGGAGGTGAAGTATGCTAGGCTTGCCACTGTTATATCATAGACGCCTGGAACAAAAGAGGGTGCATGTCTTATGCGGACACAAAATCCTGAAGGGACAGAAGTTTAGATATGGTAACTTAGAAAGAGGACTGGAAAAATTGCTAGGGAAAGGAGCATCTGTGCAGCTATAAGTTCTCCCTGTGTAAAATGAGTTCCTTTTATGAAATCAGTTAACCAGAAGGGCTGAGGGAAGTCCTTTAGCCGTTGAAGATCTGACTGCATATATATATACACATACACACACACATACACACATATATATATATATACACATATATATAGGCCCGATCCAGACGGACGTCCGCACTATTGCTAAAGTGCGGACATCCATGCAGCAACCTCTTTCAGGCCGCAACGGCGGCGCTAGGCTTGCCGGATGGAGGTCGAAGGCATCTCAGACGGCTTATGGGCAGCGATCGAGGTAGGAGGAGGTCGGGGTTGCAGGTTTCTAGGCAGCGACCTCACCTGCAACTGCAGGTTCTGGCCAGCGCTGCAAACCGGTCACCGGCGACTCCACCTGACTGCAGACTAGCTTCGCAAACTCCTGGCCTCCGTCCGGCAAGCCGCGCCGCGCCGTTGACGCTTGATCCAGGTCGGAGAAGCGACATCCGCACTTTTTCTGGGTTGCGGACGTCGCTTATATACATATATATTACCACAGCATTCAAGTATTAGTCACCGAATTGAGTTGAGAATTAGATCTTCTCTGTCTACAGGTGCACAACTGGTTTCAAATACCGAAACTTGTAGAGTTATTAAGGAATTTTTTTCACAACTTGGAGATTTTTTCAGTGGGATCGTTTGGACTTTGGAATATGACTAAATTGGCCAACGCTCTGCTGGGAAAACTTCATCAAAATCATTTCTATGAAGTTGACAGCCATAAAATGCTACATCACACTACCTGATGTGCCCCGACAACACTGTGACATTAAGGCAACCAGACAAATACCACACAACTTTGTTCAGCAGAACCGTACCTAACAGGATCCGGCTCCTCTAAAGTGAGGAGCTTGTAAATTTACTTCAATTTCATAAAATCTTGATGCTTCACAAGATCTAAGGGTCTTAATAGTTGACACCTCACTCCACTACCAAATTTTGGAATTTTAATCTAAACACCGTTAACTTACTGTTAACTCCAAAAAAAAAAAAAAAGGTTTGACGTGATTTTAGGTTTCAAAATTCCCTCTGTGCTGCAACCATATGTTTGCTCTTTCTTTGTGCTTCCATATATATATGGATACTCGTCCATAGTTGAAGAAAAATCTCTATAAAATTATTGATGTGCAGTCTTAATGGTATATACAACTACAAAATCATAATTATAGACATGATTGAGGTAGAGGTAGTCAATGGTGCGTCACTGCAAGCCAAGGATTTCACTTTACCAGAAGGCCGATATTCGATCGAGACCAAACCCAGAACCAACTTGCCATCTCTCTAACTCCCCAGACGCTTCGACCAACCATTATGAACTCAAGATTTTAATGAGTTCAAGAGGTGCAGCTGCGGACCTTGTGACTATGCTGGCCTCTAGCTCTCAGCCAACAGGTTAAGTCAAGCACCCACGTCTAACAAATCTCCAATATATGTTGTTCGGCTCCGTAGTAATTATTGATGATGCTTTAACTGTCATCCCCAAAAGGATCAGCTTCAAAGCTGTGTGAAGAACCCAAGGGTTTTATGCATTTGCCTCACTACAACCTATTTATCTATCGTTAGCCATTGAAGGGATTGTATTCACCAGAAAGCCCACATCATCGAATTGGAAATTTTTGGTAGAAAACAAATAAGTTACTAGGGTTAATCTTTAAGATTCAAGGCTCAACATCCAAAAACAAATTTCTAAGTATAAATGCAGAGGTGACATGATCCTTTGATCAAAGCCTATTTGCTCTTTAATTATTTTCTCGGATAATCATATCACAGTTACCCAAAACAATTAATCATAGGAACAGAAAAGAGCAGCAGAAGAAGAAGAATATATGAAAGGAGGAAGATTGACAGTGGATGCAGGTCGGTAGCTTAATGGATGGAGAAGACTGCAATTTAACGTCAGTTACAAAGGAAGAAACACATATGATGTGGCATAATTATATGCGTTGGATTACTTAGAGGATGGTGATTTAACGAACTTTACAATAACTGCACTTCAGAGGAGCTCAATCCTACCTAACATGTTGAAGTGTCATATTTCGTAAAGAATAGTCTTAAGAGAAAAATCATTCATTTCTGTGCTGATCAATTTGAAAAATCAGTTGGTATTTTTCCGATGTTAAATTTGTAGGCGCAGAACGAAGATGTGCTTGTGAAGAGACGTTATATGAGTTGCGAAGCAAGGGGAAGTTAGATGACTTCTAATAGATTTCTCACAACTACGTACATGGCACAATTAGGAAACACTAATTCTCATAAGAGTCGTAATTTTTCATGTCAGAAGGATTTTCATACTATCATTATGCACAGAAGTCTAAGAGAAGACTTTTTGAATTGTTCACAAACCAGTATCACAAGGGAGCAACAAACACAACTCTCCAAGATTTAAAATCAACCTTATAAAAATCCGAAATTAATAAATAGAATTACAGGGGCTCACATTACTCATGCTAAAATCCAAACATATGACGATGCCACGTGGCTCATTTGGAAGCATCAAATAAATGCAAAATTTTAAACCCCATCAAACTCTTCCTTGTTTAGTCATCATTCTAATGATTTGCACAAGCTTTTAATGACATATTTAAATCATCGAAAAGCCGGCAATAAGCATAAAATGGTTCATACCAGTTGCAAAAGGATGATGACTTCATTGTTAGAACTTACAAGCGAGCAGAACAAATCGAGAAAGCGCCACAAAATATGAAGTAAAATCAGTTGTATTAAGGATCACTATAGCAAATTGTTATGGAGAAAGGTAAGAAGACCTGAATCAACGAGGAACACCAGAACCAACCAATCCAAATCTGAAACCGAATCGAGGCATTTAGGTATAGAAAACTTAGATTCAGAAAAAGAAAAAAAGAAAAAAAAATGATCGAGGAGGTAGTACCTGGCAAAGGGAGCAGAGATTCAGACCAAAACCACACATTGAGCTCTTAGGGTTTGAGCAGCAAAATATGGATTGGAATTTATAGAGAGGATACTTTATGGGGGGTGAAATTTGCACACCCCTAATTGCAAATGGCACACCCTTTCAATTTTTTAATATTATTTCATCTCACAATTTTTGTCACTTCCTAAAATACCCTAAAATCAGAATTTTTTTTTCTTCCTCTCTGGGTCCTCTCTCTCTCTTCCAAAACCACGACCATCTTCTCTCTTTCTTCTCCATGTACAGCCTCCTCACACTCCCTCACCACCTCCCCCAGCTGTCGTAAACCTGTCAAGGCCGCAGCCTGGTTGCTCCGGTAAGCCGCATTGGCCGGCGACAAAGCAATTGCCCGATCATAAAAGCTCAAAGCCTCTGCAAAATTGCCTCTTTTGTAGTGCTCATTCCCAGCTCTCCACCTCTTCTGGATCCACACTCCTCATTCCTCTCTTCAACTCTCCGCCGCCGCTTGTTCTGGAGCTCACAGCCTCCGGTGTGGCCACACCGACACTCTTGGCTGCCGTGCCACCCCACATTATGCTCCCGTGGCCGTAACAACCCGTCCCAGAGCCCAAAAGGTCGGTTCTGGAGCTCTAATTTCAGAACCATACCTACTTTGAGGATTTTGCCAGGTGGGCATATGTTCCCGATGGGCAGAACATTCCATCTCGGCAACGAGTTCACGGTGGAGGAGCTCTGACCCTAGTAAATTAACGGCTGGCCAGAGCTGGAATTGGATCTCATATGACCCGTTTTGGAGCTATTCCGTGTATTTGTAGGACTGCTCTGGCTGGACCCGGAGAGCTCGCCGGTGTGATTGTTGTTGTTGGGCCCCGAACCGGACCTCTTCACATTAACCGCACCAATCCGGACGAACTGAAGCTGCTGCTGATGGTTTTACAGAGACTCAGCAATGTGAGCCAGCGAGGCCACTCCAAGAGCAACAATGGGTGCAAGCAGAGACGGACAGACACAAACCCAGAAGAAGAAGAGGCAGAGGCGAGAGAGAGAAGGAGCCGGGTGCAGAGAGAGGATTCGAGGTGTCCAAATCAACTTTCCTGGTAAGCTACCGGTGATCAGAGTCTGGTCCTATTCGTCGGAGTTGGGACGGTCGGAGTCCGAAGAGGAAACCGGTGTCGTCCGCGTCGACGTTTTAGTAAGGATTTTTCCGATCTCTGAAGCTCCGAGCCCAAAAGGAGAAGAGAGAGAGAGTAGAAAGAGAAGAAGAAAAAAAAAAAATCTGATTTTAGGGTATTTTAGGAAGTTTCAAAAATTGTGAGATGAAATAATATTAAAAAATTGAAAGGGTGTGCCATTTGTAATTAGGGGTGTGCAAATTTCACCCCCCTACTTTATTTATTTATTATGATTATTATTATTTTTCTATATTATTTACCTGTGACTGTGAGAGTGTATCACTTTAAAATCCAATGAGAGTGTTGAAAAGACAGTTCTACCCATGACTAAGAAGCTCCCTACATCGCCGCACCAAACCACCACGTGCGGTCTGGTCTGTCATCCTGGCCACGTGTCGGCTTTTTACATCGAGTGAGTATGAATTGTAGCTGCAAGGAAAGTAGAGTCTCCCTTTTCCCTCCTCCAACTAACTCTCTCTTTCCCGCCCAAATGCCAAAGTCTGTACAGGCGGATTTTGAACTACCAAACGTTATGTTTAATGGCGCTTCGTTTTAGAGATCACTCTGACAGTCCGTTTTTTTTTTTTTTTTTCTGGGCAAATTTCTCGAGCAGAAATCCAAAAATGGCAACGAGAGGTCTCGGTACTGCAACCATCGGGACGAAGAAGCATGCTGTTCCTATTACTGAGTGAGTAACTTGATCACGATTCTGTGCTCCGCTTAGCTCTATTTCCTTCAATTTCTTTGATCGTTTGGGGTTTTAGCTTAACAAGTCTGTGTACGAATTCAGTTCATCTCCGATTAGCTTCGATTAAATTAATTTCTCTACTGATTTTGTTTTTGCATCGCTTTTTTTGTCCGAATTTGAGGTGGTAGTTAACTTTTGTGCTTGGAATGTTGATTTAATTTTCTCGGTCTAATTTACCAATGCATTTGTGTCACTACTAGCAAAACAACAATTACCCACGGATTTTAATCTGTGGGTAATAAGTCTTTTACACACGGATATCAGTGTGTGATAGCCTTTACACACAGTGCACGCACAGATTGGTGTTACCGTGTGGTTTGGAGGGAGGGGTAATGCTCATCTCACACGGATTATGTTGTCCGTGTGAAATACTAACGTGGGCCCCACTATAATTCTATAAATCTAAATTACCGGAATGGAAAGCAATCCGTGTGAACAACTCTATTTCACACGGATATCTGTAGCAAATGTATAAAGTATTTCACACGGATTTCTGTTAGTATCTATATTTCACACGGATTTCTGTGCCAAATGTGTAAACTGTATTTCACACGGATTTCTGTTAGTATCTATATTTCACACGGATTTCTGTGCCAAATGTGTAAACTTTATTTCACACTGATTTCTGTGTCAAATATAATCTAACTCGCACTGATTTCAGTGTGTAAAAGTGACAGCATTTAAAAAAAAAATTATTACTAATTAATCTGCAACCTGAACATAATAATTTTAATTAGTTTTCTACAATAAATATACTTCAAATATTTACAATAAAATGAACAAATCCACAGCTGAGTCGAAAATATTAAAACTTTACATTCATAGCAAGATGTTCTTTACATTTCTAGCAAAATACATTTCATATAAAGGTAAATTCTTAGATTACAAAAACAAGGGAGGGCATCATCATCCAACTGGAAATCCATGTTGTAATTGGACATATCTGTTATTATTTAGCACACATGTCAGATAACATTAACATATTAATATCACCAATATGAACCACAAGTACTATAATCACACTTAAAACTTTTCTCTAGTTAAGATTATATGACCATATGAAAATATAAGCTTATATGACCATATGAGTACATTCTGAATGCACACCTACATTTCTCTTACACTTGCAGACTAAGCCTACATTTCTCTTCACTATAGAGCTTATGTCTTAAGAAAATAGTATCTAAAATATCAGGCCATTTAGATTTCATTTGGACTGTCAAATAACTAACCGAAAATGTGTTGCAGATTTATTGTGAAATAAACCTGATACGGATAGCTGATTTCACAAAAGCATTACTATCTCAAATATATTGTGAAAACAGTGTTCTGAGTTTTGTTGGAAAGATGAGAATGTCTATGTTCAGTTTCTGGTCGACCAAAACAAGTTTGGATAAAGGAAAGTATTGAAATCAAACAGAAACATGGTGACAATTGCAGAATTTCCTGATGCAGACCCTCAACTTCGAAAAATCATAACGTACTCTAGAAAACTCATTTTCATGAGATTTCAATTCTGAAATGATCTTTAAGATGTCTACTGAAACTCTTATGAAGACACCAACTTCAAATACCCAACTGAAACGTACAGTTTTTTGTAAAAAGTCAAGTCGGTCAAAAACTCAGAAAAACTGATTTACTTTCAATACAGACCTCTGTTTTTATCCTCAAACTTAACCAATGAATCTTTAATGCATATTGTACGAAACTTTTAAGATATGAAGCTTACATTATAAGCTTTCAACACATGCAAATGGTTTCTAAAATGAAGGTCTATATCAAAGGATATGGTTGCTCAAAGTTTAACTAAATGATTATAATGCAGAAACTTGTTCTAGATTTCTCCAATGCCTACAAACTAATGTTTGAGGTTACTGCTCAGTGTAAGGTTGTTAAGCTGCTGCATATAGGTTCTTTGATCACTCTAACATCTTGTTCTTAAGACAAAATAAGAATTCTAACCCAAACAGCAACCTAAGAATTACTCAGGACACCCATTCTTATGGAACCAGTTCTCTAATCATCTTGATCTGTTCCTATGCTTGCACTCTGTTTGAAAGTCATTTAGGTTAGTAACTGTTCAGAAGCTTAAACCAATTTAGACAAGAACTAAGCTAAACGTAAGAACAAGAATAACAATTGAAATAGCTTATAGGACTCAATTCACCTTTGAAATAGCTTTTGACATACCGTATCTTAACTCCGCTGCATTGCATGGAGTTTGTAAGTCGGAAATGATGTCAATGTCTTTTCTTTTTGGTCCCCGGGAAAATTTGTTGTAGGAGAGGAGTTAGCTGCAGGAGCAGGGACTCTGTTGTACCATAAGCATAAGCCGTATTAGTGGCCTATTTTAATTTGAGATCTTACTCCCCAGTAATCATAGACTACAGTCAACTATGCTCCCCAGTAATTATAGACTACAGTCAACTATGCTTGTAGTGCCTTTTCCTCATTTTTTTCTCTCATGATTATGCAAAGATGTAATAATGCTAATAATGCCTATCCTCTCACTGATCTGTTGCAAGGCATTTGCGTTCTCAATAGGTTGGAACTCATGCACATGCTCTATGCTTGTATAATCTTTGAGTTCATACATGCAATGCTAATCTCATAATCATGGGACACAGATTTAAGCTGCCTTGAATTTCAAGGGTTATCTTATATTAGAAGCTTGACTCCAGTCTCTCTAATATCTCTCTCACGTCTCATGTTTCTCTCTTCTATTTTCTTTTCCGATCATAATTCTGTTTCTTCTTTCTCTTTTCCTCTAATCTCCTCTATTCTATCCTGATCTCTTTCCATGCAATGGAGTTGTGTGATATATTTATAAGCAACAAGGCTATTTCATATCAATACACCAACATATATAAAGGCCTCAACAACACATCAATCAAGCATCAAGAAAGCTACTGATATTATGAATAAGAAAAAGCATTTATACCTTTCTTCTGAAGACAATCACATTATTCACTACCCGGAACCAACTTGGGTATTTGACACTGTGGCATGAACTGCAGTAATGCATACAAGTGGATTGTCAATATAATCTTCGAACCTCATCAGAAAAAAACAAAAACAAAAAAATTGCAAATGTGGAACTTCTATTTTCTGAAAGTGATTGTGTATGGACAAGAATCAAGTCTGTTATTCATTAGTTAGAAACTGAAACAAGCCAAATTAAGAAACACCAAGTGATAGAAATCAAAAAGGTACCTCTACATTGAAATGGAGACGGAGAAGGAAGCGATTTGGGGGTTTCCCGATTGCAGTAGCTTGAGTCTTGAAACCTGGAAATTCAAGAGAAGATTCAAACATTGGGTAAAATGGTAGTTACCTTCCTCTACAACTTTCTCAAATTTCTCAATTTGCTGCACAATAAATCTCAATCAAATCTTTTCTCAATTGAATCTCAATGATCAAAGTGAGGCTGCTTTTTTGATTCGTTACTTCAAAGTACAGGAAATATCAGGAATCAAAATTCTTTTCTTTACAGTTCGTAGAACAAAAACAACTAAACAGCACGAAATTCCTCTAATTCAGAAACCAAAACACTAATCCTGATCAAAATAAATCAATACGTTTTGGAAATTCGGAGAATCAAAGATTCGATCTTTTTCATGAAATTGTGGAATCGAGTACTGAAAATTCGAACTCAGGTTTGATTTACCTCTTGGGCTGGAGGCAGTGTGCCTCTTTTGGCTCTCTCCTTCGACATGCTCTCGTTTTTTTTTCTGGGATTGCAGAGTTCAAATTTCACAGAAAGATTATTGTAGCTGGAGGCGGTGCTTCCAGACCTCTGATAAGGCTGAATCGATTTGGGGGATAAGGACATCTATACGCTTTAGGGGTGGGGGAGAAGGACATGGATCGATATGCTTTAGATTTGGATCAATTCGCTGGTTATAAGCGGAATTTCCACGGAAATCCGTGTGCAATACATTTGCTACTGAAATCCGTGTCTATGTGGCTCAGTAATCCACTGAAATCCGTGTGTAATACTACTAGCAGAGGGAAATTGAATTTGTTCCAAAAAAGTGAGCGGGAAAAAATTTACCACGGAAATCCGTGTGAGATACATATATATTTACCACTAATATTTGTGTGTATTTATCTCAGTAATATATAATTGTCATGTTAATTATTATTTACACGGAATTCTGTCTCTATTCTATTTTTTCACACAGAATTCTGTAGCTACTGGTTCTTTTCACACGGATTTCCGTGTTAACATTTCACACAGATATTCGTGTGTTGCTCATTTCACAGAGAATTCTGTGTTAAAAACTTATTGTAACTGAATTCTGTAGCTAATGGAGTTTTTCACACGGAATTCTGTAGCTAATGTTTCTTTTCACACGGATTTCCGTGTTAACATTTCACACAGATATCCGTGTGTATTACTCATTTCACACAGATGTCTGTACCAAAAACCGGTCAACCCTTTAAACACTTCTACTTCCCTAAGGGGAGCCGACCTTTGAGGAGATAAAATTTCAGAAATTTTTATATTAGTTGATATAGCTTCGACACATGAGAGCATGAGAGTTTACAGATCAAAAAAATAATTTATGAGTGAGCGGTTATGAGCATATTAGTTTTATGTACTATTTAAGGTTTATGATTGACCTACTAGATCAAAACCCAAACGACGACGAAAATAGCTGAAATTTTGAACACAACCATTTATTCTTATCATGATAACATCCTACGGTCGATTTTGATAAAATCTATTTCCTACACATTGTTGCTTATGGAAGGTATACTTTTCATTATAACTAGTAATTAAACTAGTTATACCACGTTAGTAGACATATAAGAATTTTGTGCAATCCAAAAAATAAAAATTGAAAATTAATAAATTTGACATTACCCATATATTTATAGCGTATTAATAGGTATGGTGTAAAAAAATTAACTCAAATTAAAGCCATTATTTCAATATCAAATAAAGTAGTTAACCTTATATATACCGATACTTCCCTAAGGGGAGTTAAATCACGAGGAGATAAATTTTGCAAAATTTTTACATTATTTGGTATACCTCATATTCATGAGAGTATGAGAGCTGACGGATCGAAAAAATAAGTTGCGAATGAGCAAATATGAGCATATTAGTTTCATGTGGTATTTAGGGTTCATGGTTGATCTAGTAGATCGCGACCTAAACGATAACAAAAATTGCTGAAATTTTGTCCATAACTATTTATTCTAATCATGACAACATCCAACGGTCGATTTTGATAAATTCAATTTCCTCAACATTGTTGCTCATGGAAGGTATACTTTTCATTACAACTAATAAACTAGTTATACCACATTAGTAAACATATAAGAATTTTTGTGAGAACCAAAAAATCAAAATTGAAAATCAATAAATTTGACATTACCCATCTATTTATAGTGTATTAATAGGTATTGTGTAAAACAAATTAACTCAATCCACCGTTATTTCGATATCAAATAAATGGTCAACCTTATAACCTATACTTTTTCAAACGGAATTTTGTAGCTAATTGTTATTTTCACACTGATATCCGTGTGAAAAGGTTTTAGTTTTTACACAGACATCAGTTACTGTTGTTTATTCACACGGATTTCTGTGTGTAGTCTCATTTTTCACACGGAAATCCGTGTGTATTACTCATTTCACACAGAAATCTGTATCAAATACTTATTGTAACGGAAATATATCCCTCCATAATTCACATAACATAAAAATATTAATTATATTGAAATAGAATAATTTATAATACATACAGAAATCAGTGTGAATTTATTTTCACACAGAAATCCGTGTGAAATGTTTTAGTTTTTACACAGATATCTGTTACTGTTGTTTATTCACACGGATATCTGTGTCAACATTTCACACAGATATTTGTGTGTTACTCATTTCACACAGAAATTCGTGTGAATTACTCATTGTCACGGAAATCTGTCCCTCCATCATTCACATAACATAAAAAAATTAATGATTTTGAAATAGAATAATTTATAATACATACAGAAATCCGTGTGAATTTATTTTGACACAGAAATCCGTGTGAAATGTTTTAGTTTTTACACAGATATCTGTTACTGTTGTCTATTCACACGGATTTCTGTTGATATTGTAATTGTGTAAATTACTGTAGAGCCCAATTATACTCTTTTCACACGGATATCTGTGTCAAAAGTTCACACAGATATTTGTGTGTTACTCATTTGACACGGAAATCCGTGTGAATTACTCATTTCACACGGAAATCCGTGTGAATTACTCATTGTCACGGAAATCTGTCCCTCCACAATTCACATTTCTAACAGAATTAATGATTTTGAAATAAACTAATTTATAACACATACAGAAATCAGTGTGAAATGATTTTCACACAGATATCCGTGTGAAAATGTTTTAGTTTTTACACAGATATCTGTTGCTATTGTTTATGCACACGGATTTCCGTTGATATTGTTATTGTATAAATTATTGTGGGCCCAATTATGTTCATTTCACACGGATTTCTGTTAGTATAGCTATTTCACACGGATATCTGTGGCTTTTAACAACAGTAAATCCGTGTGTATTGTTATTTTGCTAGTAGTGTGTATGTATGAAGGTCGCTGCAATGCAAGGCTGAGATGATGAGAGTGAATGAGGATAATGACGATAAAGGTCAGAAATCAACAAGAGAGAAGGGCTTTGATGCTCTGAAGCCTCCTGCTGGAGCTTTCTTCATATTCCTGTGAGCTACTTGTTGTTCGTTTTTGTTTTTTTTTCATAGAGCCTTGTTCATTATTCTATTGTTAGATTCTAGATTCGCATTTCTGTTCATCGTGGAAAATTGATCCTTACTTTCCTTCAATTCTATGTGAGCTACTTTAATTTTCAAACTTTTTCAATTAATTGTTGTTGGTTTCCTTATATGGATTGTTTGCTTTTTGGATGTGATGGATCTCAGGGACAAGTCCGGTTATAGCTTGTGGATGCTGGCCTTGTTACTTCTTTCTATTGCCCATCTAGCTCAGGCTGCGGATACCACAGCGGCTGCAGGCGCCGAGCTCTATATTATGTCGATTGCATGGTCGACTATACTGATTCTGATGGCATTGGCTGTTGGTTTGGTTGTTTTTGGTGGTGTTTTGAACTTTTGATCTACTGTCTGGATCTGCTCAGTTACATGACTGTTTTCCGGACCGGTGTCTATGACATCATTCATGGACTAATGTGTGAGACTTGGGGGTTCGGTTTACGAGAAAAACGGAGCGGAATAACAATGACAGAGAAGAAAATCAGTTTGGGTTGGGTTAAAACAGCTTTTAGGTGTGAGATTTTTACCAGAATTTAGAGAGAGACTGGGGAGATTACAGAGAGATTAGAGAATAACGGCAAAATTTACTGAGAGAAGGACGAGGACGACTCTATCAAACTGGAGAGAGAATGAGTGATCAGGAAATTTCGCGGAAGTTTCCCATGCATGCATGTGAGGAAATGAAGGACTGAACCGGGTTCATAACCACTAAACCGGTTTGGCATGGCAAAAAAAAATGTGCAGCACTTTCTTTTTCTCCTGTTTAGGCCTTCTTGGCCTCCTTTTGTAACAAAAATAGTAAAAAAACAAATGAGCAACAGTTATCGATAGAATTGAAATATTTCAAAAACAAGTTTTACTAATGCATGTAAATAATTCACACTGTCATTCTCACCAAAAAAAAAAATACACTGAAATTATGCCTCTACATCTTCTTCGGTACAAGTAAAATAGTAGCCGAGTGAGCTATCACTCCAGAGCCAGAAACAACTTGGATATGGCCCCTTCCCAAGGGATGTTTTTCACAAGCTGAAGTTCGAACCAAAAACCTCCTACTACGAGCATGGTTAATAATTTTTTGTATTATACGTAAATAAAAATGTACTTACGTTTTTTTTTTTCAAAAATACTTTCACACTTCATCCTTTGAAAGGGACTAGTTAAATTCAAGGTTCTAAAAAACGCTAGGCGCTAGTCCGGCAGTGACTCAGGAACTAGCGCCTAGGGGACTAGGCGGTTTTTATTTTTATTTTTATTTTTATTTTTTAAATTATTTTTATGACATACAATAATATAAATAACAATATTTAAAGTCTAAAAATTAATTATAAATATAAAAATAGTCAAAATATAGAATAAATTAGAGTTTACGACCGCCTAAGCTCCACCTAGAACCGCCTAGTAGCCCAGAGCCTAAGGGAAACGCCTAGGCCAAAATCGGAGCTGTTCCTTGCCGCCTAGGCCGTTTTTTAGAACATTGGTTAAATTACTCGTATTTTTGAAGTCAAAAATATTATACATGTATTGTTCACTCTTTTTACTTTTTTTTTCCGTATTATTTAACGAGTCCCTTTTAAAGAGACGAAGTACGAATGCATTTTAAAAAAACGTAAGTATAAACGTAATTACGTTTTTATAAATATAAAAAATTAGTAACTATGTGTTACTTTTATATTTGATATTCACTGGGCTAGGGCAGCCTTGGCGCCCGCGTAAATAACTTTGCATTATTCCATCAATCATGGCCCCTAATTGCCGGGTCGGTCCCCACCCTCCCCTAATTGCATTATATTTTTTTTTTATTGGGAAAAAAACTTCATTCAAAAACTCGTGGACAATACACCCGAAGGGCTAAAATGACCTCCTTTAAAATAATAAAGGAGAGTGTCACGCCCCTAACATTAACTAGACAACTCTTCTGTTACAATCTCATTGAGCCATGGAGGGCCAACTTCTTTCCAAAAGATAATATTTGTAGCATTCAACGCTTTCCGAGCAACAGAATGTGCTGCCCGATTGCAACTTCTAGGGATTTTCCTCCAAATAACTTCTTCAAAGGCTTGCTTGAGGAACTTAATTTCTTCAAAAACGGACCCTTCCATGCTGAGGTCCACTTCTTGATTTAGAATTGCTGAAATCCCATTGGCTGCATCACTTTCAATCTCCAGCTTTTTAAAGCCAGACATTAGACAGAACTTCATGCCATATAACACAGCAAGTGCTTCGGTAGCATGCGGTGTGAGATTCCCACAGATTGGATGCATTAAAGCTCCTTGCAGCTTGCCTTCACTATCACGAAATAGCTTGATTTCACTTTTGTTTAGGGGTTATCAACTTTCACTTTCTGCATGTTTATTCAATTTGAGCTTGTTGAGTTTGCAGCATTTTGTTGAATTATATTCAATTGGATTTGGTTAATCTGAAAGCTAGATAAGGTATCCATTAGTCAGCTAGTGTACAGATTGCCAAACTAGGATTTCTTTTTCAAAACCCAAAATAAACTCACTTAGATAACATGAGAGAGACTATGTACGTAAATTGATAAAACTATCAATTACTAGAAAATAATACATAACATCGTAATTGAATAATTATGGTAAATCGAATCTGGAATCTCCTGTGTATTTAGGGGTGGAATCGGGATTTGCTCTCAGATTGGGTCAAACTTTTTTCGTAGAACTAATTCGAACTTTCTAGAATTTACGACTTTTATCATTTTTTTTTTTCAAAACTCTTACACATTATACAAAAATTTGAGAGAGCAAGGAATTAATCACAAATCCAAGTATCAAATTCAGAAATTGATAGCGGCTAGAAAACCAAAAATTTAAAGATTGAGACTAAAAGTGGAAGAACTCAAAAATCGGAAGAGAAAACTTCATAATCATTTCTCCTTACAACAGAATTCATGATAGAAATTTAAGTATCAAACTCACAGATTTATAGAAAACCAAATTCAGAGATTGATAGAAAGACTAGAAGGGGGAGAAATCACAAATAGGAAGAGAAATCTCCATAATCATTACTCATAAAACAGTTCATGAGGATTAAGCAAAACCTTTACATTCTAAACAATATGAAACGAGAAGAACATTAAACAGATGCACGTACTAGACAAAAGAAATGAGATGGATGTATTAACTATGGAGTCAGGGGCGGAACTATGTTGGGGATCGGGGGGGTCCGGACCCCTGCAAGTTATTGAAATCTTCCTTATTTAGTTATTTTAATCATAGAATATTAATATATACCATACTTATCTCATCAAAATTAATATATTTACCAATCACAACCCATAATAATTAATATTTGGTATGACTTTTGATTAAACTTGTATTTTCTTTTGGAAACTATTAAACCCTTTGTTGGGGTGGATTTGTACAGAGGCTGATAGGATTGCTTGATTGGGTTGATTCCCACTGTTTACCCCTTCTGAGTTCAAGAAATGGGTCCAAAGCTTCAAGAAAGCTTTGTAGCGTCTTTCCTTATTCCCTTAACAAGGTTGGCCTGCTGCGGTGGCATGTTTCTGGATATGTAGCAGAAACTCTATATAGCTTTGATAGATGAATAGAATTACATGAAAAGGCTTGCAAGAAGGCATGTGGCGTGGGAGCTAGAAGCACATGAGTTGCAGAAGATGAGAGGATTGCTGTGGTGAGAGGATTGCTACGGTATTGCCTACTGTAGTGAAGAAGGAATGGATTTTTGGGGATGACTTATGGGTATACGGATCAGCTAGAGCTTGAAAATGGTTTTGGATTGGAGGTTGGGAATGCTTGGCTTGTTGCTTGAGGCTTGCTTGAAAGGTGTGTTGTTTAGAGAATGTATTCTCTGTGGCTTAGAGCTTGTGGGTTGAATTCCCTAGAGGTTGTATGATGCCTATGGCTTGGAGGTTCTGCCACCCCCCCCCCCTATTGCAGCAACCAGAAGCCTTAATTTATAGGCAAAAGGAAAGTGGAAAGCTACAGGAACTTGAGTAAACTCACAGTGCTAAGGTGAAAGCTATATCACTAAGAACGAGACCAGGTTTGCGTGTCATGTCTCCCTGCAGCAAGGCTTAAAACATGGAATTATGTTTGTAACGTGTACTCTTACTGCAATGATGTGATCTTTACTGCAGTGATGAAGACCACCACAGTGATGTTAGTTTCAAGGCCATGTGAAGGGAAATATAATGTGTATTTGGGGGAAGAGACTTAAGATCTATGGGGTTAAGGTCCTTAGCAAAGAAAAAATGGACAGATTGATGATTCTTATAACTTAGTATAGAATAGGATAACTACTACAGGATAAAAGAAGGTATTGAAACTTGGATTGTTGGAAAGACTTTTGGGTAGATGATTGTGTTTAAGCTTATGGGTTTGGATTTTCTCATCTTTGCATGTCCATGTAATGATTTAGATTGTCAGGCCTGGATTTTGGTCCCAAGTCCAAAATCACCGACAATCGAAAATCAAGAATGGGCCTCATGTACTTCCGTTACCTTCCACACCACACCCAATCTTGTAAGCCCCAAGAGCATGATTGTGGCTTGGGTCCACATGCGTGGCATGACACTTAATAAGGCAGAATCGAGAGTGAATTTGCAAGATCAAGAGTTCTTTCTAGCATAATGGGCTTTAAGCTATTAAAGCTCATAGTTTGTAGTTTTGCGCATTTATATTTGTATTTGAGCCTCAAACAACTATTGGGCATGAATATTGATTTTTTGGGTATCAACATTAGCCCCCTTGATTATGTAGGCTATGCAATGACTATGAAATAGGCTACATAATCAATAAGAGAGTGGCCCAATGTAAGCATGAAAACCAAGTGTATAGAAGCATGAAATTTGAAAGAATTAGTCACATGAGAACTTGAAGTATTGCGTGATTTGCTTTACGGAAGAGTGCATGTGTTTACAAGGACAATGAAGAAAATAAGTAAGCATAAGATAATGAGAATGAGTTAAGTAAAAGTGAAATTAATAATGAATTAGAGTAAAATAAGAGTGAGTTTGAAAGTAAAGCATGTGTGCGGTTGGACGAAGAGTAAGAACAATTTGATAAATTCTAGTAGAGTAATTGTGAACACAAGAAAATGGATAAATTTTAAACGTAATGAAAAAAGTGCATAAAGGATTGAGCATAGTTTATGAAAAATAAGTAAGTAATGAGTAAACGAGGATAATCGATCATGAGATTTAGAAAATAAGTTGTTCTTTTCGAAAATGAAGAACACGAGTATTAGATGAACAAGTAATTTGGCGAGTGAGAATAATAAGCTAAAGAAGAGTAGAAACGAATTTTGACTTCAAAGTTGATGGCGAAGAGCATAACAAGAAAAGAATTTGCAAAATAATTGAGAAATGAAAAGGAAGTTAAAACGAAATAGGTAAGTATGTGTGTGAAATATGATATGTGGTTAGAGTAAAATAGGGCGTGCAAAATGAGAATAGTGAGCATTTAAAGTATTAAAAGATAGAATAGGCATTTGCATTTGGATTATAGATATGCTTGATGGTTTGTGTCGCATGATGTGTAAAAAGATATATTTTCTTTGCTTGGCTTATACATGCTTGATTATGCGTTCAGCATGTGTAGAATGAGAGTTTGATTTATGGTTGACTTAAATTTGCTTGAGCTTGTGGTAACTATGCTTAGGCATGTGTTAGGCATGTGAATTGATCGCTTAAGGATGCCTTAATCATTTAGCAGACAAAGGGAGAGTGCGTGGACTTTGAAATATATATGCTTAAGAGAATAAGCTTGGCATGACTCTCACATGGGCTCCGATAGATGCACGACCTTGACAAAGAGGTGCTCGGCATTGTTGATTTGTATGTGCTTGGCATGAGCTTGAATAAGGCTTGGCGTGTCTCTTTTGGTCGTGAATCCGCTTGACGTTGAGTTTAGCTCGGAGCGGGCCCGAAGTATGCATTGGCTTATTGCATTTATGATTTACCATATGCATTGGTAATATATATGCAAGAATGATGATAAGAGACTCTTAAGTATATCACTATATTGAACGAGTAAAATAGAGTACTTTGTGGCCATGGGCTTGTGAAAGAGTTTTGCTTGGCCCATTTTGTTTGGGCTACCTTGCTTATCAAAGCAACAAGACTAACAGGTAGAAAAAACTTGGCTCGAGTCTTATTGACAAGAAAAATGTTCTTTTCTCATGTTGCTGCAGGGTAAAAGGGGAGGTAAGGCCAAATTCCCCTTTTCTCACCAAGTCATAGGTTTAAGACTAAGAGAGATCCTAAGGGATATATGCTTTTCTAATTTAGTACTAAGGGTGATAAATCAGGGGATTTTCTTCTTCGTGGGCTAAGCTCCGGGAGATAAGAAGATTACTGCAGTGGCAATTTTTCTTTGGCTTTTGCATGGGTAGGCTTTAAATGTTTGAAAAACTGCATTTAGAGCTTGATATCTAGGATGTTTAGGCTTGATTTATGAACTCATGGCAAGTGAGGGCTTTAATTTGAGTGATTGCTTGTTGCATTATAGAATCTTGGACAGATTGCTCGCATTTCTGACTTCCATTGCATTTTGTTTTAGGATTGTATACGAATTTACATTCCTAAAGCATGATCCAATCATGAGCATGACTGAGGCATGAAATTTTCAATTGACAAGCAAGCCAGCTTCAATGTAGGTGTGGATCTTCACTTACTGCGGTGATCACTGCAGCAATTGGCCATGAATTGGGCCTTAATCGTAAAACTTCCAGATGTATACACAAAATTGAGGAGCAATTGGAAAACAAGATCAGACTATGCTCTGGTAGTTCAAATCAATCCTTTGCTTGAGATTCACTATGCAAGTAGAACTTTTCGGTAGCCTCTGTAAGTACACTTGCTTGTATCCATCAATTGCATTGAATAATTGGGATTTTCTTCTTCTTCTTCTTCAGCGTGTAATCATTGCGTTCCCCTTCCTACTACGGGGAATTGTAATTTCTTCTTCTACTGCAGGGAGTTGTCTGGAATCTTACGCTTTTTTTCAATTCGTGGAGTTGACTGCACGATTCTTCTAATTCTCAGGTAATCTTGAATCCTTGGGACTTGTTGAATTGGCTAATTCTCGCTCTCCCATGTTGGATGGCTTATGCATGTAGATGGGTTATGGGTTGTTGGGATGTCTTGTGATGTCTTATGGGTTGTTAGGTTGTCTTGTGATGCCTGATATCTCCGTGTGTGATGATGTTAAATTGGCTATTTATGTCTCAATTGAAAATAGGTTTTGACAAGAAAAGAATTTTTGTTGCAATAGAATCTACTTCCAATTCTGTTTTTGGGTTCTCCCTGTTCAAGCCCTCAGCTTTCACCGATGGGCCAATTTAGTGATAATGGTATTTAGTTAGCAACAAATTTGGGGAAATGGTTGACTTTGGTGCTTTTAGAAGACACGGATTTGCAGACTTTAAGGCTGGGTGTAAGCCTGATGGATTTGATGAAGGAATTGAAGGTATAATGGAGCAATTTGAATAGGTCAGTAGTGAAGATTTGGCAGCTAGTGATTCTGAGAAGCCAAACACATTGGAGGCATTTTGGGAACATTAAGGATTGATAGAACAATTGGAAGTAGACTTCACGAAACATAAAGTTATGATGAGTTGTAGGCAAGCTTGTCAACTTTTACTGAGGTCGATCAATACAGTAGCACAACTTCTATTTTCTCTGCATTTTTCTTCTTCTCCAGGCTTTTTCTTTTTAAGCTAACAAGAATCACCGTAGCTAACTCTCCCTTTGTTTTTGTGTGTGCATGTTGCGTGCTTATATGTGTGCGCATTGTGCATGTGTTTGAGGTAGGTACTATGAAGAGGAAAAGGTATGCAGCTTTAGCTTGGGATAGGCACTTGTATGCTTGGAGTTGATCAAGAATAGCACTTTATTGTCTGTTCGTCTTGTTTTCTCCTTCTCTGTTTTTTTTTTTTTTTCAGTGCATGGGCTGACTTATTAGGATTTATCAATTTTGAGCAGGGCATGAACATGTCACATCTTGGCTTGGCTTGTGCATTACTTGACTGCTGTTATTCACTTTTTGATGTATTATATATGGCATGACTCATGAGGTGATCTCAATATCTCTTCATGAGCTAGTTTTGTGAATAGTTGCTGGACTTCGTTCTACTCATGACTTGATTGTAAGAACCATGCTATTTGTAATAACATTAGTTCCAGCTACAGTGACTTGTAGACTCGTGAATTCTATGGGTGCATAAATGAATTCTTTGAGTATGAAAAAGCTTTTTGCTTGATATCTAGCATATAGATCTTTGCCTGACTAATTTACTATATAAACATTTGGTTCGAGAGCAATGAGCATGAAATATCTGTAATTTTGCTGTTGGGGGTAGTTAACTACAAAAAGGTGGTATAAGATGATAGTTGTGGGAAGCTATGGAAAAAGGATATGAGATAGAGATAAAATTCTTGAATTATGGAGTTTGGACATGGATTTAGGAGAAGTTAAGTTTATGAAGCTCGGTTTTGAGGAGTGTGTATGTGTTCACCACCGCGATAAATGTGGTAAAAAGCCTTGATCTAAGGAAAGGTTTACATGTCAATCTGGGTTTAAGTTAATAGAGTTTGCTGCTGAAAATATGATGGGTAAAAGATTGAATTTGTGGATCTTAAATTTTGTTGCTTGAAGTTGTGACTTCTCCATGGTAGAGGACACAAGTGATTGAAATGCAAATGCTATGCACAAACTGGAATATTGATAAGTGTACTAGCATGACTACAAGGATAAGACTATAGTGTAATATAGAATTTGTAATTACTGTAGATGGGGTTTTGCTTGCTGTAGCAGTAAAACTTTGGATATAGTACTAATTACTTTGGTTTGAGAAAGACTTGCAATAATGGTCTTGGTTTGACATCAGGCCTGGTTGGGTATAGAGTTGAGTGTTGTGATCAATGTCGGGGCTCAGGTTTTGGAGTAGAATAGTTACTGCAGTGGAAGTTTTGGCTACAACAAGAAGCTTTCTATTGTTGTAGTGCAAGTGTGAAACATGTCTGGGAGCTGCGGGGAGAAAGAATAATCCAGAATACAAATCATAGTATTAAGACTAGCATTGGTTCTTTGGCTTGGATAAAGACTTGGAATAAAAATGTCATTTCGCCATTAGAATCACTTAGCCATGGTGGAAAACAATGACTATGGCATATCTATGATTATGGCTGACACAATGGCTTAGGAGAGATATTGGCTTGTTGATACGCGAGAGAAGGGAATTTTGAAATATTTGTGCTTGAACTACAATATATGATGATCACATGCATGTACTGGGGACTAAATTAAAACTTCACAGTAAGCCTGAACAAGACTACCATTAGTTAGCTGATGCGCCTTTGGGAAGCGCATAATTTAACCCTGAAATGTCGTTAGTAGTATAAGTAAGTAGGGATCGTTCTATTCCGGGGATTGAGGGTACACTTGTAATTGTGAAACAAATAAAGAAAAGTATTATTTACAAAAATAAAATAAAGAATATAAATATATACAATTGTATAAACAAATAAAGAATTAAAATAATAAAGTATTATTTACAAAAATAAAATAAAGAATAAATATATACAAGTAAACACAAATAAAAGGGGGGGTTTAAGATTTATAGAATTGAAAATTAAGATAAATAAAATAAAGAAAATGTAAAAACATATATACAAGGGTGAATCGCAAGGAACAAAGATCAAAACCACATCCATATGCAAGAAATCCAATTACATTAATTCCTATAGTTGATTTTAAATGTCATGAGAGAGGAGTTGATCATGTGAAACATTCGAAAGCAAATGATTTCCCATATTTTACTTTTCAATGCTAATTAACCTAAGCGAAAGCACCTAGATTAATCCTATCAAACATGCAATCAAGCCCTAGAAAGCTAGTCAATCATGACATGTTCAACGCATTAGACATAGAGAAAGGCTATCAACTCAAGTGTACAACTTAGTATGGAAAAGTCCACCTAATTGCAATCCTCTTTAATTAAATTCGGTCTTTGCACAAAACCTTTACTACTTTGATTCAAGTTTACACAAAACGAAAAGTCGATTTCATGTTCTTAAACCTAGCACCAATTATATCAAAACCCTAAGTGTTTGCAACCACATAAGATTAAAATACAAAAGTTTTCTATCATGCAAATTTAATTAAACAAACCCACATAAGCAACATAAAAATCAACATATAGAAATCACAACTTTATCTCAAAACATATAAACGGGCTTTAAACTTTGCCCTTAACATTATTTGTTAACTAGAATTCATAGTTTTACAAAATCAAACAAAGAAAACAAGAGAAAGGATATAATACACCTTGAAAGATGAATGATAAAGCCTTGAGACGAAGAACTTGAAGATCCTTGAAAGCAAGCAATCTTCTAGGGACAACACAAGGGTGGATGGCGGTTGGGAAATTGATGTATTGCATGGCTTCTCTTTCTCTTGGCTTGAAAATGAAGAACAAGAAAACTAGAGAATGGAAAAGAAATATGGAGAGGAAATGGAGAGACAAGGAGATGGAATGGATGAAGGAATGTGTTTTAGAATGAGAAGAGAAGGTGTTTATATAGGGAAGAAAAAGAAGAGTGAAATGATGAGTGGAAGAAAAATAATGAAAGTGGAGTATGAAAGTGATTTGTAAAATATGGAAAAGAAAGAGAAATGATGAAATGAAAGCAAAGCATGAAGGTGCAGCAACATGGAAGTGATGATGATCTATTAAAGAGATTGTAGAAAAAATATATCCAAGGAAAAAGAGAAAAGCATCTAGCTTTCTTCATGTGGGTGGGAAACATGAATATGTGGTGTTGAGCTGTTTTCAGGTCAGTTTCTTCCCCTTTATTCCTTCAATTATTTCTCCAACAAGACTTCATTATATGCCTTTGACTTCTTCATATGAAATGTTCCACTATGAGTGTAGATCATCCTGACAAATTTTCAGAGCTTCAATCCATGTGGTTGGGCTGGAAATGCTGCTGGACCTCTTACAGGTCCAGTTTTCCGGTTTTGCTTCTGTAGAAAATTGGGCTGATTGTTTGAAGGCCTTCCACTCATATTTTTCTCTGGCACTCTTCATAAGAAATGATCCTTTGGGTGTCTAGAATGGATCTGGAAGGTTTCAGCTCATTTGAAGTTCATTTGGTCAGGCGGCCGCTCCTTCTTCCTTGCTTTTGGCTTGATTGAGTATTAATTGCTTGTTCTAATGGTTTTAGCTTGATTGAGTATTGCTTGCTGCTTGATTGAGTATTGCTTGCATATCCTAATGGTCTTGGCTTAACAGAGTATTAGTTGCTTGTTCTAATTGTTTCCTTCGATGTGTGTTTAGTATTTCAAATCAGCATGGTTGAGGCAATGAGCTTTGGGAAAGAGCATGAATGGCTTGGCTAGCTCTTTATTTTTTTAAGTTTGGATTTCTCGTGTTGACTTGAAGGCTTGAATGGATAAACATGTATAATAGTAAGTCAAGAAAAGTCCACTGCAGCTCACAATGCACTTATGAGAGGTACCAGCTTGATTCGGTGGGTGTGGATATACATGTGGGGTTAAAATATGGTGTTGGAATTTGTGTGCTTGGCTAAAATTTTGGTTTTAAGCTTCTAGGACAATAAAGCTTAGCATGCTAGGGTAGGTCTGGTTTGCTGAGCAAGTGCCTTTCTACTGTTGCAATATTGACCTTTTAGAGTCACGTATATGACTGCTGTGTAAAAGAATGCTTGCATACTGTGAATAAGCAGAGCCTGGAATGTTTGAATTGGTTGATGTGAATAACAGCAGTAACAGGAACAGAGCCTCGAATGCTTGAATTGGTTGATGTGAATAAGCCTTTAAGTGCATGATGCTTAAATTTCTTGCTCTGAGTTTTTTTTTTTTTGCAAGAATGATTTTATTCTTCTTTTCTCTCAGCAATGATCTATAAAGTTGATATGATTTTCATAGATCACAATGCACCTGCAATTCAGAGCAGCATAGATTTGGCGGTCTCCAACATGAAAGATGCAGCTTCTTTGGTTGCCAAAGCATGAAACAAAAAATGTGAAACTCCTAAAAGTAAGAAGGCTCAAGTTGAGTGGTGATGAGGTTATTTATGCACTCTTCAGTTTGAAAGAAAGAATTGAGGTGAGCTAGCTATTTGTGGATTGAGTTGCTATCAAAATATTTGGAATGCTTGGATATAGCTTGAATAATGGTTGTTTTTTTTTCTTTTTCTTTCAAGAGTGTTGCTTTTTTTTTTTGTTCAGATCTGGAAGAATAGTAGAGTGATGAGGAAAGGTTACACTTTGTTGGATTAAAGATAGCATCAGGTTTAGCATGGAGCATGATTGTTTTTATTGGATTTGTCAGCATGAAATTGATACTGTAGTGATAGGAGCATTTTAATGCGACGTTTTAACTGCATTTCCCTACATTTCTTACGTTATTTCCTTATTAAAACCCTGTTTAGGAAAGTTTCCATTCTTTGATTGGGAAAGTTCCTATTTGTAGAAAGTTTATATTTTTGTAGTTTCTATTTATCATTTTTAGTAAGTTTCCATTTTCAGTTTAGGAAAGTTGCCATTTTTCATTTTAGGAAAGTTTCTATTTTTAGGACCTCCAAGCAAGTGGAAAATCTTGAGGAGGAAAATCAAAGTTGCAACCAAGTGGAAAATCTTGAGGAGGAAAATCAATTCAAGTTGAACAAGTGATAAACAAGTGGGAAGATATTTTTTACAAATTTGTCTAACATATCTAGCCTTTCATTTATGTTCATCTCCACCCTCCATTCATCATTTTTTGGGCTATAAATACACTTCTCCTCTCACTCTCAAAATACCAATTCCTTCATCCATTCCATCTCCTTGTCTCTCCATTTCCTCTCCATATTTCTTTTCCATTCTCTAGTTTTCTTGTTCTTCATTTTCAAGCCAAGAGAAAGAGAAGCCATGCAATACATCAATTTCCTAACCGCCATCCACCCTTGTGTCGTCCCTAGAAGATTGCTTGCTTTCAAGGATCTTCAAGTTCTTCATTTCAAGGCTTTATCATTCATCTTTCAAGGTGTATTATATCCTTTCTCTTGTTTTCTTTGTTTGATTTTGTAAGAATATGAATTCTAGTTAACAAATAATGTTAAGGGCAAAGTTTAAAGCCCGTTTATATGTTTTGAGATAAAGTTGTGATTTCTATATGTTGATTTTTATGTTGCTTATGTGGGTTTGTTTAATTAAATTTGCATGATAGAAAACTTTTGTATTTTAATCTTATGTGGTTGCAAACACTTAGGGTTTTGATATAATTGGTGCTAGGTTTAAGAACATGAAATCGACTTTTCGTTTTGTGTAAACTTGAATAAAAGTAGTAAAGGTTTTGTGCAAAGACCGAATTTAATTAAAGAGGATTGCAATTAGGTGGACTTTTCCATCCTAAGTTGTACACTTGAGTTGATAGCCTTTCTCTATGTGTAATGCGTTAAACATGACATGATTGACTAGCTTTCTAGGGCTTGATTGCATGTTTGATAGGATTAATCTAGGTGCTTTCGCTTAGGTTAATTAGCATTGAAAAGTAAAAAATGGGAATTCATTTGCTTTCGAATGTTTCACATGATCAACTCCTCTCTCATGACATTTAAAATCAACTATAGGAATTGTAATTGGATTTCTTGCATATGGATGTGGTTTTGATCTTTGTTCCTTGCGTTCCACCCTTGTATCTATGTTTTTACGTTTTCTTTATTTTATTTATTTTAATTTTAATTTTAAGAATCCTAATCCCCCCTTATTTGTGTTTACTTGTATATATTTATTCTTTATTTTATTTTTGTAAATAATACTTTATTATTTTAATTCTTTATTTGTTTATACAATTGTATATATTTATATTCTTTATTTTATTTTTGTAAATAATACTTTTCTTTATTTGTTTCACAATTACAAGTGTACCCTCAATCCCCGGAATAGAATGATCCCTACTTACTTATACTACTAACGATATTTCAGGGTTAAATTACGCGCTTCCCAAAAGCGACATCAATTTTTGGCGCCGTTGCCGGGGATTGAAAAATCACTTGTTAAATTGTGTCATTTATTGTATATATTTGTTGTTTAAAAATTGTTTGAAACTTAGTTTAAATTGACTAGGATGTTATTTATATTATTGAACACGAATTTTAATTGTAGGTTGTAAATTGAGAGGAATAGGTGAAGTCTCTTTTGTTAATATTGGCCTAAACCCCTTATTGGTACCTAGCTAGGTCCCTTGAGGTTGAGGGCGGCCTTTATTAACACTTGTTGAACTGTCTTCACACTTATGAACTTTCTCATCTTAGTAAGAAAGCCTATGTGAAATGGTGTCTAGGAATGGGACAACGTTCATGACGGGTTTTTGAATCCAGAAGTGCTTGCAAATGGGCATAAACCACAATGTGGGAGTAGCTCATGCCAAAATGGATTTTTCCTCTCGTGTTCGCCCTCCCCCACCTGGCCATTTCAGTAAGGTTGCCCAAACGATTTGAAAGGGAGTTTGTGTCTAGGCGACTATACTTGGGCCGCACGTCCACTTGATTTACCGCTTGGAATTTGATTCGATATCAATAATGTTTATAACAAAAGAAATACTTGTGAATACTCTATACGTGTAAATTATTTTGTTATTTCACACTTTAAACTTGTAAAAATACTTTTCATGTTTTATACTCACTTGAGTACTTAACTTGTGTCTTATGTACAATATACTTGTTTATACTTGTAGTTTGTAATTAATAGTAATACTTGTTTTTATTTTGTATTTCTTTGTTAATTATAGTTACTAACTTTATTTAATGTAGGTACCGTCTGGCTGCAAGACGTAAAATACAAGCGCTACTTGGGAGGCAACCCAATTCAGAATATAATCAGATTTGCTTTCTCTTTCCCTATTTCTTTTTATTTTTCAATTTTTCTCTTTAGTTTTTATTTTAGGATTTGTTTTCGTAAATGTCTTCTATCTATGCTTACTTATTTCATTGCATGTTTTTAATTGATTACATTGAGGATAATGCAATATTTAAGTGTGGGGGAAGGGATTTATATTTTTGTCTTTCATTTTGAGTCCTATATATATTTTTGTCTTTTATTTTTGAGTCCTATATATTAAAAAAAAAAAACTGCATTCATTCAGTCTTATTAAATTAAGCTATTTACAAAAAAAAAAAAAAAAAAAAAAAATTTATTAAAAAAAAAAAAATAATAATAATAATAATAATAATACTCTATACTAAGCCATGTCTGCATCTCCGTAGGAGTTGAGGCTGAGCTCAAGGGAAATGCGAGAGCCACCGCCATAACCGCTACCTCCCTCGGAAGTAGTCTTCATGTTGCCAAAGATGTCCTCACCATGCATGGGGAATAGTGGAAGGGTTTCAATCTCCTGGTGATATTCTCCTCGTTGTTCCATGATCGATCCATCAGCACCATAGCCGACACGTGACCCAAAATTTAGATCAATGGATCTGTCAGTACTAGTAGAACCAGTGGAACCAAAGTTTAGATCAATGGATCTGTCAGTACTAGTAGAACCAGTGGAACCAAAATTGAGATCGAGAGATCCACCACCCCGAACGTTCCGAAATTCCCTCAACTTCTGCCTCTCACGAGCCTTGAGGTTCTGGAACCAAAAGAAGACGTTTTTGCCCTCAATCTGCCCATATTGTTGCAGATAAAGGCAGATCTCTTGAATCTGCTCTGGAGTTGGGGATCTAAGCACCTTGTCATAGTAAAGCTCCTGGAGGATTCTTAGTTGATCTGGTGTGGGAGTCCACCGGTTATTGGTCGGCCTGACAGGCGTGTTGGCACTACTCCCGGCTGCTTGGATGCTTCCTCCCTCCTCGGTTGGTTGCTGGGCTTGTAATTCCATTTGTTGCTGGGTTTGTAACTCCATTAGTTGCAGAGTTCGTGGTTCCATGTTGATGAAGAAAAGATTTGAGTTTCGAAAGAAAGGCTGAAGGGTTGAGAGAGAAAGGCTGGAACTCGGAAGAATTTTCTTTTGGAGTGAACAGTCGCTCCCTCAGAATGCACCTATTTATAGAACGAGTGAGCAGATCTCCACCATTGGATGAACGATCTCTGAGATTAAATCTACGCGTTGGATTAAAGTCACACGGAAAAGCTGTTGGCGCGTGGAGGACACGTGGGGGAACCAAACGAATCTCAAGGAGCTGTGACAGACAAGCTACAGCCGAAAGCAGGTTTAATTGCCGTGAATCAAGGAAAAGAAAGGACGTGTGGGGGAATCAAACGAATCTCGAGGAGCTATAGCCGAAAGCATGCCATAAATCCAGGAAAAGAAAGGAATATTTACACGTGGGGGAGTTTCTTGGGCCGTGAACTATCATAACTCTTCTCCTTCCCGGAGAAGCTTTGTTAAAACTGTGTGCCTGTTGAGATTTCTACCCTATTTTGTGCTTTACATATACATCCTTTTTTGTCTCCTCCAGATTTTACTAAGGTTTGTCTAAGCGTGCAGTTTCAAATTTCTTCTACTTCCTCATGGCTCGAACCAAGATTACCCCTCGCAGGGGCGTCAATCAACGCCGTATTCTCTCTTTGGAGGAAGAAGGTCGTCAAGCGGCCACTAGAGCTGGGCTTACTCGTCCATGGGACCATCGTCCTATCCGTGAGCGTACCCGCAGTCCCCCTCCTCTGCCTCGTCGCTCTCCCAGACTGCATCCCGGAGAGTCTTCTTCCTCACCAGCTGCTCGTGCTCCTCGGCCTGTGGCCACCCTGGAAAGCTTGTCGGATTCGATTGATGATTTGCGCTCCTCTCTCCGCGATGGTATTATGGTGACAGATTGGAGAGTCAATTGCATGATCGATTACATCTCTGAGATGAACTGCTCTTTGATCCGCTGTCACACTGCAATAAACAAGCTTGCTCAGGAAGTCAATAACTTGCAGAGTTATCCTCCTGGGTTTCCTCGCAAGGACGCTACTGCATCACAACATGAGGACCCACCTCCGAAGGCTGAAACCAGCAAGAGGGCTGCCACTCACCAGCATACCGCTCCTCCAAAGGAGTAAATGGAGGTACAAGTCTAGGCTGAAAGACTTTAAACATTAAGCGCTGCATGGGAGGCAACCCATTTCAACTGTAGCTGTGGAGGAGACATCAAACGCAGATTTGCTTTCTTGAACTCTTCCTTCTATTTTATTTTCTTAAATTTTAAAGTTGTTTTAGGTTTCGTTGTGTTCATTTTCTCTTCTATGCTTGATTTATGCTTTGCATGATTTATATTTGTTTATACATTGAGGACAATGCATGAATTAAGTATGGGGGAAGGGTTATTGCTTTATTGTGTTTTTAGTAGTTAGTATATAAAGAAAAAAAAAAAATAGTTGATGTTGGATTGTGTTTTTAATTGATGTTGTGATACACTAAGGTACATTGGATTAAACATAGTCTTGAAAAAGGGTAGCTGTTTCAGTCCCATTGCACATCGAGACTCCCTGTTCCCGTACCTAAGTGTTGAAATTAAATTAAATTGTTGAAAAAGAAAAAAAAAAAAAAAAAAAGTTTTTACTTTTGTTTTTGTTTTTGAGTCTTAGGATGCCCTTTCAACTGTCTAGGATGATTCTATATCTCTGAAATCATGATTAAAAGAGGATCACAAAATTGAGATGATTTTTAAAATGGTATTCTTTGGTTAATTGAGATATATGAAAAATGCATGCATGTGTAGTGGATATGGATTTCGTAACCTTGGTACAGAATATGAGCATGTTAGGATGAGTTTTGATTCATAAAAGCCCATGTGAGATATTTGAGCCATGTCCCTTTTTCTTGGAGTGATAAATGAAAAACATATTCTTAATTTCTTGGCGATGTTTTGATGATCTCATTACTCTTTCATTTGATTGATTGCTTGCCATAGATTAAGTTTGATGGACTAGAGAATGCTAGAATTCGCTCTTGTGCTTGTTGAGACGTTTGTCAATACATGGCCCTGATTCTGGAAGGGATAGAGGCAACCTAGGAATTATCACCATTGCCAAATAAGCATGTGTCCCTATTTGTGCCCGTCATAGGACTCCCTTAGATAAACCCCTTTGAGCTTACATTAAGCATTTTCTTTCATCACCCTTAAATCCTTAACCCTGAACCTTAGTATAGCTACACTCCTACCCTTTGTTCTAAAAACTTAGTGGAGCTATATTTTGGGACTTTACTTGAGGATTTGGCATTGAGAAAGAAGATTGAGAAGAGGTGAAAGTTCAAGTGTGGGGGTAGACTTGTCCATGAAAAAAAAAAAAAAAAAAAAAAAAAAATTTGTGAAAGCCATGAAAAATGAAAAGAAAAGAAAAAATTGTGTACGGCTAGAAAAGAAAAGAAAGAAAAATGTTTATGGATTTTAGTCCCCCATACTTAGTGATTTTGGAGTTTACTTTGAACTGAAGGCGCACTACAGAAAAATTTGGCCTTTATCCATTCCACTATAGTTCTAGGGAATTTTACAATGAAGATTTGGCCCAACATGAAGACATTAGGCCCTTTTATGTTACCTCTAGGGAAAGTGACGTTTTTGCAATGCCTTGGTGGATTTCTTGAGGTCTCTACATCTACATGTGCTCTGCTAGGTTTTTAGGACACTTTGATAAATCCTTACCTTTCATTTCTTTAAACCTTGAGCCTTAGCCCCATTACAACCTTTGAGAAGACCTTCTTGATCCTTAAGATGGGACAGCCCTTGATGTGGAGATGAGTTACAAGAGTTGAACCTATGGCTTGGGTCCATCCGTGCAAGTAATTGATATCCTTCATGAGATCTTTTCAAAAAAAATTATATTCACAAAGTGCTTTTCGTTTCTTATATATGTGAGCTATTTGATTGCCTCAAAATATTTTCTCTCACATATAATTGAGTGATTATAAGCTTTTAAGCATTGTCTTGAATTCTGAGAGAAGAAAGAGTGGATATACCTTGTGAGGATATGAATCATACTTGTTCGAAGCATGCTTAACAGAAACCATCACCATTATTACAACCAAGTCCTACTTGTGTATGTGTGGATTATATGTTTTAATTAACTCTTGAATATCTACATATTGATTCTTGGTTGAGTGCTAATCTTGATGTTGTGAAAGTAGGAGATTTCTGAGACAAAAAGTTGAAGGGCAATAGAGTCATTGTTTTTGTAGAGTCTTTAATTTTCGTTGAGTCTTAGTGTGTGTCTTAGTGTGATTTTGCTAAGGGACTAGCAAAAGCTAAGTGTGGGGGAATTTGATAGGAGCATTTTAATGCGACGTTTTAACTGCATTTCCCTACATTTCTTACGTTATTTCCTTATTAAAACCCTGTTTAGGAAAGTTTCCATTCTTTGATTGGGAAAGTTCCTATTTGTAGAAAGTTTATATTTTTGTAGTTTCTATTTATCATTTTTAGTAAGTTTCCATTTTCAGTTTAGGAAAGTTGCCATTTTTCATTTTAGGAAAGTTTCTATTTTTCTTATTAGTTTCTATTTTTAGGACCTCCAAGCAAGTGGAAAATCTTGAGGAGGAAAATCAAAGTTGCAACCAAGTGGAAAATCTTGAGGAGGAAAATCAAAGTTGCAAGCAAGTGGAAAATCTTGAGGAGGAAAATCAATTCAAGTTGAACAAGTGATAAACAAGTGGGAAGATATTTTTTACAAATTTGTCTAACATATCTAGCCTTTCATTTATGTTCATCTCCACCCTCCATTCATCATTTTTTGGGCTATAAATACACTTCTCCTCTCACTCTCAAAATACCAATTCCTTCATCCATTCCATCTCCTTGTCTCTCCATTTCCTCTCCATATTTCTTTTCCATTCTCTAGTTTTCTTGTTCTTCATTTTCAAGCCAAGAGAAAGAGAAGCCATGCAATACATCAATTTCCTAACCGCCATCCACCCTTGTGTCGTCCCTAGAAGATTGCTTGCTTTCAAGGATCTTCAAGTTCTTCATTTCAAGGCTTTATCATTCATCTTTCAAGGTGTATTATATCCTTTCTCTTGTTTTCTTTGTTTGATTTTGTAAGAATATGAATTCTAGTTAACAAATAATATTAAGGGCAAAGTTTAAAGCCCGTTTATATGTTTTGAGATAAAGTTGTGATTTCTATATGTTGATTTTTATGTTGCTTATGTGGGTTTGTTTAATTAAATTTGCATGATAGAAAACTTTTGTATTTTAATCTTATGTGGTTGCAAACACTTAGGGTTTTGATATAATTGGTGCTAGGTTTAAGAACATGAAATCGACTTTTCGTTTTGTGTAAACTTGAATAAAAGTAGTAAAGGTTTTGTGCAAAGACCGAATTTAATTAAAGAGGATTGCAATTAGGTGGACTTTTCCATCCTAAGTTGTACACTTGAGTTGATAGCCTTTCTCTATGTGTAATGCGTTAAACATGACATGATTGACTAGCTTTCTAGGGCTTGATTGCATGTTTGATAGGATTAATCTAGGTGCTTTCGCTTAGGTTAATTAGCATTGAAAAGTAAAAAATGGGAATTCATTTGCTTTCGAATGTTTCACATGATCAACTCCTCTCTCATGACATTTAAAATCAACTATAGGAATTGTAATTGGATTTCTTGCATATGGATGTGGTTTTGATCTTTGTTCCTTGCGTTCCACCCTTGTATATATGTTTTTACGTTTTCTTTATTTTATTTATTTTAATTTTAATTTTAAGAATCATAATCCCCCCTTATTTGTGTTTACTTGTATATATTTATTCTTTATTTTATTTTTGTAAATAATACTTTATTATTTTAATTCTTTATTTGTTTATACAATTGTATATATTTATATTCTTTATTTTATTTTTGTAAATAATACTTTTCTTTATTTGTTTCACAATTACAAGTGTACCCTCAATCCCCGGAATAGAACGATCCCTACTTACTTATACTACTAACGATATTTCAGGGTTAAATTACGCGCTTCCCAAAAGCGACATCATGTAGCATGAGAATAAAGAAGGGCTTTTTTTATCATAAGAGATCTGGTATTTTGCTACAGCACTAGTGGAGTGAAATATATGGTCTGAAATTGAATTTCGGTGTTGAGTGGATATCGGATAACAAAACTATATATAGTAGTTTGGCTTTGATTTCTGTGGCAAACTTGAAACATGAATTTATCTTGACATAAGGTGATTTGGCTATGGTAGGTGAGGATATGGCTCATTGAAGGTTTTGGCTGATAGAGAAAGCATGTTTTAGCTTGTTGAGATTTGCTTGAAGATTTTTGAAGCCAAGAACATTAATGGAGTGATGGGTGAGAGAAAATAAGGGATCTAAACCCAGTCCCCAGCAGAGTCGCCATTTATGTTGGGGTGGATTTGTACAGAGGCTGATAGGATTGCTTGATTGGGTTGATTCCCACTGTTTACCCCTTCTGAGTTCAGGAACTGGGTCCAAAGCTTCAAGAAAGCTTTGTAGTGTCTTTCCTTATTCCCTTAACAAGGTTGGCCTGCTGCGGTGGCATGTTTCTGGATATGTAGCAGAAACTCTATATAGCTTTGATAGATGAATAGAATTACATGAAAAGGCTTGCAAGAAGGCATGTGGCGTGGGAGCTAGAAGCACATGAGTTGCAGAAGATGAGAGGATTGCTGTGGTGAGAGGATTGCTACGGTATTGCCTACTGCAGTGAAGAAGGAATGGATTTTTGGGGATGGCTTATGGGTATACGGATCAGCTAGAGCTTGAAAATGGTTTTGGATTGGAGGTTGGGAATGCTTGGCTTGTTGCTAAAGGCTTGCTTGAAAGGTGTGTTGTTTAGAGAATGTATTCTCTGTTGTTTATGTAACGTCATGGTTCAAATTACGAGATTAATAGAAAACCGAAAACTTAAAGATTTTGAGTCTAAAAGGGAGAGAAATGGAGTCAAACTAGCCTGAAGAAGATAATGAAGTCCGAGATTATACAGCTAATTTAAACTGTCAGATGTGATTGCGTCCACATGGCAAGCTCTAATTATATGTCAAAATATAAATCCAAAGATCAAAATTATTTGGGTCGTTGGATACAGCTTTTAACCCATGACGTTACATAAACAAAAGCTCGGCTAGCTCTCTCTGGGTCGTTAGATTCATCTTTTAATCCATGACTTGTTAGCTCAGCCAGTTCAGCCAAAAATAAAGCTCAGGAGTGGGGATATGTAGCCCAAGCAAATCTTCCACCAATCCCTCTTTAAATTTCGCACCCTCCCCCCTCTCCGCCTCCCAACCCAAACTCTAAAACCTCAGTAGCTCTCTCTCTCTCTCTACAGTCACTCTATCTCTCGCTAAGATTTTGGTTCTGCTGAAGCCACCGAACGTCGACGTTCCGTCAACCCCACCACACAGAGCGAAGATGAGGTGAGTCGCATAGTTGCTACTCCTCTCTCTGTTTGCTTCGATTCGGATCTTGTAGCCTCCTACTTGATATGTTGCTTCCTCTAATATATATTCTTGATATGTTCTCAAACTAGATCTGGATCTGATTGATCTAATATTGTGCAATTGTTCTGATATTATGTGTTTGTTGTGAAGGCGGTTGAAAGGGAAGGCTGAATTGAAAACAACAGAAGTGGAGGAGAAAGTTGAGAGTGCGAGCAGCATCTTTTATGCTCCCAGGATAGCCTGGTTGTTATTCTTGCTCATAGAGAAAGCTGGACTGAAAACAAAAGTCAAGAAGGACTGTCATGCTACCAAGCTTCCTGGTGGTGGAGCTTTGTTACTTTTCACGCGGTAGCTACCTAATATTCCACTACTGTTTTTGTCTGATTTCTCAGTTTGCCTTTGTGTTTTCATGACTGGTTTCATTTGGTGACTTTTGAAGGTTTCTGATGAACTCTGAAGCAGCTCCCACATTTCCTGCTGGAGCCTGGGTGACTTTCTTTGTGATGTAAGAGTTTCGTGTCCTTTGCCTAATTCAATTTCAATTTTTATCAACATACATTCAAGGTCGCTTTGTCTAATACTGTGCCTGTTGGACTTTGAAGGTTGTTGTTTAAAGGGAAGGCTGGAGCACTAACCACAAAGGTGAAGAAACAGAATGTTCATAATGTTAGCAAGAGCAATGACTGTAATGCTACCAAGCGTCCCCCAAGAGCCCTGCTCAATTTCATGAGGTAGCTACCTAATACTTCTCTACTGTCTTAGATTTGTATTGCCACTCAATTTAGGTTACTTTCAATAGAATCCGGAGGCTTTCAATTAACTTATCCTCACCCTTATACTATCTTTTACTTTACTTTTTATGCTTTATGCATCCCATTGTATTGTGCTATACAGGGAGCAGTTCCACAAAACCTTCAAACACACATTTCTTGGAGCGAAGTCTGGATTAGCAGTGAAGTTCAAATTCCTCTTAGCATGCACTTTGCTGCTCTTCACTCTTCCCTCAGTATATTCTGTTAATTCTTGGAAGCCTCCTCACTTGAGATTGGCTCTTAACAATCCAAATGCTTATTGCTCAATCTCAAAATATCCTTGTTTTGCACCCATCCCAGACCATTTTACCCTTCACGGACTCTGGGAACAGAATTTCGGCCGCTCACCTGCTGTATCAAACCACTTGACCTCCCATGATCTGCTCGGCTATGTTTAAGCTGAAAATCTGCTCAAGTTTTGGCCTGACCTAACTAAAGATCGGGCAAACGATGGGATTTCCAATTGCTTGTCCTTTTGGGACCATGAGTGGACAAATCATGGTGAACGAATATGTGAAGGACTTAAGTGGAGCAAAGAAAAATATTTCAGTGTTTCTATCCGTCTTGCAGCCAAATGCATCAGCGGTCTTACAACTATGTTCGCCAATCACAAGATTGTAAGCGACGGACAACACTTCTATTACCAGCAGCATATTAGGCAGGCTATCTTCAATGAACTGGGACTCTATGTCGTGTTGAGATGCACATATATGACGAACAACAAACTGGCTTTGGAGACGATACTTTTTTGTGTAGACCTCTCTGGAAAGTTAACGAGTTGCACCAAGTGGTACAAGCATGGAGAGTGCTATAGTAGATGCTATAAAAATGGTCATCTGCAGCCGATCATTTTCCCTCCTGCTCCTCTGGCGAGATCTAGATTGAAGGCTTTGTGAGGCAGGGTGGTTTCCCTGTCTGGGCACATGTCCCAGCCGTGTTTCCTTCTGTGTTTGGTTTTAGTTCACCCAATCTAAACCTTGCTTTCTCTCATCCCAATCACCCAATCTCTTGCTTTCTCTCATCCTAATCACCAGATCTGAGACCCTCCTCCACCGTCGAAGCTTCCTCGTGGATAACCGATTGCTTGTTCCTCCCTTCCTTTCCTCGGGTGACTGTCTAGTTTACCCATCTGTTCGGCAGTTGTCACAAGCAACCACAGGGTTGAAGCCCTGTGACAGCGGTGAGGCTGGGATCTCCTTCACGGGAACCCAAACCTCTTCGGATTGGGGAAAAAGAAATGGATATGGCATTCGGAAATCCATCAATTGGCGTCGGCGAGGAAGATTGAGGAAGATGTTGGTGGTTCTCTGATCTGGTTGAGGAAGATGAAGATTGTAGTTTTTGGGCTGGGCTTTGTCTCCCCTGTGTGGGATCTTGTTCATGTTTTAGGTTCACTCTGTTTGCCCTTTTGGGCTATGTGTATTATGCTAGGCTTGTTGCCTTTAATTAATGCATTTTACAATTTGATCTAAAAAAAACAAACTAGGCTTGTTTAATGAATCAACCATACATTTAGATCGCACTCAACCTCAATGTGCTTAATACATATCATTGGCGCAGGCCAACTGTAAATCATGAAGCAAGCCCCATAGTTCTGCACCTCTCTTCAAGAACTTCACCAATACCAATATTAGCAATAAAACCCCTACACTCACTACTAGAAATCTGACCTTTCGCCACAACCAATAATTTGTGGCCCTGGTCTATTAGGCACGGATTACAGTGTGTATTGCCTTTTACCCATGTACATTGCGAAGGCCATTGGCTCACAAGATGTCCTTGCTACTCTGCTGACCAATCTGAAGGTGCAGGAGCGTCAGAACCGTGTTTACACCACTGTCGCTATTGCAATAGTAGCGGAAGCATGTTCTCCTTTTACTGTCCGGCCAGCGCTGATGAGTGAGTACCGTGTTCCAGACCTTAATGTTCAGAATGGTGTTTTGAAATCCTCCTGTTTGATTACATTGGCAAAATAATGGGAAAAGACTATATCTATTCTGTCACAGGCAAACTGCAGCTTCTGCTGTCAAGCACATGGCTTGGGAGTAGCTGGATTGGGTTGCGAGGACGCGTAAGTTTCAGTAAAAATGATCACTGGTCCAAAAAGACAAGGAACCAGTAAGACTCGGACGAATGGTTGGGGTTAACTGCTAGAGCGAAAAGCGCAGTAGTGCATCATCGAAGGAGCACAAGTGCACAACGTCGTCGTCTCCATCATTGACCAATGACTCTAAGAATGGCCTGCAGCTAGCAGCTCAGCCATAAAAAAGCTGATGTCGACAGTGTAGTAAAAAAAGTGGGGTGGCAGTCAATAGTTACTATTTTCACGTGCTTTTGATTCTCTTTCCAAAACAAACACATAGAATCTCTTTCCCTGACGCAACAGAGCATTAACTGCTGGGCAAGAGCATGCCCTAGCTAGGGTTCTGCAGGAGGATTGTTGTCTTCCTTTTTTTTTTGGAGGCTTGCGATTCCTTTTCTTTGTGTCCACGCAGCTTGGGGATCGTACGGCTGCATTAGCTTTTGAGTTATATTGAATTGGCAGCCAGCTGATGATCGATGATCATGCACTGGTTCGTGTACTGCAAAAGCTTTAATGGCGTGTCTTACATGCATGCATTTCTAGGGGGAGATGGGATTTGATTTGAGTTTAGGGAAAATTCCACAAATGATCACTCAACTATGACTTATTCGATACTTTAGTAACTCCAGTTTTAAATATATCACTTTGGTCACTCAACTATTACACTGTCAATCACTTTAGTCATCCAAGGAGTATTTTTTTCTCACTTTAATCACTTCTCTCAATCATTCTAATACATATTTATCAATTTTTCACAATTGGTTGGATGAAAATATCATTAATATTGTGGCAAATAATTTTTTTTTAATGAAAAAAATTAACAAAGTGACTAAAGTGATTGACAGTGTAATAGTTGAGTGACTAAAGTGATATATTTGAAACTTCAGTAACTAAAGTATCGAATAAGTCATAGTTGAGTGACCATTTATGAAATTTTCCCTTGAGTTTATATACATCTTCTTGAAATTGAGAGATTATAACAGTGATTTGAAAAATTTTAAACCTTACCGCCTCTCTCTCTTGTTTATTACATTTTTCTCAAACTCATTTTTTTATTTCATTACATCATTTTTTTAACGAAGATTTGAGTCACTTCCTGGAAAGGATTATAGCATCAGAGATTATAGTCTATTGGTATGATTTGGTATTCTCTTTTACTGAATCTCATGTAGTTATTATTATTATTTTTTTGAATTTTTTGAAATTTTTAGAATAAAAAATTCTGTTTAGTTCGCAAGTTTTGTTTACTTCTCATTTCCAATATATGCATGTCAAAATGTTTTATTTTGGGAATCATCTTAAATAACCAAACCGGCTACAGAGTTAAATCAAAGTTAGTACGTGGTTGCTTTGGTTATTTAAGTATCACCGGCCTCTTATTTTTCTCTATCCTTCTAATAGTTTGTTGTAATGGGGTTCTTGTACTTGATTAGCACAAATTGAAGGGCCTAGCTTATTCTCTTGCGTGGTTCTACTAGTTCAAGTTCAAATTGGGGAAGACAGCTGGGGATGGAGCCGGTCCTGCAACAGTGGAAGACTAATGATCTTTTGCTTTTCAATCCGCCGGAGCTGGGGTCGAAAGCATTGGCTTTGCGTCCAGTAATGAATGGGAGCGGGAAGGAGAATATTTGTGTGGAATTCTCTTCCAAGCAGGCGATGTCAAATGGAAGGAAAAGAAGGGCTAGGTCAATGTTGAGCAGGTTTGGAACGAAGCTCTTAGCACTTCCGGACTCGTCGTTGGAGGATGGAGCGAATACTTCCTTGGTTGTGCAACACAAAAATGTATTAGTGGAAATTACAGTGTCAGGTTTACCAGGCGGTCTGCAGGAGATCCATTTCACTTGAGCATGATAGCTTCTTACTCTTACTGATCAAGATTGTTGGATGTCTTCTCAATGTGCTCGGTAGTCAGCGATTTGGCCTTCATTGGTGGTGGATGACAGAGATTGGGTCTCAGCTTCATATTCTACTTATCGGACTCTTTTATTTGTGGCTTAGGCTAGGTTTCTATCTTTCTTGAATGCACCTTAGAAAAGCATTAGGGAGAACTTAAAAGAAAAATGCTCTAACTATAAAATGACTCCTAGGAAAAAGGTGGTCTCATGGTCTGGCATAGACACCGAGTTTCACTTGAAATGTGTAATCGTTGTGGATCAAGAATGACACTGAATGACACGTACTTTTAGTCCAGAAAATTTATGAATATGCACCAACGACATTAAGGCAACCATACAAATAGCACACAACCTTGTTCAGCACAACCGTACGTAACATGTTGAAGTGCGATGCTCTGTAAAGAAAATTCTAGAAGAAAAATCACTCATTTATGTGTTGATCAATTTGAATATCAATTAGTATTTTTTTTATGAACTTGAAAGACTTCCTTACAAACGCACTACCAAGTTGGGGCTTCCGCGTTACCTTAATTGTCAAGTTTTCTCAGTTACTTTGTCCGAGTCATATTTGTAAACCCAGAATGAAAAATGTGCTTGTGAAGAAGCATTAACTTTTAATAGATTTCTCACTAGGTACATGGCACAATTAGGAAAACTAATCCTCATTACTTCAAATATTAAGCTAGTCATAATTTTTCATGTTAGAAAAATCCTTCTACTATCATCATACACAAGCCTAAGAGAAGACTTTTTGAAGTTTTATTACCACCAAGAATATTAATCACAAGGGAGCAACAAACACAACTCTCCAAGATTGTAAATCAACCAGCCACAGATGGGCTTGAGGTACTTTGACCAACTAATGTTTGCTATAGCGGCTTCCATGAAACACTGCAACAGCGAAAGCACTCCACAGCCGAACAGAGTAAGCATCCGACCAGTAAAGAGGGCAGCACTCCATACAAGCAGTGTGGAACAGCAGACAAAGTTGAACTTTAGAGCCCACAACACAATTAGAGATATAACCTGCACCAAGCAACAGTTAATTAGCAGGACATTTGAGACGGCCTACAACCCAAATATTGGCAAAGGTTGAACAAATGGCACAAATAAAAGATAATTGAGTGGCAAGTTGACTAATTAATCAGCGCAAGTCTCCTACCAAGAAACACTTTAGTGGCCGACCAATAGCTTGCAATCCTTTAACGCCAAAAGTTCGTTCTGCTATATGTTCGTCCAATAATGCATCCTGGTACACCAGAAGCAAACAGCCAAACAATCAAAATTAGCAAACTAGCACATAAGTCATTGAAAGCATAACCAGACTAGTATGTTTAGGCCAGTAACAAGATTCTATGCAAGGAATATATATATTATATAATATATATATATATATATATATTAAAATGGATGTAGTTCCTAGATGATAGTAAAAGGCCAGCAAAACAACACCAGGAAACACATAGTAATGAAATCACCACGGCTTCAAGTATTTCTGTGCACCACTTTTCAACAGCATCATCAGTTTCAGGCCATTTTTTAGTCACATGCAAGGCGCACGCGTGCACACACTTTAAAAGGCCAGCAAAACAACAACATGAAACACATAGTAATGAAATCACCTTGGCTGCAAGTATTTCTGTGCACCACTTTTCATCATCAGTTTCTGGCCAGTTTTTAGTCACATGCCGCTTGATGTACACATGCACCTGCAAGACAGTAACAACCGAGCAACTAAGCAGGTTTTCCAATATTACAGCATACGCACAAACTAAATTGGCCACTGCGGTATGAGTAACTATTATTGATATATAGTCAATATTCTTATAACACATTCAAAATAAATTCAACATGGTGGTATGATTACCAAAGGACATGGATGCTCGGTTTAAAAAAAAGACATTGCTTGGATGTGCTTGGATTTGAATCAAGCTGTTGAAAAGAAACCCAAAGGCTGATAATGAGACATGCCATTTATTGAGGCAAATGATTAAAAGGTTGATTGAATACCACATCATCCGAGCATGGTTTTTATAGCGGGAGAACAAGTGCGTGAGAGAGAGAGAGAGAGAGAGAGAAATGGAGACCAGTGCTATTAGAGGAAGGAGAAGAGCTTCAAATTCTGTAGACATTTACACTCAGAGATGATATTCAGCATTTTATAGCACCAAAGGAAAACTTCCACTAAGCATGAGTTGTGAATTGCAACTATGGGACACTGTTAAGTTTTTGTATAATTACCTCATTAATAATTGTCCAACATCTGATGATGAAAGAAGAAAAAAGAATTCTCATTTCCAGAACTATCAGTAGTTATGGAAAAATCTAACCAGAAAGGAGCAATAATGCCCATAAAAAACCAAAAAAAAAAAAAGGGAGGAAGAATGACTACAAAAAGAGCGCACTCAAGGAAACAGAGAGAATATGCACTCACCAGCCACTACAGAAAAGTTTAAAGTATACAGGATTTCCAATACTAATACAGCCATTGCAAAATGTGAAGTATGTTAGGCTTACCACAGAAAGTCCCCCTTTAATTACACTTTCAAGTGTAGGTGGAGGTGAAGTTTCAGGAATGGCCACTGTTATGACATAAATAACAGAGTATGCACATCTTACTGCATAGACCAAATCCTGGAAGCAATAGAATTTGAGATGAGCTAGATCACAAGTAACATTCAATACTGGTTCTGAAGCAGAACTCTGGAACACTATATGCTCTTATTGTGATGGGATTTAAAATAACTAGCCAGAAATGGAAAAGAAATTACAAGGAAATAACTATTATTATTTTCTTAAAACAGTAAATAAATAGATATAGTTATACCTTAGCAATAGGACTCAAAACCTTGCTAGGGATAGGAAGCCTCTGTGCAGCCAGTAGCTCTCCCTGAGTAAAACCAGTTCTTTCTAGGCCAACAGATAACCAAAAGGGCTGAGGGAAGTCCTTTAGATCTGACTGGAAATGTTACCATAGCATTCATAAATTAGTCTCAAACTGAGTTGATTTAACTGGATGAATGAGAGAATATTGTGCCATCTCTCTCTACATAAACATAAAATATTAAGTGATACCTTAAGTTTTCTTGCATCTTGGGCACAACTTCTTTTTGAAAAAATATATTCAGAAAACCACATTGACCACCCTATGGCCTGCATATATAAGACATAACATTACTGACAAGTAATACTTGAATGAAAAAGTACGATCAATAAACCAAAGAGTTCCTAAAAAGCAGGCCCTCTTTCTAAGAAAAGAAAAAGGACAATCTAAAAACGGATGTTTTAATATCATTGGAACACTTCGTGGCATGGCCCAACGATGTCGTCCATTTCTTTTCTAAGTAAACCCTTTAGGAAGGTAAAAAATTTAAAAAATTAAACCTGTTCAAACGGCCTTCTGTGAACTTTGTCTTGCTTTTTTTTTATAATTTTTTTTTTAACTTTTTTCATTTCATTTTGTTTTTCAGACAGACATATTATTACTTCTACAGTCTAGAGTCAGGTTACAAAGCTGAAGCGCCCCAAACCCAAGAGGCAGAAATTAACTATAAGACAAAGCACCCAAGAACATAAACATAATGCCACGCCATTAAGAAGTGAACTGTGTTATATACAGTATATATAAAAGCTTCACCTCCACATGGTGAAAAGACATCTCCGTTGGAACATACCGGAATGTACCTTGTTGATGTCTTTATTACAGCAAATAAACTGCCAACGCAACCTGACCACTGCATATGTAAATTTAGTTCTAAATCGGCATTTTTAAGTAGTGCACATCTGTCTACAGAGATTCTAAGTACAATGTCAGTGAGCTGATATCATTAATGGTCTAAATAAATATCGGGGCCAGTACAATGTCTTCATTATTGTTCAATGAGATTTTTAGATGAGTTTTTACAGAGGATATGTATCTGAAACCTATCAATCAGGCTCTTTTGTAAGAAAAATCAGATTCGATGAATGTTGAGTATTGTTACATACTTACATACTTGGTGCTTTGGTATCTCCTATCGTAGTCTCTTATTGTCCTTCCCTCGTTTAGTGCTTCCCTTGCTCCCTAGGTTCTCTGAAACTACAACAGCTAGAAACCTTATTTTCTATTTCTTAAATCTTCTATCTTTCTAAGCCACCATAACCATTATCACACCACCCTGGCTTTGTCCTACATCAGTAGCTTTCTGAGAATAGTATTAACATAAACAGGTCATGTGCCCAATCAAATAAATAAACCGTAAACGTATGGGCATGCTTCTATAGTAATGTATTGTGCTTTCTCTGGTTACCCACAAGCCATTATTCACTTAGTGAGTACCCGAGCAAGAACTGATTCAACTGTCATACGTATGGGTGCAACCAGACAAACTAACAAACTACCAATGTGTTTGCATTCACACATCTGATAAATTACTACAGAGCAAATTAAAGACATGATACATAAGCAGGCCTAGCAAATTAAAGACATGATATGTAAACTGAGTACCTGAGCGAGAACCAGTTCAACAAGATGATCGGCATTACTTCTAGCATTGGATATGACAAGTTCATGTTCTTTACCTATAAATAAGAAACACGAGCACATAAGTAACATGCATGTTCTGTCCACTTTTCACCATAATACAAACTTATTCTTAAACACAAACACACATGAAGCAATTAAGAAATAAATTTGTGTTACCCTTTAAATTACTGGTTTCCTGCTCTGCACACACGAGGATCTGCAGCAAGTAGAGTTAAAGTAAATCAAAAGCTAAGATTTCATTTCCAGCAGCATAAATGGAAACTTCCAAACCCAGTTATAAGTAACTCCTTTCGCGTAACCACATTATCACTACTACTTTAAGTAACTAATTTACAAAATCAATTGTAAATAAAATAATAGCAAAGAAAGTGAACGAAGAAATACTAAACTGAACTAGAGAAACAAAATCATATTTCCATTTTAAGGAAATACAGGAGAAAATTTTCTTTGAGGGCGTTTACTCTTTGCAACCATAGAAGTATAACAGTATATGTAAGATATTGATCTTTCCATGTTCCTAAACTAATGATTATTGATCCACAGTCTTCGAACTATTGCGACCCAAAGACAATTCGTAGAGTGTGATAACCCACTAACTCCTACTCATATTGGAGCTTAGACCAAACTTCCCGTGATTACTTATATACCTCAGATCAAACCAACATACAGTTCGTATGGAAAACGAAACAAGCTGAAGCAATCCACACACAGAGAAAAGCTGTAAATCAAGGATGCAGTAGCAAAATGTCCCCACCTAAAATCCAAACATACAATGCCAGCCAGCTCAATCAAATCTGGATCTTCTCGAGTTGCTCGAGCCCAGATGGCTGTATTAGGGGTCAGCTCCGACAAAATTGTCCTTACTTAAGGAAACAATCGCCACATCAGTGCAGATACCTAAAATTTGTCACTGATGCAGCTCTCTGTGTAGACTTACAAATTGACCCAATATGGGACTTGACACGAATGGCAAACAAAACTGAACTGTGGTAAACAGATCAATCAGCAAATCAACTTTCAAGGCAACACATAATAATCTGTATCACTTGACAAGTCCCTTGCACCATTGCTTTTGGAGGATAAAATATACAAAAAACTTTCAACCCCAAGCAAAGTCTTCCTTCTTTAGTCTGCATCCTAAGGTTATGGACTAGCTTATGTTCATACTTCATTCTTCAAAAAGCCAGCATAATTGTAATCATTGGTTCATACCACTGATACAAGTAAGATATAGCAGAACAAATCCGAAAAGCCGCAATACTCTTTGATATAAAATAAAATCATTGGCATCTAAAGACGTTCAATAAGCAACGATCACAAAAATCAATTAAGGTGTACCTTACCTTAACGCCACCCCACCACTCAATGAGGCCTAGCAGAACCCGCCAATCCAATTCTTTAACCACGGCGTTTATCCTTGTTTATGCATTCTTCGAGATCGGACAGATACAAACAAAGCAAAACGCCTGAAACAATTGAACAATTAGACTAAATCTACTAAAACCCTAAATCAAGAATTTCGAAATTCTAAGGAAAGCGGGAAGAAGAGGTGGTACCTGAACCAGATTGGCAAAGAGGCCTGAGACGCAGAGCAGCACCACCGGAATGAGATGAAGGATTAGCGGATAAAGGACCACGACCACTGAAAAGAGAATTCCGAGTGCAAAACCATCAGAGAAACGAATTGATTCACAATACACCGAACGATTCAAATCGCTGAGGAAAGAAAACTGTGGTGGACTCAAACCCCAGGGTTTCACCGTTTCAGAGTAGAGCGGGAAACATTGATGAAGACCAATATTTTTTTAAGAAAATTATATAGCTCTTTTTCTTTTTCTTTTTTTTTGGATTAGGGAAGTGAGTGGAAAAGACAACTGCACAGAAGAAATTTCACTCTTAAACCATTTTTTTTTTATTCTAAAAAAATAAAACCATAAATTTTTTTTAAATGCTTTTTAAATAAACAAGGGACATGAACGCATGATTAGTAATTTTTCGTATTACATCGGATAAAACATGTATTTACTTTTTTTTTTTAAATACAACTGTATTTCATATTTTTTAAAGGAATTGATTAAATTTCCAGTACTTTTGAAACCAAAAGTATTATATACGTACTATACACGATTTTTACGTTTTTTTTTTTGTATTTTACACATATTATTGAACAAAGATGAATATAAATTCAAAATTTTAATTCTTTAATTAGTTGAAAATATTTTGCTGAATTTTTCAACGAACTATTAATTTTTCAACGAACTATTTGATAAAATGTCCGAATAATACATGTACGTATTTTTCTCATACTATACACGTCCCGTTTTTTACTAACTATGCATAAACGTAATAAGCAAATTAACTTTCCACTACCGTTTTCAGTTTTCTAGTCTATTTAAATCTTTATTTCTTCAAAATTATGATAAACACCCAGTTTGTATTCTCATTCTAGTTACAGTTAAATCTCTATAAATGAATAGCATTTGCATTAAACAAGATACATATCAGTCATATGAAAATTAAAACCAACTCAAGAGCAGAAGCAAAACTCCTGTGGACAAGAGCAAGCAAATGGAAATGAAAACCCATAGCTGAAAATTGTTGAACAAGAGCCATCATAAATAAGTTTAATTGTCATTAAGCTTCTTTAAGAAGAAGAAAAAAAATTAGTTCTTGCTTTTCAAAAATGAGAGATGAATTCAAATCTCATTGGTAAGAAAGTGAAAAACAAAAAAAAAATTCACATGGGTTGTCAATGAATTTACTTTATGGTATTTCATATACGCGTTTTCACATTTTATCTGAAGATATTTTCTCATTCATAAAGGTACACATGTCTTGATAGTTACCTTTTGCGAACGCGTTTTATGGTTGAACATGATAAATGGCAAGATGAAACTTGAATTTTGAACGCTAATCAATGATGATATTTTCTCATTCATAAAGGTACACATGTCTTGATAGTTACCTTTTGCGAACGCGTTTTATGGTTGAACATGATAAATGGCAAGATGAAACTTGAATTTTGAACGCTAATCAATTATGATATTTTCTCATTCATAAAGGTACACATGTCTTGATAGTTACCTTTTGCGAACGCGTTTTATGGTTGAACATGATAAATGGCAAGATGAAACTTGAATTTTGAACGCTAATCAATGATAAGTTGGTTAATGGAGCAATGTTACTCTCCAAAGACCTAATGTTACTATCTTAGGTTAAAAGAGAGTGTGCTTTTTGGTTTTGAATATCCTTCGAATTATTATACTATGAATTTTTTTTATTAAGTTGATTACAACTCTTCATCTGTTGCTCTGCTCTAGGATGAAGTGTACAAAACTAAAAAAATAATAGAATACTTGTTCAATTTTGAAGTTTATGATTTAACCAACATCTCTCAATTGTCATTGGAAGGTCTGCTCCTCTGATATTCTTCAATTCTTCTGGTTTTGAGCTCATTGACTACTCCTTTAGTCGTGGGTTGGCGGGTGGAATCACATCGGTGGCATCGTATTTGATGATGTCTATTTGTCAAGTGGTGGAAAAAAAAAAAAACCTCGATTGAATGACAAGTACTCATATAAGGATATTTAAAACAAGGTTTAATTGGAAAAAAAATATTAAAGCATTAAAGATAAAAGAATACATACCGTATCCATTCACTGAGGTCAGACACTTTCTGTGTATTCTTGTTGTACACAATAAACAAAGCACTATTTATGTTAAAAACATGATAAAGCTCAGAAATCTCCTGGTTGTCTCTGTCTCTTCAAGGCAGCAATTCCATTTTCCAAATGCAAGATGGTGACAGAACCACCTGATTCGGGGTTCTGAAATACGCTATGCGTAAGTTCCAACCTAACTAGGTCTTTTGTCCGAGTTATGCTTAGGCTGCATCTTTTTCAAACAGTTCCTTATATACCCCCCTCCAGATCCTAGGACTGCATACTTCCATCCATGAGTCTCTGTTACGGTCATGGCCTTGCCATCCATTTTGTATGTCAATTTATGATCATCATAATTGACTGTAAATACAAAAAGAAAAGCTTTCTGCACCAAAAATAAATTATTAGCAACAAAAAAAGATATTGAAAGGGATTTATGTAAAAATATCACTTACCTCGTTGGTTGACCATCTCGCATGATCCTAAAACAGGCAGGCCATCTCGTACCATTCTCTTGACAATATCTTCACGGGAGTCATCAGGCTTAGCATTTGTATCCAAATACATTATAATGGCTCTGCCAATTTCAACATCTTCAGCAAATACAGCAAATGATGGAGACAATAACAAAATCCATGAGATGAAAATTTGGGTGGAAAAAAAAAAAACCTAGCCCGATTGTATGACAAGTACTCACATAAGCTTCTTTAAAACCAAGTTTTATTGGGCAAAAATCCAGCCGATGCTAGATGAAATCTCTAGAATTAGGCTGCACCAAAGTTATTCGGCACGATTCCATTCGTCATTGGCCAACAATATATTTAGGGAGATAGTCATCATCAAACGTTCTATAAGGCTGCCAAGCAATATCATTTTCCGCATTTTCTAAGGTAACTAGGATTTGATCATAATTCTTACTTCCGGTATCTATTGACAAGTTTTGTTTCCATGTTTGTTTTCCCAATCTCATCCAGATCACCTTTAAAAACGTTTGAAAATCCTGAAATGTGCTCCAATATATGCCCAAGCCATAAGGAAAAAACTATGGTCGTTAATTTCTTTTGTGCCATTTGGCAAACTTAAATGCAAATAAGAAAGCATTACGACTGTCAGCTATGTTGCGCAAGAACTTCAAATAATCCCGCCGCATATTTTGTAGTATAAAAAAACTGTGCTAATTTGTTTTGGATGGTGCTATTCACACGTACCCCTTCTATTTTCCTATTACTTTAATTCAATTTTTTTATATAAATTACCCTAACTACCGTCCCTTATAATTATGTTAATTTTTATTTTTTCTATTTGGCAAGTCAATCATGAATCAAACATCATTATACAATAAATCAAATTTTTTCACCTATATAAATGAAGAAAAAATAATACATTTATTAAGTGGAATGACCTGTATTATTAGACATTGTCTTTCCTAGGTAACCCAACACCCCAAACACTCTCTCATGCACCTCAATTAAAAAACAACTCATGTGAAGTTCATTGTGAACTTGTAACCATAGTTAGTAATTTTTTGTATTATATGCGAATAAAACAAGTACTTACGTGTTTTTTTCAAAAATACTTCCTTACTTCGTACTTTTAAAAGGAACTCGTTAAATTTATTGTATTTTTAAAGTCAAAAATATTATACACGATTTTTACGTTTCTTATATTTCTTCCATATTTTATCCATATTATTGAACAAAAATGAATATAAATTAATGTTTTTAAATAAAAAAATTATTTATTTATTTAATTAAAAATATTTTGCCGAACTTTTCAACGAACTATTTAATAAAATGTCTGAATAATACACGTACATATTTTTCACGTATTACACACATCCCATTTTTTACTAACTATGCTTATAACCCAAAAAAAAGGCTAAGAATCTTGCTGTATTATTCTAAGAAATATGATGAAACAGGAGAGCGCTCTCTCTCAAAACTCTAGCACTGCCTCATTTGGGCGACTTTCAGGGAGGTTCCCATCACCTCCACCATTCTCATCTCGACGATCGTGCCAAGCGGCTGATCTTTTCATTCCTCGCTTCGAAGGATTGCGGGCTGCACGTTGCTTGGTAGCATTCTTTGGTTGGCTCAATTTCGGACTGAGACCACGGCATGGACGTTTCCGTGGTCAAGGGAGGAGATCTGGGTTTGGGCAGTGACTTCCTTCCTACAGGGATTGGCGGATTTTCGATGGTGGAACTGGATTGTTGGTTGCGTTGGTGCAGAGCGGCGGCTGGGTCTTTATCTGGTGTTTGGGATTGATGCTGGCGTTGTCGTCGTTGAAGTGGCCAGCGATGGTATAGTCCAGAGTCAATAACAGCAAGGTCATTGCAGAATGGTGCTGTGGCCTTGCTTTGGTGGAAGGTCATGATTTTGTGGCTGTTGCAGGTGCAAATTGACGGCGGCGACGAGATTGGTCAAGCATTGAGTTCGGGTGCCATGTTCTTGGGTGTCCAGATTAGTGTGATAGGGTACTCACGAGATTTATGGAAGATTTGGGTTTAGGACCCAAGAATTAAAGATCTGCCCTTTTGTCTTGCCGGATTTTGGTGGTGTTCCACCACCAGGAGAGTAATCTCCGATCATATTCAAGGGCGAGGAGGAGAGGATCGAGCTTGGGTCGTTTGGGCCTTAGTTCGAATATGGTGGTTTACTCAAGTGCAGGCTCAGGACAGTGAACTGGTGGCTTGGACTTATTTCAACAAACTATATCTCGTGACCTGTAGACTCTTTGCAATCTACTAATATTTTCGTACACCAATTGAAGTTTCTAGGCGAACTTTCGAGTTATGTATCTTTCATTAGGTTATGATTTTCTCTTGTTTGTCGCTTGTTTAATTGTGCGCATTTATTTACAATGAGGGTCACTTATCATATGATCGGCGACTTGTGTCATAAAACTTTTAACATGAGACAACTTATGATGTAGCTCTGACCATGAATGAAGTTATTTATTTTCTAAAAGCATAGTTTAACCCAACACCCCAAACACTCTCTCACATTATCTTCTAGAGTGCTAACTACTATGACTACCCACAGCACTCTCTTCCACTTCCACCACACTTCACCTTCAAACCCACTGTCCTCCTCCACCACCGCTCCACACCTTCACCTCTCCTGCTCCTTCAAACCCAAACCCCCCAAACCCTCCTCCTTCTCCTTCGCTCCCACACCAATACCCGCGCGAGACAGAGTCATAGACTTCGGCAAACACAAGGGCAAAATGCTCGGCACACTCCCCTCCACCTACCTCAAATGGGTCTCCACCAACCTCCGCGCCCGCGACTTCGAGCACTGGGCCAAGCTCGCCGACCAGGTCCTAAGCGACGCCGTTTACCGCGACCGCATCGAGTGGGAGTCCGCCGAGAACGCGCTCAGCGGTAACAGAAGCAACGCCGGCGGAGTTTCGGAGCTTCTGGGGATCAGCGACAGGTTCGGGTGGGACAACGATGACAAAGTTGGCTGGAGTAAAGTGAACTTCGAGCTTTTGGGTACTTCGAAAGGTGGGAGAATTCCGAGGAGGAAGAGTGAGACTGAAGTTGCAGAACAGAGTGGTTTGGAGGAGAGAGAGAAGAAGGGTGAGGGTTTAGGGGAGAAGAGGAGGGAAAGGAGGGAGAGGAGGATGAGGATGCAGAGAGTGGAACGTGGGGTTGGGAAGGAGGAGAAGGTTGGGGGTAGTTTAGGGAATGGAGTTGGATTGGGGAGGACTAGCAAGGAGAATGGTGATGAAGATAATTGGATGGTGGATAATTCGAAAAAGTTTCCTGGACGCGAGTCTCTGTTGAGGAAAGCTTACAGCAGAAGGTTCTTGTAATTTTCGGATCATTCTTATAAAATTTATGTCCAATTGTCCATGTAATTTTGGTGGTGTTCGAGTAGTAAAATGGTGGATTAATGTGTGTAATACACTAGTGTTCTACTAAGTGATGATTGGTAAATTTGGAATGAAATTAGACCATTAGTGGATTCTGATTTTACATAATTTTTCGACAATTATCTTTTGTTTCAATATTGACAATATCAATTTTGAATTTCAGTTTATCTAATTTTATTAAAGTAAACGTTGAGTGATAACATAACATTGTTGTGAATCTTACATCTTTTAAAGAATGTTGTGATATTCGTGCATTCAATAATACAATTTTTTCCTAATATCATATAAGTCTGGCATGTGAGTCATTTTATCAAGCAATAGATGCACTCTTTTACAATAACAATTTCCTAACTGCTAGGGTGATCTCATATCTAAATTGGTGACCATGAAATAAAGTTTACCAAGTAATAGATGTACAGTTTTGCAAGAACAATTACCCTATCTCATATCAGTCATATGTAAATTGGTGACTATAAAAGAAAGTTTGTTGTTAGCAAATATAGCAAGTTTCCCGTTAATGTCATCCTTGCATCTAACCTATGATTGGTCCAAAACCAACTCACAGACGTGTGTCCTACTAGGCTATATGCCACTACCAACCACAAAGGGTTAATCTCCATTGTCTTTTTCTTTATTAAACCAAGTCCATAAGAAGCAACCACAGAGTACGAAAGGCCTCACATTTATAACCAAAGAAAAAAAAAAAAAAAAAAGCAATAATCTTTTATTCATTTGAATCAAAAAGATTTCACGTCGCTCACCTGAAGCAGCCACCTAAGCAATAATCAATATTCTACTGCAAACACCGCGCTGAGAATTCGACCCAAACAAGAGAGCTTTTGAGCTGGAAAGCTCATTCTTCCTTTCTCTCTCAGGTACTGTTATTCATCACTGTTCTCAAATATTGATTTGATTTGTGTAATCTTTGCTTTCCTCCTGTGATCTTCTTGGATAGTTGTTTATATTATTCAATTCATGTTTCCACCTTGGAATCTTCACTGAGCTTGAAGTCAATTCAGTATTAATTCTAAACTGTTTTACTCCATGTTATAATAGATATATAAGCAGTAATCTTTTACATGTGCTTAGATCAAGTAGCTGTCTTCAATTAGGCAGTGTTCCTTTTTCCTTTTCCTTCTTGCTATGTATGTATTGGGTTTGAAGTTTAAACTAAAATCAAAACTTAGATCATTGGATAAAATTTTTTTTAGGTAGGGAATGATTTGTGTGCTGTGTGAGTGTTTGGTAAAGAGTAATATGTGTTTGGTAGGTTAATCATGTGATAGTTCAATCTTTTCTCTATCCTTCTTTTACCTAGGATTTGATATATGAGTACAATTAGGGGATTCTTGGATTCATTTTCATGAAAGAAATATTGGTTTCTTTGTATTGATGTTTGAAGTTCTGGAGGAGTTTCTGAGAATCTGAGTCAACGGTTTTATCTGTCCAAAACAAGAACGATGTTTTCTATTAAAATTTATCATCTCCTCAGATTATTTTACTTTGAGAAGCTAGAACAAGTTAAGTTATCATTCAATTTTTGTATATTACAATGTTGGTGGCAGTTCATGTCCTGGTTCATCTCCATTATGGTCTAGTTTTTTCTCCAGTGGTTGTTTTTTTTTTTAGTTGTGATCTTTTGCTTTATTTAATGTTAACAAATCTGTTTTTGGTCTGAATTGTTAAGTAATTCAAGCTTGTTTTTCTTCCAAGGGAATTGTTTTTGATGAGATAACAATATACGTCCCCCATAGCTTCGTGCTGGAGTACCCTTTTTATCTAATTGGCAAGGTTTATTCTGTAGTGCTTTAACCAATAAGTGTGTTGAGTTTGTATTGATACTATGATTGGTTTGATTACCATCTGCACTTCTCCTTAATAGCTGTCAGTTTTATTGTTCCTTTTGGAAATTTGAGTGCTTTCAGAAGTTTGTTTTTGTTCACCAGAAATTATGTCTTTGGTTTTGAATGACAGTTGTTGTTATTGCTGATTTTCTTCTTGAAGGAACTTTTAATGTTTTTGGTTCTTGCATTGCAGAACGCTAATGACAAATAATAAAGAAAATGACACCTTAACATCAGGTGACAGTTCATTTGGAAAGCTTCCTGATCATCTCCTAATAGAGATCTTCATCCGGGTTCCCGTATCTGAATGGGTACGGATATGCTGTGTAAGAAAACAGTGGGCCAATCTTTTTCGTGGAGAATGCTTGTGGCGAGCTGCTCTATCTACGACATTTCCTTTGGCTAGCAAAGCTAAAAGTTGGCCTGGACCTATCCCTCGAGGTTTGAGCAAGAGGTAGAATAACATGTCTCCTTGCCATTTTAGTCTTCTTCGTTTTCCTGTTTTGTATTCTTTCTTGACTATTCAAGTTCTCCTGTCCCTCTCTTAGTAATTCATCTGCTCTGATTTATATTTCTTTATCTTTGCTTTTGAGAAAGGACACTTAAATCAGTGATGGTGTCTAATTATTACTGTAAGGTTAAACACATCGTGTCTATTTGAGCTTACAGTTTAAAAATCATATCAAACTACAAGTTTTGGCCTAGCTTAAATTGTTGGCATCTCAATAAAAGATACTACGACTTGTGTCTGGTTGTCTTGGACTTCTACTGGAGTATCTCCTTTGCCATTCTTAACTGATAGCTATTACTCAATAGACTGGGTTATTAATGTGCAGTGGAATCACTTATGTGGGGGAATAAATCTCTGAATTAATTCTTTGTTGCCAGTTAACTTCTTCCCTTGATACTCTATCCCCACTTCTCACACATTTGTAGTACGCAGTGCTGGATTCATATCATGTATATATATCACTGTATCAGTGTAGATATGCAAATTGATGCAGCATACAAATCATTCTTTGCTAACTATCATTTATATTGCACATCAGCATGGTAGATTTTTACTTTTCCACGTATTTTATTTTGCTAAGATTTTTGTCAAATTTCTCAGGAGATTTGCTGCTTTATATGTTAGTGAGCACATCTTTGCTCTAGATGGTGAGATTGATGAGATAGTGGGGCATACTTATTTGTTTCTAAAAGAGCAGCTTGAGCTTTCATCTATGCCTCCACCATCTGGTATTTTGCACGGTACCATAATAGGTATGTTTCTAAGTTTAGTTGCCTCTTTTTTGCTTTCTAGCCATATAATTCACAACTGAAAACTTGGTATACATAATCAGTATTTAGGACTCTCATCCCCATTCTTGAGTTTGATAGCTAGAGAACAGTATATCTAGGATAGTAATCTTGCATTTGCCTTTTGTCTTGTGGAAATGTTCCAAAAACTTCTTCACATGACGTGGAAGGAATCACCAAGTATACAATGTCATGTTTAGACCTCAGGTCCTCAGCAATTGTATCAATAATGGCATTTGATATTCCAGAATTTCAACATCTGTGTGCTGATGTTTAGAATACATGGTATTGGATTCTTTATGTCACCTTGAAACTGATGCTTAGTTGATTACTCTGTCTTGTCAGATCAGTTTATTGCTTGTGGTAAATCAAGAGACATGGCTCACGAGCTTGCTTCCCAGATATGGTTGGCTGTTCTTGACAATTTAGAGGAAACCGAACACACTTTTCAAATACTTAAACGTCTCGCACAAGAGGGGGATGTAAGCTCTCTTTTCTATTTATATTACCCTTGCAACAGGTATTATTATTTTTCCTTTCCATTAATGTTCCGTGGTTTACATGCTGCTATATCATTTTGGGCAGGTTTTTCTTCCATACCCGTACTCAAGATCAATCAAAGTCCAATGGAAGGTGTTTGAAAAGCTTTTCACTGATTTTCGTGACTGCCTCAACCATGTGGATTACTATGATGTCTTGGCTAGTGCAAAGAACAAGTTTCAGCCAATACCATCTACTTGGTTAGGTCACTAATCGACATCATCTGCATATTCAGGATTCACGAGAATCTGTACATGTGAAGGTAACTCTTGCAGGGGCCTTCTGTCTCATCCTGAAGATATTCACCATCTGAGAAACTGAAACGTCCTACACCATACGGGTAAAAAGAAACTGTAATCACATCTGTATTGTTAATATTTGCATCATTTGTGTTTATATTTCCAATTGGGGGAAAGGGATGGCTTTGAACTTCTTGTACATTGGCCAAATAAAAAGAAAAGGTGGTGTTGTACAATAACAATCAACGCACAGACTCTATCATTAGTTGTTATAGCACTTAGTATGCATACTCTTTGTAGAGGAAGCTAATTGTTCTTAGTTCTTACCACCTAGACCTGGCAAACAGATACACAACCAGTTACGAAATACCCCCGCATTGCAAATTCACTTTTAGAAATTGATAGTGTGGACTCGTTAAACACACGTTACGTTAACCGTTCAGTTCAACTGACCCGAAAAACCCATTTTAGTGACTGGCACCTATGACATCCAAATTCGAATTTTACAGAGAGTTGAGTGCTCTGAAGTCTAAAGCTTCAAAGTGGCAGTTTGCCTCATGTAGTAAGTTTAGGGTTAAGGGTTGAACGGTCAAGCTCAACTCTATTTTTCACTCTGTTCTCATTAGGATCTGACTAGAGATTTTCCTCACATTTGCTATCATAAGCAAGTTAAATTTAGCTACCACATTCGGTCAATCTATTAAGTTAGGTAACATATCCATTACATCTCAAAAAGAGCTTTTTGTCACGAATTTTAACATAAAGGGCTAGAAACTTATATAGTACACTAATTTGATTTGATGACATAAATGAAGATTTCTCATTTTCAAGTGAAAAACTTGAACTCAATTGTGATTTCAACCTCAGTCAGAAACGGAACTCATAATTGATTTTCGAGTACAAGTTTTATCGAACCTGATGTGTGGCATAGATTGCTGTACCCGATAATAACCAAAAGTGCCGTTACAGGTCATCAAATCCGTTGTAGTCTAGTTGGTCAGGATATTCGGCTCTCACCCGAAAGACCCGGGTTCAAGTCCCGGCAACGGAAGTATGGTTTTTTTCACCAAAATATATCAAACATTTTGATGGAAGCGGACTTTGGGAACAACTAAGGGTCCCTTTCCCCTTCACTGAAAGGGAAAAACTGAAAAAGTACCTGCAACTGTGTGGTACCCCACTGTAAGGCCCAACCTTTTCGGTCAATGCCATCAACTCCACGATTTCAACACTTTTGCTCCCTTTGTTTTTTTTCTCGTTGGAATCCAACTTTTCATGGAGTTACTAGAACAATCACATCCACTTAGAGAAGACCAAGTGACCAAACTATCCCTTCATAAAGTCCCTTCCCATTTGACTGAGCTAACTCTTTGCTTAGCACAGTGACTAACAACCTCCAGTCCCACCGTCTATAAGTCAGAGCATGAAAATCTCTTTCGTTTTTTTTTTATTTTTTATTTTTTATGAACAGAAACAAAACATGAAAATCAGTGCAACGTACATACATAACCACATTTAGCTTGCCATATTATATTTGTAAAACCCTATTTGTGAGATGAAAAATTCTATATAACCACTACTGTTTTCATATTTTTTTATGAAATTATCACTAATATTGACCCGACCTTTAAAAAAAAAAAAAAGTACATACAGTCCGTGAACAGCTAACCATCGTATTGTAAAAATGGGATAGGTTCTAACAAATTCATTGGGGCCTCCAAAACCAAAGTAAGCCACCCAGAGAAATAAATGAATTCCAAAGATCTTAGGCAAATTCAAAGAGAATTTTGTAATACGCTTATTCTAGATTCCAATAAACCCAATGCAAGAAAACTGCCAAACAAAACACGCTAGACAATCTAGGGTGCGATACTCCACATCTTTGCCTAGTAGCATGACACTTGTACTGCTCTCCGACAACTCTATTTTCACGATTTAGTTTGCTTCAATTTAACTCATCACTGCTACAAGAATCACTTTTGCTTTCTTTTCCTCTGACTTTTGTGAGACGAAAAATTCTATACAACAGTTACTCTTTCAATCTCTTTCATGAAATTATAACGGACATTCAACTTTTATCAATTAAGATACGATGATTCTTGCCATGTAATTAATCTCATTCCACCAATCTTGTGATATCATTGAGAATTAAACACGTGATCTCCACAATGTTTTACGAGTGCAAGCGAATGACTTAACATACATCAATCGTTTAATCTTTTCTGAGAGAATATTCAGTGCACCGATGTGCGCTTGCAACAACATAAATTAATGATTAGATATATTTTTTTGTCATTAAAAAAAATTATCTATAAACATCAACAACTGAGATCTACTAGTTCACTTGTCCATAAAGGAATTTTCAATCTTCTCAAAGGCTCAAGATGGAGAAGAAGATGAAGAATCCAGAGCCAATAACGGTCTCATTCCCAAAGCTCTAAAAGGAGGACAGTTATGTAATTCCAGTTGGGCAAAGAACAAATCAAACCCACTTTTGCGCGGCTTTTTTAATTTTTGTTAGGACAATATTCTCTGTACGAGGACTGACGAGTGTCTCAGTCTTCTGTCTCACAGATACAAGTGCCCACTGTTTGTGTGTTTCTATAGTAGAGTTTCGTGCTATTTCCCACTTCGAGAAAAATCCAACACCCAACACAATTGCTTTTATTAATAATCTGAATCCCCATACATTTTATTATTCAAATCTTTCATTACGTTTAATTGTGTCGCATTAAAAACCCAACCACAATCTGGTTTTATTGCTAAAATGGTGATCAGGATACTTATTGCTCACAGATGTAAAGCATTCACATTATTCCCAAACAGTTCCCTCCTCTCTCTCTCTCTCAGTCTCATCCTTTGTTTCTCAGCACAGCTTGCTATTTGGTTGTAGAGTTTTTGGTTGCAACCCCAAATTTCTCTTCTTGATGAATTGAAATTTGGGGGTTTGAGGGGTTTCAGGTTGCTCAAAGTGCATTTGGATCTTCTGGGTCTAAAAGTTTTCATCTTTTCCAAGTGATTTAGTTTCTGGGTCTTAAAGGGTTCACATTTTTCAGTATTGGGTTTCTTCTGGGACTTGTGGGGTTTATGGGTGTGGTTACTTTACAGTGAGGTGGGTTTCAGCTGTGGAATAGAGAAGAAAATCTTGTGAAACTGTTTTGGGGTGTTGATCAGTGTGTTGTGTGTGCTGCCTTGAGCTCTCAGGAGGTTCTGGTTTTTGGTGGCTTCTGGTTTAATGCTACGAAATGCTGGAGGAATTTGCTGAACTTTGAGAAGTTTTGTGGGTTCTGATCTCTCTCGAAGTTTTACTAAAGGTGATTTCTTGATCTGCTGTGAGTTCTATGAAAATCTTAGCTTCAGTACCTTGAGACTAATTTACTTTCATCATCTCTACACTGCTTTTAGGTAAGGTTTTTGAGTAGCGAAGTTTCTGGTTTTTACTGTTCTGAGTTTCTGGGTTGTGTAAAATTCACTGTTTTAAAAGGCAGGCTTGAATTTTTAGGTTCTTTGCTTAGATCTTGAGTACGAGTATGCTTACCAGATTGTAGCTCAGAATGGATCTGAGAAACATGAAAGGCTAACCAATTTTCTGGTGTTATTGTTCAGAAGTCAGTGCATATCTACTGGAAGGTCTTACAGATCATCCATATTGACCCTTGATCCGAAATGTGTTATTTCTGGAGCAACTGTGTGTTCTAGGTAGGTCAAGTTACTAACTGTTCTGGTGTCAGTTTGGGGTTTAAGGAGTTAACTGAGAAAGAAGCGTGGGGGTATATAAGACCAGCCTATTTGTTGAGGAAGTAGTTGATTATGGATTTCTTCAAAGTTAAGAAGTTTAGAAAAGCTCACAAACCAGACCCAGAAAATGAGTTGGAGGACAATCCTGTGCCTGTGCCAGAGGAACCGAAGGAGAATGGTGGTGATGAAAAAGGCAAGGCCGTTAATGTGGATCCTATAGCTGAAGCTGATGATGACGATGATGATTTCATAACAGAGGAAGTCAAGAGAAGGTTAAAAGAATTGCGAAGGAATAGTTTTATGGTATTGATCCCGGAAGAAGAGTCATGTGCTGAAGAGGAGGAGGAAGAAGAAGAGCAGGGAGAGACGAGCTCCAATGAGTGGAGGGATGTAGAAGCTGAGGGTCGGCAATGGTGGTGTGGCTTTGGTGCTGTATATGACAAATACTGTGAGAGGATGTTGTTCTTTGAACGGATGAGCACACAGCAGCTAAAGGAAGGTAAGTTTGGTAATTTTCAACTTTACAGTTAACTGTAGGACCTTACTTTTCTTTGACTGCATTTGTTTAGAATAGTATATCTGTATACTGACCTGTACCTGAATGAAATGCATTGTGAAGTTCTCCTCAAGTAAAATAGAATAAGAAGATGAGGTTGTCTGTGCTTATTAAGCTATCTAGGAGGTTAAGACTTAAGATCAAGTAAAGATAAGAGGATATATAGGCTCTACTTGTAAAAAGCAAAATGATTTGAGCATAGTTCTCTTTGAAAAGGTTGGCAGTGAATTAAATTATTCAATTATTCAGTCAAATATAGATATCTGAAAGATACTAGAAAATTGATTTAGTGAGCTCTAGGTACATGTAACATGATCTAGATTCTTTGTGTTTTGTTAATATAAGTTTCCTTACTGAGCCTAAAAATCAGTTGTACAGTTTGATTAAAAAAATTATCTTATAATTTTATGAACTCCAACACTAAGTTAGGCTTAATCTGTCATCTCGTATACTGGTGACATACCAAAGTTCACTAGGTGGCATTTGCTTTTATGCTCCAAACATATCTGGTTGAAATTTTATCAATATTGTTGCAATTTTTGCCTAGATGCATTCAGTACGGAATTTGAATATGATAAATTTCTCTACTCCAAGTTGATGAACTGTATAAGAACTAAGATCTATCAAGGAGGAGATAAGATTTGGATTCTTTGAAATTTTCATTTATTATTATTATTATTTAAATTTTTTTAATGAGGACTGCAATAGCTACAGCCTTTAGATGTTTATAGCTAGTAAGAATTATTGGTGCAACAAGTTCTTGATTACACTAGAGTCCAGTGTAAGAATGATGGACAGTTGTGATTAAATATGCTTAGAAAGGCTTTCTGTATCAAAATATCATTTCACAAGGGTATAGGATGACAGCTGAACATGCCATTCTCAGAGAATGGTGCATTTATCCTTCAACTTTGTGCTGCTACTAAAGGAAGCAAGTAGTTTGCTATAAGTCTAGATCTTTTAAGTTTCTTTGATATCCATTCCTTTGGAGTATTCCCAGATTACTGCTCAATGCAGTGTACAGAAGTGTCACTAAACTCATATTTCTGAAGCTTTTTCATGTGTTTAGTTATGGCTAGTTAATTCCACACAAAATATTACTAATCACTTGCTGATTAAACATACATTAGTTATACCTTACTTCTTTGGTGTACTGATAGATTATTTAAGTCTAAATGACAAATAAAGGTTGTCTGACAGGCATCCAAACCCCTACAACTCCATCACCAAGACCTGCATCTAAGAAGCTTTCCTCTCCTTTTCGCTGTCTCTCTTTGAAGAAGATTGAAGAACCTAATGACGAGACTGAGCATCTCCAGCAGCCAGAGATTGACCCTTATCATGATATTGAGACATCATATGTAGCTCAAGTTTGCTTGTCTTGGGAGGCACTGCACTGTCAATACACTCAACTGAATCAGCTAATCTCATGCCAACCTGAAAATCCCACCCCCTACAACCACAGTGCTCAACAGTTTCAACAATTTCAGGTTTTATTACAAAGGTTTATTGAAAATGAACCTTTTGAGGAGGGTCTCAGGCCAGAAATTTATGCTCGCACGCAGAGAGTTCTGCCTAAACTACTCCGGGTCCCTAATATACAAGGTAGAGTTATTGTGACAAAAAAAAAGTCTAGGGTGATAAGAAGCTTGTATGCGTTTATTAGGATTTTGAGGTAATTTAAACTGCTGAAATTAGGACATCTTCCGTGTGCTAGCAATTACAATCTATTCTGTTTGACTGTTCAGGTCCAATTAATAAAGGGAAAGAAGAAGAAGAATCAGATTCCTTGATTCTTGCCCCTGATCTGATCAAGATTATTGAAACCTCGATCCTCACATTTCTACTTTTCCTGAAGATGGACAAGAAAAAAACAAGTGCTGGTCTTAGCTTATTTGGAAATCAAAACCATGCTACCCCACTTCAGCAGATTCAAACTTCACTGGATAAGGTGAGGTCCATGGATGTATCTTGTCTTTTGTCTTTGCAGAAAAAAGTCAGGAAACTCCTAGCTTGCTCATCAGAGGAACACAACTATTAAACAGTCTACTGGTTCTTATTAAAAATGTTCATGTCTAGTTTCAAATTCCTTTTTTTTGTACTTGCTGAATTCAAGTCTTATACTTAATTGTTTTTCTTCTCTCAAACCTCTAGTAGGTGTTCACACAACTATGAGATACCATCTGCCTTTTTATATTTAAACAAAATCTGGCTTTTTAATGATTTTTATAACATTTTGAAATTTGCCTCTTTGTGCTACAGAAATGGATGAAATTAAAGGAACTTCGTAAAAAGAGGAAAAGTCGGAAGAAGTCATGGCCGCAATCACAAGAAGATGTTCAGCTGTTGTTTAGCCTCACTGATGCAAAGGTTTTGTCAAGGGTTCTCCGGATGGGAAGAATTAGTAAAGAGCAGCTATTTTGGTGCGAGGAAAAGATGAAAAAGCTAGATTTGGTGGATGGCAAGTTGTGGAGAGACCCCTCTCCCACCCTTTTCCCTTGTTAATATCTGCCAGGAATGGTGACTAAGCAGCATTGATCTGTTTGATGGTAAACTGCAGATTTTAGCTCTTTCTCATATCTGTGTTTTCGTTTATGTGCTCCAAGGAATTTTATCCTCTGGCGACTAAATTTGCCAACTCTGTACACCTAGACTACTCTCTGTGTATGAATATTAAGAGGAATTTGCCTTTTGCCACTAAGACTAGTAGAGTCCAGTTTCACATCTCACAAATAGCCCTTTAAATTCATTTTCTGTCTGCTATTTTTGTCTCACTACTTCAGTGTCACTGATAAATTTTCTATACTGGCTCCATTACTCGAGTCACTGATAAAGTTCTTATATGCACTTCCTCTGATTAAGCTGTTCATGGAGCATTCCTGATGTGCACTAATAAGAACATAGGGATCAAATTTGTATAGTATTGATCAAACACGAGAAACATTTCGAGCTTTCAAAACATGGCATTAGTGTCGTATGCTTTTGGTACATTTGGTAGTCCCTCCGAAAAACAAGTCATTCTCCAAAAAAAAAAAAAAAAAAAAAAAGAAAGAAAGAAAGAAACAAGTCCAACACATTGTTTTCATATGAGCTGATATTTTATTTATCTATACTATTACTGTTTTATTAATTAAAATTAAAAAAACTGTATCAAATAACCTTGAAATAAAAATAAAATAAAAAAACTGAATTATATTGGATCAATTGAAGGGGTGGTTGATCATGGTTGACCATAGTGGTAGCACTGTTGCCAACCTTTTCTTGTATCCAATACCAGGTGCCAAAGTCATGCTTCCACCACAAACCACCATTACATGAGGCGGCGGTGACAACAAACAAGCTTTCTTCTTGTGTAGAGTGATAGCCTCTTCAGCACCAACAAACCCTAACTCATGCCTTGTGGCTGCAGTTTACTCACAAGGTCGCGGTTTGGCTTTCTGTGGAGCAACCGACAAATCATGGACCCTGATTGAGGTTAATGAGTTTGTTTGGTCGCTTAGAGATGTTCATGTTATAGAAATAATTGATGGGAAATTATTATACTACAACTTGGTATGCACTACACGAACATTTACAAGTGTTTGACATCCACTTATATTAGAGAACATTAGGCAATCTTGTCATTGCAATTAGGTTTTCCTTTTCTAATTAGGAGTTGATACCACATTATGAACTTCCGGAGAAATCGGAGCTAATGAAATGTTTCAAATTACCAAAACTGCCCTTTTCTTTTCTAAAATTCACTGGTCTTCGCCTCCGGTTCTGTTTCTACTCTCTCTCTCTCACTCTCACAGTGAACACTGAGCAGCAGCGCCTCTCAAAAACTTGGGAGAAAAACGTATCGATTTTCCGAGAGGTATTTAAATTCCCCTGTTTCTTAATTATTCCTTTTTTCCGTCTTTGTATTACTGAATTGGTTGGAATTTCTGTTTGACAAACTACATTTCCCCTCGGCATCATTGGTTTCAATGGTCGAACATCTTTGGGGTTGTGTTTTGATGCTTGTGTGGGAAAAATTGCTCTTTTTACTTCCGATTATCTGCTATGATACCATTTTAGATTTATAGCTTTGTCGTTTGTGCATCCTTCCAGCTTCACTTTGACACATGACTTTTATGTATAAGAATTACTAGTGGTTTAATTCTCTCCTTCAGTTTGTGTATGTAAATAATGTGCATGACAGTTTGAGCTATTAGAATAAGTGATTTAGTTTGTTGCAGTTTCTAATAGAGTGAGCTTAAAGTCCTTAGATGCTTTGCCTTAGGATAGGAGTGATACAAAACGACAGTCACTTATAGATTATGGTGTTTGTGTGTGCATGTGTTTGTTTGGGCCGGAAAATAGTCTGTCAAGGCTTAAGATAAGAACAGTAAAAGGTCTGAGTGACTACTCTAGTGTTTGTTGTAATATCTGTTGGTTTGTGCTAATTATATGTGTGTGTGTGTAATTAATGATTTTGCTTCTGCATTTGTATCAAACAAGTCTGGCAGGAATGAGAGTTCTTTTTCCTTCATCTCTATTTTTTTATTATCTGAATTTATCTCTTCATCTTTTTCCTCTGATTCTGTCCTAAAGATATCAAAGTCTTCAGTCCTCTTTGTGAATGCATTACGGATATCTCTATATTACTATTATACTATATAGTTACTTCTCTTTTTGTTCTCAAAAGCATTTAATTGATAGATACAAATATACTGAAGGATGATTTCTGCCCAGCAGAGGAGGAGAAAACTGGCTCGGCTCAAGTTGCTGTTAGTAAAAACTTCCAAGCTATAAGGATTGGAAGGGTGAGAAACAAACTTTCTAAAGGACTCCCTGAAGATGTGATGCAACTGATTCTACGACGACTGTACTTGTCAGATTACTTCCGCTGTCGTGCTGTATGTCGTTCTTGGCTAGCAACTATTGATACGGCAATTGCCAGCAAGTGTTGTCCTCCTTCTCCTCAACTTCCGTGTCTTATGTTTCGTTCCCGCGGCAACAAAGATCATTGCTTCTTAAGTCTAAGTGAGGAGAAGAGAGTTTACAAATATTCGAATACCGCTTATGATGACATGAATAAACTGAATTGTATTGGATCAATTGAAGGGTAGTTGATCATGGTTGACCATGCTGGTAGTACTATTGCCAACCTTTTCTTGAATCCAATATTAGGTGCAAAAGTCATGCTTCCACCACAAACCACCATTCCATGCGATGGCGACAACAACAATCAGGCTTTCTTCTTGAGTAGAGTTATAGCCTCGATCTTCAGCTGTTCAGTACCAACAAAACATAACTCATGCCTCGTGGTTGCAATTTGCTCACAATCCCGCGCTTTGGCTTTTTGTAGACCCACCGACAAATCATGGACCCTCATTGAGGCCGATGGGAAGGTTGTTTGGACACTCGAAGATGTTACATGATATAGAAATTTTTGATCGGAAGTTGTATGCAAATTTGAATGCGTGTCTTATGTAGTCAAAGATGCTACATCAAAAGAGTTGTTCATGACTTTCATTAGTAAGAGTTATTCTCACAGGAAAGGTGAGAAGTTCAGTCTTTCTGTGAATGGTCCTCATGCTGATGGTTTTCGATGTTCAAGCTAGACCATAGTAATGGTCCTCGATGGGTAATGTTCAAATTACCAACTTTGGTAATCGGATAATGTCCGGGAAATTATTCATTCCATCTGTTGTAGGCCTGAATTATTATGGTCCTTGGGGTAAGACATTCGTAAGAAATCGCATCTGTTTTGTTTTCGAATGTGGACATGATCTTGGGGTGTTTTCCTTGACAGATGGAAGTATCGAACGTTACACGTACATTTCCTTTTCCCTATGATCATTATTCTACTGGATGGTCTCGCCCTATTTGGTTCACACCAAATCTGTGGTAGCTTACATGAAGTTAGCAATCTAATTATTATTATTAAGACCCTCTTGGGGTTCATGATCAATAGGTTGTAACCCTCCAGAAAACTGCTAGCTACCTACTATTAAGGGGTTCTGAACTTCTGATTCAAGCTTTATTCTTATTAGTTGATAGATAGCTCTCCAATTTTCTGCATCCCAATTAAGACTACTGTTGTTTTGGTACCGATTGATGAAGTTTTACATTGTCCTATTACTAGTATTTTCTCTACTATTACATCCACTCCAAGCAAAAAAAAAAAAAATCACATTCCTAGTTCTTTATTTTTACCAAATTAATTTTAGATTAATTTTAGGGGAAATGATCATTTACCCAATTTTAGCTTAAAAATTGCCCACTTGCTCCACTAACAGTTTTTTAACTCCATTTACCCAAAACACTCTAAGAGATTATTTCCCTAATACCCAATTAATTCTTTTTTTTAATTCTTTTTATTTATTTTTGGGACTTTTTTGCCCTCTCCTTCTTTCTCACTTAGAGAGAGAAGTCATCATCCACCTTGCTGTGCTCTGGTGACCAGTGGCTGGCCGCGGTCTCTGGCGACCGGGTGACCGGAATCCGGCTACCGATGATCGGAATTGTTTGATTTTATTACCCCCCAATAATACTCGGTCATCATATTATTGCCCCCCCTTCCAATAATCATATTATTGCTCCCCAATAACAACTTTATTAGGGGTTAATGATTTGTGAAAAATGAAGATGTTTTGAATTTTGAAAGTTTTCGGAGGTTTATCCAAATAAATATATTATTAATGCCCGGTAATCATATTATTACCCCCCAATAAATATATTATTTCCCTCCAATAAAAGTCTATTAGGGATCATTAATTAATGAAAAATGAAGATGTTTATAATTTTGAAAAGTTTTAGTAGGGTTATCCAAATAAATAATCTCATTATTACCCCTCCCCCCCCAATAATCTTATTATTGCCCCAATAAACATTTCATTGCCCCCAATAATCTTTTTACTTCCCCCGAATAATCTTATTATTATCTTCCAATAATCTTTTTATTGCCCACTAATGATCTTATTATTGCCCAACCAAATCATAATAAACAAAACAATCACTACTAGCAACATCCCATATTGAAATCGACCAAATGTTTGGAGAAACAAACCACCGCAATAACCATTGGAGGCCTCCTACGCATTTTACCCGAAAGAGGGGCAAAAAAAAAAAAAAAAAGAAGAAGAAGAAGAAGAAAAGCCTTAACTACGGCGTCAGAGCCCCGACCCGGAGCAAAGCCCGGACCCTAACTCCTGCTTCCGCGTGGAGATTTGGAAGTCTGATGACGACCTTGGCGTGGCGGCGGAGCATCAGAGGTTTCTTCTCGTGGCAGCGGTGCTCGCAATTGGAGATGCAGTCGAGGTCAAGCATCTCACCGTAGAGCTTGTCGGGTATTGCGTCGACGAGGACAAGCTTCAGAGGTCCTGGGTTAGAATGGGCTAGGCAATGGCCAGTCCGACGTTGCCGGCGCCGATGACGGAGATCTTGGTCTGGCCGTTGGAGGAGGAGGGAGGGCAGTGCCGTGGATGTGCTTGAAGAAGGCCGGGTTAGGTCGATGATGAAGGCGGTCTGTCAAAACCGGCGATGCATTCGGTCAGAGGTGGAGAGAGAGAGAGAGAGAGAGAGAGAGAGAGAGACTGGAGGTGGAGATCGGGGGGAGAGAGACAGAGAGTCTGAGAGGAGAGGGATGAGTTTCAATTTAATTAATAGGGGTTAAAATGTCAATAGGTTTTAGATTGGATAAATGAGGTTAAATAACTCTTAATGGAGTAAGTGGATAATAGGTTGTAACCCTCTAGAAAACTGCTAGCTACCTACTATTAAGGGGTTCTGATTCAAGCTTTATTCTTATTAGTTGATAGATAGCTCTCCAATTTTCTGCATCCCAATTAAGACTACTGTTGTTTTGGTACCCATTGATAAAGTTTTACATTGTACTTTACTAGTATTTTCTCTACTATTACATCCACTCCAAGCAAAAAAAAAAAAAAAATCACATTCCTAATTTTTTATTTTTACCAAATTACTTTTGGATTAATTTTACTCTTAAACTTGAGAAAATAGTGATTTTTAGAGGTCTCTTGGTTGCAATAATTTAACTCTACCAGGCATAGATGCAATATTTCTATTCAAGGAATCAAGGTAGTCGACTGAGAATTCGAAAATGCCCCTCCCGGGGTGGCTGTTTGAGGGAGAGACTTCTTGAGTCCTGAGGGTAACATGGTCACTGTAATAAGATTAAAATACACCATCAGTGGCCAAAATTGAGAAATACTAAATAGAATAGTAGATATATAGTAAACGGAGAGTGAGTGAGGAATACTAACATAACAGGGTGGTGAGGGTGGTGACCTTTTCACTCAGTAAATAGCCAAGTGGATAGTTCTGTTAATAGCCAAGTATAAAATGGCATCAGCTGAATTACAAACTCAATGACGTGTTTGGAGTCTGTGAATTAATAAAGCGAAAGTTCGTCAATAAACTCACGAATAACGTCCTCTGTTTTCTCGTAAAAAACAGAATAATGTCTTTCTTTGTTTTCTCGTGGAAAAGGAAATGTATTTGTCCAACTATGCTTAGAAAAATTTAATTTTGAAGAGGATGTTGATGTTGAGTCTCTGCGGCCAGCTTCACTAGCATGAATTGTCTAATACATAAATTATATAAATTGATATGAATCTACCGTTTTGAAAAATAGTTATATGCAATAAAGGAAGGCATTTGTATCAGACGTCCACTCAATTTGGAGACTTGAGGCAGTCGCATTAACGGAAGTTTATTCCAAGCTTCAAAAATGTATTACAAAATAGTCTCGTAATTTTATCTAACAACACACTATTTGTGAAAGAGATACATTTTATTAATTAGAAATAAGACTGAAATGTGAGTAAGTATTACTAATATAATCATCTAAAAAACATAGAGTTTCATAACACATCTTTAACTTTATGAACAACATTCTTAGAAATAGGCAATTTTGATGAAATTCAAAAGAATAAGTATGGAATTTCTCAAGAGACTTCAATCCGATTTCTAGTAAATAAGATTGAAAAGTCAGTAAGTACTACTAATATAATCATCTAAAGAACATGGAGTTTCATAACACATCTTTAACTTTATGAACAACATTCTTAGAAATAGGCAATTTTGATGAAAATCAAGAGAAAGAGTATGGAACTTCTCAAGAGACTTCAATCTAATTTCTAGTAAATAAGATTGAGAAGTTAGTAAATACTACTAATATAATCATCTAAAAAACGTGGAGTTTCATATCACAATTTTAGCTTTACGAACAGCATTATTAGAGATAGGCAATTTTGATGAAACTCAAGAGAAAGAGTATGAGACTTCTCAAGAGACTTCAATCTAATTTCTAGTAAATAAGATTGACAAGTTAGTAAATACTACTAATATAATCATCTAAAAAACGTGGAGTTTCATATCACAATTTGAGCTTTACGAACAGCATTATTAGAGATAGGCAATTTTGATGAAACTCAAGAGAAAGAGTATGGAACTTCTCAAAAAACTTCAATAACTCTCCATAAATTTTGGGGGCACACCTTGACCATGACACATCCAACTAGCCATGTACATCCAAACACACCCTTAAAGAGTTAAGACCAAACTAATGTCAACAAATTGCTAGGAATCCACGTGTTTGAGACCTTTCCTCGGGCAAACCTCGAACCAGCACCTGTCCCCACTCATAGACAATATTACCCCTTCACAAAACCCTCCAAAAAAGAACAAAATTTCGTCAATGGTGGCACCATTTATGTCATTTCCTATATATAACAAAGAATAAAACTCTTTATAATATTTGATTTGTTAAAGAACAAAACTTTATAATATTTAATGCTCCAAACCCTGGGCACTGAGACTGTTTTGCAAGCAACATTCTTGTACTTTTCATGGAAAGAAACTCTGTTTCTCCTCCCAAGTCTCAAGCACTTTCTTTCCAAGACTCCTGTTGCTTCTTAAAACCCCTCTTCTCAGTACTTCACAGCTCTTCCTGAGCTTCCAAAACACTCGGGGTTTCTGTTCTGTTCTGTTCTGTTCTGTTCTTTCCAAGTTCCAGCCTTTCAAGGATTTGCTGTCATTTCCTGGTGAGCCTTTTCAATCCTTTTGTTGCTCAAATTCTTAGTATTAGTTTCCAGTAGTGTTTATAGAATACTAGTCTTGTTTTTCTTAATCATCTGCAAGTTTATATCTTGTTCTGGATTAACATATGCGCATTTCGTTATCTGTTCTAGTGTCTTCTGTTGGGATTGTTTGTGTTTGTAAATTTGCGATTGTTTGTTCGTATTCTATGTATTGAGGCAATCCATGATCATAGGAATAATGGGTTATGGTTTATTTTTTGTGAAATTTAATTCGAGGTGAATCGGGTGACCATCTACGAGTTTTCTGTCAGATGAATGTGATTGTAAGCTTTACTTTTATGGAATGTAATTTGATTGTGGCATATGGGGTGTTGATTCCTTTCTATATTTAGAAAGATATGTGTATAAGAGTGTAGCTTGTTAGAGTTCAGTTTAAAGCAGATTCATGGGAAACAGGGTGAGCTGTATGAATAGCTAGTTTTGTCATATGTGATCAAATGCGATTTGGTATAATTTTATGGTCGATATAGGCAGTTGAAGCGATTCAATCACAGTTTGTGAATTATAGGTAGTACAATCTATACAGCATTTAAGTCTGAGCCTGTATAACATATCTGAATCTGAACTCTATGCAGTGGTTTGCCCTGTAATATCTTGACTTTCTAACAGAAGGAATGTTTATCAGACAACATTATTCTTATATGAACTTAGTACGTGTTTGAGTGGCTTCTTCTAATTGTTACTTATCCCCTTACACGTTATTTTCTCAAAATCAGTATTATATGCAGAATGAAGCTTGTAATGTATTTAATCACCATTCTTTAGCTAATAGTTCTGTTTCATACGGTGAAGGAAGTCTTGGCAGCATCAAATACTTTGTTACTTCTGGTTTTTTGTGTGTTTTACCTTCTTGGATTAAACCCCGGCCGGGAGTTGTGGACTGTTGAATGGAGCATAGGATTAACATGCATAGGGTGTACCAGACTAAAATTTTGTGAAGGCAATGTTGATAAAGTTTAGTATTTTTTAGGTAGGATGGCAACAGAGAGTCTCATGAGAACGGTGGAAAGCCGTAAAAGTGAAAAGTGGCATTCATCGATGGATGCGGCAACATATGGATCTCCACTGAAAAGTACGGCAGCAGAGGAATTGGGCTTCCTTACAAAGGGGCACAGGTTTCAGAGAGATAGAGCTGAGGCCATACCTAATCGAAGTGGTAGTGCTCCCCCAAGTATGGAGGGTTCCTTTTACGCTATTGGGAACCTTTTAAGTCAACAGAACTCCAGTATGATAACAAGCTCGACTAATTCAAGGAACACAGTTCAAAATGTTCAGTCTGAGGAACTGTATTCTGACCCATCTTATTTGGCATACTGCTTCGCTAATATGAACTTAAATTTAAGGCCTCCTCCACGCCATCCTGTTGGTTCCAGCACCAATTGGAGATTGACTTCTTTAGACGACAGTGGCAACGGATCCTTCCATCTTTCTCAAGGTTCTCTTTCCACTCACAAGGAGGAGCTTGATGATGCTAGTTCATCCAAGCAAGCTTCAGATAATTTGGCAGAAAATAGTGTTTCAGCAATGGCGGTGAAGAACACTCATTCTTTGGCAAGCCATAATAAGAGTGTGCTGGATCGCATACAGGTATGAGATTAAATGTAGTTGTTTCGTATGTAAATCATATTATACTTTGTATACTTAACAGTATTCAGAACGTTTTGTTGATTTGAATATTTTTATCAGTGCACTCAGCTGACAATATATCATTAGAAGTTCTAGAAATATAACTTATTTTCTTCAAAGGAGTAATTAGAAGCCTGGAATCCCCTCCCGCTGTTTGTTAATTATAAGTTCTCCACCAAAATAGTTATCAGTTTGTAGGGTGTGGGTGAAAATCATGATTGATTTATGTAAGATACTTTGCAGTTCAGAATTGATAGTTCATGGGTTGTTAGTTTGTTACATGTTACTGTTCATTAATGACTTATCTGGCCAGTTAGTGGTTTATGAGGTTTTTGATTACAGTTTATGCCACCATGATTTCATATTTTTCACTTTGTTGGTGGATTTTTAGGAAGACTTCCCCCGAACTCCATCTCCTGTGTATAATCAATCTGTCTCATCAAGTATTGCAACAGATGAACCGGTTGATATTGATGTACATTCGATTTCACCAAATGCTTCTTCTGCTAGCATACGACAATTACAGTCCTCAAATTCAGGCTCTATCGACATATATCCGGAGACAAGTTCCTTGACTACCTCTTCTCCTAGGACACTACATCCTAATGAGACAGGGAACTTACATGAAGATGAATCAAATATTGAGGATACTGGGGTGGGGAGTAATGGATCAATTGGTGGAGCCCTTGGGTTAGATCTTTCCCCAACTGGGTCTAGAATTAGAGCATCTAATATTAACAAACAACATGAGAAACACTCTTATGGGACGGGTGTGCTACAACACCTTTTGTCTACACAACAAGGGTTACCATATCAACTTCAGGCTGTTCAGGACCATGTAGTTTCACAAGGCATGAATCATTGGCAAAGTAGAATGGATCCCCATGGCTATCCAAAGTTCTCTTCCATTGAGGTACAGCCATCATTGCAATCACCTGGATTCACACCTCCCTTGTATGCTACAACAGCAGGGTATATGACTTCAGGAAATGCTTTCTACCCCAATTTTCAGCCGTCCAGTATATATCCTGCACAATATGGTGCGAGTGGATATACCATGGGTTCTTCATTTCTTCCCCCATATATGGCTGCGTACCATTCTCATGGTTCCTTTCCTCTGCCTTTTGATGCTACTTTGGGTCAAAGCTTAAATGGTCGAACTGCAGGTGTTTCAACAGGGGAGAGAAGTCCCCATGAAGGTGATTTGCATCACCTAAGCAAGTTTTACGGCCAGCCTGGGCCAATGCTCCAGCCATCTTTTCTTGATCCCCTAAGTATGCAATACTATCCACGTCCCTTGGATGATTCATACAGTGCTTCAATTCAGTATGGTCAATTAGGTCCAAGGGGTATTATTGGAGGCCAGCTTTACCAACAAGAGTCAAATGTTACTGCATATGCAGGTGACCAGAAATTTCAGTCTCCAACTAATGGGTCTCTGGGCATTCCAAGTCCAAGAAAAATGGGAATCAATGGTAGTGGTTATTATGGTAGTCCTTCTAGCATGGGTGGCATGACATTTCCAGCCTCACCTCTTGGTAGTCCTATACCACCGTCATCTCCAGTAGGCAGAACACATCACCATGGTCGGCCAAATGAATCGAGGTATCACCAAGGTTCGATAAGAAATGGTGGACTATATTCTGGGTGGCAAGGACAGAGAAGCTTTAACAACTTTGAGGACTCTAAAAGGCACTCCTTTCTTGAAGAACTGAAATCCAGTAATGCCCGTAAATTTGAACTCTCTGATATAGCAGGGCGCATTGCTGAATTCAGGTATTGCTCTATACTGAGTGTTTTTTTTCTTGCATGTATACAATATGGTTGGTTATACCATATGAATAATATATCTTATCCCCATATTTTGACCTCAGTGTGGATCAACATGGGAGTCGATTTATTCAGCAGAAGCTTGAATACTGCAGTGTCGAAGACAAGGCGTCTGTTTTCAAAGAGGTTCTTCCACATGCTTCAAAATTAATGACTGATGTATTTGGGAATTATGTTATTCAAAAGGTATATAACTTGAATTCTCTGTCTGCTTAATTGCTTGTTTGTTTCACATGCGGACTTGCCTTACATATTATCTTTCTGGACTTGTGAGCTCTGTGAATGGCCTATAAAATACTATTCTTGTTTCTGTGTTGCAGTTTTTTGAGTATGGGACTCCTGAGCAGAAAAAGGAGCTTGCAGATAAACTCAGTGGACAGATGTTCCCTTTAAGTTTGCAGATGTATGGTTGTCGTGTGATCCAGAAGGTATGTTGAAACCTGATGTCAGTCATGGTAAATTTGTACTTTCAAGTTCAATAAACATACTATTTTCTGCTAATTTATGTTTTAGATCTCCCAAATGAGACGATTTGTCCAAGTCACAAACCTTTCTGGGTTGTAAACTGGATTCCTCAGTGATAGTGTACAAATGGAAGTCCTGCTACACACATAAGGGTCTCATTATGTTTCTTCCCCCCACATATCATTATCCTAAATATTTAAATCTTGATTCCATGCTGAATGTTTGTAGGCTCTTGAAGTTATAGAGGTTGACCAGAAGACACAACTTGTGCATGAGCTTGATGGACATGTTATGAAATGTGTGCATGATCAAAATGGAAATCATGTAATACAGAAGTGTATAGAATGCATTCCTACAGAGAAAATTGGATTCATCATATCTTCTTTCCGAGGAGAAGTTGCCAAACTTTCTACTCATCCATATGGTTGCCGTGTCATACAGGTAAGAGCTCATCACTTTTGTTGTGAAGTCTCCAGTTAGATATGTGTATGATGTTTTTAGTCGGTAAATTTTTACGTGTGCTAGAGAGTTTTGGAGCATTGTTCAGATGAGCTTCAAGGTCAGTGTGTTGTGGATGAGATTTTGGGATCTGCTTATGTTCTTGCTCAGAACCAGTATGGCAATTATGTCACCCAGGTTGGTTTTCTTACTTTCTGCTCTCTGTTGCTTCCTTTATCTAGGCCACATAACTATTATTTTCTGTTTATTTCTGAAATATGATATTGTTTTTAAAAATATTGTATCTTGATGTTTGATTCTTGGTAAATGAATATATACATAACATAAGTTCAATATCTTTGGAGTTGGAAATTCTTTTGTTACACATATTGTTGCTTGAACCAACCTTGAGCTGCTACACATATGTTTTATTTCAAAACTTGAACTTTTACAACTTTATAGCTAAAGTGGCTCTATTTATGTCAATAGTTATACTTGCAATGGAATCAGATTTGCTTCATATAAAGTTTGGTACATATGTAGTGTATCTCCATTAAATATGTAGAGTAGAATGATGGGTGTCCTGTTATCATAAGCATATTTTTACCTAGTATCATAAGCAATATAACTAAGGATTTAGGAAATGTTGGTTGTTTCAAGGATTTACCCTTTGATCCAATAGTTAGCATTGTCCATAGTTTGGCTATGTTGAGTGTCTTTAGTTCTCATTTTTTCTTCTTCTTTCTTTTTCTGTTCTACCGGGTAGTTTCACTGCTTATATTGAATGCAATGTAAAAATGGATCACATCTATGCAGCATGTTCTGGAAAAGGGAAAACCCCATGAAAGAAGCCAAATTATCAGCAAGTTGATCGGGAAAGTTGTACAATTGAGTCAGCATAAATATGCATCAAATGTTATTGAAAAGTGTTTAGAGCATGGTGATGTTGCTGAGCGGGAGCTTATGATTGATGAAATCATTGGACAATTGGAGGAAAATGATAATCTATTGGTAAGTCAAGCTCAAGTGTTTTGGGTCAGGTTTGAATCAATTCAGATAAGTCAAGTAACGCAAATATATTTTGTTTTTGGTTTTTTGTTTTTTTTTTGTCTTCAACTACTTCTAAAATTTGTCAGAATTTCATAGTATGCATTAGCTTTTTAGTGGCTGCATGTTTCCCTCTTGATGTCCTGTTATGCTGATCATACATTGCATGCACTTGCACTTGATTCCTCTAAAAAATGATGTATTACCTCTTGCTTGTTTTATATGCTTTTGTATACAATTAGATATTAATTACTTGCAAAGGAATATAATATGCTTCAGCTTTGACCTTTTTAAAGATGTTAATTCTGAATTCTTGATAATTGATGCACATTGGAATGAAGGTTATGTGGCTATATAGAATGATCAATATATCGATATGAACAGAAATGACCATGCATGTCTATCTATGAAAGGTGTTACTCATTGGCCATAATTAATTTTCAATTCAATGTGAAATGCAAGAACATATCCAAATTGAATAAACACTGCATGGTGATGTGAATGAACACGTGTTCAATATTGTGAAGTGTAAGAATGCATGCAAATTGTCTGCATTTTCTACACACAGACACACATGTAAGAAAATATCTTGAAGACTATCTGTATTGAACCTGCCAAACAAGCCAAGGACCATTACCAATTAGGAAAGATGGAATTGATTCACAAGTTGAACTGAAGAGAATTCCTCTAAAAGTTGGACTGACAACTTTGTTTCCTTGATGAACTGAATGGTTTCTCATTTGTAGAGATACTGTCGTATTTCAATAGCAACAGTATTGAAGATTCCAAATGAACTTCTTTGCAACAGTCTGACTCAAGTGTTGATATTGAATGCTGCATGATTTTAGTTAATTATTGTTTTCTGCTAACCAAGTCCTGGTGTTTGACTTTTATGTTCTAGCCAATGATGAAGGATCAATTTGCAAATTATGTGATCCAGAAGGTTCTTGAAACAAGCAATGATAAGCAGCGGAAGATACTTCTGAGTCTAATAAGAGTTCATCTTGATGCTCTTAAAAAATATACCTATGGAAAACACATAGTTGTTCGATTTGAACAACTATCTGGTGAAGGTGCAATATTTCTCCATTTCCAATTTATGAACTTTTTACAAGCATCAGCTATCTGTTTCTTTATCTGGTTCTAACGAAATAAAGCCATCTGCCTAAGACAACTTGATCCTTTATTATGACCAGAACAAGATAGGATTACGTAGTAGTCATACCCAGATACTAATGTTGTATTTACCTTCTGACATGCAGATAGCCAAAATTTGGTAGCTAATGAGACATAGAGTGGACAGGCAAGACTAATCTATTTGGCTTCAAGGGCTGCTTGCGGATTACTCTCTTATCATAAGTACTGCATTAGAAAGTTTCCGCGAGTAAGAAAACTTGAAATGAACTTTCCATTGCATCTATTGGGATGCTGCTAGATGCTAAATGCTTAGTTGATATGTTTAAGTGTATAAATGGGTTACATAACTTCAAATTGTATGGTATATGTATTGGCTGGTGTAGGTATTAGGGGGAGCTTCTTTTTTAGTATATGTGTGCTTTTGGGAAGACAACAAAACTACATTGATATGTAATATGATGTAAATAGTTTTTATATTAATATATCTATCTATATATATAGTTGCGGTGCATTATTATTATTTTTATCATTATTGGACGAATAGTTGTAGTGCATTATGTAGTTTCACAAAAAATTGAAATGAGCTAGGTTCTGTCTGTCAAGGTAAAGAAAAAACTCTGCACATAACAAGTAGAAGAACAATTAGTTAAGACGATATCCAGAAGTTGAGGTTTTGAAACTCGATTGTTGGTTGAAAGAGGGAAAGAGAGAAAGAAAGAAAGAAGTGAATATGGACATAAGGCTGCTTTTCCGTAAACTAGATCCATGGATGTGTATGGTTTATGCTGGAAGGTATGACATTGTAGCAAAACAGGAATTAGGATGTTGTGAGAGAACATACATCAAGTAGAAAGCGAATTCACTTTTGTTAGATCCAGAGATTTGTTATTGGACTTATTTTGAGGAGTAGCTTGTCTAATATTATTTTTCGTTGAACAAGGGCGTCCCAATCCATTAAATAAGTAGAGAGGGGCATACAATACACAGTAACTCGCTTATAAAGAGCCCGTCAGAATCAAGTTATTATCTAAAGACTTTGATAGCCTAGAACCTTAAGTAATGACGGATTAGACAGTGATGTAAACCAAGTAAATCAAATGACATTAACATTAACGGTAGATGAATCAGACCCTTAAATTCAATTTCACATATTATCAATAAAAAAAACGTACCATAATTTCATGATTCAACGCATTTAACCTTGTTATTGTCATTCTTTATAAGTAACAAACTGTCGCACCATCCACGCCCTACCGGCCTGCCTTATTAAACCATTCCTCTCCTACTTTGATCCCTAGTCTTGACTTTTCAAAACAAAAATACAAGAAAAAAAGAAGAAAAAAAGAGGGTTTTATATTAAAAATATATTGGCGGGGATGATGAGCGAAAGTCATAGAGAGAAGAAGAAGAAGAAGAAGTTAGAAATGGTCAAAGAGTTTTGAGTTCTAGAAATAATTGAATGAAAGAGAAAGGGAAAGAGAATGAAAGAAATGGAGATGTACCGGTCGGAAATTGGAAAGCCGGTGATTGTTCTCATATGCGGCACCTTAGTCTACTACCACTGCGCCCATCGGAACTCGAGCCTCGTTTCTCTCGTCTCCGATGTCCTCATCGTCCTCCTCTGCTCTCTCGCCATTCTCGGCCTTCTCTTCCGCCAAATGAACATCTCGTCAGTTTCCCATTTTGCCCCCTTTTTCTTGTTTCTGATGATTTTTGGTTTTGGTGGGTCACTTGGGTTTTTGGGATATTAGGGTGAATTGGATGAATTGGGGTTTTGGGTTGGTTGTTTCGGGTTCTGGTTTTAAATGCTGTTGAGAAATTTGGGTTTGGGTTTAGTTCCGTGACTTTGATGATATGAGTTGCAAAGTTTGGTTTTTTTTCTTTATTGTGTCATGAATTTTGAAAGTGGATGTGCTTTATTGAGAAATTTGGGTGTTAGTTTACTGCTAACGATGGATGAAATGGGAATTTGTGATTCCTTGGATTATGTCAATGCTATCTTTTGATACTGTGTTGACATGTTGATCTTTGTGTCTGGTTATTGAATTGTGCTGTTGAATAGGGTACCTGTGGATCCACTTGAGTGGCAGATTTCGCAGGACACTGCGAATAGCATTGTCGCGTGGATAGCTAATACAGTAGGAGCGGCTGAGTCTGTGTTGAGGGTTGCGGCCACGGGGCATGACAAGAGGTTGTTTTTCAAGGTAATGGTCGATGAGTTCAGTAAATTTTTGTTTTTGATATTGAGATTTTGTGGAGTCTCTGGCCCTCAGTTGTATGGCAGGTAAATTTAAATTCCAGCTCCTAGGCATAGACTACTGCAGAGTATCATGAAGAGTCTTGAGGATTCTAAAACTTGCTGAAATCAGAACATATATTGAACTTGGATATTGTCGAACTTGACTTTCTTCTAAGTTTTAGCTGTATTACTATGTTGTTACGGGAGCATATCTTTAACTATATTTAGCTGCACTGTGTTTGTTCAGCTTTTTGTCTGGTACTTCTCCTGTATGGTAAAGCAATAATAGCATTATCCAACATCAATATCAGAAAAATTGGAAATTTCAATTCTATTTTCTTTTCTAGTTATGTCAGAGAGCTAATGTTAGGTTCACTAAGGTGTGAGTTTCCATGGGACATCCTGATCCAGTGTTTCCTTATTATTTTCCATTCATTTAAAACACCTAAGTGATAGGATACCAATATGAGAACTGCATTGGAAAAACAAATTAGTGAAAAGTCACAAGAGAGTAGAAAGCCAATGCGAGGATCACTAGGATGTGAGTTTCTGTTGGGCAACGGCAGCCGAGGTAAATAGGATATGTACACGAGAACTACACTAGAAGTAAGTTCAGTGAAAGTCACGAGGGAGTACAAAGGTAAAACGTGAGTTTCCAACTTTCCATGGGGCATCTAATCCGGTGGTTTTTTAATTTTTTCAGTAATCAAAACACAAAGTTGAATAGGATACATGCATGAGAACTACTCTAGAAGAACAAACTGTAACTTTAGTGAGAATTGACAAGAGAATAGAAAGATCTACTGCTGCTGATTTATGGGTTTGAGTGCAGAATATAGTTATATGCAGTGAGTAGAGACAGACCCCTCACACACTTATATGATTTGTTAGATATCATCTTTTTTGTTGGATGCTCACAGATGTTCCTTATCCTTATTGTGATAGCTTGTTTTCAAGTAAATTTATTATTGTAAATGTAGTTCTTGCAGACAGCTAACCACCTAACTTATCATGCAAATCTTCTCCAGGTAGTGTTTTGTCTTTACGTGCTATCAGTTTTGGGACGGTTGGTTTCAGGTCTTACAGTTGCCTATACTGGTATGTTAGGCACTTGAATCTATTACCTTATCCATTCGGTCTTTTAAGCTAAAGTCAGGGTGACAAGTGAAATCCTTTTGTGTCTAGTTCTCCTCTTGGTTTTACCTTTTTTTTTTTTGTATGAAAGTCTCATACTTACTGAAGAGAGGCTTGTTACTTGCATCTTTCCAGAAACTAAGCTTTTGTCTCGACCTGCTTTGTTTATCTTTGCTATAAAATCACGTATATCTTACTTTAAAGCTCTTTTTTTCCCTGAAACAGGATTATGCTTATTTTGCCTTTATATGTTTGCGGAGAGCAGTCAGTCGATCAGTTCATGTTTGTCTCGTTTTCTGGGGAGAAACAATGGCCTTACAGCAGAAGATACTGAAGAGCAGGAGGATACTATGTAGTCATTGTTTTTCTAATCGCCGTGTATAATCTTTGTATATCTTTGTGCGGCTGTAATTCTAGCGACTATAGTTAGCATTTGAAATATACACGACTTCGTGCCTGACCCATCTTAGTGTGGATCGTACAGTATTTTTGATCAAATGCTCAATTTTACCATACTAATTGTTAAATAAATGGCTCTATTGTTCTATAACATTTTCAGTAACTGATGGTTCAAAACTCTCGATGCAAATCAAATGTCAGTCTTTATTGGGATGAATTTTTTTTTTTATTGCAATTAGTACCGACTGGAAATGAAAAATGAAATTTTAGACAAGACTTCTCAAACAAATGGAACTCAAAAATGATGACTTGAATTCTTCTTTCCAAATTCCAATTTTTCAAAATTAAAAAACCATAAAATTGGCCGAGGTATACAGCTCTCTATTCAAAATGAATGATCAATCAAAGAATTACTATACATTTAATTAGCCTTTACAGTTACAGAACACAATTAGAACAATGACATTATGCCGCACCCAGTAGAGGAATTGCAGCTGGTCCTTGGCAAACCCGGCTTCTTGGAACCAATTCACCAGACGAGACTGTCCATATTCGCAAGCTGTTGCACACGAAAGGCTTCAAAAGCATCTCAGCCGTGTACCTCTCCAAAGGGTCCAATATGAAGCACTTCCCCAAAAAATCCTTAGCCTCATTGCTTAGCCTTTCAGGGATAACCGGAATCTCAATCAGAAGGCCCCAGTCATCTCTTAAGTCAGTGTTTACATCCCAAAACTCCATCCCAGTTAACATCTGCAGAACAGTGCAGCCTAATGCCCAAATGTCGGCCGGCGGCTCCTGAATGTTGTGAAGCGATACTTCTGGAGACATATACAACTCAGTGCCATTTATATAATCAGAACGCTTCATCACATTGTACTTGTCAGCCCTCTTTGCCAGCCCTAAATCCCCGATTTTCGCCACGTAAGATCCAAACCCGGTATCATCAGGACCGTCGCGCACTAGCAATACATTGGCGGGCTTAATGTCACAGTGCACAAAACCCTTTCCATGAATGTAATTGAGCCCCTTCAATAGTGACTGCGTATACCTCCTTACGTGCAGTTCATGCAACCCGAAATTCTTGAGTTTCTGAATCCAATCCTCTACGGTTCCTCTTTGAGCATACTCCAAGAAAACGTTGAACAACTCCTCACCTTCAACATCTTTAGTCACATCGCTGCCGTAAGTGTCAAGGATAAAAGGGCAGTTCTTGAATTTCTTGAGAAGTCGACTTTCTTTAACCAAGTCGGCAGATTCCGAGAGCATCGCCGACTTCACGGCCATAACCGGCGGCAGTTTGGAACCTGGTTTGGCCGGACTAGCCAAGAAAACCGTCCCGAATTGTCCTGCGCCGAGGAACCTTTGTCGAACCCACCGTTTGGTCCGACCGACGTTGCCAGAATCCGGTTCTTCCTCCTGGATTCTTTTCCTCTTCTTCTCGAGCTTTTCCATGGCCTTAAAATAGTCTGATGCAGTCATCACTGATTAGACAGAAATGATCAAATAATGAACTCAAAACACAGAAAGTTTGATTGAACTGGTAGGGTATTTTTGGGGTTCTTATATATCCTATGCGAATTAGGGTAAATGGTTTATCCTATTCCTATTGGTTTATGGATTACATAAATTTAGAAATTCTTCAGCATTAAGGTTTTGATCTTGAGCAATGTTACTACACGCACCCAGGGGCCCGGTGGGCCCCGTGCCCCCCCCCCAAAGATTTTCAGAAGAAAAAAAATTAATATATGTATATAGTTTAATATTATATTAATATCATATTTGTATTATAAATTTTTATATTATTTTTTCTCAACTTAATCTGAAGTGCTCATGTACTCTTCTTTTATTTGTTTTTTTTTTATGGCATTGTTTGGGGAGGTACACATTTGACCTTTTAGTAATATTATATAATATTTTTCTTTCCTAAATTTTTTTGACATCAATAATAGAATTTGTTACAATTAAAGATTCATATTTTCTTATTACTTAAGAATTTTAAATTCAATAAAAAATTTCTAAAAATATATAATACAAATCTGTGACATATGGTTCAGACAAAAAAAGATGTGACACATATTCACTGATGTACTTACTTTTGTTGTTAGCATTGATTGTACCAATTGAGATTGCAAGTGTAGAAATAGTATTTTCTGCTATGAACATTGTAAAGACTTGTTTGGCACCAGAAGTGTAGAAATGGGTGACGAGTTTATGAATGATTGCTTGATTTCATATATTGAGAAAGACATATTTACTAGTATAGATAATGAGACTATCATGCAACGATTTCAAAATATGAAATCTCGAGGACAAATCATTGTAATAGATAGAAATTACATTTAAAGATTTTGTATGTTTTTATATTTTTATTTTTTTGTGTGCCCCTGAAAACCTAAATTCCTGGCTCTGTCACTGCCCGCACCTATATTAGTGATGACGATAATTGTCCATTCCCACAAAATTTCAGATAAACCATAAACGATAGTTTAGCCATTTAATTACCAACTTTTACTATTTCAATTTTATCTCGCTCTGTATTCGTCTAAAATGTTTCACCAGTTTAGATAATCAGTAGAGCAAATATTTATCTTAAAACCCCGTCGATATGATCATATGATTATCTTTATCTCAATAAGTATGATCATTATGCTGCTTAGAGCAAGTTCACCCGTAGTCAAGAAAAGACAAAGTCGAGAAGTCAAGAATTCGACCGGTCAAGTTACTATTCACTACCACTGGACATAGGTTTACACCCGTTGTTTTTCTTGCCCGGTCAACACTGTTCATTATTATATAATTTTAAGGGGGTCTCGAAAATCGACTTTTTACACATACATAATTTGGGAAAACTTCCTTCATGAAAGTTATAGAGATCGTCGAATCGATCTCGTGCATATATGGAACGAAATATTCGGAGTTCGTATGAATTTATTATGAATTTTTGAAATCTGTAAATTTTCTATAGATAGCAAAAAAAAAAAAATTTCTATTTTATTTCAAAGGACGAAAATTTTTCATTTTTTCATTTTCCCCCCCCCTCCGGTTCTCTCTCTCGCAGCAGCACCAGACCTGTTGTTTTTCGTCCGACCCGACCCAGATTTTTCTCCGTCCTCCGGCGTCCTCGGGCCAAGGACCCGGCCCCCCCCCCCCGAGGTCACCTCACCTCGTCCTGCCTCTATGTGGCGTCAAACCACCCAGAAGCTGCCCCCAGGCTGAGATCGAAGCAACCCAGCGGAGCAAATCGTCCGGCCGCTCTGTGGCGTCAGTCGAGCTGCCTTTGCGGCGCCACGCGTCATGCGTTCGTGAGCCAGTCGCTGCCTTCAGCGCATCGCAGTGGAGGGTCTGGTGATGACGTCGCCCACGTGAATCCTTGGGCCGAGCTGGCAGCCCCTCTTCCCCAGTCAAGAAAAATGTCATTGTGTTGCCTTTTTTCTTCCCCTCAGTCAAGAAAAGCCAATAAATGGCTGGTCAAACTTTCACCGGTGGAGGACCAACTTTGCTTGTGACCGGTCACCACGTCGGTTTTCCTTGCTTTTGCCCGGGCAAAGTGCAACCGCTGCACTTGCTCTTATTAGAAAACTTATGCAGCCCACCGCCTCGTATGTCGTCCGCCGTACACACAGGCATCTACACGACTACACTCAACCACGCATGTCTACATCACATGGCCTAACAACTTGTCCATAATAATTGATCGCGTTCAATGCTACATACATATATATATATATATATGCATATATGCCTTAATTTTCTCTACCTATAAATTTTATGGAGTACATATATTTTTTTTTTTTTTAGAATAAGATAATATCATTAATAAACGAAAAGATTACAACGCATTGGAATAACCCGTTAGGGTATAATACCGCAACACATATTCCCACCATGATCACTAGCTACGGGTCCGTCCCTATAAGAGACATCCATGAGCCGAAAGAGCCCAACCCCTAACCAAGTTTTACGCCCATAATTGCTGGCTACAATAGAAGTTAACCAATCCCGAGTATCACGATACGACCTCGCCACCAACATCAAGACGAACTGCTTCACCCTCTTCAACACCGTGTCCCAAAACCAGACCACGTGCAAGGGCAATTCACCATCACATTGATAACCAGAAAGCACCGGCAATTTAACAAATAGTCCCCGGGGAGAACACCAAAAAAATGGCACAGCAAGAACAAGACTCCCAAACCCTAGCTGAAGTGAGTAGGGACTTATTATCAGACCTAAAAAACCAACAAAGAAAATCCTAAAAATAACCGAAAAGACACTAATGCAATCAACTTTACTTCCCATTGAAGCCACCAACAGCAACCCAGAAATTCTCACCGCCGGAGATATGTAAGCAACTGCAGCATCCCTTCCACCAGTTCCTTCGTGCACCACCAACTCACCACTCACCCAGCAACCCCAGCCTTGCCAACCGCCCAAAGACGCCCGACCTTGAGTCTTAAACCACCAACCAAGATCGGCCCCGAACCACCTCTGCCACCAACCCTCTCCACCTGCAAACCGCCACCCAACCTCCACCCAAGATCCATTAGAGGATGCCCCAAACCACCTACACAGCCACCGTAGAGAACTCCATCCCCGATCAAGTGCCAACACGATCCAACCCATGGTTCGTGTTCCAATCGGATTTGCCCCGCTGCCATCCAAAAAGAAGAAAAACTGATCACAAACTCCTTACCTACACCTACCATAACACGTTGGAGAATATCCCAAACCCGTCCGGCAGCAGCCACCTTACCCCGCCAAAGCCAAAGGCCCGCGTAGGCACAGGGACGCCGCCGGACGAGCAACCCAGCAAACCCTAGATGCGTCAAGTTTTTCCTCCGATTTTTGTGGAGCAGTTTTTGTGCCCTTAGGCAGAGTTTGACTGACTTAATTTATTATAGAGTACATATATTAATACTCAATCCACTTGAAAACTTAATGGATTGACAATATGCGCGCCTTTGTTACTTACACTTCTACTTAATTGGTACATTTGTACATTCAGTACATATACAAACAATTCCTTACTATTGAATTGTGCGAATAAATTGTTAATCACTTATTTTATATTTGTTTTTTTTTTTTAGAAGAAATCACTTATATTGTTTTAATTTGAAGGAAAAGCAAAATCACATTGCTTCGAACAACTTCTTGAGCAGACAAGGCCAAACAAGCAATTGGCGATCATTAGTGAGCACGTTATAAAACTCCTCCGCTCCAACATAAGTTTACCAAGCATATGTATTATTTATGTGTATATCTCGTCTAGTCTCCGGACACACTCTCCCCATGAGAAAGAGACCTCGCAGGTCTAGATTCCACGAGTCCATGAAACATGACTCGTTCATGTTCGTAGCTAGGGACAGGTTAACTGGCCCACGACCACTATTGATCCTGTTGTTAACCCCCGACACATGATCCTTCAATATTATGGTCGCAACCTAATGACCATAACCTAAGCGCAGCCTCCTCCTTATCAAACAATTCGCCTGACATTTAGGCTTTTATCTGCCAGGGAGTGGGAGACTCCGCGGAGGGCATAGCAAAAGGCCCACCCAAAAGGGTCTAAAGCGCGTGCCCAATCAATATGCACCGCACTTGCGCTAGTCATGCTTGATATACGCTAAGCATAATTAGCAACAGATACGCTTAGTCATGGCATAATCTCCGAGCTATCCGCTCATGCCTCATGGCATACTTGAGCTCTATGCTCAACCCCATGACATAATTTCTGAGCTTTACACTCACGCGTCATGGCACCACCCCTTAGCCATCTGCTCATGCCTTCTCCTACCATTAATGGAATATTGAATTCTTCTACCATTGTTGTTCCAACAATTGAGCTCCTTTCACCTTCCATTAATGCAACCTAACAATAAAACTAACATAAATTTTGATCGCCGTCTTTGTTTCGGGGACTTGATTCCTTGATCCTACATATATGTGCATCATTATATGCATCTTATGCACCATCGTGCATCACACATTCACGCATCATATGCACCATTGTGCATTACGCATTTACACATCATACGCACTTCATATGCTCGCATAACTGTGTGCATTTTTGACTCATGTGTCATTGTCGAACACACTCGAAATCATTCACATATATGCATCATCATATGTCCGCTACATATCACATGAGTTACACGGCATAACAATCATTCTACATGCACATGTTTTTTTAATTTTATTTTGTAGGTGCTCTAAGCCATTTGAGGTCACTTTTCCCACGTGACACCACCTTCGCAGAGAGGCACTTCTTGCTTATGGAATTGGGGGACTAGTAGGGTCATCGCCTGGATGTCACTCATGCTTATTGACATTAAGATTACAACTCCCCAACCAAGAAGTTCCTCTTACTTGGAGACTTCAGAGACTTGTTGATACCTCTAGTATTAACTATGTCACCAATCATAATTGACACCCTTTTAGAGGGCCCACGATCCATGGTGGGACCCGACCGCAACTTGGATCCTGAAAACCAACATACGAACTACTTAGTTATGGTGGAAGTCGGCCAAGACTACACCCGGAGGCCACCCTCCCGGCCACACCAAGTTGCTTAATGAATAGCCTCTTTGTACATTAGAATAGCATTTTTGTATCCCACATAGAAGATGAGGGAAATGATATAGCCTCTCTTACCTATAAAATGAGACTCTCTCCCCCCTAGATAACATTCATTACTCTAGTAGAGTATTTCAAGTAGATGTAGTGGTACGTCTAAAAGATGCACAACTTAAACCTTGCACTCAAATATCATCGTTGGTAATATAGTGATCAAGCAAGGGTCATTACCCGCTGAAGATTGTTCCTAAACTGCTAATCAAATGTCACAAACTACTCTAAACTATGCTACTGAACAGTTAACGAAAATAAATTATTTGACTAACCTAGACTCGATGGAATTTTCTGAAAATTTTACAGGACACTAAAGACACATTGAATAATATGTATAAAAAATTTCAGAACAATCGGAGTTGATTTGATATATGAAATAATTCAAGTAAAACTGAACACAGAAATATAACAAAGCAGAAACAGATTTATAACTTTAAACTATTGATAGAAACAAAGCTAAGAACTCATTCTCCACCACCAAACATACTCAATCATATCAAAGCTCAGTTATGGAATCCTAATTCTCAATTGAATTTACCCGAAGTTAACTCACAAGCTCGAATTAACCCATTACCCTTTCTTAGTTCCTCGTTAAGTGAATACAAGCTCACCACTTAATCTATTTCTGATTATGTAACCTAGACACAAGCTCGCTAAGTTTAACATATCAAAATCATTAAGCATTAAAAGGGTTTGGATAAATCTAGGGTCACAAGTACGTTGGTAGTCTTGCTAAACCTAGGGTTTGAGTCACATGTAATTCAAGAAAACATTTTGCTACTCAATTGGAATCAACACACGACATATACGAATCTAGTGTTACTCCTAGCATTAGAACCCTAACCTATTCATTTAGTTGCGCACCTAAACAAACAAGCAAAGATTCATCTTGTAGACACGGTGAAACAAACACTCAATTGATAATATAGAAAACCAAAAACTGAATTGTTTTCAATATGAATTGAACATGTTTGGGGCTTTGAAATCGCCCCTAGCTACAAAAGTATTTAGCTAGACATAGTCATGAATTTGTTGAAAGCATACATCAAGAAAATTGAAAAGAAAAATAGCGATGAATGAATGAGGTCAGATCACGGCTAGAAGATGCAGAAGATGTCGTTCTCTCCTCTTGTGCGGCAGAAGACGTACGTTGAGTCCACGTCCCCTCTTTTTTTGCTTAGGTTAAGAGATTTTCACTTCTTTTCCTTTTAGGATTCAAGTAGCTTCTCCTCTAAGATTTCTAATAATTTTCACCCATAAAAATATGTCATATATCTCTAATAAACAGAGATATTCAGTTAATACTCGTCGGTGGGCTTCTAAAAGGAATTCGGGCCTCAAATCATGGATTTCCGTCAAAGTGTCAGATTCCCGGACTGCCCGACCTTGCTGTACTAAATCGGCCATAACTTCTTGTAGAAAAATGATATTAACGAGCCGTAAAAATATTCGGAAACTAGACATCCAAGGCTTTCCATCAATATAAAGATCACCCTCTAGTTCCTTCTGAGCTGCTCTCAGTTTCATGTCGAAGTTGACTGATCTGCACAGGCAGATTTACTGATTTAGCTTCCTTTCTTCTACTTTGCTCCATAACACCTACAAAATATAAAAATAAAGTAAATGACTCAAATAGATAGAAAACTAGCTAAGAAAACATGAAGAAATCAACACAAAATCATGTACATTTATGAGCTTATCAAATTCCCCCACACTTATTTTTTGCTAGTCCTCGAGCAAAACAAAATAAACTAACTGCTATAACAAAAGACACGGACCTAATGTCTTCCAAACATCTCAGAGAACTTATAATGCCCACTAGTATGATCAACAAAATTCAAGCAGTCACATATCAGAATTCACAATTTCACTTAAGAGCTAATTTATTTTGATAACCATAGTGCTAAATTTATAATACATGAACAATCAAACTAGTGCAACAAAGGAGAACCGACTTATTCATGGGTCAAACATGCGTCAACTTAATTTCTCACAAGGATGCTCTCAATTTCTTTTCTCTCATGATTTTTTGACTTGATGCGTGAGCATAAGTTTTCACTCAAGTTATATGTGAGAGGAATGATGTAATAAGGCAAACAAATAGCTCACATATGATAACAAGAAAGAAAGCTTTTTCTGATATATTTTTTTTATTATGATCCCATGATTGGAATGCCAAAACTCGGATGAAGGCCAGTGACACCATATGCTCATCCCTCTGCACAACTCTCCACAAATCGAATGCACAACTTCAAAGATCAACAAGGTCTTTATTCAGGGTTGTAATGGGACCAAGGGTTAAGGTTAGAAGAAAGAAAGGATAGGGATTAACAAAGATCCTAAAGAACCTAGTGGAGCACTAGAAGAATGTAAGAGACAACAAAATCTTTAAACTCCTCAAGGTGATCAATCTTCGAACACATGAAGCAAGCAATTTTTTTCTTTTCCTGGGCCAGATGTCATCTTCTTAGGCCTTTGCTTCATTCTAAATCTTTCTTCTAACACTTGTGAAATAGGACAAAGGCCAAATTTTCTTGAACAGGCCTTCAACTCAAAATAAACTCCTTATTCACAAAGGGGGGGCTAAAATCCATACACACTTTTTCTTTTTCTTTTTTCACTTTTGTCGTATACTTTTTCTTTTCTTTTCGGCATACATATATTTTTTTATGGACAAGTCTTACCCCCACACTTGCTTACAAAAGTACCTTGAACATACATATATCTCTAAAAATATTTGCTCCACTAATTCCTTAGGATAGGGTAATGATACATCTATACTAAGCTTAGGGTTAAGGAATTTGTGGTGATGAAACAAAAGGCTTAATGTAGGCTCAATGGGGTTAACTAGGGGATTGCACATCTTGTGTGCATAAAAGGGACACAGGTTAGTTTGGCTATAGTGGTGATTCTAGTGCCTTTATCCCTTCCCATCCATCATGCAATTCAACCATCCGCTTCAAGAGGCTTTGGGGCAAGTTCTAGCATTTGTCCTTATAAAATATGCAAGTCGAATCCGAGTCTCAACCAAGATGAATAAAAGATGAGATCATTCAAAATCCTCGTCAAGAAAATAAGATGATTCTACACTAAGCACTCAGAAAAGAAATAGCACATATACAGGATCAAAAGCTCACAAGGGTTTAAATCAAGTTTAACCTGTCATAGCATGCATCCATCAATTCTCAAGTGTTACATTAATCCAACCATCAATGTATATAAATCAAGCACAATAATCATCAAAATCTATTAACAATTATTTGAAATCAAGAATCTAACACATGCCTGCAATCCTTTTGTGACCAAAATATAAATCCGAAAGTTCATGCTCATCATAGAGTTGGAAGACTCCTAAGACTCATTGAAAAATAAAACCTAGAACTAGACTCTTTTTTTTTTTTAATTCTTTTTTCATTTGTTTTTTTTTTTTTTTTGATTGAAAATAACAAAAAGTTTCAAATTCCTTCCCCCCACACTTAAACTAAGCATTGTCCTCAATGTTTGATCTAGATATAATCATGCAATGATATAGTTAAGTATAGAAGGAAAGAGAAAACACAACAAAAACAAAATAGTTAAGAAGAGTAGAGAATGCTCCCTCTTGTAGACCTCCCAATGCTAATGATCTTTGGATATCAACCTCAAGGCTATAAGTCTAGGGCAAGCTCTATGCCAAATGCGCTCCAAAGATACTCCAATAATGCTCAAAGTCAATAGGAAACATCACTTTTCACAAACTGATTTCAGCTAAAACCTTGCAGCATCCCTGTTTCCGAGGTTCATAGCTCATCCAGTAAGAACCGGAATCCAAAGGTTCCACTTGGAGATGAATGTTCATAGTCAGGGCTTTCCATACATATGTGGCACGCATTCCAACTCCAAGGGATGTATGAACTAGAGACCTGCAAAGTTAGCAAAAAAATTACAGAAAACTGGCAAAATGCTGACAGAATGACCTTCATCCATTCAAACCTGAATACCGGAAGTTACAGGGGTCACATTCAGAAACCCTTTGGTAGGAATGAAGTAGACATCCCGGGCTTCAAATCCATATAAGGTTTGTCTCATTTGGACCCCGGGAAGTATCCCCTGTTTTGCACTTTATGTGGCTCTGATGCCCAGTTTTCTGCTTCTCTGTTCCGACCCTCCTGTACTCAACTGAAAACTGCAGACGCTGTGAAACTTGAAATTTGGATCTGCCAAAGCCATTAGAAAATAGACACCTGGGGCTTTTGATCCATATATAGTACGTCTGTTGGTTCCAAAGGAGCTGTGAACGACATCTGTTCAAAGTGGACTGAAATCTGGGCGTCAGAAAAACTGGTTTGATAAAAAGTGACTCCTCTAAATCTTTCTCAACTATGAGACCTGCACACACACACAAAAACATAAAACCGAACAAAACAAGAAGCAAAGAAAGAGAAGAAAAGAATAAAGAAAACAACCCTTAGAAAAATACCGCAATCTTCCTCCTTCATTCATTGGGTTGCCTCCCAAGAAGCGCTTGGTTTAACGTCCTCAGCCTGACGGTTCCAAGAATCAATCTTCTTGTGACACTGGTTCATGAAGGGGTACTAACTCCACATTTTGCATCACAAAAGGCTCATAATAGATCTTGAGTCGATGTCCATTTACCTTGAACACTTTGCCGGTTTTTTCACTACGAATCTCAACCGCACCATGAGAGTAAACATTAGTAATAACAAAAGGACCAACCCAACGAGAGCGCAACTTACCCGGAAACAATTTAAGGCGAGAATGGAAGAGAAGAACTTTTTGTCCTACAACAAAAGTTTTCCTTGTGATCATTTTGTCATGAAACGCCTTTGTTTTCTCCTTGTATATTCTTGAACTCTCATAGGCATCGTTGCGTATTTCCTCAAGCTCATTCAATTGCAGCTTTCTTTGCTCACCAGCAGTTTCCAAGTTCATATTGCATCGCTTCACCGCCCAATATGCCCTATGCTCCAGCTCAACCGGAAGGTGACACGGTTTTCCATAGACCATTCTGAATGGTGACATCCCAATTGGTGTCTTGTAAGCTGTTCTATATGCCCATAATGCATCATCAAGTCTCAAGCTCCAATCCTTCCTACTAGGATTCACGGTCTTTTCCAAAATTTGCTTTACCTCGCGGTTAGAAACTTCTACCTGGCCACTTGTTTGAGGATGATAAGGCGTTGAAACCTTATGTGTGATGTTGTATTTCCTCAACAATGCCTCGAATGATCTATTGCAAAAGTGACTCCCTCCATCGCTGATGATAGCTCTTGGTGTTCCAAATCTAGCAAAGATGTTAGATTTAACAAAATCTACAACAACCTTAGAATCATTAGTCCGAGTGGCTTTAGCTTCCACCCATTTGGAAACGTAATCAACAGCTAAGAGAATGTAAATGTTACCATACGAGGACAGAAAAGGTCCCATGAAATCAATGCCCCAAACATCGAAAAGTTCAACAACAAGAATAGGAGTTTGCGGCATTTGGTTTCTAGCACCTAAATTACCTGTTCGTTGACAACGATCGCATGACTTGCAAAACTCAAATGCATCCTTGAACAAGGTAGGCCAATAAAATCCACTCTCAAGTACCTTGAGAGCTGTCCTTTTTGCTCCAAAATGACCACCACATGCATAGGAGTGACAAAAAGTAAGAATAGAGAGAAATTCAGAGTTAGGTACGCACCTTCTTATCAATTGATCTGCACAATGTTTCCATAAGTACGGATCATCCCACACATAATACTTGGCAGTCTTAGCAAGCTTATCCTTTTGAGCCTTTGTCAAATCATCTGGAAACTTCTTGGTTACTTTGTAGTTGACGATATCTGCATACCAAGGCTCCAAAACTTCTAAGTGAAAAAGCTGCTCATCCGGAAAGCTTTCATGCAAAGGCAATAGATCCTCCTCTGCGTTTGAACCATTTACAAGTCGGCTTAGGTGATCTGCTACCACATTCTCACTTCCCTTCTTGTCCTTGATTTCCAAATCAAACTCTTGTAAGAGAAGCATCCACCTAATAAGCCTCGGTTTTGCATCCTTCTTTGTAAGAAGATACTTCAAAGCTGCATGGTCAGAAAACACAATCACTTTAGTACCAATTAAATATGAACGAAATTTCTCTAAAGCGAAAATAACAGCTAAAAGCTCCTTCTCTGTAGTTGAATAATTCAACTGAGCATCATTAAGAGTCCGAGATGCGTAGTAGATAACATGTGGAAGCTTGTTCAAACGTTGGCCCAAAACAGCCCCCACAGCATAATCAGAGGCGTCACACATTAGCTCAAAGGGCAAATTCCAATCTGGAGGAGTGATGATAGGTGCTGTGGTTAACAACTCCTTGAGTTTCTCAAAAGCTTCCCTGCATTCTTCATCGAACTCAAATGCCACATCCTTTTGTAACAACCTGCATAAGGGTCTTGATATTTTCGAGAAATCCTTGATGAATCGCCTATAGAAACCTGCATGTCCAAGAAAAGAACGAACCTCTCTCACACTTGTGGGAGGGGGTAAGGAACGTACAAGATCTATTTTTGATTTATCAACTTCTATGCCCCTAGCAGAAATAACGTGCCCTAAAACAATACCTTGATCAACCATGAAATGACATTTTTCCCAATTTAAAACAAGGTTAGTTTCAATGCAACGATTAAGCACAAGAGATAGATTGTCTAAGCATTTATCGAAAGAATCACCATAAACACTAAAATCATCCATGAATACTTCTATGATGTTTTCGACAAAATCTGAAAATATACTTACCATACATCTCTGAAACGTTGCAGGAGCATTACAGAGTCCAAAAGGCATCCTCCGGTATGCAAAAGTCCCAAAAGGACAAGTGAATGTCGTCTTTTCTTGATCCTCCGGAGCAATAGCAATCTGATTGTAACCTGAATAACCATCAAGAAAGCAATAATGAGAATGACCAGCTAACCTTTCGAGCATCTGATCAATAAAGGGTAGCGGAAAGTGATCCTTGCGAGTTGTTGTGTTTAATTTTCGATAGTCAATGCACACCCGCCACCCAGTTTGCACACGTGTAGGCACTAGCTCGTTGTCTTCATTCTTCACAACCGTGATACCAGATCGTTTAGGAACTACCTGCACTGGGCTCACCCACTTGCTATCTGAGATGGGGTAGATCACACCCACATCTAGCAACTTTAATACCTCCTTCTTCACCACCTCCATCATGACAGGATTCAAACGACGTTGAGCTTCTCTTGTTGGTCTTGAGCCTTCCTCAAGAAGTATCCTATGCATGCAAGTTGCCGGACTAATGCCTTTTATATCTGCTATGCTCCATCCAATAGCAGTCTTGTACTCCTGGAGCACACGAATCAACTTCTCCTCCTCCAACTCCGTGAGGTTTGAGGCAATGATCACGGGTAATGTTTCTTCCTCTCCCAAAAATACATATTTCAAGTGATTCGGTAATGGTTTAAGCTCTAACTTGGGGGCCTGAATCACAGAAGGCAACAACTTTTCAGTAGACAAAGGAAGGGAAATAAAATCATTAGAATTACCTCTAGACCGTGGCAGTGACTCAAGTGCAGCCACGGTTTCCTCAATATCCTCCCTCAAATCGATGTCCCTTTTTGGGTTCTTGAATGTTTCAAACTGCAAACTTTGAGAGATGGTGGTTTCCAATGCATCCTCACTTATGACTTCAAAGAATTTCTGAGCTAAATCATCAAGAATGTCAATAGAAAAACAAGAATGCAACTCACTGGGATACCTCATAGCTTCAAAGACGTTGAAGCTTATTATATCACCATCGAACTCCATTGTCAAAGTTCCCTCATAGACATCAATTTTGGTTCTTGCAGTTCTCATGAAGGGGCGGCCAAGAAGGATAGGTGTAGATGTAGATGAGGGCTCCTCCTCCATCTCTAACACATAAAAGTCTGCTGGAAAGATTAAATCATTTACCTGCACCAAAACATCTTCCAACAAACCCTTGGGATATGCATTAGAACGGTCAGCCAATTGAATAACAACACCATCTTTTTTTAGTTCACCTAGACCTAGAGTTGCATAAACTGAATAAGGCATGACATTTATAGACGCACCTAAGTCTAACATAGCACGCTCAAACCTGGTGTTACCCATTGTGATGGGAATAGTGAAGCTACCGGGGTCCTTACACTTGGGTGGAAGTTTTCGTTGAAGCACTGCTGAAACATTCTCACTCACCTTTACAGTTTCATTCCCCTTTAATCTCCGCTTGGTAGTGCAAAGTTCTTTTAGAAATTTGGCATATTTTGGGACTTGTTTTATTGCATCTAAGAGCGGTATGTTCACTTGGACTTTTCGAAATGTTTCCAAGATCTCCTTTTCAAGTTCCTCTTTCTTTGATTTAGCAAACCTACGCGGAAAAGGAAGACATGAAGTAATCAAACTTGGAACTACATTACTAACCTTAGAATCTCTTAAACCTGTGGGTTTAAGGGCTGCCTTTGATGCATTTATGTGATTAGGGGGCTGCCCTAAAGTGTCCAAGCACTCATGGTTGTCCTCCTTTGCTACCGTAGCTTCTCCTTGCTCCTCCTCATTATGCATGGCTCTCTGAACTCTCTTTTGCCCTCTTGGCTGCTCCAAAACTTCTTTTCCACTTCTTAAGGTCACAACACTAGCATTCTCAAACCCCCCTTTTGGATTGATCACAGTCTGACTAGGGAGCTTTCCTTGTTGGTGTTGTTGTCCAATCATGTTTGCTAGTTGACTCACTTGACGCTCAAGATTCTCAATAGACCTATCTGTTTTCTGTTGAAAAGATTGTTGAGAGTTAGCTAAAGAAGCAACTAAATCCTCAAGAGACTTACTTGGAGCTTGTTGTTGAGGAGGAGGTTGATAAGATGTTTGCGGTCTAGCTTGATAGAATCCAGGTGGGCGGGTGTAATTACTTCCTTGAGGTTGCAAAACATTGTCATTGTTGCTCCACTTAAAATTTGGATGATCACGCCACCCCGCATTATAGGTATTAGAGAATGGATCATATTTCGGCCTTTGTTGCCCTTGAAATCCAACCGCATTAGCTTGCTCAAAACCACTTTGCTCCATCAATGATGGACATGTATCAGAAACATGTCCCACCATTGAGCACACACTGCATACTTGCTTTGGCGCTATCACAACCTGTTTTACAAGATTAGTTAAGTTAGCTAATTGTAATTCAATATTAGAATTAGTACTTACCTCTTTGACGCTCTTAAGTGACAGTTCATCTCTCCCTCCAAATTGTCGAGTATTTTCAGCTATGTTCTTTAACAATGCTTTAGCAGTAGCTTGAGTCTTGTCCATGAATGCTCCCCCACTTGCTGCATCAAGCATCACACGATCTGTGCCACACAATCCTTCATAGAAATATTGTATGAGAAGGTGCTCCGATATTTGATGATTAGGACATGAAGCAACCAAGCACATGAATCTCTCATAATATTCTCCAAAGGACTCTCCATGCATTTGTCGGATTGCACATATATCCTTCCTTATGCTTGCAGCCTTTGTGGCTGGAAAATATTGCTCAAGGAATGCTTGTTTCACTTGATTCCATGTGGTGAGTGATCCGGAAGGTAAATTGTAGAGCCACTCCTTAGCCTTACCCTCCAATGTGAATGGGAAGGCCCTTAACATGACATGGTCTTCATGGACAGTTGCTGGCTTCATTCCTGAACATACCATATGTAGCTCCTTAAGATGCAAGTTGGCATCCTCTGTTGAGAAGCCATGGAACTTAGGCAAATAGTGAATCATGCCAGACTTAAGCTCAAATCCTCCATCCCCATTCGGATTTGGATAGGTGATGCACAATGGTTGTTGTTCTACATTAGGAGTTGCCAACTCCCTCAAAGTACGGTTAGCCATGTCTTCTTGCCTCTCTTCTTCCTCTTCCCCAGAACTCAAGTGTGGTGGCGATGGTGGTGGCAAGGATGCCACTGCTCGAGTCTCCTTGACTGTTCTTCGAAGCTCTCTAAGTGTACGTTCTAGCTCAGGATCGTACTCAGCAAGATCAAGGCTCTTATTCCTTCGAGTGTGCATGCACAATGAGAGGTATCTACAAAAATAAAAGCAACTTAAGTTACTAAACCAATTACCACAGAAAAATAAAACAAACAAAATAGATTAGCTATTTAGGGAAAAACAATCCCCGGCAACGGCGCCAAAAATTGGTACGTCTAAAAGATGCACAACTTAAACCTTGCACTCAAATATCATCGTTGGTAATATAGTGATCAAGCAAGGGTCATTACCCGCTGAAGATTGTTCCTAAACTGCTAATCAAATGTCACAAACTACTCTAAACTATGCTACTGAACAGTTAACGAAAATAAATTATTTGACTAACCTAGACTCGATGGAATTTTCTGAAAATTTTACAGGACACTAAAGACACATTGAATAATATGTATAAAAAATTTCAGAACAATCGGAGTTGATTTGATATATGAAATAATTCAAGTAAAACTGAACACAGAAATATAACAAAGCAGAAACAGATTTATAACTTTAAACTATTGATAGAAACAAAGCTAAGAACTCATTCTCCACCACCAAACATACTCAATCATATCAAAGCTCAGTTATGGAATCCTAATTCTCAATTGAATTTACCCGAAGTTAACTCACAAGCTCGAATTAACCCATTACCCTTTCTTAGTTCCTCGTTAAGTGAATACAAGCTCACCACTTAATCTATTTCTGATTATGTAACCTAGACACAAGCTCGCTAAGTTTAACATATCAAAATCATTAAGCATTAAAAGGGTTTGGATAAATCTAGGGTCACAAGTACGTTGGTAGTCTTGCTAAACCTAGGGTTTGAGTCACATGTAATTCAAGAAAACATTTTGCTACTCAATTGGAATCAACACACGACATATACGAATCTAGTGTTACTCCTAGCATTAGAACCCTAACCTATTCATTTAGTTGCGCACCTAAACAAACAAGCAAAGATTCATCTTGTAGACACGGTGAAACAAACACTCAATTGATAATATAGAAAACCAAAAACTGAATTGTTTTCAATATGAATTGAACATGTTTGGGGCTTTGAAATCGCCCCTAGCTACAAAAGTATTTAGCTAGACATAGTCATGAATTTGTTGAAAGCATACATCAAGAAAATTGAAAAGAAAAATAGCGATGAATGAATGAGGTCAGATCACGGCTAGAAGATGCAGAAGATGTCGTTCTCTCCTCTTGTGCGGCAGAAGACGTACGTTGAGTCCACGTCCCCTCTTTTTTTGCTTAGGTTAAGAGATTTTCACTTCTTTTCCTTTTAGGATTCAAGTAGCTTCTCCTCTAAGATTTCTAATAATTTTCACCCATAAAAATATGTCATATATCTCTAATAAACAGAGATATTCAGTTAATACTCGTCGGTGGGCTTCTAAAAGGAATTCGGGCCTCAAATCATGGATTTCCGTCAAAGTGTCAGATTCCCGGACTGCCCGACCTTGCTGTACTAAATCGGCCATAACTTCTTGTAGAAAAATGATATTAACGAGCCGTAAAAATATTCGGAAACTAGACATCCAAGGCTTTCCATCAATATAAAGATCACCCTCTAGTTCCTTCTGAGCTGCTCTCAGTTTCATGTCGAAGTTGACTGATCTGCACAGGCAGATTTACTGATTTAGCTTCCTTTCTTCTACTTTGCTCCATAACACCTACAAAATATAAAAATAAAGTAAATGACTCAAATAGATAGAAAACTAGCTAAGAAAACATGAAGAAATCAACACAAAATCATGTACATTTATGAGCTTATCATGTAGCCATCCCAAAATGGATGGCGAACCATTACATATTGTGTGTCCCTCTCTCTTTGTCTCTCTCTTCCGAAATCACTCCTCAACACGTAGCACTAAGGTTAGAAAGTAAAGAGGATGAATACACATTTGACAGCTTTTCTACTAAAGAGATAATTGTGATTCCAAGATTTGACTATGTATAAAAATAATAATAATAAAATAAAAAATAAAAAACTACTATTATTACTATTATTTTTTATTTTTTACAAGGAAGCCTTTTTGGCATATGCAGTACTCCTTCTCAAAGCTAAGGGCATCTCCAACGGCTGGAGTCATAAGCCATTTTGGCTTGGCTTTTGTGGGGAGCGTCTCCAACCATTGTGCATGTGCAGCCATTTTGGCAATTGAGCCATAAGCTGAGTCAAAATGACTCAACTTTGAAGAACGAAAGCCAAAGCTGGGGGGGAAGAGAAACGGCGGGCCCCGGCTGCATGTACTGCATGCGCAGCTGAAGAAAATGACGCGCCAGAGGGAGAAGACAGAAGGCACTCGCGAATGACGACAAAATAACGGCTCAGCAGTGGCTGACGCGCTAGACACGCGCTGGAGATGCAGCCGACACATGGGGCCTAGCTGTGCAGAACGAGCGGAAGTCTTCCAACGGTAAGAAATCTAACGACCCAGATTCAACTTCATTAATTCTATTTAAAATGAAAGGCCCAGATTAAATCTTTCTAAACATAAAAAGTTAATATATATATATATACTGAATATCTAATCTGACGGTTCAAAAAATTGTATGGATTAAAATCAACGGTTAATAATAAAGTAAATGTGTTTTAAACCCAAAAAAATTGAAAAAATAAAAGAAAATTTTCTAAAAAATCATAAAAATGTTTTTTGCCCGTTGGAACAGTAACTTTAACAAATTCTATAAATACCAACCCTCTTCTTCATAATTTTTCACTCCAAAACATCTCCAATCTCCTCCAAACTTCATTCTTTTTCACCATTGTTCTTCATCTAGCTAGCTTTCAATTTTTTTAGAAGATGCCTAACCCAAGACAAGAGTGTTGGAAGGACGCCGAAGATATAGCCTTGTGCATAGCTGTAGTTACCGTTGGTGAAGACCGCTCTAAGGGTACTAGTCAAGAGAAAAAAAAAATTGTGGGAGCGTATACATGAAGTATACGAGACTTGCAAGCCTGCCGGAGGCGTGGTTAGATTGGGAGGAGGGTGTGACGGTCGTTGGAAAAAGATTAGACCGGCATGCGCTCGATGACGTCAAGCTCTTAACAAAGCGGCACTTCTTCGAGGAAGTGGTGATAATGCCACCGACGAGGTAATCATCCTTATTCTTGACGTTTAATTTTACCGTTATTTTAGCATATTATGTATATTGACTTTCGTATAAATATATATAGTACATGATTAATATCTTCTTATTTATAGGAATTACAAGCTAAGTCAATATATCGTACCTTAGCTAAAGGAGAGGAGTTTACGTTTCAACATTGTTGGCCAATATTAAAGGATACAAAAAAGTTTAGCAATCCTCCGGGCATGAATGTCGGTAGCTCAAGTTTTCCTACCTCTATCAACTTAGAGGACGACGGCAGCCCAAGTTCTTCAAATGTGCATGCACGCCCCCTAGGTCAAAAAGCTCAGAAGGCTGCTAAGAAAAAATCCAGGCAAGACAAAACAGGTGAACTCTTATTGCAAATGCAAAGGATTGCAGACCAAGGAGAGCGCGATCTCGAATACAGGCTGCGACTCAGGGAGGAGACTAGATTAGCTGAGCAGCACGCGGATGATGCTCGCACAATGACAGTGGATCCGTCAATTTTCACAAAAAAGAAGAAGGAGTTATTGGGAGAGGAAGCAAGCACAGATTATTGAGAGGGAGGAACAAAGCTCTACTGCTGGTGCATTTCGTCAACCCTCCTTTTCTCCTGAAGAAAATACACCACATAGTGAAGATGACTTTAACTTGGACCTCTATGTGTCAGTTCAAGAGACTCAATGGATGGGGAGAAATTAGAAATATTTTATTGGTTGTACTTTTTCACTTATGTTTTTCAATTATGAAATAAAATTGTTGCTTTATTTTATAGTTAACAAATAAAAACAAAAACTTGTTTTTATCTCACTTTTATTCATAACAATATAACACACTGCATTACAAAAGCATAAACACACTAACAATAAAATAAAACCACACAACATTACAAAGCATAAACACACAAACAATCAAACCACACAATGGCCACATTGCCAATTATTGAAAGCGTGAAAATACAATCTCTTCATCTGCGGTTCCGCTCTGCTTGCAGCTTCATGTTCCAGAGGTGATTAACCAAATCTCCTTGAAGGACTCTATGCACAATTGGGCATCTAACCCCCTGGTAACGAGTCATGAACTCCTCAAGTTCAGGACGGTTGCGCTCAACCTCATGATCATCCTCATACCTCTCATATATTTCATATTTGTGCTTTCCTTGGTCTGGTGGGGATATCATCGAGGTCAATAGACGAATCTTCATCTTCTTCACGCTCATCATCGACAATCATGTTGTGCAAAATAATGCAAGTCATCATGATGTATTGGAGATCCTCTCTATCCCATCCATGGGCAGGTCCTCTTACTATTGCAAAACCAGCTTGGAGAATGCCAAAAGCCCTCTCCACGTCTTTTCTATATGACTCCTGCATCTTTGTAAAATGAGCTTGCTCAGGCGTAATTGGATTTCTAATTGCTTTCACAAAAGATCCCCATTTAGGATAGATCCCATCGACTAGGTAGTAGCATTGGCCATATTCTCTAGCACCTACATGGTACGAAACTCGAGGAGCCTCACTTGTGCATATTTCATTGAATAATGGAGACATTCCAAGTACATTAATATCATTAAGGGAACCTGGAAGTCCAAAATAGGCGTGCCAATCCAAGCATCGTATGATGCGACCGCCTCCAGAATGATTGTGGGTTTTCCCTTATAACCAGTGAAGTGCCCTTGCCATGAGGTTGGGCAGTTTTTCCACTGCCAGTGCATACAATCGAGACTTCCCACCATTCCGGGGAACCCCCTTTTGTCGGCAACATCGAGCAACCGTTGCAAATCTGTCGGAGTTGGTCGACGAAGGTATTGATCGTGGTACACATTCGAGATTGCTCTAGTAAAGTGCGACAAGATCTCCAAAGCTGTAGATTCAGCTACGTCTAGAAACTCATCACACAGGTCTGCCGGAAGCCTGTAAGCAAGCATCCTCATAGCGCAAGTCAGCTTTTGTTCGGTAGACAAACCAACTCTGCCGGAGGCATCATCAGTTTGCACGAAGTACGGATCGTGGTTGGCGACATCATGCATCATTTGGTCAAACACATGAGGTCACATTCTGTACCTTCTGCGAAATGCATCGCCCTGGAACCTGCACGGCTAAGTGAAGTATAGAGCTTTCAGTCGTCGATCCATAGCTTCTCGATCTCTTGTGATGTATTGGCGCCCGGGCTGTGAACCACCCCACTGTGATTCTTCCTCTTGGATCCTCAAGATATGAGAGGAAGCTGCCTGCATCACCAGGGCTCTTTGACGATTTCTTGTAATGGCATCTTCTTCCTCTTGCATCATCAATTTCCGGAACCTATTCATTGCAACAAGGAACCAAAAATATAAAATGAAAAGGAAGTTCAGAATTTCTAAGCTTCTGAAATGAGAAGAGATGTATTTGTGAATTGGTGAGCTATGATGGAGTGAATGACTCCGTATTTATGGAGGGTTGGAAAAGGATATCTGAAGATAGGATACGAGACGTGGCAGATAAAAATCAAAAACGTAATCTAACCACCCTTTCAACGACTGACACGTGGCACTAAAATCGGTAATAAAGTTGAGATAGAAAATCTTATCTTATCACGTGGTAAATAAAATCTCAACCGAGATAGAGATAAGATATCGGATCCGAATAGCATTGACACGTGGCACGAATATATAGATTCCCAAAAATAAATAAATAATTTTTTTAATCAATTAATGACGATAAATTATATAACATAATTATGTATGATATATAAATTCATATTGTAGTTAATTAATTCTCTAAAATGATTAATTTAATAAATGACTTTGGCTTTTGACTAAACATGGTTAGAGATGGAAAAATTGAATGAATAGTGATGACACTAGGGGAGTCAAATTTTGCATATGGCTTTGGCTTATGACTAAATGGTCGGAGATGCTCTAAGAAGGAAAAGATTTGTTCTCCTGGTAACTTTGAACCTTTTTAGTATCTCATCATATGAGATTCTAATGCTGCATACCAAGCCTGTTTAGATGTAGAAATAGTTCACTACCATGATCTTGATTCATTATATGCAGTTTTTGTGCCTGTGGCTTATAACCTGAATTGTGTAATATAAGTATTTGTTGAAGTATATATAGTAGCTTCTTTTACTAATATATATAAACGGTGATAAGAATGACAAGAACCAGGAGAGGGTCGAGACTGACGAACCCAAGTTTCATTCAAGAACTGATATATTTCTTGTCATATTCATAGTAGAAGAATATTATTTCTTTCACTACTACATTTCGATCTTAGTGTGGGTTGCTGAGTTGCTGAGATGATTATGTTCGTCTGCCTTTCTTGCCCGCTCCTTCTCAGAGGCTTTTATTCCCAGGAGGTCGTGAGCAAAGTTAGCTTCATATGCATCTACATGCAGGCGCAACCACAATTCTGGCATATTTCGTGTGTCCAGTTTTCACTTTGTGGCTGGTTTTTTCTTTTTGTAGATTTGTTCATGAGGGGGAAGTTTCCCTCTCTTTTATTTCGTTGTTAATTTTGTTTTATCTCTTGGACGATGTATTCTTCTTCTTTATTTTAATAAATTGAGTTGGGGGACGGGCGGTGGGTTCCCAGAGTGGGGCAGACCCTTCACCTTCGGGTTTGAGGGTGGGACTTGTGCCCTACATTGTCTGTCTCCGAGGAACTAATATCGCCTAATCCCTTTCTCCTTAAAAAAAAAAAAAAAAAAAAAAAAAAAAAAAAAAAAAAAAAGATCTTAGTGTGGGTCGTACATTATTTTGATCGAATGTTCATTTTACAGCACTAATTGTTCAATAAATGGCGCTAGTGTTCTATAACATTTTCAGTAACTGATGGTTCAAAACTTTCGATGCAAATCAAATGTCAATCTTTGTTGGGCTGAAATTTTTTTATTGCAATTAGTACCGACTGGAAATGAAAAAATGAAGTTTAAGACAGAACTTCTCAAACTAATGGAACTCAAAAATGAAGATGTCGATTTTTCAAAGTCAAAATACAACAAAGTTCATAAAGAAAGCTTTGTTAAGATCTTTAACCGTTGAATAAGCTAATTGAGTTATTTGAGTATGAGTAGTGATAATTACACCAGTGAAAGAACAACACCAACCTTAAAACAACCAAGAGAAAGATAAAAGAGATCAAAACTGGCACTAGGTACAGCTCTCTATTCAAAAGGACATTCATTGAATCAATCAAAGAACTACTATACATTTAATTAGCCTTTACAATAACAGAACGCAATTAGAATAATGACGTTATACCGCACCCATTAGAGGAATTGCAGCTGGTCCTTGGCAAACTCGGCTTCTTGTAACCAATTCACGAGATGAGACTGTCCATATTCGCAAGCTTTTGCACATAAAAGGGTGCTTCAAAAGCATCTCAGCCGTGTATCTCTCCAAAGGGTCCAATATGAAGCACTTCCCCAAGAAATCCTTAGCCTCGTTGCTCAGCCTTTCAGGGATAATCGGAATCTCAATCGGAACCCCCCAGTCATCTCTTAAGTCAGTGTTCACATCCCAAAACTCCATCCCGGTTAACATCTGCAGAACAGTGCAGCCTAATGCCCAGATGTCGGCTGGCGGCTCCTGAATGTTGTGAAGCGATACTTCTGGAGACATATACAACTCAGTGCCATTTATATAATCAGAACGCTTCATCACATTGTACTTGTCAGCCCTCTTTGCCAGCCCTAAATCCCCAATTTTCGCCACGTAAGATCCAAACCCGGTATCATCAGGACCGTCACGCACTAGCAATACATTGGCAGGCTTAATGTCACAGTGCACAAAACCCTTTCCATGAATGTACTTGAGCCCCTTCAATAGTGACTGTGTATACCTCCTTACGTGCAGCTCATGCAACCCGAAATTCTTGAGTTTCTGAATCCAATCCTCTATGGTTCCTCTTTGAGCATACTCCAAGAAAACGTTGAACCACTCCTCACCTTCAACATCTTTAGTCACATCGCTGCCGTAAGTGTCAAGGATAAAAGGGCAGTTCTTGAATTTCTTGAGAAGTCGACTTTCTTTAACCAAGTCGGCAGATTCCGAGAGCATCGCCGACTTCACGGCCATAACCGGCGGCAGTTTGGAACCTGGTTTGGCCGGACTAGCCAAGAAAACCGTACCGAATTGTCCTGCGCCGAGGAACCTTTGTCGAACCCACCGTTTGGTCCGACCGACGTTGCCAGAATCCGGCTCTTCCTCCTGAATTCTTTTCCTCTTCTTCTCGAGCTTTTCCATGGCCTTAAAATAGTCTGATTCACTCATCACTAACCTGACAGCAATGAACTCAAAACACAGAAAGTTTTATTGTACTGGTAGGAAATTTTCAGTGTACGTGTTTTGGGGTTCTTATATGTAAGGATGCGAATTAGGGTAAATAATCATTTTCCTATTGTTTACGGATTATATATCTTGTTCTATTGTACTGGTAGGTAATTTTCAGTGTGTTTTCGGGTTCTTATATATCCTATGCGAATTAGAGTAAATGGTTAATCCTTTTCCTGTTGGTTGATGGATTACATAAATTTAGAAATTCTTCAGCATCAAGGTTTTGACCCTGAACCAATGTTACTACCTGCACCTATATTTTTCACAAAGGAATAGACTTTATTTAATCACAGAGGAATTAGACCTCTGAAGATAATACATAATTTAGTTATGAAGGGCTATTACATACCCAAACGTGGAAGTCAGGGGACATGAGTGCATATTTAACTACAGTCAATAGAGCTCCATCAGTAGCCCAACTTTCATCTGTAGAGTTAAGGAAGTCTACTACCTTGTTGGTGCCAATTTCGGCATCAACGAGTCAACGGAGGTTCCGTTGAAATCCAAGTGTAAAGTGGTGGGGTTGTTTTCTTCAAGTGGGCCTATATTTTCCTTCGATTAGTTTGGCTACGTGAGTAGCCCTGGTCGTCCACTTGTGACTGAAGGTATGCCCTGGTAGTCCTGTGCCTAGCCTTGGTCATTCACCTCTTGTGACTGAAGGTATGGCCTCGGGCTTCCTTCACCTGATCCTGGGCCTCCAAGCTACCTTGTTTGGTGAAACTGATAGTCTCGTCTCGGACTTCCTTCACCTGGTGTTGGGCTTCCTCCACCTAATGTTGGGCTTCCAAGCTCCTTTCTTGGGTGGAACTGATGGCTTCACATCGGGCTTCCTCCACCTCGTGTTGGGCTTCCAAGCTCCTTATTGGGTGAAGCTAATAGTCTCGTCTTGGACTTCCTTCACCTGATGTTGGGCTTCCTCCACCTAGTGTTGGGCTTCCAAGCTCCTTTCTTGAGTGGAACTGATGGCCTCACGTCGGGCTTCCTCCACCTCGTGTTGGGCTTCCAAGCTCCTCGTTGGGTGAAGCTGATAGTCTCGTCTCGGACTTCCTTCACCTCGTGTTGGGCTTCCAAGCTCCTTGTTGGGTAAAGCTAATAGTCTCGTCTCGGACTTCCTGCACCTCGTGTTAGGCTTCCAAGCTCCTTGTTGGGTGAAGCTGATAGTCTCGTCTCGGACTTCCTTCACCTCGTGTTGGGCTACCAAGCTCCTTGTTGGGTGTAGCTGATAGTCTCGTCTCGGACTTCCTGCACCTCGTGTTAGGCTTCCAAGCTCCTTGTTGGGTGAAGCTGATAGTCTCGTCTCGGACTTCCTTCACATAATGTTGGGCTTCCTCCATCTGGTGTTGGGCTTCCAAGCTCCTTATTTGGTGAAACTGATAGTCTCGTCTAGGACTTCCTTCACCTGGTGTTGGGCTTCCTCCACCTCGTGTTAGGCTTCCAAGCTCCTTGTTGGGTGAAGCTAATAGTCTCGTCTCGGACTTCCTTCACCTGATGTTGGGTTTCCTCCACCCGGTGTTGGGCTTCCAATCTCCTTTCTTGGGTGGAACTGATGGCCTCACGTCGGGCTTCCTCCACCTCGTGTTGGGCTTCCAAGCTCCTTGTTGGGTGAAGCTGATAGTCTCATCTCAGACTTCCTTTACATAATGTTGGGCTTCCTCCACCTCGTGTTGGGCTTCCAAGCTCCTTTCTTGGGTGGAACTGATGGCCTCACGTCGGGCTTCCTCCACCTCGTGTTGGGCTTCCAAGCTCCTTGTTGGGTGAAGCTGATAGTCTCATCTCGGACTTCCTTCACATAATGTTGGGCTTCCTCCACCTCGTGTTGGGATTCCAAGCTCCTTTCTTGGGTGGAACTGATGGCCTCACGTCGGGCTTCCTCCACCTCGTGTTGGGCCTGATAGTCTTGTCTCGGACTTCCTTCACCTCGTGTTAGGCTTCTAAGCTCCTTGTTGGGTGAAGCTGATAGTCTCATCTCGGACTTCCTTCATCTAATGTTGGGCTTCCTCCACCTCGTGTTGGGCTTCCAAGCTCCTTTCTTGGGTGGAACTGATGGCCTCACGTCGGGCTTCCTCCACCTCGTGTTGGGCTTCCAAGCTCCTTGTTGGGTGAAGCTGATAGTCTCGTCTCGGACTTCCTTCACCTCGTGTTGGGCTTCCAAGCTCCTTGTTGGGTGAAGCTGATAGTCTCATCTCGGACTTCCTTCACATAATGTTGGGCTTCCTCCACCTCGTGTTGGGCTTCCAAGCTCCTTTCCTGGGTGGAACTGATGGCCTCACGTCGGGCTTCCTCCACCTCGTGTTGGGCTTCCAAGCTCCTTGTTGGGTGAAGCTGATAGTCTCGTCTCGGACTTCTTTCACCTCGTGTTGGGCTTCCAAGCTCCTTTCTTGGGTGGAACTGATGGCCTCACGTCGGGCTTCCTCCACCTGACGTTGGGCTTCCACCACCTCGAGTTGGCGGAGCTCTATGGAAAGGACTATGCATTTTGGCATAGCTTTCGGAGAGAAGAGAAAGTTGAAGTCCCCCTTTCTGCTTGTGAAGGATTGATATTTATAGGAGAAGGAGTAGTTGAGATGTCGAGGGAAGGCATGGGTTCTTCCTGAAAATCAGGGTGTCAGCCCCATGATTTCTGCTTCCTGACACTCCATCTGACAGAGTTGGTGACAGATGTCACAACTATGTGGTCTCTTCCTCTCACGTCACTTTTGGACCATGCTCTCCGACCATACCTATCATCAGAGCATGACACCTGGCCTAATAGGTAAGAGTTGGCCCTTGATTTCCACTAACTATGTCTCCTTTGCAATCACTTTGTCTAAGAGTGATCCTGGTAGTCGAGGCCTTAGCCTTGGAGGTCGTGGCTTCTAAGCTTAGGGGCAGAACTCTTGGTCTTGGGGGTTAAGGCTTTGGATTATGCCTCTCTAGTAGTGAGGTCATGATATGTTTTTGCCTTGCCATCCAAGATGGTGAGTCAATTACATGGTGACCGTCCAAGACTTAAGAGATGGAGATCCAAGGTTGAAGACTTGGAGTATCAAAGTGAGGCATCTCACTAGTCATGATTATTTCCATCTTAGAGTTATCTTTTCTTTCTTGATGAACGGTTTAAGTGCGTTGAAAGGTCAGAGTCCTACGTGGACTCTTTGACATTTCAACGCGTACCACGTGGAATGGGTTGAAAAGTCAAAAGTATTTGTCGAACCAAATTATGACATCAACATACCTGTTTGGCATCCATCTCAAGCAATACATGAGTGTTCCCTCCATTCCTTGCTGAATGAAGACCCAAAGATGCAGCATAAAGCTTTGTTGCCCTTGGAGAGAAATTTCCAGTTAAACCTTTGACAGCAACCTATATTAGTGATGAGTAATGCCCAAGTTTCTTTGATATATCTAAGGAAATATATGGTTATTCTCATGTTAGGGGTTAAGCGCACTTTTAAAAATTTGCGGACACTCTCACTTATCTATACTATTATTAAGAGAAGATGTTTTGTTAGCCAAAATTAAAAAATTTGACAGATTTAACCCTAAAATATTAAAAAACTTTGGGAATAAATTAAATTATAAGGATAAATAGGACATTTATAAAATAGAATTTTATTAAGAAAATTTAAAAAAAAAATGATTCCACAACCCCCACTTTTCTCTCTGCAATAACTACCATTAAATCTATTTTTTCTACAATAACTACCCACTTTTCTATTTTTTTTTTTTTAAACAAAAATTTTATCATACACATGCAAAGCATGTGATTGCAGATTAATATATATTATAAAGTTTGATTATCAATGCCACCTATCTAATCGGTTATTTGTTACTCTTGCTATATAATTTCTACAAAATTTCAGATTAACCATAAACCATAATTCAGCCATTAAATTACCAACTTTTACTATTTCAATTTTATGTTGCTCTGTATTCGTCTAAATTTTTTTACCAGTTTAGATAATCAGTAGAACAAATATTTATCTTAAATGTTTCACAATTTTGAATAACAAATAGAACATGCATTTGTCCGGAATGAGGCCAGGCCGTTTGGGTAAACGTAGACCAATAGAACGCATATCTATACTATTATTAAAAGAAGAGGCTTTGTTAGCCAAAATTTTCAATTTTGACAAATTTAACCTTGAAAGATTAAAAAACTTTAAGAATAAATTAAATTAGAAGGATAAATAAGACAATTATAAAATAGATTGTTATTAAGAAAATTAAAAAGAAATGATTTCACAACCCCCACTTTTCTCTCCCACTATTTTCTTTCTGCAATAACTACCAGTAAATCTACTTCTTATGCAATAACTACCCACCTTTAAAAAAAAAAAACCAAAAACAAAAAATTTCGTACACATGCAGAGCATGTGAATGCAGACTAGTATTGTTGAAGAGGGCTCGCCATGAGTACAGAGCTAGAAAAAAATTAATCCATATGTCCTGTATCTTTGAAACATTGAAATATGAAACTATGACCTCACGATGTATAAAATAATAATAATAATAAAAAATTTGTTACACAATGCAAACATTAATTAGTTTAATCAGTGAAAATCCAATGCATAGAAGATGCATTAGCCATATGCAATGCATGATTAATTAGGTGCATCCATTTAACATGACATGCATGAGCATACATGACAAAAGTTGGTGGAAGAAACCGAGATAAGAAGAAAAAGAAAAAGCTAGGAAAAGAGAGAGATATGATACATTAGTGTTAGGGCCTCATAGGTTATAATCGGTATCCTGTGTATGGAGAAAAGGGGACTTATATATAGGACAAGTTGTGCGAATTACTTGGTTAATCCTTTTCCTATTGGTGTATGGATTAGAAACTCATTTTTCATTTTATCCATCTTTAATGTAATCCTTGATTTTAATATCAGACATCTGTAAAGGAAATATATCAATTTATCATATATGTTGAATTTTCGATTGATTTATGCGATCTACACAAAAACTTTAGTTGATTTGAAGAAAAAAAAAATTGTATAAGGAAGCCATTTGTATAATTGTGGTTCCAAGATTTAAGTACTATTTTTGTTTTTTGTTTTTTTGTTCTCAATATGCAGTACAGGGATGCCATTTTATTGGCTTATGCAATCCTTCACAAAGCTAAGAAGGGAAAGGTTTGTTCTCCGGGTAACTTTGAACCTTTCTAGTATGAGGTTAAAATGTTGCATATTGTTGGAATTAATGCTTTCTTGGTCTAGCTAGGAAACTCTAAGTAAGTTTGCTGAGAAGCATAGTTCGCTCAAGTCAGTTCACTGAAGAATCAGTTACTGAGCAATAGTTCCCTCAGGAAGATCTTTGCTACTGAAGAGTTGGATGCTTCTGATATTTTGCTGCCACTTGCATTACTGTTTGCTCCACTCAAATTAGCTAGATAAATTTTATCTAAAGTACTTTTAGTCTAGTTAATTCAGCTTCTATTCTAGATATTTTGTATGTTAATTTTGTACTCTATATAAGGGATAAGATAGTTGATGTAAAGTAGCGAACAAGTTCTGAAACTCAAGTACTTTTTTGTTGAGTATTGCTCATATGTCCATTATTCATTTGTCACTGCAAATTAATCAAATTATCCAAGTTGTTTTCGATTATATTTTGTTCAAATACAAAGTAGAAGCTCTCAAATTCTAACATGGTGTCACAGCCTTGTTGATTAACAGCAACTGGGTCTACCAACTATTAGATGAAAAAATCACTGTTAGATGAAAAAATCAAAAATCAAAACACAATTTACTCATATGAAAAAAAATGGCTAGTTCAAGTAAAGCAATAGAAATAAATCTCTCTCCATGTGCTTACCCCTAACCTCTACCCCTACCCCAATCCCCAACCCTAAATTCTATTAACTTTTCTAGCGAAACCAAGAAATTAAATTTTGAAAATCAAAGTCTGGATTTCCGTTGTTTTCTCCAATTTTAGCTTCCTAATCATATTAGGAAAAATCAGCCTTGGAAAAGATTCCTAGCCACGCTAGGAGAATTGATCATTAAATTATGTAGTGATGATGTCAACATGATATTGGACACATACAATGTACAATGGTGCGAGATTTGATTCCTTGTCAATTTTTTTTTTTACAGTGTTTTACATTTATATGAAAACCTGTTGACATTAATAGGTCTTCGTTAGATAGCGTGATGAGAAAAAGATATGGTAATCTCGCCTTATGGACTAAGGCTTCTCACAAAACGCTCTGGAATATCAACTACGAGAAGACATATTCTCTCGTAATAGATGACATTGCACTCCACTACCTTGTTAGTTTGGTAGTTTCTGAATAACTGAACATGTAGCTTACGAATGTGGTCACTACGTACGTTTATGAGGATCTACATACGGAATATAATGAAGGTTCTTGTGAACTTCATTTACCCAAGTCAAGTGGCTCTAGACCACGAAGCACGTTTGCAATGAGGTTGAAACGCTCACTAAAGTGCCTACTTGATTGGGAAGGGATATGATGAACTATGCCAGCGCGTTTCCATGACAAGTTCCGGATTTGCAATTGTCGCGGTTTTTGTTAGTAAACATAATCGGAACCCTTGAGAGATAAGGGAAACCGCTTAACACCTGAAATCTGAGTTTGAAATGAACGACCTTGGGAGAACACAGTTTTGTCTACATTTAGAACTTGTATATCGTTAATGCTTTGGCATTTTAATAAAGTCAAGATGTACTCCCATGACCATCCGTAGTCTTGACCCTAAGAGGGATACATTTCGTCCCAGGGATGATGACGAAGACTTGTTAATTGGCAGAAGTGCGCTGCCTAAGTGTAATAGGCTCATTATTGTACTTAACACAATACAAGATCGGACACTTCATTTGTTATGAACTTGTTGGCTAGATGTAGCCCTGTGCCAACGCGATGCCATTGAATTGGTGTAAAGAAAATCTTTCAATAAGGGTATGATAGATATGGGCTTGTTTTATCCCTATAGTGAGACGAGGAATGAAGGAATTATGGGATTGGACCCCATACAGCAAAGCGCCGCCATCTACATTGCTGTGGCCGACCATGTCGCTGTCGGCGCTACCGTTGCCACCAAGGGCGGCCGACCTCACCCACCTCCATTACATCAAAACGATGGTGATGTTTTAATAGGTTTTGCTTATGCTAGCTAGGTATCTCTCTGACCCTCACAAAGATCACTCACAAATGGGTTATGTATTTACCATGGGAAGCATCACGATATCTTGGAGGTCTACAAAACAGACCCTTGTTGCTATTTCCTCGAATCATACAGAGATCATTGCTCTACATGAAGCTGTGAGTGAATGCATTTATGTAATTATACAAATTCGAGGAACTTGTGGTTTGAAGTCTACCACAGATGAACCTACATGCATTTATGAGGATAATGCAGCTTGTATTGAACAAATGAAGTTAGGTTTCATCAAGGGCGACAACACTAAACATATATCGCCTAAGTTCTTTTACAATTAGCAACAACAATCACTTCTAAAGATTGAAGTGAATCAAATCCGATCAGAGGATAATGTAGCAGACTTATTCACTAACGTTACCTAAATCCACCTTCGAAAAACATGTGAAGAGCATCAGATTGAGAAAGTTATCCGAACTCCCATGATTGTAGTAATAAGGGGGAGATGTCGACATCAGAAGGAGGCATGATGTCTACATGTTCAATCTCGAAGAGTGAAGGACGCGTTATACTCTTTTTCTCTTCCTCGAGGTTGTATTTGTCAAACAAGGTTTTTATTACTCGAGCAAGATTCTTAACGAGGCAACAATCAAAGCGTCACGATCAAGTTTGAGCAGCACAAGGGGAAGTGTTGAAGAATGTTGACATTTAGTCTGCCTTTTCAAATTAGGATTAGTTCTATACAGGGCCAGTCCTGACATTTTAGAGGCCCAAGGCCAATAATTAAAATGTGGCCTCACATTAAAAAAATCATATAATCGAACAAATTATATATATATATATATATATAAATAAATTAAACCCCTACATTAATAGTAATTAAAAGAAAAGATGTTCAATTCCAAAATAATTTTTCTCTTAGAAGTTGAAAAAAGAAAAAAATATATTTAATTACATTGGAGAGACATAGATGAGAAAAAGAAAATCCATTGGAGAAGTTGAGAAAGACTTTGTTTAACCAAGCAAGAGGGAGGTATGGGTTTTAAAAATATCTATGCTTACAATATTGATATGCTTGCTAAACAAGGATGGAGGATTCTCTCCAATCCACACTCTTTGATTGCTAGGTTATATAAATCTATGTACTTTCCTCAGTGCTCCTTTTGGGAGGCTGCAGTTGGTAACTTTCCTTCCTTCTCTTGGAGAAGTATACTACAAGGTAGGGCTGTACTTAAAGCAGGCATACAATGGAAAATTATAGATGGTGAACAAGTTGATTTTTAGAGTGATCGATGGATTCCAGTGCAAGCCTCTTATCGGCCTATTAGACCTCAACACACCTCTTTTAACAAAGTCGCAGACCTAATTGATAGCACAACTAGGCAGTGGAAAGCAGATGCAGTTCACAGTTTATTTCCTAATGACATTGCCTCACGAATTCTTTGTACTCCTCCAAGTAGTAATCACTGCCCAGACCGGTTAATTTGGAGCCCGGAGAAGAGAGGACATTATTCTATCAAGCCAGCGTATTGGATTGCAAGAGTGGAAGTCATGTTGAACACTCTTATGTTAACATCAAGTGGAGATCCATACAAAGACCTCTGGAAGAATCTATGGAAAGCCAAAGTGCCTAGAAAGGTGAGTATTTGTGTGTGGCGAGCCTGTAATAATCTGCTTCCCACTCGAGAAAGGCTGCTTACTAAAGGGTATGAGGGAGACACCAAATGCCTTCTCTGTGATCACTGAGTAGAAGATGTGGTTCATTTGTTCTGCAAATGTTAGATAACGTCCAACATACTCTCGAATGCTCCATTTAATTTGCAGGCTACCATACTACCATAACTAAACTTCAAAGAGTGGATGCTGGAAAGGGTAGTAACATTGAATTCTGACAACTTTGCACGATTAATGATGGTAATCTGGGCTCTATGGAAGAACATGAATAATATGTTGTGGTCTGGTACACAACAAACAGCTCAAGATGTGTTATTGAGCAGCTTATCATGGCTTGAGGAGTTTCAGAAAGCTCGAGGAGGTGTGAAAAAACCTAAGGTGCAATCACGAGCTAAGTGGAGACCTGATGAGCATGGAGCTTTAAAACTGAACGTGGATGCTGCATTCTTATCATCGACAACTAAGGGAGGAGTAGGAGGAGTCTTACGTGATGCCTCAGGAAGATTTGTAGCAGCTTTTGCTAGTCCGGTTGGACATGCTGCATCTCCGAAGCAATGTGAGCTCATGGTCATTCGAGCTGGTCTTGATTTACTTTTCTCCCTTCAAATACAACAGGTGGTGGTTGAAAGTGATAGCACAATGGCTATTGCTGAGGCTCTCTGTTCCGATCATACTCTATTAGCTAATGGAGGATTGATTGATGACATACAAAGTGCCATGCAGAAAATCCCAAGCATCCGACTCTGTTATCAGCCACGGTCCACCAACATGGTGGCACACAGACTGGCTAGAAAAGGTTTTGAAGCAATCAACAGTTGTGTATGGATAGGTCTAGCACCTGTATGTATTCATGATGTTCTCAATCACGATTATCAGTACCTCCATTGAGGTCTTCTTTAATAATAGTTTCTTTACTGATTCAAAAAAAAAAATGAAAAACAAAGGGAAAATACATTAGTATTCAATTCCAAAATATTCTTTCCATAGAAGCTAGAAAAAGAAGGAACAAAAAACGTTTAATTACAAGGAAACTAATTGGAAAGAAAAAAAAAACAAAAAAATAGGTCACTGTGTTTCAAATGTTGGTGCTGTAAACAGCAACAAAACTATGTTACCCCTGCACTAGCACGGCCACATAGGAGAAAATGGGGTAAAGAACAATATATAATTATACAACGTATATATGTAAGATAAAAAAATAAAAATAAAAATTGGCGGAGAGCGGTGGCATAAGGCAACTGCCTCAGGCAATAGCCCTTAAGGCCGGCCTTGGTTCTATAGTTGTAATAGGAGAGATTTCCTACTTCGAGTTAGAATATGAATCATTGTACTCCAAGATTATGTACTTTGTAATCACTATATATAGGGCTCCTATTATCAATGAATACACATAACTTTTCTCTCTACAATTCTCTTTTCCTTAAACAAGACGTAAATTATTGAAGTACTTTAAATATAAACAGGGTACCCGTTAGGGTGAGAAGCGATGAAATGGGGGTCTTCAAATTTCCCAGCCCGAGTATGGTACACAGGGCATTCCCTACGTGGCCTCACCTCCGTGCCCCATACCTACCTATAAGTCTACAACTATCTATTCACAAGGAATTCCTAGCCAATTGGAAGTGAGCCAACCAGAAGAGCGTAAAGATGCTCATACATAGTTTATACAAGTGAGCATGAGAACATGAGACATATGCATTGCATGATTAGTTGTTTGGCATACATTTAACATGCATGAACAACCATGGCAAAAATGACAATATATGGATTGGCCAAGGAAAAAGGTAGAGGAGGTATGGATTAATTGTACATGTTCTTCTGGATTATTGTAATCTTATCTTACATATGAAATATTTGAAGAAGCTAAAGGAATTGATTTTACTCATGGATCTCCTTCACCAGTGTTTCCATTGCCTTTGAAAAATTTTCTGATTCAGTCATGACTGATTTGTTAGGGTAGAAGCCTAACTAAGTGAATACAAAGGAAAAAGTTGAAGCAGCAAGCAAAATGAAATTTGTATATTGATCAAGCATAGCTGCGGAGCTACAAATAGCTTATATATTCCCTTAGTGAGCAACTAGAAACCCTAATATGTAATAACCCTAATATAGATAACAGACGTGCCATCCATGTGCACGATTTAAGTCAATACTAAATACTACTCTCATAGTTGACAACAGTAAATTGTGATTAAGACAAGAATCATATCATGATGTGATAGATGAAGAGAAAAGATGGAAAGGTTGGTTGAAAACGAGGTTGGAAATGTGTAGGAGTTTTGAAGCAATAGAGTTTTCAAAGTGTGATTATAAGAACAAATTTTCAATTTTGTGATTTTTATTATTTTATAAAAGATTTACTTTTTAAATGAATTCTTGAAAGGAAATCATTTTCTTCCGGCTCTTGTTTTTAAAGACGGCTGAAAATTATAAGAGTTAAACAACAAACACCAAGGCCGTGGGCGTGGGCCAAGTTGGGGTTTGGGAAAAAGAGAACTAAACTTTGGCACCACTCAGAACATGTCATATGTATTGTAGGTCATTGTCTTCATCAGAAACACGGGATCAAAATTAACAAACAATACCTAAGAGATTCCATCAAAGAAATAACGCATAAGAACTAAAGATGCGTATGGTATTACAGAAGCAAAAAATTTATGAAACTTTTGGATGCTGATTTGAAATAATCTGTCATTCATCAGTACACAGTAATCTTATGCGTGCGTTACATGATTGGAGCTCAACTGAGGTCAAAACTAAGGCGCATAGTCTTGAAAAACAAAGGGAAACCAGCCCACAACAGAAATACTCTTTTCTTCTAAGCTCTCAGACTCAATGGGAGCAAGATTTCAATCTCAGGCCTGCATAAAATGGCCTTGACTTCCTCCCCGTCTGGATTACACTACAAAAGATGTGAGATAAGCTTAAATTTCAATGTATGACCTATGTGAATCTTGCTTGAGCTTGTTATAACTTATAAGGGATGATGTCTCTGAACGAGCAATATGTCTTTCCAAGCTTCATAAAACATCCAGGTGATGCCAGATGAAGGCATGACCTTTAAACAGCTTGCACCCCACCCTCTGTAGAGTCCCAATAAACCTTCCTCCCGTATCACTTCTGAAAGTGCAGCTGCCATATGGGGCGGGCACTTACCCTGCATAGCTCCAACCATCAGCCGTTTCCTGGCCACCTCCAATGGAAAGCTGATTGTGCTAGCTGTAAAACCTGGACAAATTGAGTGACAAGTGCAACTATTAGATGAATTGTCCAAAAAAAAAAAAACTTGGATGAGAAAGCAAACCGTCCCAGTTAATTATCTGCAGATTATATATTTAAGCGTGCAAAATCTTGCATTAGAAGCACGGGGCAATCATATGCTAATCAAAATTAATGACTGTGAACCAACCAAATAATAAAAGGATAATATTGAACAATAAACAACAATTTCAATAGCTGTATCAGATATCCTTTTAACAGAGAACTATAAAGTTTGTGATATTACCATCATTGTCCAACATAGTTAAACCTATACAACAAAAGAACTCTTCTAGTCTCCGATAATACTAACTAGACCGCTAAAGTTATGACCCATAACTTCCATGAAAACTAATAAAACCCCAAATAAAATTTGAACTAAAGAAGAGGAAATGGTTCATATTCTATGTGAAAAATAGTTTACATGACCAAGGCCAAGTTTCTTACCTGCCAGAGCTCCGACCAGTAACATCTCTGGACGGCTTAGAGACTCTTTTTTCTTTGTTAGGCAGTAGGATTTCTTGATTTTCTCGTACATGAAATAATAGCATGTACTGTAGGGAAGCATCCCAATCAGTGTAGGTGAAAGACCCGAATAGCATGAAGCAATACCACCTTCCTTATAAATCTTACAGATTGCTACACCTATACTAGGATATGCCTCAGGACAGACAGTCAACCGATCCTGTTGTAAGAAATTAGAAGAAAGAAAATACAAGAGGAATGAGTTTGCAATTCATCACTGAGATCATAGCAAAAATAAAATAAAGAAGAAATAAGCAAACACAGAAAATATCCCATGAGAACAAACAGAAAGCACATAATAGTGAAACAAAGAAGAAGACACCACAAAGGACATAATCATTAGACATGCATTTAGAGTGGCAGAAAGGTGAAAAGGCTATTTTATAAGATTGGGACGAAAACGAGAAGAAATTTTCTGAGTATTACAATTTCTATCCTCTTAAAGTGGTATCAAGTACCTTCAAAACTTCAAGGGGATGACACACAAGTGTGCTTGCAATTCCAGCAGCAGCACCAGCCACAGCAACAGGAGAAATCCAGGAGATAGAGAAGTCCAAGCTTACAGGGCCAATTTGCACCTTTGGGCCTTCAGTCTGCTTCCACTTCTCTTGTGCCGATGTCATTGCTCGTTTAACAAACTCAAACGTCCCAAACTCAACTGCCTGGGTGGGGACTATGCGGATCATATTGACTGCATTTCCTGCCCACAGCCCTTGCCAACCCTGCTTCTCAATGACCTCTAAGAAACTGCCAGAGATGTTTCTAGATCCAACACCAACTATCATTCTAGTCCTGCACATATCAAATATATAGATCAGGAGTCACACATAACAACAGTAATCTGGTAATCTGTAATGAAGTACATATTACAGAACTGTATGAATGTGTTCAACCTACTTGAATTTCAACCCTATAGAGCAAAATGATACTTTAGAAGCTCTTTACACTGATGATTTGCTCCTAGGTAGGGAGTCGTGAATTCTTTATTAAACAAGACGAGCATATTCTTTAAGTTTTTAAGTCACTATTTTTAAACTAATATTAAACAACTATAAAAATCACTAAGGATCACTGTCTCCCTCCTCAGAAGTTCCTAGAGGTTGAGTTATTGTAGGAATGAAACAGACAGCATCATTTAAGGAGCCCATTGGAGATTCTGTTACAAAACCAATCATAAGGAAATCTTGGAATATCCTTCAAGGTCTAACTTCTTATTCTAGAGGCCACAATGAAAGCATTAACTGAATCATCAGCTTAGTAAGTTGGGTGTTCAGACAATTCTTTCTGACATTGAATTTCCAAAAAAGAAGGTTACAATGCCATGTCTCTAAGAAAGATGCGACAAACTGACATCTGCTTTGGTTTATCATATGATGACAAAAATAACTCTGATCTTCAGATGATATGACATTTCGTTCATCCTCTCAGAAACATATGATATGAAATTAATTCGCAATTAGCAGATTACAATGACACTCCATACGACAGCAGATGTTTTTTTAGTGGAAATTTCTAAAAATGTATGTGATTGAGGAAAGATATTCTACTGAAATTCAAGTATTCAACTTTTTCCCCAAAATGGAACAAATAAATAAAAGAAAATACTCAAATTTGGAAGATTATCTATGATCAAGAAGTTGTTTGCAGTTGATACAGGGTACATCAGCAATCCTAACATTAACTTATGCACTATGATATTGTCATTCATGCATAGAGACAAAACATACACAATTGATACAATGCAATCAGTAGACTTAGAACACGTCAATCACATTCTCAAAACCTGCTGACAACAATGGAGATAGATTTGGAGTGACTGGTGTAACCAAGACAAGTAAACTAGACTGATCAACCAAACAATGGTACGAAGCCATGGCGCGGAATCAAATACCAACATCCTTTGGGTCTACGTTGTTAACTAGAACAAGCTCTATAAATCCAATTGTTACTGCAGTCCATAAACTGTTTCAACTGTTGAATGAGCTTTAAGAAGTTGCATTCACCATTGTTTATAGGTACTTATGCACCTCTTCACTTATTTAAGTTACCGCGGAAACCTAAAATATTTCATAAATAGTGTATCAAATACAGTAACTACTGCGTTAACCTTACCTGATGGTCTCAAGAGGAGCAAGAACAGCTTTGGTCATTGCCCCTGCTAAAGCCCCACTAAGGAACTCACCAACTTCTCTTGTCCTCAAGAATCCCTAAAGCACATAAAGGCACAAGCTTTATGATACCGGCAACAAAGATAGAATGAGAGGTTTATTTTCTCTTTTGTTCCTCCAATTTCCCAGAAATCCAAACAGCAATTGAATATAAAGAAGACAACTTTTATGTCATGCCCCATTTCAGGAACCCAGAGGGGAAATAGAAATCAAAAGCAGAACTAAAAAGCTCTATACAGTAATGGGGCCTCTAATACATTTCTCAGAAACCAACAGGCCAACAATAACTTCACCAAAAAGATTGGGGGCATTTGGAATACTTACCCTGATGGGTTGGGAGAGGTCAGGGAATTGGAAGTGGAGCTCAAAGGGTGATGGGTGGGCGGCCTCCTTGTCAAGCTCAAGGTCTTTGGGAATAATGGCCACACTGGTGTACATGTCCCCAAAAACCCCACTGTACTTCTTCTCCTTCTTCATAGACTGTGATTCAAATGCCATGCTTTTCCTGGTTAGTATCATAAAACCCCTCAAAAGAACAAATATTTAATCAAATTCAAAAGGAATATGCAGCACAATATTCTTATAAAAAGCTGGGTATCTTAGATACAAGTAGAGGGAGAGAAGGGTTTGGAATTGACATGCCTGAGAGAGGGAGAGAGAGTGGGGTTTTGGGGACATTGATTTTGAGAGAGATATTAAGGGGGGGGTTTTGGTGTTTTCCTGCCTTTGAGTCCTTCAGTTTTGACACTTCTTCTTCTTCTTCTTCACCAAACGTTTTTGTTGTGTGCGCTCCTCCCCTCCTCAACTTGTTCTCCCTCCTCTTCCTAGGGTTGAGTCTTTTGGGTCGGTTCGGTTACCGCCTCCCCACTTGGCTCGGTTTCAGTCTTTGATGAGAGACCCACCACAGGAATAGAGGGAAAAAGAGCAGTCAAGGAAACAAAACAAAAATTAGAAAAGAAAAAGGGAAATAGTTTTTTAACTGTTGGCTCAAAACGACGTAGTCCTTGATAAAAGTAAATTCTTTAATATTTTGATTACTCAACTATTATTTTGTCAATTATTTTAGTCATTTTGCTAAATCTCACATCAAAATCTTAGTTAAACAAACGATATGTTACAGAATTTTTTTAGAGAGTAATTTCGTCAAAATCTCACTTTAATCACTTCTCCCAATTAATCCAAATTCAGACTTCTCAATTTTTAACTACTGGTTTGATGAAAATATCATTGATATTGTGGTAAAAAAAATTAATAGAAAAATAATTGAGTGATTAGAGTGCATTTTAAAGTTAAAGTTGAGTGACTAAAGTTATATATTTAAAAATGTAAGTGATCAAAGTGTCGAACAGATAAAAGTTGGACGACTGTTTGTAATGTTCTCCCTAATTTTTGTTTTCAGTACTTCACTAGTTTTTCTAAAAAGTGAGGTGTCAATGACACTCTTCTTGTTTCGTTTTATTATGTTACTAGCTCTTTGACATATGTTAAGTAAGTGTTGATTAAACTATTTTATTTGAGGAAAGAAAAAATGATATCAATGATGATGTCACTTTGGGATATAGATTATCAATTATTCAACTTGAGTCCTTATGTATTTCAATTTTTCTCTTTCAACGAAGACTTTGAATGTAGAGAATAAGACCTTAAATTTGAATGAAATTAAAGCAATTGCTATCAGACTTTATATCTAATATCGTTCATTTATTTAATTTTAAACTTAAAATACTACATAAACATGTAACCTTTAGGAGAACCAAATTAAGAATATGAGTTTAAGGACTCCCTTCCCTTTCATCTCCCTCCTAAAGAAAGGGAATAGGAAAATTCTAAGAAAACAACTTGACCAAAATTCAACAAATATCTAGACTTTACACATCGAACAAAAAAACAAATATCTAGACTTTTTCATGTCACATTCGCTTGCCCAAAACCCACGCTTTATAGCACCTTTTCTCCCTTCTTCTTTTATAAGATACTTCCGTAAATGTTGGGACCATTCAAAAGACGCCTGGACAAAATTGAATTTCCCTACGACAAAAAAAAAAAGAAAGAAAGAAAGAGAAAGGGCACCTTCACATCTATGAACAATATATGAACTTGTTGATATCATCCAAAAGTTCACGTCCCACTTGTATAAATAATGTGACCATCTCTATCTCTATTTTTCTTTCTTTTGGATATTAGTAAGACCTCATTCAAACTTCAAAGTAAGAGCACTAGGAAAATCAACGATAGAGTCTGTAACCAAAAAAAAAAAAAACCAACGATAGAGTCAACAATGATGTTCATTGTTCCAGTCATCTAGCTACATGCTTCCTAATCAAATATGCAATGGTAAGTAAGTCATAACCTCAAAGGTTGATTGAGCTCTTTTCTTTAACAATATACATGCATATATCATAATATCCTACCAAAATCAATTGATATATACATTTGTGTTTTTATGCAAATTTATAGAAAGTAAACCATTAAAGTTATTATATTTTACCCAATTTTGATTCAACTTTACATTCAAACTCAAAACCATGAAAGTAACTCATATTTGATAATTTACCCATCATTAACTCATTTTCTTGTTTTACTAAGAAATGTGGTAAGGGAAGAAGAACATTATAATTAGGCTTGAAAAGCAAGGGATCGAAGGAAGGAGAAGAAACATAGAATTTGAAGCGAAGAATGCACAAATTTGAGTTTGACAACTTCTTCAACAAGCTACCACCCGTGGAGGAAATTTTCTACCACCGTTTCAAATTCCCCCTTCATTCTTTTATCAATTAGAAAAAAGCATGTGGCTTAGCCCATTTTGGGGACAATTGTGTAAAAGAATTCCTCCCCGATTTTTTTTTTAATCTCACTGTTGATAGGGCTCGAACACATGACCTCTCAAATAGAAAGTTATTGTCTTAACACGACTTGAAACCTGCACGATTAAAAAGCTGGTCGGCTGCACGAAAAGACAAAGTGAACTCGTATAACCCGATTATGCTATATTTCTTCTTGAAATTTTGGACGTTGGCACTTTGGGAGTATTTGATCCTAGAATTAGACAATTTAAAATATTTTTCTTCATCATTATTGAATTTAATTATTTATATTATACATATAAATAATTAATCAATTTATCTATATTCTTTGTTTTGTGGAATTTTTAGTAATTTAATCAATTTATGTATTTTTTAAATTAAATAGCTCGCAATGATAACCTTTTAAATGAGTCATTTTGTCCAAAGGGACACGACACATTCATTAAATGGATTAAGCGAGTTAAAAACGGGTAACCCGTTTAATAAATAGTTTGAGTTTAGCTTTAAATTTTTGACACGATTATTAAATGCGTTAGATCTCAGTGTGTCTCTTGTGACACGACTCCCGACTCAAATCTAACACGACACAAACCATTGATAGCCTTACTAATTGTAAAAAAAAAAAAAAAAGGTCAACTTTGTAATAGTAAAATGATAATTGGAATGGTCTACTCATTTCATTTCATAGTCCCTTTATATAGGAATAGAATTACAACGGAAATATCGATTACATTAATGATACTAAATGCTGATGGATCCGTAATTACGATGATTGATGGTAATCACTGATTCCTTGATTCCCTCTCCGTTAATCACTTTGACGAAGGCACATAATGTGTTTTTCCTTTAACACTCCCTTTTGTGCCAAGTCAAAGCCGAAAAGGTGCATGAATTGTTGTCTCCCTAAAAACCTTGCCAAGTAACAATAAAAACCCTGTGGGACAAAAATACACCTTGGTCGAAGGAAAAGAGCACAACGCACCTTTTACATTTGAGTATGACATGTGTGTGTTAGACTCCCCCTGACGTCTACACCCCCCCCTGATACTTACATTAATCAGGGGATCTTGGAAAGTCTTCGCATTCCTATGTTTTTCACATGTTTCTCAAATATGGCCTTAGGCAATGATTTGGTAAACAAATCTGCCACATTCTCCTCAGACCTTACTTGATTCACTTGAATCTTGAGGAGGGCATGTTGTTGCTGATTGTAGAAAAGCTTTGGCGATATGTGTTTTGTATTATCACCCTTGATATATCCTAGCTTCATCTGTTCGATGCAAGCTGCATCATCTTCATAAATGCAAGTAGGCTCTTCAGTGGTAGAACTCAAATCACTAGTCCCTCGAATATATGTGATGATAACTCTTAACCATACACACTCACGAACCACCTCATGTAGAGCGATGATCTCTGAGTGGTTCGACGAGGTAGCCACAAGGGTTTGCTTGGTTGATCTCCAAGATATCGCCGTGTTCCTAATGGTAAATACATAACCAGTTTGGGAACGACCTTTATGTGGGTCAGAGAGATACCCAGCATCAGCAAAACCAACCAAAACATCATTTGGCGTTTCGGTGTAGTAAGTGGCTCTTTCGCCATCAATATTTCCTTCAGGGATTGCAGTTCCATCTGCGGTCCCTCTTGTCTCTCTGTAGGGAAAGAACAGTCTCAAGTCAATGGTTCCTTTTAGGTAATCGAAAATGTTCTTAATACCATTCCAGTGACGTTGCGTTGGCGCTGAGCTAAATCGAGCTAACAAGTTCACTGAGAATGCAATGTCTGGTCGAGTACATTGGGCTAAGTACAATAATGCACCTATTGCACTTAGATAGGGAATTTCAGCTCCCAACACCTCTTCGTCATCTTCCTTTGGACGAAATGGATCTTTCCTTGCATCCAAACTTCGACCGATCATGGGAGTGCTAGCAGGATGCGCCTTGTCCATGTTAAATCGCCTGAGCATCTTTTGGACATACGCAGACTGGTGGATTAGTATTCCACAAACTCGATGTTCTAGTCCAAGGCCTAGACAAAATCGAGTTTTCCCAAGATCCTTCATCTCAAATTAGGATTTCAAGTAACTTGCGGTTTCTCTTTGATAGGAGCATTTTAATGCGACGTTTTAACTGCATTTCCCTACATTTCTTACGTTATTTCCTTATTAAAACCCTGTTTAGGAAAGTTTCCATTCTTTGATCGGGAAAGTTCCTATTTGTAGAAAGTTTATATTTTTGTAGTTTCTATTTATCATTTTTAGTAAGTTTCCATTTTCAGTTTAGGAAAGTTGCCATTTTTCATTTTAGGAAAGTTTCTATTTTTCTTATTAGTTTCTATTTTTAGGACCTCCAAGCAAGTGGAAAATCTTGAGGAGGAAAATCAAAGTTGCAAGGAAGTGGAAAATCTTGAGGAGGAAAATCAAAGTTGCAAGGAAGTGGAAAATCTTGAGGAGGAAAATCAAAGTTGCAAGCAAGTGGAAAATCTTGAGGAGGAAAATCAATTCAAGTTGAACAAGTGATAAACAAGTGGGAAGATATTTTTTACAAATTTGTCTAACATATCTAGCCCTTCATTTATGTTCATCTCCACCCTCCATTCATCATTTTTTGGGCTATAAATACACTTCTCCTCTCACTCTCAAAATACAAATTCCTTCATCCATCTCATCTTCTTTGTCTCTCCATTTCCTTTCCATTTTCCCACAAATTCCTTCATCCATTTCATCTCCTTGTCTCACCATTTCCTCTCCATTTTCCTTAGTCACCAATTCCTTCATCCATTCCATCTCCTTGTCTCTCCATTTCCTCTCCATATTTCTTTTCCATTCTCTAGTTTTCTTGTTCTTCATTTTCAAGCCAAGAGAAAGAGAAGCCATGCAATACATCAATTTCCCAACCGCCATCCACCCTTGTGTCGTCCCTAGAAGATTGCTTGCTTTCAAGGATCTTCAAGTTCTTCGTCTCAAGGCTTTATCATTCATCTTTCAAGGTGTATTATATCCTTTCTCTTGTTTTCTTTGTTTGATTTTGTAAAACTATGAATTCTAGTTAACAAATAATGTTAAGGGCAAAGTTTAAAGCCCGTTTATATGTTTTGAGATAAAGTTGTGATTTCTATATGTTGATTTTTATGTTGCTTATGTGGGTTTGTTTAATTAAATTTGCATGATAGAAAACTTTTGTATTTTAATCTTATGTGGTTGCAAACACTTAGGGTTTTGATATAATTGGTGCTAGGTTTAAGAACATGAAATCGACTTTTCGTTTTGTGTAAACTTGAATCAAAGTAGTAAAGGTTTTGTGCAAAGACCGAATTTAATTAAAGAGGATTGCAATTAGGTGGACTTTTCCATAACTAAGTTGTACACTTGAGTTGATAGCCTTTCTCTATGTCTAATGCGTTGAACATGTCATGATTGACTAGCTTTCTAGGGCTTGATTGCATGTTTGATAGGATTAATCTAGGTGCTTTCGCTTAGGTTAATTAGCATTGAAAAGTAAAATATGGGAAATCATTTGCTTTCGAATGTTTCACATGATCAACTCCTCTCTCATGACATTTAAAATCAACTATAGGAATTGTAATTGGATTTCTTGCATATGGATGTGGTTTTGATCTTTGTTCCTTGCAATCCACCCTTGTATATATGTTTTTACATTTTCTTTATTTTATTTATCTTAATTTTCAATTCTATAATTCTTAAACCCCCCTCCCTTTTTATTTTGTTACTTGTATATATTTCTATACTTTATTTTATTTTTGTAAATAATACTTTATTATTTTAATTCTTTATTTGTTTATACAATTGTATATATTTATATTCTTTATTTTATTTTTGTAAATAATACTTTTCTTTATTTGTTTCACAATTACAAGTGTACCCTCAATCCCCGGATAGAACGATCCCTATTTGCTTATACTACTAACGATATTTCAGGGTTAAATTATGCGCTTGTCAAAGGCGCATCACTCTTATTTCATCAAGAGTACCTATTATGTTCATATTATCGACATATACTGCTACAATTGCAAATCCGGAACTTGTTTTCTTTATGAATACGCAAGGGCATAATTCATCGTTCTTATATCCCTTCCCAATCAAGTAGTCACTTAGACGGGTATACCACATCCGCCCGGATTGTTTCAATCCGTATAGTGAGCGTTTCAACCTAATTGCAAACGCACTCCGTGGTTTAGAGTCACTTGACTTGGGTAATGTAAGGCCATCAGACACTTTATAGAGATATGCAGTCACCACATCCATGAGCTGCATTTCCAGTCCTTCGGAAACTACTAGGGTAACTAAGTAGCGGAACGTTATAACGTCCATTACAGGAGAGTATGTCTCCTCGTACTCAATTCCAGGGCGTTGGGAGAAACCTTGTGCCACAAGGCGAGCCTTGTACCTCAGGACTTTATTCTTCTCATTACTCTTTCTAACAAAGACCCATTTATATCCTACAGGCTTTACACTTGGTGGGGTTAGCACTACCGGACCAAATACCTGTGTCTTTGTCAGAGAATCTAATTCTGCCTGGATTGCTTCTTTCCATTTAGGCCAATCTACTCTTTGTTGACATTCTGCAACAGAGCGTGGTTCGATATCATCGTGCTCTATGATTTCTTGAGCAACAGTGTATGCAAATACATCATCAATATGTATAAAAGATCTTTCTATCAACTCATACGCACTCTCATAATCCATTGAGATTTCTTTTTTCTCTGGAATCATTTCAAACATCGGAGCGTCCTCCAATATTGATTCATGGACATAACTATAATTAGAGACAATCTTATGAGAGGGATTCTCTACATTGATGAGTAATGGATCAGTTTGTGCCTTACTCGCTCTCTTCTTCCTTGGGTGAGTGTTAATAGAACCAAGTGGCCCCCCCTCTTCCTTTGAGGAGCCACGGCCTCAACCATACCTCTACTAAGTGTGGTTGTAGTGCCTCTATATGCGGCATCGTGCCCCTTATTGGGGACTTCTAACCTTGCAGGCACATTTGCAGCTGGTATATGTGATCTCGTCACTTTTGCGATATCAGTAAACGCATCAGGAATCGAATCTGCTACGTTCTGAAGATCGATTATTCTTTTCACTTCACTTTCACATTGTGAAGTGCGGGGATCAAAATGAGACAGAGTGGGAACAAACCACGACAATTCTTGTCGTTCCCTTGGAAAATCTTTTTTCCTATCTCCCCCTAACGACTGGAAGACTGTCTCATCAAAGTGACAATCAGCAAATCTAGCGGTAAAGAGATCACCTGTCAAGGGTTCCTAATAGCGGATAATCGTTGGAGATTCGCATCTAACATAAATATTTAATCGTCTCTGAGGACCCATTTTAGTGCGCTGTGGGGGCGCAATAGGCACATATACTGTGCAACCAAATATACGTAAGTGTGAAATGTCAGGCTCATATCCAGTTACCAACTGGAAAGCAGAAAATGGTTGGTTAGCAGTGGGTCTGAAACGAATGAGTAAAGCTGCGTGCAATATTGCATAACCCCATGCAGATATAGACAGGTTGGTGCGCATAACCAATGCCCTAGCCACCATCTGTAGCCTTTTGATTGTGGCTTCTGCGAGACCATTTTGTGTATGCACATGGGGTACATGATGCTCTACATCTATCCCAATAAACATGCAATAATCATCAAATGCTTTTTATGTAAACTCTCCAGCATTATCAAGCCTTATAGACTTGATAGGGTGATCAGGGTGGTGAGCCCTTAAGCGTATAATCTGTGCTAGGAGTTTTGCAAATGTAGCATTTCTTGTGGATAATAAAACAACATGTGACTAGCGTGTCGAGGCATCCACCAGAACCATAAAGTACTTGAATGGTCCGTATTCTGGATGGATAGGTCTACAAATGTCTCCTTGTATCCTTTGTAAGAATGGAATGTTTTGTTTTGTATCTTTAGCATAGGAAGTTCTCGATTTTGTTTTTGCTAAAGAGCAGGCTTTGCAAAACGAGTGATGTGCCTTTGAAATAGTCAATGAGGCATAATGGGAGGGAGGTAGTGCTTCTGGTACTTCAGAATGTAATAGCTGTATTTGAGCAATACGAGGACCGATACCTTTCAGTGTGGCGGATTTTTCTTTCATTTTATTTTTCACTCGAAAGAAGGGATGTCCGTGTGAGTTCTTCAAAATACGGATCATCATGTCACGATCAGGGTGCCCTATGCGGTCATGCCAAAGCCTATATGAGTCAGTGTCCCACATTTCATTGTTGGTGACAACATATGATTCAATGATCCGAATCGTAGTGAAGTACAGTCCACTAGATTGACTCATAAGTTTCTCTAAAATGCGTTTCCTTCCATATTCATTAGAGGTAATATAAAGGTATTCAGTTCCATTCTCACAGTGTGTTTCTACATGATAACTGTTGGCACGAATATCTTTGAAACTTAACAAGGTTCGATTAGCTCTTGGTGCATATAGAGCATATGTGACTTTAAATATTGTGCTATTAGGAAGCAAAAATTTGGCAGTTCCTTGCCCTTTTATTACTTGTGATGATCCAATCATCGTAGTCACAGAGGAATTATCGGCTATTAATTCAATAAATAATTGCCTATTCCTTAATATGGTGTGGGTAGTCCCACTATCAACTAAGCACTCAAGTTCTTCTCGATTCATTCCTACAAATAAATGGGAGGTATTATTAATTTTGAAAATATAACTCATATTCTTTAGAGCATGTCTATTTTAGTAGAATGATAATTTTTTCATTCTAATAATTTTTCTCTAGATATATTGCTTTACATCTTTATAGTGCCTTTTCGAACCATGTGAATATGTGTAGTACATAAAAATTGAATAAATTCAATGCTTCAGAATAAAATCCAAAATTTATTAATAAGCCAACGATAATGAAATCAAGGTTTTGTTCAGAAATCTAATTCATCAAACAATTATTGAAATAAACTTTAAGACTACGTAATAGTCTAATTAAAAATGAGGCATTATGCCTTCACAACTGTTTTTGGAAAATAAAATAAATAAAGCAGATCAGTCAAAATCTGAAGCATCTATTGACTGAGCAAGTTCCTTGTTGCCATTGAAGTTTGCAATTGTGAGGTTGACGTCTGGGTCATTGCCTCCTTCTTCCATATAGTGAGCCTCTTGTTCTTTAGACTCCTTATACCTCTTGTAATTGGCTGCTACTCTGTTGCTTGCTTGACATTTCTTGTACCAATGCCCCATGACTCCACACCTATAGCATGGCTCATTGCCAACTCTATCCTGTTTGACTGAAGGGTTCTTAGGTGCCCTTTGCACCTTGTTTCCATGACTACTAGGTCCAGCACCACCATCTCTGCACCATACATTGGGAGGGCCTCCATGGCCCATACCACGACCCCCACGTCCCTTGCCACGTGGTGCATTGTTGCCACGTGGGTAGAGATCAGCACGTCCAACCCCCTTTTCATTGGGTTCTTTCCACCTTTGACTTTGCCATAATTAGCCTCATGAATTTTTTTGTCCCAACGAACTAACATTGTTGCTCAAAAGAACCTCATTATGCCTCTCAGCCACTTGCAGGTGCTAGGTGCTAGGTGCTGCAGGTGATCAGTCCGACTGTGCAGGCGATGTGTGAAGGAGGCGGGGGTTTGCACAGAGGTGTGGGCTGTTCGCGCAGAGGGAGGGTCGAGGGTGGAGGCTGCTTTCGAGCGGTGAAGGCTTTTAGGTGGACAGATCAATTGGTTGGGTGCGGAGAGCAAATTGCTCTTGGCTGGGTGAGGCCGTGCAGGGGAGGAGGCGGGGTGAGGCCGGTGTGGATTTTTTTTTTTAATGTGTAAAAGTAAAATGATAACTAGAATGGTCAACTCATTTCATTTCATAGTCCCTTTATATAGGGATAAAATTACAACGGAAATATCGATTACATTAATGATACTAAATGCTGATAGATCCGTAATTACGCTGATTGATGGTAATCACTGATTCCTTGATTCCCTATCTGTTAATCACTTTGAGGAAGACACATAATGTGTTTTTCCTTTAACAAACTTTTCTTTATTTAAAAAAGGGTTAATGCTCATATACCCTGATTCCACCAAAATACTTCCCAAAAACCCCAGCTAATTATTTCCTTTCCCTTTCACACAAGCATCTGTCTCTTTCTTTCTCACTTGCACAAACTCTCACTTTTTCTTCCATCTGTACCCTTGTGATGTTTATATACTAGTTTAATATTTCTGTTACGATTGTGAAACGTGGTGGGCCCATTCTCAAAATTATTTAAACAGAAGTCTGATAGAATTTTCATCTTCTATTCAAGGATAAACAGTACGATTTAATATTCATAATTTCGATCGTTGACAGACTTGAATTAATAGCTATCTGCAAAAATACTGAAAAAGAACTGCAAAAAGAAAAAGAAAAATTGAGAAAGTTGAAGGCCTATAGAGACAATCTTGATAGAGAATCCCCTAACTATTGGGATATCATTTATAGACTTCAAAATAGAATTTATAAAATAGAAGAAGAGATAGATAATCTCTTATATGTTCTGAAAGAGGAACAAAAACCTCTTGATTATTTGAGCATTGGTTAGATCCGCACATCACTGGTATCAGAGCTTGTAAAATAGCTCAAGGAGAACCCCTCCTTAATGGGGACAATATCAGAATTATTATTAGAGAAAATAAATTCTCTACTGAAATCTTCTGATGAGAAATATCAGAAGCTGTTACTAGAAATATCTAGATGTCAGTCGACTCTAGAAAAATTCCCTACTATAATCCACCAATTGGAAAGATTGGAAAACAAACTGGATTATATCAAAGATCTTCCAAAAACGGAAGAAGAAAAACTAACGAGTGTTAGTAGAAAAATCAAAGAACAGCAGAAAACGCTGGATTCTATACTGAAGGAAAAGAAATTGCCCTCAGTAAAAAAGAAGACTAATGGATTTAAACCATTAGAGAAACCAGACTCAAATCGTGTTCCTAACATGATTTTTCTGGAACCATCTACTAGTCAGACTAGTATCCGGTATGAAAACCCGGAAAAAAGAGAAATGAAGATGTTAAGCATCTTTGGAAAAAAGAAAGGAGTTCAACTCCTAAATTCTGAAGAATTTGAATACAATGAAATCGAGCAAGAGGTAAAAAAACGCCTCAATTCCAAAGCTAGATTTTAAACAGATCTACAGAAGGGGAACATTTGACCTGATGGATAGCCATCATTTCAAAGTACTTGAATTTACAACCCCCTCAACAACAGGAGAAACAGATCTCTTGATGATCACCCCTGCTGAAGTTGCCAGAGCACAAGCAAAGCAGTATCAATTTATGCACATTGGAGCAGTCCAAGTCGGCATAAAATTGTTGGCAAGAGAAGGTATCAACTGTTCAGTCCTATGTGTCCTGCAAGACAATAGATTGACAGACTTCCAAGCTAGTCTGTTGGGAACTCTAGAAGCATCACTATGCAACCAGGTAGCATATTTTAACTGCTTCCCCAACTTTTCAACCAGCTTGAAAGATGCAGCCCATTGTCTCAGACTGAGAGTCAAGACAGATGGAATATCCATGAAAGAAGAAATGCAAGAATTGGCTATAGTATACAGAGTATACTACAAACTGATGAGCACCACAGTAGAACCAAAGACACGGATTTCCAACATCCCTGGTCTCACTACTGGATTTCTCACAAGCCAGAAGAACCATTCACAACAAATTCACAAGGTTGCTTGGAATGAAGTAACTTTTCCTCTTGAATGGAAATTATCCGGTCCAAAAAAGCTACCGGAAAGAGTAAAAGCAAAGATCTACGAGAGTAGAAGAACTGGAGAAATCAGCCTCAACTTCGACGATCACAGGAAAAGTGATGTCTGTCCTGAGAACATCAGGATAAACAGCAGTCTTCTGAGAAGAAGCTACAGCACCAGAGAAGCAGGTGTCAGTGGTACAAAACCCACTATTGAAGAGCCAATATCAGAAGAAGATTTAGAAGCTGATCTACTCAGACCAGCCCATATGCTCAGAGCTAAGAAGCTCTATGATCTTTATGAAGAAGCTGAGAATTGTGAAAGTCCTGAACGATTAGAAAAACTAATCGAGGAAATGAAAGAATTCAAATACAGAAAGACAAGAAAAGTCTTTCCTTATCAAGATATTGAAATGGAAGATGGAGAGAGCTCCAGAACTTTCATAAAAAAAGAAACAAGGGAAATGAAACTCCCAGTTCAGAAAGCCCCCACGGGTAAAAAAGGAGAAAGAAATTCCCAGAGATTTGTCCCAGAGGACAATCTGCCATGAGTTCCTATCACGAACTACGACATCTGGTTGAATCTAGACAAGAGTCTAGACAAAAGAAAAACTATCGACCAATGGGTAGATAGCCTGATGATGGCTTCTGCACTTACCCTTGGCAAATTTGAAGCACCAGATTTGCAGGTGTACTATGAAACTACTCTTACTGGAGTGGCAAAAAAGTACTACCTATCTTTCAAAGAAACTGCCAGAGGAAGAGACTGGCTTGAAGAAATCAAAAATTCAAAGTCTCCGTATGATTTTGCAGTACCCCTGTACGATCAATTCTGTGGAGATCTCTCAAATCTGAGTGAAAAAGCCAAAGAAACGGCAAAATCGAATATCTCTGCTCTCAAAATCTGTGACATGAGATATTTCGAAGAATACCTGAATGAATTTCAGGAATATTACTGTACAATTGGTGAACTAGAGAATACTGATCTAGTTAATCTATTGCACAGAAAGCTCCCCGAACCATGGAGAACAGCTGTGAGAGAAAGCATAGCTGAAAAACCAATTGAAAGATTTTCAGTCGGAGGAATTACCGACAGAATCCGGCAACTACTGAAGGAGCAATGCAAAGCCAATCTTAGAGCTAAGATGGCCAAGAAACAACTCAAAGGAGTTGAAAATTTCTGCTATGGAATACTAGATATGCCCACAAACTGGGGATGTCATGAATCCAAATTCCATAGGAAAAAGAAAAAAGAAAAATATTACTCTAAAAAATTCAAAAAGAGTAATCATCAGAAGAATTGGAAGTTTAAGAGAAGTTCCAATTACAAGAAGCAACAAAAAGAAGGTCTATCCAGAAAAGAAATTCTTCAAGAAAAAGAAGAATACTTCTCAGCATAAACAACCTAGCAAGAAAGCGTGCAGATGTTGGTTGTGTAAAGCTGAAGGACACTATGCCAATGAATGCCCAGAAAAGGGTAAAAGATCTACTAATGCTCTCTTTGAAGAATATGAGCAAATAGTAGAAGTAGCAAATATGAAAGGCTACGAAATAGCCTATTCTGATGATGAAGAAGACAACAGGTCAGTTTATTCTGCCTGGTCTGAAGAGTCTGAAGAAGAAAGTTCATCAGAAGAGTCTGATTCTGAAGTAGAGTACCTCGAATCCAGACAAATGAATGTTTTAAAAATCAAAAACTGGGAAGAAAGCAAGACAGAATCCTTCATGTCTTCCTACCAGGTAAACCCTGGTTCATTCGTTTGTGACTACTGCTTTTGTCACGAAAAGAATGGTCTTCCTATGTTCTGTGAAAAGTCTAAGAAGACTTGTTAGCCAACTGGTTGAACAAGAATATGAAGAATATTTTGCCGAACAAAAGGCAAAAGAAGTAGAAACTCTGTTCCGGGAAACCATGGAACAACCTTCTTCCCCGAAAAAGGAAGAAATCATCGATGAAGAAAAAATCGATGAAGATATTGAACTGGTTGAAAAACCAGAAACTGCTGAACTGGTAAAACTACCAGAAACTGTTCATCTCTTAGAACGACGAGAGACTACTGGCACGTGGGATCTACTTGGCCAACCTTCGGGCAAGTTTGACTACAAAGTCAGATATGATCCTCCTGCCTGGTACAATAGGCCAGACGAGGTGATTCCTACAGACTGGGATGATACAAAATCAGCAAGTTTAGCTGAATCTCCCACTCAGGAAAATGTTCCAGAAGAATGTAAACCGTTCATTCCGAAGGAACATGCTCAGAAAACTGAGTCTCAGCAATCAAAGGTCGTCTCTACAAGCAGATACAGCAACTACATAGAGATTGGACTAAAATTCCCTGATCACAGAAAATATCATCTACATGCTTTTGTAGATAATGGATCGGGATTTACTGTTGCAAAAAGATTTGCAATTCCAGACGAACTCTGGAAAGAAGATAAAAAGAAGTCAGCTACTGGTGTTACATTTGATGGAAGCCATCTCACCATGAAGAAAGTAGCAAAAAATGTTCATATCACCATTGGTGGAGGAACATTTATCATCCAGAATGTTTGGCAATCTGAAGGCCAAGGATCCGATTTCTTGTTGGGAAATGATTTTATTCTCCAACAACGATTCATTCAGGATGAAGAAGCGATAGGCTTCAGAAAAGGAGAACGGGTGTTCTGGGCAGACCGACTCACACATGCATTCAGTGTGGTAGGTCCCGGTTTTACTACTCACTATCAGAGATCGCAACAGAATAGTGGTGATCTTACCCCCTACAAACCCAAATTTCAGCCCATACTCCAAATCAAACAACAAGAAGAACTGCTTGTTGAAGAATCTTCAGAAGAAGAAGAAGAAGCTAGTGAAGATGAAGAAGCTAGTTTCATCCATGAGCACAACCTCAAGCACTTTCAGAACAAGTTTGAGTCCCAGCAAATTCCCACTCTTGAGAAAATCAAGAAACTACTTGAGCAGAATGTGGATACAAACCCGCAGAAGTTTTGGGAAAAAGACCCAGTGGTCTGTGAATTGAGATTGCATGACATGAACGCTATCTGCCATGTCAAAGCTATTCCTCAGTATAAAGAGGAAGATCAAAAAGAATTCAGAAGTGATATTGAAGATCTCCTGAAGAAGAGATTAATTCAACCTTCCACTAGCCCTCATCATGCTCCAGCATTCTACGTGAGAAATCATGCAGAAACTCTACGAGGAAAAGCTAGAATGGTTATTGACTATAGAGATGTCAACAAGAAAACTGTCAAAGACGGATATCAAATCGCTCAAGTCAGAGTGCTGATCAACCAGCTCAGAGGAGCCAAAGTCTTTTCAAAATTCGATGCAAAGTCGGGTTTCTGGCAGGTCAAGATGCATCCTGAGAGTGTACCTCTCACTGCATTCGGAACACCACAAGGTCATTACGAGTGGCTGGTAATGCCTTTTGGTCTGAAGCAAGCTCCCTCAATCTTCCAAAGAAAGATGGACAACATCTTCAAACATGTAGCGGAGTTCTGCGTCGTCTATATAGATGACATCCTGGTCTTCTCCAAAAATAGAGAAGAACACATGAAACACCTCCATGAGGTAGTAAAGCTGATAGTTCAGCATGGAATTATCCTAGGTGAGAAGAAAATCTTCTTTATCCTTGATGAAGTTGATTTCCTAGGAATAAATATCAAGAATGGAGTTATAAAGCTTCAACCCCATATTCTTGAAAAGATCTGGAAGTTCCCAGACAGAATTCCTGATGCTAAGAGTCTAGAGAGATTCCTTGGTGTCATAAATTATGGGAGAGATTTCATCCCTAAAATCTCAGGATTAACAGCAATGTTATCTCCCAAGACTAGTTCCAAAAGAAAATGGAACTTTACAGAAGATGATGAAAAGATCGTGAAGCAGATAAAAAATCTCTGCAAAAACCTCCCTCCTCTTCAACAACCAGAAGAGAATGATGAAATTATCCTCCAGACAGATGCGAGTGATAATTACTGGTCCGGTGTTGTTCTGGCGAAAGCGCCTGGAACCAACATTGAAAAGATCTGCAAATTTTGTAGTGGCAAGTTCAGCCCTGCGGAACTAAATTATCCCACAGGGGAAAAAGAAATTTTAGCTGTCAAGAAAACGATTTTAAATTCTCCAGCTTTTCTCGGAAAACCCTTTACTGTCCGCACCGATTGTGCTAGAGTAAAGAATTTTAAAAATTTTAAACTTGACAAAGCTGCCGATAGAGGAAGATTAGCAAATTGGCAATTGTTTCTTAACCAATATGATTATACTGTTGAATTAATTGCAGGAAACAAGAACTATCTTCCAGACGCATTGACCAGAGAAATGGCAATGTTCAGCCAAAGAGAAGACGACGAAGGTCGTAATCCCAGAAGCAGAAGGACTGGGAAAGAACAGGAACCTGAAGAGGATCCTAAAGAAACCAAAGAAAAAATTCTTAAAAGGTTTCTGCTAAGTCCAAAAGGCTTGGCCACAACTGATCAATCCCAGGGTAAAGGATTGGCTAGCCCGTCTCAAACGGCAGACGGTAAAGGCTCATCAAGACCGTTGATGGCTGCTGCTTTGCCAAAAAGCAGACCAACTCCTACCGGAGTTCTAAATGTTTTTAATTATGAATTAAGAACTTTTGATACTCCTGTGTTCAGAACTGGCAGGAGACTAGCTTATCACCAGAAGGCAATCTTGGATAATCTTTTATTTGCCTTTCAAGAAAGAAGCAGTGGTCTACTGTTTCCGGCACTCTTTGCTCTAGCCGAAGAACTCTATGAGAATGCCAGACCACAAACTGAAGAAACCCATATACAGCAGAGTGCTGTAAGAAGAGAAAAAATTTCCTTCCTCGAAAGTCCAGAAAGTGCTAAAGTCCCTATCATGGCACTCAATGAATCAGATTGGCATGAATTCCACAATCTGATAGGAAGACACAATCCAGAAGACCTAGTTCCTCCAACACTCTTCATTGTCGCTGGACCATATGTTGGAAGATACCTGGTAAATGTTCAGAGTGAACATCCCCAAGAACACAAGCTTTGGCTTGTTGAGAATGGTTTTGTCCATAATCTGTGGACCTAAACTAATGATGATCTCAAAGGTTTGCCTCCCATTATTGTCAACACAGTCAAAAACATCAGGAGAAATGACTGTACACTTCGTCTGAAGTTCAGATCTACTCCCCCAGAATGGAGTCAGAAGGCAAACGGGGAAATTGAATATATTCCTCCATATCATTATGTCAGGATCATTCAAAGGAAATATCTTCAACCAGCCTGTGTAGCATACAATGGTCAACCAAATTCAAGCATTCCTTGGATGAAAGCTATGGCTCTGGAATATATGAAGAAGATCATCTCTGAAGACATCAGTAACACCTTCCTGGCAGCAGGAGAAAAAATAATCATCACTGCATACGATCATCCTGACGTAGTCAGCAGTGACCTATTCCTATCTCTCACCAGAAAAGAGATAGATTCAACTATGGCATGCATGAGATGGGTGGAAAAGCTTGAAACTGACAACCACTATAAGATGTATGTCGATACTGATGTTGAAGATAATGCTACTACTGTTAGAATGGCCCAGGCAGACAACAGCTCATTTGTCTTTGGCCACCATTCAGAAACAGACGAAAATATGTAGCATCAAGGGTGAAGATACAGGTGAACTATCCAAACAAAGAACTGTAGTACTTTTGACTTTTAAAAGTTAAAGGTTGCTTTTTCTTTCAAAAAGAAGAAGAGATGGAGATATGTCACCTACCATAAGAAATGCTTCACCTACCTACTTTTGTTTTTCTCTATCCAACCTCCACCAGCAGGAGCACTCAGAAAAGCAAAAGTTCACGGAGCTATCCTGTATATTTTATGTTTTGAATTCCAGTTTGAGTTCCGCTCTCTATATAAAGAGCTTTAGGTTACATTTGTAAGGCATCAGAAAATTGAGTAGAAGAGTCTTCTCTCAAGAAGTAAGAAAGCCATAGTAAGCAGTGTGCTTTTACTACCTAGTGTGCTTTCATTACAAGTAAGTACCTGTTTTTCATTCTTATGGATAACTAAACAGCCTTGTGCTGTTTATCCAAGAATGAAGCTCTGAATTTCTAAGCATGTATTTCTGTTGAATAAATAAAGGAATACCCACCCATGTTTATCAAAAGTAGCAGAACTAATTTCTATCACTATCTAAGTTTGTATTATATCTGTCTTTATCTCTTAATATTATCGTTCTTCCATCACCATCCACTTCCTATATGTATCTAGATTTTGAAAAGTCTTTTTCACCAGAAAAAACTCAGTTTTAAAACCAAGATTGAGACAAGCAGCAGTGATTCCACCTGTTAAAGTATCCGCTAGGCAGAGAGCCGTTAGGAGAAAAACTTGGGTATGTTGAAGGCTAGTCTTGTTTTTAAACTTTGCTTTAAAATAAAAGTTTCTAAGGTGAACAAAACTCTAAAACTCAGGATAACACATAGGAACAACCTTTTTTGGTCTTTTCCTAAGCAAATAGTAAAATACGAAAAAGTTGGTGCATTTGGAAACAATACATAGGGTTTTTGGGCAAAAGGGAATTACCCCTTTAAAAAAAGAGATTCAAAATCCCAATTCCCAATCTCAACAGGTCCTAAAATACCCCGAGGAAGTGATACGTGTCATGTGAGAATTCGCGTCAAAGCCCAAGAAAATATAGAGACTTTCTGTAGAAGCTAAAAAGCCTAAAAGGACAAAACAAAAGATCTCTCGCCTTCATTAACCTCTCCTTCCTTCATTTTCAGAAAAAAAAATTGAATCTTTAGTTTCCGTTTGAGAGTGAAAGGCCGACTGACAAGCTGAACCCTTATTGGCCCCTAGCAATCCAAGAAAGACGAGGTTGAAGTTGTCTGGTGGTAAGCCACATATATAGTTTAACCTTAACCTGTGTTTATTGCCATTCCATTTCCAAACAAGGTTGTTCTTTTAGTGATTGAAATACTCCAGGGCTGTTCCAAAAAGTGTGTTCCTTTTTAGTAGATTTAGTGTTCTGTAAACTAGGCTTGTTTGGTTTGTTAAAATGTAGTTTTCTTTAGTGAAAGGAAGCTGACTTCACTACCCTTTGAATTCTCTATTTGCTGTTATTTTTGTTGCATGACTTATTTTCTGGCATTGTTTATTATGGGAAATCTTTACTGGGTCTGTTAATCTAAGATTAACATTCTGAAGCTGAGAATACCAGTTGATGTATTATATGTATGTATATGTTCAGTTATGACTTATGCGTGCTCTTGCTGGTTTCATGACGCACAGTTGGATTAGGAAAGGAACTCAGATCAATGTAAATGACCAAAAATCATGGGATTGGATTCTATTTTATACTCCTCACACAATTTAATCATGTTTTTGAAGCATTTCCTTTAGCAAGAAGAATCATAGGAGTAGAGTCCACCATCTCCTCCTCCGTTCTTTAGTTGTCGATGTTTGTATGGCAATTGATTGTGCTTCCATAATCTGCTTACATATTCCTAGTTAGTTAGATACTGCTTTGTCTATTACCAAAGAACAGAAGATCATATCTTGCAAGTTTGAACTGAAACTAATGAGGACAAATGATTGCAGTTAAACTACCTAATTGATACTCTATACTTCGGTTGGTGCCCTACCACAGCAGTTCATTTTTACGCTACCTGTGACTACAATCTAAAAGTTTAACGGATAGTCATGCTTTAATCATATTAGTAGGGTCAGTTGGTCCTTTCGTATGACGAACACACTATATCAGTGTGCTTTATACTCTCCTGGGTGTCTTAGATTCTTAACTTCTGTTACACCCGTAGGTGGCCTTTCTTCATCTCTTTTCTTGGATTGATATTTCCGACTTCTCGCTTATACAGCTGACACTCTTGCTAAGTCGGGAGCCATGAACTTAGAAGTTTGAGATACTTTAGTAACGTTAATTTACTTTCCATTCTTTTGAGCTCTTTGACATAAGGTGTGGTTTTTCCTTTTCTCTTCTTTAAAAGACATTACTAAAATATCTTTGATCATTTATTTATATGTATCTTGCAGGTGTAACAATATTCATCCAAACAGGAACAGAGATGGGTCACGAATTCAAAGCTTGTGTGGAATGCACTGAGAAGTGTTTGCTGGTTCATGGGAACAAGAGTGATGCTTCACCTGTCATAACTTCCTTTGTCACAGTCATGTCTGGAAACGAGTTTTCTAAATTTATGGTATGATAAATCCCCAGTCCCCGAAAGTTCTAATCTGTTTCCTTTTTATCTTCTAAAACCTCTCTCTCTCTCTCTCTCTCTGTATGCTCTATATTTGAAAAGTTCCTTTTATAACGAGGATGATATATAAGTATGGAATCACTATCTATTTGTGGAAGTCATGTGGCAAGTGTAGATGTTTGAGAGGCTCACGAACATGCTTTAACTACTTTTTTCACCTTTCTTGTGAAGATGATACGTATATTTACTACTTCAACTGCCTCCTCCCCCTTGTTTTTCTAATGATGAAAGAGATTGTCACTTCTAACCATGCCATCTCAATGCAGGAATTGCCTCCAAATGTTGCTCGTGCTGTGTCTTTGGCTGATCAATCGACTGTCATTGAAGATTCACAGGGGCTGCGATGGAACATTGCAATCTCAAGTATGGATGGCTCCTTTGCTTTTCATCATGGATGGAATGCTTTTTCATTAGATCATGACCTACAACTAGGAAATATTCTGGTCTTCACTTACATTAGGGGTTCACATTTTGCTGTTAAAATCTATGATAACTCTGGGTGTGAACCATGTTCTTTTGAGACCGATCAGAAGAAAAGAAAAAGGGATGACAGAGATTCTATTTTCAAAGGTGGTTGGTGCTATGCAACTGATAAAAGTTCAATGAGCAAAGACGGTTCAGGCACCTGTGGTTGCTCAGATGCAGAGATAAGTAAACGGTTGGATGAAGTGAATGGCAAGGGGAAAGCTCCAATCACCACACAGTTAATTTGCTTCAAATTGTGATGATAGAAAGGAAGCTGGCTCCGTTAACAGCCCAGTGGCTAAAGATGTAGGGAGTACAGTAATTCCTTCAGATGGATCTGAGTTGGAAAGGACTCTGAAAAATAGTGATCATGAAGTCAAGGTAAAAAAGGAAGAACCTTCTGAAATACATTCATGCACCGAGACCTCTGGAAAACTCTTATCAACACTTCCTGTAATTTCGGAAGAAAAACTGCTGTGTCAACCAGAGCTACAAAAAAATGCCGCACTGGCGATGGATCAGGCAAGTCGTATGCAACTATGTGTTTTTCATTCTGTTGTTGTTTATTGAGAGTATAATGTTGGTATGTACATTATATCCCTCAGGTTCTGTATCTTTATTTTGTTTGTTATGTCTTCTAGAGTTATTATCAGACAACAATCGGGCTGCAGTATCTCTTTGATCCCAACAATTAAAGTGCATTTAGATGGTTTTTGAGATTTAATTTGCTTTTCCATTTGGTGCTTATCATGGAAATTGGACAGGAGGTGAGGAAGCGATTTCAAGAGATCAGAGGCTCAAACCCGATCATCCCACTTTTGTTGTCATGATGCAAGAACCCTCCTACCTTACAACTGCTTTGGTAAGCTTCTTTTATTTGTTTATTCTTTTTCAACAAACCCACTCCTTAGAGAAGATAGAGATTTGGCTTTGATACTGTTTCTGATGTTTGCAGAAACTTGATATAAACTTTGCCCAAAAATATAATTTATCGAGCCGCAATGTTAACCTACAGATTCCAAATGGGAGCACTTGGCCTGTTATTTGCTCTGTCACCAACATAGAAGAAGACGGAATCCGCTACACCAGAGAAGGAGTTGCAAGATACCGCTATCCCAGTTGGTGTATCAGAGAAGAAGTTGCAAGAATCCGCTATCGTGGTTGGATAAAATTTGCAACAGACAATGGGCTGCAAGTAGGGGATACTTGTGTGTTTGAGATGATAAAGCAGCAGCCTGAAATAACGTTCTTAGTTCACATAATCCAAGCTACTTACGCTACTAAGCTCCATTTCAACAATATTTCCCAGAACATGAAGTTACGAAGAATTCCGTAGTTTCTGCATTTCTATTTTGGAAGAACTAGTATTTGCATTATTGGTGTTTTTGGAACCTGAAACACGTTGCATGAAAGAGGATTTGTTTAGTTACCTACCGAAATGTATTTCCAGGTTAAATTTGCTTGAAACAGAAATACTCCCATGAGTTGCACCCTGATTTACGGTTGATAATTTTCAGTAGTTATTACTGAAGATGCATCAGCAGTATCGGTTCTTCAAACACGCCGCCACCCTCTGTGCTTGACAACATGCGAGGAAACCTTGGAGTTTTAAGAAACAATGCACAAGTTTTGTGAATGCTAGGTCTCTCTCGTTCACTCCCTTCAAATTTTCTTTAATTGCTTCGTACAATTTCTTGATCTTCCTCAGCGACTCCAACAGAACTTTATAAACGGTATGGCCTATTATATTTTAATCACTGTATATACAAAACTTGGATTTCCAATTTTATGCTCCTGTCTCTCTCTTTATACCTCATTTTGTTTACTTTTGTACACCAAGCACCAACTATTATGCAGACGGCGGTTGGTCACTTCAAGTTATCACCTGTCTCCCTTCCTCCAGTGATCGACTGAGCCATCTCTAGCAATGTGATTTTCCGATTGCCAAGAGTTAAAAAAAAAAAAAAATTAAAAAAATACCGACGATTGCAAATAAAAAACTTATTCACTAGACTATATGGTCGTGGCTCGCGGGCAACTTGCTAGTTTTCTTTTATCGAAATACAATTTCATTAAACTCAATCAAGGAGTACAAACTGAGAGTTGAACTCTATAGTTGCAAATAAAAAACTTATTCACTACACTATATGGTCGTGGCTCGTGAGCAACTTGTTAGTTTTCTTTGATCGAAATACAATTTCATTATGAGTTATCAAGGAGCACAAGCTTATAGGGTGATTTATTAGGGTCACTAAATCCGAGCCTATAAGATTGACCCATAGAATCAATTAACTTTCAACAACCTATGATTATGAAGCCACGGAGGACCAACCTCTTTACAATACATAGATTGCACCATCTTCCCCATCTTCAATGCTGCTCTAGCTAGTCCATGAGCAGTTTAGTTAAGAGGACATGCTTCCAAGATACCAATGCAACCATTTATTTTGAATTATTTGGTTAATGTATAACTCGTACGTATAAAATTTTCAAATACCCGCACAAAACTTCCTATGTACTAACCAAATTTGTAATTTCTCGTCTTCTGAGGCACTCGGTCGCAATAAAACACAAAAAGCTCATCTTGCGAAATTCGCCGTTCCCGTCTTACAACGCAAAGGTAAAATGACCCATAAGTCCTCACCGAAGCTCCTATCCTTTGTCCCCCATTTGTTTCCCCCACTTTCCCTCTATAAAACCTCGTCTTATACACTATAGCGCGCGCTCTCAATGATCCTCGTCTCCGCCAAAAACCCTAAAAACCTGTAACAAAAAATCAGAGACGGAGGCTTAGGGGAATAGCATCAATGGCCAAGAAGCTGTGCACGAGAAGAGAGCTACTGGACCGATGGAGAGGCATTGAGGAAGAAGCAGACGAAGACGACGATCGCATTGAGCCTTCTAAACGTCACCGTCTTCACAAGAATAAAGAACAATGGTACTATCTTTCACTTCTGCATTTCAATTCGGCGTATCAGAGCCACTTTTCTTGATCTTTATTTTTTCAATTTATTTTTCAATGGCATGATCTTGGCCTTTGAAATCGGAAAGAGTACTTATGAAATGCTAGTGAGCTGTGCTTTTTTGCTTGTTCAATTAAGTTGTTACTTGTTAGTAGTAATCAACTTGTTTGGTTTGAATCGGAGTAAGTATAGCAGAAGTGGATTTAATGGCAGCAATGCCGAATTTGATTGGGAGTTTAGGGAATGGAAGAATGGAAAATGTGATTATGTGTTTGGTATAAATATCAGAGAAGTGAGTATAGGTGGACTAAATTTATTGGCGGTGATACCGAATTTGATTGGGAGTTCATGTGATTATTTGTAAGGAGATAAAAAAAAAAGAAAAAAGAGAGAAGTTCTGTGAATTATGTTACACTAGGCCTTTGTATACACTGGGATTTGTTGTTTTCAATATTTTATATGTATGCATTTCTGTTTTTTATACACCTATAGAAGAAGACAAAAATTTCCGGTTTGATAACTCGGTGTGATTGTAGTGGAGTATAAGAAATAGAAGGCATTAGCATGAGTGCATCTGTTGATGATTTACATATTAGCAGTATGATTATCGTTAGTTTTGTTTTTATCGTTTCATGGGTGAGCTTCTTAATCTGACCTAGAAAGTCTTATGCAAAAAGCCTCTTTCACAATTCAAGTTTCTTTTCAATCACTCTATTTAGTCGTCAAAAGAATTAGAAACCTTGCATTTATTATGAGTTTATGACACAAGTCAAGTAATCATCTAGCTTTTTTGCTGCACAGTAATAAATCACACCGAGGCCCCAAAACACTAACTGAGGCCCCAAAACAGTACTTTACTAAATTCCATGAGAACCTTAAGTGCATCCCATGTAATAAATCACTAACTGAGGCCCCAAAACAGTACTTTACTAAATTCCATTCTAATCTTTTTGTTAGCATGTGTGCATGCATTCCTTTTAATTTTTTTTTGTTTTCTTCTGTCTTTCTATTGCGTTCTCTTGCTGATCCTTTATTTCATTAGTTGTCTTTAGTCTCTGTGTATCTGTGTATTGTAACATTTAGTAATCATCGTTTTATTGCGACAGGTTTGCAGATACATTTAATTTCTTGATCTGTTTGCCAAAAGAAAATCATATTTGGTGTGGGTCATGGGATTTAATGGGGCCCCTTCTGGAGACATTTTACAATTATTTTAATGATGAGCATAGTGATTCTCCTCTTAGACAACTATGGAGGAGAATCTCTGAGGAAATGCGGCAATGTATCCAGTGCATTTCCCAGCATTATCAGACCCAAGAAATGTATAGCACGGAATATGAGTCGAGTTCTATTGGACCCCTTCTGGATGTTTTGCGAAGGCTTGATGAGGAAAGGGTGACACAACACTTGATAGAGATGAATACTACATTAGCTCGAAAGGAATATGATCCTGCCCGTGATAATGCTGAAGTTGTTAGTGTCATGTATGAGGTAGATTCTCTCTTTAATTTTTTCTTATATACTTGTTTTTCTGAATTACAATTAGCCTTGTATTGATAATTGAATGTTCATACCGCTTTAAACTTATTTTAACTACATAGTTCAATGCTTATTAGGAAGTGTTATGAAATAATTGAAAAGTCACTCCAGCAGTGTAATTGCACGTCACAAGAGTCATGCTAGGGAGAATCTTTTTCTGGTTATGAAGAAAATGGTATTGGGTATCAATTTATGCTTAATTGCTCCGCATATAGTCCCTCTAACCATATTTTCTAAACGAACCAGGGCCAATCCGAATTGGTCTTGTAAAAGATCCGCGACAGACCGAATACGTTATTTTTCAAATTATTCCTATCGTCAAGTAATCCTTTCGTTATTGCTGAATAAATGGGATATACTCATCACCCTAGTTGATTGTGGTTCTGTGCTGTTTCCTCCCCCTCTCCCCTGCTCCCTGAGTTATCTATTATCTCTATTTGTAAAGAATTTGTGTGTTTGGAAGTTCCTGACGTTTAATAATTAAATAAACCAAGATTTTACAATGGCTGCAATTTTGAGAGATGCGAAAGCAAAAGTCTATGGGGTTGCTTTTGGATAACCTGCACCGAAGAGCGTCTTTTCATTGGATATTTGGTGTTCTGATGTTCCCTACTTTTTTGACCACAACTTCTGTGTATATTATTTTGCTTATGAAAACTTAACTCCACATCCCCATTGTCTTCCTTGGATGCCTGCAAGGTGTTTGCGCTGCATGAGAGAAATCTCTGGAAATTTCAGAAGTTTTGGTCCCTTATCTAAGTTATTACGCTGCCTCTTTGTATAAAGTTGGAATGGATAATTTACTTGGTTTATAGGATGTTAAAGTTTGGGTAAGCTTAATATGTCCATTTTTAGTTTTAATTTTATTTATTTATGTTTTATTTTTGCTTGTGTGGGCACACACACACACACACACACACACACATATATATATATATATTATTTGTTTTAATTTTCCTTGTGGAAACCAGCTTGATTGATAAACCTTAGGTAGCCGGACACACTAGTACTTAATACGATACTTTTGAAGTATACATGTCTAATTGATTGATTTTGTATTAAGTTTCTTTAAAAAATAAAAACTCTGTTGATATACATATCTATCGTCCCATTTCACGGAGTCATTGAATGAATATTGATATTAATGGTCCCTCAATCTCAATCAACTTTGATTTGATCCATCCTTGTCTATTGTTTCACAGGTTTTAATGTTCCCTGTACTGTTGGATGATGGGTCCCTATTCATTGAATTTGAAAAATTTATCGAAGCAGTTGATAATATGCATGAACTGGCCTTGGCTGGACAGCAGCAGTTTCCGGTATGTAGTTTTATTTCCATGTGTTCCTAATCATTCATTTATCTTAAGTAAGACTATTCCTTTTTACCTTATAAAGTGAAGCTTTTTTCTGTCAGGGTGTTTATGCATTATTTTTCTTCAAAAGAAGAGTGCGCTCTGTTGGTCATCGTTTAGCTGGTTCAATGGGAAAACTGAGGTACTGCTCATTGGAGTCTTTCTTTTTTTTAATTACTGTCATTTTTTTATCAGGCCTGTGGTGGGAAATGGGGGAGCAGAGGTTCAGGTATTCAGATTGTAGTGTTTGAGCAGATTAATGATAGCTGCCTTCCCAACCCCCTACTTTTTTTTTGGGTTGATACTTGATACTGTTTCTGCTATTTAATACTATTATCACTATCACATTCAAAATTGCTTTAACAAGATTAGGGCTTTGTCTCTGAGATGTTGCATTTTTGCTGTATCAGTATATGCGTTTTGGAGATAGTTTCTACTTTATCTCTAACCAATGATTCCTTTTATTTTTATTTATTTATCATTCTGTTCTGCTTTCTCTTTTCCATAACCTACCGCGTTCTTTGTATCTCTGATTGTAGTTCTGTTGGTGCCTTTTATTTATTTATTTTTACTTTTTGTGCACAGGAGAGCAGTAGACTTGGAACCCTTGCAGCCTTTGCTTAAAAAATTCATTGGCATGTTGGAAACAGAAGTGTTACCATCAACTTTGAATACTTCAAGGGCCAGAGTGCAGCTGGACCGCACATCCATATGGATAGGAGTCAAAACTCTGTACGAACTTCGGGCCGAATTCATTTGTCATCAAATATTCTCTTTATAGTTTTCTTGCTAATGACTTCTTTATTTATTTATTTTTTATTTCTCTTGTGAAGGCTTGGGTTCTTAGAACCTCCAGCTTTGGAAGAAGGGATATTAGAACGCTATCCCATTTTCCTTGATATTGTCCTCAATCATATTAGTGGTGATTCATCAGAGTTCTCTCATGCAGTTGCTTGCTTGAGAAAAATCTTTGAAATGCTCGGTTAGTATCTCTTTTAAAATTTCCAATCATATGTTGACATTCTGTTCAATCCTGCTCAGACCTTTTGTCTTTATCCTTGTTGCTTGGCTTAAGGGTGTAAGCTCTGGTTGAGGTCTACATTGGCTCCTGGCGTGATGCGTGATACTCTACTGGGTCAGTGTTTCCATACTCGAAACGAGAAAAGCCATAAGGACATATTTGATCTTTTCCAGCCTTTTCTGCAGGCATGTCTGTAATTTATTCTGCAATTCTAATCTATATAATCCATTTTTGTTTTTTGCATGCCACTAGTAGTTTTTTTGGACTTTATTGATACGCAGGAGTCTAATTTATGCAGTCTCTTGAAGCTTTGCAAGATGGGGAACATGAAAAGCAGCGCAGGCATTTTCTGTATTTTCTCCTCCATCAGGTGACTGTGAGCAGTAACTTCAGTGCCTTAACAAGACAAAGGGCTTGCCAGGTTCTTGTTTCTTCCCCTAGATTGTCACAAATATGGTATCTTGTGCATATCTATACCACATATCTTCTCTAATTGCAAGAATTCCATTCTATTTTCTGGATTACCTTGCTTTAATGATTTCATACTGTATTCTCAGATATCGCTGCTTATTGTACATCGAGGTTACACAATGAACCCACCCTGTCCTCCTTATGAATGTGCACATATGTGGTACGTGATTTATCTATGATTTATCTTTTTTGGTCTGAGATTTACTGTAATTGATTTGTTATTATTTTGGAGGCCATTAATTGAGATTAAATAGATGACATAAAGTTGATTATGTCTTTGCAGTTTGAAATTTCTGTCCCTTTACTTTTTCCAAAATATTGTTTGCAATTATAGCACCGGAGTATTGTTGCAAAATATTAGTTGGGCATTATGGGCTTAAGTTTCTTCCTACTGTAGGAATAACTCCTATTTGTTATTTTGAAATTGATAAACAGCTATAAGTTAGTTTCCTTGTAATTATTGACAAGAAAAATTAAATTATGATAGAATGCATAGGGGAATTTTTGACATGAAAGCAATTTTCTTTTGGGGTTGAGTGTTCCAGGGAAATATAGTTAATGAGCATATTGGCTATAAATTGTTGACAAAAATTTTCTCTAGTAATGCACTTATTTTTCTTTTGGAAACAGAGAAGGGAGTTCATATTCCCTTCAAAATGCTCTTCGTCAATTGTTTTTGTGTGCTTTACTGGCATGAATTTTCCTTTTCAAGGGGTGAAGAGAATTTATAAGCATGTTTAGCATAATATGCACATGGGTTGGTGCAAGGCTTGATTTAATTGGTCAAGGTTCTGCATGATGTTACTGTTGCATGATTAATCTGTTTGTATTTGACAGGGGCCCTTCGCTTGTGTCATCTCTGAAAGATTCTTTGCTTCACAGCTCACTAAGGCAACCTGCCTTAGATCTCATACAAACTATCATAGTGTCTGATGCTGCTGCATTAATAAGTTCAGTGCTGAATACGCACCCACCCCTTAGTTCTGGAAAAAACTTGTCTTTTCAGTTGAATGATGAAGATGAAGACGGGGCTCCATTATCACTGGATACTGAAGAGAAGGATGCTAGTTCTTGGAGTGAATTTAGCTTACAGGGCAAAATTACATCTCGGGAATCTAGAGAGTGGATGTGCATTCCCATGCTATGGATTGATGTTCTTGTCGACACCAATCTCTCAGTCCTTCCAATATCATTTTCCAAGGCTGTTTTCTGGGCGCGATCTCGTTTTTCTATGGTAGAACCAGAGAGTAGTGCAGAAATGGCTCTTCCAGTCAGAACCTGGCTTTCATCCTCTGCTACAGAAATAGCTCCAACCTTCGGGTGGAAGGTTCCTACTGGTTCTGACGATGGGGGAGAGGGGAAGGAGTCAAAAAACTCGATCAAAGTTTCAACAATGCCTCTTCCTTTAGTTCGAATGTTTAATAGGTTTGTCTTTCCACTGAATCTTTACACCTTTTTGATATATACATGCTGTTGCGTTTTTAAGTTGACTTTGTGCTAGGCCTTCTTTTGTACACATAACTGTGGCTTTGGTGAGCCTTTCTGTAACACGGATGGTGTGTCACAGGTTAACAGCACATTTTGTGGTTCAAGTGGGGCAGGGGGAACTTTGTAAGCAGTGGACATGGGAACCAAGGATGGGTGAAAGCTTGTTCCTTTCGCTTATAGATCCTGATGATGTAATTATTTGATTCCTAACATTATGTTCTACCTTCAGGATACTTGCTTGCAATTTTGTTCTATCTAATATCATTATCATTCAATTGTACTCGTATAAGTGGTTTGCATCCTTATTGTCTTTTTCTTTTTTCCTAATAACATTAATCTATACCGGATGCAGAATGTGAGGCAATTTGGCAAGTGTATCTTGGAACAGGTTTCCAATACAAGAGGTCTTTCTTGTGGTTTGAATTTCCTTTGTTCTCATCGATCTTCAGTGTCCGCTGTCTTTTTTGGCTTGAGACATGCCGTGAAACTGGTAATACTTTTGTTTCCTCGAATTTCTCGAGTTGAAGCTACTGACATATGGTCAACAACATTTAGTTCACCTATCTTCTCGTCTGCCTAGTATTAAACTTTGCACATCTGTACATGTTAAATTTTATAATGACTAGGTAGCCTGAGTTATTACAAAACCTTATATTTTATTGGATTAGTAAAAATTGAGCTTTCAATAAGCAGTCAAAATGTCTCTTCATTTAATTATTATTCGTTTGGTCCTACTGTAAACTGGAGAACATAAATTCTGGTAAGCTGTTAGTCATGTCTTAGCAGAATAAATTTCATAAACCCTACAGAATGGTTATCCTAGCTGTGATGCCTCCATTCTTTTGCTAATACTTTTTTTTTTCCCTCATTTTGCCAGGTCCAACTCGATACTGTTGTATTAAATTTTCAGACTCTGCATCATTTTTTCTTTGTTCTTCGCAAATTGCTTAATGAGGGGGATATTCCAGAATCTGACCACTTAAAAATGGCAAGGTTATCTTCCCAAGGTGGATTTCTTAGGCAGCCAGTCTTTGATCCACCGGCTGTGAATGTCAGTGGGCATCCGTCAAATGTAGACTCAAAATTACTGGGAAGGTTTTGTTACTTGCTATCAGAAACTGCATGGCCTTCCATCTGTGGGTGCTTATTAGAAGGAAAAGCTTTTATTAATAACAGTGTTTGTCAGGTACTATGTTTTCGGTTATTAACTTATTTGTTTGGGCAGGTGATTGGGTGGGTTAGCTTATCCCTGAGGTTAATTTTCCTCAGGTTTTGTGATCTCTCTGTGCCTGAGAATTTTTCGTGCATGCAGTTTTAGATTTCAGTTCTATAGGGGTTGAATTATTCATCAAAGAAAAGAAAAAGAAAGTTGGACCTCAGGTTTTGTGATTCATTATAGCTTGGTTCTTGTAAGCTGTAATTCACTCTTTTTAGTTATATTTTGTTGCAGATGACTTGTGTCCGCATACTCGAGATCATCCCTTGTGTGTTTGAACGACTATACTTTTTTAGTTATAAACCGTCCAGGATTTCTGGAACATTGGCAAATACTTGTGACTTCTCATGGCTTCATGATATTATGGATTGGGGAAAGTCATCACTTAAAGTTGTAGTCATATACTGGCAACGAACAATCACCTCCTTGCTCAAATTGCTGAAAGGGACACGTAACAGTGCTATGGCATCGACGATCAACATTATCGAAAAAATCATTTCATGTGGTGAGCTTTTTATATTGAAATACTCTGATGCAGAAAAAGTTATGTCACCATCTTGCAGTGACGTCTTTTTAGTGTTGAAACAATGATAATTTTGCAATGTTAAATGTAACATATTTTCATGTTTTATGCCTTGTAGACTGTGTTTCCATGGATGAATTGATGGAACAAGTGTCGCTCCTCTCTGTCTCTTTGTCGAAGGAAGCTTCCTCTAGTATTGGAAAGACCAACATCCAGTCAAAGGGTTTATTCCCTGAAGGCCTCTCTCTTGAGAAGAAGTATTCTGTTCCAGATGTGAAAAACTTGTCCATTGAGGATCCAGATGTTCAAGTCCCGCACTCTTCCATGGAGGATAACAGAAAGCATAGTAATAATATGATTGTCCTTTCTGATGATGAAACTGAAGTAGTTTTACCGAGTGAGGCAGTTTTATCTGATACTAAGATGAGTCTGTGTATGATGGATGACAAGACAGTGGCTTCTACTGTTGATAAAAGCACTTCATATAATGATTCTGTAAAGAAGAAGCTTTCTGGTGTTGACACTTCCAAGGCTTTGACTGCTTACCAGAAAATAGATGCTACAGATGCTACTGGCCTTGCTTCTCAGAAACAGGATTCTGATAGATCAATAGAAAAACAGCAACCTGTCTCTTTGATCAAATCAAAAGATGTAGATAATAGTAGGAAAGAAATAATCCCTGATTGCAATATAAATGATTCTTTTAAATTCGAGGGTACAGTTAAGTCATCTGACAATGCTGTCAGTTCCAAAATGTTGAGTCAAGCTTGCAACAATATGTCCCTGAAAGAAGGTGGCGCTTTGTTGAAGCAGATGGTATGTGATGACGAAGAAGATCCATTAGACTCTGCTCTCAACTCAGTCAGACGCCAGCAGTCATTTGTGCCAAAGCCAAGCATTTCTGCTCCCAAGAGACAACTCATTCAGCTTCAATCTCCTTCTCAAAATAGAGCTGGCCATTTACATAGGTTGGAAGGTAGAAAAAGGTTCCAGCCTCCAAGGCTTGATGAATGGTATAGACCTATATTAGAATTGGATTACTTTGCACTGGTGGGAGTAGCGTCAGCAAGTGAAAATGATAAACATAAAGTTGCAAAATTAAAGGAGGTTCCTGTGAATTTCCAATCACCTGAACAGTATACTGGAATTTTTTGTCCATTAGTGTTGGAGGAATTTAAAGCACAGTTACATAGTTCGTTTCTAGAGATGTCTTCATGGGAAGAGGTGTATTTTGGTAGCTTGTCAGTGCTTTCAGTTGAAAGAATTGATGATTTTCACCTTGTTCGCTTTGCTCATGATGTCAATGATTCTATAGCATCAAGCAGCTTTTCAGAAAATGACCTTGTATTGCTAACAAAAGAGCCCCCACAAAAATCTTCCCATGATGTTCATATGCTCGGAAAGGTATTCTTCATTTTTTGTTATGCACCTCAAATTATTATTGCAGTTTTTGTTATGCACTTGGCTTTATCTTATGAATTATACCTGTTCATCATCAATTTCACATCACACCGATTTGTAAGTTTTAATAGCAATCTGGATGGTGCTTATTGGTCATTGTCAAATTTACTTGATCTTTTATTGTCCACTAACATTTTAAAATTCATTCTCCATGAGCTACTCTTCTTGACCAGGAAAGAGGGCTATTGATGTTTTTTACTTGTGAAGATTGAAATATTCCTCAAATTGCAAGAACATATAGAATTGTGAAACCTTAATTTATTTATTATATCACTTAATTTCGCTGATGTGTTAATATTATTCTACCATTTCAATTGCACATGCTTACAAAAGTCGTATCATATTTAGCAGAGCTAGATTTATGGCTATATTTTATTTTATGTTATTTTCTGTCACATTTATGGCTATATTTTATTATATATTATCTTCTTGAATGACTTTTTGGCTGGATATCTATGAATTATAATATATATATATATTTCTGTATTACGAATTATTCCTTTGTTTTGTTTTCTGTATTTCTTTTTTTATAAGAGCATTCATAAATCATCATGCTATTTCCCAAAGTAACTCCTATGCTTATCAGGTGGAGAGGCGTGAGAGAGACAATAAAAGGAGATTAAATATATTACTCATCAGGTTCTATCTTCTGAGTGGTACTTCACGCTTACATCAAGCCAGAAGGAACCTCCTTGAACGTAGTAAATGGCATGCAAGTCGTGTTATGAACATAACATCTCAACTTCGAGAGTTTCAGGCATTATCATTGATAAAGGATATCCCCTTGCTTCCGATTATTTTGAAGCCTGTCAATGATTCTCTTGACTCTAGTGTAAGCAAGGAAGTAGATCTGAGTAAATTGTCCCTACCCCTGGAGCGAATACTGAAGTCTTCGTTTAATGACAGTCAACTTCAGGCAATTAGTATTGCTACTGCAACACCTAGATGGAAGAAAGATTTCAATTTATCTCTTATTCAGGGTCCTCCAGGTTTGTGATTTACCTGGTCTTACATTTATCAGATCTAAAATGTTATGCAGCGTTTTAATTGGGTTTAATTTCATATATCATATGCAGGTACCGGTAAGACAAGAACTATTCTGGCCATCGTCAGTGCATTGCTTGCTTCTCCTCCACAGAAGATAGATTCTGAAAAGAAATTTCTTGATAGCAGTTCGAAACGAATTTCAGTTCCTAAGATTAACCAGGCTGCTGCTATCGCAAGGGCGTGGCAGGATGCAGCCTTGGCTAGACAACTGAATGAGGATGTACAGAGGAATACAAAGTCTATAGAAAGTTCCATGAGAGGTAGGGTCCTCATATGTGCTCAATCTAATGCTGCTGTTGATGAGTTAGTGTCAAGGATTTCTAGCCATGGCCTGTATGGTAGTGATGGAAAGACATATAAGCCATATCTTGTAAGGGTTGGAAATGTGAAAACAGTTCATCCAAATTCGCTCCCATTCTTTCTGGATACAATTGTTGATCAACGTTTGGCAGATGAGAGGATGAAATTGAATGATACAAAGAATGATTTGAGTTTGGAGTCTTCAATTACACTGCGTGCTAATCTAGAGAAGTTAGTCGACCGTATTAGATTCTATGAAGCCAAACGTGCTAACTTAAGTGATCGTAATACTGACCTTAAGTCCTCGGATGATACATGTAAGGAGGATGATGGGAAGGAAATGTCTGATGCAGAAATAGCATTCAAGTTGAGAAAACTGTATGAGGAAAAGAGGCAAATATATAAGGATCTCAGTTCTGTTCAGCAGCAGGAGAAGAAAATTAATGAAGAAATCAAAGGACTTAGATATAAACTGCGGAAGTCTATACTAAGAGAAGCTGAAATAGTGGTAACTACGCTAAGTGGCTGTGGGGGAGACCTTTATGGTGTGTGTTCTGAATCTATGTCAAGTCATAAGTTTAGCAGTCCATCTGAACATACCCTTTTTGATGCTGTTGTTATTGATGAAGCTGCTCAAGTAAGCTTTCTTCATATAGTATTTAATCTTATTAGCAATGCTCTAGATTATTCCTTTAAGCATTGCTTCTTGTTACAATAGGCCCTGGAACCTGCAACTCTGATTCCTCTTCAGCTTTTAAAGTCAACTGGAACCAAATGTATCATGGTAAGGACTAACGAGTGTTAAAATTATTGGATATGAGCTTTCTTTTGTTGTATTAGGTAGTGCTGAACTTTGAAATTTTAATGTTGAAGGTTGGTGATCCAAAGCAGCTTCCTGCAACAGTTCTCTCAAATGTTGCTAGTAAATTTCTATTTGAGTGCAGCATGTTTGAACGTTTACAAAGGGCTGGCCACCCTGTTATTATGCTGACCAAACAGGTAGTGTAATTTTGCCTTGGCCTTGTTGGTTTTAGCTTCATTGTTGTAACCTTATCAGACTGCTTCATGTTTTTTGACAGTCAAAATTTTATCATTTTAAGAGGGTGTTAGTGATTTAGTGATCCAATCAGAACCCTTTATCTCCTTTTCAATGGAACATAATAAATCATAATTCTTATATAGTTTCGCTGCTGTACCTCTGGACATTGGATCGTGTCACTGGCACTTGTGTGTTGACCTTTGAGAACTGAGTCTTTCTTGATGGTTATATTCATTAGAAATGTCATTGGTTTTCAAATGGCTTATAGACTTGAGCAGTTTATTTATAAGTCCTTTATGGAGCCTGTTTTGTAGCTCAGTGCCTTTACGAGCTAATTGTGCACTTTCTTTTTGTCAATAAAATTTGTTTCTAATAAGGAAAAAAAAACAAATATTCGTTAGAAATGTCATTGGTTTTTATACATCTTTGCAAATATGTTTGGCCTGATTAAACAATTGAATGGAACCTTCTGTATGCTTTCTACTACAGTTACTCTTACTTTCTACTGTTATTGCTGCTACTTTTTCTATGCGAGGTGGGCTATGCCTGTTTACTTTCTGTTGTTTGGAAGGTGGAGATATTTTCTTACACATTTTACTGTTGATAACTTGGCAGTATAGGATGCACCCAGACATATGTCTGTTTCCTTCTATGCATTTTTATGAGAAGAAGTTGCTGAATGGCGACGATATGTCTAGCAAATCAGCACCATTTCATGAGACTGGAGGTCTTGGACCTTATATTTTTTATGATGTTATTGATGGGCGGGAGCTTCGTGGTAAGAATTCTAGTGCCATGTCCCTATATAATGAGCATGAAGCTGATGCTGCAGTTGAATTACTCAAGTTTTTAAAAAAGAGGTACCGACTCTTTTTTCTTCAAATTGAACTGACTTCATTGATTCTTTAATTAGTGTATGTTCATATCCCCTATATTAAAATGAAGTTAGATTATCTATCACAAGAATATCGTGAAATTAAATTAGCCACTGACCTTTTTGCTCGAGAGTACTTGTTGATCTTGATTGATTGCTTAACACTATGCTGGATGTGTGTTGCTTAGGTACCCTTCTGAATTTCATGGTGGAAGAATTGGCATCATAACTCCATATAAGTCTCAACTGGCACTTCTGCGTTCTCGTTTCTCTAGTGCATTTGGATCTTCTATCATAGATGATATGGAACTTAATACTGTTGATGGTTTCCAAGGTCGGGAGGTTGATATACTAATACTTTCCACTGTTAGAGCAGCAGAACCAAGCTCTGCTGCACCTGGAAACAATTCCAGCAGTATTGGATTTGTTGCTGATGTTAGAAGGATGAATGTTGCTCTGACGAGAGCCAAACTCTCACTTTGGATTTTGGGAAATGCAAGGACTTTGCAGACGAACCAAAACTGGGCTGCTCTTGTAAAAGATGCTAGAAAGAGGAATTTGGTTATAACAACTAAAATGCCTTACAATTACACATTTGAAACAGCTCTCCAGAAAAATTCTGGCAATCATTTATTAGAGTCGCAGCGTAGTCAGAAGATCCATGATGCTACTCAGCATGCGAAAAGAACTGATCGAAGTGCAGATGAAGCACTTGACAGAAGAACAAAGCGCATGGGTCCTGTTCCTCAGAGTAACAGAAGACTTCATGGAGGTGAAAAAGATGTTTCTGGAACTAAAGAGGATGTCAGATCTGAAAATGTAACGGCTGGTGAAATCCATCCACTTGGCCACAGTAAAGTTTCCAAGGATGTTGGGTCTGCAATGCCACAAAAACATGTAATGGATGGTGAAAGTACAGATAAAGAGAGCAGAAAAAGGAAAAATAGTTTGGAGAATACTCAAATGGGTAAAAGAAAAGTTAAATTTGAAAATTCAAAGAGAGATGCAGATAACTCTGAACAAAGAGGAGGTGATGGGCTTCGTCCTATTAAAATGCAAGAGTCGAAAAGAGCTAAGAAAATTTCCGAGGGTGATAGAAGCCAGACAAATCAGGTTTCAGCTCCCACAAATCAAATGAAGGATGCAAGTGATGGAGGTAGAGCTTCAAATCAATCTGGAACTTCTCAAGATTTAATTGCAAAAAGGAAACAACAGCGTGAAGCTGTTGATGCTATTCTTTACTCGGCTCTGATTCCTTCAAAGAGTTCCAAATCTGAAACATCAATGAGACCTGTGCCTGCCAAAAGACCTCTATCTTCCTCAACTGCAGGTGGTGGCATAAAACCAGCAAAGACAAGGAAAGATTAACTTGAATGTTCTCATCCTTTAGCTAGGTATGTCATCTCTTTTAGGGCAGCAGTCTATGAATACATACACTTTAATGGCGTTTGGGCACTTATTTGTCCCATCATATGATTAAATGCCTCTTAGAAAATGAGCATCATATATAAATGACTGGGGTTTAAGTTCTTCCATTTTATTTATTTATTTGTAAGCAAATTTATTTGCTTGTTTGCAGTGTTTATTTGGCCAGCATTTCAACTCTCCGTTTCCTCTTGAAGAACCGAGACAATGTACCCAGGAGACAACCTACTAGGTTTTGGGCTGGAGCCTACTCTGCCTGTTCATCTGTTTGGGGAACCAGATTGAGAATCTCGTAAGCTCTGTGGCAGACTGTGATGAAGATGTCCAGCTGACTGCTTGCTTAATATGAGGTACTTGGTTGATTCCCTCTGCATTATTCCTTCAGAACATCCGAAAGGATTGAAACTATGATACAGGGCTTTTGAAGTGAATGAGTTCCTCCAAAATTTGGAACTCCATTCGTGCACCATTGTAAATTAGTCTTTTGATTGGTGCGAGTGTAACTACACAGTAGAATTCAGTTGAAATCCAGTAATCCACTACGGTCATCTATAGGTCTGTGTAAATATCAGTTGATGTAAATACTTATCGCCTCGTACAACGAAAGCAAGTTTTGATCACAGGTAGTTTTATTTGACACCAGGGTGTTGTGCTAGCTACCTAGCATAATCTGATCATTCATCAATTTTATTTGTATGTTGTGTGTTTCCCACTATTGAGGCACATGAAAAACAGAAAAAGTCTAACGACCGGTCGGATTAGCACTCCTTCCCTTTCAAAAATAGGAAGTTAAACTGTGAATGTTTCATTTGTATTGAAAATTCCAGTATACTATACTATATTTTTATTTTTATTTTTTGGCTGAACAATCATTACTTACATTTTATAATCTAAATATATATATATTTTTTTGTTCTAATGTGCAAGACACAATAAAATTTAATGGATGGATGCACGAAGCACTGAAGGGTATTGGCATTATTTGTCAAAAACCAAAAATACAGAAGAAAGGGTTGGAACTATTAAAGAAACACCAACCTATAATCCGAGGCAATCTTTGAGTGTCACTTTCGTTTGGTGCAGATTTCACATGCATTCTGCAGAGGACCGAAGTGTTGATGCTCTTACGTCTCTAGTAGGCTAGGTGGCAGCATTCCTTGCCCTTCATTCTTCTTCTATTCCTCCAACCAACTCATCCTGTGTTTTGCCAACCCGAACTTATAAGATCATCACTATCCTCATCATCGCCTTAGCTACCAGCTTTTCACTATGACAACTATTCTATGAAGCAGCAACCTGTGGCTCATCATTGGAACAAACTCATCGTAAGCACCATCGTCACCTCCCGAAATTGACCTATGTTCTCATAATCATTATGTTTCCATGCTTGTTTTAGCACATATTGGTCATGTTACAGCCTGGAAGTCCTCAAACAATACTCTTTTTGCCAAGAATGCCAACATGGAGATAACACACCCACCAAGTATTAGAATCCACCTGCAATCTCGAAAAGGAGAAAGAAAAAAAAAAGTTGGATGCGGTGGCCGTGCTGGGCAGCAATACCAGCTCAATTAAAACAGAAACGATTATCATCTTTTAACTACTCAATACTTACATAAAAAAAACTAAGGTCCAATAACTTGATAATTTCCTGAAATTTTTGTGTTTGAAAGCATCGATATTAAAACATCATCTTTTCTCTATTTTTGTATTAAAAAAGTTGAGTTGATTTGATTTTACACAATTTTCATTTACTTTTCATGACTATAAACATCTTGTGGATATATTTGTTGACATTTTTACATTTTTTTTTTTTTGAATAAATGGGGACCAAACGGCCCTGCAACAAAGAAAAGAAAATTACACTCTGTTAATTCTCAATATTTATGTTATCGTTGATATTTTAGTCATTGCTACAATCTACACATTTTTCTCCCCCAACTAATAATTAATCAATAATTTGATATATAGTATTGATCGAAATACAGGCGCATAAATGGTTTCTGGTTTTATATTTCTAATATATAATAACTAGATTTGGTTGGGGAATGAATCAGATCCTACAATCATTGGCTTGGCATGCCATATCTCTCATGCAACTAAGATAATGATAGTTGTTGGGTAGCATATATTAGAACTCTTCCCGAAGGAAGGGTGGCACTTACCCAAAGAATCGAAGCATCAAATTTGTAAACCCTAAGCTATGAGGAAAGGGTAAAGTAGTTACTGCACCTTAAGGAGAGCAAACTATTGCATGAAGCTAGCAAAATGCTTATACAACCAGATACATGCATCTATATATAGATCTTAAAGTCTTTCTCAAGAGTATAAAACACTAACACCATATAATGATTCGAGTTCGTTGTTGCCTTGCATAGCATCACAAACAATTTTAGATTGTGCAACTTGTATGTTGTCGAAAGTTTTGGTCATTCACTTGTTTTTCTCTTGTTTTCTTTTCTTTTCTTCGTCCATCATTGTTCATTGTCAACCTGCTTTGGAAGTCTGTAGTGGCTTCAGCAATCGATGCATTTGCTATAAGTTTCTTGGTGTGGAAGCAATATTACAATAGAAATCATGTGATATCCACATGCTTTCAAGCAATTGGGCGATCGGAATCGATCGTCAACTATTCTTCGACATGTGATGTAGCTTCCCAATAACTTTGAGATGTAGAAATCCAATTCTATGTTAACTAACTAACTAAGCAATATATTGTCCATCGAGAAATGGTTTTCACGTGGTGAATTATTGTTAACACTCTCTCAAAGCTTTGATTAGACATGGACTATGGTACGTGTATGTGCTTCTTGCTCCAGATGTTAATTTTACATGGCATGCACTAAAGAGTCATAAACGTGCTGCGAGCTTTTATTTTTGTTATTACGAAATTGAAGGTGGAGATATAAAACTTGAAACTTACATGTGAAGGTACACAATTAATTGTAGGCAGCGAACTTAGGAAAATTTTATTTTATTTTTGTTTTTGCCCTAGATTTTATGATTCAACTTGATAAATGCTCTATCCTCTCATATTTGAACTTATGCTCTATGTTTTTGGAAAAAAAAAAAAAAAAAAGGTAGAGGCATGTCATTTCAAATTACTAGAGTTAAAAGTATAAATTCCAGGATAAATGTTATAAGAGAAAGTGTACATTCATTAATGTGTCATACATTAACTCTAATAGATAAACGGATTTTATAGTAAAGCAGAATAATTTCATGTAATTGTAAACTAACTTTCTGCTCATATAAAAGTAGTTATAGTCTAGTACTACCAAAACTCATGCATGTAAGTAGGGACCCTTACATGCGTTGCGGACAGCATGCATTATCATTTCTTCCAAATAATTACTTTGTCAGAGGCCATACCAATTATGATGGGACTTCTACTGCAGAATTATTCCTCATTAATTTGTTTCCCTGTATTGTGAAAAAAAAGGATGATATGAATCCAGATAATGCTAAATTAATGGTTGGAAAATATATATACCTCTAGGGCTACCGGCCATATATGATTGGAAGGGTCCCATAGAGATCTGCTACATAAAGGTTTATAATTGAGTCAGTCAGCGTATGATGATCAATTCAGAGGTTAATTTTGTTATTTAGTTCATATCTTGAGAGTGACCCCGTTCAGCTCACTTTGTTTCTTTATTCCTTGCAAGCCTGCAACTTACATCTCTTCAGCCTCAATTTCTAGCTCCTTATTCATCGTTCAATTCTCAGTACTAGGAGAGATGCACCTCTTTTTGCCCATAATTGCATGCATGCGATCTCACATGCATATTGCAGTTCTCAGAATGAACAGTACTTATGTAATTATTTAGGGGGCAGAAATATATCTTTTATCGAAATGAGATAAGGGATGAGAGATTTAATAGGGACTCGGACATATAATCTACATGCACTCTCATATTAACAATGCAAGAAGCTTATTAGTGATTATCTTTCTCTCATGGATCTCTATTTCCATATAGCAAAGTTAACACATACATGAGTAATCACATGTAATAATAATACAGAAAAGGTCGATATCTTTTATATAGTAGTTGCTTGTGATTGACCAACAATTTAATGTAATTGTTATATGTAAACTATAAGATGAATTCATCACACCCTTCTAATTCTTCCATGTTAACTTAGTTATGGTAAAATTTTGTTTAGGTTGGACTTTAATACACACACATATATACATATATACTCGACTATCACGGAAATGCTAATCTTGCACAGAAATAAAAAAAATTAAAAAAATAAAAAATAAAAAATAAAAAGAGAGGAAAAGAATGACACAAACTATAGAATGTGTGTGTGTAGGCGTTGCATGGATCTCGCATCCCTCGATGATCGACTATCACGGAAATGCTAATTTTGTTTGATTTTAACTACATATAGGCATAGAAATAAAAACAAAAACAAAAAGAGAAAAAGAATGACACAAATTAATGTTGAAATTTTCCGGTCAAAACATCTAATTGAGTGGCTAAATAGAAGTGAATATCAACATTTGTACGTGTAACTTTGAATTTTTTCCCCATCAAACCCTAAGTTGAGCGGCTAGGTTGTTAGTTTTTTTTTAGAGAAAGGAGGTCAGTCTTTATTGAGGAAAAGGAAAATTACAAATTACAAGCTTCAGCTGCTAAATCAGCTTGTAAGAAGGAAGGTGCAGAAAAATAAAAAACCTCATGTGGAATTGAGGAGCAAGAAGCTGCCATAAGATGAGTCATCTTATTTGCACTCCTTTTGGTATGCACAACTTGCAAATTTGGGTTAGCAGCCAGAATAACCCCCGAGTCTTCATAAAGACGTCCCAACACTGATGTTTTGACCCCAACATGACTTACCAACTATTGCTGCACTAAAAGTGAATCAGTTTCAATCATGGCAGGCATAAAAGCCTGTTCAACCGCAAACTTCACAGCCTGCTTACAAGGTTCTACTTCTGCATGCTCTGGAGAGATCAAACCAACCAATGGCTTCCCACCACCGGCAAGCATAGTACCCTGCCAATTCCATATAACAAAACCTCCACTTCCTGTCTTCGTAGCATGGTGAAAAGAGCCATCAACATTAATCTTAAACCAACCTATTGGAGGAGCTACCCAACGGGTCACCCTTACTCCTCTAGTGCCAGTTCTACTCGATTTCATTGCATGACACCTGAAATCTTGTAGCCTAGAAACTGTCCTGATCAACACATCATTAACTGAGCTAGCCTTGTCATCCCAAACACGACAATTGCGTTCTTTCCAAACATCCCACAGTAAATATACTAACTCACCCAAACGTCCCGAAGAAAGTTCACTAGCACAAGCGCATAACCAATTCGATCGGATTCGAAAATATGGTGAAATTGGCTAAATTTTTTACCACACTCATAATTTATTATAGTAATCTGATCCAACGGTGGGTTTTCCCATTTTATTTAAATTGATAGAGGTTTCTCTTTGGAGTGTATGATATATAAATATAAGTTTATAAAAAATATTATCTTTAAGGATTTATTTGTAAATAAAGCCCGCAAGGCCCGCCCCGAAAAAGAAGCCCTCAAGGCTTAGCCCGGCTAGGCCCTAAAAAGCCCGCGAGGCCCGCATTAAATGGATGGGCTTGGATCCTTCAATTGACAATAAAGCCCGGCACGGCTCGGCCCGCTACTATTTAAAAATGGAGTAAGGCCTGACCCAATGATGAGGCCTACCGCGAGGTTTACCATGAAGCAAGAAAGAATATCTAACAGAGCAAACACGTTGCATTACCATTTCAATCCATGCAGAATCAAAACCAAATCGCTCCAAGAAAAGTCCATTCCATTCTATCATAAGCTTTGGTTAGATCCAATTTCAAAGCCATCCAACCTTCATTCCCGTCCCTTTTGTTATGTACAAAATGAGCTAATTCATTTGCAACCAGAATATTGTCTGTGATCAATCTGCCAGGAACAAAGGCACTTTGAAAAGGTGAAATCAAATCCAGCAAAATAACTTTCAACCTGTTAGCAATAACTTTCGAACAAATCTTATATATAACGTTACACTATGCTATTGGTCTCAAATCAGACATATGTTCAGGATTGGATACCTTTGGAATTAGACAAATGTGAGTGAAGTTTATTTGCCTAAGTAGCTAACCTGACTGTAAAAAGCTCAGAACTGCTTCAGCGACATCTTCCCCAATGGCATCCCAGTAATGTTCATCCAAAGAGTATTCCGCACACAGCCGTTCATTCATGTCCTGAGTCACACACGTTTGGATAGCTTCCAGTATTGTATGCATCACCTCCAAATCAATATCGGAAGCAGTGAACATAGAAGAAAAATAGGAGGTTATAACCCGCTCCATGCCTTCGTCATCCTCACAGCATTCTCCGGTTTCATCAAACAACCCATTCAGAGTATTCTTCTTCCTCCTGTTAGCTGCCTTCCTATGAAAGTAACCGATGTTTTGGTCACCTTCTTTTAGCCAGGTGACTTTGGACAGTTGTTTCCAAAATGTTTCCTCTTGAGAGAGTAAAGATTGTAGTTTCTCCATCAACAACTTCTTCTCAGCCAGAATAGGTTCAGTAATGGTAACATCAATTAGCTCATCCATTCTTTCCCTAATTCCCAACATTTGTTGTTGCCTCCTTTTAAATGTTTTTTTTCTGCCATTTATCCAACAACAATCTTGTATGCATAATCTTATTTACAACTTGAAACATGGGTGGACCCGACACAACAGTTCTCCATGCTCCAGATACAACTTCATCACACTCACTATGCTGTAACCAGTAGGACTCAAATTTGAATATGTGATGTCTCGGCCTTATATATGGGCAAAGGGATCGTACTAGCATGCAGCAATATAAGGACATGATCGGAGTCACTAGGAGGAAAATGTTTCAATCTTGCAAATCCAAAAATGTCACACCAGAATTCTGTACACACTGCTCTATCAAGATGTCGTTGGGTTTCCGAGTTGCACCATGTCGACTGCGGCCCTTGAAATCCCAAATCAAGCAGTTCACAATAACCCAAGGCTTCGCGAAAACTTCTCATTTGTCGCTCGACCCTAGCCGGACCATCCTTCTTCTCTCCATTGTTAAGGATCTCATTGAAATCTCCTATGACAGCCCACGACAAAGAGTCGAGGTCCCTCAGATCACACAAAAGCTGCCATGACCGGTCCCTTTTGGTTGTTCTGGAGAAACTGTAGAAACCCGTAAGGCGCTATCTAGGGTTCCCCGATCGTTCGCCAATCATGATATCGATGTGGTAAGGCGAAAAAGTACCAACCTGGACCTGCACATCCTCTGTCCAGAACATCCCCAGCCCGCCAGACTGACCATCACTCAAAACCTCCTTTGAGTGCACAAACCCTAGCGCCGACCGGAGTGCAATAAAATCAGTCAAGCGTCTGATCTTGGTTTCACATAAAAGGATGATCTGAGGCTGGTTTTGAGAGGTGAGATCTTTCAAAGGCCGAGTTGTCTTGTCGTTGCAGATCCCTCTGCAATTAATTCCAGCTAAGTATTTCCATATCCATGGTAGAGTGAAACTTGCTTTCTAGAGATCTAGAAAGTAAACCCTAGCAGAGGCTAGGTCAAATAAGAGTTATTACCCGCTAAACTAGGCTGTTAATTAGTTAACTCGGTAACATGTTTACACGTGAAGTTCAAATAATTTTCGTTCTTACAAGCATTACATGTCTTTAACAGTCTAACTACATGGATCATAAGAGCATCTCTAGTTAACTGTAGTAAATGAGCTTTTAAATTATACAACTAATATAATGTAGAAACTCTGCTAGCTCTTGTTTAACCATTTCTCTCTTCTAACCTAGACAGCATTGTCGATGCTCACTAAGTCACTATATTACATAGTCTCATCTAACCCTCAACTCGTGTTCAACTTTTTTTTTTTTTTTTTTTTTTTTTTAATCCCCACCCCTCCCCACAACTCGTGTTCAACTTACTATCACTAATTCCCAAAAATTATGGAATAGTTAAAGCACCCAGCATGCGCTATAGCATTTATTGAACATGTCAACATGATTAGCCATTCAGTAGTCACCTAAAAACCAAGATTAGTACTAACCTGAGGTACTTATTTTCACACATGCACAAAGAGGATCTTGTATTTAGTTATTTATTAATTATATGATTTCTTTGTTTAACTTATATATGTCCATTGGCAAAGCTGCAAGGGGGCTCATGTGACCATCTATAGAAACAAGAAAAAGTTAAAAGATTACACCAAACATTTCAGAGAACCCAGAATTATTAACCTAATTAAAGTACGTACTTTCTGCTCTTAAGAGAGCTCCATCATGTGCTTTGTAATCATCTAATGGTTAGTTAATGGAAAAAAAAAAAACCTATAGACTTATGGAGATAGTAACCAATTAAAGAAACCCTTACATCTAATTGTACGATTTGTCCCATCTCTTTTGACCTTTGACCAAATAATTAGAGTGTATATTGCTTTCTATTGCATTATATGTATATTGATGCCAAGTAACCCACAGTTTCGACCCCCTCTTATTTATAAAGAAAAATAATAATAATTAGAGAAGTAAGGACGTCCATTTTTTTTTTGACAAGAAGGACGTCCATTTGTATATTGATGCATGTTTCTGTATATGATTATTGAGAACAATATTCATTTTGATTTATACTTGTTTTAAAAAATGTTTAGTACGTTTAGATAATTGATACATATACATATAGTATACTTGTTTTAAAAAATGTTTAGTACGTTTAGATAATTGATACATATACATATAGCTCGAAAATATAAATTTTCTTTTAGTGAACTTCAACGGTAGCTAGAAAGGAATTTTATTCCAGAAGATTAAAGATCTGATAGATCCAAGATATATTTATGCAAAAATAACAAGTTAGGGCGAAACACAAATTGAAGCATACTTAACTTGAAGCCGAGACTCTAGAGTTGTATATATACACTTACTGCTCAGCATCGTGTTTAAATTGAATATAATTACCTGGTCGTTGGAAGATTTTTGGTCCACATCACACTGGTGACTGAATAATTTAGGGACTTTCTTTCACTTATTTGCAGCACAAGGCGGGGTGGAGAAATTTTGCAACACAACAATCATGTCCTCATGGTGCAAATGCAAAAACCCGCCGCGGCCCCGCGGGGGGTGGGTGGGTGGTGGGTGGTGTGTGTTGGGGTTGGTGGTGATGCCAAAAACCCTCCACAATCAGGAACTCCTACGAATCTTGCATTAAGCCCGAAAGTTAACAATATAAGAACACTTAAATCATGCATATATGCATACGATAACTATAATCCTAATTTCTAAACCCTAAACTTTATAGACTACAATGTACTTTATAATGAGCTACTATCTTGCAACTGATGATTTCCCATCTTAAAGAAATAGTTAGTTTCTTGTATCTCCATCAACACACCACAACTAGTCATTTAATTAATTCAGGGTTAGTCAAACGATTAGAAAAACGATAATGAATTAATGATCGATCAATGAAAAGGACTTCCATGTTCTCTCTCTCTATATACTGTACGTACTTAGGTATCGACTTGTGGACTAATTGTTATTTTTATGGTTAGATTATTTATCTCTAACTTCTCTACTATAATAAGGGAGTTTCACATGGAATTTCTTGGTGCCATCTTCCACGATCTTCTAAGCATCTTAAAACCTTATAAACAAAGTACGTAGCAACTGGATTAATAACAATAACTAGGTATCATGTACGGATATCAAGACAGAGGGCTGGGAGAGTTGTATAATAGTTCTGATGAACGAGCACTGTGGATGCCTTGTGGATTTCAACTGTTAAGGCATGCAGTTGCCTTATTAACCCAATTGCAATTTAAAAACACATCTTGCCAAATTATTCTGACATCTAAACATGAGCATAGTCAAATGGAAAACTAACTTATTAATATGCAGATGGCAGGGGTTGGTTAAACCACATTCTGTGTAAATGGATAGCTAGTCATTCACCCCCTAGTCATCAATCTAACGATATTTTTATCTACAAGGCTGATTTTGTGTTCCACTCTTTTTTTTTTTCACAATATTTAAGCTAAATAGGCATCGTCCAAGTAAATGGACGACTGTACCTGGATAACAACTTATATAATGGACACATAATATAATCTAGGAGTCTGAGGGTTCCATTTGGATATTAGTAATTATGATCGAGCTTTTAGCTTACATCATTTGGTGTGTTAGCAAAAGAAAAGAAAAAAAGTAGATTATGTGGAGCACTATGGAATTCTATTTAATCAATGCCATGAACGTATAGTTCAACCATTGAAATATGAGTACATTAGACCATTAGTCTACTCAGATGATTAAGTGAAGCATGTTATTCCATTTCATATATTTGCAATTAGCTAAATATTAGCTGAATTAGTGATGTGATTTAGTTTTACTTATTAATTTTTTTATTAAATTAAATTTGTTAACAATGTTTTACTTACGCAGGAAAAGGAAAAAAAGCGAAGAAAGATGGGGAACAAGAAAAGGCAAAGAGTAAGAAGACCAACTTGATGCTGAGGTTGTTGGCTGCTGATAAGCCTGAGGCAAGTACTAGCTCTAACCTTAAGGCCATGGGGAAAGAGAAGGTGCTTGCTTAAGGTATTAAAATTCAAGACATTATGAACTTCAAGCCTTCTCAAGTGAGAGTGATTTTTATATGCTTTTCTAAGGTGTTCCTAGCTGATATGTGTACCACAATTGAGTGCTGACAGATTTGATTAGATGATTGATTTTGCCTTAGAAAGCGAGATTATTCTTACTTAGTTGTTTGGCTTGCTGTTTCAGCGAGCGACTATTTAGACTACAATGAGTTTAGATGTAACTTTAATAGGTTATCCGGTCTATTTCTGAATTTTCTTATGTAAATTATGTTAGACTCTGTTATGTTTTTATGACTTTAATTTCTAATAATATCAAACCTTACTAAAAGAAAGAAAGAAAGGAAAAAAAAAAAAAAAAAGTAGGCCGGGAGAAAGTGTTATAATCGAATTTGGTGAAATTTTTTTCTTAGAACTAGAATTGTCGGTACTCGGTAGTGGAAGGAAACAACTCACTTTTGGCGCAATTGGCGCAATTTGGGAGAGGGAGAGAGAGAGAGAGAGAGAGAGAGAGAGAGAGAGAGCAGTAAATGGGAATGCAAAAACCAAGAAAGTCAGGCTTCATAAATCTGGGAGACTAGCTAGGTGTACATTGGGATTAAACAACAAAAGACCTTGATCATGATGATCCTTTCTGAGGCAGTTGCACCAGCTGCAACCGACGTACCCGAAATCAATGATGAATAGAAATTAAAATATAAACCAAAGAAAACTTTAAAATAATGCAAGCAATTAATTCAGGCCTCTAAGCCTCTCCCAACTTCTTTAAATACCTGCCACCTGCTTGAGAGTTTTACACAAACACAGAAAAGAACAAACAAAACTCGCCCTGAAGCATATTTTCTACTTCAATGGATTCCAAGAAGTCTAACAAGATCAGAGAGATTGTTAGGCTCCAACAAATCCTCAAGAAGTGGAAAAAGCTAGCAAATGCCCCTAAGAACAACACTACCGCCATTACCAATTCATCATCAACCATCACAGCCAGCACTACTACTCCAAGCAGCAATGGCAGCAGAGGCATCAAGTTCCTCAAGAGAACACTGTCCTTCACAGATGTCTCAGCGGCTAATCAGAGCGACGTCGTCCCAAAAGGGTTTCTCGCCATTTGTGTCGGGAAGGAACTCAAGAGGTTTATCATCCCAACAGAGTATTTGGGCCACCAAGCATTTCGGATTCTGCTCCGGGAAGCCGAGGAGGAGTTCGGATTCCAGCAAGCGGGTGTGCTCAAGATTCCATGTGAGGTGTCAGTGTTTGAGAAGATCTTGAAGGTCGTTGAAGAGAAAAGGGAAGTCTTCTTCTTGCATGAGTTTGGATTCAATGCAGAGAATGACATGATTGGTTCTTGCTTATCTCCATCAGATTGTGAGCTTACACCTTCTCATCATCCCCAAATGTGTAGGTGATGGATCATGTATACATACACTTGATTTTGATATGTTGGATCTTCACCATCTTTTTCTTCTTTCTTTAGCTTTATTTTGTGAAGGATAATGTAATGGAAAGAGACCAGAGTGTGATTAGAGGAGGACCTAGAGTTGAATTAATAAGCTAGACTACTTCATGTTCTGCAAGGTATTAGTTACTTCCTGGATATCATTTATTATGATCCAAGTGATGTAATTGTCTCTACCACCATTTTACTGCAAAGGACCTGAAGTTTTCATCATTGAGCAAGTTGTATCATTTTTATTTTGCTTGCACATGAGAAGAAATTAACAAAAGAAACATTTCTAAAACTTGACTCTAAGCCAAAAGAGGGCAGAGAATAACACCAAGTGGTACCAGAAAAATGAGGAATCAAATAAATGAATAATACTATTTTGTTTATAAAAGAAAATAAAATCAGTCATAAATGGTATACTCACTGCTTTTGTGCCTCGTTTGGTTCGTGGAATGGAAATCTTAAGAATGGAAACTTGATCATTTCCTGTGTTTGGCACGTCCCAAGGAAAGGAACAACTTTCCTGCATAAAGGGAAAATAGGGGGGAAAGTGGATCCTCCCACACCTCATGGGATTCACTTTCCCTTCTACTTTCCATTTATTAATTGCACATTAATTACCTATTTTAAATATTATTTTAAAGATTATTATTACCAATTTATCCAAGAAAATTTTGAATCTTGAAGTGTTTATGTTTTTATATTAAGGATACTATTGGAAATTTGATGTTGCTTACTTTCCTATTCATGCACAAACCAAACATTAGAAATGAAAGTAAAATACATTTTCAGATTACTTTCCTGACATTCCCAAACATTGAAAGGGAAACTAGTGGGAAATTTAGTTTCTCATGCTCATGGGAAAGGCTAAGAAACCAATTTCCTTTCCGCAAACCAAACGAGGCATTGGTGTTAACTGCTTTGAATTTGCAGTGTTAATAAGAGTAGTTGAGTTATATTTAATTATTTATCTATATATATGTATATATGTGTGTGAATAATATTACTGGCTGAGGGTTAACTGCTTTTCTTTGTTGGTAAGAGAGGGTTAACTGCTTTGATGACTTACTATTTTATTAGTTATGGGTCTTAACAAACCTTCAAAAGTTCAAATCTTGCACTTGATCTTAAATTTTTTCCCATCATCTTAATTATTCAAATATACAAAAGTACTGTATTGGGAATTTAAGCAAGTAGCCTTTTTTATAAAATATATTAGTGTTATAATGATGCATTCAAGTTATGGACAAGTTATCCTTCTCCTGCCAGAACTGGTCATGACACTGAAATTTCAAGGTTTATCTATTAAAGCTCACATGCAACTCCAGTTCTCCTATTAAAAAAGAAAATTGCTCTTCTAATCTCCAAAATATTAAAAAGAGAAAGGAAAACCTCAACCGTGAAGCCTCTGCTCATTGATCCATTTCTTGGAAGCCTCAGAATTGTTTTTTTTTCGGTAAAGTATTATTAGTTGACTATTACGAGATCACCCATCCTAATACTATTCACACCCAATCAAACATTTTTAGGGAATTTGTCTGCTCCTTATAGTAAACCAAGCATGTATTCACTCATATCTATTCGTTTATATATGTGATACTTTTTTTTTTTGGATAAAGAAACTCATTAAAAAAAGATCAAAGAAATTAAAGGAAACAAAGAAACAGTACAAATAAAGCTCTAATCAGAGACTAATTATAGAAACTAGATACCAAACACACCCTATGGGTGTAGATAATTATATGGGAAGTTATTTCACAAAATGTGGAGAAAATTGCTACACATATTTTGTTTTTTTTGTTTTTTTTTTAAATTTCTTTTGTTTTTCTTTTATTTGTGAATTGACCGTTTTGTCTTTCTCAAATATTTCAGTTCAAATGTTTTTTAATATTTGAGGGATATTTTGGTAAAAAATTTATGTTTTGGCTGACAAACTCTCTTCTCTTAATAATAGTATAGATAGGAAGGCCTCCAAGGATTTTGGAGCGACCTTGAAAGGACGAAATCTAGAGTTTCATGTTCGTGGCGGCAAGGAACCTTCGTTCCTTGGACTAGGCAATGGCGCGCTCCAGAGAGAGGGAGGTGTGAGGCGATGAGCATGATGGTAGCGCGGATTAGTGAGACTGCATGTGGCTGCGGTGGGATCTGTACGGCGATGGTGGTTTGGTTCTAGGCGGTCACTTCAATCTGGAAGCTTCTCATTTGGGTGTAGCGGATCTGGTACTAAGGCGTCGATCGTGGTGGTTTGACAATAACGTTTCTCAAGGGGGGTAACGGTCTACTTTGAGGAGGCGGCTCTAAAGATGCTTTTCTAACCATTTTTGTTCTCCAGATCAGGGTCCAAGGAGCTTCCTCCCTAGACTGCTGCAATTGTGGAAGATCGAGGCCGGCCGCTGGATTAGTGACGTAATGTCGCTCTCTCGAAGGCTCTTTCAGTCTGATTTGGGAGGACAAGGTGTGGGTGGTGGGTTTTGGGCCATTAGGCCTCAGCCCGCCTGGGCTGTAGCAATGTAACCTGGCTGGGCTAGCCCACTTTGTTTTTCCTTTTTTTTCTTTTGGATCTGACTTGGTGTGGGCTTTTGGGGCGTGGCATACCCTTATGTGGTCTCAGGTTGAAGTTTTTTCTTATGTTGGATGGCGTGATGTACACCATGAAGGTCGTTAGGTGTCACAGATTCAAGACAGTTGCTTTGATCTAAGGTTGTGTAGGCATAGGTTGTTTTCTTTCCCGCATTTGTTTTTTAACTTTAGTTTTAGTTTCTTTCTTTCTTTCTTTCTTTCTTTCTGTCTTTGAATAAATAAGCCTCGATTTTCAATATGAGGATTTTTTGAAACCCTCAAGCTTCACCAGTAAGGTCGTTTGGTATTATTAATGGAACCTGATTCCGTTTCCCTTAAAAAAAAAATGATACAAATAAGGAAAGAAGATCCTTGAACTAACGCAGCCACCGTATTAGCAAAGAGGAAGGAATAGATTCATAGCCCAGTGCTGAAGGCAAATCCTCTTATAAGCTAGAGAGGCAACTAAGTCAGCCGCCTTATTAGCTAATCGATCTTCTGGATCAAGTCCAACTCAAATTTGGAATTGAAACAGCCAAACAGCAAACAGAATTAAAGATTTCAACAAGCATTAATCTAATCCAGAAGTATCGATTAATATAGGGTCGAAATGGTGTTCCCATATTGGAAATTTTCACAGTATGTTAACAAATGACATATATACAATTATTACTTAAAGATTTAATTACTCAAATGAGAACCTTGTTTACTCTAATGAGAACTTTATTTATCTTCGGGAAGATTTATTTCCAGTTACCACATGAGTCGTCCGAAGTGGTGACATGATTGTAAATACTACATGAAATTGAACATGTATGAGAATTGTTAACATACCGGCCATAGTCTTACCCATAATATGATCTAAATTGAAACATTAATATTCTAGAAAAAATGCTATGTTAGTTAGATTATGAATTATAGGTCTCATGATTCGAATTGTCTATTTTTTAGTTCATTTTAAACATTGTTCTTTTTTTTTTTTGAAATATTTAAACATCGTTCTTACGAAGTATCAGTCATAGCGAAGCTAATTCCTCTACGGACAATTCTTAGGGGTGAACGAGCATATTCACCCAATTGTTGATTAACATACTTTTATTTAATAAATTTATAATCCAACGATCCATATCTTAAATTAGTCTTTAAAGATCATCTCTGTAAAAAATCAACCGAATTACAAATCATTTAGTTATCCAATTGAATCAAACAAATGGATGGTTCTAACAACACTTACTACTATTATAATAAACCGTCCATGTATTTCATAGAAATGAATATAACTAAAAAGTCTTTAATTTGATTGATTTTTTACAGAGCTAATCTTTGTATATGAATGGTTGGATTAGAAAATTATAAAGTTATTATGCGTTAATCGAAATAGAGGATGAATATGCTCACTCACCCAAGGAGTGAACCTAAGAATTGTTCTTCATCTACTCAGAACACTACTAATTTTGGTTAATTATATAAAAAACATCACAAAGCTAAAGTTCCCTGTAAAATCTAATTACATGCATGTGCTCTTGGCCAAGATAAAAGTAAAATTACATGCATGTGCAGTCATTCCAATAATGGTTAACTAATTAAATTGTAGGCAACTGGAGAAGAAAAGGATTACATCATGGATCAATAGAAACCATCCTAATCATATATAAACTAGCCTCTTAACACACGGTCACGTGTGTGTCAATTGACATTTTATACTTTTTTTATACTTTATTTGTGTCTATAATATTTTATTTATAAAAAAGAGTTTGTTTCAGTAATTTCTCAAAAAAAAATGTTTATTTTTTATAAAATTATGAATAACTTTTTCTTTCTTCAAAAAAAAAAGTTAACTTTTTGTTTAATAAGTAATTTTTTTTATTTAAACTGCCAACTCCAAAAAAAAAAAGCTGCTGTTGCAGTTAACAAAACAACAAAACGTCTAAGATATTTTTTTTGTAATTTCTTCAATTCAATTTGCTATTATATTTACTATTTTATCCTTCATGTGTTAGATTATAAATTTTTAAACTATTATCAAAGAAGAGTAAATTGTGGGTTTTTTTTTAAATTTAACCATAAGCCTTATTGGCTTAATTAATATTGATGATGACATGAAAAAAAGAAGTATACCAAGTAAATGGGAGATAATTTCCTTGAACGAATTGCTATGTACACATTCTACTTCTGCCTAAAATATATAGGAGAAGAATTGATTGACAAAAAAAAAAAAAAAAAGGGGGAAATAATGTGAAATTAAACTAATTAATCAAAACCTGTTTTCTGATTTTCTTATCATTCTTCTTTTGGTTTGACAGACACCTGACCAAAATATGCTCAAAATCTTCTTCATCACAAGGAATTCTAAGTGCACCTTCTTGCTCAAATCCGTACTCGTCTTCCACCCTATCCATCAAAACCCTAAAATCTGGCGACGACAAGCAACTCATGGGAATCACAAACCTGCGAAGCTCGGGGCCCACGTATACTGCAATGAACCCTTTCGGAACTTGCACCGAGGCCCGGTGGCCATCAGACAACTCTCCGGCCAGCAACGATTCTGCAGAGTTCTCACCGGGGTCTAAGAGTCCCCCGGAAACAACTGGATGTTTGTGGTTTGGAGGAAACCAAAGCGATAGCCGGTGAATGCTGTTCTTTGGCCACGCGCCAATGTGCCTTATCAGCTGCTGCTTCATGTTGTAGTTTCGATGGCGATGAATGTGATGAAGCTGATGTTGATGACGGATTAATGGCTCTGAATGGCTAAGTTCATGCATGCAAAGGGTTTCATGCTGATTAATCATATAAACTATAGTATTTCACCTAGAGAATTAAAGGAAAAAAAAAAAATCAATTTACAGAACAAACAGAAAACATGGATTTTGTGGGTCTGATCTATATCGCAGAGAAAAAGCTCAACCTTTGTACAAATATGGAGGAGAAAACTCTTTCTCTGCGAACGAAGATGGTGTTTGCAGTAGAAAGGACCCGATCATGTTTTCATTGTTGGTTTGTTGTTTGATTATGAAGCTGGGATCAAATCCATATTTATATATACAAAGCCCATAGGTGTTGAGTGCTCCGCCTTACAACTCGACCGGCTTTCTGTATTTTTAGCAATTTGTCCAAGTGCTGTTGTAAATTTTGGCGGCCATTGATAATATGGACTACTTAATTATGGTCAAATGGTTTAAGGATTAGAGGTTTAATTTGTTATATATGGTATAATTTAAGTGACAGCCACACATAAACGTACGTAGTTAAACTTGTTGTACCACATTTGTACAGATGACGTACATTCCGAACCACAATTGGTATAGAAGTAATTGAACCTTTTTAGGGATCACATTACTAACCACATATTTTTTATATCCACTTATTTAAACGAGTCGAGCTACATATTTTCGAGATATATAAATGTGTAAAAATTATATAAAAAATTTACTATTTTTTATTACTCCAGTAAGTCAAAGTATAATTGTTCATGATTTTTTAGTTCAGTGGTGTAATCATTTTTGAGTGAGATGTCTCGAGTTCAACTTATGGACAACAACCAATTGTATGATAATAAAAGAAAAGATCAAAAATAGTTTTTGAGACTCGTACCTGATTTTATATATCCAAACTCTAAATTATCAAATACAGAAGTCAAAATTTAGAGCTTTATCTGAATTTGAAGTTTCTAAAACCTAAACCCTAAATCTAAAACCGCGTTGCATTCTTTTATATGTTTCAAACTTCCAAGAGTCAAGTAATTTCACTTCTAATTCTTTTGGAGTAGGAGGTAAGACACGAATTGGAATTCTAGATTGAGGAGAGATCAGAAGAGATCCACATTCGTACTTGTCATCCAGTAATAATCTATCATGAACCAATATAGCAATATTTAATTTCGATAATCAGATTCTCTACGAACCCAATATTCTAATTAAAATACGAAGTTGGTGTTGTATCTGCATTTCAGACAGGTTCGAGTGGATATGGCACGGGAGAGATCCAACGATCATAACAAAGTGGAATAACTTTTGTACTCTCTTAACTTTTATTGTTAATTTCCACGTACTCCTCCTAGCTCTTTTAACTTATACCGTTTCGATCCACTCCAGTTAATTCTTCCCTAGCTGATTCTTGTTAATTACATAGGCCTTGGATACATCGATACAACAATTAGACCTCTGTTCATTCATATGGCTCGAGATGGATTATTTTACTATATTTTGCCAAGCACTTATCTGAACTTTGTTTCTACAGTTCCTGCCTCCTTCGTTCAAGAAACAAAGCAAAAAACACAACAAAATTACAGTTGAGTTGAGAGCGCCGTAGCTTAGTTATATTCAGTTGGATCGAGACGCCACTGTCTCCACATACAATGCCATCGAAAAAAGAGAGTAGAGAAAAACAAAATGGGAAAAAACGTGCATGGTTGGATATATAGGAATATAGGATGTTAATATTATATATATATATATATAATTAATTGTTCTTTGTTGTTTCTACTGTTGACGTCTTGGTATCATCTTTGTCGTGATCGATTTTCTTGAACTCTCTCCGATGGTTATTCACTTATTCTTAATTAATTGTCATGAACTCTCTCCGAACGCTCTGATCAATGTAGTTATCGGCTTTCAGCTCTCAACAAGATACAAGATAGTATTAGGCGAGCACACCTAGATTAATCAACCCAAAATTAGTAAGGGCAATGATATAGGGCCTCAATGAGGCCTAAGATTTATGGCTTCAAATCCTCGGTGTCATGCCATGTAAGCAAATACTAATTTTATTTTCAATTTCACATAATATATCTTGCCACATCATACTATTGCAACACCAACTTTACCCTTTTATATTTCATTTTAGATGTTAGGGGTGAATCAATTACATTAATGAATTTAATTAGGTGACGAAAAAAAAATCAGCTATTATTTATGTATTAATTTAAGAGATATGTCTACAAATTCTTTAACCAATATTTTTCTTCATTTATTTAAATTCTTTCCTATAATTTTTCTTTCCAAATAGCATAAATATATTGAATTAGGTGTCAAGAAATAGGCAATAAATTTATTGATTAATTTCATCCAAAAAAATAGCATTAATAAATTGAATTTGGAAAATACATGTCTAAATTAAGAGGTAAGAAAAAAAATTTCATGTTAGTAGCATTCATTAATTATCATCTACAATCTAAATATAAGGAAAATAAACAAACAAAAAATAATAAACTAAAATATAACGTTTAAACCCTAGCTACATAAAGAGAAAAGAATGAACATAAGAACATATATAATGATATAACTATGTATTTTTCACAATATATTTTCAAAATTTACAGAAACGCAATAAAGGTTGAACTCATATACGTGTGTTATGCAAATCTTTTTTTTTTTTTTGATAAACGAACTTTCATTGAAATTAGCGATGAATATCGCTTAAGATGGCATCCTGTATAAACTCGGGAGCATACAAGAACCAAGTATGAGACAGCTCAGAGTGAAGAGCCGTCTGAGCAAGAATATGAGCTACATTATTCGCTCGACGATTAACATGAGCTAGAGAAAAGAAAGGATAATTATGAAACAGCCCACGAACCTCCTCCACAATATGGCCAGCAACGGAAGCATCTTCCTCCTCAGCATGAATAACTTGCACGAGTTGGAGGCAATCTGTCTCAAAGTGAACCTTCTCATGGTGCAAAGATATCGCAAACTGAACTGCAGCTTGCAGAGCAAAGAGCTCAACCTGGAAAGCAGAACTAGCAGTGCGCACCACCCTCGTCAAACCTGCTTTAAAGTCCCCTATGTGGTCTCTAACTACACAACCAATGCCACCTTTCATCTGATGGGAATGATAACTACCATCAACATTACACTTGAACACATGTTCTGTAGGTGAGGACCACCTTTGAACCACCTTCACTTCTGGACTGGAAGAAGCATGTACCAATTTATATTCATTAAACCAACTCATGGTAGCAATAGCTATATCTGCTGGCAGTCGTGGCTTATCCTCCCATAGGGCAGCGTTCCTGTTATTCCAAAGCGCCCACAAGAACACCATGAATTTCTCAAACTGCTGTAAAGAGACCCGATTGACACATTCCAACATCCATTCCTTAAAAATAAAGATAGGTGTGACCGGACAAGTGATCTGCAAGGAGACCGCCCCCAACAGTTCCCTAGCAACTTGACAATCTGCCAAGACATGCTCAACTGACTCCAGAGGACAAGCACAAAGTAAACAGGAGGTTTCACCTTCATAGCCTTTTGCTAACAAGCGTTCCCGGGTAGGGAGGATATTTTGACATGCTCGCCATACACCCACAGCCACCTTCTTTGGAACTTTAGCCTTCCATATTGTCTTCCACAAAACTTGGAATCCATCAGCAGGAGGAGGAAAGCTGATTCGATTAGACGCAATATCGCGAGCCACATAATAAGCTGAATTGGTGGTAAACAACCCTCTTTTATGTGGATGCCAAGCAAGTTTATCACAAGGTAGGTGCCTACTCAATGGGATGGATTTAATAAGCAGCGCCTCTGGGGGTGAAAACAACTCATCAATCAAAGGTTCATTCCAGGTAGCTGAAGGGTGATCAATCAACTCCGAGACAAAAACAGGGCCATGTAGAGGGGGCTGTGACCAAGGTGTAAGCGCATACCGCTCTGCCGGTAGCCAACGATGCTCCCAAATATGAATATTCGCTCCATTACCAACCATCCACCTCGTACCAACTGTCAACACGGACCTGGCCTCAAGAATACTACGCCAGGGAAAGGAAGGCTGTTGACCCAATTCCGCCTCCCAGAAAGAGCATTCTGGAAAGTATAGTGCCTTGTATATTTGAGCAATAAGAGATGTCGGGTTCTTTAACAGTCTTCATCCTTGCTTGGCAAGCATTGCCAGGTTAAACAAATGCAAGTCTTTAAACCCCATGCCACCTTCATTTTTGGGAGTACATAATTTCTCCCAAGACTGCCAGTGTATCCCCACCAAAATTGGGCACATAATTGATGGAGATCATGACACATGCTCTGGGGGAGCAAATAACAGTTCATGACATACAGGGGTACTGCTTGTGCCACTGCCTTAATCAGGATTTCTTTTCCTGCTCCACTCAACAACTTCGTCCGCCAACTCATGACTTTCTTTGACAACTTTTCTTTCAGATACTCAAATGCTTCTGTTTTCGATCTTCCCACATGTGTTGGAAGCCCCAGATACCGTTCATGTTTATCCACTCTCATCACCCCCAATATACTAGCTAATTGTTCCTGCTCCTGCATCCTGACATTCTTTGAAAAAGCAACACTGCTTTTACAGAGATTCACCTGTTGGCCTGAAGCGACTTCATAAGTATGCAAAATATTACGAACTTGTTGACATTCTTCCATAGTAGCCATTCCGAAAAGAAATGAGTCATCAGCAAATAATAAATGATGCAATTTAGGCGCTGTAGGTGCTAACATGACTCCTTGCAACCAATCTTGCTGCCCAAAATATGAGATCAAGGAGGAAAGCCCTTCTGCACACAAAATAAATAAGTATGGAGACAAGGGGTCTCCCTGTCTAATACCCCGAGATGGCACCACATATCCTCTAGGTTCTCCATTAAAATTAAAGGAATACCTGACTGTAGTGAGACAAGACATGATCAACTCCACCCAACTATTGTCAAATCCCAATTTAAGTAACATCAACCTGAGAAAATCCCACTCTAATCGGTCATATGCTTTACTAATATCCAACTTCAACGCAAAAGTACCATCACCTGCTCGCCGATTAATATGCATTTGGTGCGCCACTTCATTTGCCACCAACGTATTATCAGAGATCAGTCTGCCAGGCACAAAGGCACTCTGCAAGGGTGAAATAATATCTCCCAAGATCTTTTTCAACCTGTTTGCCAAAACTTTTGAGTAAATACGATAAAGAACATTGCATAAAGCAATTGGCCTCACCTGTGTCATATCCATCGGATTCTCAACCTTGGGAATAAGAGTAACATGCGTATAATTAATCTCACGAAGCACTGAGCCAGACTTCAAAGCCTCCTTAACTGCTAGGCAAACATCCGGGCCAACTGTTTTCCAAAACTTCTGATAAAAGAAAGGGGACATCCCTTCCGGGCCAGGTGCCTTTGATGGATGCATCTGGAATACTGCTGTTCGAACCTCTTCATCCGTATAAGGCGCCAACAGCTTCCGGTTCATCGATGCATTCACCTTTGGGGAAACCGTATCCAGGATAATAGTTAATGCTGCTGCATCCACCCCTTGAGAAGAGAAGAGATTATTATAGTAATGTGTAATAACGTCCTCAACTTCATGTGAGCTAGTAACCCACTGCCCCTCTGCATTATATAAACCACTAATGGTGTTACGATGTTTCCTATTTGATGCTCGGCGATGAAAGTAGGCGGTATTCCTATCTCCATCCCTTAGCCAATCAACCTTACTGCGTTGTCTCCAATAATCATCCTCCATAGTCTGCAGTTCCTGAAACCTGACATTAAGAATTTTCTTTTCTTCCACTTGTGTCTCTGAAAATGGCGCACTGAGCAAAATTTGCAACCTGTGCTGGATACTTTGTAACTCCTCCCGTCGGTGTCGAAACACACCATGTTGCCATGTTTGCAAGAATTTACTAGTAGAACTAATCTTCAGACACACCTGTTTCATGGGATCATCAGTAACCGGAGTTGCCCAACCTTTTGTAACAATAGCATCACAATCCCCATGTCTGGCCCAAAATTCTTCAAACCTGAAACCTCGTTTCACCTGTTGCCTTTGCAAGAACGGTGTTCTGCCTAACTCCACCAAAAGTGGAATATGATCTGAGTCCCCTGGTGGAAGATGAATGGTACGAGAATAGGGAAACAAAGCTTGCAATGAGGCTGACCAGAGGCTCCTATCTAAGCGCTCCTTAGTCTGGTGATCCCACCAGGTAAACGGACTACCCCGGAACCCCATATCTCTGAGAGAGCAATCGTCAACAGCTGCACGAAATTCATTCATCTGTGAAACCCTACGGGATGCCCCCCCAGTCTTCTCCCTTGAGCATAGAAGTTCATTAAAATCACCCACAATTATCCATGGAAGGTCAGATTCCGAATGCAACTGTCTCATGAGATTCCACGTGATATTTCGGCGAGCTGTAGATGCGTATCCATAGATACCAGTGAACCGCCATCGGTCCGGATCTCCTGGTGCTCCAATCCATGCATCAATATGTCGTGCAGAATAATGATGAATATGGGCTGAGACTTCATTCATCCATAACAACGCAAGCCCTTGACTAAACTGTCCTTTCTCTTTAACAAGGGCATGATCAAACCCTATCTTAATCTTCAAAGTGTCAATTTGCTTCTTATCACACAACGTCTCTGCCAAGAAAATAAGTCGTGGCCGCTCCTTACGAACCACATCCAACAGATTCCGACGTGTAACTGAATTAGCAATCCCATTGCAGTTCCATACAAGGATCCGGTAAGCCATGCTGGTCTTAAAAACCGATGAATTGCGTAGGCGCGAAGCTAGGGCAAAAACAAAGGCTAGGGCGACAGCGGCGCTCTGCTAGTAAGTCGATATCTTTCTTTGTAATTGATTTCTTTGTTATGCAAATCTATTGATCAAATGTATGTGCAAATCTATTGATTGAATTACATTAAATTTTTTCTATTCTTGACATTGTTATTTAAATCTAAGTATGAGTGTAATGAAAAGAAAAAAAAAAGACAAAATAATTTTTTCTTTTAGAAAAAAAAAACTCAAAATAACTTAGTCATTAGATTTTGGAAGGCTAAAATGGTATTTTTCTCAAGAATTACATGACATGATTTGACAAATAGGTGATGTGTGTAGGTGACATGACATGACACCTAATACTCAGGCCATAAATCTTAGGCCTCATTGAGGCCACAAATCATTTTCCAAATTGGTAACTATCTAGCTTCAATTCTATATTAGAAATATTAGTGGTTATTAGTTCAAGTTGTGAAGGTAGGCTAGGACTAACTACTGTTCCAATCCTCTTTCAATAACATGAATTTAACAAAATAAATAACATAAAGAAACTCCAATTTCGTAATAGGGGTGAACTCGCTTATGGCGATTATTTGTTTCGGGCGGAATTGGCTATCTTGGTTTCACAATTTTGCTCATATCCGCCATATTATGCGGCAAATCATTATACAGATGCTTTGGACTCTCTCGTAATTCGTCATATATGTGTATATATATATATATACATACATATATATACATACATATATATATATATATAGACATATATATATACATATATATATAGACATATATATACATATATATATATATATATATATATATATATATATACACACACACACAGTTTTTCTATACTAATTAATGAATGAACTGAATCTGTTCAGCCTGAACCGTTCGTGTTCATAACTGTAAATTACAGTTTTGGATGCCTTAACGGTCATCAATTTGGCTGAAAATTTGTAGAACTAATCTATACAGTAGGATCTAAAAATTGAATGGTTAAGATATGAATATGTGATCGAAAAGTAGTCAAAATATGTAAATCCGTTCCTTAGCTAAGGAACGGACCTCCTTATCATAGAAGGCCTGTATGTATGTATGTTTGTGTGTGTGTGTGTGTCTATATATATATATATATATATATATATATATTTTTATCCAGAGCGGAACTCCGCTTTGAAATTAATGTGTGAAGTTCGAGTTTTGGGTCACTTTTCGGTCGCATATCTACATCTTGACTGTTCAGTTTTTAGGTACTAGTGTATAGATCATCTCTGCAAATTTTCAGCCAAATTGATGATGGTTAAGGTATCTAACTCGCTTAAACCAATGGATGGACTGAATCTGTCAACCTGAACTGTACTATCTTTAAGGCAGTTATCAATGCCTTAACGATCATCATTTTGGCTGAAAATTTGCAGAGATGATATATATATACACACACACACACACACACACACACACACTGAGTCGATCGAGAGAGGACGTCCGCACTGCAGCTTTGCTCAGGCGCGACGCCTCTTGCAGGACTGAGGTCAGGGGTCGGACGGACCAGTTTGCAGTGGGGTGGAGTCGCTGAAGACAAGGTTGCTGTTGCAGGTCAGATTGCTGCCCAGAACATGCAACCTCGATCATTGCCCAGAACGGTCTGGAATGCCTCCGGCCTCTGTCCGGCAAGCCCCCAGCCGCCGTTGCCGCCTGAAACGTCGTAGAAGCATCAACGTCTACACTTTACTGAAGTGCGGACGTCTGCTGTAGATCAAGCCTCTCTCTCTCTCTCTCTCTACACACACACACACACACTAGACTCCAAACACACCCTATGAGTGTGGATAATTACGTGAGAAGTTATTCTGTTTGTTTTTCTTTTATTTGTGAATTGACCATTTTGTTTTTCTCAAATATTTCATTTCAAATGTTTTTTAATATATGAGGGATATTTTGATAAAATTTTTCTATTTTGGCCGACAAACTCTTTTCTCTTAATAATAGTATAGATATATATCTCATAGATCGATAAATATGTTGTCTACCGCCAACTCTTCCAAGACCATTTGCATTGAATTGGTCAACGAAGTTTCACAATCGATGACCAAAAACCGCCATAACTCGCCGCGAGATGCACCATTGGTTTCCATTTGGTTTAGCAGTTGGCTTGGCATATATATAGTTCATCTTTTATTCAAGCCACTAAATTAAATGATTGCTATTGGCAATAATATAAATTATTTTTTAACTACGTACTAATTAAACTCTCTTACATATATCTCTCATGAATGGTTAAACGAAAGTAGGGCTATTGAGTAATTAAAAGTATACGAATAGTGATTGATCTCCAAAAATATATAACATAAACGATCACGATATTGTTGCACTGAGAGACACGCATATAGCATGCATATATAGTCGTAAGATCATGGGTTTTAGTATATCAAACATTGTTAGAAGAGAGGTTTATCTATACTATTATTAAGAGAAGAGACTTTGTTAGCCAAAACAGAAAAAATGTATCAAAATGATCCTGAAATATTAAAAAACTTTGAGAGTTAATTAAATTACGAAGACAATTATGACATTTACAAAATATATTTTTATTAAAAAAATACACCAAAAAAAGCCACAGTCCACTTTTCTCTCCCATGATCTTATGTCTGCAATAACCGTTTTCTTTATTATTTTCTGCAAAAAATAAAAAAAGTTTCACATGCAGAGCATGTGTGGAGAAATGCTAGTTGGTATTGAAGCTTCATTTTCTGAATATATATACAGATGAATAGTACTATCTAACCTCTAAAGCCATAAACTCTGGTAAGTTCAAATTTCTAATCCTCTTCTTTGTGTACTCATTTTCGGAGATACACCATGAAATATAAATTGGGTATGGTTATTGTATAAAAAAAAAAAAAGTTTGGGTATGGTTAGGCCAGTCAAATTTCAACATTTAATAGGGTGACAGTTATTTTGGCATTAGTGTCTTAACCTCCTGAATGCTAAGCTTGCATTACTCTAAAGTCTATTCAAACTTAAATGTACGTATTTAATATGTGCATGGATATTTCCAGCAATGCAATGAAGTCATTTTGGAAACATTATAAATTTTCACTTTCCTGAGTTTTAACAACATAAATATTCAGATTCTCTTTCCGTCATCGTCTAGGCAATCCTTTATAAACATTGAAGCATTTTTGTAAAGGACTTGGATTGCAAATCACCTTCTTGTATCTTCATATTAATTCCCCATGGTAACCCCCACAAGCAAAAGTTCCAAAACAATCCGGCAAGCCATCCAACTCAAACAAGTGATGAAGCTCTGGAAGGCCATAAGCGTCAATGGCAAATCCAACCCCACTCCCTCTGGCTTTCTTCCTGTTTATGTTGGATGGTACCGAATCCGGTTCTTGATTCCTACCCGATTCCTCAAATATCCGATATTTGTGGCTCTTCTTGACAAATCCGGAGAGGAATTTGGGTTCAAGATCAGTGGAGGGATAGTGTTGCCATGTGATGTTGAGTTCTTCAAAGAAATACTCAATTTGCTTCAGAAGAATGAGAAGAGGTACGGTGGCTTAGAGCTTGATCAGTTCCTGAAGAAAATTTCTGAGGTGAGTACTCATTTTGATTCCTCTACCTGCAAGAAGGAAGATGGCAATGCTTATGGTCAATTTGTTGATGGACATAGAGAACCTTTGATGGAGAAAGCATAATGGGGCTTGATTAGTTAATTATGGACGTTGTGGGTGGAAATGTTTAGATTCATCGCATCTTCATTAAATTGTTTCTTTTAATTAGTTGAATAAGTCGGGCTAATTGTGGCTCTAAGAACTAATTATTTTTATTTCATTTCTCTTCTTTTATTTCATCTGGGCTAGCTGTTGCTGCTTGTAATAGTTACTTATAAAGTTTAATTTCATGGATTGTTAAAATTGATGTTAATTATTTCGATGTTTTCTTTGTGGACGTTGGTACATAGAAGGAATTCTAGTCCTCGTACAATCTATACAGATGTGCAATCACACATACACAGACTATTAGCTAGATTTCCTTGTAATTTCCATAATTTAAAGTATTGCATTAAGAGTTTTTTTTTTTTTCCCTCCTTCGTTTCTTTTATTCTTATGCCCTTATAGACAGACATATGATGGTAAGTTAATAATATTGTTCCTTATGGTGATAGGAGTTCCTAATCATGAATTAGATTTACTCACTGCGTGCTATCATATGGGGGATAATTGTTAAGCACAAGATTAGCATTACTCACTGCATGCTAAGTACTTTTGGTCGGGCTACAAATTTGGCCGATTTGTGTTAGAAAAATGTCTTGTTTTATTAGTACATGAACTTTCATGGAATATTAAATTCTTTTATTTATTTATTTTTGGATGTGGTTGGTCAAGAAAGCTAGACCTTACAACATCATGAGAACTGATCAAGTTTTAAAATTTCAGAAACCAAACGTTTATATAGCCAAAGGGAACATGCCACGCCTAAAATCATCCCAAGCTAGCGCAGCTATATGGCTAGGAGCTATTTCTGTGTCAGTTAGCATTGCAACCAGGCGCCATGAAAGTTAAGCATCGATCGACATTGTAATAGCGACAGATTATTATAGTACTCTTAGAGAAGATCAGGATTAGATTTCATGAAGATAATTAAGACAAATGCTAGTAATCTTGCAATCAAATATAGAGGGGGAGGTGATGTTGAGAAACAAGTAGACAGGGAGCCGTTGATTGGAGAGGTATTATCTGGTGATCCCGGCTGTAGGACGTACATAGTAGGTAGCAAGGTGGGTACAAGTTTGGCCTTTTAAGGCAAATAAAGCAAAGACCGGGCAGGTAAAATTAGGAAGCTAAAAGACATGTTTGGTGAATGGAAGGTAAAATTAGACATGCGGGTTAATGATTGTTTTTACTTAGGAAATGACGAATGACTATATTCATGACAATTCACAGCTAATTAGATAATTCATATTTAAAATTTCATATGTTTCTGAGTTGGTGTGACAAATCGACATTCCATCAATATGCTAGAATATATTAATGTCTGTGCTAAATTTTTTTTTTTTTTTTTTTGAGTAGATAGGAAACTTATACAAGCTCAATCGACTCAATGCTAGCGTTCACGTGAATCAGAAGAAGATGAAAATTATGAGTTAACTCTTAAAGATGTTTTTTTTTTTTTTTTTGAGTTAACTCTTAAGATCCATATAAACACAGAAAATTAGTGCTTTTTTGACGTGTCACAGATCTTATCTAGTGGGCCCCACTCTCGAAGGCTATAGCTCAGACATTTTCGACTCGACAAGTTGCTTGCCACCAAAACTAAAACACAGCAAAACTAAACTCAACAAGTTTCTGAGGAACTTTTCCGGTAAAAAGCCGCGAAAACTCCACCATGTTCATCGCCGCAGCAACGACGACGTGTCGTTTCCATACGCCTCGAATTCAATGCGCTGATTCGAAGCCCGGACCTGGGTTCGGAACCAAATCCAACAACAAGAACAAGAACAAGAAAAAGAACAACCTCAACCAGGTACCATGTCTCTAATTTAATAACCAAGACTGAGACTTTTCTTTCAAAGTTTCATTAAACTTTGTTGCCTCTGAGCCTAAGTTTGTTCCAACACACTCAGACAAACAAGGCCGCTACCTCAGTTGAGCAGAAGGGAACTGGTTTTCAACAAAGGTACATTCTTTGAATGCATTTTATGCTTTCTAGTTTGGTTTCTTTTCTTGTATAATGTATGAACTTAATTGGGTCTTGTTGTTTTTGGGGTTTCAATTAGTCGAAGATTATATAAATGCATATATGGCTAATGCAAATGTGTACTCAACTTTTGGTATTTGTGTGCAGCTGTTTTGTGCTATCTATTTATAGCTATAATAAACTGTTTTCGCCAATAGCTTGATCTTTGGTGACATTGAATTTTCTATGTCAACAACTTCAATGATATCTAATCCTGTTTATTTCCTTGTGCAGGAAATCAACCACGAACCGGTCTGTTACAAATCGTAAGTGGATTAGTGTTCATAGTATTCGCACGCTAATTATTACTATAAGACATTTTAACTCTAGGCTTGATCGGTTCTTTGCCAAGAGCTGATGTTTGAACGAATACAAAGATCATGGTCTTCTCATCCTGCTTTTCCTGCATGCCTTGTTATGTTGGTATCCAAAACTTGTACTTAATCTTTGGCTAGTAGTAACTTGCCTTTTGTTTAGTTATTTTCAAAATTCATAACCAACTTGGAGGCTTGGACATGTTTGTAATTTGTGTGGAAAATCATGTTATCATGTCTCATTTGGTCGTTTTGTAGTCCCAGTCTCTTGTTGATTAGTAAGACGTGCTCCTTCTATTCTTCAATTGGTTATATTTTCGTTCAACTCAAGGCGACATTTTCTTTGTAGAGGCGCCTGGATTAAGTTCTCGATTTGATGGGAAAGTTAAGAGAAATATTGGGGACCTTGAGTTTGAGGAACGTCTGGAAGCAGTTAGAAGGTATGATGCATTTTCTCTAAGAGGTTAAATTAGAGTGTTGATTACTTTTTGGATATTTGGCGTTCATAAATTGTTAGAAAGTACTGCAAACTAAGGAATCATACCAACTGCCCAAGTAATGTATACTTCACTCGCACGTCAACTAACCCCTTATTGTACTTGGTGAAGTTGAGTGCAGTAATTCCTTTTCAATTTTCACAATCCGCATTACCTGACTCATATATATGGCTATATGCATATCAAAAAGTCAGTGATCATGTCATTTTTATACCTCGTTGCCATGCTATTGCAGCAATATGTACGACTGTTTGTATTGCATCATTAGTATATCATAGTAGCTGATTGGATGGTTTCATTTGCATAATGTTTTCAAGAATAATTACCAATAAGTATCATGCTTTATGTGGAACATTCAGTTCAGCACTTGAGCAGAAGAAAACAATTGACAAAGAGGAATTTGGAGCAATTGACTATGATGCACCTGTCAAATCGGAAAAGAAAAAAATTGGACTTGGAACACAGGTAAACTTGTTCTGCTATGCACTTTCTAACCCATACAATCAATGTTCGAGGCACACATAACTGATTCAGAGTTTCTCATGGAATAGATTGGAGTCGGTGTAGCAGTATTGGTATTTGGTTTGGTTTTTGCTTTGGGGGACTTTCTTCCTTCTAGCAGGTATGACATAGTAGATTGAAGTTTAACAGATTTGAATATTTTTGTTCTGCTAGCTTTCTTCTGTTTAAATGACCACTTGATTTAATAATTGCATCTAGAGGTTGAAACTATTGTTATTTTGTTATTGCTTTCTATGCCTTTTTAATAGTATATTATTCTAGCAGTTGATTGTTGAATAATTCCAGTGGAATGATTTCATTTCGATATGGTTTCAAGTTTTCAGTGTTAGTCCTACTGAGGATGCTGCAGTAACCAGTAATAAACTGTCCGAAGAAGAGAAAGCTTCACTTCAGGTAATGTTCAAAGGAAAAAAAAAAAATCTTTTATCTTTTCCGTTTAGTATATATGTTCTATTTAGAAAATTGGTTTGTGTCTGAATCAATTGAGTATATATCACTTCTGATATATGTGTAAAATACTGAAAGCATTGAGCTGATGCTGGATATGGAGAAGTGCTTTATATATAACAGAGGGAAAGAAAGTAGAAGATAATGAGAAAAGAATTAAAAAAAAAAGATTTGGGCTGCTTTGACAGGACAGATGGTGGCTGATTTATACATAGTATTAATATCCCAGAATACTATCATTAGTAGCAGTAATAAAAGTATAATAAATGCAGTGAAGTATTAATGATAATGATAGTGGTGATAGGAATAACATTATACATCACTAATAGTACTAACACTTGTACTTTTGATTTGTGGCAGACTAGGCTCAAAGAATATGAAGCAACACTTAGTAACAGCCCAAAAGATCCAACTGCTCTTGAGGTGAGTCATATCGTATTAGACAACAAATTTATATTTCTTCCAACTTCCTTGGTTGCTGAATCCTGCTACTGCTTAAATTAGAAGTTTACATATGCAGGTTTTACACTGTTTCCATTAGTTAATGTCCACTTGAAACTCCCATTTTGCTTTTGAAGTAATGTAAAAGGATGTTGTTCCTGAGTGTAGGATAATGGGATAACCAATATGACACTGTAACTGTTTAGCCAGTGCAGGTTGCACGATGTAACAATAAGTTCATGCATGAATGTAATTCAAATGCTGTGTTTGTTTACATAGAAGATTAGAAGTTTTATTGATGTTAGAAGACTTTATAAAAATATTATTATTTTATTTTATTATAATATCAGGATTTACAATATTTTCTTTAAATTTATGTCAAATTTTTTGTTTACTTGATTGCTCATGGTTCCAGTTTGCCATCAAATCTTCTGTGGCAGCCATTTTCAATGTTTTCTTGGGCTTTGCAGGGAGCTGCAGTAACTTTAGCAGAATTAGGAGAATATACTCGGGCTTCCACTCTGCTTGAGGACTTGACTAAGGTTGTTCTCACTATTAGCTCTTGGATTTGTAAAACCACATTGTACGTAGAAAGGGGTGCTTAAAATTGCATATAGAAATTCTCCTGCTGATAACTCCATATTAACCCTTCTTTTGGTGGGGGTGGGTGGGCGTTACACAGGAAAAACCAAGTGATCCTGAAGTTTTTCGTCTGCTTGGAGAAGTAAAATATGAACTCAAAGATTATGAAGGGAGTGTTGCTGCATATAAGGTTTCTTCCACGGTCAGTCTTCCAACAACTTTTCTGATTAAACACAGCTAACCTAAACATCAGTTGAAAAAGCTTGGTTGGATTTCAAATAATTCTTTTCATGAAGATGATATGATTTGATAGCTGCTGATATTCATCAACCATTACTGGCATAAGTTCAATAAAATCCCTTACATGAATGTTCCGTTCTTTTGTGCCAGGTGTCCAAAGATATCAAATTTGAAGTTATGCGTGGCCTTACAAATGCATTGCTTGCTGCTAAAAGACCAGATGAGGTATTCCATTGTTCATTCACTTATGCTAACTCTCATTTCAGAATACTTCTCTCATTGCATTCTTGTTGAGGTCCTTCGTCAGTGTCCAAATGGTTTAGAATGCTGACATAAAGAAAAATTCTTTTAACGGAATTAAGCATTTTAGGTAGGATGATTATACATGCTCTAGATTATGCTAATTGATATTTTTGAACTTGCACAATTTTGTATACTGTAGCTTCTGGAACTGAGTAATCAAAGAAACATGGTAGTCGTACTGGACCAATAGTGATTGCTATGATTGCTTTTTTGATTATATCTTGTGAGGTTTCGACTCCCAGTTGTCTCTTAGATTACCACGTTTCTTACAACTAGTTAAATCAAACTTATCTTCTTCTGCCTCTCCTTCTGCCTTTCTGTTTGCAGGCTGTCCAATTTCTTCTTGCCTCTAGATCACGGTTGGATGCAGACAACCCAAAGAGCAGTACGACTGAACTGCAGGTGGATCCCATTCAAGTTAGTCATGAATCCTCACTAACATTTACATATTTTGGCACCACTGAAATGGCTACTTTGCACTTTTCCTTTTAGTGTGACAAGCTAGATGAAACCTAACAAAGTTAGCAACTTTAAATAAAACTTTGAGCTTGTATGGTATTGGGAAGAGAATTTTGACCATTTACTTTTAATATCTATGTAATATACTAATATCCCAACTTAATCATGCACATTTCTCTTTTTTTAAGGTTTGAAATGTTCCTTTCAGTTAATTTAGCCATCAGATTTCGTGATTTGGGTTCAATTGCTTCTGTGCAAAGTCTGATTCTGTTTTCCTTTTTTATTTATTTGTTTATTTTATTTGGTTATGTCATGAAAAATCAGGTCGAATTACTTCTTGGAAAAGCCTATTCAGATTGGGGCCATATCAGTGATGCTGTTTCTGTCTATGATCGGCTCATCTCTAGTCATCCAAATGACTTCCGTGGTTACTTGGCTAAGGTTTTTTTTTTTCTCCTTTTCTTTTGTGGTGCTTCATTTTTTGTTCGGTAAGTTGTGCAGACCCTAGGCATTTCTTATCAAGAAAACTGGCTAATAAAGGTTTATTATTTTAATGCTTCTGCAGGGAATTATATTAAGAGAAAATGGTAAAGGTGGAGAAGCAGAGCGGATGTTCATACAGGTAAATATGAATGGCTATTGTCACCTGAACTATACTTTTGTAGAAATACATGCACACATATGCACACAGGCATTTACATGTAAAGAGAGATGATTATGCATGCAAATCTATGAATTAGTAGTGTGAGATGAACTCTAAATATGTAGAGATAATGCTTACACACCGAGATGCACATTACATATGTAAAGATTATTGAATTACCATACAATTCCATCTATAAAAGTGCCTGCAAGAACTGGCTTTGAGTAGCTTAAATTTCATGTGGACATTATTCTACCTGATTGGTTTAACAAAAGATCCAACAGTTCTTATATGCTACAACACGTAGTTATCAGTTATCTGGATTCTTTTCATTGTTATCTCAAATTCAATTGTTAGGATTATGAAGAATGCCCTATGGTACTCCCAATTTTATGAAGGATGACGTACATATAAATTTTCTTTTGTAATTTTTAAACCAACTTGATTCACTGCATTCTGGCCACACTCCTTAATTTGTACTATTAGCAAGACTTCCATCAAAACCTATCTAACAACTTATTACCATTTTCCAAGGTGAATAAGAAATGAAGATGAGTTCTTGGCATTTATGTTTGTGTGAAGTAGATGTTGATACTCAGTGCATATGTGTGTGCTAGTGTAACAGTATGTTGCAATAATCACGGTTTTCATGTGCAGGCACGGTTTTTTGCACCAGAGAAGGCCAAGGCACTTGTAGATCGGTATTCAAGATGATGACCACAATGTTGAAGTAGAATGTGCCCCCCAAATTGGAAGACACATAAGGCAAGGGGAAGATAGTTAGGACTAGGATAGGTCAAGAGGTTCAATCCTTTCCATTGTAACAAAAATTGTAATTGCAAAGGCTTCTCGTGCTACCCCCTGAGCATTGAGTTCACTTGTATAGAACTAGAGACTTTTGGTCCAAGAACACATTAGACGAGCTGAGCTGTGAATAAACAGATGATAGGTTTGGATCATTTTAGATTTACTTCTGATTTTGTCAGTCTTTCACATACTTCAATTCCATATAAAATTTAACCTTCAATAGTATTTAGCACAGAAGGTTGACCATAGTGGCTGGCTGGCTGGCTGCATATAACTTGTGCTAGGCGTTGGGTGGAATGGTTAAAAGCGGTGAGGAAAACGTTTCTATTTATTTTGAAGTGCAAATGATTCAAGACTTTAGTCAAGTCCAGTATGCTTGACTTCAATTTCTGCGGCTATAGTCAAGCTCTACCGTAGTTAGTTCGAGAAAGAGGAACACTTCGAGTCGAAATTTGAACCACACTGACTTTCAGAAAAGAGAAGTAAAACTAGTTAACAACATTCCAGACTCAATTACCAAATTTTATGAATCCACTTGCAAATCCTTGTTCCCTCAAATCCCAGTTGTAGGGGAATTAAGATTCATAAGCAAAAGATCATCACCACATACAAATGTATTATGCTGAGGCAAAGAGTAACATCAACTTTCCAATGGAAATTACACTCATTTCACATCAATAAAATGCATCTCCCCACACATTTTCCCTACAGGTTCAAGTATCCAAAAAACCAAAAAAAACCCCAAATAAAGGGGAAAGAGAACATCCTACATTGAAAAGAAGTAAGAACAGAAACCCAACAAGAAAACCGATTCAAGGATTTTCCTTTTCGACATTCCTGACAGAATTCCAAATGTCTCCAAAACCCTTGAATACATGAGGCAGAACACTCTGAACGCCTTGGAAGGTGAGCCCAGAAGCAAGCCCAATAGCAAAAGACTCGCCATAGCCAGGCTTGGAGTCGAGCTTCATGTTAAGAATGGCAAGGCTGTTGTTGGTGTTGTCAACTTTTCTTGAAGTCTCAGCCAAAAGCTTGTCCTTTCTGCCTCTTCCAGAGGATATGACCCTGAAGAGGGCAGTCTGGAGGTCCCCTATGACCCTGAGAGAGGCTTCTTGGGTGTCAAGCCCTTGGGATTCATAGTGGGAGATGAGCTCTTGTGGGGTAGGCAGCTTTTTCTTCAGGGCATTCGGGTCTGTGAATTTGGTGGGTTTTTGGGGGTTGGAGTTTGGGGTCAGTGGTTGTTCCATTGGAGGGTTTAAGATTGGTGAAGAAGGGGGTTTTGCCCGGAGAAGTCGACTGGGGATTTTTGAGTTGAGGGTTTATGGGAGGAGATAAGGTGGACTATTGGGGGCAAAATAGTCTGATTGCTTGTTTGAGTATTGTCCAGTTTGGGAATGTTTTTGAGACTCTGCTTTCAATCCCAAAAACGCTTTTAACATTGTTTGGGCTGTTTGGTATACATCTTTGGAAGCACTTCTCTAAACCACCGAAATAAATTTAGCATTTCCGAAAATCAAGTTAGGACGCGGAGAAATAAATTTTTTGAGGAACTATCTATACCGTCCTTATATCTTGTGAGGTTTTGATTCTCAGTTATCTCTTAAAAAATGTTTTAAAATCGCTGGGTAGATCTTCTTGATTTGTCTGAAAAGAAGGTAACAGGAGGGTATGTAAATGATCACTTGGGCTTGTAATGAATGAAATCGAAACCTATTTTGGGATTGATGATATATATAAATTGCTTCGGCCCATTTTGCCAGCCCAATTAAATATATCTATATATATATAAGTACAATTAAAATAAATAAGAACTAAATACTTGTTACTCTTCAAACTTTTCCCTAAAAAATAGTTTAGTCCCTCCCTTTTTAAATTAAACTGGATAATCCTTATTCTCTATCTGACTATCTCATACAACAGTTCCAAAATAACTATTATACACCCCTCATTTTCATTTTTTATTTTTTCTTTATTTTTTATTTTTTTCCTGCTTCTCTCTTTCTCTCAGCTCTCTCTCTATTCGAGATTCTCCGCCATGGCCTCCACGACAAGACCCACAATTGCTCCGGTGACTCATGCATCTCCCTGCTCCAGTTCCCCAACCCCAATTCCAGCTCCAACCAGCTCAGCTCCGATCCCATTTCCAACCAACCCAACTCTCGGTCTGCAACAACCAAGAAATCAGAGAAAGAAAACCCAAAAAGAAAGAAATTGAAAAACCCATTTGGCGACTCCAAGATCTCCCTCCCTCTCCACCACCACCACCCCCTTATCCGCCACTGCATTTCCGACCCCTACTCCCCTCCAGCGCCGCCGCAAACCAACCCATTTCTCCCGATTGCAACCCACCCAAGATTTCCTCACTGTCCCCGATCCACTTCAACTCCTCCATGCTGCCGCAGCAGCCGACCCTCCTTCTCCAATCTCAACCCCTCTCCAGCCTAGACTTTCTCGATCTCGCTCCGTCTACGATTCATCCACGGATGCAAAACCTATTAAATTTCAATCAAAACCTATTAATTTAAAAGACGATGGACTAAACTGTTTTTCAGAGAAAAATTTGAGGAGTAACAAGTATTTAGTCCATAAAAAAACTATACTTAATAATATAATTGGGGTCCGGATCATGGAACTCTATATTTTAAACAATTTTTTACACATTTTGTGAGCCATAGATTTAAAAACATTCAATAGTTTGGATTTGTTGTTTGAATAATGTCAACACAACACCAAGTGATGTGGAAAATAACATGGCATTATATATTTTCAATCAAAAATATTATAACTAATTAGATTAAAATTTTCTTTATAAAAAAAAATTTGAGGGATTCTATTTCTTATCAAAATTGTACTAGATTAAAAGAAAAATAAGTCCTAGCAGAATAACAAGCACCCAAAAAGCCAAACCCCAGGTTTTCTCCGGCCAACTCCAAACTCTCATGCAACATTACCACAAACTCTTAGATTGTTTATTAGGTTAAACTTCTCCATTAATTTTTCTAGGGGTCGTCAACGGGCCGGGCCGGGCTTTATTAAAAATCAAAAGATCCAAGCCCGTCCATATAAAGCGGGCCTTGCGGGCTTTTTCGGGCCGGGCCGGGCTTGGCCTTGCGGGCTTTTTTGGGCCGGGCCTTGCGAGCTTTATTTATAAATAAATATTTAAAGACACAAGTTTTTTTTTTTAATCAAGCTTTGGAAATTCAATGGATAATGATCAAATACAACCAAAGATAATAGATCTATATAACTATATTGTACCAAAAAAAATCTATATTTATATATAGATACTAATTTATTGATAAATAAATTTTTAAAGACACTAATTTTTTATAAACCTATATTTATATATCATACACTCCAAAGAGCAACCCCTATCAATTCAAAGAAAATGGAAAAACCGACCGTTTGATGGGTTTATTACAATAAATTATGAGTATGGTAAAAAATTTAGCCAATTTCACCATATTTTAGAATCCGATCGGATTGGTCAACCGTAGTCACTTATATGTTTTATTGTTTGACCGATGGCGTGGCAACCGCGAAACGTGCTTATTTTTTCACATCACGTTTGTATATATTCCATTGATGGATGTGCGTGGACATAAGATAAAAAAAATTAATTTTAATTACAAACACATTGGTGTATACCAATTTTATTCCTTTAGTTGTATGACTTATACATTGCATTTAAATTGTTTAGGTTCATTCTAAAGCAACCATGAAGTAGAAAATGAATTCGGAGAAACCAACCGCTCGATGGAGAGATTGTAATGTTTTATGGTGATTGTAGAAAATCTAGCCAATTTCGTTATTGTTTCGAATTCGATCAACTAGGTCAAACGTAGTTACTCTTATAAACCTATATTTATATATCATACACTCCAAAGAGCAACCCCTATCAATTCAAAGAAAATGAAAAAACCGACCGTTGGATGAGTTTATTACAATAAATTATGAGTGTGGTAAAAAATTTAACCAATTTCACCATATTTTCGAATCCGATCGGATTGGTCAACCGTAGTCACTTATATGTTTTATTGGTTGACCGATGGCGTGGCAACCGCGAAACGTGCTTATTTTTTCACATCACGTTTGTATATATTCCATCGATGGATGTGCGTGGACATAAGATAAAAAAAATTAATTTTAATTACAAACACATTGGTGTATACCAATTTTATTCATTTAGTTGTATGACTTATACATTGCATTTAAATTGTTTAGGTTCATTCTAAAGCAACCATGAAGTAGAAAATGAATTCGGAGAAACCAACCGCTCGATGGAGAGATTGTAATGTTTTATGGTGATTGTAGAAAATCTAGCCAATTTCGTTATTGTTTCGAATTCGATCAACTAAGTCAAACTTAGTAACTCTTATAAACCTATATTTATATATCATACACTCCAAAGAGCAACCCCTATCAATTCAAAGAAAATGGAAAAACCGACCGTTGGATGAGTTTATTACAATAAATTATGCGTGTGGTTAAAAATTTAGTCAATTTCACCATAGTTTTGAACCCGATCTAATTGGTCAACCGATTACCGATATGTAGAATATATATATATATATGCACATATTCTATATAGAATAATAGAAGTATAAGAACTTCCACACACACACACACACATATATATATATATATCTCTATATATATTATTATATTATATATATAAACACACACATATATAAATATATATACATATATATAAACACACACACACACACATATATATATATATATATCTCTATATATATATTATATATATAAACAAACACACACACACACACACATATATATATATATATATATATATCTCTATATATATATCCTCTATATAAACACACACACAGTCACACACACACACATATATATATATATATATATCTCTATATATATATATTATATATATAAACACACACACATATATAAATATATATATACATATATATAAACACACACACATATATAAATATATATATACATATATATAAACACACACACACACACATATATATATATCTCTATATATATATTATATATATAAACACACACACATATATAAATATATATATACATATATATAAACACACACACATATATAAATATATATACATATATATAAACACACACACACACACACACACATATATATATATATATATAAACACACACAAATATATATATCTATGTGTGTGTGTGTATATATTTATAAACACACACACACATAACTACAAATATATATATATATATATATAATATTTTACGGGCTTTTACGGGCCGGGCCTAGCGGGCCGTTGGCGGGCCGGGCCGGGTTTTTTGCGGGCTTTAGGCGGGCCGGCCCTCGGCCCACCAAGGCGGGCTTTTGCGGGTTTTTTGACGGGCCGGGCCGGGCTAAAAGCCCTCCGGGCCGGCGGGCCTCCATCGGCCCACTTGATCCGCGGGCTTTTTGATGAGGCCTAAATTTTTCTACGACTCGTAGGCTAACAAATCACATCATCACTAATTGACGCAATAAGTGCTGACCACAAACTGCAGGCTCATGTTAATGTAAATTAACATTTCTATGTAAATAACTTATGTCTGTAAATAACAGGAAAAATTGTATGTATTATATTTATATCTCTTCCTTTTTAAATCTGGAAATTATTCTATGCACCGATGGTGTAAGTGACCCAACCCTTATAAAATAATCTCAACCCTTGATATTTATTATCAACTTTATTTTTAATAAACAAAAAGTGTATTTAATGCAATTTAACCATTTATTTGTGTTGGTGCAAGTGTACGGCGGTGCTCTGAATAATCCCTCGTGATTGTAAATTGACATTTATATGTGAATCACTGGAAAATTTGTATGCATCATATCTCTTCTTTTTCAAATCATTAATCACCTTTGAGTTGTTGTGCACTACAGGTACAACCTTTTACACTGAAATCCATGTAGAAAAGCATTACTCCACACATAATTAAATCTGTGGTTAATGGGTGTTTTGCTAGTAGCCAATTAGTAGCTGTTGGACTTGGTAATTAGTCATAAGTTTGATCAAATGACATAATAGCTTAGAATATAAGGAACATAAGATAATACAGGACTTAGTTGAACTTCTCGGTTATTGACTATACAATTTGTAGGGAAATAGATTAGAATTATTATTATTTTTTGTTTTTAGAGAAGACTAATTAGTTGAATCATATTATTGAATCTTTGGCGTAAATAATGGAAGAAAGCTTCAATTTATAATACATAGGCCACATGGCTGGAAAGTAATAGTAAGATAATGCCACTATACAATTCATTTACTGAAACGCATTTCAAAGTTTAGACAAACAAAAAGATACACAATGATTTACACTGATCAAAATAGATAAAGTGTGGGTAAAACCAAAATGTGATCCTGTATATACTCATACGACTAACGTTGATGGTGTTACTCAACATCTCACATTGTTTTCCCAACTAATTTTAAAGTGCTCAACTGCTCATTGCAGTTCAATTGATAAAATTACATGAAAATTCATCAAACGCGCGTGAGCATTTATATATAGTTTGTGAGAATGAAAATTATTCTATGCACCGGTCTCTTTTCATAACATGCATTAACAAATATCAGCCCGTCATGTTGTTTATGTTATTGAAAAGAGGTCAATTTTGTTCACCAACGATGTAACATGCCCATTTTAGGTAGTTTCAAAATTACATTCATGATAAAGAAAAATATCACTTGCATGCTTGATGAATTACCATGCATGGATCAAAACATTTACATGAAAACCTACTAATACATATGAACACGTAACTAAATTAATTTGTTCATACACCAACCATGAAATGGTATTTTTGCATCATCAATAGTAAAACCAATACCAAAACCAATGCCAAAAAAGATCCCAAAGACAAGTGCAATAAGAATCTTCTTTGTCTCATATGTGTGAGTATTAGTTGTCCGAAATACTGCTCCAGGGCTCCGAGGCATTTCGAGGCAAGAACGACTCAACATTGGAGGGCCACATAATCCTGGATTCCCTTCAAAGCTGGAGTTGGTAAAAGTATTAAACTGACCTCCAGATGGTACTAGTCCCTGAAGATCATTGTATGCCACACTGAAGGAAGACAAGAAATGCAGACTTTTGATAGAAGCAGGGATTTCACCAGATAGATGGTTATAGGAGAGATCCAATTTCTCTAAGTTGGTGAGAAAACGTATTTGATCAGGGATGCTACCAGAGAAGCTGTTGCGACTAAGGTCCAACACGAGAATGAACTGCAATTGCCCTATCTCGGTGGGGATATTGCCGCCAAGGCAGTTATTACCTAGATATATAGCTGGAGGGAGGCTGGACAGCTGATTGTACTGCTGATTAGTTGCAGCTTGGGTATTCACAAAGACCGGCAACTCTATATAACTTCTGTCCGCTAGATCGATGGCCTCTTTCGATGTCAAACCTGGCATCCCACAGAGCTCCTTAGGAAATCCTCCAGTAAGGTTATTATTGGACAAATCCATGTAGAAAAGGCTAGGCAGAGTAGCAAACCAACTGGGAATTGGACCGGTTAAGAGGTTAACTGACAAGTCCAAGACTCCAAGTTTCTTAAGCTTGCCAAACCAGGGAGGAACTTGACCTGTGAAATTGCAGCCACCCAGGGCAAAAACCTGTATATTCTGAAATCCACCAGAGTCTACTAGGCTTTCATCATCCGGCAAGGGTTCATTCATAAAACTCTTGGATAGCACCAGAGTGGTCAGATTCTTACAACTCCTTAAATTTTTAAAAGCCCCAGCGGCATTGCTTAAGAAGTTGTTAGAGATGGATAGGAAAGCCAGGGACTCTAGTCCACCTATTTCAGGTGATATCTGGCCTATGAGCCGGTTATTAGCGAATCTAACTGCCGTTAGTGACTTGCAAGAATAGAGGCTTTGTGGTAACTCACCAGCGAAGTTGTTGTTGCCAAGGTCGAGTGTGGTGAGGCGTTGGAGTGTAGAGAAGTTGAAGGCAGAGAGTTCTCCATCCATATAATTGACCCGCAAATTCAAGGTGGATAGATTTGTGCAGTTGTTGAGAGATTCAGGCAAGGCACCTGTGAGGATGTTGATGTGGAGAGCTAGCTCTTCCAACCTGCAAAGGTTACCAATTTGGCTTGGTATTGGCCCCGCCAATTGGTTCGAGTAGAGCTCCAGCAGCTTCAGATTGGTTAAACGCACAATGCCATCACCAATGTGTCCTGACAAGCGATTGACAGGCAGAGAAAGCTGTTGGAGATCAGCAAGGTCGAAAATGTCATCAGGGAGAGGGCCAGACAGATTATTGAAGCCTGCCCGGAAGACTTGGAGCTTCGAACAAGTGCCGAGTCCGGTGAAAATTGGTTCACTGAATTTGTTGAAGGAGAAGTCCAAGATGGTAAGGTTGCTGTGATTGCTACCATTTTTGCAGAAAACAGAGATGGGAATGGAGCCAGCAAAGCTGTTATTGCTGACATTGAAAGTGGCGAGAGAGCCTGCAGCGACGGATGGGATGAGGATCGAAGATGGGATTGTTCCATTGAAGTAATTGCTGGACAAGTCTACAATCTGAAGCTTGCTAGCTTCATTAGATGAAATTGGTAAGTGGCCGTTGAGACGATTGAAGCTCAAGTCTAGAACTTGGAGGCGAAAGAGGGAGGAAAACAATCTATCTGGGAGCAGACCCAACAGCCTATTGTTGGAAAGATTGAGGTGGGTGAGAAATGTGAGGTTGGTGATAGCTGGAGAGATTGAACCTCTTAAGCCTCTCCCAGGCAGCCAGAGATGAACGACTCGATCATCAAGGCCACAGACTATTCCTTCCCAATAGCAGCAGTCGGAGGCAGCCGACCAGTTCAATGGTAATGAGACCTTGAAAGCCAAGGACAAGAGAGCGTTGCGATCCACTTGATCACAAGCAGCCGAGGTACAGCAAGGAAGAAACAGCAGAACAAAAACCCACTGACCTAAGAAGATGAGCTGTGTTGTTGGAATGTCCTTCTTCTCATCTTTGGAGGAGATTACTTTGTTGGGCTTCATCTTGATCATCTCCAAATCAGTAGTACCAATCTATACATGTCTTTATATCTATTTGACATCTGCCTTTGGTCTGAGATTCTAAGTGAGTGGAAGTACTTTGGCACACCGTTGGGCCTCTACCAAGACAGAGTCCAAGTCATATTCCATGAACATGTTGACTATAATAAAAGGTGCTTACCAAGGTATTAGAAAAATAGACAATCGATTACGTAAACTTGAATGAAACATTAGAGAACATATCATAAAAGCGCTTACTTGGGTACAGGGTTAGCTAACTTTGCTACCATGAAGGTTGGACATTCCATGTCCTGGAAGTCTGTAAACCTTGTTTAATAATGTGAATCACAACTTCATGGGTTGTTTATTGTTCTATTGACCCATTCTAATAACTTACAGTAGAAAGCAGAAATTGATGGGTTGTAGAGAAAACAAACACGGAGCAAATTAAAGAGAAAAAGAACAAACAGGTTCAGCATGCATACAAAGTGAAGATGATACCTTGAAAGCCAAGGACAAAGAGCATCATGATCCAATTGGTTAATTAGAGGCAGCACAGGCAAAGCAAGGCAGCAGGCCAAGGACAACCTGTTGTCCCAAAAAGAGAAGAGGCTGTGGGTTCGTCTTTGTTCATTGTGGAGCATTAGTACCAACCATGCATACAGTTGTATCTGTGCATCGCAGTAAACAACATTGACCTACAGAGAGGGAGAGAGTGCAAGTGATGTTGCATGAACATATTTTTCATGATAAAAAATAAAAAAAGTGTTTCCAAAAACGTAAGTAAAAAAATTTCTATTACAATTCACATCAAAAATTACTTCCTACCACATAACTAAACTGGCAAGCACATAAATCTAATCACATAGCAAGAGCAAAGAAAGTTTTTAAAATCTAATTACAAACTAAAGAATATATCACATAGGCATTTACTTCACCTTGAAGACTGGACCTTCCATGTGCTGCAACGGTCAAAGGAAAGTGTTTCCCGGGCATACTTGTTGCAATGCAACAGTTGACCAAATAATATTCGATCTTCACACATTGTGGAGTTGCAGAGAGGCAAACAGTATAAGGAGACTTTCAGTCGTGAGTGAAAGACAAAACTTATGAGTTTGTGGGAAAAACAGTAGTGAGACAGATTAAAAAGAGAAGGTAAATGGCTCAGCATCCATACATGTAAGGACATGATTCAGTGCCTAAATGGTATTCATAATTTATGGAGTTGCAGAGAAACTATGATCATCAAGGAAGTATCTATCAGTTTCCATCATGACTTAATTTTTATGAACCATTTCTTCTTTCCGTATATGTATGAACATATTGATGGTCTTGTCCGAAAAAAGAAAAAAAGAAATATGTGTTGTAAATCATTGTGGCTATATCATGTAAATAGGTATAGGGTAATCATGATGTTGTTATAGGCTTACATTTTCCATGTTTTAAGGCTAAAAGTCTTCCTTGTTTTAAGGAGGACTTTAGGCTACATGTTCCCTATCTTCCACTATATGTAGTCCATTTCTCATCCATGTTATGAGATGAAGAAAACAGAAAATACTACTCTCCCTCTCTGCATCAAAACTCTCTCTCTCTCTCAAGTTCTTAGAAGCAAAGCTCTCTCCATTTTCTGAAAGACTTTCACTTTCATTTTACAACACGTTATCAGCACGATTATGTAAATAAATGCTTCTGGCAATTAATTACACATATGAAATATGGTGAATTTATTTACAATAGCCATAATGACATGGACGTTGTCTGAGTTCAAATCTCAGTAGAATCAAATCATTTTTCCTTTTATTTGGTTCTACTGGACCAAAGAAAGAGTGGGCTTGATAATAAAGCCTACGTACGGGGCTTAGCTGCAAGCTCGTGACCCAGGCTTTCATGCATTAGTCAAATAGTGTGTGAGGCCTGTTGGGCTGCTCGGTCTTGCGGAAGGAAAATGGGCCTGCTGGGCTCAAGCTGGTCTGCCAAGGAATGAAAAGTTATTACTTAGTCCTTTCGGTAATTCCAATTGAATACGACCAGGTAAGAAGATGAGGTTTAGGTGGAGCGAGGCTCGCTTAAGTACACAGCCTCATTGAATCTTACCTAGACATCGCATCTAGTTGGATGAGCCTACTTGGAAAGGTTCATAATCTTTCAGTGTTGTCGAAACTACAGGTTCGATACATGTGAACTTCTGGTTCAACATTTATGTATGAACTTTTGGTTCAATGTTTATGTGTGAACTTCCGGTTCAATGTTTATGTGTGAACTTCCGGTTCGTTAAGTACCTGCATTCCGCACATATATATTCTAATGCAAAGAATTTAAGTGGGTAAAATATTTAAATTTAATATGAGCAGGTAACACCACAAAACATTATTACAATAAATAATGAAGGAAAGATGTATCATTATCACAAAGTCCAAACAAGTATATATAGATATTTGTCACAATATAAAAGAATTGATAGCTAAAATAAAAGCTATTGATTTACCCTTTTACTCATTCAATTATGCCAATTATAGTGCAAGAGAAATAAGTGTCTCTCATAGAGGATTAAGTTAAACTAGATGCTTCAACAAAAGTCATAAATCGTGACTGCAGTTCCTACTGAACAACAGTCGAAAGAAGAACTGAAACACTAAGCAAAACTACCCAGAAAAATACGAAAATTTACAGAGATGTACTAAACATATAAGGGCTCCAGCATACAAAATTTGGTGAATTTTGGAGTTGAATTACTATTTTAAATAAATACTGGAACACAGAGATCAGAAGGTAAAATGAAACAGCAAAATAGGTTTTTTGTTTGGAAAAACCTACTTGGTTGTAGAGCTTGTAGAGTGATGTTGATTGAATGATGAACTGCCTCTTCTCTGCAACCCAAGAGTTATTCACCTCTTCTCTTGTCAATCTGCAATCCGAATCCTAGAGTCTTCTCTTGTGATAATTAATATGTTATTTTACTAGCATGCAATTAATATCTCAATTGATTTGTGATTTCCATTTATTCAAATTTGTGAGATATTATTTCAATTTGCTCTATTTAATATTATTGTGTTACTTGTCTAAATTTTCGCACTAGAATATATGTGTAGAAAATGTAGGTACCTAATGAACTAGAAGTTATAAATGAACCAGTAGTTCATACACATATCTAACTTGTAGTTTCGATAATGTCATTTAAGAAACTTGAAGTTTCCTTAATAAATTCACCACACATGATAAAACCAGTAGATTTTACATGTTTAATCCGATTTTCCATACCATGTATAGAACCTAAAATTCCTATTAGTTGCTTATGGACGATATTACCCAAAGCACTAAGATTATTTGTTCATTTCCTGTAAGACATGTCAAATCTCAACAAACTTGACTTTGTTGCTTTGGAGGTTTCCGGAAGAAACTATCTAAAGTGGACTCAAGATGTGATAATTCATCTAACTGCAAAGAAGATGAGATCAATAATCATTGTTGACAATGTCGCCAGAGAGGCTTTTAAGGCGAGTGCCATAATTTTCATAAAGAAACATATAGAGAAAGCACTCCAAACTGAGTATCCGATCAAGATGATGCACAAACTCTTTGGGTCGCTCTGGAAGAGAGATTTAACCATCAAATGACCACTTTCTTGCCTGAAGCAAGATATGATTGGCAGAAGGGAAAATAACCCACATGACCGTCAGTCAGGTGGCCAAGGCCCAAGAGGCCAAGGAGCACGTAATCCAGCTCCACATGGCCAAGGCCCATGTAGTGAGAATTGTGATGCCCTAACTCAGCAAGCCTGAGTTGAAAGGAACACTGGTCTGGCTCGTCGCCACCAAAATTAGCATGATCTTTGTCATCGATGTGGAGGAATTGACTACTGGTCCCGCACCTGCTGTGCGATAGCCGAAACAGTAGATGAGTATTACGCCAGTCGCGGAACTCGAAATACCAACTTTGATTAAGGGTCATTTTCTATATAAACCACAACAGAGATCGTGGATTTTCAGGCAAGTACTATACATACCGAGGATTAGAAACTCGAAGACATGGGTATGATTGGCCCCATGTGCCATATCTAATGAATGATGTTTCAATTTTCGGATTTTGGTGATTTATGTTTTTCGATACTTTGGATTAAATGTGGTTTTGTTCAAATATATTTAATTCAATAAATTTATTTATACATGTGATCCATTGAATTAAATAAATGAATAGGCATATTCAGTGGGGAAGTTTGTTGTCTGGCTAACAGTGCTATTACGCACACCATACTCCGAGATCGGATATGTTTCAAACTTATTGCCTATGCATACCTCTGTGACAACCGTATCAGGCCGATCCAACCTGATAGAGGGCTATGGCAAAGCCCACTTTATGTTGTCCAATGGTACTGAATTTACCATTAATGAGACCTTATATTCTCCATGTTCCAGAAGAACGTTATTGAGTATTAAGGATATTCGAACCAACGGTTATCACGTTGAAACCCCTGAGAAAAATGAGTGTAATATCTTTGCAAAACCTCTGAATGTGCGGCCAGAAGCGTATATTGGAGAAATTGAAATTTGTTAGCCAGAAGCTAATCAATTCGAGCAACTACTTGCTATGGCATGACCATTTGGGACACCCAGGTCAAAGTATGATGCACCGCATCCTCAACTTATCACACGGGCATCCCCTTCTGAATAAGGGTCTTGTGTTTAGTAACACTTGCTCGTTAGGAATGTTAAACTCTAGACCATCGTGTGCAAAGACTAGTATATATGCACACCATTTTTCTGCACAGAATGCAAGGAAAATTTGTGGACCTATCCAACCACCATGTAGACCATTTAAATATTTCATGGTTTTGGTTGATGTATCGACAAAGTGATCACATGTTACACTATTGTCCACAAGAAAATGCTGCTTTTGCTAAACTCTCGCCCAGATCATGAAATTGTGGCTCAACACTCGGATTATCCCATAAAGTCCATAAGACTTGATAATACAGGAGAGTTTACATCGAAGTATTTCGATGATTATTGCATATCCTTTGGGATTGATGCTGAACATTTAGTTCCCTATGTTCACACCCAAGATGGTCTCGCAGATAGAATCTTGGTAATGCGCACCAAGCTTCTAAATTCTGCATGGAGCTATGCAATCTTGCATACAGCTACGTTGGTCCCGTTGAGGCCCACTGCTACCAACCTTACTCCGCATTACAGTTGGTGACTAGGTACGAACCTGATGTTTCGCACTTACGCGCATTTGGGTATGCAGTCCGCGTGCCAATTGTGCCGTCACAACGTACAAAATTGGGTCCTCAACAAAGGATGGGTGTGTATGTCGATTATGAATCCCATCCATTATATGCTCTTTAGAGCCCTTGACAGGCGATCTCTTTACCGCTAGATTTGCGAATTGTCACTTTGATGAGACAGTCTTCCCGCCGTTAGGGGGAGATAAGAACGTTACCGTTCCTGATGAACGACGTGAATTGACGTGGAATGTCCCCACTATGTCTCATCTTGATCCCCGAACCGCACAATATGATAATGAAGTGCGGAGAATTATAGATCTACAGAGTATAGCCCAAAATATGCCAGACGCTTTCTCTGATCTAGCTAAAGTGACGAGATCATATATACCTGCTGCAAATGTGCCTGCAAGGATAGACGTCCCTGAAGGATGTGTCGTCCCAGATGGACGAGGTACGACCATGGCGGCTAACCAGTCATATGTCCCTGCCCAGAAGTGAGGTAGACCATTAGGTTCGAAGGATTCTTATCCCTAGAAGAGGGTAAACTTGGCACAAATGAATCCTCTTGACATCGCAATCTCAAACCTATTCATCTCATGAGGTAAATCCGGATTATGGGTCTGTCCTAGAAGAAATGATGTTGGGGGACGCTCAAACATTTGAACCCACTCCCAAGAATAGAGAAATCTTGGTAAATTTTGTGAGATTTGGAATTGGAATGAGATTATCATTGATGATATATTAGTATTTGCGGTGGCCACCGAAACTATAATATGCGATGATCTCGAACCTTGCTTTGTTGATCAATATCAACGAAAAGACGACTGGCCAAAAAGGAAATAAGCAATTCAGGTCAAATTAGATTCCTTGACAAAGAGAAAGGTGTTTTGGGCCTGTTGTTCCTACACCTTCCCATGTTAAACCTGTAGAATTTAAATGGGTATTTATAAGGAAGCGTAATGAGAAAAACGAGATTGTGATACACAAAGCTCGTCTAGTAGCGCAAGAATTTTCTCAATGCCCTGTGATTGATTAAGAGGAGGCGTATTCTCCCATAATGGACGTCATAACGTTCCACTACCTTATCAGTTTGGTAGTTTCCGAAAAACTGAATATGCAGCTTATGAATGTGGTCATAACTTATCTCTAGGGGGGTCATAATACAGAGATATACCTGAAAGTTCCTGAAGGACTTAAGGTACCCAATGCAAATAGTTCTAGACCACGGAACGTGTTCTCCATTAGTTTTGAGGTGTTCACTTTATGGATTGAACCAATGTAGACGGAGGTGGTATAACCGTCTAAGTGAATATTTGATCGGGATGGGATATGTGAATAATAAACTATGTCCATGCGTGTTTATTAAGGAAACAAGTTCCGGGTTTGCAATTATAGCGGTCTATGTCAATGACATGAATTTGATTGATACTCCTGAAGAGATCAAGGAAACCGCAAAGCACCTGAAGTTGGAATTTGAGGTGAAAGGCCTTGGGAGAACAAATTATTGTCTCGACCTGGAGCCCGAGCACAGTGCAGATGAAATTTTGGTCCATCATCCAAATTACATCCAGAAGATGTTAAGATGCTTTAATGAGGATAAAAGCAAGCACACCCATGGTCGTCTGAAGTCTAGAGAGAACCGTATCGTCCTGCATATGATAATGAAGAGATATTGGTGCCAGAAGTCCCATATCTAAGTGCAATAGGCGCATTATTGTACTTGGCTTAATGCTCTAGACAGGACATCTCATTCGATGTGAACTTGTTAGCTAGATATAGCTCTGCGCCAACACGCCGCCACTGGAATGGCATAAAAGACATTTTTCGCTACCGTAGAGGTACGGCCGACATGGGGTTATAGTATCCCTATGCATCAAGGAATCGATCAAACCCATTTGATCCTTAGAATGAGCCTTGTTGGATATGCTGATACAGACTATCTATCAGACCCGCACAAGGCGCGTTCCCAAACTGGTTATGTCTTTGCCATTGGGAATACTGCAATTTCTTGGAGGTCTATGAAACAGACCCTTGTTGCTAACTCTTCGAATCATGCTGAGATTCTAGCCCTTCACAACGCAATACGTGAATGTATATGGTTGAGAGCCATCACAAAGCATGTTCAAAGCACATGTGGACTGCATTCCACCACTGATGAACCAACCACTATCCACGAGGATAATGTTGCTTGCATCGAGTAAATAAAGACAGGTTACATCAAAGGAGACAACACCAAACATATTGCACCAAAGTTTTTCTTCAATAAGCAACAACAGGAGCATCAGAAGATTGAGGTCAAGCAGATTCAATCTGAAGACAATCGTGCAGACCTCTTCACTAAGTCACTACCAAAGTCTACATTCCAAAAGCATGTACAAGGTATCTAAATTACCTAACATGTAATTTTCAGGGGGAGTTGAATCAGGGGAGTATCCAGAAGCATACCGACTTGACCATCGTGTACTCTTTTGTCCTTCGTCCAGGGTTATTTTGTCCCACTGGGTTTTATTACCTGGCAAGGTTTTAACGAGGCACATCTTTAGCATGGTCGCCCCACTTATACTACATCCTGAAGATGTTTTGATTCAACATATATGCATTTGCTCATCTTTTCCCTTCGACCACGGGTTTTTCCCACTGGGTTTACCGGGCAAGGTTTTGGTGTAGCAACTCTAAATGCATCCCTCTCGTAGACATACTACCTACTTATGATGTTAATAAGAAGATTCCACTTATCTCCGAAGCTGTGATATTACTACTCCACACTCATGCGCGTTGTGCTCTTTTTCTCCTTCGACCAATGTTGTTTTTTTTCCCACAGGGTTTTTATTACTTGGCAAGGTTTTTGACGAGGCAACTTAAAAGCGCACAGCCTATGCAACACTATTGACATGAAATATCCAAGGGGGAGTGTTGTAAATCATTGTGGCTATATCATGTAAATAGGTATAGGGTAATCATGATGTTGTTATAGGCTTACATTTTCCATGTTTTAAGGCTAAAAGTCTTCCTTGTTTTAAGGAGGACTTTAGGCTACATGTTCCCTATCTTCCACTATATGTAGTCCATTTCTCATCCATGTTATGAGATGAAGAAAACAGAAAATACTACTCTCCCTCTCTGCATCAAAACTCTCTCTCTCTCTCAAGTTCTTAGAAGCAAAGCTCTCTCCATTTTCTGAAAGACTTTCACTTTCATTTTACAACAATATGAACATATTGATCGTGAATCATTACGAAAAAGTGTTTCCTCATATGTGGAGCAAAAAATATGTCACATAAAAAATGAAAATCCTAATTCCTATCACTTTAACAATTTATCATATAGCACGTACAAATGAAGTTTCTTGAAAAATCTATCACGTTAAAACAGCAACTGATCGACAAGAAAAGATGCATCAAAAAAGTGTTTGGTTTACTTGAGGGCAGGTGCAGCAGCTAGCTATTGGACTTTGAATTAAGGTTGGTCCTTCAATTAGCTGCAATCCATTATCAAAAGAATTTGTTTCCGTTGGCTATTTGTCTGCACAGAAACCATTCACCTGAAAATGTATTGCTACATTATGGAATTTCAAGAGGTGAAGAGTTGTATGGAGATCTGAGTTACAGTCTTGAGTCAAAAGACAGAGTTAAATGGTTTGTTCATTTTCTGGTGAACTGTTTTAATAAAACAAACAACAGAACTTCATCATCCTGAAGAAAAACAGATGAGGGCAAATCTATAAAAAAATCCTAAACAAAAATGAAAAGGCACAGCATCCATAAATTAAAAGAAAGACTGGATATCAACCAAATCATAATATGCTATGTCTATAAATGAATATGGACCAGAATCATGAGGGAGGAAAAGTTTCTATAGCTATCTCTGAAGAGCATCAGAACTCGAACTTTGGTACCTATTATACTTAGAAGCAGCTAAGAAGATTGGTGCTTTATAAGAAGTCTGCATTAATAGGACATACAACATTTGACAGGGATAGAATAGATAATTATCCATCTTTTGGCATGATAAGAAGCTGAGTAACAGCCAAAGTTAAGCATAATTATCTTACACCATCACCAAAGCTTATTTCATAATTACAGCTTTATTGCAAGGTAGTCTAAATATAAAAAAATAATAATAAAAAATCGTCTTTTTTCATATGTGAAATTTAAGCTATACCAGAAATAGAAATACCTGTTTGTTTGAGGACAAGTATGAAATGATAAACAGAGAGAGAGAGTAATGTTTCTGTGAGAATAGAGATTCAAGTGTATTTATTCATCTCACACAAAGAGGTATTTATAGGAAAATATTACAAGTGTGAAAGCTCAAAGAGTAACTCAATTTGATAACCTCTACATTCACAGCTGCAGCCTTCTATGGTGGCTGTGATGATGATAAAATGCCATGCTTGTTTCCCTTTGGCATAAAGCTTGTCACACAAGTCACAATACCTACATTATACACTCAAGTACCTATTTGTATACATGATATAGACATTTATACTATGACTCATGTTTATACATGTGAATCATATATACTACAACACTCCCCCTTGGATATTTCATGTCAAATAGTATTGTCTAGGTCGTGCGCTTCGAAATTGCCTCGTTAAAAACCTTGCCAAGTAATAAAACCCTGTGGGAAAAAACAACCTTGGTCGAAGGAGAAAAATAGCACAACGCGCGTTTGAGTGTGGAGTATGTAACTGGATACTCCCCCTGATTTAGACTCCCCCTGGAGATCGTGGGAGTTCGGATAACCTTCTCAATCCGATACTCTTCACATGTTTCTCGAAAGGGGATTTTGGTAACGACTTAGTAAATAAGTCCGCTACATTTTCCTCTGATCGGATTTGATTTACTTCAATTTTTAGAAGTGTTTGTTGTTGCTGATTGTAGAAGAATTTTGGCGATATATGCTTGGTATTGTCCCCCTTGATGAAACCTAATTTCATTTGCTCAATACAAGCTGCATTATCTTCGTAAATGCATGTAGGTTCTTCTGTGGTAGACTTCAAACCACAGGTTCCTCGAATGTGTCTATTTACAGACCTTAGCCATATGCATTCACGCACAGCTTCATGTAGAGCAATAATCTCTGCATGATTCGAGGAAGTAGCAACAAGGGTCTGTTTTGTGGATCTCCAAGATATCGCGGTGCTTCCCATGGTAAAGACATAACCTGTTTGGGAGCGACCTTTGTGAGGGTCAGAGAGATACCCTGCATCAGCAAAACCCATCAAAACATCATTATCATTTTGATGGAGGGGAGTAGGAGAACGTCGGCCACCATGGAAGGTGTCGCCGGCGTTCATATTGCGGAAGGTGGCTTTTTGCCATGTGGGATCTAATCCCATACTTCCGTCCTTTCTTTTCTCCCTGTAGGGATAAAACAAGCCCATATCAATCGTACCTTTTAAGTATCGAAAGATTGTCTTTATACCAATCCAATGGCGGCGTGTTGGCGAGGAACTATGTCGAGCCAACAAGTTCACTGCGAATGAGATATCCGGTCTTGTGCATTGAGCTAAGTACAATAATGCACCTATTGCACTTAGATATGGCACTTCAGCCTCTAATAAGCCTTCGTCCTCATCCTTTGGACGAAATGGATCTTTTCTGGGCTCAAGACTACGGCTGATCATGGGAGTACTCACAGGCTTTGCTTTATCTTCATTAAAGCGCCTTAGTAATTTTGAGTATATGCTGACTGATGGATCATAATCCCATCACTACGGTGCTCGAGTTCTATTCCGAGACAAAACCGTGTTTTCCCAAGATCTTTCATCTCAAACTCGGATTTCAAATATTTAGCAGTTTCTTTTAACTCATTTAGAGTTCCAATTAGATTCATGTCATCGACATATACTGCTATAATTGCAAATCCGGAACTTGTTCTTTTAATGAACACGCATGGGCATATTTCATTGTTAATATATCCCTTCCTAATCAAGTAGTCACTTAGACGGTTATACCACATCCGTCCGGATTGTTTCAATCCATATAGTGAGCGTCTCAATCTTATTGAAAACGCGCTCCGTGGTTTAGAGCCATTTGATTTGGGTAATTGAAGTCCATCTGGAACCTTCATATATATCTCTGAATCTAGATCCCCATAGAGATATGCTGTAACCACATCCATAAGCTGCATGTCAAGTTTTTCGGAAACTACCAAACTGACAAGGTAGCGGAACGTTATAACGTCCATTACGGGAGAATATGTCTCCTCGTAGTCGATTCCAGGGCGTTGTGAGAAACCTTGTGCCACAAGGCGGGCTTTGTATCTAACAACCTCATTTTTCTCATTACGCTTTCTAACAAAGACCCATTTATGGCCAACAGGTTTTATATTTGGTGGTGTCAGCGTTATAGACCCAAATACCTGTCTCTTTGTTAGTGAATCCAATTCAGTCTGGATCGCATCTTTCCATTTAGACCAATCTGCTCTTCGTTGACATTCTTCAACGGAGCGAGGTTCGATATCATCGTATTCTATAATCCCTTTTGCAATATGATATGCAAAAGCATCATCAATAGGCATAGAATTTCTATCCATCACCCCATGAATACTAGTGTAATTCATGGAGATCTCTCTATTCTCTGGAATTGGTTCTGTTATTGGAGCGTCCTCCAATGATGTCTCTTTGACATAACCATAATCCGGAATATTTTCATGAGATGGATTAATTGTATCGATGATTAATGGATTATTTTGTGCCAAACTCGCTTTCTTTCTTGGGCGAGAATCCATCGAACCAATGGGCCTCCCGCGCTTCCTGGCGGGAGCCATGGGTCTAGCCACTACGTCACCCATATAGGGGACGTTGGCGCCATTCTCATGTACTCTTGAGATGGCATCATGTCCTCTAGTGTTAGGGACATCAATCCTTGCAGGCACATTTGCAGCAGGTATATGTGATCTTGTCACTTTAGCGATATCAGAAAACGCATCAGGCATTGATTCTGCTACGTTCTGAAGATCGAGAATCCTCCGCACTTCTATTTCAGATTGTGCTGTTCGAGGATCAAGATGAGACAGAGTGGGGACAAACCACGACAATTCCTGTCTTTTCTGTTGAACATTACTGTTCATGTCTCCCCCTAATGATGGGAAGACTGTCTCATCAAAGTGACAATCCGCAAATCTAGCGGTAAATAGATCGCCTGTCAAGGGTTCTATATAGCGGATAATGGTGGGAGAGTCATATCCAGTATAAAGACCTAATCGTCTTTGAGGACCCATTTTGGTGCGCTGTGGCGGCGCAATTGGCACATAGACTGCACACCCGAATATTCGTAAGTGTGAGACATCGGGCTCATACCCAGTGACCATCTGGGAAGCAGAAAATGGTTGGGTGGCAGTGGGCCTCAGACGAATAAGCACAGCTGCGTGCAATATTGCATATCCCCAAGCAGAAATAGGGAGATTGGTGCGCATAACCAATGCTCGAGCAACCATTTGAAGTCTTTTAATGGCAGCTTCTGCGAGACCATTTTGGGTGTGTACATGAGGTACAGGGTGTTCAACCTCGATCCCAATGGACATGCAATAATCATCAAAAGTTTTTGATGTAAACTCTCCAGCATTGTCAAGACGAATTGACTTAATAGGATTATCAGGGTGGTGAGCCCTTAATTTAATGATCTGTGCTAGGAGTTTAGCAAATGCAGCATTTCTCGTGGATAATAGCATGACATGTGACCAGCGTGTCGATGCATCAACCAACACCATAAAATATCTAAATGGTCCGCAAGTTGGTTGAATAGGTCCACAAATATCACCTTGTATTCTTTGCAAGAATGGTATATTTTCTTTAGAGTCCTTTGCATAGGATGGTCTTGATCCTACCTTTGCTAAAGAGCAAGCCTTACAAAACGAATGATATGAAGTAGTTCTTTCGACCAATCTTTGGTTCGTACTTCTTTTCGTTTTGAAGAATGGATGTCCGTGTGAAGTTTTTAATATACGGAGCATCATATCACGACCTGGGTGACCCAAGCGGTCGTGCCAAAGTCTATATGTGTCAGAATCCCATAAATTTTCATTCATGACATGGTTGGATTCAATTACTCTGATAGTGGTTGCATATAATCCACTAGAGCGACACATAAGTTTCTCTAATACTCGTGTATTTCCGTAGTTATTAGAGGTAATGCAAAGGAACTCTTGTCCATTCTCACAATGTGTTTCCACATGAAGATCATTGGCTCTTATATCTTTAAAACTCAATAGGGTTCTTCCAGCCCTAGGAGCATATAGAGCTTCGATGATATTAATATTCGTGCCATTTGGCAACAAAAATTGAGCTGGTCCTCGACCATGAATCAATTCTTTACAAGGAATTGTCGTGCTTTTCAGATACCGACAAAATATTAATAAGCTCATTAAACCTTGTAATTCGTCCAGCATTGACTTCTGTGCGAAATTGCTTTGATATCACAATTGCTGAGACGGGAATGGTGGAGAGAGTCTTCTCAAGTAGCTCATCTTCTGTGAGAGGCTTTCCACAGAACTTCAACATGGCTTTGAGTCGAAGAGCTTCCGAATTATATTCTGCAACAGACTTAAAGTCGGAGAAGCGTATATTATTCCACTGAACCTTCAAGTCAGGGAGGAGGGTATCTTGGATATTACCAAAACGCTCTTCTAGCGCTACCCATAAGTCTCGAGCATCTCTCATTGACATATACTCTAGTCTGAGAGCTTTATCCATATGGCGCCGCATCAAGATAATAGCTTGTGCATGCTTTGTAGGTGTTCTTTGGAGCACAAGGCCTGGATTAGGAGCTTGAATTATGGGCAATATCCCTCTTGAAGTGAGGTGGTTCTCAACGTCGGTTACCCAACTATAGTATTCCGAACCCGTTGAGTCAAGCATTTGAAAGTCGAGTCTAGGTGCATTCGACATCCTGAAGATAAGAGAAGATATATTAGTTTCGGAGTTCAAAACTTCCACGAAATCTAAAATCAATAATCTTTAGACCAAAACAATGATGTTTTGCGGACACTCTTAGTCCGAATATTATGAACACTCTTAGTTCATAATTACGAACGCTCTTAGTTCGTTTAGCGTGAATTTCTTGGAATTCCGCTTTTGATTGTAAGTTCCCGAGAAAAATAAAGAGAAGAAGAATAGAGTAAAAACTCAAAAACGAGAACTTTTAGTAAATATTACCTTGGAATAATATTGCCGGAAAAGTCGCCGGAAAGTTGTCCAAAAATCACCGGAAAAGTTGTCGGAAAAGTCGTCCGAAAGTCGCTGGAAAAGTTGTCGGAAAAGTCGTCGGAAAGTTGCCGGAAAGTTGTCCGAAAGTCGCCGGAAAAGTTGTCGGAAAGTTGCCTGAAAAGTCGCCGGAAAGTTGTCCGAAAGTCGCCGGAAAGTTGTCCGAAAGTCGCCGGAAAAGTTGTCGACAGATGTGTCGACAGCTGCTCGGCAGGAGCTCGGCAGCTGCTGCGCAGATGGCCTGCAGGTAGCTCGGCAGCTGCTGCGCAGGGCTTCGGCAGGTGCTCGGCAGCTGCTGCGCAGGGCTTCGGCAGGTGCTCGGCAGCTGCTGCGCAGGACTCGGCAGGGGCTTTCGGCAGGTATCGGCAGCACTCGGCAGCACTCGGCAGGAGCTTTCGGCAGGTCTCGGCAGCACTCGGCAGCACTTCGACAGCGGTTCAGCAGCGGTTTGATTTTTCCGGTGGCCGGTTCAGGCTGTTTCCGGCCGGTTCTGGGGGTTCTGAAACCGGTTCTGAGCTTCTTGAATCAAGGGCTTTGATATGAGCTAGGGTTTGGAGGTTTTTTACAAGTTTGAAAAAATGACTTCGATCGGATTATGAACTACCTCTCCTCTTTTCAATTTCGATTCTAATTCTAGAGCAATTTCGTGCTGATAACGTGTTTGAGGACAAGTATGAAATGATAAACAGAGAGAGAGAGTAATGTTTCTGTGAGAATAGAGATTCAAGTGTATTTATTCATCTCACACAAAGAGGTATTTATAGGAAAATATTACAAGTGTGAAAGCTCAAAGAGTAACTCAATTTGATAACCTCTACATTCACAGCTGCAGCCTTCTATGGTGGCTGTGATGATGATAAAATGCCATGCTTGTTTCCCTTTGGCATAAAGCTTGTCACACAAGTCACAATACCTACATTATACACTCAAGTACCTATTTGTATACATGATATAGACATTTATACTATGACTCATGTTTATACATGTGAATCATATATACTACAACACTGTTATTTTATAAGAAAACTAAAACCAAAGGAATGTTATCTATTCTGTATGAAAAAAGGGAAGAAAGTAAAATGCCATGGAGAGCCGATCATAATATAATATTTCTTCCATAAATGTTTTCTTTGAAGACAGGGGACGCCTGCTGCAGTTGGCTGTTCGACTCTGTAATTAGTCAAAATATGATAAACTAGCATAGTTCTTTTCTTAGTCAAAATAAGTTATCAACACAGGAGCTGCATTGGACTAGACCTACCTTGAAGATTATTATGAATAATGAATTGCAATATTTGATTATTATTCTTGGCTTAAACCATGAATGTATACTTGAATTTGTAATAAATAGCTTGACTATCAGTCAAGTAATGTTAAATATACAACTCATTTCCTATAAATACCTATACCTCAAACAATGCTAATCATACGTCCAAATCATAAGTTTTCTGTACATAAGCCCTTGAGGAACTGGTAACAATAATCCTGGAATGACTTCAAAGCTAGAGGTGGTTAAAGTACCAAAGTAAACTCCAGATGGTTACAAGGACGGTACAAGTCCTTGAAGAAGGACGGAAAAGTTAGACCTTTTCAGAGAAGCGGGAATCTGGCCAGATGAATTCTTATAAGAGATTCAAACTCTAGGGAGTAATGAGTTGGAAATCCAGGATGCTTCCAAAGAAGTTTCAAGCTCAAAGTTAAATGTCTACTTTGAGGACAGCGACAGCAGTGTGCTACTGCTAGTTTGGTCTTAGCTGGTGGACTTTGTAATTAGTCATAATATTATAAAATAACACAATAGCGTGTGAGGACTCTTTTTTTTTTAAGGATTATCTATAGTCTATTGGTTAATTCCTGTCTTAGGTAAGACCGTAAGACATATGAACACAGTGGATCTGTGCAGGTCTAGTGAAATTCTGTTTGGGTATACGTCTCTTTGGGTGAACTTTTATATCAATCTCCCTGATAAGGGGGTTTGATTTACTTTCTAGATCATGGAAACCTGCCAGTTGGATTAAATTGAACATATTTATATTTCAAATATAAGGTCAGGAAGCCATAAACGAACTGTATTTTTTTTTTTGGTCTGACATAGACCAACTGTATGCTAAAGATCTGGTACACCAAACTGTACGCTGATTTCGCGCTGTGACTGCGAATGCTGTTTCTCAGGATTTCAAAACTAATATGAAATAACATGCAATGAACATGCAGTATGGTAAGAGAATCGCAAATCAAAACCTATAACATGCAATGAAGATGCAGTATGGTAAGAGAATCGCAAATCAAAACCTATAACAGGTTTTATTACATACATGCACTAAACTAATTTCTTCTTCTTTTTCCAATGAAGAACTTTTTTTCTTACACCAATTTAGTGATGGAAATTTGTTGTCATCAATGCTAAAACCAATAACAAAACTTAAACCAAGAAAATGCTGAAAGTGATCCCAAAGATGAGTGCACTTGGAATCTTGTTGGAAGATCTCTGAGTACCTGCAAACACAGGAGGGCTTGGAGGACTTAGAGAGCAAGATTGCTGTGCAGTTTGATAGCCACATAATCGTGGATTTCCTTCAAAACTGGAGATGGTAAAAGTACTGAACTGGCCTCCAGATGGTACAAAACCCTGAAGATCATTGTATGCAATACTGAAGAAAGAAAGGAAATTCAGAGCTGTAAGGGAAGCAGGGATTGCGCCAGATAGATGGTTATAGGAGAGATCCAATTTCTCTAGGTTAGATAGATTCGAAATCTGAACTGGGATGCTGCCAGAGAAGTTATTATGGCTAAGATCCAACTCATGAAGAAACTTCAATTGGCCAATCTCAATAGGGATATTTCCACTGAGGCTATTCCAACCAAGATATAGTGTTGGGGGGAGTTGAGAGAAGTGATTGTATTGCTGATTAGTACCATTTCTGGACATCAAAGAAAGTGGTAACTCTAGATAACTTCTTTCCACTTTATCATCGGCCTCTTTTGATGTCAAAGATGGCATCCTGCAGAGCTCCTCAGGGAATCCTCCCGTAAGAAGATTATTGGACAAGTCCATGTACAATAGCTTGGGTAGACTACCCAACCAACCTGGAATAGAGCCGGTTATAAGGTTAAATGCCAGGTCCAAGACTTGAAGGCTTTTAAGCTTGGCTATCCAGGTGGGCACTTGACCTGTAAACTTGCAACCACCCATAGCAAGAACTTGGAGTTTGTGAAATCCATCTAGGTCTGCTAGGCTTTCATCATTTGGCAAAGGTTCCAACAGAAAACTCTTGGTGAGGACCAGAGTGGTGAGATTCTTGCAACCCATTAGAACCATAAAGGCCCCGGTGGCATTGGTTAAGTTGTTGTTAGAGATGGAGAGGAAAGCAAGGGATTCTAGTGCAACTATTTCGGGTAATATCTGCCCTTGGAGATTATTGCTGGCCAATCTAATTGCTGTCAGTGACTTGCACGAGTAGAGGCTTTGCGGTAACTTACCAGTGAAGTTATTGTTGCCAAGGTCAAGTGTGGTGAGGAGTTGGAACGTAGAGAAATTGAAGGCGGAGAGCTCTCCTGTTAAGTTGTTGACCCGCAAATTCAAGGTGGACAGATTTGTGCAGTTGTTAAGAGATGGAGGTATGGCACCTGTGAGGTTGTTGCTGTGGAGGACCAGCTTCTCCAACCTGACAAGGTTACCAATTTGGCTGGGTATATTCCCCACGAATTGGTTTGAGTTGAGCTCCAGGATCTTCAGATTGGTTAAACCTACAATGCCATTGCCAATGGGTCCTGATAAGCGATTGACCGGCAGAGAAAGCTGTTGGAGATCAGCAAGGCCAAAAATATCATCAGGGAGATGACCAGAGAGAGCATTGAAGCCTGCGCGGAAGACCTGGAGCTTGGAACAAGAGGCGAGTCCAGTAGGAATTGGATCAGTAAATCTGTTGAAGGATAAGTCCACAAAGGTGAGGTTGTTGTGATTGCTGCCATTTTTGCAGAAAACAGAGATGGGAATGGAGCCAGCAAAGCTGTTTTTGCTGACATTGAAAATGGTTAGAGAGCCTGAAGTCACAGATGGGATTGTTCCATTGAAGTAATTGCTGGACAAGTCTACAATCTGAAGCTTGCTGGCTTCATTAGATGAAATTGGTAAGTGGCCGTTGAGACGATTGAAACTCAAGTCTAGAACTTGGAGGTGAAAGAGGGAGGAAAACAATCCATCTGGAAGTACACCCAACAGGGTATTCTGGGAAAGATTGAGGTGGGTGAGATATGTGAGGTTGGTGATAGCTGGGGAGACTGAACCGCTTAAGCCTCTCCCAGGCAACCATAGATGGAGGACTCGATCATCCGGACCACAGAGTATTCCTTCCCAAAGGCAACAGTCCGAGGAAGCAGACCAATTCAATGGTGATGAGGCCTTGAAATCTAAGGATAAGAGAGCGTCACGATCCACTCGATCACAAGAAGCAGAGGCACAGGAAGGGAGCAACAACATAATGAAAACCCACTGACACAGAAAGATTAGCAATGTTGTTGGGACATCATTCTTCATGTCCTTGGAAAAGGTTACTTTGTTGGGTTTCATCTTGTTTATCTCCAAAGTACTACCACCAATCTATACATGTCATTGTATATAGTTAACCTGCACCCTTGCTACGAATGTGGAAATATTTTGGGATGGAACGAAAAAGCCTTTACCTAGAGAGACCGAGACAGAGTCAAAGTCATGATGCAGGAACAGAATGGTTTAATCAAAATGTGCTTACCAGATCATAAGGAAAAAAGAAAGATTAATTCTGTAAAATCTGACTAAAACATAAATGAACATATCCCATAAGCGTTTACTTGACCAAAGGGTTAGCTAACTTGGCTACAAGGAAAGAGATCATTTGACTTTGAGTTGGACTTTCCACGCCCCGCAAATCCTGTTTAATAATTTGAAAGACAGAACTTGATGGATTCCTTGCTTTACTGGCGTCCCGTTGTAATAACTTAAATCAGAAATTGATGGGTACAGAGAAAGGAAAAACAGATTCAGCATCCACACAAAGGAAAGATGATACCGTGAAAGCCAAGGACAAAGAGCATCAGGATCCTATCGGTCAAGGCCGGTTAGCAGAGGCAAAGCAACGCTGGAACACAAGGGCAATCCATTGACCAAAATAGAAGAGGCTGTGTTTTTCGTCTTTTTGATCATTGTGGAGCACTAATATTACTAATCTCCACAATAAACAAAGACAATCTATGCAGAACATTGTCCATGTGACCATGTGCATTGCGGTAAACACCATTGACCAACACAGAGGGAGACAGAGTGCTAGTAACGTTGCACGAAAAGATTGATCATAATATTTTATTTTGAAAGACAACAAGCAAAAATCTCGTATCATATAATCAAAATAATGGCAAGCACATAAAAAATAAAATTCAATTATATAGCAAGTAAAAAAAAAAAGGTGGTTAAAATCTATTCAGAAACAAATGAATACATCACACAAGCGTGTAGTTCACCTTCATTGGACCTTCCATGTGCTGCAAACCGTTAAGTGCTTCCTGGGGTTAGTTGTTGCAATGCAACATTTAACCAAATAATATTCTTCAGACATTGAGTTGCAGAGAGGCAAAAGAATATAAAAAATAATAAATCAAGAACTATGCAGACGGATTGGCAAATTTCATCCAATTCTATTTGAGGTATGATCATATATTGTTGTGAAAGCAAGCAATCAGACAGAGAGAAGCTGATAATAGAATGTATAGATAAAAAATTTAAAATGAAGTTTACCTTGGCTTGGTTCTGGGTAGTTCACTCTTGCAACGGAAACTGGATTTCAAATAGCTACTCTGTTTTACCCATCGATTTAAGCAGAGCTGTTATTTACTGAAATACTATAAGGAGACGGTGAACTGCCAAGGGTGAAATTTTCTCTTCCTCATTCGGCGGAGCCCAAGTGACTCACTTCGTATAATTCAACCCGGCAATTTTTTTTATCATTTCGACTGGCTTCACAGAAATCATGTGGAAATTTTTTTTTTGTAATCGAATGAGGTCAGTCAAATTTATAATTCAACAAGTAGAATCAGAAACGACACACCCCAGAGGGGCCGACAGAAAGAGCCGTCCTTTAGGACATACAAAAGACCTATTCTAAGATAAATAGAACCTCGCACTCCTGGGTACACCCACCTTTTAAGGACAATTAAGCACATTTATTCTAACAAAACATAGAAACTTAGAAGCAGAGTAAATAAATGTGACAACCGAGCAACTAGATCTTGTGACCCAAATGAAATTTAAACAATAAACAAAGAAGCCCTAAGGGCCTTTTGCACCCAAAAAAACCCAGTCCAATCCAAGCCCAATAACCAAGATGGAGCCCACCAATCCAATATTGCAGAAACCCTAGCACTCGACTGCTCCACCACCACTGACGACTCTACTAGCCATGCCGGCGACCACCGTAGAAAGTCGAGACCAACCCACAACATCATTCCTAGAAGGCCAAATCGGAGCTTCACTTCCACCACCTATGCTCAAGAGCAGGACACAATCATGAATTTGAATTCGAAAAGCGGAACCAATCCCAACTGATTGCGATCCCAATCCCAACCCCAACATACCAACCTTCAAGGACAGAAACCACTCTCGAGCCCGAGGCCGAAAGCCGGAGCAGATCCTGATTCGGTGCACAAGAGACGATCCCAATCCCAAGCCCTACGCCAAGGATACAGACTTTGTAGCTGAAGTCTTTTGACCCGAACCCTTACAAAATCACACCAATCTATCATCACACCAGCCTCCAAATAAGAGCCCGCCTGGATCTGCATCGGAGGCAAAACACCCCAGCCAAAGATCAGAGCAATACTGAAACCAAGTAACAAACAGAACCCAACATTTAGGACAACACGATGAAGGAAACCTCCGTCGCCGCGGTCCTCGGGCCAACCAGAAAAAATAAAGGAGAAGATCCCCGCTCTCCTAGCCGTAATTGCATCACCAAGAGCCATGATGAAGAAATTTTTCAAGGACGGAAGTCGTCGAGTAAACCCTAGTAGAGCTAGGTCAGATTCTCATGGAGAAGGAAGATGGCACAAGGTTCCTTTCCAAGCAGGTAATTAGTTGATACATATGTCTATTGCGGAAATTAATTAACGTATGGTTAACTTTCTCTAAAAAAAAAATAATAATAATAAATAAAAACTTATTGAAGAACATGAAATCTATCCAAAACTGTGGCCAATCAGTTATAACACACAATTTAGGTTATTATCACAAATAGTATCTAAATTTAGAGGGTTTTTCCACTTGAGATCATTTTTTTGTTGTCTTTTATAGGGATAGGGTCCTTGACCAAAAGCCCCAAAATAAGCAAAAGTTATATCACTTACCTTAGCAACATATTTTTATTCCCACTAACCCAATTTAAATTGAAGTGACTATTTTGTCCACTTCCTAATTAAATAACTACAGCTATTGGTACCCTTTATCTCTCCAGACTCTCCCCTTCTCTCTCTCTCTCTCTCTCTCTCTCTCTCTCTCTCTCTCTCTCTCTCTCTCTCTCTCTCTCAGAGTCCGACTGTGTTGCGGTGGCATCAAACCAGACCGGGTCGAGTTCTTGGGCGGTCTTCTGTTCCACAATTCGATGGAGGTTCGAGTTAACTCGGCAGCGTTTATCGAGAACCTCCTGGCCAAGTCACGGACTGTGGAGCTCCGAGCGCAATCCACCAAGGCCTGTAGCAATTCTCCGAATCCCAATCGCTCACTGCAGGCTCTAAAAATTGGAATCAAAGCCTTGTTCACCTTGTGCCTGTTGAAGCAGACACGTGACAAAGTCGGGGCTCTCTTGGACTACGCTAGAGCTCCGATACCATTTGCTCTCCTTGGGGTCAAGACTGGCCAGCTCCGCCGATCCTTCTCCAATAACAATGCCTACTACGCAGTGGTCTCTCCGGCGATGTCGTCAGTTCATCCTTGGGGTTAAGACTGGTGCGAAGGGATGGTGTATCCGACTTGATCCACCACGCAATTTTCCGATTAATTTGATGAATTCGATTGTATTTTGAATTAGAAGTTTGCAAAATAAAGTAATAGATAGATGGATCAGATGGAACTTGGTCTATGAGGCATCCATCACTTCATGTCTCACAGTCTAGGTCTGCAACTGGCGAAGGGAGAAAAGGTAGAAGACTTGGGTGCCCAAATCAAAATTTTCTTCTTTTTTTTTGCTGTAAATTGGTTCAAAAGCCCAAAATGAAAGAAGAATGAAATAAAAAAAGGGTTCTATTGGGGCAATAGAGGCCTGTTAAAGATCTATTGGGGCAATAGACGCCTCCAATACTATCAGTCATGTCTAATGAAAAACTACTTAATATATGGCCTAAATCATTGAATTTCCTTTGTTTTTGCTCCTCAATCAATAAGAAGATAGAAAAGAAAAGGATGATACAGACCATGCCCCGGAAATCGAGTCTAAAAACCAAATCATCTTTCATTCATAAAGCAATCCACTTTAATCTCTCTCAAAAATTAGACTTTGTTTTTGCTTTCTCTCTGAGAACATCCAAGCGTTCTTGTTCTTCTGGGCAGAGAAAGAAATGCTTCCTAACTTGCTTTCTCTCCCTCTCAAAGTCTCACTAATCATTTACGTACCTCGATGGTTTGCATCATCTCTTACAAAGCAAACACAATCACAGCAAGTCTTTTACTAATATTTTTATTTTTGATTTTTGATTTTTTTGTTATTTATTAATAAAGTTTTATCTAAAATACCTAAACTAATTACAAAAAGGGACGTGAAAGATAGTTGAGGATCAAACTAAATGAATTTGGCAAATATCTTACTACACCCTGACATATATTTTATTATACATATACTAAAGTTGGTTCATCACTGTTCACAAGATGAAGTGACGGTTTTACCCCTTTTTTTTACTCAAATTACAATTCTGCCATTACCTTTCATTTTTTGGGTACAATTCTGCCATATTCTTTTTCTTTTTTAAAATATTTTTTTTAAAGGAGAACAATTTTGTTTTGTATTTGTAACAAATCTTGGAAAAAGTTTTTTGTTGTTGTTATTGTATCTCATTTATTGTTAATCTATTATTAACAACAAAACAAATCATATTCTAGTAACGCCTATATTTTTTAGATTGCAAGTATTAATCTAGGGAGATTCTATTCATATATCCAAAATTAGTATTTGTACCTCTTTCTTTTTCCAAATTATAGTTGACTTTGTCAACTCGTGCTAAATTACCAATAAGAACACAAAAGAGGGAAAAAAAAAACTTTTTTTCTTTTATAATTTTTTTAACCCCATCCCACTCCTCCCCTCCCATGATGTCAGTGAGGTCTAAAACTGTGACATCCACGATATTAGTTATCATAAATAACCAACAGGTCACAGCTCACAAAAAAAAAAAAAAAAAGTTTCTTCTTACCTTTACAAACAGTATGTTTCGATGAGACAATTCACAAAATTCTAAGCTGTGCATTGCCTATCATATTGCTGCTTGCGCTTTTTTTCCAACTTGAAACAATTAGTAAATATGTGTCTCTCTCCAAGCTAAGCAGCATTATGTTTGACCGGCTTTGGAACACCATGACCACTTTCAGTACGGGCATCTGTACGTAAATCATAATTAAGTGGTGAAAACTTTGTATCCAAAAACTCAGTTTAATTAAAAATTTTGAGAATTGGGAGTAATATCTAAACATCTCAGATAGCAGTACACCAATGTGCTTCTATATTCAATTAATTTAATAAAAAATACTGTATTGATTACCAACTGGAGATTTTTTTTTTTTTAAATTGTATGAAGTGTAAAATAGGATTGTGAAATCTTCAAAAATTGAATGAGGTTTGACTACTGATTTTGGAGGTATGAATAGAACGTAAAAGAAGAAGTTTTTATTGATTTTATTGGACGATGGGTATTGTGGGAAAATTAGGGAGGTATAGATAGCAAATTTGTTATCTATAAAAGTAAGTTGGAGGTCTATTAAGTTGGGAGGTCCAAATGCCAACTTTGGAGGTATGAATAGAAGCTCCCATTAATCTATTATATATGAAGCTTGGAAAAAAACAAACCTGCAGCATCGCGTGGGCTAGTTATTGCTAGTTCTATCCCATTGTGATAAAGAAAGAAAGAAACTAAAAAAAACTCCACCTATCACCTATCACCAGTTGTCACCATAATTGAAACTGTATGTACTAGACAAAAACATTTATTCAAGAAGTTGTTGGAGGCTTTAATTAGTTGGCTCATCCATTAGAAGATAAAGGACGGGGGGGGGGGGGGGGGGGGAGTGGGGAGAAAGTGAAACAGACAGAGACAGAGAGAGCATCAACATGCTAATGCTTTCATTTTTATTTTTATTTTTATTTTTTATGAAATATAACATTGACATTTTATGGGTAAAATGGGAAATTTATTGCAAAATATATTAGGGCCGGGTATTGTAAGATATTTTTTTTGGGGGGGGGGGGAAAGAGAAACAGACAGAGACAGAGAGAGCATCAACAGGCTAATGCTTTCATTTTTATTTTTATTTTTATTTTTATGAAATATAACATTGACATTTTATGGGTAAAATGGGAAATTTATAGCAAAATATATTAGGGCCGGGTATTGTTAGATATTTTTTGGGTACATTTAGTTTGATTCATAATCAATAACCTAAGGATGTAATAGCTCTTTCTCTCAAAAAAAAAAAAGAACAAAAAGGATGTAATAGCTCTCTGACTCTAGTTCCGAAACCTAGCAAGCCCTAGCCACTGCCTTGGTCTGGGGCCCCATCAATGGCGCACGGCGCCAATGCCGAGCAGAATTTCTCTCTTTGCATCTCGCCGTCCTTTGGAGGCAAGCCAACGTCGATCGTGTTTGACGCAATTTCACCTGACATCCCTCTTTGTAGATGCGGTATACCAGACTTTCCCTCCACCGCGTCTCATCACATTGCCGGAAGAGATGGAGGTTTTACTGTTGTTGAGTTTTCATGGAGGCCAACGCACAAAGAGGTGGGTTAATTTTTCAAGGCTCCTGGAAGGTGAGTAGGGGACTTGCAGGGTTGGGTATCCGATAACATAAACAGAGCATCATGAATTCTTAAGGCTCCGACGGTTAGAAAAGTTGGACACGTCGGGAAGGCGATCTGGTTTAGGTGTCCGGTGGTGAGACAGATTCAAATGCGACAGCATGCTGCAGCGCACAAGGCGATAGCTGTGCTGACCGAGAGATAGGGTTGCAACTGAGGGAAGGCAGGAGAAATGCTGGTGGCACTGGCTTTCAGGTGCCCAATGCTGGTTGGGTACCCAGATAAGTATGGGGCCCAAGTCAGTTTTGAGGCCCAATCCAGTTTGGATGCTCAAACCATGGAGAAAGGCTTGGATGTGGGCTGGGTTTGGAGCCCAGGAGATACTTTGATTGAAATTTTGTTCAAGAGTTTTTCTATTGGAACCTCCAAATTTACTCACTTGACCTCTATGCTTTTTACACCTCCTATCAAATTTTCAAATATTAAATTTACTCATTAAACCTCACTAAAGTTCCTCAAATAACCTCACTCATATAATTAATTTACAAACAAACTAAGATCTTTATAATAAAAAAACTTAGTCATTTCAATGATTTAATTACTCTATAAATCTTAATTACATCTCCATTCCTTAATCAAATAACATAAATCTCTTATCCAATAAAAAAAAATCAAACACAAGGTATTGAGTTTTAAAAATTGATAAAAATAAAATAACATGAACTATTATGTGATTTTTTTATTTACTTTTTCTTTTTTAGCTGTTCAAAAAAAAATATTAATAATTTTTTCTAATGTTTCTCTATTTTCTGTACCTCATGATTAATTATTTAAATATTTTTTATTTATTTTTATTTGCTAGCTTTTTTTTTTCTTCTTCGTTTTACAAATATAATAGATAGATTTAGATTTAGGGCATAATACAATTTATTTTGTTCTTCCTGACTAATATGCGTTCAATATGCATATCATACATTTTTATCTTAATCACAGTTTTATTTCTTAACATATATATATATATATATATATATATATATATATACAGGCCCGCTCACCTGCGGGACGAAAATAAAGGGACAAAATGGGACGAAATCATCCCAGTGGTTGGATCTTAATGAAATTGATCAAACGGATAAAAAGCAAACCATTAAAACCAAAATTTTTAAACGCACTATCCAATCCCGTCTAATCTACTTTTCTTTCCCTGTTTATCTTCCTCCTCCCTCGTCTCAATTCTCAATCCAACTTCATTCAAGAAAAAAAAAACTCTCAATTCATCTAAGACCCCTCAGAGCCTCCCCTATAACATTCTTGATTCATCATCATCACCATAAGACTGGTCTATCTTGAAGGTATTTTTCTTTTTCAGTTGGTGAATCATGGAGCCATTGTATTTTGTTTAATGATTTCACTGCTGGTGCTCTGATTTCTTTGTCGTTGCCAATGGAAATTTGTTCAGTTTTCGGATTTGGATTCCTGCTCAAAATTTTATTGATTTGATTTGATTTGTTTAGATTGGGATTTGGAAGTGTTTCTATTTTTTTTTTGGTAAGCAAAGTGTTTCTGTTTTCAATTGCTGGGATATGGAGTTGGTACAAAGAAATTGATAAAAGATCTATACTTTTTTGGATAGTGGAATGGATTGAATCATTGTGTTTAGCTTTTAACTTCTTTTTCATTATTATTATGTCTTTGAAATTATTATGTCTAAGACTAAGCTACGGTGAAATTCTATTTATAGTTGTGTTTGTAATATAATGCTGCAGCTTTATGATGGGTGATCCATCGTTACAAGACCTGGATGAGAATGGTATTGTAGATGAACCAAAACTTCAGCTTGGTCGATCAAGAATTCGAATCAATAGAGGAGGCATATTACTTTTATAATGAGATATATGCAAAGACAGTTGGTTTTAGTGTGAGAATGGGTTCAACTAAGAAAAGTAAGGTGACTGGAGAGATTACTTGGAAACAATTTTTATGTTCCAAGGAAGGAAAAACATATGAGACTTATGAGAACTCAAAACGGCAACATTCATCAACCATGGAAGAAAGGAATTGCGGAATAAAGCGTACGGGTTGTCATTCAGCTGCCATTTTTCTTTCATCCACTGACCAGAACTTGTGGATATTCTTTTGCATTATGATTATGACTTGTGATTGTGAATTGGGATGTTTCTTACTGCACAAGAATTTTATAATTGAGCTAATTGAATCATCAGCCACCCATTTTTCTGGATCTTTCAATACATAATTTAATGCAAGGTCGATAAATAATGCCCAACTTGGTATTATTATTTCCACTGCAGAATAAGGAGGTAAAGCTTTGTTTAGCACTATCTTTACAACTTTTACTGTCAAGAGTGAAATCGCAGTTGCACTTTGCTGTCCTTTCTGACTCCATATCAATCTCCGCCTTCATTTACAACGCTTGTTAGTGATAATAAACGCAATGCAGTTGAGAAGGATGCTATCAACTAGAATCAGATGAGCAGTTCCCTGCAAAACAATATACCGAGATTCAAATTCTATCTCAACAATCCTTATATGTGGAAAAACTATCAAGACATACAAAATAAACTGAAACTAGACAGCTAGCTCACTCAACTCGGTGCAATACAGCTGCAGCATCAATCACTCTTGTAACGATGGATCACCCATCATAAAGCTGCAGCATTATATTACAAACACAACTATAAATAGAATTTCACCGTAGCTTAGTCTTAGACATAATAATTTCAAAGACAAAATAATAATGAAAAAGAAGTTAAAAGCTAAACACAATGATTCAATCCATTCCACTATCCAAAAAAGTATAAATTTTTATCAATTTCTTTGTACCAACTCCATATCCCAGCAATTGAAAACATAAACACTTTGCTTACCAAAAAAAAAATAGAAACACTTCCAAATCCCAATCTAAACAAATCAAATCAAATCAATAAAATTTTGAGCAGGAATCCAAATCCGAAAACTGAACAAATTTCCATTGGCAACGACAAAGAAATCAGAGCACCAGCAGTGAAATCATTAAACAAAATACAATGGCTCCATGATTCACCAAACTGAAAAAGAAAAATACCTTCAAGATAGACCAGTCTTATGGTGATGATGATGAATCAAGAATGTTATAGGGGAGGCTCTGAGGGGTTTTAGATGAATTGAGAGTTTTTTTTTTCTTGAATGAAGTTGGATTGAGAATTGAGACGAGGGAGGAGGAAGATAAACAGGGAAACAAAAGTAGATTAGACGGGATTGGATAGTGCATTTAAAAAATTTGGTTTTAATGGTTTGCTTTTTATCCGTTTGATCAATTTCATTAAGATCCAACCACTGGGATGATTTCGTCCCGTTTTGTCCCTTTATTTTCGTCCCGCAGGTGAGCGGGCCTGTATATATATATATATATATATATATATATATATATATATGAATGCTTTAATGAGTACTTAGTGAAATTGGAAAATGAAAATAGATAGGGAAAATAATAAAGAATGCAATCTAATATTATTGAATTGGAAAGTCTAGAGAAAATAAATATAACCATTTTTTGGGTATAGTTATTGTCCCTAATAGTTATTTTATAGTAGGTTATATATGTCATTTAATAATTCATAACAGAGTGAGGTCAAGTGAGCAGATTTGAAGGTCCCAATAGAAACTCTCTTTGTTCAATTTTGCTATTATATGTTTGGGTGTACTGCCTATATATTCTAGAAATAGTTTCAGTATAATTACAACGTAAGTACCCCAATTTTCCTTTCAAAAACAAAAATAAGAATAAATAACTTAAGTTGGTGATAACAATAATAATAGTACGAGACTACGAACTCATCGACCAAATAAAGAAGGAAAATAATAATACTCTACGTTCATCTAGGTTCTAGCATCGGCGGTGATCGGCCCAACCCTTCTCCCAACCAATGACGTATCCAACGAGATAACCAACGAAAACAAAAGCGCCGTACTTGATGACTTTACGACACCTCTCTCCTCTACGGCTAGATTCTTCACCCACTAGTATGTCATGCAGCTCCTCTGGAGTAGTTATGGCTTCAGTTCCAGCTCTGATCAAGTTGGCAAAGTTATCATAATCAGACGGAAGTCCGTTAAGGACGTGCTTAAGAAAATCACCGTCAGCCACTGGAGATCCCCCAGCCTTGAGTCTATCAGCCATTTGTTTTGCTGATTGATAGTAATCGGACATACTTAAATTTCCTTTCTTCAGCTTTGTGAGGCGAGACTTGAGCAGGAACAGTCGAGATTTTGCAATGTCGCCTTGCTGTTCCAACTTTAACCATAGAGCTCGGGAACTTGAGCTTGCTTCTGCAGCGTATGGGAGCATGGCCTCCGACAACGTGAGCTTCATGAAGCTCATGCACTTTTGGTCTTTGTCTTCTGTCAAAGGCTGCTCTGTTCCTTGAACCGTATTGAACATGTCATACTTCTTTAGAACTGGGACTAGCAAAGATTTCCAGAGTGAATAGTTGTCTTCAGTGAGTTTAACAGGCACAAGCTGGGCAGCAACACGAGGCTGGAATTGTGAAATCACCTCAGATTGTTCAGCCATGATCGGATTCGTTGATGAGCTATATATGATATCCCATGATCGAAGAAGAAGTGAAGAACAATGAGGAAGAGACAAATATAACAACAAATATATGTAAGAGAGCAAGAATAATAGACAACAAACAGAATTATTGAGCAACAAATTACGTGAATCAAATCTCCTGATGGCTCCCAGAAACTGGTTTCGAAGGGGAAAAAGGTTATTTATGTTATTAATTTGTAGACAGAACGCAAGTTGACGCAAAAGTTTGGACTAAAACCCTAAATTTGGTTGAAGGAGATGCGGAGATCGAGTTGGAACATCACAAATTTTGATTTTTATGAACTCCGCAAAATTTCACACCCTTTGCACATGGCAGCCAAATCCGTCATTAAGAAGAATAATAAAGAAAGTTAATCAAATTTCAAGTGAAAATAGAGAAGAAAATTATTGAGGATTAAATTAACAAGTATGAATTATGTATTGAATAGTGAAAGAAATATAAGTCGAGATTCGAGAACAAGAACAAACCTAAAACTGTCGAAAGATTCCGTGTATACCTGCAAGGCTTGGTCAAAAGATAGCGTCTAATCTCTTGTTATCAACGGTATATATACACAATAATGGTTTTTTTCCCCTTCTTTCTTATAGGGTTTAGCAAACCTCTTTTTCTTTTTCTTCACGAACAAGTCGTACTCTAAAGGAGTTCTATCTCAATAAGAAATAACACGCAAGGTGTTGGGAAGAATCTGGAGTGAATCTCAATGATCAGTAAATTCGAATCTAAGTATGATCAGGAAACGAAATCTAACTATGATCAGGAAACTGAGTTTGCTTGTATTCCAAAGTTTCCAACTTTCCATACCAAGTTGAGGGCTAATATTATAATTTTATATTAGTTTTTGGTTTAATATCCTTTATGGAGAAATATTTTATAGACCCTCAACTAGGAAGGAAAAATTTAAGGACTTTTGTCCTTATGAGTCAAGAACCTTATTTATACGTACCCTCATAGAGTACGCTAGAGAAGGTTATTATCGAAGTATTTTCACTATCGGAGACCAGGAACTAGTTGGAGTCTCATTACGCCCCCTACATTTAATTTTTTGCCTTTAATTTTCCTTTTTCATCTCACAATATTATCTACCATATGCATGTGTTGTGGAAATTAGGTGTAGAATGCAAAAAGTTGGACCTGAACTCTGAAGCCATAATCGGATCGGGTTCAAGCTGTCTTCTCAAGAAGAAGGACAATTAAGAATAGATCGACAAATAGTATCAAATAGTTTGGATTTCTGAATCCTTGGTCGCTTTTGATTTCTTGGTGGCGAATCACCTCTCCTAGGTGGTCATATCACTTGTTACAATTACGGTTATGGTTACGTTGATAATTTACACTGCTCAAATGACCTCCGTAGTGCATTGTTCGATACTTTTCAGCATCTAATCTAGTTCTTGCTACCTTTTATTTTAGATGCGGCTATACATCTTGTTACGTTTTTTTTATTTATTTCATCTTGATGTTTTCCTTACATTATCTCATTGGACTCTTTAGGTTCATTTAGTATATATTACGTATCGTCTCCCTTAAAAAAAAAATAGTCTTTGACTAGTGCCAAAGTTTTTTTTTTTTGTCTGGATAATAGACCTATAGTTTGGTCATTCAACAATTTAGAGAGCTTAATTTAGAAGTTTGAGTCCAGTTCAATTCCATATTTTTTCCTCATTTTCGTTTTAGTCCAATTAGAGAGTTTATAAAATCTAAACATCAAATTGTTTTGGTAAATATGGTAATTTTTTTTTTAAAATAGCTGATTTCAGAAAAAATTATGTCATTTGACAATAGCTTATAGAACTTGGTGAGGGGACTACTTAAATAAGCTAGAAGCTATCTAAGTCTTTTGCAGTATTAAGATAGATTTCATCTTGATTCAGAAAAGCAAAAATTGGATAACCGCCTACCCTGTAGTATTATCTAGTATATAAGCTAAGAGACGAGGCCATACAATGATCAGAAAAAAAAAAAAAAAAGGAAAAAGATCGAGTTAATAATTTTCTGTTCAAGAACAAATAAAGAAAAACCAATTAAATATCGAACTAGCAAACCATCAACCTCTGGAAAATGTAATGCAGAAAATTCTCATTTGCCTTTTGACCTGCAAAGGCGAATAATGAGCCACAGACAAGCTACTCCAACAGCGCCCTCAACGGCATATTCATATTCATCCCTCACTAGCAAGTCATGCAACTCTTCTAGACTCATATGATCTACATCCTTCCATTTACGAGTCCATGTAACAAAGACCTTATAAACCCAGGGAAGTCCGTCAAAAATATAAGCAACAAGCTCACTGTTACTGACCGGACACCCCGCCACCGCGAGTTTATCAGCAATCTGCTCGGCGGATTCAAAGTAATCCGACGGACATGAGGTTAAACCATACTTGAGTGTTTGCATGCGAGTCCTGAGCCACCTCACCTTAGACTTTGCAGCTTCACCGATTTCTTTTTCCAAGTATAGCCACAGGTCCCGGGCGCTTGAGCCTTCACATTTTGTTATGTATGGTAGAGTGGCCTCGGATAGGGTTTTGCTGATCAGTATCCGGCATATGTTGTCCTTGCTTGGACACTGCTCTGTTCCTTGGATGATGTTGAAGAGGCTGTAGGTTTTAAGAACCGGGATGAACGTAGATTTCCAGATGAGATAGTTTTCTCTGGTGAGTCTGACTGGCACAAGCTCTGCGACATAGTTGATGTCGATGGAAGCTTGTGGAACCGCTTCAGCCATGGATTAATTAGCTAGTCTGTCTTGAAAAGTGGAAGACATGGCAATCAATTGTGTGTCTATGTACGTACAATACATTATATAATATGTATCTCTTGCTACACACACACACACATGAAATGATGATTGAACAGGAAAAAAAAAAAATTAAACAAGTTAATCCGTTAATCCTGTGAAGCAGGAATTATAGACAATATATCAATATGTTCAGAGATAAACAACTACGGTTTGCTTAGAGTTTTTGGGCGAAGATACAATTTAGAGAGGAAGACTGTACTTGCAATTTGCAAAACCAAAGAAACTAAATTATAAAGACATGAAAATTTTTACCAAAACAGAAGAAGATGGACTTGGAGATTGAAGAAACAAACCTTAATAAAACGCCGTAAAAAATCCCAATATATATGTTGTTCATGTAGATTTCTCTGAATTGAAAGACTAGCCTTTATATTGTTCACCACAAAAAAAGGTGTCTTACAGTGGAAAATTAAATTTCCTTGTTCTCCAAGTTTGTATAATTAAGGATATAAATCCTATCTGAATTTCTTTGGCTTCACGCATATAATTCGTTTCTTTTCATTCTTTTCACCACCTAGCAATTTCTTTTTCTTTTTCTTTTTTTTCCTCCTTTTAGAGAATTTATCCAGGCCTTCCCTTAGTTTTCAATACACGCTTGTTGGCCCATAATTACACTCTTTTCACAAAACTATCGACCAAGTGCCGAATATCTCTGCAGGTTCCGGTGGCGGCGTGTGGTGGTTTGACTTCAAGCGTACGTAGGACTTGGCTGCAGTGGTTGGACATTCGTGTCCAAATGGGCTAGGTTAGGTTATTTGAGTTCAAATGAGCTAGGGTAAGGCTGATGGGTTTGCTTTGGGCCTCGGTTGGATATCAGCTAACATTGTCTTTGTCATTGATGATAAAGTCATAAAATTGTCTCTTCTCAAAAAATAAAACTTAAATAAAAATAAAAAGGGTTTTTGTCCATTTACCCCATTTCTAAAGATTTTTTTCCCACTAACCCCATTAAGTTTTTTTAATTCCCTCTTACCCAATACACTCTAAGGAAGTTTTCCCTAATACCCCATTAAGATTTATTTTTTGTTTTTAATTTTTTTTTAATATCATTTTACCTTTCACCCTTTTGTTACTTAGAGAGAGAGAGAGAGAGAGAGAGAGAAAATGGAAGAGAGAGAAACCATAGGAGACTTCGCCGGAACCCATCACCGGCCGAAGGATTCCGGTCACCGGTCGCCGGAATCCTGCCAACTTTCGCCAGAATCCAGTCACCGGCCACTGCCTATCAGATTTTTCTAAAAACCTCTATTGCCCCCAATAGACATTTATTTCCCCCCAATAGACATCTATTGCTCCCCAATAGAACTTTCGGTTGCTGAAATTGGAACTAATCTTTCTAAATTTAGATAAAGAAAACTTTTATTAAAGAAAAAAAATAAAGAGATTATATCAATTCAAAACGTCTATTGCCTCCCAATAGACGTCTATTGCCTCCCAATAGAACTTCATTTTTGTCTTTTTTCTTTCATTCTGAGCCTTCTCCCCTATTTTACCAAAACTTAAGGTTTAGAATATCCACTTACATATTCACCATTTGCAAGCTTCATGTGCTAATGCAATTTTTTTTGCCTTGATCAGAATTTTTGGCATTCACCATTTTTCTTGACCAATTCACGGTACTTCCCGTACGAATGCATCTACAGCAACCCTATCCAATTCCAGTAATGCTTAATTTTCTCTTACTCTCGCTTTGAGTCTCTGTCTCAACTCTCAACCCCAACTCCAGCACCGCTTTCAGAGTTTCAGTGTCCAAATCCAAATCTGACTCTGAAATCGAAACCGAGTCTCAATAAGGACAGTTTACCACCGCAAAGGTACTCCCAGTCCCCCATTCATTTCTTCTTCTTCTTCTTCAAAATCGATTCACAAATATGGTTAATTTCGAATCTTCGTCTCTGTTCGGGCAAGAGTACGACGCCTACTTCTACAACGCCTTCAAGGTCTACATGCAGCTCTGGAAGTTCCATAAAGAAAACCGTCCAAAGCTTGTCGAGGCCGGTCTCTGGCGATCGAAGATAGGTGAGATCGCATCGCACAGCTTTACTTGGGGCAGTACATGAGGACCAGCGAGGCTAGCTATCTGTCTGTACATTTTCTACGAGACGATTCTGAGCCGATCGTTGCTGTTGTAAGACTAGAGATCGACGAAGGGAGCAGGCCGGTGAGCTTGTTTTCGATGACGTTGAGGATCTGGATGAAAGGCAAGTTGAAGATGCTCCGGGGAATCTTGCCGGAGAGGACTGGTCTGCGGTGGGGCTGAGCGAGGCGCTATTCAAGCTTGGCTGGATATGTCCGACACCGGAATCGGATTATGGATGGGGGGGGGGGAGAGAGAGAGAGAGAGAGAGAGAGAGATAGAGTGGCCGTGGATGTAATTAATTAATTGATTTAAGGGAAAAATGGTCATTTGGTGTTAAATTGGGTAGGTGGGAATAAAAATCTGTTGGTGGGGTAAATGGGATAATTTTTGCTCATTTTAGGGCTATGGGTCAAGGACCCAAATAAAAAAGAGAGAGGTTACATGTACGATTTGAAGACCTTAGTAAATCGAGCAATATTGAAAATGTAGTTCGCTGTTCATCGATCAATTCGGCGATCTTTGTGCAGGCCATACAAAAGTAGACTACCGATGCACACAATTCGGTTCTTATATGGAATTTTCTTATCATTGATGCCTAAACTGTTACTAAAAGCTTTAAACAATAAGAAAAATTCTTACATACGGCAGCCGCACTACGTGGCCGTGCGGCTGCCCAATCAAAATCCACCAAAAATTTCTTTCATCCTGAAACTGCCTCTGCTTTTTAAAAATGAAATACCCAAAATACTCCCCTGCTAAGGGTCTGATTGGTCAGTCCGTACCACGTGTTCCTTACGTCTGCATCAGTTCTCTTTGTTTTGAATAAGGGAATTATCTTCATATAATAGAAAGACTCAACGAGTCGATTACAATCGTATTGTAATACATCCAGAAGAGTTCTAGGAGTATTAACAAATGATTTGAAATTTGTGCTACCCTCAAGCTAGAGTGGCCATTACATACCCTTCCGCTATCATCTAAGAATAAAACAAGAAGATGTGGTAGTACCCATGGTAGTACATAGAGATAGGTCCACTCATTGAACAACTAGTGCTCCAGTAATACTAAATAGCTTGAATCCTCATTTAGTACTACTCCAGAAGATTTGTTAGTACCAAAAAAATTTAGGTGAACATATTTTGCTAGATTGAAACCACCAGGATCCCATATTTGAAATCCTAGAGTATAGGAATCCATCTGATTGACCTATGACAGAGCCCAGGTCTAGCTATGAGCCCACCTCCAGGCCCTTAGCCATGGCTTCCAACTCTCTTTGGGCTCCCAATCTGATATGGGCCCCAAAAATGATTTTGGCACCCAACAAGAACTGGGTACTACTGCCTTTCCCTCACCAGCGTTTGTCCCTGTCGCGACCACCATCGCCGTCGTGTAATGCACGCGACTAGCAGACCTCTCCAAAGAGCATGCAGATCGACATCTCGCGGCAGTCTTCTTCTGTAGTAAATCGAAATGCCAGTCACCGGAAGAGGTTATCGGTTGATCTGCCCTTCTGTGCAGCACCGCAACTGCAAGGATATTGCTTATCTGGGATGCAGCTTTTCCAGTTGTCAACATCAGAGATTGAAGCTTCTCTCTGGCAGGATCCACTTTATAGACCATCACCGACATCCTCACCTTCATTCAACCAACACATCGATGGTCGATGATGTTCTCTAAAACATCCATAGATCGGGGCTCCGATCGGGTCGTCTCTCCAATTGGACGGTTGGCCACCATCTTCACACCACAGGGTGCTTTGGTCAGCACTATCCCCTCTGCAGGGTCCGCCTCCACTCTTCTCCAAGTACAAAGCCCATGCTTGTACCCCGATCAGATTGCCTATATCTCCTCCTTCAGTCGCTTCCTACCTAGCTGGGATTTAATCTGATCTTCCGCCACCCTGCTCGAGAGACCAGCAGCGGTACCCGCATAGCTCATTTTGATAATTCTCAGTAGAGATAATAATCAAATGAAAATTCGTCGAACAAAGTTGAGTTGGATTGCCGCAATGAGGCAGAGAGGGCCGATCTGCGTGGTGTTGGCGCTATGCACCATTGATAGAGTCCCCGGCCATGGTGGCTAGGGTACGGTTTAGCAAAGTTAGAGAGAGGCGGAGAGCCATTATCTTGACATCCACATTTTCTTAATTCATTCCTGCATCACTCTTATTTTAACTAATTTTGAATTTATATCATTAATTGAATAAAGAAAAAAATAGTTTAAGTATATTTATAAATTGCATAAAGTAACTTAAAATGAATTTTTTAGATTAAAAAAAAAGAAAAAAAAAGATAGTAGCCACCAAAATAGAGAGCAAGACATGTCCCCGCAATCTGCTTGGCGGATTTAAGGTAGCTCGACATAGGTGAGGTTTTCTTGAGGGTTTGGATGCGAGTCCTGAGCCACAGTAATTACGTGGGACTTTCCACTATCCTCAAATTGTTTTACCTAGAATGTCCACAGGTCACGGGTGCTCGAGCCTTCGCATTTTGTTGTGTATGCCAGTGCGGCCTTGGATAAGGTTTTGGTTATCAGTATCTGGCATGTGTTTTCTATGTTTATCTATATTTGTCTTTGCTTAGACACTGCTCTGTTCCTTGGATGATGTTGAAGAGCTTATAGCTATGAAGAACTGGGGCGAACGCAAAATTCTAGAGGAAATAGTTTTCTCGTGAGTTTGACTGGCACAGGCTCTGCAGCGTAACTGACGTTAATGGAAGATTGGGGAACCTCTCCAGCCATGATTTAGTCTACCTGAAACGTTGAAGAATGAGCTAATCATAATTACTAGTAATCAGTTTTGCAATCAATTGTATATTTTTGATTATTTACTTAATTAAACTATAGTTTTATTGGAGATCATATACAAAGACAAACATAGATAAAGATCCTACTGTACCTCTTACTACCCAGAATACATGAATTTATCATTTATGCAGATAGAAAAGAAAAAAAAATTCATTAATCATGCAAAGGAGGAATAATCAGACACGATATGTTCAACTCATCAGGTTCCAAAATGGATAATTAGCTAGGGTTTGCTTAAGGGGATACAACTTACAAAGAAAGACGTTGCACAGCAAAGAAAAGACATGGAAATAGAAGAAGATGGAATTAGAGAATTGGGAAGAAACCTCAAACGGCCGTAAGAAACTATGCTTTTCATGTGGATTACTCTGAATTGAAAGTTAAAAGTCAAAATTAAATTTACTTGTTCTCCAAGTTAGTATCATATGATATAACAGACGTATCAATAATTTCTCCAACCCTAGCAGCGTAGAGCGAAGTCCAGGGAGCAAAGTCAGCAATTCTTCCTCTCGTCCGGCAGCAGCAGATGTCAGCGCTCGCTCTTGCTTCTCTAATGTTGTGTCGCTGAGACGTTGACGGACGGGAAAGGTTGTTCTACATCCCGTTTGGCTTCTGGACTGTCACCTCTAAGGCCTGACAGTGGCGGGTGGTGCAGTTCGGGCTTTCCTCTCCATGGCAGTGCTGTCGTGTTCACCATTTTCAAGGAGGAAGTTGGCGGGGCAGGTTAGATTCGAACCTTGTGTGTCCATATTTGATCTAGGCGGCAGCAGGGGAGATGGCGTCTTTGGAAGGGACTGTTGGTCGCGTAACATGCAGTCGGAACCAATTTCGGATGGGTTCGGTTTGGTCTGTAAGTTTTCGGGTCTTCATCGGTGTCTTTTGATGGCGTCGTGGTGGAGGTGTTCCTTCTGGGTAGCGGTGAAGGCAAGCTCATGGCGGCGGGTGTCCATGCATGGTTCTGGATAGCGAGGTGAAGGTAAGTTGGGCTAAGCCGGTCATTTTGGTCTTTGGGGCTGTTTGGTCCTTTGGGTCATTTGGGCTTAGTGATCTGGGCAGGGGTGTTTTGCCCTAGAAAGCTATGTTTTGTATTAAAGGAGGATTCACGTTATTTTCTACGTATTTGATGTCTAATGAGTGGACCTATAATGTATCACTGTAAGTACTATCACTATCTTCTTGTCTGTTTATAGATAACAGCTGAATAATATGTAATAGCCATTCTGACTTGTAGTGAATATATTTCCGCCCGATTTGGATTTGGTTTAAAAAATTATATGACATACATTCATCCGCTCAATACACTCTTTTCATAATTGTTCTTGTTTTTATAATTAAGGAGGCCATCTTTTGAGTTTCCATATGATTTTTTTTTCTTTTTTCTGATAAGGAGTTTCCTTATGACATGATTGCCTTGGTTTTGGCCGGTTTCCATATGTAAGGTGAAGTAGAGTTGAGGAGTTTTAGTTTAAAATTTGTCAAAGCGAATTTGTTTACTTGGATGTCTAACTATGAATATACTTCTTAAAATATCATTGGTTATTAGTTGAATATATGACTGAAAATTTAAAAGAATTTTGGACCTAAGAATAAGAAAAATGTAACGCTTAATCATGATTAGAATTTTGAAGATAAGGTGGCAATATAACAAAAACACAAGAAATATAGCGGTTCTCTCTCCTAGGGTTTAGCCAAGCACAGAGAAGAGTTTGTCTCGTTGTTGGCCGTTAAGTGCTTCCTGGGGTTAGTTGTTGCAATGCAACATTTAACCAAATAATATTCTTCAGACATTGAGTTGCAGAGAGGCAAAAGAATATGGGGACTTTCAGTCCTGAGTGAAAGACAGAACTTTATGAGTTTGTGGAAGAAACAGTTGAGAAACAAATTAAAAAGAAAAAGGAAATGGCTCAGCATCCACACAAGTAAAGATTGGATTCAGCACCAAAATTACAATGTGCTATTATCCATATCTGTTACTAAAGGGAATCAGAACCAGAATTTTTTGGGTAACTATTGGACTGAGAATAAGCAAAGAAAGATTTATGCTTTGTCAGAAAAGTAAGAAAAAATCTATGCGATCAAACACAAACCCAGATGTTTAGCATTTAGAAAAAATATATATATATATATAAAATAATAAATCAAGAACTATGCAGACAGATTGGCAAATTTCATCCAATTCTATTTGAGGTATAATCATATATTGTTGTGAAAGCAAGCAATCAGACAGAGAGAAGCTGATAATAGAATGTATAGATAAAAAATTTAAAATGGAGTTTACCTTGGCTTGGTTCTGGGTAGTTCACTCTTGCAACGGAAACCGGATTTCAAATAGCTACTCTGTTTTACCCATCGATTTAAGCAGAGCTGTTATTTACTGAAAGACTATAAGGAGACGGTGAACTGCCGAGGGTGAAATTTTCTCTTCCTCATTCGGCGGAGCCCAAGTGACTCACTTCGTATAATTCAACCCGGCAATTTTTTTTTATCATTTCGACTGGCTTCACAGAAATCATGTGGAAATTTTTTTTTTTGTAATCGAATGAGGTCAGTCAAATTTATAATTCAACAAGTAGAATCAGAAACGACACACCCCAGAGGGGCCGACAGAAAGAGCCGTCCTTTAGGACATACAAAAGACCTATTCTAAGATAAATAGAATCTCGCACTCCTGGGTACACCCACCGTTTAAGGACAATTAAGCACATTTATTCTAACAAAACATAGAAACTTAGAAGCAGAGTAAATAAATGTGACAACCGAGCAACTAGATCTTGTGACCCAAATGAAATTTAAACAATAAACAAAGAAGCCCTAAGGGCCTTTTGCACCCAAAAAAACCCAGTCCAATCCAAGCCCAATAACCAAGATGGAGCCCACCAATCCAATATTGCAGAAACCCTAGCACTCGACTGCTCCACCACCACTGACGACTCTATTAGCCATGCCGGCGACCACCGTAGAAAGTCGAGACCAACCCACAACATCATTCCTAGAAGGCCAAATCGGAGCTTCACTTCCACCACCTATGCTCAAGAGCAGGACACAATCATGAATTTGAATTCGAAAAGCGGAACCAATCCCAACTGATTGCGATCCCAATCCCAACCCCAACATACCAACCTTCAAGGACAGAAACCACTCTCGAGCCCGAGGCCGAAAGCCGGAGCAGATCCTGATTCGGTGCACGAGAGACGATCCCAATCCTAAGCCCGACGCCAAGGATACAGACTTTGTAGCTGAAGTCTTTTGACCCGAACCCTTATAAAATCACACCAATCTATCATCACACCAGCCTCCAAATAAGAGCCCGCCTGGATCTGCATCGGAGGCAAAACACCCCAGCCAAAGATCAGAGCAATACTGAAACCAAGTAACAAACAGAACCCAACATTTAGGACAACACGATGAAGGAAACCTCTGTCGCCGCGGTCCTCGGGCCAACCAGAAAAAATAAAGGAGAAGATCCCCGCTCTCCTAGCCGTAGTTGCATCACCAAGAGCCATGATGAAGAAATTTTTCAAGGACGGAAGTTGTCGAGTAAACCCTAGTAGAGCTAGGTCAGATTCTCATGGAGAAGGAAGATGGCACAAGGTTCCTTTCCAAGCAGGTAATTAGTTGATACATATGTCTATTGCGGAAATTAATTAACGTATGGTTAACTTTCTCTAAAAAAATAATAATAATAATAAATAAAAACTTATTGAAGAACATGAAATCTATCCAAAACTGTGGCCAATCAGTTATAACACACAATTTAGGTTATTATCACAAATAGTATCTAAATTTAGAGGGTTTTTCCACATGAGATCATTTTTTTGTTGTCTTTTATAGGGATAGGGTCCTTGACCAAAAGCCCCAAAATAAGCAAAAGTTATATCACTTACCTTAGCAACATATTTTTATTCCCACTAACCCAATTTAAATTGAAGTGACTATTTTGTCCACTTCCTAATTAAATAACTACAGCTATTGGTACCCTTTATCTCTCCAGACTCTCCCCTTCTCTCTCTCTCTCTCTCTCTCTCTCTCTCTCTCTCTTTCAGAGTCCGACTGTGTTGCGGTGGCATCAAACCAGACCGGGTCGAGTTCTTGGGCGGTCTTCTGTTCCACAATTCGATGGAGGTCCGAGTTAACTCGGCAGCGTTTATCGAGAACCTCCTGGCCAAGTCACGGACTGTGGAGCTCCGAGTGCAATCCACCAAGGCGTGTAGCAATTCTCCGAATCCCAATCGCTCACCGCAGGCTCTAAAAATTGGAATCAAAGCCTTGTTCACCTTGTGCCTGGTGAAGCAGACACGTGACAAAGTCGGGGCTCTCTTGGACTACGCTAGAGCTCCGATACCATTTGCTCTCCTTGGGGTCAAGACTGGCCAGCTCCACCGATCCTTCTCCAATAACAATGCCTACTACGCAGTGGTCTCTCCGGCGATGTCGTCAGTTCATCCTTGGGGTTAAGACTGGTGCGAAGGGATGGTGTATCCGACTTGATCCACCATGCAACTTTCCGATTAATTTGATGAATTCGATTGTCTTTTGAATTAGAAGTTTGCAAAATAAAGTAATAGATAGATGGATCAGATGGAACTTGGTCTATGAGGCATCCATCACTTCATGTCTCACAGTCTAGGTCTGCAACTGGCGAAGGGAGAAAAGGTAGAAGACTTGGGTGCCCAAATCAAAATTTTCTTCTTTTTTTTTTTGCTGTAAATTGGTTCAAAAGCCCAAAATGAAAGAAGAATGAAATAAAAAAAGGGTTCTATTAGGGCAATAGAGGCCTGTTAAAGATCTATTGGGGCAATAGACGCCTCCAATACTATCAGTCATGTCTAATGAAAAACTACTTAATATATGGCCTAAATCATTGAATTTCCTTTGTTTTTGCTCCTCAATCAATAAGAAGATAGAAAAGAAAAGGATGATACAGACCATGCCCCGGAAATCGAGTCTAAAAACCAAATCGTCTTTCATTCATAAAGCAATCCACTTTAATCTCTCTAAAAAATTAGACTTTGTTTTTGCTTTCTCTCTGAGAACATCCAAGCGTTCTTGTTCTTCTGGGCAGAGAAAGAAATGCTTCCTAACTTGCTTTCTCTCCCTCTCAAAGTCTCACTAATCATTTACGTACCTCGATGGTTTGCATCATCTCTTACAAAGCAAACACAATCACAGCAAGCCTTTTACTAATGTTTTGATTTTTGATTTTTGATTTTTTTGTTATTTATTAATAAAGTTTTATCTAAAATACCTAAACTAATTACAAAAAGGGACGTGAAAGATAGTTGAGGATCAAACTCAATGAATTTGGCAAATATCTTACTACACCCTGACATATATTTTATTATACATATACTAAAGTTGGTTCATCACTGTTCACAAGATGAAGTGATGGTTTTACCCCTTTTTTTTTTACTCAAATTACAATTCTGCCTTAACCTTTCATTTTTTGGGTACAATTCTGCCATATTCTTTTTCTTTTTTTAAATATTTTTTTTAAAGGAGAACAATTTTGTTTTGTATTTGTAACAAATCATGGAAAAAGTTTTTTGTTGTTGTTGTTGTATCCCATTTATTGTTAATCTATTATTAACAACAAAACAAATCATATTCTAAGTAACGCCTATATTTTTTAGATTGCAAGTATTAATCTATTATATAAGAAGCTTGCAAAAAAACAAACCCGCAGCATTGCGTGGGCTAGTTATTGCTAGTTCTATCCCACTGTGATAAAGAAAGAAAGAAACTAAAAAAACACTTCACCTATCACCTATCACCAGTTGTCACCATAATTGAAACTGTATGTACTAGACAAAAACATTTATTCAAGAAGTTGTTGGAGGCTTTAATTAGTTGGCTCATCCATTAGAGGATAAAGGACGGGGGGGGGGGGGGGAGTGGGGAGAAAGAGAAACAGACAGAGACAGAGAGAGCATCAACAGGCTAATGCTTTCATTTTTATTTTTATTTTTATTTTATCTTTTATCTTTTATGAAATATAACATTGACATTTTATGGGTAAAATGGGAAATTTATAGCAAAATATATTAGGGCCGGGTATTGTTAGATATTTTTTGGGTACATTTAGTTGATTCATAATCAATAACCTAAGGATGTAATAGCTCCTTCTCTAAAAAAAAAAGAACAAAAAGGCTGTAATAGCTCTCTGACTGTAGTTCCGAAACCTAGCAAGCCCTAGCCACTGCCTTGGTCTGGGGCCCCATCAATGGATCACGGCGCCAACTCCGAGCAGAATTTCTCTCTTTGCCTCTCGCCGTCCTTTGGAGGCAAGCCAACGTCGATCGTGTTTGACGCAATTTCACCTGAGATCCCTCTTTGTAGATGCGGTATACCAGACTTTCCCTTCCACCGCGTCTCATCACATTGCCGGAAGAGATGGAGGTTTTACTGTTGTCGAGTTTTCATGGAGGCCAACGCACAAAGAGGTGGGTTAATTTTTCAAGGCTCCTGGAAGGCGAGTAGGGGACTTACATGGTTGGGTATCCGATAACATAAACAGAGCATCATGAATTCTTACGGCTCCGACGGTTAGAAAAGTTGGACACGTCGGGAAGGCGATCTGGTTTAGGAGTCCGGTGGTGAGACAGATTCAGATGGGACAGCATGCTACAGCGCACAAGGCGATAGCTGTGCTGGCCGAGAGACAGGGTTGCAACTGAGGGAAGGCAGGAGAAATGCTGGTGGCGCTGGCTTTCAGGTGCCCAATGCTGGTTGGGTACCCAGATCAGTTTGGGGCCCAAGTCAGTTTTGAGGCCAATCCAGTTTGGATGCTCAAACCATGGAGAAAGGCTTGGATGTGGGCTGGGTTTGGGGCCCAGGAGACACTTTGATTGAAATTTTGTTCAATTTTGCTATTATATGTTTGGGTGTACTGCCTATATATTCTATAAATAGTTTCAGTATAATTACAACGTAAGTACCCCGATTTTCCTTTCAAAAACAAAAATAAGAATAAATAACTTAAGTTGGTGATAACAATAATAATAGTACGAGACTACGAACTCATCGACCAAAAAAAGAAAGAAAATAATAATACTCTACGTTCATCTAGGTTCTAGCATCGGCGGTGATCGGCCCAACCCTTCTCCCAACCAATGACGTATCCAACGAGGTAACCAACGAAAACAAAAGCGCCGTACTTGATGACTTTACGACACCTCTCTCCTCTACGGCTAGATTCTTCACCCACTAGTATGTCATGCAGCTCCTCTGGAGTAGTTATGGCTTCAGTTCCAGCTCTGATCAAGTTGGCAAAGTTATCATAATCAGAAGGAAGTCCGTTAAGGACGTGCTTAAGAAAATCACCATCAGCCACTGGAGATCCCCAGCCTTGAGTCTATCAGCCATTTGTTTTGCTGATTGATAGTAATCGGACATACTTAAATTTCCTTTCTTCAGCTTTGTGAGGCGAGACTTGAGCAGGAACAGTCGAGATTTTGCAATGTCGCCTTGCTGTTCCAACTTTAACCATAGAGCTCGGGAACTTGAGCTTGCTTCTGCAGCGTATGGGAGCATGGCCTCCGACAACGTGAGCTTCATGAAGCTCATGCACTTTTGGTCTTTGTCTTCTGTCAAAGGCTGCTCTGTTCCTTGAACCATATTGAACATGTCATACTTCTTTAGAACTGGGACTAGCAAAGATTTCCAGAGTGAATAGTTGTCTTCAGTGAGTTTAACCGGCACAAGCTGGGCAGCAACACGAGGCTGGAATTGTGAAATCACCTCAGATTGTTCAGCCATGATCGGATTGGTTGATGAGCTATATATGATATCCCATGATCGAAGAAGAAGTGAAGAACAATGAGGAAGAGACAAATATAACAACAAATATATGTAAGAGAGCAAGAATAATAGACAACAAACAGAACTATTGAGCACCAAATTACGTGAATCAAATCTCCTGATGGCTCCCAGAAACTGGTTTCGAAGGGGAAATAGGTTATTTATGTTATTAATTTGTAGACAGAACGCAAGTTGACGCAAAAGTTTGGACTAAAACCCTAAACTTGGTTGAAGGAGATGCGGAGATCGAGTTGGAACATCACAAATTTTGATTTTTATGAACTCCGCAAAATTTCACACCCTTTGCACAGGGCAGCCAAATCCGTCATTAAGAAGAATAATAGAGAAGAAAGTTAATCAAATTTCATGTGAAAATAGAGAAGAAAATTATCGAGGATTAAATTAACAAGTATGAGTTATGTATTGAATATTGAAAGAAATATAATTCGAGAACAAGAACAAACCTAAAACTGTCGAAAGATTCCGTGTATACCTGCAAGGCTTGGTCAAAAGATAGCGTCTAATCTCTTGTTATCAACGGTATATATACACAATAATGGTTTTTTTCCCCTTCTTTCTTATAGGGTTTAGCAAACCTCTCTTTCCTTTTCTTCACGAACAAGTCGTACTTGAAAGGAGTTCTATCTCAATAAGAAATAACACGCAAGGTGTTGGGAAGAATCTGGAGTGAATCTCAATGATCAGTAAATTCGAATCTAAGTGTGATCAGGAAACGAAATCTAACTATGATCAGGAAACTGAGTTTGCTTGTCTTCCAAAGTTTCCAACTTTCCATACCAAGTTGAGGGCTAATATTATAATTTTATATTAGTTTTTGGTTTAATATCCTTTATGGAGAAATATTTTATAGACCCTCAACTTGGAAGGAAAAATTTAAGGACTTTTGTCCTTATGAGTCAAGAACCTCAGTACGCTAGAGAAAGTTATTATCAAAGTATTTTCACTATCGGAGACCAGGAACTATTACGCCCCCTACATTTAATTTTTTGCCTTTAATTTTCCTTTTTCGTCTCACAATATTATCTACCATATGCATGTGTTGTGGAAATTAGGTGTAGAATGCAAAAAGTTGGACCTGAATTCTGAAGCCATAATCGGATCGGGTTCAAGCTGTCTTCTCAAGAAGAAGGACAATTAAGAACAGATCGACAAATAATATCAAATAGTTCGAGTTTCTGAATCCTTGGTTGCTTTTGATCTCTTGGTGGGCGAATCACCTCTCCTAGGTGGTCATATCACTTGTTACAATTACGGTTATGGTTACGTTGATAATTTACACTGCTCAAATGACCTCCGTAGTGCATTGTTCTATACTTTTCAGCATCTAATCTAGTTCTTGCTACCTTTTATTTTAGATGCGGCTATACATCTTGTTAGGTTTTTTTCTTTCATCTTGACGTTTTTCTTACATTATCTCATTGGACTCTTCAGGTTCATTTAGTATATTACGTATCGTCTCCCTTAAAAAAAAAAAAATAGTCTTTGACTAGTGCCAAAGTTTTTTTTTTTTTGTCTGGATAATAGACCTATAGTTTGGTCATTCAACAATTTAGAGAGCTTAATTTAGAAGTTTGAGTCCAGTTCAATTTCATATTTTTTCCTCATTTTCGTTTTAGTCCAATTAGAGATCGGGTTAATTACATATAAGTGCATCTTAGAATGTTTTTTTAGCCATAAAGCCATTAGATTAAAAAAGGTATTATATTTTGGATATTAAAAACCAATATATTTACATTAAATGCCACTAGAGTACAAAATCAACATTCATTCTCTCTCTCCTCTCCGGCGAGGTCTCCGGCCAACTTCTGGCGAGCCTCCAACCAACTTCAGGAGAACTCCGGTGGGTCTCCGGTCAACTCCGGCGACCACAAAAGCTACTGTTACTGGCACCCAAAGCTACTGTAACTAGCAACAAAAGCTACTCTGAAGAAATTTCCGGCAATCTCTGGTGAGGTCACAAAAACTACTATCATTAGCAATAAAAACTACTGTCACTAGCAACAAAAACTATTCTAGTAAGATTTCCGGCAACCTCCAATGAGATAACAAAAGCTACTATGACCAACAATAAAACCTATTGCTTACCAAATAACCTATGCTCCCCAAAATGAAAAACTACTATCCCCACCAACAAAAGCTACTGTCACTAATACCACCAGCAACAAATGTTACTCTCACCAACACTAGAAAACTACTCTCACCAACACCAAAAGCTACTTTCACCAACAACAAAAGCTACTGTCACTAACACCAACGAGTTACTCTTGTATCAAAAACTATTCTCACTATCAACAAAAGCTACTCTTACCGACGCAAAAAACTACTATCACCACCGCAAAAAACTACTTTCACCACCGACAAAAACTACTCTTACCAACGTTAAAAACTAATATCACCACCACCAAAAGTTACTCCACTACAGGAAAATAGGTCATTTACGACGTGCAAAAAACGCCTTAAATGACATTTTACGGCATGTGGTGAGACGCCCTTATAGACCGCGTCGTTAAATCAAACTCAATTTTTCAGTTTTACGGCGCGCAAAATGCACGCAGTAAATTTTTTTTATAAAAAAAAAAAAATCAATTCTCTGTTTATCCAGGGTCACCCAAATTACAGCAATATATAAATATATATATATATATATATATATATATATATCATCAAAGTTAAAAGGGTTAAAGCCAATTCAAAACATATTTAAAAAAATACCAAGCAACACTAGACTACTCCTAAGCAATAATGCAAGACTAATATTACTCTAAGAACACTCTTTTGATTCAATGCATGCACTCAGCGAAACCTCTCGCCCTGAAAAGACTCCGGGAATGATTTTGAGAACCACAACTGCTTCATCCTAACAATTAAAGCAAAGACGCCGTAGCCTGGGATGTGCATCACTTTAACCGCAAGATACCTGCAAAGTTCATGATGTGTTAAGATGAGTGGTGACAGAGCTTAACAAGATCCTAGCAAGTAGTTTTTGTCTTTGGGCAGAAAAACATGAACATATTAGAGTGCTAGGTCAAGTCTAGCACTTCATTTACAATTTTACCCTCATTAGGCAAAATTCTTCTTTAGCAAATGATATTCATAGATTAATGTGGAATGCTAGATTTCAATAACAAAAAGTGACATTTATAAAGAGTATGGGAGAAGCTTAGAACTGCTCATTAACATATCTCACCAAAATTTGAATATTACCTAAATGAAAACTGAGCAAAATTGAGTCTAAAGAATCCACGTGTACTGATTAGGCTACAACAAACTTGAGCTTCACCAGCAACTCGTAACTGATTAGGCGTGTTATCGTTGAGGATAGCTGCATAGGTGGAAAAAGAAAAAAAGAAAAAAGTTGCAAGTACATCAACAAAGCAGAATAATATTGTAACACACATCAGCATACAGGTAACGAAATCCTCCCACCAACATGATATTGCCTAGTTGACACAATCATTAGCATACTACAACTAAGGAATATATGATACATGTGGTTCACACTTTACAGCATATATAGCAGCACCATCACGCGATCATCATACTCTTTGGTATTTGTGGGAGGAACCAAAAAGTACCTGCCACCATATAGTTGTTGTGCGGAAGCGTAACAAATACAATATTGATATGGAACTAGATGAGCGACCAAACAACGAAAAAGAAAGCAAACACAAGAACACAAGAATTTATAGTGGTTCACTCAATCAATGTGATTGAGCTACGTCCACTTCGGAGCCGGCGAGAAATTCCACTATAATCAATTTGGAGAGAATACAATTAGAGTTTTAGGGGGGTGTATTGTATTTAGATTTCTAAGGTATTTAAAAGACTTTTTTGGACTTGAAAAATCTGTGGGTATTCAATTATGATTTAATAAGACTTCCAAAGAGTTGTTGTAAGTATTAGGGTATTCGATTTGAATTTGTAAAGGGAGATTTTAATTCCATAAAAATCTGAAGGTATTCAAAAAATCTACAAATTCTATAAAATTTATAAAATAGTGGACTCTTGTGGATTGTAGAGCCTCAGGTATAAATACCAAGGCTCCAAACAAATCCAAGGTCTCCACCAAAGATTTCCACAAAATTCTTTTTTCCAAAGCAGCTCGAAGTCTAGGTATGTACGTGAAACCTCTTTTCTTTCTCGTTTTTTCTTCAAATTTGGATCTCCTTTCTCTCGTTTCAATCTTTTTCTTTGCTCTTGAACATATTGCTACTGTATGTATACAAATTTTGATCATCTATGAATTCTACCATAAGCCCTAGGTTGACTTCAGTAGTATTTTTGTTGGTGTGAAAGTAATCGGTTGTTGTTGCTGTGAAAGGATCAATTCCTACAACTATGATATAATCTGTAAATGGTTTGAAATATGTTGTGAGATTAATCAATTTTTGTTGCTTGGAAAACATGTATGATCAACAAACCCAAGACCAACAAAGAGAGGAAGCTAATGTCCCAACAAAAATTAATATATATCTCTATTTTGGATTTAATCCATATCCGGTTGGGTATACAAATATATATTAATTTTGTGGACATACATTAGGCCCTTGCATGTGGTCCGGTGGTTGGGGCTTTTACTTTCACACCCACTTGTGTGGGTTCGAGTCTCCCCAAAAGCAAAGTTTAGATTTATTTTGGATTAAATCTATATCCAGTTGGATATATAAATATATATTAATGTTGTGGGAATATATTACAACCACGCATGTGGTCCGGTGGTTGGGGCGCTCACTTTCACACCCACTTGCGTGGGTTCGAATCTCCCCAAAAGCAAAGTTTTGATTTGTTTTGGATTTAATCTATATCCGGTTGGGTATATAAATATATATTAATTTTGTGGAAATATATTACAACCACGCATGTGGTTCGGTGGTTGGGGCGCTCACTTTCACACCCACTTGCGTGGGTTCGAATCTCCCCAAAAGCAAAGTTTTGATATATTTTGGATTTAATCCATATCTGGTTGGGTGTATAAATATATATTAATGTTGTGGGAATATATTACAACCACGCATGTGGTCTGGTGGTTGGGGATCTCACTTTCACACTCCCTTGCATGGGTTCGAATCTCCCCAAAAGCAAAGTATTGATTTATTTTGGATTTTTTCATTTCAGATTGGCCAGGGTCATTTTAGGAATTTCACTTCCATGTGGGGCCCACCTGTGCTGAGTTGGATCGCCACGTCAGCATCTAACGGCAAAAATTAACGGAATCATAACGGATGGACCTATTGGACGAGAAAATGATAGTGTGTGGGTGTTTTTGATGAAATTGAAAGTCGAGGGACTGAATTGATGTGAGGTCCATACCACAGGGTGGTAAACAGTATTTAGCCCTATATGTTATCATAATTAACTTAGGGGCCTTGCCCACGTGATCACCATGGGCCATTCAATTGGATTTTGCCCACCAATTAAATAAAGCCAATATTTAATAATCTCCACCTTGGCTTTATTTTGGTGTAAATTCTCCAAAGCAGAACTTCAAAAACCAATCGCCGCTCCAACATCCCCGTAGGGAATTTCAAATTCTACAAATACCAATCAAGTTCAAGCATTGCTCAATGGAACTGACTTTGTCAATGGAACTGACTTTGTCAACATATCAGCAGGATTATCTGCAGTTCCAATTTTGAGGAGTTGAACATCACCGTCCTCCACCATCTGACGAATCTTGTGAAATTTGACATTGATATGTTTAGTACGAGCATGAGTAACTTGGTTCTCTGCTAAATGAATAGCACTTTGACTGTCACAAAAAATATCCACATATTCTTGAATAATTCCTAAGTCCTCAAGTAAACCACGAAGCCAAACTGCTTCTTTTGCACCCTCTGTTACTGCCATATATTCAGCTTCTGTAGTCGACAAAGCTATTGTAGATTGCAAATTCGACTTCCAACTCACCGGTCCACTAGCAAGAGTAAACACATAAGCTGTAGTAGATCGGCACTTATCCAAATCACCTGCGAAATCAGAGTCCACATATCCAACAACACATTGACTTGTCTTATCTTGCTGAAAAACTAATCCAACATCCACAGTACCAAGAATATACCGTAGAATCCACTTCACTACTTGCCAATGACCTTTACCTGGGTTATGCATATATCTGCTCACCACATTTAAGGCCTGTGAAATATCCGGTCTAGTACACGTACACCATACAATACATCAAGCTACCAACAGCACTAGCATAAGGAACTTTAGCCATATATTTCATATCATCATCTGTGCTAGGAGACATAGTAGATTTAAGCTTAAAGTGAGAGGGAAGAGGTGTACTTACAGGTTTAGATTTATCATTCATGCCAAACCGATGCAGTACCTTCTTCAAATATTGCTTCTGTGACAAACAAACTTTGCCTCTTGATTTATCTCTTTCAATTTCCATGCCCAAAATCTTTTTAGCTTCTCCCAAGTCCTTCATCTCAAATTCACCACTCAATTGTGATTTTAATTTATTTATCTCCACCTTGCTCTTAGATGCAATTAACATATCATCAACATATAAGAGCAAATAAATGAAGGTCCCATCTTGTAGCTTGCGAAAATAAACAAATGGATCATAAAGACTCCGAGTGTACTTCTGACCGAACATAAATTTATCAAACCGCTTGTACCACTGCCTTGGAGATTGTTTCAAACCATACAATGATTTATGCAGTTTGCAGACCCAAATTTCTTTACCAGCAATTTTAAACACTTCTGGCTGAGTCATATATATCTCTTCTTTTAATTCACCATGTAAGAAAGCAGTTTTTACATCAAGCTGTGCTAACTCAAGATCAAACTGTGCAACCAAGGCCAATAAAATACGAATAGAAGAATGCTTAACAACAGGAGAAAATACCTCATTGTAGTCAATTCCTTCTTTTTGCGCGTAGCCTTTAGCTACCAATCTAGCCTTATACCGTGATCCTTCCTTTTTAGCAAACACCCACTTGCAACCAATTGCTCTCTTCCCATGCGGTAACTGAACCAACTCCCATGTTTTATTCCTGTGAAGAGACTTAATCTCCTCACCCATAGCTTTTTCCCATTCTACACAATTTGCATGTATGACAGCTTCTTCATAAGTAGTAGGAATTTCTTCTTCAGTAACTGGAAGTGCATAAGTCACCATATCATTAAGCCAAGCTGGCTTTTGAGCATTCCTTTTTCCCTTTGTAGTCGCAATTGGTCCATCTTGCTGTGTAGGCTCTTGGGTTGGAGCCTCTACTTCAATACTCATGTTCTCAATATTTAAATCATCTGAATCAACATTAGGACTCACTGGAACAAATGGAGTTTCAACAATTTTTTTCTTTAACTCCACCTGCTGCAAACTCCCTACTGTCATTCTCTGCTCATCAGAATTTTTCTGCTTGTTCTGATCAACCATAATAGCCTCATCAAAAGTCACATCTCTGCTTACAACAACTTTCTTCACATCTGAACACCAAAGCTTAAATCCCTTAACACCCTCATTAAATCCCAAGAATATAGCTTTCTTGGCCCTTGGATCTAGCTTGCTTTCCCTGACATGAAAATAAGCAGGACAACCAAAAATATGTAAATAATGATAATCAGTAGCAGGTTAACCAGACCATACCTCCATGGGAGTTTTTCCCTCAAGTGCAGTAGTAGGTAACCTATTAATAAGGTGGCTTGCATACACAACTGCCTCAGCCCAAAATTCTTTGCCTAATCTAGCATTAGACAACATACACCGAATTTTCTCCAATAAAGTCAGATTCATGCGCTCTGCCACCCCATTTTGTTGTGGTGTCTCTCTAACTGTGAAGTGTCTCACAATGCCCTCATCTTGACATAGTTTCAAGAACGGATCAGATTTGTATTCACCACCATTATTTGACCTAAGCCTCTTAATTTTTCGACCGGTCTAAGTCTCAATCATCTTCTTCCACTTCACAAATATATCTAAGACTTCATCTTTATGCTTCATGGTGTACACCCATACTCTTCTAGAGAAGTCATCAACAAAAGAGACATAATAATGCTTACCTCCCAAAGATGCAGTTTTGGTAGGTCCCCATACATCAGTGTAAACATAATCTAGAGTACCTTTAGTCTGATGAACTGCAGTGCCAAATTTAACTCTAGTCTGTTTTCCCAAGACACAATGTTCACAAAATTCTAATTTTCCTGTCTTTGCACCTTTCAATAGACCTTGCTTCACTAATCCCTGCATTGCTTTCTCACCAGCATGTCCAAGACGCATATGCCATAATTTTGTATTGTCTGCATCATGATCATATGTAGTCTCAGATATTGCTGTTTCACCTGTCACTGTGCTCCCTTGTAGAAAATACAAATTTCTAAACCTTTCACCTCTCATCATCACAAGTGAACCAGAAACAACTTTAGCAACTCCACTTTTCAATGTAATTATGTGCCCTTTTGATTCTAAAGTTCCCAAAGAGATAAGATTTTTCTTCAAATTTGGAACATACTGGACATTAGTTAATTCTCTGACTAGTCCATCATGCATCTTGAGACGAATTGTATCAATCCCTCTTGTTCTGCAAGGACTGTTGTCTCCCATCAAAACTACTCCACCATTCAACTCCTTGAAAGTAGAGAACCATTCCCTATTATGGCACATATGATGTGAACAACCTGAATCCACAATCCACTTGTCAGAATAACCAACTGTAGATGAACTAGCCAAAGCAAACTCAATCTCATCTTCTTCAAAATCTTCAAAAGCTTATGAACAACTCAAAGCAAAATCAAAGTCGTCATCTTCATCATCTCTTACAACATTCACTTCAGAATCCTTCTTGCCTCTATTCTTCAACTTAGGACAATCTTTCTTCCAATGACCTTTGTTGCGACAAAAAGCACACTCATCTTTTGCAGGAAATTTACTTCTTGACTTGGAACGAGATTTACCTCTTTTTCCAGTAGGTTTTCTCTCATCAGATCTGCCCCTTACTACAAGTGTTTCACCTGAAACATTCTAAAGTTACTTCTCTTTCTTTCTGCACTCATTATTTATCAATGAATTACACACATCATCAAATTTCACATCATTCTTTCCATGCAACAAAGTTGTAATCAAATGCTCATACTCGTCAGGAAGAGAATTTAGCAAACACAACGCTTTATCCTTATCACTAATTTTCACATCCAAATTAGCCAAATCTGCAAGTATCTTATTGAAATCACTGATGTGTTCAGACACAGAAACACCCTGTCGATAATTAAATCAAAAAAGCCGCCTCTTCAGGTGAAACCGATTTTCAGCACTCTTGATCATATATTGGTCTTCTAATTTCTTCCACAACGCTTTTGCAGAAGTTTTTTTCATGACAAAAATTTCTGATCTTTAGCAAGGCACATTCTGATAGAACCACAAACCCACTTGTTAATTCTCGCCCACTCTACATCATCTATGTCTGCATGTTTATCTTCCAGAGCTATATCCAATTCTTGTTGACACAAGACATCCATCATCTCACACTGCCACATGCCAAAATTGTTGGTGGCATTAAACTTTTCAACTTCAAATTTGGCATTACCAATTGATGGCCTGGAAGTCGACCAACGCGAAGAACCTGAAGACTCAGTCCCTTTCTTTTTCTCGTCAACCATGATTTCCAATCAATGAATCTACTCCCAATTCAGAACCTGGCTCTGATACCAGTTTGTTGTGCAGAAGCGTAACAAATACAATATTGATATGGAACTAGATGAGCGACCAAACAACGAAAAAGAAAGCAAACACAAGAACACAAGAATTTATAGTGGTTCACTCAATCAATGTGATTGAGCTACGTCCACTTCGGAGCCGGCGAGAAATTTTACTATAATCAATTTGGAGAGAATACAATTAGAGTTTTAGAATAAACTCTACCCAAAATCCCAATAACCTAATAACTAGGTTAACTCTCCCTCTCTATCTATTTCTGGCGGCAGCAGCATATATATATATATATATATATCCTAGTCAATCTAGACATGGATATATATATATATATATATATATGTTATCCTAATTAACCTAGGGGCCTTGCCCTCGTGATCACCATGGGCCATTCAATTGGATTTTTCCCACCAATTAAATAAAGCCAATATTTAATAATAGTTCCATGAGAAATACTGAAAAGTGATAGCAAATCATGTAAGAAGGCTAAGGAGTTGTGTCTGTTCAACTAATTCACTCTATATATACACTATATCCATATATTCATTGCCCTCCTATCAAAAGCAAATACCAAATTCCAAAACACTTTTAGATCCATGTATCCAAGTATAACAAAATTGTCCACAAAACTCACTAAATTAAAGTGAGCGAGCAATCTTTTCAGTTTGAATGACAATAAGCTGTGTGCATTACAAAGAAGCAAGCAGTGATCATATCAATGCTACAAATCGGGAAACAAGTGACTGGAAATAGAATACACAATGGCCAGGATATCAATCAAGAGCCAAAAAAAAAAAAAAAAACAACTAGCAGAGTTACACACATACTCCAAAATCCACATCCGTAGGGTGGATTACAAAGAAGCAAGTAGATCTACTTGAAAGGAGAAAATCACAAAAAGAAACAAAAGTCGAATAAAATTCGAACAAAATTTTGAGATAATAACCGTAAGCGGAGAGTCTAGAACCCTCCTGCTACACCAAGTGGAAAGCTGACTCCTAACTAAACTAATATATCATTGTAGCAAAAGGAATCATATCATGAGTTCATGACTCATATCAGATCCATAATTTGAGAGTTGAGGCATTGTTAGCTGGACCCAATGGTGATAACATGACCAGAATAGTCAAAGGAATATGAATAGAAGCTGCACGTATACCTTTATATAAAGAATTAAAATCATAGATCAACAGAATAATGCTAACCAGGAGTAAGAGAACTACTTCAGAGAAGATGTCACCCATTGGAAGAAGTTGTTTGACTACATCTGTACTTATATTAAAGGGTATATTAGCGACTACCTGCAATCAATCCAGTAACTCAATTAGTCCATTTGAGGCTTTACAAAAGTAGGACGAAGACTTAAAAACTGTAAAGAAGGGACCAACTGTTCCCATTTGCGCAAATTCACTTAAGCAACCAAGTATGATTCTTACTTTTGCATGTCTTGAACTTGCACCAGATGACTCTATGCTTCTCAATAATGATGACATATGTGAATAAATATGACATTTGACAAAGTCCTCTAACAAAACCTACAAATTGACAAAATCTTGTCAAAATAACTCAATCATAGAAAAACTCAATTCCATTCTCTACAGAATTCAAATGATGTTACTCTTGAGACAAATGAATTCCAATTTTGGTTGGAATGCTACAGAAATCGAGAGTTGAGGCATTGTAGAAGTCTAGAGTACTTTGATAGTTATTGTCCTACAAGATCCGAAATTGTACAGGCAATAGAATCACTTCTACCTCTAAAATAGAACAAAAACCAAACTCAGCGCATTATTTCAATCTCTCTATCTAACAAAAGTCATGCTCCCTAAGATAAAACCTAAACTTGCAATGTTCAATATTATCGAGAGGTCTCAGAACTTCCCCTATAATCTGACCGAGACTTTGAGGCCACTTCCAATCATCTCTAGTTTTCCCAAACTCCTTCTTCTCGCACTGCAAACCTAAAACAAGCAATTCCGACCCAAACAAATTAAAGATTACACGATACAAAGAAACCAAATCAACCAATATTAATAGCTAGAACACAATCGGCTCAATTGAAAATCAGAATCCAAACCCTAGAAAAATCAATTCCCCCACACTTAAATTTTGCTAGTCCCTTAGCAAAATCAACATAACAAACCAAAAAAACTAAGAAACAAAAACAAAGAAACTAACAAAAACACTAAGTATAGAAAACGAAAAACACACAGACTCAAAGAACTTAAAAACATTGAAAACTCAAAAATTCAAAGACCAAGACTCTAAAACGTTGACTCACACAATGACTACTATGCCCTTTAACATATTGTCTCATAAATCTCATACTTTCAAGTCACCAAGATTAGCACTTAACCAAGAATCACATTTTCAAGATATTCAAGAATTAATTACAACAGATAATCCACATATAAGCATGTAACACTTGGGGTTAAACAATGGTGATGGTTGAGCTCAACACATTTCCAACAAGTCACGATTCAAACCTCACATGGGTATATTACTCTTTCTTCTCTCAGATTCAAGGCTCATGCTTAAAAGCTTATCACTCAAGTATATGTGAAAGATTACAAAGTAGATCACATATGTAAGAAACGAAAGTACATATATATTAATTTTTTCATAAAGATCTCATGAAAGATATCAACTACTTGCACAGATGAACCCAAGCCATAAGTTCAACAGTTATGACTCATCTCCACAGATCAAAGGTTGTCCCATCTTAAGGATCAAAGAGGTCTTGTAAAAGGGTTGTAATGGGGTCAAGGCTTAAGGTTCAAAGAAACGAAGGGATAGGAAAATCACAAAGTATCCTAAAAACCTAGTAGAGCACTCGTAGATGTAGAGAGACCAATTTTCGAAATCCACCTAGTATTTTAGACGTCATAACCTCCTTTGGCCTTATAAAAGGGCCAAGTGTCATCATGTTAGGCCCAAACTTCATTCTAACATTCTTTTGAACAAGTGAATTGGACAAAGACCAAAATCTTCAACAATGGGCCTTCGCTTTAAAGCAAACTCCAAATCCACAACCACAAAGTATAGGGGACTAAAATCCATAAACATAAACAATAAACACATATTTTCTTTAATTTCCGTAATATTCCTTCTCTCTCTTTTTTTTTTGACGATTTCACTTTTTTTTCTTTCTTTCTTTTCCTTTTTTCGGCAAATACAAACAAAAATTCATATGGAAAAGTCTACCCCCACACTTGAACTTCTTCATGTCTTCCAAAAGTCTTCCTTGACGCCAAAACTCCAAGAAAAGTCTCAAAAATATGCTCCACTAAGTCTTTAGAACAAAGGATAAAGATATAACTATACTAGAGTTAACGGTTAAGAAATTTTGAGGGTGATGAAATAAAAGGCTCAATGTAGGCTTAAAATGGTTAAACTAAGGGGAGTCCCACGACGGGCACAAATAGGGACACAGGCTATATTTGGCTATGGTGGTGAAAATCCTAAGTTGCCTTTATTCTTTCCAAAATTAGGGACATGTATTGATAAAAGTTTCAACAAGCATAAAAGTGAATTCTAGCATTCTCTAGTCCATTAAAGAGCTATGGCAAGTAATCAATCAAGATGAAAGAATAATGAGATTAACAAAATTATCGCCAAGAAAATAAGAGTATAATTCATTTTTTTCATTAATCACTCAACAAAGAAAGGGCACATGGCTCAAATTCTCACAAGGGTTATTATGAATCATAACTTATCTTCCACATGTTCATATTCTGTACCAAAGTTACGCATACAATATCTCTACTACACATTCATATGCTTTTCATATATCATAATTAACCAAAGAATATCATCAAATATTATCTCAATCTTGTGATCCTCTTTTAGCCTTAATTTCATAGATATAAGCTCATCCTAGATAGTTAAAAGAGCATCCTAAGACTTGATCACAAAACAAAACAAAAACAATAAAAATAAATAAATAAATAAATAATTGTGAACAGTGACGGAAATTGTTTTAAATTATTAAAGTGACGAAAATATTTTAATTTTTTTTAATTTTTTAATTTTTTTTTTAAGACCACAAAACTAACTATCTAAAAACAAAATGAAATGTTAAACCCTTCCCCCACACTTAAATCATACATTGTCCTCAATGTATAAACAATTATATAGCATGCAAAGCATCAATCAAGCAAGGCATACGAGATAACGCAACAAATCCTAAATCAAATAAAAATTTACGAAAATAAAAGAGAAGGAAGAGTTCAAGAAAGCAAATCTGTGTTGATGGCTCCTCCACAGCTACGGTTGAAATGGGTTGCCTCTCATGCAGCGCTTAATGTTTAAAGTATTTTAGCCTAGACTTGTGCCTCCATGTATTCCAATGTATACACACAACAAAACATCACAAGTACGGATATATACATGACCAACGAAATTTTATGTATATATATTGACAAGTTTTACAATTTTTACTATCTTTAAGTAGTTAACTCCAATAAGGAATCATGAATCAAGGTTTAGACACACGGCCCAAAAATTCTAATATTAATACAAGTCTCCCTTCCCTTTATCTTTTGTAACTCTTTTCAAACAGAGCCAGGTAGTAGAGGAACGATTTTGGTGGTGCTCAGCTCACTTGAATAGCAGGAAATGAGACCCTTTGCTAGCACTTCTCGTATCCAATCAACCTAGCCACCTTGTGGTAATAAAGTGTGCCTACGTGATAAAGAAAACTTTGACAAGTATTAACAAGAGAATATTTCACCTAGTCCATTATGACTCACAACTTCTTACCAAACCCAACTATTCTTGAAAATTGTCTAAGGAATTGATTTCAACAAGACATCATGAATCAAGCTTTGGACGTGCGGCCCAAGTCCTTGTCTACACACAAACTTCCTTTCAAATCTTTTGGGCAACCTTACTGAAATGGCCAGGTGGGGGAGGACAAGCACGAGAGGTAGAAACCATTTTGGCATGAGCTACTCCCACATAGTGGTTTAGGCTCATTTGAATGCACTTCTGGAAAAAAAAAAAAAAAAACTATCATAAACGTTGTCCCCTTGCTAGACACCATCCCACATAGGGTATACTTACTTAGATCAGAAAAGTCCTAAGTGCAAGACATTTTTCAAGTGTTAATAAATGCCGCCCTCAACCTTAAGAGACCTGAATCAGGTACTAATAAGGGGTTAAGGCTAATACTAACAAAAGAGACTTCACCTATTCCATCATAGTTCACAATCCCTCACCAAAATCATACCTTAGTGGCGTTTATCACATGAAGACTTTTCAATCCCCGGCAACTGGGCCAAAAATTGATACGTGCAAAAGCATTCGTCAATTTAAACCCTGAAAAATATCATCGTTAGTATAGAACAAATAGGGTATCGTTCAAAACCGGGGATTGAGGGTGCTAACATGTGAGAAACAAATTAAAGAAAAGAATATACAAGTATACAAAATCATTAGAACATATACAAGTTAAGTTAGAATTAAATTAGAAATCCATATACAACATAAATACAAACAACAAATCCTAGTTAAACTCTAACTACACAAATCCATGTATAACACAAACACATATTACTATTCACAAAATTAAAATATATTTTCAGTTTATTAACATGTTATTTACGATTTACATGCTACTAAAAATCCTAAAACCGATTTACACATATATACAAACAAGAAAACGCAAGAACAGGGGGGGGGGGAGGGGGGGGTTTGAAGATTTAAACTATAAATTTTCAGAAAACAAACAAGAATAAAAATCGTTTCTATACAAAGGTGGGAAAAGAAGAATTTTGAAGAACAACTTATCAAGAACCATTCAAGAACCCTCAAGAATCTCATAGAAATTCCAATTCGAACTCTAACTCCATAATTCTCTCAAAACCGAATTCAAAGTATATTCTTCTTTCATGTGCACAGCATATGATCTTCTTGAGACTTCTAGACACTTCTTAGACCTTCCATATACTTCTCCTAATTTCCATAGGTCTCCTAGTATGAGTAGAACTCCTTATGCAAGTAGGTTTCCTAGTTGAATATAAACTTTTTTCTGTGATTCTTCTACACTCTTCCAGAACCTTCTTGAGTAATCCTTATCCAACAGGGACTCCTTGTCACACTAGGATTCCTTATCTGAGTAGAATTGGGTTTCCTTGTCCAAGTAGAACTTCTAATTTCCGCGACTTAAGAGTTTGAATCCAAGTTAGCTTCTGATTCCTACTCCAACTGGGATTCCTTTTCCTAGTCAAACTGGGAAAACTTCCATTTCAACATTTCTCTTCATTTTTGCGCCACTTGTGCATCCCTTAGCCATTTTTAGACTTTGAGACTCCATTTTCACCTGTAAAACACTAGCTAAGTTAAATTGATCAAGATAAAGGAAATAACTTAGCAAAATATAGGGTTTAGATACTATTCACGTCACATTTCATGCTCCTATCAGCTCCCTAAGATAAAACCTAAACTTATAGTGTTCAATATTATCGAGAGGTTTAAGAACTTCCCCTATAATCTGACTGAGACTTTGAGGCGACTTCAAATCATCTCTAGTTTTCCCAAACTCCTTCTTCTCGCACTGCAAACCTAAAACAAGCAATTCAGACCCAAACAAATTAAAGATTACATGATACAAAGAAACCAAATCAACCAATATTAACAGCTAGAACACAATCGGCTCAATTGAAAATCGGGATCCAAACTCTAGAAAAGCCAAAGCTAAAAGTTAAATGATTCGAAACATTTCTAGTTCGAAATAAGTAGAGGACGAGGTTTGGAGTGCGAATCTGACCTGCGCGGTCTCGGGAATCGAGCTCCTTGTGCTGGAGTAACCTCTTGCGGTAATCGGTGATGGCGGTGCGACGACGTACGGCGTCGTCCGTCTCTGTTGACATCATCGAGGCAGTGCTGGGGAGGAGAAATGAGGGAGAGAGAGAGAAGGGAGATCAAAGGAGTTTAAGTTTTGATATGAGAGAGATTTAATTTTGGACTAAATACTGTTTAGTCCTTGAACTTTTAACCATAAAACACTTCAGTCCCTGACCTTCTAATTTCACACGTTTAGTCCCTGTACTTCAAAATTTCAGACCAATAGGTCATTGCCGTCTAAAAGTCACGGCGAAATGTCTATTATGCCCTCAATTCTTTTTTTTAATTAATTAAAAAAAAAATTGAAAAGGATTTTTTTTCCCTTTCTTTCTTTCTGTTTATTTTTTTCTGTTTTTTTCCCTTTCTTTCTTTCTGTTTGAAAAAAAAAAATAATAAATAAAATAAAGAAAAAATAATAAATAAAAAGAGAAAGGAATAAATTTATTTTTAAAAAAAAAGAACTGAGGGCATAATAGACATTTCGCCGTGACTTTTAGACGGCAATGACCTATTGGTCTGCAATTTTGAAGTACATGGATTAAACTTGTGAAATTAGAAGGTCAGGGACTGAAGTGTTTTATGGTCTAAATCTCAAGGACTAAACATTATTTAGTACTTTAATTTTAACAAATATTCTGGCGATTTTAGTACACAAACACGACGTGCTTTCATTGCACGCCTTAAATTTTGTTGTAAAAATGTGAGTTTTACGACATGCATTTAATGCGCGTCGTAAATGATACTCTTTTACGGCACGCATTAAATGCACGTCGTAAATCACACGTCGTGAATGATCAGTTTTCCTGTAGTGCTCTAACCAACAACAAAATGTATTTTCATCAATATCAAAAACTCTTCTCACCAACAACAAAACGCTACTTTCCCCAAAACCAATAGCCACTCTCACGAACTCCGAAAGCTACTCTCACCAACATTGAAAACCGCTTCACTTGCTCTCTTTTGCCAGAATTCAACCACAAAAACAAAAGTACAAACCAGAATAAAACACCATTAGAAACATAGATACCATAAGATCAAAATTGAACAATGAAGCATAAAATTAAGATCCAATTTCATTACCATAACTCAAAACAATACAAAAGCTACTCAGAAATCAAAATAATTGTAAAATTCGCAGTAATTACCCAAATCAAACCAAAACTATCAAACTAAAAAAAAAAAAAAAAACAATACAGGAGTTTCTGCCATTTCGAAAAACAATAGCAATTCATGATTCAAACCATAAATCTATAAGAGAATCAAAAACTTAGCACAACGAACCATAGAAATATCAATTCCAGTGAGCTATATTCCTGCAACGTTGTCCTCGTGCGCGGAGACAGTGAGAAGCAGGACTGGCTCTTCTCCGTTCGGGTCGGCTTCGACTGAGAAAGGTGATGGAGATGGAATCGATAACAGAATCGGTGATGGCATTAAGGATGGGTGCTTCCGGATCCAAGCTAGATGATGAGGAAGGGATCTGCCGGTGCCGAGGAAAGTTAGACGTCTCGAATCAAAATTGTTGATCTGAGTTTTTAGATTTTGATGTCCGGCTTCCTCTGAACTCATTGGTGGTGGTGGTGCATTGAAAGGATGGCTGGAGATCGATTAGAGTTGAGGAACAACGACGCTGTAGCCTTGGATTGAGTGCGGTGGCCAGAGACTTAATCAGCAATGGGGTGGCTGGGCTTTGGTCGGGTTTGTGTTGTGGTTCAATTGATGGTGACAGTGATGAGAGATGGTGGCCGGGATTTTGGCAGGATGTTCATGGAGTTAGTGGAAGGGTAAAATTGTCAGGTTGAAAATAATTTAAAGCTACAAGTGGCTTTATGTATACAAGAAAACTTTGATGGCCTTATGACTAATTTAAGTTTCAAACTAACACTTGTGTGTAATTTTCTATAATCTAAACATCAAATTGTTTTGGTAAATATGGTAAAAAAATATTTAAAATAGCTTATTTCAGAAAAAATTATGTCATTTGACAATAGCTTATAGAACTTGGTGAGGGGACTGCTTAAATAAGCTAGAAGCTATCTAAGGCTGTGTTTGGGGGAGCTTTTCAGCTCTTGTGCTTATAAGCCCAGTTCAAAATGGCGTTTGGTAACTGAGCTTCCTGGCAGCTTTTTTCAGAAGCTGTTGTGGCTTCCTTAGATAAGCAGAAGCTGAAGACTGCAGCTTCTAGAAGCCAGAAGCCACCGAAATACTGTAGCGGTAGTTATTGTAGATTAATGAAACCTCCAAAATGCTGAAAATTGCCCTTCCAAGCTGAAACAATTTCAGCTCAACCATTTTCGTCACTGTTCCCCATCTCTCTCCCTCATCACACCCGCAGCATCACAGCTCCCCTACTCCCCCATTTCTCTCCCTCATCACAGTTCAACAAATCTATCAAGGGTACGCAGAAGTACAGAACCTCAATTTTACCTTCTGGGGTAGAATTTGCAGATGAAACCTCGATGACGAAGAACACAATTGCCGGAGATAGCCTAGTCGACGCCGAGTTGATCAACTCCGTCCTACAAGCTCGACCGGTAATGGAGTTCGACGTTTGCAACCTAGCAGGTTCGTGGCTTTCTACTCCAATTGTGGCCAGCTTCCTCATTCTGATGCAACCAAGCCAAAATGAAGCCGGGAAGAGCTCGAAAAGCTGCTGGCGTCGACGAACCGCGACAGAGGCAGAAGTAACCCAGAAACAAATTCGTCAAAAATTGATTAAATCGGAAAACTAATCATACTGGGGTGTTGAGCATGACGAGGAGGTGTGTTTCCATACCAAATTCAGCTTAATCGGTCGCCGGAAGTTGCAACGGTGGCCTGAGAAAGTTCGGGGCTTCTAGTCGTCGATTCTCCGTCTCCGTTCAATGCATGGACGATCTAAGGACAGAGGGCTGCTGGTGACGGCGAGACGAGGACGATGGTGTATGAGCGCTGGCCGGAGGTGTCCTGACGTTGGAGCTCCAGCCAGGTCGCGGTGCGTCTCGGGCCAGAGAACTCTGGTTCTCTCCCTCTCTCGATCCTTCTGGTGTTCCCACTGATCAAGGCTCATATATATAGATTGATGCAATTAACAATGGACGACCCTGATCAAGTGGTGGAGGAAATGGATGGCCAGGATTGCTCTAATGAAATTTATACAAATATTAATCATTTACCAAATAATTAATGCAAAATAATCTCTAATGTCCAATTTGGTCATTCCACAAATAAAAAGCAAAAGCCAGTTTAGTTTACCAAACACTTTGTCACTGCTTTTGCCACTGACAGCACTTCTAAAAAGCCAGTTTACCAAACACTCAGCAGCTTTGCTTTTCAGCCACTTATTCTCATAAATAAGCAGAAGCCAGCTTTTTCTCAAAGAAAAGCCATACCAAACGTAGCCCAAGTCTTTTGCAGTATTAAGATAGAAAAGCAAAAATTGGATAACCGCCTACCCTCTAGTATTATCTAGTATATAAGCTAAGAGACGATGCCATACAATGATCAGAAAAAAAAAAAAAAAAAAAGACGAACAAGATCGAGTTAATAATTTTCTGTTCAAGAACAAATAAAGAAAAACCAATTAAATATCGAACTAGCAAACCATCAACCTCTGGAAAATGTAATGCAGAAAATTCTCATTTTCCTTTTGACCTGCAAAGGCGAATAATGAGCCACAGACAAGCTACTCCAACAGCGCCCTTAACGGCATATTCATATTCATCCCTCACTAGCAAGTCATGCAACTCTTCTAGACTCATATGATCGACATCCTTCCATTTACGAGTCCATGTAACAAAGACCTTATAATCCCAGGGAAGTCCGTCAAGAATATAAGCAACAAGCTCACTGTTACTGACCGGACACCCCGCCACCGCGAGTTTATCAGCAATCTGCTTGGCGGATTCAAAGTAATCCGACGGACATGAGGTTAAACCATACTTGAGTGTTTGCATGCGAGTTCTGAGCCACCTCACCTTAGACTTTGCAGCTTCACCGATTTCTTTTTCCAAGTATAGCCACAGGTCCCGGGGGCTTGAGCCTTCGCATTTTGTTATGTATGGTAGAGTGGCCTCGGATAGGGTTTTGCTGATCAGTATCCGGCATATGTTGTCCTTGCTTGGACACTGCTCTGTTCCTTGGATGATGTTGAAGAGGTTGTAGGTTTTAAGAACCAGGATGAACGTAGATTTCCAGATGAGATAGTTTTCTCTGGTGAGTCTGACTGGCACAAGCTCTGCGACATAGTTGATGTCGATGGAAGCTTGTGGAACCGCTTCAGCCATGGATTAGCTAGTCTGTCTTGAAAAGTGGAAGAAAAAGGGAATCAAAACTACTATTTAGCATGGCAATCAATTGTGTGTATATGTACGTACAATACATTATATAATATGTATCTCTTGCTACCAAGTGTGTGTGTATCTATGTGTACACACACACACATACATGAAATGAAGATTGAACAGAAAAAAAAAAAATTAAACAAGTTAATCCGTTAATCCTGTGAAGCAGGAATTATAGACAATATATCAATATGTTCAGAGATAAACAACTACGGTTTGCTTAGAGTTTTTGGGCGAAGATACAATATAGAGAGGAAGACTGTACTTGCAATTTGCAAAACCAAAGAAACTAAATTATAAAGACATGAAAATTATTTACGAAAACAGAAGAAGATGGACTCGGAGATTGAAGAAACAAACCTGAATAAACGCCGTAAAAAATCCCAATATATATGTTGTTCATGTAGATTTCTCTGAATTGAAAGACTAGCCTTTATATTGTTCACCACAAAAAAAGGTGTCTTACAGTGGAAAATTAAATTTCCTTGTTCTCCAAGTTTGTATAATTAAGGATATAAATCCTATCCGAATTTCTTTGGCTTCACGCATATAATTCGTTTCTTTTCATTCTTTTCACCAGCTAGCAATTTCTTTTTCTTTTTTTCCTCCTTTTTTGAGAATTTATCCACGCCTTCCCTTAGTTTTCAATACACGCTTGTTGGCCCATAATTACACTCTTTTCACAAAACTATCGACCAAGTGCCGAATATCTCTGCAGGTTCCGGTGGCGGCGTGTGGTGGTTTGACTTCAAGCGTACGTAGGACTTGGCTGCAGTGGTTGGACATTCGTGTCCAAATGGGCTAGGTTAGGTTATTTGAGTTAAAATGAGCTAGGGTAAGGCTGATGGGTTTGCTTTGGGCATCGGTTGGATATCAGCTAACATTGTCTTTGTCATTGATGATAAAGTCATAAAATTGTCTCTTCTCAAAAAATAAAACTTAAATAAATAAAAAAACAGAGAGAGAGAAGGTTACAGGTACGATTTGAAGACTTTAGTAAATCGAGCAATATTGAAAATGTATTTTGCTGTTCATCGATCAATTCGGCGATCTTTGTGCAGGCCATACAAAAGTAGACTACCGATGCACACAATTCGGTTCTTATATGGAATTTTCTTATCATTGATGCCTAAACTGATACTAAAAGCTTTAAACAATAAGAAAAATTCTTACATACGGCAGCCGCACTACGTGGCCGTGCGGCTGCCCAATCAAAATCCACCAAAAATTTCTTTCATCTTGAAACTGCCTCTGCTTTTTAAAAATTAAATACCCAAAATACTCCCCTGCTAAGGGTCTGATTGGTCAGTCCGTACCACGTGTTCCTTGCGTCTGCCATACACAAGGCTTTCTCAAACAATAATGATTTCTAACTAGCTATAAAGTAGCTGTACTAGCTACTTTTTAGTCAAATTTTAGCTAAAATGACTAAAAAGCTATTTTGGCTAGCTACTTTAATAATACGTCTGCATCAGTTCTCTTTGTTTTGAATAAGGGAATTATCTTCATATAATAGAAAGACTCAACGAGTCGATTACAATCGTATTGTAATACATCCAGAAGAGTTCTAGGAGTATTAACAAATGATTTGAAATTTGTGCTACCCTCAAGCTAGAGTGGCCATTACATACCCTTCCGCTATCATCTAAGAATAAAACAAGAAGATGTGGTAGTACCCATGGTAGTACATAGAGATAGGTCCACTCATTGAACAACTAGTGCTCCAGTAATACTAAATAGCTTGAATCCTCATTTAGTACTACTCCAGAAGATTCGTTAGTACCAAAAAAATTTAGGTGAACATATTTTGCTAGATTGAAACCACCAGGATCCCATATTTGAAATCCTAGAGTATAGGAATCCATCTGATTGACCTATGACAGAGCCCAGGTCTAGCTATGAGCCCACCTCCAGGCCCTTAGCCATGGCTTCCAACTCTCTTTGGGCTCCCAATCTGATATGGGCCCCAAAAATGATTTTGGCACCCAACAAGAACTGGGCACCGCTGCCTTTCGGTCACCGGCGTTTGTCCCTATCGCGACCACCATCGCCGTCGTGTAATGCACGCGACTAGCAGACCTCTCTGACGAGCTCGCAGATCAACATCTTGAGACAGTCTTCTTCTGTAGCAGATCGCAATGCCAGTCACCGGAAGAGGTTATCCGTTGATCTGCCCTTCTGTGCAGCACCGCAACTGCAAGGATATTGCTCATCTGGGATGCAGCCTTTCCAATCGTCAACATCTGAGATTGAAGCTCCTCTCTGGCAGGATCCACTTTATAGACCATCACCGACATCCTCACCTTCATTCAACCAACATATCGGTGGTCGATGATATTCTCCAAAACATCCATAGATCGGGGCTCCGATCGGGTTGTAGCTCCAATTAGACGGTTGGCCCCTATCTTCACACCACAGGGTGCTTTGGTTAGCGCTATCCCCTTTGCAGTGTTCGCCTCCACTCTTCTCCAAGTACAAAGCCCATGCTTGTACCCCGATCGGATTGCCTGTATCTCCTCCTTTAGTCGCTTCCTACCTAGCTGGGATCGAATCCGATCTTCCGCCACCCTGCTCGACATACTTGCAACGGTACCCCCGTACATTGCTCCTAACTCATTTTGATAATTCTCAGTGGAGATAATAATCGAATGAAAATTCGTCGAACAAAGTTGAGTTGGATTGCCGCGACGAGGCAGAGAGGGCCGATCTGCGTGGTGTTGGCACTGTGCACCATTGATAGAGTCCCCGGCCATGGTGGCTAGGGTTTAGCAAAGTTAGAGAGAGACGGAGAGCCATTATCTTGACATCCACATTTTCTTAATTCATTCCTGCATCAGTTCTCTTATTTTAACTTATTTTGAATTTATATCATTAATTGAATAAAGAAAAAAGTAGTTTAAGTATATTTATAAATTGCATAAAGTAACTTACAATGAATGTTTTAGATTAAAATAATAATAATAATAATAATAATAATAATAATAATAGTTGCGGCCAAAATAGAGAGCAAGACATGTCCCCGCAATCTGCTTAGCGGATTTAAGGTAGCCCGATATAGGTGAGGTTTTCTTGAGGGTTTGGATGCGAGTCCTGATCCACAGTAATTACGTGGGACTTTCCACTCTCCTCAAATTGTTTTACCAAGTATATCCACAGGTCGCGGGTGCTCGAGCCTTCGCATTTTGTTGTGTATGCCAGTGGGGCCTTGGATAGGGTTTTGGTAATCAGTATCTGGCATGTGTTGCCTATGTTTGTCTTTGCCTGGACACTGCTCTGTTCCTTGGATGATGTTGAAGAGCTTATAGCTATGAAGAACTGGGAGGAACGCAAAATTCTAGAGGAAATAGTTTTCTCGTGAGTTTGACTGGCACAAGCTCTGCAGCGTAACTGACGTTAATGGAAGATTGGGGAACCTCTCCAGCCATGATTTAGTCTACCTGAAACGTTGAAGAATGAGCTAATCATAATTACTAGTAATCAGTTTTGCAATCAATTGTATATATTTGATTATTTACTTAATTAAACTATAGTTTTATTGGAGATCATATACAAAGACAAACATAGATAAAGATCCTACTGTACCTCTTACTACCCAGAATACATGAATTTATCATTTATGCGGATAGAAAAGAAAAGAAAAAATTCATTAATCGTGCAAAGGAGGAATAATGAGACACGATATGTTCAACTCATCAGGTTCCAAAATGGATAATTAGCTAGGGTTTGCTTAAGGGGATACAACTTACAAAGAAAGACGTTGTTGCACAGCAAAGAAAAGACATGGAAATAGAAGAAGATGGAATTAGAGAATTGGGAAGAAACATCAAACGGCCGTAAGAAACTATGCTTTCCATGTGGATTGCTCTGAATTGAAAGTTAAAAGTCAAAATTAAATTTACTTGTTCTCCAAGTTAGTATCATATGATGTAACAGAAGTATCAATAATCTCTCCAACCCTAGCAGCATAGAGCGAAGTCCAGGGAGCAAAGTCAGCAATTCTTCCTCTCGTCCGGGGGCAGCAGATGTCAGCGCTCGCTCTTGCTTCGCTAATGTTGTGTCGCTGAGACGCTGACGGATGGGAAAGGTTGTTCTACATCCCGTTTGGCTTCTGGATTGTCACCTCTAAGGCCTGACAGTGGCGGGTGGTGCAGTTCGGGCTTTCCTCTCCATGGCAGTGCTGTCATGTTCACCATTTTCAAGGAGGAAGTTGGCGGCGCGGGTTAGATTCGAACCTTGTATGTCCATATTTGATCTAGGCGGCAGCAGGGGAGATGGCGTCTTTAGAAGGGACTGTTGGTCGCGTAATGTGCAGTCCAGTGGCGGATCCAGTATCCGAGACTTGTCTAGGCTAATTAGAAGTACACTAATCTTTTTTTTTTTTTTTTGAGGTTTGGAACCCACATGAAAACATAATTACCAAAAGAAAATCCTAAACAAGATTGCAGGTCTAAAATTTGAACTGATGCACTAGAATATAGAGCAAAGCATGTTAAAACCACACACATCCTAAACAAGATCGCAGGTCTAAAATTTGAACTGATGCGCTAGAATACTTCATAGGAACACACAAAAGGAGTTAACTTGCTAGTGTTTTACACAGTTTATATAAAGATTAAGGTACCTCTCGGTTTATTAAAGATTTTCATCCAATATTTATTGCCTCTACCAAGCATATCCTAGTGCATACACTTCTTTGATTACAGATTTGAAGAGACGCAGGGGAACCACATATTTATATGGAAAATGGTGCACCGTATATTGACAAATTAATCATAACTCAATAGCTATCTAAAGTATAGCCTCACACTATGATTTATAAGTATAGCATCAATTCACACTACAAATTATGATGATTACCTTAGCAGTAGCTTGAATCTCCATGTTAGTCATATCAAGAACAAGTGCATACTTAAACAATGTGATTGTCACTAATCAGATTCCAACTCAAACAAGATCATCTTTTTAAAATCAAATTAACACAAGAATCAATCGATTAGTAAATACAGCAATCAATAAAAGAAATAACCACCAACATAAACCATGGCCTTGGCCTGAGGAACATCGCGAGCTTTCTTGGATATGATGACAGCATCTCCACACCTCCACCTCATGGTCCAACAACTCCAGAGGGTGAGGGATTTCGATGGTGCCTCCTTTTTCCAAGTAAGAAAATGTCAGTTTGAGAACAAGCACAGGCTCCTTCACAGATCATCCGAATCAAGATTGGAAATTGAGACGGAAAATGAGATGCAGAAAAGAGTGGAAAGAGAAGAAAAGAGAGGACCTTGGGGACAGCGTTGCCGAGTTCTTTGGCGTGGGCGGCGTAGTTTCTGCTTCCACTGACCTACTGAGGTCTGAGTAGTAAGCTGCTGTGGGCTGTGGGCTGTGGCTGTGGGAGTACGCGACCTGCAGATAAGTTTTTTTTTTCTTTGGCTAGTATGGGCTGAAGGTAAATATATAAATATACTTAAGGGTTTTTGGCCCAAAATATTTTCTAGGCTCCAGCCCATAGAGCCTGCCACATGGAGCCGCCCCTGGTGCAGTTAGAACCAATTTCGGATGGGTTGGGTCTGTAAGTTTTCAGGTCTTCATCGGGGTCTTTTGATGGCGTCTTGGTAGAGGTGGTTTTCCTTCTGGGTAGCGGTGAAGGCAAGCTCGTGGCGGCGGTGTCCATGCATGGGTCTGGATAGAGAGGTGAAGGCAAGTTGCACTAAGCCTGTCATTTTGGTCTTTGGGGCTGTTTGGTCCTTTGGGTCATTTGGGCTTAGTGATCTGGGCAGGGGTGTTTTGCCCTAGGCCTATACTATATTTTTAGTTTAGTCTATTTACAATAATTTCCTTTTGTTAGAAAGCTATGTTTTGTATTAAAGGAGGATTCACGTTATTTTCTACGTATTTGATGTCTAATGAGTGGACTTATAATGTATCACGGTAAGTACTATCACTATCTTCTTGTCTGTTTATAGATGACAGCTGAATGATATGTAACAACCATTTTGACTTGTAGTAAATATATTTCCGCCCGATTTGGATTTGGTTTAAAAAAGTATATGACATACATCCATCCGCTCATTTTCTCATCGATCCTCTCATTTTATTAAATTTCTTTTTCTTAATATTTTTTGCCCACCCCTTAGTTTTTGAAACACGCATAGGAACCTATAATTATTACACTCTTTTCATAAATGTTCTTGTTTTTATAATTAAGGAGGCCTTTTGAGTTTCCATATGATTTTTTTTTTTCTAATAAGGAGTTTCCTTATGACATGATTGCCTTGGTTTTGGCCGGTTTCCATACGTAGGGTGAAGTAGAGTTGAGGAGTTTTAGTTTAAAATTTGTCAAAGCGAATTTGGCTTAGTTTGGGATTGATTTTGGAGGTGATTTTGAACCTGCTTCTGCTTTTGGGCTTATGCTATGCTGTTTGGTAAAATGTCTAGAAGTGGCTTTTGGTCCGAATTGATTCTCCAAGAAGCTGAAATTGAGAAGCAGCATTTACCAACTTTGGGAAGCTGATTCTGAGAAAACACGGAGTGAACAGTGTTTCATTAAATGAAATTTTCTCTTTTTTCCTATTATGTCATCATCTTCTCTATGACTTTACCTTGACCCAGATAGGGTTTTATTAAGCTCAGCTCCTCTCTTCCCAGCCTCCTCTGCCGTCAAAACTCAAACCACCTAAGCTCATAGATTGATCTCTTCTGTGTCTTCAAAAAACCCGATTCCTTCGCTCCTCCGCCACACGCCCCAAACCCAAAGCATTCCCGGACCCCAGCTTCTTCAACTTCCTTTCGTACTTGGTAAGCTCCTCATCAATTTTGCGTAATCACATCTTCGCAAGCCTACCAAGAATCACTCTATCACCACCTCTCTCTCTCTCTCTCAAACCCAGCAGCAAATTGAGCCGAAAGTTTCTGCCTTCAGCGAATCAAACCTCGGACCAAGGGTGGGATTGCCTTTTTGGTCATTGATTTCCTTATCAGTGTCTTAGTGGCTTCTTTGTTTCTGTTGATCTGGTACTTTATCTTTGATTCTGTTGGTTCTTAATCCCTATAATTCTATATCCATTTCACCTATTCCTACTGGTATTTGATTAGTCACTCAGTCACTCATTGACAAATGACAAGTGCGTGAATGGCTGAATGGTTGAGAGTTAGTTAAGCAATTTTCAACTTGATCTCAGAGTGGTTTCTCCTGAACTTGTCGCGTTTTATTGCTATTAGTTATATTTTCAAGTGACTTCGATATTTTATAGTTGCAATGTTTTTATTGACTTGATTACAGTTATAAGTGCTAACGCTATGCAAACTGTTTGTCAGTTCATATGATTATCTGGGTTGGTTTGAATTCAGTTACTATATATTGCTATTATTTGTTTATAGTATTTGCTCAAGGATTGTTTGTTTGTATCTTGAGAATTTGACTTGGGCACCCAAGCTGTACTCTTTTCATCTGTGAAACACTACAATTGCTACTTTGCTTATAACTATTGACGGGTTCTTTTAGCTGGTTTAGCAATTTTCAACTGTCTAGTACTTTAGTGGGTCTTCTACTCTGTGTGTCCTTTTAATATAGGTTGTTCTGGGATGCAGCTTTGGTTATATTCCTCTGCTCCCTTATGTATTAGTTATTGTGTCTTGGTTTCTTTTTATGGGTGCAGTTTTGGTCCTGTCCTCTGCATCCTCTTGTGTCTTTTCCTTGGCTCAGTAGGAATAAAAATTGAGTTAGAGATGAGTCCTCCCTTTGATATGTATCTACATTATGCATATACATGCAGTTCATTTTTTTTGGACATATTTCACAGTTCTTAGCTTCATGTGTACTCTCCTAATTTTATTTACTCTTCTATTCAATAAATTTAAAATCCCATCTAATGTAGTTCAATACGGTGCAAGATGCTCCGATTGTCTATATGTAAATGCCTTAGTGTCGATTCTTATACCTCATCGTAATCATGAAATGGAAAATGATCTGACTAGTCATTTCAAAAAGGTTGTTGCTGATCAATGTAAGCCTAAATGCATTTAGAACATTAGATTTACCCTTAAGCTTGGAAAGATTTTTGCTATTTTCATTGTTGTTTTAAGTTCTCATTTACCAAGTATATCTCTATCTATCTAATGGGTTTTGGGTCACTATAACTCTTTTTGGAATGTTTTGGTTGCTGATTAAGAAGATAGATCAGTGAATTGGTTATAGTTTTCAGTTTCTTTGATAAACTCTATTTCTGTTATAGTTTTCTTTAGGGTATCAAATGAATGTATGGGTTGCCAAATAATTCTATTAACTGTTATTAGTAGTGACTTAAATTGATGAATCCAAAAATGGTATTTTTCTATCCTAGATAACTCTGTCTGTACCCCCTATTAAGCCACAGATTCGCTGTCTATACAGGATAATAGAGCACCCAAGAAGGCAAAAACCACACATGAAGTTCAACCAATGCAAGCCTCTGCATCCCAACCATTTTATGCATCACCACCCAAGCCAACACAGCCATCTGTTGTGCAGCTATGAACTGCAAACCAGTTCATTCATCCCACAATTGCGATAAAGATGAAGGCCAAGTCCCCTGCAAAGAGGATGAGAGCTCCAGCAGAGAAGTAACTGAGTCCCCTGCTAAGATGAAGCATTTTGGGTGTAATTTCAGATATTTCAAAGCATTGGGCTTTTGTTCACTTTATAACAAATCATTTGTATCGGAACTTGGTAACTGATCCAAGTGCTTGAAACTCTGTAAATGAAACAATTGTTTGGTAGTTTGTAACTAATCAGTTGTTTTTGGAACTTGGTAAGTAATCCAAGTTTGGTAGTTTGTAACTCATCAGTTGTTTTTTGAACTTGTTAATTGATCCAAGTGGTTTAAAACTGTAAAATGATCCAATTGTTTGGTAGCATTTGTTTTGGAACTTGGTAAGTGATCCAAGTTTGGTAGTTTGTAAATGATCAGTTGTTTTCGGAACTTGGCGAGAAACTGATCCAATTGTTTGACGCACTTTGTATTTGATAGTTGTTTTGGAACTTGGTGTTGTCTGCCCAGAATTGCAAAAGCTTAGAGCTACTCTAACGAGATTCTCTATTTTTTGGTGGATCCGCTTGGACGAGCATGAAGCCATGAACTGAAGTTGCCGCGAGTATGAACAATAGTGGTCTTTTGTGTTTGCACGTCTTTTTCTTTTCAGACAACTAGAAGTTGAATTTAGCTTGAACTTACCAATGACAACTAATTAAAAGGTTCATCTACACGACCACAAAATAATTTTGTACTTTCTCAGATTGTTCATCTTACTCTGAGGGATGAGATTGCTCCGAATATCCCACATAAAACTTCCATAAGAACATATCATTTTCTTTTTCTAACAGACAATAGGAACATTTCTAAAATGCATAATATTTTTAGAAAAAATATATACTAGCACCAGAGATAACAGTGAAAAAACCGAAAACCCAACTTATCTAGTAAAACATAATATGCATATTGAAGGGTTTAAAGTAAATCTTTTATTCGGTTCAACCAAGGGTACAAGAATAATACATGAGAATTTTTTTTATTTGGTATGGTTACATAATAAAAAAACAAAATTATGTATTTTAGTAGCATATTTTAGCATGTATGACCATTTTGGTAATTATACCCAGCCAAAGCACTTTTGCCTTGCAACTTACCAAACACCTAGAAATTGCTTTTGGACCTCACAGCACTTTTAAAAACAGTTTACCAAACACCTCAGCTGCTTCTCCTCACAGCAAGTTCGGAAGTGCTTCCCCTCACAGCACAGCAATCCCAAACTAAGCCTTTGTTTACTTGGATGTTTAACTATGAATATACTTCTTAAAATATCATTGGTTATTCGTTGAATATATGACTGAAAATTTAAAAGAATTTTGGACCTAAGAATAAGAAAAATGTAATGCTTAATCATGATTAGAATTTTGAAAATAAGGTGGCAATATAACAAAAACACAAGAAATATAGCGACGCTCTCTCCTAGGGTTTAGCCTAGCACAGAGAAGAGTCCGTCTCGTTGTCGGCGGTTCTTCTAGCGCAGGCTCGGTGGTGATCGTGGCTGGTGACAGTTGTTGTTGCTTTTGCAACGTTTCTAGTTTGGTGTTGGTGTTCTGGGTTGAGCAAATCCCTGTGGAATTCTTGGTGGTCGGCGACGAGAGGCTTTTCTAATCTGATTGGTGCAGGTGATTGGCGTTGCAGGCAGCAATGTTGGTTCTGTTGCGGGTGATTTCTGGCAAGCGGTGTGAGGGCTGCAAGGGAGACGTCGCATGGATCTTCGGGTCTTTGGAGGTTGCTTTCTGCCGATCTGATGTTGCTGTGGAACGGCCGACCACCAGAAGGGGGAACGGCGGCAGAATTTGAACTAGGGTTGACCACCAATTGGACTGGGCTGCTTTCTGGGTCACAGCTTCCTAGGCTTAGGATAGGGATTAGGCTGAAGGCAGGAATTGAGACTGGGCTGTGATCTGGGCCGAAGTTGACTGGGCCAAAGGCAGGAACTAGGCTTATTTGGCTCAAATCTTTAAATGGGGAAGTGCAGATTCTCAAGAAAAGCTCAAGGAGCAACCTGATGCTGAGGTTGTTAGCTACCGAAGAGGCTATAGAGGGTGCTGGTTCCAACCCTACGGGGAAAGGACTCGCGCTTTCGTAAGTTCCATAAGCTTCTAGACATTCTAGACTCAAGCCTTTTGAAGTATGAGCAATTTCTATAGGTTTTTCTAAGACGTTTCTAATTAATATTTGTACCACAATTGCGTGACTGGCAGATTAGACTAGATGAATATTTCTTCCTTAAAGAGCGAGACTACTCTTGCTTAGTTTAGGCTTGTCGTTCAGCGAGCGTCTCTTTAGATCTTAATGAGTTTAGAGTGGCTTAGATAGGTTATCCGGTTTGTCCCGGATTTTCTTATGTAAGTTATGTTAAACTCTGGCCTGTTTCTTATAGCTTTGATATCTAATAATATCAAATCTATTGTAAAATGAAAAGTAAGAGAGTTTGAGAGAAGAGAGAAATGACACATAGAATAGAGAGTGTGAAGAATGAAGTGATTCTATTCATCTCACAATGAGGTTTATATAGGAATACCTCAGGTTCACAAAAGGTAACTATTTAACAATTACATCAATTACTCATCTGATTACAATCAATCAATCGCTAATTATATTCTGTTAATCACCAATCAATCTTAATTGGCGTATATCACGCAACACTAATTGCTATTACATGAATAGCCACATTAATATTTACAACACTCCCCCTTGGATATTCCATGTCAATAGTGTTGCCCCTGCTATGGGCTTCTAAGTTGACTCGTCAAAAACTTTCTCAAGTAATAAAAATCATGTGGGAAAAAACAACCTTGGTCGAAGGAGAAAAAGAGCACAACGCGCTTGAGTGTGGATTAGCAGTATCACAGCTTTAGAGATAGGTGGAGTCTTCTTATCAGCACCATAAGTAGGTAGTATGTCTACGAGAGGGATGCATTAGAGTTGCTACACCAAAACCTTGCCCGGTAAACCCAGTAGGAGAAAACCATGGTCGAAGGAAAAAGATGAGCAAATGCATATATATGTCGAATCAAAGCATCTTCTGGATGCAGTAAGTGGGGTGACCATGCTAAATATGTGTCTTGTCAAAACCTTGCCAGGTAACAAAACCCAGTGGGACAAAATAACCCTAGATGAAGGACAAAAAGAGTACACTATGGTCAAATGAGTATGCTTCAGGATACTCCCCCTGAAAATTACATGTTAGGTAATTCAGATAGTTTACGTAGACCAATACTTTGGACATGCTTCTGGATTGTAAACTTTGGTAGTGACTTGGTGAAGAGGTCTGCACGATTGTCTTCAGATTAAATCTGCTTAACTTTAATCTTTTGATGCTCTTGTTGTTGCTAATTGAAGGAGAACTTTGGTACAATATGTTTGGTGTTGTCTCCTTTGATGAAACTCGTCATTATCTACTCTATGTAAGCAGCATTATCCTCATAGATAATGGTTGGTTCATCAGTGGTGGAATGCAGTCCACATGTGCTTCGAACATGCTTTGTAACCGCTCTTAGCCATGTACATTCATATACTGCTTCGTGAAGAGCTAGTATCTCAGCATGATTTGAAGAGGTAGCAACAAGTGTCTATTTCGTAGACCTCCAAGAAATTGCAGTATTCCCAATGGTAAAGACATAACCAGTTTGGGAACTTATAGATAGTCTATATCAGCATATCCAACAAGGTAAGCATCATTTTGAGGATCAAGGGGGTTTGATCAAAATTCGTTAATGCATAGGGATAGAATAAGCCCATATTCACTCTAAGGTAGCGAAAAATGTCTTTTATGCCATTCCATTCCAGTGGCGGCGTATTGGGGTAAAGCTATATCTAGCTAACAAGTTCATATAATGAGATGTCCTATCTAGGGCATTGAGCCAAGTACAATAATGTGCCCATTGCACTTAGATATGAGACTTCTGGCACCAATATCTCTTCATTATCATCTGCAAGACGATACGGTTCTCTCTCGACTTCAGACGACCATGGGTGTGCTTTCTTTTATCCTTATTAAAGCATCTTAACATCTTCTGGATGTAATTTGGTTGATGGACCAAAATTTCATCTGCACTGTGCTCGGGCTCCAGGTCGAGACAATAATTTGTTCTCCCAAGGCCTTTCATCTCAAATTCCAACTTCAGGTGCTTTACGATTTCCTTGATCTCTTTAGGAGTATCAATCAAATTCATGTCATTGACATAGACCGCCACAATTCCAAACTTGGAACTTGCCTCCTTAATAAACATGCATGGGCATAGTTTATTATTCACATATCCCATCCTGATTAAATAGTCACTTAGATGGTTATACCACCTCCGTCTGGATTATTTCAATCCATAAAGTGAATGCCTCAAAACTAATTAAGAGCATGTTCCGTGGTCTAGAACTATTTGCATTGGGTATATTAAGTCCTTCAGAAACTTTTATGTATATATATGTATCGTGATCCCCATAGAGATAAGCTGTGACCACATTCATAAGCTGCATATTCAGTTTTTCAGAAACTACCAAACTGATAAGGTAGCGGAACGTTATGACTTCCATTGCGGGAGAATATGCCTCCTCGTAATCAATCACAGGGCGATGAGAAAATTCTTGCGCCACTAGACGAGCTTTGTGTATCACAATCTCGTTTTTCTCATTACACTTCCTTACAAATACCCATTTAAATTCTACGGGTTTAGCATGGGGAGGTGTAGGAACAACAGGTCCAAACACTTTTCTCTTTGTTAAGGAATCTAATTTGACCTGGATTGCTTATTTCCCTTTTGGCCAGTCGTCTCTTCGTTGATATTGATCAACAAAGTAGGGTTCGAGATCATCACTTATTATAATTTCGGTGGCCACTGTAAATACTAATATATCATCGATGATAATCTCAATCCGATTCCAAATCTCACTAAATTCACCGAGATTTCTCTATTCTCGGGAGTGGGTTCAAATGTTGGAGCGTCCTCCAACATAGTCTCTTCTAGGACATATCCATAATCCGGATTTAGCTCATGAGATGAATCGGTTCGAGATTGCGATGTCAAGAGGATTCGTTTGTGCCAAGTTTACCCTCTTCTGGGGATAAGAATCCTTCGAACCTAATGGTTTACCTCACTTCTGGGCAGTAACATATGACTGGTAAGCCGCCATGGTCGTACCTCGTCCATCTGAGAATACACATCCTCTAGGGACGTCTATCCTTGCAGGCACATTTGTAGCAGATATATATGATCTCGTCACTTTTGCTAGATCAGAGAAAGTGTCTGGCATATTGTATTCTATACTCTATAGATATAGAATTGTCTGCACTTCACTATTTTTGTGCGGTTTGGGGATCACGATGAGACATTGTGGGGACATTCCTTGTTAATTCACACCGTTCATCAGGAACGGTGATGTTCTTATCTCCCCCTAACGGTGGGAAGACTGTCTCATCAAAGTGTCAATTAATCCGCAAATCTAGTGGTAAAGAGATCGCCTGTCAAGGGCTCTAAAGAGCACATAATGGATGAGACTCATAATCGACATGTATGCCCATCCTTTGTTGAGGACACAACTTTGTACGTTGTGGCGGCACAATTGGCACGAGGACTGCTTACCCAAATGTGCGTAAGTGCGAAACATCATGTTCGTACCCAGTCACTAGCTGTAACGCGAAGTAAGGTTGGTAGCAGTGGGCCTCAACGGGTCCAACATAGCTGCATGCAAGATTGCATAGCCCGACGCAAAAACTAGAAGCTTGGTGCGCATTACCAAGATTCTATTTGCGAGACCATCTTGGGTGTGAACATAGGGAACTATATGTTTAGCATCAATCCCAAGGGATATGCAATAATCATCAAAAGACAGTGCACTGGGTCATAAACTAATTAGCGTCGCTACATGCAATATTGCATATCCCCAAGCAGAAACAGGGAGATTGGTGTGCATAACCAATGCTCGGGCTATCATCTGTAGTAGTTTGATAGCGGCTTCTGCGAGACCATTTTGGGTATGAACATGGGGAACTGGATACTCTACATCAATCCCCAGTGACATGCAATAGTCATCAAACGTTTTCGATGTAAACTCCCCAACATTATCAAGTCGAATCGACTTAATAGGATGATCAGGGTAATGAGCCCGTAGACGGATAATCTAGGCAAGGAGTTTAGCATAAGCAGCATTTTGAGTGGACAATAGCGCGACATGTGACCAGCATGTCAACGCATCAACCAATACCATAAAGTATTTAAAAGGTCTGCATGATGGTTGAATTGGTCCACAGATATCCCCTTGGATTCTCTGTAAGAACAGAATGAGTATTTTAGGATCCTTTGCATAGGACGGTCTAGGTCCTAATTTCCCGAAGGAACAGGCTTTGCAAAATGAGGCTTTGAAAAATGAAGTTATAGTTTTTTGCATTGTAATCGCATAACTAATGATTTTATTGGCTTAGTAGTCACTTGTCACGTACGGTGAAGGCTGATGCTTGAGAGCTTATAAAGCTCGTTAATAAAGCTGGACATTTTGAATTCTGGAATGAATCACGATTTGGAAAATCCTTGAAACGCATTTCTTTAAGGTTAGATGTATTTTGATGAGTTTCTTTCTTGTATTATTGAGAGCTAAAGGTGACACTTATAAAGAGTCTTTATAAGTACTGTAAAGAGTCTTTATAACAATAGATCAATGATTAAGCTTAATTTGGAACAGCTCCAAGAACCTATATTCCTTCCACTCACCAATCACATAAATTAAACAAGGATTTGATTTTGCAACAAATTGCCCAGATTGTTTAAGTTTGAGAGAGAGAGAGAGAGAGAGAGAGAGAGAGAGAGAGAGAGAGAGAGAGAGAACCCATATTTGATTCATTATTAAAAATGAGAATGATGTTATGCTTAATTGCAGAAGGGAACAGAGGGAGTTGGATTCTATCTGTAGTTACCTAAGAAAGACACCAGAGAAACTGAGATTGAGGACTAAATTTCGGCTATAAAAGCCGTTCTCCGGCGAGGTTGGGTATTTAGTGAAGTTTGGTTACCCGCAGGTATACCCATACCCGACCTATTTTTTTTATAGGTATTTCGTAAATTATCCATACCCACCCAAAACCTATAAAGCTGATATCCATACCCATACCATACCCATGGGTTTCATTCCATCCCTAATGACATTATGGGTAACAAAAGCAATGATAAAGTCTATTTTGAGTATATACCCGCGGGTAAGTATATTTCTCATTTATTTGGGAGAGATGAGAGAGGAAGAGGAAATGATATAATAGAGGAAAGGAGAGATAAGTGGGAATAGAAGTTTGGGTGGGAAATTACAACTTAGCTAAAAATATTATCGGGGAAACATTTACGGTGTAATGAAAAGCGTGCCGTAAAGGACCAGAAAGGGAGTAAGTCATTTACGGGACCAGAAAGGGAGTAAGTCATTTAAGGCGCACATGAAATGCACGATGTAAAAAACAAGAAAAGGCAGAATTCATTTATGGTGCACATGGAAAGCACACCATAAAAGGTCAGAAAATGAAGTTTGTTAATGCCCCACAAAAAAGTTTGCCATAAATATAATGTGACATTTAAGCTGACATTAAAAGAACATTGTAAAAGACTAGTAAGGGAAGTCTGGTTTTTTACGACACACAAAAAAGCATGCACTAAAAGTTTGTCATTTAGGCGCACAAAATATGCACATTGTAATTTGCGGGCCTTAAAGGACAAGTTTTGCTGTAGTATCACCGTATATCGGATGGACAATTTGTAGCCATGGGTAGACTCACAATTGAAGAGAAGAATACAATGAGCACTAAAAATTATGTATTTGAATATTGACAAAATAAAAATTTTGGGAAGGATGGTTCTAGTTGGACCTCCAAATTTGCTATTTGGACTTCTCATACTTCGTACACCTCTAATTTACTTTTTAGAATACTTGAAAAGCTAAGTAGACCTCCTTATTTTTACCAAAACACTCTTGAATATGAGATACAACAATTTGTTACTCTACTTTTTATCTCTATCTTCAACCATGAGAAGAAGAATGAATCAAAATCACATGATATTGCTCTCTTATGAGTAGGTCTCTCCTCCACCTAAATTAATCAAAGGTTCTCGATCTTGATATGTTGTTGAAATTCTTTTGAATTTGCTAAAAGAAGGATTTCAAGGGTTTTGGTTGGAAGATCAAGTAATAACTATATCATAATATTCAATCAATTTAGTTTAAGGAAATTCCAAATCAGATTATTTTGAATTTATTTTTGTATTAAATGATGGGCCATGTATAGAAATTATAATTTTACTTACTTATTTAAATTATAAAACTATATGGCAATATAAGGAAATTCTAGAAGAAATATAAAAAAAATAATTTAATTGAATGTTATATCTAGGGAGGTAAGAAGAGTTTTTTTTTTCTTTTCCATTTGTCTCTCTTTGTTCTTATTTGTCTTTTAATATGACTTGACAAAGTCTATTAATAATTGAAAAAAAGTTAGAGATCCAAATATTAAATTTAGAGGTCCAACTAAAACCACCCTTTTGGGATAGATGCAACTTCTCGGAAATTGGCAGTAGCTTTTAGGAAGCCGTGAAATTTTTGTAAGTAATAAAAACTCAAAATTGTTATAGGGAATCAGAAATTGAGAGAAATTCGTTGTGTATTCTCATTGATAATAGGGGCCTCTTTATATAGAGGATTGCAATGCATAGAATCTCAATCATACAAGGAAAGTAATCAAACATTGAATAGGAATCTAGATCCTTCTAATTTAACCCTATTACCACTAGAGCAAGTAACCTAGGGTTTGAGCCAAACACAAATTAGGGTTTACTTGAACACTCCCCCTTGGGTTGCCCAAACGCGCTGCTTCTCTCATTGCCTCGTTAAAAACCTTGCCGAGTAACAAAAACTCAGTGGGACAAAAATAAACTCGGTTGAAGGGAAAAAAGAGTACAACACAACCTTCACAATTCGAGACGAACATGTAGACATCTCCCCCTGATGTCTGCGCCTCCCCCTGATGATTACTATAATGGGAGTTCAGATAATTTCCGTAAGCCAATTCTTGCCACATGTTTCTCGAACGTGGATTTAGGCAATGACTTAGTAAACAAGTCTGCCATATTGTCCTCAGATCAAACCTGGATCACTTTGATCTTGAGGAGCTTCTGTTGTTGCTGATTGTAGAAGAATTTAGGTGATATGTGCTTGGTGTTGTCGCCTTTGATATAGCATTGCTTCATTTGTTCAATGCAAGCAGCATTATCCTCATAAATGCTTGTTTGCTCATCTGTGGTAGACTTCAGACCACAATTACTTCAAACATGAGTAACTATGGACCTAAGCCATATACATTCACGAACTGCTTCGTGAAGAGCAATAATCTCTGCATGATTCGAAGAGGTAGCGACTAAGGTCTGCTTTGTAGACCTCCAAGATATTGCGGTCTTTCCCATGGTGAAAACATAACCAGTTTGGGAGCGACCTTTGTGTGGGTTAGAGAGGTACCCAACATCAGCAAAACCTTCCAAAACACTTATATCGTTTTGGGATGGGGAGAGGGAACGCAGTCCACCATATGTGGCGTCCCTGACACTAGATGGGTCCGAATCCATCTTCTCTCTGTAGGGATAGAACAAGCCTATATCAATTGTACCACTTAGGTATCGAAAGATATCTTTAACACCAGTTTAATGGCGTCATGTTGGCGCAGAGCTATATCTAGCTAACAAGTTCACAACGAATGAGATATCCGGTCTTGTGCATTGTGCTAAGTACAATAATGCGGTTATTGCACTTAGGTAGGGCACTTTTGCCTCTAGCACTTCTTCGTCGTCATCTTTTGGATGGAATGGATCCTTCTTTGGATCAAGACTACGGACAACTATTGGGTTGCTTGAAGGCTTAATCTTGTCAGTGTTGAAACGCCTAAGCATCTTTTGGGTATAAGCTGATGGATGAATCTGTATACCATTTCTACTGTGCTCAAGTTCTAAACTGAGGCAAAACCGTGTTTTCCCAAGATCTTTCATCTCAAACTCGGATTTCAAGTGTTCAGCTATTTCCCTTAACTCTTTAAGGGTGTCAATTATGTTCATGTCATCCACATAAACCGCTACTATTGAAAATCCGGAACTTGTCCTTTTTATGAACACACATGGGCATAGTTCATTGTTGACATATCTCTTTCCAATCAAGCAGTCACTTAGACGGTTATACCACATTCGTCCGGATTGTTTCAATCCATATAGTGAGCATTTCAATCTAATTGCAAACCCGCTCCGTGGTTTAGAGCCACTTCACTTGGGTAACTAAATTCCATCTAGAATCATCATGTATATTTCTATATCTAGATCGCCATAAGATACGTTGTAACCACATCCATAAGCTACATGTTCAGTTTTTCGGAAACTACCAAACTGACAAGGTAGCGGAACGTTATGACGTCCATTACGGGAGAATAGGTCTCATCGTAGTCGATTCCAGGGCATTGTGAGAAGCCTTGCGGCACAAGGCGAGCTTTGTACCTTGCAATCTCTTTTTTCTCATTACGCTTTCTAATGAGTACCCATTTGTGACCAACTGGTTTGGTGTTGGGCGGTATTGGTACAACAATGCCAAATACCTTTCTTTTCGCTAGAGAATCAAGTTCTGCCTAGATCGCATCTTTCCATTTTGGTCAGTTAGCTCTATGTTGGCATTCATCAACGGAGCATGGTTAGATGTCATCGGTCTCAATAATCTCACGCACCATTGAATACGCGAATACATCATCAATGATGATGGAGTTTCTTTCCCACGTCTCATGTACACTAGTGTAATTAACAGAAACCTCTATGTTCGCAGGGATAGGTTCTGACATTGAGGCGTCCCCCAATGATGTCTTTTGGACATAACCATAATTCAGAACATTCTCATGGGACGGATTTTGAGTATCGATGATCAAAGGATTTTTTTTGTGCCTCATTCGCTCTCTTTCTAGGGCGAGTATCCTTCGAACCAATCTGTTTACCACGCTTCCTTGCGGGACCTGCGGCATAGAAGCCATACCATTGCCATGCTGGGCAATGGCGCCATCTCCTGGTGTCACAGGAGTGGCGTTATGTCCATTATTTAGGACATCAATCCATGCAGGCACGTTTGCAGCAGGTATGTGTGATCTCGTCACTTTGGTAACATCAAAAAACGCATCAGGCAGAGTGTCTGCTACGTTCTGGAGCTTGATTATTCTTCGCACTTCAAGTTCAGACTGTGCGGTATGGGGATCGAGATGAGACATAGTGGGGACAGACCACGACAATTCATGTCATTCTTGTCGAACATATGTTGTGACGTCCCGAACCCGAATTCACCGGTTTACTAGTCATTTGGACGGTAAACAACTTTTACTTTCACTTTTACTGTCGTTTCAATGCTTTTAGGGGGCCCTAAAAGTTGACTTTTTGTTCGGGTCAAAATTTGAGAAAATTTCCTTCATGAAAGTTGTAGAGGACGTTAAATCGAGGGCGTGCATATGTGGTACGTAAAAATCGGAGTTCGTATGCAAAAGTTATAAGCGAAATGGTAAAGTTACTGTTCATGATAAGTTTCTATAAATAGGACGAGTTACTGTGGTAAGTTTCCATTTTCGGAAACTTACCGAGCCCTCTCCTTTCTCTCTCCCCGATTCTCTCTTCCTCTCCGACCTCGTCACCTTCTTCCGGCCATATCTCCTCCATCCGGCGACGGATTTTGACGTGTAAGGTGTCGTTGGAAAGCTCTCTTCATTCTCTTGATTTCTGGGTTCGTTTGGTAGCCTAATATGAACTGTGGAAGGTGCAGCAATGAGAAGAAGAGGACCGTCACTGTAGCCGAACGGAGGTTTCATCGATTTCCGGCGATTCCGGCCACCTCCGGTCCCCATTTCGCCATCGAAGGTTCGGTTTTCATCACTGATCATTTCCCCTATGGCCTTGTATCACGATTTAGTGTGTAGATGCCGAATCGACGAATTGAAATTCTAGGGTTCTTGAGGATTTCTGGGTTTTTGTTCATTGATCGATTTCGGCCGTTTTTAATTGTTATTTGGGAATGTTGTAGTTGAGAAGTTGAATCAGTGTGTTGAGAAGGTGCTACTGCCAAATTTTGGTGGCCATCGGAGATGGTGGCGGCAGCGCCGCCACTGTGGGCGGCGGTAGCGGCGGCTAGGGTAGTTTATAAATTTCAATTTTTAGCTAGTTAAATTCTATAATTATCATAGAGCTTGTATATGAAATTTGGTGAATTTTGGAGAAGCTTGGATTTAATTATGAATTTTTGAAGTTTAGGGTTTCGATTATCGAATTACGAGAATCCGACCGTCGGATATCTCTCGGTTCTGCCTTGGAACCTTTAAATTAACGAATTGGTATTAGTGGTATAATTTGGGTTGCATCCAAGGAGAAGTGGAGATGTAATTATGAGGAATTGATTTTAGGAATCGTATTAATTTGTCGAATAACTATTCACGGAATATAATTGTGTACAGGGCGATGTACCGAGCTATTGCTCGACGAAGGAACTCGTATGCATGGTCGCCTAAATAGTACTGTGAGTGGACATTTGTTTTTAAATTAATTCCGCATGCAGTATTATTATTATTTTCTTCCAATGAGATTTAATTATGTTTTGAATATTTGAGATTTAGTTTATCGAGATTTATTTATGGATTACGAGATTAGTATTGAAATTCCTTCCCGAGGGCTTTTAGTAGATTTTTGAGATAGTCATTCATGAGTTATTGAGTTGGGAAATGATTTTCGGGAAGTGACTGATTCGAAAAAATATTATGAGAATTATTGTTTTCGAATATCAGTTTTTATGAAGATATACGAGTGCGAGGGATTTAGCAAATATTTGAGCATGATTGATTTATCGAGATTTATTGGGTTTTGAATTCCGCACTTATCAGACTTGGGTTAGATGGAACTTTCTTTCCGAAAGCAATTATTGAATTATAGAGTATGTGATTATGCTTTCGAGGATTTATTGAGATATCGAGGATTGAGTTAGTGAGTTATTACTGAGTTATGCTTTCGGTGAATTATTATTGATTTATTGAGGTAATATCGAGTTTCTTTCCGAAAGCAAGTGATTGAAAGAGGTTATGTTCAGTTCTTGAGGAGGCTATTCAGTTTATTAAGGAGGCCAGTTTTGGCGCATGCGTATCTTACCTAGTTGGCAGTCCCTTCTAGGTAATAGTCTGGTTGGCAGTCCCTTCCAGACTACAGCTCGGTTGGCAGTCCCATCCGATGCGTCACCTGGTTGGCAGTCCCTTCCAGATGACATGAGGTAGCTAGTCGGCAGTCCCGTCTACTACCTGTGGTTAGTCGGCAGTCCCGTCTACTACATGTGGCTAGTTGGCAGTCCCATCTATCCACCGCCTCCTATCCCGGTTGGCAGTCCCTTCCGATGCGTCATCTGGGTGGCAGTCCCTCCTAGATGGCATGAGATGACTAGACAGCAGTCCTTTCTAGTCATCAAACGAGCCTCATGGAAAGGATGTTTTTATAAGGATTGAAGATGAGATTTTAAGAGGTTTCAAGATGTTCTTGTTACGTGATTGAGATTTCAGTAAAGAGGATGATTAAGAGTGTTTTCAAGATTGTTACTGCATGCGAGGTTTTAGAGAATAACTTGGGAAAGCATTAAGTTTTACTTATTCATTTGAAATTACTTATTTTTCGTCCACTCACTCTAACGGATTTTAAATGTTTTCCCCTGGGCCCTTCGGTTTTAAATGCCCAGTTTGCAGGCCAGTTTAGCTTGAGGTCGAGCGTACTTGGGGTTGAGGCATAGATGTCATAGCTTCCGCATTATAAAAGTATTGGTCGTTCATCTTGTTTTCTTTTCTCTTGTACGCCTGTACATTAGATTGCTCTGATAACCTATGAGATTAATATTCTTAAATTCAGAATTGTTTTTGAAATGAGAGATGTGAGATGTTGTGATATAGGGAGCAGGGTGGCTCCAGGAGAATAAGGATGGATGATTTAGAAGTGTAATTGTTTTTCTACAGGTTTTGGGTTGTCCATTTTTGGGGGAAGTTCTGTCAAATTTTTGGTAGAATTTCTTCTAAGGTGGGCCCCGCAGGGCCTCTTCGGATTTTCAGGGTGAAATCCGGGGCGGGTCCTGTCATATGTGTATCAGAGCACTAGGTTGTAAGATTCTGTAGACTTGTTTCGATCTGGTTACCTTATATGCTTGATGTTACTCAGTACCTCCCGAGTGATGGCCCGACTGCAGCGGTTCCCCATCGTTTACTCTTCGGTGCTGAAGTATTCATCGAGTATGTAAGGTACGTGGTTAGTTGATTTTCCTTCAGGTGCTATGCCTCTTATACGCCGACCTCATAGGGATCTGTCTGCATATCAGATTGTTTAAGTGTCTTGCACCTTTTCATGGTGATGGTGATGTTAGATTACCTTACAGGGTTGAGTTATGCTACGAAATGTGATCCGAGGGAATGTGGTGGTTATCTCTCCCTCGATGCCAACAAGTTTGTTGGGGTAAGGTTTAAGGTGCAAGACTGAAGTTCGATTTCGTGTTTGATTGTTAGAGTTGAGTGGGCATAGATTTGGGTTGTCTCAGTTTGCTATAAATTGCTTTAGAATCAGAATTGTTGATGGAAATGGAACTAGTAACATTAGTGGTTCTGACGTTGAACCAAGTTTCAGGAGATGTGTTACGTGATGTGATATGGCATGTATGTGACATTTGTGATATCATTGATAGTTGTTGGAGATTACTTGGAAATCATGACTGGTTATCTTGGCTCTTTGACCTAACCATGATAATTGGATTTTGTTTTGTTCGGATTGGAAGAAATTGATTTTTTTTTTATACATTGACTTATAATTGATCCTTTTGAAGTTGTGGATCGTATTGAGTAAGGAGATAGACAGAATTTAAGTTTGATATAGTTTTATGTTTGAAACTTGAGTATTTAGTTGGACGCATAGAGCTTTACAGTCGAGTTATGATCTTTGCCAGTATTTAATTAAGAAGATTAGAAACAACTTTTGTATATGAGATTGTGCCTATGCGTGTACTTAATTGGTTATCCGTTTTGGCTGAAATGGTTGTACCTAAAGTTTGGAGAATAGCGGTAGTGATTTCGTTGGGTATTCATAATGGTGCAAGTGGAATTACTTGTGATACAGAGTATGATTCGAGTTATAAATTGAGGAGCCTTGAAGATTAATTGTGATAGATTCTTGGTGAAGTTTTTACTAGACAGTTGGATTGTGATATTATAAGAATGGTTAGTGGAATAACTTTGAGGAAATAAGTTTCCTAGTTGGCTCCGGAAATACTTCTAATTAAGGTTTGACCAGAATTCTTGTTATATGTGGGTCAAACGTAATACGGTATGTCTGTGTAGTGGCGTATTTCAATGGTAATTAAATGGAGGAGTTGGATCACCAGGTGGTTGGATTAATTTCAGATCCAGGTACTGCTATGTGTGAAATGAGATGTTGGACGAGTGTCTGTTTTGCATCAAGGTTGTTGTTCGAGGAAAGACTCTGTGAACGGTGTTTGTCATCTAGGAAAATTGGTGGTTGCTTGAGTTGCATACATATACCAACAGATTGCTTTGAAGGAATTAAGTGAATTTTACTACCTTGGTACCGTTACTGGTGGAATTGGTTAAACTGTTTGAGATTTAATTCACACTTTAATTGATATTTCTACTGTATGGTGGCCTATATTTGGAGAAGTACAGGAAGTTGTTGGTACGATTGATATTCTGTCACCATCACGGGTTTATAGGTACGTTGACTTAGCGGGATGTTGGAGTTGAGTTTGGAAATTAATTGTTTGGACCTTGGGTTTTATCAAGGGTTTCAATTGACTCTTGAAGTACTAAATTGTTGAGCGAGTATGGTTGAGTTGTGTTGTTGGATTTATGCTTAGCGAGATGAGGTTTGGGAAATTTTGGTGCAATCTTAGTTAGCGCAGATTAGTTTTTGGAATTGTTATTGTAGCTTAAATATTATTGAATTAGTGTTGTTAGAGGGTGGATCTTCAGCTACTTTATCCTCAGTTTAGCGATGACAGTATCGTTTGGGGATATCAGCTTTGAGCCATGCAAGGAGAGTTGGCTATACTCAAATACTTGCAAGTTTGACGTTGATTATTGGAATATTATGGTTTGGAAACGCGGAGAAGAAATAATGGACTACTTTGCTAGCAGTCTGGTACAGAAATTTTGAACATGAACAGGTATGCGAAATGTGTCTCCTTATGGCCAGCAGGGTATATATCAAAGAAGTTTCTCTAGTTGACTTAGATGTCATCTCAAGGCTTTGATCAATGTTTTAGTCAGGTATCAAAGTAGCGCAATGAAAGTGTAGTGGCCCCATAACATGCATGATTAAGAACTTATAGGTTGGTTCGAGGCTACTCTTTGATATGCTTGACGACTATGGGATCTCTACGTGCACGACATTCGATCAGAAATCCAAGCACAAATAGACAAAAAGCAAGTGCGGTTTTGTGGTTGCTAAGGAAATTGGTTGTTTCAGACATGTGGGTTATCAGTGAGCATCTTGTGGTGTTTTATTAACTGTTGGACTTTCCATAACCCGTGTACGAATTGAAATTGTTTTAAGTGTGAGTAAATGTATTATCATGTTGTTGGTGAACAAAGTGGATCTTCATTGTACAAGTTATATGAAAAAGAGTATGAATGCTACTATTCAAACCGAATAGTTTGTGATATTGATACCATGAGTCATCCGAACTATTATTTGACCTAAATTTCTTGACGTCGAAGTTGTGTACTTGTAAGTATGTACTACTACATAGTTAGGTAAGACAAGGGTATCCAACTTGGAACATTGATACATTTGGGGTTCTAAGTATATGTTTTTGGCTGCTTGTGTAATCGAGATTGTCGAGATTATCAGCTACGTACTCCAGTCGTTGACTTAAGATTGCAAAAGGGAAACTTAATCCAAAGAAGATTTGATTTTCGTTATGCAGTTTCAAGGTGTAGTTCTTTCAAGTAACCGACCTTGATTTAGCCTTGAGTCTTTATTCTGAGAATTTTAGTAGGTGTTTCTGCTCACATAGTTGAACAGTTTACATATTGCTTCAAACATAATGCTTTGACGATGTTCTCCCTCAGTTGTTAAGGACTGTCAGTAATGAGTGGAAGTAAATCTATCTACTAAGACACTGAATTTAGTAAGAACGTTGTGGGAATTATTCATATCGCAATAATTGGCTAGATTTCAGCTAGAGAATTGTTTCTTATAAGGGTTGATCTCCATGTTCTAATTGGTCAAGTTTTGGATCAGTTTTGAAGGTAATTTCTACATGATTTAAGCAGACTTGCACATCTTTTCTGTGCCTTATCATCGCCACGACCGTACGATTGATGTGCTATTCATCTCGTGACTGTTTACTATGGATTGGCGTGTGCACCCATCTCTACTTCAATAGTATGGAATTTCGAGGACGAAATTTTTATAAGGTGGGGAGATTGTGACGTCCCGAACCCGAATTCACCGGTTTACTAGTCATTTGGACGGTAAACAACTTTTACTTTCACTTTTACTGTCGTTTCAATGCTTTTAGGGGGCCCTAAAAGTTGACTTTTTGTTCGGGTCAAAATTTGAGAAAATTTCCTTCATGAAAGTTGTAGAGGACGTTAAATCGAGGGCGTGCATATGTGGTACGTAAAAATCGGAGTTCGTATGCAAAAGTTATAAGCGAAATGGTAAAGTTACTGTTCATGGTAAGTTTCTATAAATAGGACGAGTTACTGTGGTAAGTTTCCATTTTCGGAAACTTACCGAGCCCTCTCCTTTCTCTCTCCCCGATTCTCTCTTCCTCTCCGACCTCGTCACCTTCTTCCGGCCATATCTCCTCCATCCGGCGACGGATTTTGACGTGTAAGGTGTCGTTGGAAAGCTCTCTTCATTCTCTTGATTTCTGGGTTCGTTTGGTAGCCTAATATGAACTGTGGAAGGTGCAGCAATGAGAAGAAGAGGACGGTCACTGTAGCCGAACGGAGGTTTCATCGATTTCCGGCGATTCCGGCCACCTCCGGTCCCCATTTCGCCATCGAAGGTTCGGTTTTCATCACTGATCATTTCCCCTATGGCCTTGTATCACGATTTAGTGTGTAGATGCCGAATCGACGAATTGAAATTCTAGGGTTCTTGAGGATTTCTGGGTTTTTGTTCATTGATCGATTTCGGCCGTTTTTAATTGTTATTTGGGAATGTTGTAGTTGAGAAGTTGAATCAGTGTGTTGAGAAGGTGCTACTGCCAAATTTTGGTGGCCATCGGAGATGGTGGCGGCGGCGCCGCCACTGTGGGCGGCGGTAGCGGCGGCTAGGGTAGTTTATAAATTTCAATTTTTAGCTAGTTAAATTCTATAATTATCATAGAGCTTGTATATGAAATTTGGTGAATTTTGGAGAAGCTTGGATTTAATTATGAATTTTTGAAGTTTAGGGTTTCGATTATCGAATTACGAGAATCCGACCGTCGGATATCTCTCGGTTCTGCCTTGGAACCTTTAAATTAACGAATTGGTATTAGTGGTATAATTTGGGTTGCATCCAAGGAGAAGTGGAGATGTAATTATGAGGAATTGATTTTAGGAATCGTATTAATTTGTCGAATAACTATTCACGGAATATAATTGTGTACAGGGCGATGTACCGAGCTATTGCTCGACGAAGGAACTCGTATGCATGGTCGCCTAAATAGTACTGTGAGTGGACATTTGTTTTTAAATTAATTCCGCATGCAGTATTATTATTATTTTCTTCCAATGAGATTTAATTATGTTTTGAATATTTGAGATTTAGTTTATCGAGATTTATTTATGGATTACGAGATTAGTATTGAAATTCCTTCCCGAGGGCTTTTAGTAGATTTTTGAGATAGTCATTCATGAGTTATTGAGTTGGGAAATGATTTTCGGGAAGTGACTGATTCGAAAAAATATTATGAGAATTATTGTTTTCGAATATCAGTTTTTATGAAGATATACGAGTGCGAGGGATTTAGCAAATATTTGAGCATGATTGATTTATCGAGATTTATTGGGTTTTGAATTCCGCACTTATCAGACTTGGGTTAGATGGAACTTTCTTTCCGAAAGCAATTATTGAATTATAGAGTATGTGATTATGCTTTCGAGGATTTATTGAGATATCGAGGATTGAGTTAGTGAGTTATTACTGAGTTATGCTTTCGGTGAATTATTATTGATTTATTGAGGTAATATCGAGTTTCTTTCCGAAAGCAAGTGATTGAAAGAGGTTATGTTCAGTTCTTGAGGAGGCTATTCAGTTTATTAAGGAGGCCAGTTTTGGCGCATGCGTATCTTACCTAGTTGGCAGTCCCTTCTAGGTAATAGTCTGGTTGGCAGTCCCTTCCAGACTACAGCTCGGTTGGCAGTCCCATCCGATGCGTCACCTGGTTGGCAGTCCCTTCCAGATGACATGAGGTAGCTAGTCGGCAGTCCCGTCTACTACCTGTGGTTAGTCGGCAGTCCCGTCTACTACATGTGGCTAGTTGGCAGTCCCATCTATCCACCGCCTCCTATCCCGGTTGGCAGTCCCTTCCGATGCGTCATCTGGGTGGCAGTCCCTCCTAGATGGCATGAGATGACTAGACAGCAGTCCTTTCTAGTCATCAAACGAGCCTCATGGAAAGGATGTTTTTATAAGGATTGAAGATGAGATTTTAAGAGGTTTCAAGATGTTCTTGTTACGTGATTGAGATTTCAGTAAAGAGGATGATTAAGAGTGTTTTCAAGATTGTTACTGCATGCGAGGTTTTAGAGAATAACTTGGGAAAGCATTAAGTTTTACTTATTCATTTGAAATTACTTATTTTTCGTCCACTCACTCTAACGGATTTTAAATGTTTTCCCCTGGGCCCTTCGGTTTTAAATGCCCAGTTTGCAGGCCAGTTTAGCTTGAGGTCGAGCGTACTTGGGGTTGAGGCATAGATGTCATAGCTTCCGCATTATAAAAGTATTGGTCGTTCATCTTGTTTTCTTTTCTCTTGTACGCCTGTACATTAGATTGCTCTGATAACCTATGAGATTAATATTCTTAAATTCAGAATTGTTTTTGAAATGAGAGATGTGAGATGTTGTGATATAGGGAGCAGGGTGGCTCCAGGAGAATAAGGATGGATGATTTAGAAGTGTAATTGTTTTTCTACAGGTTTTGGGTTGTCCATTTTTGGGGGAAGTTCTGTCAAATTTTTGGTAGAATTTCTTCTAAGGTGGGCCCCGCAGGGCCTCTTCGGATTTTCAGGGTGAAATCCGGGGCGGGTCCTGTCATATGTGTTCTTATCTCCCCCTAACGACGGGAAGACTATCTCATCAAAGTGACAATCCGCAAATCTAGAGATAAAAAGATCGCCTGTCAAGGGTTCAAGATAGCGAACGATGGTTGGAGATTCATATCCAACGTATATGCCCATTCGTCGTTGTGGACCCATCTTAGTATGTTGTGGCGGCGTACCCAAAAATACGTAAGTGCAAGATATCAGGCTCGTACCCATTCACTAGTTGTAACGCAAAGTAAGATTGGGTTGCAGTGGGTCGTAGATGAATTAGCGTCGCTGTATACAATACTGCATATCCCCAAGCAGAAACAGGGAGATTGGTGCGCATAACCAATGTCCGGGCTATCATCTGCAGTCATTTGATTGCGACTTCTGCGAGACCATTTTGGGTATGAACATGGGGAACTGGATGCTCTACATCAATCTCCAATGACATGCAATAGTTATCAAACATTTTCGATGTAAACTCCCCAGCATTATCAAGTCGAATCGACTTAATAGGATGATCAGGGTAGTGAGCCCGTAGACGGATAATCTGAGCGAGGAGTTTAGCATAAGCATCATTTCTAGTGGACAACAGTGCGACATGTGACCAGCGTGTCGACGCATCAACCAATACCATAAAGTATTTAAAAGTCTGGATGATGGTTGAATTGGTCCACAGATATCCCCTTGGATTCACTGTAAGAACGGAATGAGTATTTTAGGATCCTTTACGTAGGACGGTCTCAGTCCTAATTTCCCAAAGGAATAGGCTTTGCAAAAATGAGCGAGGGGCCTTAGAAGCAACTAATGAGGATTTTGGTTAGGCCTAAGCATCCGTAGCGCTATTAGAAGCAAAGTGTGTGACTACATCTCCCATCATGGCATTAGAGCCATGGAAATTGGTGTGTGTGGCGTCATGGCCACGAGGAGAGGCAACCATGGTGTCATCACATGGGACTTGGGCAGCCCTATGGAGTCTCAAGACGGCTGTAGTGCCAGAAGCTGTAATTGTTGCTACCTTGCTAAGTCCAGGAATCAATTGTTGATTCTCGCTTCTTCTCACTCTGAAGAATGGATGTCCGTGTGAAGTCTTAAGTATACGGAGCATCATATCACTACCAAGATGCCCTAGTCGGTCATGCCAAAACCAATATGTGTCTAAATCCAAGAGATCTTCTCTTATGACATTATTGGATTCAATTGGTCGAATTGTAGTGACATAAAGTTCACTAGATTGACACATAAGCTTCTCTAAGATGCGCTTTCTTCCGCAATCATTAGAGGTAATGCAAAGGAACTCTTTTCCGTTCTCATTATGCGTTTCCGCATGGAATCCGTTGGCTCTTATATCTTTAAAACTCAATAAGGTTCTATTTGCCTTAGGAGCGTAGAGAGCTTCAGTGACTTTAATCAAGGTGTCATTTAGCAATAGGAATTGGGCCATTCCATGTCCTTAAACTAAACATGATGGCCCAGCCATCGTAGTCACAGAGGAATATGTAGGAAACATCTCTAAGAATAATTGCCTATGTCGTAAAATGGTGTGCGTAGTTGCACTATCCGCAAGACATTGTAGTTCATCCATTCCTAAAAGAAAAGCTCATAATTAAAAAGGAGTCATAAAGAAAAGCACTTAACTTTTATTAATAAGCCAAACGGATACATCATCGTTTCTTTAACCAAAAAGAATCTAATCCAATAAACTAGCTAATGCAAAACAATGGTAGTCGTCTAACTCCTTTTGGTAATTTCAATGCAAATGTGACCAGGTGAGTAGAGAGATGTCGGTGGAGCAAAGCTCACTTAAGTACCAGTTATCTCAAAACCTTCCTAGACATCACACCAACATTGAGTGCGCCTCTTTGAAGAAAGATTAGTACCATTGGCATTTACTATAATAATATGGCAATTGCCTACATCTCTTGGAAAATAAAAAAGACTTAATCAAAATTGCCAGTTTCTGGGTCTTGATCCTTGTAGTCTTCCACCCTTAGATCGAGATCGCCATCTTGATCTTCTTGTTCCATGTAATTTACCTCCCTCGCTTCACGATACGTCTTGTATGCGTTTGCAATATTCTGGGGTGCTTTACATGCTTTGGCCCAATGTTCAGTTGATCCACATCGAAAATAAACATCATTATGGTCAGGCTCCCTTGATCGAGGCGCCTTTGTGGTGCGATTTGGACTACCATTGTTCTTGGTGGCGTTACCACCATGGTGGGAGGCTCTGTCTCTCTCTCTCGCTTCACACGTTGACCTCCACGGTTCCGTGCACGCCTCTCTAGAAGATTTCCTTCCTCTTCAGGGCGAGAATATGGACCAGAACGTCCAGAATTGTCCCTACTCTTAGGGTTTCGCTCCTTGCGTCTTCCCTTGGGGGCACAACTATAGTTAGACTCCGGAATAGACTTAGTTCCCACAGGTCTAGCATTATAGTTCTTCACAAGAATATTGTCGTGCTTTTCAGCTACGTTCATGGCACCAATGAGCTTATGAAACCTTGTGATACGTCATGCATTCACATCAATCCGATAATTCTTTGAAATTATCAGGGCAGAGACGGGGAAGGTAGAGAGAGTCTTCTCGATCAACATCGTATCAGTTATGGCTTGGCTACAAAACTCCATTAGAGACTTGATACGAAGAGCTTTTGAGTTTTAATCAAGCACAGACTTGAAATCACAAAAGCGGAGACTATGCCATCGCACTTCTAAATCAGGAAGCAGGGAGTCACGAACGTTGCCAAATCGCTGCTCAAGTGCTACCCATAGCTTTCTTGGGTCTTCCTCATTGAGGTATTCACTTTGGAGCGCGTCATTCATGTGCCTTGTCATGAGAATTATGGCTTTAGCTTGATTTGCTCCAAAAGCTGTAGCTTACTCAATAGATAGCACGTTCTGACTAGGCTCTTGGATGGTTTCTAGAAGTCCATCAACCTTAAAATGTTAGCGCACATCACGGACCCACCTATGGTATCCTGCGCCAGTTGTCTCCAATGGATCAAAGTTCAACTTGTTCAGGTAACTCATCCTGAAAAACAACACAAGATTAGGGTTAGTTTCGGAGCGAAAAAGGCTACCACGAAAAACTATAAAATTTCTGAGCGTAGTCGCTTCCAAGAAATTAGGGATTTTCTGAGCGTAGTTGCTTCCAAGAAAAATCCGATTCCAAGAGGGGTTTTGGATTAGATTGAAACAACGATGTGTGTGGTCGATCGTTTTCTTCTCAACAAACTCTAAGTTTGGAGGACTCTACAAGCTCAAAGCTTGGAGTAAGCACAAACCCCCCACAGTTCGGCTTTTGGTCTCCCCTATGAAGAAGAAAAGGAGGTAGAAGAAGGGATATTGGAAGTCCCTGGGAAAAAGAAGAAGAAATTGAAAAACTTCAAAAACGGAAACTTTTAGAAAAGTTTACCTTGAAAAGATGCCAGAAATCTTGACCGGAAAAGGTGACGAAGTTGGTCGGAAAAAGGTCGTCGGAGGTCACCAGAAAAATGGCAGGAAACTGGTGGCCGGAGCTAGGCAGGGAGGTGCAGGGCAGTTGCAGGGGCTGCTGCAGGGCTTGTGCAGGGGTGCTGCAGGGGCCGTGTAAGGGTTGTACGGAGGATGTGCAGGGCCTGTCGGCAGCTGCTGCGCAGGGGCTCGGCAGGTATGTGCGGGGCTGTTGGCAGGAGTAGTCATAGGTCTCGGCAGGGGCAGGCACAGGGGTGCACAGGGCTCGGCAGATGCGCGCGGGGCTTCTCAGCAGATGTCAGCAACACTCGGCAGATCTCTGCAGGAAGCGTGCAGGGCTCTCGGTGGATGCTTGCAGGGCTGTCGACAGAGGCTCGGCAGCACTGGGCAGATCTCGGCAGATCTCGGCAGGGGCGTGCAGGGACCTCGGTACGACTCCGCAGATGCTTGCAGGGGGCAGGGGCCGGTTCGATTTTTCCGAAGGCCTGTTCAGGGGTTTTCCGGTTGGTTCCTCCGCGGGTTCTGGGTTCCTTGAGGCTAGGGCTTCAATATGTGAGGCGGTGGATGTTGGAATTTGAGGGCTACGAAATTTGGGTTTCAGGGTTAGGGCTTCATGCTGATAACGTGTTTTAGGGAATCAGAAATTGAGAGAAATTCACTGTGTATTCTCATTGATAATAGGGGCCTCTTTATATAGATGATTACAAATGCATAGAATCTCAATCATACAAGGAAAGTAATCATACATTGAATAGGAATCTAGATCATTCTAATTTAACCCTATTACCACTAGAGCAAGTAACCTAGGGTTTGGGCCAAACACAAATTAGGGTTTACTTGAACAAAAATGTGTTGCTATTTTGAAATTTTCTTAATGTTTTAGTGGCCTTGTTGGGGAAAAAACTAGGGTCATTTTTGAATGTTACATTAAAAATGGTAACAAGCCACCACATTAAAAATTGTCTTATATTTTAGATATCAAAAATCAACATATTTACTAATATGCCACCAATAATTCTTCTCATCTCCGACGATGTCTCCGGTTAAGTCTCCAGCGAGATTCGATGAGATCTCCAACGATATCACAAAAGTTACTCTCACCAACACCAAAAGTTATTACTCTCACTAACACCAAAAAGCTCTCTCGCCAACCAAAAAACTGCTCTCACAAACATCAAAAGCTACTCTCACCAACAACAAAAGTTAGACTCACCAACACCAAAAGCCAAAAAGCTCTCTTGCCAACCAAAAAACTCTCTCGCCAACCAAAAAACTGCTCTCACAAACATCAAAAGCTACTCTCACCAACAACAAAAGTTAGACTCACCAACACCAAAAGCTACTACTCTCACCAACAACAAAACCTCCTTTCACCAACACCAAAAGTTACTCTCATCAACACAAAAAAGATACTCTCACCAACAAGAAAGTTACTCTCACTAACGCAAAAACCTACTCTCATCAACACCGATAGAAATTCTCTCACAGCCTTTTTTCTTTTAACCATCATTTATCAACCAAATGAAGCTTACCGATAAGATAACAAAAAGATCATATATAAACATAGCACGAACATGCACTCGATATGAGAGCATAAACACATTGCGCATTGCAACTTTTGGAACATTATGCGGACCATTTCAAGACAATGTGCAATATCTGCAGGTAAGTAGTTGAGACCAACAAAGCATGCCAGACTCCATTTCAAGGCCACGAAAGCGAGATGTAAACTACAATCTAAAATCACCGACACAAGTAATGGTAATCTTTCCCAATTAAAGTAACAAAGCCAACATTTTTGTAGCATAAACACACTGCAGCTGAAATCAAATCGAAATTACCCCAAGACGCGATTCTCCTTGTAAACCTTGGATGACACACTGTCGTCTTCACCGTCGCCACAGTCCAAAAACTACCTCCTTTTTTTTTTTTTTTTTGAAAGGCCAAAAATTACCTCCTTTGCTCATTAAAAGGATTCGCCAAAACTCGGTGACATATTGTTGACGGATCCATCTCTAAACTGACGGGGTCTCCATGCCGACAATGCTACTCAGGCGACGAATCCGATTGAATTTTGTGGCGGAGCTATACAGATGATGATGGTTGGTTCCATTTCCACGGGAGAGTAAGCAGCCCACCGCCTACCCAAAATGCTTAACCAAAACGGCGGCATCATAATTCAATGGAGGAGATTGATTCCCAAGTTTTCAAAAACCCTAAGAATTAGTGGACACCATGGAGGCAGCAGCCTCGCCGTTCGGATTTGAAAATCCGAGCCCAAACTGCTCCAACTCATCTGGGACTGACAACGATAATGTATCTGGAATCGACAACGGCATTTCACATTCGAAGATCCTGTGCTGCTGAAGCCGAGTGAGATGGTGCCGAAGGAAGGGTTTGCTCAGAGAGAGAGAGGGAGAGAGACGCAGTTGTTTTTTTTTTTTTTTTTTTGTGGAAGGGCTAAGTCATAAGGGACAAAACAAGCTGGCATTATGAGAACAAAATGAAAAAACTATGTGGATTTATAGATGATTAAAGTTTGAAAATGATACAAGTAATTTTCTAAACAGAACAATTGGAGGCTTTAAAAAAAAAAAAAAAAATCAAAGTCACTACTATAACCTCTTCATTCGTAAACAGAACCTCTCAAAGAGCCATATTCATCATGTCACTTTAAGTGGTGCATATATACTAGAGTACAATTTTTGAGAAGGAGAATAGAGTATTTAACCAGATGACGAATTATGTGGAGAAATAATTAAGATAGACGCTACATTACACTAGAATGAGCTGCAAGTTAAAATTATTCGATCAAAGTCAAAAGGGAAACAATTCGGTATACTATGAATCAGGCACCCTCAATATACACCAAAAAACCTATCCGTATATTTGCATACCTAAAAGCATTCAAGATTAGGGGTGTGCAGTAAATATTGGAAAACCCGGAATTGATTAAACTACTCAGAGAAAGACAGGAGCCATGACCAGCGTTATTGTAGCAAGCATTTTAATAAGGACATGAAGTGAAGGTCCAGCTGTGTCTTTGAATGGGTCTCCCACTCTGCAAAACAAACAAGAGGATATCATTTCTGAGAATTCAGAGACCGGTAAATGATTAACAGAATATTAGACAAATCATAATGACAAAAACAATAAGAACTTGGTCAAATCTACTGCCACAGTACCACTAGACATCTCCAAATTAACAGAAAAAGGAGGACAGGAGGACTTACGTGTCTCCTGTAACTGCAGCCTTATGACAATCACTTCCTTTGCCTCCGAGAACCCCCGTCTCGATGTACTTCTTTGCGTTATCCCAGGCACCACCTGCCGTGTTCAGGAAAAGAGCCATGAGAATACCCGACACTGTTGCAAACATCAGCATGGAAGCCACAACTTTAGCACCAAGTAGAGGCTGCCCAGTATAGTATCCAAATATCCGGAAAGTAATACCTGCAAGGGATACAAGCAATAATTATTCCTTCATGATCTAATAATATGGAAGCAACAGCAAACTTATCTCCACTGCATGCCCAAATTTATAAAAACATAATTGACCTACCAACTGCTATAGGTGAAACAATAGCCAAGGCACCAGGTTTTATCATCTCCCTCAAAGATGCAGATGCTACAATAGCAACACAACGTGCATAATCTGGCTTCTCCTTATATTCCTGCAGCAACATGTTAGAAATGGAATTATTAAAAGGCTACATTAACATTATAACAAGCAGTGTTTATGCACATTATAATTTTCTGTCTGTTCTTTATATGTCCTATCTTCCCTTTCAAATGGATACTTTCCAGTTAGTTGGGAATTTTTCAATCAACAATCCTTTCCGCTAATATCGTTAGTGTATCAGAATAATAATATATTAGCTTCAGAGTGCTAGCAACTCTTTATTTACTGTAATAACATTTCATTTTGACCGTCACTGAGTCACAGTGAACTGTCATAATGACACACACACACAGATATATATATATACAGTGAGATGATTATATATGTATTGAAAATGTACTTGGAAGCTGTCATGACAAGAGCTTGACTTTGTAAAAGTTATGGTTTACATGAAAATCACTAGGGGAGCTTATACTAACCATTATACCAGGCCTCTCAATAAATTGCCTTCTTACTTCCCTGACAACCTCTTGAGCAGTTCGGCCAACTGCTGAACACGCCCAGGCACTAAATAAGAAAATAAGCATAGAGCCCAACAATCCGCCAACAAAAACTTCTGGAATGGCAATATCAACCTGAGAAGTCAGAAATTGCAAATTAAGACCCAACCCAATAAAGTTGCAAACAGGGGGAAATATCATAGGTAGAAGAAGCTTTTTGCTAACCTGCTTGAAAGGTTCACGGGCAAATGTAGCTACCTCATCCATATAAGCACTAAACAGAAGAAAAGATGCAAGTGCAGCAGATCCAATGGCAAACCCTTTGGTGGTAGCTTTTGTAGTGTTTCCTACTGCATCAAGAAGGTCGGTGATCTCGCGAACACTTTCTGGCTGTAAGGATACAATTTTCTAAATTATATGGAAAAGAAAACAAAAATAGTCTTCACAGATTGAGACAACCATCTTAGAGAATTGATCATTCAAGGGTTACCTGCTGACTCATCTCTACAATTCCACCAGCATTATCAGCTATTGGACCAAACATATCCATCGTGAGAACATAAGCAGCAGTACTTAGCATGCCCATTGTTGCTACAGCTGTGCCAAACAGCCCGCCAGTAGGAACACCATTTTCGTCCACGAGTCCAGAGGTCTGGCCCAGCCAGTAAGCTGAAACAATAGCTACGCTAATGACAAGAACAGGAAGAGCTGTTGATTCCAGACCCAAACTGACGCCAGCGATTATATTAGTCCCATGACCTGTGGAGCTCGCAAGAGCTAATGTGCGTACAGGCTCATACTTGTAGTCTGTATAGTACTTGGTTATCCACACAAAAATATATGCAGTGATGATGCCAACTAATCCACATAAGGCAAAGTGAAACCACGCAGACGGTGCTTGTTCAGTGTATAACAACCATCGGGTAGACTGTAAATAACCCCAATGACAATAATGTTAGAAAACCGAATCAACCAAAGAAAAATTGTTGCAGCCTTCTAAATCTGAAATTTAAACATTTATGTCTTCAAGTGATGAAGAAATGAAAGATAAAACTGTGAATTAGCAGCAGATCTCTAGTGTTACATGTTGCAAAACAAAAAGAAACATCATACAATTGTGAGTTATGTATTAGAATATTACCGCACCAAATGTCAGAACAGCTAAAACTACTGTGACTGAGTATCCTCTCTCAAGAATTGTCATTGGATCCTCTATAGAACCCTTCGCACCAGAATCTCGTGTACCCCTGATTGAAAGTATTCCAACCGATGAAATCACCAGATCAAAAGAGTGAACAACCAGAGGAAACAAGATGAAACCAGAAGGATCTGCAGAATCAGTGAATGCACAGGTGAGAAGATTAGATTGTTTGAACCAAACCAGTAACAATAATAAAGGGGCAAAAGGGATGATGGAGTGTTGGAACATGTAAGCCCTGGCATGCTAAACTAAAGTCATATTTCCTCAAATGGCACTCCTTGTGTGTGTGTGTGTTTTGAAACACCAAATATCTGCTTGCCTTCAATTTTACAACGTTGAGCCATTGTTCCCCCAAGTATCATAGCACTGATTATTTCAGCAGCAATACTTTCAAAAAGATCAGCACCTCTAGCCGCACAATCCCCGACATTATCTCCAACCTAAATTGCAAATATTTCAATGATTAAAGTCAATAAATTTATAATAAGGAGGCAGCAGACATGTTTCTACATCAATAAGTTACAACTACAGTAACTTCTCTTTCATTAATCATTGTCTCTGCACAAGTCTCCATGCAAGTTTAACCAACGCATAATTATGCAACCAAAATAATAGAAACACCAACACTTGTTCGATGAATGTCATATGAGAATAAAATGTACGTCAGATTGGAAGTTGTTGGTACGAGCTTCCATTGCTAATGCACAAAAGATGAAAACTTACCAGATCTGCTATCACAGCAGGATTCCTAGGATCATCTTCAGGAATCCCCTGCTCAACTTTTCCAACAAGATCTGCTCCAACATCAGCTGCTTTTGTGTATATTCCCCCACCCAGCTGAGCAAATAAGGCAACAAAAGAAGCTCCAAAGCCGTATCCAACAAGAAGAAGAGGCACTGAAAATTAAGTGCATCAACTGATCAAAGTCAAGCAGCAGATTTAAGACAAACACTGGAAATGGCAACTGATTCAGCAAAACAAACAAAAGTCTTAATTGGAGACCACAAAAGAGGCATAGGCAGTCAAACAGCTGACATCATTATACAAGCATTTGCTTCAAAACACCACTAGGCATCTAGTAGAGGTTACACTAGATAAAAGGCCTAGTTGTAGGTTTGTAAATAAGCAAACAACAATATATATATATATATATATATATATATATATATTTATATAAACCACTACAGCAAACAACTATATTTACAGTCCTCAAACTATTCAGAAAGAAAAAAGTATATACTGTACTTATGTGTGTGTGTGCGCGCGTGTGCATAAAAAAGTGAAAACTAAAAAGCTGACAACATTATATGGTCTTGTAATTCTAGCAACACTACAAAATAAAAAAATGAGGACACTATATGGTCTAGTAATGCTAGCAACACTATACTTAAGATACAGCAATACAGTTTAAATGTCCCATCATCATATGATAGAAATAGAAATGGAAATGAAAGCTGGTACACATTGATGTCATAGATATCATAATCATAAGACAAGGAGCAAGGAGTGTCAAAACATACAGTCAGTAACCTTCATTGAACCCGGTGTATCCACTCCCAGCCAGACATAAAATGTGGAATACAGGATGGCAATACCGATTACAGCCATACCAACGACAATCATAGCAGAAAAACCACCAGCACGAACAGCTATCTGCACATGGTAATCCCGTTTAAGATATGAATGTGATGCATTCTCATACAATTAACTACAACGGATAAGAACCTGCAATGCCTCCCTTGCAGACCGTCTCGCAGCACTAGAGACTCGAACATTGGCACGAACTGATACCCACATCCCGACATACCCTGCAATACCTGAACAGAAAGCTCCCAAAAGAAATGCAGCTACAGTAATACATGCAGTGGCTACCCTGCATCAGCAAAGTCAGAAGTGTAAATATTTTTTTGACATAGAATTTTTCTTTTTAATGGTGATGATGATAAGTAGCATTAAATGAATAGAGAACTTATTATCACCTTCCAAGGCCAGATGACTCTTGCTGAGGAGTCGTAGTGCGAAATAAGTATATGCAAAGGATAACTGCAGCCAGTAAAAATGCCATCTTAGAGATGGTCCCATACTGGGTCCTGAAGAAACCTTCAGCTCCATCACGTATTGCATCTGATATCTGAAAGGAGAAATGACAAGCTCAAGATAAGTAAATAAGAACTTAAACAACGTCATAAATTTACAACATATTAGAACCATCTTTAGTTTTTTTTTTTTTTCCTTCAAGACAAGTGGTGGACACTCAGACAATCAAACATCACTTCAGACATTTTGGGGGTCATTTGCCAGAGGAGGCAGAATTAGACTACTACCTACCATTCGATATTCTGCCTTTCATTACTCATGAAAAGACAAGTTATGGTTAACTTTCAACTCTTCTTACACATGACAATTGAGCATAATTAGTCCTTGGTTTACTAGCCAACACAAAGTAATACCAATATTTTAGCACCAAATCCAATTATTCTATTTTGCTTTAGCTGTATTATATATTCATTGCGGTTCATGGTGTATATTACTACTATCTATGCAGATGCCTACCAAAAAGAGCGCAGAAAACCTAATAAAGCCACATGTTCAAGTTTCAACTAAAAAGTTTCAAATAAATTAATATTTAAATTCATTGGCTCATGGAACAGTATGGACACCTCAACATAGACCAAAAGACATTGGAGGAAGCTGTACCTGACCCATCTCTGGAGGTCCCTCATCTTTTGCAAGAACCCATTTGGCAAGGTGCATTGCCAGAAGGAAGCTGATAATACAAACTGAGAAGACGAACACAATGATAGGAGAAGTGCTTGCTCCAATGTAAAAGACCACTCCAAGTGCCAGAAGCAAAATCACAAAAAGGACACGAACATTTATTCGCCTCAAAATTCGAAAAATCTGCACAAATGTATAAACAAAGGATATGAACAGAAAAAACGAAGAGAGACCAAAATCAGGAATAGGACTGTCATATGCCATTAAAAAATATGCTTGCGCTCTATGACACAAATACAATGCACTGAAAAGGAAACATTGCTTAGAAAAGAAAATAGGAGCTAAGCAGACATAAGATTCTTACCAATGGGTTGTAAGATTTACCACGCATGTTTGGAAATGTCCTCAGCCTGTCTTGGTAAGGCCCCAAATTACCATCCTCCAAATCGCCACCCATGAGCATTGTATGGCCGGAATTCACCCTCCGAACTACAGGAAAAGGACTGTACTCGCTATCTTGGGGCAAATCGCCCCCTGAACCTGGCCGCTGAATTTTGAATGTTCTTATTCAGCCACTGGAGAAAAGATTTCACCTCATACAAGTAAGCAGCAGTATCTTTAGTTTATGGTCCAGCAGCTAAACTCAATAACTTCTTTCTCCTTTTCCCTTCGCCCGAACTCAAGACTTCAACCAGAAAGATTGGTCTTCAAATCTCTTTACCGCCAAACCACTATCATATAAACGAAATAATCCGATCAGTTCATGCGCCAGCAAAAGCCTTAACATGTAACGAAGAAACTTCACCACATACAAACCTTACCTAGAGTAAAAGCACAATATGAAACTTAAAACCACAAGGCAAACATAAATCCTTGATTCCCAGCTATGAAGCATTCCGAGCACCTAAGAGCCTATTTGACTAACACGATAACTGAAGAATCGAGAATCACAGAAATGAGCTACCTTCAGATTATAAACAACTAACATTTGACACACACAACACACTGAAATACGAAAAATGTAAAATTCCACACTCCTATTCATTACACTAAACTCATCAATTCAAACACCTTGTTCAAAACGCTTCACTCAAAAGCGCCCAATCTCTCAACTTAGGCAGTCATATTCTCAAAGCGAAGCTCTTTTTCATATGAAATTTCACGCCAGACCTAAGGAAAATCCAAATGCAAATAACCTAAATTCGAAATTGAGCGTCGCGAATACGATCTCTGTGAGAATCGAAATAGCAGCATAGAAAGCGAGAGTTCCTAAGGAGAGAGAGAGAGAGAGAGAGAGATCAAAGAGTAGAGTATTCTTACCAGCCAGCAAATGACTGTTGCAGAGGGATTAGATTAGGGTTTCAGCAGCTCGAAGACTTTTCAGTCTTCAGAGAGAGAGAGAGAGAGAGGCAAAAATAGTAAGGGAGTTTTTGGTGAGATCTGATCAGAATTAGAGAGAGTGACAGTTTCAACAGCACAAAGGAGGAGCAGGAGGAGGAGGAGGAGGGGAGGAGGGTGCCCAAGTCGTCGTTCCTTGCCGACGTGGCGCAGGCCATGTCAGCTACCCAATCATGTTATGACATGTCACCTATCCATGTTTAATCGAGCAGCACCAAAATGCTATCCGTTCTTAACGTAATTTATTTATTTATTAAAATAGTAAAATGAAAAAAATATACAGAAAGAATCTAATGTGACACATTCAACCTACTAATTAAAATGGAGTCATTTTAATGAGAACTACTTAAATGCGTACTAGTTGACAATTTTCTAATCAACGGTTTAGGAGGCCCACTTTTTTATTACATTATGGCAAATCAATTGTTTGATGTTTATATATGCATGAGTAGATCACTTCTGAAAATTTTCTTCCAAATTACAAATCAATGAACGAACTAAATCTGTCAAACATGAATTGCTCGTGTTCATAACTGATAAATCATAATTATGAATGTCTTAACGATTTTAAATTTGATTCAAAAATTGCGTAAATAATTTGCACATAAATATCTAAACATCGAACGGTTGATTTGTGAAAATGTAATCGAAAAGTAGGTCTCACACAAAAGTCACCAACTAGTCCTCATTTTAATGATTCTCATTAAAAGGACTCCCCTGGTTAAAAATATCTATTTGTTAGATACTTATAAGAGGCTCTAAGTGTGAAACCCTCACACCCGAGTCCAAATCCCGCCAAAGTTGATTGGAATTTAAATCTCAATATATTCTTAGTGTCAAGGAGAGGAAGCGTTTTAACAATACCTCAACACAGATTAGTTGATGGGCCTAAAAAAGAACGTATCTATTTTGATGAAATATCGAAAATAAATCACGTCAGCCCATTGCTAGCAAACGAAAGCATGGAACGATGTTCCTCTTTAGTATGAGTCTGTGCAAGAGGACTGCTAGCTCAGTGACCTGTCAAACGAAAGCATGGAATGACTCTCCTCCTTAGCTGAGCTTGTGCAATAGGATTTGAGTACCCTCGTTCCCCAACTAATTAAGTTGTTTAAGCTTATCTCTGTAAGAAATGATGAGATGATTTTCGCACTATCTCTCTTTTGAATCTAGATGACTTTTGCATTTTGAATTGTGAGAGCAACATTTTGATTCATGTGGGCATCTAGGGTTTAGAATTTAACTCTTTTTTCTTCTTTTGAAATGTTTGATTTGATGGAGATCGATAGAGCAAATTGACATTTTATGCCAAGTAAATAGTGTCAATTTTCGTAATTGCCAATATGGGGTGCAAATCCACAATAATAACCAAATTTAGAGAGTCTTCTTAAGATTTGAATTAACTAATTTAGTCCAATATTCTATTTTTACAGAAAATGTCATAGATAATAGCTACCATTATCTATAAGTTTTATTATTAACTAGGTAGAAGGCCCGCGCGGTGCTGCGGGTATACTATTGATATGGTTAAATTTTACATCAAAATTACGTTCTAGATATATAGACATATAACATTGAAACACATTGTTTTATATTATAGATATATTACATTGAAACTACATTATAGGTAGATGTTAAAGGCTACTAATGCTAACCAAAAATCTGATGCCTTTTCCAGATTTTAAATCTGGTATTTAGCCAGATTTCCAAAAATATGCATGCTAACCAAGTAGTTGTTTATGTACATTGTGCCAAAAATGGTTAGGCTTGGCCAAAACATGTGAAGATGGATAGCTATTTACATTAGGTCTTCAGACATGTGAAGACGGGTAGCTATTTACATCAGGTCTTCAGATGAGTCTCGAAATGAGTCTTCAAGTGAATCTGTGAGGATGTCATTCCTGCAGCAAATGAAAGTAACATTATTGTTGTATATGTTAAATTTTGTGATTAGTGTAAACATTACATGTGAAAGTAATTGTGCTTACATTTTGAGATTTTTGGTTGGATATGTTTTGAAAAGTTGTTTGTCAGACTCAGACGATTGATTGTTCCTTTTTTTTGTTGTTTCAACTTTGTCGGGTGTTGAGCTTGAAGGCTGGATGTTGTCGGCTGTTGAGCTAGAGGGCTGAATTCTCTGAGTTGGATTTAGTCCACGAATATCTTCATGTATTCCCTTGACAATAACATTTTGTGCAGTGCCTATTTCAAGTTCCAGCAGTTTGATTTGGCCCTCTATTCGGAGAATTTCTTGTGGTAGTATATTTGGATTGTCATGATTTTTGTTGAGGATGAGGTCCTCACATGTCGTACCAAATAGTTCCTCCCCTTGTTTCCCTTTTATGATAGCTGATGCCTCATCAGTTTCATCAGTTATCAATGCAGTTACTATGAATCTGCAAAAAGAGAAAAAAGAAAAGAAAAAAAAATTTGCATTAGGGTTAGTAACTGAAGCTAGACAATTGGAAAGCAAAATCAAATATAGTAATCGCACGAATTGGCTCAATTTGTACTTGAACTTTTTCATTTGTAAATCTTTTTTTTTAAGGTATAAACTTTCTTTTCATCCCTTATGGTTTATTTGTGGTTAATTAGCAGTCATAAGTATTCCATGAAAGATGAAATCTGCACGTTTATTAACTTGGAATTTTTATTTTGAAAGTTTAGTTGAGCAATGAATTAGTTATGTTGATAGTCAAGCAGAATGAAACTTAGTATGTTACCTGTAAAGAGGTTGCTGCATATCATGTTCTGTACAGATTAGTAATTGGCTTTGTGGCTTTTTCCTCATTTCCCTGAAGCATTTTGGGCAAGCTAAATAGAACCACGTACCTTTCTTCTGGCACAAATTTGGCTATCTTCGCTGTGCAATATACCAGTATATTTTGTATGTTGGAGAGGAAAGATCCCGCATTGGAAAAGTGACAAATAAAATATAACTTATAAGTGGGTGGATCTCACCCAATTGTACCGAGGCCTTTTGTGATTAAAACCCAACACCTATCGGGTGGTTAAGTTGGGACAGTATCGGTACAATGGTGGGCCACGGGCCACGCTTATCGCTGTTTAACATGGTATCAGAGCGGGTCCTTCTCCAATTGCGTCTCCACGTAGGCACGTATCATGAGCCCAAATTGGGGTTCCCTGTATTGCCATTGAAATTACCAAGTGTCCAATGAATGTGGGCCTTGGATTGTATTGACCAAGTCTCTGATATGAGGCTTGTGTCCCAATTTCCAATATGGGAATTGGATGAATGAATTTCACGTGCAGACCTAGAGCTAGGTTGCACGTGAGGGGGCGTGTTGGAGAGGAAAGATCCCACATTGGAAAAGTGACAAATAAAATATAACTTATAAGTGGGTGGATCTCACCCAATTGTACCGAGGCCTTTTGTGATTAAAACCCAACACCTATCGGGTGGTTAAGTTGGGACAGTATCGGTACAATGGTGGGCCACGGGCCACGCTTGTCGCTGTTTAACAGTAATGTACAGTAGAAACAAAATATCAGAATGACATCCTATTTGTGTATAAGTGAAGTGAGAATAATTATTTTGTTGTTCAGTAATTAGGAGTGTAAATTGTTTACCTTATAGTTGTTTGGTTCACAGATGTTTAAATCTGAGACAGACATCTGTTTGACAGCCTGTAATTCTGCCGGAGTCCTTGGTTGTTTGGGTTGGCTTGATAAAATGTGTGCAGTATGATGAGGTTCGCCAAAGCTGTGTTTACATACGAAACTAATTAATTTTGTAGAGATCTCAGAGAGAAATTAATTTCGTTTCAAGTGATAAAGTACAGATGAAATATAAAATGAAATGGAACAGGTTTCAAACTTGCGAAGATAATAAATTTGAAATTTGCGAAGATAATAAATTTTGTGCAAAGATGAGAAATTCTATGCTCACTAATGTTTGTAGTCCTCAGCCTCTTTGATATCTGGATTCAGGAAAAAGAAGGTGTTCCCTGTGTTTGATATGCAATTTTGTCTGCAATACGAAAGTAGTTGAAGTGAGGATGCTGTTTGTTTTCAAATTATATTCTTATTGCATGTTTGAAGTTAGGATTACATACTTGGATACTTGGTAACCTTAAGGCTTGTAAAAACCGCAAGTGCAGGTGGAGGTGTTGTCCTAATAGCATCAACATTAACTGTGCGTGCAACGTCTCCCCACAAAGTGACTTGTACATCTTCTTTTCTGTAATTGTAATTTCAATTAGATACGTTTAATATAATTTCAGTAGATGTTATGGATATGAAATGGCGTTAGAAAATATGCATGTATTTTGTTTATTGGTTGGAAGTTGCTGTGTTACCGTATATTCTGCATGTAGATGTCACATCGCAACGTGATTCGATTGTCAGATGTCAGCTTCTCTTTAGGAGGTTGAATCATTTTGATTCTGCCAAAAATGTCTGTGTTTTTTTTTTTTTTTTTTTTTTAAAGAATTCACTTATTTAGCATGCTGAATGTAGCTGTTTCAAAAGTATTCTAATACTCAAAAAGTAGTTACCTGAGAGGATTTCGTTCTTTGAACGGCTGGCAAGAAGACTGTAGTCGATCAAGTAGAAGCAATGTAGTGGAATAGAGGCTGGTAATTCTGGAATGTGCTTAATAATGGTCTTGCCAGTGAAATGGATTTGTGCAGGGTGTGGTACTATTTTGTAGCTTGGCTGGCTGTAGCTTGTAAAGAAGCGGCTGATTTCATATATATTTCCTTGAACAATGTTGGATGCGAGTAGTTCGCAGTTCCCTTGTCTTATGAATCCGTGGATTGCATCATTCTAATTGTAAAATATAAAAATTTAATGTTCTTCTTGCTTAATTTAGTAATCAGAAATGAAGTAGGGTATTAAGTATCTGACCATTTCATCCACCAATATAAATTGGAGGCCTTCATTTTTTTCCACAGGTTTGTATTTTTTTGATTCCCAACGCCTGCATACACGGACTCTGATTTGGATGTTATTTTGGCAGGGCTCAATGTCACGAATTCAAACAGTGCGTATTGCCATGAGTTCCTGCACACAGTTGGTTTAAATGTCAGTATTTGGTATCCATGTTTATATGAGTTTTGTTAGCTTCATGGAAAATTTAAGGACATATAGATTGCTTTTGATGCTCATAATAGATAGAAAAATATAAGTATGTTGCTGAATTATATAGGTTGTTTTTTTTTTGGATTCTGTTTTCTACTCATATGCAAAAGGAAATGACATTGGGCAAACTGATTAAATGAAATATATGAAGTCCCAGTATATATTATTATAAAAAACTCATAGCACTATGATTGCTTCAATGTTACTTCACTTTACATGCAGGAAGTAAATAGATATCTACTTTGTGGTTGCCTAACGAACTCAGCAAGATGATTATATCAGTGTAATCAGTGAGCCTTATTGATATGGAAGCTTAGTGAGCGTTATTGAATTCAGCAAGAGTGAGCCTTATTAATTTTGTGTTCAGAAAATCAGAAAATTGAAAATAAGAAAGAAAGCTAAATGGTCAAAAACAATACTCTATAGAATGAAATTTATATAATGACATTATTGCAGATCTTTTGTCTATGTATACATGTAATTGTTAGGTGTTCTTATAGTCTAATCAATGCTGCGTCGTTCTAGCAACAAAAAGTGAACTCATACGCAATTAACTTCTCATTTTGCAACTGATTGTCTCTTTTCGCGTCATGGATCTGAGTATGTATTTCTCTATTGACATGCACACAAATAGCCATGAACTCAGAAAAGCAAGCAATACTCAGTTTTGAAAAGACACAGTGCAAGAAGAAGCAATACCTCTAGTGGGCTTGATGATTTTCTCTCTTTCTCTTCTCCAATTAGAAGGCTCCAGAAGCAAGAAAGAAGAGATTCTAGACAGGATACAGATCGAAGTAATTACTATGAGAGATACTAAGCATAAGAAGATATTATTTTAATTGAATTGAATTGCCTTTAGGCCCAAAAGCAAGATTGAAGACACACTGCACCAAACGAAAATAATATTAGGCTGTACATATTGAATGCTGTAGAGACAGGTCTATGGAAATTGAACCATGCACCTTAACAATGAATTTTGAAAGGTTCTACTCAAGACAACCAAATCTCATTTTTAAGGTGGTTGAATTTGCAAACATCTGTCCTAAATCGTTGCATATTATGGGTATATATATTGAGTGTCGTCGAGACAGCTATATGGAAATTCAACCACTTGAACAATGAGTTATCAAAGACTTAATTGAAAGAGTAATAGAGTTGAAGTGAAAATCATTGTCCAAGTGATTGAATTTGCATATACCTGTGATAAATCATTGAAAGATTCTGTTGAAGCTAAATTGCGGGAAAAAACTTAAACCTCTAACTTAAATGAATGGATACAAATTGACATAGAAAGCAAATAGAAAGGAATATATAGATGAATTGTATAAGAAGTGGAAATGGTGCCAATCAAACAGCAGGCCAGATGGCTCTATGCATGCGAGTAGCTGCTCAAAAAAAGAGTACAGGAAGAAGAAGTGTGATTACCTTTCTTGGTATGAGCTCTGTCGCGTCTCTATTTCTGGCTGAGAGCTGAATTGAGAGGTTTACTTCGGAAGCGTTTGTTAAAGGTCATACATGTAGGGTGATTGAGTTATACATGTAAGAGCTGGTGAAGGTGCTGCAGATACGTGTAAGCACTGGTGAACGTTGTGGTGATACGTGTAAGGAACTTTGTTTGTTTTAAACTGCAATTTCTTTTAGTGCCACAAAAATTAAACAGCTGGAGGGACAGTTTCGTAAAAGACCAAGCAAGAGAGGGGTAGAATGGTCGCATCACTATTCATTTTGTTTGTCCTCTTGCTGTTTGCGTTTTAGTATAGTTACTAGAAATGTTTCCCGCGCGTTGCTGCGGGTAGAATTTTTACGCGATGATTACTTAGTTGCAGATTTTGTTCGTGAGTATGGTTTGATTAACAAAGATGAATTAGATCTTTAAATGAAGCGAGGAATTGTAAAATTAAGTGATCCGAAAATTGTACTTGCATAGCATAAGTTATATATTATCTTTTTCTTGTTTACCATTTGTATTATGTACTGTAGCCTAGGAGATACTCAAATCAGATTTTAATAGCTTAGTACGATAATTGACCATTTAGTATGACATTAAGAAGTAAACCAAAATCCCAGGCATAATCATTAACAGAAGATACAAAAAGTAGGCTAAAGCAATTGTAAACCATTGTGACATGCAGCCTGATACGTCCTTTGAATCCTTATGGGATGCTCACTGCCAATAGCCACATTTCCAACCACCACTGTTCTTATGGATTCAAACTACATTTGTCCAATTAAAGACAAACAAAAATTTCGAAGAAAATGAAAGAAACCCATAGAGGTAGAATGAAAAACATAGTTACGCTGATATCTACTACCATAACATGTTATCTGCAGCAACCACTACCTAATATCTCATTCAACTGATGCGAACATATCAGCCATTATTAGCCAAGGTGAGGCCTAGTTCATCAAATATACTTTTCGGAAATCAATAGTTTTGGGAGTTACCATTTAGTTTTATTTAGACAAATATCCAATGAAAGCAACATCTTTTCTTATGCCATAAAAATGACCGATGGTAGACTTACAATCAATTTGTGATAACTATAATTATTTCTCATTCAGCATTTGAAGCTGACCAAAGCAAACATATTAATCACTACATATCTGCTTTCCCTTTCCTCCAAATTATCAGCTACTAAAACAGTTTGAAGTATTAAAACATAGCAACATGCATTAAAGCAATGACAAAATAACTTTGGCTTCCCCAGTGACATTAACATTTATTAATAAAGGGCAATGAGTTGAGGAAAGACTCGCACTGGGCAAGCAAGCAGTCTCATGAGAGTACGGATCCTTGAACGTCACATAGGCAGTACATGCACATTCACTGGATCTGTAATTTTTCAAACCAAACAACAAAAATATGATTTACCGGAAATAAAAAAATAAGGTAAAATTATGAGCTCTCGCACAAATTGCTCATCTATACCTGACCATTTCAATGCTCTCAATTGAGTAAGAGAAGGAGAAAAAATGAAGAATCATAGACATCCCTCTCGGTTGCTCGAGGAGACAGACCCATAAGTTCTACGGCAAATCCACCGTGATTCATATTCTCCAAAAACCTAAACTAAGAGGAATGGGAAGCTATATATATGATTAATATTTCTCAATGAAACCAAATTTTCCGTTGTTGTGGTTATTTCAAATTGTGTACTTAATTGTTTTACAGGTATTTTGAACTCTATTCTTGATAAAAGCAAAATTGAAGCGGGTAAGATGGTACTTGAAGATGAGGAATTTGACATATTCCAACTTGTTGAAGAGGTAATCGATTTCTTTCTTCCATCGGGTTTAAAGAAGGGCGTAGATGTGGTGTTGGATCCTTATGATTGCTCTTTCCTAAAGTTTGCACACGTGAGCGGTGATAGGAGAAGGCTTAAGCAAATATTATGCAACTTATTAGGGACTGCTGTCAAATTTACTTCAGAGGGACATGTCCCAGATTAGTTAAGGAAGCAGATTTTTGAAGCAAACTGGTTACAATAGAAATTGAATTCGGTGATAATCGCAAACACACACGAAAGATTAACAAAAAGGAACTACGCACCTCATACTTTGTAGATCAAGAAGGAGGAAGAGGTTGTTTCCCGTTGTCTTGCTACCGTGACTTTGGACTTTCAGTAGATCAGGCGATCGACTTCTGGAAACGACTGTGGTTCTCTATATTGCCTCAACATAGAGACTCCTGGAAAAGTATGAGGTCGGTTGCCTCATATAGAGACGTCTGCAAACGTATAGAAGCATGGCAACCCGTAATTAGACAAAGAAGAGAAGGGCAAAAGCGTCATTCAATTGGGGCTCGAATGAACAGTAACGCCTGGAATGAACAGTAGAACAGTGTATCCTCCTTTAGTATATAGTATAATTTGAAAGGAAAATAGAGCCCCGCGCGATGCTGCGGGTTGTTTTCCTATACAGAGTTATTTTTCTGAATTTATACGTATTAGGGTAACTCATAATCTAATAAGCGTTAACTAAAATTGTTGATTTCTTGTTATTTTACAAATTGCGAAAGGAAAATAGAGTATAAAAAAGAAAAACTCATCAAAAAAAAAAAAAAAAAACATTAATCTAAAAGTGATTTGAAGGGTCTCCAAAACATGCTGCAAACAGAAAATCTATAATGAGCATTGTTTTGATCATCTCCAAAACATAAAAAAAACGTAACAATTTCACCTCAAAAGCACGAAAACTTGCAAGACAACAAACACATCCTCTTGTTGATCGACAAAAAATGGAAATAATGACATCCCAGCAACAAATAACATAAACAAATGAAAAGAAAACAACTAAAAAGTAAAATCAAATACAGGAGAGGATTCAGTCACCATATTATTTTCAGCGGGATTTACCTTGATGTCACTCGCACAGAACAGTATATACTCAATCTTTATCCGCTAGCAGGATTTGTGGTCCATCTTTTTTCATTCCTTCAGTTCCTAAAGAATGTACTGCCATTTAAAGAATAAATATTAGCACCATTTTATATACCCAAAGCTCAGATTACACCATACAATATATATCATAAGCTACACAGAGACTGTCCTTAAACCATTTCCTACTTCAAATTGAGATTTTTCAGAGTAACCAATGAATCAAGTACCTACCTCAGAATATAAGAAACAACCATAGTAAGACAAAATGAAGAAACAAAATTATACAAACAAAAGCTTTAGTTTCCTGCATCTAACCTTCAGATCTGGACTTTCTTATTATGAGCCAACTCAGCCGGGTGACCCTGAACCAAACACATTCATTATGCTAATGAACAAACAAAAGTAGATAGATAATGAACAAACCATGCTTCAACAGAAAGGTAAAGAGGTAAGCACTTGAGAATTACTAAAAAAAGTTGGAAGCAAGTATTTACAATTATAGAAAGCAGAATCAGTAATTGCAATAACTAAGCAAAAAGAAGAATTACAATAAGGAAGCTTCATATAGAATTTACATTTTTACAAAGAATGTTTTCCAACACGCATATGACTCGAGCGTAGACTGTAGACCCTGAAGTCGGCATAGCCTTTAGCCTCTTTACATAGCTCAATCAGATCAATAGATGCCAAATGTTCCAATGCTTCCTGAAACACAGCGAACAATCTCATATGCATACATTTCTATATTTCTATGTATGCAATTGCACAAAAATGTTTCTTTTCTAGAATAGGCTCTCAAAAAGTTCAATGAAAACAAAATCCAAACACTCAGAAAAGTATCCATCAGATTAATCTACAAACCATCAATCATAATGTAAATTTTATGATCAAAATTGCAAATCTGACGTCAAATCAAAGAATCAAAATCTCAAATTTTAATCAAATCTGGGAGATGAGATTTGAAAACCAAACTTCTTCCATTTGTTTTCAGCCCAACCTTTCTATCTGAGAGTACTAAAATAATTTGGTTTTTGGAACTACTGTAAATGTAAAACAGAGCGTACAAAACCAAACAATTTAATCAGATGAGCTTCAATTACGGAAAGAAAGAGATAACAAAAACTTTCATCTTCACAGATTGTAAAAGTGAGAAATCGATTAGCATAATTAGGAAAGTGAAAAGAAATAACCAATCAAAGGAAATCAGATGAATAGATATGACGGGGAGATTGATTTTATTAAGCTCCAATCTTACCAGGCTTTCACTGCTGTTGATTTTGATGGCTGTGTTTGATGTTGTGAAACAATGAAGACGGGCGTTGACAGAGGCTTCCCAAAGAAACCAAGACTCAGAGATTTTGGTTATATATAGAGGGGGGAGGAATGGCGGAATCGCCATTGATCTTGGTGGCTCAGTTCATCATCTGGGAGTAGATAGAAGCTTCGAGACCTGACAGATTTATACACCAATGGCAGCGTGAAATTGTGGGAAAATTCCAAGGGCAAAACCGGCATGTCACTGTAGAATGAACAGTATAACAGTGAATCCAGCTTTAGATGTATGTACTAGGAATCATTGCCCGCGCTTTGCTGCGGGAGTTAAGATTGTTAGTGAATTGTTTACATAGAAAAGAAGTTTGAGATCTTTATGAATTGGAAGTTAATTGTGACAAAAATTTTAATCAAAACTATGAAGCATAGTAATGAAGAAAACAGTGACATGTGGAGGAAGAACTGTTACATTATATTCATTTGATAAAAGAGCACACGTCTATTCCACATTTGTTACATCAAAATTCATCCAAAAATTGCTTGCTGCACAACAATGTTAGGCATTTCAGGTGCAGCTTTACAAAAAAGGGAGCTGCATAGTTAGATTAGCTATTAGAGTTGCAGCTTTGCAAAAAGATCGTTGCTGCAATTTTGTAAGATTGTGGAGCTTGTTCAAAAACAGCTGTGGTTCCAACTGTACTTGTCATTGCAGCTACACAAAATCGATTACTTCATCAAAAAACTGTACACCATAGTTATCTTGGATCAAACAGTTTTTTTGTTTTCAGCTGATGACGATGATGTGGTTTCATGTTCCTCTGCTTCTCCTTCACTGTAGAGTAAATAAAATACAGTACTGTTTTAAATATTGATAAGAATCGATTCATTAAAATGAATTATATAGTATATGTATTAATGAATGTGATAAAAATTAGAATGGTATTTTCCACATAAAAAAAATTAAAAAGAGAGAAAATATTCAGATCAGTACTATTTACCTTCTAGATTTCTTGTTGGGTTCAGATATGAATAATCCTTTTTTACTTGTCCCAGCAACTCTCCTTTTTTGAAAAGGAACAGGATCTGGTGTCATAGTTGCTGGGTCGTTTTCAAAAGGTGCTACAGAGGACTCCATATGTGGGAAGATATCTTTGATTATTAGCTCACCATCATCCTTTATCTTGAGCTGAAAAAGGAACTTTTGGCCTCTTGTTTTCTCTATCTCTTCTGGTAATGTTGCTTCTGTTGGGTATGATCTTTTGCTGACCAAATCTTTGCAACTACTTCCAAACAGTTGCTCTGCTGGTTTTCCCATTATGATAACCGCTGCGTCATTTTGATCATCTGTGATAGTCATGTAGACTCTGAAACTGTATATAAAGAAGAGACTTTAGTGTTGTTATTTTGTTTTTTCACATAATATAAAATTTGTCTTCAAAATATAATTTTTTATAGTGTTTACCAAGGAAGAATTTCTTGTTTCCCATGAAGTGAGCAGCCGAGTTGATTGTCATGCTCTTGTTCTTTTAATTCTCGATAACAGCGAGGACAACCTTTATACCACCAACCGTCATGTGTTGCAAATCTGGAAATTGAAGCATTGCAATACACCATTTGTTCCTGGAATTGAAAAATAAAAAGGGGCATGAATCATTTACAACGTAGCATAATGAGTCACTATTTATAAATTAGGGCCAAAGTAACATAATGAATCTATAATTTACAAAGTAAAACAATTTACAGAATAAATTATTTAAATTTCAAATACTTACACTTTATAATGTGTAGTTGGAAACAAAAATTGGATTTTATACCTTGTGTGACAATGGATCCAATATGTTCAATTCAGTCACTGTTTTCATATCAGTTTCCTGGATTTCTTCTGATGTTGGCTGTTTGAATGGGGTTGGAAGTATTTGCACTCTATCAACCAGTTTTGAGAACCTACAAATTTTTAGGTATGTGATGAAACTGTTGATATTTTTTTCTTTCCTTTTTGGTAAAATGATGGTTTTCTAATAATGAAGGAACTTACTGAAGCCTGTACTTGTTTGTCTCTGGGATATTTGGATTGATGAAAATACAGGTGTTGCTTGTATTTGATGGAGCAGGTTTGTCTGCTAGTTACAAAAATAATTAGTTATAGTTGTTAGTCATGATGAAATAATTGATGAATTTTTGAAGGACACTTACCCAGGTATTCTTTGATTTTTAAACTGGTTAATGCCATCAGCACTGGTGGAGAAGTTTTTCTAATTGTTTCCATGTCAACTTGTCTAGCAGTGTTGCCCCAGAGTGTAATTCTCAAGTCCTCTCTTCTGCATTTTATGTTTAGGAAGTTAGTTTTAAATCTCAATTGGATCATATACAGTACTTAATGTTTAATAGTGTGTAAAAAGTTTACCTTAAATTCTGCAAATGGATCTCACATTTTGACTCTTGTCTTTCACATTTTGATTCTTTATCCTTGACAGTTGTCTGATGTGGTGGTACAATTGACTTCAAACAACCGTACAGATCTTGCATTTAACAAAAATAAAAAATAAAAAAAAGCGATTAATCAAAGTTATAAGGTAAAGTATAATGAGGAAGCATTGTTTATTTACAATGTGTACATTTACCTGTTAGAATTGTATTATCATTCATGCGTGCTTTGAGTTGATCAAATTCTACTAAATAGAATCGTTGCTCTGGAATTTCTGGGCAGTTTCCTTCAACTGCTTCAAAGATAGTCATTGCATTGAAACGGACTTGACTCTGATGATCAAGAATCTTGAAGTTTTCCTGGTTTTTTCGTGTGAAGAACTTGTGAATGTCATAAACCTTGCCTTGTTGGATTTTTTTGTGAACTAAAGGGTAGTCAGATTCATTGATAATTGCATGAATAGCGTCACCCTGTATTACATAGGAGAAAAATATGTATAAGTGTGCAAATAATTGGACTGATAATTAATTGTTTGTGAGAAAATTACCTTTTCATCAATCAAGACAGAGTGGAGACCATCATCCTTGTCAGTATTATATTTCTTAGCTCTCCACACTCTCGATATACGAACTCTGATCTTGTATTCTGATTTGTAAGGTTCCATTTCATGAATGAAGACATCCATGTAGTTCTGGCAGCTGCAAGTAATAGCATATATTATATTTAGATAATAATTTTAAAAAATTGTTTTCATAAACTACATATAACTTTATTTTGTTTGGTTTCAATTGTAGAAACTTTATTCGATGAATAAGAAAAGGTTTATTTGAAAATCTCAAAATGAGTAAAAATAAACTGTTTTGTGATTTTGTCACAAAAAGATTTCCTTTTCTTTTTCTTTCTTCAGCATCAGCCTCTATGCACAATTATATATTGAAGACCAAGTTATGATCATAAATTTCGATTGGCCTTGATGAAAAACTGAGGCATAGGAATGTCAATATGAAATAGGATTATAAATCAAACGAAATAGCAAATCAAAGAAGCATTTAAGAGCAATTTTCTGAAAATGAATGGTTTTTAACAATTGAATATAGGCAATACTGGTATATTACAGGAAAAAGAGACAGTGAATTTCATATCAATATTAATCAAACACTGGAAATAACAAAAGGGTAGTTTGAAATTGATTGATTTTGAAAGAGAGAATCAGATCAGTGGTAGTGGAAAACGAAAAGAAGTTGATGACATTTGATCAAATAGAAAGTGAAACTTGACCGATCGAGTACCTGTTTGGATTCATGTCGATGTCAAAGATGTTGCAACAGTGCAGCAGCTGAGGTCGGTCTTCACCGATGCTTCCCGAAAGTAGGCGTTGGTTCTTGAGATTATATATTTAGGGTACATGGCAACATTGTAAATTGCCAGAAAAAATGGATAAAGCTGTAATCAAGACCAGAATCAGTAAAGACAAAGTGATCGGAAAGCTTCAAGCTGATTCTAGATGGTTTGAATTTTCAATATCTTGAAATTGATGCCTAGACTTGCAGCTCTCAATCTCAATCTCAATGTGAGTATCAGAGCCTTGGATATTATCAATGACATCAAACGGATTGAAATCTCACCCTCAACACCTTGGTTTTGTCCAGTTCCATCTGATATCGTGTTTTTTTTTTTTTTTTAACATAATTGAAAACGTTGCTTTTTAGTTTGACCAAGTATGACATAAGATTTTGAAAAAAGGAGGGGAAGTGGATGTTGTTACGTAATTGTATACATGGTTATTATCACATGTGGACTTCATGTACATAAATTGTATACATGGTTACCAGCGTGTGGACTTCGTGTACATAAATTGTATACATGGTTACCATCATGTGGACTGCATGTACATAAATTTGTATCATGTGGATGAAGTCATAGTATACATATGTTAATCAACTATATGCAAGAGAAAGGTGTGATAAGGGAAAATATATATATATATATATATATATATTGGTATATGGTGTTACTTAAATTTTTATACCATATGTACTTAGTCAATGTTCATTTTAGATTTAGTCAATCTTCATTTTGTTATTGATATAATTATGTCCTTGGCAATTTATTAATGAACTTTAAGGGATTATCACGTTTTGAATTTTTTTGTAATTGCAAGGATGTTTTTGAAAGTAATTTGATCAATGTAATGTATATTTTAATTTATAAATTTTGTAAAACATCTTTATAAACTATGTTCTTAGTATATTTGTTTGGTATATCATTGCTGTTATTTATTAATATTTTTAAACCATTTTTTGATGTGACTCTTGATAGCGCAACATACAGTTGTCCATGAGTAAAAACAGGCTCAGGTAAATATATACCTACTTGATTTAATGATTGACCTTGACTTTTGTTAATCGTCATAGCATAACATGGTCTGATTGGAAATTGACGTCTTTTAAAAATAAATGGCCATTTATTTTCAGCGGCAGTAAGCACAATTCTTGGTATAAAGAACTTGTGACCTATATTATTTCCTGTTAGTATTTTTGCTTCTATTAGTCGATCAAATAATTTTGTAACTATCAATCTAGTACCATTGCATAAACCAGATCTTTGATTTAAATTTCTTAATAATATGACAGGCATTCCAATTTTCAAAATTAATTTGTGTGATGGTAATCCAGTGAATTCTAGTTTATTTAAAAATTCTGTAGGATATAAAAGATCAATATTTTCATTATTTCCAAAATTTTGTACAATCGTGTCTGAACTTAAATAAGTGGTCGTATTACCTGGCAATAAATTTATAGCATAATCATTTATATCTTTAACTATAGTATTTCGAGGCGTAACTATTGCGCGTTCTTTTAGATAGTTAAAATTATCGTAATTACTAATAAAATTTGTATAAGTTGCAAGAAAAATTGCTTCTATTGGGTCTCTATAATCATTAATAAGTATATCATTCGGTATTTCAATCCAAGATGTATCTTCATCATTTTCATAATCAATTGAATGTGTACGACCTTCTCCAATTTCTAATAACCAATTTGCAAAAATTGAAATATCACATTTCTCTTCATTAGTTAAATTTTTTTTAATAATCTCATATTTTCTGTTAAATGAAATATTTTGAATGATTGCCAAAGATATGAATAATTTAATGAGGCTTGAATTATCTGTTCTTTAGTTCCTCCTGTAATAACAGGTAAAATTTGTCTAAAATCTCCACCTAATAAAATAGGTTTACCACCAAATGGTTTGTCACTTTCTGTATTATTTGGATATGACAAAATGTCACGTAAAGATTTATCTAATGATTCAAAACAATGCTTGTCACACATTGGAGCTTCATCCCAAATAATTAATTCTGTATTTTCAATTAATTTTGCAAGATGGCTACCTTTTTTAATTGGACATATTGATAAATTATTTACTATGAGAGGTATTTTAAATCTAGAATGAGCAGTTCTACCTTTTGGAAGTAATAGTGAAGCAATTCCAGATGAAGCAACAGCCAAAACAATTTTTCCTTCGGATCTTAATTTGCTTATTATTGTGTGCCATAAAAAAGTTTTACCAGTTCCTCCATGTCCATGAACAAAGAAAGTATTATGTGTTTTTTTTTTAATTGCATTAATAACTTCATTATAGACAATCTTTTGACCTGAATTTAATTGACTCACTAAATTTTCATGTTGATGTTTTAGTTCAACACAATTATAATCTAATTCTTCTGTTAATAATCTATTATTCAATTCCAACATTCTATCTGTATTCGGCATTGGCAATTGATAATTTTTTAATGAACTTGATGAAGCATTAAATATTTGTTCTAATTCAAATAATAATCTATTTTTTAATTCTGAATCAGGCAAAATCAAATTTGGATTTCCAATTTCAGCTCGTATTTTATATAAAATATCATCACACATATTTAACCAATATGAATCCAATAACATTTGAGGATCTGCTACATCGCAAAATAGAATTATTGTAACAAAAAGTTGACGTATTTCAGATGCTGTTGCAACATGTGAAGAATTTGTTAATGCTTCCATCCATTCTCTATCATCACCTAATAATCCTAACGCTCGACAGGCTTCTTGATAAGAAGAATACGTTATGCCATTAACTGTTTTTATTGAATCAAAATTATGACAGCCTTTTTGAACATTTAACAACATTCTCATGAAATATAATTCGCCTAATGTAGGATGTACATGTACTATTCGACCAATAGTTCTACCTAGTTTTCTTGGCGTCCAACGATTGTCACGATCATTCCAAACAAATTTAGTTGGAAATTCTGTATAAGTTAATTCACGTGCTTCTGGATAAGTTGCATTTGCTTTAAACCAAGCAGTAAGCGTAGTATTTTCTGTGCTTTTATGTCTTATTATATATAGATTGAAGGGATTGGGATTCATGAAACACAACATTTTGTTCTGAAGGTAAATGAATTTGTAAGCGTTGAACAGCAGGATGTCGAGAATGAATTGGGTATTCAAATAATCTCCATACGGATTCATGTGGAGTTAAATAACGACAATTGAGATAGGTTTGAATTTCATCATTTAAATTTTGTTGAAATAAAATTCTGGCTCGATCTGGACCTTTATTAATATATTTAAATAAATATTTAATTAACATAGACTGGGAACATGATTCAACATTTATGTGAGCATTATATCTTAATAGCAAATTTGAATTATAAGGGACAACAAAATTATTTCCTATATGTACTCCATTTTTCATGACAAATTTTGTTTGATCATCACGACGTCTATATATTGGAGGTATATTTGTTTCAAATATAGTGTTTGCATTATACGGTTTTGGAAAAAATTTTGAACATTTTCCATTTCGAATGCAAGGAGATTTGGGATTTATTTGTCCACAGGGTCCATGAATCATAAATTCACTAACAATTTTAAAGAGTTCTGGATGAACATTTTTATCTGGTAATTCTGCTGAAATAATAGAATCAACATCTGCCGCTGTATAACATTTGTAATCTTTTTTTAACCAGAATAGCATATGAGCATGTGGTAGTCCTCTTTTTGAAATTCAATTGTATGTACATCTGCTTCAACTTCTCCGAAAGGTTCTCCAGATTTAATATAACTAATCATGTCTTGTAATTTCATTTTAAACATTCTTGTAATTATATCAGGTCTATCATCAGCTCTATATTTTGGAATATTTTTAAAATATCTTAATATTTCTGGCCATTTAACATTGCAAGTAAAAGTAATAAATAGATCAGGATTACCGTACTGTCTGCAAATTGCCATAGCATCTTGATAGTTATTAATCATATTTCTAGGACTTCCAGTGTGAGAACTTGGTAATATGATTTTTTTCCCTAAATCACAGCCTTTGTTGATTCCTGTTGAAGCTGCAGTACATAAATCTTTAAAAATTTCACTTCTAAAATTTTTTTGATTTTTTCTTATCCAATCTAAACGATCTTCTTCAACAGTTGCATAAGAATCAACCAAAAACTGTTGAAAAAGTCGTCCACCTTTTAACAAAGTACTCGTTTCATTACTTCTATCTTGAATTTGATATGCAATATAACTACGCATTGATATTCTTTCTCTTTTTGTCCATAATTTTCTGTGGTTTGCTGGACTGATAAATTTGGTGTATATCCATCTTCACCATATGGAAAAAGTATTGGATATTGTAATGACATATATTTTGGATGTATTTTAGAAATTCTTTGTATATGTCCACAATTTGATTCAATAATTATATCTTTATTTGAATTATGTTCCCCAATGTCACCTACAACCAAACCACCGATTTCTTCGCTTATTGGTAGTTCATATTGTTTACCATATGTAGATAAGCAATCAAGTATGGTCATATTAAATGAAGATAGAGAATGGTTTTCAAATTTATCTCTCATGGTTCGAAATTTTTTAACCAATTCATTAATTTCGTCGAACATTTTAATAAGTCCTCGAACAATATCTGATCTAATATTTTCATTAACATGAGTAGGGTCAATAGCATTAATACGATTTACAACTTCATTTTTGGTATCATATATATATAATTGTGCATATTTAGGACTATCTCCATCAGAAGGTAATATAGAACCCATCAAATGATGTACTTGGCCACTAATTTTGAAAATATAAGGACCTGATCCAGCATTTATTTTATGATCAATTGTTGCTCCCATTGATGTAAATGAAAACATTGAATTATATACTCGAATATTTTCTCTAAATAATCTGCTCTCTAAACCATTGTTTGGATCCAATAATTTTTCGAGAAAACTTGGAGTAGGTTTGGCTCGTTCTAGTTTGACTTTTCCTTTTCCGCAACAATTTGTATAAATAGGCTGTGCATTTGCAGATTGTTGTTTAAGAGATTCTTCAGACCAAAAATATGCATTACAATAATTGCATATATAAATATTGTCACCCAAATCTTGATATGTTACAATCAATCCTGCAATCAAAATGTTATTTCTTGTTAAACAATTTGCCCGAACATTATTCCTTCTAGAACAATTGGAAAAATTCTGCAACATGAAACCTTGCTTTGTCTTTTGATATGATGCTTGACCAGATGAATGCGAATATTGACCTATATGGAAAATTTGCATATAATTAGTCACATTATTCATAAATTCCTATGGCATAATGTTTGATCAAAAGAGTCTGAATCAAACCACAATTTGAGTTTTTTTTTTTTTTTTTTACAATCTCTGTTCAAAATAGTTTAAACCACAAAAAGCTTTAATTTTTTCTGTATTTGTTAATACGTTGTCTTCAAAACAAAAGCAAACTTTAGGTCGAAAACAGGTAGCTAGAATATATAAAGATGAATTTTATATGATACAATACCAGTAGCTGAAGAAAAGATTCTTGTACCTCAAAGGTTAAATTAAGATAAAAGCACTGTTAATTTGGTTTATAAAACTTTCAAATATACATCCACGTGAATAAATAGTCTGTACTAACTATAAAGAATGGAAACAGATATAAACTTTTAAATTGCAGTATCTTATCATTGCTGTAAGGTAGAACCATTACTTGTTATTGTGTAAATATTTCAGAACCAAAACTGATAAAACTATTGTCAAAATTATGTATCTATAAAATTTACCTTCTGCAACCACATTATGAATATTTGATGCTGCACTAACTCCAACACCAGCAGTTTGTTCATGGAACACTATAACAAAAATTTAAGCAATATCAATTAGTGTATATCTGCAGAAGGAACAACAATTTTTGCTAAAACCATTTATATAAATTAACATTTTTAAATACATAAGATACACGTACATGTTTTCCACCTCTTTGAGTTAACTGGACGATCCTCATTCCCACCAAAACATAAATGATCAGATTCAGTTCTTCTTACAGCAGAGTTTTGAGTAATACAAATTTGTTGAATCTTTTCTTGACTATCACGACTTTCAACATCATACTCTCTTAATATTCTCTTTGTTCCTCTCGAAATACCTTTTGATGCCATCACTGTATTTAAACATGTAATCATCTTAACTTTCATAAAAATCAAAAATCAACTACATAGTGTTAAAAATAAGATTAACTTGACATATAAATTCCACATTACATTTTAGATTTACAATTATAGTCTCTCTAACGAAACCATCAAAGAGGAAAACTCCCTACCCTTCCATCATTTAAAATTTTTCTATGAGAAAGTAACTCATGACTTGTTGCAATTGAGAGAAATCAAAGTATTAGTAGTTAATAAAGGATTGATATACAATAGTCTTTACATTTCCTGTGGAGTTCAATCTAATGAACAGCATCACCTTAAAAACAAAGAAGGTGCTATAACAAACTCCTCCCTAACTTCTCTCAAATATCACTAATCTTGATACCTCAAATGTAATCAAACATATACTAAAGTCAAAAGGATGGAAAAAATATTATTCATCTCCTTTTATGCAAAAACCTTTGAACCGATTTTTATGTTTCTCTCATTTTTTAGACCAATATATTGCTTCCTACATACACTGTAAATTCCCTTTATATATATAATATTGCTTGAGAACTTATGAAAAGCATGACACTCAATACCGTAAACCAAAATATGCACCTATCAACTTAGAACAAAAATGGATCCATTCATTCATTCTGAAAATAATTGAAAATGAAAATAGAAAAAGGAAAACAAAATAAATACATGCAGCAATTAAAAGATGAAGAAAAAAATCAAACTCAAAAAAAAAATTGCATCAAAAGAAGTCAAATTTGAAGAAAAGTGAGCTCGGCGGCCAAAAGAATGAATGCATCTAAACTGTTGGCAGTTTTCCAAGCTAACCATGGAGTTTAAAATCAGAAAACCACACCAAAAGTCTCTGTAGATTTACTTTTCGGTTCAAGTATTCATTCAGAAGTTTACGCATCCCCTAATCTCTGTAAAAATTTAATCTTCACTCTATCCTTTTCTATTGAATACAGAGGGAAAAAACAAAATTGAGAAGGGATTCTCTGTAAAAATTTTAATCTTCACTCTACCCTTTTCTATTGAAAAGAGAGGGAAAAAAAAAGTGAATCTTCTTTCTCCGCTGCTCCTCACTATCTCTCTCTCTCTGTTGCCCATGTTTAACTCTTTGGAAATACTCACGAAGAAGAATTAAGCCAATATCACTTTCACAGTCAACAATTGGATGCAATTGACCCAGACATCTCACAATGATATTCATATAATTTACCCAAAAAAAACAACAGAGATAAATTGAAAGAGGAAACTTGATTAATCAAACCAGATGTGAGCAAAACCCATGAACACAAAAAGTTTTTCATTTCTAAGCTCATTCACATAAACAAAAGCAAAAAAGCAAGTCAATAGCTTCAACTCTGAACCCATATGAAACAAAGAACCAGTCAATAGCCATCATTTAGCAAAACAGAGATATACCCATTAAAGAAAAATTAGAAACACCCTCAAACCTCCAAGCTTTGCACTAAAAATCCCAAAAACAAACACAACAGAACACCAAGAATGTTAATTGAAAAACAGAAAGCAAAGCAACTAAGGACGAACATAATAAGGTATACTTGCAAGACACAAAACAAATCCCAAAACCCAATCACCAAACACCAATATTTTGAACCCAAAAAACCAAAACACCAGTATCTTGAACCCAAATTAAGAACGAAGACCATTACCTCGTTAGATTAACTAATGAAAGAAGCAAGTTAATAGCTTCAACTCTGAACCCAGATGCCGTACTCGTAGACGGTGAGATTTCGTACTCGTTTTCAACCCAACCTCTGTATCTTAAAGCAACCAACAGCAGCAGATCCAACTTTCACTCTCTCTTTCCGCCTATTCAAACGAAAGCCTTAATTAATTCCACAGGAAATGTAAAGACTATTGATAATTCAAAGCGGGGATCACTCATGTATTACATCTGTTTGTTAGATCCTTGGTTGGTTTGTCAGAAGTTGACATATCAAACAAACAAATAATTAAACAAACAAACACCCTTATCACCAAAACCATGAATAATGAAGCAAAAAACCAAACCCTTAATTCTCAATTTCCACAATCAACGATCAAACAAAGCAAACCCGAAACCCAATTTCACCAAAAAAAACAAAACAATGGGAAACCCACAAATCAGAAACCCCCAATTTCCATCCAAAGACCACAACTTTAAACAAAATACAGAATAAGCAAGCCCAGAAGAACACAAAGGAGACAGTATTCAGATTCGGATGCAATCAGACCCGAGAAGAATTAAGTGAGAGAATTACCAGATTAAAGGTTCAAACTTTGGAACCCAATTGGATTGACTCGGCGACGACGCTGTGCTTTAGAGATTTGCCCCCGATCTCCCTCTCTATCTCTTCGTGCAAAGCAAAGAAACGCACCCGACTTCTTGATCTCTCTCTCTCTCTATTTCTCGATCGTTCTTGATTTGATAAAGATGAGTACACGACTGTAGAAGAAAGAGGAAATCAACGGGAAAGACTCGATATATCCGGGTCGGTGGCAGAGGCTGCAAAAAAATCTGAAGCGAGGGCAAAAGCGTCAAACCATTTCGAGCCAAATCACTGTTAAATGAACAGTATCTCTCCTTTAGTATATAGTAAATAATAATTTGGGTCCAGAGCTATAAGTAGGTGAATATGTATCCTTCTTGATAGTGGTCTTCATCTTACCCTTCTTGAGTTGATCATTATTTTATAATCTTTCCATGATTGCATCTAATAAAATAAAGTCATTTTAACAACAACAACAACAACAAAAATACACACACACAACAACACACATTTTTTAAGATTGTGTGTTGTGAACATTTCATTTAAGAGGAAAACCCTAAGAGTGTGTTCTCTCTCTACACGCACCTAAACCCTAAGAGTGATTGCGGCAGCCTCCGGCTGCTTTTCCTGTGATCTCCTCACCTCCATGGTGTCCATTAAGGATGTCACTGCCTCCTTTGCTGCATCCCTTGCTTTATCCAGCAATGAAGTTATCGATTTGTCTCGTCGAATTGGGGGTGCACAACGTCGCCCTCGACAATCCTACCTACTGGCCAAATCCTTGGCAAAGCATCCGACTGCCTTCAACGACATCAGGCGATTCTTCAGAAGAGTATGGGTGATCGATAAAGGATTTAAGATCCAGGAAAGAGACCAGAACCATTTTGTGCTAGCTTTTGACCTACAAGGTGTTGCGGGGTGATTCGTGGCGCTTTAATCATGCCCCGATAGTGCGGAAAGAATATGATGGAATGTCGCTGATTGGTTTAGTGGAGATGAACTCTTTGTTCTTCTGGGTGAGGATCTCCAACATCCCACCTGCTTTTGAGGATCCATAAATGACCCAGGCTATTGCTTCTGTGGCGGGAAAGTTCTTGGAGATGGATGACAAACTTTCCGACACTGTGGGTAAGGTTAGGTTTAGGGTTTCTCATGAATTGTCTAAACCCTTCTTTCTGTAGAAAACGCTTAGCCTTGCACAGGGGATAGAAGCGGATATATCCTTCTTTTTTGAAAACTTGGTAGGTATGTGCAATTCTTGCCATTTTCTGATGCATGATGGGTGATGCGCTCAAAGCAAGCGCATAATTTAACCCTGAAATATGTCGTTAGTAGTATAAGCAAATAGGGATCGTTCTATTCCGGGGATTGAGGGTACACTTGTAATTGTGTAACAAATAAAGAAAAGTATTATTTACAAAAATAAAATAAAGAATATAAATATATACAATTGTATAAACAAATAAAGAATTAAAATAACAAAGTATTATTTACAAAAATAAAATAAAGAATATAAATATATACAATTGTATAAACAAATAAAGAATTAAAATAACAAAGTATTATTTACAAAAATAAAATAAAGAATAAATATATACAAGTGAACAAAAATAAGGGGGGGTTTAGGATTCTTAAAATTAAAAATAAAAATAAAGAAAATAAAGAAAACGTAAAAACATATATACAAGGGTGGAACGCAAGGAACAAAGATCAAAATCAATTCCATGTAATCAAATTCGATTCAAACCCTATAATTGTTCTTCCAAGTCATGAGAGAGGAGTTGATCATGTGAAACATTCGAAAGCAAATGATTTCCCATATTTTACTTTTCAATGCTAATTAACCTAAGCGAAAGCACCTAGATTAATCCTATCAAACATGCAATCAAACCCTAGAAAGCTAGTCAATCATGTCATGTTTAACGCATTACACATAGAGAAAGGCTATCAACTCAAGTGTACAACTTAGTATGAATAAGTTCACCTAATTGCAATCCTCTTCAATTGAATTCGATTTTTGTCCAAAACCTTTACTACTTTGATTTAAGTTTACACAAAACGAAAAGTCGATTTCATGTTCTTAAACCTAGCACCAATTACATGCAAATCCTATAAGTGTCGACCCAAATAAGATAAACATATAAAAGTTTTCTATCAAGCAAATTCAATCGAACAAACTCACATAAGCAACTTAGAATCACAATTATGGAATTCGAAAACTTTATTTAAACATAGAAGTTGGGTTTAAACTTTACCCTAAACATTATTGTTAACTAGAAACAAGTTCATACGAAATCAAACAAGGAAACCAAAAAGGTTACAAGGAAAAGGAACGAATTACACCGTGAGTGGAGATGGAGATGGAGAGCTAGATGGTTGGATCTTGAATCTTGGAAGCAAGCCTTCAAGGTGGATGATGGAGGATATGATCTTCACGGCTCCTTCTTCTTCTTCCTCTCCTTGCTTGAAAACGCAGAACTTTGCAACTAGAGAATGGAGAAGGAAAATGGAAAGGAAATGGAGAGACAAAGAAGATGAAATGGATGAAGGAATTGGTATTTTGAGAGTGAGAGGAGAAGTGTATTTATAGCCCAAAAAATGATGAATGGAGGGTGGAGATGAACATAAATGAAGGGCTAGATATGTTAGACAAATTTGTAAAAAATATCTTCCCACTTGTTTATCACTTGTTCAACTTGAATTGATTTTCCTCCTCAAGATTTTCCACTTGGTTGCAACTTTGATTTTCCTCCTCAAGATTTTCCACTTGCTTGCAACTTTGATTTTCCTCCTCAAGATTTTCCACTTGGTTGCAACTTTGATTTTCCTCCTCAAGATTTTCCACTTGCTTGGAGGTCCTAAAAATAGAAACTAATAAGAAAAATAGAAACTTTCCTAAAATGAAAAATGGCAACTTACTAAAAATGATAAATAGAAACTACAAAAATATAAACTTTCTACAAATAGGAACTTTCCCAATCAAAGAATGGAAACTTTCCTAAACAGGGTTTTAATAAGGAAATAACGTAAGAAATGTAGGGAAATGCAGTTAAAACGTCGCATTAAAATGCTCCTATCAAATTCCCCCACACTTAGCTTTTGCTAGTCCCTTAGCAAAATCACACTAAGACACACACTAAGACTCAACGAAAATTAAAGACTCTACAAAAACATTGACTCTATTGCCCTTCAACTTTTTGTCTCAGAAATCTCCTATTTTCACAACATCAAGATTAGCACTCAACCAAGAATCAATATGTAGATATTCAAGAGTTAATTAAAACATATAATCCACACATACACAAGTAGGACTTGGTTGTGACAATGGTGATGGTTTCTGTTAAGTATGCTTCGAACAAGTATGATTCATATCCTCACATGGTATATCCACTCTTTGTTCTCTCAGAATTCAAGACAATGCTTAAAAGCTTATAATCACTCAATTATATGTGAGAGAAAATATTTTGAGGCAATCAAATAGCTCACATATATAAGAAACGAAAAGCACTTTGTGAATATAATTTTTTTTGAAAAGATCTCATGAAGGATATCAATTACTTGCACGGATGGACCCAAGCCATAGGTTCAACTCTTGTAACTCATCTCCACAAATCAAAGGCTGTCCCATCTTAAGGATCAAGAAGGTCTTATTTAGGGTTGTAATGGGGCCAAGGCTCAAGGTTTTAAGAAACGAAAGGTAAGGAATTTCACAAAGTGTCCTAAAAACCTAGCAGAGCTCATGTAGATGTAGAGACTTCTAGAAATCCACCAAGATATATCAAAACGTCACATCCCATAGAGGTTTTATGAAAGGGCCAAATGTCTTCATGTTGGGCTCAATCTTCACTCTAAACTTCCCTAGAACAATAGTGGAATGGATAAAGGCCAAATTTTTTTGTAGTGGGCCTTAGTTCAAAGTAAACTCCAAAATCACTAAGTACGGGGGACTAAAATCCATATACATTTTTTCTTTTCTTTCTTTTAATTTTCTAGCCGTACACATTTTTTTTTTTCTTTTTCATTTCTTTTTCACGGCTTTCACATAATTTTTTTTTTTCATGGACAAGTCTACCCCCACACTTGAACTTTCACCTCTTCTCAATCTTCTTTCTCAATGCCAAATCCTCAAGTAAAGTCCCAAAATATAGCTCCACTAAGTTTTTAGAACAAAGGGTAGGAGTGTAGCTATACTAAGGTTCAGGGTTAAGGATTTAAGGGTGATGAAAGAAAAGGCTTAATGTAAGCTCAAAGGGGTTCATCTAAGAGAGTCCCATGACGGGCACAAATAGGGACACATGCTTATTTGGCAATGATGATAATTCCTAGGTTGCTTCTATCCCTTCCAGAATCAGGGCCATGTATTGACAAACGTCTCAACAAGCACAAGAGCGAATTCTAGCATTCTCTAGTCCATCAAACTTAATCTATGGCAAGCAATCAATCAAATGAAAGAGTAATGAGATCATCAAAACATCGCCAAGAAATTAAGAATATATTTTTCAATTATCACTCCAAGAAAAAGGGACATGGCTCAAATATCTCACATGTGCTTTTATGAATCAAAACTCATCCTAACATGCTCATATTCTGTACCAAGGTTACGAAATCCATATCCACTACACATGCATGCATTTTTCATATATCTCAATTAACCAAAGAATACCATTTTAAAAATCATCTCAATTTTGTGATTCTCTTTTAATCATGATTTTAGAGATATAGAATCATCTTAGACAGTTGAAAGGGCATTCTAAGACTCAAAAACAAAAACAAAAGTAACCAAATTTTTTTTTTTTTTTTTAAATTAATTTAATTTCAACACTTAGGTACGGGAACAGGGAGTCTCGATGTGCAATGGGACTGAAACAGCTACCCTTTTTCAAGACTATGTTTAATCCAATATACCTTAGTGTATCACAACATCAATTAAAAACACAAAAAACACAATCCAACATCAACTATTTTTCATTTTTTTTTTTATATACTAACTACTAAAAACACAATAAAGCAATAACCCTTCCCCCATACTTAATTCATGCATTGTCCTCAATGTATAAACAAATATAAATCATGCAAAGCATAAATCAAGCATAGAAGAGAAAATGAACACAACGAAACCTAAAACAACTTAAAATTTAAGAAAATAAAATAGAAGGAAGAGTTCAAGAAAACAAATCTGCGTTTGATGGCTCCTCCACAGCTACAGTTGAAATGGGTTGCCTCCCATGCAGCGCTTAATGTTTAAAGTCTTTCAGCCTAGACTTGTACCTCCATTTACTCCTTTGGAGGAGCGGTATGCGGGCGAGTGGCAGCCCTTTTGCTGGTTTCAGCCTCCGGAGGAGGGTCTTCATGGTGTGATGCAGTAGCGTCCTTGCGAGGAAACCCAGGAGGATAACTCTGCAAGTTATTGACTTCCTGAGCAAGCTTGTTTATTGCAGTGTGACAGCGGATCAAAGAGCAGTTCATCTCAGAGATGTAATCAATCATGCAATTGACTCTCCAATCTGTCACCATAATACCATCGCGGAGAGAGGAACGCAAATCATCAATCGAATCCGACAAGCTTTCCAGGGTGGCCATAGGCCGAGGAGCACGAGCAGCTGGTGAGGAAGAAGACTCTCCGGGATGCAGTCTGGGAGAGCGACGAGGCAGAGGAGGGGGACTGCGGGTACGCTCACGGATAGGACGATGGTCCCATCGACGAGTAAGTCCAGCTCTAGTGGCCGCTTGACGACCTTCTTCTTCCAAAGAGAGAACACGGCGTTGATTGACGCCCCTGCGAGGGGTAACCTTGGTTCGAGCCATGAGGAAGTAGAAGGAATTTGAAACTGCACGCTTAGACAAACCTTAGTAAAATCTGGAGGAGACAAAAAAGGATGTATATATGAAGCACAAAATAGGGTAGAAATCTCAACAAGCACATGGTTTTAACAAAGCTTCTCCGGGAAGGAGAAGAGTTATGACAGTTCACGGCCCAAGAAACACGTATGCACATGAAAAACTCCCCCACACGTAAATATTCCTTTCTTTTCCGTGATTTACGGCAATTAGGTCTGCTTTCGGCTGTAGCTTGTCTGTCACAACTCCTCGAGAACCGTTTGGTTCCCCCACGCGTCCTTTCTTTTCCTTAATTTACGGCAATCATACCTGCTTTCGGCTGTAGCTTATCTGTCACAGCTCCTCGAGATCAGTTTGGTTCCCCCACGTGTCCTTCACGAGCCAACAGCTTTTCCGTGTTTTCGGGTGACTTTAATCCAACGCGTAGATTTAATCTCAGAGATCGTCGATCCAACGGTGGAGATCTGCTCACTCGTTCTATAAATAGGTGCATTCTGAGGGACTGTTCACTCCAAAAGAAAATTCTTCCGAGTTCCAGCCTTTCTCTCTCAACCTTTCAGCCTTTCTTTCGAAACTCAAATCCTTTCTTCATCAACATGGAACCACGAACTCTGCAACTAATGGAGTTACAAACCCAGCAACAAATGGAATTACAAACCCAGCAACCAACCGAGGAGGGAGGAAGCATCCAAGCAGCCGGGAGTAGTAACCGGTGGGCTCCCACACCGCCTCAACTAAGAATCCTCAAGGGCCTTTACTATGATAAGGGTTTTAAGTACCCAACTCCAGAGCAGATTCAAGAGATCTGCCTTCATCTGAAACATTATGGGCAGATCGAGGACAAGAACGTCTTCTTTTGGTTCCAGAACCTCAAGGCTCGTGAGAGGCAGAAGTTGAAGGAATTTCGGAACGTTCGGGTTGGTGGCTCTCTCGATCTCAATTTTGGATCCACTAGTTCTACTGATGATGGTAGGTCCATTGATCTAAACTTTGGTTCCACTGGTTCTACTAGTACTGACAGATCCATTGATCTAAATTTTGGGTCACGTGTCGGCTATGGTGTTGATGGATCGATCATGGAACAACGAGGAGAATATCACCAGGAGATTGAAACCCTTCCACTATTCCCCATGCATGGTGAGGACATCTTTGGCAACATGAAGACTACTTCCGTGGGAGGTAGCGGCTATGGCGGTGGCTCTCGCATTTCCCTTGAGCTCAGCCTCAACTCCTACGGAAATGCAGACATAGTTTAGTATAGAGTATTTTAATTATTATTATTATTTTTTTAAATTTTTTTTTTTTTTTTGTAAATAGCTTAATTTAATAAGACTGAATGAATGCAGTTTTTTTTTTTTTTTAATATAAAGGACTCAAAAATAAAAGACAAATATATATAAATATAGGACTCAAAATGAAAGACAAAAATATTTATAGGACTCAAAATGAAAGACAAAAAAAATAAATCCCTTCCCCCACACTTAAATATTGCATTATCCTCAATGTAATCAATTAAAAGCATGCAATGAAATAAGTAAGCATAGATAGAAGACATTTACGAAAACAAATCCTAAAATAAAAACTAAAGAGAAAAATTGAAAAATAAAAAGAAATAGGGAAAGAGAAAGCAAATCTGATTATATTCTGAATTGGGTTGCCTCCCAAGTAGCGCTTGTATTTTACGTCTTGCAGCCAGACAGTACCTACATTAAATAAAGTTAGTAACTATAATTAACAAAGAAATACAAAATAAAAACAAGTATAACTATTAATTACAAACTACAAGTATAATTAACAAGTATATTGTACATAAGACACAAGTTAAGTACTCAAGTGAGTATAAAACGTGAAAAGTATTTTTACAAGTTTAAAGTGTGAAACAACAAAATAATTTACACGTATAGAGTATTCACAAGTATTTCTTTTATTATAAACATTATTGATATCGAATCAAATTCCAAGCGGTAAATCAAGTGGACGTGCGACCCAAGTATAGTCGCCTAGACACAAACTCCCTTTCAAATCGTTTGGGCAACCTTACTGAAATGGCCAGGTGGGGGAGGGCGAACACGAGAGGAAAAATCCATTTTGGCATGAGCTACTCCCACATAGTGGTTTAGGCCCATTTGCAAGCACTTCTGGATTCAAAAACCCGTCATGAACGTTGTCCCCTTCGCATAGGCTATACTTACTAAGATGAAAAAGTTCATAAGTGTGAAGACAGTTCAACAAGTGTTAATAAAGGCCGCCCTCAACCTTAAGGGACCTGAGCTAGGTACCAATAAGGGGTTTAGGTCAATATTAATAAAAGAGACTTCACCTATTCCTCTCAATTTACAACCTACAATTAAAATTCGTGTTCAATAATATAAATAATATTTAAACTAAGTTTTAAACAATTTATATACAAAAAATATATACAATAAATGACACAATTTAGCAAGTGATTTTTCAATCCCCGGCAACGGCGCCAAAAATTGATGCGCTCAAAGCAAGCGCATAATTTAACCCTGAAATATGTCGTTAGTAGTATAAGCAAATAGGGATCGTTCTATTCCGGGGATTGAGGGTACACTTGTAATTGTGTAACAAATAAAGAAAAGTATTATTTACAAAAATAAAATAAAGAATATAAATATATACAATTGTATAAACAAATAAAGAATTAAAATAACAAAGTATTATTTACAAAAATAAAATAAAGAATATAAATATATACAATTGTATAAACAAATAAAGAATTAAAATAACAAAGTATTATTTACAAAAATAAAATAAAGAATAAATATATACAAGTGAACAAAAATAAGGGGGGTTTAGGATTCTTAAAATTAAAAATAAAAATAAAGAAAATAAAGAAAACGTAAAAACATATATACAAGGGTGGAACGCAAGGAACAAAGATCAAAATCAATTCCATGTAATCAAATTCGATTCAAACCCTATAATTGTTCTTCCAAGTCATGAGAGAGGAGTTGATCATGTGAAACATTCGAAAGCAAATGATTTCCCATATTTTACTTTTCAATGCTAATTAACCTAAGCGAAAGCACCTAGATTAATCCTATCAAACATGCAATCAAACCCTAGAAAGCTAGTCAATCATGTCATGTTTAACGCATTACACATAGAGAAAGGCTATCAACTCAAGTGTACAACTTAGTATGAATAAGTTCACCTAATTGCAATCCTCTTCAATTGAATTCGATTTTTGTCCAAAACCTTTACTACTTTGATTTAAGTTTACACAAAACGAAAAGTCGATTTCATGTTCTTAAACCTAGCACCAATTACATGCAAATCCTATAAGTGTCGACCCAAATAAGATAAACATATAAAAGTTTTCTATCAAGCAAATTCAATCGAACAAACTCACATAAGCAACTTAGAATCACAATTATGGAATTCGAAAACTTTATTTAAACATAGAAGTTGGGTTTAAACTTTACCCTAAACATTATTGTTAACTAGAAACAAGTTCATACGAAATCAAACAAGGAAACCAAAAAGGTTACAAGGAAAAGGAACGAATTACACCGTGAGTGGAGATGGAGATGGAGAGCTAGATGGTTGGATCTTGAATCTTGGAAGCAAGCCTTCAAGGTGGATGATGGAGGATATGATCTTCACGGCTCCTTCTTCTTCTTCCTCTCCTTGCTTGAAAACGCAGAACTTTGCAACTAGAGAATGGAGAAGGAAAATGGAAAGGAAATGGAGAGACAAAGAAGATGAAATGGATGAAGGAATTGGTATTTTGAGAGTGAGAGGAGAAGTGTATTTATAGCCCAAAAAATGATGAATGGAGGGTGGAGATGAACATAAATGAAGGGCTAGATATGTTAGACAAATTTGTAAAAAATATCTTCCCACTTGTTTATCACTTGTTCAACTTGAATTGATTTTCCTCCTCAAGATTTTCCACTTGGTTGCAACTTTGATTTTCCTCCTCAAGATTTTCCACTTGCTTGCAACTTTGATTTTCCTCCTCAAGATTTTCCACTTGCTTGGAGGTCCTAAAAATAGAAACTAATAAGAAAAATAGAAACTTTCCTAAAATGAAAAATGGCAACTTACTAAAAATGATAAATAGAAACTACAAAAATATAAACTTTCTACAAATAGGAACTTTCCCGATCAAAGAATGGAAACTTTCCTAAACAGGGTTTTAATAAGGAAATAACGTAAGAAATGTAGGGAAATGCAGTTAAAACGTCGCATTAAAATGCTCCTATCAATGGGAATCAGTGTCCGGTTAGTGGAGTGGATACTACACATACTCGTGTCCAAGCCAATATTGACGAGAAAGTGGAGATCACAGCTCCATCCTTGAGTTTTAATGCAGGTACTTTCATGGACGACATGTTTCGTTTCCACCGGTCAATAGGGCTCTATTTAGTCATGACACTCCTAGACGTAAACCTATCATACTGCGGGAGAAGTTTCTTCCCAAAAAACTGAAAAATACACTGGCCTTAGTCCCAGTCTCTGACTCACTCGACTGCACCGAGTCTTCTCCTCATGATAATGCTAGGGTTGAACATATTGTGCCGGTTCTCATTGAAGTTGACAAAGACACAGGGCAGTCTGATGAAAAGTCTGAAAGTGACACAAATGTTCCTATCAAGGTGGAGCCAAGAATTGAGAAGAGTGTATGCCCTCCCACCTCTGAGGCCTCTCCCAAAAAGTTGAAGATTTTGCTCCCGAACTTGTTCAAACATGTGGATATGCATGATGCTCCAACAAAGAAGTTGAAAATCCCATGTTTCCAGACTAAATTTTCATCAAGGTCTCTAGGACACTTGGAAGCCTCGGGCAGCATTCTTGTGCCAAAGGAGCCAATCGTGGAAATTGGAAAGGAGCCAAAAAAGAAGAGAGGAAGGTCACTTGGATCGAAAAATAAAAATCCACCCAAATCAACGAAGATTGCTGCTGCACAAGCAACTTGTTTTGAGTACCTTACTAAACCTCCTAGCCCTAGTGAGAAGGGCAAGGAGAAAATTTAAGTTATTTTTTTGTTTTGTGACTTAGCCTATTTACTATACTTTTGTGTAGTTTATAGGCTCACTTGGAATAAGTTAGCATTGATTTGTATTAGTGAGTGGTGCTAGTATATTGCTCGTCTTACTTGCTTATGAGCAGTGACTGATATGTATCTGTGCCGTTCTGGCTTTAGTGCATGAAAACCTTATTATTATTGATTCAAAAAAAAAAAAACATTTCATTTAAGAGCATTTTTAGTCGACTCTCTATTTTAGCTCCTTAGTTATTTGGAAGAGCATGTTTAGTTTTTTATCTATTTTAATTAGCAGCTGCACCCGATTTCTAAGTGACTCTCTGATCATGTCTCCAATTTTCATGGACCCAATTTGGGTTCCTAAAATTGTCATCAGAAAATCTCGATTGGATTGTTACTTAATTGACTAAGTCTTCGATGTGAGGCTTGTGTCCCAATTTCCAATGTGAGAATTTGATTTGTTAATTGATTCACTAAGTCTCCAATGTAGGACTTATGCCTCAATTTCCAATGTGAGAATTGGACTTGTTAATTGATTGCACATGCAGACCGAGAGCTACATTGCAGGTGAGGGGGCATGTTAAAAATTTCACATTAGTAAAGTGACAAAAAATAATATAACTTATATGTGAGTAACTCCCAATTGTACCGAGACATTTTATGTTTAAACTAAGTACCTAACGATGATATAATTGGGACAATATCGGTATATGGTAGGCTACGAGACACACTTATCGCTGTTTAAAAAGTTGCTCCACTAATCACTTAAGGAGTTGTCACTTTAACTATATGCTGATGTCTTTGTAGTCTCTCGATCAAAAAATTACCTTGATTATTATGTGCAACAGTCTATGCGGTTGACTCTAAATATCATCGGATATTGTCTTTTTTTTTTTTTAGGAAAAGGGATAACTTCATTCATTTATCCATGGCCAGAAGACAATTACATCAAATGCTGTCTTACACCAAAATCATAAATGGTATAAGCTACCGAGCAAAGGACAGGTGACCCTCACTGCTAACACATTCGCTCATTTATAAGCCTAATCATATGAACACAAGTCCAAACTATCTAAATCCTTGTAATAGCAACCCTAGCCTCCTAGAGACCTCAATTGGTGTACAGCTAGTGAAGCAAAATTAAACAGCAAGAGACCATATTCAGATGCTAGACCAAGAGACACTAAATAGTGTAATCGAACCAAACATCCTGCATAAGTTCTCCCGGGTCCCAAATCCAAGCCCAAAGAGAAATTTGACCCAACAGAAAATTGAGTCGGGCCCCACAACAGCCCAACATTCTAGAAGCCAGATTTGATATGGGCACCCAGCGTCGGGCACCCAGAGATGGCTGTCGTCCGTCAGTCACCCAAAGCTTCGTCTGCACCCAACAAAGCCGCCAGCCTCCCTGGATGAAGGATCCGATCAGCCAAGCCATCGACTCTGGGTCCCAAATCCAGATCTTCCATAGAGTTCGTGGGTACCGCATCGCACTGATATGAAATCCCAAGAACAAGGTGCCCAGATTCAGTGCTTGAGTACGAACATCGCCGCCATACGTCTGCAGCCACAGCAGCCACAATACCTTCCACCACAGGAAGATTCTGATTCCTGTGCCTCCATCGAAAATCTTCCAATCCCTAAAAGAAGGAAGATGCCGCTCCAGCCCGATCTCGGGTCTCCTCACCCAGCCTGGGAGTTGTCCCCGCTGTGGTCGCCGACGGAAACTGAGCCAGTCCAAACAACCTGTAATCCGCCTCTCCCCGACACGAGGAAAGAGCTGATCAAAAGTCAGCCTCAAACGTAGATTAAGTGGAGGCGGCAGAGTCCTCCCTGGTAGCCGCACCAAGGGAGCGGCGCTAGGGTTCGGCGAGGAAAGGCTCTTGACCCTCTCGACTCTCATTCTGCATGCATTTGTATTCCTCATCGGATATTGTCTTAATTAATCATAACCGGCATTTAGTCCATTAGCTGGTTAATTAAGCCAACAAGCCTGCATGTAATTAACGTAGTTTTTTTTTTAAAAGAACATCAATGTTATTAGTGATGAAGTATCCATTTATCGTTTTGGATGTAAGAAATTTCTTTTTACACATTCGTGACTTCTTTCTTGGCACGCAACTCCAACGATAACAGACTCCCTCAATAAGTTTATGTTTTGCAAGTCTCACCCAAAGGCGGCCCTGAGGGCTACTACCTGAGGCGGCTGCCTCAGGCCACCACTCTCCGACGGGCCTCCGTCAAGTTTTTTTATTTTACATATATTCGTTTATGATTATATAAAAGTTTTTCGCGTATCAACTACAAAGCAGCCATGCTAGTGCAGTGGTAATATAGATGTGATGGTGTTTGTATCATCAAGGTTCGAAACACATTGTGGCCTTTTTTTTTTCTTTATTAGTTTAATTGCACTTTTTGTCTTTTTTTTTTTGTCTTAATTAGTTTCTTTGCAATTAAAATTTTTTGTTCCTTCTTTTTCCAGCTTCTATGGAAAGAATATTTTGAAATTGAATATTAATGTACTTGCCATTTGTTATTCTTTGGTTTCTTTTGTAGTTAAATATATTCTGTTCTTTTTTATTTTTTCAACTTAATTCTAAGTGAAAAATTATTTTGGAATTGAACACCTTTTTTTTTCCTTGCATTAACATTAATGTAGAGGTTTAATTTCTATATATATATATATATATATATATATATATAAATTTGTTCGATTATATGAATTTTATTATGTGAGGCCACATTTAAATTATTTGCCTCAGGCCATCAAAATGTCAGGACCGACCCTGGTCTCACCTCATGTGGGTTTCATGACCTCATTATGCAACCTTTTGTTCTGGTCACCTAATTTTCTCTCTTTTTTCTTCTTTTAGAAACCAAATCATCTGTACTCAATAAGTCCATGCCCACAAGAAGCGCGCAGTACGTACGTACGTACGTACGAACAAAGTACAAGTACAGAATCAAGCAGAAAGTAAAACATGAAATAAGCGCTCGAGGGCGGGTGACACACACACACATCAAGATACGTTAGTTAGTACCCCCAAGAAGACGCTTGAGTTTCTGAATCTGAACGGTGTCAAGTAATGTAGACTTGGCTATGATTTCAGTAGGTAAATTGTTTTGAAACAGAGCAGTTTCCAGAGTCTGCACACCTGGGTTTGCACTACTGAAGCTGGCATATGCAAGTGCTGGAGCATCACCCACATTCACTAGGAAGTGAAACAAACCTTGAGGAAAAACCATAGTATCACCCTTGTTCAGAGTCTTTACATAAGGCTTATTATTCGAGGCAATGAAACCGGCAACTACTGTTCCTTCCACAAGGATTACAAGTTCTGTAGCGTCACGGTGTGAGTGAATCGGGACAACTCCACCAACAGCAAAGTCTGCACGAACCAGTGCAACGCCTAGGCCATTGAGACCAGGAAAGTTAACAGCAAATGCAGCCGATAGCCCGATTTTGTTGATACTTGAGATGTTACCAGCAACTCTTAGGCCAGAGAACACGAAGTCATCTACAGTAACCTTTGCGGGATCTTTGCAAGCGTACCCTGCAGGGCTTTGAGGAGCTGCATAGTCTGCAACACAAAAGTCTTGCATAGCAGCATAGGAACTGGAGAGAATGACAGAAAACACGAAGAAGACACTGGAAATCATCTTGATCGATATACGTAAAATTAAGCTGATGAGCTTATGTATCTTCTTTCTTTGGTCTAGTTATGTGTCTTGGTCACCTAATCTACATACCTAAGAATACGACTTTAAATAGTAAAGGTTTGGCTGCCTAGCTAAAATATTACTCAACAGTATTGCTTGTCTTATCATCATGCTATTAGCTAGCTTACAAGTAACAGTCATTTTAGCAACTTGTACAATCATTATATAGGACGTCTACCTAGTCATACATAAGGATTTGCGTATAAATATGAAAACATATGTATAGAGTTAATACGAAAAAAAAAAAGTGGAGGATTAATGCACTAATTAACTTTTTCTTCTTACCCCCACTGATTTCTCGTGAGGTTGTAAAATGGATCATTAAAGCATAGTTTGACTAGATCATGATCGTTTAGTGCAGGCACACAAACATATACATTGTCATGATCGTTTAGTGCTTTTACAGGTCCGAAGGAGAACAGCAAATGGCTACTTAGATTCAAGCCATGTCATGCAATTTGGGAATAAGAGACAAAGCGAGGATTTCATCTTCACTTACATGGGTACAAAGCCTGAAAATGATAACTATACTTGCTTCAAGTACACGGCATCACCATCGACCTCAAGGCCAAGGGTTGTCAGCCAACGCATCGCAGACCTCCTCCATCTTCGGTGCAAGGTTGGTTATAAGCTGCACTCAAGCTATCAATCTGAATAATTAAATTTTCCAGAATATGAATTTGGATGCTGTTCAGTTCGACAATGCCCCTGATGGCTCCGATGTGAAGCTTGAAGCTCACAAACAGCTCATTGATGAAATTTCTCGGAGGAAAAATGTGGATTATAACTTAAAGCAGATAGGGAGCTTTTGTTTGGGTATGACAAGAGTTCAGAAGTGATGAAGAATGTTAGGACTCCGGGGGAACCTCTAGTAGATGATTGGGACTGCCTTAAGATGCTTAAGTAATTAAGCACCATAGTTATATATTACTCGCAAAAGAAATGTAGCCTTAGTCAAGCATGTACGTGTATATTTAGTAGTGTTTTAACTGATTGACAACTGTTCATTGATGTGAGGTTTATAATAAGTCTCACACCAATTAAAAATTCTACTCGTCCGTTCATTGATGCTAGAAAAACCCTAATTGAAAACATACTTCAGTGATTTTAATTATCGCATTACTGCTGGCTAATTATTTTTAAATCTTTCATGCGGGTGGAAACTTATGAGAAACATTGTGGATTTTTTTATCAAGTTATGGAAGGAAACACACGAGAGCTATTGCCAACATGTGCAATACTGGAGTTACGCCGGAACAAATGGCTGCTGCATGTGTTCAAACCTGTCATATATATGAAATCACCTCTCTCTTAATTCCCTTGCTATACCATAAAATGATTAATGAATAAATTGATATCACATGGGATATTAAAGCCTAGCTTCCCATATGATTCGATCGTTACTGTCGTATGTGAATGCACCAATGTTTACATAATTACATGTGCACGTACTAGTGTTGGTTTTTAGTCTTTTACCAAGAAAAAAAAACATTTGAGATTATTAAGCACTATTCTTGGACTTTCTCAGTATAACAATGCGATCTAATTGTGTTTTGCATACCTTGAAAGGTTCATTTTATATAGTGAATTACAATTTATCTATTGGATGCCATTTTACATGGTAATTAACCTTCTAATTTCACGAGAAGGTACGTATTATGTTACATTTTCCTCCTCATCAATCATTCGACATATCAACTTTACATTACCACTTGGTTAGGCATCTGACTTGATGATGACAAAATGACGATAAATTTAACCAAGTTCAAGAAAGATTGCCAGCAAAAAGTCTCGACATATGACATCGAGACTCGCATGAAATATCCATTTATAATGTTTGAAACTTCCTAAGTGATAAAGTAATTTGAGGTTCATAACTAAACTAATTTGTAATGGATGGAGCTGACCCAAATTCTTATAAAAACCATAGGCAATGTCCTGATTTTCTCATGTGGGATTCATATTCTGAAAATCAAGGTGAATTAAGAGAGAGATTAATAATATTCCTAGCTTTTGGCTTTTGTTTTGTTCCATACGAACAATCCTAGCTAGATCTAACCAAGAGCCAATTAACGACAGTGATATATATTCACAAAGTAAAGTTTTTGGATCTTGTTTTGAATAATTTCGAACCCTTAATAACTACTATAGTCTGTTTGGTTTATATAAATATTGTTAATAATTATTAGTCGCGTAAAAAGGATTATACAGGAGAGGATGTTAATCCAGGAGAGTTTCATGCTATTAGTGTTGAAAATAAAACTGCTCTCATGGGATGAACTAGCAAGGTTGTGGATATAAATGGTTCAAATGACCATTTTTTCATACACACCGACTATGGCTATCATAGGAAACTTGGTAAGCAATTTCAACTAATAAAAATTCCAAGTACTCTGATCTTCCTATTGAACCCTGATGGTCTGATGGACATATCATATGAAATTAATGCACGCAAGTGAATAAGTTTTACTTATGTTTTACATATGCTAAAGGCCTCGATCATCATCTCGTGAAGACAATCGAGCATGGTAAAAGCAAGCTAGGTGAAACTGGCACAGGAGTTCTTCAAAAAGATGAAGGAAATTGTATCAGGACGTTCAATAGATCGTACTACTGCACAATGTCACACATGAATTTCACCTGGTAAAGGGAACAGAAGTCACTGCCTGATAACTTCACATTCGACTACTAGTTGTAACACTAGTAGAATTTGTTCAATGATATCTCAATAGGGAGGAGCTAGAAATTTTATGCAAGTATGACAAGCTTTTCTACTAAAGCATATGGAGCAACTCAAATAGTAGATTCTCATACTGATTAGTTTCTTGTTGCTATTAGAAAAATGACACATGATTAGTCTGCAAAGTAATTTCAGGGACTCGATCGATTTGAAAGGGACGTTAATTGAAAAGGTGTGGCATCATGTCTATCGCTCATTTAATTAGATAGTAATGCTTGTCTGATAAGATAGCTGACATCTTTCTTGTAATCGATTATAATTGGAATCTGACATTTCAAATAGTTATGGATCATTGAGAAAGAGTCCTGACCTAATAGTTTGTTTCATTAGCACGTTTGATTCATCCTATTACTTTCTAACACAGTATCAGAAATGAAGCGTAGAAGACAACGTTCTTTTCTATATGTGGGGTGAATTATTTTATTAAGATCGATCTTGTCTTACCTTGCGTATCGTCATTTGATGCAAATACAATACTGATCGAAACCCTAATTAAATTTTATGATAATCTATATCATATGAACGCAATGCATTCGCAGACATTAGTCCATGTCATAGCTACTTAAATTGATTAGTACATTTTGTTAGAGCTAATAATCATCAACTTCAATGAAATTGTGATCAAATTTAACTAGGAATCAACAAGTACTAGGTGGCTAGCTAGCTATATTAACTAAATTAATGTTGTCCCTGCTACAAGTTTTCTCTAAGAATGGAAAATGAAAGAAGCCGATGCCATCACCAGACCAATTAATTATAGAGTCATTATCTATTTGATCATGACTAGACAATGACATTAAATTAAAACTTGTAATAAGTATACATATATAGGTTGTGTACGCCCGTGGTGCTAATTGAGAACAAGCCAAGGTTAGCTCAATCCCATTCACATCCAATACACCCTTTATAAGTAATTTCGTTTCTTGTACTACTTATTCTTCTTCATATATGCTACCGCTGGCTATTAATACGTAAACTCCAAAACCAGTAGTTTCCATTATGGGAAAAAATTAATTAATTGTGGATCGATCTTAAGCGTGAGAACAAAAGTGATTATTCCTTTTAAATGATAATTAAGAATAAGCCACCATATGGTAGTGGACCACGTCAAATACCAAGCTTGATTGATCATGCATGATGAAGAATATTGGGGTGCGATAATGAATAATCAGACTAATTTTTGTAAAACAATCTAAATTCAATAGGAAAGAACATGATAATGATAGAAAATGTATAGAAGTATAGGATGATTTTTTTATTATTAAATCAGTTTTGCATCCATTTTAATTGGGAGATTTATCTCTACGCCCACTACCAAATTTCCATTCAGAATGAGAGGTTCCATGAATATCAGTTTGAATCCATATCTGAGTCCTTCAGTTAAATTTTTAAGAACCCTAGCTAAGAAATACCTTAACTATTGAAAAGTTAAAACTTAGAAGTTAAATTAGGAAGGCTAAAGTGGTCAGTATATTATTAAGAAGAATTTGTATTTTAACTTTCTTATTCACTCTCACTTACTGGATCGCTGACAAAGTTTTTGGATATCCAAATGTTTCACCAAATTATGTAACTTTCCAACATTGTTGCAGATAGATACATCACTACGTATCTCATCAAAAAGTTGGCAGTTGGGTCAATTTAGTTTACCACTTAAGCTTGAATGTTGCATATATGTGATTTTTTTTCTTAAAATGATTAAATAAAGAATGAGGCAATAGCGTATAATCTGTATAGTGCCTCATTAATTTTGGAAGTTAGATCTGAACCACTCATTTTAGCCACTACACGTCTATAAATTGAGCATGCACTACTTGTTACAAGAGCACACTTAGATCTGAGAGCTTGAGTACGTGAAGCCTTTGAGCAATTTCTTTCCCAAGACATTGAGAAGTTTAAATTCTTGGTAAGCTGGAAGCTTGATCAATTAATTTATAGGTTTAGCTCTTTAGAGGGTGTTAACCTCATTTCAAGCATCTATTAGTCAATATAGCACCTAAACCTCGTTAAGTTTTGGACTTCTAATCAAGCCTGCTTGATTGTGTTTCTACAGGTTATCTTAATCTGCAGAATGAGTATTCAAGGTTTAGTAGTACTTCTTTTTCTGTCTGTTTTGAGTGTGAGTACTATTGGGAGCACTCTTGTTGAAAATGGTTCTACGAGTACCACTCATCATAAGTCCAAGGGAAAAAGATGGGCACTTCTAATTGCTGGTTCAAATGGTTACGATAACTATCGACACCAGGTCATTTAATTAAATTTATCCAAATCTAGCTAGCATCAAGTAATAGTTAAACTTTTGTTTGATATATTCAGATATGGTCTTCTTATGTGAAGAGTAATAAGAAGTCTAAGTAATGCGCTACATATATATATGCAGGCTGATGTATGCCATGCATACCAGATACTTAAGAAAGGTGGACTCAAAGATGAAAACATTATTGTCTTCATGTATGATGATATTGCTAACAACACAGAAAACCCTAGACCTGGTGTCATTATCAACAAGCCAAACGGCAAGGATGTCTACCACGGAGTTCCCAAGGTTTGAATTTTTGTTTTATGGATAATAATAATTTGTTATTAATTAAAATATGCATGTTTTAACCCTAAATAGCTTGATGCAGGATTACACAGGAGATGATGTTAACTCACACAATTTCTACGCTGCTATTCTCGGAGAGAAAACTGCACTCAAAGGAGGAAGTGGCAAGGTTCTGGAGACTGGTCCAAATGACCATATTTTCATATATTACACTGATCATGGTGCTACAGGACTTCTTGGTTAGTAATTTTTGTTAATTTCTCAGACCAAAAATAAATAAAAACGACCAATATGTTAAATTTAAATAAAATATTTAATTGATGAACAGATAAATAATTCTAACAAATTAATATTGCATGGTCACACATATGAATGAAATGTTGTTTCAGGGATGCCTAGTGAAAGTGACTTTGTTTATGCTAAAGATCTGATACATGTGCTGAAAAAGAAGCACGCTGCTAAAGGTTACAAAAGCATGGTGAGAGTTTTCACTTCAGTAGTAACTGATATACAATCTAGCCTCCATAGAGATAGATTAATTTGAATTATTATTTTTGGTGAATTATGAACTTATGAACTCTTTTACGCTTTGACAAAAAAAAAAAAAAGGTGTTTTACCTTGAAGCTTGTGAGTCTGGGAGTATGTTTGAGGGTTTGCTTCCAAAGAATATGAACATTTATGCTACTACAGCATCAAATGCAGAGGAGAGTAGTTATGCAACATACTGTGATGGTGATCCTGGTGTTCCTACAGAATTCGGTACTTGTTTGGGAGACTTGTATAGTATTTCCTGGTTGGAGGATTGGTAAGATATATCTAGTAGAGTTTTTGTTTATATGATGATGTCTAACTAGTGACTTTCTAATATAGTTTGAATCAAAAGCTAACTGTGATTTTTGGTGCAATCACTTTGAGATCAGCGATGCAAATGATCTGCGGAAAGAGACTTTTGGGGTTCAATATAAAAGGGTAAAAGCAATGAAATTTTTCACACTATCAGATCTTTAGGGAACTTAATTTGTTTATAATTTGTAATTTTGTATGCATATTGTCCTTGAAAATGAGAATAATATGATCATGCTTGTTGACTAAGTTACAGGTCCGAAGCAGAACAAATGAATCTCATGTTATGCAGTATGGAGATATGAGTCACATAAAGGAATTCCTCTACACTTACATGGGGGCAACTCCTAAAACTCATAGCTATGCTCCCTTCACATCCTCGCCTTCGGAATCAATCTCAAGGACTGTTAGCCAGCGGGATGTAGCCCTCCTATATTTTCTGCAAAAGGTTTCCATACTTCAATTCTGATTTTTTATATTTTATATTTTTTACAATATGAACTAGCTGGTTTTTGGAAGTACTTAAAAATTTCAAAATGTTTTACATTTCCTCTGTTTATTTTTCAGTTAAACAGAGCTCCAACTGGATCTCATGAGAAGATCGAAGCTCAAAAGCAGCTACGTAAAGAAATTGCTCGAAGGAAACATGTGGACTACAGCATAACCAAAATAGGGGAGCTTCTGTTTGGGACCGAGAGGAGCTCAAAAGTATTGATGAATGTCAGGCCTTCGGGACAACCTCTAGTGGATGACTGGGAGTGCTTCAAGATGTTTGTAAGTTAACTCTCCTAGCTATCAGATTTTTTTTTTTTACACACTTTATTGATTGCATCTCTCAGTTGTTGAATTGGAGTTCTTTCCTATGCAGATAAGGACTTATGAGAGTCGCTGTGGAAAGCTATCGAAATATGGAATGAAATACACGCGAGCTTTTGCCAACATGTGCAATGCCGGGGTCAGCCTAGAGAAACTTGTTGCAGTGTCTGATCAAGCTTGTTCTAAGAAACATGTCTAATCTGAAAATGGCTGTACTAAAAATGTATGCTAGCTGGTTACTTGCTTTGGGTTGTTTATCTTTTATGACATATGTAACATGCGTACGTGTATGTGAATATGTGATGTTACATTATTAGCTTTTTTATGAAAATAAAAATTATAAGTTAATAAAGATCGAATCTTTCACAAATGTGATATATATTGTCGATCTGCAAGTCTGACCGGTACTTATAAACAGAAGTCCAATTTTCTGCCTTGATCACAGTCCATTCTAGTGAGGAACTGTTCAGAGTCCATCAGAAGGTTTTAATCAAGTATATTCATGATAATATATGGACATCGGACTAATATATATGAGTTGTTCACCTTAATGTGATGAAGAACACCTGGGAGTAATGCCTGGGAATTGAGATATAAGATATATCCTTATCTATGAGTTTGTAACCAGTGAGGAAAAAAAGAAATAAAAGAAAAAGAAATACATTTAATTAAGTAAAAACTTCAGCAAAACAATATTGTCTTCAGTCAAGAAAAGTTAAGAGATACACAGTGCACAATTAGAAAAACTATCGACATTAACATAAGACCCTATATAATAGTTCTCATTCTCTCAGTCTGATATAAAAGCAAGGAGGACTGAAAGATGAGAACATCATCGTTTTCATGTACGACGATATTGCATCAGACAGAGAAAATTCCAGGCCTGGTGTCATTATCGATCAACAATCGAAATGGTATTGATGTTTACAATGGAGTTCCCAAGGTTTAATTTCACCCATTGGAGAGATCAGCTTGATTAGTTCAATACTATTTTTTACTAGAATTAGTTTTTTCTTTTCTTTTCAAGCAGGATTATGCATTAGGTGATGTTAATATAGTCAATCTTTTCGCTGTTATTCTCGGAAACAAAAGTGACCTCATTGGAGAAAGTGGCAAAGTTCTCGACAGTGGTCCCAAATGAACACATCTTCATATATTATTCTGGCCATGGTGATCCAGGATTACTCGGTTAGTAACTTTAAGATAAAGAAACTTATTTTCTAAACAAAGATGATTGAATAAGCAAGCACTATAATGAAGGAAGAACTAAGTCTAGTTCTATTATATATGCAGGGATGCTTGATATATAGTCATTCTATGTATGCCAAAGATCTCAGACATGTGCTGAAGAAGAAGCATCATCATGCTAAAGGGTACAAATTAGGGATGGTAAGAATTTCCAGTACAGTATATATATATAGTAATTGATATGTAGTACTAAGTTTTTTATCTCTCTTTTACCAATATTATGTATTCTACCTTGAAGCTGCATTTGGAGGGAGTCTATTTGAGGGTCTCCTGCCAGATAGAATGAGTATCTATGCTACTGCAGCATCACGAGAAAGTTTTGCAGCATGTCAACATGATCCTGCTGTTCCTGCAGAATATGCCACCTATTTGGGAGACTTGTATAGTATTTCTTGAATAGAGGATTGGTATGTTATATACTTCTATTCTAGTTGAACAATGTACATTGATGAATCATATTTTGACATATTTAGAACAAATGTACATACTAATCACCTTGCTGTTGTTTCAGTGACTATCGGTAATTTTCACATTGAGAGCAGTGACAACCAAGATATGCGAAGAGAAACTTTGATGGAGCAATATGAAATGGTAAAATAATGAAACTTTGTCACACTTACAGCATTTATGAGACTTTCACTATGTTAGATAAAAATTTGCATATCAGATGCATATGTATAATGTCAGTGACAATGTGAATCATATATGTCAACTGTACGCACGTACAAGTCCGAAGAAGAACAATTAGATCTCATGTTATGCAGTACGAATATATGAAACATGCACATGATTTCCCATTCACGTAAATTGATGCAAATCAACAAAGAATAACTTACATTACAGCAAAATCAGTCTTTTACAGCGCATCTCATGTGTGCCGTCAGAATTTGTTTATTTGGATCATTCACGGCGTGCATCTTATGTGTGCTATAAATTTAGTTATCTATTAACGGCGTGCCGTAAATGAGTTATTTTACTTGTCTTTTACAACTCACTTTTCTAGCGTGCCGTAAATGAGTTATAAAATATTAATTTTTTTATATTAAAGTATATTAAAAAAAGTTATTAAAAACACAAAAACAAAAAAGAGGGATCTGATTTCAAATTGAAATCCCTCAGCTCGTTTTCCCCTCGAAGTAAAATCCTCCAAAACCTTGAGCTCAGGACCAAAAGAAGAAGGCGCGAACCAGTTTCTCTCTCTCTCTCTCTCTCTCTCGGTAATCACTAGGTTTTCTCTCCTGCATTTTGTTGATTCACCTTTTCATTTCGAATTCCAGCTCGTTTTGAATTTCTTGTTGATTTTGCGGTTCGATTAGGGTTTGATTGTGTGGAATGCTTGGTGAACTAAGTGAAGGCCAAGTTATGGCTTCGAGTTTTGGTTTTCGGTTTCTGTTTTGTTGTTAATTGAGGAAATTTAAGCTGAAAATTCATTTTCAAGTTGAAGTTGTTTTTGAGTGTGATGAAATTCATATATGTGGTTAATCTCCAACCCCAATATCTCATCAACAAGGTAACCACGCTCGTTCACAATCTGAGTTTTGTAGCTTTTGTTGGTTTTTCCGGGTTAGCAAGTTGTGCATACCTGCTGTTTGATAAAAGTCCTGAGAGAGATGACAAAAATTTATTTGCATCGGTGATTTTGCTCTCTGACTTTCGCAGTTTGTATGCGAAAAGAGTGGTTCCGAAAATTCATTATCAGGATAGCTAATCCTATGAGACGTGTTTGCGGATAATGTCGAGGTTTCATTATCTCAACTTGTGATTCCATAGCAATGTGATGGGGACTTGTGTCAGCTGTAAAGTTAGTTGCTTCATTGCTCTAATTTTAATAATGTTTTGTAAAGTTAGTTGCTTCATTGCTATACTTTTAATAATGTTTTGTATTCAGGGGAAATTGGCTGCTGCTGTGACGAAAAAAAGGGGTCAGAGGAGCCACTTGGACTTTTCTTCACACTCTTGCTGCTCAGGTAACGGAAATGGTTTATATAATTTAGTATCCTATAAGTTCTGATATTTGAAGTTTGTGTCTTGAGCTTTCTTGATTAGCACCCAGTACCTCGTATAATTGCCGCATAATGTTGTCCTATAGCCTATAGCTATTGGCCAGTCTACGTCACAGAAATATCTTCAATAGTGGTCTCAATGAGTCGTACTATTAATGTGTAAACTAGCTATTAGTGTATAGTGGTTAACAAATAATTATTAGTCATTTGGTTGAATACATAATTGGCAGTGGTGTAGTGTCAGATTGAGGTGCTAGAGCAGGGTCTGAGGTTGAATGTAGTGAATTTCGTCTCTATTGATTGTGATTGTAGGGTTAATTTTATATGCAAGGCATATATAATCAAGTATCCTAATAACTTGTAGCAACATCCACAATGGTGAATTGAGGGCTGGTTCTGGTCAATTAGTATAGGACCTGATGCTGGGTTTCCAAGCATTAGATTGTAGCAATGATGTTGAAAAAGAGGAGAGTTTTTAACCCCTATGTCATGATGTCTGTATACTGATCCGTAGAGGATATATTGAAGTTGAGTTACCCTTTTACAGCTTTCTTTATAGTAAAATAATGAGCATCAAATTCCATATATTTTACTCTGAAAATTTGTATTGTGTTTGAGACTAAATCAGAGCTGTGATTAGAAGAGAATGCTGAAGAAAAAACTCAAAAACATGTCGGAGCTTGTTTTTCAGCATCTTTGAGATTTTTGAAATCAGTGGCCTTCCTTAGCTTAAGTACTGATGCACGCTCACAAAATAACATCTCAGATGGCAAAAGTCCCAAAGTGATAGCTCTTGGTGATATGAACTGGTAGCCTTCTATAGTTTTGGCTATAATTGTGGACTCATAAACTTATCCTGCTCTTATCTGTCCTGTCCAGGTGCTAGTTTTTTCTGTAGTTCTCAATCTAAATGACTCCAGAACCTACAGTGTTGCAAAGTCCTTGAACTTTTTGTTTATAATTCAGTACGTGCTGAGGGTTCTTCAAACCTGCTCCTTGTTAACACTGATTATAAGGGCTTCTGGCATCCTTGCTGAATCTGCATGGGCTAATCTCTCTTTCTTTATGCTGGCGAGTGGCGACTCATGTAAGTTTCATAACCATTTGTATTCAGTCACCTTTCTCTTATACATTTTAAATTTGGCAACAAAGCTGATATTAGATAGTAGATATACAACCATGCACACTTTAAATATGATATCAAAGGTCGCATGCATAACCTAAGAAACTTCAGGAAGCTCAACTTGAGAAACATAGTTTACACTCCAGAATCACTTTTTGATTTTATTGAGATACCCATGTGGTCTCTGATAGTGCTCAGATGATTAGTGTGAGCTTCAGATGCTTTTATATTTTGCTAAAGTTAGACAGAAGCTCTATATTTATGTTCTCAGTTGTGGAAGAAAGCAACCCATGTGCATTAATACATGGCCTGTTAAATACATCAAGGTAAATTCGGCTGTCCATTGAGGTACATTAATACATCTTTAGATGGTCTTACAGAATAGCTGGTGTAGTAGATTAGGTTCAAGGGTTCATTTGCCATACTAGAAGGCTCGTTTTGATGTTCCAGGGATGATGAAAATTAGTCCATTGTTATAAATCTTGCATCCCAAATTAAGATGAGAATGTGAAGTTGTTGTAGAGCTGCCCTTTTGAGCTGTTTGAAGAAATTTCTTGTTGAAAAGTAGGTTAAGATTATACGAGCTCTTACTTCACAATAATGTCTCAATTTCATAGACTTTCTGAAGTTCATAGATTTTCGGCTGCCCTTTTTACCTGCTAAGAGTAAATCATATGAATTCAGGGACCATTTAGTTTTCTCTTAAGAGTTCCTTTGCTTGTCTTGTTTTTCTACTATTTCTTTTCCTATAAATATTAAATTGTATGTTTACATGGTGCAATGGTAAATCTGCAAGTTACTTTGCTCTTTCCTGTAGGTGAATAGCTTAGTGTTCAGTTACTTTGCTCTTTGAACTGATTGAAGGGCCAACTTCACTGATGCTTGTCATTGCTTGTTTTTGTAGGCTCTATGATATACGACTTCATTATGAGAAATGGTTGGCATGGGGCATCATATCAAGCTATAGTCAGCCTCTTCAAGTACTCATGTAATCAATCTAAAGACAATTCTAATCTAGCTAGTATGTTCTATATTTGAAAACTAGTTTAATTATACTATGATTTTATAATATTTATTTAATTGATATAATAAACTATATGAATGTTTTTGTTTACTATGTTGAATGAAATGGTTTAATTAAAAGTATTGTTTATTAGAAGTGTGAATGAAGACATCTTTTACAACACGCAAAATGGTCATTTACGACAAGCAAAACAGCCATTTAAGACGAGCAAAATGGTATTTTACGACACGCAAAATGGTTTTTTTATGACACAATAAAAGTTGTAAAACATCTTTCACGGCGCACAAAAGAGTGTTTTACGATGCCCAAAAAATGTCTTTTACGGCGCACATTACGTGTGTCACAAGAGAAATTTGTCTTTTACGACATGCTTCTTTGTGCCGTAAAATTGTCTGTGCGCCGTAAAAGACCAATTTTGTTGTAGTGTATTACCTTCCAAAAAGCAGATTTACCTTCTGTGCCTCATGAATCAATACAATACTCGCATTTCATCTGCAACAATTGGAATTTCTTACGTTCAACAATTGCTATCTCTATCACAAACTACAGCTAACAGGTCAATTCACTACTAGGAGTATATTCAAAGTAATAAAACTAATTTCAGAATCATTGACAATCACCTAAGCCTCCTCCTCTTAGAAGTTCTGGTTTTCCTTCGAACATTTGTTACCTTGCTTATTTTCACACGTCTCGAGCTTTTTAGTCTTTGAGATCTGCCCGTAACGCGAACAGACATACTCCTAGACTTTAACCTTACATGACGATGATGGTGGCTGCGAGTGCCATGCCTACTCGAACGGTTAACAGAGCTCTGCACCCTATCTTTTCTTCTCCTGCTGAGTGACTTTCGCTTTCTACTAACATTAAGATTACGATAATTGTCCCACAACTCATTATCCCCACTTGAACTGTAGCCTTGTTCAATGTCTCGAAATTGGTGGTGGCGGAGATGGCGTCGGCGACGACGGTTTACCCTCTTAGTGTTCCTCAACTTGTACCACACGAAACTACAAATATCATGTAGCGCAAACCAATATGTCTCACATGCAGCCCAGCACATTTTACAGAGGCTTTTTCCAATGCATTGGAAGATCCCCAACTTGAACACTAAATAGAAGAATAGTAATGCTGAAAAAAAGAGAAGATATTAAGAAACACATCAACCATTCTCCAAACGAAGCTAATATCAGTGACACTTCCAAGGCTAATCCAAAAAACCAAAACATCATAGTGAAAAATAAGATAAACCCAAGGAGCCGATATTTACTTATGTAACAAAGGACCAGGATCATCAGCAGTTTCAACAGATTGGAGACGCATAGATGCTCAATGAAACAAACCAAATCCCAAGGTCCTGAACACTCCCTGCAGAATCAAACATTTCATACTAATATTAGTACAACCGCTAGAAACAAAACCTAGCTATTTTATATAAATGGAGACGGAAAGTACTTTCACATCGGTGCATCAACACAACAATGGAGATGCATCCGATGGAACATATGTGCATAAAACTGGGAAGGCGCAACATGCCATCACATCTTCTCTAGTTGGATATGATCATATGAATACATGAAAGCTAGAAATGAAGAAATTTCATATCAATGGCGATGTCACTTAAAATCAATTGCATCAATACAACAAACTAATATGAGATAACATGCGTCGAGTGTAAAGAAGTAGGACTTACTGGCATGATCCATCAAACATAGTCTTAAATGGAGACAAAAATGTTTTTTCAAGCAGGTCGCCGAGCCCATCCGTAGCTTTACTGATGACAATCCCCATTGCAAGAGGAAGTTCTTAACACTGTGTTTACTGCAGCCAATTCCTTCCCAAATGTCAATCGCTCTGCAAAAGAAGTCGAAGTCTCTTCCCTGTTAATATTATTAACCTACTGTTTTCCTGTGCAATATACTAGATAGTAAGACTAGAAATACCAAATACAGATGCCAATGTTTATGTTTTTATATGCAAACGGAGAAAAGATAAAGATCACAAAACCAATAGCCATGTTGGTCAGAGAAAGTGATGATACGAACTAATTATAAAATCCTTATGCAGAAGGAGACCACGATTTATCATTCAAGGCACTTGAGTCATTCGAAAGTGATAAGACCAATCAAATGATCCTTTTAGGCTGAACCCAAGATTTTTCATGGAATGATCATCTGAGTTCCTCTCAGTTTTACGGTTTCTCTTTCCTTCTTTCTTTCATGGTTTGTTAAAACCAAAAACTAAAAAGGAAGAAGAAGATCTATCTCTCTGTACGTGTTTACCCCTAAAGCATTTTGAAAGAAAGATGGAACAAGACCTATCAAAGAAATCATGGTACTGACCTGCGAACACTTGATATAATTGAATCAAGATATAATTGAATGATGAAAAGCCAAGAACAAGGATTTCAGTATTTGCCCGCGTCAAATTGAAAGAAATAATGAGAAAGTGAGAAACGGTTAACGGTCGAACTGGGCCAACAGGTCGGACTTGGGATCCCGTAGTTTTTAAATTTTTTTTTATGACCACAAGTTTTTTTTTTCTTTTATCTTTTTTTTTCCCGTGAAAAGATCAATGAAATTTCCAGTTTGTAATTTTACTTTGAGAAATTTTAAATACACACCCCTAATCACTTAATACACATCCCTATTATTTTATATTTCAAATTAGATTTTGTAGGTAGGTTAAATGACCAAAACAGACATCTATGCATTAGAAGAAAAAAAAATAGTCATATTTTTCTTATATTATTCTATTTATGTATAGATAATTAGATAAACACAAAAAATTTCTATACATAGCTTTCCAATTTAATACAAGAATAAAGTTAGAAACTATCTAATTTAATTTTTCCTTAAATAAATTGTAATTAAATGAGGTTAGAAACCATAATATTTAGAATTTCAAAATCAATGGCATTAAATATTTTTAAAACATATCACTTTACTCCCATTTTTTAGTTAACTTCCTTCTTTGTTCTAAGAGTTATGATTAATCAATTTATTTTCTAATATAAAACATCACAGGTGAAAAAAATTTGTAATTGTTAATTTGTTTGCTCCCTCTAATGACAACTTTTTTGTTTCGCTACTATGGAGAAACTACTGATATAGTTTTGGTTGAATGTTCAACTCATAATTTTATACTTGATTAACATGGTGTTTGGTGGATGTGAGCTCAAATAACAAAAAACCTATTTATATGCATCTATTTAAAGTGAACAATAATAAATCTTTATGTATTTTTTAATAACAAACACAAGTAATCAATATGGTCATTTACAAAACGTCAATATAATAGAATATACTAATCGCATTAAATAATAACCCTAATATAGTAAAAAAGTAGGATATTTCATGATTTTTTAGATTAAGGATATTTTAGGTACTTTGGGTTGTGTATTTAGTAAAATATTAGAATGAGAAATTAAATGGGTGGTGTATTAAGCATGGAGTGTGTATTAAGTAATTAAGGGTGTGTATTTAAAAATTCTCTTTTACTTTTCGTATAAAAAGAAAAAATATCACTGAAACATTACAGCTATACATTGAGCATTACAACAAAAGTGAATCAGAACTCTGACTAAATATGAGGTTTATTATTTACAATCTAAATCTAGGAGCAACTCTCCCTTCACTTCATTGCTGTGTAAGCGAAGGAGATGTGACGAGCATATTTTCACCACTCATAAACTCAAGAGCGAATTCTTCATCGTTTTTAGCCAACATATCCTTTAAGCTACACGTGATATTTTTTCCCTTTAGCACCAAGTACCTTGGTTTTATCTTCTTTTCTAATGAATAACTGAAGTATCTCGGATAGTCCACCACTTCAGTTATTGGCTTCTCCATGGTGTTTAAGAGGAACTCAAGCTTTGGTCGCAAAACCTCTTCGATGCTGTACCCAAGTAAAGGAGAAAATCTGCGGACCATGAACGCAATATCCCTCTGTGACAGCCCTTTCTTCATCAGGTACTTCACCCTGCACACCAAATACCCCACACCAGTATATAAGATTACACAGAATTTGACTTACATTTTGATCTGCCCCCCTGAAAACTCGACTTTTCTATCATATAGTTACATACTGCTAGGTTTATTGGAGTACAGTGCACTTTGGAATTCGTGAAAGAAATTTAAATTCAAAACTCTATCATTCTTGCCCTTCCAATATGCAATCTAAGCAAATTGTGCATGTGGCAAACATGAGCTAGGAAGTTATAATTATCAATTGCTTAAATCAAAATTTGATTCCAATACACACTTGAGTCAAGACATCGTGTACTTGCTGGAAATCAGAATCATTTGGTTTATCATATAAAACATTTTTCAATCATATCAGTCCCTTGAAATTGAAATGGCAGGAAAAGTACAATTGTATTGTCTACCACGACAATGATTTTGAGTTGAAGGTAAGGGTCCAGTTATTCACAAAGAACAAGAGAATTTTATATTAACTGACCGCAAATATTAAAGGAAAAGAGCATTACCGAGGAAGCAAAGTTCTGTCAGTGTCAGACACAAGAAGCTCCGGGTACTTTTTGATAACCCGAGGAAGGTGAACTTTTGAAACACCAATACTTGCAAGGAAATCCAGCTTTCTCTTAAGTGTTCTCTCAATGCTGGCAGCAAATATTTCAGGACAGCGACCAAGTATGGTCCCAACAGTTTCTTTATCAAATCCTAGACCTTCCATGAATGAAACTACCTGCATAAAGCAGTAAAGACGATTAAGATGAACTCAAGAAACTTTCACACATGTACATGGTTTGCAAATCCTTCACAGAAACACTGTAAAGTCTGCAGATGTTGTGCTTTGGATGAGACTCATAAGTCTCTACTGCGGGATCAACTTGAAATGATGGTAATTTGATTGGACAGGGTATGTTATGACATATATACTACAAGCAGAAGTTGCAATTTAGGATTTGCTTACTCAATTCTTCACCATTTATGTGAAAATTTGAATAAACTAAAAAGTTACCCACCTGAAGAAATTCTTTAGGTTTCCGTAATAGTAGCTGAGGACTTCTAGAGATCACCTGACCCAACTTCTTGTTTGCAATACCCAATTCATCAATCTGTTCAACCATCACTTTTAGAGTGCTAGTCGAACAACCCAAGATATGAGGCCAGCTTCGGATTGCGCAGCCAACATTCGCTTTTGGGACCTGTCATGAATCATAAATCCTCATTGGTTAATTTAACCAAATATTAATCATCATTTGTTTTGGAAATACTAGGCCAGCAGTGCAAAACTATAATTGGAGACTACCTTTTCTAAATCAAAGAAAGAAAGAACCTCCTTGAAGTTCTCGTGAATGCTTGTAGATAGAATCCATGGATATTTAATCAACATTCTGCCAACATCTTTATCCTCCAGACCAAACTGCAAAACAATACATAAAGGAATGCTCAACAGAGTAGAAAATGTATCTCCATGATGTCATGAAATCCATTCTTGGTCAATATCACGAAGATGACAATGTTTAACTCTATCCTCACAATACTATTAACATATATAGAAGCAAAGAATAAGAGACAATGTAATCTGCGTAGTAGCTCATGAAATTTCAAAATTCCAAAAGTTGACAATATGTCCAAGCTAGGGAAGAGGAAGCTAGAACAACACAATCATATAGCGAGAGAGAGATCACATGTTTTAGAGTATACTACTGCAGAAAACAAGGTGACTTTTGCATTCCATTTTTATGCTATGGTAAACAACTGAAGGGTGTAGGAAAGCATTAAAGTTAAGTACAAGAGTGCAACAGCACAATGGAGTACAAAAATCACCTCCCCTGCAGATAAACCAGATCTTGATGACTGCATGTTAGAAGTTATATACAGTACAAATGTTTCGTGCATAGATTAGAGAGAAACATAAACACAATACTGTACCTCTTTAAAAGCACGCACTCTCGCTGTAATGACTTTAATGTTGCAAAATATAACCGGTGGAAATAACAAAAATATGGTTCTCATGCTTTCTCTGCGGACTCCCATATTTTCAAGATATTCAACCACAGGGGTCATGTGACGCTCCAAGGACAACAATAGAAGCCGTGGAAATGATTCAATCAAATAACGAAAAGTAGCATCTTCCGAACCCAACATGTCCAGACCTCCACGCCTAGCCGCAATCTATAGCATAAAATGAATGAAATCATCAAAATACACAAATGTACACAGAAAATGAATCTCTAAATAACGAAAAAAATAAAATTAACTTGCAGCTTTACATTCAACGTTTATAAGAGTTGCAACAGACATACCAGACCTTTTCAAAGAAGGATAAGGTTAGTTGCAGGTCTTCATCAATAGGAATTGATAGGTGCATCATCATACGACGAGCATTTTTTCCAATGAGTCCCCCATCATTACTGCCAGAAAAGAATATTTCCTTCACATACTTAACCTATAAGCCAAATGCAAAATAAGAGACAATTCTGCAACAGATCTTAAGAATAGTTTGAATTCTACATTCATACAAGATAGGGAATCAATACCAAGTGCCTCACCCTTGTCCCTTTCATAAGATGGCCATTTTTACAGCGTTCTAGTTCATCTTCATTATGGAAATCAAAATTCACAAATACTATCTTAAGGATTTTGATGTGCTATGCCAAAAAAGAACAGCAAAGCTTGTAACATCATCTTATATGCCATTTGTCTCCTATGCTTTCTCATAAGCAGTACTCTCACCAGCTCATAACATGAATTGAAGAAACCACAATGAATGTTAACAATGCAGGCCTTTGTAAATTAAAGGAAAAGGGTTGCCGTTTTATTTTATATCCATCCCATTAAATCCCTGGGTAAAATCTACAACTATATTTGTATAGTGCAGGACTGGCCATAGTGAGTGACAGTAAGAGAACAGTGTCAAAACTGGAGGATATGTCATCACTGAATAGTGGATATCATAGGTAACTCTAGCCTTCCTCTGCCTTCTATAGCAAGAATGTTTCTTCACCACTCTCCATCCTCTTAATCCAAGTACGCACAGAAAATTTATCGTAGAATAGGATATCATAAGACCTATCATCTCTTACCAGGGCAAATCCCCATGAATGCTTAGTGTCCATACAGTTACTAATTACTAAAAGTCCTATATCCCATCAATTTTAGCCATTACAATTTATCAAAACTTGTCCAAATAACAAATTTCTATTACACAAGCCAAGCATTCAATAAGAAATGTAACACTTAAACAAAGTAACTACTAGCACACCATCATCTAAACCAACTTCCATTAAACAATTTTCTCACAAATGGTCAACTAAAATATTCGAAAAAAGAGAGAAGAAGATAGAAATGCAACTCCCTTACCTTGTCAATGAGCCCAGGTAGTGTCTCTGCCGACGAATGCCTTGCAATATTCATAGCCGAAGATAGACCCAACCCAACCACACTCTCCAAAAACGCAACCTTGCCATTGTCACCTTTCTCCTTAGCCAAATACTTGACCTTCTCTTTAAACCCAACCAACTGCTCTCTCCACACCCCAAGCTCATCCAACTCCTGGACCCCATCCACCAACACCCGCATATATCTAGGCGAATTTGAAGAAACAAAGATTGCTTCCTCCTCAGAAACCCCAAGTTCTTGAAGAAACTCCAAGATAGCTTCTTGGGCAGCCAAGACTTGCTCCGATTGGTGGTCCGGCGGGGGCGCAGGGCTGCTGGGTGGTGCGGCGAGAAGGGGATGGTGAAGGTGGAGATGGGTTTTGGAGGGGGTGTGGAAAAATGGGTTCTTGGGGTTTTGGGTAAGGTGGAGTCTGAGAGTTAATGTGGGGTTTGGGAAGAAGGATGGGGTTCTGGGTGGGTTTAGGGATGAGGATAAGTTGATAGTTAAGGTGAGAGTTGTGGGGATTGAGAGGAATTTGGGGGAGGACATAATTGGAGGTGTGATACTCAATACATTGAGAAAGATGAAGTCTTTCTTAAACCCTATAAATGTGTTGTGAATGGGATACGGTGTTAAACCCTGAAAACCCAAACTGAGCTATAGCCAGTGTGAGGGGAAGCAAGGAGACAAGAAACAAATAAAATTGCTCCCTCTTTGAATAATTTTATTTTGTGTGTTTTTGGTAGTGAAGTTTTTATTTTTGGACAAAATTTTGGTACTGAAGTTGGGGGGTACCAGAAAATTATTATTTAACAGATCGGACTCATTGGAGTAAAGTACTAAAAATAAAACATTAAGATAAAAAAATACATGAAAATGGTTTTTCGATGAGTATATTTGGACGAACAAGTTTTGTGAAATTTAAGGATGCCGTCTTTTGAGGAAATAGCGGACTATAGTAAATATTTTTAATGTTAAAAAAATATAAAAAATAGTAAGCATTTTCTGTCAATCTAATCATTTCACCCACAAAACCATGTGTACAAATGAATCTCAACGTCCAGTGTGTTTGTTATGTGTTGCTTACATTATCATCCTTCTCAGTGAAAGCTTTTGTATAATATGAGAACAAGTTTTTTGAAATTTAAGGATGCCGTCTTTTGAGGAAATAGCGGGCTATATAAATATTTTTAATGTTAAAAAAAAAAAAAAGTAAGCATTTTTTGTCAATCTAATCATTTCACCCACAAAACTATGTGTAAAAATGAATCTCAACGTCCAGTGTGTTTGTTATGTGTTGCTTACATTATCATCCTTCTCAGTGAAAGTTTTTGTATAATATGACATTAAAAACTAAAAAAGAGATGTTAAACAGCGACAAGCGTGACATGTATCCCACTATTGTACCGATATTGTGCAAACTTAACCACCCAATAAGTGTTGGGTTTTAATCACAAAAGGCATCGATACAATTGGGTTAGATCCATCCACTTATAAGTTATATTTTATTTGTTACTTTTCCAATGTGAGATATTTTCTCTCCAACACGTCCCCTCACGTGCAACCTAGCTCTAGGTATGCACGTGGAATTAATTGACAAACCCGATTCCACATTGGAAATCGGGTCACAAGTTCCACATTAGAGACTTGACCAATCACATAACAATCCAAGGCCCACATCAGACACTTGACAATAAATCAATCGGAAACTTCCGATGGCCAATTTAATGAACCCAAACTAGGTCCATGATTGGAGAGGAGATTGGTGAATCAATTAATGAATGAACTCATATCCGGGTCCATGATGATGACTTATTGAAGAGAGACCGGCTCTGATACCATGTTAAACAACGACAAGCGTGGCCCGTAGCCCACCATTGTACAGATATTGTCCCAACTTAACCACCCGATAAGTGTTGAGTTTTAATCACAAAAGGCCTCGATATAATTGGATAAGATCCACTTACTTATAAGTTATATTTTATTTGTCACTTTTCCAATATGAGATATTTCCTCTCCAACAAGAGATACATTCGGTGTCTTAGAGACTATCAAATTACTCGTAGCATTCCTGTCCAAAGGCTGTGCGCGTTTAGACATGTGTTTTTTCAGTGGACTCAAAGTCCTCCAGTATGGATGCCTTCTAGTTATGGCCATGCCACCAACTCTTCGCTGGAGTATTGCTTGATTAAATAAAATTTGAGCCATATGGTATCTTTATCTTGTGGACTCGAAGTCTGCTTGATCCCCTGTATAGTTGGATGCCAATTTCTTTTTGGTTATGGCTGTGCCAGCATCTTCAAACACTTATACCAATTCTTGGCTCGAGTTTTGCTTGGTAAGATACTTGAGCTATATGGTACCTTCCGTCTACAATACTTCTACTTCACAATATTCATGGTCCATCACTTTGTCGATGAGATTTCACCTTGTAGACTGAGTTACATGCACAAATTACACCAAAGGTACTTGTTTCTTACTTTCAAAAACTGCATAAAAGATACTTGCTTCTAATACATTCACAAACAGCACACTAGGTACTTCTACAACTCTACAAAGTAGAGCCCAATATCCACACAACGTAACCTAAAAAAGCTAATTGCATAAAAACACTACAGACCATTTCGTAGTGGTGAAAGGAAACATATTTACAATGGAAACAAAAAGGGGGCACTCGAGCAGTGGGTTTTCAAACCCAAGTGCCTTTCAGAAGAGGAGTAGTAGATGCAGTCTCCCCAAAAGTCTTGATCAAATCAGAACACGATTCATCAGCTTCCACCTCCTCAGTTTGAAGCTCTAACCCCAACTCCTCCTCTATATGATCCGAAGCCGATATGAGCAAGAATTCACAACCTTCGTAGTTCAAAAAGTCTGGTGGATCAGCCGGGTGGAACCGTAGCTTCCCGAATTGGCCTTGTAAGTGAGCAGGAAACACTGCCCTGCGCTTGCTCTGCATCCCTCTGTACTGTGAAGTACTGCTGCCATGTTGCTCTGGGTTCTTTATTTGAATATGAAATGAGCCTTCATGCTTAATGTTTAGTGACTCCTGAGGCTTATTGCACTCGTCTTCAGGTGGAAACTCAAGCTTGTAGATCAAATGAGTGTGGGGTTTCTTCTTTCCCTCTTTATGCCTGAGAATGCGATAAATGCCTTCTCCAAGTGCCCTTGCTGCTGTTGTATGTCTGTGTCCTCTGGTTTTAGTATCATGCTCCTCTGTTATAGAAAGATTATGATTAATATTGTTACTCGTAACATATTACAAATCGAACTTACTCTTGCCATGTGTGTACATTAAGTTGATTGTTACATAGTTGTTTGGTCAAGATTGCAGTATTGCAATATTTAAACAATTAATGGTGTGTTAATATCTCATTTGTTCATTATTTATAGGAGGAAACAGATTGTTCAAATCGGACACTACTACCCAAGACAAATTTGGGTACCGAATGATGGAACACAGCCAACTCGGACACTTGTCATCACATCAATTTTTTCTTTCTTGGTTATCTAACATCATTTGGGTCAGCAAATTTGGTTGAGTCTCGCATTTCCTATTAGACTGGTGGTGATCGAAGTCTAACCAATCCTAAACCTAATTCCTTTTCTCATCCTCTTTCCCAACTACAATCCTAACACATTACTTCAATGAAAATTGTATGAAGGCAAAATACATACCTCCTTGCAGGGAAGACTTGACATCATCTATATTTGTGGTGACCAACTCCACAAAGCCCCAATAAGGTCTACTCTTCTTGCTTGGATCAGGAAGGCTTTTCCTTCCCATCACTATGAACCTCAGCAATGGTTGCTTCTCAATGTTCACCTCCTGCTTCCCATGTCCACCTTCACCTTCACTACCACCAGAACCTCCTTCATCCCCAGAATCTGATCCCTTCCTCTTTGCCCCTTCCTTTCCTGAATCTGGGTCTTGCTTCTCTTCGATTGATCTCTCACCAGACTCTGGCCTCAAAACTATGTAAAAACGTTGCACATCGTCTGGACTGTGAGCCTCTTCTTTGTTCACCTTTGGCCTGTAAAAGAAGAATATTTCCCCCCTCTCCTGCAAATCCAAGAGTGATTGGTGATTCATAAAAACTTTTACTATGTCTTTAAATATATTTCCTATTAAACAGGGAAAGAAATTACCTGGATTTCAACTTGGACATCCTCAGTTTTGGTCTTGAATACTTCTTGGCCTTGTCCCATTGTTCCTTTTGCGTTGCTTCTGAACTCTCTAGGTTAAGATAGAACGTTGTAGGGTGACTAGGGTCCTTCTAGTTGAAAAGAAAGTGAAAAGTACGTGAATCGGTTACTTTGAGTTTTTATATAGAAATATAAATGATGAACATAATTGATACTTCCACTAGACACGTGTCCGGAAAAGATGACACATCCACCCCTTTTGAAAGTGCCACGTTTTAAATTTCTTCAGTTCACCGCAAAGGGGATTTTATCTGAACAACTCGAAGTATTTAATCCGAGTTATCAGTAAACAGCTCTAAAAAGGAGGAACTTATCACTTATCTATAGAATAAGGCAGTCCCGGTATGAAACGAGGTGAGAGGCGAAATATTAGAAAGACATTCTTAACTCTTCATAAGAAATCTATCTATTATGTTTCAAATATAGAAAAAAGAAAAGAAACAATATTACCAATTGAGAGATAAGAGATAGGCAGAGACTAGAGCAGAATAGATGAGAAATTTTAAGTTGTTCATGAACTAAATTCACATGTTTAACTAAATGCATCGATAATATGAAGAGAAAACTTTATTTATTTTTAATTATTTTATATTGCTTAATAAAGAAAGGTGAAAACTTTGAGCTTTGTTAAATTAAAGTATTAAACTTCTTTAGATTATCATATCTATGTGATGATTTTCTAAATTCATATTTCATATTAGGATAATAAGTTTGTCAATCTTAAAAGCCTAAGCCCTAAAGACGACCGCCTTAATTGCCTTGGCTAAGGGACGACCCTACTACGCTTATTTTAACATCAATAGAAGAAGCTAAGGTGAACCACATCAAACTGTGGAGGTCTTTGCTTCGTCCCCCTCTTTTTGTATCTATTTTTTCTTTATTAACATGGGGTGGTAAGCAGGTTTCTTTGCCTCTCTTATCCCTCTTTTTGAGCCAAAAAAAAAAAACAGCAATACCCTTTTTCACTTTGATTTTTTATTTATTTTTAATAATTATGTCAACTCATGTATGGATCAGCGAAATTACACATAATGACTTTACCCCTATGGAGATGTCAAAAAAGTTATTACCTAAATAATTCAACATTTTTAAAGGCAAAAGGCACATCCAAACCTACCCAACACAACCAGTGAAAATTTAAGGCGCACAAGAAGTGCAGGTATTCTTGACGAGTTGACGACATTACTCAAACTTGAGTACCTACGAATTCCTGCTCCAAAAATAAAAATTCTAAAAGAAAAACAATTAAATTAAAATAAAATAAAATAAACCAAAATAAAAAAACATAGGCCCACTGGGAGGCCAAACTTTGATGCTGTTGAACACTACAATAGTGCTAAAAAATTAACAATTTAATTAGAATATTTGTTGTAGAGAAACTGAAATTGAGAGAAAATCGCTGTGTATTCTCATTGATAATAAGGGCCTCTTTATATAGAGGATTACAATGTATAGAATCTCAATCATACAAGGAAAGTAATCGTACATTGAATAAGAATCTAGATCCTTCTAATTTAACCCTATTACCATGGTCAAGTAACCTAGAGTTTGGGCCAAACACAAACTCTCCCCCTTGTGTTGCCCAAACGCGGTGCTTCTCTCGTTGCCTCGTTAAAAACCTTGCCGAGTAACAAAAACCTAGTGGGACAAAAATAATCTCGGTCGAAGGGGAAAAAGAGCATAATACACCCTTCACGTTTCGAGGTGAACATGTAGACATCTCCCCCTGATGTCTGCGTCTCCTCCTGATGACTACGATCATGGGAGTTCATATAATTTCCGCAAGCCAATTCTTGCCACATGTTTCTCGAACATGGATTTAGGCAATGACTTAGTAAACAAGTCTGCCACATTATCCTCATATCGAACCTAGTTCACTTTGGTATTTGAGGAGAGTCTGTTGTTGCTGATTATGCTTGGTGTTGTCGCTTTTGATGTAGGCTTGCCTCATTTGTTCAAAACAAGCAGCATTATCCTAAATGCTCGTAAGCTCATCTGTGGTAGACTTCAAACCACAATTGTTCGAACATGCGTAATTATATATCTAATCCATATTCATTCACGAACCATTTCATGAAGAGCAATGATCTCTGCATTGTTCGAAGATATAGCGACTACGGTATGTTCTGTAGACCTCCAAGATATCACGGTCTTTTCCCATGGTGAACACTTAACCAGTTTGGGAGTGACCTTTGTGTGGGTCAGAGAGGTACCCAATATCAGCAAAACCTTCCAAAACACTTATATCATTTTAGGATGGGGATAGAGAACGCAGGCTAGCGTTGGCGGCGTTTCTGATGTGTGATGGGTCCGAATCCATCTTCTCTTTGTAGGGATAGAACAAGCCCATACCAATCGTACATCTCAAGTACTGAAAGATATCTTTTACACAAATCTAATGGCGTCGCGTTGGCGCAGAGCTATATCTTAGCTAACAAGTTCACAACATAAGAGATGTCTGGTCTTGTGCATTGGGATAAGTATAATAATGCGCCTATTATACTAAGTAAGGCACTTCTGCCTCTAGCACATCTCCGTCATCATCCTTTCGACGAATAGGATCATTTTCAGAATCAAGACTACGAACGATCATGGGGGTGCTTGAAGGCTTGACCTTATCAAAATGCCTAAGCATTTATCGAAACGATGCTCAAGTTCCAAACCGAGACAAAATCATGTTCTCCCAAAATCCTTCATCTCAAACTTCGGATTTCAAGTGTTCAGCGGTTTTCCTTAACTCTTTAAGGGCTTCTAATGAAGATCATGTCCAACATGAACCGCGATAGAATATGAAACTTGTTATAGAAACGCGTGGGCATATCCCTTCCCAATCAAGTAGTCACTTTAGTGAGCGTTTCAACCTCTTTGTAAACGCGCTCCATGGTCTAGAGCCACTTAACTTGGGTAAATGAAGTTCACCATGAACCTTCATGTATATTCCGTATCTAGATCCCTATAGAGATACGTAGTGACCACATTTGTAAGCTGCATGTTCAGTTATTCGGAAACTACCAAACTGACAGGGTAGTGGAGTGCAATGACATCCATTACTAGAGAATATGTCTCATCGTAGTCAATTTCAGGGCGTTTTATGAGAAGCCTTGCGCCAGAAGGAGAGATTACCATCTCTTTTTCTCACTACGCTTTCTAACAAAGATCCATTAGTCAACATGTTTTATGTTAGGAGGTGTTGGCATCACTAGCTCGAAAACCTTCCTCTTTGTTAGAGAATCCATCTTAACCTGGAACGCATCTTTCCATTAGGCTAAATCTCTCTACGTTGGCATTCATTCATTAACGGAGCGTGGTTTGATATCATCTGACTCAACAAACTCATGCGCAACTACATCATTAATTATGATGGAGTTTCTATCCTACGTTTCAAGTATACTAGTGTAATTTTCATAGAGCTCTATATTCTCAGGAATAGGTTCTGACATTGAGGCGTCCCCGAACGATAACCCTAACCCGGAAGATTCTCATGAGACGGATTTTGAGTCTTGATGATCAAAGGAGTAAAATGTGCCAAAGTGTCCTTCGAACCTACTGGCCTCCCACGCATCCTAGCTGGGGCCATGGCCTGTAACGCCAGAGTGCCACTCTCATTGGTGTTGGCGCAATGCCTACCTCCGTGTAGGGTGGCGCTACGTCCTCTCATAGGCACGTCCTTACTTGCAGGCTTGTTTCACTACTACAAAAAGTTAATCACACAACACTAATCACACAACGGAACACAAATCATCTGTTGTGTGTTGAAGTCATTTTTATCATACAACGGTGCTGATTATATTCTGTTGTGTGAATGCCAACAAAGTGATAACTTTTTTATCGGAACTACATTACATAACGGAATTAAGCATGGTCCGTCGTCTGAGCCTTAAAAATTGAGCGGCAGATTTCCCTCCACTCTCGAGTCTTGGTTGCCTCTTGAAATCTAAAATTTCAGCTACTTGATACAACGGTGCTTAAGATTTCCGTTGTGTGATTGAAAACTGGATGCCAAATTTTGAGGAAGCTTGCTTGAATGTCTTCCGCAAGGTAAACCTAGTGCAAGTTGTAGAAATTAGACAACAGAAGTTATACTTTTCTGTTGTGTGAAGTTGGAATATAGGCGGCAACATTTTAAGCCAAAATGCTATGGGCGCGGTATATTTCCCTCCATGTGTTTGGCATTTTGATTTTTGTAGTGCACTCTTACAACGGTTTGTTGGGTTTGTGTTGTGTGAGTCACTTTAGAATTTATTTGAAGTTTAATTAAACCTCCCACACTCTTGAAACTCTCTCGACAAAACAAACTGATGAAACTCCCCTCTCAGACACACTCACACACCCTAAATCTCAGTCCACTCTCAATCCTCTCTCACAAACCCTAAGTCTATTTGGATCTCTCTCACCATCCTCTCTCCCTATCTCTGTGCGAAACCCCAATCTCTCGTGAAAGCTCTCTCAATCTCGATCTGCAAGTCTGCAACCATGGCCGAAGCTCAAGAATCCGATCAAAAGAGTGAAGAAGAAGAAGAAGAGGAACACTATGGAAGCCGAAGCTCAAGAATCGAGCCCCCAAAACGACGCCATCATCACCTCCTTCTGCGAGATCACCTCCGCCTCCAAACAAGAAGCCCTCTTCTTCCTCGAATTCCACAATTACGACCTCGAAGCCCTCTTGTAGTCTTGGACAACGAAAACGCCACCGCTGCCGTCACCGTCACCAACCCGGTCCAGCCCTCCCACTCGCTCTCGCCGTCTCCGTCACACTCGCCCGAGTACTCTCCCTCCCAGTCGCCCACGCGCTCTCGCAGACGAAGCTAAACTCAACCACGACGACATCGCCAATGCTATTAAGAGTCTCACCGGTCACAGATACGTTGACTCTCAGGTACTTCAACTTCCCTAACCTCCTAATCTCATGCTTCAACACGAATAGTTTGATTTTCTTCAACAGAGATTTCAACTTGTTTATGTTCAATTTCTGGTGTGGCTTTAACTTCGCTACTGGATTCACACACTTGTTAGAATTAGGCACATAGACAATGCGCGAAGAAATTTGGCTATAGATTAATCCAATTTCCTATTCCTGGATTGTGTAATGGTGTGTTGATTACTTCTTGCTACTTGTCGATTTTGCAGGAGACGGGGGAGTGGAATGAGATTGACAGCCAACTTTTTCAACACTGAGCTTCCTGGATTGTGTATTCGATCAAATTCCTTACTGAACTTTCTCTTTCTCTTTTTGTGGTCTTCTTGTTTGGATTGGTGTGCTTAGGGTTTGGTTGTTTGTATTGTAGGGTTTCAGGTGTGCCATTCGCTTGGTGGAGGAACCGGATCTGGTATGGGGACTCTGTTGATTTCAAAAATCAGGGAGGAATACCCTGACAGCTTGGGGTAATGAGAAGGAATTTGTTGAGGATGCTGCAAATGAGTATGATGAGAGTACTATTAATTGTGCTTCATAACTCGGGCTGCTGGTGAGTGTTAGTTTAGTAATAAAAAAATTATAAGAATCCTTTGTTTCTTAAACAATGTTGAGCAATTATTCGAATGTTGAGCAATTTCTCTAATAACTGTTTTATGCTTGTTTAGAGATTTAATCTGTTCATATTACTCTTGACCTGCAGTTTCATTCAGTTACTCAAATTCCGAGAGCCAGGAGGTTTCAATGAATATCAGTCGCTCTGGAAACAAGAAGCATGGTGGAACATTCAAGTGTGACTCCACAGCAGAAATTACCCCCAACCAGATGAGGTGACTGGGGATGCACTGTATGATGTAAGTCATACAGCCACACTGACTTTCCTTAAACTAAAATGAAAGCACAACATTTGCATAGATTAGACACCTAAAGTTCGGTTTTTCAAGTTTAAAAATCATGGTTTCATATATGTGCAGGTTTCACCCGGTTGTGTAAAGGCATATATGTTCATAGAGTCGCAAACACTGTGCTACTGTGCTGAGTGAGATGTAAAGAGTCATAACCTGTAGTGTAGATTAAGACTTAGTAGGTAATATCTGATCTAATATGCTCGTTACCCAATTGTTCTGGGAACATAGAAAGCTATTACCGGTCTTCGAGGATGACAACTATTTGGAATATGTTTGTGTTGGTATAAACTGTGATATCCTTTGATCAACGAATTGAAATTCTGATATATGTTTCTGCGAACTAGTTGTGTAATTTTGCAAGTAATCTCATCAGAACCATGAGCCTCTGATTATGGGGAAGTTGGTAAGCTTCCTTTATTTTTATTTTTTTCCTATAGTTCTCTTCCTACTAATGTGAGAATTCTGAGTCACTTATATTGTCAGTATGGCTTCTCATAACCGCATATACTTCTAGGCATACGTTCCTAATAGCTCATTTTTCAGCTCTCACTTAGATAATCTTGTGGCCGGGGTATGAAATGAAATAGAAATACACTTTTACATTAAATGACTAGTTGGTGGTATTTTCTCCTGGTGGCTACTTTCATTAGATGATCCTTTAACCTTCAGCATACTACTTACAAATTCAGTTAATGAACGGTAAACACAAACTGTTCTTGAAGTCCTGCATATCCATATGTCCAGCATTGTATAATAGTCTCAACTCTCAACTGTTCTAATAAACATGTGTTTCCTGGTCACTTGAAGTCAATTTTTTTTTTTTTTACATCATTATGTCTGCTTGTATCAAACGAGTAACCTGAGCAATCTGTATCAGGTTTGGAATGAACAATGGTGAGCTTAAGAAGACACAAACGCTCAAGCCTATCCCCTGGTAATGTTAATTGAATGTGCATACACCTTTCTGTCCAAAAAATGTGCATATCCCTTTATTGTTGTGCCTTTTCGGCGGTTACCATGTCATGCTACTTGATAATGGATTATAATTTCTTTTGTCTATTCTTTCTAGGTTTCTCAAGCCTCTAAACTTGGTGGGCTTTAGTTTCTCTGCATGATTGGACATTTACCATCCTTGAAGAAGTTATCTTTTGAACATATTTTTGTTTTATATGAGTTAAAAGAGTTGCGCTTATAAAATTGCAGGTCAAGAAGCTGCAAAGGGCTTGTCTAAGGAACCCTGTGAAGGTATGATGAGAGCCTGCAACATGTTCATTCTCCACAAATTTCTCTCAAATTGAAACCTAATTTCCCGAGTTATCTCAGATTGAAGTAGCATCTAAATATTCTACCGTTGATACACTAAAGCACCAGTATCGTTTTCTGCCGTCCCAGCACAAGGTTTCTTCCATTTTGTTTTTCTTCTAATTTTAGTATTTTTAATCCTTTATGATGTACTCATTTAGATGTCATATGCACTCTCATGTTCATAAGTAAAGTATATTAGGGGTCAGCGTACTGCTAATAATTGCTCAGAAGAGTACAGAAATATGTCTATTCTAAAACACTACATTCAAACAGATGTCAGGAACTTGTGGATCCTCTGGCAATTATAGCTACTGAAGTGGACTCGTTTATATATCTGCTGAACATCCTGAATTGATAGTTAGATCTAAAATGTGGGTGCTTAGCATGAGTGACTTTTGTAATGAGATATGAATGGTGGTTGTAGGGTAGCAATGGTGCTACAAAGACAGACAAATATGAAGCATTTATTGAGCATTTGAAATATACTGTGCACTGTAAATCAGATGTAATGCCAGATACTGTGGCTTGCAGTTTTACTTTGTGCATGGAGTTCCTGCTGTTTTTGTTTTTGTATAATGTCCAACTCCCTTTGGTATAAACTCAAGTTCACTACTTTTGTGCGTACAGGACTGTTATCTTGTATATATTCTGACTGAGAAGTGTCAATGTACAACTATGGTTTTTACTCGTACATGTGATGCAACACTCCTATTGGCTACGATGCTTCGAAATCTTGGTATAAGAGCCACCCCTATTAGTGGTCATATGAGCCAGGTATGTTACACTGAATTAACACTTGCGAGTCTTTACTCATTTTGAAGCATTTTCAGTTGGTTGATATTATGGAATTTATCTGACCTTGTTTGTGTCATCCTTTTGGCAGTCAAAACGACTTGGTGCCTTAAATATGTTTAAAGCTGGAGAGTGTAATGTACTTATCTGCACTGATGTGGCAAGTAGAGGATTGGATATTCCGTTGGTGGATATGGATATTAATTATGATATTCCCTCAAATTCTAAGGTGAGGCTTTCTATTTGCTAATGTGGTGTAGGGCCGGTTGTTTGTCATTTGTGTCAGGGTCTTAATATGTATGTTTGCTACTTAGTTGAGGAATTGATGCTGTTTAAAACAACTATACCGTGTACTTTGAAGCTGCATTTTGTAACTCAATGGGAAGATCTGGATCCCCTTATTATACTAGTCTAAAGTTATCATAGTTTCTGTAGTTGTGGTATTACTGAGAGCACTTTCTGTTGCACTCAAATACAATTATGAAACTTATCACCAGCATGTGACAGTAGGTAGTAATGTCTTTGATACAGCCTTATTGTCCTTCTTTCCCCAACGTATCAACATCATCTTAATTCGGCTTGTCTTTGATACCGCTTTGGCTATCTTCTTGCATCACATAAAGTTTCCTTTTCTTAAATACTGAACCTCTTTCATTCATGCCATGTTTTAGGAAAAGTATTTCCAGGTGATGCGGTCCTAGACACGAAAGAATCCCCCCTTGTGGTTTGTTTCGGGGAGATGCTAATTGATTTCGTCCCAACCACCAATGGACTTTCATTGACCGAAGCACCTGCATTTAATTGATTTCGTCCCAACCACCAATGGACTATCATGCTCTTTTGCTGCAATATGTGCTCACTCGTGAAGCTTCACAATAAGCTTGGAGGTGATGCAAATGAGAGTATATATAGTGCACAGGATGCTTGATAAAATGGCACAAGAAGGTTTTGTTGAAGCGAAAAGATATTATATAAGCTTTTGATTCATGTGTAGCTAGCTAGGAATGTTTTCTTGTTTGGTACATTACCTAGTCACTTGAATTTATGGATGTTTGAAAAATGGTAATGGAATGATATGGATTTGAGTACTTTTTATGTGGTAATTACTGTCCAATATTTAGTCTTACAACACAATGAAAATCAATGTAGTTGCGTGAACTAACAACCAACAACAAAATAAACAAAGTTCTGTTGTGTGAGATTCATAACACACAACAGAAACCAAATAGAGTAGTTGTGTGAACTAACAACCAACAACAAAAGAAAACAAAGTTCTATTGTGTGAGATTCATAACACACAACAGAAATGAAATCATCTCCGTTGTCTGAGTAATCAACAGACAAGGGATATAATTTCACTTCAGTTGTGTGTTATTAATATCAGACAACAAAGAATGAGTAATATCTGTTGTGTGTTACATATCTTAGACAACAAATAATGAGTAATATCTGTTGTGTGTTATGAATCTCAGACAACAAAGAATGAGTTATATCTGTTGTGTGTTATGAATCTCACACAACAGTGAATTCTTTCTTCTGTTGTCTGAATGTACCGACACATCCTCGCGCATGCCATGCCAGGCACATGCTTGCGCATAATTCACACAACGGAAACAGATATTCTGTTGAGCAAAGCATTGTCACACAACGGTGAAATCACTGTTGTCTGATTTTTCAATCACACAACACTCGTTTAGACCACGGTTAGTTTGGTCATCACACAACAGAAAATCACCGTCGTCTGATGACCTTTTTGTAGTAGTGTTTGCAGCATATTTGTGTGATCTCGTCACTTTAACAGGGATCGAGATGAGACATAGTGGGGACATGCCACGACAATTCCTGTCGTTTTTGCTGGACATCCGTGTTCTTATCTCCCCCTAACGACCGGAAGACTGTCCCATCAAAGTGACAACCCGTAAATCTAGCGGTAATGAGATCGCCTTGCAAGGACATTAAGTTGCGGACGATTGTTGGAGTCTCAAATCCAACGTAGTTGCCCATTGGTCTGTAAGGACCCATCATAGAGCGCTGTGGCGGCGCAATTGGCACATAAATGGCTCACTCAAATACGTGTAAGTACGATACTTATACATAGTCACTAGCTGTAACGCAGAGGTACATTGAGTGGCAGTGGGTCGTAGACGAATTAGCATAGCTGCATGCGATATTGCATCACCCCAAGCGGATATAAGGAGATTGATGCGCATTACCAATGTTCGGACTATCATCGTAGTCATTTCCGCAAGACCATTTGGGTGTGTACATGGGAGCATGATGTCTAACATAAGTCCCACTGCAATATCCATCGAAAGTCTTTCGATGTAAACTCTCTAGCATAGTCAAATCCAATTGACTGAATAGGATGATCTGGGGAGTGAGCCCGTTGTTATATGATATGTGCTAAGAGTGTAGCATAAACAGCATTTATAGGTGGACAATGGCTCAACACGTGACTAGCGTGTTTGCATGTCAACCAACATCATGAAATATTTAAGCGTCCGCAAGTTGGTTGAATCAATCCACATAATCCCCATGGATTCTATGTAAGAAAATAATGAGTATGTTCATTTCCTTTGCATGGGACGGTCTCAGTCCTAATTTCCCTAAGGAACGGGCTTGTAAAATGAGCAAGAGGCTTTAGAAGCAACCAATGAGTATTTTGGTTAGGCATGAGCGTCTGAAAAGTTATTTGAAGCAAGTTGGTGATTGCAACATCACCTGGGGCGCCATCACCATGATGGACGCTATCCATGGCGTTATGGATAAGGACTGTGCTAGCCCTAGGCTGGTGGTGGAAGGAGGCAGTGCCCTAGGCAGCTGCGTCGGTCATACTTAGTCCAGAAAATCAACTTTTGATTCATGCTTCGTTTCGCTCGAAAGAAATGACGTCCATGTGAACTCTTTAGTAGACGGATCATCATATCATGACCAAGATGACCTATCCTGTCGTGACAAAGCCAATATGTGTTTAAATCTAAGAGATCTGCTCTTGTAACTTTATTGGATTTAATAGCTCAAATAGTGACATAAAATCCACTAGAGAGACACATAAAGTTCTCTAAGATGCGCCTTTATTTGCAATCATTAGAGGTATTGCAAAGGAACTAATTTTCGTTCTCTACATGCGTTTTCATATAGAATCCGTCGACTATTCATAGGTGTGATTCGCCCTAGAAGCATAGAGAGTTTCTGTAACAGTAATTAAGGTGTCATTTGGCAAGTGGAACTTAGGCTATTCCATGTCCTTAAATTAATACTGATGGCCCAGCCATCATAGTCACAAAAGTCATATGCTCAGAATCAAAATAGAGTCCTAAAGAACTCGAAATTTTATTCATAAGCCAACAGAGTTACATCATTGTCTCTTTGACTAAACAAAATCTAATCCAAAATGATAGCTAATGCGAAACAATGGTAGTCGTCTAACTTCTTTCGGTATTTGCAAAATAAATGTGATCAGGTGAGTAGAGAGATGTCGGTGGAGCAAGACTCGCTTAAGTACCACTAATCTCATAACCTTCCTAGATATCACACTTACTTTGAGTGAGCCTACTTTGAAGAAAAGCTAAACCATTGGCATTTACTACAAAAATATATGGCAATTGCCTATTACATCTCTTGGAAAAATAAAGACTTAAACAGAATTGACGATCTATTGATCCCAGCCAGATTTGTAGTCTTCAACCCTTCACTCTAGATCATCTTCTTGATCTTCTTGTTCCATATAGTTAGCTTCTCTTGCTTCACAATATGCTTTGTAGGTGGTGACAATTTCTTCACGAGCTCTACAAATGTATGCCTAATGATCAGACACTCCACATCGAGAACATACATCTCTTTGCTTAAACTCCATTGATTGAGGCGCTTTGAAAGCGTCATTTAGATGGCTCTTAGTGTTGGTGGCGCCACCAACATAGCCAGAGGCGTTGCCTCCTTCTCTCTTTCCACGTTTACCTCTTCGGTTCCCTGTTCGCCTATTTTGGCGATTACCTTCCCAAGTAGAGAGATTATATGGACCAGAACGTCCAAATGTATTCCTAAGATGAGGGTTTCGCTTTTAGCGCCCTCTCTTTAGGGCGCGACTATAATTGGATTTCAGAATATGCTCTGTTCCCACGGATCTCGAATTATAGTTCTTCACAAAGATGTTGTCATGCTTTTCAGCGACATTCATAGCTCCAATGAGCTCATGAAACCTTGTGATTCATAGTAACATCGATTTGATAGTTCTTAGCAACTATCAATGCAGAGACGGGGAAAGTAGGGAGAGTCTTCTCAATCAACATCGCATTTGTGATCTTTTTACCACAGAATTCCATTAAGGATTTAATGTGAAGTGCTTCCGAGTTGTAGTCAAGAACTGACTTGAAATCACAGAAGCGGAGGCTATGCCATCTCAATTCTAGGTCAGGAAGCAGAGAGTCATGGAAGTTGCCAAATCTATCTTCAAGTGAGACCCACAGCCTTCTGGGGTCTTCTTCATTCATACACTCGTACTGGAGCAAATCATCCATATGATGAGTCATTAGGATGATGGCTTTCGCCTTATTTGCCTCTAAGGCTGCTCTATTTGCTTCCAAAGCTTGAGCTTGCTCAATAGTTAGCACATCTTGGCTAGGCTCGAGAATCGTATCCAAGATTCCATCGGCCTTGAGACGCTGGCGGATATCACGAACCCACCTGTGATATTCAGAGCCAGTTGTTCCCAATGGAGCAAAGTCCAATTTGTTCAGGTTACTCATCCTAAAATAGAACAAGAAATTAGGGTTAGTTTCGGAGCGAAAAAGACTACCACGAAAACAAATAAAATTTCTGAGCGTAGTCGCTTCCAAGAAAATCGTATCCAAGATTCCATCGGCCTTGAGATGCTGGCAGATATCACGAACCCACTTGTGATATTCAGAGCCAGTTGTTCCCAATGGAGCAAAGTCCAATTTGTTTAGGTTACTCATCCTGAAAGAGAACAAGAAATTAGGGTTAGTTTCGGAGCGAAAAAGGCTACCACGAAAACAAATAAAATTTCTGAGCGTAGTCGCTTCCAAGAAATTCGATTCCAAGAGGGGTTGGATTAGATCGAAACAATGATGTTTGCGGTCGATCGTTTTATCTCAACAAACTCTAAGTTTGGAGAACTCTACAAGCTCCAAGCTTGGAGTGAGCACGAACCCCCACAGTTCGGCTTAATTTGGTCTCCCCTATGATAAAGAAAGGGGGGGGGTATAAGAAGGGAGGTTGCAAGTCCCCGAAAAAGAAGAGAAATTAAATTTAAAAACTCTAAAAAAAAGGGAACGTTTAGTAAAAAATACCTCAAAATAGGTCGTCGGAAAATTTGACAGGAAAAAGTCGTTGGAAAATGGCCTGAAAAGTCCCCGGAAAGTGACTGGAAAAGTTGCTAGAAAGTCGCCGGAAAAGTAGTTGACCGACGTTGACTGTTGACTAGGGGCTGACCGAGCTGACGTGGTAATGGGTCCCCGGATGCTGACATGGCAGATTGATGTGGCTGTGTTGACGTGGATGATGACGTGGCTGTGGGGCAGGTGTATTAGTGGGCCGGGTCAGGTCAGTGGGCTTCTAGGCTCTTTTTTTTTTTTTTTTTTTTTTTTTTTTTCTGGGCTGGGCTTCCTTTCTTCTCTTTTTCTTTTCTTTTTTTCTTCTTTTCTGCTGGTTCAATATGCAGCTGCTCAGGTGGTCGGTTCAAGTCTTTTTAGGCTTGTTTTTGGACTTTTTCTTCCGATTCCTGAAACTTCTAATCAAGGGGCTTCTGCTATCAAAATTTGGTGGAAATTGGAGGTCTGAAAGATGGTGAACCGGTGGAATATTTGCTGTGAGTTGTATGGAGCTTCCGGTAGCCGGTTCGGTAGGTTTCCGACTGGTTCTTGGTGTGCCGCCGCCGGTTCTGGACTCCTGGAATCGAGTTCTTCAAGGTGTGATGTGGAGGCAGAAAAGGCTTCAAGGTTTTGTATTCGGATTCAAGGTTTTTAGCTTCTTGAATCAGGGTTTGACTATTTGTTTCAGGGTTAGGGCTTCGTGCTGATAACAATTAGAGAAACTGAAATTGAGAGGAAATCGCTGTGTCTTCTCATTGATAATAGGGGCCTCTTTATATAGAGGATTATAATGTATAGAATCTCAATCATACAAGGAAAGTAATCGTACATTGAATAGAAATCTAGATCATTCTAATTTAACCCTATTACACTAGGTCAAGTAACCTAGAGTTTGGGTCAAACACAAATTAGGGTTTACTTGAACAATATCAACATAATTCAAAGAAGTACCCAAACTTCAATCAAATTAACAAAGAGACCACACTCCAAATCCATACAAAATCTGAAAAACAAAATTTATCAAACAAATACTTATTACACAAAACTTAACGTCACCTCCGCGTCTATTCCCACTGTGCCCTAGAATCCCCAAAACTTCACCGTCAAGCAACTTGAACCTCTATAATCAAAACCCCAAGTAACAATTGATCGTAGTAGAGAGGGAGAGATGAAAGTCCAAACGACGCCGTTCGGCTCTTCAAACGAAATGGTGAGGTCTTGCGTATCGGTCAACTTACGTAGGTGTCATATGATAGCTAGTAGCATACGAAGAACACACACCAAATATGATCTCATTGAAGAACTGAACACACACATACACGTCCCTAAGTAATCTATGAAAAACAACTTTGTCACACACATTTTGATCATATATATATATTTACGTGTAAGACTTGAATGTCAATCATATTTACATGAGAACAAATTGGAGGCTGCAGCAGACTATGAATCCAATGCCTCTAGCTTATTTGCTCAAGCCAACAGTTCGGGAGCCAAAATTGCAATTGAAAAGAGAGGAAAAGAAATTCTAGTGCGAACCTAATTGGCAAATAATTTATTCTATACTTCCTGCTTATTTTTAAAAACTCAAAATTGTTTCTCATGATCCCTCTTGATTTTCTGCCTGTGAAGATGTGCTTGACTGGCTCTTGAGCTGTGGATCACTCATTACTTCCTGCAACAGTTGTTTGAAAATTATATGAATAAACTTGTGAAATGAGCTACTGATTAGCTTCCAAATGCTTCTAAAATATTTCAATTATTTGACTTACCTGTTGATCAGAAACATTGAATTGAATGGTGGAATTAGGACCGGTACTGCCTCCTGATAACATGATGTTCATATTTTCTTCACCAAGTTCTCTCAGCTTACTTAGCTCTGGCAGTACAACATTGCATAGATCTGGCCTGTCTTTGCGTCTGAGTTCTGCGCATTGGAGTGCTAGCTTTGCTAGCTTTAAGGCTTCTTCAACAGGCCAATCAAGCACATCAGGGTCCAAAACCTCAGCAAATTTGTCCTTCTCAATAGCCCTTTCGACGAGGTGAGTCAATCCCATTGGTGGCCTTGATGTTATCATTTGCAAGAGCATAACGCCTAAGGAGTAGACATCAGATTTCACACCAAGCATTCCTGTCTGTTGGTACTCCGGGTCTATATAGCAGAATGTACCAGCTGTTGATGTCATCAGGTACTGAGTCACATTTTCAGCAACAGCTGGGACTAGTCTGGCCAACCCAACATCACTGATCTTACTTACAAAGTTGTGGTCCAGTAAAATGTTTCCGGGCTTGAGGTCACGATGCACCAAGGGTTCTGGCTTGGTCTGGTGGAGAAAGAGAAGACCTGTGACAATCTCAGCTGCAATTCGAAACCTGAGTTGCCAAGATAGAGGTGGGCTGTTCCCTTTCCTTTTGAGACGGTCCTCTAAGCTTCCATTGGCCATATATTCATAGACTAAAATGCCATACTCGGGGCAGGCTCCTAGAAGTAGCACCATGTTGGGATGTCGAATGCAGCTGAGAATGTCAATCTGCATTTTATCATGACAAAAGAGGTTAGATACAAACTTGTCCATACAAGCTTTCTTACATCTACATAGTATCAGATTTCGAAGAACAAGTTGTTGGTTTACAATGAAATTGTCAAAGGAAACACTGATATGTAGGCACATAAACTTGGCAAACGTGAGAAAATCAGGTAAACAATATCTAAACCCTAAAGCTATATCAAGTATTCACTGAGTCACTAGGAGAATTTTGGCATTTACTTGCAATTCTTTCTTATTATGTACTTTTTTATTTCATTTGAGGAAGACTTATCTTGGAAAATACTTCAAGAAACTAAGTTTGAAATAAATAAATAAATCATATTAACTAAACAAGTTTCTCAGACCCTCACCTCTTGCTGAAACTGTGACCTTCCTTGAGCTGCATCTGGACGCAAGACCTTGACTGCAACTGGTGTGTGATCAAGATAGCACTTATAGACAGGACCATAACCTCCTTCCCCAATTTTTCGACTTGGAGCAAAGTGCTCTGTTGCTGCTTCTATCTCATCAATGCTATATCTCCTGTATTTGGTATCAGAGTTGGCTAGATTATTCAATATCTTGCTCATTTCCTCTGCTTCCCTGAGGGCTTTCATTTCTGTATGTGCTCGTTTTTGTGATTCCAACTCTGCAATTCTCTTAGCAGCATCAGCTGCTTCCATGGCTGCCCTGCACCTAGCTTTTTCTTTCTCAGCGACTGCAATTGCAGCTTCTTGAGCCAGTCGTGCCTCCTCTAGCTTTTGTTCCTCTTCAGCCTTCAAATTGTTCAGCTCCATTTCCTGCAGTCGACTCACATGAATTTAAAAAATACCATGGAGTCTTGAAAAGCAGAAAGAAAATTTTTCTTATCATGACCGACCTTCTGTTTAGCTGTAAGTGCTTCTCTACATGCTGTGCTGTACATGTCCATTGTTTGCTTCAACTCTAGCTTTAGCCTCCTCATCTCAGCTTCAACTTCCTCCTGCGTGAGTTTGAAATCACTAAATCATTCGCAAGCGACAATGCTTGACAAGACATTTCTTTAAGAATATCATGTCCTCACCAGGTTTTGTGATGACCATGAAGATGATGTTAGGCTGGTGTCAGACACCATCGAAAAATCATTCATAGAATTGAGGTCCCCGAACCTAGGTGCTATAGGGATTGAACCAAAGCTGTGGTCGGAGCTGGTAGATAACCGCCCTCCTCGGCCTTGATCAATATACTCATACATTACAGATGAAGCACGGTCTGTGCTTGCTCTGTCTGAGCTTATAAATGATATGTCACTTTCAGATTCTGAGAATCCTCCACTCATCCTTCCTTTAGTAAAACCTCCTCCTCCTCTAGCAAATGGCGATCTATTTCCATTCAGGATGATCAGATTAGTCCTTTCGTAAATCACATAGCATTATTAGTTTAACACATCATATTACACACTAACTAAACCAGGTTTTTTTTTTACCTGAATGGGTCATCTGGCAAGTTACGAGGCTTGAACGATGGCTTGGCTGCTTGATTTAGAGGATCAATATATCGCATCTTGAGTTAGTTACTAAAACCAAAATGGATTACATTAAAGATTGATTATTGGGAGAAGCAAACCTTTCAAGTATATGTTGTGTTTAGGTGTTTCAGATACTTTAGAAGCATTCTGCTTATTTAGGGACTCAATGTGGGAAAGTAGTGGAGATCTATATGGGGCAGCACGAGAAGCATTTCGCTGTGAAGAGGGCTTCCCTTTGGAGATGACATATACCGTGCAGAAATCTGGTGCCCCTTTTAAGACACTGCTTGACATACCTGATGACTTGAATCTGCACCAGAAAATATACTGTTGTAACAAACCGAATACCGAAACAAAAAAAGGTGATATATGAACATAGCCTACATAAAATGTTTCAAAGTAAACACAGAGAGGGAGATGAAAAACAGAATAAAATAGAATAAAACAAAGCCGATAGCATCAATCATTTATTGTTTGTTAAGGTACGTACTCAAGGTTTGCAATCCCTGGTGAGTTTAATTGTGGAAGTGCCAATTGTGTGTGTGTGTGTGTATAAGAATCAATATTATTACTTAGTATGTTGGATTACACGAAAATAAATAAGCAAAATGTGGTAATTACCTTATAAAACCATGCTTTGACGGAGCTCCAAGAACCAGGGTCTCAATTGCAGCATAAGAAACATACTCTGTTAATGCTTTTCCAATATCTGTATCTTCAAGTATGACATCAAGGCATTGTATCTGTAAAGATGAACTTGCATGAGAAACCAATCAATAGGCAGCAAACATTAAACAGCATGTATTGTAAATAAGACGTGAGGCATTTTGCTGCCCCCAGAAGGGTACAATGTGAGATATTCGAAAGTTACATCCTTTCGAGTACAATAGCAGTGGAATGTGAGGAACAGATCTTTGGTCATCTTTTCAAGCTTTTGTTTGTGCGGTGAGCTAGATGGGTTGTTTGAATCATAGATAATGGCATTGGCTCCAGCCACTGCACCAAAAGTTGACTCTGTTATTACAAATTTACAAATATAGTATTGCATTCGAAAATAGGAAAGCTAAGACGGAGAGAGATATCTACATGAATTTGTTGCGTTTTGCCGGTGAATAACATGAATTAGAACAACAGTTTGGCCCCGGGAGAGAATAGACTCAGCAGCCCACCTCAATGCATTTTGGCTCCCTTTGTCCTTGTCTATGGCGACCGCTACCAACCCATTTCCTCCTCCTCCACCTCCTTCTTTCATCTTCACCGCATTACCTCCTTTGTTATACCACATTGTTTTACAAAGTAAAGGTCCTACTCTTACTATGAGGAACCAAATTAATTAGTTCCTAGCTCGGACGTCAGAAATTGGGTACAAAATCAATAATGATATGTACAAAATGATGAACCTGAGATGATGAGGCCTTAAACAAACCTCTCATCACTTTTGAAACTCAGACCACATCAGAGTTTTACAAGAAGAGGTGCACAACCCTCTCTATTTTGGGATTTCAAATAAAGGCCTTACAATGCTAGAGTAGGCTGCCGGAAATAGACTACGACGCGCGGAAGGCATCTCAATGTCTCATTTTCTTATTTATTTTTTTCATTGGTTTTTGCTGTTTACATACATACGGAAATATTAATAATAAATAACGCTAAAGGAAAATCCCATTAAAACAGGGGTATCCCAAAGCTATAGGAAGACAAAGGATAGATCGCCGCAGGGGCAATAGGAGATGGCCCAGCCCAAATACTCGTCGCAATTGAAGGACCCGGGGAGGGACGACAAAAACGGGTGCGGATTTCGAGTCGTAGACCATAAACAAGGTCCCCATGGCTCGCTTGGTTGTCGAGGTCGAGCTTTGGTGAAAAATTCGATGGTGATGGAGGGTAGGATTGGGAATAGGGGTCGTAATCGGAGGTTGCGAAAGGCAGTGTAGAGGCGTGGTGATCGGTGGCGGTGATCGATGACAACAAAAAGGAGGAAAAGAGATCCAGGCGGAAGCCAGAGAGATATTCCTCAAGGTCAAGTGATGACAACAGTGATGGATATGAGAGTGGCTATGAAGGAGAAAAGAAGAGGAAGAAGCGAAGCCACAAAAGGCATAGGGGTGTTGAGAGAAAATTGCACACAGTGAGCGTAAATGTCACCTAACATAATTTCACTTGTATTCATTTAGTGAATAGAGTTTTTATTATTTCAGGTTCGACCATTCAAGACAGAATGTGTCTCTTAATTACAATCCCTTATTACAGGGAAACACCATTTGATTCCATTTATGAAGAAATCAATTGATGGGATGTGTGTTTGTTTGTTTGTTTTTGCAGCTGCACCTGGATGTTTGAATGGGTTGCCTACGTACCCTTGGAGAGGGATCAAGCCACTCGCAGTTCAAGAGTTCCAATGAGTGAATGACTCATTGAAGGGCTTTGATTTTGGATTGAGAGTAGTGTTTGGGACGAATTTGGTTTAAGTGGACTAGGGATTCGATTTTGTGTTTAGGACGCGGTTGCATCTAGATAGATTTGGTTCTAGATTGCCTACATACCCTTTGCGGGATCAAACCACATGTAGTTCTGGCATTTGAGATGTAAATGGGTAGATGACCCATTTATTTTGAATTTGTGTTTGGGGTAGGGTTTAAAACCCTTGAATTTGGTTTGGACTTTATTTTTGTGATTTGGGAATGAACTTGATTTTTGTGATGTTGGGAGAATTTGACTGGAGTCAGTGATTCATTTGGGACTGGCTGAATTTGATTGGTGAAGTCAGGGATTCTGTTTGGAGTTGCGGTTGCATCTAGTGGGTCGCTAGACTGCCTACATACCCTGTAAAGGGATCAAACCACTGTAGTTCATGATAATTTGTAGATTTGAGCTTTTCTTGGTTTTGTACCAAAAACAATTTCGTTTGAAGCATTTTTTCATGAAACCAAAGTCCGGATATTTTGATATAGGCACCCATGTCTCCAAGTGAACTCTGGGTCGCATTTTGCAGTGTTCATATTGAAACCGGTGACAACCAAGAAGTTTTCTGTTTTCTTTTCAAGCACCAGTGAGAAGCTTATCGGAGACCCAAATTTGATAAGGGCACCCAGCTGCTATTTTTGCTCGTCCACTTTTCCTTTTCTTCTTATTTTTCCTTTGTTCCCCGACCATTCTGCTTCTCTCTTTTCACCGCCTCGCACTGCCGTATCAGAACACTGCGAACCTGACGCTAAGCTTTTGTCAAGCGAAATTGGATATGGATTTGAAGAGGTAACTTGATCTGGAGATGGAAGCACGCATGGGTCTTCCACTAGAAGGAATTTCTCAACTCTTGAAGCTCGAAATTTGCTGTATTGCTTCTTCCTATGAGAAATTGGGTAAGTACCTTCTCCTCCTGATGCTACACTTCAACTAACTGTGGATGCATACTGGGTGATAACTCCTTCTTGTTGAGATTCTTTGATTTGAAGAGAAATTGATTTTGCTTGTTTTCACTTGCCAGTTTTCTTCAAAATTTCGACGCATTTCTTCTGGTGTTTGCATATTCTTCCACTTACTTTGTTGGGATTGCATTTTGGGCTTCACTCCTGAACACTTGGTAAGCTGGGATTGCAGTTTGTGCTTCTCTCCCGAACACTTGGTGAGCATTATAATGGGCAATTGCCACCTCATTGAGATTTATGGCCTTGTAGCTACCACATGAGTCTCGAGTGCTTAATTAACAATTTTTGTTCTTTGTGTGCAGGTATATCCAGCTGAACGTGGCTCCTCCAAAGGTGAGTCGAAATTCAACTAATTATGCTTGTCTGCAGCTCCACCGCTTCGAGGCATATGCAGAGTTTTATTGCTCTTGCCTCTCAATATTTTGTCCAAAGTTTGGTTTCATTGCAAATGAGATTTTTGTCTTCATATGTATTTGACTAGTTTCCCACCGGCCAAAACAAAATATATGATCACAAGGAGGTGAGCTTGCTACCGCAAAGCCATCGCTTTGGTCTTGTTTACTTTATATCAAGGCTCAAAGTTCAAATGCTTTTCGAACACCACTGCTTGTCTTTTTTTATTTATTTGTTGCTTCATGATTAATTATTGTATGGCTTAATATGCAGGTGACAACTCAAGCCACACATTAATCATCAAGGTAAATTAGTAGCCTTGCATTATGCTTTGAATATTGCTTTTGTTTTCTTTTGATTGAGAAGAGTCCACGTAGTAGGCATCTTAGTCTTTCATTGTTTGACCTCCATGCCATATGAACTTGCAGCAACTTTAGCATCTCTTGCACAGCTTCATTATATGTATTTTGTGATTCTTCAAAGCACCTGGAAGCAACACATATTCTGACAATTATTGTTTCCAGGAGTTTAAAGCCTTTAACTTCATCATTTTTATGAATGTCATCTTCTTCTTTTTTAGACCAGGAACAATAATCAAAAGTCCATAGTCAATTGTTCTTTCCACCATTCTTTACAAGTTTTTGACAGAGCTTTTGTATATGCACATGCTGCAGGTACGAGTGGAGGCAGGAACTTTGACAGCGTGATTTCACCGCTGGGATTTGATAGACAAAGTGAGTCCAGATTTCTCACATAGAAGTGAAAGGCTTCTGCTTCACAACTTGGTCTCAGGTTTCTGATTTCTTTCCTCCTTGCTTGCAGGTTGTTGGAAATACTCCAAGAGAACATCAAGGGTGAGCTTTCCTCTCCAGACACCAATTTTGATGATTTGTGGTTTGTCTCGCTTGGTCAATTCCTTGTGTGGCATGTTTGCAAGTGGTGCAAGGCCATTTGTTGTGTTGCGGTGTAAAGGAAGCCAGGAGGTAGAAGACTTTTGGTGGTGACCGTGGTTGCTTCTGTAAAACAGCTCTTATGGAGGCAAATGGGCATTGGCCTTGTATGATGACACTGTTTTTCTGCTGCAAAGCACTTGTTGGTACTCAACAAGGCCTAAAAAAATTCCACTGGATTGGTCATACACCCATTGATACACATGTATCGTAAACGGGATTGCGACTGCTCCGAGGATCTCCATAGCTCCATGGTGACACAGGTAAAAGAGATGCTGCACAGAAAAAGAAAGTAGCACGGGTGGATCAGAGAGGCCCCAACCTTTGTGTTGTTTGCTTGTTGGCTCCTTGCTTCGATCAAAATTTCTGAACACTTCCTCTCTCCTCTGCAATAAGGCTTCGCCTGTTTCTTGATGTATTTCCTGTGTGTCTTCTCTCCAGTCTTTTCTGCTGCCGCTCTCTAGCCTTTTCTGCTTCTGTTTCGCTCTAGCTTTTTCTGCTCCTCCCCCTTCACTTGTTGTAAAGAGCCTCTTTATATAGGCAACGAATGAGGCTAAGAGGTTAGGCAGGTGGAACTGCAATTGATTTTGAATTTTGAATTGATCTTATTGTTAGTGTGAGTCTTTGTTCCCTATTAGGAATAGATTACAAAGGAATATATCGTTGTAACTACTTACCTAGTATGTGTTGTGTAGTACAGTAGTACACAATAGTTGTAGTACGTTGTAGTACGATTGTAACCCGTTTATATACACCACAGAATGGCTGTAATGATATACAAGAAAATTCATTCTCTCAATACTGTCTTGTTTGACTTGGTATCAGAGCAAAGATCCGAAAGGACTTTGTCTCCTTAATTCTTTGTTTAAGACCAGACCGATCTTCGTCTCTTTCAAGACCGATCAAGACCGATCTTCGTCTTGTCACAGATCGGTTTAGACCAGATCTTCGCTTGCAATCATTCATCACCAAGACTGGCAGCTTTCAAGTTAATTCCAGTCTGCTCAGATTGAGTCCGTCTGCGTCAGAACCTCCGTGCGCCGTCAACCATCGTGCGTCGTCCAGTGGTCGGTTTCCAGATCGCCCACGATCCTCGCTCAGCCACAGCAAGCTGCACAGCAGCGTCGCTCGGTCCACATCAGCAACAATCTATTCCAGCCGCGTCGCCCGGTTCACATCAGCATCGATCGCTATCAGCATCGATCGATTCCAGCCCAGAAAACGATCCGATCCTCACCCAAACTCGGGACGATTCCAGATCGATCTCTTCACTCGGTCAACTCGGTCAGTGAGTCAACTCAACTCAACTCAGTCAACCTCAAACAGGTTCCACAAAAAAAAACTGTTACTAGCTGTTTGTTTTTTGTTTGGAGACATCTATTCTTATTTCCGCTGCATACTTTGGGCTTTGTGTATTGTTTCTATTTGTATTATTGCAATGGGTGGTGATGACAGTGAAGGTATGAGTTCTAAGAACAATGAGGTCCAGACGGTTGAAGTCTCTGTCAAGAGCTCAGAAGGTGGTTCTTTTGGGGGTACCAAACTCACTGGTACCAATTTCCGAACATGGAAGAAGATTATGTCTGTTTATCTCCGTGGGATACACAAAATGGGGCATGTGACTGGAACAATCAAGGCTCCTAGTGAAGATGATAAGGAGGCCTATGCTAAGTGGGAAGATGATGATGGGTTTGTAATGTCAATTCTATTTCGAGCCATGACTGATGATGTGCTACAGATGGTAGAGGAATGTGAAACTGTTGAGGCGATATGGAAGACATTGGGAGATCTCTATACAAATGAGTCTGATTTTATACAGGTTCATGAATTGATGTGCAAAGCTGCAAGAATGCAACAGAACTAGCAACCAGTGTTATTGTTTTTTACCAAGCTGAAGAATGTATGGGCTGAAATTGATCAGAAGCGTCCTTGCAAGATCAAGAACCAGGAGGATATTGCATGGTACCAGAAAGAAACGGAACTTGAGCAGGTTCATGCATTCTTGCGAGGACTTGATGCCAAACATAACAGTGCCAAAGGAGAATTGCTTAGAATGCCAGATCCTCCTAGCTTGACCACGGCTTTTACATACATTCGTAAGGATGAGTCTCAGCAAGAAACACTACTACAAAAAATGCATCACACAACGGTGGAAATCTGTTGTGTGATTTGGGACATGTCTGTCGTCTATCTCGGTGTTGTGTGATGAGCACACTCCAACAACGGTGAATCACCGTTGTGTGTATATCATAGACACAATGCTTCAGTTATAACCGTTGCACCGATTCTGCCCATGTCAATGCTAGAAATTGGACGCGGCGCATTCAGTTGTTGTTTCGATGGTGGTTAGACAACAGAAGTAAGTATGGACCGTTGTTGGTTAACTTCTCACACAACAGAAAAATGACACTCAGACAACGAAAGTAATACCATACTGTTATTGGTTAACTTCTCATACAACAGAAAAATATAGGAACCGTTGTGTGATTTAACATTGGACAACTGATACCTATTTATTCTGTTGTGTGAGTATTAATGAGACGACAAAATTTTATAGATACCGTTGTGTGATTAAAATTGATTTGTTGTGTGATTAATGATATATACGTATCATACAACGTAATGTAATTGACTGTTGTTTGATTACTTTCAGTTCTTTACCTGAAATATTTGCTAAAAAATAATGCACAATACAAGATTTAGGCATTGGAACACTCTATTCAACCATCTAATGTACCAAAAGAGCTAGCATATGTCAAGTACCAAAAAGCTAGCATGTCAATCACCTATACATTCATGTATCCAGAAGGCATTCTAGCTAGCTAGCTTGATGGCTGTTGCATTCTAGCTAATTACATTAATAGATAGCAAAAGTTGATACAATCAAATAGTCGAGATCGAGAGAAACTTTGCCACTAACGTTCTCGCATACTTGCATAGTGTAGTGTCAAGGCAGCAGCACCTAGTGTGTCGGGTGGAGCATCCAACAGCTTGTCCTCCAGTTCCAACTTCTTTTTCAGAATGGTCTCTTTGAGCTTACTTGACTTGAGCTTCTCCAACCTTTACACTTCAATTTCAACCTGCAGAAAGAAAGTTAATACTATTAATTAGCTCATATAGAATAGAGAACTCTAATTTTTGTATCTCTAATGAGAGAAGATTAACTAGATTGTCAAGCATCATCTCGATTGTCCAATTATATGTTTATCTCAATTTTGTGCGACAAATGAAAAACCAATTCAGACTCCCAGGGACTCTTTTTTAATAACAACCAAGCATACAAAGATAATCAGTACTGTGCAGAACAAAAATCAAAAGTATACTGAATGGATGCTTCACTCTTGTTTTCAGATTCATTCCTTTCCTTTCTTTCCTTAAGCGGGAACTTTTCCAGTTTGCTTGTCCCTTTTCTGCTGTACTGAATGACAATGGTTTTCAAAGACTAGCAGTAGACAATTTGATTTTTCATCTAATAATGTAGGAAAAAACCTCCACATCTAGACTACAAATTAGTTGGCTATAAGGGCAATGCAATGAAACTACCATCAATTTTCAGAAAGTACAGTGCAAATTTAATTTGCGGCTTGTAGCCTACATCATAGGCTTCATAGCTATAATCACTCACATAATAGAGGTATCAGGCATTGATGGCAATGGTATGTTGTCACTCCTCCTGCAGCAACTGCATTGTAGGGTTTTATAAAACTCCAAAAGATCCACTTGAATCATTTTCCGTGAGTCTCCAATTAACGGCTGAAATAAGTAAGAAATTAAGAATTGAAAGGAGGTTTTTAGAGTTCCAGAACTAAGTTACAAAATACAGAAGTGACAGGCATGCTAGATCAAGACACAATATCATTGATAAAACAAATGTCAATGCTAATCAATTCAATTTTGTGAACATGATATAAACACAAACCTGCCAAAAGATACCTATTCTAATTTTCATTATAACAATTCAGTTGCTTATATACTAGTGAGAGATGCCATCAGAATGCTTACCGATTGAAGGTTTTCAACATTTCTATAGCAAACAATTTCATGAAAAGGTGTACCTTCATGAAATCCCTGTCAGGAAGGATTTAAAAAGAAAATGGAAATATATTAATCCTGGTCATGGTTGAAATACAAATATTGAAAAGAAACTTGGTTTCCTCAGATGGTAGCCCCAAACTTTGGTCTAGCCTCAACTTCCAAAAGTCAGTTCATATAAAGACAGAGCGCAAACTTTTCTCATGATGACTAAAGATAGACATATAATGAATAAGAAACCATGTACTGACTCAAGAGTACAGGGAATGCTTGAACTAAACCCTTTCTTTTAAAACTTTCTTCTAATGCAGATAAAACTTTAAGTAGTAAGTTTCAAAAAAGACAAGTTTTGTTACAATAATTACCTAACCATGCAATGCATTAGTATAGAAGCTTTTTCATTTATTGATTGTGATTCACCAATCTTTAAGGGACTCCGAGATGTATGTCTTCTGTCACATGAACAAAGCAGCATCGTCACTAAAAACAAAAGTTCCAACTCTCAAACATATTTGTCATATAAGTTTTAGTGAAAAAGAAAAGGGCAGAGAGCGAGAGAGAGAGAGAGGTGAAATTAAATAATACCTGGATATCTCCTTCAACTCTGATTTACAACTTCCTTCGTTAAATTTTAATATTGACTGTAGCTCCTTTAACTTGTCATGAATCTATTTCAAGCAAATGAATGATGATCATCAACCGATCCCATACAAATTTAGTATCAACAAATATTATAGTTTAAAGTATATATATAAGAGCAACAATTAGATGAGAAACATGAAATTTACGAGGTAACAATTTTATAACTACTCAGCCACTACAAGGCATTCAGAGTAGTAGACGCATAGGCCACCCAGTAGAATAGAACTGTTAAGAAGCATATATAAACTTTCTTCTACAAGAGTCAGGCACAAAGTATATGTTGGGTTAAAATAAAAGACAAAGGATAACATGTGCATCAGATTCCAAATTATCTTCTGTGAATCTATCCATATTCAACTTTTCAAATGGTAATTACATATTCTGTGACAGAATTTTAATTCCTTCAAATACTTTCACAAAAAGTAGTCTTCTTTTCTCCCAGAGGCACACTTGTCAAGCTACTGTTGTTCTTGTTTACCCATTTTACTCAAAGAATCCAAGTATCTCCTAGGTTATGAAACAGGAGGGACCCAGTTCCAAAATATTTTCTCTACTGATGTAAATACCATCCACAAGCTCCCAGGTAACTACAAAACTCTATCAAAAGCTCTTCAGAAAAAGAATCCCATGTAATTTTCTTAGAGACCCATGTATTTGGAGAATTCAATAAGTATGTAATGACCTGACCCTCATGAAATTCTCTCACTGAAGTAATTAACCCATATGCTAAAGAAAATCTTATACAATGCTAGTACTCATGCTCAACTAACAGGGACTACAGAAAGCAAAGACAAAGAATACAATAAAACTCGAACAAACAACATGAAAAAGAAAAACCCTGAGGCTACTTTATAGTCTGCACGAAATTAATGCCACTTATTTCACTGCCAATCAGGCAATCAGATACTTTTCCTTCTGCAATTATCATACAACCAGACATATAATCAGCTGTGTTTCTCCACAAAAGAGTTACACCCAACTCATAAGATCAAGCAATTCTCATGAAATCTATATACACAAACAAAATCAACAAACACAATACCTCAGGAGAATGGCTTTGCATATGCTTCTTGAGATACGCAGGTTTCTTAAAACTAGCACCACATTCTTCATATGTATTAGACTTCTCCACCACAACTTCCCCACCAGCCTTTGCCATTTCCATCTCATCCTACAAACCAAAACACAAAGAACCCAAATTTAAACCACAATCAACAGACCTAAAACTAGAAACAACCCAATTTCAAAATCTGTTCCAAACCCAGAACCCTATCTTCCTCATAATCGAAAACCCAATCCTAAAAATCACAACTTTAATTGTAAAAACCAAACCTTGATGGGAGTGTAGAGAACGGTGACGAAGGAGATGGTGGCGGTGAGGAGAAGCTGAGAGGATAAGATGTCGTAGACCCTGCGTATGAAACCCCAACGGAGCTGGTTCTCGCCTTTACTGAGGCCGGGGTGCAAGACCTTGCCGGACTAGATGTCGACCTCGTTGAGCTTGCCGGTGGTGCTCACCTCTATGCAGTGCATCGTGTTCATGGCTTCTCTATCTTTTTCTCTCGTTGATGTCGTCCCACCAACAAGATTGATTTCAATCAAAGATGAAGAGTGAGCCCTAATTGGTGAATTAGGGTTTCAAAAATAAGAGTAAATCGGAGGTCAAGCAACACAGTGACAAAGTAGAGTAAATCGGAGTAGGGATAGAGAGAATTGGGGGAGGAGTTGGTGAAGAGGAGAATAGTGACGAAGAGAATTTGGGTCGAGAGGCTATTATGAGGGTGGAGATGTCGAGTAAACCTTAAAAATTCCTCAATGTCACTCCCAGACAGAGGAGAGAGAAAGTGGATCTAGGGCACTCTTATCTCCTCCATCACTGAAGAGGATTTGGATTTCAGGGGATAAAGAATAGAAGCAAGGAGATTGAGAGACTGAGATAGTGAGAGGGGTTTCGTGGAGGGGGAGAGAGAGACAGAGGGGTTTCACGACTGAAAGAGCTCGAGAGGTGGGTTTCGTGGAGAAGGGGGGGGGGAAGGGATTTCACGACTGAAAGAGCTCGAGAGAGTTTAGGTTTCATTTTTCTTTCGGATACGATGTGGCTGGGGCTGGGCAGGAGGCTAGGTACAATTAAACTTCAATAAATTCTAAAGTTGCTCACACAACAGAAGCCTAACAAACTGTTGTAAGAGTGCACTATATAAAATCAAAATGTCAAAACATGGAAGGAAATATGCCGCATACCGCACTTTGGCTCAAAATGTTGCCGCCTATGTTCCCACTTCACACAACAGAAAAGTATAACTTCTGTTGTCTGATTTCTACAGCTTCCATTAGGTTTACCTTGTGGAAGACGTTCAAGCAAACTTCCTCAAAATTTGGCATCCAACTTTCAATCACACAACGGAAATATCAAGTACCGTTGTAACAAGTAGCCCAAATTTCAGATTTCAAGAGGCAACCAAGACTCGAGAGTGGAGGGAAATCTGCCGCTAAATTTTAAGACTCAGACAACGGATAATACTTAATTGTGTTGTGCAATGTAGGTCTGAGAAAAAAGTTATCATTTTGTTGACATTCACACAACAGAACATCACTAATACCGTTGTGCAATAGAGTTTACTCAAACACACAACAGATGATTCTTGTTCTGTTGTGTGATTGGTGTTGTGTGATTAGCTTTTTGTAGTAGTGAAAGTCTCAAACAGGCACAAGTTGAAGGATCCAGCCTAGCTATTCAGGCACCATCACCTTTTCTTCAGCAGCAGAGATCAGTCACAGTTCATCAGCAAGGACCTCCGCCAGGCTATGTTAATCGTCCTCGTCCTCAGTGTTCTTATTGCACCGATTTTGGGCATACTCGAGAGACTTGCTGGAAACTGAATCCGCACCTCAAACCTAAAAAGCAAGGTTATCATCCTAAGGCAAAAGCAGCTGCTGTTCAATTGGTCCAAGAACCAGATTTCTATGGAGTGGCTGGCCAAGATCATCATACAGCCAGTGGAACTACTCCTACAGCCTCTATAGCTGGTTGAGGTAAAATTGGTATGGCTTTAAAGGTTTATAACTTTGTTGGTTCTGATACATGGATTATTGATTATGGTGCCTCCGATCATATGACTTATGACAAATCATATTTTACTAAATTGTCTTCCCCACCAGTGTCATATGTGACCAATGCCAACGGTGAGGCTTTTCCTGTGTTAGGGTCAGGGTCAGTGCGTATTACGTCCACTTTAGAACTTCATAATGTATTATATGTGCCTGATTTATCTCATCACTTGATATCTGTCCCACAATTGAACACTGAGTCTAAATGCTCTGTAACCTTTTATCCTATGTATGTGATTTTTCAGGATCTTCTCACCAGGGAGATAGTCGGTCGGGGGTATCTGAGAGGCAGGTTGTTCCATCTGAATCAGACATACGCAGGAGAGAAACCAAGGGTATTGTCCCGAGCCGCTTTGACTTCGAATTCTGATAAGCTAAGTGAAATTTGGTTGTGGCATCGCCGTTTAGGGCATCCATCTTTTAGTCTTATGAACAAAACCATGCCTACTCTGTTTATTGGTGTGGATGAGTCAGTTTTACGTTGTGAAACATGTGTTTTGGACAAGAGTCATCGTGCTAATTATTCTCCTAGTGTTTCTAATAAAAGTGTTATTCCTTTTTAGTTGATTCATTTTGATATTTGGGGACCTTCTAAAGAGCCTACTGTATCGGGTATGCGATACTTTGTGTTGTTTATTGATGATTGTACGAGATTGTCATGGGTTGCTCTTCTTAAAACCAAAGATGAAGTCTTTCCTGCTTTTCAAACATTTCGTAATCTTGTTCAAACACAATATCATAGCACCATTAAAGTCCTTCGTTCTGACAATTGGGGGGGGGGGGGGGGGGGAGTATGTTAACCATGTGTTCCAAGAATTCTTTAAAAACCATGGGATTGTTCACCAAACCACGTTTCCACAAACACCAGAACAGAATGGAGTGTCCGAACGAAAAAACCGACATTTACTTGATATGGCTCGTGCCCTTCTTTTTAGTGCTCATATGCCTAAGTATATTTGGGGCGATGCTATACATGTTTCCTCTCATCTTATCAATCGTCTTCCATCCAGTGTCCTTCAGGGCAAAATTCCATTTGAGGTCTCGCCTCTCATGTCTCCTTACCATCATTTCATAATCTTCATGCTCGTGTATTTGGTTGTGTTTCTTTTATCCATGTCCCCAAAAATCAACGGTGTAAGTTGGATGCCTGGGCTCTTAAGTGTGTATTAATTTGTTGGCTACGGAGGCTATCAGAAGGGGTACAAGTGCTATCATCCACAAACCAGAAGGTATTATGTCACTATGGATGTTACTTTCTTTGAAGACATGAGTTATTTCTCCTCTTCAGATATAGCTCTTCAGGGGGAGAATTCATATTTTGAAGAGCTATATCATGGAGAGGGGGAGGAATCAGGAGAAGGAGAAGCCACACAGCCAGGAGGTATTTTGAGTGATCCGGTTGAGACTATTAGCTCGCCAACCCCGGCACAGAAGCATCAGTTTCCATCCCTCAGAATGAGGTTGAAGACACAACTGCCCCTCCTGTCATCGCTTCTACCCCTGACCCACAGCTTCCTGGTACTGAAGATCACCCATCTGAGGTATGTCCATCCATTGATACTAGTAGTAGTGAATCTAATGTTGAGGAATATGTGTTACCACATAGGACCACTCGAGGTCAATCAGCCAAAAGATATGAACCTAGTCTTACTGCCAAATCAAAATACCCAGTAGCCAACTATATGTCCACTAGGAGGTTGTCTAAGTCATATGAATCATTTGTGAATCAAATATCTGCTGTATCAGTACCTAACAAAGTGCAGGATGCGTTGGGGGATCCAAAATGGAGGAAGGCTATGAATGAAGAGATGGAGGCATTACAGAAGAACAGTACTTGGCAACTTGTGCCTCCACCACAAGGCAAGAAGGCTATAGGCTGTCATTGGGTGTTTACTGTGAAGCATAATGCAGATGGATCAGTGAATCGATATAAAGCACGGCTTGTAGCAAAGGGATTTACTCAGACATATGGTATAGACTATGATGAAACTTTTGCAACTGTTGCCAAGATGAATATTATTCGGGTTCTGCTCTCGTTCGCTACTAGTTTAAATTGGCCACTCCGACAGTTTGATGTCAAGAATACATTTCTTCATGGAGAGTTAGCCGAGGAAGTGTACATGAGCCTCCCACCAGGGTATGTAGTTGCTTCCCTCGGTGAATTTGTATGCAAATTGAGAAAATCTCTGTATGGTCTCAAACAGTCACCTCGTACTTGGTTCGGAAGATTTTTACAATTCATGCGGAAGGTTGGTTACAAGCAGAGCAACTCAGACCATACCTTGTTTCTCAAGCATCAACAAGGGAAGGTAACAGCTCTAATTATTTATGTGGATGATATGGTAATCACTGGTAATGATACTGTTGAGATGGATAGACTGCAGAGACAGCTAGCCTCTGAGTTTGAGATGAAGGACTTGGGTGAGCTAAAGTACTTCCTAGGAATTGAGGTATCCAGGGGGAGAGAATGAATCTATCTATGCCAGAGGAAATATGTTCTTGACTTGCTGACAGAGACAGGTTTGCTGGATTGCAGATCTATTGACACTCCTATTTAGCAGAACCATTATTTAGCTGAGTATGCAGATCAGGTACCTATTGATCAAGCTTGCTATCAGAGGTTAGTTGGGCGCTTGATTTATTTGGCTCATACTAGACCAGACGTTGCATATGCAGTGAGTGTGGTGAGTCAGTTCATGCATAATCCAAGTGAGAGTCACATGGATGCTGTTATGCAAATTCTGAAGTACTTGAAGTCAGCTCCAGGAAGGGGAGTACTATTTTCTAAACACAGCAACATTCTTGAGGTTTGTGGCTTCATAGATGCAGATTGGGCTGGAAATATCACAGACAGAAGGTCGACATCAGGTTACTTCACTTTTGTGGGAGGTAATTTGGTTACATGGAAGAGTAAGAAACAGAAAGTTGTGGCACGTTCTAGTGTTGAAGCTGAGTATATAGGTATGGCTCACGGAGTGTGTGAATTGTTGTGGCTGAGAAATCTGTTACGTGATCTAGGTTTCAAACTCAAAATTCCATGCAGTTGTATTGTGACAACAAGGCAGCAATTGACATATCACAAAATCCTGTACAGCATGATCATACTAAGCATGTAGTAGTTGATCGTCACTTTATAAAGGAGAAGCTAGATACCAAAATTATTAGCTTTCCTTTTGTTCCAACTGAAGAGCAACTTGCAGATGTACTTACCAAAGGAGTTTCCAGGAAGGCGTTTTATGACTCACTAAGCAAGTTGGGCATGGTTGATGTATATGCGCCAACTTGAGGGGGAGTGTTAGTGTGAGTCTTTGTTCCCTATTAGGAATAAATTACAAGGGAATATATCGTTATAACTACTTACCTTGTATGTGTTGTGTAGTACAGTAGTACACAATAGTTGTAGTACGATTGTAACCCTTTTATATACACCACATAATGGGTGTAATGATATACAAGAAAATTCATTCTCTCAATACTATCCTGTTTGACTCTTATCATGATAATCATATTCAAAATCAAAACCAACGAATCAAGATGGGATTCCATCTGGTTTCTTTCTTTCTTGTGCTACCGGACTTTATCTTTTTTATGATCAAAACTTGGTGAGAGTATCTGATCTCTAACTATTGGATTACCGTTTGAAAATTTGAATGGACTAATCCATGCAAGCTCCACGTAACACATGTTGTTGATTTTCATTGAACATGACAAACTGATCATCCTCACTGTCTTGTTTTCTACATAAGGTTTGGAGTGACTTTGTTTAAAAACTATTTCATACCTCCAACTTTGACCCACCTTTGAATTTGCAAGAGGTGGATTTTATCCAAAACATGCTTCCACCGTAATTGATGGTCATACTAGAATCCAAACTGATCACTATTCCTCTGTATTTTGAGCTGATCTAATCTTGCTGGTTCAACAGCAATTTGAATTTCTTTTGAATTGGCTGAGTGTGCCAAGGCTACACGCCTCTGCATTGCATTCTCTTCTTATCTCTTATTATTTTTTGAAGAGGCATTCAAAATAATCTAGTAAAACTGGGCACTGTAATTTTTGTTTTTCAACAAGGGGTCATGATTCTAGATCAGAATCGGGTGCTTCTGATTCTTCAAGTGATGACTAAAAGCATAGGCCTCTTGAATCCGTACTTCTCGTCGGAGGCCACTGCTAGTTTGGGGTAGCAGAGTCGTTTAAAAGGAAAGAGAGGAGTTTGAGAAGAGAGAGAGGAAACCCGTTGAGAAATAAAAAACCAATTTTGCCCTTCACTATGTGCGTAATGGCATGCAGACTGACGAAGTCATTGACGTCGTGTACATATATTGGCTCGGTTTTGAAATCTCAGGTACCAAAGTTCATGTTTTGGAACTTGGTGTACCGAAATGCATAGTGAGCCATAATTTGGGTACCATTCATGAAATTTTCCCTAAACAGAAAGGTATTTTTTGGTACTTACGAATTTTTGTGTACTCCAAATGGTTCCTGAAGTATACCAAATATAGTACCTCCGTTAACTTTTCCGTTAAAATCACCTAACGTGGCATGTATTTTTGAGGAAAAAAAAAAACTCCAAATGGTACACAAACTATTGCACAATATATATTTTTGATACCTGTAATTTTTTTTACTCCAAATAGTATCTCAAGTATTACGCCTTTACTATTTTTTTTCATCATAACATGATATTCATTCATAGGAATAAGTATTACAAATAGGTTGAAACAATACAAGTTTTGGTATAAAAAATCTAATATTTCATCAAATTAACTATTTATTTTTAGTTAAAAATTCATCAACAAAAAAATTTTTGGGCAATACTTGAGGTACCATTTGGGGTAAAAAAAAATTTATAGGTATCAAAAAATATATTTTGCAATTGTTTGGGTACCATTTAAAGTTTTTATTTAAAAAAATTCATGCCACGTTGGCTACTTTAACGGAAAAGTTAAACGAAGTATTATATTTGGTAACCGTGCAATACTTCAGATACCATTTAGGGTAAAAAAAAATTGTAGGTACCAAAAAATACTTTTCTCAATAGTTCAGGTACCATTTAGAGTTTTTACCCTTATAAAAATCTCATTTTTCTCCTAATAACATGCAGTTTATTGCAGGGATACTGTTTTTGTTTGAAGTTAATTTTAGGGCTGAAATCATTGAAATGTGGGTATTTGGAGTTTGAAAAATAATATGTGAAACAAAAAGTTTAGGGAAAACCCAAGGAGGAGAGGAGGGCAATTGCTCCAATCTTTCAAAATAAGAAAAACGAAGGAGAAAGATTGAATGTCATCTATCTAGTTTCATAAACTAATTAATTCCACCAAAATGATACAAGAATCATCCCCAAACAACTACACAATAAAAAACGCTTCTCATCCAAAAGAAAAATAACACAAAAAAAAAAAAAACAAATTAAACATTCTTCATTGCTTTCCATATCTTCCTACACATTCTTCATCTTAGGGGAATGAATGAATGAAGGCTAACTAGCTGAAACCCAGTACTTTACACATGGATAAGTTCCCCAAGTCCCAACCAGCCAGTACATGGAATGCTATTTAGAAGTAACTCCATAGTTGTCGCAATCACACAGCCTGAGAAGTATAATCATCTTCTTCACTTGAAACACTTGAGCGGTATTCCCCATCACTTTCTCCCTCATTCAACTCCTCAATCTTTGCAACAACTTCATGCAAGTCCAGCCTTCTCTCCACATCCTCCTCACAACAACTCACTCCAATCTTCAACAGCTTTAGAAGTTCACCTTTGCTGTCACCGACATTCCCCATTTCTCCATCAAACACCTCACTAGTCTTCTTCTCCTTGATCATTCCGTTCACCCAGCTCGCCAAATCCGCCTTACTGTCATAACTTTGCTTTAGATAGTTTTCTGGGAACTTGCCTGTCAACACCTCCAACATGATTATCCCGAAGCACCACACGTCGGTCTTCTTTGTTATCCGGTGGTGCCGCGCGTATTCGGGTGACTTGTAAGCCATCATGAGGTGTTGGGCTTGTTCCATGTTGATCACGGGGAGTAGAGCATAGTCGTTCAGTAGAGGCTCCATGTTTTCGTCCAGAAGCACATTGGAGGATTTCAGATGACCATGAGGTACAACCAAGCTTGGGAGTGTGTTGTAGAGGTATGTCAGGCCCCTTCCTATTCCCTTGATTATTCTCAAACGGGTAGGCCAGTCAAGTCCAGGCTTATGCAGATTGTGATTGCCTGAAAAAGATAACAAAAATCCAATACAAAGGTGAACGGTCCATTTGAAGCATTTCATCTAAACCCTATACCTTACGTCTTACTTAATTTTAAGAAAAAATCAATACAGCCAAGGACAATATCTTGGATTTAATAGGAGAAATAATCAAGAGACCTAGAAGAGTTTAATGAGGCATGCGGCAAATTGGCCGCACTAACAATTGTGGATTCGTCATTGATACTACGTGTACCATATATGGATCAGAAATAGTTCTACAGATTTACAATGTCATGAGAAAAATTGAACCAAATTTGCTATTTTATTTTTGCTAGTAATATATATGTTAAGCATATCTATATCAAAGCGTATAATATAATCAGTTGGAACAACAAACTTACCATGAAGATGAGAAGCCAAGCTACCGTTCTCCACAAAGTCAGAAACCAAGAGCTTCTCTTCCCTTCTATAATAATAGGCCACGATTGGCAACAAGTTTTGGTGTGTCAATCTCCCAAGCCTTCTCATGTGGTCATGGAACTCCTCTCTTCCCACATTGTTCATCTGCTTATACCTCTTGACCACTACAGCATCAGTTAGTATCAAAGCCTTGTACGAAGCCCCAAAGTTCCCACTCCCCAATATTTCGGCTGAGGCTCTTAGCAGGTCATGCAAATCAAACCTGTCCCTGTCATCCCTCACAAACGACAGCTTTCCTGCTTGCTCACCCCTCCTTGGTGGATTGTTCACATTATTATTTTCTACAGACTTGGCATCCATCTGGCTCGCGGTTGCTGCTGTGTACTTGGAGGATTCATCCAACAACTCCGCCTGGTCTAATTCCGGTTGTTGCTTTCTCTTTCTGAGGAACATCAAAAGTACAGCAATGATAACTAATAGGAGCAGAATACTCACTATACCCAAGGCTATTTTTAGACCAAGAGATGAAGACTTCGTAGGAGGGTCGGAAGGGCTGCATGGTTCCCCGGATCCCCCACATGGAGGCGAAGATGGCGATGGAGATGATGTAGGAGCAGGAGCAGGAGAGGGGCTACATGCTTCTATAGGCGGACCACATAGGTTTTCATTTCCTGCATTTGGATTAAAATCACTCAGATTTCAAGGTGCTAATTATTGTTAGGAAAGTGAAAAATTGTTATCCTAATGATCACGTTGTTTGAGTATCATGATTACTTAGTATAATGGCCGCGAGTAATCTGCTTTAATTTTCTCGAGTACTAGATTTCACATCTGGCAGATGTAGTCTTTGCGTTTTAGTACATAATATCTTATGGTTTGCGCCGATCGTTAATTTATTGCTGGTTGGTTTAAAATGTATCATCTAATTTAACATATGTAGGCATTATAAGGGCTTGCAATATATTTGCAACTATGTGTCATATATATATATATGAATTCACATAACATCAAAGTTATCTATAAGTATAGCAAGAAATCACAAGCATGCATGAAATATTAGTTAGTTACCTGCAAAACTGCTAGGCTCCTGCGTTCTCAGGCTTTTTGGGATTTCTCCCTCCAACTCATTGTTAGCCAAATACAACCTCCATAATTTCTCTGAGTCCCCACTTTTAAAATCAGGGATTTCGCCACTAAAATAGTTATTTTCAAGCCCCACGTCGAAAAGGTTTGGCAATTTGGCAAGAGATGAAGGGATTTTGCCTGAGAACTCATTATTTCCCAAATACAGTTTCTTCAAGAAAGTCAAATTCTCAAATGCATTATCAGGAATATCCCCAGACAAATGATTATCTGACAAATATAACGACCCTAATCTCTTTAGTCTAGTGAGATTAGGCAACGGACCTATGAATGAATTGTTCGCGAAGCTTAAAGTCTTCAAATATGGCAACGACGCGAGAGGTTCCATATCTAACGTTCCCTGTAACCCCATGCCTTCGAGTTTCAAGCCCCTGACATTCCCTTGAAAGCAAAGCACACCGACCCAATTCCCCCTGTTACCATTGCATGGGTTCGGAGAACTACCCCAATTCCTAAGAGCTTCGGAACTGTTCCCCAAAGAACTTTTGAATTTTAACAGGGCGTCGGACGTGGTCTCCGGCAAACCAAAAGACAACATATTCATAAAAGAAAGCGTAGCTACAATGAGAGCGAGCAGGAATGATGGGTTTGGTGCGCGCATAAGCCTAGCCATAGCCATATGCGCGCCCATAACATGCAATGTTGTTTTGCACGTATCAGTATTAAGGTTTACAGACTATACTCTCAATTGCATGAACTGATGATTATGTTGCCTTTTAATTTTTTGATCACGTACGATGGTGGGATTGACGGATTGAAGAGGAGGGTTGGGTGGTGGGCGTGAAGGGCCAACACCAAAGAAGAGGAAGAGGGAAGAGGTGCTGAGATGATGTTGAAGAAATTAGAAAACCATGGTCCATGAAATTGACAAGGTCTTAGTGTGCATGAAGTTGACAGCGCAATTGGGTTGTTTTTGTGTGTCAGATAGAGGTTGAGTTCCGGACAGGAGAGATCTAAGGCCTGCCTTTCAATTTCAATTTGTTGTTAATTTGCTATATTTTGTGAGCACGCATGCATGGTTTGGGTTGTAATATTGCCAATTTTAGGTTTTCATGACTAGTCGATGTAAATTCCTTTGAACAAGCTAGCCAGCTCGTATGTATCATTTAATTATGTCATGAAGGGGATTTACTTTTTTTTTTAAGTAACATATTTTGCTTTTTTGGGTAGTTAATTAGGGTTTTAGATTCGTTCAACTCTCTAACAAGGATAAAGTGTCTGTTACTTTTTTGTTTACTCGCATAAGTCTCATTTTGAAAACGAGTTGTATAAATAATAGGATTTACAAAAAAAAATTCTAAATTTGTAGTTCTGTACCTCTTGACCTGTACACAACATGAACTTCTAATTTCATCGAAGATCCATTGCCTTCTCTAGTTTTAATCTCTCTGTTAGTTCCTCCATAAATTGATCGCGGACGTCTGTGCTAGGTGCTGGTGTTTGGAACATCCTCCAGGTTGTTGCTCAGATGCGGTGGAAGCGAAATGTGGCTTTGGTCAGCTATACGTAGTAGCTCCATGAGGTCCAGTTCAGTTTTGACAGTTTCTTGATTAAAAACAAAGAAGTAGGGTCAATAATTATTGTAATGACTTCATCTTAAGGAAAAAAAAAAGGAAAAATGATCATTTACCCGATTTTAGGCTAAAAATTGCCCACTTGCTCCACCAACTGTTTTTTAACCCCATTTACCCAAAACACTCTAAGGGATTATTTCCCCTTTACCCAATTAATTCTTTTTTTTTTTTTTTTTGAGACTTTTTTGCCCTCTCCTTCTTTTTCACTTAGAGAGAGAAGTCACCTTCCACCTTGCTGTGCTACGGTGACTAGTGGCCGGCGCGGACTCCGGCGACCGGTGACCGGACTCCGGCGACCGGTGACCGGACTCCGGCGGACGGTGACCGAATTCCGGCGAATGGTTACCGGATTCCGGCGACTGGTGACCGGATTCCAGAATCCGGCTATTATTGCCCCCCAGTAATCATATTACTGCCCCCCAGTAATCATATTATTGCCTCCCAAAAATCATATTATTGACGTCCAGTGAATTGTATGAACTCCCAAAACCAAAATGAATACACTACAGGAACAATTGATCAATTTATAATCATATTACTGCCCCCCAGTAATCATATTATTGCCCCCCAATACAAAGTCTAATGTTTCTACTGCCTCCCAATAGACCACCAAAAATGCACATTTTTGTAGGATTCACAGATAATTTGACTTTAATACACAGAAAACAACATATAACTTATCAAAACACCACACTATAGTGATCCATGTCCCTCATATCGAAGTCTACTGGGGGCCAATAATGTGTCTACTGCCCCCAGTAGACCATCAAACAAACCCCACAGTTACATTGCAATTCCTTCCTCATTCTACTGGGTTCACAGTGTACAAAAAAAAAAAAATGCTTCTGGCACCCAGAAATTGCTCTGGGCACCGGATCTGAAGGACAAGGGACGGAGACCCAAACTCTAAACTCTAGATGCAGTCCAAAGCTCAAAGGCAGGAGACCCAAACTCTAAACTCTAGATGCAGTCCCACCAAGCCTGCTCGACTCCTGTAGCCCTAAGACCATCCACGCCAGAAAACCGCCGCTGCCAGAATCCTCCATCAGCAGAGTCGTAGCTTGGCTGCCAGCGCTCAAATAAGCACCCCTAATAGCCGTCTTTGTGAAATCCAAAGCCTTTGTCACCGCGGCTCCCAGCTTGAAGTCGCGCACAGCTTCAACGCTCAACCCATCAGACCCATGGTAGTCCGCTCCTGGCCCGTCGCCGAGTTCCCAACCAGCATCTACTCCACTGTGGCAACTTGAAAGATTGCCTCGAAGAGGCAGCCACGCTGCTCTTTCTTTCATCAACAAAACCAATCCCCGCTTCAAGAAGAGGAAGGAAAGGAGGAGGAGGCCGAGTCTAACCCATGACCCCAGAAGGGGATGATGTCGGAACTGGGATTATTCATATTATTGCCTCAACGGTGTCAGAACCCCGACCCGGACTAGAACTGTGGCTGCTGCGTGGAGCTTCGGATGACGACCGCGGCGAATGTTTTCTTCTCATGGCAGCGGTGCTCGCAATCGGAGATGCAGTCAAAGAGGGGAGGGAAGAGAGAGAGAGTCTGAGAGAGAGAGAGATATATGAGTGTAATTTATAAATTAAAATGAGGGTAATACTGTCAAATATTGTTTGATTGGGTAAATGAGGTTAAAAAACTCTTGGTGGAGTAAGTGGGCAATTTTTGGGCTAAAATTGGGTAAGTGGTCACGGCCCCAAAAAAAAAGGAAACAAAAGAGAGAGAGAGAGAGAGAGAGAGAGAGAGAGAGAGAGAGACCGATTGAAAAATAAATGCTAGTGCAGAAAATTGTATGTTGCATGCATATTGATATATACGAGATCTTTTTTTTAGTGTCGTGTCCTTATTTATGTAAATCTTCATAATTGTGGATATATTAGTGTTTCTTCTTAAAAAAATGGATATATTAGTGTTTCCAAATGTTGTACAATGTACTATAAGAAAAATGTGTCTAAAAGTAAAATAATTTTGAAATATATATATGAAAACAATGTTTTAAAATCTAATGGTGTTTTGGTAATTTAATCATTTCAAATTTTTCAGAAAAGCCTGGGTTTAGGCATTTTTATGAAGTAGCTATTCCCCATTGGACAGTCCCATCTAGACTTGCCATTGTAAGAAAGTTTTTAGAATTGTATGATGAAAAAAAGAGGAGCTGAAAATGGAATTAAGCAAGCATAGGGTCTGTCTCACTACCGATACGTGGACATCGGTACAAAATGTGAATTACATGGTGTTGACTGCCCATTTCATAGATTATGGGTGGAAAATGCACAAAAGAATCTTAACTTTTCTGTCATTTCCAATTACCAAGGCACAACCATAGGAAAATGCTTGAAACGTGTTTGGTTAAGTGGAAAATTGATAAAGTGTTGACTGTGAGTTTTGATAATGCATCGGCAAATAAGGTTGCCATTGATTATTTAAGGAGAAAATTTGCCAATTGGGCTGTACCCCCTGTTTGAGCCCAAAATAAATGTTTTTCCCAACATGGGGGACTTGAAGAAGACCGGGCCAATATCGGCGGCCCAAGCTATTTATTTCCGACAAGTTCGGAATATATTGTGTAGAGGCCAAATAAGGCCTACTTGGAGATCAAGCAATCGTGAGGCAAATCGTGATATTCATGGATTTACTAGTAATTATCAAGAGATTTGATGATTAATGGTGATTTTCTTGGTTGTCAAGAATGTACAAAACGGGAGCATAAAATATACAGGCTGTGTGTATGGCCGAGATTACGCGAGCGCGAGCAAGATGGGTTGATATATAATTGACCATGCAATTAAGGTGGACGTGGAATAAGGGAAGTCATGCAATTAATCATGCTTGATAACAATCCTCAAGGAATATAGTTATATATATATATATATGTAACTATATATATATTGCATGGATGGCTGGACGTACAACATAGAAGGACATCATTATATATCCTTATTAGTTGTAACCATATATATATATATATATATATATATATATATATATATATATAGAAGTGCGCGGAGGATCATATAGTATATATGATGGGTATATACAATTAAACATGGCAGACAAGTTGTCCTCTTCTACTTCGAGGTAGTCCACGGCTCCACGCAATTAAGTCCTATAGTGGACCTATTAAGCAGAAAATCAAGGGCCTCCCACATACGTGGCAATCAGGGAATGAAGTTGGATGTACGTCAAATGGAAGGGACACCATCACCTCTTAATTGCAATAATATATATATATCATTTCTGATTTGCATGCCGCCGCGAGCTACGAGAGTCCTCGCGAAGATATATAGCAATATAAGATACGTACATATCCTACCACTGCATTCAAGAGGAAGATTACGTCTGAGGATTCTAAAAGGTAATTAACTTTGCCTAAAAGATTGCTACGACAGAGTCAATCTCTTATCGCTTACAATAATATCAAAACTATTAAGAGTTTTGATTTAATTCAAGGTCAATAACTGTGGCCTAAAATATAGTATTTCATTCATATTTGGAAAGTAAATCTGCAGTAGCCTATATATAGAGGCTAAAGACGATACAAAGGACCTCTCTCGAATCAATCAATCTCAGCGATTACAAAGCCTCCCCGGAGCAAACCCTCAACCTCGTTGAAACCCGGTGACCGCCCGCCAGTCCTAGTCTCCTCGCGAGCTGACTGTCAGCCTCACCAGATCAACCCGGCGACCGTACTTCCAGTCCTAGTCTCCCCAGGAGCCGACTGCGAGCACAACCGCCACTGTTACTTCCAGCGAAGCAAGGGTAACGCCCTCGCAACCTAGCGAAGCTAAAGTCACGCTTTAGCAAACCCGTGCTTCTCTCAACTTCCCAGTGATTGCTCTGCTTAGTCTACAACACTAAGTATCGATTCGGTGAACGCAAAGAGATCACAACTAAAGCCCTTACCCGTGTAAGGCAAAGAAGTCCTTTTCCGAAAGGCAGGAAAGAACCCTGTGACGAGGTTGGTGCTCTCCTCGTCCACAGCGCTTGAAGAAGAAGTCAGGTCACGGGACTACCCCAACTACTGCACCCCGCGGTGCTGGCACGCCTGCGCAATCACTCGCTCAAAAGAGACTGTTTGCACACCAGCTGGTTTTGGAGCCAAACACCCCCTTTTTTTGGGAGGCAAGCATTTGCATGTAAGATGTCTTGCACATATTTTAAACCTGATTGTGAAATCTGGTTTGACTATACTAGATAGAGCAATAGCTAGTATAAGGAATGCGGTGAAATATGTTAGGAGCTCTTCAGCTAGATTAGATGTATTTAAGTTGTGTGTTGAAAGAGAAGTGCCTGAATGCACGAAGGTGTGTATACATGATGTTCCAACAAGATGGAACTCTACATATATGATGTTAGAGACTGCAATTTAGTTAAGGAAGACATTTGTTAGATTGGGAGAAGAAGAAGATGTGAAATATACTAGCTATTTTGATGAGGATGAGGAACTATTAGTAGAAGAAGAAGAAGCTGGTCTTGAAGAGGCAAAACGCAAAAAACCGATGAAGAGGATAAAGCCTCCAAAGGACGAAGATTGGGAGAGGGCTGAATTGTTTGTGGGGTTTTTGAAAGTTTTCTATGATGTCACACTCCTAATCAGCGCATCTACTAAGCCTACTGCAAATAGAGCATTTCACGATATCGTTGCTGTAAATGCAGAGATTAATTCATTATTTAGGATGTCGGAAATGCAAGATGGAAGTGAAGGTGAGAAACTTATGGTTTAGATGGCTGTGAAGATGAGGACAAAGTTTCAGAAGTATTTTGATAGCATAGATGATGTGAATCAGCTGCTGTTAGTAGCTTTGGTTTTGGACCCCCGTTACAAACTTAGGAATGTTGAGCATATTTGTGTTAAATAGCTGCATTTTGACAATGAAAGTGTGAAAAGGAAATTAATCTGCCGAAGTGAAGGAGATGTTAGTCTCTTTGACAGATTTGTATGCATCATCGGCTTCTACTCAAAATGGTCAAAAAAATCGAGGAAAAGAGGCTGTGAACAGTAGTAGTGGCACTAGTAGTTCTGCAGCAAAGAATATGATAGGCAAAATGGCTTAAATGCTTGATGATTGGGAGAAGGAGCTTGAAAATAGCTGTGAAGTTGTCGTGGAGAACAAGTGAGGTAGATAGGTATTTGTTGGATCCTTTTGAAAAGCCTCCAAGAGCAGCTGAATTTAGCATCTTACTATGGTGGAAGCTTAATGGCTCCAAGTATCCTAGTCTCCAGCTTGTAGCAAGGGATGTTCTTGCTATTCAAGTGTCAACCATTGCTTCCGAATCGTGTTTTAGCACCGGGAATATAGTAATTGATCCATATAGGAGTTCTCTAACTCCTAAATCTGTTGAAGCATTAATATGCTTACAAAATTGGATCAAATCAAAGAACGTTCAAAGTATTGAGTTTTTTTTTTTTTTTTTCCAACAATTGAGGAGATGGAGTTCTATGAGTTGTGTGAAGATGGTATGTTTACTCTTTACATGTTTAATTAGTCTTCTATGCTATTGTTTTGAACTTTTTGATGTGAATCAGTCTTAATTTAATTTTTTGAATGAAATGGCAGAATATGCGAAGGAGAAATCCGGTGAAAAGGCAAAAAAGGCTGTTGCTTGTAAGGCAAAAAAATTGAAGATGGCTGAGAAGTCAGGTGAGCTACTGTGTATTGGTTTGAAGCTGCAAGTTTGTGTTTTTTTGTATTGGTTTTGCTTGCTTGCTGCATTATTCTTTGCTTGTTTTTTTGTATATGGAACTTTATATAGTTCATATTTTTATGTTAATCTGGAAGAAACTTGGACTGTTATTGATTGCTAGTGGGATATTATTATAAACCGATGTCAAAAGGTTTATTCACTTTATTGAATCACTAGTTGATAATTTTTGTATATTGGTCGGTGTAGGGACAACCGTGAGTGCCAATTGATGGCTGGCTTTACTGAATTAGTTGCTGAATTGCTCCTTCCAAGTTTCGAATGTCGACTTTCTATTTCAATTGCAGCTTTGTATTTGAATTGGGACTATGTATTTGAATTGGAAACTTTGTATTTGAATTGGGACTTTGTATTTGAATTGGGACTTTGTGTTGAATTGCATGTCAAATTGTTCTTCACTTCTTGTATTTGAATTTGGATAATGTGTATTTAAAATCTGGATATTTGAATGTGCAGCTTGAACTTTGGATATGGATAGTGTTTTTGAACTTAAACATGTTGAAATGACTGAAATCCGGATTATATAAATGTGAGCAGATAGCATAGTATAAAATTTGTATTTGGGCCCGAAAGCCTGAAAGGAAACTGACTGGTCCCTGTTGTTGCCAAAACGGGCTTTTAGCCCGAACGGTAAAAAACTGACCGGACCCGGACACAGTGAAATTTTAGTTGGACCCGGCCCTTGCCCAGCCCTAGTTTTAATCTCTATGTTAGTTCCTCCATAAATTGATCACGGACGTCTGTGCTTGGTGCTGGTGTTTGGAACATCCTCCCAGGTTGTTGCTCAGATGTGGCTTTGGTCAGCTATACGTAGTAGCTCCATAGGGTCCAGTTTAGTTTTGAAAGTTTCTTGATTAAAAACTAAGAAGTAGGGTCAATAATTATTGTAATGACTTCATCTTAAGGAAAAAAAAAAGGAAACAAGAGAGAGAGAGAGAGAGAGAGAGAGAGAGAGAGAGAGAGAGAGAGAGAGAGAGAGACCGATTGAAAAATAAATGCTAGTGCAGAAAACTGTATGTTGCATGCATATTGATATATACGAGATCTTTTTTTTTAGTGTCGTGTCCTTATTTATGTAAATCTTCATAATTGTGGATATATTAGTGTTTCCAAATGTTGTCCACTGACTATAAGAAAAATTTGTCTAAAAGTAAAATAATTTTGATATATGAAAATAATGTTTTAAAATCTAATGGTGTTCTGGTAATTTAATCATTTCAAATTTTCAGAATCTTGTAGTTAATTTATCTTCTTGGCTTGTAAACACGTGTGAAGTGCCTCTTGTTTCTACAAAGAGGAGCGAAGAAAAATAGAAAATGACTTAAACGAGACAAGCAAGGGCCTATCAAAGTTGAAAACGTGGTGGCTAGCGACAGCGGTCAAGTTTGAAGTTGAAACTAAAATGACGGAATTGAATTTGCTCACCACAACACTTGGGTGGTTATACCACCATCCAATCAAAATCTGCCATATATGTTAGCTTATAACCATATGTTAACTATGGTTGACCCTTAATAATTATCAGGAAAGAGAAAAAATAATTTAATAATATAAAACTAATTTCCAGATTATTCATTAAATAAACACACACTAAACCTTTTTGTCTTCTACTTGCTCTGACTTTTCTTTTTCTGCTACCAACGTCTTCTACCATTATCTTCTTTATTTCTTTTTTCTCCAGTCCACTCTCCTCTCACAGACGTTTGGTTCTTCATCTTTTTTTTTGGCTGATTGGTTCTTCATCTTCTGCATAACCTATATTGGCAACGGTAAGCTACTGTGCTCTCCACCTATATTTTGTTTTATTTTTATTTGTCTTTTACACTGTAGCACTTTCTTTCTCTCAACCTTTCTATCCGCCTGAACCTTTTTTACCCAGAAAAATTGCTAATCATTTATTTAAAAAAAAAGAAAAGAAAAAGTGATGATCATTTGATTGCTTTTGGCAATAAACATAATCCATCAACGTATTGACACAATTGTTTTAGTTAGATTGACAGAGTGCATAGTAATTGGGACACAAGCCTACACCACCAAATTCATGGAAAATAAAGACGATGAATCTTGTTATCAGCATTGTAGTAACACTGAGAATGAGCAAAGAGGATGTGAAGATGATGCAATTGATGGTGAGACTAATGAGGAACCTGAATATGATACTCAAGAGGCCAGTAGCGATACTCAAGTGCCCAGTGATGATGAACACGTGGATTCTGGTTTAGAAGGTTTATGTATCTTGGATGGTAAGAAGCAAGTAGGAGATGAGAATATCCCAGTTCTTGGTATGAGTTTTGGAAGTGATCAAGATGTATATGACTATTATAATTCATATGCTAGAGTTGTTGGGTTTAGCGTGCGAAGGCTGAGAAGCAACAAATATAAGCATACTAATGTGACATGGAAGAGAGAATTTTGTTGCTCTTGTGAAGGATACTATACAAAAAAGAACACTCCAGAGAAGAAAAGAGAAGAAACAAGATTCGGATGTAAGGCAATGCTTCAGATCAAACTAAATGAAGATATATGCGAAATTTGTTGTCACGAAGTTTGAAGCTGAGCATACCCATGATCTTGTTCCTGAATCAAGTTCACATGTCTTAAGGTCACAAAGAACCATAGAACCTTCTCAAGGTGGTTTGATGAATCAAATGCACTTTGCAGGGTTTAAACCATCACAGATCTTTTCATACCTGACCGTCGAAGCAGGAGGACCGGGAAATCTAAATTTCCTTCAGACCGATTGCAATAACTTCATTCAAAGAAGGAGAACAAGTTTTTGAAAAAAGGTGATGCTCAATGTTTTCTTGATTACTTGAAGAAGAAGCAAATGGAGGATAAATCATTTTTTTATGCAATTCGAACAAACATCGACAATGAAATATGTGGTTGTTTTTTTGTGATAAAAAATCAAGGAGTGATTATGCTATATTTGGTGATGCGGTTGTCTTTTATACAACCTTCAAAACCAACAAGTACGACATGGTTTGTGCTCCAATTGTTGGAGTTAATCATCATGGTCAAACAATTCTATTTGGCTGTGGGTTATTAGATGGGGAGACCACAGAGGCATGCAAATGGTTCTTTGATGTTTTCCTACAAGCTATGGGAGGAAAAAAACCAAAGACAATATTTACAGATTAAGCTGCATCGATTGCTAGTGCAATTAGGGAAGTACTACCTAATTCTCACCATCATATTGTCTTTGTTTGTGGCACATATATCAAAATGCTGCAAAACACTTGAGTCAAGTCTTTACGAAGTTCTCCACATTTTCACAAGCTTTCAAAAGTTGCATATATGATCCAGAGAGTGTTGAAGAGTTTGAATCAAGTTGGAAAGATCTACTTGATTATTATGATTTGAAATAAAATGAGTGGCTAAAAGACTTGTATAACTTGCGTGAGAAGTGGGCACAAATTTATGGCCGATGCAACTTTTGTGCAGGTATGACCATTTTTGTTTGGTTAAATTGTTTTTGATTTTTTTTTTTAATAATGTAGATCAAGCTTTCTGGGGTTCTTGCTTCTATGTAGTTGTTTATCACATTATGTTTATTAACTATGAGTCAATTAATATATATATACGTATTCAAAGGTTAGGCACTAGATATATATGGACCACAACAAACTTTATTGTACTCTAAGTCTGTAGCAAATCAATACTTATATAACAAGCTCTTAAGATCCATAAGAAGATGACTTGAGAATGTAATAATGGTTGGCTTAAGTAATTAAATTTTTAGGCATTTACTTGGTCTTTTTTCTTTCTTTTTTAGTCTTTTTTGTTGAGACAGTAATGCATTAGCTTTATTGAAGGTATATATGACAACAACTTAGAGAAGTGAAAGTATAAACAAGACTTTGAAAAAGTTCTTTTATAAGAACCTTATTCTTTGTGAGTGGATGGTACACTATGAGCGTGCTTTAGTTGATCGAAGAGAAAAGGAGAGGCTCGCGGAAGTTGCAACTACCCAAAGAAAGTGAAAACTTCTGTCTAATTGGAAGGTGGAGGTTGACACAACAAAGATGTACACAAAAGCGAGTTTCAATTGTTTTCAAGAAGAGTTTCGAAAATGTTTGGACTTGATACTGGAATTAGAGAGTGATGAAGGGAGAATAGAAACATATGTGGTTCAAAGACCAGGGAATCCAAAATTGAGAAGGTCAGTCATCTATTCCCCTTCAAATCAGTCAGTTAATTGTAGTTGTAAGAGATTTCAGTTTGAAGGGATTCTTTGTGCACATGCATCAAAATTATTCCGTGAGTTAGGCTTGTCAACATTACCATCCAAGTACTACTTAAAAAGATGGAGGCGAGATGCTAGACAAGGAGTTGATCTTGAATGTTATGGGGAAGCAAATTTTAGTGATCGGAGCGCATCTTCTGCACTCCAATATAGTCACTTATCTCATATAGCACAAAGAATTGTAGCAAAAGGTGCAAAGGATAAGCAATCATCCACTTTGGTGGAGTCTTAATTGTTGGAGTTGGAGGCAGAATTGGATGACAATTTATCCATTGGACAAGAATATGAAACAAATGGTGATATAGATTCAGACGATCAAGTGAATGAAAATAATGCAAATCTGGTTTTGCGTGATCCAAAAGTTAAGAGGTGTAGAAGGCGTGGCAAAGGTAAGAGAAATAATGATTTGGGATCTAAGAAGCAATCAAAAACGATATCTTCATCAGTGCGGCAAGAACAAGAGGATAGTCTAGTACCCCTTAAAGAACAAAATGTCTCTGTATCAAAGAAAAGGAAAGCTCCATCTAAAAGAAAAGGTTAGTAGAAAATGCTTTGTGTATTGTTTATCTTGCATTATTTGTTTATCTATACAATCTCTAACCATTGTAACAATCATTATCAATTTATAGATTCTCAGGAACCCAACTCATATGAACATGAGAAGACTGGCCCTTCAAATTCATATGAACATGTTCAGGTTATTTTTGTCATTTATGAAATCTATAGCTCATATTTTGTGAAAGTTGAAATCATCTTATATTACTGTGTATATAATGTATAGGGATCAATTGGATTGGTTAATCAAAATCAATCAAATATGCCCTTCATACGTCTTCGATTTCCAACAACTTTTGGTGCTCAAGGCATTCCCTCGCATTATCCTTATGGATTTCCACCAACAACTTCTAGTGTACAAGCAATGCCTAATCAATCACATGACATTCCCTCGCATTATCCTTATGGATTCCCACCAACAGCTTCTATTGTTCATGCAATTTCAAGTAAATCACTTGGTTACCAACCTATTCGTCCAATGTTTGATTATTCACTTATGTATTCACAGGTTTGCTCTCTTGTATGTATCTATTATTTTATTTGTTTAGATTTGTTTATCTAAATAATAACTATTGCTTATGGAAAAAAAAATGATAGGCTATCATCCAACCAAGACCTCAAGGACCAAATCACCAACTAAATTTTCCAGATCCATCGACATCTTAAGCACCAATATCGCAGCTACCTAGAATTGAAAAGAAAAGAAGTTTTGAAGCCATTTTATGAGTAGCTGGTCTGTTTTTTTGTTTGTAGTCTGTCTATTGCTTCTATCAAACTATTAAAATGATAGAGGAATTTATGTAGAACAGTTCGTGAAATGTACATTCAACTTGGATGTTTCCTTAATTTCATTTATCAAGCTACCTATTTCATTTTGATCTGGTAAGTTATCATTTTTGATGAATAATAATTGAAAAGAACAAATGTTTTTTTTATGTTAGTCTTGTGAGGCTTTTTGTAGAAAAACAAAAAAAGTAAATCAAGAAGATGAAGAACCAAACGTCTGTGAGAGGAGAGTGGACTGGAGAAAAAAGAAATAAAGAAGATGATGGTAGAAGACATTGGTAGCAAAAAAACAAAAGTCAGAGCAAGTAGAAGACAAAAAGGTTTAGTGTGTGTTTATTTAATGAATAATCTTGAAATTGTTTTAGGGAATCAGAAATTGAGAGATAATTGCTGTGTATTCTCATTGATAATAGGGGTCTCTTTATATAGAGGATTACAATGCATAGAGTTAGAATCATACAAGGAAAGATAATCTCTAGATTCTTCTAATTAAACCCTATTACCACTAGGTCAAGTAACCTAGAGTTTGGGCCAAACACAAATAGAGATATCCTTAAACACTCCCCCTTGTGTTGTCCAAATGCGGTGCTTCTCTCGTTGTCTCGTTAAAAACCTTGCCGAGTAACAAAAACCCAGTGGGACAAAAATAACCTCGGTCGAAGGGGAAAAAGAGCACAACACACCCTTCATGATTCGTGGTGAACATGTAGACATCTCCCCCTGATGTCTGTGCCTCCCCCTGATGACCACGATCATGGGAGTTCAAATAATTTCCGCAAGCCAATTCTTGCCACATGTTTCTCGAACGTGGATTTAGGCAATGACTTAGTAAACAAGTCTGCCACACTGTCCTCAGATCGAACCTAGTTCACTTTGATCTCAAGGAGAGTCTGTTGTTGCTGATTATGCTTGGTGTTATAGCTTTTGATGTAGCCTTATCCTAAATGCTCGTAGGCTTATCTGTGGTAGACTTCAAACCACAATTGTTCGAACATGCGTAATTATGAATCCAATCCATATTCATTCACGAACCACTTCATGAAGAGCAATGATCTCTGCATTGTTCGAAGATATAGCGATTAGAGTCTATTCTGTAGACCCCCAAGATGTCACGGTCTTTTCCCATGGTGAAGACTTGACTGGATTGGGAATGACCATTGTGTGGGTCAAAGAGATACCCAACATCAGCAAAACCTTCCAAAACACATGTCGTTTTGAGATGAGGATAGTGGACGCAGGCCAGCGTTGGCAGCATACCTGGTGTGTGATGGGTCTGAATCCATCATCTCTTTGTATGGATAAAACAAGCTCATATCAATCATACCAGGGCTGGGCACGGGCCGGGACGAGCCAGTTTTGAGGTATACCCGATCCCGGGCCCGAAATTATCTTTCGGTACGGGCCGGGCCGGTAAGGCACTTTTTTGGATTTGATACCGACTGTACCGAACCCGACCGGTTTCGGGCCGGGCTCGGGCCCAAATCGGGACTGAACAACAACCCGAAAAAAAAAAAAAAAAAAAAAAAAAAAACAACAACAAATGCTTTCAAAGTTTGCAAACTGGGCAATTTTTTGAGTTTGCAAACTGGTAGCTTTCAGCCTTTCAGGTCTTCAACTCTGCACATTTGCAAATGAACAATTCCATCATTCCAGCCCTATGAATCAATGAATGTATGAAATATGATTCAAATGAACAATCTCATCATTCCATGATTCCCAATTTTCCATCATTCCATCATAAATCAAGGGTAATCCAATAATCCATCAAGGCTGATCTGAAGCAAGAAAAGTAGAAAACAACAACAGTACACAACACTAACAAAGTAACAAGCACACAACTGCAAAACAAGTTACAAGTCTGCATAAGTGCATAACAATTAACAATACAACAAGTACTCAAGTAGACAATCTTAACTTCACATTCAGTTCACATTTCACAATTCACACATCAACTAAACTGCTTAAAAGTTTAAAATTACTAGACTGCATTACAAGAAATCAAGAATACAAGCTGCTACAATGTTCACACTTCATCCATTATAGTTCATTATTCAATAGAATCAATACATAAACTCATAAAGTTGGGACAACATTAAAAATTGAAGACAACTAAACTGAAACAGTTTAGATAACAATTACATTACCAGCTGCAACAGACTTTCCCTTCCCTTTAGCTCTTGGAACTGGAGCAGGACACATATTTTTGCTAGATGCAGTGCTTTCATGCTCTGCAAAAATAAAAATTACTCATCAACTCTCAATGATACAAGTCAAAGCACTGAAAATGAAAAGACTCTAAAACTGAAAACAAGACAGAAAGTTATACCATGCTCAACAGCTTCATAAAACTCTATGTTTTCAATGGTGCAATCATCTTGGATCTCTGCGATTTCATCACCTAACATCCAACTTTGCATGCAAATGAGTCCCTCCACAGTTTTTGGAGTTAATGAGCTCCTAAATGTGTCAATAACCCTGCCTCCTGTTGAAAAACATGACTCTGATGCCACTGTTGAGGTTTGAATGGCAAGAACATCCCTTGCTATTGCTGCTAACACAGGAAACTTTGGGCCATTGACCTTCCACCAACACAAGATGTCAAAGCAGTCTTCATCATTATTGAATTCCAATGGACCATTCAAGTATTGATCTACTTCATGAGCCACCACAGCCTCTGCACTTGATTGTACAACCTTCCTCCAATCATTAAGGAGCTGACCCCTAACACCTCCTCTACTATTGTTGCTTCTGCTTGTAAGAGTACTACATGAAGAGCTTGGAGAGCCTTGCCTCACCATGTGTCTGCCTCCATCTACATGAATTACATACTAAGAAAAAAAAGGCAGCTTATTAATATCCAATTAAAACCAACTAAAAGACTGAAAATTATAGAACAAACAAGTTAAATACCTGATCATAGAGAGCCATAAGAAGGTTTCTAATCTCCAATGTTCTTCTTTGCACCTCATCATCACCTAAACCCTCAGAAGTGAAGATGTGAGTCACATTCTTCAACTTGAACCTTGCATCCAATACTAGGCCAATGATCACCATGTGGTTAATTTCATGAAATGATCCATAATACTTTAACCATCTGGATCTCATATTTCCTGCCATGTCCATCAACACTTGCTCAGTTTCTGTTCCAGTTGCAAACCCAGGTAGAACAAACATGCTTTCTATATTTTTTTCCATGGTAATCACATCATGGAAAGTTGTGTGCACAGTAGGGTGCAATGAAGCACTAACCCTCAATGTGACATCATAGAACACCCTCAAGAAATCCACAAACACTTCTGCCTTATCCCAATCTTCATCTTCTGGTGGTCCAACTCTATTCCTCTTATTCCTGCTTGGTACTACATTCCCATCATCATCATATTCTTCCTCTGGTTCTTTAAAGTAAGCTGCAAAGCTGCTATCCTCATCCGCCAACATCAAAGTAAAAGCCTTCTTGAATTTCAAACCAGCTTCTAGCATGAGGTAGGTGTTGTTCCACCTAGTTGGGACATCCAAACACACCAGTCCCCTACATGGAATTTTCTGTCTCTCCACAGCCTTCTTAAAAGTATCCAACCTATTTGGAGAAGATCTCACAAACTTCACAGCATTCCTAATTGCCAACACAGACTTCTGCAACCTCTTTAACCCATGCCCCACTATCAAATTAGTGATGTGAGCAGCGCATCTCATATGCATATATCTACCATTCAATATTTGCTGGTAACATGAAGAGCTGTTCATCTTAGAAACAAGCCACTCTAAAGCAGACTTGTTTGCAGATGCATTGTCAACTGTAATGCACATCACCTTCTCAATCCCCCACTGCTCAAGGCATGATTCTATAAGCTTTCCTATAGTAGGCCCTTGGTGATTTTGAATCACACAGAAACTAATGACCCTCTTATGCATTTTCCAATCAATGTCAATGAAATGGGCAGTAAGCACCATATAATTGACATTTTGAACACTTGTCCAAGTGTCAGTGGTGAGGCTCAACCTATACTGCTTCAAAACCTTCTTCAATTCCTTCTTTGAACTGTCATACTTACCTAGAAAGGTTCTGCATAGTTTCCTTCTAGAGGGAACATCAAATAGAGGACAGACTTTGTCGCAAAATCTGTTAAACCCTTTCTTTTCCACAAAACTAAAAGGCAGTTCATCAATCACAATCATCTCTACACAAGCTTCTAGATAATCATCCTGGTTATAAGCTACTGTGGTCAATCTATTTCCCTTTGATTTATCACCAGCAAGATTTTTCTGAGATTTATCCACATTAGGTGGATAATATCTACAATTTTGGTTGATATGCCTAATCATACCAGAAGTACCATTCTTAGAACTATCCACAGCAAAATCTCCTACCTTTCCCCTAGGGCAATATTTGCAATAAGCTCGTTTATGAACAATCTCAATATCATTTCCCTCAGCATCTTTCTGAACCTCAATCTTATCATATTCAATAAAATGCTCCCAAACAAAACTACGTTTGATACCAGATGCAGTAGAAGGACACTCACTTACAGATGGAGGAGCTTCAGGTTGACTTGCACCTTCTTCAGCTGCAGTAGCTTCAGGTTGACTTGCACCTTCTTCAGCTTGAGCTTGAGCTTCAATCTGCTGAAATAATTGTTGTTGTGCTTCACCAGCTCAGATGGTGATGTTCCTGTGGAAGAATCCTTAAGACCAGAAGCTGTTGGTCGAGGTCGAGCCACTATCTTCTTCCCTCTAGCCATACTGTTCTTCAACTGTGATGTTGAATTGCAGAATTTGTGATGAACTGATGACTGGTGAATCAACGATGAGATGAGGATTGTGATGAGATTGTGATGAATTGGTGATGGTTGTGATGAATTGCTGAAAGAGTGAGACTGTGAGAGTGTGAGAGCTGGGGATCGAACTGGGGATTAGGTTTCAGAATTGGGGATCGAACTCATCGAACTGGGGATTAGGTTTTAGAATTGGGGATCGAACTCATCGAACTAGGGATTAGGTTTCAGAATTGGGGATCGAACTCATCGAAGTGGATAAAGTGATCGTGGAGACGTAGACTGGTTCGTGGCAGAAACCCAACCGAGTTGACCGTTATGACTTATGAGCATGCATTCAGTGTGCTCATGTCTATACGAGAAGTATAGACTCGAAAATGGACCAATCAGATATTAAATAAATAGAATTAATCAAAATAAATATAATATTTATATAATTCGGTACGGGCCGGGCCCAATTCGGGTTTGAGTTTAGGGTACCGAAGCCCGTCCCGTTTTTACTGTTTCGGTTCGGGACGGTACCAAACCAAGAAATTCAAAAATGAGGCCCGTACCGTCCCGGCATTTTTCGGTTCGGGATCGGACCGGGTTCGGTAACTCGGTTTACTATGCCCAGCCCTAAATCATACATCTCAAATATCGAAAGATATCTTTTACACCAATCCAATGGCATGGCGTTGGCGCAGAGCTATATCTAGCTAACAAGTTCACAACATATGAGATGTCTGGTCTTGTGCATTGGGATAAGTACAATAATGTGACTATTGTACTAAGTAAGGCACTTCTGCCTCTAGCACATCTTCATCATCATCCTTTCGACGAAGAAGATCCTTTTCAGGATCAAGACTATGGACGATTATGGGGGTGCTTGAAGGCTTGACCTTGTCAAAATTCCTAAGCATCTATCGACACGATGCTCAAGTTCTAAACCGAGACATAATCGTGTTCTCCCAAAATCCTTCATCTCAAACTCGGATCTCAAGTGTTCAGCGGTTTCCCTTAACTCTTTAAGGGCTTCTAATGAAGATCATGTCCAACGTGAACCGCGATAGAATCCGAAACTTGTCATAGAAACGCGTTGGCATATCCCTTCCCAATCAAGTAGTCACTTTAGTGAGCGTTTCAACCTCTTTGTAAACACGCTCCGTGGTCTAGAGCCACTTGACTTGGGTAAATGAAGTTCACCATGAACCTTCATGTATATTCCGTATCTAGATCCCTATAGAGATACGTAGTGACCACATTTGTAAGCTGCATGTTCAGTTATTCGGAAACTACCAAACTGACAGGGTAGTGGAGTGCAATGACATCCATTACGAGAGAATATGTCTTATCGTAGTCGATTCCAGGGCATTTTGTGAGAAGCCATGCGCCATAAGGCGAGATTATCATCTCTTTTTCTCACTACGCTTTCTAACGAAGACCCCATTAGTCAACAGGTTTTATGTTAGGAGGTGTTGGCATCTCTAGCTCGAAAACCTTCCTCTTCGTTAGAGAATCCATCTTAACCTGGATGGCATCTTTCCATTTAGGCCAAATCTCTCTACGTTGGTATTCATTCATCAACGGAGCGTGGTTCGATATCATCTAACTCAACAAACTAATGCGCAACGAAATGCGCAACCACATCAACAATTATGATGGAGTTTCTATCCCACGTCTCATGTACACTAGTGTAAGTTTCATAGAGCTCTATATTCTCAGGAATAGATTCTGAAGTTGAGGCGTCCCCCAACGATAACCATAACCCGGAAGATACTCATGAGATGGATTTTTGAGTCTTGATGATCAAAGGATTGGAATGTACCAAAGTATCTTTCGAACCCACGGGCCTCTCCACGCATCCTAGCTGGGGCCATGGCCTGTAACGCCAGAGTGCCACTCTCTTTGGCATTGGCGCCATGCCTACTGATGCGCTCAAAAGCAAGCGCACAATTTAACCCTGAAATATCGTTAGTAGTATAAGCAAATAGGGATCGTTCTATTCCGGGGATTGAGGGTACACTTGTAATTGTGAAACAAATAAAGAAAAGTATTATTTACAAAAATAAAATAAAGAATATAAATATATACAATTGTATAAACAAATAAAGAATTAAAATAATAAAGTATTATTTACAAAAATAAAATAAAGAATAAATATATACAAGTAAACACAAATAAGGGGGGATTAGGATTCTTAAAATTAAAATTAAAATAAATAAAATAAAGAAAATGTAAAAACATATATACAAGGGTGGAACGCAAGGAACAAAGATCAAAATCAATTTCATGTAATCAAATTCGATTCAAACCCTATAATTGTTCTTCCAAGTCATGAGAGAGGAGTTGATCATGTGAAACATTCGAAAGCAAATGATTTCCCATATTTTACTTTTCAATGCTAATTAACCTAAGCGAAAGCACCTAGATTAATCCTATCAAACATGCAATCAAGCCCTAGAAAGCTAGTCAATCATGACATGTTCAACGCATTAGACATAGAGAAAGGCTATCAACTCAAGTGTACAACTTAGTTATGGAAAAGTCCACCTAATTGCAATCCTCTTCAATTAAATTCGATTCTTGTCCAGAACCTTTACTACTTTTGATTCAAGTTACACAAAACGAAAAGTCGATTTCATGTTCTTAAACCTAGCACCAATTACATGCAAATCCTATAAGTGTCGACCCAAATAAGATAAACATATAAAAGTTTTCTGTAAAGCAAATTTAATCGAACAAACTCACATAAGCAACTTAGAATCACAATTATAGAATTCGAAAACTTTATTTAAACATAGAAATTGGGCTTAAACTTTGCCCTAAACATTATTGTTAACTAGAAACAAGTTCATACGAAATCAAACAAGGAAACCAAAAATTCAAACAAGGAAAACAAAATATCATTACAAGGAAAAAGAATGAATTACACCGTGAGGGGAGATGGAGATGGAGAGCTAGATGGTTGGATCTTGAATCTTGGAAGCAAGCCTTCAAGGTGGATGATGGAGGATATGATCTTCACGGCTCCTTCTTCTTCTTCCTCTCCTTGCTTGAAAACGCAGAACTTTGCAACTAGAGAATGGAACAAGAAAACTAGAGAATGAAAAAGAAATATGGAGAGGAAATGGAGAGACAAAGAAGATGAGATGGATGAAGGAATTGTTTTTGAGAGTGAGAGGAGAAGTGTATTTATAGCCCAAAAAATGATGAATGGAGGGTGGAGATGAACATAAATGAAGGGCTAGATATGTTAGACAAATTTGTAAAAAATATCTTCCCACATGTTTATCACTTGTTCAACTTGAATTGATTTTCCTCCTCAAGTTTTTCCACTTGGTTGCAACTTTGATTTTCCTCCTCAAGATTTTCCACTTCCTTGCAACTTTGATTTTCCTCCTCAAGATTTTCCACTTGGTTGCAACTTTGATTTTCCTCCTCAAGATTTTCCACTTGCTTGGAGGTCCTAAAAAAATAGAAACAAATAAGAAAAATAGAAACTTTCCTAAAATGAAAAATGGCAACTTACTAAAAATGATAAATAGAAACTACAAAAATATAAACTTTCTACAAATAGGAACTTTCCCAATCAAAGAATGGAAACTTTCCTAAACAGGATTTTAATAAGGAAATAACGTAAGAAATGTAGGGAAATGCAGTTAAAACGTCGCATTAAAATGCTCCTATCAAATTCCCCCACACTTAGCTTTTGCTAGTCCCTTAGCAAAATCACACTAAGACACACACTAACACTCAACGAAAATTAAAGACTCTACAAAAACAATGACTCTATTGCCCTTCAACTTTTTGTCTCAGAAATCTCCTACTTTCACTACATCAAGATTAGCACTCAACCAAGAATCAATATGTAGATATTCAAGAGTTAATTAAAACATATAATCCACACATACACAAGTAGGACTTGGTTGTAATAATGGTGATGGTTTCTGTTAAGCATGCTTCGAACAAGTATGATTCATATCCTCACAAGGTATATCCACTCTTTCTTCTCTCAGAATTCAAGACAATGCTTAAAAGCTTATAATCACTCAATTATATGTGAGAGAAAATATTTTGAGGCAATCAAATAGCTCACATATATAAGAAACGAAAAGCACTTTGTGAATATAATTTTTTTTTTTTGAAAAGATCTCATGAAGGATATCAACTACTTGCACGGATGGACCCAAGCCATAGGTTCAACTCTTGTAACTCATCTCCACAAATCAAAGGCTGTCCCATCTTAAGGATCAAGAAGGTCTTATTTAGGGTTGTAATGGGGTCAAGGCTCAAGGTTTTAAGAAATGAAGGGTAAGGATTTATCAAAGTGTCCTAAAAACCTAGCAGAGCACATGTAGATGTAGAGACCTCAAGAAATCCACCAAGGCATTGCAAAAACGTCACTTTCCCTAGAGGTAACATAAAAGGGCCTAATGTCTTCATGTTAGGCCAAATCTTCATTGTAAACTTTCCTAGAACTATAGTGGAATGGACAAAGGCCAAATTTTTCTGTAGTGGGCCTTCAGTTCAAAGTAAACTCCAAAATTACTAAGTATGGGAGACTAAAATCCATAAACATTTTTCTTTCTTTTCTTTTCTAGCCGTACACAATTTTTTTCTTTTCTTTTCATTTTTCACGGCTTTCACAAAATTTTTTTTTTTTCATGGACAAGTCTACCCCCACACTTGAACTTTCACCTCTTCTCAATCTTCGTTCTCAATGCCAAATCCTCAAGTAAAGTCCCAAAATATAGCTCCACTAAGTTTTTAGAACAAAGGGTAGGAGTGTAGCTATACTAAGGTTCAGGGTTAAGGATTTAAGGGTGATGAAAGAAAAGGCTTAATGTAAGCTCAAAGGGGTTTATCTAAGGGAGTCCCATGACGGGCACAAATAGGGACACATGCTTATTTGGCAATGGTGATAATTCCTAGGTTGCCTCTATCCCTTCCAGAATCAGGGCCATGTATTGACAAACGTCTCAACAAGCACAAGAGCGAATTCTAGCATTCTCTAGTCCATCAAACTTAATCTATGGCAAGCAATCAATCAAATGAAAGAGTAATGAGATCATCAAAACATCGCCAAGAAATTAAGAATATATTTTTCAATTATCACTCCAAGAAAAGGGACATGGCTCAAATATCTCACATGGGCTTTTATGAATCAAAACTCATCCTAACATGCTCATATTCTGTACCAAGGTTACGAAATCCATATCCACTACACATGCATGCATTTTTCATATATCTCAATTAACCAAAGAATACCATTTTAAAAATCATCTCAATTTTGTGATCCTCTTTTAATCATGATTTCAGAGATATAGAATCATCCTAGACAGTTGAAAGGGCATTCTAAGACTCAAAAACAAAAACAAAACTAAATTTTTTTTTTTTCTTTTTCAACAATTTAATTTAATTTCAATACTTAGGTACGGGAACAGGGAGTCTCGATGTGCAATGGGACTGAAACAGCTACCCTTTTTCAAGACTATGTTTAATCCAATATACCTTAGTGTATCACAACATCAATTAAAAACACAATCCAACATCAACTATTTTTTTTTTTTTCTTTATATACTAACTACTAAAAACACAATAAAGCAATAACCCTTCCCCCATACTTAATTCATGCATTGTCCTCAATGTATAAACAAATATAAATCATGCAAAGCATAAATCAAGCATAGAAGAGAAAATGAACACAACGAAACCTAAAACAACTTAAAATTCATGAAAATAAAATAGAAGGAAGAGTTCAAGAAAGCAAATCTGCGTTTGATGTCTCCTCCACAGCTACAGTTGAAATGGGTTGCCTCCCATGCAGCGCTTAATGTTTAAAGTCTTTCAGCCTAGACTTGTACCTCCATTTACTCCTTTGGAGGAGCGGTATGCGGGCGAGTGGCAGCCCTCTTGCTGGTTTCAGCCTCCTGAGGAGGCGGGTCCTCATGTTGTGATGCAGTAGCGTCCTTGCGAGGAAACCCAGGAGGATAACTCTGCAAGTTATTGACTTCCTGAGCAAGCTTGTTTATTGCAGTGTGACAGCGGATCAAAGAGCAGTTCATCTCAGAGATGTAATCGATCATGCAATTGACTCTCCAATCTGTCACCATAATACCATCGCGGAGAGAGGAACGCAAATCATCAATCGAATTCGACAAGCTTTCCAGGGTGGCCATAGGCCGAGGAGCACGAGCAGCTGGTGAGGAAGAAGACTCTCCGGGATGCAGTCTGGGAGAGCGACGAGGCAGATGAGGGGGACTGCGGGTACGCTCACGGATAGGACGATGGTCCCATGGACGAGTAAGCCCAGCTCTAGTGGCCGCTTGATGACCTTCTTCTTCCAAAGAGAGAACACGGCGTTGATTGATGCCCCTGCGAGGGGTAGCCTTGGTTCGAGCCATGAGGAAGTAGAAGGAATTTGAAACTGCACGTTTAGACAAACCTTAGTAAAATCTGGAGGAGACAAAAAAGGATGTATATATGAAGCACAAAATAGGGTAGAAATCTCAACAAGCACAGGGTTTTAACAAAGCTTCTCCGGGAAGGAGAAGAGTTATGACAGTTCACGGCCCAAGAAACTCCCCCACGTGTAAATATTCCTTTCTTTTCCTGGATTTATGGCATTTAGATCTGCTTTCGGCTGTAGCTTGTCTGTCACAGGTCCTCGAGATTCGTTTGATTCCCCCACGCGTCCTTTCTTTTCCTTAATTTACGGCAATCATACCTGCTTTCGGCTGTAGCTTATCTGTCACAGCTCCTCGAGATCAATTTGGTTCCCCCATGTGTCCTTCACGCGTCAACAACTTTTCCGTGTTTTTGGGTGACTTTAATCTAACGCGTAGATTTAATCTCAGAGATCGTCGATCCAACGGTGGAGATCTGCTCACTCGTTCTAGAAATAGGTGCATTCTGAGCGACTGTTCACTCCAAAAGAAAATTCTTCCGAGTTCTAGCCTTTCTCTCTCAACCCTTCAGCCTTTCTTTCGAAACTCAAATCCTTTCTTCATCAACATGGAACCACGAACTCTGCAACTAATGGAGTTACAAACCCAGCAACAAATGGAATTACAAGCCCAACAACCAACCGAGGAGGGAGGAAGCATCCAAGCAGCCGGGAGTAGTAACCGGTGGGCTCCCACACCGCCTCAACTAAGAATCCTCAAGGGCCTTTACTATGATAAGGGTTTTAAGTACCCAACTCCAGAGCAGATTCAAGAGATCTGCCTTCATCTGAAACAGTATGGGCAGATCGAGGACAAGAACGTCTTCTTTTGGTTCCAGAACCTCAAGGCTCGTGAGAGGCAGAAGTTGAAGGAATTTCGGAACGTTCCGGTTGGTGGATCTCTCGATCTCAATTTTGGATCCACTAGTTCTACTGATGATGGTAGATCCATTGATCTAAACTTTGGGTCACGTGTCGGCTATGGTGTTGACCCATATTCCTCCTCACCCTTCAACACTAATACCAGTACTACCTCCTTTGGCACAACAGGAGGACAATCTTTCATGGAACAACGAGGAGGAGATCACCAGGAGATTGAAACCCTTCCACTATTCCCCATGCATGGTGAGGACATCTTTAGCAACATGAAGACTACTTCCGAGGGAGGTAGCGGCTATGGCGGTGACTCTCGCATTTCCCTTGAGCTCAGCCTCAACTCCTACAGAGATGCAGACATGGTTTAGTATAGAGTATTTTTATTATTATTATTATTTTTTTTTAATTTTTTTTTTTTTTTTTGTAAATAGCTGAATTTAATAAGACTGAATGAATGCAGTTTTTTTTTTTATATATATATAAAGGACTAAAAAATCAAAAAACAAATATAAATATAAATTGGACTCAAAATGAAAGACAAAAATATAAATCTCTTCCCCCACACTTAAATATTGCATTATCTTCAATGTAATCAATTAAAAGCATGCAATGAAATAAGTAAGCATAGATAGAAGACATTTACGAAAACAAATCCAAAAATAAAACAATAGAGAAAAAATGAAAAATAAAAAGAAATAGGGAAAGAGAAAGCAAATCTGATTATATTCTGAATTGGGTTGCCTCCCAAGTAGCGCTTGTATTTTACGTCTTGCAGCCAGACGGTACCTACATTAAATAAAGTTAGTAACTATAATTAACAAAGAAATACAAAATAAAAACAAGTATAACTATTAATTACACACTACAAGTATTAACAAGTATATTATACACAAGACACAAGTTAAGTACTCAAGTGAGTATAAAACGTGAAAAGTATTTTTACAAGTATAATGTGTGAAACAAAATAATTTACATGTATAGAGTATTCACAAGTATTTCTTTTATTATAAACATTATTGATATCGAATCAAATTCCAAGCGGTAAATCAAGTGGACGTGCGGCCCAAGTATAGTCGCCTAGACACAAACTCCCTTTCAAATCTTTTGGGCAACCTTACTGAAATGGCCAGGTGGGGGAGGACGAACACGAGAGGAAAAATCCATTTTGGCATGAGCTACTCCCACATAGTGGTTTACGCCCATTTGCAAGCACTTCTGGATTCAAAAACCCGTCATGAACGTTGTCCCCTTCCTAGACACCATTCCACATAGGCTATACTTACTAAGATGAAAAAGTTCATAAGTGTGAAGACAGTTCAACAAGTGTTAATAAAGGCCGCCCTCAACCTTAAGGGACCTGAGCTAGGTACCAATAAGGGGTTTAGGCCAATATTAACAAAAGAGACTTCACCTATTCCTCTCAATTTACAACCTACAATTAAAATTCGTGTTCAATAATATAAATAATATCCTAGTTAATTTAAACTAAGTTTCAAACAATTTATATACAACAAATATATAAAATAAATGACACAATATAGCAAGTGATTTTTCAATCCCCGGCAACGGCGCCAAAAATTGACGCGCTCATGGGAGCGCGCAATTTAACCCTGAAATGTCGTTAGTAATATAAGTAAGTAGGGATCGTTCTATTCCGGGGATTGAGGGTACACTTGTAATTGTGAAACAAATAAAGAAAAGTATTATTTACAAAAATAAAATAAAGAATATAAATATATACAATTGTATAAACAAATAAAGAATTAAAATAATAAAGTATTATTTACAAAAATAAAATAAAGAATAAATATATACAAGTAAACACAAATAAGGGGGGATTAGGATTCTTAAAATTAAAATTAAAATAAATAAAATAAAGAAAATGTAAAAACATATATACAAGGGTGGAACGCAAGGAACAAAGATCAAAATCAATTTCATGTAATCAAATTCGATTCAAACCCTATAATTGTTCTTCCAAGTCATGAGAGAGGAGTTGATCATGTGAAACATTCGAAAGCAAATGATTTCCCATATTTTACTTTTCAATGCTAATTAACCTAAGCGAAAGCACCTAGATTAATCCTATCAAACATGCAATCAAGCCCTAGAAAGCTAGTCAATCATGACATGTTCAACGCATTAGACATAGAGAAAGGCTATCAACTCAAGTGTACAACTTAGTTATGGAAAAGTCCACCTAATTGCAATCCTCTTCAATTAAATTCGATTCTTGTCCAGAACCTTTACTACTTTTGATTCAAGTTACACAAAACGAAAAGTCGATTTCATGTTCTTAAACCTAGCACCAATTACATGCAAATCCTATAAGTGTCGACCCAAATAAGATAAACATATAAAAGTTTTCTGTAAAGCAAATTTAATCGAACAAACTCACATAAGCAACTTAGAATCACAATTATAGAATTCGAAAACTTTATTTAAACATAGAAATTGGGCTTAAACTTTGCCCTAAACATTATTGTTAACTAGAAACAAGTTCATACGAAATCAAACAAGGAAACCAAAAATTCAAACAAGGAAAACAAAATATCATTACAAGGAAAAAGAATGAATTACACCGTGAGGGGAGATGGAGATGGAGAGCTAGATGGTTGGATCTTGAATCTTGGAAGCAAGCCTTCAAGGTGGATGATGGAGGATATGATCTTCACGGCTCCTTCTTCTTCTTCCTCTCCTTGCTTGAAAACGCAGAACTTTGCAACTAGAGAATGGAACAAGAAAACTAGAGAATGAAAAAGAAATATGGAGAGGAAATGGAGAGACAAAGAAGATGAGATGGATGAAGGAATTGTTTTTGAGAGTGAGAGGAGAAGTGTATTTATAGCCCAAAAAATGATGAATGGAGGGTGGAGATGAACATAAATGAAGGGCTAGATATGTTAGACAAATTTGTAAAAAATATCTTCCCACATGTTTATCACTTGTTCAACTTGAATTGATTTTCCTCCTCAAGTTTTTCCACTTGGTTGCAACTTTGATTTTCCTCCTCAAGATTTTCCACTTCCTTGCAACTTTGATTTTCCTCCTCAAGATTTTCCACTTGGTTGCAACTTTGATTTTCCTCCTCAAGATTTTCCACTTGCTTGGAGGTCCTAAAAAAATAGAAACAAATAAGAAAAATAGAAACTTTCCTAAAATGAAAAATGGCAACTTACTAAAAATGATAAATAGAAACTACAAAAATATAAACTTTCTACAAATAGGAACTTTCCCAATCAAAGAATGGAAACTTTCCTAAACAGGATTTTAATAAGGAAATAACGTAAGAAATGTAGGGAAATGCAGTTAAAACGTCGCATTAAAATGCTCCTATCACCTACCTCCTTGCTTGGCGGTGTCGCTACGTCCTCTCGTATGAACGTCCTTTCTTGCAGGCATGTTTGCAGCATATTTGTGTGATCTCGTCACTTTAATAGGGATCGAGATGAGACATAGTGGGGACAGGCCACGACAATTCATGTCGTTCCTGCTGAACATCCGTGTTAGTATCTCCCCCTAACGATGGGAAGACTGTCTCATCAAAGTGACAACCCGCAAATCTAGTGGAAAGGAGATCGCCTTGCAAGGGCATTAAGTGGCTGATGATTGCTGGAGTCTCAAATCCAACGTAGTTGCCCATTTGTCTGTAAGGACCCATCATAGAGCGTTGTGGAAGTGCAATTGGCACATAATTGGCTCACTCAAATATGCGTAAGTACGATATTTGTACCCAGTCACTAGCTATAATGCAGAGGTACATTAAGTGGCGGTGGGTCGTAAACGAATTAGCATAGCTTTATGCGATATTGCATTACCCCAAGCGGGTATAAGGAGATTGGTGCGCATTACCAATGTCCGGACTATCATTGTAGTCGTTTCCGCAAGACCATTTGGGTGTGTACATGGGAATGTGATGTCCAACATCAAGCCCATTGCAATATCCATCGAAAGTCTTTCGATGTAAACTCTCTAGCATAGTCAAATCCAATTGACTGAATATGATGATTTGGGGAGTGAGCCCGTTGTCATATTATATGTGCTAGGAGTGTAGCGTAAGCAGCATTTATAGGTGGACAATGACACAACACGTGACCAGCGTGTTTGCGTGTCAACCAATATCATGAAATATTTAAACGTCCGTAAGTTGGTTGAATCAATCCACAAAATCCCTACGGATTCTTTGTAAGAACAGAATGAGTAATGTCATATCCTTTGCATAGGACGGTAGTCCTAATTTCCCTAAGGAACGGGCTTTGTAAAACGAGCGAGAGACCTTAGAAGCAACCATTGAGTATTTTGGTTAGGCCTGGGCGTCTAAAACACGGTTTAAAGCAAGTTAGTGATTGCAACATCACTTGGGGCGCCATCACCATGATGGACGCCATCCATGGCGTCATGGATAAGGACTGTGCCAGCCCTAGGCTGGTGGTGGACGGAGGCAGTGCCCTAGGCAGCAGCGTCGGTCACACGTAGTCTAGGAATCAACTTTTGATTCATGCTTCATTTCGCTCGAGAGAAAGGATGTCCATGTGAAGTCTTTGTAGACAGATCATCATATCATGACTAGGATGATCTATCCTGTCGTGACAAAGCCAATATGTGTCTAAATCTAAGAGATCTTCTCTCATAACTTTTATTGGATTAATAGCTCGAATAGTGACTTAGAGTCCACTAGAGAGACACATAAACTTCTCTAAGATGCGTCTTTGTTCGCAATTATTAAAGGTATTGCAAAGGAACTCATTTCCGTTCTCTACATGCATTTTCGCATGGAATTCGTTGGCTATTCATAGGATACGATTTGCCCTAAGAGCGTAGAGAGTTTCTGTGACAGCTGTAATCAAGGTGCCATTTGGCAAGTGGAACTTGGGCTATTCCATGTCCTTGAATTAATACTTATGGCCCAGCCATCGTAGTCACAAAGTCATATGCTCATAATCAAAATTGAGTCATAATGAAAAGAACTCGAAATTTTATTCATAAGCCAACAAAGTACATCATTGTCTCTTAACCATTAGGAGAATCTAATCCAAATGCTAGCTAATGCAAAACAATGGTAGTCGTCTAACTTCTTTTGGTAATTCAAAAATAAATGTGACCAGGTGAGTAGAGAGATGTCGGTGGAGAAAGGCTCGCTTAAGTACCACTAATCTCATAACCTTCCTAGACATCACACTTACTTTGGGTGAGCCTACTCTGAAGAAAGACTAAACCATTGGCATTTACTACAAAGTATATGGCAAACAAAGTATATGGAAATTGCTTATTACATCTCTTGGAAAAATAAAGACTTAAACAGAATTGGCGATCTATTGATCCCAGCCAGATTTGTAGTCTTCAACCCTTCACTCTAGATCATCTTCTTGATCTTCTTGTTCCACATAGTGAGCTTCTTTTGCTTCACAATATGCTTTGTAGGAGGTGACAAGTTCTTCACGAGCTCTACAAATGTGTGCCCAATGCTCAGACACTCCACATCGAGAACATACATCTCTTTGCTCGAACTCCATTGATTGAGGCGCTTTGAAAGCGTCATTTAGATTTAGATGGCTCTTAGTGTTGGTGGCGCCACCAACATGGCCAGAGGCGTTGCCTCCCTCTCTCTTTCCACGTTTACCTCTTCGGTTCCGTGTTCGCCTATTTTGGTGGTTACCTTCCCAAGTAGAGCGATTATATGGATCAGAATGTCCAGAAGTATACCTAAGATTAGGGTTTCGCTCTTGGAGCCCTCTCTTAGAGGTGCGACTATAATTGGATTCCGGAATATGCTCTGTTTCCACGGATCTCGAATTATAGTTATTCACAAGGATATTGTCATGCTTTTCAGCGACATTCATAGCTCCAATGAGCTCATGAAACCTTGTGATCCGTCTTGCATTTACATCGATTCGATAGTTCTTAGCAACCATCAATGCAGAGATGGGGTAGGTAGAGAGAGTCTTCTCAATCAACATCGCATCTGTGATCTCTTTACCACAGAATTCCATTAAGAATTTAATGCGAAGTGCTTCCGAGTTATAATCAAGAACTGACTTGAAATCACAGAAGCAGAGGCTATGTCATCTCACCTCTAGGTCAGGAAGCAAGGAGTCACGGACGTTGCCAAATCTTTCTTCGAGTGAGACCCGCAGCCTTCTGGGGTCTTCTTCGTTCATATACTCGTACTGGAGCGAATCATCCATATGACGAGTCATTAGGATGATGGCTTTCGCCTTATTTGCCTCTAAGGCTGCTCTATTTGCTTCCAAAGCTTGAGCTTGCCCAACAGTTAGCACGTCCTGGCTATGATCGAGAATCATATCCAGGATTTCATCAGCCTTGAGATGCTGGCGGATATCACGAACCCACCTGTGATATCCAGAGCCAGTCGTTCCCAATGGAGCAAAGTCCAATTTATTCAGGTTACTCATCCTGAAAGAGAACAAGAAATTAGGGTTAGTTTCGGAGCGAAATAGGCTACCACGAAAACATATGAAATTTCTGAGTATAGTCGTTTGCAAGAAATTAGGAATTTCCGAGCGTAGTCGCTTCCAAGAAATTCGATTCCAAGAGATATTGGATTAGATCGAAACAATGATGTAAGTGGTCAATCATAAATTCTCTGCAAACTCTATGTTTGGAGATCTCAGCAAGCTCTAAGTTTGGAGTGAGCACGAACCCCCACAGTTCGGCTTAATTTGGTCTCCCCTATAATGAAGAAAGGGGGGTAGAAGAAGGGAGGTTGCAAGTCCCTGAAAAAGAAGAGAAATTGAATTTAAAAACTCTAAAAAACGGGAACGTTTAGTAAAAAATACCTCGAAATAAGTCTCCGAAAAATTTAACCGGAAAAAGTTGCCAGAAAATGGCCCAAAAAGTCGCCGGAAAATAGTTTACATGAGTTGACCGTTGACCGCTGACCGAGCTGATGTGGCAGTGGGTCCCCGGATGCTGACGTGGCAAGCTGATGTGGTTGTGCTGACGTGGCAGTGTTGCTGACGTGGCAGACTGATGTGGTACTAGCTTTGGTTAGTGGGCCGGGTCTACTTTGAGCTTCTGGGCTTGTTCCTTTCTTTCTTCCTTTTCTTTCTGGTCTTCTAGTGGCAAGTGGGCCGCGGGCCCCACAATTTTCTTTTTTTTTCTTCCGTTTCTTCTTCTTTCTTCTCTTTCTTTTTTTCTTCTGGCCCCTCCTTCTCTTTTTTTTTTTTTTCTTCTTCTTTTTTTCTTTCTTCTTCGTTTCGTCTTCTTCTTGTGCCCAGCTTGTGGGCTCTTCTTCTTTCTTTTTCTTCCTTTCTACCTTTGAGCCTCTACTTCTTCTAGTTTTTTTTTTTGGGACAGCAGTGCTGCTGCGAGGGTGTGGAGGAAGCGCAAGCGAGACCGATAACTGGGTTCCTAAGATCGAAGACTTCAAGGTGTGCTGCGGAGGTTGCTAGGGTTTGAAGACTGCGATATTATGGTTTTAGGGTTAGGGCTTCGTGCTGATAACGTGTTTTAGGGAATCAGAAATTGAGAGATAATCGCTGTGTATTCTCATTGATAATAGGGGCCTCTTTATATAGAGGATTACAATGCATAGAGTTAGAATCATACAAGGAAAGATAATCTCTAGATTCTTCTAATTAAACCCTATTACCACTAGGTCAAATAACCTAGAGTTTGGGCCAAACACAAATAGAGATATCCTTAAACAGAAATTAGTTTTATATTATTAAATTATTTTTTCTCTTTTCTGATAATTATTAAAGGTTAACCATAGTTAATATATGGTTATAAGCTAACATACATGGCAAATTTTGATTGGATGGTGGTATCACCACCTAAGAGTTAATGGTGAGCAAATTGAATTCCTAAAATGACCAGCTTACAAAGGAAATTAAGCCATAACATCTCGGCCTAACTTTTCAGCTGCCCCATTTCTATGGAAAGAAGTAAGAGGGATCACGCTACATTAGCGATTTTAGAATACGGAACCACAAAACTAACCAATAATTTGACTAGTCAAATTCAAGTTCGTACTTGTTTAGATCAGCCTAAAAATCAGTCTCAGTCAAGCTTTTTATGTTTAGTTTTCTATTTAATTGATTGCCTAAAGTTTATGGCGCTTTAAAGTCAAATTGAACTGGGAAAATTGGAATTGAAAGCCGCCTAGCTTGTTAAACAAGCATGCAATTGGTCAAGAACTACCTAACTGATAATAGAAGTCCACTTGAAAATAGTAAGCTACATCTCTTTCGGAAGCTATATAATTGATTAGTTTGTTGAAGAGAAATTATAGAGTACAAAGTCAACACTTATGTTGCAAGTAACCGTAACCATGTATCCTAGTTGTTAAGGAAATTAACTTAAAAGAAAGTTCACATGTCACTAGGTCAGGGTCCCTATGTTATTAAGTCACTAGGTCAGACATAGTTCACTATTTTTTTTATATTTGTTTTCACTAGCTCATTGGGTCTAGGTCATTGAGTCAGTTTAGAAACACCATGGGTCACTCTGGATTAGTTTTCTGACCTACAAACTAACCCATAGAGTGACACAGAGTGACCCAGGTTAGTTTGGAAATTGATCCAGTACCAATGGAAAACATTAAAAATTAGTGAACAGTGTCTGACCTAGTGACTCAACGGCACGGGCGAACTTGCTCTTACTATGGGTGAGTTTGGAAGCTACTTTAGTTAGCTATTATTTAGGTTTCAAATTTCGGTTTCGGTTTCGGTACTTCAAATTTAAGAAAAATTCGGAGAAATTTTTGATTTTTGTAGAAATTCCGGTTAAAAATAAAGAAATTATATTAATTGCATTTATAAAATGATATTTTTGAATGAAACTTTTACATAAACTAAACTAACCTATAATAAACATATTTACAATGTAGCCTCTCTAAAATTATACATTTATAAAATAATTGTGATATTTAAGATGTACAAGTAATTAACTACAATAGTAGGTTGCTAACCTAGTGTTTTTATCTATATGTAATTATAATTGTGCTGTATATTGATAATGTAAATCTGATTTACTTTTTTTTTTTATGGCTGGAACCCAGTGGGAGGCTTGGTCATCATGCCTTTTTCACTAATAATTAGAAAAATACAACCGCGGCCACGTGGGGGGGGGGGGGGGGGCGGGGGGACGTAATACCAAAACCCCGTGAATAAAAATGAACAAGTACAACAAAAGCAACATAAAATATTAAGAATAAGTGTTACTACAATGTGGTTCGATCTATATGGTTGAATTGTTTTCATTTAGTATCATACAATACCGCTCCCAAGTACATGAATTTTGGAAATGATTTTGGTAGCAAATAAAGGCAAAAAGTTTTTTTTTATTGTATTCAACTTGATTGGAAAAAAAAAATCAAAATTTCATATTTTCTTTATGAAAATATGAGTAAAAAACCTCATTGTCAATGGCATACAAATTTCAAAGTTTCTCTTGACAGACAAAATTTTTGTGGGAATTTTTAAATATATTTTGTGTGTGTAGATATTTCAGAAATTAAGAATTTAGAAGAAATGTACGGAAAATTTCAAAAAAATTTGGGAAACTCTTGACTGAAACGATATAGCATATAAATTTTGTTTTGGAAGTACCAAATTACAGAAATTTTGATGAAAATTTCGGTAGTTTCATAAAAATTTGAAACCTTGGCCATTATCAATAGTTCTAATAAACATAATAATAAACATAGGTTTTACCGGATAAATTTTTTAAGCTATGACCATTTGGCTGTTGATTTTTGAATAACAATCAAATTCTATAATAATAATAATAATAATAATAATAATAATCCCGTTTAAATCAATAGTTGGCACCATAATATCATCTCACATTGTCATGCATGTTACAGAATTACACTGTCGTAGCACCACACCCTGAATGTGAACAAACCTTCTTGTATTGGAGAAAAAAAAATCATATTTCTAACAGAAATATATACACCATGTGCAATTAGAAAGTTCAACCATAGTCATCTTTCCTAATTAATTCTCCTCAGATTCTAACAATGCAGCCTATATAATAGATGTCATAACCAGTATTGAAAAGCAGAAACTCTCTCTCTCTCTCTCTCTCTCTCTCTCTCTCTCTCTCACAGAGTTAGCCATGATGCCCAGAAATGCTATTGCTACGTTAGTGAAACTGTTGATGGGATTTCTGTGCATAACTGTATTTCATTTCAATTACGGAGAAAGCTCATACCCAGGTGATGCAGGTACTCATGGCAGCACTTATTACCAGGACCCAATAAGGCGCATGGCTTTGATGAAGGCTTCATTACATAACCTCCGCACTGTTGCCGTCTCTAGTCCTCAAGGATCATCATCATCACGTGTTCATCACGCGACTGAGTATGGTGCTGACCCGACCGGAATATCGGACAGCACCGAAGCACTCCAGCAAGCTATTTCTGATGCCTTCATATCTCGTATTGAAGGGGCACACTTGATGGAGGGTATTGCTGATCTTGGAGGCACTCAGCTTCATCTTGATGGAGGGACATACAAGATCAGCCGTCCGTTGCGTTTACCAGATACCACCGGTGCAGGAAACTTTATGATATATGGTGGATCCCTTCTCGCATCCGACAATTTTCCGAACGACCGCCATCTGATCGAGTTGTGGTCAGAGTCAAACTCTTTCAAGTACGAGGACATTACGCTCAAGGACCTTATGATAAACTCAAATTTCAGAGGTGGTGGAATTGCAATTATTAATTCACTAAGGACTACTATAGATAATTGCTACATATCAAGTTTCACTAGCAATGGCATACTAATCCACGGTGGCCATGAAACATTTGTTAGAAACTCCTTCATCGGCCAACACAGCAACGTTGGCGGTGACCATCGTGAAAAGCATTTTTCCGGCATTGGAATTGACATTAACGGGAATGACAATGCAGTTACCGATGTGATTATTTTCTCGGCAGCGGTCGGCATAATGGTACGAGGACAAGCCAATATTCTCACCGGGGTGCATTGTTATAACAAGGCCACCGGATGGGGTGGGATTGGAATTCATATTCGGTCACCCGGGTTGACCCAAACCCGGATTTTGAATTCCTATTTTGATTTCACGGGGATCGTGGCCGAGGACCCCGTCCAGCTCCATATATCCGGATCATTCTTCTTAGGCAATGCCTTTGTTTTGATAAAATCCTTGAAGGGTGTGATTTCTGGGCTAACCATTGTCGACAATATGTTCGCAGGTGATTATACTGGTACGCAAATAGTCCAATTTGATCAATCAAATGGACAATATTTCACCACTATTGATCAAGTTGTGGTAGATCGAAATGTAGTACGTGGTATGATCCTTAAATCGACGGTGGCTAAGGGGTCAAAGTGGAGTAACGGGACAAAGTGGACAGTTGATTTCTCAGAAGTCCTCCTTTTCCCCGACCTGATACAAAATGTCCAATACACATTGCAGGCAAGTGCATCATTTCCAAACCATATTCTACGGAATGTGAGTCACAACCGTGTCACGGTAGAAACAGATGTGCCTGTATCAGCGACGTTGCATGTATTAGTGGATCAAAGCATGCTTGGCTATGTATTATAGTGGAACAGAGATAGTTAGTCATATATCAACAACTGATAGTCATTAGCATTGAAGCACAGTTCTTATTAAAGTATACGAACGAATACTGCATGTATACATATATAGCATAGACATACATTTTTATTTTCTAAATGAATGTTCTTTTACTTTTTTTTATTTATTTTTTCTTTTCTTTTTCTGCGTTTTCGTTTGCCAAACTATTTTTGGTGGAAAAGTAAGGTGGCGTTCGGTAACGTTTTCAAGTCATCTTTTTCATTTTATAAAATGAAAATTGCTTGAAAATGCGTTCGTTGGTCTGTTTTCAAAAATGCAGAAAATAATTTTTGAAAATAATTTTTTATTTTACTCGTAAAACAGGAAAACGACAAATAGACGTTTTCACTTTTTCATTCTCATATTTTAGAAAACACGGAGATATTTTTTCCAAAACAAAGAAAAAAAAGTATGTTCTCTCTTCTTCCATATTCTCACGTCGCTATCTTCTTCTCAGGTCTCTCTCTCATCTCTAGTCGCAATCTTCTCTCGTTTTTGAAAATTGTTTTTAGAATAAGCTATCGGACACATTTTCGGATCTCAAAAATCCAATCTTGTTTTCTCGTTTTTATTTTCAAAATCTGTTTTTGAAAAATCATTTTTAAAAACGTTACCGGACAAGCCCTAAGTCTTCGAAGAATGTTCTTTCAGTCTTATTGGACTTTGTAGCTTGGCCAAGTCGTCAAGTGTCTAATTAGACTTTGGACTCTAAGCATTAATTTGAAGCTCCAGCTTTCTTGGCTATCGATTTCAAGCGTCAATTTTAGGGTTTGAGAGATCGCCAACCATGGCTAGGCATCTCTATACCTGCCTCCATCTCCGATGGAGAAAAATTCCGGCCCATCCCTTGGTGTCGCAGCTTTCGAGTACGGTCCAGGCTGTCCTTCCCGTTTTTTCTTTTTTCTCCTTGAAGTTGAGATCGGGGGCTTTCCCTTTGTCTCATTTTGTTTCACGTCAGGGTTTGAGGCTGAGTTCCAGTTGGCAGCCAACTGAATTGGTGGTTGCAGGTGGTTGGCGGATCTGGGACCCAGGACTTTTCACGGTTTCGATTGAGCGGGATTTGGATCGGGTTTGGTTGGCTTCCATTCTCCAGGGATGGCGACGAGGGCGCTTTCAATTGGATCGACATGTGGAGAAGAAGCAAGGCTACCGGAGTTGTGGGGAGGATGAAGGGCAGCCAGAGTCTTACTCTTCCGGCGGCTATGTGTCTTCTCGAGCTGCTGATGCAAGCGTAATCTCTCTGTCTGGGTTGGCTATTGCTACGGAAGTCAGGGTCTCTTGCTCGATTTCACTGGTACCGAGGTGCCGGACGGCTGGAAGCATGGTGACGGGTTGGTGCGACGGCGGCAAGATCACTAGTTCGTTTATGTTGGCTGCACGGGCAAACACTAATTGGCTTTGGGCCTTGCTTTGTGTTCCAAACTTGGGCTTGGGCCCTATTAGGCTGTTTAGGGCTGCAGCTGTCAAGGGCGGCAAAGTCAACGATTCTGTTGTCTTGGTTGCTAGGGCTAACCCTAGGTGTTGTTGGGCCTTGCTTTGGTTTTCTGATTTGGGCTTGGGACTTAATGGAATGCCTAGGGCTGCAGCATGTGGTCAATGTGGGCCTCTTCAGTTTTGGATCTGGACTTGGGATCCCAGTGGCTTTTTATAACAATTTGGGATCCAGGACGGTTTTTGTCTAGATACCTAATTTTAATTGGGATCAGTACCCGCGAAGAACTGACGGGATTATTGGTCTAAGGTTGTCAGCGAGTCTGCAGATGGATTCTGTAGAAAAATTTTATTATCAGTTTCTTATTCGTTTACTCACCCCTGAGCTTCACTCAATAGGTTGTGTGATATTGCGTTTAGCGGTATCTCTTTCTGACGGCCCCACAGGGGCGGGTCACTGTGTAATATTGCTTCTTCCATATTGAATCAAAATGGCTGACCTCCTTCAACTAAAAAAAAAAGTGTCAATTTCAAGAGCTATATCTTTGAAGTTAATTATTAGAAAGTGAGAAAAATCTCTACTGCAGTTCAACAATGAATGAGCCTCTCTTGTTATAGTTCGACTAATTCATAATTAATGCACGAAGGTCTTGGTTGATAGGTACTTAATATGATCTCCTTAATTAGACATGTTTAGTAATTAATTAACACAATATATATAAAACTAATTCTATCAAATTTGTTTCAACATGCAAACCACCCTCATGCTACCAAAAAAAAAAAGAGTGAAATTCACATTCCCTATTTTACAATCCACACTTTGTGTTTTCTTTTTTAGTACCGTAAATTTTTTATTTTAGTAAAAACAAAATTTGAGAAAGTTAATTTCATTCTTCAAACAAAAAGGTAAAAGTATTTTGAATTTTGAAGGAACATATATAAAAGCCTTATTTTCTGTCTTCAGTGTTGGTATGACAACTTCGCCAATGGAATATCCGTCGTCAAAAACCTCCCATAAAAATTAATAAAAAAGAACACATAATTACCAATGAAACGTGTAGCATCTCATACAAAAGAGAAAAAAAAAATTAAAAAAAAGAAGAAGAAGAGATACATAGCCCATAAAAGTTCATCGTCTAAAGCCTCCTATTAAAAAGTAAAACAAAAAGGGACACAACTAGCCGAAGAAAGTTTCCTCGGCAAAATGTTGGACCATATTTCATATACATATTTACCCCCTAAAGCAATGAAAATAACTTGTCTTAAAGTCCAATTTAGTGTTGACTAATCTAATTCCTTATTTTGTAGGAAATCATGATAAGAGGAGGAAAAAAAGCTAATTAATTTTGAACCCGGAAGGTGGAGATTGAGAAAAGAATAAAAAAAAAAGCATGAAAATTGAATTCCAAATACGAATCGAAGATATCGGGAAAAATTCCAACCACACCACCTCCACCGACCACCACACTTTAGTAGCTCTACCATCCGTCATGGAACCTACTTAAGTCTCTCAAGTCAATTAATGACATATTCACTATGTGTTGGGGTAGTGGATTTGTATAGATCGTTGTTGGGATCGTTTGATTAGCTTGATCTCCTCTATTTACTCATTCTGAGTTCAAGAACTTGGCCGAAAACTTCTTGAAGTTTTGTAGCAACTTCCCCACACTTTCCTTGCATAAATGTTGGCCTGTTGCAGTGGTATACTTCCTGTGATCTGGAGCTAGAAGCTTCGTATGGTTTTGATAGATGAATAAAAGTACATGAAAAGGCTCATGAAAAGACATGTGCATGGGAGCTAGAAGTACATGAGCAGAAGAACATGAGATGCTTGCTGCAGTTAGAGATATGTTATGGTACTGCGGTGAGGAAGAAATAGATTTTTGGTGGTGGTTGATGGCTTTAAGGTCATTTAAAGCTTGAAACTGGTTTTAGATTGGAGGATGGGAATGCTTGGTTTGTCGCTTAAGGTTTGCTTGTGGGATGTATTGCTTGGAGTTTTATGATGTATTGCTTTGAGGTTGTGTGATCTATTGCTTGGTGGTTCTCCGCTGAAGCAACCATAAGCCTAAATTTATAGGCCGGAGGAGGTGAGTCCAATATACAAGTTCATGGGATAGAACTATTGGACTTGAAAGAGAACCACAATGTTAAAGCCAAATCTAAAAACAAGGCAATATCCACACAACTTAAAGGTAATGTCTATTGTACTATTTTACGTGAAGTATGAAATTAGATCAGTAGCAGAATTCTATGGAAGAGTGGTTATAGTCTCAGTTGAATTGATAAAAGTGTATCTCATTTGGAAGAGTTGTATGCTACTTATAGAATAGCTTATAGCAAGCTAATCTTAGAATAAATAAAAAGAAAAATATAATTGAGACTTTGTATTCAACACAGAAGAAGAGGAATTATTGCGGGGTAAAAGCAAATGTTATTGTTTGTGAGGTTGGAAAAGCTATTGATTTTATGGTTAGGGCATATGACTATGTTTAGGCCAATGGGTTTGAATTCTCCTTCTTTACTTGCCCATGTAAAGATTTAGATTGTCGGGCCTAAATTTTTGTCCCCAGTCCAAAACCGCCAACAACTGAAAATCAAGAATGAGCCTCATGTACTTATATATGTAACCTTCCACACTACATTCAATCTTATAAACCCCAAAAGCAAAATAGTGGCTTGGGTCCACGTGCGTGGAATGATGCTGAGTAAGACAATTGAAAGTGAATTACATGATAGAGAATTTCTTCCAGCACAACGGGTTGCAAGTCATTACAACCCATAATTAGTCTTTTCGGATATTACTCCCTTTCTTATTTTCATATTATATATCGGATACCTCTTAAACATGAAATATTATTTTTTGGGTATCAACATTATTGTCATGACATGCATTACATCCACTTTACCATCATTTCCACCTCCTTTTTGTTGACATTTAATTTCTTGCTCTTTCTCCCTTGTGTCCTACATGAGAAGAGAGAGGTAGCTGTTTTTCGTCCTCTCTTCCTTTTTTTTTTTTTTTTTTTGGTCAATCCCTCTCTTCCTTTGTTTATGCTCTTTCTCTTCCTTTTTATTAATATCTCATCTTTCTGTAAGTTTCCCAACACCCATTTTCCCTCACCACCTATATATATTACACCTTCCTCCATCTCCCAAAATCCAAATCTCCTTTCAAACTCTATCTCCTCCATCACCACCACCATTTCTGATCTCTATATCTCCATTAACACTGCACTACCACATCATTTTTTCCACCTTCATTTCTATTAACATTTTCTCCTCCTACTCCACTTATTCACACAATACATAATTCAAGCTTTACTATCTTTTATCATCAAATCTTCAAGAGCAAGAAGAAGTGGGTATCACATCCATCACCATCACCACCAAGACGTGAACTTGGAGACCATCCGACACACCAGCAAGCCAACTTTATCCCTTTTACTCTATATTTTTTTGTGTTTAATTTGGTTATGAAGTTAGTGTATGTAATTATGAGTAAGTTGTATTTTGATGGGATTAGGGTTAAAAGGTAAAAAGAATGAAAAGATGATGTTTTAATCCTTGATCGACTTGCATGAATTTTTGAATGATTAATTTCAGTTTAACCCCCATGAGGTTTGGGGGTGTAATCATGTCACCCCCTCTACTTTCAATTTTGAATTTTTACCCCCCAAGTTTTTCAATTTCAGTCAGCCGTGTCCAATTTCTCTGATTCCATCGAAATTGAACGTTAACTCTGACGATCTAATCCACTTTGAGGGCTAAAATGGTCATTTCAAGACAAACAACTAAAAAAAAACTCCCTTTCGGGGTTTCTCTCTCTTCTCCAAATCCCTCTCTCTCTCTCTCTCTCTCTCTCTCTTCTGCAACTCTCTCTTCTCCAATTCCCTCTCTCTCTCTTCTATAAAAATCATAGTGGACTTCACACATTGACAGTCGTTTTCTACAGCTGGAATCTAGCAAAAAGAAAACGAACCCAGAAAAGGAAATATTCATACTCAACTGCATATTGCCAAATTTGAAATCATACAACTATGCATACTCAAGTATACAACTCAATTGCAAATTGCGAAGTTTGAAATCACTCAAAGTCTCAAATCAGTACAGAAAGCAAATATTCATACTCAATCATCCAAAACGGCAAAACAAGAGCAACTCAGAATCATACACTAGTGAATATCCAGTAAAGCCGCAACTTACCAAGCAAGACTTCGACTGAAGAATCGAACCCAGAATGTGGAAGAGAGCAACCAAGAGCAATGACCAGTTCAAGACTTCGACTGCAAAGATCGCTCCCGAACCCAGCCCGCAGCAAAGAGCCGCACAACCACTGGCCACTGCCATTGGCCAGCAGAGAAGCTAGCCAGCACCGAGATGTAGGATCCGAGATCAGATCCTAAACCAGGTTGACCGCACCCAGATCCCCCAGCCGTCGCCTCCTCGAAAATCCAATCTGCACGCGTGCAGACTCGACCCAGAAGCAAACAGAGAAGCATCTTCGTTTCGAGAATGGGAGACTTCTGCATGAGTGAGGAAATTAAAGAGGAGGAAACAACGAGAAAAAGAAGAGGATGAGCGGCCATGGCCGAACAATGGGTGCCCAGAGCATTTCTGGGTAGTGATGAGATCAGCGCGTGAGGTGGTTTCCAGCGTCACCGGACGACGCGGAGGTGGTTTCGGCTGGAGAATTCAGATCGGGCTGTCAAACCCTAGGTTTGTCGGAGGTCTTCGGCTAGTTGAGAGCAAACTCGAGGAGGAAGATTTGAATAGATAGAGAAGTAAAAAGATCGATGTGGATGTCCTTGGTGGCGACGTCGTCCTATTATATTAAGGGATTGGTGGCGGTGATGGCTTCTTCGGGTCAGGAGGTGACGCCATCAGAGGTGGAGAAAGGAGAGGCGGAGTCGTCGACGTCGTCATCGTCATCCTCGCCAACAACTCCTCTTGGGGGGAGGAGGAGAGGTTGTCTTCGGCATCGTCTTGGTCGGGGGCCATGGTAGTGGTGAAGCTGTGAGAGAGAAAGAGAGAGAGAGAGAGACTTTTTCTTTTTTCTTTTTCTAAATTTTGAATTAACCATTTTAGCCCTTAAAGTGGGTCCCAATATTTGAGTTAAAGTCCAATTTGGACGGAATCAGATCAATTGGACATGATTGACTGAAATTGGAAAGTTTAGGAGGTAAAAATTTAAAATTGAAAGTAGAGGGGGTGCCACCCCAAAGCTCAGAGGGGTAAACTGAAATTAATCAATTTTTGAATTTTTTGTGTCTAATTACAACAAGTAGTAGCCATATTTACGCACCCTTAATTGCTTTTGACAATAACTGGTGGGGATTTTCAGTATTAATGTCATGTTACAGTATGCAGCATAGAGAAATATTTTCCCAATTTGGCTGTTGCAGACTACCGCTCTCTTCCCTCTGTCTCGTTAGATATGTAGGCTTAATTATGGATGTAAAAACATTGAAATAGAGTTGCCTTGAAATGAAATGAAAAAAAAAAATGGATTTCTTTTTTTTGTATTCATAAACTAGCTTATCTAACTAGTTACTTGTGTATAAAGTCCTCGTTTATCTGCTCATACTGTTGCAAGATTTACTTTGAGAATTGAGTTGTGCTGATGTTGTTACCTGGAAGAAGAGTCTCCTTCTTGGCTAGAGACCTATCTTCAATTTGATATAGCCCTTTCAACTTTTCAGCTTAATAAAATGGCTCTTCCATGATCGATCCTAGTCAAAGACTATAAAGTGGTTTTTTTCTAGCCACTCTAACCCTTCTGCTGTCCTAGCTGTTGCATAATGAAGATTGCTTATTCTTATTGTATCCTAGATGAGAATTCTTATTGTTCAAGTCCAGTTGAAACCACATTTCTAGGAACAAAATGCAGAACAAAGTCCAACTTCATAAGATATGAAGTGAATGGAATTGAAGAGTAAAGTAGCAAATGCAGAAGCAGTGGCAAGAAAAACTTAAATATTATTTAAGCTTTGAGCCTCAGACAAGAAACATTTTTGTATACAATATATATTATATATGAATATATTATTCTTTCTCCAGCGGTTACAAAAGATATCAACCTCTACATACATGAAAAAGAAGTAAATAAACAATAAGGACCAACTAGAACTAGCTTTTATTGGTTCCCAGTTGTATTGTCAATCCATGAAAGATCCTCTGCTTGTGGTTCAAAGGCTCAAATCCTTTTGGTAGGCAATTGCACCAGAGTGCGGTACTCTCCGAGAGCCCACAATGGGAAGATATTTCTATATGCTGCATAGTGCAACATGGCATTCCTCATGAAAACTCCCATCAGTTCCTGTTGGGGGAAATCACCGTCATCCAATTGACCATTCATCAACACCCTTGCGGCACGGTGGATAGGAGTTGGATCTCTCTCAGCCTGTCGACCGTGAATTAGACCCATCAATCCAAGGGCAGTTTGCACCAGATTTGTACTGTCCTGAGCTGTGTATTTCTGTATAAAACACAAAGCAGAAAACAATGTCATCAGTTGCTTTTCACGGAGAGAAAGAAGAGTAAAGTATCTCAAGATTTGTGGTTAGTTATATACGTAGAAGTGGAAGAAGAATAGTACCTTATTTGTGCATGAGGTGTAGTGCTCTCCCCAACCACCATCTTCCCTCTGTGAATTGAGCAAGAAATCGACACCTTTACGAACAGCCTCACAGTTGTTGTATGTTCTTCCAGCAGCCTCTAATCCTTTGATTCCGAACCATGTTCCATAGACAAAGCAGATACCCCAGTTTCCATACCATGAACCATCAGGGTATTGGATACTTTCAATGTAGTCTGCAGCCCTTGTGATGAAGTTGTTAATCTCCTTCCTTCTGTGACCAGGGTACAACTTCCTAAACAACACTAGGGCCTGGATTGAAGATGAAGTACACTCGATGTATTCGTATTCAATGACAAGGTCCTCAAGAAATTCGACGGGGTTGAGCCACTGAAGAGTGAAAAGAAATGAAAATGTAAATGTTATGATACATACTTAGAAGATTTTGAAATGAGCTAGTATAAGATTTTTGGTATTTACCTCCAACCATTTAGGAGCTCCAGTTGGCTCCCAGGCCGATACACCACCATTTGGACTCTGTAGTGACATTATGACATTGACAGCATCATACATACACTCAGCTTCCATTGGCTCACCAACAAGCTCTGGTGACATCATTGCAAACAGACAGCAGCACTGAAACAAAAACAGTACAAGGTCAGCACCATTGTTATAGTGAGGCTCATAACTTTCTACTCGAGTTAAGTGCGGTAGTCTTGAATAAGTAAGCTCAGTTACCCTCAATGCTTCTGCAGTGCAGTCAGACACTTGCCATCCATGATCCCGATCAGAGAAAGTCCAGCATCCTTTAGAAATATGACGGAAATGAGCCAAGTAGTCGCCGGAAGTATTCATCCTCACCTATAATGTTTTCAAAGAGGTCAAAATCATTAGGCCAACAGAAAATGTAAAGGATTGAAGAAACTTATTTGTTTTTGGGCTTCAATATGGTACCTGAGATTTCTTTAGGAAGTCATGTGCCAGCTTAAGTACAGGTCCAAATTCATTGTTGAGATTCCCACAAAGCAATGCTTGAATCACAAGAGCACAATCCCATGACTGACTACCGAAACTCTGCATCTTGATACCATCTTCACCGAGCCAAATATAATCAGTGACTCTAGGAAGATGCTTCTTAAAAGCTTCTCCACTAGGATCCTCAGCCCAACAAGCAAGCATCATCAATGGCTGTCAAAATCAAATGGGAATCGTTATTAGATCATTAGAATTAAATGCAGGCATACATATACACTGATGAAGAGGTTTATCACACACTACATACCTTTTCAACACATCCAATGGTAATGTAGCGACTGTTCTCGTCTTCGTAATGAATTTGGTCAATGGTGAATTGAACAGCATTGTCTCTGATCTTTTTGAAGGGCCAGATTTTGAGAAGAGGCTCACAAACATTGTAAAGACTATCCCACATAAAGCGCTGTACTCTTCCATGAGGATAGTAGTTATCTTCCTGCATTAGTTAACAGTATATACTACAGTCAGTTTATGAATGTGAGTATAGTCTCATGATGTATGAACTCAGCAACGAAATGATAAACTCACTGTTGCACAATGATGGCGCACTTGACTCCACTTGATTTGATCGTAAGGCTCATTGTAGATTTCTTGTCTCAGTTGCTCAACAAGAGGAGTGATTGGGCCAACAAATCTTGTTGCATAAAAGTAGGACATGGGTAGGTAAGTCAACCTACAGTAGCAAAACATTTTTGCTGCACATATGAAGTGGTACTAGTTAGAACCAGAGAGTTACTGAACCATGGAACTTCAAATGATCTGAGAGCAAGTAAAATTGTGCTTACATGGATGAAATGGAAGCAGAGTAGGGTAGGTCCAAAACTCTGGGGGCATTGGGTTGCTTCCTTCCCAATCATAAACACCAAGTATCTGTAACACAGCAAGTAAACTCAGCCATGTGTACAATGCAACAATATCATAACACAAATTCAGCATTAAAGTTTTTAAGTATTTCATACCGCCATCCAGGTCTTTCCCCATGAGGCAGAATATTGTGCACCACCGCGGTCAAGAATCCATTTCCGGGCCCTTGCACAGGCGTTGTCTCGACCACCCTCAGGGCCTTCTCCGAGAATACGCATCATACAATAGTTGAGACATGTGGTGAACATCATACTAGGCCCTGCAATGTGCAAACCCCAGCCACCATCTTCGTTCTGATGGTTGTATGTGTAGCGCAAGATTTCCTTCTTGTACTCGGCAGGGAAAACAACATTGAGGTATCCTGGTATGTATACACTCATGACCTGCATATGAAGAAACATGTACGACAATTAGGCAGCAGTGAAATGCATTTTCACCCAAGACCCAATTTTTACTGTCATCTACTCATTCTGTTACTGTAAAAATTTATTGACTGCGGTAACATACCAATGGAGGAAAGTAAAAGTTTGGGCCAGCATTCTCAGCAGGCCAGTGACCATGGGGTGACTGCAAGGCATTCCAGAAGGAAGCAGCCCTCTTGTATGCAGCTGTGGCCTGATCAAATGTGATTTCCTCACCTTCCCCAATTCTCACCGGAGGAATTTCTTGCTTGAAGTTTCTCTCTCTTAGCATCTGCAATTGGGTAAAAAAAATAAAAAAAATAAATAAATTAGTTAGGACTTTCTATTAATTTGCACCCAATATATTATTTCTGGAACTAAATTTAAGAACCCAATGATGAGGAAACAATCAAAATCTTGATCATTCAAAAATGGCACCCTCAAAGAATAAAGAATAAAAGAGGGGGGCAAATATCACTATCAAGATGTGACTTTCCCATGATTTAGATTTTTTTTTGTTTTTGGTAAAAAGAAAAAATTGGGTATATCTTATCTCAATATCTCCTATATATGGACAATTTGTATTACATTATCTATAAGAAAAGACAAACGCTACCCACCCAGCAACCTCAAATTTTGGCCTGCTCTTGACCTTAACACCCCTCAACTCTGTCCTCTTCTGTGTTTGAAATAGTTTTTCTAAAGAATTAAGATGGTAAACAATTTCTGGATATTTTCTTGAGCCACAATAATCAATTGAAGTCTCCATCAAAAGCTTAGAAGTTAGAACGTGAGTGTAGTCGAAGCAACCCAGATATATTAACCAACTGAGAGATCCCAATATAGTAGAACGTAGAACTATTCAATATAAAAGATCAATGGATCAATAATGTTTAGTTAGGTTGGACTTGTTAAACTGTATATTAGGTAGCTTGAATTATGCATTCTATTTCAGGGTTTGTTAAAACTATCTTTTTTTCAAATAAGATATCTTTAATATAATCTATGTTCTCATTTGAAGAATGAGCTAACTTTGTTTGACCAATAAGAGGAGGAAATGAAAATTATAAAGAAAAGGTTTGCCCATAGAAGTATGCCAACTAGGCACACAACAAGTTCACAAAAGTTGACCAATCTAGTTTAAGAAATTTTAGTTGAGAATTTTGAAGAAAAAAAATATTATATTTATATTCATACGATTATGTCACCTGTTTCACCTAATTTAAAGGTGGAAATAAACATTAACATGAAATCATACAGGACAAGAGAAAGGATCTGGCTTAGATTTTTTTGTTAATTTATTTTCAATGAGGTATCTATTAGCTATTCCAGGTTGTGCAATTAACTAATTAATAACTCGCCATGTTTAGGTGAACATGCACAATCTTCCTTGTTGTCAACAAAAACAACGTAATCTTCTAAGATTAAGTTGATCTTCAAAATGTGCAGCACTAACTAATTTGTTTTGTTTATTTAAATTTTGATCGGTTTAAAACTTGAAATACATTTTTCTACTATATGCAAGTAACTACTGACATGTATTATTTAGTGAAAAAATATGCTTGATCAAAATTAGTACCTGAAAACGCCAGAGGAGGTCACTGCTGGGAGCAACCTTGTAGCGATTCTGGTAGAAATTCTCACGAGCGGCCTCAACCTCGGCGCGCTCTTCCGGTGTGCCTGCATCAGGGTCGAACTCCCATGTCTGCCTCCCGTGGAAGTTGTTTGTGCTGAAGAGCAAAGGGTCATTGTCACCCTCTCCGAACTTAATCCTCCACATCTTCTCTTTTTAGTTGTACGACAAGAAACCTTTCTCTATAGTACTGCATATGAAATGAGGTGAAATTAGTACACTGATTCAGAAACCTTGAACAACCTTAAGAACATCTGTAAGTAATAACTACGAGTGTATTTATATACATACATACATACATATATATATATATATATATATATTCAAGGCTCTTGATCATATATAGATGTTTCGACCGCCCATATGAGCTTTTAATTAGTACCAGAAAGCTTGGGGAAGATCGAAGATAATAAGCTAATTGCAAACTCAGATGGTGTTTAAGTACTATATATATGACTAAAGCTCTTGATCATGTATATATTTCAACCACCCTTTTGAACTCGATCCTACCCAAACTCTCTCTGTAATGACCAGAAATGTTGCTGGAGATCAGAGACGGGAAGTACTGAAAAGCTCTTTGAATATAATATATGATGGCTGGTGTGGACTTACCGGCCGATCTGAGACCGGTTGCTGATGGAGTGAGAGAGGAGTGTCCTGAAGAGAGAGAGAGAGAGAGAGAGAGCGAGAGCGGAGTTTGATGAGTTGTGAATTGTGATGTTTGAGATGCAAGGGATGCCCACTTTATATAGATGGGAAGGATGGGGAGGCCGACAATAAATTATAGCCCACCTTGTGTCCTTGTTTATATTTTATATTGTGTAATTCTCAGTGTGGAGTGAGTTAGTGTGCATGTTTTGTGTGCATGTAAGAGAGAAAGCATTATTGACCAAAAATAAAGTGAGAGAAAAGAAAAATTATACTTAGGTGAAACAATTTCATGGTCAACTTTGGTGTTTTCTCCGGCCAAATCGTCGATCTGTTGTTTTCTTCGAATATTTTGCCTACTGTAACATTTTCATAACCAACTTTCTTATCCATATTTCTTTTTATTTCTGAGTTACATTCTTCTTCATTTTCACAATTAATAGATTTGGCACAAACAACTCTCTAGCCAGCCAAGGGAATGCATGTATAGGAGACTAGGACCGGCCTTGACATTTTTAGAGCCCTAGGCAAATTAAAAGAGTAAAAGTACTATTATAAAAATAAAATAAAAAGAGTAAAGGTACAAGGCATTGCATGTTTTGTTTTGGTATATAAAAGTTATATATAAATATTAACTACGCAATTTTTATTTTTATTTTTTTTAGGAGAAAGGAATCAGGTTCCTTAAATAATGACCTCGCTCTCTCGATCAAGCTAGAAGAATTCGAAAACTAATATTAAAAACTCGATGCACAAATCAGCCTACAAAGAGCAGAGCTAACCAAAAACAAAATAAACCAAATTAGAAAAACAAAATGCAAAAAAGGAAAAAAAGCGTACACCTATCCAACCCTAAATTAAAGCAACCGACATGACAAGCATTGACGCCTAAGACCTTTTATGGTGTACATCACCACTCTTCACTTAGCACACAATAACGATTAAGGGCATAATAGATTAATAGGATGAGAGCCGAGCCAAGCTCAATTATTGAAAGCAAAGAAAATGGAATACTACCACTCCCCCAAAAGCCCTCACAGGCCTGATAAAAAAAAGAGAAGTTATAAGAGAAAGAGCTTTCCCAGCCAGACCCTAAGCAAAGGCCCAGGAAGGCGGAGGCCCACTAGCCAAAGCCCATCTCCTACACAACACCTCTCTAGACCCGCCTACAACAAGCCGTCGAAGAAACAACCACCGGTCACTAGTCCAGCGATCGACTGTGAACCTCCACCACTGCCATGGTCAACTGAGGAAGCTCCTAGACCAAGCCACCGCCACCAAAACCTAGCTCACTACTAAGAAGACCTACAGGATCTGATTGGAATAGTTGTCGTTCAACCCTGTAGTCAGTCGTCGCCTCCTTCCGATGCAGCGCTTGTCAAATTTGATCCCCGATGTAGCCCAAACACCCTCAACCACTGCCTTTTGCCTCAGTAATTGGAGCCTTTCCAACATACCTAGATCGATCACCGACGCCAAGCTATACCACCATGATTGTTGCCAGAGCACCAAAGCCGCACCACATAAGCGAAAACTTGAGACCAGCTGCCTGGGATACGGGCACCGTCGCCAAACAAACTGAATTGATCCGTGCCACCGATCTCGTCACCGACCTCACTACCAGCCCTTCACCGATCCACACACCTTTCTCTCTTTGGAGCATGTCGCTGCCTGGTATGCGCCACGAATGCGAAACTAGGGTTTCGCTAGCCGAGGTCACTTCGAGACTCGTAGAGGCCTCCACATGGATTTGTTCTAGGAATTGTCTTGTACAGCCTTTTTGTATTAACTACCCAATTAATTTGAGTAGATTGTGAGAAATTTAAGTATATTAAATCTATTCAATTTAAAGCAGCCTAGCATGGAACCTCCATGTCTTGTGTTCGAGTCTGAGCACCCATCAGTTTGTGGTTAGCAGGTTTGAGAGGTCTTTAAGTTTGTATGTTTGCAGCAAAGGATTAGTCTGGTTTTATTAGGATACCCTCGTAGGTCTTGATCCGAAATTGACTAGATGGGTGTTACTAAATCACACGTGATCGAGGTGTCTTATTATCTCACCCCGATAAAAATAAAAAATAAATTACTATTATATTTTACTTCATAAATCTCTCACAAGCGTACTTTCTTGTTGAAACTATAAATTTGATAAAATTAATAGAAGGTAATTAGATAAGTCAAAATAAAGTTTGATACCTTAAGATTAAAATGTAGAAAGAATCTTAGGTATGGTAGACGTGCCATGTGATTGGTACGCCCAACCAATCATGACTCATATAGAGGAGTATGAGGGGATGTTTTGGGTATTTTATTTTAATAAAATAGAGGTAATTTTAGAATACAATTAAGAGACAAATAAACATGATTGGCTTGACGTACCAGTCACGTGACATGTTTGCCCTACGTAAGAATTTCTTGAGAAAGTAATCATGATATGACATAAAATCAAGTTTTATTCACCAACAATATGTTTTAATTTTTTGTCTCTAATCTGTTCCTTCTCTAGTAACACATTTTAAAAAATAGTTAGGAAAATTATTGATATTTGTAATTTTCTGCATCATTGATTTATACAATTTACGAATTTTCTTAATAAGAAATTTTTTTAAACCTTTTTTTGATAATACAATTTTTTTATTTATTAAGAATCAATAAAATAATTTTAAAAAAAGTTCTTTCTCCAGCCCGTAACAGTAGTTACAATGAAGTTGTCTGCAACACTCACATGCTCTATCTTGGCATATATAGTTGGTTGCATTATTTGGTACAATCCACACTAAGTGGGGAATAATCCTAATTGTCTCTTTTGTAAAATCCACATAAATGATGTGAAGAGTTCAGTACTAAGAATAGTTTGTGAATAAAATAAGAATTTGCTAAAATTAAAGGCATAGTGCTATATTTTGGCTTTACTATTTATATTGATTCCTGAAAGGAAGAAATCAAGAAAACGTGAGGTTACGTTAAGGAATAAGTTTAGGACAGGTGGTAGGGTTCGTGGAAGTCAGAGCTCCAAAAAACCCAGATCCTCTTGGTCTAGGGTTTTGAAAAAATCTGCTCGTCCAGTGGCGCTCGGGATCAATATGGGTTTGCCTTGCCGCTCATGAGTAGCTGCCGGACAGGTTATTGAATGCTATATTGCTCGGCTTGGTCTAGAGACTGGTTTAGGCTCAAGGGACAGATGGGTGGTTGGATGGTGAGCATCAGACGAAGGCTCTATGCGTGGCGGTTAGGTTGTGCAAGGATGGCCTGAGCGGCGGCGTGGGTTTTGCAGATCTAGTGGCAGAGGCATGGGTCGATTAGACTGAGCGGCAGTAAGGTTCTCAGGGCTATGCAGCAGCGAGGTTCTAGCTAATCTGATGTCGACTTGGTGAATGTAGAGTTGCACGGCGACATAGGCATATGTTGGACTCTGGGTTCCAGCCGGCGAGGACATGGGTTGGTGCAGCTGGATGAGGCGAAGGCACTACATGGCCACAGCGCTCAATGGAGATGGTTTTTGGGCTTGCTCCAGCAATCCTGCTGGACCTGGAGATTGGGCTTTCTCTTTGAGCTGCTGGGCTTCAATTTGGGCTAGGGTTTTTGCTCTCGGCCCAATTCTATGTTTTTTTAGTTTGTCTAGATTACAATAATTCCTTGTATTAGGAAGCTAAGCAATTATGCGTACCTATGTACCTCTAGCGCCTCTGGAGTAGTATCGAAGGAGGATTCCCACTATCTACGTATTTAATGTGTAATGAATAGGTCTATTTCTATGTACCACTGTGGGTACCAACACTATATTCTTGTCTGTCTATGCCCTTAAATGACAGCGGAATGGTATGTAACGGCTTATTCTGGTTTATGATGAATATATTATCTCGTCCCATGGGCTTATTCAAAAAAAAAAAAAAGGTGAGGTTATTTGTTGTCTCCCAATTTAAAAAGATGGAATGTAAATAGGGACCTTGACCCAAAGCACCAAAATGTGCAAAAATTATTCCACTTACCCCAGCAAAAGATTTTTGTTCCCACTTATACACTTTAACAAAAAAAGACCATTTTGCCCTCAATCCAATTAAAGAATTACAAGCATTGCCACTGTGTCTTCTCCCTTCTCTCTCTGATCACTCTCTCTCTTTCTCCTCCCCCCTCGTCCTTGTTCATGCCGGCATCGATGCCACACCAGATCTCGTAGGTGCTAAGTCGTCGGGGCTGGATCAATTTTGCCTGCACAATTCATATCCTGGTCGGCTCGTCAGCGGCAAGGAGGCGATCTAAAGCTACGTGGTAGCCGGAGTCAAACGAAGAGAAACGCCAAAGTCAAACGTTTGGTCGGTGCGTGGAGGCCGGAGCCGAGGAGCAAAGACGACGAAGCTATGTGAAGCCGATCGCCTGGTAGGCGATCTTAGAGTCGAAGCTCTGAAGCACCGGCGCCGGCTTTTGACTTGGTTGCCCAAAGCATTTTCTGGGTGCTAGAGCATGTTCCAGGTGCCCAATTTTTTTTTTTTTTTTTTGTGGAAAATGAGGGTAGTTTTTTGTTTTTTTGGTAAAATTTGGGCAAAAGACCCAAAAGGAACAAAAAAAGAAAAAAAAATTATTGGGGGGCAACAGACGTCTTGAATTGATATTTTTTTAATCAAAGTTTTATTTGTCTAATTTTAGAAAGATTAGTTCCCATTCTGGCAAACTAAAGTTCTATTGGCGGGGAATACAGGTCTATTAAGGGGTAATAGACCTTTATTGGGAGGCAATACACATTTATTGCCCCTCTATTGGGGGCAATAGACTATTAGGTTAAGTAAAAATTTAAAAACCCCTTCTGTCGGACAATGATATGCATGATCTAATCACGACACCTGAAGAAACCAAACAAAATGCATGTTGTCATTGTTGCATGGAGAGTTGAAGACTGATACTGGTCGATCCTGCTCTCCTTGGCATGCTCATGTACTAAGATTTATGATTTATAATGTGTGTGTGTGAATATATATATATATATATATATATATATATATATATATACAGTCCTGCTACGGTGCGGACGTCCGTACCATGCGGATGGTACGGGTTTTCCCTCACTTTCCGATCACATTTTCACATCTTAACTGTTCAGTTTTTAGGTCCTAATGTATAGATCATCTCTGCAAAATTTCAGCCAATTTGGTGATCATTAAGGCATTCAAAACTGCAAATTACAACAATATACACAAACGGTTCCGATTCGACAGATTCTGTTCGTTCGTGTAAATTGCAGTTTTAGATGCCTTAACAATCACCAAATTGGCTGAAATTTTGTAGAGATGATCTATACATTAGGACCTAAAAACTGAACGGTTAAGATCAAAATATGTGATCGAAAAGTGGCTGAAAACCGAAAATCCATACCGAAATTTGGATACGGACGTACGCACCAGAGAAAAATCATATATATATATATATATATATATTTCGATACGGACGTACGCACATGAGAAAAATCATATATATATATATATATATATATGCGCGCGTATCTATATCCTCTATATATATATATATATATATATATATATCTGCGTGTGTGCAGAACAACAAGTTTGACTACTTCCCTTGTATATCCTTTTTCGCGGTGAGAAAATGTTGACTACTTAGTGTTAGTGATCAGTACGTTTTTGTTGAAGCCTGTCCTCCAATCATAGCCAACAGTAAGGACTCCATCTCCTACCAACAATGGCGGGCTTGACTTTTCCACCCAACGCTACTATTCTTTTGCTTTTCATATGAATCGATCGACATGCTCGATCATTACTAATGTATTGAATCTTATGATCATTAAATTATTCCAGTTTTTAATTAAGTGTAGATTTTGTCTAAACCCAGTAAAACATAAACTAATAATCACATTGACACGTTCATGGAAACCAGCAAATGGCCCAAAAAAAAACAACAATTATTATCTAATATACTCATTAATTAAATAAAGGAAAGGAAAATGACAGAAGATTACAATAACAATGTTCCATTCAAAGTTGGTGAGTGCTTGAAGTCAATCGAGTGATAGGGAAAGGAAAAGACGTCAGATGAGTTACACCAAGTACCAGAGACAGCTCCAATTCAAAGTTTATATGCTACATTAAAATCAAAGGTCTCTTCGCACTTACATGCTACATTAAAATCAAAGGTCTCTTCGCTTATCAAAGCAAAACTTCACAACTCATATATATGCTCGGTTTCACATTTGAGTACGTAGGTGAATGGAGGATATAATTGCTTTGACATATTACTGATTGAGTATTTGAGTGTGAGTAAAGTACTGAAATATGTTCAAATCAAATGGAGGGACAACTAACTGAGGGCGGTTAAGTATGAAGAAAATGGGGGTTCAACCTAAGTGATGTTTATCATGGTAGTTGGGTGTGAATTTCAACTGTATATATGTTTGTCCATGTGACCCAATAACCCAATTGAATATCATCGCATCTAAAATTTAAAGTACTTCTAGGAGATAGTATTCAGTGCACCGACGTGTACTTACACCAACAGAAATAGACAGCTAGATAACATCAAGTATATTTTTTTGTTATTAAAAAAAATTGTCTATAAATTTTAATGGCTGAGATCTGCTGGATCTGTTGATTCATTTGCACCGTCGACGCATATAATAATTTTGTGATATATTGAAACAAGAAAACAAAATTGATTAAGATTTACAATTTTGTGATTTTATATGAAGTTGCAATTTGTATTGAAATTCGGTCTCAATTATATGCAAGGCGTTAATAGTTTTATTAGTTACTGGCATGATACATGTGAAATAAGGATTAACAAACACATTTGTCCAAACAAAATGACATTTAATTTTACATTTCCGTCCATGAAAGGCATGATACATGTGAAATAAGGATTAACATGATCAAGTAATCTGGGGTTCACATTTAAAACTAATTGGCAATGGATGGACTGACCCAAACCCTTATAAATCCATAGGCAAGGTCCCATTTTTCCCATGTGGGATGTGTATATTCTCAACATGCCCCCGCACGTGTGGCGAATTTTCAAACCATACACGTGGACAACTTTGGGTGACGTGAAGCCCGTGTGGCCATGAGGCATGCACACGTGGGTAAACTGGCTCTGATACCATGATAAAGTAATCTGGGGTTCACATCCAAAACCAATTGGCAATGGATGGAGTGGCCCAAACCCTTATAAATCCATGGGCGAGGTCCCATTTTTCTCATGTGGGATTTGTATATTCTCAACATAACAAACATATTCGGCCAAACAAAATGACATTTAATTTTACATTTCCATCCATCAAAGGGTAATCATGCATTTACATAAAAGGTACATATATAGTAATCAAATGAAAGGCGAATGATGCATTTACATTCTGATTCACTCTCTAGTCAAAAAGAGAAAAGAGAAAATAAAAGAATGAAAATTTTGATTTATCTGAAAACCATACATATTTAATATGTTGCATGTTGAAGGTAGCCCACCCGGCTACCTAGAGTGGTAGCTCACCCGGCCACCATTTTTGTACAAAAAAAAAAAAATGTTGCATGTTGAGGGTTTCGTACCTAAAGGGAAGAGCCCAAAAGATCAAAAGAAAAGGAGAATACTTTCTAATGGGAAACATACTGGAGCCCACCCTAGGGCCCGATCTAAAGAAAACGTTAAGTGTAAGGATAAATTGGTTCCTATCGGTACGGGACATGGAGATCATCAACCTAAACTATTGTTTGTCACGAAAGTAATTCCTTTACACAATGTGACAACATTTACTTGGTTTAGGAAAGTGGTTCATCATTGTAACTAGCATTCACATGCTTTATGTATGTATAATAAAATGAAGATTGAAACAGAGATCCAAAACCAAAGAGTTGTTACATATATTATGATCTAAACATCTTGTTTGATTTTCTTCACAATTTTTGAATAGATCTTGTCCTTCCAACACATGCGCTTTCATACGATACTGTAAGTTTAGCAATTAGAACATTGCCCCAATTAAAAATTGGATGTCTATGATCACTGGCTTCTTGGATTATATATATGTGTACCCTATCATTTATTAGTATTTCTTGTGGGTTGGTGATTTAGAAAAGCAATGATAGAGATTGATTCCACAATTTGGTCCCGTCCGCCTCAAGTATATATAGTTATTTTTCTTTGTCACGATAGTGATGCCAACTACTAGTATATGAGATTATTCAAACAACGTGGGCTGTAAGCTTTTCTTTTTTGGTATTGTTTATACAAGGCAATAGTGTAGTTTTATGTCTTAGTTTACTCCTCCTTTGAGATTTGCACTCACTCTCCTTTGAGATGGGTTATACCAACTACCAGAGACAGCTCCAATTCAAAGTTCATATGCTACATCAAAATCAAAGGCCTCTTCTGCTAAGAGACAAATCAAAGCAAACTTCACAACTCACAAGATCACTGAAGACAATAAACGACTGGCTTCTCTATTTCATTCGATTTCGTTTAGACATACCTTAAGAGAAGCGAACTTTGTAGTGGATGTAGTAACAAATCTAGGACATAAGTTTCCTGATGTAGTAACCTGGACCAATACGGTCCCAAAGGAAGCCTCTTTGGCCCTGTTGTTTGACATTGTAAACTTTGGTTGTTCCAGAAATTTTAAATTATAAACTTTCTTTCTCTTCAAAAAAAAAAAAAAAAACTTCACAACTCATATATATGCTCGGTTTCACATTTGAGTAATGGGTGGATTAAGGATATAATTGCTTTGACATTACTTATTATTGAGTATTTGAGTGTGAGTAGAGTACTGAAATATTTTCAAACTAAACGGAGGATCAACTAACTATGGTATAGACAAAAAATGAGGGTTTATAGACTGAGAAAAAATGTCATTAGAGTTTTATTCTTCCTCTTTATTTTGTAGAACAAAGGCATTAATTTTTGTAGGAAGTAGGAACAGATGCTAACATTTACAATTAAATTTTGGGTACGGTTATTACTACCCTACTAAGTGTTTTGTTCACCCTCAAATTTCTAATTTATTGAAGGGTTTTTGTCCATTTACCCTATTTCTAGGAATTTTTTTCCCACTTACCCCATTAATTTTTCTTAATTCCTCCTTATCCAAAACACTCTAAGGAAGTCTTCTCTAATACCCCATTAATTTTATTTATTTTTTTGTTTTTTTTTTTACTATTTTACCCTCACTCCTATGTTACTTAGAGAGAGAGAGAGAAACCATAGGAGACTTCGCCGGATTCCGGTCACCAGTCGTCGGATTCAGACCAGCTTTCGCAGGATTATGGGCACCGGATTCTAGCCAACTTTCACTTAATTCCAGCAAACTTTCGCTGGATTCCGGTCACCAGTCGCTGCCTACCAGACTTTTCTAAAAACCTCGCCGGATGTACCTACAGAGGTCGTCGGAGATCTCATAAGTTGTCGGAAAAGTTTGTTGCCCCCAATAGACGTATATTGTCCTCCAATAAACGTCTATTGCTCCCTAATAGAGAGGCAATAAACGTCTATTGCCCCCTAATAGAGGGGCAACAAACCTCTATTGCCCCCTAATAGAGGGGTCATAAACCTTTAGTGCGCCATAATAGGGGGGCAATAAACCTCTATTTCCCCCTAATAGACATCTATTTCCCCACAATAGAATTTTATGTTGTCGGAATGAGAACAAATCTTCCTAAAATTAGACAAATAGAATTTTGATTAAAGAAAAAAAATAAAAAGATTATATCAATTCAAAACGTCTATTGGGAGCCCTTAATAAAAAAAATTCTTTTTCTTTTTTCTTTCTTTCTGGGCCTTCTGCCCTCATTTTACCCCAAAAAAAAAAAAGTCAAGAGTGTGTAAATAAAACCTCAAGAGACTTGATTCCCCAATTGGATTAAAATAATGGAGTTGGAGCTCCCTTCTAAAAAAAAATGGAGTTGGAGTTCAAAGACTTGAATTCCACACGGGCATCAAAGCCCTCCTCCCACGGTGGACTGCCACTCCTCAAACCCGACCTGGCCCAGTGCGTCTCCGCCGAGGAGCTCCAGGAGCTCGAGAAGAAATGCGTCGCCTCCTTTTGCAGGGACACCTACTGCACCATGGGACGAAATGAGCTGCTATTCAAGGAGAAGCTCCTGCTCGGTGTCGCTCTCGTCACTCTGGTCCTTATACGCGTGGTGGTGATTGACGCTCCTCTTCTTCTATTGCTTGATTTGTAGGATTTGCACGCTTTTCTCTTCTTAGAATCGAGATGAGGACGAGCAAGAGGATTATGCGTTGGCTGAGAGAGAGAGAGAGAGAGAGTTTCAAATCGGCAGATCGGAGGAGAGAGAGATCGATGGCATATGGTGTGATTAATTAATAGGACTGAGGGTAAAACTGTCTTTTTATGTTAAATTTGTTAGCTGAGAATAAAAATATGTTATTGGGGTAAGTGGGATAATTTTGATTCATTTTAGTGCTTTGGGTCAAGAACCCTTTGTTGAAAGACTAAAATGTCATAATGTAAAATTACAATAAAGGACAATATCTTGTTAAAAATTACAATATTTTTTTCATATTACATCATACAAAACATGTATTTAAACTTCATTCTTAATCTCTTTATTCATCGTTCAACTTTAACACTTTTCCTTTCAAAAAAAATAAAATAATAAACACCCTAATACTTTCTTTCTTAGCAATTATCATCTTCAATCATTCTCATGTTGTGCTAACCATTTGAGTTAAATCCTACATTGGAAAAGGGTATTTTGAGTACTATAAATGGATTAACAAAGTAAACTTGAAATTTAAAAAATATATGTAGGGGGCACACATGCAAATTTGTTGACTTTTCTACCCATTAATGTACTACCCATCCTAATATTAAAGAAATTTAATAGCTGTTGTGGGGCTATGGCCTACTCCAGCCTCAATAAGGATCCGTCATTGAGGATTTTGTACCTAAAAGAGTAAAAGGTGAATACTTTCTAATGAGAAAAAGACTCGAGTCCCACCCTAGGACACGACCTAAAGTAAACAATAAGTGTAAGGATATATTCACCAGAACTATGCGGAGGCTGAATTGGAGAGTGATTGCTCACTCGTGATTGCAGCCATGTCTCAAGAACATGATGACATTTCTGAGGTTGGGCGCATTATCGACGATTGTAAGTCATATTTGACATTTTTTCACTCGTCTCAGTTTAGGCATATTATGCGTGAAGCAAACGGTGTTGCTCATAGGTTAGCACACCTTGCTAGTTATAATGCTCTAAATGATGTATGGTTAGATGAGACTCTTGTTATTATTCGGGATGTTCTCTATGAGGATGCTTGTAACATTGCTAGAGGTCAAGGCGTCATGTCTCCCTCTATGCAACTCTTTAATTCTAATATAATAAGTCGGGCTTGGGGATGAGCCTCCTAGCTTAGCTGGATGCCAAACCCCTTAAAAAATAATAATAATAATTGGTCCCTATCAGTACGGGACATGGAGATTATCAACAAACAACATTTTAGGTCACGAAAGTAATTCCTTTACATACACAATGTGACAACATTTAATTAATTTAGGAAATTGGTTAATCATTGTAACTAGCATTCACATGCTTTATGTATGTATAATAAAATGAAGATTGAAACAGAGATCCAAAACCAAATAGTTACATAATATACAAAGTTTAGATCATACATATCTTGTTTGATTTTCTTCACAATTTTTGAATAGATCTTATCCTTCCAACACGTGCGCTTTCACATGATACTGTAAGTTTAGCAATTAGAACATTGCACCAATTAAAAATTGGATGTCTATGATCACTAGCTTCTTGGATTATCTGTATATACCCTATCACTTATTAGTATTTCCTGTGGGTTGGTGATTTAGAAGAGCAATAATGGAGATTGATTCCACAATTTGGTCCTGTCCGCCCCTTAAGCATTGTTATTTTTCTTTGCCATGATAATGATGCCAACTACTAGTGTGTGAGATTATTCATAGTTTCAAACAAGGTTTTAAAAATCGCTCGGTGGTGGCCATGGGGTAGCGCCTAGCGCCTAGGGGACTAGGCAGACTCCTAAGCGGTTTGTACTTTTTAAATTTTAAATTTATTTTATAGCATATAATTATATAAATAAGAATATATAAAGTATTGAAATTGGTTGGAAATAGTCAACATTACTCAAAATTGTAGAACATTTCTAGTATGATACATTTTCTGTTGAACATTTTCTCTCAATTTTGAGTAATTTTGACTATGGACTTCTTTGGAGATACAACGAATAGCTAACCATAGCTCCGAAGTTATGGGCAGACAGCGATGTGGTTTAGAGTTCTGGGTTTTATTCGGAAGTGAGGAAGACGATCGAGACTCCCAACGCCTAGACCGCCTAGGCGCCCACAATGCCTGCCTAGACGTCGCTGAAGCTCCAACCGACTTTTGGGATCACCTAGCCTAAAATCCTGGCGGAGAGTGAGCGCCCAGCTCCTAGGCATTGCCCAGGCCGCTTTTAGAACATTGGTTTCTTTTCTGATATTGTTTATAGAAGGCAATAGTATAATTTTATGTCTTAGTTTACTCCTTTTAGATTTGCACTCACTCTCATATACGCAATCATACAGAGCAACTAATTTGGAAATTAAAATATCCTATATATAGTTAAGCTGTTAGCGATTAAGTCCAATATGTGTGTGTGTGTGTGTAGGTTAAATACTGCTTACTCCCTATACTTATAGAGTTTCATCGTTTCAGTCCCTGACATTCGAATTTCACCTAAAAAGTCCATGAACTCTCAATTTCCTCATAATTGGTCCTTGCCAACAAAATTTTCTGTTAAAGTTGCTAAAAATGTCTATTATGCCCTCACTTACTTTTTTTAAAATTTATTTTCTCTGTCTCTTTTATTTCTTTTTTTCATTTCATCTCTTGAAGGTCTGTAACCACGTGGTGTGGTGTGTTGGTCGAGCTGCCTAGTCTGGAACCCCCAGGTCTAGAGTTCGAATCCCAGCTCCATCCCGTGGCCAGCAGATTTGAGGGACCTGGGTTAGTTAAAACACCCAATGGTTCGTGCGTCTGCGGTGCAGTGATTAGTCTGGCTATGCTGGGATACACTGCATGGGTGTGTGTGTTGGTTCTATTGTCGTCTTCCACTCAAAAAAAAAAAAATCTCTTGAAGGTCTGTGGATTGGAACCATCTTGATGAGGAGATGAACAGAAGGAGGCGAGAGAGCCGGAAGAAGAAAGGTAAAAAGAAAAAAAATAAAAAAATAAAAAAAAAGGAGGAAGAGAAATATATATATATATATATATATATATTTTTTAAGTAAATGAGGGTATAATAGACTTTTTAGGGGAAAATAACAAAGTTCTTGATGGCAGGAACCAATTGGGATAAAATTGGGACTTTGGAAGTTCAAAGACTTTTTAGGTGAAATTCGAAGGTCAGTGACTGAAACGATGAAACCTTATAAGTATAGGGAGTAAGCAGTATTTAACCTATACACACACACACACACACGGAGCTGTACTTTCGCTACACGCTGCAGCCCCGCTTGCAGGACGGACCGGTCTGCAGTCAGGTGGAGTCGTCGGCGACGTGGTTGCAGCACTGCCCAGAACTTGCAGTTGCAGGTGAGGTCGATGCCCAGAAACCTGCAACCTCGATTGCCTCCGACCTCGATCGCTGCCCAGAAGCGGTTTGAGATTATATATATAAAAGTGGGTATGAGATACCCACAAGTACATTAGAATTTTCCTATATATATATATATATATATATATATATATATATATATATATATATACGGACGCGTTCCAAAGATGACGTCCGCACTTTCGCTAAAGTGCGGACGACGGCGCTGCAGCCCAACTCAGGCCACGACGGCATGGCGCGGCTTGCCGGAGGGAGGCCAGGGGTCGTGCGGAGGGGTCCACGGTCGAGTGGATTCGCCGGCGACGGGTTTTCCGGTGCTGCACAGAACCTGCAGTTGCAGGTGAGGTGGTTGCCCAGAAACCGACAACCCCGACCTCCTCCGACCTCGAACGGTGCCCAGAAGCCGTCTGGGATGCTTCCGGCCTCCTTCAGGCCTGATTCGAGCCGCCGTCGACGCCTGAGCTGGGCTGCAGCGCCGGCGTCCGCGCTTTAGCGAAGTGCGGACGTCCGCTTCAGAACCCGCCTGTATATATATATATATATATATATATATATATATATATATATATATATAGGCGCTCCTTCATAGAAGAAATTTGTTGATCATTTTGAGATATCCTTGATGCTTGAAGATTCCTACATTTGTTTTCTTTGAGATTTCATGAATATTCTTGCAGGACGTACTCGATGTATATATATCATTCACCACTATTCTACATTTGTTTTGCAGTTTCATATATACAAATATACAATATGTGTTGGTGATCTGGAGCATGTTGAGGTGTTAGCATGAGCAGATCTGGAGATATCTCCGGGTTGCAAATGCCAGATGCCTTTCTCCAATTAGGTCAGGATCTGATTGTTTTGCTGTGGTTCAAAACTACCTGACTCAGAGAATCGTTCGGTTTTTGGCCGATTGGCTTTTATTAATTCACGAGGATATCCAACACTTTCCTGTACCTAATTGTAATTTTCAGAATATTTTAGAGAAGCTCACCAATTGCTCACCGTCAATCCTAGCTAGTCAACTCTTACTATCCCAGTACCCCTCACGTGGAAAATAATTTGACGTGATGCCAACCGGCCTGGTCCTCTTTGTCAATGAAATTTAGGTCCTAAAAAATACAACGAAAAATGAATCACTATAATCTTTTTCTTGAGTGGGGTTACCAATCTAGCCAGAAGGGTCTCTATATATATGCTAGTACTTGTGAAGGCTTCTTTCTCTCACGGGCATGATTTTTTCATTTACATACAGGACGAGAAGTCTTGCCATGGTAAAGAGAAGAGGGAGCAACAAGCTTACAAGCACACGATTTGATCAACAGGTATGGGGCAATTCTGCGTAGGTTTGTTCTTCAAACTTGGCTCTGATATTCATAAAGTATATATAGAAGCTGAGCTTTGGCAACCATTAATTACTTTAGTGTTTATCGATATTGGTAGCTTCGTCTTCAAAGTGATCGAGTCTTCTTTTACTGTCCCCATGTCAAGTGAATGTTACTGAACCAGCTACAGTTGATATGTGTGTGTGTGGCAAGCACCATCTGGCAGTAGCTAGCTCGCCGGCCGGCCAATTTCAAATTAATATCGATCATGGTCCCTTCCTCCCTAATGCTAATTGAGTGAATGCTATCTATGTTTACTTCGTTTGGTAATAAGAGTTTCTTTTTTATATCCATTTTGCTTTTTTCTTTCTGCTGACTGATCAATGGCTCACATAGTAAGCTGTGGATTATAGTCCTGACACGAACCGATAACACGACTGGAAACCCGCACGAAATAAAGCGGGTTGAACCCGCACGATTAAAAAGCGAGTTGGTGGTGGGTCAACCCGGCATGACCCATTTAATAAATGGGTCGGCCACGGGTCAACCTGCCAATACGAAGTGAACCCATATAACCCGATTGTGCTATGTTTCTTCTTGAAATTTTGGACGTTTAGAGTATTTGATCATAAGATTAGACAATTTGAAATATTTCGCTTTTTAATTATTGGATTTAATTATTTATAAATTATATATAATTATTTATATTTTTCGTCTTGTGGAGTTTTTAGTGAATTTAATCAATTTATATATTTTTTTAGTTAAATGGGTCTCATTGTTAATGCTTAAATGGGTCATTTTATGTAACAAAACACGACCTATTTATTAAATGGGTTAAGCGGGTTGGAAACGGGTGACCCGTTTAATAAATAGGTTGGGTTTGAGTTTAAGTTTTTGACACGATTATTAAATGGGTTGGGTTTGGGTTTATATATTGCGACACGACAAATACCTTGACCAGACACGAACCCAACCCGACATGACCCATTGACAGCCCTAATTTCATTTCATAGTCCCTTTATACAGAGGGATAATTACAATGGAAATATCAATTATAATGATGACATTAAATGCTGATCGATCTGTAATCCTTGTTGATTGATGGTTATCGCTAATTCCTTGATTCTCTCTTCGTCAGTCATTTTGATGAAAACACATAATGTGCTTTTCCTTTAACAATCCCCTTTGTGCCAAGTCAAAGACGAAATGGTGCATGAGTTGTTGCCTCACTAAAAACATTGTCAAGTAACAAAAAATACACCTTGGTCGAAGGAAAAGAGCACAACGCACCTTTTACATTTGAGGATGACATGTGTGTGTTAGACTCCCCCTGACGTCTATACCTCCCCATGATCCTTACATTAATCAAGGGAGGTTGGAAAGTCTTCACATTCCTATGCTTTTCACATGTTTCTCAAATATGGCCTTAGGCAATGATTTGGTGAACAAATCTGCCACATTCTCCTCAGATCTTACTTGATTAACTTGAATCTTGGGGAGGGCCTGTTGTTGCTGATTGTAGAAAAACTTTGGCGATATGTGTTTTGTATTATCACCCTTAATATATCCTAGCTTCATCTGTTCGATGCAAGCTACATTATCTTCATAAATGCAAGTAGGCTCTTCAGTGGTAGAACTCAAACCACTAGCCCCTCGAATATGTGTAATGATAGCTCTTAACCATTTACACTCACGAACCGCCTCATGTAAAGCAATGATCTCTTAATGGTTCGAGGAGATAGCCACAAGGGTTTGCTTGGTTGATCTCCAAGATATTGCCGTGTTCCCAATGGTAAATACATAACCAGTTTGGGAACACCTTTATGTGGGTCAGAGAGGTACCCAGTATCAGCAAAACCAACCAAAACATCATTTGGGGTTTCGGCGTAGTGAGTGACGCTTTTCGCCATCAACATTTCCATTAGGGATTATAGTTCCATCTGCGGTCCCTCTTGTCTCTCTGTAGGGAAAGAACAGTCTCAAGTCAATGGTTCCTTTTAGGTATCGAAAAATGTTCTTGATACCATTCCAGTGACGCTACGTTGGTGCTGAGCTAAATCTAGCTAACAAGTTCACTGAGAATGCAATGTCTGGTCGAGTACATTGGGTTAAGTACAATAATGCGTCTATTGCACTTAGATAGGAAATTTCACCTCCCAACACCTCTTTGTCATCTTCCTTTAGACGAAATGGATATTTCTTTGCATCCAAACTTCGACCGATCATGGGAGTGCTAGCAGGATGCGCTTTGTCCATGTTAAATCACCAGAGCATCTTTTGGACATACACAGACTGGTGGATTAGTATTCCACAAACTCAGTGTTCTAGTTCAAGGCCTAGACAAAATCGAGTTTTCCCAAGATCCTTCATCTCAAATTCGGATTTCAAGTAGCTCGCGGTTTCTCTTATTTCATCAAGAGTACGTATTATGTTCATATCATCGACATATACAACTACAATTGCAAATCAGGAAATTTGTTTTCTTTATGAATATGCAGGGGCACAATTCATCGTTCTTATATCCCTTCCCAATCAAGTAGTCACTTAGACGGGTATATCACATTCGCTCGGATTGTTTCAATCCGTAAAGTGAGCTTTTCAACCTAATTACAAACTCACTTCGTGGTTTAGAGTCACTTGACTTGGGTAATGTAAAGCCATCAGGCACTTTCATATATATATATATATTTGAATCAAGATCCCCATAGGGATATGCAGTAACCACATCCATGAGCTGCATTTCCAGTCCTTCGGAAACTACCAAGCTAACTAAGTAGCGGAACGTTATAATGTCCATTATGGGAGAGTATGTCTCCTCGCAGTCAATTCCAAGGCGTTGTGAGAAACCTTGCGCCACAAGGCGAACCTTGTACCTCAGGACTTCATTCTTCTCATTACGCTTTCTGACAAAGACTCATTTATGTCCTACATGCTTTACACTTGGTGGGGTTAGCACTACCGGACCAAATACATGTCTCTTTGCTAGAGAATCTAGTTCTGCCTGGATTGCTTCTTTCTATTGAGGCCAATCTGCTATTTGTTGACATTTGATACGCCCAAATTAGACGCTCAACTTAACCCTGCAAGATATAGTCGTTAGCAATATAGAGTAAGAAAGGATCGTTCGATGCCAGAGATTGAGGGTAACCAATTTTATCACATAGAATAAAGACAAACTAATTTAAGCTACACTAGCACACAAATCAAACAAACAAAGAAACTAACTAAAAGAAGAACAAAAATGCAGAATAAGGGGAAGGGGAGAAGAAGCAACAAAATAGAAAAAGAAAAGAAAAATAAATGTTTTGGGGTTTTTAGGTTTTACGAAAATAAAAGGAAAACAAAGAAAGCAATTTCAATTTTAAGTTTGAGAAAGATAAGATGAAGAAAACGTTAGAGACTCGGAAATCCACCACCAATTATTTTCGAACAATGTTAAGTTAACCTAGTTTCAATTACTAAGGTGTGAACATAAACCAACCAAGAAACAAGTTGGAGCAGATCATGTCCCTTATTAATGTTTCCCTAATTACTTAGTCTACGTAAACGTACAATAGCTAAGCCTATCAAACATGCAATCAAGGTGTAGAACGCTATACTATCAACAACACATATAGTGTCAACATATTTGAAGCATTAAGATCTCATGGAAACGATTGATTATAGAGTTGCAGTCTAGTGTGGGACGCCTACCTAGCATGCTCTTCTAGTTGTTTAAAACATTAGCTTTTGTCCAAAGCCTTGCATATTTGTGGATTAGAAAACAAGACGTTAGGTGAATTATTTTCTAAACCTAGCTCCAATTACATGCATATATCCTAAGTGTCGACCCAAAGAACATAAACACATAAAAGTTTTCAATCAAGCAGAAATAAACAACCAATTCACACCAAAGATCAAGAAACTAGATTTAAACAAACATATGTTCTACAAAATTGGGGCTTCAAACCTCACCCCTAACAAAAATAACTAGCCACACATCATCTTAGATTCCACAAATAAAGAAATGAGTATTAGATTACAAGAGGATAAAAACCGTAAAAGGGAGAGTATGAGAGCCACAAATTCACTTTTAGGCAACCTTGAACTCAAGCACTCCTTCAAGATGAAGAACACGGCAAGACTTGATGGAAGATGGATGACGGTGCACGGTTTTTGCTCTTGGAGGACTTGGGAATTTTAAGACTTTGTGTACTAGGGTTTGGGGTAGAAGATGGGGCTGTAGGTTAGTCTTTTGCAACGTGTTCAGAGCCTTTATATGTATGGAATACACAGCCCAATTTTTCTTTTCCAATTCTTCTTTGAAAGCCTCTCCTAGTTGCTTGAGGATGCCTTTAATTGGTGCACAATTAAATGATTTTCAAGCCATAGTAATCTTCCCAAAATCTTGGGGAATCATTCTAGGACTCTCCTTGATATTTTCAGCAGCAATAACCTTCCAAAAATCCACCCAAAATCCGTCCATAGAAGATTTCTGCGAAACTGTCCTGTTTTGAGTAGGATTCAATTTCTATCTCTGAAGCTTCCTTCTTGGACAAGGAACGCCTTTCTCTGGCCATTTTTCTGGATGGTTCTTGACTCCTACGTGTTCTATGACATCATATCTTCTATATTGATCAATAAACTTCTGGAAAAACTCCAAGTAAATCACCGGAAAAGATGTCCCAAAAAGCTTTGTGAAAAACTGACAGTTTCTGCCTTATCGGGAAGCTAGCCTGCTTTGACTTTGATTTCCCATTGCCTTGTCGATGATTTTTACCAGTTCTTTGGCTCTTATTAAATTATAACATCATGCCTTGAAGGATCGCTGGCCTTTTCTACAAAGTTGCTGCTGGAAAAATGCAAGAATTGCTCCTAAAAAACTTTCCCAGAAAGCTGGTTCTGAAACTACAGTTTTCTGCTTTACAGCAACTGTTTTGTACAACTTTTTCCGTGGACTTCCCTTATAATTTCTGGCCAAATGGTTGATCAATGTTGGTCCTCTGCATCAGTACTTCTTAATCCATGGCTTTATTGCTCCCTTTAGGCTCCTATTTCTCTTGAATCAATCCACAAACTACCTAAAAAGAAAACAAAGTTAAAACTGACTTTTTAAAAGAAATAACTAAGAAAAGTGTAAAGGATTGCACATTATATTTGTCGCATTTTATGCTCCTATCAACATTCTGCAACAGAGCGTGGTTCGATATCATCGTGCTCTATGATTTCTTGAGCAACGGTGTATGCAAATACATCATCAATGTGTATGGAAGATCTTTCTATCAACTCATACGCACTCTCATAACCCATTGAGATTTCTTTGTTCTCTGGAATCATTTCAAACATCGGAGCATCCTCCAGTATTAATTCATGCACATAACTGTAATCAGAGACAATCTCATGAGAGGGATTCTCTACATTGATAATTAATGGATCGGTTTGTGCCATACTCGCCCTCTTCTTCCTTGGGTGAGTGTCAATCGAACCAAGTGGCCTCCCCTTCTTCCTTTGGGGAGCCACAACCTCAACCACACCTCCACTAAGTGTGGTTGCAGTGCCTCTGTCTGCGGCACTGTGCCTCTTGTTGGGGACTTCTAACCTTGTCGGCACATTTGCAGCTGGTATATGTGATCTAGTCACTTTTGTGATATCAGTAAACCCATCAAGCATCGAATCTGCTACATTCTGAAGATTGATTATTCTTTTCACTTCACTTTCACATTGTGAAGTGCGGGGATCAAAATGTGACAGAGTGGGGACAAACCACGACAATTCCTGTCGTTCCCTTGGAAAATCCTTTTTCTTATCTCCTCCTAACGTTGGGAGGACTGTCTCATCAAAGTGACAATCTGCAAATCTAGAGATAAAGAGATCACCTGTCAAGGGTTCCAAGTAGCAGATAATTGTTGGAGATTCATATTCAACATAAATACTTAATCGACTCTGAGGACCTATTTTGGTGCACTGTGAGGGTGTAATGGGCACATATACTGCGCAACCAAATATGCGTAAGTGTGAAATGTCAGGCTCATATCCAGTTACCAATTGGTACGTAGAAAATGGTTGGCTAGCAGTGAGTTTGAAACGAATAAGTAAAGCTGCGTGTAATATTGCTTAACCCCAGGTAGATATAGGCAGGTTGGTGCGCATAACCAATGCCTTAGCCACCATCTATAGCCTTTTGATGGTGGCTTCTGCAAGACCATTTTGTGTATGCACATGGGGTATAGGATGCTCTACATCGATCCCAATAGACATGCAATATTCATCAAATGTTTTTGATGTAAATTCCCTAGCATTATCAAGCCTTATAGACTTGATAGGGTGATCAGGGTGGTGAGCCCTTAAAAGTATAATCTGTGCTAGGAGTTTTGCAAATGCAGCATTTCTTATGGACAATAAAGCGACATGTGACGAGCATGTCGAAGCATCCACCAGAACCATAAAGTACTTGAATGGTCCGCATTCTGGATGGATAGGTCCACAGATATCTCCTTGTATCCTTTGTAAGAATGGAATGTTTTGTTTTGTATCTTTAGCATAGGAAGGTCTCGATCCTGTTTTTGCTAAAGAGCAGGCTTTGCAAAACGAGTGATGTGCCTTTGAAACAGTCAATGAGGCATAATGGGAGGGAGGTAGTGCTTCTGGTACTTCAGAAGATAATGGCTGCATTTGAGCAGTACTAGGACCGACACCTTGCAGTACGTGTAATGGATTTTTGTCCCATTTTATTTTTCACTCGAAAGAAGGGATGTCTGTGTGAGTTCTTTAAAATACGGATCATCATGTCACGACCAGGGTGCCCTAGGTCGTCATGCCATAGCCTGTATGAGTTAGTGTCCCACATTTCATTGTTGGTGACAATATATGATTCAATGATCCGAATCGTAGTGAGGTACAATACACTAGATTGACTCGTAAGTTTCTCTAAAATGCATTTCCTTTCACATTCATTAGAGGTAATGTAAAGGTATTCAGTTCCATTCTCACAGTGTATTTCTACATATTTCTACATGATAACCGTTGGTACAAATATCTTTGAAACTTAACAAGGTTCGATTAGCTCTTGGTGAGTATTTCTATTTGGGTAGAATGACAATCTTTTCATTCTAATAATTTTTTCTTTTTCTAGATGTATTGCTTTACATCTTTATAGTGCTACTTCGAACCATTTTAATATGTGTAGTAAATAAAAGTCGAATAAATTCAGTGCTTCAGAATAAAATTTGAAATTTATTAATAAGCCAACGATAATCAAATCAAGGTCTTGTTCAGAAATCTAATTCATCAAACCATTATTAAAATAAACTTTAAGACCAAGTAATAGTCTAATTAAAAATGATGCATTATGTCTTCACAACTATTTTTGGAAAATAAAATAAATAAAGCAGATCAGTCAAAATCTAGAGCATCCATTGACTAAGCAATTCCTTGTTGCCATTCAAGTCTGCAATTGTGAGGTTGATGTCTGGGTCATGGCCTCCTTCTTCCATATAGTGAGCCTCTTGTTTTTTAGACTCCCTATACCTCTTGTAATTGGCTACTAATATGTTGCTTGCTTGGCAGTTCTTGTACCAATGCCCAATGGCTCCACACCTATAACATGATTTATTGCCAACTCTATCCTGTTTAACTGAAGGATTCTTAGGTGCCCTTTGCACCTTGTTTCTATGACCACTAGGGCCAGCACCACCATCTCTACACCATACATTGGGAGGGCCTCCACGGCCCATACCACGACCCCCATGTCCCTTTTCACGTGGTGTATTGTTACCACGTGGGTAGGGATCAACATGTCCAACCCCCTTTGCTTTGGGGTTCTTTCCACCTTTTTCTTTGCCATAATTAGCCTCAGGAATTTTCTTTGTCCCAATAGGCCTGACGTTGTTGTTCAACAAAACGTCATTATGCCTCTCAGCCATTGGCAGTAGGTTGATCAGCTTATTGAAGGTTATGATTCTTTTGTTGTCATACTCCAGCCTATACTGGTTTGCTAGTATAAGCGCTGAAGTAGGAAATGTGGAAAGAGTCTTTTCCACAGAAATTGAGACGTGCCTTTAGACGCAACATGTCATTGTTGAAGTCATTAACCATTTTGTAGTTAAGCAAGCAGATTTCATTCCACTGAACGGTCAGTTCTGGGAGCAAAGTGTTATGAATGTTCCCAAAACATCCCTTAAGGGTATCCCACAGTTCTTTGGGTGTCTTCAATTGAAGATACTCCCAGCGTAGAGTAGGATCAATATATCGCCTCAGAAACATTAAGGCATTTGCTTTCACCTTGTCAGACATCCATCGTCTTTGGGGTCAGTAGGAGTTTTGATGGTGGCAGTGTAGTCTTTTGCCATAAAGGCAGTTTCTACATCGGAAACCCAATAGTGGTACTCAAGTCATTCTGAGTCCAAAATGTCAAATTCAGGTCTAGTTGGATCAGCCATCTACATAGACAAGAGAGAAGAAATAAATTACGCAGTCATAAAGACATCCACGTGAATTATTTTCCAAACATATGAATTAGATTTCAAGATCAAGATTCGTAGTGGTCATATTTTTCGATGCTATGTGAAAATGCTTTATCACGATAAGTGTGTATGTATAATGCACATGAATTTTCATTATCATGACAAACCGGAATTTATATGTATAGCATTCTAAATAAGGAATAACTATAGCACGTAATAAAGGATAAAACATAGCATATATAAAAATAAATTACATGGCATGCTCAAATTTCACAAATATACAACAAATTATATACAACACATAATGATAGCAATAATATACCATGCATAAAATAAAATGTAAACAATAGCATAATACAAAGCTTGCATAAGCATAATTTATATAAGCCTAAATAAAATAAAAACATGCTCAAAATTTCATAATAAAACATAAACAATAAAATATATAATCATGCTTAAAGATAATCATATAAAACATAAATAACAAGGCATGCTAAAAAAAATCAATATTATCTAATTAAACATGATCAAAAGTTCTAATTATAAACAATTAAATATTTTTGAGTATGAAATTAAATAAATAAAAGAGAACATACTTTGGTTTCGAAAAAATAAAATAATCCTAGAGCATGCGAGTGTTGATGCAAGCGTGCGTATCGATGTTTTTGGGCTTGAGAAAAACTAGGCCGCTTCCTCTCTCTTTTCAGCAATGGGCCACAGGGCCTTTTTTTTTTCTTTTTCTTGGCCTGTTTTTTTTTCTCTGGGCTGCAGGCCTGCTGCTTTTTTTTTTTTTTTTAATTGGGCCGGCTCTTTTCTTTGGGCGGGGTCAGCTCTTTTTTTTTCTTTCTCTCTCTTCTTCTTTCTTTTCTCTCTGCTCTTTCCTTCTGGTTTGCAGATGGATGGTTGACTCAGGTCGTGGGCGATCGCTGGTGTCCGGCGCGTGATCTAGCCTTCTCAAGCGGCGATTGCTAGTGTCTACAGCGAGGTTGGGTCGAATGAGGGACGCGGTGGAGGAAGACGAACTGGAGACGTCGGTCTGTCGGACTAGGCTGAGGACGATGCCTTGGGGTTCTGTCTGGGGAAGGACCCAGATGGGTACTGCGACGAAGAAGGATCGGTGCAGTGTGATTCACAAACTGACGAAGAAGGATCTCGGCAGGATCTGGGTTTGGGTTCTGAGGCTGAGTTGATCGATGATGAAGATGTTTTACCGGTGGTCACTCGTCCTCGAGTAAGAACGGATGGTCTGCCAGTGTTCGCTAGAGGAAGATGGGTGCAGAGAGCAAATTAATCTTGGCTGGGCAAGGACATAGGCGAGGCGGAGGAGCTAGGTGAGGTGGCTGTTGCTGGGCTTGCTGCCCGTGGGGAAGAGGGGGGTTGGTAGTGTGCGGAACGAGAATATTTTTTTTGTTGGTGGCGGCAGAAAAAGGAAGAAAAAGTTTTTTTTTTTTCTTCTAGGGTTTTGGTTTTTCCAACGTAAAGAAGAAAGAACTAGAAAATTAGGTTTTTTTTTTCTTGGCTATTGGCTCTGAGCATGCTGATAACGTGTAAAAGTAAAATGAGAATTGGAATTGGTCTACTCATTTAATTTCATAGTCCCTTTATATAGGGAGAGAATTACAATGGAAATATCAATTACAATGATGACATTAAATGTTGATCGATCTGTAATTCTTGCTGATTGATGGTAATCGCTAATTCCTTGATTCTCTCTTCGTCAGTCACTTTGACAAAGACACATAATGTGCTTTTCCTTTAGGGTCCTTGACTTGGTTCATATACTCTCGCAAGCGTACGAATCGTTGTCAAGTAAGGGAAGTATTTGGGTCTTTGTTATCGTACCTTGGGGATTAGGTGTTGGACATAACCGAGGTAATTGGCGGTAGAGTAACTTAAAAGCATACAATGAAAAATAAAAATAAAATAAAGTAAAATAATATTCACAAGGCACCAAGCCTCGGCAATGCTCGGCTTAGCTCACACTAAGCCTAATCAAAGCCACTAACTTGTAGCCCAAATGAGTTATGCACAATGGAAGGTAGAATTTTGTTTGGGAGTTTTGAATTGGGAATTAACTAAATTAAATGCAAACTAAAATAAAAGCAAACAACTAATTAACAAGCAATAAATTAAATTTGGATTTTCAAATTAATGGGGAACATGGGAGTTTCGGGTGATTCACACTAACTATCTTGCAAATATCGATACCAATTTCACAAATGCATGCATTTCCTATATGTGTCGAGTCCCGTATCTAGTACCGGTTAAGACTACTAAACTAATTATCCTTTCTGTGTTTTGACTATGCCGGTTAAGGCCACAATCAACTCTCTAATTTGGGCATTACGCCGGTTAAGGCCGCAATATCCAAAATTAGAGGCCTAGAGAGCAAGATAATAGAGACCCAAGCAAGCTTAGCTACAATTAAGCTAGCTATTGGTCACCACACTTAAATCCTAGATACCACAAGATTAACAAAGTGTCAATTTATCAATCTATTCATCACAATTGCCCACAACATAATTTCAAAGAGTGACAAAACCTCGAAACATGCTTCTAAGGACCAATAAATTCGGATTTAAAGCATACACAATGGAAATTGCATTTATTTCATTTAAAGCATCAATATTTACACAAGATGAGTTAGAGCTTCACAACTCTAACTCTCAAAATTGAACTACTCACTCATAATTAAAACAAGATTTAACATCAAAACCATGTAAAATTAAAATAGATGAGAAGAGAGAGGATAAACTTTGCTTAATTTCAACAATGCTAGAAAGCAAAGAAAATTAGGCTAGCTTGAATCCTCCTAACTACCCAAGATGAAATTAAGGTCTTGATGATCTTCCTTGATGAAATTTGAGAAGAGCCCAATAATTTAATGTGGAAGAGTGAGTGAAATAGGAGAGTGGGTGAGAGAATTATGGAAGAGTGGTAATTGGGGGTGGTGTGCGGCTGTAGAGAAGAAAAAAAAAAAAAAATGGATCTGGGAAGAGGATTGGGGTGTGCTGCGGCTGTTGTGTGTCTGAGGTAGAGGGGAAGAATTAGGTCGTCCTCTATAAATACGGTGGCTATCAATTAAAGGAGACTAGAAGATATAATGGTAAGATGATACCAATGGGGTGAGTGGCTCATGATCGCTAGGGTGAGAATTGGGGTTGAGACTGCCACATGGCAACGTGTGAGTGGACAAGGAGAGAATAAAGAGGACGACATAAAAGAAGAAGGAAAATGAAAGAGCACGTGCAGCTGATTGATGACTTGATGATTAATTAAGCAACTTGATTTCAATCCCTTTGCTTTGAATACACGTGCAGCACCATGTTGTTAATTAAACAATTGTTTAATTAACAAATCTCCACCATTTCTTTTTGTTCTTTCCTTCTTTTGCTTTCATTTTCTTCTCTTCGTCTTGTGCTTTCGCCAAGCTCAAACAAATGATTTTCACAAATTTACTTGTATTGACCGGTTGACCAATGTTAACTCTTCATCTGTCTGTCGATAACTCCAATTAGCTCCATTTTAGTACAACTTTTTCCGAATTCCACAACTCCGCTTATTTACTACAATATAAATAAAAGTGGATTAATTACATAATAATTGACATGAGGATTAGCTTAATTCTAGTGTTTTAGATATAATTACACGTATATAAATGCGTGTAATCAGTCCTTGACCCAAAGCACCAAAATAAGCCAAAATTATCTCATTTACCCCAGCAACAGATTTTTATTCCCACTAACCAAATTTAAAATAAAATGACAACTTTGCCCTCAACCTAATTAATGAATTACATCCATGTCATCGATCTCTCTATCCTCTCTCTCTCTCATCCTCCCCCGATCTGTATTCTCTCTCTCTCTCCCCGCCATTGTTAATTCCCTCATACCTCAATCTCATTTTACCCCCCGATCTTCGACACCGATCCAAATCTCAATTCTTCGAGTTCCATTAGATCTGAACAACCAAGAACTGCAGAAAGTATCACCTGGTGGTCGGCGACGTCGAAGCCGATGGAGACGACGAGTTCCAAGGCCAGAGGGGCTGCAAGTATCTCCCGGTGGTCGGCGACGATGATTTTCGGTCACACCAACTCTCTCTGATCATTTCCATCAAGAAATTCAAACAATCCTTCCTCTCCGGCAACCCCGAGGCCACAATGAAAGTCTAGGCTCGTCGGAGAAGCCTGCAATCATCGCAATTGCAGCACCGACTCGGACGTCATTAGATTACCATAGAGGGAGGAGACTTCGCCACTGGAGCCAGGCCCCTCTCTCTCCAGTCCAAAATCCAATTCCGGCTCCTCCAAATTTCGATTCTGGTTTTGGCCTTCGACGTGCAGCATGAACTGCGACTCCGACAACTATATTTCTCTCACCTGTTTTTATCTTTCTTTTGCTGTGTTTTTGTATGTGTATTGTTGAATCGTTCATTTTTGGTTGATAAAAAAAGATCGGAGATAAACGAAAGAAGATAAATCGAGCACTGCTACTTCTCCACTAGAAGTAGCTCACAAACATATGCAGGTGGGGGCCGTGGGTGGAAGACAGTATAATATAAATGGCATCGAGTTTTTTATGACACAAGGCATGTTGCCCTTTTTTCTCATTGTTGGATATTTTTTTTCTTCAATTGTGACTCAGCTGAGGGAGCTTTGGGCTTTTTTGAGGTTAGAAGTTGATGTTTTTGAGAATTAATATAAATGGCAACAAGTTTTTTGCTCTTGAAAGAAAAAAAAGATGTCTATTGGGGGGCAATAAATATTTTGAATTGATGTAATCTCCTAGTTTTTTTTTTTTAATCAAAGTTTTATTTATCTAATTTTAATAAATAAATGGGTATTAGAGGGCAATAGACATCTATTGGGGGCAATAGTCGTCTATTGGGGGGCAATACAGGTTATTCAGGGGGCAATAAACCTCTCCGACCCCATATGAGATATACAACAACATCTTTGGAGACTTCCGGAGGTTTCATAAACCTCTATTGCCCCCCCCTAGTAGACGTCTATTGGGGGCAATAGGCTTCTATTGGCGGGTAATACATGGCTGATAGTCGTCTATTAGGGGGCAATAGACTATCGGGGTAATATATGTCTATTGGGGGGCAATAGATGTCTATTGAGGACAAAAAACATTTCCGGTGAGATTTTCAGCGAATTCCGATGGGCGGTAGCCGGTGACAGGATTCCGGCGGCCGATGACTGGTGACTTGAATCCGGCAAAAGTTGGCCTGATTCCCACTGCGGGTGACCGGGCTCCGACGAAGTCTCCTATGGTTTCTCTCTCTTCCATTCTCTCTCTCTCTCTCTCTCTCTCTCTCTCTCTCTCTCTCTCTCTCTAAGTTTCAAAGGGGTGAGAGTAAAATGGTATTAAAAAAAATTTATAAAAAAAAATAAAAAATCTTAATGGGGTATTAGGGAATACCTCCTTAGAGTGTTTTGGGTAAGAGAGAATTAAAAAAACTTAATGGGGTAAGTGGGAAAAAAATCTCTAAAAATGGGGTAAATGGACAAAAACCCTTTCCTTTAACAAGATGATAAATCTTTGTTTTTTTTTTCTTGTTATCATTCACGCATCTTTTTCAATTATATTTGTTTTTTTTTTTTTGGACTAATAAAGAATTCATTAAACTGGCAAAAGCCCAGTAATACCACTGAGGCCCAGAATACATCCAGAAAAGGAAAAGATCTCTTTCGACTATCCAAATTTGCTATTTGAACCTCCATTTTTTTTTTCAATTCTTCTTTGACTCTGTCAACTCATATGAAAAGACAATCAAGGACAAAGAGATAGAGAAAAAAAAAACTATTCTTACCTCCTCTACAAATCTCTTCATTTTAAAGTAAAATTGAGATGGAATTCGTCTACTCATTTCATTTTATAGTCCATTTATATATGGATAGAATTACAACGGAAATATCGATTACATTAATGATACTAAATGCTGATTGAGCTGTGATTGTAATTCCTTGATTTCCTCCTCGTCAGTTGCTTTGACGAAAGCACATAATGTGCTTTTCCTTTAACACTTCAGTTTTTCTTTAGAGTGTTGTCCTATTACCGTAGTTTCAGAGACTTTTATACTCGATGATTGAATATTGTTCAACGTTATTAAATTCCTCCATCAATATAACATTTAAATAAATTGTTATTGAATAACACAGGCACACAAAAGTACATAAATATCTCATAGAGCTTTACAAAAGAAAGCTTACAATTTATATATTACAAACTTCATTCATCAGCAGCCTTCAGATGGTGACACAAAAATAAAGGTAATTAAATAAACGAATAATCCTATGATCAAGCTAAACTTATCACATATCAACTGGTTATCTTCCTGCTCCTTGAAGGTCAATCTCTCCTTGATCATCACTCCATCTTAAAAATATAAAAAATACCTGTCAGAAAATCATATTGATCATCACCCCATGTCCAAAAAATTAGATAAAGAAATAAATAATTTGTGTAAAACTGCATTGAAATCTCTACATAATGTTGTATTCGATCATGATCATATTTCTTATTTCAGAATGACAAACTAGATGAACCTTTGCCCGATCATTCCTACAACTTATCAGATAAAGATTTTTCATCAGTACAACAACATCACTTAACTGATCGATTCCAAGGCAATAAGACAATATAACAATGATAACAGAGGCCAGGTTCTGGATACTGAAAATGAACCAGTAAGACATATTGAAATTGAATGTTTTTTTTTTTTTTGAAAGGAATGAATTTTATTACTAAGTACAATTTGAATCGTACATAAGAGAATCCAGTATAAATTCTGGAGCATTAGCAAACCACTCAAAATGTACATTAGAGTCAAAACTATGATTGGCAAACCTATGAGCTACTGTATTTGCTTGCCTAGGAGAAAAGATGACACTAACTCCCACATTAGATTTAAGCAAGTCCTTGATATCAAGAATCAAAGCACTCAAAGGAGATAACGCACTGTGCAATGTATTAAGAGCCTGGACAGCCAATAAACAATCACTTTCCACCACAGCATGAGAAATTTGTATTGCCTATATTAATTCCAGGCCATGAAGGCCAGCAGCTCTATATGAAGAGGAAAACTGACAAAATTCATCCTGTGTGAGAAAGCAGCAAGGAACTGCCCTTGGGACTTTCAAAGCACACCCCCTGTACCTCCAAACTGGACATTGGTCAGAAAAGCATTATCAACATTTAATTTAAGTACATGATTTTCAGGGACCTGCCATTGTTTACAACTCTTTTGACTAGCCAAAGTAGAACTATTACTAGGCTTATTAGCCTGTAAATATTCCTCGTACCAAGCCATAGACAAGGAGACCAAACTTGGTCCAGATTTAGACTGCCCTCTCCGAAGTTTATCATTTCGATTGTTCCAAAGATTCCATAACATTATCAGCAATTTATCAAATAGACTATGAGTTAGAGAAGTAGCATTCTCCAATAACCACTCTTTCCAAGGCAAACTGGAAGAAGAAAAGGAAAACGGGGGGGGGGGGGGGGGGGGGCACCCAAGATCTCTCTAGCAATACCACATTCGCAAAATAAATGCTCATTGGTTTCAATAGCCTGAGAACAGAGAACACAATGCAGCTTACCTGAATAGCCTTTAGAAGTCAATGCAGCTACTCTCCACCCAAAAATAGCCACCTTATTTGGAACTTTTGCTTTCCATAATGCCTTCCAAATATGAACGTAGGGATCCCCATTAGATGATGAAGCAAAAATATTACCAATACAAAAATCTCTAGCTATTTTGTAGGCCGACTTCAGGCGTGAAACAAGACTGAACAGCCACAACATCCCAAGACCAAGAATTAACATCTATCAAGTCTAATACCAACTCAAAAATCGAATAATTGGGTTTGAGTAAAGAATGAGAGGGGACATTTGGGATCCAGTCATCCTCCCAAATATTCACAGAGGTACCATTACCAATTCTCCAAGAAAGTCCAACTTTTAAGATAGGTTGGGCCTCCATTATACTTCTCCATGAATATGATCATATTGAAATTGAATGTATGCAAAAGAAACATGCGTGAAACTAACCATCCATTCCTTGTGAAAAAAAAAAGACCTATAAACGAAGCTTTGGAGCAGAGCTCAACATTATCAAGCTACCTTTGTACACACTGAGCCAATGAATTGTATGATTAACAACTGAAACCTAAATCCATGAGAAGATGAAGTATTATTAGCTTATAATGAAATCCATAAAGTTGTTGACCAAAACATAAACTTAACTACTGATGTATTTAACCATGCACTATAATGGAAAGCATGAAACCATTGAAATTTGACCAAATCAGGGTAGATGTACCCCAAAAAAAAAAAAGCAAGAAAATACCAAGTTGATAGCTTCTAAGCACGAAAGCTGATTCGTTCTTCAAGTAAAGCAAGAGATGAAGACAATAGCGAATTGTTCATCAACTAAGGAGGTTTTCACCAACACGCGCAAATAAGCAGACATATATAAAACAAGCACTATTGAACTACTCAAAGATTACAGAAATTATAATCCAAAAGAATCCAAATTTAATTGAAATTGTTGGCCAAAATTTGAAGTTCAAATTCAAAATTCAAAACTGAGAGATAGATGGAAACCTGTATTCCTGGTAGTGATCAAAGGAGTCGCCGCTCCAGCCCTAAGTGTTATTAGCGGCCATAACCGAGAATGAAATCAAGCATCACACTAACTCGCTAATCCGAAATCATAGCCCCACCATCTTCACCACATGGTCTCTCCTTGTGGGCCACCTCACAGCCCTCGATCTTCCATCCCAAAACCCTTGACATCATTCTTTTAGCGAATTCAAAGGAATTCTAGCAACATATCAAGGATCAAGAACCAAACCTCTGAGTAATTTTGGTGGAGAAGAGCAACAGACAGATCGTTGTGAGTAATTTTAGCGGAGGAGAGAGACAAATCGTTGTATCTCCAGAGTAAGGGTGTTCTGGTAACAGTATAACTTAACATTTCAAGTATTCTAAAAAGTAAATTAGATGTATACTAAGTAGGGGAGGTCCAAATAGAAAATTTGGAGATCAAATTAGAACCTCCCATCCTAAAACAGGAAAAGAAATAAACAACAAAAGGCAATTAGACCTCCGGCACCTGCGGGCACAGGAGGCCGTCGTTCTTAAGGACAAGAGACAAAGAAGGTGGCTACGGTCGACCCATCTGTTAAGACCCACCCTCGAGTTGGTAGAGTTGTTAACCCTACCAAGTCTTCCTTGCTAGAGCCAGCAGTTGCGAATTGCTCATGAATCTATCATTTAACGATACATGAGCCCTTATTACATGGCAAATCTAACTTGTCATATACTCATATATACCGAATCTGACATAACCACTTTTCTCTTGTCAATGGCACTAATACCTTTCTCATTACTCATGCTGTCATGCATAGCAAAAGAAGGAGCCACACAAAATCTCCAATGCACGTACAGATCGAGAGAGATGGCCCAAAACTGACTAAACCTCTGCAAGACTGCAACCTCATTGCATTATGTCTTCTATGGCCCAAATCACATTGTTATGTCACTTATGTGTTTCTTAATCCTAAATGAAAGGGATTAAATCCTATTGATAAATTAAGCCCACTATGTTCTTAATCTTAAAAACTCCCATACCTTTATTACTAATCTTCCCATAGTATGTGTAAAACAGTTTTTTTTTCTTTTCTTTTTGTAATATTTATGTCTTGGTAATGATTGAAGTTAGAGAAACATGGAGAGTTATCTGCAGATGAGGGCAATGAGAAGTTATCTGCATAATAGGGTAGTGGGAAGTTATCCAAGTATAAAATGGGTTAGTGGGAACATATATTTTTTTTAAATTCTTTATCAGTATTTTATTATTTATTATAATACCCTTCAAATATTAGAAATTAATTAAAAATAAGGGTTAAATTCTGTTTAGCCCCTGTACTTTGCATCTCTTATCGTTTTAGTCCCTGACATTCTAATTTAATCTAAAAACTCTCTGATCTCACAATTTCCCTCCAATAGGTCTCTGTGGCGTCAAATTAGGAGTTGGTCTTGAGTGAAATGTCCAATATACCCCTCTGTTATTTCTTTTTTCTTTTTTTTCCTTTTTAATTTCTTTTTTTCTTTTTTCGTTTTTCCTTTTTAATTTCTTTTTTCCTTTTTTTATTTTTCTTTTTTCCTTTTTCCATTTTAATTTCTTTTTTTTTCTTTTTTTTTATTTTTCTTTTTTCCTTTTTCCATTTTAATTTCTTTTTTATTTTTTATTTTTAATTTCTTTTTCCTTTTATTTTTATTTTTTATTTTTCCTTTTTAATGACCATCGTATTCTACTGCATCAGTAGCGCCACCTTGGCGAACCAATCCAGATCGACCCGAAACCCCAATTTTTGTTCTCTACGCCGGCGACCATTTTTCTTTTCCATCACTATTCTTCTTCTTCACTTCTGGTTTTTGTCAACTTGGCCATCAAAAATCACCATTTCAACCTAGGGATGGCAATGGGGCGGGTTGGGGATGAGGATCACAATACCATCTCCATCCCCGGGGTCATTTTCTACCCCCATCCCCCCCCAATCCCCAATAAAAATATATTGGGGATTCCCCGTCCCCATCCCCATTGGGGAGTAAACCTCTAGACCCGCCCCAAATCTCCAATAAGAATTTAATAAATAAAATAATTTTTCTCATACTGTCTTTTTTTAAATGAAAATCTACAACAAATAAATTTAAAATATGATTAAATTCATAAATCATAATTCAGTGAGTGCAAAAGTCAAAACACTATTAAAGTAATTGTGTAGCCATTAAAGTAAAGTAGTAAATGTATATATTTGTGATTTATATTATAAAAAAAATATATAAAATATATATATATATATATAAGTTAAATATATGTATATATTATTGGGGCGGGTTTGGGGATGGGGATCATAATACCATCCCCACCCCATCCCCAATCTTAGATAGTGGGGATTGGGGATCCCTAACCCCATTCCCCATTTGTCCCCGAATTCTCCCCCCATTAGGGGCGGGTATCCAATGGAGCTCTGCTCTGCTGGGGATTTTTTCCATGCCTATTTCAACCAAACCCAAAATCCAATTCACCATTTTGAGCAAGACCCAAAAACCTCAGAGTCTGAAATAGTTTTCAGTGAAAAGTTAAAAAACGGTAATTTTCAGTGAAAAGTTTCCAAATTGAGACTTGATGTGGAGAGAGAAAGTGGGATTTGAGTGGGCGAGAGAGAAGTAAGCTGTGAAAACAAGAGGGGAGTGGTTTAGAGGCGAATTTCCGAGCTGATTGGGAAATAGATGGGTTGTGGAGTTTGATCGGAATGAGATTGGTGGGTTGAGGAAGAAAAAAGTAGGCAGAACGAAAAAGAAAAAAGAACTTAAAAAGAAAAAAAATTAAAAAGGAACAAGAAAAAAAAGAAGAAAAAGCAAAAAGAAATTAAAAAGGAAAAAGAAAAGAGGAAAAAAAAGAAATTAAAAAGAAAAAAGAAAAAAGTAAAAAAAAGAAATTAAAAAGGAAAAAAGAACAAAAAGAAATTAAAAAGGGAAAAGAAAAATATGAAAAAAAGAAATTAAAAAGGAAAAAAGGAAAAAAGAAATTAAAAAGGAAAAAGAACAAAAAGAAAAAAAGAAAAAAGGAAATTGAAATAACATAGGGGTATATTGGACATTTCACCTAAAGCCAATTCCTAATTTCCTGCGGAAATGACCTATTGGAGGGAAATTGAGAGGTCAGGGAGTTTTTAGATTAAATTAGAATGTCAGGGACTGAAACAATAAGAGATACAAAGTACAGGGACTAAACATAATTTATCCCTAAAAATAATATATGATATGAGGGTCTTCGTGTATTTTCACGTCCACTTTGACAGTGAGTTCTCTTAATAATAAATTAATATATGTCAATTTTGTTTACTCCAACCAAAACCTTGTCATATATTAAACTAGATAGAGCCATGCATCTTGACAAGAGGGAGGGTACAAAACCCTAAATTTTACAAACGCTAAAACCAATCCAAAAGAGGTTTCAGTCGGCCAAGATTATTGGTCATTGATTAGTACTTATTTTTGTTTGGCCGTCTCAACTTTCCAATGTTAATTGCTTTGTCTATTCTTTATTGTTCCTGGCATTGTTTTATTTGTAGGAATCACTCGTTTGTTTCATGGATGCAGTCCAAATTAAAAACTACAATATCTTTAACAAAGTCGATCACTTTCACATGTTGAGAAATAATAAGCTGTTGGTACACTTGAAACGAGCTATAGCCAAGTATATATTATTGAGATTTGGATCTCATCATTCTTTATTCTTTTAGCTCTCATTGTATATAAATCATCAGAGATTTGATTTGCAAAAACATGCACAATTAATACAATAAAAAGGAGCTACATAATGTTTTGTTGTGCATGCATAAGTACATATGATGCTCTTTAGACATTAATCAAAGTTGCAAGATCCCGAGAAAAGATTATGCATGATACGAACAAATTTGTTCGTGTCCACGAGTTTTGACTAAATTACGTTTAGATAAGTTGAAGTAATAGTTGCTCAAGAGCCAATATAAAAACTCCAATTTTCGTATCCTCTCTCCTTTGTTAAAGATAAAATATGTTTATTTCCTTAAAATAAAGATAAAACTTATATATAGAAGATAAAATCAGACGCAATAATAATGATTTTTGTACGTTTTGATCAAAAGTGGATAACCAATTGAAATAATTAAAGAAATGATTTAAAATGGGTATATGGATCTCTTTGTTTTTTCAACCAGTAATTGACTTTGTCAATATATGTAAAATGACCGACCAAAAAAAAAGGAGAAAAGTAGTTTGTTTTCTTACATTCAGTAAATATTCCTTCTCTAACATTAGATTGGTGATTTATTAATGAAGAATCAAAAGCACCATTTGGTAGCGTTCATATGTGGTATTCGTTACAAATTTTTCTATTATATTGTTCTTTTTAAACTGAAACCCTAAACTTCTTTGCATTCATGTGTTGTTTTTTTTCTTCCCCTATATATGTTCTTTTCATGTCAAGAATTATCTTTTTCTCGTAAGACATTTGATGAATGAACGGTATCATCACTAAGCAAGATTTTTGTTTAAGTTTTTCGATATGATTTACAGTGTTGTGGTTTTGTGGTTCCACTATCTCTTTTCTTTTGTGAACTATTGTTTTGCAATACAACATCGATGTGTTTGCGCATGCGTGTGTGTGTATGTATTCTTTTAGATTAATGGCTGAATTCCACACCATTGCATAGAACAAAATAACTATAGTCCATTAGTTCAAATTCACTAGAGTTAAATCTTGGTATAAAACTTGATTCCAATTTCATCTTACCAATTTCAATAATTTACAACAGGATGAAGTGGAAGTAGAACTCATGGTGCTTATTATATGGAATTATGTCGAAGAACTCTAACATTTGTTTAGACTTTATGGGCTAAGGGCATGGAGGGAAAATAATGGAAGTGTAATTAGCGTATTGAGTATTTGTAAAAGTTGGAGGTCTAAAAGTTTCTTTTTCTTTTTTTTGAAAGGGGTTTGCAACCCAGCCTAGTTGGGAGGCTCAGCCCTACGCCCGGTTCCATTTATTATATTAATAGTATGATTTTGAAACCGAGGGGGGGGGACATAAAACTTGACCCCGTGCTACAGGAAAACACTTACAATAATCCTCATAGAGAACATCCTGAATAATAGCAGGAGTCTCATCTGACCAAACGTCATCAATAGCAAACAAACTAGCAAGGTGCGCAAGTCTGTCAGCAACACCATTTGCTTCACGGTAAATATAATGAATTCTAACTAACTAAAAAGCATTAAAATAATCTTTACAATCATCTAAAATCCGACTTACCTAAGAGAAATTCTTCTTCGAACTATTGAGTGCAGCAATCAGAATGGCAGAGTGGCTTTCAATGTCAATTTCAGACCAACCTTAGTGAATGCCAAGTAAAAGACCCACTCTACATGCCTTAGCTTCCATATTTAGGACTGAGTGAGCATGTAGAAAAGGTCTAGATAGAGCAGCAATACCCATACCAGCTTTGTTCCTGACCACTACACCAATGCCTCCACAACCATTATCCGCTCTAAAAGCTCCATCCCCATTGATTTTCAGCCTACCACTAGGCGGGCGTTGCCATTTGGTTAAAGGCCTCTTCTTTTTCTTCACAGCTTTAGGATGATATTTCTGGTAATCATTCAAAAAATGAACAACCCAATCAATTAGAAACATAGGCGGGAACGCAGCATCATTCTAGACCACTTTATTTCTTTCTTTCCATATGGCCCACAGTCCCACAAAAAAGAAGTCTCTATGATATTTGGATAACTCATCTAGCATGTCGAACTTCCACACTTTAAGACATGTGGCTGAGTGCTCCAAGACATTCAACTTCAAGGGCCCACATAACCAAAAGCAAAGTAAAGCATGACAATTTTTAAAGTATATATCTTTAGCAGACTTTCTATTTTGAAGAGCATGTTTGGTTTTTTTTATATATTTTAGCAGTTGCACCGGACTCCTAAGTAGCTATTCATTATAACTTTTAGCTATTTCGCTCTTAAATATAGAGAGCGAGACGAGACTCTTGATTACATGCATTTCTATGCATGTAATTGTATCTAAAACACGATAAATTAGTTAATCCTCAAGTTAATTATTATGTAATTAATCTATTTTTATTTATTTTGTAGAAAATAAGCAGAGTTGCGGAAACGGGATAAAATGTCACGAAAATGGTGAAGATTTGAGTTTGCGAAAAAAAGACGAAATTGGAGATTTGTTAATTAAGCTTAATTACTCAATTAAGCTTGATTACTCAATTAAGCCTAATTGGCTCATTAAGCCTTTGAGCTGCAGCACATGGGGTAATCAAACCATCAATTAATTGTTTAATTAATCAATTAAACTATGAATGAGTTAATCATTCTACCTCCCTGACCAATTTGGTTGTGCCACGTGTCTTTCCCAACATCAATTCCTTTCATTGTTTCATTCTGGCATTGTTTCCCAGCCAAGGAGAAATGCCATCACGTGCTCTTCTCTGCATTCAATCCTAGCCATACGCCATCATATATTCCCCTTTAATCACAGCCATCTATTCACCATCCCATTCTCCCTTGACAAACAGCCACACACCGAGACCACACATATATTCATTCAAACCCTCTCTCTTCTACAAGAGCCGCACCAGAACACCAAAAACAGAGGCAGCCCCTTTGGGCTGCTCTCTTTTCTCATTCTCTTCTCCTATCCTCTCCTCCTCTCTTTTCATTTTCTTTAGTTTCTTTAGTTTTATTTTGAGAATTTTGAAAGACTCACTCAAGGCTTTAAGGGAATCATCATCAAGAGTACCACACCTCTATTTTGGGTAGTTGGGTGAAGAAATTGTTTGGTTCATACTAGCTCATAACTAGAAATGACCAAGCTAACTCTCCCCTCTCTTCCTTATTATCTATTCCATAATTTTATTTTCTATTGATGATGTATTTAACTATGGATAGTGAGTAGTTCAATTTTGGGAGTTAGGGTTGTGAACCCCTAACTCATCTTGTATAAATATTGATGCTTTAATTTTAATAAATGCAATTTCCATTGTGTATGCTTTAAATCCGAATTTATTGGTCCTTAAAAGCATGTTTCTAGGCTTTGTCACCATTTGAAATTATGTTGTGGGCAATTGTGATGAATAGATTGATAAATTGACAACTTATTGGTCTTGTTGCATCTAGAATTTAAGTGTGGTAACCATTAGCTAGCTTAATTGTAGCTAAGCTTGCTTGGGTCTCTATTATCTTGCACTCTAGGCCTCTAATTTTAGATATTGCGGCCTTAACCGGCGTAATGCCTAAATTAGAGAGTTGATTGTGGCCCTAACCGGCATAATCGATACACCGAAAGGATAATTGGTTTAGTAGCCTTGACCGGTACTAGATACGGGACTTGACACATATAGGAAATGCATGCATTTGTGAAATTGACATTGATATTTGCATGAGAGTTAGTGTGAATCACCCGACGCTCCCATATTCCCATTAATTTGAAAACCCAAATTTAATTTTCTAGTTCGTTAATTAGTTGTTTAGTTTACTTTTCGGTTGCGTTTAATTTAGCTGATTCCCAATTCAAAACCCCCTACAAATTTCGACTCATTTGTGCATATCCACCGCTAGGCTCTTAGTTTTGATTAGGCTTTGGTGAAAACCAAAGCCGAGCATTGCTAAGGCTTGGTGCCTTAGATTAGCCTTTTTATTCACTTTATTTTTATTTTGTTTGCTTAGTGACTTTAGTTCCGACCACCCAAGGATTGTGGGTTAGCCACTAATCCCCGTGGTACGATAATCTTTGGGCTCAATATTTCCCTTACTTGACAACGATTCGTACGCTTGCGAAAGTTTATGAGTCAAGTCAACTCTCTATAATTTAAAACATTCATTTTGAGTTATTTTATGTAATTTATAAATACATTTAAACTATTTAATCTTTATTTAAAAAATAATTTAAATTCAAAACTAGTTAAAATAAAGAGCACTGATACAGATGTATTTCTAAAGTGACTAGCTGATGCGCTCAAAGCAAGCGCGCAATTTAACCCTGAAATTATCGTTAGTAGTATAAGCAAATAGGGATCGTTCTATTCCGGGGATTGAGGGTACACCTGTCATTGTGAAACAAATAAAGAAAAGTATTATTTACAAAAATAAAATAAAGAATATAAATATATACAATTGTATAAACAAATAAAGAATTAAAATAATAAAGTATTATTTACAAAATAAAATAAAGAATAAATATATACAAGTAAACACAAATAAGGGGGGATTAGGATTCTTAAAATTAAAATTAAAATAAATAAAATAAAGAAAACGTAAAAACATATATACAAGGGTGGAACGCAAGGAACAAAGATCAAAACCACATCCATATGCAAGAAATCCAATTACAATTCCTATAGTTGATTTTAAATGTCATGAGAGAGGAGTTGATCATGTGAAACATTCGAAAGCAAATGATTTCCCATATTTTACTTTTCAATGCTAATTAACCTAAGCGAAAGCACCTAGATTAATCCTATCAAACATGCAATCAAGCCCTAGAAAGCTAGTCAATCATGACATGTTCAATGCATTAGACATAGAGAAAGGCTATCAACTCAAGTGTACAACTTAGTATGGAAAAGTCCACCTAATTGCAATCCTCTTTAATTAAATTCGGTCTTTGCACAAAACCTTTACTACTTTGATTCAAGTTTACACAAAACGAAAAGTCGATTTCATGTTCTTAAACCTAGCACCAATTATATCAAAACCCTAAGTGTTTGCAACCACATAAGATTAAAATACAAAAGTTTTCTATCATGCAAATTTAATTAAACAAACCCACATAAGCAACATAAAAATCAACATATAGAAATCACAACTTTATCTCAAAACATATAAACGGGCTTTAAACTTTGCCCTTAACATTATTTGTTAACTAGAATTCATAGTTCTACAAATCTAAACAAAGAAAACCAAAAGAAATTACAAGGAAAAAGATAGAATTACACCATGAAGGGAGTGGATGATGAAGAGCTTGAGACATTGATCTTGAATCTTTAAAGCAAGACTTCACTATCACGGCACAAGGTGGATGATGACGGCTAGGAGGCTTCATGGCTTCTTCTTCTCTTCTTCTCTTTGCTTAAAAATGCAGAAACTTAAAACTAGAGAATGGAGAGAAAAATGGAAAGGAAATGGAGAGACAAAGAAGATGGAATGGATGAAGGAATTGGTATTTTGAGAGTGAGAGGAGAAGTGTATTTATAGCCCAAAAAATGATGAATGGAGGGTGGAGATGAACATAAATGAAGGGCTAGATATGTTAGACAAATTTGTAAAAAATATCTTCCCACTTGTTTATCACTTGTTCAACTTGAATTGATTTTCCTCCTCAAGATTTTCCACTTGGTTGCAACTTTGATTTTCCTCCTCAAGATTTTCCACTTGCTTGCAACTTTGATTTTCCTCTTCAAGATTTTCCACTTAGTTGCAACTTTGATTTTCCTCCTCAAGATTTTCCACTTGGTTGCAACTTTGATTTTCCTCCTCAAAATTTTCCACTTGCTTGGAGGTCCTAAAAATAGAAATTAATAAGAAAAATAGAAACTTTCCTAAAATGAAAAATGGCAACTTACTAAAAATGATAAATAGAAACTACAAAAATATAAACTTTCTACAAATTGGAACTTTCCCAATCAAAGAATGGAAACTTTCCTAAACAGGATTTTAATAAGGAAATAACGTAAGAAATGTAGGGAAATGCAGTTAAAACGTCGCATTAAAATGCTCCTATCAAATTCCCCCACACTTAGCTTTTGCTAGTCCCTTAGCAAAATCACACTAAGACACACACTAAGACTCAACGAAAATTAAAGACTCTACAAAAATAATGACTCTATTGCCCTTCTACTTTTTGTCTCAGAAATCTCCTACTTTCACAACATCAAGATTAGCACTCAACCAAGAATCAATATGTAGATATTCAAGAGTTAATTAAAACATATAATCCACACATACACAAGTAGGACTTGGTTGTGACAATGGTGATGGTTTCTGTTAAGCATGCTTCGAACAAGTATGATTCATATCCTCACAAGGTATATCCACTCTTTCTTCTCTCAGAATTCAAGACAATGCTTAAAAGCTTATAATCACTCAATTATATGTGAGAGAAAATATTTTGAGGCAATCAAATAACTCACATATATAAGAAACGAAAAGCACTTTGTGAATATAATTTTTTTGAAAAGATCTCATGAAGGATATCAACTACTTGCACGGATGGACCCAAGCCATAGGTTCAACTCTTGTAACTCATCTCCACAAATCAAAGGCTGTCCCATCTTAAGGATCAAGAAGGTCTTATTTAGGGTTGTAATGGGGCCAAGGCTCAAGGTTTTAAGAAACGAAAGGTAAGGAATTTCACAAAGTGTCCTAAAAACCTAGCAGAGCTCATGTAGATGTAGAGACTTCTAGAAATCCACCAAGATATATCAAAACGTCACATCCCATAGAGGTTTTATGAAAGGGCCAAATGTCTTCATGTTAGGCCCAATCTTCACTCTAAACTTCCCTCGAACTAGTGAATTGGACAAAGACCAAATTTTTCTGTAGTGGGCCTTCAGTTCAAAGTAAACTCCAAAATCACTAAGTATGGGGGACTAAAATCCATAAACATTTTTCTTTCTTTTAATTTTCTAGCCGTACACAATTTTTTTTTTTTTCTTTTTCATTTCTTTTTCACGGCTTTCACATAATCTTTTTTTTCTCATGGACAAGTCTATTCCCACACTTGAACTTTCACCTCTTCTCAATCTTCTTTCTCAATACCAAATCCTCAAGTAAAGTCCCAAAATATAGCTCCGCTAAGTTTTTAGAACAAAGGGTAGGAGTGTAGCTATACTAAGGTTCAGGGTTAAAGATTTAAGGGTGATGAAAGAAAAGGCTTAATGTAAGCTCAAAGGGGTTTATCTAAGGGAGTCCCACGACGGGCACAAATAGGGACACAAGTTTATATGGCAATGGTGGTAATTCCTATGGTGCCTCTATCCTTTCCAGAATCAGGGCCATGTATTGATATAACGTTTCAACAAGCACAAGAGTGAATTCTAGCATTCTCTAGTCCATTAAACTTAATCTATGGCAAGCAATCAATCAAGATGAAAGAATAATGAGATCATCAAAACATCGCCAAGAAATTAAGAATATGTTTTTCATTTATCACTCCAAGAAAAAGGGACATGGCTCAAATATCTCACATGGGCTTTTATGAATCAAAACTCATCCTAACATGCTCATATTCTGTACCAAGGTTACGAAATCTATATCCACTACACATGCATGCATTTTTCATATATCTCAATTAACCAAAGAATACCATTTTAAAAATCATCTCAATTTTATGATCCTCTTTTAATCATGATTTCAGAGATATAGAATCATCCTAGACAGTTGAAAGGGCATTCTAAGACTCAAAAACAAAAACAAAAGTAACCAAATTTTTTTTTTTTTTTTTCAACAATTTAATTTAATTTCAACACTTAGGTACGGGAACAGGGAGTCTCGATGTGCAATGGGACTGAAACAGCTACCCTTTTTCAAGACTATGTTTAATCCAATATACCTTAGTGTATCACAACATCAATTAAAAACACAAAAAACACAATCCAACATCAACTATTTTTCATTTTTTTTTTTTTATATACTAACTACTAAAAACACAATAAAGCAATAACCCTTCCCCCATACTTAATTCATGCATTGTCCTCAATGTATAACAAATATAAAGCATGCAAAGCATAAATCAAGCATAGAAGAGAAAGTTAACACAACGAAACCTAAAACAATTTAAAATTCATGAAAATAAAATAGAAGGAAGAGTTCAAGAAAGCAAATCTGCGTTTGATGGCTCCTCCACAGATACGGTTGAAATGGGTTGCCTCCCATGCAGCGCTTAATGTTTAAAGTCTTTCAGCCTAGACTTGTACCTCCATTTACTCCTTTGGAGGAGCGGTATGCGGGCGAGTGGCAGCCCTCTTGCTGGTTTCAGCCTTCGGAGGCGGGTTCTCATGGTGTGATGCAGTAGTGTCCTTGCGAGGAAACCCAGGAGGATAACTCTGCAAGTTATTGACTTCCTGAGCAAGCTTGTTTATTGCAGTGTGACAGCGGATCAAAGAGCAGTTCATCTCAGAGATGTAATCGATCATGCAATTGACTCTCCAATCTGTCACCATAATACCATCGCGGAGAGAGAAGCGCAAATCATCAATCAACTCCGACAAGCTTTCCAAGGTGGCCATAGAGCGAGGAGCACGAGCAGCTGGTGAGGAAGAAGACTCTCCGGGATGCAGTCTGGGAGAGCGACGAGGCAGAGGAGGGGGACTGCGGGTACGCTCACGGATAGGACGATGGTCCCATGGACGAGTAAGCCCAGCTCTAGTGGCTGCTTGACGACCTTCTTCCTCCAAAGAGAGAACACGGCGTGATTGACGCCCCTGCGAGGGGTTACCTTGGTTCGAGCCATGAGAAAGTAGAAGGAATTTGAAACTGCACGCTTTAGACAAACCTTAGTAAAATCTGGAGGAGACAAAAAAGGATGTATATGTAAAGCACAAAATAGGGTAGAAATCTCAACAGGCACACGGTTTTAACAAAGTTTCTCCGGGAAGGAGAGGAGTTATGACAGTTCACGGCCCAAGAAACTCCCCCACGTGTAAATATTCCTTTCTTTTCCTGGATTTATGGCATGCTTTCGGCTATAGCTTGTCTGTCACGGATCCTCGAGATTCGTTTGATTCCCCCACGCGTCCTTTCTTTTCCTTAATTTACGGCAATCATACCTGCTTTCGGCTGTAGCTTATCTGTCACAGCTCCTCGAGATCAGTTTGGTTCCCCCACGTGTCCTTCACGAGCCAACAGCTTTTCCGTGTTTTCGGGTGACTTTAATCCAACGCGTAGATTTAATCTCAGAGATCGTCGATCCAACGGTGGAGATCTGCTCACTCGTTCTATAAATAGGTGCATTCTGAGGGAGCGACTATTCACTCCAAAAGAAAATTCTTCCGAGTTCCAGCCTTTCTCTCTCAACCCTTCAGCCTTTCTTTTGAAACTCAAATCCTTTCTTCATCAACATGGAACCACGAACTCTGCAACTAATGGAGCAACAGACCCAGCAACAAATCGAGGATGGAGGAAACAACCAATCAGCCGGGACTAATAACCGGTGGGCTCCCACACCGCCTCAACTAAGAATCCTCAAGGGCCTTTACTATGATAAGGGTTTTAAGTACCCAACTCCAGAGCAGATTCAAGAGATCTGCCTTCATCTGAAACAGTATGGGCAGATCGAGGACAAAAACGTCTTCTTTTGGTTCCAGAACCTCAAGGCTCGTGAGAGGCAGAAGTTGAAGGAATTTCGGAACGTTCCGGTTGGTGGATCTCTCGATCTCAATTTTGGTTCCACTGGTTCTACTAGTAATGACAGATCCACTGACAGATCCATTGATCTAAACTTTGGGTCACGTGTCGGCTATGGTGCTGATGGATCGATCATGGAACAACGAGGAGAATATCACCAGGAGATTGAAACCCTTCCACTATTCCCCATGCATGGTGAGGACATCTTGGGCAACATGAAGACTACTTCCGAGGGAGGTGGCGGTTATGGCGGTGGCTCTCACATTTCCCTTGAGCTCAGTCTCAACTCCTACAGAGATGCAGACATGGCTTAGTATTATTATTATTATTATTATTATTTTTTTTAATTTTTTTTTTTTTGTAAATAGCTGAATTTAATAAGACTGAATGAATGCAAATTTTTTTTTTATATATATTTTTTTTATATATAAAGGACTCAAAAATAAAAGACAAATATATATATAGGACTCAAAATGAAAGACAAAAATATAAATCTCTTCCCCCACACTTAAATATTGCATTATCCTCAATGTAATCAATTAAAAGCATGCAATGTAATAAGTAAGCATAGATAGAAAACATTTACGAAAACAAATCCTAAAATAAAACTAAAGAGAAAAATTGAAAATAAAAAGAAATAGGGAAAGAGAAAGCAAATCTGATTATATTCTGAATTGGGTTGCCTCCCAAGTAGCGCTTGTATTTTACGTCTTGCAGCCAGACGGTACCTAAATTAAATAAAGTTAGTAACTATAATTAACAAAGAAATACAAATAAAAACAAGTATAACTATTAATTACAAACTACAAGTATAATTAACAAGTATATTGTACATAAGACACAAGTTAAGTATACTAGTGAATCTAAAACGTGAAAAGTATTTTTACAAGTTTAAAGTGTGAAACAACAAAATAATTTACACGTATAGAGTATTCACAAGTATTTCTTTTGTTATAAACATTATTGATATCGAATCAAATTCCAAGCGGTAAATCAAGTGAACGTGCGGCCCAAGTATAGTCGCCTAGACACAAACTCCCTTTCAAATCGTTTGGGCAACCTTACTGAAATGGCCAGGTGGGGGAGGGCGAACACGAGAGGAAAAATCCATTTTGGCATGAGCTACTCCCACATAGTGGTTTATGCCCATTTGCAAGCACTTCTGGATTCAAAAACCCGTCATGAACGTTGTCCCCTTCCTAGACACCATTCCACATAGGCTTTCTTACTAAGATGACAAAGGTCATAAGTGTGAAGACAGTTCAACAAGTGTTAATAAAGGCCGCCCTCAACCTTAAGGGACCTGAGCTACGTACCAATAAGGGGTTTAGGCCAATATTAACAAAAGAGACTTCATCTATTCCTCTCAATTTACAACCTACAATCAAAATTCGTGTTCAATAATATAAATAAAAATTTAAACTAAGTTTTAAACAATTTTTAAACAACAAATATATACAATAAATGACACAATTTAGCAAGTGATTTTCAATCCCCGGCAACGGCGCCAAAAATTGATGCGCTGAAAGCAAGCGCATAATTTAACCCTGAAATTATCGTTAGTAGTATAAGCAAATAGGGATCGTTCTATTCCGGGATTGAGGGTACACCTGTCATTGTGAAACAAATAAAGAAAAGTATTATTTACAAAATAAAATAAAGAATATAAATATATACAATTGTATAAACAAATAAAGAATTAAATAATAAGTATTATTTACAAAATAAAATAAAGAATAAATATATACAAGTAACACAAATAAGGGGGATTAGGATTCTTAAAATTAAAATTAAAATAAATAAAATAAAGAAAACGTAAAAACATATATACAAGGGTGGAACGCAAGGAACAAAGATCAAAACCACATCCATATGCAAGAAATCCAATTACAATTCCTATAGTTGATTTTAAATGTCATGAGAGAGGAGTTGATCATGTGAAACATTCGAAAGCAAATGATTTCCCATATTTTACTTTTCAATGCTAATTAACCTAAGCGAAAGCACCTAGATTAATCCTATCAAACATGCAATCAAGCCCTAGAAAGCTAGTCAATCATGACATGTTCAACGCATTAGACATAGAGAAAGGCTATCAACTCAAGTGTACAACTTAGTATGGAAAAGTCCACCTAATTGCAATCCTCTTTAATTAAATTCGGTCTTTGCACAAAACCTTTACTACTTTGATTCAAGTTTACACAAAACGAAAAGTCGATTTCATGTTCTTAAACCTAGCACCAATTATATCAAAACCCTAAGTGTTTGCAACCACATAAGATTAAAATACAAAAGTTTTCTATCATGCAAATTTAATTAAACAAACCCACATAAGCAACATAAAAATCAACATATAGAAATCACAACTTTATCTCAAAACATATAAACGGGCTTTTAAACTTTGCCCTTAACATTATTTGTTAACTAGAATTCATAGTTCTACAAATCTAAACAAAGAAAACCAAAAGAAATTACAAGGAAAAAGATAGAATTACACCATGAAGGGAGTGGATGATGAAGAGCTTGAGACATTGATCTTGAATCTTTAAAGCAAGACTTCACTATCACGGCACAAGGTGGATGATGACGGCTAGGAGGCTTCATGGCTTCTTCTTCTCTTCTTCTCTTTGCTTAAAAATGCAGAAACTTAAAACTAGAGAATGGAGAGAAAAATGGAAAGGAAATGGAGAGACAAAGAAGATGGAATGGATGAAGGAATTGGTATTTGAGAGTGAGAGGAGAAGTGTATTTATAGCCCAAAAAATGATGAATGGAGGGTGGAGATGAACATAAATGAAGGGCTAGATATGTTAGACAAATTTGTAAAAATATCTTCCCACTTGTTTATCACTTGTTTCAACTTGAATTGATTTTCCTCCTCAAGATTTTCCACTTGGTTGCAACTTTGATTTTCCTCCTCAAGATTTTCCACTTGCTTGCAACTTTGATTTTCCTCCTCAAGATTTTCCACTTAGTTGCAACTTTGATTTTCCTCCTCAAGATTTTCCACTTGGTTGCAACTTTGATTTTCCTCCTCAAAATTTTCCACTTGCTTGGAGGTCCTAAAAATAGAAATTAATAAGAAAAATAGAAACTTTCCTAAAATGAAAAATGGCAACTTACTAAAAATGATAAATAGAAACTACAAAATATAAACTTTCTACAAATTGGAACTTTCCCAATCAAGAATGGAAACTTTCCTAAACAGGATTTAATACGGAAATAACGTAAGAAATGTAGGGAAATGCAGTTAAAACGTCGCATTAAAATGCTCCTATCACTAGCCAAAATGATTTTTTAGCTATTTTGGCTAAATTTGACTAAAAATAGCCAGCATTGCTAAATATGCTCTAATAAGGGAAGATATTTAAACACCTATTTTAGAGGTATGATATAAATACCAATAAAGAAAGTTGACAATAATATCAACTTAATAGATCGGTAATAATGAAGCCAAAAAGCTGGTCCATATATCATCAGCTTAATATGTCATTATTAACCAATAATATCTAGTTGGAAACTGACCTAGCAGCTATGTTAGGGTTTGCTTGTCGGCATCCGCCTTCGATAACTTACCAACTTATGGCTACGCATTGATAACTTACTGTTGCTTTCGCCTCTCGTTGTGTCTCGTGCGAAGTAGGGTGCGTTGGAGGTGCTGTGAGGAGGACGACTTCGCTTCTTGATGGGGTGTGTGCTCTGCCTTTTCTTTTTGATACTTGTTGTACTCAGCTCGGTAAGATGGGACTGATCCGGCTTGGATCTGGTTAAACTTGTCTAGCGAGTGAGACTGGCGATACAACTTGATTTGCTGCAAAGAAGATGATGGGGTGAAGATTTTGGATATTTGTTGGACGGTGAGGATGGTGCTTGTCGGAGATTTGTGGATCTCAGACTAGTTCTTCTTCCTGATGTGATGGCTGATGGCGGCGATGGAGACGATTTTAATTTGACTGTGACGTGACGATGGGCAGCGGTTTTGGGATTTGGTACGGCTACTCGAGTTGTGGACTTGGATAGTGGTGCCAACGTCCTGCCAGTGGAGTTCTTCGAGGTGGCAAGGTATTTTTTGCGACGGCGACTTGTGGGTCGGCGATGATATTGGATCGAGTTCGGTCTCTGATCGAGGAGCTATTGCAGACACGGCAATGTTCGTTCGACTTTGTGCTTTGGAGGGCGAAGGTGATGGAGCAGTAGCCCTGACGGCAAGTATCGGGTGGCGGCGTGTGCAACACGACTGGTGACTTTTGGCTGGAAAGTTACCGGTGGGCTCAATGGGCTAGAGATTTGGTTTGCTCTACTCTTTGGGCTTGCATTTGGAGTGGCTGGGCCTCTTGGACATTAAACTGGTCTGTGCGCCTCAGCTTTGGGCTCATTGGTCTAGGGTTTCAAGTGGACTGGATACCTTTTGCTATGGGGTTGGATGGATTGGTCTCTATGGCCCATAGTACTGTTTAATTTTTGTTTGGGTCATAAAAACTAGAGCCTTAGTTTGAAACCATTTTATTCTGCTTCGAGGTTTCTAGGTTTTTGTTAGAATAATGGTGCGTGGATTTCTTAAAAGGTGGGTGTACTGGGGTATGCTGGATTCCTATGCTTTTTTAGGATAGGAGGTTAGGATGCTTTAAGGAACGATTATTTCCGTTGACCCTATAGGGATGGTTCGTTTTTATACTGTTTGCTAAATCTAATGAATAGATTGACATTTTTTGATAAAAAAATAAAAAAATAAGGACAAAACACTGTTTACTCCTATACTTATAGGATATCGACGTTTCAATCCCTGACGTTTCAATTTCACCTGAATAGTCCCTAAACTCTCTAATTTCACACAAAAGGTCCCTGCCGTAAATTTTCCGTCTAAATTCCGTTTTCTTGCTGACGTGGTACTTTTTTTCACATTGAAATGACTATTATACCCTCACATCTCTTTTTATTATTATTTATTTATTTGTTCTCTCTTTTTTGTTTTTTCTTTTCACCTCTTCTTCTTCAGCTCTCTCTTCCTCATCTCTCTCTTTCTTTCTCTCTGTCTGTCTGTCTGTCTCTCTCTCTCTCTCCTCCTTCTGCCTCCAAAGAAGAAGCAGCCGCAGCAGCAGCCCAAGAGGCGGAGCTGCAAACCCCAACCATTCAGGCTTCAGAAATAAGATCAAAACCACAGCAATAGTATTATCGTGCTTTCATCAAATTGCGTACAAAGATTCTCCAATTTGAATTCAAACATAACCAACAATAAGAATCATGCTATAAGGATAACACTTGGATCAAAAAACTAATCAAAGAACTTCAAAATCGCTACTGCTAACAATGAACCCGTAATAACCTCAAAAACCCCAAAACCTCAATTCTTGCAAACCTAACTAAAAGTGAAAACTAAGAGTACCAGTATTTGTAGCTCCATGAGGCGATGGAGTATGATGTCCTGTTCGTCGCCATTCATGGCCGGAGCCGCCGAAAAAGCAAGGAAACTTGCCGTAAAACCCAAAAGCTTCCCTTTTCGATTCTCTCATTTGGATCATCTGAACAAATAAACACCATGGGTAGATCAGCGAGGTAGAGAGGAAGACTATGATATAGGTGTGGCATCGCGATTTGGCCGGAACCGGAAAACCCGCCTGCGAACCAGAAACTTTTCAGGCTTCCTCCTGCCGCAGTCGCCGGATTTCGGAGCAGAGACTACCGGGATACTCATCATACAGCCAAGACGAGTCGACCAGACCGGTCTGGCGTCCATCCATAGTTGGAAGACGAAGAAATTTTCGAATCGCCGTCGTTGCAAAACATTCTCTCCTTCCCTTTTAACCTCTTCTTCTTCCCCTCTCTTTAATCTTAGATTGAGAAGGCTAATTTTTGAATTGGGCTTGACGCGGCCGGTTGGGGTTTGCTGCTCCGCCTCTTGGGCTGTTGCTGCGGCTGCTTCTTCTTTGGAGGCAGAAGGAGGAGAGAGAGAGAGAGAGAGAGAGAGAGCTGAAGAAGAAGAGGTGAAAAGAAAAAAACAAAAAAGAGAGAACAAATAAATAATAATAAAAAAAGAAGGTGAGGGTATAATAGTCATTTCAGTGTGAAAAAAGTGTCACGTCAGCAAGAAAACAAAATTTTAGACGGAAAATTGATGGCATGGACCTTTTGTGTGAAATTAGAGAGTTTAGGGACTATCCAGGTGAAATTGAAACGTTAGAGACTGAAACGTCGATACCCTATAAGTATAGGGAGTAAACAGTATTTTGCCCAAAAATAATACTAATAATATCTTGTTGGTACTAGTTAAAGAGTAGCATGAAATAAACTGAAAATCATACATGATCGATCATAGTGATCAATCAGTGACAACCAATACTAGTGTAGTGACTCATATAGCTTGTTGCCTGTAAAATGCTATTATTGGTGATGGTGTATTGTCATTGTCTTGAATAAGAATCATCACATTTATACTGCTAGTTGTTAGAATTAGATATGTATACATCAAATCAATCACAATTTTCAATTGAGCGTACAAAATGACAATGAATTAAGTCTTCAAGTAGTATTTATCTTCTCAAATAATTATTAGTAGATCACCTTTTGTATATAGTACAAACTAGGTGATGTGGTCACATGGCTATAAGTTTCAAACTTCTTGTGTTCACATGGTTTGAAGTATTGAAATCTCACAAGAGATTCTAAATACATCAGACAATTGAAATTTACTTGAAACGAATGCAGTTAAAATTCTTCTGATTGTATCACAACATTTTGTGTTAATATGTTGTCGTGTACTAGTGTTGGTTGTTGGGTAACCAATAATGTTACACCAATTGGGCCTAAGTGAACTTGGGTTTAGGCCCTATTTTTTAGTCTAGTTATTTTGATTACAATAATTCCTTACTTTGTTAGAGCATCTTTAGCAATGCTATCAATTTTTTAGTCACATTTTAGCCAAAGTAGCTAAAAGTTATTTTTGCTAGCCACTTTAGAAATACGTATGTATCAGTGCTCTCTATTTTAGCTATTTTTAAATTTATATTATTTTTTAAGTGAAGATTAAATAGTTTAAATGTATTTATCAATTACATAAAATAACTTAAAAGGAATGTATTAAATGTCTCGCTATCTATATTTAGGAGTTAGATAACTAAAAGTTATAATGGAGAGCCACTTAGGAGTCTGGTGCAGCTGCTAAAATATATCAAAAGCTAAACATGCTCTCCAAAATAGCTGAGGAGCTAAACTGCAAGTGGCCTAGTGGTTCTTGCCTAGTTGGGTGTGCTCCCCAACCTTGGTTCGAACCCCGAAGCTGTCAAAGTGGGCGAGGCACTGTGCTGCAATGCACAGTTGGAGCATTTCACATGCGCCGAAGGGGTTTATCGTGGGCCTAGGAAGCCTTTGGGTTCCCCTTGACAAAGTAAAAAAAAAAAAAAAAGGAGCCAAAATAGAGAGTCTGCTAAAAATGCTTTAAGTGTCATCGAGTTATGCTTCTAGGTTTTTAGTAAGTATCATCGAGTTTAGTTGACTTTGTCTATTTACCATGTAGTAGTTAATAGTCTATAGACTCCCTTTATGAGAGTGGAACCGTTAAATGATTTGATTTAATCTATGTATCACTGTGCTAATATCACAAACTCTTAATCTACCATGTGATGGTAAATGGAAGATATGTAATAACCCTTTCTGGCTTGAGTTATTACTATATCGACATGATAGTCATTAAAAAAAAAAAGTTACGCCAAAGAATTTTTATGATATTTGACGATGATTTGTAGTGTGTTTTTTTTTTTTTTAAGGGTTGGTGAATAACTATAATAGCGTTGAATAACTAATTAGTAAGTATACTAAAGAGACTTATTAGAGACTCAAGACTGAAGAGTGTTCAAGGCAGTGTTCTATAATGTTTTAAAATTTTAAAATTATGGAGTTAAAATCCATTAACTTAGATACACTGCATGGATAATTTAATGAGACCCGACTATTAAACATCGAAGTACTATAGGATTTTCGGTGTTCAGGCGTTGCCTTGTGAATCTTGATTAATGATGAAATATTTTTTTGAAGAATAAATAATAGAGGGTGGTGTGGTGAGCAACTTGGAGGGTCCAGAGGAGGGAAAAACCGAGGTCTCTGTACTTTTTCAGTTTTCTTCTATTCCAACTGGCAGCTACTGAAAATTGAAGTTGAAAATATGAACTCTCTTTTTCTTCTTTCTTGCTGAAACTTGAGCGATCAATTTTCAGTTTTCAACAGTTGAAACAACAAACCCACATAACAAAAAAAAAAAAAAGACCCAAAATCTAAACCTCTCATTGTTTTTCAAGAAACCCCTTCAAGTCAAAATGTGGAAGCTGAAAATTGGGGCAGAGACAGTAAGAGAAGGTGGTGATCATCAATGCCTGAGGAGTGTGAACAATCACTTGGGACGCCAAGTTTGGGAGTACCATCCAGAGCTTGGGACCCCTGAAGAGCTTCAGCAAATCGAAGATGCTCGAAAAGGTTTCTGGGACAATCGATTTGAGACCAAGCACAGCTCTGATCTCCTCATGAGGATTCAGGTATTACAAACACACCCGATTCTGGATTTTTTGAGCTTTCATCTGGTTTTTGTTTGTTTTTCATTTCATTGGGTTTTCTTTATTTATTCCTGGCACCTGGTTAAGACTTTTTTTGTGTCAAGAATGGGAAAGGTGTTTGTTTATTTGATCTGTCTTGTGACTGGTGAACATGGAAATAGAAAGCTGTTCATAATGCTGTTGAAGAAATAATCAAGCTTTGATCTTTGTATTTGGTTATGTATAGAAATTGAATTTACTTTTAATAAGGTTGTGTGGATCTTGGAATTGTATATATGTATAGTACTGGTGAGTTTGAGAATGCAATTGCACAACGTGGTCAAGTGATGTTCACAATGCATTTTAAGCTTCTATGTGGATTCATAGGCATTGTACAGTTTGAATCTTTTTGTCTTCCCGGATGATTTGTATTGGATTGTCATGTTATCAACTCGATGGATTCATGTGCTGATTCATATGTCATCCAATATTTTCATACAATGGTCTCAGACTCATAGAGATTACTTCCTTTTCTGTTTCTGGTATTTCTCTCCTTTCATATGGGTGGTTTATGATACTTATCATGTGTTTCCTCCATCATGCCTGAATTGTAGTTTGCAAAGGAGAACCCATGTGTGACTAATCTACCACAACTCAAAGTTAGAGATGCAGAAGAGGTGACAGACGAGGTCGTGGCAACCACATTACGCAGGGCCATTAATTTTTATTCAACAATCCAGGCACATGATGGTCATTGGCCTGGGGATTATGGGGGTCCCATGTTTCTACTTCCTGGTTTGGTAAGGGAGAAACTTGTAAACATTATTTGTCTCTATCAGTTTTTATTCGCAAACGCACCAAGATTTGTTAAATGGTCGATGTTGCTGAATGTAACACTTGCCGATTGAAACAGGTTATTACACTTTCAATTACAGGAGCTCTAAATGCTGTGTTATCCATAGAGCATCAACGGGAGATGTGTAGATATCTCTATAATCATCAGGCAAGAATATTACTCATGTAACTAATGCTTTAAAAATAAGAATAAAATTCTTTGCAGACAGACTTACTGATATCTTCGTACTAGCCAATTAACACATTAGTGAATTACATCTACAACGCTTTCATACAGCTGATGTCATTGCATCCTTGTGCCATGTATATTGGATAATAAGGCATTAACAAATAGATGGAATGACAAATCTTTCTGCAGAATAAAGATGGGGGATGGGGTCTACATATTGAGGGCCCAAGTACCATGTTTGGTACTGCACTAAATTATGTTAGTTTGAGGTTGCTTGGAGAAGGTGCTGATGATGGACAAGGGGCAATGGAAATAGCACGAAAATGGATATTAGACCATGGTGGTGCGACTGCAATCACTTCATGGGGGAAGATGTGGCTTTCAGTATGAACTCGACAATTATCTTTTCTGATTGTGCCAACTATCTAATCTTTTAGAAATATCAGTTGACATCGTGTCTTTGATGGTTATAGGTACTTGGGGCATATGAATGGTCTGGAAATAATCCACTACCGCCAGAAGTATGGCTATGTCCTTACTCTCTCCCAGTTCATCCAGGTTACTTATTCATTTTGGTTGATGCTATTGGTTCATTTGGGGTAGGATAGAAACAAATTCAATCTCCATTCATTAATAAACCTTGATCAAGAAAATAGATCCATTTTAGTTTCCATTCTGATCATACGAATTAAGCGCCATTACATTGTTAGGGTCTTAGTATCTTCTTATTCTTATGACATGTGAGCATGTGACACATATGTCTATTTTTGCTCTTTGATTATGAATCATCAAATTTTCCACTTATAGGAAGGATGTGGTGTCATTGTCGAATGGTGTATTTGCCTATGTCTTATCTGTATGGGAAGAGATTCGTTGGACCAATTACACCTACAATCCAGTCATTGAGAAAGGAGCTATATACAGTCCCATACCATGAAGTTGATTGGAATGAAGCTCGTAATCTATGTGCAAAGGTTGGTGATATCTTCCTTTTTTGTACATTTCTCTTGTTGAGGTTCTAGACATATTGTACGGGTATCCTATTCATACCAATGTTCTGTTGATGCTTACATGGGATGCTTTACAAAATTGTTAGGAAGATCTATACTATCCACACCCAATGGTTCAGGATATTCTGTGGGCTTCTCTTCACTATGTACTTGAACCAGTTTTTATGCGTTGGCCGGCAAAAAGATTGAGGGAGAAGCTTTGGACACTGTTATGCAGCACATTCACTATGAAGATGAAAATACTCGGTATATCTGCATTGGCCCTGTTAATAAGGTATTGGACATTTTGATGATGCATATCATCAATTCTGATAATTTGCTTTATGGCCTATATTTATTCGTAGATGAAGATAGTAAACTCTGAAACAGCAAGTCGGATAAGTGTTTCAGGAAAACAATGCTTGTCTGTGTTAATTCTCGTATGGGTGTAAAGCTAATTTGTATGAGATTTTAGACCACTGACAATTGTTATTAACTTATTACTATCTTTTGGGTTCATGACTTATGGATGACAACTCATTACAACTTATATCAAGAATACAACCCTTTTGAGGAATAGAGCAATATATTTCAATAATCTTGGATGCAAAAAGACTACATGATAATTAGGTCATAACCTGTACCATTTCATCCTATAACACAAGTCCTTCTCTTGAAGATTTTTTTCGGGTGCTATTATCCTATTTTTATTTTATGCACTGCTAGTACCATTCCATTTAATTGCTTATTAGACTGTCATTATCACATGGCTTCCAACAGATTTCACACATATGACTATCACGAGTGGTTGTCACATTAGTAATTTACTCTTCCAAACATCGATCATTTGTCAACAGATCTCAAACATCTATTGCGTATGATTGTATAAAGTAATGTCTATTTCAAGTTGCATCAGTAATTGAGTATTCCAACATACAACAGTCATCAGCTAATGGATCTCAAGCATCTATCAACAGTGCTTGAGTTTACAGATTCATTCAGATGCACTGAGTCGAATTGTCAATTTGTTAATGATGCAGGTGTTAAATATGCTCTGTTGTTGGGCGGAGGATCCAAACTCAGAGGCATTCAAGTTGCATCTTCCAAGACTATATGATTATTTGTGGATCGCTGAAGATGGCATGAAAATGCAGGTTAGTAAATAGCATTAAACTGTCTCAGGCTGATTTTAAGATTCTCCCATCTCCCACTCTCTCTCTCTCACCTTCTGCAATCTCCGTTTGGTCCCAAATTGTTAGAGTTGCTTATAAACTTACCTTCAATATGTTGCTAAATTATTCTGTTGTTTTTGCTTTTCTGCTGCAGGGCTACAATGGGAGCCAGGCATGGGATACTTCTTTTGCTGTGCAAGCAATAATATCTACTAACCTTGCTAAAGAATATGGACCTACTTTAAGAAAAGCACATGAATACATAAAAGATTCTCAGGTTTGTTTGGGGCAGAAAATCACTTTGTCTTGTAACGATTCTTCTAATTATCCTCGCTTGACTTATACTTTGCTCGGTAGGTCTTAGAAGATTGTCCTGGTGATCTAAACTTTTGGTATCGACACATTTCAAAAGGTGCTTGGCCATTCTCAACTGCAGATCATGGATGGCCTATCTCTGACTGCACGGCGGAAGGACTGAAGGTAACTTGGTCACTCAAAATTTCACATACAGAAACACTCGATAGTTTACTAACATATATTTTTTTGTGCAGGCTGCCTTATTACTATCAACAATTCCAACAGAAACAGTTGGGGAATCATTGGATATGAAGAAATTATATGATGCTGTTAATGTTACCCTTTCCTTACAGGTGATCATTTGCTATATTTCATTCCATGATTCAGTATCTCTTTTTTTGGCAAAATACATATTTCTCCATTTTGGTTGGAATTTTTTTATTAATTCTCTTTAATTTTTGAGGCCAAACTAATTCGCTAATCTTGTTTCCGGAAGCACCACAGAATAATGATGGTGGATTTGCAACTTATGAATTGACTAGATCATATAAGTGGTTGGAGGTGAGTATCAGTTATGCTCCTCTTACTTTAACATCTCCGACTATAAATATGTACCTAATTTTCTCGTCATTCTATACTGTTATTCATATTGATGATAGTGAATTAAATGTTTGTATATGTGCTTTGGAACTATCCTATTCTCAGCTAATCAACCCTGCAGAAACTTTTGGTGACATTGTAATAGATTATCCGTAAGATTTCTACACACTTTATGTTGATTGTTATACATTTAATCATATATATATATATATATATATATATATATATATATATATATATATCATGGAAAACACCTGATGTCATCCTGACTGAAATGATGATGCAGATATGTTGAGTGTACATCAGCAGCAATTCAAGCACTCACACTATTTAAGAAATTATATCCTGGACATAGGAGGGAAGAAATAGAAAACTGTATTGCTAATGCTGCAAAGTTCATTGAAAAGATACAAGCAACAGATGGCTCTTGGTTTGTTTTCAAAATTCAGTTTTTAATATATATACATTGAAACTTTCATGTTATATCACTGCTTCATAGTTACCTAGGCAAATTACCAATAACTAGGCTTTCACATTTTATTTGCATAGTATTATGAAATTAGTTGCACTACCTAAATTGTGGAGATTTCATACTAGGTATGGTTCTTGGGGAGTCTGCTTCACCTATGCTGGCTGGTTTGGAATAAAGGGTTTGGTTGCTGCTGGAAGGACTTATGAAGACTGCTCTCGCATCCGTAAAGCATGTGATTTTTTGTTATCCAAAGAGCTTGCTTCTGGTGGATGGGGAGAAAGTTATCTATCATGTCAGAACAAGGTAAATGGTGTACCAAATTTGATATATCCTTTCCTTGTCTTTTCTAGGCTTGAAACTTATTATATTTAATCATATATAATTATCTACTTTCATGCTGTCTCACTTTTGTACAAATCTGACAAGATATGTGATCTATGATTGATATGTGCAACTTTTTGCTGATTTTTTTATGTCTTACCCAACAGGTGTATTCAAATCTTCAGGATAATAGTCCACATATAGTCAATACTGCATGGGCTATGTTGGCCCTGCTTGGTGCTGGGCAGGTACATTTGGATACTAACTTGTTTCATTAGTAGACATCAATTCTATAACCATCTACCTCCTATATTGCTTCTTCTTTTTTCCTTGAGAAAAATATATTTATATCTTTATTCTTTTCTTCCTCCACCTCCTCCATTTCTAAGAAGATGGTGCATAATTTGCATTCTGGTCTTCTTTTCTCTTTCCCATGTGATATATCAAATCAATCAATCCAATTTTCTGTCATCCTTAACAAAATGTAATCCATTATAGGGATCCAAATTATGTTGGAATATTATATGATGTTCAATTTCCTTTTTAACACTTTTTTTAGGTGCTTTGATGGATTAACTATAGGGACTTCCACATTTCTGGTGCTGACTTCTAATACCTGTATTTTTCTTTTTTTCCAAGGCAAAGAGAGATCCAACTCCATTGCACCGTGCAGCTAGGGTACTAATAAATTCTCAAATGGCAAATGGAGATTTTCCCCAGAAGGTAAATCTGGCCAATTTTTCCCACAGTTCTTCACCAAAAGAGTTATATTTTCTCAACTGTGATTAAACTTTTATGTCCAAGAAACTACAATTTCAAACTTAGTTATTTCATAAACTTCAATTATTTCTGTATCTGTGATTGTCAGTTCTTAATGAAATACTTTTGGGCATTCCCCATGCAGGAGATCATGGGAGTTTTTAACAAGAACTGTATGATTAGCTATTCAGCATACCGAAACATTTTCCCCGTTTGGGCCCTTGGAGAATATCGTTGTCAGGTATTGGAGGCCCTCTGAAATATGTCTTTGTTCAGCTTTTATCACTCGAGATAATGAATTGTTATCTGATCTGTATGAGATCTTTTCTCAAACTCGCTCAAATCAATCTAATTACTGTGTGCTCGAAAATCTGGGTTCGTAAATGTTTCATCTCCTCAAGATGAGAACATTTCAACTTTCCTGATGCATTAGTTTTGACTCTTTAAAATGAGTTCCCAACCCGAAAATAAAAATAAAAAAAGGTAATAATACTACAATATGTGTTGTATTTACTTGCTGCCATATTCAACTTGATGCTGCTCCTTATTGGCAGCAAGCATCCGAATAGGATTGTTACCGGTTTAATGAAAACAGGAATGAGATGAATGTGAAATGAATAAAAAAAAGACCAGCATCATGTGAAAACATTCCTTATTATCAACCCACTGTAAGATGATGTAATCTATTGCTTACATACGCAGATTGACATTCATATTTAGGACGAATGCTCACCCAGACATTCTGTTTGGGATTTTAGACTATTTGAAAACATATACGTGTGGTATACCATTAACATGAGAAGCTGTATTTCGACAACCACTGTTTTATTCTGCAACAGCCCGTAGTGTGTAGTAGATATTCGGTAAGCTGCATAATGTAGCATGCGTTCATCCTGTTGATGGAACAGTATTTGAACCGGTTCAAAGTAGTGAAGATCACATTCATGTGATCAACGTGCAAATGAATAGTAGTTAAGTACATGAATCTGATCAACGTATTTGCAAATGAAAAGAACAACGTTAAGATGAAAAGAGACAGAATGAAATTGTAATTTATTGTTTATCTTAGATTCGTAATGTGACATTCATATATATTGCCAGGCTAAGGAATTTCATCTACTGAGGTTTCATGTTTGATCCTTTATTTTGAACGAGCTACATAATAGGGTGAACAATTCTGGCCTAGGAAGGCAATGGAACCCGCTTGCGGTATTCTGCAAGAGCCCAGAGTGGGTATATATTTCTATAAGCTGCATAATGTAGCATGCAGTTCTTCATGAAGACTCCAGTGATTTCCTGCCATATTAATTCCGTGTTTAATGATTACAAAAAGCTGCAAGTACTACGTAAAACAAAACATAAAATGTTATCTTGTACATAATGCAACTTTTGTTCTGCTAAGAAAGATACCTGCTGGGGAAAATCACCATTTTCCATTTGAGAATTAATTATAAACTTTGCTGCACGATGAAGAGGTGTTGGGTCTCTTTCTGCCTGTCCCGCATGAATGAGACCCATCATAGCCCAAGCAGTATGTACTAAATTGGATCGATTTCCTTCGAGAGGAATGTATGTCTGTATCACCCAAGTAAGAGATATTGAGTTTTCTAAATTTCAAGACAGATTAAGAAACTCGAAGCTTTAGTTATTTAGTAACCTCTTGCGGACATGAAAGATAGCTCTCTCCCCAACCACCATTCTCTCTCTGCGTTGTGAGGAGAAAACTAACCGCTTTGCGCATGGCTGCACAAGTGCTGAAAGTCTTGCCAGCTGCTGCCAATCCTCCTACTGCAAACCAGGTACCATATGTGAAGCAAACTCCCCAGTTTCCATACCTGTTCAAATGCTTACTTATCAAGTTCTTTTTTTCTGTATATGTGAAACTAACACGTTTTCGAATCATAGATTGATTTGCTAGAATAGATACATACCATGAACCATCCGGCATTTGTATATTTTCAAGGTAGTGTATAGCATTGGTGATGAAATGTTCAATCTCTTTCTTCCGGTGTCCTGGGTGTAGCTTCTTAAACAGTACTAAAGCCTGGATTGCAGATGAAGTGCACTCAACATATTCATGCTCAATTACTATGTCTGCGAAGAACTCTGTCGGATTTAATAGCTGAGGAAATAAAACAAGTAAGAATATGCTAACTCACTTGACTGCGTTTCCACATGATCAACATGTACGCATGATATTAATTTGTTAAAGTTCTTACTTCTAACCACTCTGCTGCCCCTGCTGGTTCCCAGGCTGACAAACCACCATTCTTGCTCTGCAGTGATAAGTAAAGTCGAGCATTTTTTATGATTACAGAGACATAAAAACCAATGAACCAGAATGGAGTAGTTTTTTTTTTTTTTTTCCTTCTAGAATGTAGAAGTAGTTAAAACTGCTGAAAGTTGATTAAAATCTTGAACGTAAAGCAGCTCTTGTAGGGTGAAAGAATCATTAGTAACTTTTTTCAGATTTGATCAGTTCAGACAAGTTTAGTTATATCACCTGTAGGGAAAGTAGAACATTGACAGAATCGTACAAGCGCTCAGGTTCCATTTTTCACCAACTATCTCCGATGACATCATCGACAATAGAAGGCAACACTGTGGAGGTGACTATGGTGAGAAACATGGAGTAATAACAGGTGGATAAGAAAAACTGACGTGAAGCATTTGACCAAAGTTACTAACCTTTAAACCTTCTGCAGTGCAATCAGAAACTTGCCATCCATGATCTTGATCGGAGAAAGTCCACGATCCTTTGGAAATGTGGCGGTGCATGCTATTGAAGTCACCAGATGGGTTGTCTTTGACCTTCAAAATGGAGTGCAGAGTCATTAGCTAGACTAACTAAAACATGACGAGTGACTTCATTAGAACTAGAAATAAACCTGAGATTTCTTTATGAAGTCATGTCCTCTAGCGAGCGTTGTTCCAATTTCGTCCGTTAGATTAGTAGCAAGCAAAGCTTGAATGGCAAAACCAGTATCCCACTCCTGACTGCCAAAACTCTGCACCACAACATATCATATATTTTCAAAGTAGAAAAAGACGAAAAGAAAAATCTCATAGCTCGTTTTACTGCTAATGTATCAATAAAATGTATTGTTCTGTACTAACTTGCATCTTCATTCCATCTTCAGCAACCCATAAATAATCCGGGACCCTTGCCAGATGCTTCTTGAAATAGTCCCCATTTGGATCTTCAACCCAACAGGCAAGCATACATAACACCTATTCATTTAGTTGTACAAAAATCATCAGAATAAAAAATGAGTTAGGACCAGGATAGATCATGAGTTCGATCCTATCTACTATACCGAGGAAGATGTTCTCCGTTGACATTACCTTTTCCACACACCCAATGGTAATGTATCGACTGTTCTCATCTTCGTAATGAATATGCTTCATCGTCACTTGAAGAGCCTTTTCTCTGATCAATTTGTTGAAGGGCCAACGAGTAAGAATAGGCTCTGTGGAAATGTAGAGGCTATCCCATAGGAGATCCTGTATCCAAGGATGAGGATAGTAGATGTCCTCCTACAATTAAATTAGTGTAATCAAATGATTCAGGACTGACACATAAACTAATTTATGGCTTGAAATTTGAAGTAAATCAAATTGAAAAACTCACTTTGGCACATAGATGGCGTACTTTCTTCCAATTGATTTGATTGTAAGGTTGAATAAAAAGTTCCTCCCTCAATTTAAGAATGAGAGGTGTAATTGGGCCAACAAACCTTTTTCCATATAGGTATGACATTGGCATGTAAACCATCCTACAATAGCACCACATTTTTGCTGCATTTGTATGATAAAGTGATTAAAATCAAACTATAAAACTAAAATCACCAATACATATATATATATATATACACATATATGAGTAGTTCTAGCATTTCAAAATGGAAAACGGAAAGAAATTAATGACTTAAAGAGAGCAGGCAAACTGTGCAAATTACCTGGATGCATAGGAAGAAACGAAGGAAGAATCCAAAACTCTGGGGCATAGGGTTGCTTCCAGACCAATCAAACAGACCAAGTATCTACAGAAAATTGTTTTCATAAAATTAAAATCATTTTTGTGGATCTCATTATAAGCACAGCATTATTTGAGCCTATTGCAACGTACTACACTCCTCCTCAGTACAGAAATATAACTTATAAATTTAAATATACTGGCAGTCACAAAACAGTCCAATTTGGTCTAAATTACAGCTTTTGATGGCATGGTACAGATTTGGCGGCCCTAGCATTACTGGTCCTTACCGAAAGCCAAGTCTTTCCCCAAGAGGGTATGTGTGTGACACCACCGTGATCAAGAATCCACTTTCTTGCTCTTGGACAAGCATTGTCTTGGCCACCATCATCAGGTCCTTCTCCGAGAATACGCATACAAATGTAGCTGAGAGCTGTGCTGAACATGGTGCTGTGACCTTCGACGTGTAGTCCCCAACCACCATCTTCATTCTGAAGTACGCCAAATACACATTAAAAATTAGAAGATCGAAGTGGAAAACTTTTTTCTTATTTGTGCCAACAAATGCCAAAGACTATATGGACCTGATGATAGTATATGTAACGCAGAATTTCTTTGCGATGCTCTTCAGGGAATACACTGTTAAGATGGCCAGTAATGTACATACATATGACCTGAAAGTTTAGCGTAGAAATTCAACTTCAATTAGTAGTTATAAAATAATATATAGTAATAAAAATAGAGTAAAAACTGAAATAGTACTTTACATTTAGCACGAAACCTCCAATTTGTTACACACACACGTCTGTACGTGTGTGTGTGTAAAGAAATTAGCAAAAAATCTATCAATTAATATAAGTTTTATATAAATCGATCCTCAACCATTTAATATTTTTCAGGTGTAGTGATTGTTTAACGTGGTACTGGTAAGAACCTTTGTTTTTCAGGATCCTTATAATTTGCAGGTCGCCATTTCCCACTTTGTTGACTTTGTTCTGGGTTTGAAAGGTGGTGAGGATGGGTTTGTATGCACATACACACGTATATGTCTCTCTCTATTCACAAAAGTTCACAATGATACCTCTAGTATTGATGACTGTAAATTATAGCGATAGAGAAGACATGTACTGACCAAGGGAGGAAGGAAAAACAAAGGGCCGGCATTTTCCGCAGGCCAATGGCCATCGCTTGCCTGCAACGCTGAAAAGAAGTGGACAGACCTTCTCAGTGCATCTGTGGTTTTTTCATGTGTGATAACCTCGCCATCTTCAATTTTTACTGGAGTAATTGTCTGTTTGAACTTCTTCTCCCTTAGGAACTGCAGTTTACAATAGTTAACGGAATTAAGAATTGGATATACCAAGGACGAAATTAAACATCATTATATATATGCTTGATTCCGCTTCGAATTTTGAAAACTAGGCAAGTATATCAGTACCTCTTTTAAGTACTTAAAAAAGGATCAAACAGGATGATTTCTCCACGTTTTACAAGTCCTTGGTAAAAAAAATCTTTTTTTTTGTTCAAGAAAAAATTATTAATTGATATTGTTGGGTGGTTAGAGTGAGATTTGGGGGAGTCGTGGCTCATGAGGACGTTGTGAAAACTTGTGATATACACATGCACGTACGTGTACGACACTTTGGCATAACCAGATCTTTCCATTGAAATTTGGTGACTAAAACGTTCATGATCACTTGCCATTAAATCAGACATTGAAGGTGAATTTAATTAGTGACTAGCTAGAAAGAACATTTTGATGCAAAAGGATTCAATGTTAAATAATTTTGTGGTACATGAATGCATGTAATATAATTGAGTTCAGATCCTCTGATGAAATTTTCTTCAAAATTTTGCATGACTAAAACCATATATTCAAATTCTAGTTCGCCCGTAAAAGTAAGAATCAAGTAGCTAGATATATATATATACCTGCATACGCCAAAGAATGTCACCACTGGGCTTGACCTGATAGCGGTTGTTGTAGAAATGAAGACGGGCCTCTTCAACCTCAGCTCGCTTCAGGAGTTCCTGCATCCGAATCAAACTCCCATGTCTGCCTTCCGACAAAGTTGTTGTGCTGTAATGTAAGCCGAGATCCCACCTCTGCAACTTAAGCTTCCACATTTTCTAGAGTACGTAGCTATTTAGTTAATCACCTTCCTTCATATATAGTAGCCAAGCTAGCTAGATACGATCGTTGATAGAGAAGTTCTTGCGTGGGGCAGCCGCACAGCCACGTGTGTGGCTGACCAATCACTGCCCAATAAGAGGATTTTTGAATATTTTTCTTTAAAAAACAGGACAAATTCGGAAAAGGAGAAAATTTATGGTTTTGATTGGAGGGTCACACTACCACGTGTTCTAGCTAAAACCTCACAAGTCAAACATACACAATTTGCTTTGAAACTATCTTCCTGTAGGGTCAGCTAGCGAGACCTCTGAGATAGCCACACATTAGTTGACATTACGTAATACGTACCTGAGTGTCTCACAAGTCACACATACATAATTTGCTTTGAAACTATCGAAGAGTTTCTTATCTGTGAAGAAATAAGTATGCTAGCCCGAGTTCAAATTCGAATCCCTCTTTCATTCTCCTCTGCTAAAATAAGATGTAAATATAAATGAATGAGTTTCCACGCAAATACGAATACACCCAACACGAGAATATCGTGAGCAGAGATGGATGATTGCATGACTTTCTTTTTGATTGCATGATTTCCACATTTGCAACACAATATATGGGCACGCAAGGTCCACTCAAAATGGGAAGTCAAGGTTGTCGAGCTGCCTGCGATTCACTTCAATTAAGAAGCTAGAGTAGAGGTGATTATACTCATTTATATGAGTATAATTATATCTAAAGCATTAGAATTAAGCCAATCCTCATGTCAATTAATATGTAATTAATCTATTTTTATTTATTTTGTAGAAAATAAGCGAAATTGAGAAAACGAGAGAAAATGGTGCGAGATTGGAGCAAATTGGAGTTTCCGACAAAATGACGAGATAGTAAATTTCAATCAAGCATGGCCAACATGAGCGAGGAAACCGAATCCAATTATTCCAAGTTGATACATTCGGATGTGCTTTATAATCGGAAAAAGGAAGGAAAAAAAGGAACTTGGGTTCATTAATCATTATTTTGATTAATTATGCATAGTTTTGTTTGATTAATTAAGCATGGCTTGATTAATTGATCATGTTCACATCCACGTGCTCCTCTTCTTTTCCATTAGTTTATCTAATTATTTCTCTCTTTGCCACTAGCAAGATGCCACGTGGCAGTTACTTTTATCTCTCCAACCACGTGCACCTACCCTCCTCATCTCTTACATATTGCAGCCATATATTAATCCCTATCTCTTCCTCTAAACCCTAGCTACATCAGCCGCACCAGAAACCAAAAACAGAGGCAGCCCCTTTGGCTGCTCTCTTTCTCATTCTCTTCTCCTATCCTCTCCTCCTCCCTTTTCATTTCTTAGTTCTAGTTTTATTTGGGAATTTGAAAGACTCACTCAAGGCTTTAAGGAATCATCATCAGAGTACCACACCTCTATTTTGGTAGTTGGGTGAAAAATTTTGTTCATACTAGCTCATAGCAGAATGACCAAGCTAACTCCCCCTCTCTTCCTTATTATCTATTCCATAATTTATTTCTATTGATGATTATTAACTATGGATAGTGAGTAGTTCAATTTGGATTAGGTTGTGGAACCCCTAATCATCTTGTATAAATATTGATGCTTTAATTTTAATAAATGCAATTTCCATTATGTATGCTTAAATCCGAATTATGGTCCTAAAGCATATTCTAGGCTTTGTCAACCTTGGAATTATTTGTGGGCAATTACGAGAATAATGATAAATGACAACTTATAGTCTGTAGCATCTAAGATTTAAGTGTTGACCATTAGCTAGCTTAATTGTAGCTAACTGCTTGGTCTCTATTACTGCTCTCTAGGCCTCTAATTTTGATATTCCGGCCTTAACCTGCGTAATGCCCAAATTAGAGAGTTGATTGTGCCTAACCGGTATAATCAATACACCGAAAGGATAATTGGTTTAGTAGCCTTAACCTACTAAATACGGACTCGACACATATAGAAAGCATGCATTTGTGAAATTGGCTTCGATATTGCAAGGGGTATGTGAATCACCCGACACTCCCATGTTCCATTAATTTGAAATCCCAAATTTAATTTCTAGTTCGTAATTAGTTGTTAGTTACTTTTCAGTTGCGTTAATTAGTTAATCACAATCAAAACCCCTACAAATTGACTCATTTGTGCATATCCACCACTAGGCTCTTATTTTGATTAGCTTTGGTGAAAACAAAGCCGAGCATTACTAAGGCTTGGTGCCTTAATAGCTTTTTATTCACTTTATTTTATTTGTGCTAGTGACTTTTTCGACCACCCAAGATTGTGGTACACTAATCCCTGTACGATAATCTTTGGCTCAATATTTGCCTTACTTGACAACGATTCGTACGCTTGCGAAAGTTTATGAGTCAATCAAGAGTCCCAAATCACATATATTAATTTGAGACTATGATTTAGTGTTAAATGCAACTTACGCCGCAAGAATTTAAATTTTAATTTCAGTGAAAATTTCTGTTAAAATAAAGAAATTGTTCAAATAAATCTAGAATATGTGTCTGCCCAAACTCTAGGTTACTTAACCTAGTTGTAATAGGTTAGGAATTAGAGATATTATCGAGATATTCATAGATATCCAATAATTGTACGATTTATCTTCCTTGTACAACTCTGATTCTATGTCTTATAATCCTCTATATAAAGATATCTCTATTATCAATGAAAGCACGACTCAATCTCTCTCAGTTTCAGTTTCCTTAAATACATTATCAGCATGAAACCCTAACCCTGAACCCTAAAATTGTAGCCTTCAAAACTCTAGCAACTACCACCTGCAGCAGCCCCCGTGTCCCAACTCAACGCTAACCCTACCAGGTTAGCTTGCTACCCCTGCAACGCCAGCGAGCCAGCTTGCATCGCTGCCCCCGCAACCCTACCCTCGCTCACTGCCCCCGCAGCTCTACACGTCCCTGCACTCACTGTCCACGCATGCGCGCTCTGCATCTGCTACCCCAGTAGCCTTCGCTCGCTCGCTGCCCCCACAGCTCCTACTCGCCCCTGTGCTCGCTGCTCCCCTCGAGCGCGCCTTGCATCGCTGCCCTAGTAGCCTTACGCTCGCTCGCTCTGCCGTAGCTCCTACCCTCGTTGCTCCAGACGTGCAGCTCTACATCTGCTACCCCCGTAGCCCTGCAGCACCCGCAGCCTACCCCCACAGCTCCCGTGTTCAGCTATCCTTCACATCCCTACAGTCTGTTTCCAACACGCCTGCATCAACACGCGCGTTTCTCAAGCCTCGAATCACAAGTATCTTGAGATTAAAGTTCCGTTTTGAAGTTTTCATTCTTTTTCTCAGGATTTGCAACCTCCCTTCTTCTACCCCTCCCTTTTCTTATTTGTAGGGGAGACCAAAAAAGCCGAACTGTGGGGTTTGTGCTCACTCCAACAGCTTGTAGAGTCCTCCAAACTTAGAGTTATGAGATTAAATGATCGAATACAACATCATTTTTTGATCTATCCAACCCCTCTTGAATAGAATTTCTTGAAGCAACTACACTTGGAAATTCCCAATTTCTGGAAGCGACTACGCTCAGAAATTTTATTGTTTCGTGGTAGCCTATTTCTCTCCGAAACTAACCCTTTTCTTTCTTTTTCAAGATGAGTAACCTGAACAAATTGGACTTTGTTCCATTGGGAACAACTGGCTCTAGATATCACAGGTGGGTTCATGATATCCGCTAGCATCTCAAGGCCGATGGAATCCTAGATATGATCCTCGATCCTAGCCAGGACGTGCTAACTGTTGAGCAAGCTCAAGCTTTGGAAGAAAATAGAGCAGCCTTAGAGGCAAATAAGGCGAAAGCCATCATCCTAATGACTCGTCATATGGATAATTTGCTCCAGTACTAGTGTATGAATGAAGAAGAGTCCAGAAGGTTGTGGGTCTCACTCTAAGAAAGATTTGGCAACGTCCGTGACTCCTTGCTTCCTGACCTAGAAGTGAAATGGCATAGCCTCCGCTTCTATGATTTCAAGTAAGTTCTTGACTACAACTCGGAAGAACTTCGCATGAAATCCTTATGGAATTCTGTGGTAAAGAGGTCACAAATGCGATGTTGATTGAGAAGATCTCTCTACCTACCCCGTCTCTGCATTGATAGTTGCTAAGAACTATCGAATCAATGTTATTGCAGGTAGGATCACAAGGTTTCATGAGCTCATTGGAGCTATGAATCTTGCTGAAAAGCATGTCAACATCCTTGTGAATAACTATAATTCGAGATCCGTGGAAACAGAGCATATTCTGAAATCCAATTATAGTTGCGCCCTAAGAAAGGGCGCCAAGAGCGAAACCCTAATCTGAGGGATACTTCTAGACGTTCTGGTCCATTTAATAGATATACTTGGGAAGGTAACCGCCAAAATAGACGAACACGGAACTGAAGAGGTCCACGTAGAAAGAGAGAGGGAGGCAACTCCTCTGGCCATGCTGGTGGCGCCACCAACACTAAGAGCCATCTAAATAACGCTTTAAAAGCGCCTCAATCAATGGAGTATGAGCAAAGAGATGTATGTTCTTGATGTGGAGTATCCGGTCATTGGGCACACATTTGTAGAGCTCGTGAAGAAATTATCACCCCTACAAAGCATATTGTGAAGTAGAGAAAGCTCACTGTGTGGAACAAGAAAATCAAGAAGATGATCTCGAGCGAAGGTTAAAGACTAGAAATCTGGCTGGATCAATAGATCGCCATTTTGTTTAAGTCTTTATTTTTCAAGAGATGTAATAGGCAATTGCCATATTATTTTGTAGTATATGCCAATGGTCTAATCTTTCTTCAAAGTAGGCGTACTCAATAAAATGTGATGTCTAGGAAGGTTTTGAGATTAGTGGTACTTAAGAGAGCCTTACTCCACCGACATCTCTCTACTCACCTAGTCACATTTGCATTGGAATTACTGAAAGAAGTTAGACGACTACCATTGTTTTGCATAAGCTAGCATTTGGATTAGATTCTCCTAATGGTTAAGAGACAATGATATACTCCGTTGGATCATGAATAAAATTTTGAATTCTTTTCATTATGACTATATTTTTATTCTAAGCATATTACTTTTGTGACTACGGTGGCTGGGTCATCAGTATTAATTCAAGGACATGGAATAGCCCAAGTTGCCTTAGCCAAATGGCACCTTGATTACCATCACAGAAACTCTCTACGCTCCTAGGGAAAATCACACCTTTGAATAGCCAAAGGATTTCTTGCGAAAACGTGTGTAGAGAACGGAAATGAGTTCCTTTGCAATACCTCTAATGATTGCGAGCAAAGGCGCATCTTAAAGAAGATTATGTGTCTCTCTAGTGGACTCTATGTTACTATTCGAGCTATTAAATCCAATGAATTTATGAGAGAAGATCTCTTGGATTTAGACACATATTGGCTTTGTCACAACAGGATAGGTCATCCTAGTCATGATATGATGATCTGTCTACTAAAGACTTCATATGGACATCCTTTCTTTCGAGCAAAATGAAGCTTGAATAAAAAGTTGATTCCTGGACTAAGTACGACCGACGCTGCTGCATAGGGCACCGCCTCCGTCCACCACCAGCTTATGGCTAGCGTAGTCCCTACCCATGACGCCATGGATGGCGTCCATCATTGTGATGGCGCCCCAGGTGATGTTGTAATCACCAACTTGCTTCAAATAGCTTTTCAGACGCTCAGGCCCAACCACAATCTTTATTGGTTGCTTCTAAGGCCTATCGCTTGATTTACAAAGCCCGTGACTTAGGGAAATTAGGACTGAGACTATCCTATGCAAAGGGTATGAAAATACTTATTCTGTTTTTACATAGAATCCGTAGGGATTTTGTGGACTAGTTCAACCAACTTGCGGACGTTTAAATATCTCATCATGTTGGTTGACACGCAAACACACTGGTCACGTGTTGTGCCATTGTCCATTTATAATGTTGCTTATGCTACACTCCTAGTACATATCATATGACAACGGGCTCACTCCCCGGATCATCCTATTCAGTCAATTAGATTTGACAATGCTAGAGAGTTTTACATCGAAAACTTTCTATGGTTATTGCAATGAGGCTGATGTTGGACATCATATTCCCATGTACACACCCAAATGGTCTCGAGGAATCGACTACGATCGATGGTAGTCAGGACATTGGTAATGCCCACCAATCTCCTTATATCCGCTTGGGGTGATGCAATATCGCATGCAGCTATGCTAATTAGTCTACGACTACTGCCACTCAATGTATCTCTCCGTTACATCTAGTGACTGGGTATAAGTATTTTGTACTTACGCACATTTGAATGAGCCATTTATGTGCTAATTGTGCCGCCACAGCGCACTATGATGGGTCCTTATAGATGAATGAGCAACTACGTTGGATTTGAGATTCCAACTATCGTCCGCCACTTAATGCCCTTGCTAGGCGATCTCCTTACCACTATTTGCGGATGTCACTTTGATGAGACAGTCTTCCCATCGTTAGGGGAAGATAAGAACAGGAATGTTCAGCATGAACGACAGGAATTGTCGTGGTCTGTCCCCACTATGTCTCATGTCGATCCCCACTAAAGTGACGAGATCACACATATCTGCTGCAAATATGTCTGTAAGGATTAACGTCCCTACGAGAAGACGTAGTGCCACCACGGAGGTAGGCATGGCGCCAACGCCAAAGAAAGTGGCACTCTGGCGTTATAGGCCATGGCCCCAACTAGGATGTGTGGGAGGCCCATTGGTTCGAAAGATACTTTGGCACATTCCAATCCTTTGATCATCAAGACTCAAAATCTGTCTCATGAGAATCTTCTGGGTTATGGTTATCATTGGGGGACGCCTTAACGTCAGAACCTATTCCTTAGAATATATAGCTCTTTGAAAATTACAGTAGTGTACATGAGACGTGGGATAGATGAAAATTACAGTAGCCCTTTGATCATAATTGATGATGTAGTTTTACATTTCATTATGCATGAGTTTGTTGAGTCCAATGATATCGAACCACGCTCCGTTGATGAGTGAATGCCAACATAGAGAAAATGCCTAAATGGAAAGATGCGATTTAGGTAAGTCGGATTCTCTAAACAAGAGGAAGTTTGAGCCAGTGATGCCAACACCTCCTAACATAAAACATATTGACTAATGGGTCTTCGTTAGAAATGTGGTGAGAAAAAGATATGGCAATCTCGCCTTGTGGAGCAAGGTTTCTCACAAATGCCCTGGAATCGACTACGATGAGACATTTCTCTCGTAATGGATGTCAGTGCACTCCACTACTCTGTCAGTTTGGTAGTTCTGAATAACTAATCATGCAGCTTACAAATGTGGTCACTACGTAACTCTATGGGGATCTAGATAATGAATATACATGAAGTTCATGGGAATTTCATTTACCCAAGTCAAGTGGCTCTAGACCACGGAGCGCGTTTACAATAAGATTGAAACGCTCACTAAAGTGACTACTTGATTGGAAGGGAATGCCCGCGCATTCATAACAAGTTTCAGATTCTATTGCGGTTCATGTTAGACGTAATATTCATTGGAAGCCTTTAAAGAGTAAGGGAAACCGGAGGCACTTGAAATCTGAGTTTGAGATGAAGGATTTTGGGAGAACACGATTATGTCTCAGTTTGGAACTTGAGCATTGTGTTGAAGCTTAGGCATTTTGACAAGGTCAAGCCTTCAACATCACTACCAGAAAACTTGTCTTTACGACGCGCAAATTACGGCGTGCATACCTTGTGCGCCGTAAATGACTGTCATTTATGGCGTGCTTTTTGTGTGCCGTAAAAGATTTCTTATCAGGTCTTTTACGGCGTGTTTCCATGTGTGCCGTAAATGTCACGTTACATTTATGGCATGCTTTTTATGCGCGCCGTAAAAGACTTTTGTTTATGGTCTTTACGGCTACTTACTATGTGCGTTGTAAATGTCATTTTGCCTTCAGTCTTTTACGACATGCATTTCCATTGCGCCGTAAGGAGCCCGCTCAAATTTTTAGCCAAATTCTAATTTCCCTCTATCCTAGAAACTGACGCCAAATTCTAATTTATCTCTCTTGATCTGGATCAACTCTCCATTCTTCTCTTCTTGACTTCTTCTGTGTCTCCACAAAAACAGAGAAAAAACCCCAAACCCTCACCCCTGCCTTCGATTAACTATGCAAAAGCCAAGCCGGTGTCTTTTCAAGATTTGAATATATGCAAGTCGACGATAACCTAAACCGGCTTCAATCTCTTCTCTTCGGAACCGAACTCGCAGCCAAGAGAAACGACTTCTCCTCCGCTCAGATCTGCAGTCTTCGTCCCACAGTCCCACTCTCAGCTCGACATGCTTTCGTCAGCCTTATTTTCTACAAAGCCGTCTCCAAGCTCGGTGAGGCTAGCTGTCCGCGCATTTCTGATTCCGATCGGTACGCCTATTTCTCTTCCCCTCTCAGAGCTTTGATTTTTCTTCGAACCCTAGCTGTTTTTTGTTTTCAATCTTCCATTTCCTGTTAGATACTTAGTTTCTGTTTATAATGTGCTAGAGATTGAAAATAATTTGAATTATTAAGGTTTTATGGAGTAATTGAATCAATTTTAGTTTTAATTATTGGATGGATCAAAAACTAGAAATGTAATTTCATATTGAGGGCTTAATCATAATGAGAGATTGCACATGCAGGTTGAGATATGTCCTTGAGATGCTATCTGCATACAGCAAAGCTTCTGAGATATGTCCTTGAGATGCTATCTGCATACAGCAAAAACTAGAATGTAATTTCATAATGAGAGATTGCTTGTGGCTGAGTTCATGCCTAATCAAACTCTCTCTAAACATCTGTTCCATAGTAAGCTCACCTTCACTAATAAAATTCTTCTACTGTGTTTCTCAATTAATTTGGCTTTAAGTTTGTACTGGTAGCATCATGTGTATGATGAAAATGGTGTTAATTAACTCAGTTATGTTGAGAGTTTGATTTGTCTTTCTTGTAGTAACCTAGCAAATTATAAATTTGTGTAGGGAGTCCCACCCCATGAAAGGGACTATGAGGTTGCGAGTGGCTCTGTATCTGGCACAAGCTTTGGTGTATTGCAGTAGCAAAGGGCGGCCATTGTACCATGATCTTAATGCCTCTAGAGTCCTGTTTGATCAGGTAATTGGGGCCTTTTTCTCTTTTTGCATCTAGAGTACTTGTCGAGTTGTAGCCATGTACACAGTCTTTTGTTTGCTGTATGTTCCTCACAGTACTCAGTCTGCACTTGACAGAATGGAAATCCCAGACTATCCTGCTTTGGCCTTATGAGAAGTAGCAAAGATGGCAAGAGCTACAGCTCCAACCTAGCTTACCCTCCAGAATACACCAGGACAGGTATATTAGTCATTGCTTCAGCTAATACAAAACAGAATTCAGTTTTATCACTTACATGCAGTTTCGTGGCATCTTCCCATAAAATTCTAAACTTCATCTTGCTCCAAATTTAAAACTTGTTTTGGAAAACAATCTTTGGATGAAAAAAAAATGAGGGCTTATTCATTCATAAACTAGAAGTGTAATTTCATATTGAGGCCTTAAATCTGGTCATGGAATTTGCACATGCAGGTTGAGATATGTCCTTTGAGTGAGTATGCTATCTGCATACAGCAAAGCTTCTGAGAAAAAAAAAAATCCTGGTTTTGTTTTCTGGGTGTTGTGTGAATGGACTTGTTTGTTTTCTGGGTGTTGTGTGATTGGATGACTAGTTATAATGCTTGTGTAATCTTGGGAATGTGAAATTTTTAAGATGGTTTGATTCATGTAAGATTGATGTTGGTAATGAAATGTGAAGATTTGGATTGGATACAGAGAGAAAGATTGAGATTTTGGGTGTGTGATGGGGTTCCTTTTATGTGATCATTTAAATAGATGTTCGATTAGTTTATGGAATTATATATCGGACTGTGAATATTTCTTATATATGATTGATATCTGTAGTATGTACAAGTTCGTCTCGGTATTATGAAGCTTGATATCTGTAGTATGTACAGGTTCGTCTCGGTATTGGGAAGCTTGGAATCAATGATGCCGCTTCATAGTGCCATTGCTTCTGCTCGGCTCAAGTCCAACATTGCCTTCGATTCCACCTGCTGGAGTTGCCTTTCTTAGGGTAACCCACTTACTTAACATCCTTCTCTGTTTTCCATTGGTGTTTGTGTCTTTCAAGGCTCCAAGTTACCATATTTTTACAGCAACTACTGCTATTAATCATGATCTTTCTGCTCATTTATCTAGATACAACCCATTTTCTCCATTGACATACATTGCAGATTGATAGACATATATTGATTCCATTACTATAATATGAATTAGAACATTAATTGTAAAGAAGTGCTTCTATTTGCTTATGATACATTAATTGCTGAATTATAACTTTAGCTACCTGTGTTTTCCTTGAATGAAAGACACATGACAGACTAGATTTCATTGCTCTGTTTGTGTTTGTTTTGGTTATGCAGGTAAAAGTTGGCATCAAACATAATATGAAGATATTTAAAAGGCCACAAAATGGATCACTGACCATTTATCTTTTGCAATCAACAAAGACGATTCTAATCTAGGATGCTCTCTGTTAATCTAGAATGTTTTACATTTTAGGACGGTGATGATAAATTCTTGGTTTAATTAAGTTGTTTTTATACAGTATTGTTGTTGGCATATTAATTTACATTTTGTAATGTGATATTGCACTTTGTTATCTCTCTTTTCATCTCAATAAATTGTATAGATTTATATAGATTTTGAAATTGTATCACAAAATTTACAGGAAAAAAAAATCGGTGCAAATATTACATGCTGTAAATATATCCTACAACCACATTTATCGGCTGCTTCAGATATCAATACGGTGTGCTTCTGATATCAATTACGGCGTGCTTTGCTATTCAAAAATAAAAAAATCTCTAAAACCTTTTACGGCGTTCATTGTTGTATTTTACGGTGTGCTTTTGAGATCAATCACGGCATGCTTTGATATCATTACGGCGCACATATTTGGTCATTTAAGGCGCGCTTGTATTTGAAAATCGAAATTAAGAATCTCCAAAACCCTTTTACGGCGCTCTTTTATGTCTTTCACGCGTGCTGGTAGGGTTTTTACGGCCTTTCAAAACACGCCGTAAAAGAGTTTTGTCTTTTACGGCATGTCCATTTACGGCACGTTTTTTGTGTGCTGTAAAATGTCTTTACGGCGCTCTTGTGGCGTAAAAGACCATTTTTCTGGTAGTGCATTCCATGATCATCCGTAGTCTTGATCCTGAAAAAGATCCACTCGTCCAAAGGATAATGCCGAAGATATGCTAGAGGTGAAAGTACAATAGGAGCATTATTGTACTTAGCTTAATGCACAAGACCAGACATCTCATTTGCAATGAACTTGTTAGCTAAGGTATAGCTCTGTGCCAACGGCGACGCCATTGGATTGGTGTAAAAGATATCTTTCGGTACTTATTGAGATATACGATTGATATGAGCTGTTCTATCCTTATAGAGAGACGATGGATTTGGACCTATCACACACCAGGAACGCCGCAAACATTGGCCTGCGCCACTATCCCCATCCCAAAATGACATTTGTTTTGGAAGGTTTGCTAATGTTGGGTATTCTCTGACCCACACAAAGATCATTCCCAAACTGGTTAAGTGTTCACCATGGTAAAGACCGTGATATCTTGGAGGTCTACAAAACGACCCTAGTACCTATATCTTCGAACAATGCAGAGATTATTGCTCTTCACGAAGTGGTTCATGAATGTATATGGATTGGATCCATAATTACGCATGTTCGAACAATTGTGGTTTGAAGTCTACCACAGATGATCCTACGAGCATATAAGATAATGCTACTTTATGATCAATGAAGCAAAGGCTACATCAAAAGTGACAACACCAAGCATAATCAGCAACAACAGACTCTCCTAAAGATCAAAGTGAAGTAGGTTCGATTTGAGGACAGTATGGCAGACTTGCTTACTAAGTCATTGCCTAAATTCCACTTTCGAGAAAAATGTTGGTAGCATTGTTTGAGGTAGTTATCTGAACTCCCATGACCGTTGTCATCAGGGGTTGATGTAGACATCAGGGGGAGATGTCACATGTATGGTCTCGAAACGTGAAGGGTGTGTTGTGCTCTTTTTCCCCTTCGACCGAGGTTATTTTGTCCCATTGGGTTTTGTTACTCGGCAAGGTTTTAATGAGGCAATGAGAGAAGCACCACTTTGGGTGACACAAAGGGAGTGTTCAAGTAAATCCAGAATATGTGTCTAGCCCAAACTCTAGGTTACTTAACCTAGTTGTAATAGGTTTAGGAATTAGAGTATTATCGGAGATATCATAGATATCCGATTAATTGTACGATTATCTTTCCTTGTACAACTCTGATTCTATGTCTTGTAATCCTCTATATAAAGAGACCCCTATTATCAATGAAAGCACGACTCAATTCTCTCTCAGTTTCAGTTTCCTTAAACAGAAATCATGTTAATTTCATTTATAAAATGATATTTTTAAATGGAAGTTCTACATAGACTAAACTATTTACGGACTATATATTTATCTAATAAGCGTGTGTGTTGATATAATTCTCTTTATTATTAATACAACCCGTTAACAAAAGTAAGGAGATTTCTCTCCCCCTAGTTTCCTCCCCCAAAACCATAGCATGGCAACCTTGCCGCTCTCCCCTACCAGACCGGATCTATCACTTTTCTTCCTCATCCATGGCTTCTATCGATGTGTCACTGCTAGCTTTGCTGCCTCCTTGGCTCTTGCTGAGGTGGTAAAGCCCCGGACTTGGGAAAGATGGTGGAGCCTGTGCGCAAATCCTCCCAATTTTTCTCCTTGGAAAACCTCTTACTCGCAAACTTGTGGACTCTGCTGCCTTTAAATCTCACTTCCTCCAAACATGGATGGTTGGTAGGCCTCTGGGGAGTAAGAATAAGAATCCTCGTCCTTAGAAGATGGTGAGTAGGACTCTTCTGCGTCTTACTTACCCTACTATTGAAACTGGTCAACAGATTAGCCCTATAGAGAAGGGCAAATGTAAGCTCTAAACTCTTTATTCGGTACTAGTAGTTGAAGCTTCAAGTCTGTTGCTATTTAAGTTTAGTTGCTCTAGTGTACACCAATTGAGGTCTTGGCGATTCGAGTTACAGTTTTTCTATTGAACCTCCAAATTACTCACTAAATCTCTATGCTTTGACACCTCTTATCAAATTTTCAAATACTAAATTTACTTACTAAACCTCAGTAAACTCCTCAAATAACCTACTCATAATTGCAAAAAAAATTATTATCTTTAAATAAAAAATATCATTTCAATGATCCAATCACTCTATAAATCTTAACTAAATATACATTTCTTGATCAAACTTGAGTTTCAAAAATTAATGTCTAATCAATAAGAAAATGCCATGAATTATTCTAGTTTTTTTTTTAATTTCTATTTAGATGTGCAAAAAAAAAATTGAAGAAATCATTTGTTTTTATTCTAAAAAAAAAAAATTTTGTTTTTTTTAATTTTTCTGTATTTTTTGTACCACATGATCAATTATTTAATTTTTTATTTTATATTTTATTTTTTCGCAAATATAATGGATCGACTTAGATTTAGGTCATAAATCATAAGAGAATTTATTTTATTTTCCCTCACCAATATGCGTTCAACATATATATCATAAATTTTTATGTCACATGATCTTAATCATATTTTAATTCTTATTATATATAATATATATATATATATATATGAATGTTTTAATGAGTATGTAGTGAAATTGGAAAATGAAAATAGATAAGGAAAATAATAAGGAATACAATCTAATATTATTGAATTGGAAAGTCTACATAAAATAAATAAATATATTTTGGTATAATTATTGTCCTTAATAGTTATTTTATAGTGGATTAAATATGTCATTTAATTATTCATAATAGAGTGAGGTCAAGTAAGCAAATTTGGAGATCCCAATAGAAACTCTCTTAGAGTTACTCTAGCAAGGATTTAGGTAGTGTTGGATTTGCCTTCATTGGATAGGTCAAAATTGTGCTTATTTTGTCCAACGGTGAGGGTTACCTGTCATACATTTGGTACCTTAGACCATCTAATTTTTTTTTGTATGAGACAACATATGATGTACGTGACTTCTGGCCATGGATAAATTAATGAAATTATCATTTTCTCTCAAAAATAATATTTTATCTATTAATACTGGGTGGTACTATTCACACACCCATTTTTCCTATTCACAGACCCCTCTATTTTTCTATTACTTAATAAGTTCTTTTCACAAATTACTCTAATTAATCTACCTTGTAATTATGTTTTTTTTTTTCTATTGGCAAGTCAATCATGAATCAAACATCATTATACATATAAATGAAGTAAAATAATACGTTCATTAAGTGGAATGACCTGTATTATTAGACAAGGAATATGCTTACTAAGTAATTACGTTCATCCAACTGAATCTGAATTGCAAAGTTTGTCCTCATACAAGTAGGGTAAGATGCATGCTTTACTCCTTTGTTGTCTCGGGTTCCAATATTGCACCTACCTTATTAGAGTTTCTAGTCTCTTATAGATTGACAACAAGCCATCTTCAAACGTAGTTTGCAAACTTGGGAAATTTGTAGGTACAAAAAAAAAGGAGTATAGTTCAAAACAAACTGTTTGAACAAGACTTATCTGAGGGGCTAGACACATGTAGGCACACGCAAAATCAATGGTATGAAACTTTTAATATAATGTATTTTAGATAACTGTATTGAATGAACACTCACCCATAAATAATAAGAATGTATTATGCAAGGACAAACTTTGCAATTTAGATTTAGTTGGGTGAACATAATTACCTGGGATGCATATTCTTTGTCTAATAATATAGTTCATTCCACTTAATGAACGTATTATTTTTCCTTCATTTATAGGTTAAAAAAAAAATTGATTTATTGTATAATGATGTTACTTCATGTTTGACTGTCAAATAGAAAAAAGAAAAGAATCAAAATTGCAAGGAGGGTAGTTAGTTAGGGTAAATTGTAAAAAAATATATATTGAATTAAAGTAATAGAAAAATAGAGGGAGCGTGTGAATAGAAAAAATGGGTGTGTCAATAGTACCATCCTTAATATTTTATCTACCTAGTGATACTAAATATTTTTATAAATATAAAACATGCATAAATAATAAATCTTATAACAAAGAAACAATTTAAAATATAATTACCTTTTCGTATATATAAATTATGCAACCAACAATTCTAAGTATATATAAATTATAACATACTTGTAGAACTGAAAATCAACCAAGCTTGTTATTTACAATCTTCAACTCCTCTCCTCTTCTCTAGCTCGCACCTATTTCAATTCTTCTCAAATTTTTCTCCATCTTTTTTTTTTTTGGCTTGCTTTGTAAATTTAGTGATCAGAGGTTATAAGAGAGAGTGATAGATATAGGTAGATTTAGAATTATTGTGAACAAACATGATTTGATGGGTTTTTGGGTGTATCTTGCCATGATTAAAAATGGAATTATGATGTGGTTGGAGCATTCAACTTTGATAGCAGATAAAAGCAAAAAAAAAATTTACTGTATTCAATTTAATTGCAAATAAAATCAAAATTTCATAATTTCTTTATGAAAATATGAAGTAAAAAATTTATTATCGGTGACATACAAATTTCACACAGAAATTTCAGACAAAATTTCAATGTGAATTTTTAGATATATTTTGTGTTTGAAGATATTTCGAAATTAAGAATTTCGCGGAAATGTAAGGAAAATTTCGGGAAATTCCTAATGAAAATGATATACCATATGAATTTCACTTCGGTACTTCAAAATTAAGGAAATTTTGACTGAAATTTCAGTTGTTTCAGAGAAATTTGAACCTATAATAAGGGCACGGTCATCAAAGAATGAGAAGTATTTAAACCCAAAATTATCGTACCAAGGGGATTGAAAAGCTAATTCCAATAATCTGTTATGCCAATTACTAAGTCACTAACAATTTAACAAATAAAACCTGAAAAACAACACCAAGCTATTTACATGTCTGGCTTGAAACAACCAAGCCTAAAGTGGGTCGAGAGAATATAACCTTACGTAAATGTTGAAACTCATAACCAAGTGGTATGGACAATGAAAATGGTTTGTGAAATTTGATTTTTGATTTTGAAAAATGAATTGACAATTGAAAATTAAAGTGGCAACTAAAAATTAAGAGAACAAAAACTAATCAGAAATGAAAATTAGGTCACTTGGGTATCCTCGTAGCCAAATTTAATGCACAAATATGTTCATACAATGGTCATTCAATTCAAAATAGCATCAAGAACTGTTCCTAAGACTTTTCAAGTTTCATGGGTTATTAGATTCCTCAAATGGTATTCCTACTCCGGATCAAGGGTGGTAGAAAACTTAGTTGGATCAATCTAGAGCCTTATTAGGGCCTTTAGTCGCACCAAAAGGTGAAGATTTCTAGAATCAATTAAGTTCCCAAGTTAGACAATACGGCAATCGAAATTGGTATTGCAACTAATTATACGTTTAAAACTAATGTCCTAGCCATAAATTAGAAAGGTAATTATGCTCCCTGATTTGTCCCTGATTTGTTCTCGGGGTCGCAAGCTTGTCACAGAAGAGTTTGCGGGAGCGTCGCGGGCGTGGGTTCGGTGTCGCGGGGGTGCGGAGTAGCGGGGATGCCACGAGGGTGCTGCAGGGATGCCGTGAGGATGCTGCAGGAATGCCACGAGGTCGCGGTCGAGTTGCGGTGACACTGGGCTCCCAGGGTCGCGGTGTAGCTGGTGAGTCGCTGTCGCGAGGGCAGGCGAGTGTGCGTGAGGGCAGAAGGCAAGCAGGGCTTGCAGGCGCTGCAGGGGCAGTGAGCCTAACTTGGTAGGGTTAGCGTTGAGTTGCAATGCAGGGGCTGCCTGGGGTAGTAGTAGCGTAGGCAATGCTAATCCGGTGGAGCTTGATCAATTTCTGGGGTTTTGGTTTCTAAAGTTAGGGTTAGGACTCGTACTGATAACGTGTTGTAGAGAAACTAAAATTGAGAGAAATTTTCTATGTATTCTCATCGATAATAGGGGACTCTTTATATAGATGATTACAATGTATAGAATCTCAATCATACAAGGAAAGTAATCATACATTGAATAGGAATCTAGATCCTTTTAATTTAACCCTATTACACTAGGTCAAGTAACTTAGAGTTTGGGCCAGACACAAATAGAGATATCCTTAAACAATATTTTATTTTATTATTATTTTTTATATAAATTAAGTGATGGGCATATGTAGGGAAAACTCAATCGAAAAAAAAAAGTAGGGAAAACATGGATGTATAAATTAAAATGCAAGGATTAAAAAGAGAGATTACATGGGATCCATTGATTCAGCACAATAATTAAGCGACACGCATCACGTTGTTTATTTTATATTTTATATTATTATCTTTTTTTATAAAGCTTTTCTTCCTTAAGAATTTTATAAAAATATCACTTTTAAATTGACAACACTGACCCCGGATTTCACCCTGATATCCGAACTAGCCATGCGGGGCCCACTTCAAGAATAACTTTACCGAAAAAATTCGACAGAGTCACTCTTAAAATAGACTACCCAAACCAAAACTTGTGGAGACATTTCAACACTTCTCAAAATTCACAAATACACAAATGATTGATAATCAGAGCAATTTAACTGTTCCACATAATAGACAAAAGAAAAGGAGAGGATAGATAAATTCTACAATGCGGAAGCAGTGATAACTATGCCTCAACTTCATGTATGCTCGGCCTCAACTAGCCTAATCTACAAGTTGGGCATTTGAAAACAAAGGGCGCAGAGGAAAGCATGTAAAAACGTTAGTGTGAGTAGACAAAAATAAACTAGACTCCAAACACACCTTATGGTGTGGATAATTACGTGAGAAGTTATTCCACAGAATGTGGAGAAAACTGCTGCACATATATATTTTGTTTTTTATTTTTGATTTTTTTTGTTAAATTTTTTTTCTTCTATTTGTGAATTGACCATTTTGTTTTTCTCAAATATTTCAGTTTAAATGTTTTTAATATTTGAGGGATATTTTGGTAAAATTTTTCTATTTTGGCTGATAAACTCTCTTCTCTTAATAATAGTATAGATACTACTTGTAATAATTGAAATAAAAGAGAAATTTATAAAAACTTTTTTTTTTTTTGATGAGGACTTCCTAACAAAAGTTGGTACCCCTTATTGATTGCAGCATGTGCAAATTAACGAGGCACAACCCAATCCTAACCAAAGCCATCCCTCACATTATTTTGAATACGTGTTACACGTTAGAGAATATGAAGGTGATTGATGTACAAATGAAAATATCAACACTAAGGGCATGTTTACTTATTTTGAATGGGAGGGAATGATTACAGGGTAAAAGTATTTATGCGTTTACTAACATATAAAGGAATCGGAATGATTCCGGATAAAAGTATTCCTGCGTTTACTAACACATGAAAGAATCGGAATGGATGTAAGTCCCACATCTTTATAAGGAATCGATTCCTGAATACTCAGGAACTTGATTATGAAGGGGGGAGATGGGTTTAGGAATCAACTCCTTCGGAATCAATACCGATTGCTTTCTTCTCCATTCCAATTGTCTCCGATTCATGATTAGTTTCCATTCCAAGTAAGTAAACGTGCCATATATAAAAAGAGACCCAATTCTAGCCAAGGCCATCAATCGGTCTATTTTGAATTACTTGTTACACGTTTAGATAACATGAAAGTGATTGATGTGCAAATGAAAAGAACTACACTAAGGCGTCGTTGGTTGCCGGAAAGGAAATTGGTTACTTAGTCATTTCCCATGAGCATGGGAAAGTAAATTTCCCACTAGTTTCCCAACCAATGTTTGAAAACACCGGGAAAGTAATCGCAAAATATATTTTACTTTCATTTCTGATGTTTGGTTTGTGCATGAATAGGAAAGTAGGTAACATCAACTTTCCAATAATATCCTTATTATCAAAACATAAACAATTCAAGATTTAAAAGTTTCATGGATAAATTTGTAATAACAACCATTAAAACAATCTTTAGAGTAGGTAATTAATGTGCAATTAATGCAAGGAAAATATGAGGGAAAATGAATCCCTTGGGGTGTGACCCCTATTTTCCCTTCATGCATGCAGGAAAGTTGTTTATTTTCTTGGGTGTGCCAAACACATGAAAGGATCAATTTTCATTTCCCAACTTTTTCATTCCGCAAACCAAACGAGGCCTAAATGAAAAGAGACCCAATCCTAGCCAAGGCCATCCCTCAGTCTATTTTGAATCAGGTTTGACACGTTTAGAGAACATGATCTACAATGAAAAGAACAACGCTAAATGAAAGTATGTATGTTAATAAAAGAACGGGTGGTGGATTTTCAGTTGTAGCGGTCCTCTTTCCTTCGGATTTGGTGGTGGGCATAATGCCTCAAATTAGCTGTTATAGATCGAGAATCTAATATCGCCTCTCTATTAAAAAATAAATGTATTGTATGTTAACTGAACAGATTATTGATGTAGGAGATTAATCTTGTTTGGGATTTTGCCCAGAATGATGAATTGGCTGAGTTTAATAAAGTTCAATTTCTAATATAAAAAAACACAGATAAAATTGAAATTGAAGTACACGCGTTTAAAATAGAAGAACAGAGGTTTTAAACCAAAACTTTCCAAGTAAAAAAGAAACAAAACGGATATAAAAAAGTGAAAGAGCAATAAAGTTCCATAACAAGAATAAAAAGGTACAACCCTATCTTTATTAGATAAAGAAATTGACATTTTTCCGTCTAATAAAACCTTTTCTTAGACTAATATATTGCATCTACTGAGGTTTCATTTTGATCCTTTATTTGAACGAGCTACATAATAGGGTGAACAATTCTGGCCTGAGAAGGCAATGGAACCCACTTGCGGTATTCCTGCCATATTAATTCAGTGTGTAATGGTTAATTAGAAAACATAGCCTGCAGAGTACTACATAAAACATAGGATAATATACTTTTTGCACATATCTTCCTCACTACATGGATGCAAGTTTTGTTATGTAAAGATAGATAGATATCTGCTGGGGAAAATCACCATTTTCCAGTTGATAATTGATTATAAACTTTGCTGCACAATGAAGAGGTGTTGGGTCTCTTTCTGCCTGTCCCGCATGAATGAGACCCATCATAGCCCAAGCATTTTGGACTAAATTGGATCGGTTTCCTTCTAGAGGAATGTATTTCTGTATCAACCGAGTGAGAGATATAAAATCAAGACGGATCAAGAACTCGAAGCTTGAATTAATTAATTAATTAGTTACCTTTTGTGGACATGAAAGATAGCCCTCTCCCCAACCGCCGTTCTCTCTCTGCGCCGTAAGTAGAAAACTAACCCCATTGCGCATGGCCTCACTAGTTCTGAAAGTCTTGCCAGCAGCTGCCAATCCTCCTAGCGCAAACCAGGTACCATATATGAAGCAAACTCCCCAATTTCCATACATGTCCAAATGTTTATAAGAGTTTAGTTATTAGTTAAGTTCATCCTGCATACTTTTGACATCCAGAAAGCAAGAGAGATAATTACAGGGAAAAAACGCTCCGAGATTACAGGGAAGCATTTTAGGGTTTTGGTAATCGCCAAAAAAAAAAAAAGAGCTTGCTGCCTGTCCGGCGGCGCCTCCACGTCGACTGTGGGTTCCGGCCTCATCGACGAATGGGTGTTGCCGGACGGGATCGTGGGGGCTCGGGGCTCCGTATATGTTTTCGGCTTCATCCTTCTGGGCCGTATACTACGTTTCTTTCTTCTTGGATGGCAGCGCAAGCGTGTAGGATGGGTGGCTGGGTTTTGACGCAGGCTTGGGGCAGGTGGCCTGAGGCCAGATCGTGGCGGCGATATGCCATGGATTGTATGGCGCTGGCTATCTCTCTGAGATGGGTTGATAGGCGGATCAAGCGGACGGACAAGGTCGTGCGGCAAGGCATGGCGAGTTTCGCACTGGATCTTGGTGTGGATTCGTCTGGATCTGGGATTAATTCTGGTTTCGACCGACAACAGTTGAGGTCGGCGTGGCTTGCTGTGTGGACTGTGTGTTTCCGGCGATGTGAGTTTGACGGGGCAGTGTTATGGAGGTGGGTTGCCGGCGGGGGCTGTTTCATGTTTTTAATTAGAGTAATTGTTTTGGTTAGGTTTTTGATTAGGATTTTGGTTAGGTCTTTCTGGTCATTCGCATGTCCCTACTCTGATGAGCTAGGGTTGGGTCAATTTGAGGTGCCATGGATGTGGTGTCATTCTTGGGACGAATTGGTTTAATTTCGATGTTATCTTATGTTCAATGTGTTGACGAGCGATCCTTGCACGTGGTCTGGTATCTTTGGGACACGGTGTGGAAGAGGGCGTTGGTTTTTCTGGCGATTGTCTATGAGGTGGTATCAGGATTCTCGGGATTTCTTGTAGCCCGAGTGGTTGGGCGTTATAGGTGGTTAGGGGTTCGGCCCTTTCGGCTCATGGAAGTCATTCTTGATGACGGACCCATAACTGGTTTAGGTTTTAGGGAAGAGAGTGGGGAGTTCATGTCCACCACCGGTCATTCCCGTATGGTGTAATTTGGTTATTATCAATAAAGGTTTCTTATTCTCAAAAAAAAAAAAAAAAAAAAAAGTTCATCCTTTTTTTTTTTTTTTTTTTTTTCTTCTGTACTAGGTGAAACTAACATATTTTCATAATCATAGATTGATTCCCTAGAATAGAAACATACCATGAACCATCCGGCATTTGTATATTTTCAAGGTAGTGTACATACCATGATTCCTTATCGTCTTCCTTGTAATCAGGGCGGAATTTTTTTTTTAATATATTCCTTATAAATTATGAAGATATTTTATCCATAAATTATTAAAATATAGCATATTAGTTCCCTCAATGTAATTAATATATTAACCAACCACAACTCAAAATAAATAATTAATATTTCAAACATAAATGCTAGTATAAAACCATTAATTATTTCTTTGCTAATTAGCTGTTCATAGTTATTTTGAATATTTTGTATATACGTTTACGACCAAAAAAAAAATAATTTGATTTGGACCCCCAAAACTTTGGATCCTAATTCTCTTCCCTGCTTGTAAAGTCGGCAAGTTAGGACCGCTGATCGTGAGAGAGCGACTGAGGACTTGGGAGTCCGTTAGGACCACAAGAGCTTCTTTCATCATATTAATGGCATTCATATAATGGACGTTACCTCAATACCTCACTACTCCAAGATATTTGGGTTCCGTTAAACAGCCAACCCAGACTCGGAAAAGGATATGAGGTAGTTGAGAGCTTCTCTCTTTTTCTTTGGTCGGTAACTGGACTTTAACCGGACTTTACGAAATGAGATGCTTTCATTGCTTTGTTGACATTTGGTTGGTTAACGTAGGTAGCCCATCGCGGCGGGCCGCTAACCCCTCATTCCCTCAATAGGACGAACGACGACTCCTGCCGTAGGAGATTACGAATTGGGCTGTCCACACACCGACACACGTGGAATAATCGATCGACTTGTGCAGGTGAGCTAACTCAATTGTTATACAGTTTTAACGAAGGGTTGACCTATTGTGGGGAGAAATAAGTATGCTAGTTTACCTTGGTTTCAGAGTAGAGGCTGCGTGTACTACATGTACTGTATTATTGTGATTAGTTTATTTTGTCCGGAAAATATGACATATGCACCTTATAGTTATTCACCAGCCCTTTATTCAAAAAAAAAAAAAACTACAAATTATCGTCAAATATCATAAAAATTCTTTGGTGTAAGAGTTTTTTTTTTTTTTTTTAATGAATATCATGTCGATATATTAATAACTCAAACCAAAAAAGATAAATACATATCCTCCATCTACCATCATAGGATAGATAAAGAGTTTGTGGTAATAGCACAGTGATACATAGATTAGATCAAATCATTTGACGGTTTCACGCTCATAAACAGAGCCTATATAGTAAACTATTTACTATGTAGCTACTACATAGTAAATAGTTGACTTTGTCTAAACTCGATGACACTTACTAAAAACCTAGAAGCATAACTCCCTAACAAAATAGGGAATTATTGTAATCAAAATAACTAGACTAAAAAATAGGGCCTAAACCCAAGTTCACTTAGGCCCAATTGGTGTAACATTATTGGTTACCCAACAGCCAACACTAGTACACTACAACATATTAACACAAAACGTTGTGATACAACCAGAATAATTTTAACTGCATTCGTTTCAAGTAAATTTCAATTGTCTGATGTATTTAGAATCTCTGGTGAGATTTCAATACTTCAAACAGATAACTCATAATTTCATACATTTTTATACCCTTAGATGTAGGATTCTAGGCTTAGTTCTTGTCATTTTTGAGTCATTTACTTTGTGTTTGTGTTTTGTAGGTTAAACTGAAGAAAAGAATGATTTGGAGTTTAAGTCACGCAGGATTGAAAGGATGCTGGCCATCCTGATCTTCCAAAATTGTCTCTGCTTTGCGTCAACTTCACAGATTAAACTGTACCTTCTCAGAAGGAATTAGCAGGCAAGCCTTATACCATTGGAAAGATACGGATGTTAGCTTTCTAAAGAATTTTACGGAAGTGGATTCGCATTTTTCTGGAGGAAGTTATGATGATTTAAGTGAACCTAGTTCAGGAAGGCAGATTCTGACGGATTTTCGGAATCTGACTTGTGAGGCCCAAGTCCGCTGCTCTTAGCACTTGAATGGAACAAGGCTGAACGTGATTGACATATTTGGAGTAATTTCTTGCATTGACTTTAATAACCCTGCGTTCCTTTGGAGAGAAGAAAGCTATTCCAAGTTGGACTAGAAAACCGAAGAAGCCCAAGTCAAGTAGGATTGAAAAAGAGACATATTCTGCAGAAAACCTAGCACGTTTGGAGAGACAGAATACACAGCATATTCTGCAGAGAACGAGAAGAAGAGAAGCTCTCACCATCGCTGGACCCGAGTTCCTCAATTCTTCCATTGTTTGTTTCATGTTTTCTTTGATTTTAGTCATGTTTTTCATAGTTATGGATTGCTAAATTCCTAAGCTAGGGCTGAGATGAAGCCCCTAGTATGACTATTCTCTTTATTTAGTTGGTTTGCTATTGAATTTCTGGATTTCTATGTTAAATTCTTAATCACCGTTTCAATAGAACTTTTATTCAAAATCTTTGCTCGGGATCAATAAGACCTAGGTTTTGTTTATGAGTTGTTTGGTTGGAAAATATGATGCTTGATCAATGAGTAGATGTTTTCTAGGGTGCCAAAAGATAATTTAATCTTGTGATTTAAGAGTTGTGAATTAAGAATACAAGTGCTTGATCATAGTCGATATTCTTGTTTGCATGATTTCCTAGTTCTTTTGTGCTTAATGGAGTTGAACATGTTTGCTTGAACCTGATCATTAAGTGGAGTAAATTATAGTTTGGCTACTTGAGTTCTATACATGATCAATAAGTTGGAATTCATAAGTTAGAAGAACTTGGCATATGTCTGGGATCAATAAGGCTTATGTACGGAAATCTTTAGTATGAAATCTAGAGAATTCAATGGTTATCAACTAGAGAATAGGATAGAAGTATTAGGTGGTGGATTCAATGCTTTAGCATCTTCATAATCTGTTCTTAAACTTAAAGAAATCTCATTGCTCATTCTTGTTTTTAATTTCAGTTTTCCTTTCTTTAATTAAACCTCAATCATCATAAAAAATCAGTTTGTTTCACTTAAGTATAGCACATTTGTCATAGCAAAATTGTTTCAATCAGTCCTTGAGGGAATGACCTCGTGCTTGCACATCTATCCTACAATTGAATCGTGCACTTGCGAGTACTAAATTAAAATTGACAACAAGTTTTTGGCGCCGTTGCCGGGGACTGACTTAATTCAATTCTATTTGTCAGTTGTGCCATACTTAATTTATGTATAGTTTTTTAGTTTTTCTTTTCTTTTACTTATTTATTTATTTTTTGTTTGTTTTTCTTGTAGGTTTGAATTTTGTTTATGCAAGGTCGTCGATCCCAGAATTTAGATATCATTGTCTACGATCCGGAGATTGAACGAACTCGTAGAAGACTTTTAAGGCAAGCAAGAACTCAAGTACAAGTTGCGGCTCCAATGGCAGAAGATGAAACAAAAGCATTGAAGGAGTTCACGGCTCCTACTGCTCTCACAACATCATCTTGTATTGTTGTAGCTCCTATTCATGCAGGAGTGCGTTTTGAGATTAGACCAGCAACAATTCAGAGTTTGCCTAATTTTTATGGGAAGACGAATGAAGACCCTTATCTCCATGTGGAGGAATTCAAAGACATATGTGGGACTTTTCAGTATGAGATATCAGATGAGCAGATCCGTTTAAGGCTTTTCCCTTTTTCATTGAAAGACAAGGCAAGAAAGTGGCTAAGCTCTCTTCCCCCTGGTTCCATCAATACTTGGGATGATTTGGTTAAAAAGTTCTTGTTGAAATTCTTCCCAGCTAAGAAAACTAATGCTCTCCAAGCAGAAATCTTTGGCTTCTCTCAACCCGAAGGAGAACCTTTTTATGAGAGTTGGGAGCGTTATAAGGATTTATTTTTGAAGTGTCCTCATCATGGATTTTCTAAACCCCAAAAGGCTCAATTTTTCTACCGAGGTTTGAACTCCCAAAGTAGAAGTATGGTGGATGCTACAGTTGGTGGAAGCTTGATGGGAAAGACGGCAGATGAGGCAATTCAAGCTTTTGAGACTATATGTGAAAATTCGCAGCAATATGATCCTTATACAACAGTGCCCAAAAGAGGAGGACTATATGAGGTTAGTGCAAGTACTAAGTTGGAGGAGCAAGTTGCAGCCTTGGCAAGACAAATGAAGAGCCTTACTCCTCTGTTAAATAAGGCTGCAAGGGAGACATGTGCTTCGTGTTCAAGTATTGCACATACCACAGAGGCTTGTCCCGAAAATTTCTTCCAAGATGAGCAAGTCAACATGGTGAATAATTATAGAAGGCCTGTGAATGATCCTTTTTCAAATACATATAATCCAGGTTGGAGGCAACATCCAAATTTCTCTTATAGTAATAATAATCAGGTGCAAATGCCAAGGAATCCTCCCATGCAAAATTATCAAGGGCCAATTGAACAAAAGAAACCATCTCTTGAAGAAACCATGCAGCAACTTGCACAAAATCAGATGGAATTTCAAAAGGCTAATGCTCAGATGCTTCAAGCTATTCAAGAGACCAAGAAAGAGCAGCAAGTTCAATCTCAAGCTATTTCTAAGCTAGAAGTTCAAGTTGGTCAGATTGCCACTGCTTTGAATGAGAGAGAACAAGGGCGTTTACCTAGCCAAACTCTTGCTAATCCAAGGGGTCAATTTGAGAAACATGAGCCTATGAAAGCTGTGATCACATTGAGGAGTGGAAAAGAAGTTGATATAAAAGTTCATAGTCCAAGAGATAAAGAAGAAGTCAAACGGGGAAACCCAGAAATTAATGAATCAGCAGAGAAGGAATCTGCAGAAGGATTGAAGCTGCAACAGCAATCCCGAAAACGTACTGATTCAAACCCAGCGACTTCTAGCACCCCAGAAACTCCTTTACGGTCTAATTCAGAGTCTCAATTTGTTCCCAAACCTCCATATCCACAGTTGCTTCAGAAGCCAACGAAAGATAGGCACTTGACTGAGATTATGGAACTATTTCGCAAGGTGCAAATTAATATTCCTTTGCTTGATGCTATTAAACAAATCCCAGCTTATGCGAAGTTTTTGAAGGAGTTATGCACTAATAAAAGGAAATTTGAAGATCATGAGAAAGTGTTGTTGTCAGAAGAGGTCAGTGCCGTAATTCAAAGAAGACTCCCTCCAAAGTTGAAGGATCCGGGCAGCTTCACAATCCCTTGCACAATTGGTGATCATTATTTTGAGCGTGCTTTGATGGACTTGGGTGCAAGTGTTAACCTGATGCCATACTCTCTATATTTGAAATTAAAGCTTGGTGACCTGCAACCAACATCAATCTCCTTGCAATTTGCAGACCGATCGGTCAAGAGGCCAAAGGGAATTGTTGAAGATGTGTTAGTGAAGGTTGATAAGTTCATATTGCCTGCAGATTTTGTCATTCTTGAAACTGAACCAGATGCTTATTCAAGTGAGGATGTACCAATCATTTTGGGTCGTGCGTTCATGGCTACTGCTGATACCATAATTAAAGTAAAAGATGGACTTCTATCTATGACAGTTGGTGACATGTCCGTGGAGTACAAGATTTTTGAAGCTGGTCGACGTCCCTCTGACGACGGTAAATGTTTTATGGTTGATTCAATTTCTCCTATTACTCATGAATCTTTTGTTTTGAATTCATCTCAAGATCCACTTGAAGTATGTTTGACACAATCTGGAATGGATTTTGATGCCAAGAAAGAGGTTGATGAGTTAGAGAAGCTTCTTAATGTTGCACCGGTTTTTGAATCAAGAAAGTGGAACCAATTTGAGTCTTTACCTTTATCCACAAATAAAGTTGTGCCTTCCATTCAGCAAGCACCGAAGTTAGAGCTCAAGCCACTGCCACAACACTTGAAATATGTATTTTTGGGTGAATTTGAGACACTTCCAGTGATTATTGCTTCGGACCTTTGTGAAGAAGATGACAAGAAGTTGTTGCAAGTTCTTCAAGGTCACAAAACAGCGATTGGATGGACAATTGCAGATATTAAAGGTATAAGTCCTACAATGTGTATGCACCGAATCCATCTTGAAGACAATATGAAGCCAACACGTGATGCACAAAGGCGTTTAAATCCACCAATGAAAGAAGTTGTGCGTTCTGAAATTTTGAAGCTCCTAGATGTTGGAGTTATATATCCAATTTCAGATAGTCAATGGGTTAGTCCAGTTCAAGTGGTGCCTAAAAAGTCAGGAATAACCGTTGTGAAGAATGAAAAAGATGAGTTAGTGCCTACAAGGATGACTACGGGTTGGAGAGTATGTATTGATTACCGAAAGCTCAACACTGCCACACGCAAAGACCACTTTCCATTACCCTTTATTGATCAGATGCTTGAGCGATTGGCGGGTCATAGTTATTATTGTTTCCTTGACGGCTATTCAGGGTATAATCAAATTCCTATTGCACCAGAGGACCAAGACAAGACTACATTTACTTGCCCTTTTGGTACTTTCGCTTACCGGAGAATGCCTTTTGGATTATGTAACGCACCGGCTACCTTTCAACGATGTATGATGAGTATTTTCTCCGACATGGTGGAGCGATTTATTGAGGTATTTATGGACGACTTTTCTGTTTTTGGTTCTTCTTTTGATGATTGTTTGCTTCATTTAACTCTAGTGCTCAAAAGATGTCAAGAAACCAATCTTGTGCTAAATTGGGAGAAGTGCCATTTTATGGTCAAGCAAGGTATTGTGTTGGGACATATTGTTTCAAGCAAAGGCATTGAGGTTGACAAAGCAAAAATGGATTTAATTACCAATCTTCCTCCACCAACAACAGTAAAGGGAGTGCGTTCTTTCCTTGGCCACGCCGGATTTTATCGGTGTTTCATGAAGGACTTTAGTAAAATTGCAGGACCCTTGAGCAATTTATTAGCAAAGGATGCAGAATTTGTGTTTGATGAAGCATGTCTAGAGGCATTTAACAAGCTCAAGGCCCTCCTAACTTCAGCTCCTATCATAAAGCCTCCGAATTGGAATTTGCCGTTTGAATTAATGTGTGACGCATCGGATTATGTGGTGGGTGCAGTTTTGGGGCAGCGTATAGAGAGGCTTCCTCATGCTATTTATTATGCTTCAAAGACTCTAAATGATGCTCAGCTTAACTATTCTACCACCGAGAAAGAGTTGCTTGCGGTTGTATTTGCTCTAGACAAGTTCCGGTCTTATTTGATTGGTTCCAAAGTAATTGTCTTCACTGATCATGCTGCCCTTAAATATTTACTTGCCAAGAAAGATGCCAAGCCTCGATTGATCCGTTGGGTTCTCTTACTTCAAGAATTTGATTTGGAGATAAAAGATAAAAAAGGAAGTGAGAATGTGGTTGCAGACCACTTGAGTAGATTGGTGCATGAAGATGATGAAGTGGACTGCCTTCCTTTGAATGAAAATTTTCCTGATGAACAATTGTTTATGGTACGTGATTCTCCTCCTTGGTTTGCTCATATTGTGAACTTTATTGTTACTAAAAAATTCCAGATCATTGGAGCAAGCAAGAGAGGGAGAAATTTCTTTCAAAAGTGAAGCATTATATTTGGGATGAACCATATTTATTCAAACATTGCCCAGACCAATTGATTAGAAGATGTGTACCGGAAAATGAGTTTCAAAGCATTCTTCGTTTCTGCCATAGTTATGCTTGTGGTGGGCATTTTGGAGCCAAGAAAACAGCGGCTAAAGTTCTTCAAAGTGGATTTTATTGGCCAACATTATTCAAGGATGCTTTTGAATTTTGTTCTTCATGTGATCGCTGCCAACGAATGGGTAATATCTCCAAACGTGACATGATGCCCTTGAGTAATATTTTGGTGGTTGAATTATTTGATGTTTGGGGAATAGACTTCATGGGACCTTTCCCTCAATCCTTTGGCAATCTCTATATATTGGTGGCAGTGGATTATGTATCCAAATGGGTTGAAGCAATTGCTTGCAAGACTAATGATCACAAGGTGGTACTCTCCTTTCTCAAAGACAATATTTTTGCTCGTTTTGGCACTCCTAGAGCCATTATAAGCGATGGAGGACTACACTTTTGCAACAAGCCATTCGCATCACTTATGAAGAAGTATTCCATCACTCACAAAGTCGCTACACCTTACCACCCTCAAACTAGTGGTCAAGTTGAGATTTCTAACCGGGAAATTAAAAATATTTTGGAGAAAACAGTTCGCCCGGATAGAAAAGATTGGTCTCAACGGTTGAATGATGCTCTATGGGCATATAGGACAGCCTATAAAACTCCAATTGGCATGTCGCCATATCGCTTAGTTTTTGGGAAGGCTTGTCATCTTCCGGTGGAGTTGGAGCACCGAGCATATTGGGCAATCAAGCACTACAATTTTGACATGAATGCAGCCGGTGAACAGAGAGCATTGCAGCTGAATGAGATGGAGGAAATTCGTAATGAGTCTTATGAGAATGCAAAAATTTACAAGGGGCGCACCAAGAGGTTTCATGATAAAGTCATTCGTCAAAAGACATTCGAACCAAACCAAAAGGTGCTGCTATATAACTCTCGGCTGAGACTCTTTCCAGGAAAACTGAAATCTCGGTGGATGGGTCCTTTTCTGATTACAAAGGTGTTTCCTCATGGAGCAATTGAAATCAAGAACTTGAGGAACAACTCAATCTTCAAAGTGAATGGTCAACGTCTCAAACCTTACTTGGAGACATCTTTTGACACCAATGAGCAGCATGTTTCCTTCACTGATCCTCCAAATGAATGAGCTTAAACTTAGTCTGGCTGAAGACATAAAACTTAGCGCTTGTTGGGAGGCAACCCAATGATTGTTGGAAGAAGAGGAGTGCGTGTTCAGCAAGAATGAGGCTTCTAATCGTGCTCACATCTGCTACCTTCATACCAGGGACGTTTCCTAACTCTTTTCTTCTATTTTCGTAGTTCTTTTTCATTCATTAGTTGTTTTGGTCGTGTTCTGTCCCCTTACTGTTATTGCTGCACTGCTGTTTTATATTCGGGGATTGCAGTATGCACTTCAATCCTGCGACTGATTTGTTCTTCACATTGCGGACAATGCTCAATTTAAGTTGGGGGTGGGATTTCATATTTTTATTTTATTTTAGGTCTGTGTTCGGTGTTTTGTTTTAACTTATTTAAAAAATAATAATAAAAATTAAAATAAAAAATTTTTGCGTTTTTTTATTGGGTTTTTAGTTTTGTTTGTGAGTCTAAGTCTTAGGGGTCTTCCAAACACTATGATGAGCATGAACTTCTTACGGATAATATTATGGTCTTAAGATGATAGCAAGCATGTATTGATTCATGATTTTAAGTAATTGTTAATAGATTTTTATGACCATTGTGCTCAACTTGTCGTGCATTGATGGTTAGATTGGTGTAATGATTGAAATTTGATTGATGCATGCTAGGATGAGTTAAACTTGATTTAACCCTGTGAGAATTTGAGCCTATATATGTGCTTCTCTTTTCTGAGTGAATTAGAATAGATCATCCTATTTTCTTGACGTGGATTTTGCATGATCTCATCTTTTATTCATCTTGGTCAAGACTCGGATTCGACTTGCATATTTTATACAAGGACAAATGCTAGAACTTGCCCCAAAGCCTCTTGAAGCGTATGGTTGAATTGCATGATGGACGGGAAAGGATAAAGGCACTAGGATTAATCACCAAAGCCGAATAAAGCCTGTGTCCCTTTAATGCACACAAGTTGTGCAACCCCTAGATAAACCCTCTTGAGCCTACATTAAGCCTTTTCTTTTGTCAACCACAAATTCCTTACCTTTTAACCTAGTATAGTTATATCTTTACCCTATTCTAAGGAGTTAGTGGAGCAAAATTTTCAGAGATTCATTATGGTTCAAGGTATTTTGTAAGCAAGTATGGGGGAGTGTTATTGTAAATGTCGATCCAAGGAAGAATGAAAAAAATATATTGATGGCTATCGAAAAGAAAAAAAAGCCAAAGAAAAAAATCGAAAGTAAAAAGAAAAAAAAAGAAGAATTTCCTTGGATTCGATAAGTTGTTTTATATATTATGGTGTTTAGAATGAAGCAAAGGCCCAAAAAGATGACATCCGGCCTTAAGAAAAAGTTTTTTTGCTTCATGTGTTTCGAGTTTCATTGCCTGAGGAAATTCATTGAAGTTCTTATCTCTCTACATTATCATTCTAGTGCTCTACTAAGTTCCTTAGAATTTTTGTGATTCCCCGATCCTTTCTTTCTTGAAACCTACACCCATACCCCGTTACAACCCTAAATAAAGACCTCTTTGATTTTTGAAGTTGTGCATTCGATTTGTGGAGACTTGTGCAGAGGGTGAGCATATGGTGTCACTGGCCTTTCATCTGAGTTTTGGCATTCCTTTCATGAGATCATAATTATTAAAAAATATTGTCAGAAAAGCTTTTCTTTCTTGTTGTCATATGTGAGCTATTTGTTGCCTTTATACATCATTCCTCTCACATATAACTTGAGTGAAAATGGAAGCTTATGCCATAGTCAGAAAATCATGAGTGGAAAGAAATTGAGTGCATCCTTGTGAGAAATTGAGTTGACACTTGTTTGAAACATGAGGAAGTTGGGTTTCTTTTGTTGCATTGGTTTGATCGTTCTTGCACTAAATTTTGAGCATGATGGTCATCAAAATAGATTAGCTTTTGAGTGAAGTGTGAATTTGCTATTGTGCTTGCCTGAATCTTGACTGACCGTACTTGTGGGCAATATAAGTTCTCTGAGATGTTTGGAAGACATTAGGTCCGTGCTTTGAGTCATATTTATTTTTCTTTCTTGTTTGCTCGAGGACTAGCAAAACCTAGTTTGGGGTATTGATAACTCATAATTTCATACATTTTTATACCCTTAGATGTAGGATTCTAGGCTTAGTTCTTGTCATTTTTGAGTCATTTACTTTGTGTTTGTGTTTTGTAGGTTAAACTGAAGAAAAGAATGATTTGGAGTTAAGTCACGCAGGATTGAAAGGATGCTGGCCATCCTGATCTTCCAGATTGTCCTCTCTTGCGTCAACTTCACAGATTAAACTGTACCTTCTCAGAAGGAATAGCAGGCAGGCCTTATACCATTGGAAAGATACGGATGTTAGCTTCTAAAGAATTTTACGGAAGTGGATTCGCATTTTTCTGGAGGAAGTTATGATGATTTAAGTGAACCTAGTTCAGGAAGGCAGATTCTGACGGATTTTCGAATCTGACTTGTGAGGCCCAAGTCCGCTGCTCTTAGCACTTGAATGGAACAAGGCTGAACGTGATTGACATATTTGGAGTAATTTCTTGCATTGACTTTAATAACCCTGCGTTCCTTTGGAGAGAAGAAAGCTATTCCAAGTTGGACTAGAAAACCGAAGAGCCCAAGTCAGTAGGATTGAAAAAGAGACATATTCTGCAGAAACCTAGCACGTTTGGAGAGACAGAATACCAGCATATTCTGCAGAGAACGAGAGAAGAGAAGCTCTCACCATCGCTGGACCCGAGTTCCTCAATTCTTCCATTGTTTGTTTCATGTTTTCTTTGATTTAGTCATGTTTTTCATAGTTATGGATTGCTAAATTCCTAAGCTAGGGCTGAGATGAAGCCCCTAGTATGACTATTCTCTTATTTAGTTGGTTTGCTATTGAATTTCTGGATTTCTATGTTAAATTCTTAATCACCGTTTCAATAGAACTTTATTCAAATCTTTGCCCGGATCAATAAGACCTAGGTTTTGTTTATGAGTTGTTTGGTTGAAAATATGATGCTTGATCAATGAGTAGATGTTTTCTAGGGTGCCAAAATAATTTAATCTTGTGATTTAAGAGTGTGAATTAAGAATACAAGTGCTTGATCATAGTCGATATTCTTGTTTGCATGATTCCTAGTTCTTTTGTGCTTAATGGAGTTGAACATGTTTGCTTGAACCTGATCATTAAGTGGAGTAAATTATAGTTTGGCTACTTGAGTTCTATACATGATCAATTAAGTTGGAATTCATAAGTTAGAAGAACTTGCATATGTCTGGGATCAATAAGGCTTATGTACGGAAATCTTTAGTATGAAATCTAGAGAATTCAATGGTTATCAACTAGGAATAGGATAGAAGTATTAGGTGGTGGATTCAATGCTTTAGCATCTTCATAATCTGTTCTTAAACTTAAAGAAATCTCATTGCTCATTCTTGTTTTTAATTTCAGTTTTCCTTTCTTTAATTAAACCTCAATCAATAAAAATCAGTTTGTTTCACTTAAGTATAGCACATTTGTCATAGCAAATTGTTTCAATAAGTCCTTGAGGGAATGACCTCGTGCTTGCACATCTATCCTACAATTGAATCGTGCACTTGCGAGTACTAAATTAAAATTGACAACACAAACCATGTGAACACAAGAAGTTTGAAACTTATAGCCATGTGACCACATCACCTAGTTTGTACTATATACAAAAGGTGATCTACTAATAATGATTTGAGAAGATAAATACTACTTGAAGACTTAATTCATTGTCATTTTGTACACTCAATTGAAAATTGTGATTGATTTGATGTGTACATATCTAATTTCTAACAACTAGCAATATGGAATGTGATGTATTCTTATTCAAGATAATGACAATACACCATCACCAATAATAGCATTTTACAGGCAACAAGCTACATGAGTCACTACACTAGTATTGGTTGTCATTGATTGATCACTAAGATCGATCATGCATGATTTTCAGTTTATTTCATGCTACTCTTTAACTAGTACCAACAAGATATTATTATTATTATTTTATTTTATTTTTATCGAAAAATGTCAATCTATTCATTAGATTCAGCAAATAGAACAAAAACGAAACATCCCTATAGGGTCAACGGAAAGAATCGTTCCTTAGAGCATCCTAAACTTCTATCCTAAAAAAGTATAGGAATCCAGCGTACCCCCAGTATACCCACATTTTAAGAAATCCATGCACCATTATTCTAACAAAAACTTAAAAACCTCAAAGCAGACATAAAATGGTTTCAACTAAGCCTCTAGTTTTTACTACCCAAACAAAAATTAAACAGTACTATGGGTCATAGAGACCCAATCCATCCAACCTCATAGCAGAAGGGTAATCCAGTCCACTTGAAACCCTACACCAATGAGCCCAAAGTTGAGGCGCACAGACCAGTTCAATGCCCAAGAGGCCCAGCCACTCCAAATGCAGGCCCAAAGAGTAGGGCAAACCAAATCTCTAGCCCATGGTTTAAATGTATTAATTTTGCACAGGGTAATGTGTGAAGCGTTAGTTCCAAAGTAATACATTGAGTTATCCCAAAGGTAATAGAGGTGATAGTGGCATCCATAAATGGGTTTATTCATCCATCATTTTGCTGGTGCCTTATAGGCTGCAGAACCTTAATTATATGGTGAAACTAGTGCTGACAGCTAGCTCACCAAAACATGCATGTTTGTGTGTCGAAGATCTAAGTACAGATGGCACATGAAACAAAATAGGTCAATAGCACATGTTAGATGTGGCTAGGTAAAGTAGAGCTAGCATTCATGGGGACCTGAATGGCGGCATACGATGTGGACCAAGTCATTTTGAAAAAGAAAAGATAGCGTACGACCGCACTAAAATATAAATTGCGCATGGTCCTTGTCTCCTGAGCATATACGTGTATCACAATTATGGATAAGAGTATGAAGGTGTATGCATGAGTACACGCGTGTATCCAAAGTACTTGATCAACAGCGCAACTAAGTGTGAATCATGGCTCTGTCTATGCAATAGGTATATGTGTAAACATATGATGAACCCAATGATAGACAAGCAGAAAATATTAGACTTAGCTTTTCCTTTGAGAATGCCAGACTGCTGTTCGACGGACTTGCCGTTGAGTGAGCGAAGCAGAAGCTGCTGGGTACAACGCTAGTAAAAGAGATTAAAGGTTGATGATCTCAACAGGCCGTTAGCGGTGGCTCCTAGCACTGTTGGCGGATGGTGCTCAGGGAGAGTCGCTAGCTGTAATAGAGGTTTGCTCAGCGGGGATCACTTGGCTGAACCTTGGCCAGTGGAGCTTCCACCTAGCCATAGAGCTTAGCAGTGAAACCTCAGCGGTGATGGGCTACCCCGCGGTGATAGGGTATCCAGCAGTGATTCTCAAAGGAGGCCAACCAGGGGTGAAGCCCAATGGAGAAGTTCAGCGGAGCGGAGCTTTGGTGAAGGTTTGGCTAGCGGTGATGATGGTCAGCGGTGGTGGAGACTCAGAACTCAGCGGAGCTATGCTCAGCGGTAGTCGAGCTTGCCCAGCGGAAATGGTTGGCGAAGGGAGCTTTGGTTAGCTGTGGCGGCCAGCGGAGAAGGCCAGCCTAGGATAGGTCAGCATAGTCGAATGGAGGCCGCTGGTGACCGGAGGAGCGGAGCCTTGTGCTTACTTGGAGCTCGACGGAGATTTGACGCGAGCTCAGCGGAGGATCGAAGTTCGGCGGAAAACTTAGAGCTCAACCGAGCCATATGCTTAGCGGTTGCCGGAGCCATTGTGTAATCACCGGTGCCCTGTCCGTGCAGCTTTGGTCTGCGGAGGTTGCCTGGGCATGTCGCTGGTGGGGAGTAATGCAACGAGGAAGACGAGGCTTTGTTCAAGAAAATGGGTGTCCAGAGGATTATTCTGGGTGCCCAGAGTATTTGGCGACTGTTTTTTTTTTTGTAGGTCAGCGTTGACCTTTTGAGATGGTTGTTGACCAACCTTGTCAGCGTTGACTAGCTCTCCAGCATTGACCGGAGTTGGTTGGCATTGACTGAGCTCAAGTTTTGACTTGAAACCTTGCAACTTTGTAAGTACTGGGGGACAAATTTATGTTTGAATTTTTTTTTGTTACCGCCAAGGATGGATAGCGGCTGATGTAAGGCTTGATTGGAAATAAAAGGCAAGGAAGGTTGAGTGCTTCTAGTGCCAATGTTAACGTCAGAGATCTGAGGGGGTCTCTAGTTAGCTTTAGAGAGAGAGAGAGACACACGAGAAGTATAGTGGTTCGTCTCCGCCTTAGCGAGAGACTAAGTCCACTTGAATATTGTACTATGTGTGTTTGGGCCTTGCAGCCCAAGGAGATTACAAAGTGTGTAATGAGATCTCTTGAGTTGTGGGAGGAGGCATTCCTTTTATAGGTGAAGGAATGCTCTTCCTTTACATGGTTTCTGATGTGGGACTCAAATATCACTATTCTAGTATAAAAAAGCTATGTTGTGAGGGCAACTTGACAAAGCCAGGAAGGTGGCTTCCCGGAGACGTATTTGCCACTTCCGGATACCGTAGCGTAGCTTGAATATAGGGCTACAAGATGCAAGTAGTGGTTGGATCCCATGAGGGTGTTGTTTATGCTTGGTGAGGTAGCAAACTATCCATGTATAGTGAGAGGTATCTACAACTACCAAATACAAATCAAAGGAAGTAAAGAAAAGGACCCAAAAGGAAAATAAGAATCCATAAATGAATCTTAAACAAAGTAACCAACGAAAATCAACAAGATGAATTGTGGAGTCTTAGAAGATTATAAGAAATATTTTTTCTCACTCAAGAAGAAAAGCTAAATTGCTGCTGAGACTCAATATATTTACGATGGCTACTAAGAGTCTTTCGACAATGCTACTGATAGTTCGTAGCTGACATTTTTATTGAGTAAGTACACTTACAAACTTTGATACTTACTCTGACTATACTCACTAATGTTATTTCTGACCGTCAGTATACTTACTAACATTGTTACTGACCGTCAGTATACTTACTAAAAACAATAACAAAAAAGGAATTTGAATAAGTATAATCAAAGCTCTAATTGTAATTAAAATTAAGGTTCTATAGAAATGACAATATCAAGGTACCATTTATTATAAAAAGGTAAGTAAACTATTACATGCAAGTTCCTCATAAATTGACTCAAAATAATGAAATTTCAAAATTCAGTTGTCCCACTAGGTCGACTTCAAAGACCATATTGAACAAACTCATCCATGTGTTGGAAACCTCAATAGGAGCCTTGATCTGAATATATAACACAAGAAGAATAATCATGAAGTGAGTACTTCCACAAGAAGAATAATCATGAAGTGAGTACCTCCACAAGACCATATTCACAAATGTTACTGACCTTCAGTGACAAAGGGATTAGCTAATCAATACACAAGAATCTTAAAATTCAACCACAAAAACTAAAAGTAAATGCTTCAAACATAACTGCTACACACAAACATTCACTAGTAACAACAATCACACAATTGTTACTAACATTCAATAACAAATCAAATATCATTACTGATGGTCAATAACAACTCAAACATGGCTACTGAGGTTCAATAACAATTCATATATGGTTACTAAAGTTCAATAGTAAATTAGATATGGCTATTGAGGCTCAATAACAAATCAGATATGCTTACTAATTGTTAATCGCAAACCAGATATGCCTATAAGGGTTAATAGAAAACCATACACACCTATATGGGTCTAGGTTTTGCTACTAAGGATCAGTAGGAATAAAATAATCCTATTGTAGGTCAGTAGGATCATGTCAATTGCTAATGAGGGCCAGTAGGGATTTAGTAGATAGCTAGAGTTCCTAAGAACTTTACCGTCATTATATGTAATGGTAATAAACTATGTAATATGAACAAAACATCTACCTCAGCCACTGGATACAAATTAAAATACCCTGCAAGAAGAGACTTGAATTAACCAATTGCTTCATGAAAACAGAACGGTGAAAACCTAAACACCAACGATTAAGTAAAATCAGATGTATTAAGTATTAACCAGGAAAAAGAACAATAAATTATATATATTAGCTAGCATTTGATTTCACACCATGAACATAATAAAAATTAAGTTTGAATTAACAAGACAATCCACAAGCAAAACAACCCATTGTGAATTTCAATAGAAATGGAATTGAAAAATTCAAAATACAGAAAAACATACCTCAAAGTGTTAGATCTATAATTCAAAGTTCATGTATGAATGAAAACTTTAGATTCATCGCCTTGATTGATCTCAATCTCGATCCGAATATCGATACCGATCTAGATCTCTTCTCTCTCTGGCTTACAAATCAAATTTCATATTTGAGTGAGATTTTCAAATTCGTCTCCTTGATTGACCCGATCCAGATCTGTTCTCTCTCTCTCTCTCTCTCTCTCTCTCTCTCTCTCTCTCTTCTCTCTCCTCTCTCTCTCTCTCTCTCTTCTCTCTCTCTCTCTCTCTCTCTCTCTCTCCCTCCCTCCCTCCCTCCCTCTATTTCGTCTGTCTTCCTCATGTGTGTTAAGGGACATTTTCGTTAGTAAAAATAAAGAATTTGGAAGCGTGTCTACATGACTCACCGCAAGGAAATAGGTCCCTTGGACTCTGCGCGTGGGAATTATTTGCACGAGATTGTAGTTATAAGTAATTTGCTATAAAATTTAATACTTTGAAGTGCTATAGGATTTTCGGTGTTCAAGCCTTGCCTTGTGAATCTTGATTAATGATTAAATATTTTTTTTTGAAGAATCAATTTTTTTTTTTTTTTGAGAAAAGAGATAACTTCATTCAGATATCAAGGGCCAGAAGGCTCATACATCCAAAACTGTCTTACACGAAACTCATAAATGGTATAAGCTACCAGATAAAGGACAGGCTACCTTCACTGTTAACACATTCGCTCAATTATTGAGCCTAAACACAAGAAATAAAATCCACCTACTAACCTCCCGTGAAGTAGTAACCTAGTCGCCTAGAGACCGCAATTGGTGTACAACTAGAGATACTAAGATGCAAGTAGTAGAAATTCAACTTCTAGTGAAAGGCAAAGGAAACTGGATAGATTAAATCTTTCCTTTGCCCTTGTCCCTAGGGCTAGGATCAGTTCCAGTACTAGTAGGATAAGTAATCTTCAAGGGAGTACCATCTAGCTTCTTGTTTGCACGTTGAGTCTTATTCTTGCTTCCAAGAGGCCTACCAGACTTCTTTTTCAACGAGACCAAAGTGAGGTCGCCATCCTCCTCAAGGAGACCAAGTGCCTCAGCAGGCAGTGTTGGAATCTTGCCACCCAAGATTGTTTTAAACTTCTTGGGACTAGGATGGCAAGCACCACCACACTCCCGCTTTTTGGACGGCAAAACAGATTGGTGCTTCTGTGTACCTGGAGTAATAACAATGTCACTAGAAATAGCCAGTTCGGGAACCTCACCTAGACTTTCGTTAACTTCTAAACCGTGCGGCAAAGTAAAGGCTGCCACCCCAGTATTGACTACTGTTGGAGCCGAGTCACTGGGAGAAGAAAGCTCTGAGGTCGGGCGCTCCACTCGACGAAAACCAGGCTGCTTCTTCCTTGGGACGGTCGGGAAGGAGAGAGAAGGTCTCCCTGATGTTTAGCAGAGAAGGCAAAGGAATTCCCTGAGGTTGACACTCCGGGGAAGTGTAAAACCCTAGGTGTAGGGTTTACTGCAGTGGGTTCCTCACAAGAAAGGCCAGCATGTGTGAGCAAACCACATTGAGTGCATCTCCCCCGCAGATGCTCAAATTGAAACTGCAATATGGGTTCAACCCCAGTATCTAGGAAGACTTGTCTTTCCAGCAGGATCGGTTTAGATATGTCATGAATGAATAAAATCCTAATCACCCCTTCTTAAATTCCTTCTTGTCATACTCCAAAAAACCGCCCAAAAGGTTGCCAATCAAGGTGAGATTCTCGGGTTCTTCATACAGAGGAGGTATGCCAGAAACCCTAGTCCAGATTCGCAGATGTTTAAATGGACGTTCATGCTTAGGGTTGACTCCATCGTACACTTCAAAACAGACCGGGGCTCGGTCAAAACACTATACGCCCCCTCGAAGAACCTTGTTTCGATCACGTGCAGCAGCGAAAGAGAACAACAACAGGTCCCCAGGACGCTCTTGAACCCTAAACTCCTTATCCATCATCCAGGTTCGGTGGAAGTGAGACATGAATGCCTTTGGGTCTATGGGTTTCCGAGTCAAAGGCTTTCCGAGGAGAAAAGATTGGGAGGACTTCCGCACTGGACCTCCGCCGATCTTCCCCAGGTCAGGGGCGTGTCCTCTTTCGGCCAAGGCAAGCGAGGCAACAAACTCGCCGTTACCGCGTCAATGGATGCCATAGGTAGAGAGAGAGTAGGTAAAAGGAGATGGAGAATGGTGAGGGAGGCTAGGAGGCTGGCAACTAGGGTTGAGAGAAAAACTCTCCTAGGGTTTTTTTTTTTTGCTTTTTTGAAGAATAAATTAATAGAGGGTGGTGTGGTGAGCAAATTGGAGGGTACAAAGGAGGGAAAAACTGAGCTCTCTGTACTTTTTTAGTTTTCTTCTATTCCAACTGGCAGCTACTGAAAAAAGACCGTATAGGGAGAACTTTTCGAAACTAGGGTTTGCCGCCTCTATTTCTAGGGTTTTCTGCAGTACCGATCTCCGGCTACAATAGGTGCTCGACACCTTGCCTTCACACCATGAATTGTCTGATTTGGAATTGTCAAGGTATTGTGAATAGAGGAACTCATCATGCCCTCAAGATATTGATTCAGAAGTACAAGACACTTTCTTAGTGAAACCCATTGCACCAAACAGCAGCATAAGACACTCTTTCGATCGATGGGACTCCCATCGCTCATTTTGATTGAGTGGATAGAGCAGGAGGTCTGGCATTGCTGTGGGATGATTAGATCTTTGTCCAGGTGAGTGATGTGAACAGGTATTTCATTGATGCGATGGTGAAAGGGCCAGACAATGTGGAATGGCGTTTCACCAGATTTTAAGGGCATCCGGAGACTGGTCAACGCCATGTCTCTTGGGACGTGCTGCGATCTTTGGCCAGAGATCCAGCGGAGAGATGGGTTGCTGCTGGAGATTTTAATGAGATCCTGGAACTGGGTAAAAGTCAGGTGATCGGCTTCGGAGTCAAGGCCAGATGCAGGCATTCCGACAAGCTTTGGCGTACTGTAATTTGGAGGACATGGGAGCTGCCGGTGGTATATACACGTGGAGCAATTCCGGCACCAAAGAGCATTTGAACAGAGGCACTTGTTCACCAGCATGGAGGATAGAATTTGGTTTCTCTAGGGTGGTGAACTTGCATCCTAGTCATTCTGATCATGTTCCCATTCTTTTGGAGGTGCATCGTGAGCCACAGCAGCTGGAGAGGCAGATGAGGCGATTCTGCTTCGAAGAAGTATGGTGTGCTCATGAAGGTTTTTGAAAGAAGGTGGAGGAAGTATGGAGTGAGCCTTATAATGGGAACCCTATGTTTCAGTTATGTCGGAAAATAAGAGGAGTTGGAAACCAGTTGTTGACTTGGGATCATACTGTTTTCCGAGGCCGGAGGAGGAGGTGGAGGTAGTTCGTTCGCAGCTTAACACCTTATTACAGAAGCCCTTTGATTAAGATGACCAGGAAGCTAAACAGCAACTCTCCAGAAGATTGAACGAATTGATGTCGATAGATGAGACTTACTGGCATAAACGATCACGTGCAATATGGCTCAAAGATGGAGATAGGAATTCCAAATTTTTCCATTAGAGAGCCTCTAATCGACAACAAAAAAACAAACTCAAGGGTCTCTTTGATGAAAATGGTGTCTGGCAGGACTCACAGAATGGGATCGATAAAGTGGTTTTGGATTATTTCCAATCTATTTTTAGTTCTCAGCCTTCAGACTTGGAAGCTCAGGAGATGGTACTACAAACCATTGCGCCAAGGGTCACAGATCGAATGAATGAGACCTTATTGCCCGTATAGCATGGAGGAGATTCGGGAAGCTCTTTTTCGAATGCACCCTTCCAAAGCTCCAGGGCCTGATGGTACGTCTCCTTTCTTTTTTCAGAATATTAGGACTTGATGGGTCATGAAGTGAGTATTGCTGTTATGTCTCTGTTGGCTAACTTGGAGATGCCCCCGGATTTGAACTGTACTCATGCGGTTTTGATTCCAAAAATTAAGGAAGTGGTGAATATGTCGCACTTGAGACCCATAGCTTTGTTCAATGTCATTTATAAGATTGCATCCAAAGTTGTTGCTAACAGGTTGAAGACCTTTCTACCAGTTCTTATTTCATCTCAACAGAGTGCTTTTGTACTAGATCGCCTAATCTCTGATAATACACTTGTGGCTTAAGAGGTGGCTTACTACATGCATAAATTGAAACGGGGTCAGGAGGGCTTTTTGGCTCTTAAGTTGGACATCAGCAAAGCCTATGATAGGCTGGAGTGGAGTTTTTTTCGGAAAATTATGCTCAAGATGGGGTTTGCTACTGGGGTGGAACTGATTATGTTTTTTCTATCCACGGTATGTTTTTCCTTTCTCATTAATGGCAATGCCAGAGATTTCATTGCTCTGCAGCGGGGTCTGAGGCAAGGTGACCCTATATCGCCCCACTTCTCCTGCTATGTGCTGAAGGTTTATCGGCGCTTATTTCTCATGCTGTTTCTAGTAGTCAATGGCAGGGGTTATGTATATGTGATGGGGCTCCTGTTATTAGTCACTTGCTCTTTGCTGATGATAGCATGTTATATTCCTATGCTAGTCCTCAGGATTGCTATCTTATTCGTCAATTACTTAATATTTATGAGAAAGAGTCGGGGTAGCAAGTTAATTTATAGAAAAGTAATGTGGTGTTTAGTAGTAGTGTGCTTCCCCACTTGCAAGAAAGTATGGCGAATATTTTGGGAGTTCAGGTGGTAGACAAGCATGAGAAATACTTGGGTATCCTACTTTAGTAGGTCTGTCTAGGACAGATACATTTGCCTATATTAAAGACAACTTGTCCAATAAACTGACAGGATGGAGGTCTAAATTATTAAGCAGTGCTGGTAGAGAGATCTTAATCAAGGTAGTAGCTCAGGCTATGCCTCTGTATACAATGAATTGTTACCTGCTACCTCAGTCTCTTATTCAGGAGATTCACCAATTATGTGCTCAGTTTTGGTGGGTAGTACAGAGGAGAAGAGGTCTATGCATTGGCGTGCTTGGATGATTTATGTAAACTCAAGAGCATGGGAGGTATGAGTTTTAGACATTTATTTGCTTTTAATCTTGCCATGTTAGCAAAGTAAGGTGGAGATTAATCCAAAACCCGGATTCTTTGATTGGCCGGCTTTTAAAAGCTTTGTATTTTCCCCACTGTAATTTTTGGGAAGCTACTTTGGGGGCGCAACCCTCTTATGCTTAGAGGAGTATCGTGCAAGGTAGAGATACTCTATGGGCAGGTATCCGGAGACATATTGGCAATGGGACGACCACTAATACCTGGGTAGATCCTTGGCTAATGAGGGAGGACTTGAGTTTGTATAGGTCCTATCGTGCTAATGTGGTTGCAGATCTGTTTCTTGCTCCAAGTGTGTGGGACTCTACTCTTTTATCTAATTTATTCCCTACACATATTGTTCAGAAGATACAAGCAATTCCACTTAGCCCTCAGAACCATGCGACAGATGGATTTGGGTGCTGATAGAAAAGGTAGATTTACAGTGAAATCTGCTTATCATATTGCTAGGTTTAGGATTCTTGAAGAGGAGCCTTCCAATCCTAACCCTAGTGCAGCTCTTTGGAAACAATTATGGTATGCTCCTGTGCCAGGTAATGTGAAGGTTTGTACTTGGAAGACGGCCTCTAATATTCTTCCTACACGAAGCAGGCTTAGTGAAAGAGGTATTGATATTGATACCCAATGTCTGTTTTGTAATGAAGAAGTTGAGTCCCCTATTCATGCCCTACGAGATTGTCCCCATGCAGTTAGTATGCTCCAGGTAGCTCATATTCCTAATCTCTCAGGTGCCTCTTGTGTTGCAGACTGGTTCGTGTCCATTTACTCACAGTCCCCTGCAAATTTTGCTCCTTTATTGATGATCATCTGGGATACTTGGCGTAACAGAAACTCCCGAATTTGGGATGAGGAGTGTAAGTTGACTACTGATATTGTGCCAATAACGATGGGTTGGTGGGCGGATTACAAGGCTGCTCGCACTCTGTCACCTTCTGTTCATAGATCAGGGTCTTTGACCCAATGGAAAAGCCACCTATTGGTTTTATTAAATTGAATGTTGATGCGGCTTTTTGTTTGGATTCGGGTATCACAGGATTGGGAGGTGTGTTCAGGGACCATGAAGGAGTTGTTCTGGGGGATTTCGACATACAGTAATGGTGTCTAGTTCAGCTCGGCATGCGGAGTTGTTGGCTTTGCTTCTAGGAGTGCAGTTGGCTATTGATTAGCATTTCACACCGGTGATTGTGGAAACAGATTGTATGGATTTGGTTTAAGCTATCTCTAGCTCATCCCTTGATCAATCGGAGTTGGGGTTCTTAATTGATGACTTGCGAAACATGTTGCACGATGCTTTAGATGCTAAAGTGGTTTTTGGTAGTAGGCATGTTAATCTAGTAGCGCATACTTTAGCGCAGGAGGCCAAAGTTGGTCAATTTGGTAGTGATCCCTCTAAGTGTGGAGGCTCTCATACTTTCTGATTGTAAGGATGTTTCATCAATGAATTAGTCTTTCGTTCTCCTAAAAAAAAAAAAAAACTGGCAGCTACTGAAAATCGAAGTTGAAAAATATGAACTCTCTTTTTCTTATTTCTTACTGAAACTTGAGCGATCAATTTTCAGGTTTCAACGGTTGAAACAATAAACCCACATAACAAAAAAGACCCAAAATCTAAACCTCTCATTGTTTTTCAAGAAACCTATTCAAGTCAAAATGTGGAAGCTGAAAATTGGGGCAGACACAGTAAGAGAAGGTGGTGATCATCAATGGCTGAGGAGTGTGAACAATCACTTGGGACGCCAAGTTTGGGAGTACCATCCAGAGTTTGGGACCCCTGAAGAGCTTCAGCAAATCGAAGATGCTCGAAAAGGTTTCTGGGACAATCGATTTGAGACCAAGCACAGCTCTGATCTCCTCATGAGAATTCAGGTATTACAAACACACCCGATTCTGGATTTTTGAGCTTTAATCTGGGTTTTTGTTTGTTTTTCATTTCATTGGTGTTTTCTTTATTTATTCCTGGCACCTGGTTAAGACTTTTTTTGTCAAGAATAGGAAAGGGTATTTGTTTATTTGATCTGTCTTGTGACTGGTGAACATGGAAATAGAAAGCTGTTCATAATGCTGTTGAAGAAATAATCAAGCTTTGATCTTTGTAGTTGGTTATGTATAGAAATTGAATCAACTTTTAATAAGGTCGTGTCTATGAAGCACGGATACGCCATTTTGGTCTCGTATCCCGTATCGATCAGGGATACGGGTACGATATGCAAGGATACACTCGGATTTGGATACGGTTTGGATACGTCCGTATCTGAATAGGATACGAATTTTTGTAATTAAATTGGATACGCGGGGTAATAGTAACTTTTTACGCTGAAAAAAAAAAACAAAAAAAACAAAAAACCAACCCAGATCGAGCTCTCTCTCTTTAGCCAGTTCCTTGCCCTGAAAAACTCCACAGCCCTCTGCTTTCCTCTCTCCTTTCTTCTCCTCGTAGCCCTCTGCTTCTCTCTCTCGCTCTCATATATAGCATTCCTTTCTTCTTCTCTTAATCAATCAACATGAGCTCATATTGGAAACCAAATGTTGATGGAAACTGGTATAAACAGATCCTCTCCCGAATATATAAAATAGATCGATAGCAAAGTTCAAGCATAACAAGGAGAGACGAGATCTGGAAACTCAAACTAGCAAAGAAGAAGAAACAGATGAAAGAGGAGAGGGGGGGGGGGGACTGATAGAGGGTGCGGGGAACCGTGACTTTTTTTTCCTTATGTTGCTTTCTCATAGAGGATCCACACCCATTGTGATAATGTATAAAATTAAATTGTAAATTGTGTATTTTCATATTTTCTTTCTGATTTTTTTATTATATATACATAATCGACGTATCCTTCACGTACCCGTATCCTATTATATTTAAGATTTGCCGTATCCACGTATCCGATCGTATCGTATCCGGATACTCGTACCATATCGGTGCTTCTTAGGGTCGTGTGGATCTTGGAATTGTATGCGTGTATGGTACTGGTGAGTTTGAGAATGCAACTGCACAATGTGGTCAAGTTATGTTCACAATGCATTTTAAGCTTCTATGTGGATTCATAGGCATTGTACAGTTTGAATCTTTTTGTCTTCCCGGATGATTTGTATTGGATTGTCATGTTATCATTCATATGCTGATTCATATGTCATCCAATATTTTTCATACAATGGTCTCAGACTCATAGAGATTACTTCCTTTTCTGTTTCTGGTGTTTCTCTCCTTTCATATGGGTGGTTTATGAATATCGGTGATAATTCGTTAAACATAGGCTGCATAGATCTAGTAATGATACTTAACATTAGTTTCCTCCATCATGCCTGAATTGTAGTTTGCAAAGGAGAACCCATGTGTGACTAATCTACCACAACTCAAAGTTAGAGATGCAGAAGAGGTGACAGAAGAGGTCGTGGTAACCACATTACGCAGGGCCATTAATTTTTATTCAACAATCCAGGCACATGATGGTCATTGGCCTGGGGATTATGGGGGTCTCATGTTTCGACTTCCTGGTTTGGTAAGGGAGAAACTTGTAAACAGTATTTGTCTCTATCAGTTTTTATTCGCAAACGCACCAAGATTTGTTAAATGGTCGATGTTGCTGAATGTAACACTTGCCGATTGAAACAGGTTATTACACTTTCAATTGCAGGAGCTCTAAATGCTGTGTTATCCATAGAGCATCAACGGGAGATGTGTAGATATCTCTATACTCATCAGGCAAGAATATTACTCATGTAACTAATGCTTTAAAAATAAGAATAAAATTCTTTGCAGACAGACTTACTGATATCTTCGTACTAGCCAATTAACACATTAGTGAATTACATCTACTACGCTTTCATACAGCTGATGCCATTGCATCCTTGTGCCATGTATATTGGATAATCCTTGTGCCATGTATATTGGATAATAAGGCATTAACGAATAGATGGAATGACAACACTAAGATGGCCCTGCGTAATTATGGATGTATATGGACCAGAACGTCCATATTTTGGCGTCCATATTTTTTTGATGAGGACTTCCTAACAAAAGTTGGTACCCCTTATTGATTGCAGCATGTGCAAACGAGGCACAACCCAATCCTTCCCAAAGCCATCCCTCACATTATTTTGAATACGTGTTACATGTTTAGAGAATATGAAGGTGATTGATGTACAAATGAAAATATCAATACTGTTTAAGTATAATGTATTTGAGAGAGATGTGATCTTATTATGAGAATAGGAGCCCTATATATAGGGATTACAAAGTGCATAATCTAATGTTACAAGGAATACCAATCCGTGTAGGATTGGGAAATCTAGAACCTTCTCTCCTATTCCTATTCCTAGTTTGATAAGGCACACTAAACTTGATTTTCCTTCAACACTCCCCCTTGTGCCGCTCAAACTTGGTGGTGACGCTTCATCCGTTGCCTCGTTAAAAACCTTGCCAGGTAACAAAAACCCTGTGGGACAAAAATAATCCTGGTCGAAGGACAAAAAGAGCACAACACGTCCTTCACTCTTCGAGATCGAACATGTAGACATCATAACTCCCCCTGATGTCGATATCTCCCCCTGATTGCTACAATCGTGGGAGTTCGGATAACTTTCTCAATCCGATGCTCTTCACATGTTTCTCGAAGGTGGATTTAGGTAACGACTTAGTGAATAAGTCCGCTACATTATCCTCTGATCGGATTTGATTCACTTCAATCTTTAGAAGTGATTGTTGTTGCTGATTATAAAAGAACTTAGGCGATATATGCTTGGTGTTGTCGCCCTTGATGAAACCTAACTTCATTTGTTCAATACAAGCTGCATTATCCTCATAAATGCATGTAGGTTCATCTGTGGTAGACTTCAAACCACAACTTCCTTGAATGTGTCGAATTACAGACCTTAGCCATACACATTCACGTACAGCTTCATGTAGAGCAATAATCTCTGCATGATTTGAGGAAGTAGCAACAAGGGTCTGTTTCGTAGACCTCCAAGATATCGCAGTGCTTCCCATGGTAAAGACATAACCTGTTTGGGAGCGACCTTTGTGAGGGTCAGAGAGGTACCCTGCATCAGCAAAACCCATCAAGACATCATTGTCGTTTTGATGGAGGGAGATAGGAGACGCCGGCCACATGAGCGCGGCGCCGGCGCCGGCAACATGGCCGGCGCCATTCCATGGACGGGGGCGTTTTGCCTTTTGGGGTCCGATCCCAATTTTCCGTCATTCCTTTTCTCTCTGTAGGGATAGAATAGGCCCATATCAATCGTACCTCTTAGGTATCGAAAGATGTCTTTACACCAATCCAATGGCGGCGTGTTGGCGCAGAGCTGTGTCGAGCTAACAAGTTCACTGCGAATGAGATATCCGGTCTTGTGCATTGAGCTAAGTACAATAATGCGCCTATTGCACTTAAATAGGGCACTTCGGCCTCTAGGGGTTCTTCGTCCTCATCCCTTGGACGAAACGGATCTTTTCCGGGCTCAAGACTACGGCCGATCATGGGAGTACTCGCAGGCTTTGCTTTATCTTCATTAAAGCGCCTTAGAATTTTCTGAGTATATGCAGACTGATGGATCAAAATCCCATCACTACGGTGCTCGAGTTCTAAACCGAGACAAAACCGTGTTTTCCCAAGATCTTTCATCTCAAATTCGGATTTCAAGTAATTAGCAGTTTCCTTTAACTCATCTAGAGTTCCAATTAGGTTCATGTCATCGACATAAACTGCTACGATTGCAAATCCGGAACTTGTTCTTTTAATGAACACGCATGGGCATATTTCATTGTTAATATATCCCTTCCCAATCAAGTAGTCACTTAGACGGTTATACCACATCCGTCCGATTGTTTTAATCCATATAGTGAGCGTTTTAATCTTATTGAAAACGCGCTCCGTGGTTTAGAGCCACTTGATTTGGGTAATTGAAGTCCATCTGGAACCTTCATATATATCTCTGAATCTAGATCCCCATAGAGATATGCTGTAACCACATCCATAAGCTGCATGTCAAGTTTTTCGGAAACTACCAAACTGACAAGGTAGCGGAACGTTATAACGTCCATTACGGGAGAATATGTCTCCTCGTAGTCGATTCCAGGGCGTTGTGAGAAACCTTGCGCCACAAGGCGGGCTTTATATCTTACCACCTCATTTTTCTCATTACGCTTTCTAACAAAGACCCATTTATGGCCAACAGGCTTTACACTTGGGGGTCTGCGTTACAGGCCCAAATACCTGTCTCTTTGTTAGTGAATCCAATTCAACCTGGATCGCATCTTTCCATTTAGGCCAATCTGCTCTTCGTTGACATTCTTCAACAGAGCGAGGTTCGATATCATCATATTCTATAATCCCTTTCGCAATATGATATGCAAATGCATCATCAATTGCCATAGAATTTCTATCCATCATCTCATGTACACTAGTGTAATTTATGGAGATCTCTCTATTCTCTGGAGTTGGTTCTGACATTGGAGCGTCCCCCAATGATGTCTCTTGGACATAACCATAATCCGGAATATTCTCATGAGATGGATTATTTATATCGATGATTAATGGATTATTCTGTGCCAAACTCGCTTTCTTTCTTGGGCGAGAATCCATCGAACCTATGGCCTCCCGCGCTTCCTGGCAGGAGCCGTGGGCCTAGCCATAACGTCACCATCATTGAGAGATGGGACGTTGGCGCCATGCTCATGCATCTTGAGTTGGCGTCATGTCCTCTACTTTTAGGGACATCAATCCTTGCAGGCACGTTTGCAGCAGGTATGTGTGATCTCGTCACTTTAGCGATATCAGAAAACGCATCAGGCATCGATTCTGCTACGTTCTGAAGATCGAGAATTCTCCGCACTTCAATTTCGGACTGTGCGGTTCGGGGATCAAGATGAGACAGAGTGGGGACAGACCACGACAATTCCGGTCGTTCCTGTTGAACATTGATGTTCTTATCTCCCCCTAACGATGGGAAGACTGTCTCATCGAAGTGACAATCCGCAAATCTTGCGGTAAAGAGATCGCCTGTCAAGGGTTCTATGTAGCGGATAATCGTTGGAGAATCATAACCAACGTAAACGCCTAATCGTCGTTGAGGACCCATTTTGGTGCGCTGTGGAGGCGCAATTGGCACATAAACTGCGCACACCAAATATGCGTAAGTGTGAGACATTGGCTCATACCCAGTCACCATCTGGGACGCAGAAAAGGGTTGAGTGGCAGTGGGCCTCAGACGAATAAGCACAGCTGCATGCAATATTGCATAGCCCCAAGCAGAAATAGGGAGATTGGTGCGCATTACCAATGCCCTAGCGACCATTTGTAGTCGTTTAATGGCGGCTTCTGCGAGACCATTTTGGGTGTGAACATGAGGAACAGGATGTTCAACATCAATCCCAATGGACATGCAATAATCATCAAAAGTCTTTGATGTAAACTCTCCAGCATTGTCTAATCTTATAGACTTAATAGGATGATCAGGGTGGTGAGCCCTTAACTTAATTATTTGTGCTAGGAGTTTAGCAAATGCAGCGTTCCTTGTGGACAATAGCATGACATGTGACCAGCGTGTCGATGCATCAACCAATACCATAAAATATCGAAATGGTCCGCATGATGGTTGAATAGGTCCACAAATATCACCTTGGATTCTTTGCAAGAATGGTATATTTTCTTTGGTGTCCTTTGCATAGGATGGTCTCGATCCTAACTTTGCTAAAGAGCAGGCTTTGCAGAACGAATGATGGGCTTTAGAAACAACCAATGAGGATTTTGGTTGAGCCACAAAGTCACAAGTGACTTTAGAAGTAAAAGTTGGAGACAAAGGAGCCTTGGTGGCGTCAATGCCACCCTGAGGCCGCAGGGGAAGGCGGCGCCGGCCAAGGATGGCCGGATTTGGGGGTGAACGGCGCCGTGAGGCGCAGGGCTCCTTCGGTGTCCAAAAACCGAGTTTTACTTCTTTTCGTTCTGAAAAAGGGATGTCCGTGTGAAGTCTTTAATATACGGATCATCATGTCACGACCTGGGTGTCCCAAACGGTCGTGCCAAAGCCTATATGTCGGAATCCCATAAATCATCTCTCATGACATGGTTGGATTCAATGACTCGAATAGTGGTTGCATACAACCCACTAGAGCGACACATAAGTTTCTCTAAGACTCGTTTATGTCCGTAGTCATTAGAGGTGATGCAAAGGAACTCTTGTCCATTCTCACAATGTGTTTCCACATGAAAACCATTGGCTCTTACATCTTGTAAGTTAAAAGTTCGAAAATATGTCCATGACATGAGATAAAATAAATCGATACTTTATTAATAATAGCCAATGATTACATCAAAGTTTCTTGACCAAATCTAATCCAATATAAAAATCAAACCGTAGACAAATCGTAGTCACTCAATCCGTTTGGTAATTTCAATTTAGTTGTGACCAGGTAAGGTAAGGCGAGATTTTGGTGGAGCGTTGCTCACTTTTAAAACCGTTCTCTCAGATCAAACCTTGCCTAGACATCACAATACTCTTGAGTACGCCTAGAGGGAAAGAGTTAATACAATAAGTCATTTTATTGATTTAAGGCATAATTGCCATTACATAATTCTTGGAAAAATAAAGACTATAAAAATCTGCGGCATTTTGTCTTCATCGCCAGATTTAAAGTCTTTGTGAACTCGAAGTCTTGATCACCATGATGCGACTACCTTCGTAGGTACATTGCAAATTCAGGTCCATTGATCAGACGTTCCATATCAGAAATAGACACCATAAAGAGGATTCTCCCTTGATTGAGGCGCATTGGCGCAATATGCATAGTCCCTAGGACTGGTGGCGTTGGAAAGTGGTGCCCATGGCCAACGTTGGCTCCATGGTTTCCAACCCTATTTCCCTCAAAATCACGCCTCCTACGGTCGTGGATTGTCGCCTTGAGCGATTACCTTCTTGAGCATTTCGATCGTATGGATCATGACGTCGATCGACTTTCTCTAGCCATAGGACGATGCTCTTGATAGCTATCTTGAAGCCTATCAAATCTTCTTTGCACAAGTTCATTGCCATGTCTTTCAGTAGTGGCCATAGCTTCAATAAGCTGTTGAAACTTGTGATCCGTCTTGCATTTACATGAGTCCGGAATAAGTCAGAGGACCTCATAGCATAGACGGGGAAGGTATTGAGGGTTTTCTCAATCAATTGGTCTTCTGTGATCATCTTTCCACAGAGACGCATCATTGCTCTGATGCTGAGAGCTTCCGAATAAAATTGCATGACAGTGTCAAATTCAGAGAAGCGAAGATCTTCCATTCTGCTTCTGTATTCGGAAGTATGGAGTCACGAACATTGCCATATCGTTCGCGAAGCGCATGCCAAAGCTTTATGGCGCTATCCTCATTTATGAACTCAAACTGTAGGTCACTATCCATGTGACGTTTCATGAAGGCAAGTGCCTTGGAATTATCTTTCTCAGTTTGAGGGTCTGGAGCTGTTTCATAGGACAAAGCTCTTGGATTGTATGCAATAAATCACGGGCAATAAGGTGGATCTCGACATCAGTGACCCAAATTAAGTACCTTTTGCCTGCATAATCCAATGGAACAAAATCGAGTTTGTTCATGTTTGACATCCTGAAAGATGAAACAAGAACAAGTTAGTTTCGGAGTCAATGCTTCCACGAAAACTAATATAAATAAGATTTCCGAGCTATGCTACCAAGAAATCTATTTCCAAGAATAATTGGATTAGACCGAAACAATGATGTTTGTATGGTCAAAATAGATGCTCACGAACGCTCTTAGTCCGTAGCATACGAACGCTCTTAGTTCGTTAAATCGATGCTTACGGACGCTCTTAGTCCGAAGTCTTACGAACGCTCTTAGTTCGTTAATTGCGTGAATCCCCACGATTCCGCTTTTCAAGATCGAACCCACGTTATAAGAAAGGTGGGATGAGAAGAAGGGAGGTTTTAAGTCCCCGAGAAAAGAAGAAATATTCAAATTTCAAATTTAGGAACTTAAAACTTACTCTTTTGAATACTTACTTGGTGAAAATTCGGAGCAGATTCTGTTCTGAACAGCTTGTACCTCGATTGGTGTACAGATCTCAATATGACTCCGATAAGGCTGAAATTCGAGGTTAGATGGAAGAGACAGAGACGAACAACTTTGATGAAGAAAGTTTTTCGATCTGAGCTTCCGAACTAGACGTTTCGAGGCTTGCAAGAAGACGGATGTGCACAGGAACGGAAAAAGATGCAGTGGGTGTGCGTTGGCTTGTTTGCGCAGCAGGGATGCTTCGGTGGCAGCAGGCTGGAACGCAGGGCTGCAGGAAGGGGGCAGCAGGGGCTGCTGTGCAAGGTTGCAAGCACACGGGCGCTCGGGCTGCAGCGAAGGCTCGGCTAGCTCGGGCTAGGGGCTGCTTTGTGAATGAGTTTTGGTTTTCTGTTTTGTGGTTAGAGTCGTGCTGATAACGTGTTTAAGTATATATGTATTATTTGAGAGAGATGTGATCTTATTATTGAGAATAGGAGCCCTATATATAGGGATTACAAAGTGCATAATCTAATGTTACAAGGAATACCAATCCGTGTAGGATTGGGAAATCTAGAACCTTCTCTCCTATTCCTATTCCTAGTTTGATAAGGCACACTAAACTTGAATTTTCCTTCAACAAATACTAAATGAAAAGAGACCCAATTCTAGCCAAGGTCATTCTCGGTCTATTTTGAATTAGTTGTTACACGTTTAGATAACATGAAAGTGATTGATGTGCAAATGAAAAGAACTACACTAAGGTATCGTTGGTTGCCGGAAAGGAAATTGGTTACTTAGTCATTTCCCATGAGCATGGGAAAGTAAATTTCCCACTAGTTTCCCTACCAATGTTTGAAAACACCGAGAAAGTAATCGCAAAATATATTTTTACTTTCATTTCTGATGTTTGGTTTGTGCATGAATAGGAAAGTAGGTAACATCAACTTTCCAATAATATCCTTATTATCAAAACATAAACAATTCCAGATTTAAAAGTTTCATGGATAAATTTGTAATAACAACCATTAAAATAATCTTTAGAGTAGGTAATTAATGTGCAATTAATGCAAGGAAGTATGATGGAAAATGAATCCCATGTGGTGTGACCCCTATTTTCCCTTCATGCATGCAGGAAGGTTGTTATTTCCTTGGGTGTGCCAAACACATGAAAGGATCAACTTTCATTTCCCAACTTTTTCATTCCGCAAACCAAACGAGGCCTAAATGAAAAGAGACCCAATCCTAGCTAAGGCCATCCCTCAGTCCATTTTGAATCAGCTTTGACAGTACGTTTAGAGAACATAAAGGTGATTGATGTACAAATGAAAAGAACAACGCTAAATGAAAGTATGTATGTTAATAAAATAACTGGTGGTGGATTTTCAGTTGTAGCAGTCCTCTTTCAGATTTGGTGGTGGGCATAATGCCTCAAATTAGCTATTACAGATCGAGAATCTATAATATCGCTCTCTATTAAAAAATAATGTATTGTATGTTAACTGAACAAATTATTGATGTGGGAGATTAATCTTGTTTGGGATTTTGCCAGAATGATGAATTGGTTGAGTTTAATAAAGTTCAATTTCTAATAAATAAATAACAGATAAAATTGAAATTGAAGTAGACGTTTAAAATAGAAGAACAGAGGATTTAAACCAAAACTTTCCAAGTAAGAAAGAAACAAAACGGATATAAAAAAGTGAAAGAGCAATAAAGTTCCAAAACAAGAATAAAAAAAAGTACGACCCTATCTTTACTAGATAAAGAAATTGACATTTTTCATCTATATATGCCCAGACTAATATATTGCATCTACTGAGGTTTCATGTTTGATCCTTTATTTTGAACAAGCTACATAATAGGGTGAATAATTCTGGCCTGGGAAGGCAATGGAACCCGCTTGTGGTATTCTGCAAGAGCCCAGAGTGGGTATGTATTTCTATAGGGTAGTGAAATATGCACTCCAATTTTTACAAACCACACTCCTTTTAAATTGTTTAATATTATTTGACAATTTCTCTTCCACAATTACCCTCACTTCTTTACTTGTCTTCCAATCGCACCAACTAAGAGAACTTTCCTCTCATTTGATGATTCGATTCCTAGACTTGCAGGATAGAAGTAGAATGCTTAAGCAGATGGTACAATCTAAATTACCAGGAACCCTCCTGGCTAAACCTACACTACTAGAAATATGGCTTATGGGGACAGCCATTATTTCATGGCCATTGATGTTATTAGGGACGGATTACTGTGCCCATTGGTCTTTGGCCACAGATTGGATGTCCGTGACGATTTGTACTGACTCCAAATGGATTTTAACCAACTAGCCACTGCACAAACTGTCCGTCGCTCCTAAGGTACACAGCCCCCTAACAATTTCACGCGCTGTACTGTTTACTTCTGACAATGAACAGTACTCACTGTTATGTTTATATTATATAACATTGCCTGCTCAACTCCTCACACACTTCGTTCTTTTGCTACTACTCCTTTTTCATCTGTGGTCAATTGGTACAAATTACCAAAAAAAAAAGGGGCCGTGACCACTTACCCAATTTCAGCATAAATATTGCCCACTTACTCCACTAAGAGTTTTTTTAAACCCATTTACCCAAATCTAACATCGTTTGACAATTGTGCCCCTATTATTAAATTAAAACCCATCCATCTCCTATCAGTCTCTCTCTCCTTCCCAAACTCTCTCTCTCCCCCCCCCCCCCATCTCCACCTCCACTCTCTCTCTCTCTTTCTCTCTCTCTCTCTCTCTCTCTCTCTCTCTCTCTCTCTCCTCCCCATGATCTCCACCTCTGGTCTGTCTCTCTCTCTCTGATCGCCGCGCCGGAGATGCAGTCCAAACCTGAAGACGACGATGAATCTCCAGTCAGCGATCCAGCCACTCCAACGTCCTCGTCGCCGTTCTCGTCGTCGTTCGAATGATCGGCGATCCAGCCACTCCAATGTCCTCGTCGCCGTTCGATTGATCGGCGATCCCGACCATCGCCACTCCTTGTCACTCCTTGCCTCGGCTTTCTTCATCTTCCCGACCACTTTGCCTTCCAAATCTTCAGCTTCTTCGTACCAAACTCCAATGTTGGTGGCTGAAATCAACGGCAGCTTCGGAAGATTCTCAAAATTCTTGCTTTTCACTGTTGCTGGTGACATCAGGGAGTGAAGGAAAATGGGGTTTCGAAAGATTGGGCCTTTCATTGGGTTTGAAGTTCTGGGTGGTGTTTCGATTTTGGGGTTTGGAATTCTGGGTGTTTCGCCTATCTCTATCTTACACCATCACCGCGAGAAATCACGATCAGCTTTAGACGTGGGTGCCCAGAGCACTTTTTTTTTTTTTTTTTGGTATCCTGAGATTGCAATGTAACTGTGGGGTTTGTTTGATGGTCTACTGGGGGGCAGTAGACACATTATTGGCCCCCAGTAGACTTTGAATACGAGGGACATGGATCACTATAATGTGGTGTTTTGATAAGTTACATGTTGTTTTCTGTGTATTAAGGTCAAATTATCAGTGAATCCTACAAAATGGTGCATTTTTGGTGGTCTATTGGAGGCAGAGAGACATTGGACTTTGTATTGGGGGCAATAATATGATTACTGGGCGGCAGTAATATGATTATAAATTGATCAATTGTTCCTTTAGTGTATTCATTTGGTTTTGGGAGTTCATACAATTCACTAGACGTCAATAATATGATTTTTGGGAGGCAATAATATGATTACTGGGGGCAGTAATATGATTACTAGGGGCAATAATAGCCGGATTCTGGAATCCGGTCACCGGTCGTCGGAATCCGGTCACCGTTCGCCGGAGTCCGGTCATCGGTCACCGGAGTCTGGTCGCCGGAGACCGCGCCGGCCACTGGTCACCGTAGCACAGCAAGGTGGAAGGTGACTTCTCTCTCTAAGTGAGAAAGAAGGAGAGGGCAAAAAAAGTCTCAAAAAAAAAAAAAAAAAGAATTAATTGGGTAAAGGGGAAATAATCCCTTAGAGTGTTTTGGGTAAATGGGGTTAAAAAACAGTTGGTGGAGCAAGTGGGCAATTTTTAGCCTAAAATCGGGTAAATGATCATTTTCCCAAAAAAAAAAGTACCAGTGGAAATACACAAAAATTACCATTTATGGTTTTGAAGATATTCCATTCTGGTTTTACCCATGGACCCCATCCAAGTTGTTTTATGGTAACAAAATTGATTCCTGGTAATTCTTGCTGGGATAAAATTCTCAAAGATAGCCAGTTCTTATAGTTCAAATCAAATGCCAAGTATGAATTCAAACATATCTGCAAACTAAAATAATTCCAACATTTCTGCAACAACATAAACTGAATTAGAGCTCATTCTCATTCCACTATATATCAACTCCATGCTAAGAGTTCTTGCACACTTTACAACTTCCAGATATCTAACACTGGATCTAAAAAGATGTGATTACAACTTCCATCTACCAAAGTGATCCCATTCTATATAGGTTACAAGAAAGCAATGACCAAGTACATCTCATGAAATTACTATCCTTCATAAGCATGGCCAGGAGACGAAATTGTACAGACATTTACCAAGTAAAACATATTAGCACTGCTCAAGTTTAATCTTCAGAGTGGATGAACCAAATAATGAATTAACAATTCCATCAGCAAAGTACTGAGGCATATGAATAATTTGGAACATCAAGAGCGTTTCCAAATGTGTAAATACCTGGTAGAGATCACCTATCCGAATGTGTAGGATCAAATCTCTTCAGTTTAGGGCCTTAAGAGTTGTCAAACATGTCAAATTGTTTCTGCTTGAATCATCCAACTGCTTTTTTAGATACATAGCATTAGTGTTGTAATATGAAATGCGAATATCTACTAATAGATAAAGCTCTTCAACATTATAAAATTCAGATGGTTTGTGAATGAAGTCCTGCAATTTAACTAGCAGATAATATGTGAGTATCTTTAAAGATAAACAATGGCTTAATAATAAGCATAGTCTCCTAAGATTGTGTTCTAACAGCTGCTCTGTACCTTGAATTAAGTGGCCAACTTCGAGAGCCTAAAACCTGTATGGTCCAAAAACATTGACATTACTACTAAAAACAACAATTGGTAAGTAATACATAATGAAAGAAACTAGCTTTGTGATTACCGCTGCAACAGAAGGAATGTCCACAAAATCATGGTAGGAGTATCTTTTATCAGAGGGGCATATGAGGAGTGCTCTACTGCCAACAAAGAAATTATTCTCCAAGTTATGAAGGTTAACAGAAACAGACAGGAGAAATCAATAGGCGTCCACAAATTAGAAAAGTAAAGATATGGATATCAAGATTTAGTTATTGCCTTAGAATTGATTTTGAGAAGCACATTGGTAAGGTAGTGATGATAAATCTTGGAAGGAAAAATGCATTTTGTGACAATCCTGAAAACACTTGGAGACTCTTTTTTTTTTTTTTTTCCAAGGCCATGTAGAATATCACAAAGTGATTATATGATCATCAAAGTGATTATACGATCATAGCAAGGGATAGGTGGGATGCCACTATAATAACAATACCGTACCATAAATAGAAGAATCTTTCCTCTCTGGTAAAACGCAAAGAATGAAGTCAGGTGGACTTGGAAGAGTTTTTTTTCAAACATCTTTTCAACTCTTATATAGGGCTTGTCTTCTAGACTGTGGTTCTTCCTCTAGCAGCGTAAAGGGGCGCTCAATAAGCTGCACAAGAAGTTAGAGTTCTTTAGTGGACTACCCTGAAACCTCAAAGACACAACCTTCAATGTAAATTAAAGAAATACTTGAGTGATAGCTCAACGTCAAGAAAAAACATCAATTTGTACTCAGCCTACCTTCACAACAACAGCTAAGAGAAAAAAATTGAGCAACAAAATAAGATTTCTTTTCAGTGCATACGAATCAGCCATCAGCACCAATAAAACACTAAAGCATTGAGTAGTTGTAAACCCATCAGCTATAATATAGAAATGAAAGCTCATGTGGCCTAAACCCTCTTCTTCTTATTAACCTTGAGCGAAACAACAAAAATGATGGGTAAAGAAATTGAGAGAGTATAATCCCTCTTCGAAAGTTTACAATTGGACCAGAAAATTGAGAACTTGAAAGAATTGAGATCCCTACCTGGATCATCACAAGGAGGAGTGCAATCCAAAATACCCAGTTAAAACTTGAAACCCTAGTGACCTCGCATTTGGGCTACTTTTCGTCGGATCTACTTAATAAACATTTAGAGGGGAGATCAGACAAGATATGAACCTTAAGAAAAAGAAGCGGCCATGCATGAGACAGGAGATCGGCTATCGCGCGCTCATCGCCCTCACCTTTGACGGAGGCATCCATGGCAGTGAGAGGGAGGAGATAATGAAAACTCAAATGAAAGAGAGATAAACAAAAAGAGGATGAAAACTATTATTATATTTGGATGTACCGGTTTGGCGACGGACATATTGTTTTATCTTTTTGTTTTTTTTGTTTTTAGCTAGCAAATGGATGGATAATTGGATAATATCAAACTGTGGGGCCGGCGCGTGATTTTCTCATGGCTTTGCCACGGACAACTGGTTTTCTCCCTACCATTGCTCATAATTTCATCTTTGCGACGGAATTTGCTTTTACTGTGGCTAATACATATACAGGGGTCAGCTAGACCTTAACCGTCGCAAATTTTGACCCTGTGTACAAATATAGGGACGGAGCATTAAATTTTCACTGTTGGGCTGTGGCCATAGGCCACATTTCTAGTAGTGCTATACAAAAGGGGACAATTTTCATGGCAAATTAATCTCTTTGAAACACAAATTCGACTCATAATTGAGAGGAGAAGATGGTATTGGGGGTTCAGTTTATGAGATTTCACTACACCAAAAATTGCATCAGACAACGGCAGAAAACCGATGTGGGATTTGGAGTCCCACCGTTGTAGAGTGAGCCGTTGTCTGATGAAAAATCAGACAACGGTGGAACACAGTTGTGTGATAAACATACAGACAACAGGTTTGTGTTATAACTGTTGTGTGATAGCTCGGCAGATGCGAAGCGCAGCTGTGCAGCAGTTGAGGCGCTGTCTTCAGACAACAGTGCCAGTTTTAAGCTGTTGTATGTTAAGCATATCAGACAACATTTTTTTATTTTGTCTGTTGTCTGATTGATCTTCAAACATCAGTTCTTAGACTATATCTGTTGTGTGATTAACTTTAGGACAACAGAGTTCAATTGGTTCTGTTGTGTTATTAACATTTAGGACAACAGAGTTTAATTAGTTCTGTTGTGTGATTAGCTTTTAAGACAACAGAGTTCAATTAATTCTGTTGTCTGAGTATAAATCAGAAGACACTGATTCGTTAAAACCGATGTGTGATATATTGATTACAATGTTTTTTTCTCCCATTTTTGGCCATTCAGACAACAGGCAGTGATCATTATATCTAATTTGTTGTGTGATCATTTGAACATCCCATTCTGGAATTAGATTGTGCATTCATTTGGTCCATTTACGAAATGAACAGGAGTTCATCAAATACAAACATTGTAAACCATCAAATGAGTAATCTAAACACTTTAGGCTCCATGTAGAAGCTGATTGTATGCCCATCTTTGAATGCATCCTCACCACACAAGATTTATAGTTGTTGCCTATATATGTTCAAATAGTAAGAGATTTAAATCTATTAGTCAGCAGATGAATCTTTTGCCCTTTTGTTCCAAGGCCTCGCCTAGCAATTGGTAGGCGCACAATCTTCTTCTTTAAAGGTTTAGGTGTAATATCTACTTGAGCACGCAATGGAACAGGGGTGGGGGTGGCAATGCATGCTCTACCCCGTTTCCATCTACCCTTTTTCTCCATTTGTCGTTTTCTACATTTTCGCCATTCTCTCCATTTGATCCATTTGTTCCATTTCCATAGGGCTCAAATGAATCCATAGCCTAAAAATGCACCAAAAGATATTAAAAGGTAAACATTAGTAGAAGATAATTTCATTAGGAAAAAAAGAGCATGAATGATTAAAATTTCATTTATAGTACAAAAGATAATTTGGAAAAAAAACTGAACTCTCCAAGTATAGCACCAGAATAGCTAAAAATGCACCGTGTTTATATGCATCTATGAAGACCAAGAAAACCCCTTTCAATTCTAAAACAGTTATCCAGAAAATAATCAAAAGGGTTTGATTTCCAAGTCGAAAAAACAAGAACTAAAACCATAAAAATTGCCGGAAATACCCAAAATCCTACAAACATACTCATAAGCATTCTAAGAGTAACAATAAGCTGCAAGCTTGAGACAGTTTCAGAAAACTGGTAACAAGAAAGAAAAATTCACCAACAACTTTTCTTTCAGTGATTTTAAGCACAACTTTCCAGATTTCAAGTAGACATGCAAAGCTACTATTTTGCATAGTTTCATGCTATTCGCAGTTCAAATGGATGGTCAAACAAGAATCTAAAGTGACTGAAATGCTGAATTCTGCAGAAATCCTGAAACAGTGCAGTAACTTCAAAATAGCATAAGTATCTCATTTTAACTCATTTTTTCACGAAACCATGTTCAAAATGATCATTGAAGAGTCTCCTTTAAGATATCAAAAACTGAGAGTAAAACAAGAAGTGTAGGTATTTCAAAAATCATGAAATGCCCCACTGGTTCAGCTTGGGTGTCAAATGCAGGAAGAGTCAGAATATCAAAACAGGCTTAGCCACTCGTATCAAATGCTTGTAGATACTTGAACCTAGAGACGATAAGCCAATATCGGTAATACTAGAAGAAAAATGCTCAGCAAATTAACAATTCCTAAAATCATGCAGAAAACAGAAATGACAGGCCCCTGGGATCACCTTCTTACAAGATTAAACCCTAAAAAAAAAACATGGTTGAATTATATAAATTAGACGAAAAGAAATATTATAGTAGAGGAAATAAATACCTAGGAGAAGAGAAAGGAACAAGTGTACAAAATATCTAGGAGAAGAAAGGAACAAACTCACAGCTCTATTAAATTATTCAAGACAGAAATGCTAGATGGAATAGGGCCTTGTAAACCACTAGCTTGAATCTCTCTATCAAACCATAATTCCGAGAACAGAGGTAGAGCATAATATTATATATATATATATATATATATTATTTATTAATTTGGTTTTGGATATGTGAGATTCACTGGCAACACTCATGTGGGATTGTTTATACTAGCAATATTGTAGAGACTAGAGCCAACTTATCAGTTGGTACTTGCTTATTCAACTAGGCTACCAACACAGGAATAGCATTAATGTTCACTCTAGACCAACAAAAAATTTCAAAATACTAATTCACAAGATAGTCTCAGCAAAATGAAAGAGAGAAGAAAATAAAACTAACCAATCTTTCTAAGAACTGCGTCATCTAGTTCTTGAGGCTTATTAGTAGCACCTACAAGAATATAAAACAGTATTAGAGAGGCATGCTAAAATCTATTCAGGTTTTGGCATGATTAGAATGAAAATATAAAATGAAAAAAAAATATATGTATAACAGCCCTCAAAACTCATCTGAGAAATTAAGTCAGAAATTTATTCCGTGTCACCCTTTTATCCCCTGACTTATTTAATTCAACTAATTCTAGGAGATGAACAAAGTTTGTTTCTAAGATTTTATTAACAATCCAAGTGAACTTATTTTCCTTGATCAAAATCCCTAACAGACTACAATGATTAGAAATAAGAAAGGCATTATCTAACAAGTTGGCATTGTTGAAGCTAACCAGCCAACACTGACCATCGATTTCTAGCATGGCAACACTACTTATTTAAATTCACAAGCTTTGATTGAAGTGAGATATAAAGCTTACCAATCACAATTACTAGATCATTAGGATTAGATATCACTCCATCAAACTGTAAAGTCTGCACCTCTTATTTCCCTACAAGCTCCAGAGAAAACTACATATCAGGCACCTCAAGTGTTCTATAATAAGGTGGTTTCTTGGCCAAGATCTTGTCCCCAGAATAAAACCTTTTCATTTGCAGTCAAACAAAAACAAACAAGCATGTTACAAAGCTGAAATGATAAATAGACTCAACAAGGAATCCAAGTTAGAGCATCTACGACAGTCCTAAATTTCAAGGATTAACATCTCCTTGTGCCGCAGAAAATACCAACAAATTAATTGTTTTTACATCGGACCACCATCAAGCACTTATGTATTTTATAAAATTTGTAGTAGCACCATGCAATAAGCCAACATAATCAACACCAAAGTAAACTATACATTTATTTACTAGACCAGAAACAACCCTTACGTCAATCAGCAGCAATACATAACTAGTATGGGTTACCACAATGTCACACAGCCACGGTTCCTTCAATCAGTCATAATGCCTAACTAGCAATGTTCCCAAAAGGCTTTGGTTAAAGTGAGATATATATAAAGCTTACCAATTCACAATTACTCGATCATTAGGATTAGATGTCACTCCATCAAACTGAATTAGAAACTTTGACTTCAATCTTCTGATTGCATCATTTTCGTTTACATGCCTTGTTGACATGATACTATCAATCTGTCAACAAACAAACAACAGAGACCATTAAATTGCTGTTTTACTAAGAAACTGCGACACACCTTCCATTTTGAGAATTGAGATTTCTCACTGTCAATATAAAAATTAAAGGCCAACAAAATGAACACCAAAGTAAACAGCATCACCCAGATTAGAAAACCAAATTCAATTGAAGAGCGGACCTTTTTGGAGTGGTGGATGATATGAGATGTGTAAGACCTATGGGTAAGTGAGGACGCATAACTCGGCGGTGTGCTGGCGGCACTGGAACTCTTCAATGGCATCGCAGAGGTGTCTAGGGGAGACGGCGAGGTTAGAGGTTTGGGGAGAGACGACGGCGGTGACATTGCGAAGAGGATGAGAGGGTTAGGCTTGGAATCTGCGGAAGAGTGGATTGAAAAAAAAAAAAAAACCTCTAAGATCTAATCCACACAAATCGAGCCACTTGCTTACCATCTAGTTCTGATTTGGATAGAAAAGAAAGCCACCGCTAGTGAACGCTTTTAGAGTTTAACCGGGTGAATTGAGTTGTCCTGTTTCAATGGTCTTCTTCAATTCCTGCCCTGTTTCATAAACATAAGACATCAAGAAAAGACAATAAATAGTTATGAGGGTGGAATATGTCGGGGAATATATCGATGAGATTCGTAAAACAGAAATTAGATTACTAAGGCTTATCAAACCAAGAGATTTGACGAAATTGAAAAAGAACAAAAATTGCCAATTATCGCTAGGAAGAACATGAAAAAGAATCATACCCAGAAATAAGCAGTGGGAGTTCTTGAAATTGTGCAATCTCGCAGAGAGTTCACCTGGAACTAGCAATGGATATCGGGTATTCTTTTACAAAACCCTAGATTCACCGCTATTCTTGAGCAATCTTCTGCAAACCATCTTCCACCCCCGTTCTCGCCTTTTCGGGAGCCTTAATAATCAGCTCTTTTTTCTGGCAACTCGCCCAAATCTTGCCATCGGAGGATGACCAGCGGCGCTGCTTGTTCTTCATCAAGTTCCTGGCCCATGGCTGTGCGGTGTAAATCCGGCTAATTGTGGAGACGAGAGTTAGGTCAATGAAATTTGGGTTTCAGATTGAGGGTTCGACCAATAGAGATTTGGTTGATTTCGGGGAATCTAAGATTGGGGTTTCCCTATTTGGGATTTCAGAATGAAAGAGAGAGGAAGACTATGATTTCTGGGTAAAGAAGAGAGTTGGATGGAAGAAGTGAGCGAGAGAAGACTAAGAGTGAGATAGGGAGAGGAGCAATCTGGAGAGAGAGAGAGAGAGAGTAGAACGTGAGAGTTCAACGATGAGGAGGACAGAGATTTTGCGAGAGAGATGGAGAATTGTGCGTGTTGGGCGTCCTGAGAGAAGAGATCGAGAGGTTATGAAAAATAGCCAAGCAACTTTGTTTAAATGTGCCCTCAGTTGTCTAAGGCATTAAGCAATAGTTTTTTTTTTTTTTTAAGTTACTCAGACAACGTATAGATACATTTACGTTGTCTGAATTGCTACATAGTTGAGGGAACAAAGGATGAAAATTTCCCGCTTGTGCAATTAAAATGCCAATTTTGGCGCTCACGTTAGGCATTTCTGATTCACACAACAGAAATAGTTCATTATGTTGTAGGAAGTTGCAAGCATGACAAACCATTGAAGCCAAATTTGCTTGTTTTGAGGGGGAATGAATGTCATTTTGGAGACTTCTCCAAATTCTGCCACTTACTTGCACAACGGCACATTAAAAACCATTGTATGATGATTTGCAAGTATACTCCTACAACACAAATAACTAAACTGTTGTACAATTTGGAGCCAAATTTGAGTCCATCTAGGAGGGAAATCTGCCGCAAATTTTTTTTTGATTCACACAACAGATTATTCTTGTAACCGTTGTGCAATGACTTTCTAAAAAAAAACTTCAGAATTTTAACCACCTTATACAACGTAAGTTTACTAAACATGTTGTGTGATTAACTTTTCTTCATCACACAACACTTTTTTTTTTCCGTTGTGCAAAAAGTGTTGTGCGTTAACGTTTTTGGTGTAGTGTTTCTTTCAAGAAGGATTGTGACTAAGGATCCGAGTCTTATTGATTGAGGGAAGGTGTGAATCCTCTCATCTTTGAACAGCAAATGGGTAACCATTCTCGCCTCGTATGAACCAAAAGCAGGAAAACTAAGAGTCAGCAGCATAAAAACAAAGAACGATAATTTCTTTTCTCTGGAATGTTGCTCCGCGAGCAAGGAGAGAGAGAACCCAATACAAGCATGCTGCTAACCCAGAAAAAGTAGAAGATCTGGGATCAGAAAAGGTATATTAAAGTTTCAATCAGTTGACGCAATCCAATTCCCGAGGATAGAATAGGTCTCTTCTCATGATGTATTACCACTCCAATTCCTATTATCACTGTCAATCTGTCATCCACACCTTTGTTCTACTCTGATGCATTTAACAGGTGAAGACCCAATTGGGTTTGGTAAGGGAAGAATACCTTGATCAAAGATCGACCTCGTAGGATTTTGAGTTTTGAGTTGAAAGAATTGATTGCAATTCGGACCCTAATCTTTAATTATCCAAAGATAAAAATCTATCTAATATTGGGCCTATCGATTTAGATGAGAATCATGAATCATGAGATATAAGGAAGAAACAAGAATTCACAATTGATAGGAAGATGATTAAGAGAGCTAGAAGGAGAAACGAAGAGAGGAGGAAGGCAAGGACAGAAGGAGGAGGTCGAGGAGCTCTGCGACTCATAGCTAAAGTGTAAGGGGGTAATTTTGTAAAATCAATATCCAGGGAGTGTGGTTTGTAAAAGTTGGAGTGCATATTTCACTACCCTTTCTATAAGCTGCATAATGTAGCATGTAGTTCTTCATGAAGACTCCAGTGATTTCCTGCCATATTAATTCAGTGTATAATGGTTAATTAGAAAACACACTACTACAAAAATTGAATCAGACGACGGCTAAAAACCGTCGTCTGATACGGAGGCAAAGCGTCGTCTATCGAGGCGCCGTCTGATGAAGATCGATTGTAGGGAACCGTCGTGTGAAGGGCTCGGCAGCATGGCGCGCAGCATGTCGGCAGCCTGTCGACAGCATTAGCTGTTGCGTGACTATTCTTCAGACGACGGGCGACTTTAGAAACTGTTGTGTGAAGGCAATTCAGAGGACAGGCGACTTTAGAACTGTTGTGTGAAGGCAATTCATAGATCGCTTTATTTTATGCCCGTTGTGTGACTTTCATTCAGACGACAGTTTTTCAAAGTATCCATTATCTATTTTACATTCAGACGACAGTTTTTATTTTTGGGTCATTGTGACTATTGTGCACATACGATAGTTTCTTTGCGGTTATTGTTGTCCTAATAGAATGATTCAATGCATAATATTTGTTGGATGTGGAATCAAAAAAGACCAAATTAACTGATCAATATATATATATAGAAGAAATTGTTATAATTCACATCATGCACCAAAATGGATTGTGCAAAGTTAATCTTTTATCCCCAAAAGGAGTACATCTAATAGTACTCTCCTAGCAAAATACATCCAGAAATTTACTTGTGTCTAGCTTTGCTGCTCTCATGGCCTCATTTGAGTCTAGCTTTGGAAGTTTCCAAGCACCAACTCTGTAGGATTGCAAGTAATACCCTGATCCTCTGAGATATCCATAACCCAATGTCTTTAAGTTGCTTGTTTCTTAAAGCATCTTCCTGGTTCATGGATTACAAGCTCTCTAAAAGAAGATCATGTCCTGCTCCTCAGCAATCATAATAACCATATGTTCATTTTCTGAGTCGTTTTTCAATGAACTCAAAAAGTCCACCTCGTCCTTTTAAGAAAGAAAGAAAGGGGAATCTGGAATCAAACAATAGTCCACATCGCGACTACTGGCAAGTGTAGCATACATAGCTATGAAACCTGCAACATGAATATATAGGTGCTATGTACAACTGCAAGCAGTCAACAACAAAATCAGCATGATACAACCAAATTCATTTAGCATCTAATGTTGTACAAAAATATATTGACGAAGCTGCATACGTACTCTAGTTCATAATCCACAAGTTAACGACATATGAGGTTGATATGATTGTCAATTCAATGACATTAAAGCAGCAACCGTATATTTACTAGAAATTATACCCGCGCTTTGCTGCGGAATTGTGTTTGTAAATAAATGATAATGATAAAATACAAAAGGAAAATTATTGCATTCTATTGAAACAGTGAAAGATTTTTTTTTATACAAAAACGTTAACCTAACAAAAGTGTATTACAAAAATAGGTTAACAAAGTTGTCACTGAAGTTGGTTTAGAAATGCTAGTTGGACAACAGGTTTAGCAGCTTCAGTTGTAACTTTCCAAAAGGTTTTGTTCTGAGCCAGCGTAGCAAAAGTTGTTGCTGGAGCAGGTGTAAAAAAGTGGCTGCTCCAATTGTGGTTGACAAAATGTTGGAGTTGATCCAAACTATTAGTTACCTGCAAAAGGAACAGCATGTCTAAGATATAGCACTAAGCAAGAGAAAAGTGGTAATGGTAGGTTCAAAAATGCTTGGGTCGGTTTAAAGATCATATTATCAATTTTACCAGCAGTCATTGCAGCTGCACAAAATGCTGGAGCTGGAATTGCTATCTCATTGATGAGTATAGATTTCATTGTTGCTTAAAGCTATAAAGAAGATATAGGATATGTTAGTATTTTCAAATTTATGCTGAATAGAGATATATGTGGAGAGAATTAAGTGAACTGATCCAATTTCAATCAGACTTCTATGCAGAGGAAAGTAGAAGTTATATGGTGATTAGCAAACACTAAAACAATAGCTAAAAAAAATAATGATAATACAGCAACAACCAAATTCTCACAACTTTGTTTTAGAAGGGGAAAATGATTTCAACATACAGTTACCACTTCTTAGATACTGTCTAAGAAGGTATTATTAATCATTACCTAGCTTGCTAGAATTTGAGACCAAGGGAAAAAGAAAACAACATATTTATGAACCTCCATTCCCATCCCTAGCCCTACCTCTCTAAAATGAATGATGTAGAAGAAGAGAAAAAGCTGGCCTTGAATTGTTAAATTTTGACACACAGAGAAATAGCAGATTATCTATCAAGTAAATAGCATACTGCATTCTTGTGTTATAAATTACATCCGTACTCATTCCTGACACACAACATGAAAAATTTGTAACGTAATGATAAATTTTCAGAATTTTTTCATAATGAAATATCAAACAGTACAGAAAGTCAAAACAATATGTGTTTATGATTGATATAGTTACTTTAAAACATCAGTAGTTTCATTTTCTATGGATACTATTCAGATTCATATACATTTTTATTACAGGAAAATCGAGAATGAGGTTGGTACCATTTGGTTTAACACGGTTATGGTAATTATATCAGAGATAAACAGTAATGCCATCGAATGTATCGACTTTATTAAAAGCACCCAGGTTTATGAACCAATCCCAAAATTCAATGCAACCGATCACAATTCAGCTTCAAACAAAGTAACCGAGATCCCAAAATTTGAAAAACCCACATTCCCAAATACAATAACAGAGAGGTATTGAGAGCTAAGTACCTGTAGAGATAGCACAAACTGGAAGTGGTGGTTTGTTAAGCTCACCAAGACAAAGCTTTCTGTGCTGTGGGCTTTTCTCTCCTGTTTTCCTTCAGGGTACCATTGCAGACTGTACGCATTTATATATTTATATTATAGCAAGTCATGAACAATGGATCAAGAACTGATCATGAAATACTTTTACAGGCTACAGGTTTACAAAACATTATGATCAGAACATATAAACAATCACTGAAAATTGACAGTCCTTCCTTGCTTCCTTAATACAAAGGTGGGTAACTGGAAACTAATATATTGACCTGGCCTCCCAATAAGTATCTGAACTTTGTTCTCATTCTCAATAAAAAGGTTGATGCCTACCTTCTCAAGGTATAATGGATCATCCCTCTTGCATGTGGGACTGGTATGATATGTATAATAAAAGCTGGGAAGCTTTAAGGCTTTCCGACTACTTTTAGGAATCTAGTTCTATGCATTATATCCTTAAATTATATATGATATGTATAACTTCCAGTCTTCCACCCCTATTTTACTGCTGATGAAAAAAGAAAAAGAAAAACAAACGGAAAAATAGTACTATAACATGATGGGGTTAATTTGACGCGTGATGCATATGATTTCCAGATTGATATTAAAAGCAGGACTGAGATTTAAGGAGATTATCATATTTAGGTAGCAGATGCATAACAGCAGACTTTAAGATCATAATATTAATAACAGCAGACTTTAAGATCATAGTTACGTTAGGATTGAAGAACAGCAGACTTGATGAAGCGTTGTCCAGTGGCATTTCACTCTCTTCATAAAATTCTGGTTGCAGTTCTACATGTATGCGATCAACTCAACTATAACAATCCAAAACTCTCTGTTTCACTCTCTCTACTACTCACTTCCTCTGCCTCCCACCATCTTAAACAGATATGGGTTCCTCTACTTCATCCGCACCTTCATATTTTCAGTACTCTATTCCTAACCTTCTCTCTTTCCTCACACTCAGTACTCTATGCACCAGTGCCAGGCAGTCTTTCACCTGCTCTTCCACTACAAAAAAACTTTGACTACCAATCCCGAGGGCTAGAGGAACCCCAACTCACCGACTCTGCTTTGGACTTGAGTTTAATATACAACTATTAAACAAACCGAGTTTAATATAGACAACCCTAGAATCAATTAGATTTCAATCGATTAGTAAAAAATAAAAAAGCAAAAATAAGATACTTAAACCACTAACCCAAATTCGTCTTCCTCTCCACAGAACAAAACGAATAACCCACCCCCTCTACACGAACTGAGAAATGCTCTCACCATTTTTCAAACTAACCCACGATCACAAAACTGTTTGCATGAAAAGCAGGATCATAATCAGGGAAGATGATAAGCAAAAAGACGGAACCAAATCCAATTCACAAATCAAAGGCAGGCAATCGAAAACAAACGCAGAACAAAGAACCCACTCTCTCAATCTTGGTTACACGACTGTAGAGATAGAAGAATTCAACGCCGAGCAGATGATGACTGCAAAAGTAGAAGACACGGAAGAATCATAGTGGCACAATCGGATCAACGATTTGGGTATTTGGGTGTTTTCCTTTGTCTCAGAGTTGCTGTCTCTCTCTCTCTCGATCAGTCTCTCTCGAAGCCTCCATCGCCCTTATTCGTAAAACAATGGCAAGACTGTAGTTGAGGCAAGTAGCGAGGGCAAAACCGTCACTTCATTTTGGGCCAAGATGAACAGTGTACAGTACCAACCGAGCTTTAGTATATTAAGAATAACTAAAGATGTACATGCCACAACAGCTAACATCAAAGTTGCTAACACATTCTTATAGGTAAATTTAACTTTAGTTCATCCAACCTTTTAAACTCAAAGTTGCTAACACATTATACGGTAACATTCTCCACAAATTAGTGAACATCAAAACTAACATCAATCAATAACTTAATAATCAAACAACTCCACATAAAACTAAAAAAGTCAACAGTGGACCTCGCACATGTAATGCAAACATAGTCAATTAAAGATATAGTTAAAAACCCGGTTCAACAATTTGTTATATTGAAAATAAATAAATAAATAAACCTTTAAATTGTAGCATATGAAAGCAATTATTTTGCAAATGTTCAGAAAATTACAGAAAATTAGGGTACACCAAGCTAAGCATATAGGTATGTAGAGACTTGTAGAAAGTTATTAGTTAGAGGAATACATAGATACATATAATATTTCATGACCAGCCCATGGCTATATTTAAACCGTTTTAGATTCAATGTTTAAGATAAGCATTCATTTTCTACTGGAAACAGAGTAATACGTTTGAATTATTCAATCCCTATACAATATACATATCTCATTTAAACCTTCACTCTCAGCTGATTGAGCAGCTTCAAATTTCTAGAAATACACACACACACACACACACACTTGTACTATTAGCTATATTGTTATATCTATGTCTTGTTTCAAGTCCATGGTCATTTGTCCTAAAGCTGTTTGTGGATTAATAGGTGTTTTATAGATCATAATTTGAACCATGTGGCCTAGCTAATTGCCTGATGGAGTGGTTATGTAATCTAATATAAATCCTACTACAATAGGGTTGATTCTGTCATCTAGATTGACTCATATACATATATATATATATATTGACAACAAAAAATCAGAAATATATAGTTAAATCATTGTTCAGGAAAGTCTGCATATGACTAAATAACAAAGCAATAAAAACAGAAGTATCACAATCTGGTGCAAAGCAGTATCTCTGGTAGGGATCACCAGATGGCTAAGCCATTGGACTGCAAAATTTAAGCAAAAAGTTAAAATAAGGAGGTGCCAAATAAAACGCCAGCAAGCATACCGTATGGAGTGTAGTAAACTAACCTGATAAAGAGATGTTGGAATCAGTCTCATATGGCTCATTAAGTGTGATGACTCCACGAATCCGACCTCCTTTAAGTGAGGCACCTAACAATACAAAGAAAACAGAATTGTTAGAATTTAAACAAAATCTAGATAGTCCAACATTTCACACACATAAAGACCGACATAAAATTAAACTAAATAAGATGTTGCAGGTCTAATACAAAGAACAGCAGTTTAATCAACAGAACACCTCATCAGTCACATAACACACTCAGCATGCAAAAGCCACATACATTTCATACCCAAAAAATTCGGTTTATTCACAAGTAGCACATCTCCATACATGTCCAATTGACTAATAAGCAAAATATTTTCACAATAACATCAGCTAACCCATGTATAAAGCTCCCATATTTACAAAGCAATTCACAATTGCAGAAAAAGCATTAGAGAAATAAATTCACATTCGATCAAAATTCAAATCAACGATACACAAAAACTATGAGAAAGAGCATATTGTACCTCACCACTTAGCTTGAAGCTTATTCCTGATGACATTGTAAAGCAGAGTCGGGTAAAATAGCGCACGAGTCCCCGCGCCGATCAAGACCCGTTTCCCATCCGAAACCCACGATGCCCCTGCCATCACTTCCATGCCCTGAATCCACTTCCTCTCAACCTTCCCCACCTCTCAATTCGGAACTCTTTTTTCCCCTTGGCAGTTTTGTTCCCAATCGCAACCCTGAAATTGGAGCCACGTGGATACCCTCCCCAGAAACGCTTCCGGAAACATAACCCGCTGCGATCCATACCCGCTGCTTCAGCCAACAATCTCTCAGCCTATCTGTACATACAATATAAATCAAAACCACCAAACAAACAACAATGCTAAATCAAAACTGGTTGTGAAAACCATATCTCAAATCCTCATCCACCAACAGACTCAGAATTTCATAACTAAACAAGAACCACATTTTAGAAATGATCGATCGCAATTTTGGCTCATGATATTTCTACTGATTCATACTAATTAGTTGAAACCAGAAAAAAAAAAAAAAAAAAAAAGTAAAGGAAGTAGTCGAATCCTGATCTAAGATCTCAACCTCCATAGCCAGATACACTGGTGAAAACTAAAGAAACTGAAGGAATCAGAGGAAATCGAACCGGAATAGGAGATCGAGATCAAGGTTCTAGGCCGTGCACCTCAACCAAGTGGTGGCTTTGGCGGTGGACTACTCCGGCTCCTTGAGTTGCCCCACTGAGACACGTAAGCGAGAGAGATTCTCTATTTGGTCGATGTACTCGTTGTCGCTGTAGTAGAGTTGTCGGGCATGCCCTCAGATCGACGGAGAAGATGATGACCGCTTGGATTATGGTGATGGCCTTGAGGGCTGGTATCGAAGATGGCGAGGGAGAACATTCTCTTCCATGATGCCTTCCACTTCAACAATTTCCTGTTGCGATTGAAAACTGAAACCCTAGAAAATTGGGGATTTCGAATTCAGCAAAGAGTAATAGGCGAGTGAGGCGCGAGCGAAGAGTGAGGGTTTGGGAGAGTGAGGTTTTAGCTTTAGGTTTTGTCGACAGAGTGAGGAGCTGTCGAGAGTGAGGGTTCCGGTTTTGGGTCTGTGTCGAGGGAAAGTGAAGCGCCGTTGGTTTTGGTTTTGGTTTTGGGTCTGTCTTGTTATTTTTGTTATTTTTTCGCTCAAGTGCTGGAATTTCAAGTCTGGCCTGTCAATTTGGACAAGGACTCACACAGATATGGTGGCTTATGCGCCCAGTGGATTTGTTTAAATTGGTGGGAAACTTGCTGCTTAATTTTTTTAGGGTCATACGACGGTTTTGTCTTTAAACGTCCTCTGAATTAGTTCATAATTTCATATCAGACAACGGATTTTATAAAAATGACGTCCAAAAAATAAAAATCAATCAGATGACGGAAAACTATGATGCGTCGTCTGAGAGGTGTCGTCTGATTCAATTTTGTAGTAGTGACACAGCCTGCAGAGTACACATAAAACATAAAACATAGGATAATATACTATTTGCACATATCTTCCTCACTACATGGATGCAGTTTTGTTATGTAAAGATAGATAGATACCTGCTGGGAAAATCACTATTTTCCAGTTCAGAATTGATTATAAACTTTGCTGCACGATGAAGAGGTGTTGGGTCTCTTTCTGCCTGTCCCGCATGAATGAAACCCATCATAGCCCAAGCAGTATGTACTAAATTGGATCGGTTTCCTTCTAGAGGAATGTATTTCTGTATCAACCAAGTGAGAGATATAAAATCAAGACGGATCAAGAACTCGAAGCTTGAATTAATTAATTAGTTACCTTTTGTGGACGTGAAAGATAGCTCTCTCCCCAACCGCCGTTCTCTCTCTGCGCCGTAAGTAGAAAACTAACCCCATTGCGCATGGCCTCACTAGTTCTGAAAGTCTTGCCAGCAGCTGCCGATCCTCCTAGCGCAAACCAGGTACCATATATGAAGCAAACTCCCCAATTTCCATACGTGTCCAAATGTTTATAAGAGTTTAGTTATTAGTCAAGTTCATCCTTTTTTTTTTTTTTCTGTACTAGGTGAAACTAACATATTTTCATAATCATAGATTGATTCCCTAGAATATAAACATACCATGAACCATCCGGCATTTGTATATTTCAAGGTAGTGTACAGCATTGGTGATGGAATGTTCGATCTCTTTCTTCCTGTGGCCAGGGTTTAGCTTTTTAAACAGAACTAACGCCTGTATTGCAGATGAAGTGCACTCAACGTATTCATGCTCAATCACAATGTCCGCGAAGAATTCTGTCGGATTTAACAGCTGAGGAAATAAAAAGAGTAAGAATATGCCAACTCATTGGACAGATGATTCACATGGTCAACGTGTACGCATGATATCGGTTTGATAAAATTTTTACTTCTAATTAACCACTCTGCTGCCCCTGCTGGTTCCCAGGCTGATAAACCACCATTCTTGCTCTGCAATGGTACGTTAAGTGAAGCATTTTTATATATGAGTACGGACATAAACTACCAACGAGCTAGAAGTAGTTAAAACAGCTAAAAGGTGATTAAAATCTTGAAACTAAAGCAGCTAGCTCTTGTAAGGTGAACGAATCATTAATAACTTTCTCTTGATCTGATTACTTCAGGCAAGTTATATCACCTGTAGCGAAAGTAGAACATTGACAGAATCGTACAAGCGCTCAGGTTCCATTTTTTCTCCAACTATCTCCAGTGGCATCATCGACAACAGAAGGCAACACTGTGGAGGTGATTATGGTGAGAAACGTGGAGTAATAAACTAACAAGCTATGTTGGATTAGAAAAACTGATGTGAAGCATTGGAGCAAAGTTTGTTACCTTTAAACCTTCTGCAGTGCAATCAGAAACTTGCCATCCATGATCTTGATCAGAGAAAGTCCATGATCCTTTAGAAATGTGGCGGTGCATGCTTTTGAAGTCACCAGATGTCCTTGACCTTAATTCAAAATTTGGTGCAAAGTCGATCATTAGCTAGTCTGAGCAATTAGTTGGACGAACAAAAGACATGACAGTGACTTGATTGGAGCTCAAAATAAACCTGAAATTTTTTTATGAAGTCATGTCCTCTAGCGAGTGTACGTTGGCCCAATTTCATCTGTGAGATTACTAGCAAGCAAAGCTTGAATGGCAAAACCAGTGTCCCACTGCTGACTGCCAAAACTCTGCACGTACCACAATATATAGTAAAATTAAATACTCAAAACCGAAAAAGATGAATAAAAAAAATCATATATTTGTATCTCGTTGTGTACTAACTTGCATCTTCATCCTATCTTCAGCAACCCATAAATAATCCGGGATCCTTGCAAGATGCTTCTTGAAATAGTCCCCATTTGGATCTTCAGCCCAACAAGGAAGCATACCTAAAACCTATTTATCGAGTTGTTCGATTACCAGTAGAATGGGAAATGAGTTAGGACTAGGTTGAATCATGATATCCAATATAACAAGGAAAAGAAGTTCACCATACACATTACCTTTTCCACACATCTATGGTGATGTATCGGCTGTTCTCATCTTCGTAATGAATATGCTTCATCGTCACTTGAAGAGCCTTTTCTCTGACCAACTTGTTAAAGGGCCATCGAGTAAGAAGAGGCTCTGTGGAGATGTAGATCGAGGCTATCCCAAAGGAGATCCTGTATCAAAGGATGAGGGTAGTAGATACTAGATATCCTCCTGCAATTAAAATAACTGTAATCAGGTCCTGCAAATATTTATAAACTAATTTGTGGCTTGAAATTTGAAGTAAATCAAGTTGAACAACTCACTTTGGCACATAGATGGCGTACTTTCTTCCAATTGATTTCATTGTAAGGTTGAATAAAAAGTTCTTCCCTCAATTGAAGAACGAGAGGTGTAATTGGGCCAACAAACCTTTTTCCATATAAGTATGACATTGGCATGTAAACCATCCTACAATAGCACCACATTTTTGCTGCATTTGTATGATGAGGTGATTAAAATCAAAGTATAGAATTAAAAATACCAATACATATAAATGAGTGCAGAAATGACTTAAAGGAGAGAAGGCAAGTGTGCTAATTAATTACCTGGATGCATAGGAAGAAATGAAGGAAGAATCCAAAACTCTGGGGGCATAGGGTTGCTTCCAGACCAATCAAACAAACCAAGTATCTACAAGAAATTATTTTCGTACAATTATAAGCACAGCATTTGAGGCTTTAAGCATATTGCAACTAGTCTCCTCCTCGGGACAAAAATATAACTTATATGTGTAATGAATACTGGCAGTCACCAAATAGTCCAATTTTGTCTAAATTAGCATAATTTATTTGAAATAAGGTACTAATCAACGTCATTTGGTGAACAAATTTAAAGATTTGGGTGCCCTGGCTTTACTGGTATCTTACCGAAAGCCAAGTCTTTCCCCAAGAGGGCATGTGTGTGACACTATCATGATCAAGAATCCACTTTCTAGCTCTTGGACAAGCAATGTCTTGGCCCCCATCTGATGGGAATCAAAAACACAAAGGAGTTCATGGAGAAAGAAGACAAAAAAAATCAGAAAATTGGAAAATACGGATCGGCGATCGATCTCTGGTGTGCAGCGATCGATCGTTTTTGGCAAGGTTGTAGTTCTTCTTCTTTTCTAGCTCTTGTGCGTCTATGCTTTTTCGTATGTGAGATGGTAGGTTTCTTCCACGTCCAAGGAGAGATTTTATTCAGTTTGTAACCTTTTCTTCTTTCCTTTTGGGACTCTAACTCCTTGGCTTCAACGGTAAGCTCCTTGATTAATGTTATGATTTATTTAGGATTCATTGACATCATTCTATCCAATCGGAGCAGCCAAGAGAATTAATTGCTGAAAATCTTTTTCTTCATGTTGCCTTAAGCTTCCTTGATTCATCAAGACTCCATTATTTGCACATATCTCCTTCCTTTTGCTCTTATTTCTTTCCTTGCGTTGGAAAACCTAATAAACATAAAAACAACTAAATTAACCAGAAAATAAGATAAACTAACAAAGTAAATATGGGAATTAACAACATTATTATCATAGCATAATTATGCTCCTATCAAATACCCCCACACTTAGGCTTTGCTAGTCCCTAGCAAACAAAGAACTAACTAGAACAAAAGACACGGACCTAATGTCTTCCAAACATCTCAGAGAACTTATAATGCCCACAAGTATGGTCAACAAAATTCACGCAATCACATATCAGAATTCACAACCTCACTTAAAAGCTAATTTATGATAACCATAGTGCTAAAGTTATAATACAAGGACAATCAAACTAATGCAACAAAGGAGAACCAACTTATTCATGGGTCAAACAAGCGTCAACTCAATTTCTCACAAAGATGCTCTCAATTTCTTTCCACTCATGATTTTCTGACTTGATGTATAAGCATATATTTCACTCAAGTTATATGTGAGAGGAATGATGTAATAAGACAAACAAATAGCTCACATATGATAACAAGAAAGAAGGGCTTTTCTGAATTTTTTTATATATATGATCCCATGATTGGAATGCCAAAACTCAGACGAAAGGCCAGTGACACCATATGCTCACCCCTCCACAAAAGTCTCCACAAATCGAATGCACAACTTCAAATATCAAAAATGTCTTTATTCAGGGTTGTAATGGGCCAAGGGTTTTAGGTTAAAAGAAAGAAAAGATAGGGAATAACAAAAATCCTAAAGAACCTAGTGGAGCACCAAAAAAACATAAGAGATAAAAGAATCTTGAAACTCCTCAAGTAATCAATCTTCAAACATGAAGCAAGTAATTTTTTTCAAGGCCATATGTCATCTTTTTGGCCTTTGCTTCATTCTAACATCAACAACCACAACATGAATGTATCAAATCCAAGGAAGTACTTTGCTTTTCTATTCTTTTGATGTGTCTTTTCAAGCATTCTTGCTCTTTCTTTTCTTTTTTTCGGCTATCACATTTTTTTCTATTTTTTTTTCGATGGTCGTAAAACACACTTTTTTTTTTCTTCTCTTCCTTGGATCGATGTACAATGAACTCCCCCACACTTTCTTACAAAAGTACCTTGAACATACATATATCTCTAAAAATATTTGCTCCACTAATTCCTTAGAATAGGGTAAGGATAAATCTATACTAAGCTTAGGGTTAAGGAATTTGTGGCGATGAAACAAAAAGGCTTACTGTAGGCTCAAGGGGTTAACTAGGGGAGTGAACATCTTGTGTGCATAAAAGGGACACAGATTAATTTGGCTATGGTGGTGATCCTAGTGCCTTTATCCCTTCCCATCCATCATGCAATTCAACCATATGCTTCAAGAGGCTTTGGGGCAAGTTCTAGCATTTGTCCTTGTAAAATATGCAAGTTGAATCCGAGTCTCAACCAAGATGAATACGAGATGAGATCATGCAAAATCCTCGTCAAGAAAATAAGATGATTCTATGCTAAGCACTCAGAAATAGAAATACATGCTCAACAGCTCACAAGGGTTTAAATCAAGTTTAACCTGTCATAGCATCAACTCACATTAATCCAACCATCAATGTATATAAATCAATCACAATAATCATCAAAATCTATTAACAATTATTTGAAATCAAGAATCTAACACATACCTGCAATCCTTTTGTGACCAAAATATAATTCTAAAAGTTCATGCTCATCATAGAGTTGGAAGACTCCTAAGACTCATTGAAAAAAAAAGGGCTAAATACTGAATACTACCCTGTAGTTTGGGTCCAAAATCAATTCAGTCCCTAAACTTCTAATTTCATCAAAAACACCCCTGCACTTTCAATTTTGATATAATATGTCCAATTTGTTAGTTTTTCAGTAATTGAAGTTATTTAACTTGTTAATGTGGCTCATATATGGCCTATGTTTTATGAGTGTCGAGGTGGTCTGCATAGTCAATTTAGGAGTGAGTCATACTATAAAATAAATAGTTTTTATAACAAATAATCCAACTATAACCTGAACTCATAACAGAATATTAACGAATTGGACCTATTAGATCAAAATTGAAAGTGCATGGGTGTTTTTGATGAAATTAGAAGTCCAGGGACTGAATTGATTTTGGACCTAAACCACAGGGTAGTAACTAGTATTTAGCCCAAAAAAAATAAAACCTAAAACTAGACTCTTTTTTCTTTATATATTTTTTTTTGACAAAGAATGACTCAAAAACAAATTGACAAATTCGTATTTCCCTCCCCCACACTTAAATTAGACATTGTCCTCAATGTATGGCAATGTAACGCACAATGCACAAGGAAAGCATAGAGAAAGAAAATCCAAAAGAGGGCAAGTGAAAAGATAAGAAAGGTTATAGAAAAGCTCCCCTTGTAGACCTCCCACTGCTCACGACCTTTGGAGAAGACCAAAGTCAGACACCATCTGCAAGGCACAAGGCCTTGACTTCCAAAATGTAAGCTCCGTGCTATATGGACTCCAAAATGTCGCAATTTTTTGTCATAAGGCCAACTTCCAGCCCTTATAACTTCTGTAGGGACAGCCTGATGGATGGGGTGCTACTGGGAGCTGAAAATTGGTGTTACAAGCTGTCTGTGCATATGTAGCACGTCTCCTAACTCCAAATAGATTGAAAATGGCAGCCCTGCGAAGTTAGAAGAAAAACAGAATTTTGCACAGAAAAGCTGAGAAAAGGACATTTACCCATTCCAACCTCAATTCTGAAGGGTTACGGTGCTCCAATGGAGATGTTACTCTAGATCAATTGTGAAGTAGACATCTCAAGGTTTAAGTACATATAAGGTTTGTCCTTATTGGACCCCCGCAAGTATTCCTGTTTTGCCTTTTATATGACCCAACTGCGCAGGTTCCTGCTTTGCTGGTCTGACCTTTCGGTACTCAAATGCATCAGAAGTCTAAATCCAGTTCTGTAAAAACATACAAAAACTAAACCCATGGCTACTCCTGGTTCTTTCTGAGCTGAAAACGGCAGCCAGCCAAAGTTAACTGACTGGACAGCCGGAACTCTGTTTTTGAGCAGGAAAGTAGTCTTCCTCGCCTTTCTTAATGGGTACACCTACACACTCACAAAACACATTAACAAACTAACAAGAATCAAATTAAAAATGAAAAAGTTTGGGTTGCCTCCCAACAAGCCCTTGTTTTAACGTCTTTTCAGCCTGACGTGTACCAAGAAATTTACTCAAGGGAAGGGGTTCATGGAGGGGTACATCCTCCACTTCTTGCTCCATAATGGACTCATAGTAAGGTTTGAGTCGATGCCCATTGACCTTGAATTTCATGCCGGCCTTTTCACTTTGAAGTTCCACTGCACCATGATGAAACACATTAGTAACAACGAATGGACCAATCCAACGTGAACGGAGCTTACCAGGAAATAATTTAAGGCGGGAATGGAAAAGAAGAAATTTTTGTCCAACAACAAAAGTCTTCCTCATTATCATCTTGTCATGAAATGCCTTAGTCTTCTCCTTGTATATCTTAGCACTCTCATAAGCTTCATTGCGAATTTCCTTAAGCTCATTCAATTGAAGTTTTCTATGCAAGCCTACAACATCCAAGTCCATGTTAAATTTCTTTACCGCCCACCATGCTCGATGTTCCAACTCCACGGGTAAGTGGCATGGCTTGGCCATAAACAATTCGGAAGGGTGACATGCCAATGGGAGTCTTGAAGGCAGTCATATAAGCCCATAAAGCGTCATCTAATCTCAAGCTCCAATCCTTCCTATTTGGTGCCACGGTCTTTTCCAGGATTTGCTTGATTTCACGGTTGGACACTTCTGCTTGCCCACTTGTTTGAGGATGATATGGTGTAGACACTTTGTGAGTAATACTATACTTTCGAAGAAGAGCTTCAAAGGTCCTATTGCAAAAATGCGATCCTCCATCACTAATTATGGCTCTTGGGGTCCCAAATCTAAAAAAAGCTTTAAGAAATCTGAAACCACTTTAGCATCGTTAGTACGGGTGGCTTTTGCCTCCACCCATTTAGACACATAATCAACTGCAAGTAGAATGTAAAGAAAGCCATATGAAGAAGGGAATGGACCCATGAAATCAATGCCCCAAATATCGAATATTTCAACACTTATGATTAGAGTTTGAGGCATTTGATCCCTTGGACCCAAGTTACCTGTACGTTGGCACCTATCGCATGTCTTGCAAAAGAGATAAGCATCCTTGAATAATGTAGGCCAATAGAACCCATATTCAAGGACCTTCAAGGTAGTCCTTTTTGCTCCAAAGTGTCCTCCACAAGCATAAGTATGGCAAAAGGTTAGTATAGAATGAAATTCAGATTCATGGACACACCTTCTTACCAATTGATCTGCACAAAACTTCCATAAGTATATATGGCTCATCCCAAACATATTGTCTTACGGTTTTGATAAACTTATCCTTTTGAGCTCGAGTGAAATTGTCTGGAATTAGCTTGGTTGCCATGTAATTGACGATGTCCGTGAACCATGCATGGCTCAAAAGAAAAAGAAGAAAATTTTGGGTGCCTAGCGAGATCAATCGTTTGGACGGTGAGATCGATCGTTTTACCTTCTGATCCCAATTCTTGTACTTCAAACAATTGCTCGTCCGGGAAGGTTTCCTTCAATGGTAATACATGTTCTTCCTCTTTTGAACTATGCACAAGCCTACTCAAATGATCAGCTACCACATTCTCACATCCTTTCTTGTCCTTATCTCCAAATCGAATTCTTGAAGGAGGAGAATCCATCTAATTAACCGAGGCTTTGCTTCCTTCTTTGTAAGTAGGTACCTAAGGGCTGCATGATCAGAGAAAGCAATAACTTTAGTACCCAAAAGATATGAACGAAACTTTTCCAAAGCAAAAACAATTGCTAATAATTCTTTTTTCTGTGGTGGAGTAATTGAGTTGGGCATCGTTGAGCGTCCTTGACACATAGTAAATAACATGAGGGACTCTCTGCCCCAAAACAGCTCCTACGGCATAGTCCGATGCATCACACATAAGCTCAAATGGGAGACTCCAATCTGGTGGCATGATCACAGGAGCCTCAGTCAACATCTTCTTTAGCTTTTCAAATGCCTCCATGCACTCCTTGTCGAAGGCAAAAGGTACATCTTTTTGAAGTAGTCGACATAACGGTCTTGTGATCTTCGAGTGATCCTTAATGAAGCGTCGATAAAAACCTGCATGACCAAGAAAATAGAGCACCTCCTTCATGGATGTGGGAGGTGGTAAAGAGCGTACAAGATCTATCTTTGCTTTGTCTACTTCTATCCCTTTAGCAGATATAATATGACCCAAAACTATACCTTGTTGCACCATAAAATGACACTTTTCCCAGTTTAAAACAAGATTAGTTTCTTGACATCTCTTAAGAACTAAAGATAGATTAAATAGACATGAATCAAAAGAGTCACTGTAGAGAGAAAAGTCGTCCATGAAGACTTTGATGATCTTTTCAACCATATCAGAAATATGCTTATCATGCATCTTTGGAATGTAGCGGGGGTGTTGCACAGACCAAAAGGCATCCTCCAGTATGCGAATGTCCGAAAAGGACATGTGAAAGTTGTCTTTTCTTGGTCCTCTGGATGAATAGTAATTTGATTGTAACTGGAGTATCCGTCCAAGAAACAATAATATGCATGACCTGCAAGTCTTTTCAACATCTGATCAATAAAAGACAAAGGAAAATGGTCCTTACGTGTAGTAGTGTTGAGTTTGCGATAGTCAATGCAAACCCTCCAACTGGTTTGAACTCGGGTAGGAACCAATTCATTATCTTCATTCTTCACAACTGTGATGCCAGAACGTTTAGGTACAACTTGGACCGGACTCACCCATTCACTATCAGAGATGGGATAAATGATGCCCACATCGAGGAGTTTGAGAACCTCCTTCTTTACTACCTCCATCATAGGCGGATTGAGACGTCTTTGAGCCTCTCTTGATGGTTTGGTGCCTTCCTCTAAGAGAATCTGATGCATACACATGGAAGGGCTTATTCCCTTTATATCTGCTATGCTCCATGCAATTGCTGACTTGTGTTCCCTTAGGACTCTCACCAATTTCTCTTCCTCATTCACATAAAGATTGGCTGCAATGATGACGGGTAATGTCTCATTCTCTCCCAAAAAGGCATACTTCAAGTGTTCGGGCAATGGTTTGAGTTCTAACTTGGGTGACTGGACCACAGAAGGAGCAAGTTTTTAATCAGTTAATGGAAGAGGAATGAATTTAGAACTAAACTTAGCTAGGATATAAGGTGGAGCATCAAGGGCAGCAGCTATTTCAATCAATTCCTCATCGAAAACCATAGAAGAAGAAGCAGCAACTTTTATGGTAGACAACAAACGATCGATCGCTGCATTCCTTGTGATCGATCGCTGCTGGGAGTTTATACCAAGTTCTAATGTTTTCTTGAGCGGGTCTTCCCCTACACTCGCATCAAAGGTGTCCTGCTCTAAAAATTCAAGAGCATTAATAGAAAAACAGGAATGAATGTCACTAGGGTACCTCATAGCTTCAAAGATATTACAGCTTATAACATCTCCATCGAAATCCATGGTCAAGGTTCCTTCAAAGACATCTATCTTTGTGCGAGCGGTTCTCAAGAATGCACGACCAAGAATGAGTGGTAAGTCATATGGCACCGGCTCGGGTTCCATGTCAAGCACAAAGAAATCCGCGGGGAATATCAAATGATTAACTTGAACCAAGACATCCTCCACAAGACCCTTAGGAAGAGCAATTGAGCGATCCGCTAATTGGATAGTTACCGGTATTGGTTTGAGCTCACCTAGATGCAAAGACTCATAGACAGAGAAAGGCATTAGATTAATTCAAGCACCCAAGTCTAATAAAGCCTTACCGAACCTTTTCCCCAACTGTGCAAGGGATTGTAAACCTTCCGGGATCCTTCAACTTAGGAGGTAGCTTTCTCAAGAGCACAGCGGACACTTCTTCACTTAGAGCAACGGTTTCCTTCTCCTTTTACTTCCTTTTGTTAGTGCACAACTCCTTGAGGAATTTAGCATATCGCGGTATTTGCTTAATAGCATCCAAGAGAGGGATGTTAACTTGGACTTTAAGGAAAGTTTCCAAGACATCCTTCTCTTCTTGATCTTTCTTAGAGCTCATGAACCTGCGAGGAAAAGGAATGCATGAAGTAGCCAACTTAGGAGGACTAGGATCTTTTACCTTTGGAGGAGAAAAAACATGAATATTCTGATCGGCCCCCGTGAGATAGATCGTTGGGATTGGCAAGATCGATCGTTTGGTTTATAGGTTGTCAACAATCGATCGTTGGAATTCCCGAGATCGATCGTTTTTTCACCAGAGATGATTTTCTCTTCCTCCTTTGTATTTCTTTGCTCCTCCTTCTCTTCTTGACCCTTCGTTGGTGCCTTTTGGTGCCTAGAAGCTTCTTCTAATTGTCTACCACTCCTTAAAGTGATTGCATTGAGCTCAGCCATGCTCCCATCCTTAGGATTTTGAACGGTTATGCTAAGGAGGGTGCCAGGAGGTCTAGTTTGAATCACCGTTGCAAGTTGCCCAACTTGCCTTTCCAAGTTCTTGATAGCTTGTCCATGTTGCTAAGCTAAGGCATCTTGCTTTTGAAACTGAATCTCAGTCCTTTGGATGAAAGCTGCGGTGTCCTTTTGGAAAGATGCCTTGTTCAGAGTCATCTCCTTCACTAGTTCTTCCAAGGACTTGCTTGAGGATTGTTGAGGAGGAGTTTGTTGATAGACTTGCAGCCTAGCCCCTTGTTGGAATCCAGGTGGTCCATTGTAGACACCTTGAGTAGGTCGAACCACGTTGTCATTACCGCCCCAACGGAAGTTTGGATGATCCTTCCATCCCGGATTGTACGTGTTAGAGTAAGGTCATATTTGGGCCTTTGTTGCCCCATGTAATTCACCTGTTCCTCTGACAAAGAAGACATAGGGCATCTATCAGTAGTATGATCAGAACAGGAACAAATAGAGCATACCTGAGGTGTTGCCTTAATGCCATTTCCTAAGGCATTCATTAGCATGTCAAGCTTTCTTTCTACAACCACCATTTGGTTCCTTGAATCAACTTTATACACTCTATGTCCTCTTGTATGTTTATCCCTTGTGTAGAATTGTCTATTGTTGTCAGCCAAATCAAGATTATATGCTTCTTGACCGGTTTTATTCATGAAAGTCCCTCCACACGCAGAATCAACGCTGCCCCTATTAGCTATGTCCAATCCATCATAGAAAAATTGGACAAGGTCATTCAGACTGAAGTTGTGATGGGGACACTTCCTCTGCAACTCTTGAAATTCCTCCCATGCCTCATATAGTGTATCTCCATCCTTTTGAGTGAAGTTTTGAATCTCCCTCCTTAGTCGTTTGTCAGTTGAGCGGGGAAATATTGTTTCAAAAACTTCTTAACCATTTCATCCCAAGTTGTGATGATACCTACAGGTAACGAGTACAACCAACGTTTTGGATAATCTTTTAAAGAAAAGGGGAATAGAAGTAACTTGAGTCCTTCTGGTTGGATGTTTTGAATGGTTTGCAGCTTGCAAATATCCAAGAATTCCCTAATGTGAACATTAGGATCCTCAGATGGTGTGCCCGAGTACTTAGGCAACGAGTTCAAGAGCTGCATAGGAATAGAGAAGGCCTGATTGCCCGGAGGTGTGTAAGCTATGCATGAGGGGCATTCCGAAGTTGTAGGAACAAAAGCATCCTTCAATGCCATGTCGAGTCTTGGGGGTTCCTCTTCGTCCTCGTGAATTGAATGTGCAGGTGAGTTTGGTGGTGTATTCTCGTCCTCCTCCCCTTGTGAAGAAGTAGAACCCGCCGTTGTGTCGTCAATTATTGGCAAACTAGTTCCCTTCGTTTGCTTCCTATTCGACTTGCAAGTGCGTTCTATCTCTGAATCCAAGGGCGTAAGATTTCCTTGAGCAGTTCTACGAGTAAGCATACACCTGAAAACACAAACAAAGAAACATTAAGTAAGAAACTAAAACAGAAATCAAATTAAACAAACTAGTAGAAGCAATTAGAATAAAAGTAATCCCTGGCGACACGGCGCCAAAAATTGATAGCTAAATTTAAACCTATTGATTTTCGTTATTCTCCTGCAAATATGTCGATTGTAATATACATAAATAAGTGTCTCCCACAGAGGATTAAGTTAAACTAAAAGCTTCAACAAAAGTCACAAAACGTGACTGCAGTTCCTACTGAACAGCAGTTGAAAAAAAACTAATAATCTAACTAAAAAACCCAGAAAAATACTAAAATTTACAGAGACGTACTGGACACACAAGGCGTCCAGCACACAAAATTTGGTCAATTTTGGAGTTGAATTACTATATTAAATAAATATGGGAAAACAGAGAACAGAACGTAAAATAAAGAAAAGCTGATTTGAGAATGGTTGAGATCAAGATAATGAACTAGCTAGGAAGAAGTATCACCCCAACAATCACACACAACACACTTTGTCCAATTTACTACCAATTAACTTAGTGAAGACACTCAGATTGGCTCGGTACGCTTGAGCACCCTATTACTCTTTCTTACTTTGCACGCTAGGCAAGAAGCGCTCTACACCAAGACTATTCCCAAGCAATGCAACCTAAAGGTACGTTTATTAGATTAAACATGCAGAATCATTAAGTTTGAAAAGAGTTTGAGCAATCACTAGGCATCGCAAATAACTTAGAGCCTTGCTAAACCTAGGGTTTTGTTTACTTGCTAGTTAAAACTACCATTACTTCTCATAATTTGAGGAATCCAACTATTGATCCAGGCATCAAACAATCAAAGTATCAGAACCCTAGCATGCATACTAAGTAGGCCTCCAAAGCACACAAACATAGAATTCATCAATGAGAAATCGGTAAACAAACCTCAAACTTTATTAATTGGAAAACAATTGAATATCAAAGCATGTTATGGATCATGTCTAGGGGCTTCAACAGCCCCCTAACTACTGGAAATTTAGTTACACATAATGGAATAAAAACAAAAAGGAGTTCATGGAGAAAGAAGACAACAAAAATCAGAAAATTGGAAAATATGGATCGGCGATCGATCTCTGGTGTGCAGCGATCGATCGTTTTTGGCAAGGTTGTAGTTCTTCTTCTTTCCAGCTCTTGTGCGTCTATGCTTCTTCGTATGTGAGATGGTAGGTTTCTTCCACGTCCAAGGAGAAATTTATTCAGTTTGTAACCTTTTCTTCTTTCCTTTTGGGACTCTAACTCCTTGATTAATGTTATGATTGATTTAGGATTCATTGACATCATTCTATCCAATCGGAGCAGCCAAGAGAATTAATTACTGAATATCTTTTTCTTCATGTTGCCTTAAGCTTCCTTGATTCATCAAGACTCCATTATTTGCACATATCTCCTTCCTTTTGCTCTTATTCTTTCCTTGCGTTGGAAAAACCTAATAAACATAAAAACAACTAAATTAACCAGAAAATAAGATAAACTAACAAGTAAATATGGGAATTAACAACATTATCATAGCATAATTATGCTCCTATCACCATCATCAGGTCCTTCTCCGAGAATACGCATACAAATATAGCTGAGAGCTGTGCTGAACATGGTGCTATGACCTTTGATGTGTAGTCTCCAGCCACCATCGTCATTCTGAAGTACCCGAAATATACACTAAAGATTAGATTCTTTAATCTTTATACAGTTGCTGATCGAAATGGAAAGATTTGGTCATAATTGTGCTAATAAATGTTAAAACTATATGCACCTGATGAAAGTATAGGTAACACAGAATTTCTTTCCGATGCTCTTCAGGGAATACACATTAAGATGTCCCGTATACATACATATGACCTGAATGTTTAGGAATAGAAACTAAATGATAACTCATAATTTCATACATTTTTATACCCTTAATCGGATTCTAGGCTTAGTTCTTATCATTTTTGAGTCTTTTACTTTGTGTTTTGTTTTGTAGGTTAAATTGGAGAAAGCGAAAGATTTGGGCTTAGAGTCAAGCAGGATTGAAAGGATGCTGGCCATCCTGATTTTCCAGATTGTCTCTGTTTTGCGTCAACTTCAAGTATTAAACTGTACCTTCTCACAAGGAACTATCAGACGAGTCTTTATACCACTGGAAAGATACGGATGTTAGCTTTCTGAATAATTTTACAGAAGTGGATTCGCATCCTTCTGGAAGAAGTTATAATGATTTAAGCGAACCTAGTTCGGGAAGGCAGATTCTGACTGATCTTGCATATCTTTTCGGAATCTGATTTGTGAAGCCCAAGTGCATGCTCTTAGCACTTTGACGGGCTTGTGTCTAAATGTTTGGAGTAATTCCTTGCGTAGTAGCCTTGCGTTTTCTTTGGAGAGAAGGAATCTATTCCAAGTAGGACTAGAAGACCTAAGAAGCCCAAAGTCAAGTAGGATTTGAGAAGAGAGATATAGGGCAGAAAACCTAGCATGCATGGAGATGAAAGACACAGCATATTCTGCAGAGAACAAGGAGAAGAAAAAGCTCTCACCATCGCTGGTTCTGAGTTCCTTAATTCTTCCATTGTCTGTTTCATGATTTCTTTGATCTAATCATGCGTTTCTGTCACGCCCCTGATTTTACACACATGAAAATCGATATATATAACCCCATAATTATATATGCGTGAACGTCCAGTCATCAATACAAAATACCTGAAATCCTTTTTTCCTTAAACTTACACACATATTGATGCCCTGAACCCTCAAAGTTAATATACACTCGCTCCAAAGAGTTTATATATTACACAAGCTTACGAATTAAATTGTCAACAACAAGATAAAACGTAAATCCTCCTCAGAGCTTACTACAACGGAAGTCCAAATAACGGTAAAGTCACAAAATTTTCTTCTACCGTTTAGCTACAAGTATGCAACCCCCACTTCAGCCACGATTATCCTGACCTGCAGGATTAACCCTAACCGTTTGATTGGTGCACCGGGTTGCCACAACAAACCCGGTAAGCTTTTGCAAGCCCGTATGAGTAACTCAAACCCCACACAACTCACACCAATCACGAGAATAACTCACACCAATCATGTTTAAATCAATAAACAAATCACGGGATAAACCCACAAAATCACGAGATAAACTCACACAAATCACGTTTAAATCAATAAACAAGCACGAGATAAACCCACTCAAATCACGTTTAAATCAATAAACAAGCACGGGATAAACCACTCAAATCACGTTTAAATCAATAAACAAGCACGGCGGACAGACTAGAGCTCTACTGATCGTATTAACTAACCCGGCCAAAGGCATGAAGTCCCGATTTTCCCACCCACGATCACATTTTGTGACCCACGATCCTTGACTCGTAAGTCTTTGGACCGCGGATAAATACCAAAACATCAAAGGAGTCACAATGGACCCAAAATGTTACACGAATCTAAAATGAAAGATTCCCCGTAATTGATCCGTATCAATTACTCCCCGTAAAAACCCATATTTAAATAAACCACCCGCGAACTAAAATGTTCCTCAAACACACAAATCACACGCTTTTCAAAACAAATCAAATCAACATTTCCACAATCATTTGTTTCCAAAAGCCACAACCCAAAACAATAAAAAGCATCATTTCATGCATATTGTTTCAAAATCCACAAACCACCAAAACATATATATTCACGTAAATATATATATTACGTAGTCATCCGCTCAGGAATGCCTACTAATACCAACTATAGTTTGCAGTTAACTAAATAACTCAAAACAGTATGGTGAACCCGTTCGTTAATGAACTTCGTGAGATTACTCACCTCAGAATCCCGCTGCGTCTTCTATACAGAACTGAACTAACACTATCAGCAACAACTCGTCCAATTCACCTTTAGAAGCCTAATCACCAATGATCTCAATCAGTAACGATTCACATTTGATTTAAGTTCGAAACCCCTGCTTTGAACTAAAATCCCCAAAGTGGCGCCAATCGAGGCAAACCACATCCGAGACTCCCAAGTCTTGGAATGCGCCCACGATAGATGTGACCAAACCACAAGTCGATCGGACGCTCGTATCCTCACGGATCGAATAATTCACTGATATGAAACGGCAAAAATCATAACAAATCCATTCGAACTCCAAAATTTGCATATTATATATCGAAACGCTCGTATCGACAAGTAGAGACATATAATACCAGAAACAGACCCATATATGGCCAGAACACCGCCGGAACACCGCCACAGGGATGGCGCACCGCCGCCGGCCAAAACTCAATATTTCACAAAACTCCCAATATCAAAAAGCTTCATCTAAGCATGCTTGTGAACTTTCATAACTGGATCGAAGTCAGAAAACAAGCCTACGGGATCGAAAACTACCTCACAAGCCGTGAACAGTAATCCCAACTGAGTTGAAACCGATTTCCACGTAACCGATCAAAACAAACACCACAGATCGATCAGCAAGCCTATTCTGAACTCAACCAAGGAACACGAAGCCACTAATCGCCGGAGTTGTTTTCTGGCCGGGTCCGAAACACCAACCTGCACCGCCTTCTACCGCCGCTACCACCGAGAATTGGCACTAGAGAACACCACAGGGAGGAGCGCACGGAGGAGACGAACTGATCTGGAAAGTCTCGTCGCCGGAGATGGCCGGAGCTCGCCGGAAAAAACCAGGTCGGATCACCGGGTTCGGGTCGGGTCGAGCACAGGTGATGAGAGAGAACGGAGGTTTCTGGTTTCCGGAAAAGGAAAATGCAAAAAATGGAAATAGTAAGTTTCTGAAAATGGAAACTCCTATTTATAGAACTTTCCCAAAATTTCAAACGCTCATAACTTTCTCATACGAACTCCGATTCTCGCGTTCCACATGTCCACGAACTCGTATCAACGCGCTCTACAACTTTCGTGAAGGAAGTTTTTGGAGAATCCCAATGCATCAAAAGTCAACCTTGAACCCCCCCTAAAGTCATACTTTTCAATAACTAATTCGTCCGAAACACTTCCGCTCCGTCCACGAGCCACGAAACCGTCCAACAACCATAAATTAGATTCCGGAATCCTTGGAAAATAAATACGAATTTCTGGGGCATCACATTTTCATAGTTATGGATTGCTAAACTTCTAAGCTAGGGCTGAGATAAAGCCCCTAGTATGACTATTCTATTTGTTTAGTTGGTTTGCTATTGAATTTCTGGATTTCTATGTTAAACTCTTAATCACCGTTTTCAATAGAACTTTTATTCAAAATCTTCGCTCGGGATCAATAAGACCTAGGTTTTGTTTATGAGTTATTTGGTTGGAGAACATGATGCTTGATCAATGAGTAGATGTTTTCTAGGGTGCCAAAAGAGAATTCAATCTTGTGATTAAAGAGTTGTGAATTAAGAATACAAGTGCTTGATCATAGTCGATATTCTTGTTTTTATGATTTTCTAGTTCTTTTGTGCTTAATGGAGTTGAACATGTTTGCTTGAACCTGATCATTAAGTGGAGTAAATCATAGTTTGGCTACTTGAGTTCTATACATGATCAATAAGTTGGAATTCATAGGTTAGAAGAACTTTGGCATATGTCTGGATCAATAAAGCTATGTACGGAAATTGTTAGCATGTAATCTAGGTGTTCAATAGTATCAACTAGAGAATATGAAGTATTAGGTGGTGGATTCAATGCTTTAGCAGCTTCATAATCTGTACTTAAACTTAAAGAAATCTCATTGCTCATTCTTGTCTTTAATTTTAGTTTTTCTTTCTTTAATTTTCTGTTTAAAACTCAACAACATTGTAAAAATCAGTTAGTCTCACTTAAGTATAGTCACACATAGAGTGCACAACGGTATTTAGCTTCCTAAATACAAGGAATTATTGTAATTAGACAAAACTAAAAACTTAGGTATGGGCCTAGGGTAAAACCCCGCCCAAATTACGCTCTAGAGGGCAGTCCCAAGAAGAGGCCTAACTCAAGGCCCAGCAAGCCAGGGTTGACCCATAAGTCCTGCTTGCAGCCGCCTATGCAGTGCAGCCCATAAGTCCTTCCACGAGCCACGCCGCCCACGAGCTGCTCCGCCACAGAGTCTCAGCATGAGCCACGCTACCAAGAGTTCTGCCAAGAGCCGTGCCGTCGAGCTCCAACACGCTAACACTGCCTGCCCCAACTCCACTCCCCACTCCCCATGAGCCGCACCGTCGCCTAGACGCTCCAAGATCCACGTCACCACTAGATCTGGAACGCCCCATCCCTGCACAAGGATCACCACAAGACGCCCAGAAAAGCCGCCCCAACCCGACATCAAAACCTCAAACCAAACATCTTCTCTCATAACCTTAGCCCAGGGCATTGAAGTGCCCATCCGACAGTGAGCACAGTGACAACGCGGAGATGCCGACACCATCCCTGGCCATCGCTAGACAGAAAACTTTTTGGTGCTTTTGGCTTTTCTCTCTTGCGACGCTAGGGCTGGAGAGTTAGAAGAGGAGAACTCTCGCCCAGAAAAAGAATTTATTTGTTTACCCATTAACATCATAAATGATTGTGAATATCTTGCTCTAAATCAATCAAACAAGACGATTAGAGAAGAACAGGTAAGGAATAAAAAGCCTTCCCTTTTAAAAGCCTTGAAAGCAAAAATTTGTAAACAAAAAAGGGCATTAATATTTAATCACTATTTTCAATTTGAAGTTCCACACTTCCACCCTTATACGTATGTCGTATGACATTATTGGTTAGAGCATCTTTAGCAATGCTAACCATTTTTAGTTAAATTTAAACCAAACTAGTTAAAAAGTTATTTTGGTTAGCCACTTCTAAAATACATCTGCATCGTTCTCTTTATTTTACCTAATTATGAATTTATATTATTTTTGAATGAAGAATAAATAGTTTAAATATATTTATAAATTACATAAAATTATTCAAATAAAATTTTTAAATTATAAAGAGCCTCATCATGCTCTCTCTATATTTGGGAGAGAGATAGTTAATTAAAAATTAGGATTAAATTATGTTTAGTCCCTACACTTTGTCTCTCTCATCGTTTCAGTCCCTCACATTCTAATTTAATCTAAAAACTCTCTGACCTTACAATTTCCCCCCATGTAGGTCTCTCCTGTGTTAAATTAAGAGTTGGCCTTATGTGAAATGCCCAATATACCCATTTGCTATTTCTTTTTCTTTTTTCCTTTTTATTTTTTTTTCCTTTTTTCTTTTTCCTTTTTAATTTTTTTTAATTTTTTTCTTTTTTCTTTTTTCTTTTTCCTTTTTAATTTTTTTTTATTTTTTATTTATTTTTCTTTTTTTCTTTTTCTTTTTCTTTTTTCTTTTTAATGACCATCGTATCTTGCTGCATCGGTAGAGCCACGTCGGCGAACCAATCCAGATCGACCTGAAACCCCAATTATTGTTCTCCACGTCGATGGCCATTTTTCTTTTCCATCACTATTCTTCTTCTTCACTTCTGGTTTGGTCAACTTGGCCATCAAACACCATCATTCAACTAGACCCAAAGTCCAAATCACCATTTTGAGCAAGACCCAAAAACCTCAGGGTCTGAAAAATGGTAGTTTTCAGTGAAAAGTTTCCAAATTGAGACTTGATGTGGAGAGAGAAAGTGAGATTTGAGTGGGAGAGAGAGAAGTAGGCGGTGAAAACAAGAGGGGAGTGGCTTAGCTACGAATTTTCGAGCTGATTGGGATCTGCTTTTGTTTGGGAGATGGCGTCAGCGACGATGGAGGCGAGGGGGGATCCCAACATTGGGAGGTGGCTTCAGAGAAGGTGAAGAAGTGATCGATTAGCTCCTAGCCTCTTGCTTTTGCTCGATGTCCATCTCTGCACCGCCAAGCTAGGTCTTTATGGGTTTGGTTTCAATTTGGGGAGAGAAACAGATTGGTTGTGGAGTTTGATCGGAATGAGATTGGTAGGTTGAGGAAGGAGAAAGTACGCAAAACGAAGAGAAAAAAAAAGGAAAAAAAGAAATTAAAAGGAACAAGAAGAAGAAAAAGAAAAAAGAAATTAAAAATGAAAAAGAAATAACTGAGGGGTATATTAGACGTTTCACCTAAGACCAACTCCTAATTTGATGTGGGAAGGACCAATCAGACGGAAATTTTGACATTAGGGACTTTTCAGATTAATTGAAAATGTCAGGGACTGAAACGAAAAAATGGTCATAGTACAGGGACTAAACATAATTTAATCCTTAAAATTATAAAGGAGAGTCACTTCAGAGTTTGGAGCAACGGCTAAAATAGATTAAAAAAAACTACTCATACGTGTATTAATTTGCCTTGTATTCTTTCAACACTATTCATAAACACTAGCCTCATATTAATGCAATGATGTGTTATTGTTGAAGGAGGAACAAATGTGGAAGTTTTCTTTCTACCGCGCTCACTTCTTCAATTTTTTCAATATTTACGTTTTTTAGATGCTTTTCCTATGAGTTCTCATTTATTTAATGTTAATTTAAACATATCATAATTTGGTGAAATCTTTGACACAAAACTTCAGGCCTCAATCCCTTTTATAATAGTGGAGATACATTTAATAAGAGTCGCTGGATTCAATATCAGAAAAGTCGCCAAGAAACATTTTAAATTTAGTGGCAATATTTTTTTTTTTGTGGCTTAAGGCACTGGAAAGAATACATCAGTTTTCCACTTGACCACCAGGATTGGTGCCCGAAAAAAAGGCCAGCCGCCGTTAACTCTATGGGCTTTGCTTTGGTTTATAGAAGAGAAAGACTGTTGCCTTGACAGTGAAAAGCATGCACATTTAATGTTTGTAATAACTAGCTACCCTACTTGATCTTCCAGCAACCACGAGTACATAAGGATAGATATACTACTACAAAATTCAATTAGACAACGACTAAAAACCGTTATCTGATATAGAGCTAAACCGTTATATATCGAGGCGTCGTCTGATGAAGGTCGATTGTAGGGAACCGTCATGTGAACGGCTCGATAGCATGTCGACAGCATTAATTGTTGTGCGACTATTATTCAGACAACGGGCTTTAGAAACCGTTGTGTGATTGCGATTAAGAGGTCGCTTTATTTTATAGCTATTGTGTGACTTTTATTCAAACGACAGTTTTTCAAAGTATCTGTTATCTGTTATAAATTCAGACAACAGTTTTATTTTGGGGTCATTGTGATCTTTGTGCACATACGACAGTTTTTTTGTGGTTATTGTTGTCGTAATAGAATGATTCAATGTATTATATTTGCTGGAACTGAATAAAAAATAATCAAATTAATAGTAGTTGATCAATATATAGAAGAAATTGTTTTAATCCACATCATGCACCAAAATAGATTGTGTAAAGGTAATCTTTCATCCACAAAAGGAGTACATCTAATACTACTCTCCTATATACATCCAAAAATTTACTTAAGGAGTCTAGCTTTGCTGCTCTCATAGCCTCATTGGAGTCTAGCTTTGGAAGCTTCTGTAGAAGCTTTTTGCTCTCTTTCTATAGTTCCAGCTACATATGAATCAATAGTTCACTGAGGGGTACGCATGCTAGAACAGAAATTGGACCAATATGGGCAGAACACTAGTTACATCTGCAATTCAATTGTGATGACCGAGAGAGGGGTCCCACAGCGCCGCGACGCCGAGCCAATGAGAAACCGACATGTCACGAATGACATCCCGATAACTCATCAACCCGAAATCGCAAGGCCTTTCAACTTCATCTCGAACCTACTTTTCCGAGTACCAACTCACCCAATATAACCTCGTTCACTCTTTGATGCTCAATCCCCAAATAATTTACCTAACACTTTATCCAACTTTCATACCTACTACCTTTGGAGCGTTTGTGGTCGAGCGGCATCATGACGACATTGGCAATTTTAAAATTTAAACCAAACTTTGAAGCACCACAAAAAGACAAACTAAATAATCTTTTCCAAGGAATCTCAAAGGTATCTTTACTTTTCAAATCCAATGGTAATTCTTTGAACAACTCGAAAATAACCTCAACGAAAAGTATTTGCAAGTAAAATGAGGTAAAAGGTATCATCCGAAAAACTAAAATAAAAGAAAATTCAAATTTTTTTTTTTAAATACCCAAGAAAACCGAGTGTTTTGCCCAACCAAATTCGACAGCTGAAAAATTGAGAAGGGTTGCTAGTTTGCAAAAACAATTTCAAAAGTATTTCGCAACCAAGAGCTTTGATACCACTTTACTGTGGTGACCCGAGAGAGGGTCCCACAGCGACGCTACCCCGAGCCAATGAGAAACCGACATGTCACGAATGACATCCCGATAACTCATCAACCCGAAATTGCAAGGCCTTTTTGGGTTCAAACTATGGTTTTAAAACACCTTCTGGACAAGTCGTTCTAGCAACCAAGCAACACATTTTCAAAAGCAGAATTTGAAATGGGCTAAGAGTTTTGGGCTTGAAATCGGAGCCCAATTTGGAAAATAAAACAAATCACTAAGTAACTACAAGCATGGGAGACGCGCCCCAGGGTTACGGTCTATCGAAAATTTTGTAAGCGAGTAGGAAATAAATAAATAAATAATAAATAATTAGTAAGAAAGTAAATAAATAAGTTACTTTGAAATCCGATAATGGACCCAAAACTGTACTTTAGTAAAGACAAAGAGGAATACGCCAAGCCGGGCCATGTGCCTCTCCTATACGCTTCCCGACACATGCTCAAAACCTGCACACTGTTGTAGGGGTGAGCTTTCGTCCTCGCATGCCCAGTAGGGGCCGATCCAACCATGCTAGGTTTGAAAGATAATATACTTGAAAAATTTACTACATAATATTGTGCACGTTTATCTAAAAATTTTAGAAAGAGGCAACCACAAACATTTATTTCTTTTATAAAGCATATGCAGTATGCTTCACACAATTTGGACCTCCAAGATACTTACCTGCCGGCTAAACTCAAACAAATAGGTGACCGACCTGGTTCGTCATCCCTCGAGAACCGGCCAACTACTCTATAGTCCTTCTGACTACAAGTAGCGAAAGTGTCCATTTCCTGGCTCTGAGTCTCCTATGACTGGTTCACTGTCTGTACTTACCTTTCCTCGACAAACATAGGAGCACAGCCCCCTCCGGAGGTTCACGGCTATCGACACCGTGGGATCCCTAGGAATCTACGCGTCTAGGTCCCATTCACTTTCAGGTCACAAGTACAAACATACAAAGGGTACAGTATCTCAACACGCAAGTCTACCTCGGTTTTCGCAATCAGCAATTATCAGTTATGAAAACACATGTATCACGAGGCATCAACTAATGAACAACCAAAAACGCACTTGCAGGCAACATACTATCTTAGTATAGCATTCCACATATATCGAAAACCTCTAACAAGGAAGGGACAGCTCACCCTACCTGGAATTGGAGTGCTCGCCCAAACTTAGCTTCGTTTTCGACTTTCAATACTTCTTCCAAATTCAAGTGCACATGCACGAGTCCTTTACAAAAAATTAAACCAATAAGTAACTTGGCGTCATTATAACTCAACTAATCGAGCAACCAAAGCATTTACTTAATTTCCTTGAAGTTCATCGGATTATCCCTCAACATAAGAATCTACTACCCATTTCCAAATAATCAAATGATGTTGCATTTGAACCATTTGGGATATGGTGATTATACTTAGGACTTTGACTTCATTTCTTTAACCTTTTTACTTTAGAAAACAAATCACAATTTCCATTCCCGAATAGTTCACTTAACATAGTAAGCTTATTCGGGATATGGTGATCGTACTTCTTTCCTTAATGTAATTCGGGTCAACCGAGTTGACATTTTTACTTAGTCTTTAAACCTTAAGCAAACAAATAGTGGTTATCATTCCCGAACAATTTCGTTTCTTAATTTCATTTCGGGATATGATAGCTTTAGAGTACGTTAATCAAGATTTTGACTTAGTTCAATTATCAACTTCTGTACATAACTAAACCAAATCAATCATCCTTTGTCCACCTTGCAATATGATATTTCCAGATAACAGATTCATCACTTTAATTAATAAAGCTAAGCTTCTCAATACACAAGCAATTTCACTCAATTCATTACCACGTCAACTTCCCAACAAACCAACAACTCTTAGAGACACTAATCAATCCAGTATTGCAGACCAAAGTTCAATTCGTGTAGTCAATGAAACCACAACTTCAACATATACAATCAGATCACGACAATATGTGTTCAGGATACCCAAGACCCTTACCATCATTCTTTTCCAACTTAGAAGCCAAATTGTCGAAGCTGCACGCTACCACCATTAATCCTCCAGATTCCCTAGTACGCAAAATAGGATCAAAATTAATCTTCAACCAATTTCTTATCCCACACAGAATTTGCACAAGGTCCTTACCTCTTCCAGTTTCAATTGAAACTGACCCAGCAGTCTCCTCCTTCTCTGAAACTCCAAAACCGCAGATTCCACAAACCTCATATCCCAAAATTAAACAATAGGTTATTAGGGTTCACTCCACTCAAACTAGAAGCCACAGGTAAAGAGAATCACGAAATTACCTAACAGAGACGATCTGAAGGCTCAGCGACCGTGAGCGGCGGAGCTACGGTGGTCCACGCGCCTGTGGCGGCGCTTGAGGCGCGTGCGGTGACTCTGACCGGAGCTAGAGATCGGGGTTTTAGGGCTATTGGAAATGGTGAGACGCTGATTCCAGTCTTAGAGGTGATTTGGCTCAATTTGAACTGGAGGTTAGAGAACGACAAAAAGGCAGAGCTGTGAGCTTCAGGGATGTCATGTACGGTGTTCCTCCGATGTCGGGTCGACAACGAGGCTTCAGGGCTTCATAATAGGCTGGCTCTGAGCTCAATGATGGTGGCGGTGTGGTGAGGAAATTGCCGGGAATGGATGTTTCAAGTAGGCAAGGCAGCAGGAACTACGTTGGTCACGATCGGAGGCTAACGGTGATGCATGTCAGCGATTTTGGTTGAGCTTTTGATCAGATTTGGATGTAG